>NC_057929.1:16397500-18897500 GCF_017639315.1 Drosophila ananassae
CGATGTCTCACCAGAACGCATTATATTTGCAAATCCCTGTCGTCCTGTGAGCCATCTGGACTATGCCAAGGAAAACCGAGTGGCCAATGGCACGGTGGACAACGAGTTTGAGGTGTACAAGCTGCACAAGCACTACCCAGAATCCAAGTTAGTCTTACATAAATATGAAACATCTCTGAAGTCTATAATAATAGAATTCCCCTTCAGTTTAATTGTCAGATTCAAGAGCGAGGCCAAGGAGGCTCAGTGTCCTTTGGGCGACAAATTTGGCTGCGATGCTGATGCAGATGCCACTGCTTTAATGTTGTTGGCCAAGTCTCTGGATCTGACGGTGACTGGTACCAGTTTCCATGTGGGTTCAGGTTGCAGTGAACTGGAGGCCTACGATCGGGCCATCAAGAAGGCCAAGAACATCTTCAAGTTTGGGGAACTTCTGGGTTATGATATGGATTTTTTGGATATTGGTGGTGGTTTTCCGGGCAGTGATGATGAAAAGTTTCAGAAGGTTAGTCTTAAAAAGTCTCGAAATACGATCTGAAATCTAAGATGTTCCTTAAAGATTGCAGATATAGTAAATACTTCAGTGGAGAAGCACTTCCCAGACGAACGTGTTCAAATAATAGCGGAGCCAGGAAGATATTTTGTGGCGGCGGCTTTTACTTTGATTTGTAAGATCCATGCCAGGAGGGAAATTCGGAATGAAGCTGGAAAATTGGACACTGTGATGTACTACCTAAATGATGGTGTTTATGGGTCCTTCAATTGCATATTATATGACCATCAGGTGGTTACCGCCCAGCACTATCTGGTAAGATGATGAAATGAGTCCTTAAAGTAGAGTTCTTTAAATGATAATTATTCCAATAGGATGATGCTGAAAACTTGCCAAAATTCAAGTCCTTGATTTGGGGACCCAGCTGTGATGCTTTGGATAAGGTAATATGGATTTAAAAACTATTATAATTCATTATTGAGAACCCATTTAATGTAGATATCGGAGGACCTGCGTCTGCCTAACTTAAATAGAGGAGATCTCCTAGGATTCCCCAACATGGGAGCTTATACCATGCCCATAGCTAGTCCTTTCAATGGCTTCGAAATCCCCAAAACCCTGTACTTCCGAGCCATACAAATATGACTAAACCAAGCTTCAAATGAAATAAAAGAAGTAATGAGTTGCATTTGTAACCAATATGGATTCTTTATTTGTTGGATTCTCGGATATATTCCCCATTTAGGGAATATATTAGCTCACCCATGTGAGCTATAGAGCATTACGAATACCCGGCTTACAGTTTGTTTCGTAATATTTTGAAAAGAATAGCTTTTGCCAAAGGAAACTGACCCGAATCGGTGGTGCAGCGCATTCTTTTGAAAATATTATTGTTGGATACCGTTACCAATATCCTAACCAGTACCGTTATCCACTGCTATTGCCCCGCCCCACCATTGGGTGGGTGGCTACTGACCCAAGCCACCGACCGGATGGAGAGGTCAAAGGAAGCGGAAGCGATAGGATCGGAGAGCGGAAACGGCATCCGGTTTGTACAACTAATTGAATTGGAACTTAATGAACGTGTATGTTTCGTGTATAAAAGTAGATGTATAAAAAAATTTCAAAAATTCCACTCGGCAATACATACAAACATACATTAGCTAATTTCACGTTTCTCTATTCTTTTTTTTAACTTTTAACTTGCCTCTTGCGTAAATATATTTTTAAACTTTATCCAGATGCCTCAAAAATGTAAGTAAATGTACTATAAAATGTCACTATTTTAGCTTGATATGTCACGATATATATAATATAACAATATAATAACGATATGCATTCTCGATTTTGTTTTGTTGTGTTGGGAAGTGGGATTGTTTTTTTGTCAAGATTTCTTTTTGGGAGTACTTGCCCCGTCGTTTGTGGCAAATAAAGAGTACAAACTACTTATTCCATAATCAGTTCTTGGGGATTGATGCAAATGAATATTCTCGGAGTTGTGTTTGGAATCCTGCCCAGGATTTAGGAATGGTAGGAATGGTATAGGGGTAGGAGTAAAGGTGGAACTGGTTGGTGATCTGATGATCTCAGGTGCGGATGCTAAGAACGCGTTTTATAATGATTGTATCTCACAACACCGACGACAAGACGACGATAGACTACACATAATAAATGTTGGCTTAATTGCACATTAATATCCTGTCGGGCAAGGACTATCTGGGGGTGTAATCGTAACAACGAATTTTCTTTTTTCTTAATAATAACAATATTTTTCTGATATGTTTGAGTTTCAATTTCGATTTGGGTTTCCCTTGTGCCTAAATCAAGCCTTACAACTAAGCTATGTCCGTTAACAATATCCTGCCGACTCCTTGAATCCTCAGCAGTGTTTATATATCTGTATTCTGTATATATATATCCCCATTCGTGTCGAGCTACTGTGCAATCTCTCGAGTTGTTGGTTTTTTTTTGATTTGGCTGGTGGCTTCTTTATCGGGTGGTTGCTGTGCCAGGCTGCTGCCCTCTGCTTCTCTGCTTGGTGGCTTCGAAAAGCGTGCTTTCTGACTCTAATTAGTGGCAGAGTTGCATAATTCACGGATTCTCTATAATCTATAAGAAAACATATACAATACAACAACACAGAAATGGTTTTTTCTTCGATGGTTCGAGTGGTTCGAGTGGTCGGTGAAATTGATTTAAAGTTTCTTTTTTGTTTGTTTTATGTTTTTGTCTTTTTTGTATAGAAAACCGAATCGAGTCGAATTAAAAGGCAAATGCATTGAGTGATAAGCACCATCTATCACTGATCACTTGGCAAAGGTAAGTGGCTGTGTGTTTCTGTGTGTCTGAAGCTGAAACTGACCCACATAGAACATCGCGTCTAGCTATACAGATAGACAGTTAGTAAGATAGATAGATGGCGAATGGCGAATAGCGAATGGCGAGATTCGTTTTTAAACGCTAGTCAGAAACGCCACGCTACACACGGCAATCTGGGCCAGGATGTTCACTTGCAGGATCCGCATCAGACCGCCGCTGGTAGGCGAGGGACTCACATTGAGGCCGGAGCAGTGCATCTTCTCGGTGGGCATCGCCTGGACGAAGTACTCGCGATTGTCCAGCGACATGTGGCACAGCGGCTTCTTCTTCTGCGACATTTCGTCGTCCTTGTTCTTCAGGTCCTCCAACAGCTTGGGGAACCAGATCAGCTCACAGGAGCAGTTCAGTGGATTATCTGCACGATATTTGGATGTTAGTCTTTAATAATTAGAAAGTATTCCTGTAATGGAATCCCATGACTTGCCGGTTATATCGATAATGCGTAGAGTATCTATAACAGGCTCCATTATATCCTGGGGTATGCGCTGCAGCTTATTGTTTTGCAGATTCAAGGTCTCCAGCGAGTTGAGATTCTCGAAAAGGACACTGGGCAACACTTTGATGCTAAAAATATTAAGATTATGAGTGGTTATAGTCTTATTAATTTGTACTCAGTTAACCCACTCATTCTTCTGAAGATTTAGGAAAGTTAGAGAGTCTCCAAAGCCTGTGAAAGCATCTTCGGCCAGAACATTGATATTATTGTTGCGCAAATCCAGATGCCGGAGACGGTGCAGAGGACGCAGTGCCTCACTGGGAATGGTGTGGATTTGGTTGTCACCCAGGCGTAGATATTGCAGGTTTTCTTTAGCGAGGAAGATTAGCGATTCAGTAGATGAGTAGGAAACAACTTAAAGAACCAACCTTCTAGTCCTTTGAAAGCATCTTTGTCAATGACACTGATCTTGTTGCCCTCCAACTCCAAGGAGTTCAGCTGTGAGAGATGCGAAAAGACATTGGCAGGCACTGCGGTGATCATGTTGTGGGCCAAGATCAAGGAGTCCAAGTTCTGCAAACCTGTGGGGATAATTAAACAGTAATATCTTACTGTAGATTAGATACCCCACAGTACTTGCCTTCAAAATCTCCTTCGCTAATGGTACGTATCTTATTTTCCTGGATTTCCAACTTCTTGAGTGTGTCCAGAATGGACAGAGCCTTTTGAGGGACACTGTTCAGGTCGTTACCACCCAGATTCAGACGTTTTAGTTTGCTATAAGGATAATAAGGTTAAAATATTGCAATAGTATAAAAATGAGGGAATTTTCACCTCTCTAGTCCACGGAAAGCCTCTGGGTCTATTTGCGTAATCTTGTTCTCGTAGAGCGTGAGAATCTCCAAGGTCTCCAAGCCCTCGAAGGCATTGTTGTGGATCACCGAGATTTTGTTGTGATTGAGATTGAGGATCAACAGGTGGAACAGATGCTGCAGTGCCTGTGAGGGCACAGTCTTCATTTGGTTGAGAGACACATCCAGCTGGGTAAGGCCCTTGCCTGGAAGAATACAACCAGAATAGTAAAGAAACTCTACAGATTTTAAGGAATACTCTTACCCAATGAACTGAGGGCATTCTCCTCGATGGCCGCCAGGCTGCTGTTGTGAATGGTCAGGTGGCGGATGTCCAGGGCTAGGAAGACGAAGCCCTGCAGCTTGGGCAGGTTGTTGTGGCGCAGCTTAAGGTAAAAAATGATGGGGCTCTTGCCCTTGAGCGTGCCCATTGACTTGGTAATGTGGGCCAGATCCGTGGTCTCGCACAGGATGTCCAGGCCGTTCTTCTTCACCGTACAGATGCAGGGCGAGATGTCGCTCTGCTCCGGGCACACCTGCAGCGGCGGCGGGCCCTGGGCCAGCACCTGATGGAGCACCAGGAGCAGCATCATTACCGCCAAGTTCCCTGGCTGCATCTGCCATAGCTGATAGCTCGCCATCTTTCTTTCGGGATTCAAGTTGGATGTTTGGTTTTTGTAAACTAAAGTCACGAGTTTGGATGTTTGGATGCGGCGTTAGTGGCGTTTCTGATGCCTTCCTCCTTGGTGATGAGTGGTGTCTGTCTATGTACAGAGTGGCTATTGCTATTGTAGCCCTGCGGGTGAGGAGCAGAAGATTGGATTGGATTTAGGGGAATGCTCGTTTAAAACCTACTCGCACCAGCTACTCGCAGGGGCGGCAAATTAAGCGGACAATGCGCGATTTTATTTGGGTTGTGTGTACTCGCGGATTCAAATAATAAATTGCCCGCAATTGAGTCTGTCTGTCCGCTAGTCCGTTAGTTCGTTGTCCGTTAGTCCATCCACTGTTGCCACTCCTATGAGTCTCTGGCTTTCTCTTACCTAAATGGTTTGTCCGTGCCAAATGAAACATGCTTCCAGTGCCTCCGAGATGCAACAAATTGTGGCCACAAGTCGAATATTGATATCGAACCTGCTACAGATACATATACATACATATGCCACCTAACCCACACACAGGCTCACACTCGCGCTCTTACACACACACCGAGCCGCTCTCATCTGCGGATGGTTGTGCGTGTGTGCGGGAGACGGGCGGATAGGCGGGCGAAGAGTCGGGCCACGGGGCGTATGCGTAATGGCAGTGGGCCAGTGCCAACTGGGTTAGTTAGTGTGTGTGTATAACGATGTAACGGAAAATCGATACGGCGACAAATAGCAGAGGTGAGAGGTTGCGAGGTTGAGAGGTTGCGAGGTTCTCAGGCTTAGGCTGTTGAATGGCCAAAGCGTACGAATCTGCGTACGCAATATCAATATCCTTACAGCATTTGCAGAAAAGCGTCACCGTCGTCGTCGATATCCTTTTATGATTTTCTATCGTTATACTCCAGTTGTATACTCCTGTTGCATTCTCTTCAAAATTTGATTGGCAAAAACCCCGATTCACTATCAACAGAATCTGAACTCTGATCCGGACTCGGAATCGGGAAAAGATACAATACAAAAAAATGATGCGAATCTTCAGTTGGATGGAAAATGAAGCACGTTTGGTTGGCAAAACCGACGATTGCGGACTGGAGAGCTAAGCTCGAAATAAATTATAGCCTGACAGATGCAATACTTGGGGTGGTTTAAGCTTCGCAGAGCTTTCCCCAAGTTTTTTCAGTCGCTCAAAATAAATCGTGGCACCTGATGCAAAGAAAAGTTTAAAAATACGATAGTTTTCTTCAAAAATCAAGAAAAATTTGAGGGAAAAATTTTCTGGTTTATTGTGATATATTATAACGTTACTTTTTCATGTTTTTTGCTAGCAGATATTTAAAAAAAATTTTACAAATTGGACCAAAATAAATAACATAATCTTCCAATAGATTCTTTTTTTAAAATATTAAAAAGTAAGCTTAAATAAAAAAAGTATTCTGCATCGGCCGGGAATCGAACCCGGGCCGCCCGCGTGGCAGGCGAGCATTCTACCACTGAACCACCGATGCCTGTTGAGTGAGGCGGAAATTTTACCAGTATTTAATTTAAATATATTAAGAATTGGAAATTTGGAAAAAAAAGTGTTGGAAATTGACGGCGTTTTTTTAAATTATTGCGCGTTCTGAACTCTAGGTGGCGTTAATTCAAGTTATTTCCTAAGAAATTCCCACAGGTGGCGCTTATATGGTAAAATATAAAAATAAAGGTAACTGGCGCCTGTCAATACTATAACATGCAAAGGTTCGTGTCTAGGAATCGTAATTCCTAGTTGTGACACATAGATGGCGCTTTAGTTGGTCATTATCCTTTTTAGAACAATGGTTTTCGTCTAGGATTAGGGAGCTGAAATATAATTAAAAGGTAGTTATTTTAATTAAACTTTGGTTTAATTTTTCGGAAATTCAACAAAACCAAACCAAAATAAAAATCGCGAATAAAATTTTTGAAAAATACAAATTTTCCCATGCATTTATAGTTCGGACTAATGGAGGAGTAATTTGAACTTTTAGTTGGAAGCAGCGGAACCATTTTTCCTGGCTTTCAAAGAATTTCACCTAAAAAAAGTTCTATGATCTATAAGTGTATGATCTATAAAATAATAATAATATATAAAATAAATAAATATCTACGTTTTTTTCAGATCACATCACCTCCTGGCAGTTTCATCAGGCCCTGGCCCAGTTCTCCAATGCCCTCCAGTCTACCCAACTAGGTCCTGTACTCAATCAGTTTGGGGTAATAATAGACTTTTTTGGCCATAGGATTCCCAGGACAGGAGGCAGAAGGGACATCTTCCTTGAATTAAATTTAAATAAATATATATGTATAATCATGATTTATTCTTAAAATATAGAATATTTTTTTGAAGTGTATTCGTGTGTGATGTATCGAAACCATTGAAGACACAGACTTTGCTTGTTACCAATCTGACTGCGTCAGCTGACTGCTCCAGCAGCCATCGTCCTTTGATGACAATCCTGATCAGGTTACAGCCGCACGTGGGCGTAATTTTCTCGCAATTAGGATGCGATTATGATAATATGAGCGAGCGCCGTCGAAAGGGTAATTGAAGAACAGTTTCAGCTTCAGCTCCGGCTCCAGCTTCTGGTTCTGCTGCTGTCCTGCAACCCATTCCATAGCATACCCCCTTCTGACCACCGTCGCCGGGAGATCCTTGCGTGTGGCCACGTGCCGGGTGAGACGCCTTCGGCCGGTACAAAGTTTCAATTTGATATTCCTTTGGAGTTGCCTTCGGAGTTGAGCGTCTTGGGGTTGTTCCGGGCCATGGATTAAGTTGAGAAAATGCAGACTATGTTTTCTGGTCCTGATGCTGCGGCAGTGGCAGTGGCAGTGGCAGTGCGGCTTATGAGCTGCCAGTGGGTGGAATCAGCATATGGGCAGACTTTGCATTTGACAAAGTGCGAAATCCTTTACACTTTGAAGCCTGATTGACTTCTTATCCTTGAATGGATTTGAATGGAAATTGTGTTTCAGCTAATGGTGGGTTGTACTCTGTATCCTGGCAGCCTTCTGGCAGTCCCCTCGCCCTCTATTTTTATTCCTTGGCTGGAACTCGAGTCCTATATAAACAAACGGAAGATAATCAAGATGTAAAACACAATCCTGGCTGGCAGAGGGGTTGGGTTCTGGGAGAAGAGTGTCTGGAGGGTGTGGGAGGCGGCTTTGTGGCTCGATGTAATTCAAAACCAAACAAAACGTTGAGGAATCAAAAGGCAAGCGATGGCAAATTACAGTTGTGTTGCGTTACAGTTACAGTTACATGTTGCAGTTGCCTCACAAAAATCCAAAAGGTAAGGGGGTGGGGTGGAGGTGGGGGTGGCGCTAAAAAAAAAAATTGTGAAGCGGAATTTCGCAATTTCACTTTGTACTTGGAAAACTGTTATTAACTTAATGAAGGAGTGTTGTTGCACGGCACATTTACCTGACACGTGATTCGGAGCGAACCGGAAGCTGATGGTCCAAAAATAAAAGGAGCTTTGGGGGGCTTTGCTTTCTTGTTTAATTTTTTTTTTTTTATAAATAATCATAAATAGAAGATGAGTTAAGAAGACACGTTAAATAAATTGTATTTCATTGGAATTTGTATTGCACTGCTAATAAGTACTTGGGGGATAGAAACTTAAAACATTATGTAAGGTTAAGAGCTTAAAATTCCCAGGAGATATGCTGCTAGAAATAGCTATTTTCCTTAGAATACTTTTTCTCCTAGAACCTAGAACAAGTCCCAGAATAAACCCTCAAATTTAACCTCTCCATCCCATCCTCCTTTTTCTTCATTCTCCTCCAAGTTATAGGCCTCGTTAATTAGGTTATATCTATTCGGAAAACTTTGGGATCTGCCTCCTACGGATTTAACAGCAGTTAACAAACCAAGCCCGTCGGTGGCTGTAATTAAAACAAAAAAAACAGAGATAGCAGCCTTATCTTCTTTCTCTATTTTCTTCAAAGAACCGTAGCACATGTGCCTCTTGTGGCACGGGGCAGGAGACCAAGCGGTCCCTATGTAACCGTATCTTTGCATTGGCGCTCAGATGAAGCTCATCTGGCAAAGTGGCAGGTTAAGTAAACAGTTTCATTGTGCGAATTCAATTAAAATTTATTCAAAATACGTCAACGGCAGCTACTCAAAGCTGCTACTTCTACTATATTGCAACAAAGTGCCAAAGTATCTGCAACTGCGACGAGATACTACTCCCCGTGCTATGTACTTTTAAGATACACATCTCACTCTCTCTATATCGGCTGCCATTGGCAAAGGGGCGTGACAGGGCCATGGCCACGCCTAGACGCTCAAGTGGAAAAGAGACAACCGTATGAGTAGACTATGTTATGTATCCGTGGCAAGTATCTGTGTGTGAGTCCATGTGCCACTTGACGGTGGGTGTTGTGCGCTGTAACTGCTCTCCTGGAAAGTGGGGCAATTTGTGGAGTTGGTGGGGTGGACAGGGAGCGGGAGCGGGAGCGGGAGGAGCAGGAAGGTGCTGTCGCCCCCGCACACGGTAGCAGTTGCGATAGCCATACCCGGAGCTTATGCTGCTGCCACAACTGGAAGTGGAATGGAGATGGAGATGGAGCTGCCTCGCGCTGACAGCCGCTCTTTTCTGCTGGCATTGGCATTCGGCTCTGGGCCTGCTCACTTTCTGCCATATCATCGTCGTCATCATTCGCCGCCAAGATCATCATCCCCGTCATCGCGTATTCGGAAAGTCTCGTATTATCCCTTTGTGCGAGGCAACACATGCTCACACCAACCACCTACCTGTCCGCCGGACAATTTCCAACTACCGGTTTCCACTACTGCCACCTATCTTCATATCTATCCACCGGCCATGCCACACTGTCTTATTAGTCTTTTCCAAATACAATACGATTTTGTTATCCAAAGACGCCAAGAAGAAATAATTGACTGAGTTTTAAAACCTTATTGAGTTACTTTTTTTTTTAAATAAATATCTATGCATATTTTACATCATAAAATTTAAATTCAAATATAAACAGCAAACTGTAATTACCATATATTTAATTTATGAACAAATGTGGTTTAATTATGGGAAATTAGATTCCACTTCCGAGGCAATGTTTCATATTTAGCCGCTGTTTTAAATTTAAATAATATCTACCGACGGTAAACTAAATTTAAAAGCATAGCTCCTTATGACTTAAGATTTAACTGAGTTCTTGATTATAAAAAGTAAAAACAAAATAATAGATTTTTTTTTTCAGTTTAAATACTTTATAATAAACAGATTATCTTAAATTTCAATCATTGCATTTATGTTCAAATTTAACTGAAATTATAGAAATTAACCCTTAAATGTTTCTGTTTAAAATACTATAATCTTTTACAGACTTACGTCTATAATCTTATTTAGAAACCTATATAAAAAAAATCATTTTCAGATTAACAATTTTCAAATTAACTATAATAATACATGCTTTCATCTAAATTCGATACAAATTCAAAGCGTTTTAACTATCCAACTGCACCTTATTCAATCGTTTGTAAATTATCGAGGACCCTTAAAGCTCCCTTTTTAAAATATTATACTTCCTGTACTTTTCGACAGGCCCAAAGGACATTGCCGTTGACACGACCAACAATAGAGGGTCCAGCCCTGCTCCATGACACTGATGAGCATTGACGATGATGCTCGGGATGGTGGGAATGTGTCTAGGGGGGGTACAACGATGAAGTAACAAGGAAGAACGACATTTCCAGCTAACGAATTCAATTGAGTTGAATTTTTCATTTAAGGTTTATTTAACTTTTTTTCTTTTTATTCCATTTCCAGGCACTGTGAACAGTGAACAGTGAGCAGGCAGGAAGAGCAGGCCGCAGGGATTCGCACACACTGAGGCTATTGGAATGGAATGAGGGGGATGGGAGCTATGATGCGATGTGAGATGAGATGTGATGCCATGAGATGAGGAGGCATATGAATGTAAAGAGTGGCCATAGATGTAGCGATTGTTGCCAATGGCGGTGGCAGATGTGCCGCACACACTCCCAGTACATACGACGAGATACACTTGTACAAAGTACATACAAACGTACACTGACATAAATGAATTTATGCCTAATGGCGGGATTGTTGTTGCGCCACTTTTTGCCCCTCGCCGTTGCATTGTGTCGCTGTCAATATTGAGCTTGATTATTAAATGACACATTATGTGATTTCCAACATGTTCACTGGCCACAATCTGTCGAGGGGGATACGGAGGAGAAAGGACAGGAGGAGGAGATGTCTCCCCACTTCCCACTACAAGCTGCTATTGAAAAGGAAGCTCGAAAGGGGCGTCATCCCGGTCCATCTGTTCGACCCATCCGAATAGCAGCCAGTTACATGGCATGGAAGTCATTTTGTAGCACACATCGAGTACGTGAGCTGATTGCGATTGAAAAACTTGGGAACTTGGAGAGAGGGAACTCCAGGGAGGTAGAAGTCGTCCAAGAGGGCATGAACAGGGATCAGGAATCTAGTAATAATCAAGCACTAAATTGAGTTTAACTTCCGCCAATTGCCATACGTCTAATTTAACTGATTGGAGGCCTCGATGCTATGGCATTTATATACATTTTGTATAAAATGTATTTCAAGCTATTATTAATTAAATTGAAAGCTGTATTTTCTTAAAATATTAATTTAAATAGATTATTTTAAATATGAATATAGTTAATTATTTTCTAAAGTAATCAATTTTTTGCTTTTCTATAACATCCTACGGCATATAGTTCATCACCTAGTTGAACTTCAGTACTCAGTGATTAGTTATCGCTATAAAGCCCGATAAATACATTTAATTTAAAGCTTTATCTTAATTTTCTATCGATATCCCCTTTTCCATCTCTGACTACGTCCCTGCTAAGTGAATTGGTAATGTTTTCTTTTGGCAATGGCGTCGTTTCGGGCGTTAGAACCACTCCCACTGGCGGACACCCCACCCTTCGGGCAACCACCCCTCGTGGCAACTGTAACAGAAATGCCACAAAAGCCCCGTTAGAGCAACATTGGCAAAAGCTGAAGCAACAGAGCAGAGTCCAAGGCCCGCCATCCACTCCAGCGTTCAAACTTTGCAATACAAATAAATTGAAATTGCGCACATAATATGTATGTAGAATGCATCATGTTCCTGGTGGCAGGCTCACGCCCTACACACACACACAAAAGCAAATGGCAATGGCCACGTTAAATGGCAACAATTTCATTCACTCACTCTCCCCTGTTTCGCCTCCTGAATCCTGGGCTCTGCATTTTAGATCCTGCCAGCCCAACGGGTCAGAGTGGAACGCCTATTGTGCGCCATAATGAAATTAAAAAATCAGTTACTGTTGTGCCCAATTCAGGCAAGGGAAGGGCACGACGGAGGGTACATTATGCCATTAGTAGAGCACAATACAATAAATTCCATTCACAGACGTAGAAAAAGTACAGAAAAAAAGGAATTAAGGTGACGCAAGAATTGCCCTCCTCCCTCCAACCCTAAGAGCATTCCACATTGGACTCGAATTACAGCCGTTTGCCATAATCTGAAACTCAGTCGGATCCGAATGACTACTTCGATGAGTCAATTTACATAGCCATCTTAGGGGTTAGTTTTCAGCGACTACAAAAAAAGTATGCTACAATATTTTGTTCAAATTAACAAAGCTAATTACAGTAATCCCCAGCGTTTATTAATATTTACTTAGAACTGATTTAAGCCAAAACCGCTGGCAGCTGCTTCGCAGAAAGATTAAATTCCTATCCTGAACTCCCACCAACCGCAAAGAGTCCTCCTCAAGAGTCGAATATCCCGCCCTCTACTCCGATTGCCAAAGATGGCTAGACTTTGATAGAAGGCATGCTTTTTGTTCACCTTTGACCAGAGTCTCGTTTTACTGCCTTTTACTTCCTTTTCGTGATTAGTTTATGGCTTTGAAATTCGATTTGTGTTGCATTTTTTCCAGGACCAGGACCATGACCAGCACCAGGATGTTATCGATCGATTGATTCCTCGGCAAATGTGGCTTTGGCTCATTTCCTGTACAGATTTGCCGTCAATAAGGAAACCAACCTGGTCTGGACAGGGGCCGGATCTAATTGCTGTACCAGCGAGGGCGGAATAGAGAAAGTTACTGGCCAATGCAATCAAATGCGTTTAATTTCATTGCTGGCCCAATGTTAATTACAATATTATGACAGTTCTGCGGCTCGCGATGAATAATTATCACCTCATAAATTGTGACAAACCGCAAGGCGGCATTTACACACGGCCGGTTAATGTCGGTAGTTGCCTCTGCTGGCACTCGGCCTGGAAGTCGGCCTGAAGCCCAGGCGACCCAGGGAAGCGGAGTCGACTCGATGATTAATCGCCCAAGTTAGTTGAGTCGCTGCCGCCAAATGCAATCAACGGGTCGCTAGAGGTGGGAATAAGATCGGTCACATACCTATTAATTATCTGCACAGGTATACTCGTGAGTCACGATACTTTAGTATTGGGAACTATGCTTTCGAATTAATCGATAACTGTAATTTGGCGAAAAGCTGCAAATATCACTCATACGACATGGTGGATATTATAAAACGGATATTAAAATGATAGGTTATAAGGCTTTTAAAGGAATAAAACGAGTAAAAGTCATATATATTTTCCCTCCAACTATGCTCACGGCACCATCTCTGGCTTTAAACGTTTTGACCTGGCCAACACTTGGCTCCTCAACGCCCCCGCCCCTTTTGCCAGCTCCTCGTCCTCCAGCGGACTGCTTGAGTCCACTCCAACCACTTGAAACTGCCGCGCCCAACGTAAATGTTGTGAAAAGCAAATCTAATTACGCGAATGCTCGCTGACTATTTGAAAGTGGGCAATTTCTCAAGATACTTATCTAATTAATAGCCCCGGCTGTGTGGTACAGTTCCATTTCCACTCCATTCGCATCGACAACTGGGACCCGCCACCGACGGGACTAATGACGGACGGGTGCTGGCCAAGAACAAAGGAACAACGGCCAAGAAGACGTCGGTGATCGCTTCCCTCTTGCCAAAAAAAAAAAAAATATAACAAAAGCGGCTGTGGTAGGTGTGGGCGTTACAATAATTTGTAATTTCACGTTAAAACGAGGGAACTCGGAATGGTAATGTCAACAAAGAGTTCCCGTTCAATTAAGCGGAGAAAGGCAGCGGAGAAGGGAATGGGTGGCAGAAGTCAAGAGACCCGAAGTCGCTATCTCCATCTTGTTCCCCCAAGGGGCCATTACCTCGTGAAACAAAGGCAATCAACGGCAATTGAACGAGATGGCAAAGCAGTGTGGCAGGGCTGGAGTGTGAGAGGGTGTGAGAGCAAGCGGTGCGCATTGCGCAGGCGCATCGAATTAAGCTCATTGCGCATTTGACGCGCTGTTTGACGTTTCCTTTGTGCCCCGACGGAGCTGGCGGAGAAGAGGAGCTGGCGTCGTGGTAGGGGGAGCAAAGCAGGGATCATTAATTGACACTCCACCTCTAGCTCGTCAACGGCTAGTTTATAATTGTGTGCTCCTCTTTGCAGTCTACAGTAGAAACTAGTTTAAGTGGATTATTATTTAATTGTTGGCTAAAAAAGAAGTTATAAAGTTTTAAACAATTTTTGGTAAAACTATGGCTTTTGTTTGTTATTTCTCCAGAAAAAGTAAAGCTAGACTATCCAACACTCACTGTACTTGGCTTTCTCCCTTGTTTGGAAACGATCGAAGAGCTCATGCAAAACCAGAGCAGAGCATCGATCATTAGCGGTGATTACTGGGAGTATAATGATGCTTTTTAGCACCGATTAAGACAATCCGAGCTGGCAGTCACTGCTATCGCAGTAATTATCCACTTAGCGCTTGTTAGACACAGCCCCGGTTCAGATTCTCATGGCAGTGAAATGTCAATCGAATTGATGAATGTGCTGCTGTCTGGCTACCTGGCGATGTAGCCAATCTTCGTAGTCCCATAGCTCCCAGCTACCAGATCCCATGCATAATTTATATTTATTTATACATATTTAAGGGCAGCAGTATCGCTTCCACAGACCATTTTCGGTACGATTATTCAAACCAAATATGGCAAATTCGATATTGTCCGTAGGGACACAAAAGGGTTAAAAGAGTGGCAGGAAAGTGGCCTGCCATTGGGTAGTCACTGGTGTTAATGACTTAATTAAACCAACAGGTAAACCCGTCCTCCGATCGGTAGTCGCACTCCAACTTCATATTGGTGGCTGCTCTTCCAGTAGTCCGACAATTTCACACTTTTTGCGTGGCAATGGCAATATCAAAAGTGGCACGACTGGTGAAACTGTCGCAAAAAAAGAAGCCTAACACACGTACATATTATTTCAAGGCATACATCAAGATTTCCACAGAGGTGTAGTCAAGGGGGTTCTTACTACTAAGATATCTTAAATTATTCCTTCATAAAAAATGACTTTGTTCTTTCTTCGGGGGTGAAATAGGGTCTTTAAAATGGATATTTGTGTATCTAGATTGTTTAATATGATTTTTAATACTTTGTAGCTTTTATCTATCTACCTATCATACCCACAAATCATATGTACTGATTGTTTTGAAACTTTACAAACATTTTCTTGCTTAATATATTTTTTATTTTATAAAAACATTTTCTTCTAAACATGATAATTTCTACTTAAAAACACTAAAGATTATAGATAATTCAGTTATAATGGGCACTGCAATTCACCTTTTTTTAGGCACTAAAGAATAATTCCCCCTCATTGCCATATTTTCTCATATATCATACAAAAATATTAATTTGAATTTCATTCTACGATATGCCATTTATTCCAATAAATACATTGAAATAGTTTAATCAAAACAGTATTACAAAAATACCAGTCTTATTTCATGTGATTTAGCCCCATTCCCGCTTGAAATAAGAGCCTCCCTAACCCCCTTGATTTTAAATTTCTTCTTCATCTTCTTCCCAAACTGATCCCTTTTAAACTACGCCAGTGTCGTTGCCTTAATCTTTCTCTGCCCAGAAGATTTCACGCATGTTCCGTGCCGCGTATCACTTGACGAGATGGGGATGACGATGATGATGAGGATGCTCGTTCTCCTGCCTCCATCGGACGGCATCTTCCTTCTGTAACCCCCTCCACTTTTGGCCACTCACCTGAGAGGTGCGTTGATTAATATGCGCAGTGCTGACCAAACAGTAGCTGCCTGCGACTCCTGCTGGTGCTCCGGCGATGGGCGAGCAGATGACACTGAGCCGCTCCCGCTCGACTGGGGCTGACATATCCATTAGGCGGAACAGAACAGCCGAAAAGTCGAGACGAGATCCCGACCACGTCCCCATCATAATTATTAAATGCAGCTCAATACATTTGCCACGAATCGCTGGCATTCCTGTGCAGCCTAATGCCCAAAGATATTTCTTGGGGCCGCCACAGCCGTCGTTGGCCTTATGAGTATGGAATGCAGCTCAATCTCACCAGGAGCAACATGACTAAGGACATGATAGTGGCTGGCTCGACTATCTGATACTCAGTACTTTATAAGTCAATACTTAATTATTGATATTCGGTGTTGTTGAAAGGTAAACTTATATACCCTAACTAGAAGGTACAAAAATGTGACTGCCACATTGACTGGAGCCTGAGACTCCTCTTCTAGGCTCCTCGAGAAGACTCCACTCTAAACGCCGGCGCGTCTGCAGGAACAGGAACAGGAGCCGGAGCTGGAAGCTCTGAGTCGGAGTCGGAGCAAAACAAGAACGATGTAAATTAAACGAATACCTTTCCACAGCGCCGATCTTTCATCATCGATGGCCGCATCCTTTTCCGTCCCTGGATGCCCCACCAGTTGTTTATAAAGTTATTTCATCTTTATTTTCAATCACTGAACCGACAATTTCTGATTTTTTCCATTTCTCGATTTATTGAATTTCGTATAAATTAAAATATTAAATATTTGCGGCGACGAAACTTTTTAATTACCCAGCTTGTTGTTGATTTCTTTTACATTTTTTTATGATATTTTTGTGGTGAAATAGTATGCCTTTTTGGCCTTCTGACTGTCTGGGTTAACGAACTCTTATGGCCAAAAAGGTAAACGATTTCGTGTAACGTTTAAATTGAATTTGGATCCCATTCTGAACAATCTGTGTGGGGTCCTCGGGACCCCTCGATATATAAATTTGGACAGACGGGTGGGAGACGTTTTGGGTCAACAGTGGGTCTTTTTGGTAAAATTACACCTTGGGAACACCCATAAAAATTAAATATCACAAAAATGATTGACAAGCGAGGTGTTATATTCGCTTAATGCTCTTTGAATATTCAGTGTGGCATTTTCATTTTTATTTTCATTTTTCCCAAACAACCCTCGTCGTCACATCGCACATATAAATATTCAGGTACATGAAATCAGATTAAATTATCTTAAACAAATTGAGACTCAGACAAAAGGGCAAAACCGAAACTTTATTCTTGTTTGCCGGAGGGTGAAAAGCCCCGAAACTAAAAAAAAAGTATATTTTAAATTGTATTTTTGGTCTGAATAGCCCTGCCTCCACCCACCTCCACCAGCCAGTCCCCATATGTAGAGGACACTCTAGACTGCAATAATAGACGTTTACTTTCTGGCCGCAGGCTCCCCAATCCCAAATCCCAACCAGGAAGAGGAGAGCCAGCCAAATGCTGTTATTGTGCCCTTTGTTGTTTGCGGTTTGCAAGTGGCCAAAAGGCGAATGGAAAAGCCTTTAAAGCCGGCCAAGCGAGCATCAAAAAATGGCTTTTAATTGCCTTTTAATTGTTTTCGCAAAAATGAACTCGAGCGCGCCATAACGGTATGCGCATTTGGCCTAATTACTTGGCTCATAACATCACAGGGCTTAGCCAAAAACGAAAAAAAGGGGTGAGTAAAGTGAGAAGGGAGGCGACCTGCCAGCCTGCCATGGCGCGAAAAATTTGTCATTTAATGGACCACTGGGCGTATGATTTGATTGAGCCAGTGACACAGTTCTGGAGTAGCAGGAGAGTCACTCTACGGGGAGGAAGTTCTACTTCATCTCGGAGTTGGATATTTTGATTAGCACCGCAAGCGCAATTGTCAACAATATGATATTATACGAGGTATATCCCAAGGATGAATAATAGTCATGGTTCGTTAGGCGATTCAAATGGGATTACAATTGGGTTTTCAAGTTCAGGGGGGCAGGAAATGTGATTTTCGATGGGGAGTTATAAAGAAAATGTTAATAATCAAAAGGGGTTGGTGGGAGAAGAGTTTAGAACTGTTTCAATTTTTGAGGTTAAGGTTTTGAGGTTCGGTGTTGCGTATACTTAACATTTCATATTAATATTGAATTTTGAAATGAAATAATTATAATTTACTATCAAATATTTCATTAAATAATATTTATTCCCCTTAATTTAACTTAAATAGCTTAATAAGCTTAAATATCATCATGTATCTGCTGCTGCATGGCCATGATTCTAGTGTATCTTATACTCTTAGAACTTTTTAAATTTTGTGGTTAGGGTTTTGAGGTTAGGTGTTGCGTATACTTAACATTTCATATTAATATTGAATTTTAAAATGAAATAATTATAATTTACTGTCAAATATTTCATTAAATAATAACTTAAAATAATAATAATTTAACTTAAATAGCTTAATAAGCTTAAATATCTTCATGTATCTGCTGTTGCATGGCCATGATTCTAGTGTATCTTATACTCTTAGAACTTTTTAAATTTTGAGGTTAGGGTTTTGAGGTTAGGTGTTGCGTATACTTAACAATTCATATTAATATTGAATTTTGAAATGAAATAGTTCTAATTTTTAATATGTAATTTATTTTATTTAACTTTTATTGTAAAATATTTCATTAAATAATATATATTCCCCTAATTTAACAGTAATAAGCTTAAATATCATCATGTATCTGCTGCTGCATGGCCATGATTCGATTGTATCTTTTACTCCAGCCTCAATTGTGGCGCATGAAAGGTGATCGATACCATAATGAGCGCATTCAGAGGACATAGCATCCAGCAGGATGTGTATGTACATGAGCAGCAGCATCAGGCCATGGAGGTGGCACATACATTATGTAGTGTAGGGAGAGGTTATCTTTAAGGGAGATGGCGCAGTGCGTGCGCTATCATTCCGTTCCGTTAGTATCTATGTGTCTGATACCACCACACATACACACTCGTACTGCGATTGCCGTTCACGTAATGCAATTGTCCAAAATGTTCAACCAACTACTCAAAAAGTCATCGTTCAGATTTAACAAGAGCTAAGCAGGATGAGGAGGGAGGCGGATAAGGGGAGGTGGTGTTATGGGGGGTGGGGTGGCACAACAAAACCAAAATGTGAAACAGAAAGATGGAGAACGAGATGGCGAGAAGTAGTGCGAGTGAGCCGGCAATGGCTCCGTTCATGTAAAAGTGGTTCTGCCATGTAAGTCATGTACTTGTGTATGTACTGGTGCTACTACAGTGGTTGTATCGGAAAATGTTACATCAAAAAACAGGGTAGAGGGGCAGGGGGCGTGGGTAAAGGGGTGTGGGTGAGAAGGAGGAGGGGCAGACATGGCACGCCTCTGCCCGGCGGCGGCTACATTTTGAAAACTCATTTACTTGTGGCATGTAAACAACTAATCTGTTAACACTCCGGAGTCCGGACAAAGCGCGAACGATACATTAGCGTGTTCTCTCCCTGCCCCGCAGCTCACCTTCCGTGCCACCACCCCCTTGCTGGATATTTCCGGCTCCTGTCCGTGTGGCAAGAGGGGGCGGGCAGCGGGCGGTTGACGATGATGAAGCACCAGGAGCAGCAGCCAAATCCAACACTGACAGCGCCACAATAAAAACTTTACTCGTGATTATTTCCCTTATTCGGCGGCCATAATCAAAAGCTCCCCTTTTTCGCCAAAATGAAAACGTGATTTTGCCTTTTGGTAACAAATACATATATATTTGTATATGTATGTGTGCAGGGAACAGCAAGGTTTGAGGGTCGTCCTGGCGTAAGGACATGGCTTCCCAGAGACTGCCAGACCACATGGTGTCAAACATTTTTCTACACTTGCACAATATGCTTCGGTTACTGTGGCACGAACTGAATGCAACAAAGTGTTTCCTAAATACTTCAAATATATGTATGAAGTCTGTACTTTTTTAAATAATTAATTTTGGTAAACAGTAATTCTATGCCATACACTTATTCAGAAAGACATGTTAACATAAGCTACTTAGAGTCTTAAAAGGGTTTCCCATTTTGGATCTCTTTTATATTGAATATATGTTTTGGGTTAAGTAGACTTGAGAGGTTATTAAAAAATAAAATTTATAGAAAAGTTACAAAGTTATAGAAAAAGGTCATAGAAAATAAACTATTATTCTTTGAAGAAATTTTTGATATTTTATATATTTTAAAAAATTTCCTATAAGGGCTTCTTTGAGTTCTTTAAACTACACAAACCTAAGAGCAAAACTTAATATTCATGAATATAAAATAATTAATATATATATTGTATTAATAGTAATTCAAGAATAATACTATAAGGTAGTAAAAAACAAATAATATTTGCTTGGGTTTTATACACTTCCTTCCTTTTAAGAAGATCCTTAAAAAACAAAATTTATAGAAAAGTTAGACTACTATTATTTGAAGAAATTTAAGATATATTAAGTATTTTAAGTTCTTTCTTATAAAGACTTCTTTAAGATCCCTAACAACATAAAACTCTGTAGAAAGCGTACCACTTTTTCTACATAAAATTCTAAAATATTGTATATAAAGATCTATGATTTTACTTCCAAGTAATACACTTTTGTACAAGAATAATAAGTTGTAAAATAACATCATATCATTCTATATAGAACCTATTAAATACTCTATGCAATTAATAGCCTGTTATCATATGTGATTTGTAATTTTTTGATTCCCCAAAGTATAATACAAGTTTCGTATAACATCTGGCAAATAAAAAACCAGGTATTCTCAATGACTGAATGCTAATTGATGATAATTTCCCCACATATACAATGTAATTCACCCGATCTTGCCACACTGTGCCGCTGCCTGGGTAGCTTGGCTGGGCTGCCTGACAGGCTCCGCTGGGTTGTTTTATTTGATTTCTTTATCAATATCAGAGCTGCCTCTTGCGCCACACCACCCCTGCCCCCACTCCAACCCTCCTGGCACTCCTATTGTGGACCCTGTTGTTGTCCTGAAACTGCAACTGTATAAGTTGTGCCCGTATCTGTGAGTGTGTGTGAGTAGGGTTTTATGTACAATTCATTTAAACGTAACCCATGTCGACGCCGCCACCACCAACACCACCTCGACACCACCAGCCGATGGCGATCTCTGTCGCACACAAATGTCCGGGCGGCTGGGCTAGAGGGAGATGGCCGTATATTCAGACTGGCAGGAACCACGCCCACCCCGACACCAAGGCCCCGGCCCGGTGGTGTTTCAGTATCCGTATCTGTAGCTGTTTTCGTATCTGTATCTGTGTGTGCGGCAAACTGGTTGTTGGTTGGTATTGGTGGCAGCTCGTTTCTGGCTTTTCGTTTCTGTTTCCATATCTGTATCTGTGTCTACCCTTGTATCCGTATCCGTATCTGTAGCTGTAGCTGTATCTGTATCTGCAGCTGGCAGGCAGGCAGGCAAGCAAGCAGGCGGTAGCAGTAGCAGCCGTAGCTGCCTGCCAGAGTATCTGTATCTGTGGCGCGTCATTGTTGTGCTGCTGCTGCTGCTGCTACTGCCTCTGCTGCTGCTGGTGGTGCTGGTGCTGGTGCTGTTGCCGCTTTTAACTATAGTTCCATGCCATCCATTCCCGTCGCATAGTGGGCAGCTCAGTTACAAGACCATTATTTGACGTATTTTTTGCCCGTTCGGTTGGTCGTTTGGTTGGTTCTCGCGCTCTCGGTCCACATACCACACCATACCGTTCTGTATCCGTACCGGATCGGATCGCATCGCATCGTATCGGATCGGATCGGATCGGTTGTATCCATAGCACGCCCATCCACGTATAACCTCCTCCACCGTAAAAAACTCAGCCCAACCCGAGCCCCACCCCTTTTGGGAGCAGCAGCTCAACTTGCGGTCCGGCCACCGGGTATCGCATTCATGAGCTGGCTCATTGGCAATCATTTGGATTCGTACGCCATTCGAAACGGTATCGGTGGCCACCTCATCCTGAAACAGTGACAAGGAATCCTCCAAACATAAAAACTGAAACGCACTCGGAATCGGAATCGGAATCGGTTTAATTAATCCCGCCATTGAATGCGTGTGTGAAGTGTTAATCATATCCAAAGTACCTATCTACCTAAGTGCTTGTGAATTAAATTGTAAAAAGGATATACATATTAAAATCTAAAATATAGAAAGAAAGAGAAAACAGTGACTGACATTGAAGTCTAGTGCCCAGCAAGATTGCTTCGTTCCGGTGGAGAATAGTATGCCAATTTGTTCACAGTGGATTCAACGAATAAAATGGCCGTTGGACCGACGGAGGGCAAACCCTCTGGGCCGCCCTCAGGGAGCTTCTCGCCCACTCACCACCAGATTATAGCACCCAGCCCCATCCTGGCCGTGCCCACGCTGGCCTTCTCCGCCGCCCAGGTGGAGATCGTGTGCAAAACTCTCGAGGATTCTGGCGACATTGAGCGCCTCGCCCGCTTCCTGTGGAGCCTGCCGGTGGCCCTGCCCAATATGCACGAGATCCTCAATTGCGAGGCAGTGCTTCGGGCCCGAGCAGTGGTCGCCTATCATGTGGGCAACTTCAGGTAGGATTCCATGGGACAAAAAAACCCACAAAAAAACAATCTTAAATCCCTGAAAGATCGAATGACACAGTACGCTGATTAACCCCTCCGCTGCTCTGGTTATTCGATAGTTTTCCACGACAGCTTAATGAGAACACAATGCAGCTTACGTCTAAATTAATAAACAATGGAATTAATTTACTAATTAAAGAACTGGCTGGCTGGCCATCCAAAGCCAAGTGGAGCAGGCTTGATTAATAAAACACCGACCGAACAATAGCATCCCCAGCAGGATGGGATTTGGGTCTTATTTGTACTTTTTTTTTATTGGAGTTTGATGTTTCGGCTTCCGTCGCCATATATAATCTCACATTACACTTTGAGGATCTAAGACAACCGGAAACAATTCATTCAAATCGAAAATATTTCGCAATAAGCTTTCACAAAGGAAGATTAGCCTTTTTTGGGGCTTTCCGAGGGGGTCTTTAGCCTTGGGATCTCTGACTAGACTCGACAATCATTTAACTTGTTCCGAAGTAGGCAAACAGGTCCCCCGGCAATTGATATTGACAACTATCCGATCGGTTCCAGCAGTCATTATGACTATAAACGGCTGCATCAGGTTTTTGCATTTCATCTTTTTCTCTTTTTTTTTGCAAATCAAATGAATCTAACTGCAGCCATGTAATTCGAGTACAATCAATCAATGTCCCAATGGCATAAACGAACATAAAATATAATATATGGTATATGGAATATGCATATACGGACGGATCTGTCGCTGCAAGTGATTTGATTGCTTTGACTTGGTAAATAAACGACTTCCAATTAAAATCATTTGAGGTACTCAACCGAGCTGTCAGCACCAGTGACGCCAATAAATGCTTATGAAATTGTTTCAAAATACATATGGCGGGTCTCAGGACACCCGTAGCGCTCCGCCCTGGGGTATGGGGGTGATGGCTTTCTCAGCGGGCCGTCCCAAAAATCCCCTTCAAGGGGTTGAACTCACAGCACCACTTTTGTCACTTCCCCTTTTCGATCTATCGGATTAAATATAAGACTTCGACTTTGACTGAGATCTGACTTTGTTTCTTTACAGGGAACTTTATGCAATAATAGAGAATCATAAGTTTACGAAAGCATCCTATGGAAAACTGCAGGCCATGTGGCTGGAGGCCCACTATATAGAGGCGGAAAAGCTGCGTGGTCGGTCACTAGGTAAGTTAAGGTCTTAACTATCACTTGCACTAACTAACAGTCTAAAAGAAAGCTAAAGATTTATTTAAAACAAGAATCACTCATCTAAACTATTTCCCCAAAATATACCACATGGCGTATACTTAATATTTGAGTTACTGACCCAAAACCCTTCTTAAAATATGAAATTCTTTGATTTAATTTTGAAAAGCTCAATTAATTTTCCACTTAAACCCTTATAATTCACAAAATATACCTTAAATCCTTTGTAACTTAATCCTTAATCTTAAAAAACCCTATTTTTTCAGGCCCCGTTGACAAGTATCGGGTGCGCAAAAAGTTCCCCCTGCCGCCCACCATTTGGGACGGGGAACAGAAGACGCACTGCTTCAAGGAGCGGACGCGTAGCCTACTGCGCGAATGGTACCTACAGGATCCCTATCCAAATCCCACCAAGAAACGGGAACTGGCCAAGGCCACTGGCCTGAATCCCACGCAAGTGGGCAACTGGTTTAAGAATCGCCGCCAGCGGGACCGGGCAGCTGCTGCCAAGAATCGGTGAGTTCATGCCACAATTATTGGTTATTAGACTGGGTATCCCAGAATCCAGCTAGCTAGAAGAAGTAACTCGATCGGATCTGGACTGGGCTGGGGATACTTGGGGTCTGGGGTCTGGGCTGTGGAGTCTGTAAGGCGATATCATCATCCTCCTCCGCTGCCGCCTCCTCCTCTGGAGTGGGAGGATGTGGAGTTGGGGGGGCACAGTTGCACAGGAGCGTTTCCATTTCATTGATCCGTGCCGATCTGTGGCAGCAGCGGTGGCGGCACCCAGTGAAGCGTTCTCGATTTCTGCTGTTTGTTGCGGTCTTTGCTTTTTGGCCACATTAAACTGACCGCCGACGATGGCGATGGCGATGACGATGTGGATGTGGCTGTTGGATGTGGATGTGGATGACGTTGGTTTATGGGTATGAATGATGCTCATAATGATGAACATAATAATGATTATGATGACAGTGTAAACGCAGCTCATGCTTCACCTGGAAAGGTGCAACCTGGCTGGCTAGCTGGCTGGCTTGCAAAATATACATATAGAAATATATACAATATGGTATTGTGGAGGAGAGCGGAGTTAAAACTCGACCAATTCGCGCGAAGTTGAAATGAAGAAGATCCCCGGCTTCTTACCGAAGTGAAAGAAGGCAAGTTAAGTGGAATGACACTGCAAGAAATCAGCAGTCTGGAGCCCCAAATCGTAGTCCACTCAAGTGTTTGGCTGCTCCTGCAGATGCGCAAATATTTCAAGTTCTACCTGCTCGAAAAAAGACCAAGAGATGAACACCAAAAAAAAAAAAGGAAAAGTAAAAGAAATCGAGACAACATTTGGCATTCCTTGGAAACCTGGCAAGCTGAGAGATCTCACATCCCATTCGATGCCAAAACCATTTTCGAACCAAAACGATCCCCGTGTTTATTAAGTTAGGAGCCCCGGAGAGACTCTTCGCCTCAAATTGAATGAATTTGCACAAAGCTTGGCGCTATAGCCGAAATACAAAAAAAAAAAAATAAAAAACGGAATATATAAAAACCAGATGCAAGCGGCCGGGTCATTAGTTAAAATGATGGCGATTATTTTGCTGGCTTTACAAGCCGAGCCACGGATACGCGGCCATTACAACTCCATCCGCACTCGATCCATCCATCCAAACTGAATTCGAGTTTCGAGCTTCAAGCTTCAAGCTTCGAGTTGCGAGTTTTTCGAGGTTTCGTGTAGTCATCGTGTTATTAAGCAGCAAAACCAGCCAAGGCGGCAAAAGCCTACCCAGATGAGACAAAAAGGCTCACGAGTGTATTCACAAATATGTGCTATATGCCCATATAGAAAAAGAATAAAAATATGAAATTAAAAGCCGTTCATATACGAGTATATACTTTTTTTTTCCCCCCGCCAGACCAGACCAACTTCGACAGCGCCAGGCGGCAGACAGTGGCGGTGGCACTGCCCTCAGTTGCCAGGGGATCGGTGGCCTAAAGGGGGGATGGCGAAGACCATTCTAACCGGGGTCCAAAACCAGACCCCAACAGGCGCTGACTGTTCAAGCATTGTGCGCTGAAAAATTGTTAACATTTTTGCTACTGCACTTGTACCAACGCGCGGCATCAGACGGACAAGTCTCAACGAAATTATGAAAGAACTTTTGAGGTGAAGTTGAACGAATAGGAGTTACCTTCTACTCTTAGAGATCCTCTTTTTTAACCCAAAATTTTTAAAAGAAATAGTAATGGGAAAGAACATGAAGAGAAATTTGAGAGTTTCTTAACAGTATTTTTGTTTTCAAAATAGTTTTTTTTTCAAAATTTTCCTTTTTGTCCAAAAAGACAGATTGTTTTTAACACCCATAATAAGAAAATAGTTACTTATTTTTAAGGATATTATAGCTTAAGGATTATTAAGGATATTAAGGATTATATAGATTACTAACTTGAGCATAATAATATTTTGAAAAGCTAACAAAAACCTTTCGAAAAAATCCCTTTTTTCAAAATAATTTTGATGTTTTGAAGACAAGCCTTAGCGAATACGAAATGAGATTAAAGAAACTCTCAAGGAAATTCGTTATTTAACTCTCCTTTCTTCTTAACATTTTAATTCAAATAATCTTTAATCTCCAACCCTATACCCCACAAATATACCCATTTCTGAGATACAATTACGAGGTAAACTAAAGGCAGCTGGAGCTGTGAAACGAGATCGTGAAGGCAGAAGGAGCCGCGATGTCAAACGGTTGTTGGGTTATATGTATCTTTTTTTTTTATACCCATGGTATGGTTTTTTTTTTTGCGATATGGCTCCGGTCGAGATGGTAAATCAATCAAATGCACAGCTCCACTCTATTAGAAAGGCTGCCTGGTGCCTGGGGAACTGGCGGACTGGCGGCGGCGGAGAAAGGCCATGGAAGAGCGTTTCCCGCTCCCGAATTGAGTAATTAAGACATCGGAGATTGATCGACTCCACTAAACTCGACTTTAGTCATTACGGCGGAAACTTGGCGCTGTAAACTTGTCATGCTCTGATGCCTCCGACTACCACCAGGCCAAGCCAAGTGGCCATTGCAAATGGAGTGCACAGGGAGCTGCCACAAATGCTCCGGCTGTTGCTGTTTCTGTTGCAGTTGCAGTTGGAAGATATTCAAAATCAAGATTGCCGCACATTATAGAGGAATTCTCTGACAAGGCAATATGAATGGGTAGCTGTTTCCTCCGGATTCTCAAGTCATCACCATTTTTTCTCATTCTGATTCGGAGGAATCTGTTGGAGGAATGGGGTGTAAGTAATCCATTGAGTTGGAGTATGGGTTCTATTTTCTATCTATTATATTCTGTTGTTCTAAGTTTATTGCTTGGAAAACATTAAAAATATTTTAAACCAGTTTAAATCAGTTAGTCTCTGAGTTTGAATTACAATCTAAACTATATAGATTACGATTGTATTGAGAGTCATTATTCAGAGTCAGAATTGCCAAGAATTCACATATATATTCAAATGAATTGAGTATTCAAATAGAAATCAAATTAAACTACTGATTAATTTGTTTATACAACGTATTATGTATAAGACCTATCAAGGCATATATATTATGTCATTAATTAATTAAAACTTCCCCAAAGACCCCCAAGATGATGTAAATTTTTCTGTTTAAAAAAATTCTGAATCACCCCAGCCGGCTTTCAAGAGGGAAACCATTAGAGAAAACAAATCGCTTGGGTAGAAAACTTCTATTGTGCAAATTCATTAAGCCGAGACTCCGGCTTGAGGCTTGATTTTGATCAATTACAATTGCCACTTGACGGTGCACGACACGAGCGATACGAGATACGAGGCTCTTGGCCAAATCACCGACCGAATCAACCGCCCGCCGATGGTTTTATTGCGTGAATTACCCGGCAAACGATTCAAGCGAAATGCGTGGCTCGTGGACAGCCACTGGAGATGAGATTCGCCCACATCCATCACATAAATACCCATGTATCCAAATGTACTACATATTCAGGCCTTCTCGGGCCACGAAACGATGTCCAAATTAGGGGCACAGTGGGCAGCAGCTAACCCAGAGAACAGAGCCCCCGAAGAGCAGAAATCACAAATGTATGAACATTTCGTTAATGGGAATCGAATAGCCCATGTATTCTCGGGTGAAGTGTAATAAAGTTCGAGCACAATAAACACAACAAATATGTTGTAAATGTCAATTATCAATCAAAATAACAAACACGCACTCGGACTGGGTACCGCCTGGGTATACATATATAGATAGAGACCAAGAAGCTGGCACTAAATTTCAAGAGGTTTTGTGCTCATCGATTTCCCAGCAGCATCAACAGCATCAGCAGCAGCTCCCAGAATTCTAATGAAGAATGGTCGATTCAGAAGCGAAAAGATATATTCCCAAAAACCCCCACCAATACTGGTCCAATAATATCCGAATCGGAGGGCCCACTTGTCGGAGAGCTCGGACAGGCCACTTGAGTCCCATAAGTACCCATACCCATGGAGCTGGAAGATGGGAACTGGGAGATGGGAGCTGGAAGATGGAAGATGGGAGCTGGAAGCTCGGACTCTGACCACTCGACGCTGTTTGCACAACACCAACTACCGTTTTCGGTGGCTTGTGAGAAAAATATACAAGGGACTCTTCAGGGGGAATTGTAGCTTCAGGTCTGCACTCAGAGAAATCTTTGAGGAAAAGAAGGAGCTATCCTACTGAGAATCTCATTGGTTGAATGCATATTTGAGTACCTTAAAGAAGCCATAATTTGTTCCCAGTGCAGCTTCAATGTCGGACACTTCAATGCCTCATAGAAAGTGTATTAAAAAAATTAATAAGAAGTCAGACTCGAGTCATCATCGCCAGTCGGATGACTCTTCATCGATGGATTGGATTGAATGGGAATTGGAATTGGAATGGGATGGGATTCGATTGGTATTGGATTGTTGGGATGGATGGGCACAAGCAACACCGGATGTGGCCTTTGTTCAATTGACAAGTGAAAGAAGCTCGACAAATAAGCGGACAAGCATCAGGCACCTCCACCTCCTTCCTTCCATCCATCCAACACCCCGAGGAGGGTTGAAAATATTCAAATGCCAGTCGAGGCAGCGAATTTAAATCCCGTCTGTCAACAGAGATCGCAGGACTATAAAAAAATTGTGTAAAATGAATAAATATAAAATAAATGTTGATTGCATTTAGGAACCCTCTGGGACTCACAGAGGACTGCTCTTATTTTTTTTTCCCTGCCCTGTTGCCCTGTTAACTGCTCATGCCTGTCCAAATATTTACACAATTTACGGCATACAATTTTTGAGAATTGACACAATTTGCTGGAAAGTGAGTTTCGATGCAATTTTCTGCCTGATTTTGTCGTTGATTTCGTCGCATTACCTGCTTGGTTCATTGATTTATCCATCTAGCTGGTTATACTTTAAGCCATATTTAAGGGAAAAGCATCTTTTGTTGGTCTAGTAGCGGATCATGTTACGCCCAGGCATTCTTTTGCAGCCTGAATGGGTTTCACTTCGATTTCGATTCGATTCGAACTGATTCGAATCGGAATCTCCATCTTCTGACATGAGCCGATTAAGAGACATTTCAATGCATCTCGGGTTACTTTGCCCTTTTGACTATACCATATATAGGCTATATACAGATATATTCAAAAGGTAGATACTCGGTATGTATGTCCAACCCGGGTAATTACATACGTGTCATTTCGGTTAGGTTAGGTGCCACGGGGTATCGGATTTCAGTAAACCCTTTGCCCTTGTCCTTGCCTCAGCTGCCAAGTCAATTGTGTGGAAAATACATACATATTGTGCCTACATATAGCCAAGTTTTCAGTTTCTTGGCTCAAGCCGAGCGTGCCAAGTCCAGTCCGGCCAATCCATTCAAGTGTAAAAATGGCCTTGACTCGCCCGTGCCAAAAATCAGGCTACCAGAAGCTATGGTGTAGATTTTTTTCCTCAAGGAAAGATAGTATTACAATCTACTGATTCAAAGCATATAAAAAAGAGCTTCTTTCTTTGAAGACTGTTTTGTTTTTTTGAGCAGGGATATGTTAGAATCTATTGCTGATCAAGGGGGGTCCTATCATAATCTTAAAATTGCTAATCTTTAAAGTATTTAATTACATGAAGCTCTACCAAAAATGCTTCTAGTAACTTTCGAAATCTGGCCAGGCCAATAGAAATCCCAATTTTTTAGGACTGTCATAATATATGGGTATTGCTATGATTTCAGTATTGCCAGGACTCAGCCTGAGAAGCCACCATGTCTTCTGGGCTTAAGTTTCGATCGCAAGACCCACCGCACTCGGACTGCTTCTAAGCATTCCCATAGTTAGGCGGTTCCAATTACCAAAAAAAAAATAAAGAAATAAAAGCCGTAAAACCTTTCTAATCGGTAGGCCCTTTTCGGGAGTAGTATCCCAGCAGCGGGTAGTCGCTAACAATTCATCAGGCCGCCGGGTGATCCATCAAGTTGGCACATTAGGCAACTAAACGATTTAATGTTCTCCCTTTGGAAAGGGGCGAAAAAAGACAAAAGGTAGCCGCAGATACATTTCGCAGCTCCAGCCGAGATGAACCGAAGGTGGCTCTGGGTACTGGGGATACTGGAAGATACTGGGGGTACTGGTACTGGTACTGGTGGTGTCTCTGCTCCCGCAACCATTAATCACACAACACGAGCCTGACCAGGATCCAAGGGAGATGGACAGAGGCATGGTGGCAACAAATTGCAGCAAGTTGCAGCAAGAGCGAATCCTAACCGATAATTATGACATTGCAGGAGTCATGGCGTGATGGCAAATGATGATGTATATGAGAATGCTCCTCCGCCCTCTATCCATTCTCTCACTCTTACCCACTTCTCTGGAGAATCTCTCCCTTTCTCGCTGCCGGTGTTGAGTCCATGGCGGCTAATCAAGTCATCTTCTGGCCTTTTGTTTTGGCCACAGACAATTTATCTTAAGCATGTGTGAAAGTTGTGTCAGATTTATGGTCAGTCTTGTAGTGCGCCGCCCCTGCTTCTGCTCCGACTTTGAGCTCCAGCTCCAGCTCCAGCTCCCGCTCCTTTTGACCCCCTGCCGCCTTGGGGCAGCGACAAATGGTACGCCTTAATGGGCGTTTAACCGCTCCAGCCACTGCTGGAGCTGCAACATCGACTAATTAACGATGCCGCTGCCAAAGTCTTGATGGCTTCATGTTGCAACTTCCAACATGCGGAAAATTCTCCCCTGCAGGCTGCAAGCTGCAACTGTGAAGTGAACGTACATAGATGGATGAAAAGCCTTGAGAACCGATCGAATTCTCTAAAAGATTTGATCATTAAAGGTTTCCCAGTCTATTATTGAGTTTTTGTTTGTCTTCTTGTTTTTATTGGCCCATAACTAGACCAATCCACAGACCGTTTATGGAATGGATCAAATGACAATTTATCAATATACTAGCAGTACCCTGCCACGTTTCGCTGTGGCATATTGTTGTTGCACGCATAAAAAATAAGTCAAACAAAAAAGAATAATTTTCAAATTAATTAAATTCTGTAATACTTGTGGGTATACAATATTCTTTGTTTCTCCTCCTTAATCATTCATTATTATTTCTGTATTTTAGTACATAGGTTGCTCTTCACTTAAGCACCTTGTGATACACGACATTTTTTGTTTTATTATCAGGCGCAAAAACAAACAACGCAGATGGTCTTCCGACCCGTGAACATGCCACGTATAATTGACCATGGGAAAAACATGAATGTTCTAGATTTAAACCACAAACTTTTAAGGATTGGCCTTGTGATTTGTTGATTGTCATGGCAAATGCAAGACGTATCGGAAATTGAAGTCTTTTAAATTCAAACGGCATATCGGTTGGGATCATCGGGATCCTCGGAATGAGAACTTCCTCACCTTTGAATTTTCCTATCATTATCGTAGCGTAAATTACATTGTTCATCAATTTACTAACCACCAAACGCGTACCGTTGCACAGTTTTGGTTGGTTTATGTTTCGAAGCATGATTACTACGGAGCCAACCTTTAGGCGTAAATTGTGCGGTGGTAAGCCAGGCACGTCCAAAGAGTTTAAAAATTCAATTGGATAGTTGGTGGCTTCATCTTCATTTGTGACGCAGTCAATAGATTTGAATGAATGCATTGTTCCAATGATCTTATTTTGAATTACATATGTAGTTCAGGTCATCTACATCTTTATTCTTAGCCGCTAAAATTGCTCGCTCACTCAACCATTCATTATTTTTGTAGTTAGAAATAATATTTGGAAATACATTGTTGATAAGTTCATCTTTTGATGAGACAAAATTACAGAAATTATTTGGAAATGATATTAAACCGCTCGATTCTATCTACAAAATAAAAACCAGATTCTTTAACTACATTCTATGTAAGTACAAAAATAAATACCTTAAATGTCGGATTAAAACCTCCTTCTTCGATAATGTCTGCCCCAAATGACGTCATTTGGAAACAACTATTGTATTTTCGAGTATTTGCAAGAAAGTGGCGTGATTCTTGTGTTTCGCCGCAAAGCAATGAATACAATGGCTCTTGTGGCGGAGTCAACACTGGCAATTTCACTTTACCATTAACGCAGCATAATCCAGGCGTTTCTCCGGAAAACTTTAATGCACCACAATACTCGCAAACAACGTCCATTTGCCCAATGCAAACGCTAGGATGCAAGCTGTAATCATTGCTGCAATCGTATCGAAACGCAGCTCGATTCAAATCAGCTAAATATCTGCGTCGCAAATTGAAATCTATTTGAGAAGCACGAAGTCGAGCCATACTATTGCGGCGCTGTTCACGTGCAATTTCTCGTTCTTCTTCAGTCCTTTCATATGCAATATTTTGTATTCTTCTTGCATTACGGCTTTGTCGGGAAAGATTCGACCGTCTTGGTCGCGGCATTATTAATTAAACTTCACTTCACTTCAATCCACTTGTTAATTATTTATTTAATAGAAATAGTTTTAATATTGATTTCAGCGCAACACAATCTTTTTGGTTCGTTGTTAAATTTGAGAGCCTGACTATGAATTTGACTTCGTTTGTAACTGACATTTTGACATTTGACATTTTCTTCTTAGCTGTCTGCCTAAATAAAAAAGTATGGGCCAGGGAGGAACGCTGTCGAACGGGACAAAAAGTATCCTATGTCCTTCTCCTGGCTCTAAGCTACCTCCCTACCAATTTTCACTCAAATCTGTTCTTCCGTTCTTGATTTATAAGTGGTGTAACATAAAACACGATGTTCTTTTATATATATAGATAGTCTATATTATATATCCTACTTCTAGAACTAATCATGACTTACTAACCTTTCTTATTTCCTTATTTTATTTCAGCATCCAACACAACCAGAATAGCTCCGGTTTGGGCTGCCGCCGACGGGCGGACGGAGCTGCATCACCCACTCCGTCGGACAGCTCCGACTCGGACATCTCCCTGGGCACGCACTCGCCAGTGCCGAGCAGCCTGCAACTGCAACACAGTCCCGGCAGCACCTCCAACGGCGCCAACGACCGCGAGGAGAGCCTGAGTGTGGACGATGACAAGCCGCGGGACTTGAGCGGCTCCCTGCCGCTGCCACTGTCGCTGCCCCTGCCCCTGGCCTCGCCCACGCCCACACCACCCCACTTGCCGGCGGGCTATGCGGGTCCTGGAGCCGGACCTCCGACCGGAGGACCTCCGTTGACAGCCGCGGGCTGCCTGCCGCCCTTCAAGCTGGACGCGGCCACCAGTCTGTTCAGTGCCGGGTGCTATCTGCAGAGCTTCACCAACCTGAAGGAGATGTCGCAGCAGTTCCCCATCCAGCCGATTGTCCTGCGACCGCATCCGCAGCTGCCGCAACCCCTGGCCCTGAACGGCGGATCCGGCGGGCCGGGACTGCATCATCCGGCCTATGCGGCGGCCTACAGCGTGGAGTGCGTGCCGCCGTCGCATCCGCCGCCCAAGTTGCGCATCAACTCGCCGGAGAAACTCAACTCGACGGCAGTGGCGGCGGCTGTATCTGCTGGCGTGCCACCATCAGTGGCAAGTAACCATCACCATGAGGCGACCACGACCGGCTACCATCACAGTGGACAGTTGCTGCTGCATCGACCCTTCTCCACGTCCCCGGAGCTGAAGCACAGTGCCCCGGAGATCACATGATATCAGCGGGTCTGAGGTGTCTATATAATATAAACCCAAAAAGAGAATCCTTTTAAGAAACGCCCAGAGTATCCCGACGCAACCCGAAGCACTAAGGCCCAGCTATTCAGATTGTTTCAATTTTAGTTCTAAGTTAGATGTAGTTACGCCTAATATCCCCAGCCAGATCGGAACTGTTTCCTATATATATCATGATCCATTATTACCTTTACCGTTATTCACAGCAGCAGCAAAAATGCGAGAATTGAAAAAAATAAAAATACAAGAGGACAAAAATATGAAAATGCAAAAAAAAAAATTCAAACCTAAAACATTAAAGGCAACATCGCACACTCACTCTTCAAAGATAGCCATTTAAGTCGAAATAAATTGAGATATATAGAAATTAAAGCTAAAATCCCGAAACTGAGATTTTGAATTCGATACGTTTTCATTCTAATTTTGTGTGTGTGTACGTATTTGTAAATAGAGTTTAAGTATGCAAATCATAGAGCTTACGTATACATTTAGATTGCAATAAAAAACAAACCGAATGAACAGTTAAGAATTTGAATCATTATCCGACATTGTTTTATTTATTTTAGGTCGTATAACTATAGAGGAAATATGTGGGGTTTGCCTAGGGAAGTATTTAGATCGATATTCCGAGGTCTTTAAGGATTTTATGGGTTTCTTGAGGCCTTGTAAATAAATGATAACTTTGAATAAAGTTATAGAAGCTATATAAAAAAGATGACCGTTTTTTTCGGCGTCCCTTATAGCCAACATCTCAGCTCACTCTTCCAATGAATTTGAAAGAAAAGAATTCATGAATCAGTTATTGAATATTATAAAATCTACAATAAAATATGAAAAACTCATTATTTTTTCGATTTTTTTTTTTTAAATTATAATGTAAAACCCTTTTAAAAATTTTTAAAAATAGTTCGAATGAAAGTTCTTGAAGAAAAAACTTGGAGAAGGTATGGCTTATGTACATGTATTATACATTCTCCATCTTTTCCCAATAAATATTAGCCAAGTTATGAAAAATAATGAAAGAGGGTATAACTTTCTTTACACTATAGAAAATTGGTGGAGAAATGGTCAGAGGAAGAGTTTTTTAAAATAAAAACTTGAACATCTATCCAGAATATCACCTGAACCTTCTATTTTAGCGAACAAACCACCGCTTGGACAAAATGTGTGCAATTGTATACCTTTCCGATTTATCTGATATATACTGATTGAGTGTAATAGATATTCGCTGAAAGTGTCTCAAAGAATGTAGACGACCCATGGTCTCGACTTGGCCAACAATCTGAAAAACATTTAAAATGCAATTCAAAATGGGAGCTAAGGACTATTGAAACTCCCAAGGAATAGATCGTGGATCCACCTTTGTTGGCTATCATAAGCAGCTTTCCCTCGAGCAAATACAGATCCAGGCCTAAGCAAATAAGGACAGGGAAAATTTCCTTTCTCTTTTTCCGATCTACAGAGTAGATCGGACTAAATACCAGATACATTCATCTGCTGCTAATGTTGCTCCCACTGTTGTTATTGTTGATCTTGCCCCCGCACCCACTACTCCAGGTCTCCTGATCGTTGTTGATATTTTGAAATAAAATATCAATTTCTGTGTAAACATCGACCAGGAGTTGGAGTCTCCGTCAGCCAGAAGTCATCGGGAAAGCCAAGTCAAGTTGGAAGGGAAAGAACAACAATATCCACGATGATCGCCTCTCTCCATTCCATCCCATCCATCCGAAGACGAGCTGGAAACTGGAAGACGATGGCGTCGGCGTCGGCGGATGGCGCCAACGATGACATGTCCGGCCTTGCCATGTCCTACTTGAGTGGTTTACTTAGCTGCCTTATGAAAATATCCAATGCTGTGGGCAAACACTGCACCGCATACTTACATATCAGTATGTTTATGTGTATATCTATATAGTATATATCCACAACCGCAAAGCAGACCAAAACCGAAACCAACCTCTCACCAAAAACAAAACCAAGGGAGATGAAAAAGTGACGCGTCACTGTCACTCACACAAATGCACCACATCATCGTCATTATGGGCTCAAAAGTCTCCGATGTGCCCTGGGAACAGACTGCATTTATATATATATTCATATATATATATATCGAATATAGAATCTTTCCAGCTACACATTTAAAATATGAATGTTCTTAATTCTTTGTTTTAAAATGGATTTATCTTCAGAACAAGAGTTACTAATCTTCAACTACAAGATCCAGAAGAAATACTTACTTAGTCCTTATAATGTATCCTTAACATAGCCAAAATTTCTCTCAGTGTATGCATATGCGATCTAATCTGCGCCACAGCTAGCGCCACAGACTCACTTGCCCAGATTGATGGGCCAAACGTGGATGGATGACTGACTGACTAGTTGGATAAGTGCTTCCTTTTTCCAACAAATTTTCGGCTCAAATTACAAGGTGAGATTGGGGCAAGATTGTGACTGGGTGGAGAGGGGAATAGACAGAGGGGTTAGAGCCATGTGCAAGTTGTCAGACCATCCGACAGTCAGCGAAAGAAACACTTGAAAGCGCAATTATCAGTAGCCTCTGGGATCTGGGCATGGGGCCCCTCTGCGCATTAAGTATACGCCGCATTGTCAGTTAATTTTCACTGCAAGCATTTTCGGCCATTTCATGTTTTTATTTTTAGGCTCGACACACCGTCTCCGTCACCGTCATCATTATGCATGATGTGACACTTTTGACCCTGTTTCCTACCAACAACCCTCCAATTTTTTTTTTTTTTTGGCGTCGTCTGGAGTTGGTAGTATTTGGGTATTAGTAGTGCTCATATTGGGAATCAATGGGCCATAGACGAAAGCCATATGTCTTCCAATTAGCTGGCGACGCGTCTCTCCACCTTTTTGGGCCAAATAATTGATTTTACACTTGACTACGGCCTAGGAGGAGGGCTATACACTGAAAATGTAACTATGCTATTAGCTTGTTTTTAGTACAGAAGCTCTAACCACCGATGTCTGACGAAATATTGACTAACTGACTGGGGAATGATTGGAAATGCGTCTGGAAATTGCCACCGTTTGTTGTTTTATCAAATTAATGCGTTTGTCGCCAAATTTTCAGTCAGTACCGAGGGTTGCTCGGTAATTATCAACGCCATAGAGCTGAGCTGTAAAACAGGACCTCAAGCCTCGAAGGAGCGTGGTGTTGTGGTTGCATTTACATATTTTAGAAGACGACTCAATTAGGTTAACCGCAGAATAAAAGCCTCGGTGGAAAGGTTTACATATTTTAAATTGAATTTATGCACCCTCAGGCCAAATATGTCCATCTCCCTCTCTTTCCATCCATTGCATCCATCTCTCTCTGTCGCTTTTTTGTCAATTTTCATCCTCATTTCATGCCATGGGTCGGCTCACTCGGCAATTGCTATTCAACATCAACTCCCACGAACAAAGGACCGGCACAGTGGAATGCCCACTCATGGTCGGCGAACAAAATATTTGGACATGCGACAGGGTTATTTGTTTGAAGAAAATTAGTTGGAGGGGGTTTGTTTAAGTTATGAAACATATTAGTTTAAATGAGGAAGGTTTCCAAGAGTTTGGTATATAAAATTACTTCAGGCTCTACTTAAAAAAACTGTTTTTTAAAGAGTATAGAACACGGTCTTGGGGGAAAGGTGAAAAGTATTTGGTTAAAACCAAATAAAGCATATTGGTTTATTGGAGTTTGAGTTAGTTTATATAACTACAGTAACTAAAAATGAATGTTATCGATTATAAGTTAAAACAAGAATGGATAAAATTACTTCAGGACCCACTTCAAAAAATCGTTTTTTAAAGAGTATAGAATACGATCTTCGGAGTGAAGAACAAAATATTAGGTTAAAGCTTATAAGATGTGGAGTGGATGTTGGTTATTTTAGGCCTTTTCTATAAATATATTCTAAATACAATCAAATAAATGTAATCTTTCATTCGAAAAAAGCTTTTTTGAAAAGTATAGAACACGGTTTTGTCAGTATAGTAAAGTATGTTTAATTAAAGCCATGAAAAATGTACATTTTTTATGCCTTACTGATTAAATTAAATAATAAGTCTTCGAGGAGTAAAGGTTTAAGGTTATGATAGTAAAATAAAGTAAGTACAATTAAGTTTAAAAAAGTTTTTCAAAATCCAAACTAGTCCCACCGTACCTAAAGCTTATTGACAAAGAAACAACAAACACATTCAGACAGCGAGCGTTTACCACAATATAAAACATTTAACGTGCACATCTTTAAATCTTTTGACTGACATTTGCTCACTTTTTCCAGACGGGCCCTGATGGAGGAGGAAACAGAGACCAGGGATCAGGGATTCGGGATTCGGGAAGCAGGGACTAGCGAACCCCATCATTAAGTGCGTAAATGTACTGTAAATAGACAAACGCGCTTTGAATAAATTTTTAGCCAAAAGAGTTGCATTGTTGGCTTCGCTGGGTGGGTTAGAATGGGTGGTGGTTGGATGGTGGGTGGTGGATGGATGGTGGCTCAGTGGGTGTGAGGGCGGAATGCAAATTCCCTGAACAAACAGAAGCCACACAAAAACCGAGAAATGCCCATCTGCGCCCATCTGCTCAGACAATTGTAGTCAACAAGGCGAATCAATAAATTCAACTTTATTATGATAATTTACGTCGACCGGTTGGGCATTTGGTTTTGGAACTTTGTCACAATATTTGCGGCAATAAATGAGCAAGATAAACACTTCACACATGCTCAGACTTTAACCCTTTAACCCGAGGACTCTAAGGAGGCCTTTTGATAGAATTATTTTCGGTGTGAAGGTCCTGTATCTGTTCCCCCAACAGATAGCTCCCACTCTCCACCCCGGGGGCGTGTCTGTGGAGCACCTAAGGACCCTTCAGGGCTTCATTAATGGAACTCATCGCCATTGGGTTTAAGGAATAACTTGACACTCGTACTAATTGTCGCACTCGTACAGGAATCCAAATGAAAGATGAGTCGCTGTCTCAGTCGCTTTACCTTTTTGTGTCCCTAATGAGATTTGTCCCGCATACCTTGTATCTGCATCTGTGTATCTATGTATCTATGTATCTATGAGGGGGAGTCGAATTCGGATACTGAATTGGAACTGGAATTGGACACGAATTCGAACGAAAGGTGCACACTTTCCACAAAAAAACCAAAAAGAAGGCGTCGATGCGTAATTCATAAGAGCATTGAAAAGGCACAAGAGCCACTGGGAAACAGTAACAAAGTAACCCAAAGTTCTCTATCGAGATGATGTCTTTATCCTGGGCGATGGAGATGGGCGTGGCAGTTTGTGGTTGGGACTCTCAGTGCTAAAGAGCCTCGCCTACAGAGTCCTCTATCCTCCGTCCTCCATCCTCAGACCCTGGGATTTGGATTAACAAAAGCACTCAGCCAACTCTGATTCTGATTCTGAAAACATTTCCGCTGGCATTGTTATTGTTGTCCTAGCCCACAGACCGCATGGAAGATTTTTGGAACGGATTAGAGAGAAGCTGGGAGTGCATTAAATGCTCTGCTCATAATATTCATGAGGAAAAAGGGAAAAGGAACCCTCGGCTAGATTTTTCAATTCCGATTAAAGGAACTCTGTCTAAACGGTTTGGCACTCCCGATAGCATCGCCACAATGACAGCAAAAACATGGATGATATTTCCCTGATAAGTTTGGAGGGGGGGATCTATAGGAAATATGGCATAAATTGCTAAAATCATACCTTACAACACCCAATTCGAGAGAAAACTACATCCTTGTGCCCCATTGTGTGGCAGTTGCAATTGTGAAACTTAATTTGAAGTGCATTAACTTAATCGGCCCGGCCAATGGCTGGCCTGTTCATTTGAGCTAATTAAAATGAATTGCTGTTCCAATTTTCCAATTGCATTCAGCAATGAGGCAGCTGGAAAATGGAGGCTGTCTGGCCCAAGAGTATAGAGCTTTTCCACTTTACAGCGCGGAGATTGAAAAAATCGTATTAAATTACTGAAAACAAAAGCGAAGGGAAAATTGAAGTTGAATCTAAATCCATAATGTTGGCAAATGTGCAATACCCTGACTATCCATCCGTCCATTGTCTTCCCCAGTGATTCCCGATTGAATTATGAATTAATAAAGATGTTCTGCCCGCAGGCCAGATTTGGGTTACGCCGGCCCCGGCCAGAAGACAAAAAAGGTCGTCGGTAGTAGAGCCGTAACAAGTCAACCCCTATAAAATGAGTTTTGGCTTTTCCCGATCTGTATTTTTTTTGGTTTTTGGTTTTTGGCAAACAAGTTTACACACAAGACTGTTACATAAACAATTTTTACAAACTGGGGACAGGGATGGGGAGGGATTTCGTTCAGATGTGTGTAACTTGAGGATGCACTAGGAATGCCCCTTTTATTGAAAGATAATTGGGTTCGGGCGATGAGCTGGGCCGGAGAGAAAGCAACCAGACAAGCGTAAAGTTCACCCAAACTCGCAATTCAATTGAGATTCAAATTCACTTACCCCCGGACTCGCAGGAATCAACATCTAATATTTCAGCCGGCACAACCACTACCACTACCACCATGTTAGTAACGCCCTCATCCAGAAATCTCGTGTGGATTCCCCACTAACGCTTTTGACGTGTAAATGTTATCTCTTTTACAAATTAAGCCCCGGCTACACTTCTCCACTCTACGGATTTTCGGATTCAGATTCGAATCCGGAGACAGAGCTAGAGACCGGCCTTGTGGCGGATTTTCATCAATCAACCCTCACCCGCTATAAAAAAAAAATAGAAAAATGTCCAACAATTAAATGTAATTTGAACTCACTGACATGAGGAGCGTGTGTGATTCGTTATTTTGTGTGTGGATAGTGTGTGTGGGGGAGATCGGCCAGAAGTGGATAGATAATATTTGATAATCATTTCTTCAATAATTACTTTTCAACAGATTGAAGCTTTAGCTTTAAATTGGTGTATAAACAATATAATTGCTTCAAACTATAATTGGAATTGTAAACAATATTATATTACTCGAAGATTTTTAGGTGAATTTTAATCTTATTTGAATTATAAGAGATTTTTTAAAATCAGGAACATTATTTTAATTTTTTTAATTTTTTAAATATATGTAGACTAATATTTCTTTAAAACTATTTAAAGCCCATATAGAGTTTCATTTTAATAACCAATTTTGTTGGCCATCTTTTAGACTCTGTGGTGGTCTTTACTTGGTGACGTCATTGATCCTAAACCCTCACCTTTGCCGCCCCGACCTCAAACCCCATTTGAAAACCCATCTGCATATAGAATGCATATGTGTACGGTTGCCAAATCGGCTTAAGGGCAAGTTATCGGTATTTGAAAATAAAAACACGCGCATTATCGACACCAACCCGAACAGAAGGTTGATATGTGGAAATACACTGGGGAAAAAATGGAGAACTTTGAATGGAATTTATAAATTTTGACTCATTAAGAGCTAAACCAAATAAAGCAAAAAAATTATTTTATTTCTATTTAGTACTATTAGTAAAATTAATTCTATAGAGATTTAAGCTTAAAATAAAGCAAGCCCATTGGAAAATATTACTAAATATCTCTTGAGAAAATGTTAAAAAAATATAATTCATATGATAATTCATATTTTTATTTGAGTTATATACTTTGAAGTCATTTACTTAAAATTAAGGTCCAATAAATGTAATTTATTAGTCATAATTATAACTACTATAAGAACCTTTAACATTTCTTCCAGTGTGGGTCGTCGGCAGCAGTCACTGCCATTCTCTGAGCTGAAAATGAGGATGAGGATGTCAAAGCCATCGCCTCTGTCTGCCTGTCAATACGTTTTCCATTTGTCGCCTCTAATGACACACATATTTAGGTGTTAATCGCCTCATTGGAACGCTGGCAGCGGATTTGCTGGCATTGTTGTCCGGATCGGAGAGTCGGGAGTCGGGGATGGGAGATCTCGGCAATCGGGATCGGAAATCGGGGTTTTTGGTCAAAGTACGGAGTCTGTCGCTGGGTAAATATTGATGCTGCGATTAAGACTATTGATGCGTATACAATGGACTTGCCGGGCATTATACTCAGCCGATCAGCCAGCTATATCTTCTCTCCTACCCTCTGGGCCGATTAGTCGTGACCGGAGGAACTCAGTCAATCGTGTTTTGGCTTTATGGCGCATTATCCCCTAAATCGCAAACAAAACTGCAAACAAATTGCCGCAAAAACCGAAACCCAAAAACCAAAAAAAAAGGAAACATTCCGGATCGTGGCAAAACAGAGCATATGCTTGGAATCCGGATCGGAATCCGGGCTTTGGAAGGGTATTAAGAAAATTGCCAAATGGCTTCAGTGCCATAGCTGCCAATGATATGATATTCAACCATAGATGTCTCTTTCTAACACTAAATAAATATATATATGTAGGTATATCTTTTATCTTGATCGTTATAAAAAATTGGGGTGGTTTATTCTGATTTTTTTTTATTTTCAGGATCATAAAGTAACCCGTTTTATTTTTGTTTATTTTTTTTTAGTTCATTTTGTTTCAAAAAAAAATATCAAAAAATTTCAAAAATTTAAACCAAAATAGATTACATATATACATATAATACTGGTATGTAAACAGGTATATAGTTTGAAACTATCGTATTAAGGAAATTTGAATACTCAAAAAAAATTGATAATATTCCACATACTCTTTTTTAGATAATAATATTCTTCTTTTCGCTAATATTCGGTTATTTCGGTTAACCTTTTTTTTGGAAATGCCCAAATAATAGAATAAAATAGTAATACTTATTTAAAAAAAACTATAAAAACCTCTAAAAATAAAAAACATTCCTTAAATAAAAAAATCTTAAATATTGAAATATTCAATAGTATTAAAAGTAAAGATAATAAAAAATAACTCAAAAAAACAACTGTACAAAGCTGTGGACGTATCGCTGCCATATTTTATTATTCCCCTCAGTCAAAATCAAACAGTCTCACAGACAGCCTGACAATTATTTTCGGGAACGTTGGCCCTTCTTTTAATTGGAGGATATGGTAAGCTGCCATATATACGCACATCTGTACGTCAGACAAGAAACGCTGATCATGTGACCTCACATATTGTTATTAAAAAAAAAAAAAAATATTTCATTCATCTTTGGTAATCAACCCCTTGTCAGTGAGACACATAAATATACATCAGTCTGTGAAAGATAGATTGCGCCGGCGTCGCAATTTTGTTCGGAAAATGTATGTTTTTCAACCACTGTGCCAGAGACTCCATTTTTATTGGCTGATTTCCGTTAGCCAATCCTCGTCCATTATGTTAACAGAGGACAACTGCTTTCGTGCACTGCTTGTCTCTGTCAGACAACAGTGGACTGCTTTCCAGTGCGACTGCTTTCATCTGTTACTTTTTAAAATTAAAAGAAATTTCATTTGTTGTTTTAAACCATTTTTATTTCTAAAAAATTAACATGCCTTTTTTGTTGTAGCTAGAATTATAATCACTAATTAAGTAAATGTTTTGTTTCTGTTCTTAATCCATTTGGTGTTTTCTCTTTTCTTATTCTTTTGTTTTTTTTTTTTTTTTGTTATGTTCTGCTATCGAGTTTTTGTTTTAAATCTATTAAAATTTAACATGAAAGTTCAGCTAAAAATTGCTCAATTGTTACATTCAACGTTATACGCCTTTTGATTTCGAAAATGGATTGATTTGTTTAACAACTTGGATGCTAGATGCTAGTGTTTTATTAACAAAGTATTAAGTATTAAATATATATATTAATTGAACACAACAAACCATTTTTTACACGTGTGAATTGGCTAGAGAAGAGCGAAAAAAATAATAAGGTGATTCATAATAATGTCTACAAGTAGAAGGAGGGAGGGAGGGCAGGTCTATAATAAAAATATAATGTACATAATGTGCGCAAGTGCTGCTAACGATGAACAACAAAAACATGATTAACAAAAACCTTCGACTAAAAAATTAATTCTATCTATAAGTAAAGATCAATAACAACCAAAGAAGATGGTAGATCGGGGAATCTAAACATAATTTTCTCTTGGTTTACATAAGCATTATGGTTATACATAAGAGTGTGTGTGTTACATCATTTGCTATCAGCCCTAAATTTTTTTTTTAATTCTTAATTTTTTTATTTTTTTGTGAACATCATGGACGGATGTTAATCTGAAGTAAAATTTTGGCGCACAGTGGCGCCTTGCTGGCTGCATACAACCTGGGGCCTGGGGGGAGTGGCAAGGATGGGAAACAGGACGGGATCGGGGGACGGGATTGGGTGGCAAATTTTGATTTACACTAAAGTTAACTATACTAATCAACAGTTTTTTTTGTCCAGTTGGTTGTTTGTACAGTGATCGCTCGTATCGTATAGAAGTAGATATCAGTATGTTTTTTTTTTTTATGTATGTACTTATGTAATGCTATATCATAGGCATCTAAGGCATAGTTTTTCTTTCCATTCCTCTAAAATAATAAAGTTCATGTTACTCATATTTCGATTTACCAATTATTTACAACAATTTCGTATCACAATTGTAATTTTTGCATTTTTTGTTTTTTGTCTTGCTTGTTTTTAAAAAATGTTCCTATGCTTTGCCGCAGCTGCTTTCCTGCTTTTTTATTTTCTTTTTTTTTTGAAATTTTTTCCGTTGTATGCAAACTTACTAGCAGCACTGTGCGATTATTCGAAAATGTGTTTTTTTAACTTTTACTTTTTTGTTACTGTGTTAGATTAGTTATTCGAACTAAGAGCTATATAAAAGGTACGAGTATAATAATTTAATTCAAAATTCGTTAACCTCTTGCTAAGCTAAAAGAATCTGAATCTGAATCTGGATTTGTATCTGTTGCTATGTATCTGTATCTGTGTAAGAGTGACAGTGAGTGTGTGTGTGTGTGTTTATGTAACCTGGCTATGTACGTATATATATCCTGTATATTTAACATTTTCTTGTATATAGATATATGTAGCTTCTATAATTAAACTTGCTGCTCTCGTATTAAACTCTGAAAACATAACAAATTTAAAGCCCTTCGATGAATCCCTTTTAGGCATATACATTATATAATCAAATATATATAGTATGTGTGTGTTTTTTTGGATGTTGAAAACCATAAAGTGCCACCTTTAAGGCGAACCGAAGCTATATATATAATTATGTATATATAATGCACTAAACCGACTTAAGCGGACTTACATATGTGTGTAACGTTGCTGGCCAGTTGAACCGGCTGGAAATTATTGCCAAGTACTTAAACACTATAACTATAAAACCTAGGGCATAATAAGACTACATAACAGGGTTTTTTTTCATTCGGGAAGCTATATAATATAACCATATTGCATTCTTTTCCGCCTATCGTTTTGATTTTCCTTCTTCATATCTCAATACAATTTCGAAACGTTAAACGTTTTCGCGCAAAAACCTTTAGACTTTCTTCCGTTCCGACTTTCGTTTAAGGGATTAGGTAACTACGTAGCTCTCATTTGATTTTTCATACTCTCTGCATGCAGATCATAAAAATATGATGAGTTATCTCTAACTATATATAAGTATATATATACATATATATTTGTATATATATATGTAACGTAGACGTAAGTGTAATCGTAGAACTAGATGGTAAGTATATAATTTGCTCTGAGCTTAACTGTGTGCCTGGTTGTGGAAAATCTCTCAAAATTGAGCTAAGTAAATATTCCGAATCATTTGGATCCGAATCCAAATCTCTACTTCGATCCTGATCTTGATCTTGATCCTCCTCTTACTGAGCCGGCAAGCTCCCGCCTACTTGCCGGCCAACTGTGGCTGCTATTGGTGGCTCTTGCTCAGCAGGTGAGAGTTGAACTCGTAGACGTTGTTGAGCTGCTCGCCACAGATGTTGCACCGCCACGGATTGCTGTCGCAGTGGCAGCCCTTGTGCAGGAAGTACAGTGTCTCGTCGGGGAACTCGATGCCGCAGAAGTGGCAGGTGAGTATCAGCTTCCGGTTGAGCAACAAATCCCCATCCTGTCCGGTCGAGGTGATCGTCCCGTTGCAGATGGGCGTCGAATTGAGACCGTTGCTGGCATTGGGTGTGGCCGGTGTGGGTTGTCCAGTTCCTCCGGATCCGCTACCAGCACTGCCGCCATTAACTCCGGTCGATCCATTGCCGGATCCGTTACTGAGGCTATTGGACAGCACTGTGTTGTTGTTGTTCTCCAGGGGTGTGGCATTTCGGGTAATCCGGTTGTTGGCCTTGGCGCAGATACGACGCTTTAGATCTTCGCGCAGGAGCGACTTAAGTGGCGAGACCTTAAAAAAAAAATATTTTATATTAAAAAATTGGAATAATAATTAATTAATAGGATTACCTTAATCAGTGAGGTGATTCTGTTGTTGTTGCAACTGTTGATGTTGTTGTTGTTATTGTTGGAAGCCTGCTCGGAGTCGCTGCTGGGATCACTGCCATTCATCAGGTCCTTCTTATCCACATCCTCAGACATGGGCTCCTATGAGGGAAAGAAATGATTTAGTTTTTGAATATTTTAATGGGAAATAATTAAGTTTATAATTTGTTAATAATTTATTTAATATTGCGTAGGTCAAGATCGAACAGCCTTGTCCATCATTTGAAATTCAAGCTCTGGATCTCGGAATGCTATAAAAGCGAGTCTCTCAGCCCAATTAGGTATGCAGTCTTTTGTGATGCACAACAGGTTTTCGAACTGATTCGGTTCCGCCTTCGCAATTTTCTTAAACTCCTACAGTGATACCTCAATAGATTCAACTGAATACTTTACATAGAGTTTATTATATAATTATATACATTATACATTATATATAATTATATAATAAACCATATATACTACCATATATACATTATATACATTATATAATAGGTATGGTAGATATAGACTCACCTGCTTAATCGGTATCAGACTGATTGAAGGCGTTATGTGATTCTCGTGATGGTGATGATGATGGTGGAGATGGTGGCTCTTTAAACCAGCACTCAGGCTGCTGGCCGTGGTGCTGGATGTGATGGGCGTGGCCTTTGTGTTGCAATCCATGGGCAGCTCCACTGGCGATTGCATGATCAGGGCTCGATCTTTCACCTTATCGGCATTGGACTCGGCACTTCCATTTCCATTGCTAATGGAGTTGTTACTGCTGCCATTATGGTTGTGGTTGTTGTTGTTGTTGTTACTGCTATTGTTGTTGTTGTTATTGTTGTTGGTAATGCAGTTGTTGTTGTTGTTGTTATTGCTATTGTTGTTGTTATTGTTGTTGTTGGCCTGTAATGCAGATTCACGCCAAACGCAAATCAACTTTTGTATCTTTGTAAGAGATGAATTTGAAGAAGGGGTTTGGAAACTTACATTGAACAGCTCCGTATTGCCACTCTCCCCCAGCGTCGAGATCTCTACGTGCGGCGTGAGGAAGTGCATCGGAGGCGTGGCATTCTCCAGGGATCGCATCGACTCCCCACTATCGCTGGCCGGCGGTGCAACCGGCGCCTGTTGCTGCTGCTGGGATTGAGATTGCACCGGCACCGGACTGAGTCCTGGAGGCACGTAACTGGCTGCTGCTGCTGCCGCCGCCGCCGATGCCTGTGATTCGAGGGCCAGCAACAGGGAAGAGGTACCACCCGGTCCCGGATTATCCAGATCGATGCCGTGTCGATTGAAGAAGTGAATTCTCAGGGACTTCATCGATCCGGCGCGGTAGCTGCAGAGCGGGCAGGTCTTCACCAGGTCGTGCTGGCCCACGTGCTCGTTCTGGAAGTGGGCCCGCATCGCGATCTGTCGCTGGAAGCCCCGATTGCAGATGGGGCAGTGGTAGGGCAGCGTCTTGGTGTGCGTGGTGAAGTGCTCCGCCAGGTGATCCTTGCGGAAGAACCGCTTCTGGCACACCCGGCACTCGTACGGCTTGACGCCCGTGTGTCGCATCTTGTGGCGCCGCATGTTGGCTCCGTTGGAGAACTTCATGTTGCACACGTCGCACTCGAACACTTTGCGGGAACTGCTGCCACTGCCACTGTTTCCGGCCGGCGACGAGCTGGCCGAGGAGCTGGAGCCATTACCATTTCCGGACTGATTATCGCGATCTCCCTTGCCGCCGCCACCACCTTCCATGTGACCCAAGCTCATGTTCTCCGGCTCCTGCAGATCCTCCGACTTGAGACGCGCCGTGGCCGCCGCAGCCGCAGCAGCAGCTGCCGCCTGACCGGCCAGGCATTGCACCACATGAAGGAGCAGGGAGGCACGGGAGCTGGTCTCGAAACTGTCGCATCGCTCGCAGCGAAATGTCATGGGCGGCGAGTGAGGGGCGGTGCTGAGATTCGTGGGCGTGGGAGTTGGGGAGCGCGGCTCCTGGAGCTCCGATTCCGAGGCGGAGGCCGAGCTGGCAGCCTCCTTCAGGCTGCGCAGCGCCATGGCGTTGTGATGCAACAGAGCCGCCGCAGTGGGCGTCATATCCACGATGATGCCCCCGCCCACCGTGGGGCTGGGGTCCTTCAGGGCCAGCTCCATTCCGCTGGCCGCTGTGCTGATCGTTTCGGCCATCTGCAATGCAATCATATACACTTGTAGAATAATGAAATGTCAGTATTTTGAATTAATATAATTTTTAAGAAAAATTTGAAATAGTTTGTCCAAGGAGGGAGGCCATTTTTTGGCTCAGTGTGAGTGAGATAAGTCCCGACCACGCCCGAAAATCGATGACAAGTTGCGGTTGCTATTTTTTTCTATTTTTTTTTTTGCATTTATTTGTCAGTCGGTTCTTTTTTGGCATTTCAAGTGCTTCCAAACCCAAAGACCCAAGCCCAAACTCAGACTTCGACTCTAATAAGCCAAATTGGTGTCAGCGTCGCAGCTCTGTGGGATGGTGGAGCCATAAAGGGGGGGTGGGTGGTGGTGGGTCTCGGGCAGTGGCAGAAACAGTGACTGAGACTGAGACTATGGCAGAGAGGGGAAACTTGGGGCCAATTCGCCAAGAACGGAAACCGAAACAACAACCACACCGAGCGACCATTTTTGGGCGGCCTTGTAGTTGCTGTTGTTGCTGTTGTGGCGTTGACGTTGACTTCGTGCTATGAAAATACCAAAGTTATTGGGGCCAATTACTGGTCTTGCAGGTGGGCAATCATTTGGACACCCAACCACTCACACACACACCACACACATGCGGATAGAGAGACGGGAGAGAACCTGAGATGGGGACCATACCAACACAGAAACAACAAAAAATCATCAAATCATTCAAAAGTTTATGGCCAAGACAATGGTAACTAAGTGGTTTTTGAGGCACAAATATCAAATATATTTTAATAATAGATAAATAAGGTTTATCTTAAGTTCAAAATTATTATTTATTAATGAGTTAAAGACTCTTAAAACTCTTAACCCTTTAAGAGCCAGAACCCTTTAAAGATACAAATTTTAAGATTGCAATGTTGCAATATTATTATTTTGTTCTCAAGTGTACAATGGAGTGAAGGAGTCATCTCTGACCCAATAAAGTCTCTCCCAACTATCCTTCATTCCTCTACAGACAGTATATAAGTCGAAAGGGGATAGATCCACCTACTTTCCTCTTACTCTTACTCTATTTCTTACGCTCTATCTAACGTACGAGTCGTACGATATGCGGAAGCGCCCTTCGGTCGGTTGGACGGGAAACTGAGGGCTGTACGTATGCAGAGGGAGCCGCGCGATAGATCCTCTATAGCTTTCTTATAACTTAATAATAGAAAGAAGTGACATAACTTTGGTGTTTCTAAAGGTAGAATTGGTTAGGGATGGAGGCTTAGGATTCTAGGACAAGAAGCTTCCTAGTGGTCATTTTTCTTCTATCTACAGTATGTACTGCTATAGCCTGCTAAAAACGCTAATTAATAAAAAAAACATTTCAATACCATCCCATTGTGCAACTGTGACATAGTGACGCGTGTCACCCGTTGCTGGCCTGGGGTTTTTCGGCAAGAGGCAATAGGTCAAATGTGGCTACTAAACAGAGAAGATACCAACACCATCGAAGACTATGCTCAGGTGCGAGGGTATATGGTATATCGGGCAACGTATAAATCATCATCCATAATCATTCGACAAAGCTGGCCCAGACCAGGCCAAGCTGGCTCTTCTCGTGGCTAATTTAATTCAACCTTGAATGCTTGTGCATTAGCATTAGCCAGATCACAAAAGCCAAGAGCCATGGGGGACGACCTCAGCCCCAGCATCAGCACCAGCGCCAGCCAGCTTCCCTATCCACAGCCCACATCCATAAGCCATATATATAAGCCATAAGTGTGTGTTTGTGCATTTCTGGCCAGGTCAGCACCATCACCATCACCATCACCAGGCACTCTGAAAAATGAAATGTGTGTCGTAGGCCTATTTTTTCGAGGCATCTACATAATTACAAATTCACTTTTTTTTCGATGCGAACGGGTTTCTTTTTTTTTTCCTCATTTGATATTTTAGGTTTTTGGTCAAAAAGTAATATATCTAAAAAAAAAAACTTCTTTTTTTTCCGGGCCAGGCCACTTAAGTGTTGTAAACTTGTAAACATTAGCGGCGGATAAAAAAAAAAAACTAAAAATTTTTGGTTTGCATTTTGAGTAATTATGAGGTGCCTGGTTTTTGGCTTTGGCATTATAAATGCCATAGTTTGCCAACCCAATGGAGTCATTGGGTCAAGTTTTAGAGTGCAACTGGGTCATGCTTTATCATTATTATCATCATTATCATCATCATCGTCATAATCTGTGGCTAACACACGGTCTGAGGGGGGGTATGGGGAGTATGGGGTCTGGGGGTCTACGGTCTATGGGTCTGGTCTTTTGGGGTGTCCCGCATTTTCACTTGCTGGCCGCTCTGCTCTGCTCTGCTCTGGTCTGCTAGCTGTTCCCAATTCGAAGCCCCCGAAAGCCAAAAGTAAAAGAAAATATAAAGCGCTGCTTGGGCTTTTTGAGCCGCTCTGGAAATGAGAGAGATGGAGAAATGGGAGCACACTCACACACACTTACACACACACTCATACTAGTGAGCGACATAATTGGAGCGCTGTGAGAGCCCTTAATGATGTCGCACACTGTCTGCGGGATTGGGGATAAAGGTGAGACAAGTGGGCGGCTAATTTTCAGGTGTCTCAGGTTGGCTGTCTCACAAATTAAATAAATATGATTTCTATATTTAGTTTTCTTTGAAATCTCTTAGATAAGACCCTTAAAAGGAAATAACTTTTATCTCTTATCATTTACTTCCTTATTTTGTGAATTTCAACCACTGTGCGTTGACTTGTAGGCCAAATGAATCTTTTGCATAGCCTTAGGCCGCCGCCTCGCACGATTCCCATTCAAATTCAAATCAAAAGCTAGTTTATTAGCATTGCATTGACCACTTCCAAGCTGCTGTTGGAAGTTTTGAATCTGAATCTGAATCCAAATCCGAATCGGAATGGGAGTCGGAATTGGAATTGAAAATGGAAGTGGAATTTGGAAGTGGAGTCGCATCTTTTTGAAGGCAACTTCAGACTTTCGAGGCTGGATCTTCATGCAAAATAGACCATATAACACATTTGACCTTAGAGGAGTTTTTTTTCTTTTTCTTATTTTCATGTTTTGTTTTTTTTTTTTTTTTTGTCTACCGGTTTCCCAGCGTGGGAGAAGGGGATAAATGGCAGAGGGGAGCTGGGGGATCGCCTGGCGTCACGCAACGATGTGAGTCAGTCGGTCGATTCGGCGAAGTTGTTGTTTTTGTTTTGTTTGCTCCTCGTCTTGGAGCAAATCAATGAGCCATTCCCCAAAACACCATCCCCCCCCCCCCCCCCTCCCCCTAGAATAAAACAACAACAATCAGCTGCCGAATAACATGTGCGTCGGAATGAGAACAGAGCAAAAAAGAAAGAGAACAGGAGAGAGAAACCACTTTCCATGGTGACATACTTTTATGCTACGTGCTCTTTTGCTACTTTTGCCGCTGCCGCTGCTGCCTCTGCCGCTGCTACTGCGCTGCTTTTATTACAACAAAGTCGCAAGACTCCCATAATAGAAAGTGGAACAGGAATTTCCCCCCCATCAATGCCAAAGAGGCAGAGCAGCGGCAGCGGCAGCGGCAGAGCACGATGATTTCATTTTGGCCTGCACTCATTGCGAAACACTTGCCACGGCCAACAGCCAACAGCCAACGGGCAACGGACAACAACCAACAACAACCGCCGCCGCATCGAGAAAATCAAGAAAGAAACGGGCGAAAAAGTGGGAAACAAAAAATAGTTCAGTGGGAGCGAGAGCGCCAAAGCCGAAATGCCGAAAGCAGCTGAGCGACCGGGCCGAAATGGGGGACTGGCTGGTGACCCGCTCTCTGTATACATTCGCTCTCCCATCTCTCACTGCGTTTGGAGCGCATGTCCCGTTTTTGTTTATGGTTTGCTTTTCGCTCTCACCCCCACTGCCCCCCACTGCACTGTTGTTGTTGCAGGTGCATGCGCTGCCCGTTTGTTGTTGTTGCTGTTTTTGTAGCAACTCTTGCCGCTTCTATAGCCAGACTGCAATTGCAATTTTGTAGCATTAGGCGCGTGAATTAATTTCTAATTGATGGTAGTTGGTAGGCCCCAACCATGCACTGCCCCACTTCCGATTCCCAGAGCTCTGCCGCTCTCCCACTCTACCCACTCTCCCGTTCGGTCTGCTCTCTTTGGTAAGTGGCTAGCGTATAATTTTTGTTGTGTTGACCTAATTATACGCTCATTTTGATTCACTTGATTTTCTCTGCACACAAACACACACACACACATACACTTATATATATGTATAAGCGGGCAGCGTTTCGTCACTGCGACAAGTGGAGCAGCAGCTCCGCCGGCAGTGACGCGACCGAGACGCCGGCAGAGCGGCAGAAGCAGCGGATTGTGGCAGGCGGAGGATGGCGACCGTAATTTCTTGTGGTTACTGGGACGCAAAAAGGGGATACCATCCCCCTCCCAATACAGTAAACATACATACATTATGCTCTTCGGGAATCTGCACCAGCAACTTGGCCGAATATCACGTGCAATCTGCAATCGTGCCTCCCAATAAGAATTCCATAGAACGCCAAGTATCTCCGATATTCCGAAATCCCGAAACAAACTGAATCCGAACTGAATCCAAACTGCAATAGCTGATGGAAGTCCCAACGAAACGAACTGACGGGGGAGACCCAACTGTATCTGCATCTGTATCTGAGTATCTGAGTATCTGTGTGGCCTGGTGTAACTGTGTCTGTTTTGTTTGGGACGGAAATGCCAGAGCTGGCGCTTAAGGGGGGTCACCAGCAGCAGGTGAGTCAGAGGGCAAAGGGGTATATAGTTATTAGTTGCATTTATTTGTGCACTGTGAAAAAAATAGGTCTACTTTCGTGAGAAATGTGATTTAGGATTGGTATCTTAAGCTAAACCTGCTTGATAATGAATACATTAATCGAAATACATATATTTATTGTTGATTTATGCCATCTATGAATTTTTTTCATCCGATTCTCATACTGGTTTTTTGAAAACCCATTCATCGAAGGGAATGTTTATTTGAAGGCCCCTATTTTTGGGTTACTAAATTCTCCCAGAGAGTGGTGGATGGGGGGCTATGTTTGTGGTTGTGGTGGCTGTGGCTGTGGATCCCCCTTGGCGCCAAACACCACTGGCGAAGATTTGCCAATCGGCCAGTCGGTGTGCTCCGGCTGCTCTCCTCCATCCATCCAACCATACACACACACAGATACACCACTCACTGCCACACTCTCAGAGACACAGATCAGCCGCAGCAGCAGCAGCAGCAGCAACAGCAGAATTTGAAATTAGGTCAACAGGTTTGGCTGGTTGTAGTGGTGGGCCTGAGCCAGTTACTCGAGCGTATGCCGTCGTCTTTGCCTACGACCTCGGCTGTCATCATCAAGAGGAGAGGAGAGGAGAGGCGAAGGGTGGTGGATGGGGCAGCAGTGGGAGCAACACCACCACCATCCAACTAAGCTATCGCCGCCAACGCAATATGCGTTCCGTTCCGTTCCGTTCGCTCGTCGTTTCGTTTATTGCACCACAGTTCGTGCAGTGCAGTTTTCAGTTTGCAGTTTGCAGTTGCTGTGGGGGAGATGCACTCGCACACCAACACACCCAAACACACACACATCAGAATTGAGCACACAGCAGAGTGGGTGGAGGGAAAGGGGTGAAGGGTGAAGGGGTGTGGGTGGTGGGAGATGCATGATGGGTGATGGGATGTGGGATGTGGGTGGTGGGTAGTGGGTGGTAAGTGGTAGCTGTGTGCGTTTGCCGCATTCGGGGAATCAGCCAGGGATGCAGTGCATCGTTCTAGATACAAAATCAGAGATCGATAAGAAGTTGAAATGAATTAAAATTCGAATTAAAATAAGTAAAAATTAAGAATTAATGCTGAAAATTCTTTCAACTTGAAATCCTTTCAGTTTCGGAAAAGTGCAATTTCGGAATTGAATCGGAAACAGGAACAGGTGTGACTGGCCATACCAAATGGCCAACAATATAGACCCGTCTCTGATCTCTGATGACTGGAAACTGTTGCGAAAATGCCCCAACATCCATACCATACATCCATACCAAGTTCTGAAATGGAAACTCAACTCGAACTCGAGTTTCTGATTTGATTTCGATGCAGCCAAGAGATTTCCACATACTTCTTAGTCGGTTTCTGTGTCACAATCAAACATACAACAAAACAAACAAACAAACACACACACACACTGACACACACACACTTAGAGTAACACACTTTGATGCCAAAAGTGCGACTGGGGGGGGCCATAGACAGAGTAATGAGCTCCCAGAGAGCTGCTGCTGCAGCAGCCACCTGCAGCAGAGACGCCAACGTCGCAGCAGCAGCCGAAGACCGTGCCGGAGCAGATAATCCCAGTAGAAATTGAAACTAGCTGTGGCAGGTTTAGAAACTGGTATAGAAAAAAAAAACAGAAAAAAAGCCAGCCACAGCCAGCAGCAGCAGCACACATAGGCAATCGACCTTGTAGGAGTGTATTTTGTCTTGGAGCATGCCCGTAAACTGGGCCAACGCGATTGCACTGAAATCAGGTGGGCGTGACGTAGGTAAATACAGTCCAACTTCCCCCAACACCGAAAATCCAAAACTCCAAAGGGCCAAAGGGACTTGGCCTGAATCTAATTGGACTAAAAATTTATAGATATTTTAAGGATAATATTATAGACCTTTGATCTAAAAAATATAATTTATTAAAACTATTAAAAAAAACAACTTCAAAATATGCCACTTGATAGTCAATTTATCTGACAGATGGCTGTTCCAGTTATGGATGTCTGTGTGTGTGGTTGGAGTGCGGTGTGTGTGGGAAAGCTGGCTGTACCCTTGGTGCCCATTAATCCATGGCGGAAAATCCACAAAAATCTGTCGCAACCTGAAAGGCAAACCGACAGGCCGACAGGCCGACCGACAATCCGACAGATAGATATCCGAAATAGCCAGCCAGGCACTGGGCTATTCTGGCAGGAGTTTCGTAATTACATACCCGCTAAAATAGAGAGACAGCCTTGGCTTCTGAATTTTCAGTTTCAGTTCTTTTTTTTTTCTTCTTTCAGTTTGTATCTTTTCTAGCCTTTGTTTTTTGTCTTTTTTTCAGTTTCAGGTCGTTTTTGGCTCAGCATTAGCACAGCTGGAGTCTTTTGCAATGCTCTCGAACGAAAAAAAAGAAACGCGCTAGGTGTTTGGCAATTTTAGATTTCAAAATACCACAAGGTGCATTCTAACACACACATACATACATAGCTCACTCGCTCTCTCACACTCACACATACACTTGCAGACACGACGCACACAGAGTGGGGCATGGGCATGGGGGGCATTGCAGTTCTTGGATCTATGTTTCTCAATGGGGGTGATGTCGCTGATGGGGTAAGGATGGTAGTATAGGTATTGCTTTTGCAATTTGCGTACACTTTGGAGCCGCGCATTATCCAACAACTCAACTAACCTCCCACAAACTGCAACTGGAACACAACAACAACAATTATAACAAGACGGATGCACAAACACAACGCGACAATAACCGACAGCCAACAGCCAACTGACAACTGACAACCGAAAACCGAGTAACCGAGTAACCGAGTAACGAAAACGAAAGGGCAAGCGCAGCGAGCAAGAGTTAGGGCCCAAATAATAACAACAATAATAATAAAACTGCCAGCGGACAAGGCGCGCGCGGTGGCCACATCCGAATGGGCCAAAAGACGAATCCACACTGAGCGCCAGTATCTGAGTATCTCAAAGCTATTCGCTCATTGTGGGGCTGCCTCTGCCACAGCCGCTGCCGACGTCGCTGTCTCCCTCCTCTGCTGACGCTCGGTGGCCGTTCGGTGAAACAAAAACAACTCAAGCGATTCCGATTCCTCAAGGCCTACTATTTAGGCCAAAAAATAATGTACCACAGCAACTACATCAGCAGCAACAGCAACATCAGCAGGCAGCAGCAGCAGCACCACCAGCAGGCAGCACCAGCCAACTCGTTTCTTACAGAAATGTAAACGTTCTAATTGAGTTCTCATTTATGGCCCGCTACACTGTGCAACTAAGTACTTATTGTTGCTATTGCTGTATTTGCCACAGCGGCTGTTGTTGCAATGCCTAAAAAAAAAAACCATCGGAAAATGTTTTTATCCGGCTGGCACAACCATTTTCAAATTGGAAACAAGTTTACTGAACCCTGCTACGACTCCTAAGCTAGCTAAGTTGGCTTTTCCATCCACCAAGAGCACTGACACTCGATGTCTAATTCGAAAAAACACTTGTCTTTTTTTGGCTGCAAGCTTAATTCCCAAAAGGGCATCTGTAATCGCTTCTTATTCTGCAGAATCATTACCAAAATCATTGATCTATATTTCTTCTGAACGGCTAACCGACGGACCCACCGACCAGAACGTTACGGTTTGAAAGTCTGGTGGTGGTGGGCTTCAGAGGTGCCGTGTAAGTCTCAAAATAACCTCGTTAAAGTGGTACAAACAAAAAAAAAAAATAAGAACTTACAGGTGAGAGAAAAAACCTGTTTTTCATTTTATTCTCACCGCTAAGATAAACATTAAAGTTAAGAATATTTCACTGGCTAAATATAAATCATATAATTTTGAATATCTTTGACATACTATTCGCTGTCACTTAAGGCACGTTCTAATTTTCTCTTCAAGTCGTAGTTCCTCTTGTGGTATCGGGTCTTCATGGTATGAAACGCAGCCTTTATTTCCTTAATATAGTCAGTCTGGGTGTATCCACTGGATCTTTGGATTTCTAAATATGAAGATTTGAACATTTAGCTAATTAAGTAATATAGATATCCCTAGAATACTTACCGAAAATTGTCTTGTTTATGTTTTTAAACTTTTTAAAAGACTCTTTATTGCATACCCCGTCGTAGTTAAAAGCTATCAGGATTTCGTAGTCGAATAACTTTGACCAGTTCTTCTTCAGAGGCTCCACTTGGCCGTTGGGCCTTAATATACGATTCATCATTGAAGCCTGAAAAGGGTGTCCATTTTGAATATGTAAAAATAAAGTATAAGAGCCTAACGAACTTACGTATATGTTATCCTTGTGGGACAACTCAGTGTCTAGGTTTTCCAGCTCTGTGGCATCCGTCAACGGAAAGTAGTCCGACTCGAACTCAGGTGGCTCATTGCGGTGCTTCATTTTTGAAACCTGGCTAAGCAAGGAAAGGATCTCGTCTTGGTTCGCCAGGATCTCGTTGAGCTTTCCCTGCAACTCCCTAATGTTGTGCTCCAAGACATCGTCACCGGTCGAATGCAACGGATCGTTCAAGCTTAGGAACTCTGACACATCGACGTTAGTCATCGTGTCCGTCACGAAGTATAAGTTTAGATTTAATCTCCAATTCCTGAAATTAAAATGCAACACTTATAAACCTTATAAACCAAATATTTTGTTTTAAAAACTACGGCAAAACAAACCTGATGTTTTTGTTGACACTAGAGATGGGTGGTAACCGAGCGTTTCAACCGATAAGTATCGAAGTGTCTGTGTGTATTGAAATGTTTGTATTATTTGTTCACAGAAATACTATTTCATTTCCGTGAGCACATTTTCAGTAAGAATAAACATACTTACAGGAGTCAGAATTTTGAAATTTTAAGATTTTTAAAAAGACTACTTTGGAAAATCGAAAGTAGACAGGGTGACTCGCTACAACAATAACAATCGGAGGATGTTTCGTTTTTCCAACACTGATCGTATATTCCATTGTTTTCCAACACTGCTAATAAGAGCATTTGAGGTACTGTGTGTGGCTCTGGTTTAAAAATTTGTTTACACGCCTAAAACTCGTGATCGACGTCCAGTTTTTGCGTCAAAATGTGCCAAAAGTGCCCCTGCACTGCTGTGGAGTGTTTTTTCGATGGACGTCATTCGTTTGACAGCGGAAAAATCTATTGAAAATTCAATAGTCTGCCGCTGTCTGGAGCGGCAGTGTCGCCGTCAATATAATTGCTAGGGTCCTTGATTTACATAAGAGTGAGAGAGTCAGCTAGTGTGGTGATTGCAGAAATGGCGTCGAGTATGTGCACATGGCCAAGAACAGACGGTGATTATAGGTTGCGGATTAGAAAATGTTTTGAAAGTGCTTTATGCCATTATGTCGATTCGTAATGCGTTGTGGTTCCAAAATCGGTCGGTGATTAATATGTATTAACTGACGGACATCCATTCCGTTCTTCGGCGAAGTGTACACCATTTTGTCCGGTTTTCCATTCCTCTTTGTGCGCTTCATTCGTTTCGGCCCTCGCATTCAGTGTTGCCAAGTTCCCAAAAGCGTGGCTAGTGATGTGAACAGGCCGTATCCTATTGGAAATTAATGGTTTTCCTAATCGTTTTTTAATTAATTATGTTAAAATTTTCCAGGCCATATGTTAGCCTTTGCTTGACCAAGGCAGCCTTTAAAAATGTTTGCGAAATTCTCTTCTGTTTGGCACCTGGCAACACTAAGCCTCCCGCGTTGCGGGTGCGAGCGAGACGCCGGTATGGCAGATGCAGAAGAGCGAGCACAAAAGCGAAAGCGGAAAACCGAAGCGACGAGGCCAAGGAGTTTATAAATCAATTTTTGTGTATGCCAGGTCTTTTAAATCCCGTTGCAATTGTTATAATTCTGTTTGGATGTGCCCCCAGGGGCGGTCAAGTCTGGAAGTCCCATAGTCCCCTTAGTCCAGAGCCCCTGATGGACGGGCGAACCTTGTTGCTTGGAGTGTCGGTGGACGGCACAAAGCATGTGCATGTGTGTGCGTGCGCGGGTTAAAGTGTGTGCCAGCTTCTATGAATAATGTATGAAAAGGCGTTATTCATAGCAAAACGGCAAAAAAAAATTGATAAAAGTGTTTTGACAACAAATTTGAGTGATTCAGAGTGCAATTGGTATATCGGGGTCGAGTCACTTCACACCACCCTCCCTCTGACCCACCCCCAATGGAAAAACGATGGCTTGATGCGCCTCGGTCACGTACCCCGGCACCCAGGCCACCCCTGTGCCCCGGGCTTACCTGTTTTGCCAATACACACGCCGCTATCACTTTGCACCACCCTCTCTCCTCCTGCCCGCTTGCATTAATTTTTGTTATTTCTGAACGTTTGCTTTGTTTGTGCGTGTGCCGCTCTCTCTCTGGCCCTCTCTCACTCCCTTCCGCCATCACTAGCGATAGTGTGTGTGTGTGTGTGTGCTTGTTCACGTTCTTTCATTCTCTTTTATTAAATGTACATTGAACTCTCATCTTGGCAGCTTTTCTTTTGTGGCGCTCTTCGGCCACTTGTTTCAGCAATATCCGCAGATAAAATCTGTCTGTCTGGGACTCCTCCTGCCACCAGCCCAGTATCTAACTATAAGTCTTCCAAGTTCTCCAAACTTAACATTAGGGATAAACCCAGTCAGCAGAGAATTTGAAATTATCAGTCAGAGTGTTAATATTTATCTAAGCCGGGTTCTGATTCCGTTTCCGCTCTCATACCTTTTCAGCTAGATTGTATATACAGTGTACATAGAGATGAGCACACAAACTCGTTCAGGCGGCGGAGGTGGAGGCGGCGGCCATAGTCGCAATCAAAAAAAATCAAATGCCAGCAACTCCGGCGGAGGAGGAGGATCCGGATCCGGTCATGATTCAGTCTCACATGCTGCTGCCGCTGGCAAGAAAGGCAACCAGGATGCCAGCAAGACAGACAAACCAGAGAAGGCCCAGCCCAAGGCCACCACCGAACAGCTGCGCATCGCCCAGATCACCAATAGCACCACAGAGGATCCGCAGATCAATGAGAAGGTCACCCTTCTATTGACCATGACCCAACGTTCCGAAGAAGAGGTCTGCTGCGCCCTCAACGAGTGTGACTATGACCTTGAAGCAGCTGCTAATTTCTTGATCGAGGAGCTACCCCAGGTCAGTAGCTCTTATTCTCTTCCCACTACCCAGTGAATAATCCCTAATCCGCTTGCAGGGTGCATTTGCCAAGTACGAGAAGAAGCGCAAGAACAAGGCAGCGGCTACGGCTGAGGGCGCCGCCGGAGACGGAGACTGGGCTGATGGCAATGGGAATGCGGACAAGCGCGAAAAGTCGCGCAATCGCAGCTCAAATCGTGGAGGAGGACGTGGCTCCACCGACAGTCGCGGCTGTAAGTTACTAACTTCTAAAATTGCCTTTTTCTTTAAAAATAGTTTTTAAATTCTTAATATTTGTGTTTAATTACAGGGCGCGGAAGAGAGACCCGTGAGAACGAGCGCAACCAGCGCGAATCTCGTGAGCCTCGGGCTGGTGGTGATCGTGGTGAGGATCGCATCAATGACAACTACCGCGGACAGCGCAACGGCGGCGGTCGCAATGGCCCCGGCGGCGGAGGACGCGGCGGTGGTTTCGTCTCACGTTCCGGCCGTGGTGGTGGCCGCATGGGCGGACGCGGTGGTGGTCCACGCGGTGATCGCGGCACTGGCGGACCCGGCTATGGTCCTGGACGCAGCGGCAATGCCAACGACGATCACCACGAGGTCGAGCTGTGGGATAACACCATCGCTCAGAATGCCGAGAAGCAGCAGCAGGCCCATGACGACGCCTGGGGAGATTGGAATAACGAGGAGTATGAGGGCTCGCTGAAGGACAGCAAGGTGTTCACCACCAGTAATCTGGGCACTCAGACGGCAGCCAGCGTTGTGAGCGCCGGTGCAGGCAACACCACGGAGTTGGCGGCGCCGCCAGGTCTCGAACACCATTTGGTGCAGCAGGGATCTCATTTGGACGATGGCCCGAGCAGCGGACCAGCGGCTGTAACGCCGCCAGCAACGCTTACAGGTTCGGCGGCCACGCCCCTGTTGCAGTATAGCGCCGCTGTCAGCAATCCACCGCCTCAGCTGCAATCGCAGTCCCAGGCCAGCACACAATCCGGTAGTGGATCGGGTGCTGGTACGGCTGCCAGCGGCGGAGCGGGCAGCACTGCTACTTCGTTTGTATCCGCCGCCCCCGACACATTCTCAAGCGCCGCCTCGGCAGCCGCCACCTTGGTGCAGCAAGCTCAACAGCAGCAGCAACTCCAGCAGCAGCAGCAGACGACGCCAATCAAGCCGTCGGCAACGCTGTCGGCGGAGCAATCTCAGTATTTCAACTCGCTGTCCAGCCAGGGTGCTAGTCCCGGAAGTGCAACGGTGCCGCCGTCGTCGGCGAGCTACCCTCAGAATCCGGTTGCAGCTTATTCGCAGACAAGCTCCAGCGGGAATCTAAGTCAGTATGCAACGTACGCACACGCCTTCGCTTCGGGAACGGCGGCGACGACCGGCGAGCAGGGACAGCAACAGCCGCAGGTGCGAAGGGCTCGCGTCAAGCTGCCGCCACCCTCGAAGATACCGGCGAGCGCCGTGGAGATGCCGGGCGACAATGCGCTGAACAACATTGGCTATCTGGACGTGCAGTTCGGCGGCCTGGACTTTGGCACGGACGATAGCTTCGAGGCGCTGCCCGAGAAGATCAGCTCCGGCGTTGGCTTCGATGGCCAGCAGCAGCAGGCGGACGACTACCAGAGCAAATCCCAGCCGCAGCAGTCGGCCCTGTCGTCGAGTCTGCAGAGCTCCCAAATTGTAAGTAAACGGGTCTAGTTCCTTCTAGAGGCTTCTAATGTGATCTTGTCTTATTGTATCGTTTAGGGCGACGCCTTGAGTGCCGCGGGCTATGCGAGTCGGTCGACGACACAGCAGCAGCAGCAGCAGCAGGGCGGCAGCTCGGCAGTTAATGTCGGCGCGAACGCCCTGGACCAGCTGACCAAGAGCGATCCCTACGGGCAAACCGCTAGCGCTGGCAGTGCCTACCAGAATGCGTATCAGAGCACTGGAGCGGCCAAGGGGGCAAGTGGTTATCCCACGGCAGCGCCCGGATTCAACAGTTCCAGCTATGCGAACGTGCAGAGCTCGGTGGCCAGCAGCTATCAGCAGCAGGGATATGGATATCAGCCGAGCGGCGTTAACGCGTACCAGCAGCAGGCCAGCACGGGGCAGAGTGGATCCGGCGTCGGGGTGACGGGCGGTGGGGGTGCGGCGACGCAAAACATTCCGGTCGGAGGCAGCAGCAGCCAAAACAGCACCAGGTGAGAACAGCGCTCCCAGCTCCTGCCTAGTCCATAAGAAATGTTCAATTATTTCATGTTCTTTGTATGCGAACTAAGTCTAACATCCTGCACCTTCGTTGCGCCACCCAAATGGAATATAATATTCATATTATGTTATCGTTCTCTTTTCTTCTAACACACACACACGTTCCAATGCTCGCTCATGCCCTAAAACCAACCAATCCTCCACCACGCACTCCGCACTTAACAGCGGCAATGCGAGCTCTGCCTACCTCACATCCGGCTACTCGACACCACAAAGTGCTTACCAGTCCAGTCAGAGTGTCTATGGCAACACCGGGCTGTCAAACAGCAGCGGGTAAGTAGTATTCCCCATCCCACTCCATCCCATCCATGTCGGGGCGGATGAGAGACGCTACCCCAGCCAAGGGAGCAAGGCCCCCTTATCACTTTGCCTAATTGCGGATTCTTGACCGTCCAGGTTTGCTAGCAGCGCCAGCAACGCGTCCTCACAGTACGCCAACTTCAGTGCCAGCGCCAAGCTCAAGGATGCGACAACGACCAGCGGTGGCGCGCACTACGACAGGTAAGATCTATGCTCCGTGTCCTTGCATGCTGCTCCTCCGCCCCTACTACTACTACTACTAACTAACTACTGACTAACGCATGCCCAGACAGCAGGAGCTACAGCACTTGAGGCACTTAAACATTGCCATTTTATTGATCTTTCAGTGTCTCCACCAGCAGCGGCGTAAGCAGCAGCAGCGGCAGCGGCACTGGCAACGGTGCGACGGGAGCGGTGAGCGGACAGACAGGTGCTAACCAGGCGGCCGTTTCAAACAGTAAGTGTTACTTTCTAAGATAGTGACTTGACTTAATTTTAACTTAATTTTTTAGATAATGTAAGCGGCAGCAGCTCGGCCAGCAATGTGACGACGGGCGGAGCGAGTGGAGTCCAGAGCCAGGGTGGCGTAAGTAGCGCCGGCGGCGTTGCCGGTGGCAGCGTCAGCGGTAGTGCCAGTGCTACAAACGTCGGTGTGAGTGTGAACAACAACAACAACAACAGCAGCAGCAACGCCGGCTCTGTGGGAGCAGCGGCTGCCGTCGCCGCCGCCGCCGCCGCCCAATCAGCTGCAGGAACCACCGCTGCAGTGCTGGCATCGCTGACCAGCAAGAATAGCAGCAGTAGCAGCAGCAGCGGTGGAAGCGGCAGTGTTGCCACAACGACGGGCAGCGCCGGCGGAGGTGCTGGCGGTGTTGCGGGATCGGTATCGGGAACGGGAACGGGCACTGGCAGCGGCAGCGTTGGCGCGTCGAGTGCTGGTGGTGCTGGTGGTAGTGGTGGTGGCAGTGGCAGCGGCAGCGGTAGCGGCAGCGGCTTGGTGCCCACCAACATCCAAATGGTTAGTCAATATATTCAGACTGGATTGCCATACTATCAGCAACCAGTGTATTCCTACGAGGAATTACAATTGATGCAACAGAGAGTGCCACATGTGGTGAGTTCATGGAGAAAAGAAAAGCAAATACTCGTACCAAAAACCAAACCAAATCAAAACCAACATCTACAAATGCAACATGCAAATACGACCAATCAAATCAATCAATCAAATCGAATCTAATCAATCAGTAATACCAATCGTATCACTATCAAAATAAATATCCTCCCATATAATGTTCGCTACAATGTTATATCGCCCAAACAGTCAAATCAGTCTAAATTTTGTATTTAACGCATTCGACAACCGCTCAACCACTGATCGTCTCCCGCTGCTCTCTCAGGCAGGCGCTAGTCCAGATCCACATCTTGATCCCAATCCTCATTTGGATATGGATTCTGATTCTGGTTCAATTTCAAATGCGAATCCCACCCACTTTCTAACCGTTTCTCAGCGCGTGCATTGTAACAAATTGTAAAAAAAATAACATTTTCGCGATGTCTGTGACTGAATATTAATAATACTATGTCTGTGTGATTGTGATTGTCTGAATAAGTTCACACTTTCTCTTGTCATTCCTTCACCACACCCCTCCATTTTTTTTTCAATCCATCCGCTACCGATCTCTCATCCATAATTCCACAAAATTAAATATATATCCCTGTGTATTGCTTATCCTCCAGGCTCTGCTTTAAGTTCTAAATTAATCAAAAAAGATAACCACAACTAATCTTATTATTTATTCGATTGGGAATGCAAATCTTCCAAACATGGGTCTTGCAATCCTGATCGACAACCTAACCTCCTCTCCCCGCTCTGCAATCCTAATCCACAGATTTATTTCTCTCCCCCTCCAGCCATACTAATCCCACATCCCACATTTTTATTCACATGTATATGTTCTTCATTTCATTAACTTTTACCATTGAATGGAAATGGAGCAGAAGCTTTGCCTGATTTTCCAGCCAAGATCTGGCAAAGCTTCGCCTCCTTATTTCACAGCCATCGCAACCACAAACAAAGTGCTCTCTTGCCGGCCACCTAACAATCTCTTCTCCTTTGCAGCAAGGATACTATGATCTGAACTACCCGCCAGCCAGTTTGGGCGCCGGTCGGGACAACCTTGGCTCCGTGGCCTACTCGGCAATGACTGACGGACGCTTTGCCCGCACAGACAATAACTCCAGTCCGGTGGGCAATGTAAGTGTGTCATTAGATTCCTGCCAAGGAGGTGCTAATTGGTTTTTATGGTTTTTAGGTTTCCAACACCATGTCACAACAGGCGGGCTCCAGTGCGCCCATGCTGAATGTTCCTTATGCCTATTTCTACGGCGGCAATGTGATGCCCGGTAGTTTCCAATACGGCACTCCAGCTATTTATCCAGTAAGTACACTGATGATGACTTGGAAATGTGTATCTAATAGTTCTTGGCTTTGGAATCATTAGCAACAGATACAGACGGCCAACACTGCCTCCAGCGGACAGTTCCCTAAGCCGTCGTACAGCGCCGGCTATGGCTCGACCAGCTACGACACCCTCTCGCAGACGACACAGGACTACGGCAAGGGCGGCTACTCGTCGAACGTCAACCAGCAAAACAAGACGCAGACAGTGTCCAACCAGTCGCAGGCCGGCACTGGCTCCGACCTGACCTCGTCCATGTACGGCAAGGGTCATGTGGCGCTTAATAAAGTTAACGTAAGTACTAGACAGAGTCTCTAGCTAGACAGATATTCTGTCTTGTAGTTTGTAGATTTGTAGAGTTGGAGCACTCGTGTTGAATTATTATTTTAATGCATCTACTACCCTTCCATTACAGTCATACGACAAGCAGAGTTTCCACTCAGGCACACCGCCGCCATTCAATATGGCCAACACACAAACGGCTGGTGGCACCTCGGCCCAGCCGTACGGCATGTATCTGCCGATGCCAGCGGCCGGACACCACAACATGATCCATCAACCCATTCATCAGGTAGAGTCTGATTTAGCTCCCCCCCAGGTTGTTGTAGGCAGAGGTGGTAGGGAGGCGGATAACCAGGTCCATGTCCATGCTACCGGAACGCAAGTGACATTCCAACAGATATGGCACAACACCACCAACAACAGCAACACAGGGGATACGGAGAGTCCGTATCCGAATTCGAATCCGGTACTGGAACAGGATCAGGGGGCCGCCTCTCGGGAGGACAACTTCGATCAGAATAATGTCCAGAACTATGTTAAGGACGATGTCAGCGGCATATCCTTCTTTGCCGACTGACAAGATAAGAGGCCTAGGGAATACCATTCCAGAGCTATTATCCCAAAACATAAATTTTAGTTGAACCACTAAGTAGCTCCCAAGAATCGGCACCACCAAACACCGCCACCACCACCATCTTGTTCATTTGGCCTTGTAAACAGTTTATTATTTTTGTCATTTACGCTTAACACACGCAACACACACAACATCCACTATTCCTGACTATTATTTTGGTTTGTTACTTTGCGGTTTTGTTATAAAAATACGGCATGGATTTGTTAATATTTGTAAGCAAGAAAGCACACTCACTCACTCCCTGTATAAGTCTAACACAACTACACCAAGCTAATGTTTTGTACTAACTAAAAGTAATCACTCGCACTGACACACATAACTAAAACAAAATTGAACGCACACTAATCGCCCAAAGTATTATTTGTGTTTAAAAATATTAAAATTTGTTATAATTTGACGACTCTCGTGTAAGCCATACTAATACTTACATTTCATGCATTTTTCATGCTTATTTTGGAGACTTCTTTTGAGGTTTGATTTAAAATTTGAATAGCGACTAGTAGCGGTAGTAGATTATTCTACTGAACTGAGAGAGATTTGTTAAATGCATGAATATGTTCTATTGTTTGACTTTTCTTTATAATTTCTTTTGATTTTTTTTATGGGACAACAATTAGATGGACGGCAGGATTCATAGCTCATCCCGCCGGGTAAGTTCCTTTGTTGTAATCACATGTAAGAGTTGCTATAATTTTTTTTTGGTGGTGTTTTGTATATTTTTTACTTTTAACCCACGCACGCATGCTATTACCTTCCACCAACACGTAACTTTTCGATCTCATTAATTGTATCACCTGTTCATTTAGTAGCTTGTTGCATGAGAGTTCCATAGAGGCGGCGGCATATCGAAAAAGAAGGAATCCGCGCAGCATCATCATTCATGAGCCTTAATCACTCACTACTTGCTGCTGTGTACATAATCAGCGACTATGTAACTATGTACTATATATATATATAATTGCGTGTGTGCTCCTATATGTTAACCCCACATTTTGTGTATGGATGGCCGAGTGGAACCGTGAGAGGCAAAGTGTTCTGCCGGCAGATGGCAGCATCAGAAGATTTTATAAAAAATTTGCTTAAAACTCGTACTGATTTGTGTCTTAAATCCGAATTGCAGGACTCGAACAGCGCCGGACAGCGACAGCAGTCAAGCAGCCAGTCCAAGTCGGCCGGAAAGCAGGGCTACTCACCCTCGTACTGGACCGGCCAGAACTAGCTTTTGGAGCACACGATCTGGCGGCCCCTGCAGATCGCCCGCGCAAGCGAGTTCTACAGCCTACGCAGCATCAGCAGCACCAGCACCAGCAGCAGCAGCATCATCAACTCTAGCAGCACCACAACAACTACGCCTATTCAACACATCTATAGCCGGTGCGGCAGCTATCCAAGAACGCTGCCCATCACCCACACCACCACCACGATAGTAAATACGGTGGCGGCAACCGCATCTTTGGACGCCACACCGTCATCAGCATCCACATCATCATCATCAATAGCAGCAGAAGCAACCATAGTAACCACAAGTCCATCGGCGGCGGCCACTCCAGGCCATTTGTTGATGCTCGTAAAAGATACACCACAACCACATCAGGCCCCACAGCAGCAAAAACAGCAACACCCCCTCCAAATCGCCGATGGGGCGGGGAGCGAGAATTCCTCGCCAGCTTCGGAGGAGGATTATCTAATATACGAAGATAAGCGATCATACTTTACTTAATAAGAAACGTTTTTACTACGAACGCACTGTAAAGGCGCCGCCCAGCAGCGTCCTGACCACGCCTCCCCTCCCCCTCCCCTGCCCCTTCCTCAGACACACACACACAAACACACCCATACACACACACACACAGCATAGAGAGGTTTCAGGTGGTTTTCAGGTAGGAGACTCCCTAATCCACAGCAATGACACACTCTCAAAACAATAAAAACAAAGTAAAACATACAGCAACATCCGCATAAATATACCAAGTACCATTTTCACATTGCATACAAATAAATTTACAAAGATAAAGAGTAACAATTATTAATTATTAAAGGCGTAAAACGATTTAACAGATTTAAGAGCGTAAGAATGAAACCGGAAATAGCAACAGTAAATTAAAAAATACAAGTATATATTAAAAGGAAACAAAACCACAAACATAACGTGAATGAGTAAAAAAAAAAAACAAAACAAACAAAATTAATTATTGTAATCGGTTTAAACTTATATGTATAATTATAACCTTAATATTTAAACTAAATACAAAAAAGAAGATACGATTAAATCCAAACAAATGCAAAAAAAAAAAAGAAACCAAAATATTTGGAGTTTTATTTCGAAGAGTTTAGAAGGTCAATCTCCTATGTATATTTCTGAGTCATCTGGGTATCCTTTTTTTAAATTAAAAAATCAATTAATTAAGTATTTATAAAACTTTCTTTTTAATTCGGAATATACTATTTAAATATAATGCTACATGTACACAATGAGAAACGAATAACGACAGCTACTGGCTGTGCAGCAGCTTGTTGAAATCGGCATAGGACGACTCCAGGTCAAAGAGGAACTGACGGACCTGACTTTCGCTCAGCTCGTCGGAGGCCTGCATCTCGTTGAGGGTGCCCAGCCACTTCTCAACCTTCAGCTTGGCGTCAAAGTCCTCGGGAATGAGCGAAAGACGGATCATATTGTCGGCCAGATCCTTGACGTCCGGCTGCAGGGCGTCCATTGTGTTGATCTGCAAACGCAGTTTGTCCATGATAGTGATAAAGAGTGACACGATCTCGGCGATGCACTTCGAGGTGTTGCCCTTGTCGTCGCGTATGGTAATGGGTCGGTCCTCTTTAATCCGCTCCAGCGCCGCCGGGCAGTCCAGGCGGAACTTTTTCACAAACGACTCAACGGTGGGGAACTCGTCGCACTGCACCTGCTTGAAGGCCACCTTGTACTGCACCAGATACTTGGAGCAGGCAGCCGTGTACTCCTGCGGCGTAATACAGTCCCTGATGTAGGCCTTCTCCAGTTGCTGGATTGTGTTTATGATCGCGTACAGATCAGCCATGTTGTCATACTTCTCGCGTTCGCGGGCATTGCGAAAGAGCTTCACTTCCTCGTACAGCTCGGCGCTATGCTCCTGCATCGTGTATTTCAATTAAATTTCTTTGGATGAAAATAAAAGCGAAAATGTTTCCACAAAGATTCCTATGACGAATTCGTCTATCGATAATATAGTGATGACACAGAGCATTCGATTTCCCAAGGCTAGTGTTGGTAAAGATCCAAAATTTAACGGTCGCTACTTTCAAATTAAAATCTTGCCCGCAAAAATGTTTAATCTGTATTATAATCTCACAACATACACCTTATCGTATACTGGGTTTTGCATTTTTGGTAGTCAATAAAGATTATAACTTTATCTGATTGATCATACATCGGTTAACTTTCCGCATTATGATAAGGAAGTTATTGAATTAAAACGGGGGGTACTCATTCATCAGAACACCCCCTGGCCCAACAGGAAAATTCATTAAATCAGGGGCACCGAACGCTAATACACGTTCAATTAATTTGACAGTTTATGGCCCCGAGTATCAGCATATCAACCTTATCGATACCGTTGACCGCAGCCCAGCAGAGTGCACCAAGTTCACTTATTACCCACAGTTGGCAATTCGTTCTCAATCGGCACAGACCGGGTTATAACGAACGCGTAACACTCGGTGTGGTTATCCGGATTTAGAAAAGCGAACTGCTTATTCAATCATTTACGAAAAGATTAGTGATTCTATCAAGGACTATATTGTACAGAATATATTCCAATGGGCACGACAAATCCGCAAGAGAAAGTAAGTACAAGTAACAGTTGTGACAAATTGGGGATTTTTAATAAATATTTTACAATAAATATAGGCTTACGTATGTCTATAGTAAATAAGCTTGGCGTCTAAGCGAGAAGCATGTTCGACCATAAAGTTATACTAAAATATATATCCTGTATGCGACACACTTGAATACCGTAGCAAAAATGCGTGGCTGTATCAAATCAGTCCCCTAAAATGGCACCGCCTGTTCAACAAGCTTGTAGCCATGGCCGGAATAGCTCCGCGGCGGGTAAATAACAAACAATCCCAGCTGCAACAGGGACAAAAGGCAGCCCAGAAAGTTTGGTATCTGAAATTGAGAAAATATTTGCCACCGTTAGTAATTAGCCAGTCTGATGGCGTGGGAATTAAGCACCTGGATAAACGAGTCCGATATCAGTATGCCATAGATTAGCCACTGCAGGCTGACCAAAAAGGACGTGGCAATCAGGGGCAGAGGCAGGCTCTCCGAGTTCTTGGCCCGAATGACATGCAGTAAGCTGGCGAGCGGGGCGGCGAAGAAACACACGGTTACGACACAACAAACGATTCCTGAAAACAGTTTAAAAATTTTATGATTTATAGGGTTACATGGACTGCAATTAAAAAAGATTTCGCACCCGTGACGTGTATCATCTGTTCCCGCTGATCTTCCAGTCGATTGGTGTACCAGATGACCGAAATCAGTACGGTGAGCGCGAAACCAAACTGTTTTATAAAGGCACGTTTGTTCACGGTGAACACATAGTAGACCAGCGTGTAGATCAGAAACAGCGTTGAGCCAATTATGTTGACCAGTACAATGCTCTGCTCGTTGGTTAAAACGCCGTACCGAAGCCAGAAGCTGCAGCTGTTCAAATAGAATAAGAAAGTTTTTGTTTAATGCGTTTTTGGTAAATGCCAACCAGGCAGCATGATCCTTTTCGAAATTATAGCCTCGAAATAAAATCTATGAAGCGTGTGTAAGAGGGGGTGTTACATACATATGTTAACCACGTTTGCTAATATCTGCAACACATGTTGGCGGGATTTATCAGCGCACTATTTATCGCAAGACGAGGCAAGACCAACACCCCCACCGAGACCAATTCGAACTTATCTTCAGAGAAGTGTCACGTCGGCAGTTTTTACTTACGATAAAAAGCCGCAAACGAAGGGAACTCCAGAAGAGTCGCCGGTGCTCTTCTTTTGGATGTACTTTCGGCAAATCATACTATTAGGAAAATATATTTAAAATTAAATTAACCGAACCAGATCAGTTTGGGGAGCACTTACGCGCCAGACAGGAACTGAAAGACGGTGCTTATCACCGCCGTCGTGGACAGCAGGGAATCGTAGGCCACCGGCGACATAGCGCTTTCCTAGTTCCTAGTACCTATTCTAAAGTATAATTAACTAACGGTGGTAAATAAATACGCTTCTTAATACGACGTCAACAAAAATTGAACAGCTGGCGATGCGCGTAGAGGTGTCACTACGAGACTCGATAAGTATCGATAAGTTTTTGCGTGCGCGGTCGGTTTGAAAGCTGGGAGAAAGAAGAGAGAGCTTTTGAGCCCCAGAAAGTTACCGGCAAACAGAAATACCTCGTTATTTCTCGAAACTATTTTCAATTTCTTAATCTTTAGTTTTTAATATTAAAATAAAGAGTTTTCCATTCACATTTAATAAATAAATTATTTATTCATTAAATAAAACTGGTTTTAATACAAGGTATCTTAAGGTCGACCATACTTAAGGGGAGCTTTTTCCCATAGCAGCGAGCGCCGACCGTGCTCTTGGCTCCAACACAATTCGGTCCCCGCACATTTCGGCGTGCACTGCTGGCGGTGCGCATTGTTTTTACTCAGTTTTAATTCCAAATTTTTGAATCGGAAATGTAAGAATTAGCATTCTAGTACTGATTACTGCAACCGTTATTGTGTTATTCAACACTGCCGAAACGATCGCCGGAATACGAATTTGGTTAATGGTTTTAATTTGAAGTGGTTAACACGCACAGTGCCTTAAAAGTGCTCTTGACATTGTTGTTAGTACGTTGCAAAGTTCAACTAAGCATACGCTCCGTAAATATGGCCAGCAAGAGTCACCAGGCGGAAGCCCAGCAGTTATACCCCCAGCCCACAAGAGTGGAACTGCTAGCAGTACAGACGGAAAGCAACCAGGTGAGGCGAGAGCGTTAAAGATCACCTAACCACCACCAGTTCTGATGCTATTGTTGTTGTCCAGCTGTGTCAGCTCACTTTCCTGCACTTGCACCTTTTCTTTGTTTTTATTTTACGCAGTTTTATCTCTCTCTTCGGATGCTGTTTTTGTGAAAATTATCTTTTGTGTTCCTCCCAAGAGCGTCTGCTGTACGCATTTTATTTTTATTTTCCTCTCTACTATTTATTTTTGTTCCTATATGCACATGGTTTTATGTTAAATATATACTTGGAAATGCTACAAGTGCGACATTGGGTTAGACATCTAAATACAGTCTCTAACGCAAATATAAGACCGCTCCCTAACAGTAGCCATAATTTATATCTCAGAAATTCCCTTTATGAATCACCAAGTCAACACCATTCCCCAGTTTTATATCTAAACTTTTCTTTATTCAAGTTTAGGGTTTATATCTTTACTGCTTATACTGTGAAAATAGTTAGATAAGATACGAGTTAGTCGAATATTTAACCAATAAAAACGGATAAATAAATATATATGGTTCTGTCTTTATAATGTTTGTATTTCGAACTCATACAATTCTGCTTCTCACTGTACTATAGAACCAGTACATATTTTTGGCAAACAAACCGATCTCATTATCAGCTAAATTTTTCGGTCAAAATCTTATCAGCCATAAAGAGACACCGCCTGAGGGCGTTTAGATTTGATTAGTCTAATCCACTAGAGTATATATTTCATAAATAGTTTTAAATACTTAATCCCCCAAGCTGACCCGAACTGTCCCTGAAAACGAAATGGAAAGTTTTGACCCTGTGTCAAGATTCGCCATAATTAGCGGCAATTATTCAGATTCATTCCAATAGTAGCGATAATCCAGCCCCCCATACGAATAAAAATGTGACGCACTCAACTGTCAACAGAGTCCAACTTTTAAACACGCAGAAAACAAATGATTTTTTAAGTACAAACTTTTAATCCCTGCCTTAAATCCCTACTTTTTAGAAACCAAAATGGACCAATCTCCTGTTACTGGTGTCCCTGGCGACGACATTTGGCGGAGCAGTGTCCACGGGATACTGCATAGGCGTTATCAACGCCCCCTCCAAGGTGAGAACCGCCGATTAGGCGGTAAAACCGTCGATCGATTTCGGTTAAATAAACCCGAACCCTCTGCCCTTATCTTTACAGCTGATGAAAGTATGGTGCAATCAGACCCTGCACGACACCTATGGCAGCAACCTGAGCGAGAGTGGCCTGGATCTGTTGTGGTCGTGCGTGGTTTCTGTGTTCCTGGTCGGTGGCGCCATCGGATCGCTGGGCGGCGCTGGAGCGGCCAATAAGTTTGGACGGTAAGTTACTAATCAAGGCGATAAGCCCCATCGATTTCCTCGAGTGCTTCTAATCCGCTACCTAATTCGCATATCTTGAAAGCCACTAAACTCTATAGTACTTTCCGTTGCGTTAATCGTATTTTATAAATTCAATTTATATAGTTGAACCTTTAAGAAAAAACAAACAATACTAAGACGAATCATTTTACCTTCCAGAAAAGCATGTTTCCTCATTTGCGGCGCCCTGTTCACCATTGGAGCCGTGCTGTTCTTTTTCTGCCGCGCCGCTGGCTCAGTGGAGATGCTGATCATTGGCCGTTTCATCGTGGGCCTGGCCTCCGGGCTCGTAACCGCCACTCTGCCCATGTACCTGTCCGAAGTGGCCCCCCAGGCGTTGCGCGGAACTCTGGGTGTGTTCTGTGCCGTTGGCGTGACAGGAGGTGTGGTTGTGGGTCAAGTGTGCAGTCTGGGTGATGCCTTTGGCACCGAGGATCTCTGGCACTATGCTCTGACCGCGTACATGGGTCTCATCCTGATTTGCTATCTGCCATCGTACCTGTATCCCGAGAGCCCGAAATTCCTGTATATCGTCAAGGGTAACCATGCGGCGGCCAGGCGGGAGCTGCAGCGCCTGAGGGGCGAGAATTCCGAGGATTTGATTGCCCAGGAGATTGCCGAGATGGAGGCGGAGGCCAATGCCAAGGTCCAGACGAGCAGCTTCTGTGATGTTCTGCGCGATCCCCGGCTGACTCTTCCCTTGATCATTGTCTGTTGCTTCCATGGAGGCCAGCAACTGTCCGGCATCAATGCGGTTGGTATAGAGTTTTATGTTTTTAAATGAAATATTAATAGTTTTTTGTTTTTTAGATATTCTACTACTCGGTGTCCATCTTCGAGAAGGCTGGTCTGTCCACAGAGAACGCACAATGGGCCAATTTAGGTGCTGGTTGCCTGAACTTGCTCATCTCCTTGCTGGGACCCTGGCTGATGGCCTATTGCAAGAGACGCACCCTGATGATGTTCTCCTGTGCCCTCTGCTCTGTCTTCCTGTTTACCATCGCCTTTGTCTTGTACTATATTGTAAGTCTTAGGGATTCTATATTAAACCCCTTCTTATTAATACTCTTTCTTCCTTCAGGACTTTGTGAGCTGGTTCGCCATTGCCTGCATCTTCTGCATTATGGGCTACATTTTCTTCTACCAGTTCGGTCTGGGCCCCATCCCCTACTTTATTGGAGCAGGTAATTGAAAGTCGCGTGACTATTATTTATACGCATTCTTTGGACTCTAGTGCTCGTGACTGGGCCAGCTGCTCAAGTTTCGGCGAACTGGACCCGATATAGAATGGGGTTCATTGGCACGCCGTCTCCAGACAGACTGTCGTATTGCTGACGCAATATAATTGGACGATTGTTTTTATTTATATCCCATGAACTGACTTTGATTATGCTTTTCAATTTGCAGAACTGTTCGAAGTGGCGCCCCGCTCCGTGGCCATGTCGATGGGCAGTCTGTCCTCGTGGACGTGCAATTTCATAATTGGCATCTCGTTCCCCAGCCTGCAGAACGCGTGGGGCGCCTTTGTCTTCCTGCCCTTCTCCATTACCTGTGTGCTGCTCTGCTTGCTAACGAAATTCTATCTGCCGGAAACCCACGGACGAGATCCGTCCGAGGTGGCGCCCCTCGTATCGAAGGGCTTCCGCTCGAAGGTCAAATAAAACCTGGGCTTCTCTTACAATTAGTTTTAAGTAATTGCCAATGTGAGGCGTCCATCTTACCTCGTCCAATCGTGTGCCTTTCTCGACAATAATCCGAAGGCGAATTGTAATTTCTTTCCTAGTTCGTAAGTTCTTTTTGTACAAAATCCAATAAATGATAAAATGAAAGTACTTTTAAGGCGGGACACCCTGTAGGAGAGCTTTGAGAACTCTGTTCTATTATCACGCCTGCACAAGTTCAATTAATAAGCCTTTTGGGGGACAAAGCGGCAACTAATGCTCGGTTAATTAGATTTATTGTTGGAGACACTGCGTCTCAGAATCGAAGATACATCACTGAATGCTCTTCCTTTACCTGCCTTTCTTTAAATACTCTTAATAAATAAATTATGGTATGCTAAGTAAAGCTTAATTGTTTAATTCCTGACTGATATATAATGTTTTTAAGACGTTTTATAGTTTAAATATTATTTTTATGTGGAGGTTCAGAAGAGTATAAATGTGAAGAAGTAACCCCAAAACAAACAAGCGCTCCCCGTGTCAATGATAAGAAAACAAGCACTCGACAGACAAATACGTTAATTTTATCTACGCCGGGTTCTGTGCTGTAAACGTACTATATTTTGCCATGTCTCCTCATGTAACTGTGCGTTTGTGTTTGTGATTGATTTGATATTTACGGCTCTATGATGAATCACTGACTTGTTTGATGGCTGTAGCGTGTAACGGTATTCTGAGCTGTTTAGGAAGGATTCGTACTTGCGAGGGCACGCTATAGAGTCCGGCTCTAGCTCGTCGGCTTTGGGGATGGAGATCTTGCTTCGTACAAATCCTAACACGGCCACATTTAATATTAAATAAAGTCCAGAATTGAGCGTGCAGGCGACAAGATAGACAGATAGATGCTAAACCGGAAGAGCGGAAGAATTAATTCGACGCGGAAGAGATGGAGTTAGAAAGAGAGAGAGAGGAGAGAAGTAGAAAGTTTGCGATGCCATAGATGTAAATAGGCTCGCGTACTGCCCACCCTACCTTTGGTCACAGTCCGATAAAGCATTGCTTTAGTGACCCCTTTCACACCCTACAACCGTGGAGTCATCAGCTCAGTTCAAACAGGAGGTTTTCAATTCATTATAAAACAGATTTAATTCAATTTAAAACTAATAAAAATTTGGCTAAGGCTAAAGAGGTGTTCGACATTATTCCTAATTGTTTGCTTGCATAAACAAATAGTCTAATAATACGGGAGGAAAGCTTATAAGTAAGATTTATAAAACAATATAAATTAATGTAAATGTTTAAAGAGATATGGGTTTATATATAATATAATAAAATTTGGCATGAGTAAATATCGGTTTTTTTTTTTTTAGGGATAAATAAATTTCAAAATAAAGGTATTAGAAAAAAATGATAATATTTAAAATTCATTAGGATAGGGTATTCATTAGTCATCAGTTAAATCATTTAAATGAAATTCGTGCTCTTGTTATTTTTTTTTATGTTAAGATGAAGGAGGAATGGATTAAATATAATATTAAAATTCAGTGGGACTCAAAAAATTTTTTTTACAGTGTATATGTAAAAGGTAAATAGACCACTCACTGTAAATCCATCGGCGAAAGATCGATCTCTGCTTTGGGTTGCTGTAAATGAGTGTAATGAGGCTTTTGCACACCATAGAATTTTAAAACAAACTTATTTTCGCACGAGGATTAAAATTAAACGATTTAAAATTAAACTGACAACCATTTTGTTCGCGAAAGTTTAAAAAAAATTAAATATTATCTTCATATTTTCCAATTCCGTTTTTTTTTCCACTTCACTAAAAGCCTGTAATTAATTTAAATTTAAATTTATAACTAAAACTATTGACTAAAAGAAAATAAAATTAAAACATTTTTATAACGCATGTGAATTGGGGGATGAAATGTAGATGAGAAAAGAGAGAAAAAAAATGATCGCCACGAGTTTGGAGCTGGGCGGCTGGGCTAGCGGTTTTAATAATTTCTCTTTTGCTCCTTATTCCATGGCTGGTGGGGTCAACGGCCTTTCACTTAACGGGTCTTGAATTCGTTGGGTCTGCAAATCCTCTTTACACCATCCCTACGGTTAATTTTCCGGCCACTGAGTGTTAATTTCCCGGCACCAATGTATTAGGAGATGAAGATGATGATGAAGATGGTGGTGAAGATGAGGGGGGGAGACGGATTACCCGATCGAGGTTAAGCCGCTCCTGAACTGGGAGCCTCCACCAGGAGCGCTCCCGGGGTGCTTTGAGGTGGACCGCCTGAATTTTTAAAACGGCCACAATAAGTACCCTGGAGGTATTAGAAAACATATTTCATATTCACCTGATAAATTTTGATAAGGCCGCCACGAGGTCGCGCTTTTATAAAGCCGCGAAACAAAAACAAAAAAAACCCACAAACACAGGCTTAGGCTGCCCTTATCACCGTTGCAAATCTAGATAAGCGTATGCATGTAAATAAAAAAAACATACGCATGATCTGCAACTTACTTGGTAGTTGATAAATAAAAAAAATGAACACTGCACTTGCGCTGCTCTTGCGCTGATAAAATTTACACTTGCAGAGAGATACTATTTGGGCGTCTGCACTTCTGGGTGGTTTCGAAAGAAAAGACCGAGCATGGAACAACCTACATTCCATTTAGGTTACCGGAAATGCAGAACAGCTGATATTGCAGCTTTCCTAAGCCTCCCTGCTGCAGCTGATCCCGCGCCTTAACAATTTGGCAACTCCCGAAGTAAAGCTTCGCTTTAACTATCGGTAAAAAAAAAACCCAATTTACAAAGCCGATATGTATATCGATTGTATTTGTTTACAATTTTAGTTTTTTTTTTTTTTATTTATTATTATTTTGAAAATGACTCTTCAGTCGCCGCTACATGGCACTCTGTCTTTACGGCTGGATGCGAATCATATTCGGTTTGGCTCTTGGCGCGCCAGCATCGTCGATCGCATCGATTCCGTCATGGTTGTCGTTATGGTAATTTTTCTCCTCTCCAGGCACCTTTTTTTTGCAAACACTTTCTCGCTCCGGCTCCGAAACAAGTTTGTTGCTTAAGTCTTTTGTTTTTATCAACGGATTCGTGGTAATTGTGTGTTATCCTATGGTCTCGTTGCAGCATGTGACTCCGGTCAGAACTAGTGGATGGACGCCACTCCTCCTACTTGTCTGCCTGACTGTTACTCTGGGCACGACGATTCCAGTGGGTTACTTCTTCGGCGTCCTCAACGCCCCGGCCGAGATAATCAAGAAGTGGTGCCAGGACATCCTGGCCAGTGAGTACGACACCATCGTGACGAGCGGCCAGTTGGACATACTGTGGACTAGTATAGTGTCTATCTATCTGATTGGTGGCATATGCGGATCCTGCTTCAGTGCTTTGTGCAGCGACAAGTATGGCCGGTAAGGAACTACTTTCGCAATTATTTAAATAGATTTCTTATCAGAAGTCTCTCGACCTTCCAGCAAGGGATGCCTCTTGATAAGCTGTGTGATTCTGGTGATTTCTGGCATTCTGTTTAACTGGTGCCGTGCCGCCAAATCCCTGGAGATGATAATGGTAGGCCGCTTCCTCGGCGGCATTGCCTCCGCTCTGATCTTCACTGCCCAGCCCATGTACCTCCTGGAGGCCGCTCCCTCGGAGCTTAGTGGCAGCGTTGGCGTTTTCACCTGCATTGGAGTGACGGGTGGCATCTTGCTGGCCCAGGTCTTCACCTTGTCCCACTTACTGGGTAACGAGCGGCTGTGGCCTTACGCCTTAAGCGCCTACTCCTTGCTGGTGATGGCATCGATGGTGCTCATTTGGTGGTTCCCGGAGAGTCCTCGCTGGCTTTACCTTCACAAAGGTGACACATCGGGCAGTGAGCACGCCCTGCGTCGTCTGCGGGGCAACGATGCTGAGGAGGAAGTGCAGCGGGAACTCCAGGAGTTGAAGGCAACTCTGGAGGCCAAGGACAATAACAAGGCCAGTTCCCTGTGCTCGGTTCTGAAGGATAGAGAGCTCTGGATGCCTCTTATACTGGTGTGCTCGTTCCAGGCTACTCAGCAACTCAGTGGAATCAATGCGGTAAACGATATGTTTTTTATCCTTGGAGTGGGATTCTAATAATCCTTGATATCCAACAGATCTTTTTCTACTCCCTGGCGATCCTTACGGATGCTGGCTTCTCCTCGGGAGCAGCCACTTGGCTGAATCTGGGAATCGGTGGCTTCAATCTGTGTACATCGCTCCTGGGACCACTCCTTATTCACCGATTCCCCCGTCGCCCTCTGATGATGCTTTCATGCTCCGTTTGTGGGATTTCCCTCTTTGCCATGTCCTTTGGCCTCTTTTACCTGAGTTCCTCGGACAGCACGGTGTTGACCTATTTCTGTGCCGGCTTCATACTCAGCTTCATTCTGGGCTTCCAGCTTGGTCTGGGTCCTATAGCCTACTTCATTGGGTCTGGTGGGTATCTGGATTATCGTTATTATATGAGACTTTAAATTATAACCGTAACAGAGCTCCTGGAGGATCAGCCCCGTCCAGTGGCCATGTCGATGGGCAGTCTCTTCTCCTGGATTGGGAATTTCCTGGTCGGGATGTGCTTCCCCCTGCTCCAGAGTGTCTGGAGCTCGTTCGCCTTCATTCCCTGCATGTGTGTGTGCATCTACTGCCTATTCCTCACGTGGCGATATCTTCCGGAAACCCGAGGACGAGATCCAAAGGACGTCAAGCCTTTAATGAGCCAAGGATTCGCCTCAAAGTTGAACTAAGTTTTTACATTTTTATGACAAAATAAAGTAGCTGGACTATATTAAAGAAAAAACTGTGAAACAAAACTTTTTTGAATTTATATATTTTATTTATTGTAAATATATGAAAGAACTTAACAAAGATTCTGTCGCAACTATTTAACTTAAACAATTGTTCTTAAAAATATAAATATAATTTTGAACGCTGTTTATATAGCACTTTTCGCTTACTCTTATCGAGGAAAGTTCTCAAAGTCATTTATTTTACATTATTGAAACACTCACTGCTACAGTTCCAGATAAAATTCTTTAAGCCCTCATTTCCTAAAGTCGATTAACCCAGTTTATACGTATTATGACCTTAATTTTATTTCCACAAGTATTTCATTTTTTTAACATATATAGTATCTACAAATATAGACTTAGTTTAAGGTCTTATATAATTCGAATGTTAATTGAAAGTCAAGCAATTTTTAAAAATGTTAGAAAGAAAACTTGTCAAAAAATATGAAAAAAGAAATTAAAAATAAAAAATGCAAATAAAATTAATCTAGAAATGAATAAGGAACATTTTTAAAGCAACAAGTAAGCTCTAAAAATTTTTGAATTTTTGAATAATTAATTTTTGAAATTTAAAGGGGAAAATTTGACAAAAAACTAAAAACAAAATAATTTTTCTTTATGATTTTTATGAATGGTAGACAATTGATCCAGACATCGTTTAAAGTATTTCGGTTGTGAATCGGATATTTTTGGGCAAAGATATAGTCTGTTTAGTAACTCACATTATCCTCCTTTATTTTTTGTGGTTCAATTTGAATATTTTAATTTTTTTTTAAATTTAAAGTATTATTATTGTTAAAGTCTTGTTTAAGTTCCAAATTTAAACGAAATAAATAGTTTAAAAGACAAATATATATTTTTACAAGAAAGCCCTAAGTTATGCTGTAAAAACTTAAATTTAAAAAACACCTTACTGCTTTTAGTGTCACATTTTTAGTCATTTTATAAAAAAAAAATTGAAAAAGCTTTCAAGCCAGTGAAGAAAGTGAAGATTCCATCATGGCTGAGGGTCAACAGGGATGGACTTTCATGCTGATGTTCATCTGCATTTTTGTCACCCTGGGCAGCGTCATTCCCGTTGGCTACGCATTCGGAGTCATCAATGCCCCGGCGGCGGTGGGTGGTCGGATCATAAGATCATATCTTCTTCATCATCGTGAATTGATTCATCTGATTCCTAGTTTATAAGAAGTTGGGTGGAAGGCTCCTTCAACAGAAGATACTCCTCCTCCCCGGGCGAATCTCAGTTGACGGCTGTGACGTCCACCGTTGTGTCCATGTTCGTGATAGGTGGCACTGTGGGCACCCCCTTCGCTCCCATGTTCAATTCGTGGCTGGGCCGCCGCAACTGCCTTGTGCTCAGTGGCGTTATAATGGTGGTGGCTGCCTCTTTGCAGATGGGCTGCAAATTTCTGGACTCCATTGAGATGCTGATGCTGGGCAGGCTTCTCGGCGGCATAGCTGCCGCCCTGGTCTATGCCACGCAACCGATGTACCTCGTGGAACTGGCGCCCGCGGAGCTAAGCGGCAGTGTCGGCGTCTTCACCTGCATCGGCATCACCGGCGGCATTGTGGTGGGTCAGATCTTTAGCTTTGACTTTGTCCTGGGCACCGACAGATTCTGGCCTTATGCTCTGGGTGGATCGGTGATCTTCGTCGTCCTGGGACTTATGACTATTGTGTTCTTCCCGGAGAGTCCACGCTACCTGATCGCCAAGGGCAAGAAGGAGCAGGCCAAGGAAGCTTTGATGCGGCTGCGCGGCGACGAGGCACGGGTCAATACGGAGCTGGCCCAGATCGAGGCTGCCGCCAATGCCGAGGGTTCGCTCACCATGAAGCAGGTGATCTGCGAAAAGAAGTACTTGCTGCCATTGTTCATAGTGGCTTCTTTTCATTTCGTCCAACAAATGAGTGGAATTAACGCTGTGAATACAGGATATTCTGTAGGTCATCAATAGAAACTTAACTTTTCCCTCCTATCCAGATCTGGTTCTATTCCGTGGGCATATTCACTGATGCCGGGTTCACTCTCCAAGTGGCCATTTGGCTAAACTTTGCCGAGGGCGTGCTTAACCTCATAATCGCCCTCTTGGGTCCTTTCCTAATGGCCAGGTTCAACAGAAGGATAATGATGATGTTGTCCTGCATGGGATCATTTATCTTTCTTTGCCTGCTCGTGGCAGGCTTGATATTTATGGTGGGTCCAAGTCGAGTTCCTGGAATGCCCTAGGAATCGAAGTAATGTTTCCATTTTTCAGAAATCCATCAAGGAGGTGTCCTATGCCTGCATCGCATTCCTGTCCTTGTACATCACTGCTTTTAACGTGGCCCTAGGACCTGTGCCGTATTTCATTGGGGCAGGTTAGTTAACTTATTTGAAAATTCTACTTTTTCCTCATCCTCATATAATGATCCTCCAGAGATCTTCGAGTCGGCTCCACGTCCTTCGGGAATGGCGTTCGGCAGCTTCTTCAATTGGCTGGCAAATGTCATCCTGAGCATGGGATTTCCCATGCTCAACGAGGTAATCGGACCATACGCCTTCCTGTTCTGTGCCTTTTTCTGCATCTGTGGGTTCTGCATAACCTTCTGTTACCTGCCGGAGACGAGAAATCGCCAGCCGCAGGAGGTGGCTCCATTGATGGAGAACGGTTTCAAATCCAAAGTAAAGTCGCCTTCATGACTATTTCGATTTTTTCATGAGGAATCTTTGTAATTTGTTATTCCCGTACTGCTTCTAATATTCTAATAAAATATTCACAGAGTATAGATGGGTCGGTATGGAGGTCGGACACTCTGGGGAGAGCGGCATTCCTCTCGCAGCCTCCCATGTATACCGAGTCCAACAATGGAGGCGGCGACGTCACAGGTAGAGCGTCAAGATTAACGCAGTGCTTTGTGTACGCCGTCTATAAATACGGGCCGCCAGTGGGCAGCAGATCGTCGAACAGTGTACACGTCGCGGCGAACGAGGATGAGGCACTTGCTCTGGGATCGGAATAGGAATCGGTATCGGTAGCGGGGCAGAGTGTCGGGACTGTCGGCGGGAGTGGAGTGATGCGAATCGTGGCATCGTGGATGGAGGTGAACAAGTGAGATGAAGTGAAGTGTGGTGTTGTGCGGTTAAAAATAAACAAGGCACCCAAGGCAAATAAAGGCAAGAAGTTCTTCTGTTCCTTCGCCCGGAATCCGAAATATTTAAAAATTTTCGGACACAAAATCTGTAAAACACTTTCGAGACGCATCGGAGGACGGACGGAGTAAGGGCGTGCGTCGTGGCGTGGCATGGCGTGGTGTGGCATGGCGTGCGTTGAATAATACTGATAAAAACAATATACAGAGCGGGCAGCGCAAACATAAATAATATTCCACATGCATAGTTCGGAAATACATCAGCTGCTAAAATAAACGCAGCAACCGAAGCACTAAAAACACCACCAACAAAAACTATCCAGCCAGCCAGTCAGATAGCCGATCCAATCCGATCTGATACGATTCGGAATACAACCTATACCCCGGTCTCCTGCCTCCCGTTCCCGTTTCCCGTCTCCGTTCATGACGTCACGGGTGAGCATCTGGCAAGGAGCATCAGTATCAGCAACACAATAACAAATCTCTTGGGGGCAACTAATATACGAAGTAAAGGTTTGTTTTTCTTTCAAAAAAACCATATAGGAATCGAGTATTTTGTTTAAAAACGCTTCTTAAGATTCTTTTTCTTAGAATTTGCATACAAATTTAAATTATTTTCTTTAAAATTAAATAATTAAGATCTAAAATTACCTAAATTATTCCAAAATATGAATATAGGTTTGTTTTTCTTTTAGAAAACGATCATATATGTTCAAAACTATTCAAAAATTGTGCTTCAAAACCCACATATTTTTGAAAAAAATAATTATTGAAATGAAATCATTAGAATCCATATTTATGTAGATACAATTATGATATTCTAAAAAAAAGGATCTGAATTCTATAAGAACTGAGTTACATTGAAATAATTTCAGTTGTTTTAAATTATTTTTTAAAAATTCAAAAATCACTCATACGCCACTTATGCCTACTGTTTTTTGAGTCAAGGAGTTTGCAATTTGCTAGACTTACAATCAAAATAAAGTCTTAAATGTATAGAAAGGAATCTGATATTTATAGGAACTGAACTTCTTAAAATTAATTTAAAAATATTTATAAAAATCACTCATACGCCCCCTATGCCTATTGTTTTTTGTGCCAAGGAGTTTGCAACTTTCTAGACTCCCAATCTCCAAAATAAAGAAACTATAGATAGTACAGATGTTACAAAAATGGACTATAATATATAGTCATCCATTGACAAATTGGATATTTTTAACCTGCACCTGTTCAGGTGTGGACACAGCAACTCGATACGCAACCAATTCACTCATCTGCGGTCAATGCACGAAAATTAGTTTTTGGCTCACACACGTTCTCGGTTAGTGAGTCCGTCCGTATGACTATACATCCGTACTGGTCCGTTCCGCCCCTTCCTCCCTGTCCGTACGGATCTGTCATTTCAGCTGGGCTGCTGCTGCCGCTTCTGCTGCTGCTGACCACGTACTCTGGCCATCAATTGTGTGTTGATGTCGTCGCCGTAATTTCTTATTTTCCATGCCAGGTTGCCGCCGTCCTCGTCCCCCGCCAGCTAGTTTGGCCCCGAATTGTCACCGAATTTTCACTGTAATTAAATTTTAAAGTCTTCTCTCGTGTAGCCGCTGACACTTAACATTCTGTGGCTGTCTGTCATATTTAAGCAATGCCTGTGTTTGCCTCCATGCCTCTGCCTCTTGGCGTGGCAAATTAAATGTTGAAAATTAATTGTGCAAGTGTGCTGGCCAAAGGACCTGCCCGAAAGGCACCTGCCTTGCCATGACGAATGATTGACAAATGCCACTTGAGATCGGCAGAGAGAGTATATATATATATGTATATTTAAAAAGGTGTCCATCCACCTTAGACCGATGTAAACATAAACGGCAAGCACATTTCAAAAGAATGTTTTCAATCATCTCTCGAATAAACAATCTCCTCCCAGCCATGACGCAATTTAGTTGCTAACTAAAAAGCCTTCTCAATTGGCCAAGTTAAGAAATATAAAAGCCAAAAGAGCCACTTCTTGGGAATGTTTGGGGATTGCTCGACCAGTGAGGATTCTGATTATTCTGTTAAATGTATAGAATCATTCGAATTGAGACTAATTTCCACAAGTCTTATACACCCCGACCTGAAATCAAATGGGAATAAAATACATTAGTAATTCCTGTGCTCGGTGCTTTGATCTTTTCGGTAATCTTTGGATTTGGGTTAACATAAATGCTTTTGGAAATTTTCAGAGCAATTATAATTAAAATTTTTATGCTATGAGAAACAGACATTTCGTCCGAAATGAGCGAACAGAAAAATTGCTTTATAGCCAATTCCTGCCAAAAATATCTCGACAAACTCGACCAGAATTGCATTTTAATTGCCGGACGCAAAGTGCAGCAACAAAAAAAAAACTCGTTATTTTGTACCAACACTCAATGATTGCTTAATTACACCCTAGAATTGAGTGGGTGGGGGTGGTCATGTTTTTAATATCATCCCCTCCGAATCACCCTGCAACAACTAACCCATCCACTAATGTGTTTTCCTTCCGCGGCCTCTGTGTATTTTCTTTGGAAACAGATTTTTGGCCAAAAAGCTGGCTGGCTGGCTGGCATCAGCTAGAGCATTGATTTTTAGTTTTGTGTTTGTTTTGTGTTTGGATTTTTTAATTAGGTATGTACACAATATGTTTAGGCTTGTAAATAAGGCAGACATCAATTGCAAATTGATTCTAATTTATGCCCCCCTCGACCATCACTCTCACCTGCCGAGTGCGTCCAACTTGTGAGCTGATCAATAAAAATATACAGATTCTAGACCGAAATGCGTAAGGTAGTGGGTGTGGTGGTGGGCTAGCATCCAAGCTATCCAAGCATCCAAGCGTCCAAGGCTATGTACCAGAGAGATATCTTGGCCAGTGCCGCCACAAATCAAGCAAATGACTGCCGGACCGTCCAGAACAGAAGTTTATAAAAATAATCCCCCAATGAACTCGTATTTCACACCCACTAAATAAAACCCTAAAAAAAGATTGAAAACCAAACAAATACAGGCAGCCAGTGGCAATGTAGTGGCAGGGGCGTGGTATGAGGGGGATCACCCGCATTTGGCAACCGCAGACAGCGCATCGCATCGTTAGGAACTCTCCAATTTGACGCCACGGCTACGCCATCAATTCTCGAATCTAGACGAGTGTCATCCGCCGGCCACGCGAGAAAATTGAAATACCACACACAAGCGGCGCATCCATGGATGGGGGATCGGGATGGATGGGGTCGAGATGAGATGAGGATGATGTGACTGTTCCATAGGCCAGCTGCCAAAATTGTAGTCCAATAATTCATGTTCATGTTGGTCATTTATTTGAAAGCATATAGAACACACGGCATTAAAAATAAAATCCCATTCATGCTGCTAACCGAATATATTCGAGTTTTCTTTTCAAAAACTATCCGAAAACTGTCAAACCGAATGAGTTACATGCAGTTCTTAATTTTAAAACAGCCAAGTGCGAAATCCGATTCAATCTGGCTGAAAAATAAATATAATCAATTATCTTAATGGGCTAAAAGTGACATAAAATATTTACATTAATCTCAAAATTGGTTTTTGAATATTTATTCACTTGAGGCTGGTTGCTAACCACAAAAATTTGTCAAATAAATCGATTATTTCTTGGCTATCTCTCCTCCGGATTCAGAATATCTATTGCAGCAACTTTGTATCCATAGTAAAGAATCGTATATTCCGCGATAATCCCGCACCATGAAAATAAACCACCCACACACATCACCGCAAAAGCACATTCATTTCCCGGCAAGATTTATGCGGCCAAACACTTTGATAAAGTAGAGAGAGGTTTTTGTTTATTCGGGAATAATTTCCCCACTATTAGGAACGCAACTAATCATGGTTATTTTTAGGCAAAAAGGTAAAGTGCTTGTCCTTCGAGTCGTCATCTATGCGAGTGTTCGAAATTAGAGGAGCCGAGCATGTCCAGGCGAACGCCAGTGGAACGCCAAGCGAACCCGAAACGGAAGAAAGCTTCTAAGTCATGTCCTCGCGACGAAGCTCCTTCCGCCGGAAGGAGAAGCCGGCCTTCGACCGATTCAAGGATCACTGCCGCCACTTCACGGCCTTTATGTTCAGCAATGTGGGCATTATCCTGCTAGTTACCTTCTACACCATCGGAGGAGCCTTCATTTTCCAGGCCATTGAGATCTTTGAATACGAGCGACTCAAGCTGGAGAAGCCTCACCGGTTCATAGCCCGAAATTTTAGTGGAGAAGCTCTCACCCGCATCTGGGATCTGACGTCTGAGAATATTAGCTTTTTTGACCCCAGGGCTTACAGAAGGCGGTCAGTATCTGAAACACCTACATTCCACATGAAAATGGTTACTAAATTATCTATTTTAGGGTGAACGATGTGCTGCTCGAGTATCAGAGAGCTATTGTCAAGAAACAACTGAAAGGACCCGACGTGGAGCAGTGGAGCTTCTCCGGCGCCTTTCTCTACTCCCTGACGGTGATCACCACCATTGGATACGGCAACATTACACCCCAATCCGAGTGGGGCAAGCTGGTCACCATTCTGTATGCCATAATCGGCATGCCCTTGTTCCTGCTCTACCTGTCCAACATTGGCGATGTCCTGGCCAAGTCCTTCAAGTGGATATACTCCAAGGTGTGCCTGTGCCGCATATGTCCAGGTGTGGCCAAGCGGCGAATTATCCGGGAAAGGCGTAAGATGCGCCAACTGGCCAGAGCAGTGAGTGGGAACTACCATTAGTAGAGAGAGGAAACTATTAAATTTGTATCCAAATTCCAGCTGCAGCTACATGACATGGAGAACGCCCGAGGCAGCAGCAGCTACTCCAGCAGCAATAGCACCAGCACCTCCAACAGTAGCAGTAGCGGAGACTACAGCAGGAGTTCCAAGCACAGCTCCAGCCTGGTGGATGTTCCCTTCAGCGGTTCGGACTCCGATATCGAGCGGGAGATTCGTGGTAGCACGGACGAAATCACGGTTCCGGTGACAGTGTGCATATTCGTTATGGTTGGGTAAGATATATCGCTCTAGATATTAAATTATAACTCCTGCAAGATCTCGTCTTTCCCAGCTACATCCTCTGGGGTGCATTGCTGTTTGGAAGATGGGAGGATTGGAACTATCTCGATGGGAGCTACTTCTGTCTTATATCGCTGAGCAGCATAGGTTTCGGGGATCTGGTACCAGGTGATCGTGTGGTAAGATTTATTTTATATTTTACAATTGGCTTTTTAATTTGTATTCTAAGCCTATATTTACATTAAAATTTTCTTTGTTTCAGATAACCGCCGATAGGGATAAGGTCGAAGTTAGTTTCATTCTCTGCGCCGTGTATTTGCTGCTTGGCATGGCCGTGATTGCCATGTGCTTTAACCTCATGCAGGTAAACATCAAAAATAATATTCCCTGCAAAAAAGTCACTACTTATTCCTTTACAGGAGCAAGTCGTCCACAATATTCGAGCTGTAAAGCGCGGATTCAAGGCCTGTTTTCGATGCAGAAGCTCCTAGGAAGGAGCCTGTCGTACAAAAGAATCTTACTATTCACTGTTGTAGGAGACTAGCTTAAGGTAGAATTGTAAATATGTATAAATAAGCAGAATGTGTTCCTTTTTGGTAAAAGTACGATTGTAAACTTAAAAATTAAATTCAATTAGCGAAAATTGTATAAAAATGTCACTTCATTAATATAGTCTTATGTTTAATGGACAACAATAAGGAGATCCTTTGACGATTGTATATATTACACTTTCAAGTACTTTGCGAATGCCAGCATAATTAGGTTCAGAGAATTTTCTCTTTAAATGCGTTTGCCCATTATTGACGTTACACTCTTAGGAATCTGCTCCTTCCGATCCATTCGCTTCTGTTTGGCCATCAGAGATTTCACCTGACGGTCCAGTTCTAGCGGCGGGGTTACCGCCACTTCGGCGTAATTGGGCAGCGTGGTGGCACACTTGTCCATGCATGCCAACTGAAATTGCTTGCACAGATCCGAGGACATATGACTTAGTGATGGATTCGTCAATAAATCATATGCAGTCGCCTTGAGAGCCTCAAACTGTTTTCGCGTCTTGCCCGTCACCTGCTTGCGGATGATTTTCTTTTTTGTGATCGGTATAGGTGCAATTTTGTTGGGATCGTGGGCGGCTATTGATTTCTTGGTGTCCACTATAAGTTTTCGCTTTCGCACTTCAACTTTCACGGTGGGACTAGGTGCCTTTGTTAACGATATCTTTTCCTTTTTCTTCTTGTTGATAGGGGACCACACAGTTGCTTTGGCTACCCCAGACGATTCAGCTTTTTTGCGGGAGTAGGTGCGCAGTACAGGATTCTTTTGAGTTATATTGCTTAGCGACTCTTTTAGCTGGGCCGCGACAAGATTGTAGCTGGGACCAGCTGGCGGAGACAGCTTTGATTCGGGCAGACTTGGGCTGTGGTATGTAGATGACAACCGGGCCCCAGGGGATGGCAAGCTGCCGGTCGTCACTTCCAGGTCCGGCGGCATATACCCCTCTCCCAAATCAATTTCTACCTCGCCCAGCGAGGAATGTTTCATGGGACGGCAGCGTACTAGCTCCGGAGTCGCATGGAGATTTTTTTCTCGGCTGGCCCGGGATTTCAGACTTGTTACACTGGACGGTGTACTCCTGGCCAGCGGTGAAAGATTGGCCGCCTGGGAGGAACGCAGCGGCGTGCCGGCCACCAGCCTGGTACCAGCGCCCACTTCACCACGCAGGACGAATTGCTCCGACAACATGATGCTCTCCGGGCAGCATCGGCGGTTCGGTATGATGTTTTGGAAGGTGATCCGTCCCTTGACAATCTGCGGCATGAACAGTTCACTCTCATAGCCAGGACATTCCACCATCACAACGGTCTTGGCGGACAGCAGCTTGATGTCGAACCTCACCTCAGGTCGTGGTTCGGACGCCATTGTATGGGCCAAATTTCTGATATTTAATAAGATTTGGTACCGAAAATGCAGAAAAAAACGCCCTGAAAATGTGTGAACAAATTGTGTGTTGAGGCTGTGAAAAGCAATGTTAGAAAGTAGAAAACACGATCTGAATTAGTTTTGACATACCGTAAACGAACCGTCAACTGGGCCGCAGCTTATATTTCGGATGCATTTTGGGCAAGGATTATTGATACAAATTTAAAAAATAGAGCGTCTTGTTGTGCATAAAACTATCAATGTTTACCAACACTAAACTGTATTTCAAATTTCAGGATTTTTCTGAAGGAAAAATACCATTTCTTCCTTTACTATTCGCAAGGATATATAACAATCCTTATATAAATATTAGAAAATTCCTCTTTAAGAAAAGGTAATTTGGATGTAATAAGGTGGATTTATTTTAATAATGTATGTTTATTTTTTGAAAAAATTCAAATAGATTTCAAAAATTGTGTTTTTTGTATCGAAAAAGTAGCTTAAGACCAGACAATACTTTGCCGACATTATCCTTAACTTAATCAATAATAGCTATTTAAAGTAAGTTTAACAATAATCAGCTATTTTTACCGAAATTTGCTTTTTTAACTAACATATTTTTGAATCTAGGCGGTATGCAGGATTTTTTAGCACATATTCAGATCAGCCGAAAGAAGATGGGCTAAATTCCAATTCGAGCATCTGGCAACACTGCTTTTTTACGACACACACAAAAGCTGTTTTGATTGATGTAATTTTGAAATAATTTTGATTGAAAAGGTGTCTTCGATTTTAATGCGGAGGTAAAAGGAGGCCAACTGGGATTACACATATAAACCGACAAGGTATGAACCCCAGCAAGCCATGGTGAAAGCTTTTTGCGAAGCCAAAGAAAGTGAACTGCAACACCAACACACAAAAAACACTGCTGTTTAGACTGTGAAAAATAATTAAATAAGTACAATGGCCAGCAGTCATCCAGTGCAGTATGGTGTTTTTTTTTAATGGATTGGCTAATTTGCCACGCGACAGGCCAAGGTGGAAATGGATTCGATGATTCATGGCCCAAACCAAACGTAGAGGAAGAGAAATGGTGTCCAATCTGACGTACTACGTCTCTGCCACCACCTAACTCCCCACTTCCACCCCTTTCTAGTTTGCTTAGCTCATGCCCATTAAAACATGTTTGAAGCAACCATTATCTCATTTTTTAAAATCCCCTTTCAATGGCGTTCGTAGATTTCGACTTATTTTTGAGTGTCTTGTGTTTATTTTTGCCAATAAAGATAAAAGTTAGTTCTATTATTTATTAGACTAAGATTAGTCCCTGTAGCCCAGCATAATTAATTCATTCTCTGTGGTTATCATGTGTCATGGACTTTGTTTAGACTAACCGACTGACCCAAAAAGATGTAATTGTCTGGGTGGGGGCATGGAAAGTAACCAGAGAGATCTATCCGGGGAAATGCTTGCTCAGTTAGAACCTTATCAGCTTAGTGGTTTCGGTTTTCACACAAACCACAGAACAGAAGCCTTATCAACTCTGAAAAACCACAATAACTCCAGCTAATGAGTTGCTATGACTTTCTTTGTGTTTTTCAGTGATTCACCTGGCAACCATGTCGGAAGCGAACAACTCCTACTGTCTGGCAGTGGGGAACCGCACTTCGTTCTTCACCAGCGCCTACAATGGCATACCGGAAACTCTAATTCTGAACACAATATTTTGGGTGCTTCTCATTATGCTATTTACAACGCTGCGTCACCAGGCCGGAGACTTTGGTCGTCTGGCACTCGTCAATAGCAACGGAAATAAAAAGCGCTGGACGGAGATCTTCTACTCGCGAGCCGCCAGTGTGGTTGAGCCCCAGCCGAGCACTTCGAGTCAGGTTTCGCCTCGACCTAGCACCGCCTCACACCCCTCCGCCGACTCCACACCTCTGTCGCCGGTCCAGGCTCCCGAGGACAGTCTCTTCGGATGGATTAAAATCGTGCTTAAGCTTCGAAAGGAGACGATACTTCTGCACACAGGGCCCGATGCAGTGCACTATCTGTCATTCCAGCAGCATCTGATGGCTGTTATGGCTCTTGTCACCCTCGTCTCGCTGGCGATCATTTTGCCGGTGAACTTCTTGAACGGCCCCACTTCCACGGCGTTCGATGTCAACTCATTTGGCCGGACCACAATGGCGAACCTCGCCAACGATTCTCCATGGCTCTGGGTTCATACGATAATAACCATTTTATATGTGCCGCTTGTGGTACTTATTATGCGACGGGCTTCTGGTCGGAATGCTTTCAAAAAGGCCGCCACCCGCACTATCATGATTTCAAATATTTCCTCCAGCGATCGAAACAAGACAGTGGTACGAAACTATATGCAGGAACTGTTCCCAGATGTGACAATCGAGAACGTAACCATAGCCTATAACATTTCCCGACTGCACGTTAGAAACGGCGAGTTTGAGAGGGTTCACGAAGCTCGACTCTACTGCGAACATCACAGGGACAAGGACACACTGATGGTAAGTAGCATGGATACCTTCTTAAACCATTCATTAACTTGAATTCTACTCGCAGGCCAAGCCCGAAATGTGCTCCTGTAAAAAGGAAAACGCTTATGAGTACTATCAGCGAGAGGAGCGCAAGCTGTCTGGGGATGTGGCCCGCCTCCGCGCTTCCACCATGAACGAACCGCTGGATATTGCCTTCTTGACCGTTTCCACTGTGCAGGAGGCACAGAACATCGTCACCCACTTCACGCCGGGGACCTACAGGCAATGGCACATGATGTTCGCCCCCTCGCCCGACGACATCTTCTGGGAAAATCTGAATGTCAATAAGAGCCACTGGTACCTGAAATTCTTCTGCGTCAACGTGGTGCTTTTCCTTTTCCTGTTTTTCCTCACCACTCCCGCCATGGTGGTCAACCTGCTGAACCAGAGGCCCTGGCTAAAGGATGCAGAGGGAAACATCTCCCCCTTGATTTCTGAGTTTCTGCCCACTTTGATGCTGTGGACGTTGTCGGCTCTGATGCCCGTGATAGTGGCTGTTTCGGACAAGTGGATGGGTCACTACACACGCTCGAAGCAAAACTATTCCATCATGACCAAGTGCTTTGGTTATCTGCTGTTGATGATCCTCATCCTTCCGTCCCTGGGACTGACCTCGGCCCAAGCTTTATTGGAATGGGGATTCAAGAATGAGACAGGCCGATGGCAATGCATCTTCCTACCGGAACGCGGCTCCTTCTATGTGAACTACATAATCACTGCTGCCTTCATTGGTACCGCCTTGGAGCTTCTGCGGTTCCCGGAACTGATTGTCTACATCTGGCAGCTGCTGAAAGCCAACTCAAAGGCGGAGACACCCTATATCCGCAAATCGATCCTGATCGAGTTTCCCTTCGGCACGCACTATGCCTGGACCACCCTCGTTTTCACAATTTCCGTGGTGTACAGCGTGTTCTGCCCGATGATTATGCCCTTCGCCATGATCTACATCTGCCTGAAGCACTTCGTGGATCGTTACAACCTGTACTTCGCCTACGGACCCTCGAACATGATCTCTCGGAAGGGAGGCAAGATCCACTCGACAGCGGTCACAATGACAAAGTTCTCCGTTGTGATTCTGGTGATTGTCATGACCATGTTTGCATACTTCCGCGGGGAATCCGGAATGGCCCGCTTCATGCTGCTGATTATCACTCTGGCCATTACGCTGACGCTCTTCACTTTTATGTCGCCGATAAAGCGGTGTGCTGCCACTCGACGGCCTAGCATAGTGGAGATTGCTGGCCCGGCGCCCATTTACGTGCCGGACGTGCTCCGGGACCATGCGGTACGGAACAGCAGCAGTGTGAGGCCTTCGGTAGCCGGGTTTGGTGGCTACGGATCGGACAGTGTGTCCGACTACGATAGCTCGCAGTACAGCGTGAACAGCGTGGAGGCGTAGATGGTATTACCGATCGCTGTCGGTCTGAGACATTGATTAACATTTCTAAAATGTATTTTAACGAGCCAATGAGAACTTTGCAAGTTGAGGGCTTCGATTTGCAATTGAGAGACGAACCAGGGGGATACCGGAGGAAGAAATTGTGATACCTAAACCAGCCTCATTGTCGTTTTTGATATTAAATTGCACGGAATCACGACCGAAATATTTATTACCAAATTGTACATAGAATCTAATTTTATCTGTAACAACTGTATATAAACTATTCATTTGCTGAATGCTTTCTGAAGCGGTCGCTGATAATCTTTCGGGGCAACTATTCGCTTGTAATATTAAGGCAATGAAACAGTGCATTATTATATTTTCACGTAATCTTTTTTATTTATGGTAAATAAAAAAACTATTTAGTTTATGCGTATCCGTTTTACATACAGAGTTACGAGTACGATTTATAATTATTTAAATATTTCCATTAAAAAATTAGCCTGCAAGTGTCTCCTCTATTGTTAATTGAACGCGAATTATTATCAATTACAAATAAACGAGATACGATTAGTCCAAATGGTTTATTGAACTTTTGGTTCTTTCTAAACGACGCTATTTCCTCAAGGACTTCCATACTTTCCGTATTGATTTTCTATTTCCAATTATAATGACATCGTCGAAGTGGCATGGCTTGTAAATAAAACGCTTAGTTTATTGGTTGATAAGGTAACTTACAAAAAGAATTGTAGCATCTACACACTACCATTAGCTGGGGCGTGTACAACGGATCTAGTTATAAAAGTTATAGTAACGCAACTAGCGCCGACTAACTCGCAGACCAAATACCAACCGGCCAAGAAATACTTCAAACATTTCATTGGACTTTTAGTAAGTATATGCATATGGTAATTGAAAAGAAAATTACAATCGGTGTTCACAGAATCGGGGGCAACTTATGCCACATAGTTGTATTGATTTTGATTATCCTTATCCCGCTCCATGTAGTCTCGATCAATAAGCGACTCGATACGTTTCTTTAAGTCAGCAGGCTATAAGTATAAAATATTGTTTTAAATTAAATGGTTTTTGAAGTGAAAAAGTAACTCACCTTAACAGGGAAGGTCAGCTGGTTGAACAGTTCGGTGATGAGTAGGTTGTGGCTCAGCGTTTTGCGCATTTTCATAATGCGCACAATGGCAGCATCGATTTGATACTGACGATCTTGGAAAACGCGCTCCTCCGTTGCCTTTTGCTCCTCGTTCTGCGCAGTAAAAATAATCAATAAATTTTAAATCAACTGATCAGACTATCGTGTACATACCGTTTCCTTCATCTGGATTTGGTTAATCTTAATTCGGAACAACTTGTTTGTAAACTCATCGTTAAAGTCGAATTGATCACCATCTTCGATGTCCCGACCCTTCGGTGTTTTCGTAATGACGCGGGCACGACCACACGCCAGTGACTGCAGTGTCCGACGGAGCTCTCCATCCTCAATGCTGGTGGCGGCCAAAATCTCCTCGTAGCTTAAAGCTGTCTTGTCGTTGAACAGAAGAAGGACCAGAGCTTGAAACAGTGACACCATCAACTCTTTTGGACCCTATTTTTAAAAAATATAAATAACCCATTAGATTTTAGATCGAAGTAAGGTAATATTCGTGCTAATTACCGCATCAAACTGCGCCCTTAGCATGCAATTGCCCAGCGTTGGCTGCCACTGCAGCTTGCGACCGCTATGCTTTTCCAGATAGAACTTGTTGAAGATCTGCTGGGGATTGATAAACTGTGGCGGCATGGTGACTTCTGTGGGCGCATATGTTGGCCAATAGCCCATGGTCAGAATGCTGACGGACAAGTCCAGGTTGTGGACGTCGCGATTGTTGCTCAACGCATGTCCGCGGAACGCAATGTTGATATCCCTACTCAGCTCCATATCTTTGAACATGCCTTCCAGCTTTGAAGTGAATCCTCCTCCACACTCCTGCTTCAGTTTGGACAGCATACTCTTTTCAGAGTCGACGGAAGCAGATTTTCCCACCAGCAAACGTTTGGCCAAATCCTGTGAATAATAAAAACATGTAATTACCAGCGACAAAAAGGAAACTTTACTGAATTCTTACCTTTTTGTAGAAAGCTTCAAACACATCCTTGCCATGTATGAAACGAAACAGAACCATGATCTTGTCCAAAGTCTTTTCCAGCTCCTCGTCGGTGGTGCCCTTGTTGCCGGACCGAAGTTTCATGTCAACGTATTTCGCTAATGAAGAATAAATGCTAGAGAAGTCTTTTTGGAGTAGTTGGGAGCAAGATTGGTTACTTACCAATAAGTTCGGCCGGCTTGTTGGCCCGCTGATTGATAAAGAACTCGAATGCCTCGCGCAACGAGTTTGTGAACTTTTCATTGTGCTCGAAGCAGTTGCGAACGATGATGTCCATTTTATCTTTGAAATCGAGCAGATCTTGGACCATGCTCTTATCCTTTTCAGGGTCGATGACAATGGTGCGACCTTTTTTCTAAATCAGATAAGAATAAATAATTATCAGTTGATTGTCTTCAAATATATTACAGATATAGTACCTTTATGTATCCGTTAAAGTTGCCACAGAGTTCGGATGTGCCGTTTTTGACCCGGCTTAGAAGCCCGTATAACAGTGTGAGGTCGTTCAGTCTGTTATCCTCCAGCAAAGAGTCCAAGCCCTTTTGCAAAATGGTTGTCAGATGCTCCGCCAACAACTCCTTCTCCACGTTGTATATCAGGGGATGTCTGGCGAAAGAATTAGTTAATTACTTTAAAGTCCATATATTCATTAAACTTACTTTGTGCTCGAGTCCAAATAGTGCAACAACCGTTCGTTCTCCTCGGCCAGCCGTTTATTGACGTGCTGCAAGTACTCGGGCACTTCCAACTCCTGCATCTTCCGTTGGCTTTCTGCCTTGTAGAGCTGATTGGTGGCGTCGAGGAACTTCTCTTCGAACGAACTGGTATAGATCTGTAAGTCGCATAGCATGCGCACCAGACTCTTCAGAAGACCGCGGTCTACGGTCGAGCCCTGGCGCTCCTTCTCTATTAAGGTGAGCAGACCGTCGACAGTCCGCTTTTGGACGACATTGTTCTGAGCAAAGTGAATGCGGAAGAGGTCCAGCCCCATGTCCCAGATAGAGTGGATGGAGGAGTTCTGCAGCACATAGGTCCGATCCATGTAAAGGAAAATGCTACGGATCATGATCATTTGCTGACAAAACGAAAGCCACCAGTGATTAATCTTTTCCAGCAATACCTGAGGGAAGATATTATTTGTTATGTATTAAGTTTATTTTAATATTTAATATATCCTTTTACTCACCAGCTTGTCCAAGCTGCCGCCAGTTAGTTCCTTTATCTTAATATTGCGCTTCACATGCTGTTCTGTCAATTCCTTGAGCTTCGCATACAACTGGGCATCCATCTTGTGGCTACACATGTTCACCACGGCTTGGTAGAGTTCCTCCAGCGAATATTTGATGGGCTTCGACAGTTGAATGGCAATAACCGCTTCCTCGAGTTTCACATATGTGTCCTCGGAGTAGTTATCGGGCAGTGTAGGCTTAGCTATTTACGAAATTGCAAGAAACAATCAAAATCCGTGCAAGATGCTCATTAATTAGAACTTACCCTTAAAGTTCTTAATAACTATTTTCTTAACATCGCCTGGCTTGCTGTTGTGAATGGCTCCCATGCGATTAAGGAGGTTTGAGGTAGTTGATGCTGTTCGAATCTCCCCATGGTGGCCGCCAAGCTTGGAGAAGTTTGGTAGGCGCTCGCCATTCGTTGATGCGGCCGAGTTCATGTTCTGGGCGGCGAAGGCGCTGCGTCCCAGGGTCGAGGCGGCGGCGGCAGCGGCTGCGTTTTCCACTTTCTTCAAGCAGGCGGTAATGTTCTCAGTATTCTCGTTCAGCTCAGTAGTATCCATGGGCTTATACTTCTTTGCAGCACTCATAGCTCGGGCCAAGGCAGCCTCTAGCCGTTACTGCTCCCTGCTCCTGCTGGTGCCGGTCTGTCCTGTTTCTGTCCGCAGAGATTCGAGGTTATTGCTTTCCGAGGTCAGATTTATCCGCTAGCATCAAATTTATTAGTTAAATACCTTAGCAGGGACTCGTGAAAAACAGCAGAGGTGATTTTTTTCGACTTTCGCACTCGACCGACAAAAACTTTGCAGGGCTCAGCCAAAGTCAAAGGCACTGCTTGACTTCTATCGCTAGTGACGGAGGCGGAGAGGGCTTCTCCGAGTAGTTTTGGCTCCAGCTGCTACTCTGGGGCTATCCAAATAGAATCGGCTTGGCAATTATGAGTTCTATGCTTGCAGTTTTTGGTTGCATGCGGAAAATATTGCCTTGTAGTAGGAATTAGTGGTGGAGAAGCATCGATATCACCATCGATGCGTAGGTGCTTCGCCAATTTCGTTCAAACAACAATCGATCTTTTCAAGGATACGATATCTTCCAGATTTGGCAAAATTTCACGATATTTTTATATTTGAAATCATGAATTATAGAATTAAATTAGCTTAAAAATTAATCCATGTTACTTAGATTCTTTAAGTTCTCTTGGACTCGGATGGTTATCGAGCTATTTCAACAATACTAAAATATAATTTGCTATTAGTTATTATTCTTTTGTTATTTATGATTTTCAGATTTCAAACTTACTTTTATATTAATATATTATTTTTAGTTAAGATTTCTAACTTAAGAATATCTGAAATGTCAATATTTTTAATTTCTTCCTCTCTAATAGCGATGGTACTTCCAAAAAAATATCGATTGACTTCTCAGGGATAGACCATATGATTAAAGAACGCCAAATTCGTGGTAAGTACAATATTATAATATTCTACGCGCTATAAAACAATTATTTTTCATGTTAGTCGTTCAAAATGAAGACCAAAACAAGGGATTACAAGAAGAAGACCCGTAAGTTAGCCCTACGAAAAATAGCCGTCAAATCAAAAGAGTTGAAGATTAAACCTGGTACCAAAGAAGGAAATGTATCCGCACAACACTATCCCCCATGCAGGATACCCAAAAATGTTATGCAGCGAACTCTGACAATCGCAACCGATCCCACTGATGCATTTTGGCTTAATATAAATGTATCTTGCACTCCATCGACAAGCTATGAGATGACCGTCGACGCTGAATACAAGCGTTCCCCTACCTACGAAAAATTGCAGCTGGCTCGGAATTGTCTGATGCAGCGGGATTACAAGAACCTGGCCAAGCTGCTTACCTCGCATCTGTACGGGGAAACCATCCTGCAGAAAAATGCTCATAATATCTTCTCTGAGTACGCGTCATTGCTGCAAAAATTCACAAAACTTAAACAAAAAACAGCGCAAGGCGTATCGCCATCACCGGATATTTTTGAGGACTTGGAAGAATAAAAGAGCATTGCTTATTTTTTTGGTAAAAACACAACCTTATAATGTGTATATATGTAATAAGCGTTATGTTTTTCCTTTTATTCGACTTAAATATAATATCAATATGTTTTAAGGTTTTGCTAAATAAATACTGAAACGTGTGTACAAAATGTGTGTGAAAAGAAAAAAAGGGTGTGTGGTGTCCTAAAAAAAATTATGTACAGTTCAGAATTTCAGAATTTTTATGACCATAAGTAATCAATCGAGTCTAAATACCTTGGTTAGTTCTTCGACAGCGCGATATTGTGTAATATGCATATAAGTTAATATATTGGGTTACTTAATTGGTAACAACTCTAGGTACAAAGGGGGCTTATATATGTTGTTCTATTTGCAAAATTTTTGCGCGAATTCCTTTATAATAGCATTGGGGCATTTTATTTGTTTATTATCGCCATTGGTTTGTTTGTTTTTCTTATATTTGTTTGTTTGGGTATTTTTTGTTCAACGTTGTTTTATAAACTTTCTCGTCAATCTATCAACAACAGATTTAGAATACTTGAGTACGAGTGTAAGCTAAGAAGCCGACCAGGTCGACCATCTCATGGATATCGTTAGTATCTGTATATGGCAGCATATAGTATAAGCAATCAATACATAATTTCATTTTCTCCGCCTTCAGCAGCGCTCTGAGTAACTTTTGTTACGCTAAGTTAAGGATAGATTTAGTTACGGTACGAATTACAGCATTTTCAGGACATTTCTCGTTATTAAAGCAAGTCATAGAGTCATTGAGGAGCTAACTTTTGAACATGGAAAGGAAGCTATCGGGATATGCACAGCAAAACCATCAACTACTTTTCTGATTCTGATAGAAATCGCAATTATAAAATGAGTTGTCTGGCAAAGTTGAAGCCAAAAGTTGCTTTCTTGTGACGGTCACGTTTAGTCTTAGGCAAATAAATAGTCGCACGCTTTGTGATAAAATTGTAATGGTTGTAATAAATAAAAAACTTATGTATCGTTAATGTTTAAAAGACGCATGCACACACACAAAATATATATATCTATATACAATCACGCGCAGCCCATACATTCAGGCCGGAAATCTATGGATAGAATCTTAATCGGGCAGCATGTGGACGAAGCTGACGGGAAACATGCCCCTCCTGGCGGGCTGGCCCTCGATAATGCCCTCCATCCAGTTCTCGTCATCGGTGCGCTCGTTCAGCACGATCAGGATCTCGCCCTCCTTGAACTCCAGCTCGTCATCGTTGTCCGCAATGCAGTCATATAGAGCTCGGCACCGCCGCTGACCGTTCTATAAAGTAATAAATAATAAGTTGCTGCAGTTTTTTAGAGAACTCGAAACTTACATAATGAAACTTGCCGCTAGGGCCTGATCCTCCGCTTTTTGAGGGATTGTCTGGCGATGAGTTGAGCCGGTCATTGTCACTGGAGGACACATTCGACTCGGCGGAATGATCCAAGCCTCCACCCGAGCTGTCCATGTCAGTGTGCCAGGACTCGTACTCGGTGAAGTTGGCCGACTGGTTAATCAACTGAAATAATTGAAAAATTAGACAAAGTCTTTACAAAACAGGATGCAAGTGTAATCGATTTAGAGAAACAAAAGTCAACACAGAGAGAAAATTGGAATCGAAAGATTGGTTTTAGAGTATTTTGTGGGTGAGTGAGGCGCATTGGGGTTAGAGCTGTTGAGAGATGCACAAAACGAGACACTTAGTAGAGGAACGACAACAGCAACAGCAACAGCAACGACAACAACTGATTGGTGTAGTTCGCTTGTCAAAAGAATGAAAATGCAAACGAGCAATGTGCTAGCCATTTACCGTCTCCTCGCTGGACTGACATCTGAGTGCGTTTTGTTGCTTGCGCTGCAAATTGATTGCCAAGTGCAGATCATATCAAATACATAGAGATCGGGTACAGGGTTTCAATTACAGGTCCCTAAAATCCCCAATAATGGGCCTAAGAACACTTACCTTGCGAGGCGGTGCCACAGGACCCTCGTCCATGGAGCTTATGCTCTCGTTCGACTGGCCATTGGATATTTCCCGCTCTGTAAAAAAAGGAACAAAAATTAAAAATGTACTCATTTGAAATGCTGCCAAAATTCAAACCTGATGGCGGACCTGGTGGTGGTATCTTTGGTCGGGTCAACGCTGATTTGTCCACATGCTTGAGCGTGGGTAGCTCCCCTGTTGGTGGTAACACCAGCTTGGCACCAGCCAAGTGGATGTTTCGGTTCAGCGACTCTCCGCTCGGTGAACGCTTGTGGCCGAAAGTGGTCATGGCGGGCATGAGGCTGTTGCTGCTGCCGTTCCCTGACCCACCAGGATCCTGTGAAACTCCGTATCCATATCCCCCGGCGCTTCGCGGGCTGTTGTCAACGCTGCGCAGGTGAGGCAGAGTTCCGTAGGCCACGTCCAGGGACTGGTTCTTGTGATTAATGGCGCGTATATCATTGGCATCAAAGTTTTGGGAATGCCGCGGCGGATGGGGCAGGGTGCCGTAGAATGAGCTGGACGAGGCGTTGCCCAATGTCCCAGGCGGCGGGGCCGGAGCTGTGCGCTTCTTCAAGGAGTTCATATTGGCCGTTGACGTTGATTTCCGGGCGCCGGTCACATGCCCGCTAAGCTCGTTCTGCATATTGAGGCTGTTTCGCGCCGCCCTTACACTCTGGCTGGAAACGGAGCTGGGGCTGGAGCCTCCGTTCCCGGCGGACGATCCACCCACGTTGCTGGCACTTCCCAGGTACTGGCCCACGCTAATGTGCTGCTTGGGCGATGTGCCCGCCGACTGAGTGTAGCTGGGCAGGCCCGAGGGCAGTGTGAACTGGCGACTGGGGCAATTGGCGATTGGACTAGAACTGGACTGAATGGAGTCGCATGTGGAGGAACGAGAGCGCAGAACGGGCGAGTCCCCGCCAGCAAAACTGGGGGGACGCGATCGAGATTTCTGCAAGTAAGCCCACAGGGAATCAGTATGGAACACAATTTAAGTTAGAGTGCAACTTACGCGTTCATCGATGACAGTGTCGTCGTCGCTGAAGTCCGTTGATCCATCCTCGTTGGGAAGATTCCAATCGGTGTTGATGTGGTCGAAGGCGCTCTTCTCTCGCTTTATGGCACATTCAATCTTGAAAGGATTAAAATGGTTAAAAAAAGAGATAAGACTACCGTGATATAGTAATCCTACCAGCTCCTTGCAGCCATTGTGTCCCATCTCTTTGGCAATATCCAGTGCTGTTTTGTTTTGTGAGTTTTTCAGCTCGTAGTCTGCTCCGGAGCGAAGGAGCAGCTTCATGCACTCCCGGCGATCATGCAGAGCACACAGATGCAGCGCCGTATTCTTTCCGGTCACATCCAGCAGGCCTGCCGGATTCGTCGCCTTGTTGAGTCCCTTGGGCGGCATGTTCTGGATCAGGAAGTCGACTATGTGCAGCGTGGAGCCCATTTCGCGGAGCACGGCCAAGTGAAGGGCAGTCTCGCCATCGTCCGAGCTGGGCAGGCAGCAGGTGAGATCCGCTCCCTCGGCCCAAACTTGTAGGAGTTGGCTCATGTCCGCATTCACCACCGCCTGCTCCAAGTCGCATCTCAAGTCGTTGTCGTCCGCGCAAGTGCGCATCACATAGCGCTTTGCCACATATTTGGCGCGAATGAACTCATAACGATCCTCCCTGGAAAAGCCAATGAAAAAGACAATGAACTACAGCCCTCATATCCCTTAAAAGGATGACTTACATGGAGCTCTCATGCTGAAGTCTTCCCCTGCCCAGCTTCGCCTCCATTATGTCGTTTAGCGTGCTGTTCCCCATGGCACGGGCTATCAGCAGATTAGCCGTTGTAAGATTGTCAAGCGTGAGACTCTGGATGCGCGAATGATGGACGCCCAGGTCGCGATGAACGCCCGAGCACTGGATGCACACGAGGATGCCAAAGTTGAGACTGATCCAGGTGACATCGTTGCGCGATCCACAATCGCAGCAGCGATCATTGCCCGGCAGCTGTTGCACGTAGCGGATCACAGTCTTCTGCAGCTCCACGAGGCTGGGACTCATCTGCGGATTGACGTGCTGGAATGCCTTGGTTAGAGCCTTCTCCTTGCAGTTGACCAGAACGGCCATCCATGCCTTCTGGTCGCCCTCGTCCTCCGCCTGAAAGTGATACGGACGATTGTCTGCAAGAAGGATAAATATCTTTATAATACTATAGTTTTTTAAGGAGTGTTGAACTTACAGCTGATCAGATCGAAGCCGCGCTTGTCGTCCGGCACTGGCTTGATCTGGCAGGTGAGCAAGTTGACGCGCGTCGGCGGCTTGGACTCATCCGCATGAAAGATATCCAGGAATCCATCGCTGGTAACCCGGCAGCGTCGCTTTTGCCAGACGCGTCGCACCTTGCCCTCGCTCTTCTTGAGTAGATGGCCCTGCCTGGTGACCCCGTGATGCTTGTCGCCCTGCAGCTGGTGCAGCGAGTAGCCGGCACCCGCTCCGGCACTCCGGTTCTCCGAGGCCGAAGCATTGTCCAGCCGCTCAAAGTCCGGGGTGCTGCGCAGAAGGGTGCGGAGCTCCAGCAAACTGCGCCGGTCTTCGTCCTGCTTCTGCTTGATCTCGTGCAGTTTCTCGCTGAGATCGCCGATGTAGTTGCCAAAGTGCTCGATCGTCTGCAAGCCGTCCTTGAAGTAGCTGTTGGGGAGTAAGTATTTTTTAGATTCTATCCAACAGGTCAAGTATAACTAGTTCCATTACTTGCTCAAGGCGTGGTAATACTCTATAAAGTGCTGCAGCAACTCGATGCCCGTCTTGGTCTTGATGTCCTTGTACTTGAGCAAGTACTCGCATGTCTGGAGCTGGTAGAGCCTTCGCTCCTTCTCCATTTCGTCGGCCACAACGGCGGCATCGATTTCCGTCCGCACCATGCCCGCCTCCTTGGCCTGGGCCTTCTTCTCCTTCTCGATCTTGATGAACTTTGCCTCGTAGTCCTTGGCCGCCTTGTCGAACGGCCGCTTCATATCGCCCTTGACGCCCCGCAGCTCGCTCTTCAGCATCGAGTCCACCGGAAACATGACGATGTTGTTAATGTTCTGCATCTGTGGGTTGTCGAGTAAACAAATAACATTGTGATACGGCTGTTATCCACCAAGAAGCCAAGCGATAGTTACCAGAGTCTTCATCAGGGCACTCAGCTCCTTGGTCACCACGCTGAACTTGAGGAAGGCGGCTCCGATGTCCGGCTCATCCTGATCGATGACTTTCCCGCCCAGCCGCTCCAGGGCCCGCACCATGAACATCTCATTGTCGACATGAGCTGGAAGATAAAAAGTTGGAGAAACTGAGGCATACATATCTGAAGCTGAGACTTACTGTTTCCCGAGTTGTGAATGGCCTTGACCGCCTTTTTCAGCTTGGTGAGTCCCTCGCGATCGAATTCCAAGCGCTGTAAGTGATAAGATCCATTATTATTCTGCTATTTTTGTCATTATAGAGTGGGTGGAATAAAGGGGGATTCATTGGCGGCACCTCGTTCCTTGGAAAGCCAGAACAACCACAATGCATTCCGCAACTGAGCCAAAAAGGGGAAACAAAATAGAGGAAACGCCTTGGTTGGGCGGCTGAACAATATTCTCTGATTGAGTCGGCGTCAATAGCGGCATTAGGTATTCCAGGCGGCTCTCTCCTCCACCCATCCCCCACCGAATCTACCCCATTTCGTGCCAGCAGCTAATTGAAAATGTGCGACAAGGTCACTTCTATTATTAAACTTAATAACCAAACCAGCCCCACTCTGAATGCAGCCCAGCCATCGTCGCATGCACCACATTCGAAAAAATTGATTCCAAAAATGAGTCCAGGCATTAGACGTAGGGACTTGGGGAAACCGGAATCACAGAACAGAGTACCAGATCTGGAGTTCGTTTCCCCCATTGACCCATTGACTCTGCCCAATTGCCTCCAATTTCCGAGAGCTGTTTTTTGGAAAATTGAATTAGCCGTTTCTCACTCCTGGCTGGGCTTCTTCGGGCTAATTTTGAAATATGAACTGACGGGGCGGGCAGGCAAACTGGCCAACAAATACTGGCCAGATTAGATTAGGCCGCAGTGCGCTGGAAACAATTTACAATCGATTCGGGGTAGTGCCAGAGAACCCACTAAAAAGGAAATCCGAACTCGATACTTGGCAAACATTGGCTCGGGGGGATTAGTCATGGAGTGGAGTGGTGGCCAGAGTGGGAGCCGACCGATTACTGGGAATGCAAACAACACGCCTAGAAAACTTGTCAACTTGTTTCGCTCAACGAGTTGCCCGGCCAGTTTCTGAGGCTCTCTGATAACAAAAGATGCTAATTTTAAAATAATTTAAAGTCCGAAAACCGCAACACTTTGTTCCAGAAGCTCCACCATCTGAATCACTTCCAAGAGCTGCTCCAAATATTGTTACCAAAACACGCAATGGGAGAGTCAGACCCGAATAAAACTAATTTAAGTGGAATGGAGGTCACTGGGCTGTCCGCGGGCTACACCAAAAATCCATCAGCGAAATTAATTATTAAACTTTTGATGAGAAGTAGTAACAAGAAGGCGGTGCGCGGTCGGTCGGTCGGTCTCTTGGTTCCAATAAATTTTGTTTCTAATTTAGTGTTTGGTTTGGGAGCTGCTCGGGAAATGGAGCGCATATATGTAGATTGCATAATTATAGTCTAAAAAGAGGGCCAGTCGGGCCAGTGGGTTGTCGGGTGACAGAATAGATGACTTTTCCACCATTTCCCCAAGTGACTAAAAGGCACATTCCACGCCAGCTACTAGTTGGAGCTTTTGATTCTCTTATCAGGGGCCTTTTCCGGCCCCCCCAACACTATGTTCTTTGTGTGTATTTTGGACTTTATCAGTGGGCGGGCAGGGGGCGTGTTCCGGGGAGGGTGACATAGCCACAGCTGCTGCTGTGACTAAAAATAAAAATTTTCAGCCTGCGCTAGTGATTCCCAGCAACTCCCAGCTCCACTGATTTGGCCAAGAATGCACTTTGTGTTTTGAGAAACCACCTTGCAGTCGGTGGGGGTTGGAGTAAGTGAGCAGGCGGTGTCTCATTCCTGGCATTAAGCCAATTTTTCAGATGCCTCCCGAATGGAAACAGCAATCATCTTTGCTTTCGCCGGGGGCGTCGCCTAACCACGTTTACTGCATCGCAAATATCGCACCTTGAACTTTTGTGTTTTGGCCATCGACAGGGTATAGATAAGTGAATAGATACAGATACAGATACAGGCACTACAGATGCGAAAAAAAGTGCAAAACGGTTGCAGGTATAGGCCTTCGTCTACCTACAACAGACCCTGACAGATCGAGGGATAAATAGGTAGATTTTTGGGAACACTGATTCGGGCTACCTGATCCGGAGGACTCAAATACTCACCTCTTCCAGTATGGCTATCGTCTGGCGGCAGTCGGGCATCCGGGAGGCGAAGGTGGAGGTGGTGGGCGAGTTGTAATCGGAGCGTGTCTCCTCCACGAACTCGGATACGGCTATCAAAGCTGGCGGCATTTTGCCCAGGACACGAATATCTCACTTACACTGACACACAAACACACACGCGCACGCACACACACACACACACACCAGCTCGCGCCCAAGGCCGTACGAGTGGGAGAGGGTACAGGAGCAGGAGCAGGAGCAGGGAGAACAGGAGCAAGCGTATAGAAACGAAGCAAGGATAACGCCTCTGCACTGTACGTGTCTGTGGTTGTGCTCTGCACCCTTTATATACCCCCGATCCGGATCGGGTTGTTATTGTTGCTCGTCGCACTGCAATCCGCACACTTAATTCCACGCACTAACGTTCTCATCCTCTCCCGATTATTTGGAGCTACTTTTTTTTCCACCTTTTTTTTTCTCACTTTTTATTTGTTGGTTCTGCGAGCAGCGCAATTAACGCTGGCAGAGACTAGGAGGCAGAAGTAGAAGTGCGCAATGCCCGGGCTGCAGATTAATAGCCGACCGCATCACCGTCACTTTAGGCACAGGAGCAAGCACTCAGTTGCGCGCACGGTCTCGGATTCCCGGACATGGTCATCTCCACTTAGGCGTGATTAAATACTTTTTGTTTTATTGCGATTTTGTGCTGCTGGCGTCGCTGTACAGTGGATTGTTGTTGTGCTATCGATAGCCGTGCCGTGCCGTGCCATTCCGTGCCGATAGTTTCATCGATAGTCATTATGCTCATAATTGCGCGTGATATCCGATAACACACGAAAGCGACGAGGTTGCAACGCGGTGTCAGAGATTTTTATTCATTTTCACCTTGGTGCATTTTTCCATTTGCGATTGAATTAAGGATACCATGGCTGGCAAGCGACAGGCGACCACTAACCTAAACCACGACAACTGGGACCATGAGGAGGAGCCCGAGGAGCGTGGCACCTTCCGCACGGCCACCGAGGAGGAACTGAAGACACGCGTTATCAAGAAGGCGCGCCGCAAGGTTGCCGGCGCCTCCGTCGCCTCCTCTACCGTTGCCGAGTCCGGCGAGGAGGACTCGTCGAAGTCGAAGAGTGTATTTTCAGGATTTTCAGGTGAGCAGTAATATCTGTCACATAGCCCGATTTTTTTGTGAAAAAGCTTGTTTACTTGCAGGTTTCGGCAAGCCGGCTACCAGTACAGCAACACCGGCGTCGCCCTTTGCATTTCTGGCCAAGATACCAAAAGCATCTGCGGATGCTGCAGCCACATCCTCCCCAAGTGCGCCAACTTTTTCCTTTCTGGGGAGTTCTTCTAGTGCTGGAGACAAACCGGCTGCCAAGAGTGCAGCCGAAAGTGCTTTTCCAAAACCGACCACTTCGATATTTGGCTCCAGTTCTGTAAGCAGCACAGAAACTATTCCAAAAGCATCTACTTCTATTTTCGGCACCAGCACCATGGCCGACGGTGCCATCCCAAAACTATCCGCTTCGATATTCGGCAATCCCGCAGCCGAAAAAAAGGAAAGTGTCAAGTCGCCAGCCGCTTCGAAGACGCCGGCTACAAGCAGCACCAGCTCCACAGCCAGTTCTGGCTCCAAGCCAGCCAATGCCAGCTGTTCAGCCGAGTTTCGTGCAAGCGTTGCTGAGCTTAACCGTGCTGTTATGAAATTCCTCAAGGAGCACATGGACAAGAATCCCTATGTCATATTGTCGCCAGTGTTTAAGAACTATGATAAGTATCTGAAGGAGCTGCGTAGCGAAGACAGCGCTGCGACGAATGACACAAAGCCCACACCAGCCACGCCATCAACAGTACCCAAGTTGCCGACATTGCCTAGCTTCTCCCCGCCACCAGCAGCTACAACCGCGGCACCCACTTTTTCATTGGGAACCGAACCGCGCGACGTTTCAGCTTCCACAGCCAAGCCGGCCGCCACATTTTCTTTCGGCAAGCCCAACACTCCCATCGGCGGTGCCTCGACCCTGTTCGGCAAGAAGCCCAACTGCACCGTGACCAGCGGTGGGACGACAACCACCACCACCACACCGCTGTTCGCAGCTTCCACCAGTACCAGCAGCTTCGGTGGGTTTGGCTCGATGCCAGAGGCTAGCTCGGGAGCCAAGACTGATGAGGCCATTAAGCCAGGTTTCTTTTCGTTTGGAGCCAGCCAAAAAAAGGATGAACCCGTGGCAACACCTCCGAAGACAAATGGCTTCAGTTTTGGACTGAAGACCGATGACAAACCCAGTGGCTCCTTGTTTTCCGGTTTCGGCAAAGCATCCGAAGGAGCAGCACCTTCAACAGGATTCAGCTTTGCCCCGGGCAGCACACCATTCTCCTTCGGAAACATACAGCCTCCAGCACCATCAGCAGATGCTAGTGCTGGCGGAGACGCGGAGGAGTCTGAGGAACCGCCCAAAGTGGAGTTCACACAGGTATCCTAGTCATTAATATTTTCCTATTGAGTCTAATGATGTTCTCTCCACATTCTAGGTGGTTGAGGATGACGCAGTGTTTTCAAAGCGCTGCAAGGTGTTCATAAAGAAGGATAAGGACTTTACTGATCGTGGCGTGGGCACACTATACTTGAAGCCAGTCAAGGACTCGGAGAAGACACAGATGCTGGTTCGCGCTGACACAAACCTTGGAAACATTCTGGTTAATCTCATCCTGATCGATGGAATTCCCTGCCAGCGAATGGGGAAGAACAACGTTATGATGGTCTGCATCCCCACGCCCGAGGAGAAGAAGGCCACCTCGTTGCTGTTACGTGTTAAGACAAGCGAAGAGGCCGATGAACTGCTCAATGAAATAAAGAAGCACATCAAGTAGGAACGAAACGGAACGGAAGGAGCTGGAAAGCAGAAAAGGAAATTACTCGTACATCTGAATGTTGTTTAATCGTTTATAATCTTTACAATCTACAAAAGTGTGGAAATAGAAGAATCAAAACTGTCCACAAATTCAATCTACTGTGGAAATAACTAGTTTGGCTTCGCCTAGGTCAGAATAATTAATGTTTATGCTTTGGATTCGATCGTTAGAGTCATCAAAATTATTGGCATATTGTCGCAGGACTCGCTTGAGGCTAGTGGGAGATGCTGAAACAAAAACAGTATAGTTTCATTTCAATAAGAATTAGCTTTTGGTTACTCACATAAGATATCCACTGTCAAGACTTTCGTGCGGCGGTTGATGTACTTGCACTGGGCAGCGATGTACTCGGTATAACCAGAGCTCACTTTCCCCTTAATCTTGGGCACCTTAAAGACTATGGTGTCTCCCCTGACCGGCAGACTGTTCAGATTTTTGGCGGAAGACAACAAGTCTGAAATAATTTCAGACTCCGGGGCAGGTTCGTCTTCTGCAATAAGAGAAGATTATTATTTTTGAAAACATTTTAAATGTTTGTAAAGATCTAACCGGTAATGGGAACTGCCTCCACATCGGAATCGGAATCATCAATAGTATCATCCACCACCATAACGTCGTCATCGGAATCAGAGTTCGAACTCTCGTCACATACAATTGATTTTTCTTTAATTGAATCCTTGGCGTTTTTATCCGTAATGGTCTTTTGATTTTTTTTGGTTTCAGTACTAGTTTCAAGCTCATCCTCACTAGCATTCTCCAGTACATCTTCCTCCGAAGATTCGCCATCAAGTTGCTTGGCCAAGAATTTCTTTGCCTTGGCGTTCTTTTCTTCTTTAGATTCTAGTTTCCTTGCCTTGGCCTTCTTTTCTTCTTCAGATTTTGATTTCTTTGTTCTAGTTTCAAGCTCATCCTCACTAGCATTCTCCAGTACATCTTCTTCAGAAGATTCTCCATCAAGTTGCTTGGCCGAGAATTTCTTTGCCTTGGCGTTCTTTTCTTCTTTAGATTCTAGTTTCCTTGCCTTGGCCTTCTTTTCTTCTTCAGATTTTGATTTCTTTGTTCTAGTTTCAAGCTCATCCTCACTAGCATTCTCCAGTACATCTTCTTCAGAAGATTCTCCATCAAGTTGCTTGGCCGAGAATTTCTTTGCCTTGGCGTTCTTTTCTTCTTTAGATTCTAGTTTCCTTGCCTTGGCCTTCTTTTCTTCTTCAGATTTTGATTTCTTTGTTCTAGTTTCAAGCTGATCCTCACTTGCATTCTCCAGTACATCTTCTTCCGAAGATTCGCCATCAAGTTGCTTAGCCAAAGATTTCTTTGCCTCAGACTTCTTTTCTTCATCAGATCCTAATTTCCTTGCCTTGGCCTTCTTTTCTTCTTCAGATTCAGATTTCTTTGCCTCGGCCTTCTTTTCTTCATTAGATTCTGATGTCCTTGCCTCAGACTTCTTTTCTTCATCAGATTCTGATGTCCTTGCCCCAGACTTCTTTTCTTCAACACATTCTGATGTCCTTGCCTCGGACTTATTTTCTTCTTTAGATTCTGCAGGTTTCTCCACTTTCTTCCGTGATTTTTTTTCCTCAGGCTTATTTTCCTCGCACTTCTCCAACTGTTTTTTCTTTTGAGATTCTTGAGAAGCTACTTTAATCTTTGATAGGGGTATTTCTTCCCCATCTGAATCAGGTTCTTGCGGTAGTTCATCTTTATTATCAATAGCTTCCTTTTCAACTAAATCCTTTGAAAGAGGAGAGTCTTCAGAGGCCAAAATTTCCAACTCAGATTTTTCTTGTTCTTCTGCGTTTGTCACTCTTAGATTAAGGGGTGGGTCTAGAATTTTAATGGGGGTTTGGATTGTAATATTCTCAAGTATTTCGATCGCATTTTTTTTGGGAGGTAGTTCGAAAATGCGCGGCGTATTGGAGTCCAGCTCCAGGAGAGGGGCGCGGAATATGGTCTCTTGCGATTCTTCTGAGAAACTTTGTTCCAAATCCATCTCCTCCGTAGAGACAATCGTCTTCTTGGACCTTTTTTTGGAATTCCTTGACGACTTGCGGCCGTGTTGCTTCAGGGATTGAGACAAAGAAGAGTCTTCTTGGGAGTGGGAAACAGAATTAGCGCTCAAATCGGAAGAAAATTCTATAACTAATGGAGGGTGTACGACCTCGCATTGTTCTTCTGTAATTTCGGGGGTTTCTGCCTCAAAATTTGGTTCGGTTGTTGCAGCATTATCAGATATATTGGTGATCTTCGACTTCGAACGCTTCAATGGGCGACAGGGTGTGGAATGGGAGCTGACTTCGCCTTCCCCGGAGCGGTTTTTGCGCTTTTTGCTTGTCTTGGAAACTGGAGCCGGGGCCAAAAAAGAGTCCTCGTCAACAACCTCGAACCGAAATGCCCTAAAATATAAAGAATGAATACCTATTTCCTTCCAAACTTCTTTAGTTTAGAAAACTTACTTCAAACCTTTGGCAACCCGTAGCACCTCTATGGATTCCCTAGCAGGCAAAAAGCACCCATCTTCAGTCAGTAAACTAATACCCTTCTAAACTTCAAATATTTGTAGTAATCTTTTAATGAATCTTGTAACTTTCATACCAGCTCGAATAGGCTTTGAATATGATCCTGTACATCCTTGATGTTATTCCACTCCGACTTGATTAATACTAATGCCTGACTTCGTTGGTCGCTGAAGAAGTTAGACAGGTCCAATTTCATTGAGAAATTGTTCATTTTAAAGAATCTGCAGAAGCGGCGTCAAGCATCAAAATAAATATTAAACAATAAGTGTGGGAAACAGTAAATAGGTCGCCAAAAAGGTACTAACGCGTGAACTGTTATCGTGCTAAAGCATTCGTCGTGCACTCACGCTCACGCTCACGGGCGTGCGTGATAGTCAGGTCTATCGTTTCATGTACACAAAAAAACAACGAAAACAAATATTTCTTATCATAAAACTTGGCAGCATTAATCACAACTTCGATTTAGACCAATGATGTGATACCGCCACGCGGAGCCCGCACTAATCCCAATCCAATATGAGTTACGGCGACCAAAGCAGCCGGAGGAACCAGGAGCAGCAGCGAGGTGCTGGAGATCCCTCAAAGGAGAGGGAGAAGAAGGGCTGGTTCCACTCTCTGACCAGGCACAAAAAGTCCAATTCCTCGCTGGCGATCTCCTCCAGCAGCAGTAGTGGCCAAAACAACAACAACGAGGTGTGCGTCCTTGAGGCATCTGCCATGGACTCCTCCATGGCCAGTTGCAGCAACGGGTCAGGGACATTGGGCGGCACGGGGGACACCCTGCGCAGGAGACGCGAGAAGCGGGACAGGAACGTGTTCGCACGACTGCGTCGGAAGGTGGGCCAGGGCCTCAGCTCGCTCCGCAACTGGCACTCGATGGGGGACAACGACTGCGATGGCGGCACCACGGACGCCACCTATGAATTCCTCACACCACCCATCCGGAGTGAACCCACGCTGCCCTTCACCCATGACTACTTGCGATTTATCCGGAAGAAGTGGCTGGAACGCGAGGACGCCCACTGCCCCAACCAGGTCATGTTCAAGGCCTGTTCGGAGATGCTCAAGTAAGCGATCAGTTCGATCAGTCATCGATCGATGACTCATGACCCCGTTTGTCTTTGTTTGCAGCCAAGTCTGGTACTGGGGCGAGATCTCCAGGCGCGACTCTCAGCGTCAGCTGAGTGATAAGCCGACAGGCTCGTTCCTTGTTCGTGACTCGGAAACGAGTGGATCCCAGTTTACCCTTAGCTTTCGGATTGTGAATGTAACTCTGCATTATCGGCTAGAGTACCGCGACGATTTCTGGCATTTCGAGGAGTTGAAGTACGAGTCCATTGTGGACATGATAGAGGACATCCTGCACCGCTGCACCAACGACAACTTTGTATGCTTCGTTAAGGTACCCAACGAGATGCAACCGCCGTTCCCAGTCATTCTTAAGTACCCGTTGAGTCGATACGCGCAAATGCCCAAGTTGCAAGATCTATGTCGGCGAGTCCTGCAGCGGCAGATGACTCGCGAGCAGCTGGCCAATCTACCGGTCCCGGCCCAAATGCTGGAGTATTTGTCAGTGGAGCGGGAGTTGGTCTTCCAGAGTTAAACGCCTATTTGCCCGAATCCCGATGCGGAGCATCCGCTGGTCAAAGCTTTAATAAGGAAGTAATCGTAAGCACGTACACCAAAGAGGTCCCTGTTGATATTTGTTAAACTAAGGGCCCTGCCAAAGCGTGGCCATATGTATGTTTTCGATGCCCCAGTAACTAAACGCACAGTTTCTCACCACGTACACGCCTATGTGTACGTTTTTACTGTATTCTATCGCTAAGTACCCACTAGTACTAGTTTTTTGTCTAGGATGAATAACTGTTATTATTAGCCGGAATTGACCATTGACCGCTGGGCCTTTTGGCGTGTGTTTTCCAATCAAGGCACGGCTCTGGTCAAGTCTAATATCCTTAAATTTTTTGTAAAAATCAAAGTATTGAATATATGTACTAACGCTAGTCCTAAGCCAGATGTATTGTACGACTATTTACGTTGTTCGCATTTTGTATTCCTAACTTGAACACTAACTTTTGCTAACCTAGATTGCATGAAATTACGCAGCTTTACGGCAAACGAAACTGTTCAAATGCCAATTACTCTTGTTGCAATGTGTATGTATTTTATTTAAATTATTGTATTTTATCTAAAAATATTTTACAATAAAATACGAGGGTCGTTCAATAGGTATTTTACCTAAACTATCAGCTATTGTTTTAAATCTAGCCTGAGAGGAGCCTGTTCAGTCCAATATGATCTCGTTGTTGTCATTTTCATCAGTTTCTCTTATAGGTACTTCCTCGTCGTTCTCACTTTTCTCCTCCGAATGCTCATATATGCGATAAGCCTTGAAGTGGCCAACTTTTTGGCCGTCCACATAGTGAAAACTGAGAAAGCAGCTGCGACACAGGTAGGAGGGATCGTGCAGCTGCCGTCGCGACTGTTCCACAATGAAGTGAAAGCTTCGCAAGCCGCACATGTAGCAGGTCCTTCGGTTGAAGACGTTAATGGAGCGCGGATAGGGATAAACACTGCGATCGGGCCGTTTGCTGCTTGGCGTAAGTACCTCGACTTGCGACACAACAAAGAGATGCTCGCAGTTTCCGTGATGCAGGTAGTGAAGCGGAGATCCGGGAGTCACGGTGAGATCGATGAAACGCTTTCCCTCCATGTTCTCTACTTTGAATGGTTCGCGCTGAACGACATCTGCAGCGCCTGCCCACCGTATCACCGTGGCCGAGTAGTCGCAGTTCTCGGGATTCCGCATGTCATTGTAGAAAGTGTTGTTGATGAAGAAGTACCCAGAATTGGATGTGATGGTCGGAAGTGGAGCATCCGGATTGCTGCTGATGTCCACGAAGCGTTTCCCTTTGCAAATGCAGCTTATTTTGTCACGTAGCTCTGTTAGGAGGTTGCTCCCCAGGCAAACGTACTCCTCTGCGAAGACAGGGCTTTCCACCTTGAAGCCCCTGTGCGAAGCGCGGGGTGGCCTGTACAGGCGAATCGTCAGCTCCAGTTCCCAGTTATTTTGCAGGGAAAGATCACTTTCCACCAGAGGGAGAGTATTTAACTTATAGGTGTACGGTGTGCGCCCAAAAGAACATTTACGAGATCGGGATTTTTGCTGGGCCAGTGCGGTGAATGTTCTGGGTAACTTTTGGCCCTCCTGCGGTTGAAAGGTGGTTCGTGAGAATTCGGCACCTGGTTGAAATACGGATATTGAGGTATCCTCCGGTGATGCAATCTGATCCAGAGAACAACCTTCGCTCACGTCCACGAGCATAGGGTTAGATTCCAGGAAGAACGGCGTTTCGGTAGCAGTGGGTGACAATTTATTTTGATAATCCTCAAGAAACTTCCGCAGATCTATGGGGGTTGTGGCTACCGAAGAGTCCCCTTCCATGACGCTGAAAAAGATTAAATGTACCACAACGATTTTGTTTAGATGGACATGTCACTTACCCGCCTAAGTCTCCTCCCCAAACTTGTTAATAGCTTCTTTGTAATTTATATTTAACTTAAGAGATGGTTTTTCGGCGTTCGGCTGATCAGTCTCCTCGCTTTTAGACGACTTGCCGGCATCCAAGAGAGAGTTCTCAATGTATGTGCGCTCGAAGGTTATAATCTTTGTGGACTTGTCGACGTATTTGAACCGCTGGCGACAGGTGGACTCGTACAGCGGATCGCTGACCACGTTATCCTTGTCTTTATCGAAAAATAAGAGAGTTCCCACTGACTGCTCGTAGTGACCTTTGTAAAAGTTCCCATTTACTTCCGCCATGGGAGTGTCGCTCTCGATGCCGATGATCTTTATTGCCGCATTCTCATGCTTGAGCTGCTGCGCCGGAATGTTGTTCTTAAAGTCTCCGTAAACCAGGAATTCCGTATCCTCGTATTCCGAATCAGAGGAGTCGTTCATGGCTAGTCTTTCACGTTTTCAAAACATCGGTAATTCGATAAGAAAAAAAGTGTACGGTGTTTTCCAGCACTGTTTCGCTATCATCTCTAATAAAGAAATACTGAGGGGGGATTACTGTCTGTCTGGCAACACTGGGAAAGTACAATTTTCTTTTCGGTGGCAAAATTTACGAGCCTATTCGTAAATTTATAAATATAAGCCTCTATTAGACACATTTATTGAGTGATAGTGCGAACGGGTGTGCGAGTAAACTCAGGAGTCTAAGTTACGGCTGTCATTCGGGCAGGAAAGTAGAATTCAGAAACTAATATCGGCGTGGCTGGGCAGCGGCCATTTTGAGCAAAGGCGAAAACGTCAGCACCCCTCAACTCTGTTCATATTTTAAGGTGAGCTCTTGCGAATTGTACCTGAATTTATATTAATTTTTTTATATTGAGTAGTATTTTTTGATTGCTAATAGCTGCAGTCTTTTTTTTATAAATTTGACTGCCATCCATTTTTCTGCTTTTGCATTTCCCTTTGTACCATCTCTTTTAACCGCTCTCTCTCTTTGTCCCCGTTTTTTTGCCGCCCTCTCTCAATGACAGATACCCGCCGTACTTCGGACCTCGCTGGAAGCTTTTACGCGACAGAACCCAAGCTTTAGCGGTAAACTTGAACGTAAACAAAACAATCCGCAATAATGGCCGATGAAGATATTACACTGAATGAGGATCAGCTCTTGGAGTCGCTGGAGGAGACAAATGGCGAGCAGGAGGCCGAGATCACCACAGAGACCGAGGTGAGTTGAGAACCAGTTTCACCGCCGCCCCAATCCCGCCAAAGCTTACGGAATTCCCTGAAAAAGCTCGAAACTACTAAGCTTGCGCGATATACAAAGAGGCAGCCATTTTCGAAGCGACGCTTCACATCGCCGCCAACACTTTGGGGCGTCGTTTCCTACCAATTTTAACATCCAATTAATCCCTTTTTCAAGGAGGAGGGCAGCATGCAAATCGATCCCGAACTGGAGGCCATCAAGGCGCGCGTCAAGGAGATGGAGGAGGAGGCCGAGAAGATAAAGCAGATGCAGTCCGAGGTGGACAAACAAATGGCCGGCGGCTCCACCACCGGCTTGGCCACAGTCCCCCTCTCCCTGGAGGAGAAACAGGAGATAGACACACGGTCCGTTTATGTGGGCAACGTGGACTATGGTGCGTCCGCCGAGGAGCTGGAGGCCCACTTCCACGGCTGCGGCACCATCAACCGCGTCACCATCCTCTGCAACAAGGCTGACGGCCATCCCAAGGGCTTCGCGTACATCGAGTTCGGGTCGAAGGAGTTTGTCGAAACAGCTCTGGCCATGAACGAGACCCTCTTCCGCGGACGCCAAATAAAGGTTTGATTTTATTTTATTTCTAATGTGAGGAAAGTTTTAAAAATGTATTCTCTGATCACTCAGGTGATGTCGAAGCGCACAAACCGACCCGGCCTGTCTACCACAAACCGCTTTGCCCGCGGCACCTTCCGCGGCCGAGGGGCACGAGTTTCCCGGGCGTGCTGTCACTCCACCTTCCGTGGCGCCAGACGCGCAATGTACGTAGACCACTCTGGTCTCTAGTTGGATGAATCTAATCCCGGTCTGTTTTTCGTTTCAGCAGGGGTTACCGTGGACGGGCCAATTACTACGCTCCCTACTGATTATTGTTTTATTAAAACCTTAGTAAGGTAAGTTCGTAAGTCAAACGCTATTTTGGCTATTTCCGGACGTGACTGACTGCTTTTTGTCTTAAAAACGACGGAGAACTCCCGAAAAAAAAGACTTCAAACTTGCAACGAAAAGACTGACTTGTTTTGAATAGAAACTTTAAAGATTATTTTGTCCTCCGTGCCTAGCTGTGGGAGAAAAAATAATGCCTTCATTTCATTTAGCGACACTTTTCTTTAATCCAATAAATATTTGATTTCAGATTTTTTTACAATATTATTTCAAAAAACATTATTTTATTGCCAAACTTCTTAAATAAATAAAAGAAAAAAAAAAATAGAAAAAAAAACAAGTAACAAGGAAAACGGCAGAAAAATTATCGTTTCTTAAAAAAAAAAATAAAAAATATCATCCCGAAGAAGCAAAAAAACAGGCGAAAAAACAAGAGAACTTCAAAATAAAATAATAATAAAAAAAAATCATCATGGAAAAAAAAAACGAATATCTTGACTTGGCTATAATGTTTTTTGAAGCACCCAACACCAAACACCCCTCTTTTCACACATTTTAAGTTTCAAATAAAAAAATAATACAAACAAAAAAAATATTTGAAAATGAAAAACAAGAAGAGTAGAAAAACAAAAATATATATTAAATAAAATATATGAAAAGAAACGCAAAATGGAAAAAAATGCCTAAAAAAAAAAGAAGTTAAAAGATGATGGCAAAATCGAGTAAAAGAAGGATGAAAAATAATATTTAAAAAATTGAAAAGAAGACAGCACTCTTGGAAAAGAAAACTAAAAGCAACAAAAACTAGATAAACAAAAAATAAAAAAAGATAAACAATGAAATGTGCGTAATTTATATATTCAAAAAAAAATATATATAGAGAGTGAAGAAAAGAAGTTGAATTTTACTGAACTGAAAAGATGACAAATATAATCGAATTAAATAAGCGTTCAATGCCTTTCCTTTGGGCGGGACGAGGTTGGGAATCGAGAGCAGCAGAGGCAGCAGCACCAGATGGCAGGCGGAGCATCCTCCTAATCGGATTCTGGAGAATCCCCTTCCTCCACCAACTTGGTCTTTTTTTCACTTACTATGTTGGCATTTGTGACAGCGAAATAAATGGAACCTCTTCCTTCAAGCACTATTATATGGTTTTTATTTCAATTTTAGGAATGCAGAGCCAAGGCGGTATTGTTTGCTTGTTTTTTTCTAAAAGAATATTCCGCATTGTCCGATGGCGACTTGTTCTTGCGGTTCTAGAATTGATTCAACCCGAACTGAGCTTAGTTCTGCTTCTGGATGGCCGACTGGACGAGGGGCAGGTTCTTGCCCAGGATGCACTTGAATCCGCGGAAGGCCCAGGCATCGGCGGCTGTCTTCTGCTCGTTCTTATCCGCGCACGTTTCGATGTCGGCCTTCACGGCGGTCTTGTCCTCCGCGGCCTGTCCCAGCTGGGCCACCAGGTTGTCAATGTTGAAGCCCTTGGCGTCGTCGAAGAGCTCGAACTTGAGGAAGATGCAGTGGATGTAGCTGCGAGTGATCTCGTCGTCCGGATACTCGAATGTCCTGTACTTGGCGGCCAGAGCCTCGGTCACCTTGCTGGAGGCGCCGCACTCCTTGCGAGCGGTCTGCAGGTCTTCGACGGAGCGGATCTTGTAATCGGCAGCAGAGGCCTGTCATTGGAAAGGGGCGGACATTATTTTGGTCTTAGAACGGTCTTGATCCTGCCCAGAAACTCACCAGGCCGAGGAGGGCGCACAGCAGGATGGCAACGGCGTTCTTCATACTGAGATTGTAGATTTTTTAGCACTTGGACTACTGATTGCTAGCTCGGTGATTGCCCGGAGGGAACTGTATGCTCTGGACTGGGACACTTCTGCTTTTATACTCTCGGCTCTGAGCTCCGCTCAATGTGGAGGCGAACCACTCAAGTGTGGGGCGATTCCGAGCAGGTCGCTCAATTGAGTTGCACTCGGCGGCTGTAATTTAAACCTCATTATGGAATTTTTGATGAGATTATGTGAACAGTATTGAAGTCCTTCTTCTGTTACTTTCCGAGTGAAATAAATACTACTGATCTTAAATTGATTTAAATGTTAGTTGTTTATAAAAAATTGTTGTATTTTACTTTTAGTGGAGAAAGTATTTAATATTCTTGCTTTGAAAACCTATAAAGAAATTATTCATATAATATAGGTTATCGACAGATTTTTATTTCAGAGGTTTACCTTTTTGAACAATATCTGGAAAATCTTAAACTTTATTTGTTTTTTCGAAGTCGAGTTTTCATAGTCAAGTAACTAGTCTAGACTCTAAATATATAGAATTGAAACAGGATTTCCATGTTTTAAATCGTTAAATTAAATAGTTTTCCTTTGTAAAGGGAGGTAGTACTTTCTTTAAACAAACATAAACAAATACCATTATTTATATATCCCATGTTTTAAATGGATTATTTTTATGTAGTTGCTTAGAAAAGGTACCTGCTTTGAAAACATCTAAACCAGAGACCGTAAATAATAATTTATTGTTATGATTTTTATTTTTAAACTCAAAAATAATAACTATGTATGTATAGATTCTTAATGTTTCGGTCAAAAAATATTCATTATTCCTTGAGCAAAATAATAAAAATCAACCATAATCATTATATTTTGGCTTTGAAATATCACTCAATTCAAGATTGCAAGATTGCGGTCTATTTATTAAATATATATATATTTTATAGATGTTTTATAATATTTAAGATATTAATTTATGTACCTCCATGTCAAGTCCAAAGGTACAAATTATCATGATTTTCCGCGATCATTCCACCGTACCATTAAAAATTAAATAAAGAAAAAAAATTATTTTTTCGCTCAAAAAATTATGATTGTTTTTGTGATTTTTTAATTAAAACTCATAATAACTACGGTCTCTGATATAAACAAATAATGCTTACATATCTCATGTTACTTATCGATTGATTTTCATTTTAAAACTTAATGTTTATAAACAATATCAGGCAAATCTTAAACTGCATTAGTTTGTCCGAAAAGAGAACCATTTTTGAGTCGAACTATCATGGGTAATGGAACTTACTGGGAATAGGAACTTTTCCCACTTTATTATCTATATTTTCTGATAGACTTTAGTTCTATTATTCAGCCATGTAGGTAATAGTCCATAGGAATATTTCTCAACCTGCAATAGTCTTCAATTAAAATCCGTGGTTATGCTTCCCCTCATTTGGGAGAGTTTCTGAAAGCCGATCCAGCCCCTAGAGAAAGCAATTGTGGACCTGCCGCTGAGCTTGGATGGCATGGCATGGCATGGCAGAGAACCAGCGACCATTTGTGGTCACTTAAGCTGACCACTTCGTTGTCGTGGGCCTTTGTATGCCAATGTGTATGGTGTATGGTGTGTATGGTGTCCGTCTGCTCTGCTCTGCATTAAATGAGCATTAATTGAATTGGCAAAATTACGTTGACAAATGAAATGCCCCGCCAACGCACAGCCCACCGGTGGCCCACAGGTCATAGAGATGTTCTTCCCCCTTAGGTCCATCATGATCGCAAAAATTTTCCACTGCAACATGAGATGCGCCTCCTCCTCATCCATATCCATGGGAGTGGGGTCTCGCCACCATGTCGGCTGCTTAGGTGACTTTCCATTATAAACAAAAAACACAAAGATCGTTTTTATTTCAGCTTTCGTTGAATTTCTAAGCATATATGTAATTTTATTGAAAAACTATGAATTAAGTAAACATAGGTCTAAAGCACAGATTTCAGAATAACTTCAAATAAAACCTCATCACAATAAACTAAATTTAAATGATCACATACGAAATCGAAAAGTAATGAAACCGAAAATCGAAATACGATAATCGAAAATCGAAAATCACAAGATCCTTGCATTATCCAGCTACTGCTTCTTCTAAGAACGTGCAGGAGTCTCAAAGGAACTAACTACAGTAGTAATAACTAAATTTTGATTACAACTTAATCCGCCCATTAAACTAGGAAGTTCCATTACACATCCAGTTGTAATGAAGGCAAACGAAAAATGAAATGAAAAGCTATGGAGGTCCAGGAGGCCCAGGAGGCTGACTGGAATCCTGGCTAAGCTATGCAAGATTTTTTGGTAAGCACATCTAGATGGGTCAAAAGCTAGGCAAACAAGTCTGGAAAGCTCTATCCGCTATTGTATATAGAGAGAGTGGGTTGCATATCCGTATTATAATGATTATAGTGCTCGAGGTGGTGGGTCCTCACTTCTCGGGAATGGGACGCAACGTGGCCACGTCCGTTTTGGTGGTCGGCGGCACCAGGGCCGTCTCCAGTTCAGGGATGTCCAGGTCGGGGATGGGGTCGCGCCAGTAGTTGAAGTTGGAGAACTCGGCGGAGGCTTCGTCGTGCTTCACCGGCGGGAACAGTTGATCCACAATGTACGCCATGCTGCAGTATCTGGGGGGGAGGAGAAATGAAACCGAATTAAGCCTTTGAGGTATGCTATGAACTTGGCCCTGATGTCTAGGCCCCCCCGGGTATGCAATACGGTTTTGGGGACCATGAAAAGACGCCCCGCAGTATGCTACATGATGGAATGGAGTGATACTGGAACTCCAACTAGATGGTTTCTAATTAAACTACTGAGACTACTTTGCTCGGAACTCATGCCACATTCGGGGATTCCTAGGAAAAGAAATAAAACACCCACATAACAGCGAATAGATCTGTTTCTTTATTAGGACTCAGGTATAAAATATGGAGAGCCTAGCTCTCATTGGAGGTGTCTAACCCCCGGCGGCACCAGGTGCTCATCTCACTTGGCTTTCACTTTCATCTTAAAGCTAACAACATGAAGACCTGCTCGGAGCAGAATACTTTTCAAACACAACTGATCGGCCGACACCGACACTCCTCGGCCGACAAAAACAACAAAACAGGACAGGACATCCTTCTTCCTAACTTCCTAACTTATCACATTTCATTTGTCTTCAGCACAGGACCTTCAGGGCCTAGGAATTTGACCATTTGGGTGGCGAGGCGAGGACCACCTCGGTCTTGGTCGAGACCCGGCGGACTGGCATTATGAGGCCCTCATCGTCGGAGGTGTCGTCGTTTTGGACTCCATCATCATTGTAAAAATCATCATTGTAGACGGCATTATCGTCGTCGTCCTCGCTGCTCCCACTGCTCCCATCCTGCTCGACATCCACATCGTAATCGTCGCTGAATTGCAGTTCCTCCTCGGACTCCTCGTCGTCATAGACATCGGTACGGTAGTCATAGTCATCGTGGTGGGTCAGCAGGGGAAAGTACTCGTCGACCTCGAGCGACTGATTGATGTAGCCACTGTGTGGGTAAATTTGACAACCATTGATAGAAGCTTGAGTTGGATTGGCGGACTAACTAGTTTGAGGTTCGGTGAGGTGCGATTGGGTAGTAGTACAATGGATAGATACTACACAGAAGGAAGTACATAGAGCGCGACTTGATCATAAAAGACACCTAGCGTTACTGGATGAAGTTAATTCGACTTTGGGCCAATTAGCGTTTGTTTGTTGGGTTGTTGCTAGCTTGGTTTTTGGTTTTTTTGGTTTTTGGTTTTTGGTTGACGTTAATCGGATGTGGCATGAGTTCAGTAATGAGAGCGACACCGGTACCATTGACATGGGCGATTGACATGGGTGCGGATACAGCTAAGACACTAGGATATCAAGTGGAAGTGGTCTACTTACGAGGATTGGAATGTTTGGGTCAGCTCGTGCTTCAGTTCGCCCTTCGTGTTGATGGTGAAGATGCGCATAATGGGAATGCCCACGGCACGATAGGCCCACACATCCTGCAAGACACAAGATTGGACATAAGACTAAGACACAGGTGGTGGTGGGGATTTCTTACATTGATCCGATTGCCATAGCCGGCGTAGAAGGGCTCCTTGTCGGGGAAGAGATCCCTGATGTCCGACAGACAGGCAATTTTGAACTGCTCTGGCTTCTTCTCGATCACCTCGCGATGGAAGGCCGAGATCAGGGACGTGGGATTCAGCAGCAGCGGTCCGTCCGGCAGCATCACATTGCCCTGGCGAATGGATCGCAGATACTCCCGGGTCACCCGGCTCTGGCCAATGGCCCGGGCCGACAGATACAACAGCTTGTAGCCGTTCTGCTCGATCTTAGAGAACAGCTGAGCCACGCCCAGTTGGGCCCAGTCCTTGCCCACCATGGGCAGAATGTGGCCCAGGACGTCCGACTTGGTGATGGTGCCATCGATGTCCGAGATGACCACCTTGTCGTTGTGCTTCCAGCGGAACAGATAGCACTTGCAGCGCGTAGTGCCCTGGTAGGCGGTGGTGACACTGAACTCGATCTCGTTCATTCCCTCCTTGAGGTTTAGTTTTTTCTGCGGGGAAGATGGAATCATTAGGGTCTTGGCTTAGTTTTTACAGTGTCCTGGTAGCTCCACTCACAATGGCAGCGGAACTGAGGCGCAGTGACTTCTTGTAACGCTCCTTGGGCTCATCGCTCTTGTTGGAGGCCATGGTCAGCTCTTCCAGGTTGTCCACCAGAGCCGAGGTGTTCTCCGCATTCGCCAGCGAGTCGCTCTTGCTCAGGGTGGGGTCGGTGATGTCCGGCGAGTTGGGGCGCGAGGTCTGGGTGGCCACAGCTGCCTGGTCACCATCTGCAAGGGAATCATAACCATGAGGATTAGAAAACAAGGCTATGGAAGTCTATAATAGTAAACCCTACCCTTTTCATCCTTTCCCTGTGGTATTCCATGGGCATTGGCCACATGGCTGGGAGCAGCATCCTGCGAGCGCCGCCAGCTCCACCAGTAGCGCTTGGTCTGACCCGCATTGTCCGCCTGGGCGGCTGCTTCCTCCGGCTTGTCGTCGCACTTGCCGCCCTCCACGTTCTGCGACATCAGTTGCTCAATGGCATCCTGTTCAGAGAGTCAACATTTGATTCAAGGATTAGGACACTTGTCCACAACAGATACATGGTAGAAACACAACGGGGCCAGTACACTTTTGAGGCCAACTTACATGGGTTAGTGGCTTCTGGAAGGTTATCATTGTCATGACAATGGGGCATGCAGCCATCCAGGTGTAGTATTTGCCATTCAGCCGTACGACTAGGTTAGGCGATGAGAATATGCTGGGGCTTTTGCACACCTGAGCGATCGACAGGAGCGACAATGAGGGCGTGGCATGAGCGAAAGAGACTGGTTAACAAGGCGGGATGCAGTGCATTGAGGTGCAGTAAGGTGCTTGGGACTCAGACATACACAGAGCACAGCGCATTGGCCGTGGGAGGTAATACTTACGTCCGGATAGCTGACCAGGTTGCGGTCAAACTCCTCGTCCGAGGGGGTAGCTCCGTTCTCCGGCATTCCGCACGTCGACAGGGCCACAAAGTCCAAGTATCTATTCGGATCGGATTATAAGGATCACCAAGAAAGGAGGACTTGTCCCAACTACTCACTTGCTTCCGCCTGGCTGCTGTTTGCTCTCATCAAAGTCCGAGTCGATGCTCTTCTGGCCCTCCTCCAGGGAGCTGGGCGAATGGGGCAGGCTGGTGCCGTTGCCGCTCTCCCGATCCTCCTCCGGCTGGACAACCTCTTTGGGCTTGGGCGTGGGGAAGTAGAGGGCGGCCATCTCGGGGTCCATGCTGCCGGCGTCCAAGTCGGAAAGGTAGATGTCACCGGCCTCCCCGTTGCCCACGATGCGCATCTGGTTGGCGCGCTTCATGAAACTGAACATATTGCTCAGCATGGAGTGGCGCTCGCTCTTCTGCGCCTCCGCGGCACTCATGGCCTCCGTCTTGGCCTGCTCCGGCGTGGGCAGCTCGCCCCACTTCCAGGATGCGGCATTGTCGTCGTCGCTCACATGCCGCTTGTCCCGCATGGTCGTTTCCAGCTCGCTGTCACTCTGGATTGGGGTCGAGGGTCGTCCGCCGGCGGCACGTCCCGATCCACTGACTCCGCCACCCACTGGGCTGGTGATCTCCGTGTCGCTGAAGAAGTGGATGTCCAGGTCGAGGCGCTGGTTCGTCGTGGGAGTGTGGGGCAGCTCGCTTAGGGGACTGTCGTCTCCGGTGTGAGCGGTCAGTAGGGGAGCCGAGGGCTGTTCGTCGTTGGACGAGGAGGTGTTGTTGTTGTTAGTGGCACTGGACAAGGGGGCCTCGCCCTCATCGATATTTGTCACGCCCAGGGAGGGGGTTTCTCCGGATGCCAAGTCCGCACCACCGGCACTGCCCACCGAGCTGCTGGAGGAAGTCTTGCGCTGGACGTTCTTCTTCATCTGGGACTTCTTGCGGCGCTTCTTGGTCTTGCTCTTGGACACATCCTTGGTGGCCTCGCTGTTGGCCGTGACCGGGGTCATGATGACCTCCAGCTTGGGCTGCTCCTTAGCCACCACCTTGGCTGCCTCCTTCTCCTTCTCCTTTTCCGGCTCAGTCTCGGTTACCGACTTGCTTTGGCTGTCCAGCTCCTGTCCGGACTCTGTTAGCTTCTTCTCGCCCTGGAAGAGCTCCTCGTGCTCGGCCCACTCCTGTCGTATCTTCTGGGTGGTGTACTCCTTGAGCTTCTCGCCCAGGTTGCGCCTCTCCAGCGTGTTGTCCGTGTGCCTGGAATCAGAATAGAGGAGGGAAAGGGTTTAAATGAGTCAGATATGATGAGGGATCTGGAGTGGGTACCTGCGCTGGGTGTAGTCGGAGACCTGATTCTCGAACTTGCCGCCCTCGACAGCGGCTTCCTTGGGCTCCTCCTTGGAGAAGTCGATGGAGTTGCGACGCGGCAGCGGCAATGAAATTGGCAAGTCCTCACTAGCGTTTCTAAAATGAGCAAGCCGGGCGAGAGAGATGAGTGTCAAGTGGCATTGTGATCTGGCCAAGTCACTTACTTGTCGGCGGCCACTCCGCTAATGTCCTCCATGGTGTCGTTGGCCTTGTCGCGGGACTGCAGGAAGCTGTTGGGGATGGGGGAGGTGGCCAGGTTGGCCGGCAGCTCCTCGTCCTCATCGTCCAGGCACTCCTCCACGAAGAAGGCCTCACCAGAGTCGCCCAGCTTCATCTGTATGTCCACCGGGGCGCCATTGATTTCTATATCCACCTAAAAAGAAGAGTCGTAAGTCATAAGATTGGATACTGATTCATGGGATTCCCTATTGGTTTTGTTATCATCTTCCTTAGTACATCCCTATGATGACTACTTACCACCTTCTCCCTGCTTCGCAGCACTCCCAGCTTGCCGAAGCGGACGTGGAAGGGTGAGCACTGGAACTCTCCATCCTTCTGCTCCACCACGATGACATCGATGGCTCCCGTCAGAGTGGCCGCATTGATGTCATTGTAGAAGTCACGGAAGTTGCTGAAGACACGTGCCAGGCTGTTCATCTTTGGTCTGTTTTGGAGCTCCTTGTCGGAATAGTAGTAGTGTTAGTACGCTTGTCTAATCGCAATTAGCTTGTGGTTGTCCCTGTCCGCCGTAGTTGGTTATATGGCGGCCATGTTTATTGGACAAGGCGGTCAAATGCGCCGCTTATTGGCGGCCAAGAATCGTTGAAAGTGTTGTTGGATCCGGGTCTGCTACTTTGGACCCGTGCGTCTCCGATACTGTAACGGGTCAGAACGGAAACGGGCATGAGTAATCTTTATACTAGGTATGGGCCATAAAGCACTGGGTTTTTTGGGGGATGGCAACGGAGAACGTTTGGCAGAAAATAGACAAATTGCATCAGTGGGCATCACGTCCTGTGCTTTCAGAAGCCCCAACAGTGCCCATCCATGTCCGCTTATTTTTAACCTCTTCCCATCGCTCTTTGTGCTCTCAAAGTCAAGGTGGGTTGTTACCCGTCCCAGTCAGCCACCCATCCATGTGTGTTGCTGACCGCCACTCCGCCAGCAACATCATCCACACGGCAACATCGCCACAGCGACACAATGTGTTGCCAAACGGCGGACGTGACGTCGAAATTTATAAACAAAGCCAGTCCATATACTATATAGATGATATATACTGCAGTTGAGGTCGGAAAAATAGCTTTCTAGAAGGATTTTTGAGGAAAATTGACAAACCAAGGAGGCTAGTTAGTCAGTTTTGTGTTTAAAAATCATATTATTTTGCCCCTCAAAGCGGTCAACCGACTTTATCGGGGGGATATAACTATTTACGAGTGTTTCGCAGCCAATTGCGGCGATAAAAAAATCGAACAGAGCTTATCAACTAACTCGGTGTACCTCGGTTCAGTGGCCAAGTGGCGTGTTCTACTGTTTCTGAAAGATAAAACAGGGTATCACCCCCCCCACCACCTAATACCCTCTGAATCAGTCGCTGAGCTCCGAAAGACATCACGCGATATCGTCTCAGAGTCGTGCTTCAAAAACAAATAAAATAAAAATGAAATAAAACTCAAACAGATGAACAAGTTCGCCAATAAATAGCCCCCGAGTTCAATGTCCAACATTGCACAATAATTAAGTATAGAGTCTTGTTATTTTTTTCGGTACTATCTGGTTAGATTAGTTGGCGGAGACCAGTTGGAATTTGAAGTAATCGATCTGCATAACCGAATAACACTATCAGCTATCATGTTTGATAAGAAAATTGGAATTTCAGTTCAGTTTTTTTTGGCACTAGTTTGGCAATAAATACCTATTCATAATATTTACGATCAACAGAGGCTCTATAATCAATGAGTTTATGGCATTATTTGTTATAATTTGTAACTAAATCAGTATTAGTTTTATTTCTGGGGTATGGCAAGAGAGGATTTTAATCTGGAACCCCTCGAATTACACTCGAATCACACCACACATCACGCCATCTGTCACGCGTTCCGGCCACGCCGCTCTGCCCTCCTCCTTGGCTTCACTTTCACCTGCGAAGCTGGCCGGGCAGGGGTGGGGGGGTGGAGAGAGAGAATTGAAGCAAAACATACGATGGAAATCAGCTGTTCCCCGGGGTGGTATAATAAAGAGGGGGCGGGGCATGCAACTACAAAGAAACCCCCAGAATGGGGACAACTTCGGTTTGAAGCAACTTCCGAGACAAAGAACTCGGATAAGTCGGGTTTCCAAACACTCGCACTCGCAAGCGATAAGGTTTCTTGAAATCACGGAAACACCTTCACCCGCACAACATTTTAATAAAAAACAAAGCGGTTTTTGGTCTCAGTTTAGTGTCTGGCGGTGAGCAGATTGTGTGCATTTTAATAGGTCTGGGTCTGGGACTGGGACTGGGTCTGTGACTGGGTGGCTAGCTGGTTGCCCATTACTGTTGAGTCACGATCAAAGTCCAGGCAGGGAATCGAGGGAATGCGAAACAAAAATACAAAAAAAAAATATAAAACAAACAGCGAACAAACAATTAAAAGTCTCACCGGGGCACAAAGTCTAACCAAAATGCTTGCCAAAAAGTGAATAGATTTCGTGCAGACGAATGATCTCGACCGATCTCCCTCTAGTCCCTCTAGTATAATGGAAATTTTCAATATAATTCGGTTAAGATCCACTACCTGGCCACAAAAACTTTTCAAAACTGCGTCCTTGAAAACACTAGCGAAACTATTCGCGCTTCACTCTGTTTCTTGGTCCGGCACTCGATCGATCTCTGATCTGTATAGTTTATTTTTTAGATTTCTGTATTTTCACAATGTTGGCAAAAAAAGTGTTCTTGTTTGGCTTTTTGGCCGTCTTCCGTTCGGCACTTGTTGTTCCGTCGAGTTCTCTTTGAAGACTGAGCGTCGGGGGCTGGCTCGAAGAAGCGATTCAGCTAATCGCATTAAGCACCTGCTTTAGTGTGTGTGTGTGTGAGCGAAGAGAGTAGGAGAGCGCCACAGGCCCCAAAAGAGAGTGAAAAAAGCTTGTGACAACAACAAACCTGTAAAACCGGAAAGTCATGTAACTTTTAGTTGTTGCCATGGCATACCACATACACACAACATACATATTAGTATTAGTATTAGTATGTATGCAATGCATGTGGATTTTTGCAGCTGCCCCATTCACTCTCTCTCCCTTCGTCAGTGGCGTCGTCTCCCCACTAATAACTGTGCTTATCAGCTGCTCGCTCTCAAGTAGCAGCTGTTTATGCGCAATCGAAAGCTTTATTTTTTTTTTTTCTATTTTTTTTTTTTGCATGTAATAAATGAATTTACGGTGATCGGGTCTGGCGATCTGAGAGAACGCGTCAGAGTCGCAACATCCGAGAGATACATACGTCACTGGAGGCGATTCTTTTGCGACAGGAAGCGACTTCAAAAATATTCATAGCGGCGAGGTATGAGCAAAAAATTCGTCCATGGCCAATTGTAGAAAAACAATAAAAATGGCCAAAGATTCGTCACACACTCGACTCGGCGGGTGGACGATGGAATATTTTCAGAATGCCACACGAAAATTGGCAATGGGTGCCAAGAAAAGATAACGACCGCCTACGAGCTGTTTAGTTCGTATTTATGAATCAAATGGCACTTATACTTCCTCGACAAATAACCAAAAAAAAAAAAAAAATCCAACAAAAACTTACCAAATGAGATAATAAAAATAATCAAACATAAAAAGAAAAACAAATTAATGATTTAAATAATTTAAGTGTATTGTTGTTTAAATAGTATAACTAAAGAAATACATTAGATATAGGTGTATGTGTAGGTGTAGGTACATATGTACATCGAACAAAATTGTACCAAAAATATATATGTATAGCTTGGATGCCTCATGATCCTCATGGATACAAGTAACTTAAATAATTGGCAAAGTCGACATATGCTTCGTATGTATAAGTATGGTATGGTATCTGGTATCTGGTATCTGAATCTAATTCTAAAAACAAAACATAATCAAATAATAGACAGTAGACAGTAGCCAGTTACTACGAACAACTCCTCGATTCCCAACTTTTATTTGTCTCTCAAATTTGAAAGGCCAAAAGCGACGCGAATATATGGGAAGCCTCTGGGAATCAGTATCCCATAACTACTTGGGACTGGTCGCTGTCTTGCGCCGGGCATCCGTTATGGCACCCCACAGTTCGATAATGAAGTCGTCCGTAAAGCCGAACGACTCCAGATCCGAGTTGTCAATGGCCTCGGCAAAGTCCATCGAATTGGTCTTGTTGTCGCCCAGTTCCCAGATCTGCGACGCCAGCTCCGTGTCGTTGATGCCCATGAAGGATTCTAGCAGGTTGTTGATGGCCTCGATCCCGGCTTCGGTCGCCTCGTCGAACTGCGGCTCGATCTGGGCATTCCCATTGGCCTTAAACCGCAGCGTCTCCTTGCCGCTACCATAGTTCCTTCCACCGGCCGATCCACTGCCAGAGGCACGCGACTGACTCCGTGGTCCGATGCCCTGGAAGCCGCTTCGGACCGGCTCCACCAGACGGAGGGTGAATGTGCCGCCCGTTGGAATGTCCTTGAGCATGCGGGCCACCTCGTAGTGGCGCTTGCCCACCATATTCTGGCCATTCAGCTTCTCGATGTGATCGCCCACGCAGATGTGCTCGATGTGGTCGATGATCGAGTCCTCCTTGATCCGCTTGATGAACGCATAGCCGGCCCCGTTGTCCGTGATGGTCAGTCCCAGGGCGTCCTGCGACTTAATGATCTCGATCTCCTTGGGCCGGCCCTTGCGATGGGCGAAGATGAAGTCGTCCAGGCCGATCTGGCCGCCCAGCAGCCGGGTCATGTCCACCTTGTGCGAGTTGAGGGTGCAGAAGAGGATGTCCTTCTCGGAGATGTCGAAGCACTCGGCGATCTTCTGGTACAGCTCACGGACGCTGGAGAAGTCGTGGATGAGGCCGGTGGGACTGCCGTGTGCCAGCTGGCAGTGGAAGACCAGAGGTGGCTTCGTCTTCTCTGGCACACCGTTGTTGTTGTTGTTATTGTTGGTGATGTGATTCCCCTGACCGGATCCCTGTGAGTTCATGGAGGAGCGACTGCCAAACTGGCCAGCATCCGTGGTGGGTCCTTGCTTGTTGTTGTTTTTTCTCGTGAAGAGCGGCATGATTCTAGCGATGGAGGTCGACGAGGAAGTCTAGTTGTGGGACATGTAGCGACAGTGGTTGGATTCAATCGCCGCCAGTTACCTTGCTCTTGATCCCGATCTGTGTGCGTAGAAGAAAGGTGGGATGCTCTTGCGATTAGGCGATAACACTTCGGGGGTTAGGCGTTTGGCGTTTAGTAGTAGGTTCGTGACTCTTTTTTTAACACTAAGTTATTGATTATTTTGTGATTTTTTGGAGGGTGAGTGGGTTAATAGACTGTATTAGGTACATGGGGAAGTAAGTGCCCGTTCCAACACTGTAAAGTACAGCCCGCCACCAGCCTAGAAGGCTTTATCTAATCGGGTTTTCGATTCAAATCGGTCGTAAATCGCTGACGGGAAGTGGGAATCCCAAGGCCACTTCTGGCCAAAGGTGACTCAGAAAACAATTTTTCAAGAATCGAATTATGGCTAAATCAGAAACGATCTCTTGGTTACCCCTTCGATTACATCTTATCACCAGTTTTAATTTTTTTCTGACAACTTTTTTGACTTTTTTTTGAGGTTAAGAACGAGTTGGGAGCTAGAGAAGCACTACTCTTCCGGGTCTTAGGTCCCTGTTTCCAGTTCCCAGCTATCAAACTATGCAAACACTATTACTAACCACTAATTAAACAGCTGATCGAACTATGAGTTGTGACTACAACTAACCGAAAAAACAGAGCATCGGAGAGCGCGGAAAAACACATTGAATTCAAACCAATTTTTGTCACACTGACTGGCTGGCTGCTTTCCACGACCGCTTTTTCCGCCAGGGATTGGAGAGGTGCCTGGTGTGGTGGTGCCTGGTGGTGGTTTCTGGCGATAAGATTGACGAGTGTGCCTGATAAGACAACTCTGGTAGATAAGAGCCCGCGAGGGTTTATCGCAGAGTTCTCAGTACCCGGAGACCCAAAAAAGGAATCTGAATCTCATCCCGTCCAGAACTCTTCCCATTCTTACGTACATGGATGGAAATTCGGTGGCACAGGGCTGGATGTTTGGTTTTTGGTTGGAATCTGGTTTCACGATCTCTTACACACTGCAAATTTTGACAAACTGAAGGAGAGAAAGTTCTTCAAATTAAAGACAAATAAAAGCCGGGTGACAGTGTCACCGGATGGGGGGAGTGTCTGTCACAGGCATACTGGGGTTGTTCTATCTTCCCTAAATTCAAGGGGAGATCATCAAGCACAAATTGTGTTTAACAAAGTCTAATAGATACAACAAAAGCATCATAAGCATCATAAATTTATTGAATTAAGAGATATGAACTTTATACCTTCCCATAGTTTGGAGGAAAACAGGTTTTTGCAACAAGTTACATCCAAGAGGCAAAACAACATGAGACGAGCCCCTCTATTCCCACATATATGTATCTTCAAGCCAGTGCGGTTCTAGATACTCCGAGTAATATATTCCGATTGCCCCAAACAAGCAAAACAACTGCTCTGGCGAGTGGTTGGCTGCCCCATCAAGGTCGAAATAGTTGAGAGCGCGTGTGGTGCTCACGCCCTAACCGAGCATATATGTGAGAACATATATACATATATATATAGCTTGACACACAATACATACTATATAATAATAGTGCTGCTATAAAGCGCCGGTAAGCAGAACTACGCAGTTGAGGGGCATAGCATAGAACAGCATAGAGGAGATCTTCTGAGGCGGAAGCCAACCGGCATGGAGGCAGGCCCCCTCGAGATCAAAAACCGGTGCGATCAATGATCTTTCTTTCCAACTCTGAGCTGAAAATTAAATAATATTTATCAGCAGATAGCTAAGAGCTGAAAAAACAAGCTCACATGGCTTCATAAATTAGCAGAGCCAGGGTCACTAGTGGTCTGAAGAACATAAAAGTATCTAGAGATATCTTTCTACTTTCCATCTACCTCTAAAGACTATCTTTTAGTTCAACTACTAACTGATAACCAACAGCTATATTAGCTATTAATATTGTTTGTCTGATTTCTAATTACTGCTTTGGATAAAGACGAAAAACAAAGTCACTTCCGCGTTGCCCACCCGCCACTATATAGTTGTTATTTTTTTTGCCAGCTTGTTTACTTGCCTCCCATTGGCTGCCACCAGTGGGCTCGACACTATAACTTAGTTCGTGGGATGTGGGGGATATGTAAAAGAGCTTTAATTTTCTGTAAACAACAACAGGCTATAGAACGGCTACAGAACGTTCAGAACAACAAGAACTACATGTGCACATGGCTTTTTTCAAATTACAGAATGTGCACTTGAGCACAAAAACAAAGCAAGTGACTCCGATATGCCGCAGAAGTGTAAACAACAATACGTGCAGATTGATGACTGAAATTGGTAATGGATATCCATGATGCACCTCCCAATCAGGGCATCAGAATATTGATTAGAGAGAGGGTTCAATATATGAGGGTTTAGTCTTTAATTAAGAACCCTTCTAACCCTGCTAGACCCTCTACTATTAGTTTCCATTTTATTTTGTTTATCATTTAATGAACTTACAGAAAAACAAAGTCCCACAAACACAATCGCATTTGTTGACACGCGCGTGGGGAATCGGATAGCGCGTTCTATTGGGAGTTGCCAACTTTTCGATTTCTATTTTCTATTTTTTACACACCAGCCGAGATAACTCGGCCGATTACAGAATATTACTAATGGATCAGGCGGATTAAGTTATTCCATTGGGAAATAGGGTATGGGAGGGGTATACTTTGATTAAGAAAGATATTTGGAAAGATATAGATGAGGATGAGTGTCGAATTCCAGTTTTCAGGAATTTTTAAAGGGGTTACTTAGCAAAAACTGGAAAACGATCTGTCAGAAAATTATGATTTTTGAAACAGATTTTTAAGATGACTTTAGATCGCGTGGTTGTGATAAAATCTAAAGACACATCTTTAAAGGTATTCCTTTATTATTAGTATTCCTTATTATTAGTTATCCTTCGATTTTTCAGGGTTTTTAAAAGAAAAATATTTATCAGACCAATATACCTAATGAAATTTCTAGTTTTTAAGGACATTTTGGATAAAAAAAAACTATCCGCAGTAAATATCAATTCACAAGTTCTTTTTAAAAAAATCCATAGAAATTTTCAGAATTTTACCAATTTATCTAAAGTATAGAAAGTTTGCTTAAATAAAAATTCCTATTTATGATCTTTTAGAATGATATTTGGCGAAGATACAGAACACTTTTAGTAGATTTTAAAAGGGGTGTTTCTTCAAAAAATCATTTTTGTAAAAAATCTTAATAAAACTCGATAGGGAATCAATCTACTGAGCTTTTAAAGGACCCCCTTTACAAATGGATACCTCCGAAAATTTAAGAAATATATAGAAAATTACAACAGGGTTACAAAATTTTAAACGAGGAGGGAACTTTTTATCCAGACTGATAAGAAATTCATACGAACATCTTTAAAGACACTCAGTTTAAGGGATTTCCTCAAAAGTATTGGAAAAATATATAAAAAAGTTGCATACAGATCGATAGGGTAATTCCATTCAAGAATCGGAAGAAAAGAGATAGACCCTTGCTTGGTATAAGTATGTTTCGGATTATAAACTTATAAACTTTCTGTTTGAAAAACAATCGCGTCATACAAACCAAACAGTTTTGATAAGGATTTTAAATCAAGGCTACATATTTTCCATTGCGTATTCCTACAAGCAATTTCTATTATCAGGCTCAGGCTAGTATTTATTCTTATTTCCTTCCATTGCAATAGTTACTTGTAGTGCTGGTCAGAAGATAGTGTGAACTAGACATTGTATGGAAATGGTGGGTTGTTTATTTCTATATTATTGCACAAGTCTGTTTACAGACGCAGTACTGTCAGTGTGTTTAATGACATATTTGGTTCGATGGAATATAATCGCTGTGGGGGGGGAGGGGAGTGAACAACAGGTGAGACAACAGGTGAGCTGGCACTGGAACACAAAGGTGAACTTTAATTTAAATCCACTTATTCATTCCAATTACGTGAAAATCGTACTTTGAACATTATCTAGTTTGGAGGGGTGGGGAATACTACCCCTCGCACTATTCGGCTCTGGATGGAGGAACCTTGAAGGCCCAAAGGTTAGAGTATTGTTGTTATTTTTTTCAAAATGTTTATAAAATCAACAGCACCTCAAGTCAATGCCAAAAAGGTCTAAGAGAGAGTTCCTAGTTCTAAGAGAGCCTGCTCTTAGGAAAGAGAACACAGAAAAGCTCTCCCCCGAAAAAGCTTAGAGCAAGCTTTTGGGAAAACTAGTTTTTCTCTCGCAGAGAGATCGGAGATCTCGCATTTCGTTGACTAGGTCAATTTTTGCGACCGAATGCGAAAATTGCCGGCAAAAGGGGGAGACCGCTGCCGCTGCCATAGCATCTCAAATACGGCCCCCGATCTGTGCTAACGGTGAAATTTAATTCGAAGAGTCAACACTTTGTGGGCAAAGGCACACTCGGAGACAGTTAGAAAACAGAGTTGCCAGAGACTCTAATTAATAAAGAAAATAAACTCTGTGGGCGGTTAGTTTCAAAACAAATATCATTTTCTACTTCCAGAGAGACATGATTCATTTCGTCAGTGCTCGACTGGAAAAGTCTTAAATGTCATTTCACCCTGACTGATAATACATATAATTTATACACTGTTTTTCCTCTCAACCTTCGCTGATCACGTTTTTCTGCGGTTCCTATATTTTTCACTGCATTATTCATAATTTGCTGACATTTTCCATTGGTTATGGGCGTTGTTTTTTTAGTCTTTTTTTTTTTTTTTGGACCTGGCGTAGGGTTAACGTCGATGTCGTTGATCTATAAGTACTGGGGGTGATCCAGTGCAATGAACCCCCGCGCACTTTGTAACTCGAAATGCAAATGCACACCAGGCCCTGGAGGGAATATATCGGAAAAGACCTCTCTTTATGGAGAAAACTATGTACGATACGATACGCTAATGTGGAGCACTCAAAACACACAGGCAGGCAGCGCCGACATTAGGGTCTAGTTAGCATAATATAATGCAGACCGCCACCGGAGGGCGGCATACCGAAATAACAATGAACACACGCAAAGTATGTGTGTGTGTTTTGGGGGAAAGGAAAGGAAAACATTGGGGCAGCAGTTTTGAAAACATTTAACCGTTTCACCTCGCTGAACTCTGAGCACGAAAAAGCAAATTAAGCAAACGAACTAAACCCCAAATAGCGTGGCAGAGTTTTGTTTTGGGCCAGGAGCCCAAATTTTTAATAAAAAAAATAATTTATCTTAGAATCTTGAAAACCTCCTTTTAAACAAGAGATACTAGACTATCTGCAGATTCATTCTGAGCACTAATTCAAAGTATATCAAGACATACTTATTGTAAAAACGCTATTGCAATGATATTGCACATGTGCGCCCGTGAGTGCGCATAAAAAAAAAAAAAAGCGCAAAGTGCGGCCATAAAAAAGCACAGTTAAGCTGATTGGCAGCCGGGTGGGGGGAGGAGGGGTTATAAACACTGACAGGCCCTGACAACCCTGGCTGGCAGGCAGATCTCTGCTGGTCCACCACCAACAATGGAGCCGATTCTTTGGCTCTAGCTTTTCATAAAACGCCCGACGTTGTATTGAAATGTCACGCAAGCAATTTACATAAATGGAGTTGCTTCCGCTTGGCAGAGAGGTGGCGGAGAGAGGAAAAAGGAAAGAGTGGAGAGAGGATAGAGAGGGGAAAAGCAAATAGCAAACAACAATGCATCTGAGAAAAGTATCTGTATCTGTATCTGCGTATCTGAGCGCAGCACACGTACGAAAACAACTGTTAGCAAGTGGCGAATGGCAGGGCGAAAGGTATGAGCCGATAGCTGGCAAAGCGGAAGCAGACGAAGGAATCGAATCGATCAAACAATTTCCGAGCCTGTTCGTCTGCCGAAACTACACAGAAAAAAAAGTATATAACTTTAATTAATTTTTTTTTTAATTAAATGAAAATTTTAATAAACAGTTATACATATAACTTAAAAGACTATCTTTGAAATAGATCTAAATAGTTCAAGTCATGCATCTCTACTATATCCCCCACTGACCAACTTCACGGTCAGTTAACACCTTAATTTGGCTACAAATTGCTCAAGTTTTGAATTTCTTCTGCTTTTCCCATTTTCTTTTGGCCTCTTGTTTTGGAGGGCAAGCTGGGAATCCAATCCGATGATGACTGGGAAAAGCCGATGCGTGGACGCACGTGTTGGCCGCGTTAACACCGCGAACCATGCTATTTGGTAAGAGAGAAAAAAAAACAGAGCAACAATTGCCGAAGAAGCAGTAATTATTATGGCGGCGATGTGCGTGCTGGCTGCGAAAATGAAAAGGCACTTTTATTACCACCGACATTAATGTGAAATATTTTGTAATGTTTTTTAGTTGGAAAATCAATTTGGCCGTGAAATTGGGCGCATAGCGAAAAACGTGCTTTCCGCACCCCAAAAAATACATACTTGGCCTTATGCGACGACGCAAAGAAGCCAGCCGGCCCCTCCGAACATCCTGGCATTGAGCAGGACCTCTCTAAACCTAACCTCAAAAAACCGAACAAAAATCGAGGAAAACTGTCGGAAAACTTGGGGCAGGCAATGGCCAGTAAGCACTGCCACCGTTGGTGGTGGTTGGTTCCCAGCTATGAAATCATTTCCGCTGACATAAGTGGGTGTGGTCCCCCAGGGACCGACTGTGGGCACACTTGTCACACTCGAAAATTAATAATTAGAGCCGAGCAGCTGCACAAAATCAATAAAAATTATACGTTGAGAGTGCAGCGATTTATCCAATAAGTTTGCCTGTTGCCAGGCGGGGCAGGAGACCCAACCACTGAACCCACCCCCTGAACAAAATCCCGATGACTAAGAACGATTTCGCTTTCCTTGACCAAAAGTCCAACAAAAGATGGAAAAGATGGAAACGCGTGCCCGACACCTTTCACTTTATTTGTTAGTCGCTGAAAAAATATGTGTGTTAAGCTAATGAATGAGCGATTGAATGAATGACTGAATGCCAAAAGATGCTGCACGACTTTAACAATAAAGAGACTCTAAGATGTGTATGTCCACGCACCAGAGGGAGATAGATAATAGCCGAGACCAGACATGGGTTGGAAGGGGGAAAACAGATATCAATATCGAAAGTTGGCAAGGCGTACGCACCTGATTTTTAGCCAAGATGCCGTCCAGGTCCAGGTCCAGTGCCCGCTTGCATACACTAAATTAATATCAATTTGCGGGCCAAGCCAAGTGATGTTATAGCCCGGTTATAGGTCTACCCGCCGATTTCCAAGTCGCTTGAAGGAAAGCGCCGCTAATGAGTGGAGGAAAGGAAAGCGGACTCGTATCACCAGTTGTTGTTGTTGCTTGTTGCTGTTGCACACACTCGAAACAATTTGTTCTTTTTTCCCCAACAACACGTTATTGAATCTCTTTCACTAACTGGTTTTCACTGCTCGCCAATATACACACACACACAAACACACACACCAACCACTTTCCAGGGTTCTCTTTTTTTTCGGCGATTACTGCGATTGCACCAAATCCGTGTCCGGCGCTTCAAATGGAATGTTAGGGCCACTCGGCGGCCAACAATTGGCTAACTAAGCTAGTCGCGTTCTTTAACTAACCCCCGGTCACGACACCACAGAGCAAAACCTATTTTCAAGTTGTTTCCTCTCCACGGCTCCACTGCGTTATGTTCAAAATTTCCACTCAGCTGGTCTCAGTAGGCCCCCTGCGGCCTGGTCTCACTTTTATGCAGTGTGGCCAGGCTTGGAAATATATATACCGTGATACCGTTAAGTTAAGGGGCGGAAAAATAACTTATTTGTTTTTAAAATATTTAGTGATAAGCACATGTGTTTTAAAATATAAATTTATAATTTTGTGGTCAGAAATTAATTCAAATTTCTGAAAAAATCGTGGACGAAAATCTTCGAAAAATTAAATAAAGAAACAGATCATCTTTGTAAATACAGCAGTATTAATTAAGTAATAATATTAAGAAACTTGCAAAACATGTATTAAATTAGAAAACTTACTTTTATTTTAATAAACTTTAACTATTACGATTCCTGAAATTTTCAAAATGGCGCAATATACATACGTTTTTTGTTGATTAAAAATAGACATATTTATTGGTATTATTATCATTAATTTCAACCGCTGGGCAACTTGCTCACGCTGCTCTGCAAGGGGAGCGACTTAACATATCAGTAGACAAAAAATTAACAGCAGATATAACGGAAGAAAAACATATAAATCGGAATCAATGTGTCCACAGAGAAGTTAGCGTAGAGAAATAAACGTGACCCGCCTAGAAATAGCAATGGAGTGAGCCTAATCTATTGGCCGCGCTCGCGACATCACAGATGGGTCGGTGCCATGGCCAATCAGGGTATGATCCTCGACAAGATCATCCTGATCATCGTCTTGGTCAATATTCTCGAGCTCCTTCTGGCGTTTAAGCCGCAGCTCAAACACCTTGCTAATGGCGTCACGGAAGCAGATAAAATTGTAGTCGATCACTCCCTGACGGTTGAAGTTCTCCTCGCGCAGGATACAGACCAATGCCAGAAACTTGTTCACCTCCCGCAGGTAGAGTATCGTGTTGTTGTTCAGCTTTATGAGACTAGAACTGCCGCTGTCAAAGGCGGTTTCCTCCGAGCTGTAAAGACCTTATCAGTTCATGGGCATATTTTCGTTTAAATCATAATTGACTTGCCTATATATGCTAGACAGATCGATGACCACGTCAATCATGTCACAGCAAAGCTCGTAGGTCTGCATGTCCACCGGCGAGGAGTCTGTGGCTATGTAGATCTTGGAGACAACATCAAACAGAAAAGCCTTCTCTATACCAGAGTTCTGCAAACAAAATATGTTAAATTCTGGCTCAAAATCGGAGATTACTAGAAAACTGACTGGTATAAAGATGTTTAGGAGGTTCTCGAGCGTGGGCAGCTGGGGAATGAGTTTCTGCACCACTTTGGAGAACGCCTCGAAGATCGAGTGGTCATATATGGAGGTGAGGTGAAAACTCAGGTGGATCTGGTTGAGGCCTGCCTCGCTGAGGTCGTCCGACGTCCTCTGATGTATATCGCGCTGCGATTCCATTTTAGAGTCGTCGCTGATTCCATCAACCTGTGTGGGAAAAAAGCCAGATGTAAGTAGAGATAAGCTATTAATGGCCCTATCATACCCACCTTATGGATAAACACTTCGAACTTGATGCGCTGGTTTACCTTGTAGGCTTTTATCACTGTATTTTTGAACTTGGTCAGAGCTTCGTTATAATCATCCTTCGCATCTATAACAAACACCAGCGCTCCGCAGCCACCAAAGATCATGTCGGAGTCAAAGGTCGGCTCGATAAAGTCAATCTGACCCGGAAAATCCCATATCTGAAACTGCACAAAGCTGGAATTGTTTATGTCGTCCTTGACGATCTTGCTGGTAGACTCCAGAAATAGGGTTTCGTTCGGCGACATCTTGTGGAAGACCACCTTTTGGATGGAACTCTTGCCCGATCTACGCAGTCCCATCAGCAAGATCCTGGGCTTTGTCTCGCTGCTGCCGGTCGCATTCGGCTCCAGTTCAAGACCATCCTGGTTGTACGCTCTGTAGCCAAAGTCCTTGGGGAACGTGTCCGCCGGATAGTCATCGTCATCGTAGCTCTGAGTCGTATAAATGCAAATCAGTTAGGTGCATGGTGCATCATGGGCGGGGACTGAAGCGATATGGCTTCTTTGTTTGCATACCATTGTACTGTTCTTGCTCAGATTTCGCTGGGGTCCAATTGTAAAATGTCCACCGGCACGATATAGGCGGGTATGTGCATAAAACGCACAAATAGTGAATAAAGCAGATGGTTAGTTTACTTTTTAGACTTTTGCTGCAGGTTTCCGTGGGTGGGTCATCAGCTGACTATCGATAGGGAACAGCTGGGCCGATTGTTTGTTGACGGTGATGACAACTTAGCTTTTTTTTAGAAATTATAATTTAATTTAGCTATTTGTATTTAAAACTATTCTGATTAGTTGCTAAGAATATTGTTTTTTAATCAATGTCAACTTATCAAACAAAACATGTATAAATAACCAATTCTACGACTACTGAGCGGCCAATTTAGCGTTCAACTGGCCCAAATCCACGCCCAGTTCTAAGAGTCGCTTCTCTTGCTCTTTGGTGTCCAGGCCGTGTTCCTTGTTATACTTGTAGTTGACAGTCAGTTGCACTTCTTCCATGCCGCTAACATGGTCGTAAAGGTTTCCCTCCAGCCGCTGGTCAATGTCACTCTCCTCCCGCAACCAGCAGAAGTACACGAGGAATATGGCCAAGCTGCCCGAGATCACGTAGGGCTGGTACCACAGCGACTCATCGCTACCGCCACTTCGCGTATCCTTTGCTCTCCAGGAGGCCGCCTGGCTTCCAAAGAATTGGATCGGCTCGTTGTTGACAACTTCCTCGTCGAGTTTTTTGTTTTCCTTTTTCTGTTGGGCAAAAAAGCGTGGCGATGAGGATGAAAGCCCTGTGGCTGGTACTATTTGCCTGTAATTTATACGTATCGAATGATTATTTCATAAATATTTTAAGCTTTGTAGTTACTTACCTCACAAGCCGAGTTTTTGTCAATAAACGCAGCATTTTCAATGAAAATCTTCCAAAAATTTCATAACAAAGTGTACAAACAGCTGTATCGAAATGCGAGAGGAGCGATAACAGATGCCGGCACTAACTTTTTCGATACATACCTGTAGTTTTATAACGAAGAATATTTTTATATGTGAAAGGATTAATTGAATAAAATTATATTAACGCATGGCGGTATGCATACATAAAGGCGTCTCCAACAAATTCTTTCCCCTTTTGCATTATTTATGTTATTTAATTTATTCTATTCAAATTCCGATATTATCGAATTTCGATTATAAATAGGTACCACCACTAACCGCTGCTGCACACGTGCGTTTGATTTGTAAACACGCGCTGCATTTGATCATTGATTTTTAACGATAAAATGGGTGCAACCAAGAACCTGGACTTGATTGGCACCATCGAGGATGATGCAGAGGTAGAGAACCTTTCAGAGGACTCCGATGCCGAAGTGGAGGTGAGAGAAATCAGCTGTTACAAATCAAATCTGATTGCCACTTGTTCACCTTTCACATATTTTATTTTCAGTACCAACCCACGAAATTAAGGCATAAAAAAGTCACAGAGTTCGAGAAGGGCTTCGAGTTTGTGTCCTCTGTGAAGGAATACAACCAAGACACTTGGGACGATTTGATGAAATATGTAAAAAGGAAGGCACGCACCAAGACCGATGACAAGATTGCCGCGAGCCTTCAAAAGAGAGGTGGTGCAGAGGCGGTTGCCGCCGAGCAGAGTGACGGTAGCGAAATTGACCTTTCTGAGGACGAACTGAAGCATGACAACCTCCGGCTACGTGAAAAGAAACTGTCCAAAAACAAAAAGAAGAAGGCTGCAGAGGAGGACGAGGAGGATGAAGGCGAGAAGATGCAATTCGACGACTCGATAGAAGCCAATGACCAGATTACCTCCTTCTACCAGATGAATCTGTCCCGTCCCCTGATGCGGGCCATCGGTGTGCTTGGCTACATCTATCCCACGCCTATCCAGGCATCCACTATTCCGGTGGCCTTGTTAGGTCGTGATATTTGTGGCTGTGCCGCAACAGGTACAGGAAAAACGGCTGCCTACATGCTACCCACGCTGGAGCGACTTCTTTACCGACCGCTTAACAACAAGGCTATAACCAGAGTCCTGGTTTTGGTGCCCACTCGTGAGCTGGGTGCTCAGGTCTATCAGGTTACCAAGCAACTGTGCCAGTTCACGAGCATCGACGTTGGTCTGGCCATCGGTGGCTTGGATGTAAAGGCCCAGGAGGCGGTACTGCGTCAAAATCCAGATATTGTTATTGCCACTCCAGGTCGTCTAATAGATCATATTAAAAACACACCGAGTTTCACCCTGGATTCGATAGAGGTTAGTAAACGTGAAGTACTTCGTTATCCTTCGATTATAAGTGATGATTCTCCGTCCTTGCGCTCCGAGTTCTTTTTAAGAGCAAAGACGAATCTCTTGGTACTTGTTTCTGCGCGGCAGAGGCAAGCTGATTTAAGAAATTCAAGAAAAATTTTATTATTCATGAAACATTTTAAATTAATTCTCTTTTTAAATTTGTAGGTTCTCATCCTTGACGAAGCTGACCGGATGTTGGACGAGTACTTTGCGGAACAGATGAAAGAGATTATCAACTCTTGTTGCAAGACGCGCCAGACTATGCTCTTCTCCGCCACGATGAGCGAGCAGGTCAAGGACCTGGCAGCCGTTTCATTGGACAAGCCTGTGAAGGTGTTCGTCAATAACAACCAACAGGTGGCCTTCAATCTTCGTCAGGAATTTATTCGTATTCGGGAAGATAAGGAAGGCGATAGGGAGCCCATTCTGGCCAGCTTGATCTGCCGCACGTTCCACGACCACTGCATGGTGTTTGTGCAGACCAAGAAACAGGCCCATCGCCTGCACATTCTGTTGGGTTTGTTGGGAGTCCGAGCAGGAGAACTTCATGGCAATCTGACCCAGCAGCAGCGTCTTGAATCGCTTAAAAAGTTCAAGGAAGAACAGATCGACGTGCTGATAGCCACCGACGTGGCTGCTCGAGGTCTGGATATCGTCGGCGTCAAGACGGTCATTAATTTCGTCATGCCCATAACAACGGAGCATTACATCCATCGCGTGGGTCGTACAGCTCGTGCCGGACGTGCTGGTATTTCCGTATCGCTGGCTGGTGAAAAGGAGCGGAAGATCGTAAAGGATATCATAAAGAATGCTGAAAGCACCATCAAGAATCGGATTATACCTCCGGAAATTATTGAGAAGTACCGAAACAAGCTTACTTCCCTGGAGCCAGAAATACGTGAGTGCTGTTATTTAATATTTAATTTAGTCATTTTACTAATTGCTCTTTTTGAATAGAAAACATTCTTGAAGAAGAACAGGCCGAACGCCAGTTGGCCAAGACCGAGCAGCAGTTATCCAAAACAGAGCGAAAACTGCTGGGCCAGTCCAACGAACGACGAGGCTGGTTCCAAACCAAAAAACAGCGCGAGGATGAGAAGGCACGCTTGGCACTGACTCCGGCAGATGAGGAAAAGCCGGCTGGTCCCAAGGGTAAGGGCAAAGGAGCAGTCAAGCGGAAGCGTCCTGAGTACGGTGGCGATGGAGAAGATGGACCGCCGGTGAAGGAGCTGGAAGCGAAGCGCAACAAAAAGAAGAAGGAGGAGCCGAAGAAGAAAACGCCCGAACAACTGGCGAAGGAGCGGGCCATGAAGGAGATTGAGAAAGTGTCCCTGGTGCGGGCCAAGATGGCCAAGTTGCGGAAACGGCCCGGCAAGCTGGGAGCAGCCACCGAAAGTAACAAAAATGCAGGCACCAGCAGGCAGCCCAAGCGGCGCGGTCCTCAGTCGGCGTTTACCAATGATCTAACAGACGTTAGTCGCGGTGGTGCTCTGCGACTAAGATCAGAAGCTAATCGCCACAAGAAAATGACCAAGATTGCCGCTAAGAAGAAGGCCAGCACCGTTAAAATAGCAAACAAGGCGGGCAAAAACAAGTTTAACAAGGGAAAGAATTTCGGAGGACCCAGATTCGCCAAGAAGGATAAAAAGAAATAGATTTTGATGAATAGTTGTATGCAATGTTAATTTTTAATTTTGTAAAATAAATACCTTACTCTTCCAATGAAGTTGTATTTTTTCCAGAGCTTTTGAAAGTCGTCGAAAGCGCGCCAATAATTTATCGGTATAAGCTTGCAGTGCTGTAAGTTTCAAAAAGAATCCCCGTTTAACGTTTTTCATCACTGCTTGCTTCCTGCGCATTTTGTTTTGACAACAATGTGCTAGAATTTTATCGAATCCTCCGAAGATATCCTACCCTCTTCCACAAAGATGAGCAAGTGCACCTATGGTCCTCCCACAGATTCCGATGGTTCGGACAGCAGCTACGATGGCTTCTACTTCTCGGATGAGGTGAACTCCTTTAGTTGCCTTCTTATCCTTGGCTTCAAATCCAATTATTTCTTTGCAGATAAAACGCTCAAAACCAGCCCCTTATGTGCATCCCGAGCAGAAGCTCTACGAGGCAGTTCTGGATGGTGATCTCCCGACTGTGCTTAAGGAAATGAAAGCCCTATTATTTCATGTGGACCACAGCCTGAAGGGCGGACCCACCATTTTGATGTACGCTTGTATGAACGGACATTATGAACTAGCCGAGTACTTCATAGAGAAGTTATCGGCCAATGTCAACCGACAGGTGGACTCTGTGATGCCACTGATGCTAGCTTGTGACTGTCAGAACAAGGATCCTTATTTGGTGGAGAAATTGGTGCGTCTGCTCCTAAAACATAGAGCCGTCATAAACGTGTCAGATAGGTACGGCATGACGCCTTTTATGTTCGCCTGCCGGAATGGCTTTACGAGCGTTGTTCGCTTACTGATTAAGGAAGTGAGCTTCGACGCCGTGGATAATAACGGCTGTACCCCAATCTTCCATGCCATCGAGCAGAACCACATCGAGGTGGTCAAGATTTTAGTGGAGGCTGGCGTCAATGTCACAATAGCCAACAATAAGGGCTACACTCCAACTCAGGTGGCGGAATGCCACGGCTACTATGATCTCATGCAGCTTTTGCCTCAACTGCCATCTGTGTACTCAGTGCCATCCCGTTTCTTGGGCTATAATTCTCTAAGAGATCAGATACCGCGTCTTTTCTTAAAGAGCGACTGCCCGGAGTACTTCCAGGAGTTGAACTGCATTCTCCAATCAATTGATGTGCAGAACACGCTGCAGTACTTCGCCGAGGCGAGAGTCTCATTGGCCGAGTTTCTGGTCATGGATGAGCAATCGCTTGCAGCGATAGGCATAAAGTTCCCAATTTACCGAAACAAAATCATGAAGGGCATTCTGGAGTGAGTTATTCTTAAATCCTGGTCCAAACTTTCGTTTAAACTGTTTAATCTTCCAGCTTTCATCTGCACCACTGGTCCAAGAAATCGATAGCTCGCGTAAAAAAGGATGGCATGGACAAGTAGGTTTTCCACTTAGCATGATCTTGATTTTTAATATTTATTAATATAAAATTATCTTTAGCTTTTATGAGATTCTAATGATTGCCGCCAATCATCTGCAACAGCTGGTTATCATTCAGGCTTCTCTGCAATTCGTTTTGAAAAATCAGAAGGAGCAGAAACTGGGACAGCCTTCGGAGACGCAACTAACTATTTTGCAGAGCAACCTCCAAGGCTACAGGGATGTTATGAACGAAATGTCGAGAACCGTTAAATATGTAAGTTTTTATAAAAACATTTAAGAAAAATTCTCACAATATAATTTCATTTCAAAAGTTGGGATCCTTTAGTCCTCAAAAAAATCCGCTGTACATCGACTTCAACGAAATAGTGGCCGAACGGAAGCGCAAGAAAGTCCGAAACTACTTTAAGTATACTACTATATTACTTGGAATCTCTGTTTTCATTTGCCTCAAATGCAAGTGGTTCTAATAGTATTAATTACCCATATCATTGAAGTAATCATTCCCAATTTAAAAATAGAGATACTATTTTGTAGCGAGCTTAATTGAATTTAACCGTTTATGTTTGAAAATTTAGGGAGATATTGAAAAATCTCATATTGAATATACTACCACACGCCTTTATGTTAAAATGTTACAAATTTAACTGTTAAATAGTTTGAAATATAACCTGGTTTATAAGTTTATGAAATTTAAAAATTTAACCTAAAGACAATATAAAGGAAAACAATTATAAAACGAAAATACCTGAATCTCATGAGGTTACCTGATGAAGAATATCAAATTTAATACTATGTACTAAAGAATATTAGAAACTATTAACTACTTATAAAAGTTCAAAGCAATTATAGCAACATTGTTAACATGTACATTTTCTAAATAAACAAATCGTTTGATTGAATTTAACATTGTGTTTTTTTTTTAAAAAGCCATTTTAAGAATCGAGTTCAATATTAATTTGTATTGTATTAGTCTTCAGGTAAGTTTTTGGAAATAAACAAACGTCTTTTATAGAAATAAAATAAACTACATTTTAAAGATTTTGAAATTTAAATATTTCATGTGACCATATTGACTTTCTCCAATACAAAACCCGGCCACACTAAACAATTAATAGAATAGCTGAATTAAGAAAACACCTTCCCGCCATGGCAGACTTGGAGCCTGGAGTCATCCGGAAGTTGGATGAAGTGGTGGTCAATCGAATCGCTGCCGGTGAGATTATCCAGCGACCTGCCAACGCACTCAAGGAGTTGCTGGAGAACAGCCTGGACGCACAGTCAAGCCACATCCAAGTTCAGGTTAAACAGGGAGGTCTTAAGCTTCTCCAAATCCAAGACAACGGAACTGGCATACGAAAGGACGACCTTGGCATTGTCTGTGAACGCTTTACAACATCGAAACTATCCAAGTTCGAGGACCTTACTCACATAGCAACGTTTGGCTTCAGAGGCGAAGCTCTGGCCAGTATCAGCCATGTTGCTCACTTGAGTATCCAAACCAAGACAGCGAAGGAGAGGTGTGGCTACAAGGCCACCTACGCGGATGGCAAGCTCCAGGGACAGCCGAAACCCTGCGCGGGTAACCAGGGCACCATCATATCTATCGAGGATCTCTTTTACAATATGCCGCAACGTCGCCAGGCCCTGAGATCACCGGCAGATGAGTTTCAGAAACTATCGGAAGTGTTGGCGAGGTACGCCGTCCACAATCCTCGGGTGGGCTTCACTCTTCGCAAGCAGGGAGAAGCTCAGCCAAGTATAAGAACTCCAATAGACAGTTCCCGTTCCGAGAACATCAGAATCATCTATGGCGCAGCCATTTCCAAAGAGCTGTTGGAATTCAGCCATCGGGACGAAGTATTCAAGTTCGAGGCCGAGTGCCTGGTTACCCAGGTCAACTACTCAGCTAAAAAGAGTCAGATGCTTTTGTTCATCAACAATCGACTGGTGGAATCTACTTGTAAGTCGGTACATATCCCCCACCTGTTGGTTTCTCATAAAATGTATTCTTTTTAGCTTTAAAGGCGGCCCTGGAGTCCGTATATTCGACGTACTTGCCGCGAGGCCAACATCCCTTCATCTACATGAGCCTCACCTTGCCAGCCCAGAATGTGGATGTCAATGTGCATCCAACAAAGCACGAGGTGCACTTTCTCTACCAGGACGAGATTGTGGAGCGCCTGAAAGAACAGTTGGAGGCCAGACTCTTAGGAAGCAACTCTACGAGAACCTTCTATAAACAACTACGCTTACCAGGCGCTCCAGATTTGGATGAAACGCAGCCAGGCGATAAAACCCAGCGAGTCTATCCCAAGGAACTGGTCCGCACCGACGCTAGCGAACAGAAGCTGGAGAAGTTCTTCACTTCTTTGGTCAAAAGCGACTCTGGGGTTTCATCCACCTCCTCCGAGGGAGCTCCGCCATTGCCAGAGGAAAGTTTTCGACAGACAGCAGCCCGAAAGTCGCGTGAAGTGCGCTTGAGCAGCGTGCTGGACATGCGGCAAAGAGTGGAGAGGAATTGCAGTGTCCAGCTCCGGGGCATTATCAAGAACCTAGTCTACGTGGGTTGTGTGGACGAGCGAAGAGCCCTTTTTCAATATGAAACGCATCTTTATTTGTGCAACACGCGCGCTTTCTCTGAGGAACTATTCTATCAGAGGCTCTTGTACGAATTTCAGAACTGTCCAGAAATAAGCTTGAATCCTCCGCTTTCTGTGCAGGAACTCATAATGCTGGCACTGGAGAGTGAGGCAGCTGGCTGGACTCCTGAGGACGGTCCCAAAAAGGAATTAGCGGAGAGCGCTGTGGAAATTCTTCAGCAAAAGGCACCCATTATGCGCGAGTACTTTAGCCTACGGATCTCTGATGAAGGACTTTTGGAATCCCTGCCTGTATTGGTATCCCAGCACCAACCCAATGTGGCTCATCTGCCAGTGTACTTGCTACGCTTGGCCACCGAAGTAGATTGGGAGGAAGAGGCTCGCTGCTTTAAGACATTTTGCCGTGAAACTGCTCGGTTTTACTCGCAGTTGGAGCTGCAAAGTGGCCCAATGTCCGGACATCCGAGGTGGATCATGGAGCACGTTCTATTTCCAGCCTTTAAAAAATATCTTCTGCCACCTCCGCGCCTCAAGGAACAAATCTACGAGCTAACCAACTTACCCACTCTTTATAAAGTATTTGAAAGATGTTAATGGGGATTGCTATATATTTTTTTGTTTTCCTAAAAAATAAATACTTTGTAAGATTTTAAACTTTTAATAAGGATGCGGTGCGAAGCAAGGATTTTTTCTTGTGGAATTATTTGAATTATTGAAGAGAATTTTTCGAAATCAGTCACGACCGGGAGTTTGCATTTGAACTTCTTTGGGAGTATTTGGAAAAATATATATGTGTATAACGGGTTGCCAACAGAGATCATATTCTGGATCGATAGGAAATATCTAGGATCTAGGATTAAGCAATATATCTAGGATTCACTGGAGTACAAATCCGGCTGACGAATGCGAGAGATTCGCTCCGCGTTCTTCACATGATCTTTGAGCAGCCTCATTATCTCGGTGTCGTATTCCTTGGGAGTGGGCTTCACATCGGTGGCCCAGTAGTAGATGTCCCAGTCATTGCTTACTCCATTGATTAGTTGGTCATACTGGGCGGTCTGCTCCGCATTAAAATTGTCTAGGTATTTAGCAGCAAAGGTGCTAAGAAGCAAATCGTTCTCCAACATTCCCCGCTTCCGCGATTGATACAAAAGTCTGTGGGGGATTAAATTGTTACTATTTTGTAGTTCAACTATATATTTAAACTCACCGCTGCTTGCGAATGTCCAGGGGTTCATTCGGTCGTACAGGATACTCCGGCAGAGGCAAATAGTCCGGATCGTCGTAGTCCACAATCACGTCGTTAATAGTGCTTGCCAGCGGCGGTGGAGGACTTTGTTTATTGGACAGGCTGCGTCTCCATGGCATAAAGATCCATCCCGAAATATCCATTGTCAACTTTATAGCGAAATTTAAAAATAGAAGGCAGAAATGCAGTCAGGTGCATCTTATGCAACCAAGGGGAATTAAATTATTTTTCTTACCCGAAGTTGTCGAAACATTTTGCCAAATACCTAAGAAATATTTAATTTTTTAATAGTATTTTTGAAGTAGGACTTGTAACCTTTCTAACAGGTTTCAAGACAATTTAAAACTCGATATTTTTTGACAACGGTTGCAAATGGATTTGTGACTAAAAAACACTAAACGCTCAAATGGAGCAGGATTTGGTGAAGGTAATGTATAATTACTAATGATTTTAAAATTTATTCTGTCGATAATTGTTTATTTTTCAATAAGAAAAAAATTATCCCGGATCTTCACCCAAAAAGATTAAAACATACTACGAACTTATCTGAAATGTGTTTTTTTTCACAAGATTTTTTTTTTTATAATTTTAAAATAATACAATTGTTTTTATTCAATAATAATTTACGTGTTGAAGTTTTTTAAGTGTAGAAAATTTAAGGTATACCTAAAATAAGGGTTAAAATAAAAATATAATAATTCCCATATTGAAAGAAAATATTTTTTTCATTTTCCCATTAGTTGTTTTTTAATATAATAATTCATATTATATTTTTGTGTTAAAATTTAATAAATTCAAAGATCGGTAATGCCTAAATTCAAAAACCCCTCCAATACTTATTGAAACAGTGTTGGAAAAGTCTGAGTAAGATCGGCTTCCCGCCAAAACAAAAAAACAGGCGGCAAGCTGATTGTTAAAGAGCAAGAGAACAAATAAGTAGAACACCCAAATTGAGATTAACTGCTGACTTGGGAGAATTGTTGAATTAACGGGCCAGTAATTTGGCTTTGCAATGGTTAATAAAGAAAATGTATTCAGTGCGGGGCAGCAGGTGAAATGGATCGGTGGCCACGATTCAACTAAATGTGTTAAAGGTCTGGAGCACAAAAACGTGTACTTCTACGAAAAGTGTATCTACGGACCTTTAACGCTCACGGTAGGCGATTACATATTGGTGTCGAATGCCGATGCAGCCGAACCCGATACCGTGGACGGATGCGACGTGGCTAAGATCCTGCATATGTACGATCTGCGCGAGACAACTGACCGTGATCCCTGTCGAGCCGTTGTCCAGTGGTACTCCCGACCCCAGGCTATCCCACAACAAAATTACGACGACGACAGCATCGCCATTGATTTCGATCTAGAAGTGATCGAGGAACACAGGCCATACGACAACGACGTCGCCCTAGGAGCCATCTATCGCAAGTGTGTTGTTTTGGAGGGTACCTCGGAAAAATCAGCCCAAGATATCATTAAGAGTAAGGCCCACAAACTGAAGTCCACAGCCTGCCCCATGTTTGTGAGCCGCTACAAGTTCGTCAAGGTGAAGCGGCGTTATTGCCTGATTCCCTTGGAGATACACCTGGAACAACCGGAACCAAAGTCCGCTTCACGGTCAGCGCGCAAGAGCAAGGCTTCCAATGAGTCAACTGTGGAGAAGAGAAGGCGCTCCCACATGGAGGCAGCCAACTCTCTGGAATTCGTCGACGTCAACTACTTCAACTGCGAGAACAAGGTGTCGCCCATCAAGATTGTGGGCGGACGCAGTGTGGTGCGCCTCTCGGAAAAGAAGAAGTCGGTCCACAAGGACGAGGAGATCAACGCGAACTATCTTCCAGCCTCGCCGCTCACAGAAAAGAACGCCAAGGTGGAAACGCCCAAGTCGCGGGCTTCAGCTGCGCGTCGTAATCTTAATCTCAGCCTGGATAGAGGAGCGGACTCCACGGCCGATTCGGAATGTCTAAACTACTCCATTGTCCAGCAAACGCCGGATCCAAAGACCCCGTCTAATGACATGAAAATCAAGCTGCGTCTATCGGAGAGGCGGCGCTCGGTTAGATTGGCTTCCATGGATCACGATCCCTTGGCTATTGAGGAGCCAATAGAGACATCCAAAACACCGTCCCGTAAGCGCTTAGGTGTGACCAATGGAGATATTTATCACACGCCCACCAAGAAGGTCAAGGAGCCAGTGGCTGGGGCGGAAATGACACCATCGACAAGACGCAAGAGCATCTTAAAGTCAACCACCAGTAGATTGGGTAAGACGACGATAAACTTAATAAATTAATGAAAATAAACTAAATAATGGTCTTTTTCAGCTGAGGGAACTCCCAGAAGAAGTATCCAATTATCTAACATTGTGGAGAAGCGCGTCTTCAAGGAGGACGAAATCATATCCACTCCAAAGAGAGGCCGAACCAAGAAAGTTCCCGAAGATGAGGATGAGGACGAGGACGAGGACTACACACCAAAGAAATCCATCCAAAAAACTCCCACCCGATCACGCCGAATGAGCACCACTACAAAGCCATCAACTACTCCTAGCAAAGCAATTTCAACTCCTAGTAAGGGAGCAGTTGCCCCCATGACACCCTCACAGAAAATGAAGAAAATCCGTGCCGGAGAACTGAGTCCTAGTATGCAGCAGCGCACAGATCGTCCGATGGAAGACTCTAGCAAGTCGCAACTGCAGTTGGCCCGTGAGCAGCTCCACGTTTCCGTGGTGCCCACGAGCCTGCCCTGCCGTGAAAAGGAGTTTGAGAACATCTACGCTTTCCTTGAGGGAAAGATCCAGGACCAGTGCGGCGGCTGCATGTATGTGTCTGGTGTTCCGGGCACAGGTAAAACGGCTACAGTTACCGGTGTTATACGCACACTACAGCGCCTGGCCAAGAAGCACGAACTTCCTGCCTTCGAGTTTTTGGAGATTAATGGTATGCGCCTGACAGAACCGCGTCAGGCTTACGTGCAGATCTACAAGCAGCTGACCGGAAAGACCGTGTCCTGGGAGCATGCCCATTCGCTGTTGGAGAAGCGCTTTACCACACCGGCTCCACGAAGAGTAACTACCGTTTTATTGGTGGATGAGCTGGATATCTTATGCAACCGGCGCCAGGATGTGGTCTACAATCTGCTCGACTGGCCCACTAAGTCTGCTGCCAAGCTTGTGGTAGTTACGATTGCCAACACCATGGATCTACCAGAGAGGTTGCTAATGGGTAAGATGGTTTTTAATTAACTTACTTCTCCAAACTTCTATAAAATTTGTATTGCAGGCAAGGTTACCTCACGTCTTGGCCTAACTCGTCTCACATTCCAACCGTACACCCACAAGCAGCTGCAGGAGATTGTTACTGCTCGACTGGGTGGCTCGCAGGCGTTTAAGGGCGAGGCCGTGCAGCTAGTGGCGCGCAAGGTGGCTGCTGTATCCGGGGATGCCCGTCGAGCACTTGACATTTGCCGGAGATCCACAGAAATCGCTGACGCTGACAGTGCCAATGTCAAGTGCGTGACCATGCTGCATGTACAGCAGGCCCTGGCTGAAATGATTGCCAGTGCCAAGGTGCAAGCTATTAAGAACTGTTCACGCTTGGAGCAGATCTTCCTACAGGCGGTGGCTGCAGAGGTCACGCGCACTGGCGTCGAGGAGACTACTTTCATGGGCGTCTACACGCAGGTGGAGACGATTGCTGCCTTCATGGGCGCGGCCGTTCCAGCGCCAGGTCGCGCTTTACGACTTTGCGCCAAGTTGGGTGCTGAGCGTCTGATCATCAGCGAACACTCTCGCAACGATCTTTTCCAGAAAATCCTGCTAAACGTTAGCGCCGACGACATTCATTACGCTCTTCGCGTGGGCGAAGTATCCTCTTAAACTTAAACTAACGATAATAGTTAATTTTAAAACAATTCACACGTATCTAAACCCATTCAAACTACTAACAACAATTCTGTATTAGCTTAAGCGTTTTAAATTATTTCTTATTTAAGCGTCATTTTTAAACAATTTAAAGTACAAACTCGTTACTAAAAATACCAAATAGAAAACCAGTACAGTGTAACAGTCGTAGAGAACCTTTGGGGAAAATACGGAGTATATAAAGAGATGGTAGCGGAATCCCACCATCAGACAGAGGTAGAAGGATGCTGGTAGCATGATGAGCGCAGCGTAGAGTGGAACTATCAGGGAGTCCGCTGCAATGGAGTACGGCGGCTGTAACTGCATGATACCCACGTTGCGAAGATCCGCACGCAGAGTGTGAACCATCAGATAAAGAAATGCATGAATTTCCGCGCTGTAGGTATTTAAAGTCACAAAGAATCCTACGATCACAGGGTTGTAGCTTGTTTGACCGATGTATCCGGGTGTTAGGTCGATGGTCGATAGGCTGTTGGAATTGCCCTGGTAGAAGTAGAACATCCTGGCCAAAAATATCGTCAGAATAATTTTGTATACGTGCACCAATCGCACGGAGAACTTGCGTGCACTGGTCGCAAAAACGTCGCACAGCTTGTAGGATTGCTGTAGGGCCACCAGAAGTACCGGCAGCAGGATTATGTTTTGCACCTTTTGCAGTAGTGCTGACAGAAGCAAGGAACAGGTGAGGTTTGTCTGAAGCAGCTGAAGTAAGACTTGTCTTGGCGGCAAGTCCCCGAAGCTTTTCGTCTGGGGAAGTGCCGCTAAATATCCTAAGACTAGAACCAATGCCAAGCAGCACCAGAACATTACCAGCGTGGGCACCATAATTCGCGATCTATAAATACATAACCAGATGGATCATCGTTCCAATTTTCGAAATATAAATATATACTCACATCAAATAAGGAGCCAGCTCAAAGAACTGCACCTGACCGTTGAGCCCACGAAAGCAGTACACCAAAAACAAAGCTGCTCCACTGGCCACAGACTGCAGGAGCTGATTATGATGATGCAGACGCGCCCAAAGTAGCAGCAGCGAGAATATTGTGATTGTGCTCCGAATCGCCTGAAGCCTGTGAAGGTATCGCATCAAAGTCAGTAGCATCAGCATGACAAAAACCTTGCGGAGCTGCCACAGACATGTCGAGGCAACGGTGTAGAGGTGTCGGCCATCCAGCTCCACATTAGCCTTAGTAATGCGACGACGAAGGGTCCGGAAGGCAGTTAACAGGATAAGGCTGTTTCCCAAGTAGTACCACGTCTTGTACTCCTGCTCAATAAACGAGGAAGACCCAAGCGTCAATGTCCGTATCGCAAAACAGGCCAGCAGCGGTAGAGGTAATGGAATGGAAAGCTTCAAACGTCGGGTGTATATGGGTGGAAGGGCAATCTTAAGCAGCGCCTGCGCCACATCGAAAGTAAGATAAACCGATAGAGTTATTGGAATGGTAAGTAAAATACTGTGCCAAGTGGAACTGATTAGAATAAGATCCAATCCATGGCAGGTCAAGTTTAGGAGGATACCCATGGCAAGGGATATTAACAGCTGCCCCGCTTTCAGGCTGTCCAATTGCAGTTGTTGCGTGAGATCCAGGTACAAGACACTAATAACAATGTGAAGAGAAGTCTAGGGGATGAAATAACTAAAAAATTACTGAAATCATTGTACATCTTTGAAGAAAAGCTTACCACCGTTGTTAAGGTAAGTCCCAGAACAATGAAGCCGTAGTCAAACTTGACCAGTGACTCTGAGAGTAAACTAGAAATTTCACGGGCCACTCGCATATAGTTAAGCTTGGCGTTCTGATAGTGGACATTGCTAGCTCCACTACCGCCTTCTCTCAAAGGTTGTAGCAATTTTTTGTGCAGTAGGGTGGCGTTTTGATACCATGTGTAGTAATCTAAAAAAAATAATTAATTAATATATATTTTAAGAAGAAACTGCAGTATAATTACCACTCCGTCGGACTTGGTCGTGGCCAAACTTCACGCGTGCCTTATTAAGCAAATGGTGAGCATTGTAGAAGTAAGCATACATCTGGTGCTCCAACGACATCGATTGGAGCATTTCTGGAATAAGGCATCCAATTGAAGGCGTTGGAATTTCCACGGACATAAGCACCGAAAGCGTAGGCGTAAAATCAATTTGGTTGTAGCGTTTCGAGCCCGCTCTAAATATAACAGAACTCATTAAAAAGTCATACCAAATATTAAAGTTCTTACGTTGTTTTGCTACAATTCCTCGAATAAAGATATAGGGGCACCAGAGTTTCTTCTGGAGTGTTTCCGCCATGTCCGCCTCCATCGGCCATTCCATGATCACCAGATAGCATGAGCAGATAGTTTGAACTTTTCTACAAAAGAGTTTTACTTTAAAAAAATAAATAAAACTCAAAAAAGAACCACAACTTTATGCTCCAATATCTTTTGCACAGCTTCGTCCATTTCCCTCAGCTTAAGTTGCACCCTTGGACTGGTATTCCCCTCGACATGGCCAATGTGATCGAGGCCCAGATAGTGGAGGACCAACAGAAACCAATCTTCCTGCTGTAGCTCAGAGTCCAATACTTTAGAGACACTTTTGTCGCCCTGCAAAATCAACATAATTTGTAGATTATTTTTTAATTAAGTTATTTTGTAGTTTACCTCATAAAAATCATTAACGAAAAAGGAATCATTATTAGCTGCATGGCGGGTGAACTCACTCGGGAACAGTTTCACCCAAGTATGGTCACCTGCAAAGGACACCACCCTCTTCTGCTTTTTCAGCCGGTGCAGCAAGGAATCTTCCAATTGCTCTGTGTGTCCAATGTTTAGAGCAATATCTATAAAGTTTGACAGGGTGCCAGTGGTCAGGCTTTTCAGCCGCGGCATTGTTACAGTGGGTATGTCCACATGAAGGCTTAGCTTCTCGCAGGCAGTGGAATGTGATATGGGCATTGACGTGGCATTCGGAAAATCATCGCGCAGGGCATCGATCAGAAATAGTATGAAGGAATCGTAGCTCGGCGGTGGGGGCTCCAATCTGAAAGGTTTACAATTATCAAAGTCTTATCAAACGCAACTATCACAGATGAACTTACTTGACGCCGTGGAGCGAAGTGGGACGCCCACCTGGAACGCTGCTGTCATCCTCCGCCACCGAGTACGAGGCCGGAAAGAAGCCGATCAGAAAGAAGACAGCGCCACAGAGGAAGAGACTCAGCATTCCTAGGGTATACCCCAGCCGACTCTTGTGCTGTTCCATGGTCGCGATCTCATCGAAAATTACCTATTTCACTAACAACACCTTTCCGAAAAGTGCGGCTCTGTCAGCTGTGTTTACATTTAGAATTATTTGGTTAACAGTTTATTTAACAGCAGGTTAATATCGATTTATCGATAATTATCAGAGCTGTAGATAGGGGTCTAAATAAAAACTATTAAAAAACTACTCAATATATTTTAAATATTTCCATATTATTAAGTATTAATCCGGGATATGAATATAATTTTATAAGAAACCCTTTTAGAACTTTCACTCCGCCCATGTATACAGCTGATCTGGACATAAACAAACCTGGTGGATTTGTTTTCAGTTTGTTGTATTCAGTTTTTCACTTAAAATGGAGACTTGCGGGCTTATTTACGTTAGTAATGACTACGAAAAGTTCCTAATGCGATGCTCCTTCTGTCCCAAGGACGTGGAGATGGCCCAGTGGCAGCAGTTTGTTCTCCACTTCAGGAACATGCACACGCCCCCGGAAAGTGAAAAATATGAAGAAGTCATCAGAGAAGATCTGGCTATGGCCGAGAAATCTGCTGCCGAAGAAGCGATAGAAACAAATCTTTCGGCGAAAGAGGAACAACTTAATGTAGAGCTGGAAATCGAGACAGTTGAGTCCTTGCTTAGCGATTCTGAGGAGTCTGGTGGGTCTGATCAGGAAGATGAACTAGAACCCGGCCAGGAGAAAGAATCAGGGGAACATCCTTCAGATGATGTTACTGTTCTAAGTACACCTATATACAAGGTACTCTTTAATCCCACATCTAAGCGTACTTAAACTCACATATTTTAATTTTTCAGTTCCAACCGTCCTTCTTTCGAAGAGACCCACGAACACCCAAGTTCATTGAGATCTACAAGGCATATCCATGCCTCTGGAATCCGAGTCACAGCAAATACAAAGAGCCCAGTGCCTGCCAGGAAGCCCTTAAACAGATGATCGTTGAACTGGAGTCAAAGGTTGCTGTCTTCCTTAACGAAAGAAGCCTTAGGGCGGCCATTAAGAAGATTCATCAACAGTACAACACGCTCAACAAGCGAGTGCTCTCTGGCAACCAGAAACAACATTCATTAGCCTTCACCAACTACACTCTATGCAGTTTTCTTAAGGCCACTAAGGATTATGACCTATCTAAAAGAAAGGAAAAAATTCAGGTTTTAAGTGAATTAAAGTTCCCAAGATTAGAAATTTCATCTTTACATTCCGCAGCTGGATTTCTCAAAGAAGAACAAGCTGACCACAGAGTTGATAGAGCTGTATGCCAATTTTCCGCAACTATACGATCCTTCGCACAAGGAGTTCTCCAACATGCATTCCCGCAAACAGGCCTATGAAAGCTTGGCCGCTGAAATTACAATCCCCAATACAGATATCAACAGCGATGACATCTACCGAGCAATCCAAAATCTGAGACAATGGTATTACAAAAGTACCAAGCACGCCATAAATGCTGGGAAAGGCGCTGAGAAGTTTTACCAGGACGTGTGCCGGTTTATGCCCCCCAAAATGTTTAAGCAGCGTCTCGTCTGCGAGATCTGTCAGCAAGTGACCTACTCTGATCACGTCCTTCAATCACACATCTTTAAAGCCCACAAAATCGGTGACCTGCCATTCAAATGTACCCTGTGCGAGCGCAGCTTTATAGGACGCGTAGAACTTGCCAATCATACCCAGAGAGTTCACATTGGCAAAACGCTTAAATGTGACCATTGTGAGCGGACTTTTGCGGTGTTCGCCGATTTGGAGCTTCACATTCGCACCCACACGGGGCATAAGCCTTATGTCTGTGAGCAATGTGGAAAAGCCTTTCGCCTGCGTTCCCAAATGAAGCTCCATGTTACTGCCATCCACACCAAGATTAGAGCCTTCAAGTGCGATATGTGTCCCAAGGACTTTGTGAAAAAGGTCGACCTAACAGATCACATCAAGAGCCACCTCAACATTCGCGACAAGATTTGCAACGACTGCGGCAAGGGTTTCACCAGCTGTCATTCCCTCATCCGCCATCGTCAGATTCACTCCGAGGTGAAGAAGTTTGTGTGCAAACTCTGCGAGGCTAGGTTTTCCCAGTTTGTTGGATTAAATTCACATATGAAGCGTACCCACAATATAGTCCGAAGCCATGGACAAAAAGGTACTACGATTGTTCCTGCAGAAAACTAAATAAATATAAAAAAAATCAATATTTGTTGTTTATTGTTATTATCAAGTAATGAATATGTTTTTAAAGGTTAGAGAATTATGAAAAATGCTTAAATTATATTGCACAAATAAATCCCAACAGTATTTCAAATATGTTTATTTTACCGCCGATAACCAGTTTCGATAGCTTTTGTATTTCATTTGACCTTGTACAATACTGGATTCGGAGCAGTGTTAAATGGCGTACATAATATTAAAGCAACGTTTGGGAAATCGTAATATATTTTTAAAGGAAAATGGAAGTGTGTGGCAGCGTGCTGGTGAATTCGAATTACCAGCAGTTCCGGCTGAAATGCATATACTGCACCACAGAAAGCGAGCTACATGATTGGAAGCTGTTCATCAACCATGTGCGGACATCACATTACTGCGAGGAGGATGAAGCCTCTGGGTCTACAGATGTCCCAATCAAAGAAAACCAAGATTCGTTGGACCCTGAAATCGAATACGAACCAGAAGAGTTTTACAATATCATTGAAACGGTTGAGGACGATGACCAATGGTTAAAGTCTGAAAATGACATGGACGTAAGTGCAATCTTTGAAATCCTGAAACCTTATTGTTATTCTATTAATCCGTTTTCGTCCAATATTAGGAGGATGTTAGTCCATACGCGGAGAATAAGACGACTTACTGTGAATACCTTTCTGAATCCAATGAAGCGCCAGCTCCATCAGAAAGAGATGCAGCCAGCAGCCCCAATTACTCGGCTTCTTTGAAAGCCGAACCATTCGTGGAGTACGAGAGTGGTAGCGACTCTAACTCATATATTGAAGAGCCACCGCTACCACGGCGTCCAGGAAGGCCACCAAAACGTACCAGACCTGATCAGGTTTTCAAGGTATGTAGGAATGCCATCATCCTGAGGAACTATTTGTAACGTGTTTCAACTATTTTAGTTCAAAGTGTCGTTTATACGAAGCAATCCACGTGTGCTGCATCTGATCCAAGTGTATAGGGAACACCCCTGCCTGTGGAATCCAGCAGATGACTTTTATGAGGATGAGGGCGTGCGGAAGCAGGCGTACAAATCTATAATAAGTCGTATGGAGTTAAAAACCGACGTACTTTTGACTGTGGCCGAGTTGAAGCGAACTCTGGTGCAGCTGCACACGCAATACGCCCTTGCAGGAGAAATGAAAGCGAAAGGGAAGCTAGTCGGACTGGCATCTCGTTACTATGCCAAATGCGAATTCCTCAGCGTTTCGCCGCCCGTAAAAGTAAGGCAGATCGAAGTGGACAGTAACCTAATCACAATTAAGGTAAAAATATTGTTTAGAATTTGGTGTGGACTAAATAATGAAGTATTTTTATTTCAGCTTAATTTTAAGGAGGATAACTTAGTGACTAGTTCTTTCATCGAGACATATGGAAACTATCCGATGTTATACAATCCAGCACACCCAGATTTCTGTTCAATAGATGCGAGGGCCGAAGCCTATGTAAAGCTGGCTGAAGAGTTCCAGCCTGTTGTGAAGGCCAATGAAACGGACGTTTATATAGCCGTAAATAAGCTAAGACGTTGGGCTTATGAGGCTATGAGGCGTCTGAAAGCCAAAGAGCTGATTGAGTCTTGCAATAAGCAGGAGGTGCAGTACTTGCGCATGTGTAGCTTTTTACCTGCTAAAGGATCGGAAAGTGCTGTGTTGTACTGCGATGTCTGCAGCAGGCGGTTTCACGGCGACTACAACCTCCGTGTGCATATGTTCAAAGCCCATATGTTGGGCGAACTACCTTATCTTTGTTCTATGTGCCCGCGGCGCTTTGACAGACAAGTGGACATGGAACGGCACAAACAACGATCGCATTTCGCTAACCGCCTGAAGTGCGAATATTGCGAAAAAGTCTTTGCTGTCTACCATGACCTTAAGGTACACACTCTTATCCACACCGGCGAGAAGCCGCATGTGTGCGAAGTTTGTGGCAAATCGTTCCGTCTGAAACTGCTTTTGGATCATCACATAAACGGCGTCCACCTCAACATTCGGCCTCACCATTGCCACTTGTGCAACAAAAGTTTCCGCAAAAAGTTTGAACTGTCCAACCACATTAAAGGACACTATAATATTCGTGATAAAAAATGCGAGGTTTGCGGAGCCGCTTTCTACGACCATTCTTCCCTCTCCAGACATCGCCGAGGCCACAGAGAAAAACAACAAATTTAATTGGATTATATTAAAATGGAGATATCGGGAAATAGCATTTGTGTTTACATTAAATGCATCGATTTATATCACTTGACTGCATGATTAGAACTATATATAATATGTAGATTCTGCCAATTAAAAAGGACAACAGGATATAGTCCAAAATATCCCAGCCTGTAGATGATAAGGAATATTTTTATTGTGTTTTCCTCTGTTATTAAAGAAATTAAATATAAATAAATAAACAAAATGTAAATGGGTCATAAATACGAATTTAAGTTATTTTTTATAGGTCATAAGTCTAATAAATAATTTAGAAATAATTTAATTCTCTTAATTTGTCTTCTCTTCTATTAATATTTTCAAAAATTCTAAATTAAAAAGGATAATAAATATGTAAACTATTCATCTTAAAAGTCTTATTGAAACAAACTACGTTTGTATTTCGCGGTTTGGCTTAAACCGGTCTTGACAAGCTTCCCAACACTGGCCAACAGCTGCTGGGTTTTGTTTTGTCTATTCGGTTTAGTTTGTTATTATGGTAATTTGCGGAAATATATTGGTTCGGAGCAACTTCGAGCACTTTGTGCTGATCTGTGCTCTGGACAATGACTGCTCAGTGGAGATGGAAATAGAGCGATGGCAGGACTTCATCCGACACATTAGAGAACACAGTTTCTTAAAGCCCGAATCAGTAGACACCGAAGACGAAAAGGTGGATATCAGGAGTGACTGTGAAGAGGATGTGTCAGCATCCGTGAAAGAAGAGGAGTCACAGACTCAGGAGCCAGAAGACTGTTTAGCTGAGGCCATGTTCGTAGACTTCCCGGTTTCCTCGGAAGAGGACGACTTCGAAGATGAAGACGATGTTGACAATCCATCTATACCGTTCGACTATGAACTGGAAACCACCAATCCCAATGACTTTCCGGCCCTTACAAAAGTATAGTTATATCTCGGACATTTGATTCTTTATTGAACCTATATTTTTTCAACAGTTCAATCCCACTTTTTACCGACGAAGTCCTCGGATCACCAAGTTTATCGAGCTCTACAAAAAGCACTCTTGTCTGTGGGATCCAGCAGATGACGAGTACAAAAACAAAGAGAAACGCTCCGCTGCCTACGTGGAGTTGGCCCAGCAACTGAAAGGCTCTGTCAATATCCACCTTACTTTATACAGACTGAAAAAATGCATCGCTAGCTTGCATACCCAGTACGCGGCTATCACCCGGCAGAAAAAGACACAGCGGTTGTCCAAGGTACCCCTCTACTACCATGCCAAATACAGTTTTCTATCGCATCGGGGCAATGTGGAGGAGGTCGAGAGCGACGACGACGAAGGAGACTGCAAAATTAAGGTGGGTATCACGAAATAACGACTAATATGAAAGTTAATTGCTGACTGTTTTTCTTCCGAAGCTGGTGTTCACGGAGGAGAACCGGTTAACCACTCTTTTCATAGAACTTTACTCGAAGTTTCCTCATCTTTACGATCCGAATCACAAGAACTTTGCGAATTTAAGCGAACGAAAGTCAGCATTCATGGAGATCACAGATCTGATTACGTCCGAGATTCCAATGGGTATCATCACTCACTACGACGTATACGACAGTATTCTAGGCCTACGGCGCTGGTATTCACGCAGAATAAAGACGCTCACCGATGTCCAGACAGTTGGCCTCTCGCTAGCCGAGAAATTGTATATCGAAAGATGCAAGAAGTTTATGCCCACAAAGACATTCCGACAGAAGTTGAAGTGCGAGGTATGTGAGCAGGCGTTCAGCACGGATCACGCTTTGCAGGCCCACCAGTTCCGGGATCATAAGATGGGCGAAGGCGGTTGGTTTCGGTGCACGCTGTGCGAACTTAACTTTGACCGGCGCTGCCACCTGCAGCAGCACATTCAGAGGGTGCACATGAGCAAGGCTTTCGCCTGTGACATCTGCAGCCGCAGCTTCGCCTTTTCCAGCCAGTTGGCCATCCACAAGCAAACGCACGACGAGAAGCACGTTGCCAAACCCTTTGTGTGTGAGTTCTGCGGGAAATCGTTTAAACAAAAGATCCAAATGACAACCCATGTGACAGCTGTGCACACCAAGATCCGGGCGTTTAAGTGCCACATCTGCCCAAAAGACTTTCTGACCAAGCGGGATCTCAAGGATCATGTGAAGGCCCACTTGAATATTCGCGACAAGGTCTGTGAGATCTGCCAGAAGGCCTTTACCAATGCCAACGCTCTGGTTAAACACCGGCACATCCACAAGGAGAAGACGTTGCAGTGCTCCCTGTGCACAACCCGTTTTGCGGAAAGGGTCAGCCTCGGTGTCCATATGCGACGAACCCATAAAATTATCAAGAGCACAGCGAAAGTGGCAGAGTCGGTGGGAGACGCAATCTTTCAACCCACATTCCCAGAACCCCAAGACATTCCCAAGCAATGAAGCCTCAAAATAACAAGTATTGATATTAATCTTAGTATTAATTAGTATTAAGTTCAAAGTAAAGTCTAAATAAAATTAATTATTCTTAAAGTTAAAGTATATTACTTACCCTCCTGTTTAGGGTTTATGGCTAAAAATATTAATAGTTTATGGAAAAAGTAACTATTTGAAGTTTTGGTATCGTTTAAACATCAAACTTCCTGATTATTAGACATTATTAAATTATTTTAATGTTGTTACCTTGAATTAATTTGTAACGTACTGTTTTTAAATTTTAAATTCTATTTATTAGATTTCTCCTCCAAATAGACAGACGGTTGGAGGTCTAAACTTTACACTAACAAATTTTTTTATTATTCTACGTGGTTGGATAACAATTGAAATTTTATTTCAACAAAAAAAACGAAATCCCCTTTGGGCTGGAGAGATTCTCAAAAGTCAAAATTTTTTTTCAAACTTTACGTTTAAGTGGACGTTGTGCAGCACTGGCGGATCAGCTGCACTTGTTGGGGTTTTTTAACAGCGTGAGCTGCGTTACGTGGTGTCCTCCGGGTTGCGGTTGGCAAGAGATGCAGGGAGCCAGAGTTTTGAGAGGGCTGCTTCCAAAGATATGGGGCCATGGTGACGGAGTGATCCGGCAGAGGATCCCGCAGACACAAGCCAGTGTCGGTATCGTGCCACGGTTTTTTTCCACAAATCCTGGTAATAAACCGGCAAGCGGATTGCGTGACTTGCCGCACTGCAATGTAGGCACCATCGGCCATGTGGACCATGGGAAGACCACCCTCACTGCCGCCATCACCAAGATCCAGTCGAACAAGGGCATGGCAGAGTACTTGTCCTACGACCAAATAGACAGGGCTCCTGAGGAGAAGGCGCGGGGCATAACTATCAACGCCTGCCATATCGGGTATGCCACAAGTAAGCGCACCTACGCCCACACCGACTGTCCAGGTCATGCGGATTATATAAAGGTAAGAAGATAAAATATATAATGGAACGAAGTTTTACATTTATTCTTTACAGAACATGATCTCGGGGGCATCGCAAATGGATGGCGCTATCCTGGTGGTTGCAGCCACCGATGGACAAATGCCTCAGACCCGAGAGCATCTTCTGCTGGCCAAACAAGTGGGCATCCAACGTATCGTGGTCTTTATCAACAAGGCAGATCTGGTCGATCAGGAGGTTCTTGAGCTGGTGGAGATTGAGATGCGCGAGATGCTCAGTGACTTTGGATTTGATGGCGTCAACAGTCCGGTTATTTGTGGATCAGCTTTGTTGGCTCTTCGGGAGGATCAATCGGTGTTCGGTGTGCCAGCTATCGAAAAGCTTTTGGAGCATTGTGATTCCTATATACCAACGCCACAAAGGGATTTCGCAGCGCCGTTCATTCTGCCCATCGACAATGCCTTCACTGTTCCCGGACGAGGTACAGTGGTCGTGGGCACTATTAAGCGAGGAACCATTCCCCGGAATGCAGAGGCCGATCTTCTGGGCTTTAACCAGAACCTAAAGACCAGCATAAGCGACATTCAAATCTTCCGGAAGAGCGTACCCCAGGCGCTTGCCGGAGAGAATGTGGGCGCCCTATTACGTGGAATCAAGATATCCGCTGTGGAGCGCGGTATGCTGCTCTGTGCCACGGGCTCTGAGGATATTTCAAACCATTTCGAAGGCTCTATGTACCTACTGTCGCGGGCCGAAGGTGGTCGCGTGAAACCTATGCTTTCCAAGTATATTCAGCAACTTTTTAGTCAAACGTGGAATGTTCCGGCTCGGATCGATATTGGTAAGTAGATTTATCCATAAAAGAAACAAAACAGTAAGATTGCTCTCTGTTTGTAGTGCCCAGTGAAGCTATGCTAATGCCTGGCGAGCACGGTCAAGTGCGCGTCACTCTGTTGAGGAAAATGGTGATGACAGCTGGCCAGGCATTCACGATACGAGAGAACGGAGCAACGGTCGCCACGGGAATGATAACACAACGACTGCCGTCGCTGGACCTGCCCAAGAACAAGCTCTCAAAAGCGCTGGTGGATTGTTAACGTCTGGCAATTATATTTGTACAAAACTCATAAATTGCTGTTCATTATACATTCTTGTTTCGTTAATATATGTGTGTATTTTATAGGTATTTTGCATCGGAAAGTACTTAATTGCTTTTAACAAATGCCAACGTATATTGGGTTACTCTTTTTCTTGATTACTTTTACGACTGAGCGAAACAAATAGGTAACAAACTAGACAAAATATGAGAATACATAAATATGTAGATGGAATGCAATGCTTCGGTGTTCTATGTGTTTCTTAATCTATGACCTGCAAGATGCAGTTACAAGCTTTAAGGCAACAAATCGGCCTTTGTTAAATACATTCATTGTATATAATATATTATTATATGCTCTAAGGTACAAGGTTCAGGCAAGGAATGATCGTTTTCATTGTCGGAGTTTCACTCCCGGCACTTATTGCATCTCACATTACAAGGTTGGTTCAGAACCTCTTCAAAAACATTTAACTACAAAATATTTCGCACAACAGAAAGCTAAACTCGGCAACTGGCAAGAGTTGCCATTGGACACGAGGGGAATGTTAAAGGTGGGACAATTAAACTAAACAGGAACTACATACATTTTAGGCAACCACTAAGCATCGTTTCATTCGCTAATAGATTTTCTAAAAATCTGAACATTAATTTCTACAATCGTTAGACTCGTATAATACACAAAAAGAAAACGTTCTCATGTCATCCCCAATGACAAGGTACTTCCACCGACAATGGACACTGTTTATATCTTTTCAAGAAACTCGTCGAGATTTAGGTGCGATGGTAGGTCAATATCCTCCAGCTTTATATCGCTATAACTGAAAACCACTTTGAAGGGCTGAATGAACTTCTGGTCGATGGTAAATTCGTCGCTGTTGCTCGTCGGCTGAAAGGGAATTGACAAATATCATTAAAAATAGTTTTCTTTTTCACCATTCACCAGCACACTCACCATTTGTCGGGCGTTGAGTTCCTTGGTTAATTTGTCCAGGAACACGTTCGTAATCTCACTCTCGTAGTCATCCAGCTTGTAGGACTTCATCACCTTCAGGACCTGGGCGGTGCTCAGCGAAGTGCACAGATCGCAAATGGTTTGAACATCCTGCTCGCTCTTGCGAGACTGGAGCAGTTGGGATACTTGATTAAGCGGCGCCAACGGCATCAGCACGTCGTTTGACTAAAAAGAACCAGAGTTACTTTTGAACTTCCCCTATAAATCTTTCTATATATACCATTTTCTTGCTGCGCACCCAATCCTCGATACAGCCAAGATTGTACCGGATTATCATGCCAGTCTCCCACATGCAAATGTCCCCCCGAAGCATCAAATAGTTTAGCGCCACGGCGCACACAAAGTACAGCAGCTGCTGGAATATCTGTTCCGCATAGACGCTGTTCAAGCCAAAGTGCTGGAACTGCTTGTAAAAGTGCTCGAACTGCCCAATGAGTTGCTTCCACGCTGGTCCACCACCGTGCTCCGGCGACGAGCTGGCTCCAATCGAGGTGGCCCTACTGCGCATACCGTGGGCCGAGCGGCCGCGTTGTATTTCATCGTTGTTCAGGATTGCCGGCACAATCTTAGGATCCAGCAGGCCCTGGATCTGCATGATCAGAGCCTGGTACAGATTCACAATCAGATCGAGGATAACGCGCCGATACTCGAATAGATTGAAGTTTTTCAACTGCTGCTGCTTCTGTTTCTCACTGTTGAACTGGACATACTCCTCGACATCGCCGTACTGCTTTAGGAGATTCAGCAAACTGAAATAAAGAGGTGACTAGAGTGCTTCTATAGTACAAATAAGGTGTTTCCTGGACTCACGTTATTGAGTTAACGAGCCAAATGACGCGATTTTCAATCGGATGAGGAGTTCGATGCATTTTCTTGACCTGGATGACAAACTTGCTCAATAGTTCGCGAACATCATCGTCGGCATTGGTGAGATCGGTATAACTAGAAATGAAAATAAAGTGAGCAAGAGTAAGTTAAGATACAAGGAGGACTCTTACCGGATGCACATAAAAATGAGATACGCAGGGAAACCGGGCAAAAGTCCAACTACAGTGCGTGGTGTCAGTGCATTTAGGAGACGCTGCAGGATCTTGTCCAAATCGCTGCTGTGGAACTTCATGAGGCCTTGTGGGTTTTGAGACTTCTGTTTAGTCACAGTCGCGCCAACGTCGCTCGACGGGCCGTTGGCCTTGTTGCGAATCATTTCCTCCTCCAGCTTGTGTTCCAGTTGACCGCCATCCTGGCGATAGGCCTTTAGCTTGGCATGGGCCAGCTTGAGCTCCTCCTGCACCAGCAGGTATTGCGAGACGGCCTTCTGCAGTTCCCGTCGCAGATAGCGATCGTTCTGTTTGAGAGCTTCTATGTTGGCCGACTCCTCTGGCTCGTCGATGCTTTCGAAAATCACCTTCTGGAGCTCTTCTTTTTCGTTGTTGAGCCGCTCGATGTCCTGCGTCATCTCCACCAGCTTGCTGTTGTGCTCCTCCGTTATGGCCTTCAGTTCGGACTCCAGTTGACTGAAAGTGGGAGATGCGTTAGCTTCATTTTGATTTAAAAAAAAACAGAAGAGTCTTACCGATTTATTAGTTTCTGCGAATGGAAGGCCTCCATCAGCTCGTTGACATCATTTCCACGCAGTTGCAGGCTCTCGGGCTCGAGAGATCGCATACTCTGGCTCTGCTGCAGCAGCACTGCCTTCAGCTGGATGCACTCCTCGCGCCTCCTACGAACCTCTTCCTGCAGAGCGGCATGCTGAGCTGGAATGGCAAAGAGGGAAGGGAAGGAGAGATGGGGAAGAGATGGGTCAGTAGGACTTCGGCGGGTCTCGCTCTGCGTGTGCAGCGGTTACCATTGAGTTCGTTGATCTCAACACCGTGTTTAATGCTCGTTCGCAGCTGATCGTATTCGCTGCGCAGCTTCTCGTTTTCTACCTCCAGCTCGGAGACGCTGTGTGAGTGGAGTGGCAAGCAGTGTGTGGCAAACAATACATAGATGTAGAAATGACGTAGTTCTTGTTGTAGTGTCGTAAGTAGTAGGAGTTGGTGGAGGTGGCTTTTGGGCCGATCTTCGAGAGCGATCTCTGCACTCATGTGAAGGGAATTAGATACTTACCGGAATGAATCCTCGGTGGGCTTGTTGCGGCTGGCCAGCTTAAGGTACTGCTCCTGCAAATACTTGTGCTTCTGCTTCTCCTCCTCGAGAATGGCTCGCAACTTGACAACTAAACTGGTGCAATCAGAGTAGGCATCTAAGGAAAGAAAACTAATTAGTTCACAATTCATATAATCCTGTCCAGAAATCTTGTCCTACAGTTCTTGTTGATCAGATCCGGTGGGCGATTGATATCCAGCGTGTTCTTGGCCGAAGCGTAGCCGACATCCTCCTCGTTCTGGCTGGAGGCATTGCTCGCAGTCCGCGCATGTAAACTGAAGCTACCGGCCGTCAGTCTGCTCAGCTCCTCCTTCAGCATGAAGTTCTCGTTTTCGATAACCTCCTTGTCCTTGATGGCGCGCTGGTAGGCCTCGTTGAGCTCCTTGTTGTCAATCTCGGCCAGCATGCGGTCCTCCTGAGTGCGCTGGCTAATCTCAGCGTTTTTGGCCAGCTCGATCATCTGATCGACTTGGCGTCGCAGTTCCTCGTTCTCCCCGAGCCACTGCTGCTTTTGGCTGACCCACTCCTCCTGGGCATGGCCATTTTCCTCAAGCAGCTGCATCTTCTCGTCGCGCTCCGCTTCCAGCTGCTTGTTGAGAGCCTCTATCAGCTTGTCCTTGTCTTGGCAGGCTGCCTTCACGTTCTTAAACTCGCCTTCCAAGTTCTTCTTCAACTCCAGTTTCATTCTAAAAATAAAATATTAATTTTAATTTTAAGATATTAAAAAGTATAGTTATAGTAACTTACTTAAGAACGCTGATCTCGCTGGTCTTATGCTTCAGATTGCTGTTGTCGCGGTTCAGTTCGTCGATACGCTGCTGCATAGAGATGATCTTGTTCTCCAGGCCCATGTACTTCTTCTCCATGTGCGAGATGGTCTTCGCCTCGGTCTTCATCTTCCTGAACTTGCGGCGGGCAAGGAACCGTCGGACAGCAGCCTGGCAAATGATGATGTCTCGCCTCCGCTTTTGATAGGCTCTCCGAGCGAGAACTCCGCGAACGAATCGTTGAATCTGGACCGCCCGGTAGTGATCACGCATGGCATGGAACTTGGTGCGAGCCATCATGCCGCGGGCATAGGTCTGTATGCCGGAAATAGAGTGACGCAGGCGTAAGTATCGACGCCGGCACAGCCATCCTTTGGCATACTTCGAGAGAATCAGTGCGGCTCGGTCCTCACGCATTTTCTGGACGCGCTGGCGGGCCAAGAAACCACGTGCATGTCGCTGGATTCCACTGATCACCATCTGCAGGCGCAGGAAGCGCCGGCGATGAATGAATCGCCTCACCACGGACTGCACCACCGTTATGTACTTCTTGCGCAGATTGGCCCGCACTTGTTCCATGAAGGCCACCTGGCCAGCGCGGAAGAATATCTGCGTATTGCCAAAACGATACTTGTCCTCATCCTGAATCCATTTCGTTACGATGTTGCGACAAGACTGCTTCATATCGTTTTTGTCTATCTTGGAGCGATGTGCCAGAAGCTGGTAGCGCATATAGAAGTCCGGATACAGCCACCGCGAGGGGAATCCTGCCGCAGAAATGCGCACTGTTTCTAAAACACCACAAGCCCGCAGTTGCTGAATGATCTTGGCAGTCTCCCATTTGAATGCGATCTTCTCGTCGTTTGGCTGGAAAATTGAACTATTATAAGAGATCTTGTCATAAATTATAGTATTTCTGATTCCTACCTTAATGCAACGCACATAATGCGGCGTTGTGGCATGCAGCGTTGAGATTAGCGAGGCCAAGCTCTCCTGGAACTGCGAGCCAACCGTCTTCTTATGCTGTTTCGATGGCACCACCTTGTATAGAATATTTTCATTATTAAAATACATTTAAAATGAATATATAAACACAAAAAAGGAGTTTTGAATTAATGATTTTCTTAAACTACGGTTGTTAAAAGCAACAAAGCAATAAACTGAATGGTAAAACCCAACTTCCCAATTAATTCCGGTGTGGAAAAAACGTTAAAGGCGGGTTTCAAATTAGGGCGCCAAACTAAAGGTAAACATAAATGTCTGTTGGTTAGTTATTTGCACAGAAGTTATGATCAAAATATGTATGTTGGTAACTAACTCTTCGACGTGTCTCATTCAATTGCTGCTTGGGGCGAGCATTCCGAGCGACGATGGCGATTCACGGACCATAAGCGTATGGAAAATACAAATTAGCAATAAGACAACATTTTACAAATGGTTTTGAAAGACTGATAAAGTATGGAGCTTCTGGCTTCATCTCTCTGGGCAATCACAAACCTGTTTCCGACCAGCACTGATTACGACACGACCGCCCAACGTAGAGGCTTTGGCAGAATCCACACTCAAGGTGTCAATCTCCTCCAGAACCATCACCTGTTTAACCAGCTGCATGTTGGACTCACAGAGCACCTGTGTGAGCTCCTTGGAGACAGTGTCACGATTCTTTTCCAAGAATCCGTTCACGTCGTACTCAACCGTGTCTGAGAAATGTTTTATGAAAAAGCCTAAAAAGGGGAGACATTTAGTTGGCTTCTGACAAAAAAATTAGGCGAATGAGTTACTTGTGGTGCCGAAGCGTGGCTTCTCGAAGTGTGGAAATTTGCTGCACTTTCCGATGAGTTTTCCCGCCCAGCTCTCGTCCGAACCTCTGGGCATCTACGGGCAAATAAATGGTTTTTAAAAAAGTCAATCAATTAAGAAATACTTTACTTACTCTACACTCCTCGTCGAGCAGATCCAGCACACCCAATTTGGACTCAATCAAATCGATGCACGGTTGGTTGTCGTAAAAGTCAATCATCGTCCAGGTGATACCCTCTTTAAGGTACTCCTCCTGCTCCAACTTGAAGACATGCTGGTTGAACTGCTGCTGCAGCTTCTCGTTCGCATAGTTTATGCAAAACTGCTCGAACGAGTTCACCTCAAACGTTTCGAAGCCGTAGATATCGAGGACGCCAATGAAGCTGCACTGCTTGCTACCGTTATTGAGGCTCTTGTTCAGCACACCAACGATGTACTGGAACAGTTTCGCGTAAATATGCTTGGCCAGGGCGTCACGTGCCGCCTCCGCCGCCTCAATGCTGTTTGGTATCAGCACATAATCATTGACCGACTCTATCTTACGCATCAAAAGCCACCGACGCAGATCGTCGGCTTTCACCCGTAGCAGATCGCCGGTGATCTGCAGGTGGATGTCATTAGGCTAAAATAAAAATCAATTAAATATTTAATTGAAAAGGGCGAAAAAGAAGTTGCCTAATAGGGCGAGACATACGAAAATTTCACAGGAATCTGTGTCCTCCTCATCGGTACCCTCATTGTATTTTTTGGACACATTGATGTTCCCCAAATGGAGAATACCCGCCAGAATCTTAACGATGTCGGCTATTTGATTTATGGAGAATCCCAGGACAGTCATTGCTTGCACTGTTTCATTGAATTGATCCGCGTCCGAAACGCGTTCAATATCTGGGGCTCCACCCATGTTCAGAAATTGGAACTTGTCCTGGTGATCTAAAGTAAAAAAATTAAATTTTTAAGACGAAAAAGAATATCCAGCTTTCACTTACCCAGCACCAGTTCCGGATATTTAGCCCTCGCTGCACAAAGTTGGTAGAATATGTGGTAGTTGCGTTCGCCCTGCGCCTGATACACCACTCGCGACTTCTCCAGCAGATAGGTGTGCATGGTGGCACCCTGCAGATACATGACACCCATCTGGTTGCGGAACAGCAGCTTGGTAAACTTGCCGAAACGGGAGCTGTTGTCGTTGCGGGTTGTTTTGGCGTTTCCAAACGCCTCCATGATTGGTGAAGATGCCAGCACCTTGCGCTCTACTTGCGTCTCCGACTCGGATCCGCCGACAGCGGCAAAGTAACGCATCGCGTACTTGGCGGACACCGTCTTTCCGGCCCCCGACTCGCCACTGACAATGATGCTTAGATTGCAGTTCTCACGCTCCAGCTTGGTGTAGGCCTCCTCGGCCAGGGCGAAAATGTGCGGCTCCAGATCGCCCATGGCATGGCCACGATATGCCCGTATGATGCTCGGCCCGTACAGCGGCATTTCCGCGTACGGGTTAATGGCCACCAGGATAATGCCGCAGTAGGTGTAGATAATCTGACGCTCGCAGAAGCGGACACGTAGATTGTGCAACACCCCCGGCTCATGCAAGTAGGACAGGGTGGTCAGGTCGTTCTGTCCCACCAGGATGGCCGGATTGCGTAGGGGCGGGAGGTCGCTGCCATCAGCCTTTAGCTTAACCTCCCGGAGACTCCCCGATTCGGTGACAATCTTGAGAAATCCGGCACCCTTGCGGTAGCTCTCCTCCAGGGTGGCACTCTCCCACACTTGCTCCGCATGCGGCACCCATATTTTTGCGCCCTATATTGGGAATGTTGTAAATCGGATTATTAATCAATGACATGACCTGGGCCACACGCCAATTGGCCTTTAAGCCGATCCCCTGACACCCTAATGGGACACCTTTCACCCACTCCCACTGTCTTATCAGTTGCTCTTATCAGACACCCTGTTCCGATAAGAGCTGTGATTCATTCCCAAACACTTTGGCACTGTGATGCAGTCATCAATGGGTAATCACCTGCCATGGGCCCAGGCTAAGCCAGGGCTAACAACTAGAAGGAGAATCGGAGAAATGCAGAAGTGGTGCAAATAAAAAGAATAAATGACCATCAGTGGCGGGGTGAAATTCAATCGAAGGGGGGTTCAATCGAAAGGGTTATAATATCATGGATATTTTTGGTACCACTTTTTTTTGGTTATTTGTAGTTTTGATTCTATTTGAAGTACTATTAGTTGTAGCCCCCCATGGAACCCTTTTCGATCTGCCACTGTCACAGCCCACATACACCCACAACAACACGTACACCGACAGAAATCACGCTATGGGTGCAATTTATATTGGCACCATTGCTGGCGTCCAAGAGCGCGACACCGACACCGCCGCAATCTGCCAACGATGCACTTGTGGGGCATCAGCAGCAATATATCATTAAAGATGTGGAATACCTGCGCGTACAACATCTCCTCGCTCGACATGGTTTCTCCTGGCCTTCTCCTGATCTTCCGCTACTCCACACAGCAACTGTTAATAGGGGGCATAAATCCCGTTAGCTTTTTATCCCTTCAACGTCCACCGACAATAATTTCCTTCTCTTTTATTCGTTGTTTTTTTTTTGTTTTCGTCCAGCGGATTGTCCCTAAATGACCATTTTTGCAATTCTTTTTGTGTGATTTACTTTAAAATTTTGGTCCGAAAGAATCTAAAATAACGTGGCCTAATTTACAATTTCTTCATTGGTAATTTAGGATCACAACGAAAAAGTGTGAAAAAAAAACAAACAAAACCGTATTTGCCTTTCGCCTCTGTCACTGTTCTGACTGCTGTTTTGTTGCTGCCAAAAGGGCAGGGTTGCCATAGGGCTCGCAGTTTTGGCCAACTTATAAGCGTCGTTTTTATAGCCATGTTTTGAATTTTATATAAAAACAGTGGCCAAAGAAGTGCCTTAAATTGCTCTTTTGGTTTATTTTTGCTTCAAAATATATATATGCCAGCACTAAATGTTTGGCGCGCAGTGCTCATACGAGATCTTACCAACACTATGTACGTACCCAATGGTGTTTGTCAACACTTTGAATGGCATCTGTCAGAATTTCCCGCGCTTTACTGGAGCTGAGATACCAGCGAGGCATCATTTTTATCCACAACTATTTCAGTTTTCATCGAGAATAGAATTATTAGAAGTGCGCTCCGGAAATGTCAAGCCCTGCTCGTTCCCCCAGTGTCGGAGCTGCTACTCCAAAGCAGGGAGCTCGCACACCTACAAGAGGTAACATTTGGAAAGTGCGTGTTTTTGCGTATGAGATGAAGGAGTCACTCTGCTTTTAGGAATCACCACGCAGGATGTGGAGACACCAATGCGCATGGGGCCAGGCAGGACCGGCGTTCGCCCCTCGGACAATATCAGCCTGCCGCCAACGTCGCCGGGTAATATTAGTTTGCCGGCTACCAGTCCGGCTCGTGGATTAGGTGCCAACATGAGCGAGATCGATCTCAGTTCCCCGCTCAACTATGGTACCCCAAGTTCAATGGGCTCCATACGCACACCGCGTTCCGGCATCCGCGGAACGCCATTGCGTGCCCGCCCCGATATCCGGACAGACAAGCGCATCCGCCAAGTGGCCATTGGCGGATCCTCAGGGGTAACTACTTGACAAAAACCTTTTGATCAATTTAAACTCATTTGCGCGTCCTTTTAGCTGGAACCCATTCCCGAAAAAGGTTCGGAAACTACTGATCCAGTGTCGGAGTCCTCGCAGGCCCCTCAGCTCGTCGTCTGGGGCACCAATGTGGTTGTGAGCCAGTGTAAATCCAAGTTCAAGTCGTTCATCATGCGGTTCATCGATCCCAGTGCCGAGCAAGACGAGATCTCTGAGAACATCGATGTGAACCAGCCGCTGTACCTGCAAAAGCTAGAGGAGATTCACACTCTGGAGGAACCATATCTGAACCTCAACTGTTCGCATTTGAAGACCTTTGACCAGGACCTCTACCGTCAGCTTATCTGCTACCCTCAGGAGGTAATACCTGGCTTCGATATGGCTATCAACGAAATGTTCTTCGAGCGTTATCCTGCCGCCTTGCTGGAGCACCAGATCCAAGTGCGACCCTTTAACGCGGATAAGACGCGTAATATGCGCTCCTTGAACCCGGAGGATATGGACCAGCTTATAAGCATTAGCGGAATGGTAATTCGATCGTCGAACGTCATTCCCGAGATGCGTGAAGCTTTCTTCAGCTGCAACATTTGCTCGTTCTGCACCACCGTCGAAGTGGATCGTGGTCGCATCAACCAACCTACACTCTGCACCAACTGCAACACCAACCACTGCTTCCGGCTGATTCATAATCGATCCGAGTTCACTGACAAGCAGCTCATCAAGCTTCAGGAGTCGCCGGATGACATGGCCGCCGGCCAGACCCCGCACAATGTACTGCTGTACGCTCATAACGATCTTGTCGACAAAGTTCAGCCTGGAGATCGTGTCACAGTCACTGGCATCTACCGGGCCACACCGCTCAAGGGCAGCGGAATGCAGGTGAAGAGTGTGTACAAGACTCACGTAGATGTAGTGCACTTCCGGAAAGTGGACAACAAGCGGCTCTACGAAGAGGAGGAGGGGTAAGCAGTTTGATTCTTAAAAATATGAAACATTTCTATATATTTTCTATTCCCTACAGCAAAGACCACATTTTCCCGCCGGAGCGTATCGAACTGCTCCAATTGCTGGCCAAAAAGCCTGATATTTATGATCGCCTCGCAAGAGCCATTGCCCCTTCAATTTACGAGAACGATGACATCAAGAAGGGCATTCTGCTGCAACTATTCGGTGGCACTAAAAAGAAACACGCTACCCTTGGTCGCCAGAACTTCAGATCGGAGATCCACTTGTTGCTGTGCGGAGATCCTGGCACATCCAAGTCCCAGATGCTGCAATACGTCTACAATCTGGTACCGCGTTCGCAGTACACTTCGGGACGAGGCTCGTCGGCCGTGGGTTTAACAGCCTATGTGACCAAGGACCCTGAGACCAGACAGTTGGTTCTGCAAACGTAAGTTTTTTCCTGCTCTTTCATCATTTTAATTAACTGATCATTTTTATATTGTTTTTAGCGGTGCTCTGGTGTTGGCCGACAATGGTGTCTGCTGTATTGATGAGTTCGACAAGATGAATGACTCAACCCGCAGCGTGCTCCACGAGGTGATGGAGCAGCAAACACTGAGTATCGCTAAGGCAGGCATCATCTGCCAACTGAATGCTCGCACATCGATTCTAGCAGCCGCAAATCCTGCCGAGTCTCAGTGGAACAAGCGCAAAAACATAATCGATAATGTTCAGCTTCCGCACACCCTGTTGTCTCGTTTTGATTTGATCTTCTTGGTCCTCGATCCTCAGGATGAGATCTTTGATAAACGTTTGGCCAGCCACTTAGTCTCGTTATACTATGTGACTCGTCACGAAGAGGAGGACACTATGTTTGTACGTGATTAACCCTTTTTTAACCATCACATGTACTATAAAATGTTAAATATTCTAGGATATGAGTGTACTGCGCGATTATATTGCCTATGCCCGTGAACATCTGTCCCCGACCTTGTCGGACGAGGCCCAGCAACGACTGATTCAGGCCTACGTGGACATGCGTAAAGTGGGTGCTGGCCGTGGACAGATATCTGCATATCCAAGGCAGCTGGAAAGTCTCATCCGGCTTTCGGAGGCACACGCTAAAGTGCGGCTCAGCAACGAGGTGGAGCTTCAAGATGTGGAGGAAGCTTGGAGACTGCATCGAGAGGCCCTTAAGCAGTCAGCGACGGATCCGTTGTCGGGCAAGATCGACGTGGGCATCCTCACCACTGGCTTGTCCACGGCTGCCCGCAAGAAACGTGCCGATTTGGTAGCCGCAATCAAGGAGAATCTAAAGAAGAAGGGCAAGGTGCCCACTGTTCCCTACCAGAAATTATTTAAGGAGATCAAGGAGGGGTCTCAGATTGTAAGTATTCTTAGAAAAAGTTTTCATTTTGATTTGTATATTTCATGGTCATCTTTTTGATAATTTCAGTTGATTACTCGTGAGCAGTTCGAGGATGCTCTCAAGGAGGTTCAGGACGAAGGAGCCATTGTTGTCATGGGCAAAAACACCATTCGCATTTGTTAATTCTATTTATCTCATTTTGAACTGTTTTCTCATTCATTCCTAGTGTTAAGCGCAACTTCAATAAGTTTTATAATAAAAAGTATTTTGTCTAATTTTTGTTTATATTATTATTATTTACAATTATTGACTGCTAAAGTTTTGTTTTAAACTCTAGAAACTGCTTTCCAATTTTTAAATAATCTACCAAAAATACTAAATGGACTTTAAACAGTATGGCCATATATGATTTTACCCGTCTGGTATTTTTTATCAACTCTGCAGAAAAAAGCGCGGATATTTTTGGCGCTCTAGTCGCTATCACACTGGTGTTGGGAAAATGATGGAGTTCGGGAAGTCGGAGCACTCACTGCACAGTAATAGCGCCTCGGAGGCGTCGGCGGACTCCGGCAGCTTCCTGGCGCTCACGCCCGCCAAGCGGGACCGGGAGCGACGGAAATCACCCGCCACCAGCTCGACAGACAACACCAGCATAAGCGTCCAAGCGCCAATGTCGCCGTCGTCCTCCGTGGCGGATACCACATTTGAGCCTACCATAGATATGATGGTGAACGACTTTGACGACGAAGCAACTCTCAACGAGGAGGAGGCCCTGGCCGACATGGAGGCCCATAGTGCCGAGGACGAGATCGCTACACTGCGTGAGGAGAGCGAGATGCCCATAGAGGAGTTGCTGGCCAAGTATGGCGGTATGGCGCCTTCACCGGCAGTCAGTAGCTCCAACCGCTCAAGTAGCTCAAGGCGAGCGCGTAGAGCCACCAAGCGCCAATACCAGGAGCTCGACATGGAGACCGCGCACACGTCTCCATCTACGTCCAGCAGTGCCTCTCAACTGGAAAAACCTATCGAGATCTTGGATCAGACACCACAACAACCAAAAGATGACGCAGTGAAAGAGGCATCCCTCTCAGAAACAATAGAGGATTCCCTAGAGGAACCACCTGCCGATAGTTCTCAGAAGCCTCATCGGTCTCACTTGCTCGACCTGTATCCGGACGAGTCCTTTAGTAACCTAGCTCCTGCTGGCCCGCTAGAAGATATTGAAAGATGTAAGTCTAGAACCAAATCTTAAATCAAACGCTTAATCCACTTATTATGTAATGGACTTTACAGTCACCCCGATGCAGACGCTCTTTGACGAGGTGGAGGCCGAGGAGGAGGAAGACAGCGAGTCTGACACGGAGGACAAAAAGATAATAATGGTGGGCACGGACTATCAGGCTGAGATTCCGGAGGGCCTCTCCCAATATGGCGACATATTGCCGTACGAGAATGAAGATCAGTTGATATGGGAGCCTAGCCAGGTCAGCGAGCGCGAAGTAGAAGACTACCTGGCGAAGATTCAGGACACGCGCGCCATAGTTGTCACCGAGGAGGAGACAGAAAGCGCGGCCGGCGAAGAGTCAGCTGCTATTTCTATAGCAAACCCTCCCAATCCTCCAGCACCGCCTCCTGTCCCTTCTACACCACCAAAAGTTCAGACAGCACCTGCCGCTGGGGACCAGGAACAGGTTGTTAAGGACAATGAACAGGCGCTACACCTGCTCGTCCAGTGTGGCTATGACTTCAAAGAGGCGTTGCGACGCAAGCGCATGAATGTCGTGCCACTGAGTGACACAATGAGCAGTTGGTCGGAGGACGAGTGTCTTAAGTTTGAAGAGGGCATTCAGAAGTTTGGCAAGGACTTTTATCAGATCCGGCAGAACCAAGTAAGAGACCGAGCATTGCAGCAGGCCTGTTATTTAGATCCTATATTTAAAATCCTTGTACCTTTGCAGGTGCGCACGAGGACAATGCGCGAACTGGTACACTTTTACTATCTCTGGAAGAAAAGCGAACGCCGCGACCAGAGCTTTGCTCTTAACGACACCATCGACCACATGGATGTCTTTATTAACGAGGCTGGCGCCGGAAATGGGAATGGGAACGGTGCGGCTATCAGTAATGGCAGTTGCTCGCCGCATAGCAGTAATGGTCACAGTAATGGGGAAATATCAATTATGGAGAAGGATCCTGTCGCCAGCCCACGAAAGTCGAGTTCAAAGACTTATTCGATCATGACGGGTGGCCAGGCGGCAGGAACAGTTGCCGGAAGCAGTCGAAAGCGGGGCTTGTCTGCATCGATTGCTCAAGATGATGAGGAGATCATCGAGGAGGAGCCAAGCTCGGCCAATGTGTAAGCAAAAATAGTGCAGAGAGAGATTTTTGTACCATCATTAACATCGAGCGCAGGCGCTGTATATCCGATTGGGCAAGGCCAAGTATTAGACGGGCAACTACTTCTCCATTACCATTCATTATAAATATGCATACCTAACGTGTAGTATATATCATATGTCTAAACATATATATTCCAGATTCTTAAATCACATCTCTCATACCCTGTAATGAATTTCCTTATTGTTAAGAGTGCGATTCGTCTAATTGTTGAAAGCCAGTGTGGATTCTGAAACCGAGTACTTACGGCTTATATATACAATATATTTTCGCTCAATTCTTGAGTTTCGTTGAATGTCAATAAATGTAATCTGTATATCTGTGAATTGTAGAATTCGTAGTATTATTCAGGGATAGCTTCTTAGTTTATTTTCCATTAATAAACTTAAATAGTTTTGAAATAGCTGGGGAGACAAAATGCATTGACGAGAGAAGCGATTCGAAACCGATCACTATTTATCAATATTGGATATCGATCGATATCACATTTGTGCTTTGGATTTGCATTCTTTAGGGAAACGGGCACACTGAAAGTGCCGATTGAAAGTTTATTGGAGGACTTTCTGGGGTAAGTTAATTTATTTGTAAAATAGTTCGATTATATATATAAATATTAATTATCCACACTCCTAATACGCTTATGTTGATATAAGCACTGAACTCTTCGTGGTGTCCATTTTTGGAATTCATCCTTTCTGGAAATTTTTTGAACCTACCTTTTTGGCGGCAAAAAAGTTGGTTGTCCTTGAAGACTTCGTCTCATGATGGTTCTCTAGAATCTAGGCCCAGAAGATTATTTTATCAAAATCCTTACCAATTTGATCAAAAATTTATTAGAAATAATGGTCTTAATAATGAATAATTTTTTAAAATTTCATAAAACTCTTTTTTATTTAAACCCTTTTTTTAAATCTTGACCCAACTACCATAGTGGGTTTATTAACTGAATTATTCTGCAAACCTTCGAAAAACGTAAAGTGGTTTCCCCTCTTCGACTTACCCGGAGTGACGTACAGAACCGGTCCGTACTCTGCGACGTACATACATATGTATGTGTGTGTGTGTGGAAGCGTGATATCTTTTTTCATAGGTTTCTTGGCAAGACGTTCTGAAAATGGCCAATTACGGCGTTGGATTCCACTTATTGTCCGGCTGGCTGGCTGGCTGTCCCTCTACATACATACATACATGTAAAGGTGTATGGGTGCGGGGAGCTCGTTTCAAAATAGCTGCGAGGATCAAATGTCAAGCTGAAACCCAACCGCAAAGCCAGGCAACCACTACAGAGACAAAGATCCGATAAATAACACCCGTCCCGGTCGCCAATTCTCGTATCTGCTTCTCTTGCAATTTTGCTCCTCAAAACGTGCAAACACCCATAACACATCCCCATACAAACATACAGACAACGGATCCATGGGCAGATAGAAGAAGGCCCGAGGTCCGATCTCCGTCTGCGATCTTTAGTCTACCGCCTACCGTCTCCAGTCTTCTGTTCCAGGCTCACGACCGTTTTCCAGCTGGAGCTTTGTTCCCATACTCTTTGTTGAGCTCTCTTTCTGTTTTATTTTTTTTTTTTGCCAACGGCTCTCTCTCTTCTCCGCCAGCTCCGATGGCGTGAATTTTTTACGTTCACTCCAGCTCCATTTCCATTCCCATTTCCATGCAGGCCAGCCGACCGTAGTAAAATCCAGTTTTGATAAAAATAAACAAACTACGCTACACTGCGGAGTACTCTACCCACCCAAGTGGATTGGATTTGAGGAGGTGGGTCTTAGGATTCAAGGATATCCCATAAAGTCATAGGAGTTTTTGAGAAGAAACATCGGCATGTATGAGAGCGAGAAATGGTCACGGATGTAGTTGGCTTTTTCCAGCACGTCTAGGTGCCATTTTCCAGCTCAGGCAGAGCATATTGGATTCGCCACGGCGGGCAGGCAGTCAACGGCGAAGTTAACAACCGTAAAGCGCGCAAATATACCAGTGAGCAGTGAGTTGCGGCCAGCCAGCGGAAGCTCTACATCCGGATAATATTGCCAGTTGGAGGAACAGGCTGACAGTTGTTGTTTTTGGTTGTTGCTTCTGGCTCTACTGTTGTTGTTATTGTTGTGGTTGGTGTTTGGTGTTTGGTGCGGCTGTTCTGCCTCTTCTTCGTGATCGTGGCAAAGCCTGTTGCTCGAGCCACTCTCTCGGCTCCGCACCAATACCCTACCACCATCCTCCTCCGCCTTCTCCTCGTCATCGGTCGGTTCTCTTTCGGCCCCGCCTTCGACGTCGGTGCCGTCGCCTTCGCCTTCGAGCAGCCAAAAGGCACGTAAACTGGTTGGGCCGTACACTTCGCATCGTACATCGTAACGGCGTGCCCGTACTTTTCGTATTTTTTCAGTGCTGCCTGAGCGCTTGAGCTGCGCAAGTCGCTTGCTACGGAATCGGATACGCAACGAGAGATTCGGACTCGGAATTGAAAATCGGAAATCTCAATTCGGACTCTCCATGGAGCTGGCCTACAGCAATGAGTCAGCCGCAGCCACGGCGGCCTCCTTCGCCTTCACGAATACAGCCAAGTTGCCCATCGAGACGGTGAAGCGTCTCATAGCAGCCGTTTCCCGTCGTCCCATGCTATGGCTGAGGACCAATACGAGTGGCCAGCGGCGGAGCGACATAACACCTATTTGGTTTGAAGTCGGCCAGGATGTTAACTTGCCAGGTGAGACAATGAGACATAGTTCATTTAATAGAGTATCTTCCTAACGCCCCCCATCCCTTCTCCATCAGCCGACATCTGCCGCATCAAGTGGGGCCACCTGAGGGACAACTTTCGCAAGGTGTACATCCGCAACAACCTGTCTAACGAGACGCCCTCATCGTGGCGCTTCTACAACGATATGCGCTTCATGGAGCACGCCGTACACGAGAATATAATGCGCCAGACGCGCACCACCAGCAAGAAGCATCCGCCGGGTCACTGGTCGGAGAACAACAATGTCTTGGGCGTGAACAAGTATGAGTCGTTCACCGAGCCCATCTGTGAACTGAGCGATAGCTATGACTCGGAACTGCACCAGCCGAGCTTCTCGGACATCAGTTCCTTCTTCGAGGAGTCGCCGGAGAGCAAGAGAGTCAAGTTGGAGCCCAGCCAATCGGAGGAGCAGGAGGACGAGGAGGATGACGACGACTTTGACGAGGATGCTGCATCCGAGAACATGGAGGAGGAGCGTGGAAACAAGAGCGAATCCATTTCGAAACCACCGAATACCGGGGTATTCACCATCGAAGTGCTCGACGATGATGAGGAAATGGAACAGTCGAAGGGGGACAAGGACAAAAACAGCTGTAGAGACTCGAGTAACATATCCGGCCAAAGCCATAGTAATAGCCTGAAGAGTGAACCGGATTCCAAGCCAGCTTTCATATCACCTTCGCAGTCGCAGTCGCGCTCACCGTCCTCGGAGCTGCCCTTTAAGTACATCAGCACTGATGCGGCCACCAACACGGAACCGACGGGCGGCGACATCCAGGATGAGGCTGATCGGATGTTCCTGCTTAGCCTGATGCCATTCCTTCAGCGGTTAGATGAGCGCCGGCGCCTGCGCGTGCGTCAGAAGCTACAGAACGTGCTGATCGAGGAGCTGGAGTTTGGCTAATCCGGGTGACGAGGGCCCGACTAGATGTACGTCATAAGCTTAGCTTAGCAGTATTATAAGAACGCGACTGACCAACTCTGTGGATCTGCATACATACGTAGCATGTAATCAGTATTCCGGCCTGCCCTTCCTTGTAAGACAGCTCATATACCAACACTTTCATACATACCATTACCACAATCTCACAATCATTTCGAATACAAATAGACGGTACAATCGGTACGAAAAAGAAATGCCTGCGTAATTGTTTTTTTTTTGTTTCCTGAGGATAACCTCGTAGTTTTACCTGTTCCAGCGGGAGGTCCGGCGCACCTGCGCATCTTACCTGTGCACCCCGCCGACCCGTCGTCCGACGTCCATCCCCCGCCCGCAGGCGAGCGTTTCAAGTTCCAAATTATCCACGGCCATGGCCTGCCTGCAATCGCATTTTTGAGCCACAGGCGGCAGATGCACGAAATTTCTGTCAGTGCAAAACAAGTTCCTTAAGGGTGTGTGCTGCGGCTGAAACAGAAATGCCAAGAGCACGAACCGGACCCGGAGCAGGGGTTCCACAGGATATGGATGGTTGCTCGACTGAAAGATACCCATCATATGGTAGTGGCACTCTAGCGCCATCTACGGGCATTTTTGGTATTACAAATTACGATTTGCTGTGGAACTAAAGAAAATGAGTTCCACATTTTTGGTATTTTTAGTATTTATTTTTCAATTTCCAAATTTTTAATTTTTCAAAATTAAAATGTATATAAATTAAACATAAAAACTTATATTAAAAAGTATTCTTTTATAAACATTAGTTTCAATAATATACCCCTTTTTTTTGCATAAATCAGGGTATCATAACAACAACAAATGCACGCCACCGGTATCGGAGCCGTCCGGTGGTTTCTGCCTCCGTATCCGTCCCTTGTATCCACCACTCACTGTATTTCATCCGCATTTTCGCGCCATGCGCCGTTAACTGCCGCTCTCTCACTCTCACTCTCCCTCTCTCTCAGTTTGCTTTTCTCTCAGTGGTGAGTGAGTGGCTCTCCCGCGAGAATCTCTCAGCAAGAAGAAGCATGGCGGAGAGCGGCAGCGGCAGAGGCAGCGCATGAACATAACATCAAACAGTTTTTTGATTTAAATGAGTGAAGGTTGGAAAGAATATTCTTCCTAGTCGAAGTGGGTCAGTATTCGAATCGGTTCGATTAAGCCAAATACGACACAAAAAAAAAAGCGCTCAGCGCACTGTAGCCAGCAGCACACTGTAAAACAGTTAGACAACTGCAACGAAAAACACGCCCGCCAAAGAAAGTGGAAGAAGCAGCAGCCGACGCGCCAAGCTCACAATAAGAGGGAACTGTTCATGGGCTCATAATTTCGTTTGCACGAGGGTGGCCCAGTGGCAAGTCGCTCCAGTCGCACAAGCACCAGCAGCAGCACACCGCATTTCAAACGCCAAAAAAGCCCCGGATGAAAATGTAAACATTTTGTAAACATTACAACGATAAATGCTTTCCAACGACTGCCGCCGCCGCCGAGTGCCTACCTAGCAAGTGATCATCATCGATTAAACACATGATAAACGCCTAAGAACGGACCTAAGAACCAAATCGTATAATTTGCAGCGACTATGGAATACCCTCTGGCCGTGTAAAGTGTAAAAAAAAAAAGTAAGTGAAAAGGAAAATCTAATCAAGAAACAATAAGACAAGGGCAATTGGAAAATTTTATATACATATGTAAAAATGGTTAAAAAAACAATGCATCCCGCGGAAGCTACAGTTCGATGCGGACGCCATTTCCCAAAAACAGCAGCAGCTGTAGCGGTTCGCCAGGACCACCGTAATCGGTGCAGGGTTTTCAAGTTTTCACGGAAATATTAATATAATATTTCTTTCCCCAACCCCATTTTTCTAAACTGCATTTTGCAATTAGTTTTAAAATAAATAGAAAAATGGCCGGCATGGCGAATGTGTCTGATTGTGTATGTAATGGCGTGTGTAATTTTGTTTTTATTCGAAAAATCATTCCGAATTTTAGTATTTTTATAAGATATAGTGGGAGATTGGGTTTGTTTTGCGGCCTAGCTCCTGCCAGGAACTGCCAGCTCCTGATGAACTCGGAAGTGGGCCGGGAAACGCTCCCTCCCCCCCAAAGTATGTCTATCGCAGTGCAGGGTAGAAATGTGCATGCAACTCACCCACACACCGACATGCACACAAACCGTGTACGTGTGTGTGTGGGGAGATTGAGAGCGAAAGCAAAGAGAGAGCCGAACCGAGTCGAGCGCGCGCACATCAAAATCAAAAAACTATCTGTGAGATACATTTGGGTTTATTTCTTTTCTGTTTTATTTTTTTTGTGTTCCTTTTTCATTTTATATATATATATTTTGGTGGCCCATAGAAGATGAGCAACAGCACACTCACTCAGTGAGAGAGTGAAGCGAGTGTTATGTTGTGTTTTCGGTCTCGGATGTATCTTGTTCAGTCGGAAAAAGGAATGTTGAAGCAAATGTGTGTGCACGGGCGGACAAATTACGCATAAAGATCTCTCTTAAAAAAAAAAATAATAAATATAGGCACCGAATAAGACTCTTGCCTCGCGAAAAAACCGCTAAAAATCAAATCAAAACGAAAAACCAATTCGAAAAATCCAAAAAGGGGAAAATAGCGAACGAAAATCGGATCGATACAGATACAGGCTAGCCTTGCCGCATCAAGGTGAATCAATTAGCGTTGGTCTGCCCCGAGGAGGAGGAACGACGACCAGGCCAGGCCCATTGATGCGGCTTGAATGAGGCTGCTGCTGTTGAAAATAAGGTGTGTACGAGGAGGAGGCTACACTAATGTGTTAGTAGTAGACGGGACTCTGACTCTGGGGCGTTGCAACAATCAGCAGAAAATGATAAATAAACTTTTTAGATTGCAGCGTATACAAATATTGATTTTAGCTTTATGTCAAGTGTGAGGTGGATGTGAGGGAGCAGCTCGCGAAGAAGATGTTCGAGATTTCTCTCAACTTTTCCGCTTTTTCAAAAAATACACACACAAACCAAACGGCACACACAATTCGTCGTTTTTGCGGCGCAGATACCCACCTACATACGGACATGTAGAGAAACTTGTGTAAATACAACCCTCGTCCTCATCCCCCAATGTTTTTGCGTCGTAGTCTCGTTGCACGTACACAGAACCCACACTGCCACACAAGCCGGTGGTGGTGGTGTGTTTGTATGTCTGTATATGTGCCTCTGTATGTGTGTGTGAAAGGACTTTAACTTCTTGGTCGTGTTTTTTCCACGTCCTGCGACTCGGAGACAGACCCGTTTCAATGGAAAACATTCAAGGGTGACAAGGGTAGTTTCCTCCACCTCCTTTTTGTCCTGCTTCTTCTCTTGATTCGCTTCTTCTTCTACTTCCTCGTCCTTTTCATCCTTGTTTTTGTTTTTTCTGTCTACACGTCTCGAAAATATCCCAGAATTGCATGTCCCATTTCGCAGGAACAGGGGATCGAAAGGACTTTCCTTCAGGACTCTCCGGAATTCATCCCTAGTAATAAGGATACTTAATCCTTTCTCTATAAACATGGGTCTATATTTTGATCTCCTATAACAACAGTTGTCTACACCAAGAAACCTTCGATCGACTTTCATTGTTTCCTTAACGAATAAAAAAATAAAAATGTCACAAGTTCGAAATAACTTATAGATCCCTAATCATCCCCTACCGTCTCACAAATATTATCCCTAAATATTATTCCTAATATTTTTGATTTCCCCCATTCCAAAGGTGTGAAAAATCCAGTCCTTCTCCAGTCCTCATCCTTAAGGACGAAATTACCATTTCTTGTTTGGAGAAACCCTAAAAATACCGGCCCTCCTGCCGACTCCACTGGCCGGCCAACCCTTCACCTTGTTCCGTCTGCCTGGTCCAGGCCAGGGCCACCCCTGAATCTATGCTATAAAATTAACTTGAATTACCCAAAAAATCCGAGTGACGGAAAAGCCATGATTTTGGCGGAGTGTAGAGGAAACCGCTTCCAAGTCCGGCTCCAGCGAAGGGATGAAAGTCAGTCGGTCGGTAGGTGGGTCGGTCTCTGTTTCAGCTTGAAGATGGCAACCAGTCTGTTGTTTCATTACGTTTTCCTTTCGGCTTTCCACCACCCTTCCTCCAATCCTCAAATCCCCACCCCAATACCCGGAAAAGTCGCTTGCGCACTGCACTCCGCACTGGGTGGTGGATGGGTGGGTGGCAGGAGGAAGCAGGAAAATGGTATAACTACGCGATAAGGTTGAACGGTTGGTTGGGTGGAGCACCCCCTCCAAAGAGGGTGGTTTCTCTAATCCATTCCGTTTCGTTTGTCTTTCCTGAAAAGTTCCTCAAAAGGGGGAAACATTTTTCTTCCTTCTAGAATTTGGGTTACCAAGAATAGAGTACAGTTCGGGGCGAATCGCGCGCGAAATGCTCGCCATTTTGGTCCATAAATTTTGTAAATGCGTGGCCAATTTTAAAATTCCTGGATTCAGGATACACTTAACAATGACTTGAATGCATCTAACACAGATTACACACTCAGAGGGATACACTTTCAAGGATACACACACAAATCTGACCTGCTGCTGCTCGCGCCACACAGCTGCTACTCGGGTTGCGACGGGACGGGCCGGGCCTGCTTCCAGGATCAAGGGTCGGGGATCAGGCATAACAGGATGGCGGGCGGGGATTTTCAATTTTCGTTCGTGTCGCTACCTAGATCTAAGACGTCTAGCTGCAGCTGCATCTGCCTTGCCGTCTTGACAGGCAGGACTACTTAATGCACGTCCCTTTTCCCAGCCAATTTAGTTAGCTGCTACCCCTCGGCAACCGACGACGTCCCGCGCGTTCCAAACGCAGTTTAAAATTCAAAACAAAAAAAAAACAATTTCAAAAAACATAAATACACTTTGAGTTCCCTCTTAAAGAAATACATACTTTGATCCTTCAGAAAGTTATTGAAAAAATTAACTAAATTAGTGAAGATATTTACAGCGAAATATCGCCACTCCATCGACTGCCGCCTTGTGCTATAGCAACGTGATCTCACCACTCTTATGATGGAACTCTTGTCAAACAATTCGGTTCCGCAACAAATGGCCAGCAGCAATGCGCCGAGCGCCAACGGCGTGGCCAACGGCTCCTCCACGGCCAACGGCAGTGGCGGGGGCAGTATTAGCAGCAATGCCAGCAACTCCTCCGAACGGCTACTAGCCGGCATCCTCGAGAGCTTCCCCTCCTGGGACCTCAACGTGGGTCTATTACCCAACATGGGTCAGAGGTAAGTTTTCCAAAAATTTTTAACATTTCTATTAAAAGAAGGTATTAATTAAAATATTTTTACTTTAGCTCTCCGCCACGAACCGACTTCTTCATAAACAACTTCTTGGGCGGACTAGACACACACGGGGATTTCAGCATGGGACCCATTGGTAGTGGGGCGCGTAGCAATCCCAAAATGTCACCCGAGTCCTCGAACAACTCGAGCATTAGCTGCGGCTGGTGCGAGGTGAGCGCCTCGATACGCTGCCTCGAATGCAACGAGTTCATGTGCAACGACTGCTTGAGGGAGCACCGCAACAGTCCTCTGTCCTCCAATCACTCTATCGTGTCCCTGCCCACGCCCATTGGAGCCTCGCCCACTGGCGGGAGCTCGGCCAACGCTCATACACCGCCCAGCGGAAACTTCATCTGCGACATTCACAACGAGATGCTGCGCTATGTGTGCGACTACTGCCGGAAGCTGGTGTGCCAATGCTGCACGCTGCACGAGCACAAGGAGCACAGCTATGCCTCCATCCAGAGCTTTATGGTTGGCTCCAAGGGGAAGCTGGAGACAGCCATCGAGAGCAGCCAGGTGGGCACACGGTGCATCAAGAGCAGCATCGACAAGGCTCTGGCCTTCATCCGGCTGATCGAGCGCAACTGCAGCGAGCTGAGCGACAATATCCGGAAGGCCTTCCGCCAGTTCATCATCGCCATTGAGGACCGCGAGCGCTTCCTTCTCGACTTTGTGGAGAAGCTGCGCCAGCGCCGACTGGCCATCCTGCACGACCAGATGGCGGGCCTGAAGTCCGCCCTGGCCGGACTCTCCGAAACCTCCGACATGCTCAGCAAGGTGGCCGACAATGCCTGCAACTTGGACCAAATCGAAATCGCCATGAAGCTGACCAACGGCCAGCGACAGATGGAACAGTTCGCGGGCATCTACAAGGACCTGCAGCCCAAGCAGGAGGTCTTTGCTTTCGCCCCGCCCGACTACAGCCTGTTGCAGGACATCCGTAACCAAGGCGGCGTGATCCTAGTGGATGATAAGAACATGCCAATCGTATCCAGCACCAATGGCATTGTGCCGAGTGTCTCGAGCGTGAGCGGAGTGCCCTCCACTTCTGTGGGTGTTGGCGTGACTGGCGTAGGTGCTGGTGTGGGAGTCGGTGGCGTTGGAGTGACGAATGGCATGGACATGGCCTTCGGCTTGAACATGGCCACAAATCCGCTGAATGTGGCTTCCTCAACAGTGCGCCGTCCGTTGCTGCGCGACAACAGTTTCCGGATCCCATCGCCCATCATGCAGCCGCGCGGCGGCAGCGCTTGTGGAATGTCCAATGCCGCTCTGGACTGGGAACTAAACGGACTGCGCAGCTCCCCGGGACTACACTTTAGTGCACCACGAACCACACAGGCCATTCCCGGCTGCATGGATCTAGTCAAGGTGCGAAACTCCAACGCTCTTTCCCTATCCTTTGCCACCGAAGGACACGAGGACGGGCAGGTGAGCCGCCCGTGGGGCTTGTGCGTGGACAAAATGGGGCATGTGCTAGTGTCGGATCGACGAAACAATCGAGTTCAAGTGTTTAATCCCGACGGATCGCTAAAGTTCAAGTTTGGAAGGAAGGGCGTAGGCAACGGCGAATTCGATCTGCCCGCTGGAATCTGTGTGGACGTGGATAACCGCATCATTGTGGTGGACAAGGACAACCACCGCGTCCAGATCTTCACTGCCAGCGGCGTCTTCCTGCTCAAATTCGGCAGCTACGGCAAGGAGTACGGCCAGTTCCAGTATCCATGGGACGTGGCTGTCAACTCTCGCCGTCAGATTGTAGTCACAGATTCGCGCAACCATCGCATCCAGCAGTTTGATTCCGAGGGCCGGTTCATCCGCCAAATTGTGTTCGACAACCATGGGCAGACAAAGGGCATCGCCTCGCCACGAGGCGTTTGCTACACACCCACGGGCAACATTATCGTTTCCGACTTTGACAACCACTGCCTCTACCTGATCGATCCCGACATCAATGACGTGAGTAGTGGCTCTATTTTGAGGAGACAATCAGGTGCTAATGGATATCTTTTTGATTTATTTTAGATACTGTCCGTGAAGGGACACGAGGGCTCGGGCTTCCATGAGTTCAATCGGCCCTCGGGCCTGTGCTGTGACGACGAAGGTCGCATTATAGTGGCCGATTCCAAGAATCAACGCATCCTGGTCTTCAACCAGAACCTGGACTTTATGTGGGATGTAAGTGTGTGCTGGATATTCTTGTTTTCACTTTACTAATATTTCTATTTTTTAGATTGAGGTGCGTCCCTCCATAAATCCGCTGATGCCACCCACCCTGGACGAGAAGGATCGCACCTGCGACGTGGCCCTTATGCCAGACGGTCGGATTGTATTCCTCATTGAACTATCGCCAGACTCCAAAGAAGGGTCTAACCCTTACAAGCGGTTTGTGCACGTATTCTAAATTAGCGAGTGCCGATCTTTTTTTAGACCATTTACAAGAGCTAAGCATTAGCGTATAGACGATATCCAGATAAGATATATGGATGGAAAATGGAGAACAGGTGCAGACAGATGCAGATTCAGATGCAGATGCAGAAAATCAGAATTGATTGTACGGAAATTAGCGAAAATTTTTAGCTTAAGTGCTACAACGATTACCTCGATATTGCTTAAGAGTTACGGTTACAATTTGGTAATTTACAATACAATACGAATTACACATATGTATTAATAGATATCTATATCTATGCACATATGCATATAATCTAGCGAATATACAAAAAAGCCCGAAAACAACCAACTAGAACTAAACACAAAATGGAAAGTATAAGGAGGGGGTGACTACAGAGTGGGAACGTGGTTGAGTATATTGGGTATGATTAGGAGATATAATAGCCATAGGATCCGAAGGCATACAGTAGAGTTAACGAACCTAGTAAAAGATAAACGCAAATAGGGAAACTCAACCATTTACTAGATGAAAATATTCTTACCTGTTAGTTAGACTGAAAGGCAGTTTGCTAGCTGATATAAGGATTTGGGGGAATGGTATTTCGTTTTTTTTTTTTATGGGGTTGCTTAGCGGAGAAACTACTAGATCTGATCGATTTTAATTCGATCAGAGTTACTAAAAAAAAAAGAAAAATTATTTGCAGAACTTCTGTGGGATATAAGATGGTATCAATGTTTGTATTATTATTTTAGTTCGTTTGTTTTAACTCTGTTTTTGACGTTAATGACTAAGTTAATTTTTTTGCAAAATATTTTATAATGATTTCTTATAATTGAGACTGAGCAAGTGAGTACACGAACTTTGTAAAAGTAAAAACAAAGCAAAACAAACATAAGAAAAATATTGATGAAACCCGCTGACTTTTGGTTGAACTTTTAACAAAGACTGATTAACTAAAAACCGCAATTTCGGAGCCAACTAAAGAACCATATATGGTGAGGCCAAAAAAAAAAGTGAAAAAAACAAAACAAAAAAAATCCAAACACTCAAATTGCAATGACATTGATAACGTAAAGTAACTTAACATAGCTTAACATAAACATACTTACATATAGACATACCGATATCATATAGCGATCCGATCATCCAGTCATGAATCATCATGAGCATAGCTAAAAAAAAAACCGAGTTTAACTGACATTCATTCACATTCACTCAAAATTCATCCAAAATTCATCCATCGAAGCGACTTGCATGCATCACAGGGATTTTCTTTTTTGTGTCATCATTAAGTTTAAAAAAAAAGGTAATTGTGAAATGAATTTCCCACAGGATACACGGCAGGTTGAAAGGAGGAGGGGTTAGCTAAAAGTGAAGTAAAAAGTTTGGGATGGATAACAGACAAAACTTAAAAAACAAAAATCGAAAAAATTATCATAATTTTTGACTCAATGTGTTCATTAGCATTTAGTAGACTTAGCGGGCGTGGCATAGAAAAAAAAAAGATGGAAAAATCCAGAGCAATATATGGGCGTATTGAATACACATTTAGGTGACATGTTCCTCGCAGAAACGAAACAAAAAAAACATAAAGAAATATTGAAACTTAATGGAAAAATGAGAGTGCATGAATTAGCTGAATTATCTGTCTAGACTCTAGAGGTGGAACGATTTTAATAGCAAATATATAGACACACATATATAGAGAACCGACTAGAACCGATACTAGGCTAAAAGACCAGGCGTTAATTGCAATGGGCATCTGCTTAAAAATGTATTAGCCAACATAGTTACTTAGTTTATGTTATGTTCTTACTGTTTTGAAACGTTCTATTCTTTGTATTTGTATTTGTGTTCAAAACAAACTAAAAAAAAAAACACTAAATAATATAACTAAAAAAAAGGAAACCCGGCTTCAACTGAGAGAACGATGATATAGAAAGATGTGTGTGTGTGAGAGATAGCTAACACTCCTTCCACGTAAAAGCAACATTGCATAAAATGCGCAAAACAAAACAAAAAAAAAACCCTGAAAAACTATCCTTAAAAAAATGATGCAAAAATGCCACTGACTCTACGAGAGCAGTTTCGGCAACAAAAAACATATACAATATATTATATACAAGTAATATACACCAGAAAGCAGAAAAAAAGGGGAAAACCTACTACCATAACTAGAGCTATTTAGAGTAGATATCGTAATTATTTTACACCTTAGTTTAGCCAACCCCCTGGGAACTGGGTCCTGGGACCCTGGGGCCCTGGGGCCCAACACGAATCGCCATAAACATAACATACTCGTAACCTCATTTTTATCCAATCGTACACACCTTGAAGCGCCGTTCATTTCTTGTGATCCAGATCGAATCATTATTCAAAACCACTCGCACACACCAGCGCACCGCAGAGCATCCCACATATGTATATATAATATCATATATATATCGGGCCTAGCGACATCTGAGAGAATGCCATATTTTAATAATTGTGTGAGATTTACTAGAAACCAATACTAAAGAACTAATACTTATATCATTACAAATGAGCGCCGTTTTCTAAAAGCCACAGTTTAGAAATTGTGTAAAAAATATAAAACAAAAGTAAAAAAAAAAATATATATATTAATAAAAACAAAAAAAAAAAGGGAGGACAATTAATGGTTAAAACATAAGCGAATACCGAATGCCATAATTCAAAATAAAAAGCATTTAAACATATATATCTATAGAATACTAAAGTATGTTAAACACAACAATTACTAAAAGTCATGAGAATATTGAACAATTTGCCAAAGGCTTAAGAATCAAAAACAAAAAAAAACGAAAATGGTAACAAAACTTACATGATTAAAATATAAAAATAAAAAACACAATACACTCACACATTCAAAGAAAGCCTACGCATAAATAGTTAATTAAACAATTTTACAAAAGATACATACCAAAAATACTTAATTAAATGCAAGCAGGTATTTTTTCAAATAAACAGAATATTCCAAAAAAAGATAAACACGTTGCCCAACACACCTACAATTAATTCTAAAGCAAACAAAAATGCTCATATACAAGTAGCTACTAAATAAACACTAAACGAATCCAAAACTTAAATCAGGTATTCAAATTTTTTTCGATTTACGTATTTAGCAATTAAGGAAAATGCAAAAAAAAAAATATATAAATAATAAGAATGACCTAAATGACTAAAAATCCTTTGAGAGATCCTTTGTGCGATGCAAAGCCTGGTAATGATTTTTCTAAAATTATAACGAACATTTAAAACCAACATACATATATTTAAATAAGTAACTTTTTATAAACCAATCGATTGACGATAATAAAACAAAGCAAAAAATAAAAAAAAAAAACAAAACAAGAAAGAAATGAACTCTTATATCAAAATACAATTTTGAGTAAAACTTTTAATGACAAAAGCAATTCTCAGTAAGCACAGAGAAATGATTTCATTACTATTAAAAAAAAAAAAAAGAAATGGAAGAAAAACTTAAAAAAATTAAACATACATACTTACATACATACATATTCTATATATATTTTGTCAAAAATCATTTAGCAATTAAGTTTGTAACAATTTCAAAATCCAAAAATGAAATCTCCCTTCCGATTGTAACGGAAATTCGCGAAAATATTTCTCATTTTGGAAAATAATTTGGAAAACTTTAAGCATACGCATACATACATACATACAAACATGCATACATACATACACATTACTAACATATGTAATAATTATGGAGCAATTGAGTACAAAACGAGTACAAATTTAAATTTTAAGCCAGATCAGACGACACAGACACAAGAACACAGTTTAAGTTTAAATCATAAATCGAAGATCAAACGAGAGGCGATCAGCATATAAGAAAAATATTATATAATAGGCCAGCTACTGGTTTCGCATAGGTAATACTGCATATATTCGAATAGGAAGAGAATTCATCCAAAATAGTTACGGATCAGAGTCGACGACGACATACTAACCACATCTATTCGCATAGGCGCATACATACATACATAGATACTTAATCATAGACTAACCCCCCCAATATACTATCTAGAGCAAATGGAAAATTACCAAAAAAAAAAACGAAATAAATAAAAAATTAAAAAAAATAATAATAATAATTCCCTCCTTACCTTTATTAATCTTGAAAATATGATTTGCTTCGCGATAGAGGGAGATATAGGTCACATTTGGAATACGCAAAATTTTCTCATAACATTCTCTCATCCTCCTCCGCCTACTCCTCCACTCAGATGCATACAACATCCATACATATATAGATGTGCGGGTACTAGGTACACCCACTAGTAAGCCAATAAATAAGTCATATTGCGAAAATCTAAAATAAAATCTAACAGAATCAAGCGACAAATTCAATAACGAGTTGCAGTTTAAAATTGTAATTGTCAAAATAGTGAAATGCAAAAAATAAAATAAAGATAAAAAAGGAAACAAAACACAAGCCATGGGTACTATGATACATGGATTGTAATTTTTCTATATACATGCATACACATACATATTTATATACCCAAATATATATATACATACATAGATGTGGACTTGAGACAAGAGTAAGAGTATATTTTATACGATAAACAAATTTTATAACATATTTAATAATAAATTATACACTAATAATTGTGGAAATTGTTGGCTTTAATTTATTAGCATGAAGTGGGGTTTTTGGGAGATTAAATCTGAAATATACCTTCAGTTAGGGTATAAGAAAAGATTCCACTTTATCGTAAGCCGAAAAGTAGACTACATTTTCTTTAAAACATTTTTGGCGCCAAAAACTTGTGATCAAAATTTCAAGCGTCAAAGTTTTTAAAAACAATTTTTTAGTTGTTAGAAACTAAGTAAAAACTTGATATATTCCTTATTTTTGTTTAGCTTTAAAGTTGTTTATAATTTCCTTGGTTTATTGAATATAAAACCTTTTTTAATAGGTGTCGAGACATTTTTAAGCCTTTAATTATATTTCTCCAGCTTCATTTGCCCATTAAATAGATGCCAGATGCCGTCACGAACCACCCGGAACATGGGTCAAGGTTATAGGAATATTCTATTTTCAAACACAAAGCAAAGCTGAGATTCGGGCTTCGACAAAAACCATTCCAATGACAAAAAGGAATCGCTAAGTACTCCGTCATAAAGAGACTTTTATGGAGACAAAGCCGGATAGTGTTCGCGTAAATTCGAAAAATGGGGGCTACAGTTTGGAGCAGATACCCCATTGCGTGACTACAAAAAATTGCGGCTACTTTATGAGCAAATACCTCCATTCTAATACACTTTTTCAATTGCTGTACTGATCATAAAGTTGAGCAAATAAAAAATAAATTACGCCAAAGTCCAAATCCATTATAGACTAATTTTAAACGGCTGTGGCTAAAATATGTAAATAATGTACTAGCGTCTGGACTCTGGAGGCGGGAGATTAAATCCAGCAGTCACCTTGCAACTGTCTATTTGAGTTTTTATCAGGCAGAAGATGTGTGTGACTTTCATGGTCAGGGTTCGATGTGATGTTAAATAAATAAAACCGAAATAGAAATAAACTTTTCAATAACCGGTTATTTGTTTGCCGACACATTACTCGTTTGCCTTTCCACCAACAGCTGTTCTCCGGGCAGCAAAATATTACCCAAAAACAGCAAACAATAACACAAGTACTCTACGATCTTCAACCTGGCTAGTAGGGCCTTCATTTTGATCAGGAACCCCGTCTTAAAAGCCTCAAAAGTACACAAAAACTAGACGGTATTTAGACACAAACTAGACACAAAAATTTAATAATTCTATAAAGTTGATGTAATAATTGCTCGAAACACTTTTCGAAAAATGTTGATCCTATAATTTTAGTTGAAAACCAGAAACCTAGGCTGTCCAGTCTCGTTTCCCAACTTCCAGTTGAAGTAATCATTACTCGTTTTCGAAACAGTTTCAAGTTACAGAAGTTGGACTGTATTTCATTAGTCACAACCCGGCTTAATCAATCTTAATTATTGTTTTGTCTTTGGGCTAAGAATGCGTATGTGCATCTGATAGATCGAGAGAAGATCTGTGTGGAGCCTAAACCCAAAAAAATAAAAAATTCAAATTAAAATTCGAATAGTTGTGTGTAAACAAGGCCTAAAAGAAACCTGGAAAAGCAGCGGGTACGGTCCACCTCGTCTGATTAGCCAGGCCCAGACGTGTTTCAAGCTCGCTTCGCGTTAGGTGAATCTGATTCCGAATCCGAGTCTCTGAAATAGAGACCCATAACCGAATATCCATTCGAGTGTCCAGTGCGTGCCACCACCACCACACCACCACCACACCACCACTTCCATTTCAATTCGATTCCGAGCAGCTTTGGTTTTCGAGTTGCGGGCGGTGGCAAGTTGCGCATACAAATTGGGCCGGGTAAGAGTGTAATTAAACCCGGCCCGAACCGATGTAAGCCGACTGCATCAGTCCGGATTGGTGGTATCACCAATTCCACCTGTCGCTGGTCAGTGACCAAGTGGCCACCGTTCAATTCAGTTGGCAATTGGCTTTTGCTTTCGGTTGTTATCGTCCGCGCAGATTTAAATAGATTTGTAAGGGAATCGCAAGTACGGAACATCGGTAACCGGACACTGGACACTCGGACCGACTATATTTAATCTACCAAAACACATTATCCAATCCCAGTTGACAATTAGCAGTGTCCCCAGCAGATGCTGTAATGAAAGTGAAATGAAAACGGTGGCTGAACTAAAAAAAAACAAAACAGAAGCCAACTGAACTGTGTATGAGTGCTGTGATATAAACTGGATGTTGTCATAGAGAAACGTGATCCCCAAACCCCCGACGAAAGCCACAGTGCTAAGTGCCTCAGTTGGCTCAGTTAATTAATTCCATCGGCAGTTGGGCAAGCGTAATGTCAACTGCCATATTTGTGCGACTCGGAGTGTGTCGGTCATTTGAACTTGAAACTGATTAGGGGCGTTAATCAATCTATGCATAGAGCTTGATTTTTGCACTGTCGATAAGGATTACCTATACCATTTAGGGTTTTGAAAAGTGTCCTTCTGCTGTCGAAAAAAATTAGTGTCCTGCACGTGTTGACTTAATTGATTTTCCCATGGGGACAATTTTCTTGTTAAATATAATTGTTTCCTGCCGATTAAATTTGCTTAAATAACTCTGCATTCTTGATTTTCTAATTTGTCTTTTGACATTTTAATTTTTCTGTCACTTTAGTTGATCATTTTGCACCAATTTTGCATGGGAATCACAACAGATTTCTGAGCAATTAAAAGTGTCCTTACGATTGTGTTTATACTCATAAAGTTCACATGAAATTTTCAATAATGGCAGACAATTCTATAAAACCAAGTCCGGATGAAAATGGTAAGAAAACTATTCAAGGAAAATGCTATTCAGTTTTAATGGATTTTCTTTTTTAGGATCAGGAGACCAGGCAATAACTGTCATTAATATAGGTAAGTTAAACCCACTTAAGTGTGAAAATATTGGCTTGAATTTAAGAAATCTTAGAAGAACAATACTTCCTAGTTTGTCACATCATGATGACTGTTTTATAAGCCAATTGTTTAATCAGATTCATCGTTACTAGGCATTATAGTGAGGAAAAATTGCAGTATATAGACGCAGATATTGAAACATTATAATTATCTTTAAATAACGGAAAATACTTTGATCCGCTGCCCCTATATTAGTAGGCACGCATAGATTAACCCCGAATATAGCTTTAAACATGTATTAGCCCGAGTCCAAACAGACTGATTTGTTATCAGGCCGACACGCTCGACTTTCCCCTCCCGAAATTGTATATATATTCCACATGCACATAAAACACATACAATTGTTGCTGATAATGAATGCCAACACCCATTGCTGAGTATATTTTCGGTTGTAGAGCAGGCATTCATTTAGTAGCAGCCGGCGTTTCTGTTCGAAAAGGTGTGTGTTTATCCAGTGATTAAAATTAAACCAAATGCACGTCCAGCTGTATTTTGCGAAATACTGGATATGCTAATTTCTGTCGTAATCAAATTCTAGTGGTTCTGCTTCTTGGTTTTGTTGATACTTTTAATTCAATCAAGTATAAAAGATATTTAAAAGAGTGTGCTTTAAATACAATTTATTTTCAATGAAAGACATTTTCAAATAAGAATTAAATTACCGCTATTCATGTGCTCACTATACTAGAGGGATTCGTTACCTATGTGGCCAGCAGTCCTCGTTAGCCAACACTTGTAGTACGACCGTATAATAGTTTGCCTTTGGCTAATAAAGTTTAATCATCGCTGGTCACACATGCCGAAAGCTTTTGATTTATATTAGTACACTTTGAAAGAGTCTTTTAATATTTAAAATAGTTTTAAAATGCAATAAGAAAATAAAAATTGAACAAGTCTAAGATACAGTAGATACGTTCATTGTGCTGTACTGTCTTCTTTTAATATAAAAGGGGTAGGCTAGCATTTTTCTGGAAAACCCTCTGGAAGAGCATACAGACTTCGCCGCGTCAAAATTATTTTAGTCGTTACTGGTTTTTTCCGAGCCCCAAAGTGAACTGGGAACTCGGCGTTTGGGTCCGAGATTGGCTTTAATCTGCTCTCAGTTGTCTCGGCGATCGGTTGGAATTCCGGTTGAATTCCGCATGCGCCGTAATCCTGCCAGTTGATAGCATCAAAGCCCTCCGAAATCGCACCCGGCCATCGCAAAAAGTACATACATTTATTGTATATAATTCGAACAATAAACAAAACAAAACCGTAGATGCGAACCAAACGAAAGTGAATGTGTTGTTTACGTTTCTGAGTGTCTGTCTGTCTATCTGTCCACCTCTCTTTCACACATTTCTTCGGTTTAACTTCCCCCCCATCCGCCCGCAGAAACAGAAACTGAAAACGCAGAAGCCTCCACCGGAATCCCAGCAGCATCCGCATCCCAACATCTCCCAGAGAAGCAGCAGCCGCTCCAAGCCGAAGCCGAATCCGAGACCGACAGAATGGCCAATTTCGACGATGTGAGTGACCAATTGTGAGGCGATTGCAAGTGCACACCAAACCAGACAAAAAATATAAAAAATAATATAAAAAAAAACAGATGTGTAACGATTATTAACTTGCACAAACACACAACAGATAAACATACACATTTATATGAAAAAGAAGGAAAAAAAGAAAAAATATGTACCGTGCACGTAACAAACATTAAGCGCCTTATTTTGTTTGATTTAATTTTTATTTGAATTTTTTGTTTTCGCCGTTCCGTCGTTATCCTCCCTATGTATGCGTGTTGCATGTTGTCCGCCGCCGCCTCCTCCGCCGCCGCCACTCGGTTATTGCGAATGTGAAAACCCACCTGCTCCAACTGCTCTACCTGCTCCTCCTCTACCTGCTCCTCCTCCTCCCGACTGTTTTCTACACTTCCCACAACATCAACAACAACAACAACAACATGAACAATTACAACACCATGAACAACAACAACTACAATCAGACGTTGCAACGAGCCCGCCTCGCCTTTTCCAGTGGCAAGACCAGGAGCGTCAGCTTTCGGTAAGTTTAAGCGTAATCTTGGAAAGAAAACTAGTCAGTCCATGGGTTAAGTCATCTGGCCTGGGTCATAGGACATACATAGATGAACTACCTTTCCAACTGTGCCCACTTTCTGTTATTACTTCATGCGGTTATTACCTCTCCGTTACGGCAGAGCAGTCATCGTAACAAAGTCTGGGCCTTAAAATGGGTCAGCAGTGTCAGTATCTCTTCGTGTTTATTATTCCATTTCGGCAACAACTCTGCCTCCATGACTCTTCCTCCTCACTCCGATAAGAAATTCCCAGATAGGGTAGAGTTTCTGGAGGATTCCACTTATCAGCTCTAGACTCTAGACTCCAACTTTGGGAACTTTGACCCGGGGGTGTACTGGGAATGAAATTGGACTTGAACTGAATCAGTTTCCCTCGTCATGCAGGCGGAATTGCTGTTTCCCAACTCGGAACCGCACTCGGAATAGCAGTCACCAGACAATCAGCCATTCCCAACACACGCACCACCTCACAAATACCTCTATGGATATGTTAATAATACACAAAAAATGTATCTCGAGATGTATAGAGAAAAAATAGACAAAAAACAGGCGATATACAGCTAACGATAGTTTTTGAGTGCGAAGTGTGAAACGGAAGTGCGGAAGAATCTTAGCCCAAGGCTAATGCCGTTTAATTCCATGATCTTTCAAATAGTTCCGAACAAATGAACACGTTCTATGACTGTTATTTCGCCTCTAGCAGCAACCTCTTCTCCATCTACTACCCCAATCGAGGAGAAGCTTTTTGAATATATTTTTATTCGGTTCTCCGAGCTCTGAGCCGAAAATCCAACTCACTGGATTGGCCAAATCGCTGGGCTAATTGCTTTATTTATATTCACAGCCGATTGGCATAATGCTTATGGCTTTATGTTTGTCATAAACAATTAATTCAATTCAATTGCAAGTGCACTTCAGACAGGCTATTAACCCGCCACCACCACCACCGCCGCAGTTCACCTTGACTACTCGGACTAGCGCCGCCCCGAGTACACTCCGGTGGTGGTGGTGGTGGTGGGTCAAAGTAGATCAGAGCGCCTAGGTTGTCAAGCCAGTTTCCACGCTTGTAATTGGCCACAGTCCCCAATAGCACCAGCGCTCCGGCTCCAGCACCAGCTCCAGCTCCAGTTGAGTCATCCGATAGAATATACAAGATCGTAGAATATCTCATAACCGGCCCGTAAAGCTAGCATTGACCTTCCCCAAGAGCCCCTCGTGCATTGTGATTAGTATTGATTTTGTTTTGGTCTTTGTTTCGCGCTCCTACCGCGGAACTTGTCCCATCATCATAGCGATAATCATCACCGTTTATCCATTAATTATTTCTTTTTTTTTTGTGCTTTTCTTGGCAGACGCAAGCAGCTGGAGAATCTTCTGCGTTGCTATGAGGAGCACGAGAGCGAGATCATCAGTGCCTTGGAGGCGGATCTGCGGCGACCCAAACAGGAGTCCCTCATCGTCGAGACCGAGTTCATGAAGAACGACATCAAGCACATTCTATTCCACCTAGATGACTGGGTCAAGGCAGATAAGGTAGGCTCCGAACTCCGAACCGATCTCTTACATATTCGCATATTTATGATTAACATTTTAATTATTGCCTCCGAACAGCCATCGAAGTCGTTCGTTAATCTGATGGACGATGTCCAGATCTATAATGATCCTTTTGGAGTGGTCCTGGTGATTGGCGCCTGGAACTATCCGCTGCAGCTGCTGCTGGTGCCCGTGGCCTCCGCCATCGCTGCTGGCAACTGTGTCGTCATCAAGCCCAGCGAGATTGCCGCCAACTGCGCCAAATTCATTGCCGATGTCATTCCCAAATATTTGGATAATGTACGTCTGACCTGGTTTTCCCTACAAGGAACAAAATTCCTTAAACAAATATCTACTTTTTGTAGTATTTGTTTTTTAGTTTTAGTTTTAAAATTAAGCTATTTCATTCTGTCAATAGCCAGTATGCATATTTGCATTTTTCGATTTTGCATTCGGTTTTTATGCAAATAGTGCTACTTATGCCATACAAAAGCTGTTTATGGTTATTTATAGTTAAACAAGTCTTCAAAAACCAAATGAATCAAATAAGTTGTAGTTATTAGTCAGCAAGTAAAGTGCCATTATGTATTATAAGTTATAAGTTGGTCTCTGAATGCGCTTTTTGACAAACGATTTCATTTTCAGGACTGCTTCCCAGTTGTCTGCGGTGGACCCGCGGAGACTGCCGAGCTGCTCAACCAACGCTTCGACTACATCTTCTACACAGGATCCACTCGCGTGGGAAAGATCATCCACGCCGCGGCCAACAAGCACCTGACGCCGACGACTCTGGAGCTGGGTGGCAAGAGGTGGGCTTCTAAAAAGTATAACTAGTTTTTTAAACTAATTTCTTGTATTTATTTTAGTCCCTGCTATATCGACAAGTCGGTGGAGCTGCGCACTGCCGTGAAGCGCATTCTGTGGGGAAAACTGATCAACTGTGGACAGACCTGTATTGCTCCCGACTACATCCTCTGCTCCAAGGAGGTGCAGGAGAAGTTTATTGCGGAAGCCAAGGAAGTGCTTAAGGAGTGGTACGGCGAGAATATCCAAAGCAGCCCGGATCTAAGCCGCGTGATCAATGCCAACAATTTCCAGTAAATCATTCTCAATCTTAAAGTGAACTTCTAAACCAAATATTCTGTTTTAGGCGCCTTCTCGGTCTGATGAAGTCCGGACGCGTGGCCGTTGGTGGCAAGTACGATGTCAGCGAACGTTACATCGAGCCCACCATCTTGGTGGATGTGAAGGCCAACGATCCCATCATGGAGGAGGAAATCTTCGGCCCCATCTTGCCCATCTACAATGTGGAGAGTGCCTATGATGCCATCAAGTTCATCAATGCCAGGTATGACACCTCGTGACCCAATCTTCGATGTCCCTTCCCCCCTTGTTTTTGCGCCCGCATCACCTCATACACAACCAACTACAACAACCAATGTCCGATTCGTAATGTTTTTCTCATAGAGAGAGTCCACTTGTCCTGTATATTTTCACATTGGAAACAGAGGTTCAGAATCTGTTCATAAACGGCACCCAGTCGGGCGGACTGTGCGTGAACGATACGATAATGCACTATGCTGGTAAGAGAGCCGACTCGGTCAACCCCCCCTTTATTTGAAATTCAGTCAAGATTCTAATGGATGTGGATACTGAATATTGAATGCAATGGCTACGGTTAGAAGTAAAAAAAAAGCTCGTAACTGTGACAAGTTAGACCGTTGCTTGCTTCCTTGCTCCTCTACGGTTTTGGTCTCGCCTCCTCCCAATCTTACCCATCCAACTTGAAACACCTGTATTTTATAGCCTGCTAAGAGCTCTGTATAATTATTTTGTATATTCCTCTGGTGACGGTGATTGTTATTTATTCCCCAGTACAGCTCCCCAGTTGTAGGTGATTTATAATTTCCAGTTTAGCAACTCTACGTATATTACGTACCCCTGACACTAATCATTACATATTTTTCGTTCATCTGTATATATTCCATTAATATTTGCAGATCTGTTAATTCTAATTGGTTCTGTTTTATTCGGTTAAGAATTAAATATTTAAATACTCAATTATATGAGACAAAATTCAAAAAAATCTCACAGATCTGCGAATGCTACTGTGTTCTCGACTCTTATGTGTATAAAGTTTGTGTATATTTTTGAAGCCCCTAACGATGCTCGTGGAACTTCAATTGTTTATGTTTTTCAACTAATTATTCCCCCGTTCTACCCACTTCCCGTAATTAGAGAGAAACCACTTGTAATTTACGTGTTCTCCAACTCAAATAAGCTAGTTAAAGAGTTCAGAAGCAATACCACCAGCGGCGGATTCTGCAGCAACGAAACAATTATGCACTGTGGAGGTATTTTTTTCCTAAGCTAATGCCTATAATTAAGTAAATTTTTGTACTGTAGGCACCTTTGAGACACTTAGCAATGCACTTATTGAATATTGAACCTTAGTAGTCCGTGTTATGCACCTCCGATCTATATTTAAATCACAAATCACTCTTCCAGAACTTGTTGATGTTTGAACTCGAAAACTCGGTCGCTGCGACCCAAAAAAGGAACACTCTAATTTTATGCACATTATTTTAAATTTATAATTTGGTTTCGGATACGGATTATGCAATTATATGTTTACCTTTTAACACTTACATGCTTGACTGAAAATGTATCTATAAATTCGCAATTTTAATTTCGCAAAGTGCTAAAAGTTTTGGTGATAGAAAAATTAGCTTCCGGTGTGGTTTAAGTTACTACGTTTATGCGCAAAATCTTACTAAAAAAATTAATAAATAATGCGTGTAAATGTAGTCTTGGCTTTAAAAGATTCCTAACAATTTATTAATGCTCCTCCACAGTTGATGTCCTGCCCTTCGGAGGCGTGGGAATGAGTGGAATGGGCAGCTACCATGGCAAGTATGGCTTCGATACCTTCACACACAAAAAGTCGTGCCTTGGAAAGGATCTTTCCGCCCTTGGCGAAAAGTTGGCATCGTAAGTTCCTCAATATCCAATTTATAAACTTTCTGTATAATTATTTTTTTTGACAGAGCGCGTTATCCACCCTACTCGGACCGCAAAGGATCGCTGCTGTCTTTCCTGCTCCGCAAGCGCCGCCCTCTGCCCAATCTGCATCTGAGCCACCTTCTGGCCGTTGGCCTGGGCGTCGGTTTGACGGTCTTGGCCAACTACTACCTACAGGTAAGGAAGGTATAAAAAGCTGGCTACAAGATAGCTTTCGTGGTGCCCCCATTAAAGTATATGATTGTCTTTCATGCATTCGCGACTCCACCGGAAATCACACTCTCGACACAAACAACCACCCGCATCGACTTACACCTAATCCATTCACCCACACCGTCGTCCACTATTTCAGGGCAAGCTGTTGTCGCGTTAGTTGGGCCGCTTGGCGCTGTTTCGATGGCGGAGTCTGGAGACCGTCGCCAGTGGATTTTTTACATTTAATTTTGGAATTGTTTGCAATAAATGTATAAGCATAGCACGGCATTGTTTATTGGGTATTCACTTTACTAATATCATTCCGCATACCACCAAACTAACAAAATACAAATCGGGTTTTAAAAACCATTTCAAAAAATGGTTTTATTAAATTTCTTCCATTTTATATTTTCAGAAAAGCTCAACTGATTAAGAACCAAAATACTTTTTTACTTTTTATACGCATATCGGTGGGTGATGTAAAGCTTTGGATACTACCTAATACATAGTTATTGTTATTTAGTTGCTATTTAATGAAAATGTGAATGCTTATTGTAATGTACGACAAATAAACAATACCAATTAACCGCGGTCTTTTAATTTTAAATTAGGAATAGTGTGACCAGATCTGTCAAACCCAATCATTTACCAGCACTGCAACGGTTCAGTGATATTTCCCATTACAGTGAGGTGCACACACTTGAGATAATTCAAATATTTTTTTATATTCCCAAATTCAATGATACAAAATGTAATATTCACAAAATTAAACTCGAATTGAGTTTGCCACATAGAGAGTTCATATTTGGCATCGTTGAACAGTCGAAGAGAGTAATATCGAAAGATATCGATATCTAAGCACAATCCATATTACGGTATTGATATATCGATATATTGACATTTTGATATATATCAACAACCCTACAACTTTTTTGTCAATCACTTTTTTTGTCAAGAAAACATTTTTGAGAAGCCAGTTGTGAAAATGGCCTCTCAAGGCGATCTTATTGCACAATTCATAGAAATCACTGGGTCCGACGAAAACACGGCCAGATTCTATCTGTCCAGCTGTGACTGGGACATTGAGGTGAGATTTCGCGATGCCGGCACAATGATGCAGCAGTACTAATGCGCAGATGCACTTTTTCTTTATGTTCAGCAAGCTCTTGGAAATTACTGGAGCACCCAAGCGGATGTGCCGCTTCCAGCTCAAACGGTCGGGCAATCAGATAACCCAACTCCGAAAGCGAGACCCACTTCCAGCAGTGGAGCAGCAGCATCGACTGCCGAATCAGCGGCTAAAACCTCTGCTGATGTTGGACCCACGGGATCAAAGGCCAAGCCAAAGTAAGAAAATCCGTTGCTCGCCTTCAATGAATAGTAGCCCTCACTTCTGAACTAGGTTCGCCACCCTGAGCGATATGTCCAAGCAGCAGTCATCCAGCGACGATGAGCAGCAGGCCTTCTACGCCGGCGGCTCCGATCGTTCGGGGCAACAGGTCTTGGGCCCGCCGAAGCGTAAAAACTTCCGTGAACAATTAACCGACATGATGCGTTCTGCGCAGGAGCAGAATATTGCTGAGGTGGGCCCCACAACCAGCAGCGGCGGCGGTGGAGGTTCTGGCTCCAGTGGCAACGTCTGGGGCCAGGGAATGAGGCTGGGTATGACGGACAATGACCACACGGCTGTGGGCACCAGTCGTCCGGCCCAGACGTCTGAAAATAAGCCGGTGGTTGTCCTGAAGCTGTGGAGCCAAGGGTTCTCTATTGACGGAGGGGAGCTGCGTCACTATGACGATCCACAGAACAAAGAGTTCCTGGAGACCGTGATGCGCGGGTAAGTGATAGTCGTTCATCCCCACAATTATTTGTCAGCACCCATGCAACCCTTAAAGTCGAGATTGAGATTTGATTAATAATCGCGTGTGTTTTTTTTCTTAGAGAAATACCTCAGGAACTCTTGGAAATGGGTCGAATGGTTAACGTCGATGTGGAGGACCATAGGCATGAAGACTTTAAGCGCCAGGCAGTACCGCAGACGTTCAAGGGCTCCGGCCAGAAGCTAGGAAGTCCAGTGGCCAATGTGGTCACCGGAGAGCCAAAAGTTCCAGTTGCAGCACTGACCCCAGGAGAGGCTGCCAACCAAGAGGCTAGTGCCCGCAACGCTATCAATTTAAATTCCGAAGAGCCCTCAACCACTTTGCAGATTCGACTGGCAGATGGTTCTCGGCTGGCAGCGCAGTTCAACTTGTCGCACACCGTCTCAGATATTCGTCGATTCATCCAAACGTAAGCCAGCGATTCTGATCTCATATATAATATTCTGTTAAATTGGTTTATTAAATATTCTAGGGCACGTCCTCAGTACTCATCTAGCAATTTCGTCCTGGTGTCCTCGTTTCCCACCCGTGAACTGAGTGACGACAGTTCCACTATCGAGAAGGCTGGCCTCAAGAACGCGGCTCTCATGCAGCGTCTTAAATAGATCCTAGGTTAAGTACGAAGAAGTCTATGAAATAAAACTGGATTTGATGCAGGCGGGCGAGCCACGGCCGGATCGGAGTCTTATAAATGTCTATTAATTATACAATATATCCAAATTATGTGAAAAATCTTTATGGCAGTCAAGCAATCTCTCAAATTATGAGCTACGTGTATAAATCTCAAACTAATTACTATAACAACTTATTCACTAATATTAGATGAGAAGGTGTACTTCGTTGCGCAGTCCGTTAATGTGCTCCATAAAATCCTGGCGAACCCCGTTGCGCCAGTCGTGCAGTCCATCCCGACCCACGTGGTCGCAATCCACATAGCGATGTACGAATGCTGCGGAGAGGGCCAATTCCACCTCTCCGGTGCTCGCCAACAGCTGGGAGGGTGGCAGCTCCAGGCGGTTTAGGAGCAACTTATACGGTGCCCGTCGCTCGGGGTCGTACTGCGAGTTGTCAGGCAGGAACTTCCCATTTTCGTCATAGCACACCGACATGGTGGCCAATTCAAAGCGAGTAGTCTCTGAGGAAAAGTGCCGCAGCTGTTGCTGCACTGATCCTTTGGTCCCATCTGCCGTAAATCGGGAATTGGGAAAGAAAAGTTCGTTCGGCTGTAGCAGAAGGGTAAACCCGGCTTGGTTTACATTTCGAAGTAGGCAATCGTTGTGGATGAGTTGGCGAACTCTTGAAACTGTTCCGTTTGTTTGTTGGAAGGGAAAGTTAAAGGGTAATCCGACCAAATGGATGTTGGTCCGGTCCAGCACGCGTATCACTTCCTCGGGAAGATCGTCGTAGTTGTATACCAGGAAATGGTCGATGCCTAGAGCTTGGTGGAACAGGAAGAACTGCAAAATGGCGTTCTCGTTTCGAGCAAATCGTGAGGTGGAGTTGAATCCTACAAGGTCCACACAGATGGTGGCTGGCAGGCGAGATTGATTCGCCGATACTTTAGATTCTTTCCCTTGGGTTTTGGGCTTAATACTGCGCAGGCGCAGCTTGACTGGAACTTTGGTGGATGTGATGTCTGTAAAGGAGACACTTCCCGGCTGGCCGAAATCCCTGCTGACTTGGCAGAAGAAGTGGTAGCTGGTAAAGTTTGATAGTTTATCATCCACCGGTGGTTCACTAGAGTCCCTCTGGAAGCGAAACTTTCCCTGCACACTACGACCATTGAGCAGATCCAGGCTGCAGCGGAAGTCCACTACTGCTCCCTTTTTCCCGACCACCAGGACATGGGCCTCTCCACCGGCCACCAATTCGTTGCGTATCCAGAATGCCGAGTAGGCGTGAAAGGAGTCGCCAATCATTTGCCACACAGGTAGCGGACGCCACATTGCCGCCTGCGGTAGATCATCCTTGGTCCCGTTCTCCAGACGACGCAGCACAGCGGCATCGTTCCGGCCAAAGAAGTTCACGTATTTCAGTACATACTTGAGGCGGTTGTTCTCGGTCTTGTACATCAGCAAGATGCCCACACTGAGGCAGGAGATGACCAACAGCACCAGTTGCTGGTATTTTCTCATATTAGTATAAAGTCTAAAGCAACAATTGAAAATAAAACACTCCCTGATAATCCAACCGCCAGAAACAGCTGTTCCAAGGTAATTAACCAGAGCTGTCCACCTTTTACGAAGTCTATGGATGTCATTTAAAGAATCTGTATTATGATAAAAATAGCACTTTAAAATCGACAGTAATAGCCAATTAACAATTTTAAAACTTCTTTCGTAATGTTTAATATAAAACACTTTTATAAATCATGCAATTAGTTCCATGAATCGCGAAACTCGACAACTCTTATCAGAACCAAAATACTAACCAGCTGGGAGAACTATGAGTTTTGATGATTGTGATGAGTTCATTCAAAACAAATTATTTCGAACGAGGGGGAAATGCGGTAAGAAACTCAATCAAACTATGCTCCAAATTTCAAGTGATATATCACACTCTCTCTCAGCCATATATGCCCGACAATCAGATGTGTTCGTAGCCGTAAAGGAGAAGTCCACCGTTCGAGCCACTGCAACGACTTTGGCCATGTCGGAGGGCAACAGCAACAGCGGGATCAGCGTGCGGCACGACATCTGGTTTCAAATCTCAATGCATATTGAGCCGGAGGACGTCCAGACCTTTGCCTTAATTTGCAAACAAACCTCGCGATTGGTCAACTCCAGGGCCTTCTGGCGCAATTTGTACAGACGCTACTGCCTAGGCGGCACCTCCGGTTGGAATCTGGATCTGCCCGCACAGCTTCAGCTGGAACAGATACGCAACTGTGATACCCGTGCCCTCAGATCCCTAGTCATCGAGGCACTCTTCCACTGCCACAGACCACTCAAGATTCGCATGGAGCTGGGCTACAGCCTGGATTGGCTTTTGCAACGTATCTTTGTTTCCTGCTGGCAGAAGCAGTATCAGTGCTTGTGGATCATGTGCTATAAGTTCTGGAATCGCCTGAACCACGAACGTCTGCCCAACGAATTGGAGGAGCCAGCCCCAGCGGAGGTAGTAAACAATTGGGAGTCTTTGGCTGAGGAGGATACTGGAAAATTGGTTCCTGCCCAGGCGAATCCCAACGAGGGAGTGGTCCTTCTTATAGTGCTCTGTCGCCGTTTTGTGCCCACCCCGAAGCAACTATCCTACAGCCAGCACCAGGCTCGCTATCGTCTAAAGGCCACCCGGGAACTCCTCTGCACGGACATGCGGGCCAAGAACCTTGAGCTAGACTTTGGCGAGGAGGGCAGCCAAAATGTCACTGTCACTGTCAAGTATTCTCGCATCGAGAAGTACAAGGTGTTGCCCTGGTGGCATCCAGATTTTCAGAGATTTTTGAAATAAAATTAAACGATAGCTATAATTTGTTTTTAAATTAATGGGAAACCTATACAGATTTTCCAATCTAGTTGTCAGAAACTCCAGTTGACTTTCCTGTTATCTCCACCAGGTTATCGGACTCTTTTATCATTTTCCCAACGATGTCGTGGTGTTTACACCTTATCTTGAAAGCTACTATTTAAACAAATGTCGAACAATGTAAACTACATAGTTCAGTAGTATTGATCGTTTTATTCAATCGCACACGGGGGGAGGGAGTTGCTGTTCAAAGGGGACAATCACATTTGCATATCAAAATTATAATAATCAGGTGCATCGTCGTTGTAAAAAGCGGATAATATCTATAATTATTAGGTGACTACAACTGGAAGAAGACTGTTCACATATATGTATATACACTTTCGACTTAAACATAACTCTGAGTGCTACAAGTACAAAAAACATTCGGAGGTGGTCATTGTAAATTCCGGTTTGAGGTGTTCGGTGTCTTTATGTGTAGTTAGAATTAGTGGAAGCGCTTCCAATGTTTGGCATTCCCTGTCCTGCCTACACCTTGCCGAGCATATCGTGTCCGTAGGGCTTCTTGCGATATCCCTTGAAGGCAAACAGCTTGAAGGCCACCACCATCATCAGGATGCAGAAGGCGTACAGGAGCATGCCCATGCGCATATCAATGTCGGTGAAGACGCTGGAGATCTGTCGTTTCTGCCGCATTTTCTCCGCCGTCGGATGCAGTACTTCGTCCTTCTCCACGCCGAGCCGGTTTATGAACTGCGGGTTGTGAATATTTTTGAGGAAGCTCAGCACAGCATCCTTGTTCCACTCTATGTCCAGGTTTTCCGACGTCGATTCGGGGGTGCGTCGGCACTCGCTGCAGCTGCTCTTGCTGGGGAATTGAATTTTGGGAAACTCTGGATCCTCGGTGCTATCGCCGGCCAGGCGCTGATTAACCTCGTTGTGGGCCGCCCAAAGCCAAAGAACAGCCTCCTCCTTATTGGGTACGTTCCAGATTTTGCGCTTCGATGCCATTGCCTGAGAAGGGTAAACAAATTGAAATGTTACTCAATGCGTGAAAACAAAAATGTTGGCGCAGCTGGTGAAAATGAACCCACTTATTTACAGTGTTACTTCGATAAGGTAACCAGTATGCTTAGCTTAGCAAATAAGCTAAAGGAGAAAGTGGTGGGGTGAGTCACCAACGTCACAGTCTCCAGCAAAAACCCACATCACTGCCATAAACAAAGCTCAGGTCAGGAAATATACACAAGTACGTACGCAGATAAAGCGGCTAGATCGTGGCTATTCAATTAATACAAGTACACCACCACCCATTATACAAGTTTGCGGGGCCTCGAGTGGGGCTAGCCTTATCAATAAAACGCTAGGTAAGAACCGTCAGAGCTGCTGATCCATAGACTCCATTATTTCATCAACACAGCACTTAAATATTTTTAAAATATATGACCACTCGTTTTTGTAAATTTGTTTTGAAACTAGAAATTAATGCATGGAAAAATCCCTCGTCAGCGTTGTGGCAGTTTGCTTTTGTTTGGTAATCAACAATCCTCCCTTGCTCTGACGGATCCCCTTAATCAGCACTATGGTGGTCATTAGCACGTAAACCGAAGCAACCGTAGGCTGCTGAGCTGACTCACCTGGAAGTGTTCGGCACAGTGAGTGCATCCGAAAAAGTTCTTGATGTACCCGTGCATGGCCTGCAGGACCTCCAGCGGATCCTGAGACGCTTCGTTGTTGGCTGCCTGGACGGTCAGAAAGTGGAACAGTGTCCACAGCGAGCAAGTGTAGCCGCGGTACCGCGGAGACGAGGCCGTGCATCCCACAAAGTGGTTAGTCGAGTAAACCGGTGACAGCTCACTCTCCAACCTTTTCATTTCCTGCTCGAACTGCTGGCCACTCAGCTGTGTGTTGAACTGGACGACGTAGTCCTTCAGCTTGGTCACGAGTTGCCGGCCATTCGAACCCAGGGGATTGTAGCGCTGCAGCACGACTAGGAAGCGTTGCAGGGCAAGCAGTTTCTCCCCGCTGATCTCGGCCGTCTTGGGAACCTCGTTGTGGAGTATCGTGCGAATGGCCTGCTCCAGATCCGCCTGGTAAACAAAGTGCTTGTTCCGATGCACTTCCTCGATTAGGGCAGTGGGTTTGGATTTTTTTACTTCTGGTGTTGCGATATGTTCTTTTAAGGGCGTGGGAGTAAAGTTCTCCTTGCGAAGCACATCCTCTATTTTCTGGGCATACGACTCTCCTGTCGACGCTGCTGGTGCATAAGCTTGGATATGTCCCTTACGGTCCACAAGGCTCACTGGATTACTACCCGGCTCTATTTTGAACTTGGCAGCCACTTCTGGATCGGTGACGCGGCGTACTTGGACCGCCGGCCATGGAACCAGGAAGAGCGCCGTCTCGATGGCCAGCGTGGAGTTCTCCGGCTCGTGAATTACCGCCACGTACTGCGGCAAACTGCTGAGACCCTCGAACAGACTGCTGGCCGAGTCGGTGTCTGAAATGTGACGAAAGTTTGGCCATGCGGTGTTGTTTGTGATGCTGGTCAGGTTCTCGCCGGCCACCATGCCCGCCAATTGCCCTCGGATTTCATCGAAATCAATCGTTTTAAGAGGCTCGCCGAAGTGTTGGGGGGATGGCTGGAATCCCGGACCGAGATAGCGCAGGGTGGGATACGCCATTATCTCGTAGGTACGGCATATGCCGTTATTCTCCTCCGCAGCACAATCGATGGCCGCCACTATGACCACCTCGGACCATGGCAGCAGCTGCTGGGCCAACTTTTTGTAGGTGGGTGCGAAATTCCTGCAGTGTCCACAGTACGAGTTGTAGAACTCCACCAGGGCGCCGTAGCTCTTGTTCACCACCGTCACATCAAAGTCGGAAACGGTGAGGCCAACCACCTTGTCGTTGTCATCGTAGAGACCTAGTTGGCGGTCCTCTGGAGCGGACTGTTGCTTAAGAACGGCCTCGTATCGCTGGAGCGGAACGCCAGCGTAGGTGGTTCCCCATAGGAGGAGCAGGGAAACTGCCAAGACCACTAACTGAACCGACGACATATTCCGGATTTCGAGAGGTCGATCGAATCGTGCGGAATGCGATGAAGTACGCGACTGCTGTGATAAGTTTCAACCCAGCATTTGGAATGTTTTACGGCCGCAATAGTTTGATTAGCTTTCTGTTTCTGTTGCACTCTTCTGAATAACTCGGTTCTCCCTGTTGCGGGCTGAGCTAGTTCCGACCACGGAACCAGTTCTTTTTACCCGATTAATCGAAGTTTTACAAATCTCAATAAAAAGTCTTTAAACAATTTAAAAGCTTTGATTCGTATAAGAAGTTACATTTTGCGGAAATTTAAACAATAATAAAACCAAAAAAGTTTTATTGTTAATTGTTAAAGTCTTACTTACACAGCTCAATGTTCTGCTGCTAATTGAATTTAAAAGAATTTAATTGATTGTGAAACGGCAGTTGTAAAAACAACTGTTTTGTTTTAAAAGGATTGTAATGCATTAAAATGAACACAAAAAGAGAACGTGATTTTTGTTGATCTATTAACCTGCAACCATTCTGCTATCAGTACATTTCTTTCTACAAAAATAAAGTAGGTATATATACATAAATGTATATTCAAATCACCTTATCAATGTTATAGAAAAATGAATTATCTGGCGAAAATGAACACAAGCACATATATACGTATTTTTTTAAAATTAAAAACAAAATAAGAAAGTAACCAAATATGTATATTGTAAAAGATCGGTACTCGATGTTTACCGTTAATATATCGTTCAAAAATGAACCATATCCTGGAGGGAGTTATGAACTAGTTATAACAGTCAATCAAATCAGCTGGGGTGCAATAACGGGAGCAAGATGATTCTTCGTCCGTGGGATCGGGTTCTTCCCCGTTCCATCGCCGACTTTGGGTGTTTTTTGCTTGTGGCCATCTTTGTGCCGGTTACGTACATCTTCCAGATCACAGTGGTGCTGCCGGAGCTGTTCGCCATCGGAGGATTCTGCTACACGGTGCTCTGGCTGGCCAGTCTGTTCATTGTGTTCAATATAAGCTCAAACATGCTGGCCGCAATGCTGGTGGATACAACTATCAGGAGTGGGTGTGTCGCATTATAATAATCTTGACTTTACTGACAGTTTCCTTATAGTGGAGCTGCTGAAACCACCTTCCGAGCCGGTCAAGCTGGGCCGCTGGCGTATGTGCCACGACTGCCAGGCTCTAGTGCCTCCTCGTTCCTGGCACTGCGAGGTGTGCAAGGTATGCGTGCTCAAGAGGGACCACCATTGTCGCTTCATCGGTTGCTGCATTGGACACCACAATTATCGCTACTTTCTGTTTTTCCTGGTGTACATGATCGTCGGCTCCCTGGCCGCCCTCATCACACACAGTGTATACTTGTGGTACCTCCACTTTGAAGTGTACTGGCAGCTATCATCTCTATATACTGTCGTCGCACCAGCGTTAAGTCTCACCCTGAAACCCAGCTGGGACAGCTTTTATCTGGTAATTTACGAACTCAATCTACTCGGTTTCGGCATATCCTCCCTGTTGCTGATATTCCATTGGCCTATCGTGAGCATTGGATCGGTGACGAGGGAACGCAATAGTAGAAAGTATGACCGCGGACTACGGGGGAACCTGGAGATGATTCTTGGCCATCGAATGCATCTTACCTGGCTGTCGCCTTTTGTTCGAAGTGAGCTGCCACACGATGGGGTTAACTGGGAAGTATCACCCGCCTCCTCCACAAAGGAGGAGTAGTTACAATAGAATCTATCGCATTTTATCTGGTATCTATCACTGGCATTTACTTGGCATTTCTGCTCATCCTTAAATCTATAGTATTATTTCTAAAATCTCTAGTCAATACCTGAAATCTCAATCTCTAGACAATTTATATTTTATATCAAAAGTATTTGTATTCAATTAAAATAACAGTTTACCATTCTTAATTATTTAAAAATTTGTGTGTTTATTATTTAACAATTCTGTTCATATTAATTATAAAACTATTAAATAGTTTAATTATTTTTCGAGGAAACTTTCCCCCACCAGCGACTTCAGCTTGGCCAAATGCGTTTCGTTCAAGGTGAATCCATTATGAATGCGTCGTGCCAGTGTACTGGATTCCATGTTATTATCCACGGCATACTGAAGGGCAGTTAGTGCCTGGCTAGGGGACTTGTTCTGTATACTGGCTTCCACAAATTCCTGCAGTGCTGTTTCTGAGGGTGTTCCGGGAATTCGGTGCTGATTCTTGTCGATATGAGCAAACACTTCAGTGGCTTTCTCGAAATTATCCCCGCGGACAAGCAGAGTCAGGATATCACCCAACATTTGGCCTGTGAAAGAGACCTTACGCAGTCGCTTGACGGCTTCCTCCACCTTTTCGTACATATCCAAGGCCACCTTTGCGCATTGCTCAGGTAGCTGCTGATGGGCGGGTGAATCTGTGCTTGGTTTGTTGTTTACCATAATCCGTAAAACGTAGAGCAGCAGGCTCTCGCGGTGCGTGTGATCGAATACTACCATATCGGACCAGATGCGCGGTACGTGCTCCACGGCACCGTTGATCTCGACAGCCCTCAGGATCTCCTCCATGATACCGGGTTCTGGGATGTAAATATTCGGAACCAGCTGATCGTAAGTCTGCATAAAGTCCTCGATCGTTTCCGTCTGGCAGAGCAGAGCCAAGAAGTTGCGATAGTAAATGGATTCTTTGAATGAATCGCCAATCAGATCGTAGTTCTTGCCGGTGTGAAGAAGCGCGTCCACCTTCTTAGCCAGGGATTTGTCATGCAAATGGTTCCGGCACACATCCATCGCTGTTGCAAAGAAATATGTGTCCTTGGGGTGAACTATACTTAGCTCCTTGCCTCCAATATCGTTTAGAATGTCCACAATAATGTGGGAAACTGGACCTCTCTCGCGGCAGAAGATAATCAGCAGATAGTAGTAGGTTCCCAAGCTGGGATTCACGCCAAGCTGCTTAAATTCAGGCAGAACCTTAAGAGCTGCTGTGCGGGCCAGCTTAAAGTTACCAAAAGTGCTAATACACTCCAAAACGGCATTCAGGGTTCCGATATTGGGACGCAGTTTTTGTTGCGACATCTCCTGCAGAAGGTCAGTACATAACTGCCATCGTTGTTCTGCAGTGTCCTTTAGAAGGCTAACAATTTGAATGATGGAGTTATAGGTGTTGGTGTCCAGTTGGATGCGTTTCTCGGCGGCTTCTTGTAGCAGCGCGAATGCCCGCTCGCCCTGCAGATACTTGGCCATTCCTCGAATAAGAGCGGCGTAGGATTCTGGAGTTTTTGGTTCGATTTCGGAGTACAGCTTCTCCGCAAGATCTCCGTCTTTCCAGGTCTTACCACTACGCTCACGTCTTCGGTTATTCTGCAGAAACCAGCGTTCCTCAATCCACTCTTCGGGCAACGGGTCCTCGTTGTTATAAAAACACACCAGTTCCAGAAGGCTTTGCTTCAGATCAGAACTAATTGCTACGCCCTTCTTTTCCAGCAGGCTGTAGACAAGCACGGCGTCTTTGAGTTCACCCTGGGAAATTAATTGGGAGAGCGAGGTCTCGTCCACCTGGGAGTCTTCCGTGAAGACCATGCTGGGAGCAAACTTTTCAATGGCAGGCTGAGCTTCATGGTGCTAAGGAGACAAAGTTAAAAAATGAACTGTTTTGAATTTGTCCACTTTACTTACCAAAAACAGATCTCGGTGCTCCTCCTTAATCCACTGGGCCGCTTTACGCCCAGACTCCTTGGACATGGCATAGGTTCGTTTCGCCGCATTGGACATCGGTATCAGGAATGGATCATCGTGGTATTTGTAGTGGGGTGCCGTGCTGTCCCTGCCCACGGTTCCTGCCAGGGCTTGCAGCAAATCTGTGGGCGAGCGCTGGATGCGGTTGGGAATCTGTATGGGGGAATCTTCTGCCGGCGCAGCACTGCTGGCTGTTGTGTAATGCACTCCACCTCCATTCAAGCTGCGGGCAATGTTTGCCTTGGGCAGCAATCTCAAATGGCGCGAGAGGTACATGTTGAAGCAGACTAACCAGGAAGTCGAAGGAGTTTTTAGTCAGAAAACTTAAAAATAATAATCAAATGTTTTTCGGTTTTTCGGAAAGTGTGGCTTATCAGCTGTTTATTCTTAACAGTAATGTTAATTAACATGGTTATCCTAACATGATTATATCGTTACCCAACACTAAGACAATAACAGTTTCGCGGAAAATTCAAATTTCCTGTTAATTAATATGTTTTACAAACGATCTTATTTCTCCGATTTTTATTAATAAACAAAACATTTATTTTGTATTTATAATCAATCATTAATATTTTTTTTTATTACAAAAGTTTATTCAAAACTTGATCAGCGACAGATACTTTAAACTGAATCAGTTGCGGATTGTCTTTCAACTTGATCGCTTGTCTACCTGATTCTTCCTTATGTCGTCTGAAACTAAGCCGATCTTATACTATGACGATCGCAGTCCCCCAGTGCGCAGCTGTCTTATGTTAATTAAGTTGCTGGATATTGATGTGGAGCTACGCTTTGTGGATCTTTTCAAGGGCGAACAATTCGGGAAAGAATATTTGGCGGTAAGTAATTCAAATTTATTCTTCACTCTTCGCAAATCTGATTCTTCTCGTCTTCTAGTTAAATCCTCAACATAGTGTGCCAACTTTAGTGCATGGAGACCTGGTATTAACTGATAGTCATGTTATACTCATTCACCTGGCGGAGAAATATGATATGAAAGGTAATCTCTGGCCAAAGGACTATGAGAAGCGCATGCAGGTCCTGAACCGTTTGTTCTTCGAATGTTCCTTTTTATTTCGTCGGGACAGTGATTTTATGGTGAGATTGCTCTGTTTTGCTATTTTTCCTGGAAATTGTTTAATTTAATTGCTTTCTATCCATGTCAATAGTCGGCGATTGTCCGCCAGGGATTCGCCCATGTCGATGTGGTTCATCATGAGCGAAAGTTGACCGAGGCGTATGGCGCCATGGAGAGCTACCTGGAAAATAACGAATATATGGCCGGCGAACAGGTAACAAATTACCTCAACAAATTGAAATTCTCTGTTCTGTGGCGGTTCAATTAAGTTTAGAATTTCGCGTTTGCTTCTACTGCGGTTTTCAGCTGACTCTCGCCGACTTATCCATTGTGACCACACTGAGCACCGTGAATCTCATGTTTCCACTGATGCGATTTCCTCGCCTGCAACGCTGGTTCACCGCCATGCAGCAGCTGGATGCCTACAAAGAAGCCAACTGCAGCGGATTGGAGAAGTTGCGCCACACCATGGAGCACATTGGCAAGTTCCAGTTTCCCACAACCGAAGCAAAGGTTGAGGAATAGGAGGAGTGCACACGATGGCTATTAAATGGCGTGTTTAATTTAGCTTTGGGGGTATGGTTGTAATTAGATATTTGCATAGCAGGTAAAGGATGATTGCAGTGGACCCTACATGGTTTTCAATTTTCCGAGAAATTACCACTTTAGTAGAAGTTTCATCAGATATCCACAAACTTTGATCTTGTATGGCTGAGAATAAATTATAATACATATATGCATATGTATGTTGGTTTTCTGTGATGAGTTTGAACTGTAAAATTATTATTCCCTCTTTGAAAAGAATAAACGCGTACTCGTTTCATGCTATTCCGGCTAATTTCAAAGCAATTTCGTGGGTGGTCGCGGCCGCGGCTCTTGACCACATTAACATATGTACATTGGTCCCTTGTTTGCTCTCAAAACACTGGCAAATATTTGGTGGCTCTGGGCCGGACGTTTGATGGTACTAATGACAGCCTGTCTGGCCTAATGGCCATATCGAGTGTACTCCAAATTGAGTTGGGTAATCCTTTTTAAGGATCGTCAGACGCTAATTGCTCGTCTCCAACCATAGAGTATTTGTTAAGGAGCCACTGACTTTGGTAATTCAATGCCCATGGTCAGCCAACTTAAACAAAGTTTAACGCACGCATCGCACACCCCATCCAGAGCCATCTTTTACAACTTTCGAAATACGTGCACCTGCTGCATCTCTTCAACGCTTGCAGTTGCAGCTTTGACTTTTGAGATTTACACAAAGAAAAGTTATCTAATTTACACTATAATATACTATTTTATTAAAATTATAATAAATAAAAAAAACATTCTTTCATAAACTGTATTAAACTATACAAATTCCCAAACTAATTTCGGATTAAATAATATCTAGTTTTATTTCATATGTATGCCAACTGTCAGGGAGCTACCGCATAGCTGTTGCTTCTTGGGGAAGACAAAACGGAAAATCTTCTGGGGGGCGTGCAGCGAAACTTTTGCGGACTGCAAGTTTTTCAATTTAGCCAGGCGTTGTCCCAACATTTATCTGCTCTTCACGTTGTCAGTGCTTGTACAGATTTTTTTTGTCATGCTGGTGTTAGGTTTTAGCTTTCTGCCAACGGTTGCCAAAAGTCCATGAAAAAATCTCAGAAATAACAAAAAAACTGGAATTATTTTACTCAAGTTACGTGCTGCTCGTCTAATATAAATACAAATGTACATTTTTATGTTCTTCCAAATGGTAACAGAGTAATAAGTAACCTTGTTAATAAGACCAGTAACTTTCTATTAGTTTTAATTAATTTCAAATAAGCACTTATAACTAATAACTTCCGCAAGCCTTTCTCACAAAATTGAATTTGAGCGAACTTCCTGTGCGAATATTTTTTTCCCACCATTTGAGCATTTTTTGTTGGCATTTTCGTGTTGGAATGAATTTGATTAAAGGCCATGTTGCTTCATACGAGCACAATCAACTTTATTTATGGTCGGGTTCCAACGCCACGCCGGACATCGGTGATGCAATTCCAGCCACCCACTTGCAATCGACCTTGGTTTCCCCGACTCTCGGAATGGAATGGGTATTTAAAAAAAAGAATTTATTGTATATACGGCAAGACGGTTTTATTTAAATCATTATTATTGTAATTATGAGGCCGGGACTTTTGAACCTGCATAAATTAGGCACAGCATAAACAAATGAAAAACGAAGTTGGGAGAAAAAAACCTTTGCCATAACATTCTACTTTTTGCCTATAAACATACACTTTTTTGTTTATCTATAGGCAAAAAGTTCACTCTAGCCCGTATTTGGCTTTTTAAACGGGAGATAACATTAAATGCAAATGAATACGAAATTCTACTTTACTTAACCCGAATCGGATGGTTTCATTCCCATGCATTTTCCACATTTTAAGCCTTTCACTGGATACCATTTTACCTTTTGGATGGACAGATCCTGGGGTCCACACTCTTACCAAAATGGATTTTACCTCTTTCATATAAGAACATCTCATTTGAAAAAAAGTCTTGGTTTGTTATTTCATTTCCTTTTTTATTTATTAAACTTCATTATATCATTTTGCACATTTAAATTTTATTTAAAATTATTTTGTTTGAATTCTTGACGAAGAAATATAGCTATATTTAATGTACTTTTATTTCATATCGAAATAAAGAACGGTCCAACGAAGATTTAATTCCCTTTCTCGTTGTTGCCTTTTGTTTACTCTTTGGCGTTTTTCTATGATTAAAAAAATACGAAATGTTTGATTATAATTTAATAATCGATTTAAGTTTATATATATATTTAATTGCATCGGCCCAGGAGTCTAGAAAGACCAAATCATATAAGATAATAGGTGCAGTCTTAATATTTTCAAATTGATTTAATAATCTTGTCTTTCACATACCAATTTTCATAGTCATACCTGTTGTAGTTTCTTGCAAGACTTAGGCCACGATAATTTTTGTAATGACATCCATTAGAAAAAGGTGCTAAAGAATGCAAAGTACAGCAAGGAACATACTCGTATTTTTCCAGATCAGATTCAGGCCCCACATTACGAACATGTGGAAGAAATGGGTTTCCGCTTCATATTACGTATGTGACAAATATTGTATTAATATAAAGATATTTAAAATTAATTCAAAGTTCTGCAAGATACGTACTTGTACTTATGCGGCTTATATTCAGGTTTTGGATTACTCAGATATTGTCGAAGAAATGGGTTTTCATTTGATATCTTTATAGATCCAGGCACCGGTTTATGAATATAACGATGGTTTTGACTTGAGGTTTTTAAAGCCATTACAACTACACAAAATATATTAAGGTTTAATTTCAAATTAAGCTTCATTTTGAAAAAATTCATTTAATTCGGAGAGCTTACATTTCAATTTGCTACTGATTTTAGTTCGAACTGTTCATATAGACACTAGGGCCCATTTTAAATCTGATTGTAAAGTTCAAAGGGACCAATTTCAGTCCATTATATTCGATTTGTAATCTAAAAATTTGCACCTTTCCACCTAATTTATTTGAAAAATTATAGTTATAAATATGGTAATATGTGTATATTATTTAGGAGGGAAACTGCGTGGAAAACTTGTCACCAATAAATGACGAGGAGAATCTAATCAAGATTCCTGCTGATGCAACTATTGGGATTAATTGGGCTTCTAAATAATAATAATAAGAATGAATTTAATGGAAGATAAGATATCGCTAAAACGCCCATAATCCAACAGGATTTTATTATAATCTATAAATGTTTGTTTGTAATAAATTCATCGCTTGGGGTGTCACATTTAAATTCGGATTTTTCTTCCAGAAATTGTTGTTTAATGTTAAAAAAGTTACCCCTTAACTCCTTTTCTTTCTGCTTAAAAAAGTTTTGTATAATTAAGGCCATAATGAAATAAGAGCAGCATAGCTGTTAAAAATTGGAGGCCAGTCAGAGGGAAACCCTAATGTGACACACATTGCCGTTTACAAATCGAGTTATGGATGACAGACGACAACTTTTGTTTCGGCCAAGAAACTTTTTTCGAGCAAGGTGGGGTGGAAGGAGCTGAGAGAAGGACTCGAGTCCTGACTCCTTGAGCCTATTGCTAACGAATACTGTGTGCAAATTGATTTAGTGAGAATGCCGCTTTGAAGTCTTTCTGCTTTGGGGGTGAATGTCAGTCAATTTGCCGAAATGGAAAGTTTCCGATGGACGGAAAACGGCGGGGAGTTGGCAAAATCTCATTACAGGCTCCTATTAAGTAGCCTAGCAGCCAGCTTTAAAGTGTTAGCCAGGAAATTCAATTAGACTAGGGCATTCCAAACAGAACACCAGCTCCCCTTTTAGCCGTCAGGACTCTCAGGCATTGGCCATTGGGTAGGTGGCCAAAATCAGCGGTGCGTGATGTTGAAATATTGACAAAGTTTTCGCATTCGGCCATTGGGACAAACGATTTTGGGTTTTAGTTCTTGGCCCCGACATTTCGATTATTAATTGGGGGCAATATTTGCTGATTTTATTTTCGGGTCAGATAGCTTTCGGCTTCTTGCGTTTCGGCCACTGCTGACTTGGCCATAAATTGAAAACCAGTCACAGTTGAATTATTGATTAAAATGTTGGCTGCTCACTCGCTTAATCCGAACACATTTCCAGCATTCACTTTCAAGATATCCCCCCGCCCACAGAATATATATGTATGTATTTCTATTTATTATTTTCACCTTGTCGGCACTTAACCGGGGTTCTGACTATAGTCTCTTGGCCAGCTGGCCAGGGATACCTTTTTGTTGTGGTTGAGTGCTAGGCCTCCAACTTGCGGTCCTCCTGAATTTCTAATTAACCTTTTTTGGTTTTCTGGGGCGGTGGTGGGGCGACACCCTCTGCCTCAGAATTGTTTATCTGAGTTACTCAGAAGAAGATTTCGTTAAGACAGTTGTTCGACTGAATGATATTGGGAGAAAGCCAAACAAAACAGAGAACAGAGCCAAACAAACACCAGAGAACCAACAAACAAAAAGTTCAAAAGATTCCGTATTTCAAAAATTGCAAAGGTAAAATTTAAAAAAAGATTAAAACCACTTTATTGTTAAGACAAAAGCTTAACTCTTTTATTAAAATAAATTACCGAAAGTAAATAGTATTTAGAGTTTTGTTGTAAGTTTAAAATCTTTAAACTATAAATAGTTATAAAAATATATCTTTTTAAAAAGATGACCTTCTACGATAATATCTAGAATCCTTCAACAATATCTTTATAATTTATTAAAAAAGTATTTAAAAATATTTTTGTTTTCAAATAAGTTGTTTAATTATTGCCTGAAAGGTAAACATGAATACATCAAGCATTCTTGCACCATGTTTCTTTGTAGCTATAATGGGAAAATGGGAAATTTATTTAATTGATTTTGTCGCAAGATGCGGGAAAATGTCTCAAAAAATTATGAGAAACTTATAAATAACTATTCCCACTGGCCACTGGCCATCGTCCAATGCCATGATCGAGGCGCGGCGAGACGAGACGTAACTCGGTTTAGTGTTTATTTTTGTTAACAAAATGACGACATTGGGCATGATTTTCCAATTAAATGTTGAGCTTAAATAAATAATGTGTCTATTCTTAGTCGGCAAACTCACTCGGAATGTGGCACGATGTCTGTTTTCTCCGTTTTCTGCCTGTTTGTTTATAAATGAAATTGCAGCAAGACAATTGAGTCTGGGTCGAGAGGGATGCGTACATTTCGATTCGAGTAGTCGACAATGGTTGACTCAATTTCCGTTTCCGCTCGGCTTCACTGTAAGCCAGCGGAAGTGCCACAAATGCTAGCAAGTGGTTGCTTCTCTGGGCAGACATTTTTACAAGAAAAATAAATAAATACTGTAAATAAATAAATACTAAAACAATCAAAAGACATGTCATATTTCAGTTTAATTCATTTGTAATTTTTAAAAGACTGTTTGAAAAAAAAAATATTTTTTGGTAAATTAAAATATCTGGAATTGGTAGTTTTCCTCTGTGCATTTTGTGGTCCTTCTCCCAACGACCTAATTCTCGCTTGACTTCATTTCGGATATGCTTCGCCTTTTGCCCATTTTTGGGGTTATTGTGCGTTGGCCATTTTGCTCGCAGGCCTTGGCCTTTGTTGAGTTTTTATGCTGATTTATGGGAAAATAATCCCCACCAACTTAGCGCCTAGTGCGACAGGATATAAAGTGGCTTTCGCCAGGATGTTTGCCCGCCCGAATCTAATTTTCCTCGGCAAACAAACACCCGACCGACGACAACATATGCAATTTGGCCAAAACGACGTTGGCCTGATGAGAATGCAGGATAGAAGGCCCCCATCTTGCCAAAGGACTCGAATAAACATTTAATCAGGCGTATGTTTGAATTGCAACTAGGGCTGGGATTGGGCTATCCTCGGGAGGGTACTTCGAGAGCATCGTTCTGGTAATTGAATTTGATTCTTTTACTCTCTCCCCGTGGGAAATGCAATTACAATAATTTAATTGCCATGGAAAAAATTGCCGCACATCTGCAGGCCATTAATTAAATTTCCTCTGAAGACAATAGTCAAAACCGGGCCGCAGGCAAATTTAATTCACTTAAATGACCAAACGGCATAATCGCAAAAATTGCGGTTTACTTCAAATTCGAAAAATATTTGTTAATTAAAAAAAATAAGTTCTCGTCCCATCCGTCGAAGTGCCGCGGGCCAAGGAGTCGGTAAAAATAAACGGACACGCCATCTGTTTTCCGTTTCTTTAAATTTTTTTTGCCATCTTATTCCACTTTTTGTTTTTTATACCCTTGCAGAGGGTATTATAATTTTGGTCAAAAGTGTGCAACGCAGTGAAGGAGACATCTCCGACCCTATAAAGTATATATATTCTTGATCAGGATCACCTCCTGAGTCGATATGAGCATGTCCGTCTGTCCGTCTGTCCGTCTGTCCGTCTGTCTGTCTGTCTGTCTGTCTGTCTGTTTCTACGCAAACTAGTCTCTCAGTTTTAAAGCTATCGAGTTGAAACTTTGCACACACCCTTCTTTCTGTTGCAGGCAGTACATAAGTCGGAACGGTCGGGATCGGTCGACTATATCCTATAGCTGCCATATAACTGATTGATCGGAAATGCCATAACTTCGTTGTTTTTTAAGATAGAGGGTTGGGACTTTCCACACATGTTATATTTGATCAACATATCTTATGTACAAAATTTCATAAGGATCGGCCGACTATATCCTATAGCTGTCATACAACGATCGGAATTGGCATAACTTTGGTGTTTTTTAAGTTAGAAAGATGGGACTTGGTACAGATTCTATTTTGGATAAAATAATCTGATTTGCCAAATTTCATAAGGATCGGCCGCCTATATACGATCCGCTATATATCTAATAAAATAAAATGGGTGGCGCCACCTAGCGGACTGCGACTGAACTGCAAGGGTATATAAACTTCGGCTCCGCCCGAAGTTAGCTTTCCTTTCTTGTTTTATTTTCTTTGGGGCCAGAAAAGTGTGAGAAAAGCCTGGAAAATCTCACCGCTGACGAGGCGCAACTATTTCGGTTCGAGTCCACCTGTTCAGAAATAGTCGCACTACCCAGAACACAATTTCTTCGAGCCTTTTACGTGTATGCCATGGCTTTTCCGAAAGTTATCGAAATAGTATCCGCTCTAGCATTAGAAATCCCTCTCAGAGTCTTTGTCCCCCAAAATAGATGTCGTGATGTCCGATTTGTTTGTTTGTTTTTCGAATCGAGTTAAATAAAAAATTCATTTCTGTGTGGGGCACGAACTTTGGCCGTCAAAGTCGCCTTACTTTATCGCCCTCTTGTTTAGATTTTTTGGAAAATTTTCGATGGCTGTCTGTCCGTCTGTCTGTCCTCTTTTTGAAAGTGTTTTTCAATAACACAAGGCACATAATTCAAATGAATTGTCTGGACATTAGCAAAGAATAGAATGGCCTTCTGTAAATATTTATACTTGTTTTTCCCCATTTTCTGGTAATCTCTTTAATATGTATTAACGGATTATGATTGCAATTTACTGTTTATTTTATGGAAAAAAAGTGGAACAGAAATAATGAGGAATAATTTTGTTTATTATTATTGAAGAGGTTTAATATCAAATATTATTAGGGTAATTGAAAATTTATTAAAAATGGAAGCTTTAATGTTTCTACAAAAAATGTTCTTTGGGTGGGTTTAGTTTGCTATAAAGTATTGAAGTATATGGTTTAAAAATTTTAAATATTTATTATTATTTTTTTTAAGAATAAATACCTATAAGTATGTTAATATTTTGCAAAAATATGATGTCACTTTGTCATGTTTCTTTCTCTAGAGTCTAGACCAATGAAATTTCCTTATGGCTTTTATTTCCACCTCTGGAGAAAGCCACCCACCCATGATGTTAACCAATTTGATGTCATTTTTAATTATGACCCAATGCAATGCCAATTCCCATGGAAATTACGAGCAACAAATGCACGCGCCAGAAACGAGCACAAAACGGCAACAGGACAGCTGGCCTGGCCAGGCCAAGTCCGAAAAAATGCGGTTAACATGCAAATGAGCAGCGCATTTTGAAGAGCACGGTGTGCACATACAATTGCCCAGCCCCAAAAACAAATCAAAAAACTTTTGCAATATGTGTGAAAATTATTAAGCATTTTGCTTTGGATTTTTCCTTCCTTTCTGTCGTTTTTTTTTTCGATGGCAGATGATGATGATCTAAAATTATATCGCACGACTCATGCGGGGCGCTACGACGAGCGATGAAAATATATACATACATAGATATATCGAACGCCCACGCTACCGAATTTTCAAACACACACACACTTGACTCCGAATTCGGATATATTTTTGGAAAATTCTTGAACGATTTTGCGGGAGAACGCTCTCTCGTACGGCTGGTCCTTTAAAAGACGCATACGCCCCGTTGGCTGGCATCAGTTGTAGCTGCTTGAAGCTTTGGTGAAGATCACACAGAACCCTTACCCAAAAACCAAAAACGCAATATGTCTCTTGAGCGTGCCGTTCGTGCCAAGGTGAATAAAAAATTTTTTAAAAACTTTATTAAGTGAAAGTGAATTTACAAACTGAAAAAAGAAATAAAAACCATGGATGAAATGGAAAGTGAAAAAAAAAATTAATAATAACCTGTTTTTAGATTGCCGGCAAGCGCAATCCCGAGATGGACAAGGAGGCCCAGGAATGGATTGAGGCCATCACTGGCGATAAGTTCCCCGCCAGCGAGTCCTACGAGGATGTGCTCAAGGACGGTCAGGTGCTCTGCAAGCTGATCAACATCCTGGCCCCCAACTCCGTGGCCAAGGTCAACTCCTCCGGTGGACAGTTCAAGTTCATGGAGAACATTAACAACTTCCAGAAGGCTCTGATCGCCTACGGTGTTCCCGATATCGATGTCTTCCAGACCGTCGATCTCTATGAGAAGAAGGATATTTCCAATGTTACCAACACCATCTTCGCCATTGGCCGTGCTGTAAGTTTATCTTTTTTTTCGCCTCCATAGGTTGAGTCTTATTAATTTTTGTTATATTTTAAATAGGCCTACAAGCACCCCGAGTTCAAGGGTCCCTTCCTGGGCCCCAAGCCTGCCGATGAGTGCAAGCGCGACTTCACCGATGAGCAGCTGAAGGCCGGCCAGACCATTGTCGGTCTGCAGGCTGGTTCCAACAAGGGTGCCACCCAGGCTGGCCAGAACCTCGGCGCCGGCCGCAAGATCCTGCTCGGCAAGTAAGCGCCCTCACCTTGGATCCTGCTGTAGGACTTTTGTGGTTTCTTTTCTATCAAATTACAAACCATATATGTATGCTAAGTGATCGCACATACACACACACCAACACACATATATAAATCAATTTATATGATGATCAAAAATATTCCTCACCAACACCAAAAAAAATATAATATATATTTAAAACACTCACACAAACAACACAAAACAAAGGCTTGTGGCACCTTAAAAAGCCCTAAAATTAAGTATACGCCTAAGTTAAATCTATATATGAGTAAAATAAAGTAAATTCAAAATCCCAGTTGACGATCTTCGATTTTTTTTGATCAGTGATCACCTCTATTATAACCTTGAGATTGTGTTTTTTGTGTGGGTGTATTAGAGAGTTTATTTATCTGCCTACGGCCACCAAATGCGAACAGCAAATAGATTCTATAAATGTCTTTTCTATATCTATTCGGGAATATATCTACGAGATCCTATCATCGTTAAAAACTAAACATAAACACTCACCGATGGGGGTTGTGGGTGAGATGATGAAAAATTCCACTGAAGCGTGTCGAGGTCAACACATCTACAATGTCCAAAGTTAACACCAAAGTGTATAGGTATACAAGTATATGTACGATTAGGAATTTTCCCCTTTGCTCACCTGCCCGAGGCGTGAAATTGTTTTCACTAAAAACACATAGTAGTCAGTATGTATTGCAGGTGCAATTTTTGGCAAAAAGAAATATGCCAGACAGGCCGAGAATATTTTTCACGCCTTTAGCCTGGCACTTTTAAGATTTCTTAATTTATTATGGCCTGTCAGAGGGTATTAATGCTGGGGTGGGGGCACAAAAGTCCAAAATTAAAAACCAATGGAAAAATCTAGAAAAAACCCTTTCTAAAAAGTATCAACCAATAGCAGATAGTCTTGTTGTTAATCAATAAATCATATCGAGTACTTCCTTCATGAGAATAAATAATATCTTTCATTAGTTGTTGGCTAATTGTCGGTATTTCTCGAATACGTGTGCCAATTTCTTAAGTTTTGGGTAATTTAGAAATTTCGAATAATTCTGAATTTCCAACAATTGAATGGGAATTGCGGAATATTAATGAGAACAACGAAAAGTGCCATTCGCCTTTCCCATATTTTCTGTTTTTTTTTTTGTGTTGAAACTATATATAAAAGGCATAAATAAAAGCTAGCAGATAAATAACAAACTTGACACTGAAAATGAAGAGGGGAATATATTTTTATAATGGGTCATTAAGAGATTTTCTGTACCGATTCAGGGCTATCACTGATGAATAAGCTTATAAGTAGGAAGTCTAGCATTCTGCTCATAACTAATTAAGACTCTTATTTATAATACATATTGAAATATGACAAATATTTCGCTGATCTTATAAATTCTAAGGTCAGAGAAGAAAATCTATTTCCTAACTGTCCGATAGACCCAGAATGGTTTGTGTAAAAATCTCATTATATTTTACTCCAGTTGCGCTCTTGATTGTGCTCTTGTGAGCTTCTTGTTCATAAGATTGAAGGAGGACATGGAACTGCTGCCGGCTCGCAACTTATCTCTGAGTAGCATGACTTCCTGTTCCTTTTTCTCCACATACTCCACAGTTCGATCGTAGTCGCGCATGAGGGCAGGCATCGCCAGAATACCGCCTCGATAGGTGAGGTCGTTGAGTTCCCTTCGCATCCTTTGCCGTTCCATCTTCAGGCGCACGAGCTTGCTCTTTACCTTGTTTCGTATCTCGCTCTTCTCCAGCAGATCGAATTTCATGGATTGTAGTCTGTTTCTAATGGTCAAGACCTTTTCACGATTGTGCTGGATCTGATGTAGTTCGTAGTGGTAATGGTGTCGAGATTTCTTAAGATCCACATTCCGTTCTTAAGAAAACCGGAGATAGAATGAGAATGAGTGCGTGGGAATAAGTTAAGGACATCCTTACCCTCTAATTTTTTTTCCAGGGCAACCACATTGGCTTGTGTCGCAACAAAGGCATTCATGCTTACATTTTCCGCAACACACTCTAGCTTCTCTGCCCTCTGACGTAAAAAAGGATATTAAAGTTAAATGTCTTAACCCACCAATAGTATACATACTTCCCTAGTAACTGCCAAAGTGTGTAGTCGGGTCAACATAAACAGCCTAGTATCACTGATCTCATTCCGGACGGTGGCCATCAATCGCAACTCCTTCGCCACCATTCTCTTGAGGTAATCCGTTTCGGCATCCGGCCGGACCAGCAGCTTCCGTATAACCCCCTCCAGATGGACTTCCGTGGTGGTGGCAACGTTGTTGATGTGGACGAGGGATATGATTGCCTTATTGGACGCCAAGCCAGCTTCAGTTTTCACCTGAGCAACCCGATCAAGTCCTTCGCCGAGATTTTGTAGTGCCGCATTGTAGCGTAACTGGGCCACTGCCGTCTCTTCGCTGGAAAGTGGCTGGATATTTCTCAACAACTTGTTCTGCCGGCAGTAGCTGACCATGCGTTCGTTGAGGACGGAGTTTATATCCTTGAGCATCAGGAAATCGTTTACAAGAATCTCCAAAGCAGCGATCAGCTTTAGTTTGTCTAAATTCTCCCTGAGCAATTCGTTGGGACTCTTGTGCTCAATTAAGAAGACTACTTCGCCGACTAATTGTTCAATGAATGTGCCAATCACCATGTTGGTCTCATGGTCCTTGTTGGGCAACTCGGTGTCGGCCTCAGATAAGGACTGAGATGTTCTCGTTAAATTCAGGAAATCGTCCAGGCCTAGTTCCATGTGACTCTGGGTCTCCAAGTGGACTTCGTGATCCGATATATTCATTGTGACGCTATCCAACATCGAATCCTGTGTAGCCCGCAATTGAGAAGCATCTAAACTTGACTCTGATTTGGAGCTTTCCTCCTTCTCCTCATTTTCTTCCTCATCACTGTCGCTCTCATCGGAATCACGTTTAGATGTCGGATCCTTAAACCCACCTACATCCCCTGTAATGGATTTTAGGCTCTTAGCCGATACAGATGATTTTCGACGGCTTCGCCGACTGACGGCTGATCCGAGGGAAATGTCGGATAGATGCGGCACAAACATCAGCGACTTGACCGCCACCTGCATGGGATTCAATTCAGTTTCGTCTATAGAATCGCGACTGCTATCAACATAGATATCTGATGCGGCTATTGTCAGCGTAGAAGATGTATCCTTTACGTTTTCGGATCCGCTGGGTGATTCCTTTTCTTCAGGACTATCGCGCGTAAACTGGACAGTGGACCTCCGATCTTCCTCTATGGACATCAATTTCTGGCTTAGTCGCATAGATGTGCTATCCCCGTCCCGTTGCTTAAAACGTCCCATGAGTTCCCGAAGTATCTTCTTCCGTTCTTCCGCCTCTACTCCGTCATGTTCCGTTCCGTCCTTATTACGCGATTTGGTGAGATCCATAGTCGATGGCGTAAAGGAAGCATTCCTTACAAAATCGACCCCACTAACCAAACTGACCGCATCGCTATTCCCTACAGCTGGTTTATTTTCTTGGTTGCTATAGTCTTCCACTGCAGGGTCAGCAACTTTGGGGGTTTCTTCCACTACTTGGGGAATGTCTTCAACTACGGTCGCGTCTTCCATGTTTCTTTTGAGAGTCTTCCTGGATTTTAATAATTATTTTAATGGTTTTTTTCGTTATTAAGCTTTTTATTTAAAGTGTTTGGTTATAGTGCATAGTGTTTAAGATGATGTATTCTGTTAATATTTATATTGTTTTTATTTTGAGGAGTAGTTGTGTGCTGTGGTTTAGGTGTTGTATCATGAGTCTGTTTGTTTGATGTGATTTTCATTGGCAACTCTTCCTCCAAAATATATCAACATTTTTAGAAAATTTCAAGTTTTTAGTTTTCAATGTTTTATTGTATTTCTATTTTTTAAAGACTGTGTCCTACTCCGTGTTCGTAGTAGCTGATGCGCTTAGTAATCGCCTTCATGGATTCCTTGAGCTTCTGCACCTTCTCGGCTTTCTCCTTCAGCTTGTCCACGGTATGGTCATACTCATGCATAAGAGCTGGCATCGACAGGATGCCACCCTTGTACGCCAAATCCTTGTGTCTTTTGCGCAGTTTGGTCCTTTCCAGCTTCACCTCATACAGTCTGGCCCGCAAACTGCGCTGGTGCTCCTGGGATATCTTCAGGTCATCCTTCATTGTCTGCAGTTTGTCTTCCAGTGCCGAAGTCTTTTCCCGATTGTGCTGGAGGAGGTGGATGTCGTTGAGGTACTGGTGACGCATCTTTTTCAACTCGGAATGCCGTTCTGGGGGGATTAATATAGAAATCTAATTGGAACTAAACTGAAAGCCTTTTTGTAGTTACCCTCTATTTTCTTTTCTATGGCTACCGTGTCATTTTGAATGGCTATAAAGTCCTTGATTGCCAAGTTCGCAGTTACTGTATCCAACTCATGGATTTTCTGTGGAAAAATAATGATAATGAGTTTTAAACAACTAACCACCTTCATGATTTGAGCCCACCTTCATGATGTTACCCAGGGTGTGTTTGCGGGTTATCAGAAAGAGCCTGGTGTCACTGAGCTCCCTCCGCTTGGATGCTATGGCCCGCAAATTCATTTCCACGATCCGAGCCAGTTGATCTCTGTCCGGCTTAATTAGGGTCTTGCGCACAGTCTTTTCCAGGCGATCCTCCATGAAGGAGGTAACCTGCTGGGCCGAGTGGAGATCGAAGAGGACTTTGCTCAACTGGATGCCATGTTGCAACTTGGACATCTCGAGCTTCTTCTTAAGATGGTCTAGTACGGCCAGGGCATCCATGTATCGGGTATAGAAGTTTATCTCATCTACGGCCGAAAGCTTGGCAAACACCCGAGTGTTCTTGAGGCGCTTATAGTACTCGTGCATTCGAGTATTTAGCATCAAGTTCATATTCTTTTCGAGTATGTGTGTATTGGTGATTGATTTTAACTCTCTTATCAACTTCCTTTTGTCGAACCTGCGCCGGAGAAGGTTTTCGTAGTTGCGAACCTCCACCCCCACGACTACTTCTTTCAATAGATCATTGAGAAAATCAGTTGTTATCTTCTCCAATTCGATCATTTTCGTAAGGGGATCTTCGGTTTCTTGTTCATCGGGGAAATGGGAGGCCCTAAAACTTAGAGTGAACTCGGCGAATGTCAGGGCTGACTGTGGCGCAAGTGGTTGTGACGACTCTGGAAACTCCGGTATGTCGGACAGATCAAGTGAAACGTCAGAGCCGGCATCGCGGGCGTGCTCCTCGTTGTCCGAACCGAATTCGATGCTGGAAGAGGAGCTGGTAGAGCTGGTGCTCAATATCTCTCCAGTTAGTGGATTAACAAACGATCCTTGATCCCTAAGCTCCATACCAATACTGGCCACGGACTTTATCCGCGATAGTTGTGCCGCTAGGTGCTCCTCGGAGATGTCGGACAAACTGGGCAAATCAAAGTCCTGAAGAAACAATGCTTTTTGCTTGACAGTGTCCGGATCTTTTCCTGATTTGGTGGAAATAATACTGATGGCATCATGTGACATGTCCTCATCATTTGGAGGAGTTAATTCGCGTTCGAAAATGTCTTCGAGTGCCTCATCCCCGAGGGCATCAGAAAAGTCTGGCAAAGCATCATAAATTTGTGGCATTTCTATGGCAGGATCTTCCAAAACGTCCAAGACGTCCAGCTCGGGTTCATAGAAATTGGCCACAATCGTTTCCGGATCCTCAAGAACAAAGTCCTTTAACGAATCGTCCTCCTTTGTAAAGACCTCCTCTCGAAAGACCACTAATCTTTCGCTACTTCCCTCCAAAACAAAGCGATTGGTCATGATTTTCTTCAAGCGATCCCTGCGTTGTTGCCTCTTTCTCATCCTGAGTTCTTCCGGTGAAAGGATGACAGAGCTATCACTTGCCTCAGGAGTCTTATCCTTGCCGGAGTCAATTAATTTTGTACCATCACCTTGGTCCTCTCCATCCTTTGAAGATTCCGCCACAGCTGCATCCAATGGAATGATCTCCACATCCAAACTAGAATCCTCTACCGGCTCTCCTGCCTGGGTGATCTCTTCAGGCTTAGGCGCAGAATGAAACGAAACCGCAGGGGCAAGTGCAGGCATTTCGGTTGCAGCTGCCTCCGCGGTCTCGACAACTTCTGGTTCCTCTGCCATATTTTGTTTATCTTTCTATTAACTAAAAACTATTGTAATATTTTTTTTAAAGGTTTTTGCTATGTATTTTTTTTATGTTTTTTTGTGTGTAGTTTAGTGTGTGTCCTCGTGTGCTTTGTGTTAAATTATTTTTAGGAAACTGACAACTAAATCAAATTTTCAATAAAATAAAAAATATATAAAATTAACTTGGATAAATATAAAATTTTAAATAATATTTTTTCCTAATAAATGTGTAAAGAATGTCTTTGCATCTTTAAGATGAAAATACCGTCATAAAAAGTATTTAAAAATTGAAGCATACTTTCAGGCATTTTATTTTCACTTCTGCAATTATAATCCATAACTTTGACTTCTTAAATCTCTGGATAAATGCTTGGTTCTGTTTAAAAGTTCACTGTTTTAAAGTTCACTGCCGAAGTTCTCTTTAACAGAGAGCCAAAATCCATTTTTTAAGCACCACCTGGGGCACAGTTGAAGGTCCTAAGTAAATCCTGGAATGGCTTTAAACTTGATTGATCGTTGAGCCCGGACGAGTGCGGCAAACTTTATGACATTGATTAATTTTTAATAAATATGACAAAACGCCTTCCATGCACATTTCGCGCTTTAATTCACTCACCACCTTATGGGTTGCTATTTTTTGTATGCTATATGTACATAAATATTATTTTTTGTTTTATTTTTTTAGGGACACCAGGTGTCGGCTGATTTACATAAATGCTCTGCAGTGCTGGAGAGTGTAATTTGCATAGAAAGCACTGCAGCACTTGGAATGGATTTCAGGTCTTAATACTTTCCGTTTGATTGTCTTATTTGCGACGCTGTCCCGTGGCAGCGTGGAAATTGATTCAGCAAAATGCCAAATTGCTTTAAATTATGCATGAGGCTGCGACTTTATCATCTCTCCCTACTGTTCAGCCTTTGATGTTCCGGAGGACATCTGGGAATCATATTCAATAAGCCCTATCTGCTCCGAGGACTGAGGAACTTTTCGCTTTTTATGGCCGCCAATCCCCTTTGATGGCTGTTAAATAAATTTGTTTTCGATTCGGCTTGAGCACATGCCACGCCCAGTTTAATGCCGACTTCGGGTGAATAATAGTCGAACAGCCGTGTCCTGATGGGCTTTTAATAGCCAGGTAAACACTGGCGACAAAATAATTGCCCCTGGACATTCGTCAGCGTTTCCGCCGACGCACATGTCTTTTGGCCCAATTTCCCAGTCGGCTCACGTTTTTGGCCAAAAACCATAGGCCATGAAACCCGTTTGCTATTTATCATCTTGCCCAAAAAACTTTTCCCAGAATCCTTTTTTTCTGTTTGGCTCTTTTGTTTGTTTTCTGGCCTACAGAGCCGTCGTGCATTAAGTGGAATTTTCGGCTCAGTCGGCTTGAGTATCTAGTATCTGGGGTATCTGCTGTATCTCGTGGATACTTAAGAACTTGAACTTGAATTTGCCCGCCCGCTTGCTGCAATTACTCTAGCACGTTCCGCCCGGCGAAATTGTAATTTACGAGTGTTTCTTCAATAGGTCTTACACTGAGAGATTCCCAAAATATATATTTATTAAATTGCATCTTTTAGAGATTGTTGGTTTTTCAAAAACGAACAATAATCTTTGAGTTTCTGGGTTAGACCATTTAATTTTTTTATTATAATTTAGAGAGTAAACAAAATATTATTCTAAAAATTCTAGTGAAAAAATAAGACCTAATGAACTCCAAAATATTGTTTTGTGATTTCTCTCGAAGTGTTACTCACCATTTTGATTTTAGAAAATAAAAATATATATTTATTATTTATTATGTTTTATTATATATATATACAGTTGTACTTAAAGAAGAAAAATCAACTCAATCAGAAATTATATTTATTTAGATTTTGTACATTTATTCAAATAAAGATTATTTAGATAATCGAGTGCTTCGAAAATTATTATACTTATATAGTGACACCATAGATTTTTTAGAAAAATATATACACTTTAAACATAATCTGATATAATGTTTTTTTCTGTGCAAAACTTATTTACATGTTTTTTGTTGACTGGCTGTACTTTTGTTTTCATGCACTTCTGGAAACGCGTCGATAATTACAAATTGCGACTCGTCTTGATCTTTGATGATCCGCGACTCAGTCCGGCTTATCACTGGCTCTATTTACTTTGCTTTGCTCGCCAAGCAGGCAAAATGCAGAAGCATCGTAGTCCCTCAATTTGCTGTCATGAATTATGCAAGTCAAGTATGAAATCGCAATTGGCACTAACTCGGAAATTGCGCAGGAAAATTGGAGGGAGAGCTGCCAGCAAAGGGTAGAGTGTTGGATGAATACATAAGTTGAACTGAGATGCGATCTTTAATTATATTTGTGTCCATAATCACCTCGATTTCTATTTAGTTTGCTGAGGTTTCGTGGTGAACCTTTCCCATCAACGGGGATCAGTACTAAAGACCCACTTGACGCGATCGTTACAACCAAAGAGATTAAACATAAAGTATACGTATTCAAAGGACTTACAAAATGCAGAGATCCATCCTGCTGCTGCTCATTTCTGTCACAGCTCTCAGTGTGGCAGTTGCCCTTCCCTACACCTTGGATGAATTTTTCAATCAGAATCTGGAAGCGAGTTTGAACATGGACCTTGTAGAGAAGTCTGGAATCCGAAAACGAAATGCCCAGGATTCTAGCGGTTCCCACGAGGATCCTGAAGAAAGTGAGAAGTTTGTGAACATTTTTTAAATGTTTATATAACCAATATTCTGTCTTATCAGAGGCCAAGGGATCATCCGAGGAAAGCAAAGAAAAAGAGAATGCTCTAAAAAGAGTCAGACGGGGGGGTGACTCCAGCGCGGATTCCTCTGGCTCGTCCTCTGAGGAGAAGCACAAGGCGGCACAATCCAAAGCTGGCAAATCCGGTCAAGCTGGGGCAGCTGCTGCAGCTGGTGAAGGTGAGACTGAGACCACCACCCAGGCTGCTGAGGATGAGACCTCAGCCCCACCTAAAAGGCGAAGGCGAGATGTTTCCGAAGAGCATCACGAGCCAGAACTGAATCCTCAGGCGGAGAAGGAGCTGACCCAAGAGATGGAGGAGGCTATGGCTGCTCTGAAAAAGGACAAGGACTTAAGTATCGAGGATTATGCCCAGGGCTGTGAAGTCCAGGAAGTTAGTTCCTTGGAGACTAACGATGCCACATATGAATAATGGGATGATGATGTTAAAATAAAATTAAAATAAGAAATACCAAAGAATTAAATAAGAAAGTTTTTTAATTTAACCTTAGCCTTTGCACCGCAGTCCTGACCTACTAGACAGTTTCTTATCAAACTCAATAAACTTTCCAAGAAATAATAACTAAAGCTTAGTGCCATTAAAGCTTAAAGCCAGAGGACGAGTCAGGTGGTTTTCTTTCCAATATATATAATAAATATATAAAATATATTTATACTATAATTTATAATATATATAATACTATACAGTGCAAAAATGTTCTTCGCTTTAAAGTTCATTGGAATGAAAAAGTTTTAGTTCGAGAGAGATTTTGAATCCAGAGAAAGATTATAATAATTTATCATTTTTTTAAGTGTCTTTGAATTTCAATCAAACGTCTTAATGTTTTGGTTTCTTATCACTTCCGACTTGACAGAAGCTTTGTTTACATTTTAGTCTCTAAACACATAATCGCCGACAAGACGATAACGACAATGAATTTTGCTGGGGCTTCGTGCGGAACCTCTGTCGTCAGTTCCATTCAGTTTTAAAAAGCCACTCGCAGTGAATAGTTTCACTTGAAGACCCACAGAATATCATTATTCAGCAAGGATTTCTTCGGCCTCCAGTAATGGCTCGTTTTATATTCCAGTTTCTATTAGCAACTTTGATTGTGACAATAGCGAGTTCGGCATCCTATTCGCATGAGGAAACTGAAACAATCGATTTTGACCTGTATGACCAAACCGATAGTAGTCTTACGAAAAGATCTATAGCGTCCAGTATTTCTTCGGAGGACAATTCTTCGCCGGAGGAGGAAAAGGAAAAAACTAAGAAAACTCTGGTTGTTGAAAGTTCCATCGATTCAGATTCTGCGGAAGAGTCATCACCAAAGGTAGAGAAAATTCCCTTTCCTGAATATGGCTTTGATTCGGGTTCTGTGGAAGAATCATCACCAAAGGCTGAGAAAACTCCAAATGTTAAAAGTTCCAGTGACTCAGATTCTGCCGAAGTATCACAAAAATCTGAGGAAGAAGTCTCCCAGACAAGACGTCGTCGTTCAACCAATGATGTGAGATACAAAAACTTGGTAAACCTCGCCACAATTTGTCCCACAAAGAAACTGGAAAACTTGGAACAGGGCTCTTTCCTAGATGTCAAAATCGAAATTCGTGATATGTATAAAATTTGTAAAGATTTGCCAAATCGCCACCATTAATGTGAAGCTAAAATTAGAATTTAAATAAACTTTGTGAACTTTGAAATTTTCTTCTGTTGTTATTAATCAATTTGAGGAGGTCTTTGTGAGTTTAAGATTTGATTTATAAATGAATAATTTAAGAAAATAGTATAAAGAGGCACAAGAATATTAAAATATGTATTTAGTTTGAAAAATTTGAATAGATGAATGACTTATTTCCCAACTTTCGAAATTATTTTTCTCTCGAAGACTGTAAGTTTCCTTATTTATTAAAATAATAATTTTATATAATTTATTGTTTTGTCTTTATATATTTTTTGTAAGAGAAAGTAAGTCTCGTTTATTGGTTTATGAGCCATTTTGTATCCTGTCATTGACTTGTGTCATCTGCACTCTCCTTTTACAGCCATGTTTTGGTTTATTGGAAACTTTTTTGCACTTTTCTGCCACTGGCATCCTTTTTGTCTGTCTTCTGGTTGTCAGAACTTGTGTTTTGACTCTTTTTGTTGTTCTGGTGGCAGATAAGGCACGTTTTTGGCCAACAATCTCTTGTGGCCTGGCTAACAAAATCTGTTTGAGCACTATTCCATTCAGTGAGTTCCCTTCAGTGATAATCGAAATTTTTTCATCAGGTGTGGTGTATAGGCTTCCTCTCTGCATCCAGAATTCAAATTTTCCATTGTTGTTTGTTTTTTGACAGGCCTGTGAACTTGGCATGTTTGGCTTTAATACCGTATGGTTGATATGAGGAGGGTTGAACGAAAAAAAGAGTCCAACGACTGCCTGAAAAAATAAACTTGAAGAACAGATGGCTGGATTGGATCTAGTTCCCAAGCTTTGAATCGATTCCACATTATGTTGCACGAACAGCAGAAATAATGGTTATTAAGGCGACGCATAGCGTAATTTCGAGTGCAGCAAGAAAGTGCAACCGTTTCTGTGGCGGCACACTATCTAAAAAAAGGAAAACACAAAAAAATGGCTGAAAAAGAGCAAGATTCTGGGGAGAATGGAAGATTGAATGTGGCGGATGCAACAGCAGCAGCCACAAAGGCAAACTTCTCGAGAATTATTTTAGTTGGCCAAGTCGAGTGCAGTCGAGTGGAAGTGGAAAGCGAAAAATAACATTCAAAGGCCAAAGCTTTGAATTTCTTTTCCATAATTCTAATTTTGTATCCTGCCACCATACAGTGGTGGTCTTAATGAATTTAATTCTTCGCCGTTTAGCGTTTCTTTAAAATCATTCTGATATAAAAATTAATGAGTTTCTTATTGTGCAATTCGAGTGCTTTGATTATATAAGTCTCCACTAATTGCCCTGGCGTGGCAAGTTCGTGATAAAGTTGAAAATTTCAAAATTTGTGAAAAGTAAACAGCGCTGAGGTTCTATTGCTGAAAAGCCGGCAAAATACAAATAATATTTTTGCACTGGCGGAATTTTGACAGGAGAAAGGCAAACAAGCCATCGCCGTCAAGAAAAGAGCAACCGAAACTTTTGCCAGAAAATACAAAAAGCAAGAGTGCCGCCAGCAAGAGTGAAATTTATAAATAAAACCAGCGGATAGCAAGAGAGATACAGATACTAAAACCACTACAGACACAGATACAGATACAGATACACAAATATAGACACAATTACAGATTGAGATACAAAAGAGCGGAGGTAAACAAAAACGATGCCGGAGCCATTAGGATTGCTCTGGTCGACGCCGGAGACTAAGAAGAAGGCCCCCATTATCAAGGTGTCCTGCGGCATTGGCGATACGGACGGCTTTCCCGCCTTCGATGTGGACTCCGATGCCTATGCCTCCAAGGACGACACCAGGTGGGGTTTCCTTATCACCGGAGGGGCCGAGTTCCACATGCCGCTAACAGTCTTTCAGGTAAATTGGGAACCAAGACATCTGGCTGTAGTCACAACTTACAGGCAGTCCTCTTTAAAATTAGTCCTGTAAATGGGACTTTTGATTATGGTCGTATTTATCGTAGCACTACTGTAGCCATTCCACAAACTGCAACTGCGGTTTCGTCATTGTTTGCAATTTTTGCTCGCGGGCCAGAATAACAAACCCATCCACGACAACTTTGAATTCCAATTATCCTATGAGGAAGGCACAGGCAATGCAAATTATCCGCCTGCCACATAGAATCGAGTATTTTATTGTCTTGTGGCATCTGCACCTGCCACGCTCCGTCTTCTTGTTTTTCGAGATGTTTTCGCTCCCCCATGTAGTTCCCATTTGGCTCACTTCAGTCTCAAGTGAATGTACAATATTTGGGTTAGATTAGTTTTTCTTCGACGGAAGCCAAATACATACAGTGGGTGTCATGAGAGATAGTCCAAGAATCCCCAGAGTTTCATGAATTTATTTTGATATTTTTTATCAGAAAGTTCTCCTAAAGTTGTACAGAGATTTGTCGAATTTTGCAATTTAAGTTTTTGGGGATTATTTTCTAGTTTTTGTCTACAGTTCTAAACAAATAAATAGTCTATACTAAGCTCATTTCCATTTCCCTCAAAACTATTAGTATTGCTTTTGACTTTTGTGCAACATTTTACTTTTGACGTCTCGCGATGTCTTTTGAGAAAATATCAATTTTTGTTTAAATGGTTTTTGGGGCAAACTAGGAGAGAGTTTGATGAACTTTGCAAGTAATTAGTACCTAAAAAACTTAAAAAAATGTTAGGAAAAGATAAATTTAAAATTAAATAAATTAATAGCTTAGATAATCCTGAAGTCTATCATTTGTATAGTTCTATATTGATTTTTTTGTGGGGTATATGACAAGTCTATTTACTTTCCCGCCATTGTCTGTTTCAGTTTTTATTGTTTTTCATTATTTTCTTTCATTTTTTTTGAGAGCATCTCGTATTCTTGTCATCTGTATCTGTCGCTTGTGTTTCGCATATATCTATGTATCCGCTGAACCTAAACCCAAAGTACGCAGATATCCATTCAATTGCGCCTCGAGACTCGAATCGTGCGGTATCACGCGGAAAGTAAAAGGATTTTATTTGAAATTCTCTTGGTTTCGATTTCGGTTTCGATTTGAATCGGTTGACATCCTTGGGCCCTTGCAGGTGACCCCCGACGGTTTGGCCGACAAAGCGGGCATTCGCCTGGGCGACATCATACTCGAGATAAACGAGGAGGACGCCACGCAGCTGACACTGTCCCAGGCCCACGAGAGAATCAACGCCTCGCCCAAGAAGATACATTTCCTGCTGCGCAAGTAGGTTGCTGCCCCAGATATGCGCTCGGTGCGGTGTCTGGGATATTATTATTATATTCATTTTAAGGCTCTTAAACTTATGTAATGAAAAATTTACTGTGCCGTTGCAGCATGGAGGAGGATGATCCCACAGGTCAGTTTGAGGCCGGCGAGGAGAAGTCAATTGTGATGCGGGTTCCCAAGCCGCTGCCGCCACCTAGCGGTGAGTAGTTGCACTTCCATGCGGTTAACTGCAGTTGCATGTCCTTTTTACCCGTCACAGCCATATCCTTTTTCGTGTAACCTGAACTGACTGGGCTCTGTATCTTTTTGTTGTAGACTTCCACCCAACCCCCCTGCTTGGCTCGCGTTGTTGGCATCCGATAATGTGGCAAGACCCCCCGGAGCCGCCGAAGCCCAAGAAAAAGAAAACCAAAACCGAGCTGGACGACGAGGGCAACGAGGTGGTCATTGAGCTCAGCGAGGACGAGTCCTCCGACGAGGAAGAGCAGGTGATGAAGACAACCACACGATTGCATGCCAACAACTCTGCCACAGAAAGAATTAACCCAAAACTTTCCCACATTTCTTTTCTCCCGTATCCGTTCTTGTTCCGCTGGGTTCTGATCCTTGAACCAGGAGCTGCCCCACCATCGCATCGTACGGAACATCCGGCGCTTTTTCGCGGAGGTGGGCGATAACCAAGAGCTCCGCAGCAGCACCATCGAGAATATGCTCCTGGCCCTGCCCAGCGCCTCCAAGGCCAAATGAGGTGGTGCAGTGAGAGAAGGTCAAGGTTCCCAGTTAACCAGCTTAACCCCATGACAGCAGCGGGAGTTCCCTTCTTAACCTGCACTGAGAAAATAGAACTAACTTTTGAAGCACAAATACTCAGAGGCCTCCAGATCTAGTCAACCCCCTTTTGTAATTCCTCCCCTAAACTAATTTGTCATTGATAACTGTAAAAAAATTATATAAAAAAATGACTTTTATTTTATAAAAAGAAAAGAAAAATCTATTAAAATTTTTGTGTTAAATTTATTTACGTGGAAAAGTTACTTTTCTGGAATATACGATTTTTAGAGCAACTAATTAACTATTTACAGTGCATCGTTTATATAAATTTTAATATTTTGTGACTCTCTCTCTGTGTTTGTGGCTTTAATAAAAATCTAAAACAAGCCCCTTTAATATGTGAACCCTCTCCGAAATGCTTTTTCTTCGACCTGAATTTGCTTTTTAGGGCGCGTTCGAGCCAGTTCCATCGAAATGCGCCTCCTGGAAATGCAGCGAAAGCTTTCGGCCATCGCTGAAATACCAAAGATCCTGTCCTCTACTTTGGCCACCGTGTCGCAGAGCTTTGGCAGAATGAGCGAACTGGATCGGGAGGAGCAGGAGGAGGCCTGTGTGCAGCGAAAATTCTCATATGACGAGGATGCCCTTGACTATGAGCTGAGGGATGATGATGAACCGGCAGGTGACAGTGACAGTGACGAGGATGATTTGGTCCAGGTGAAGGATGACGAGGAGGAGGACGAGGTGGAGGCCAGCATTGAAGGTGGCAGGCAATCAAAGCTGCTGAAGGATGTCACGCCGGAATCGGATTATGCATCGGAAGCCAATTATCCGGCAAATGAGGCAAGTGATGACACAGAATCCGAGGATGAGACCGAGGGCAGTGCGGTATATTTCATAAAGCTGCCAGCGGCGTCAAAGACAGTGACTGTCGAAGACTCCGAGGCCTCGTCCTGCCCCTCGGATGTGGAAGATGTTGATGATGACAGCGATTTCTTGAGCACCACCTACACTTGGAATCTCCGCAATGTTCCCAAGTTGCGCATCAACGACACTGAGGCGGATGATGAAAAGGATGAGTTACAGGGATCATCTGAAAAGCTGGATAAGGATATGCCAGAGAAAAAGGAGCCCGTGGAGGTGGAGCATCTTCAGGTGGAGCAATCAAAGGTGCGCCCAGCCACGCCCACTCCACAGCCACCGCCTCAGGATTCTGCCAAGGGGCAGGCTGAAAAGGTAATGGAAATACACTTGGCAGAACATTTTTTAAAATTTTTTGAAAATTACATTTAGTGGAGATACGTTTAATATTTCATTGTTTTAAAGTAAAATTTATTAAACTTTATTTGTTTAGTTGCTGTTCCGATTGGACCGAATGGAGCGCTCCTGGCCCTGGGCAGACCGCGAGAAAATAATTTACAAGTAAGTTAAAAATATTTTTAAAGAACTAAACTTAAAAAAGAAAACAATATTTTTTAGGCAATCCACCTGCCATTTAGTGCCTCGCAAGCCTCTGGGTTTGGTGGGTCAGAGGATGCAGTTGCTGCTGAAGGATCGAAAGGAGTAAACCGTCTTGGAGGGCCCACCCGTGTTAAACAGTTCCTGCCATTAGCTTAAGTCCGACCTCATCGGGTGACATCAAGAAGGGGAAGTGTTGGGTGGAGTAGCCAACTTTTAATTGAGTTCATTATGCAAATACACAGGCGACAACGGCAGCAGCCCCAAACTCTGCCAGCACTTCAATTAAAAGCCGCACACCAGGGCGTATGAGAAACTCTATTCAAACACAACCTCCACCCTTTTTTCTCACTCTTGTAAAATTTTTAATTAAAGTGCACTTCTCAACGATGCCAAAAAATCACTGCCAGAGTCAGATTGAAGACAAACCCAAAACCCGAAAACCAAAACCAGACCAGACCAGTTCAGTCCAGGCAAGCAAATGGTCCCACAAGCACTCTTTGGCACTCGCCTTGGCCAGGTTTATGCATTATTTGTGACCCATCGCACCATAAATTCCAGCTGAAGGCCAACAGCAACGTGGACACAGTATCCCTTGCCTCGAAATAGTCTCAAAATAAATATTCTAAAAATTTTACTCATATTTCTGAAGAAGATTGTGGTCTGGGTCTGTCCTTTCTGATTCTCTCAAATCCCAATATAAACTTTGGCTCAAATAAAAGTTATTAGATTTTCACGGGACATCAATCAGGTTATTTCGTTTAATTGAAATTCAATCAGGATTTGGTATGACTTTCAATATTAGGTTTTAAGTCTTTTAACTGGAATGTTACCAATAAAATTATTTATTTATTATCTAGCCTTTCATTAAACTTTTAATGTGGGGGAACTGCAATGAAAAGCTTTTCAGTAAATGCTTTTTATTTCGAGATGTTTTCGTGAAAACCTCAACCAACCCGCAGAGGATTAAACAGCTCGTTTGCCAGTTGTTTTTGCCGCCTCGTTGGCTGATGGGGAAAGTTAACTCCTGATGAGTAATATCATCCTGGATCCTGGCCTGGCAGAAAACTACATAGGATCCATCCCCAATCCCCAGCTTTCGGGCGCGAATAATCTACAGAATTATGAGTGTGTCGTGTGTGGCATGGATGTACTTTCAACGTGTGAAGCTGCCACTTATCACACTCCCACTCACACACTTTGAATGCATAAAACATTGTGTGGAGCACAATGGGGCCGCTGTGCCGACACATGTGTCTGCCACACGACAAAACAACAACAGTAGGCCACTTTCACCCGCACTGTCAGTCAGCCAGGCATCCATTCCGCCACTTGCAGCAACATCATTAAAATCCCCACCGCCGGGAAATGGACAGTCCTCAATAAGTGTCCACAAATGTCGGCTTACTCTTGGCCTGGACTACTTTTTGGCCAAATATACTTACCTATTTTGAGCCAATTTGCTTAGAAGTTTTTGTTCATTTTCTAGCCAAGTAAGCACTGTAAAAGCCTTTCAAAAATTAAACAACAAATTTGCTAAATGGAATCCGGAAGCACCTGTTAACCCGGCCAAGGTCCATTGGGAGAACAGGCCTACCTTCAAATGGCATTCATTAAATGAGCATTAGATTCGGGCAGGTCCTGTTGTTGTCCTGACAGACAGCTGGCTCCTGGCTGTTTTAGAGTTGGCTAATTAGCAGAGCGTGGCGTTTAAGCCAAGAAATAACTTTAAAACTCTTGCCACATACATACATATAATTAAAATTTTATTACTTTCATAGACACACTAAAAGCGATTGCCACAAAGCTCAGCTTACCACAGCGAGAGAGACAGATTGAAGGGTTTAGAGTGAGAAGGGATTAGGAAGTAGTAAGTAGGGAGTAGGTAGTGGGGAGGTAGGAGAGAGTCAGAGGGCAAGTTTTATTTTTTTTTTGGGGGTTACACTTAACACTTAAGACAACAATGATATTTGATATCCACATAAATTCTTACATCCATAGGTACAATAAATATTAGGTTAGCCCCGTTTTCGGCCTTCAAGGTTCTAAATAAATTTCGCATTTTCATTTCTGGGAAAACAAAGAGGACTATTCTATCAAAACTTAACAATTAAATGCGAAAACATAACTGCGAAACTCATTTCACTCTTGCTGGCCAAGAATTTGTGATTTGGTAAGAAGAATTTTCATTTCTTCGGTAGATTAATTAATAATTAATTTCAACTCAGTTTTTGTGCCACTTGATAAGGAAAGAGTTTTGAAAATCTTTCAAGACTCCTGGCTACTATTGGTGGGGCTTATGCTTCCTTTTTTTTGGGGGGTTCTTGACCTGTTTTGGTTTCGGTTTCCGGTGCGGCTTAAACTATGAGATGTGTTGAGTGACTCGAAGGGGTTGCCTTTTGTTTTTGGCCTAAAGCGCCTCATCGGCCAAGTTCTGTTGGCCAGCCTGCTCCATTCGCACGATGACTGTGCCCCTACCGTTGGGATTGGAGCCTTCGGGGGATTCGGATGTGACTGCCTCTGATGCGACATCTTCCGCTATGGTTGTCATCAATGTGGCCTCCGCACCTGCCACGGGCCGTCCAACATCGGTAGCAACGCCAACGCCTCCGGCCCTACCAGAAGGCGCCTCCCGTTCCTGCATCAGTGGCTGACATTGTCGGGAGTTGTCGATGGTTTGGCGGCGTTTCAAAAACGGCATCCGGCTGCGCCACGAATCGAGGAAGTTCGTTGAACCGCCAAGGCTCTGGCTGCGAGATCTCAGCTGTTCCGGATGGTGTGGCTGCTGCTGGTGCAGCTGTTGGGAGGGGGCGGAGGAGGCGCGTCGCTTGGCCGACAGGTCCTTTAGTCATACCTTCTCCTCTCCTGGCAGTGGCGGTCCGCAGCGCACGAACTACAATCAAAAGAACTGAGAATTTGCTATCATGGTGGTTGGCAGGTTGGCAACGGTGCGTCGGCTTCTCTAACTTGTTTCTCAATTTTTTTTTACTATTTTTTTTATTGCATGCGATTAATGCGTATCAATAGGCCAATAGGTTGCAGTTGTGTGTGTGTGGGTGGGGGTGTAGAGGTGTGTGTGTGTCTAGTGCTAGTGCTGCATTACTCATACGCGCCGTAACCCGTGGTACCAAATTTAATAAAGGAGTGTCTAGTATTTTCAAGAGTGGAGAGGGTTGGGTTGGAAAGATAGAAAAAAGCATGTGAAGCTTTTAGTAGAAATCTTACCGAGACCTGAGTGGCTGTGTAGGAATTGGTCCGCGGCCGGTTGCTGAAGCACATCATCCGCCATTTGCGCTTCACTTGGGCAATCACCTCGCCATTGAAGAAACAGAACAAAGTGGCCACACACAGACCCTGAAAGAGAGCGAATATGAATAATAGAAAGAGACAGACTGAATTATCACTAAAGCTTATCGCAGTTGTACTTATTACAATGCCCATTATTATTGTCCTTTTTGTTTCTCTAGAAGAGGGTATAATGGTTATGCTATAACGGTCTGTTATGGTGTGCAAAATAGGGCTTTAATGTTAGGGAGAGGTAAGGATACAATAGGCCGATAAGCCTTTTTAGAATATCAAATTTAAACTGTCTGGAAAACTTTTTAAGAAACAAAATCTCGCCAAATTCATGACCAACCTTTGACCTATAAGAAAGCCCCAAAATCTACTAAAAGAGACTCCAAAGAAGAGTATTCGCAGCATTTACATGAAAATCCCTATGATTTTGTCTGGTTTGCCCCTCAGTTGGTCTTAATACAAAACATAATACAATTTTGCTTGTTCCTTTGGTTATAACCAACAATCCTACGTTCTGAGTCCTTCGTCCGGCGGCTCAATATTCATTTAGCCTGTCAGACGGCCACTTGAACCGGCCGAGAGCCAAGAGCCGTGAGCCGTGAGCCCCTGCTCTTGGCCCGACTCGACTCTTGGCCATTTGTCTTTTCCACTTTCTGGTTGATTGTCGCAGTCGGCATTTGTGTGGGCCGCACTTGGCTGTAAGCCCAAAAATTTATACACATATATATGTATATCCCTAAATATATATATTTTATGTATGGCTGGGTACGTGAACTGACTGCCGCTAGGATTTGTCGTTGGCACTTGGAGGGGCTTCGTTTGATTGCCGCCACACACGGAGGCCCATCATGGACTCAATCAGCCACAGTTGCCATTCAGTCATTCCTCTATTTATACCTCCATACCCTCATCATCGCGGCAATAGGGTTTTTTGCCTCTGAGCATATTGGAAATGAAAAACTTCCTGATTGATTGTCCAACTCAGGCTATTGGTTTGAAGTTAAATGATAACTATAATTTTCCAGCTTAAACCCATCTATGGTGTAAACTGTTTTGGGTGCTTCTACACCCAAAATCTATGAATATAAAAATAAAATGGAAAAAGGAAGGAAAAACAATTGTTATGTAAACCATTTCCATACTGCATAGTTTGTTGTTAGTTAGTTGTTATGGTTAGCACAGTGAGTTCCGGAATATACTTGACCACGGAAGAGATAACAAACACAAAATACATAATACACATGCCATACCCAGGACCCTTTGTGTGTCCTATTTTTCTGTTGTTTCTTCTTCCTATCTGGTCTGGCTCTGAAAGCTTCCTATTTGGCCATGTTTCTTTGTCTTTATGTTTTAAACACTTTTTAGCACTAGATTTACGACTTTTTGGCCAAAGCCATTTATTTTATTTACTCTAATTGCCAAGTCCTTTAATCCAGTTGAAAAATATTTGGTCCAACTAATAAGCTTAAGTAAAGCAATTAGAAAAGCAGAGGAATTTTCTCCAAGTTCTGGCAGTCCATTTAAATATTATGGCAAATTTTTGTTGACATCCTGCGACATTTGTTGTTTACCATTTTAGTCCTGATGCCAGGCGGAAGTTTTTAATTCAATCTCACTAAAACGTGTTTTGTCTCCACATCTCTCGAATCAAGTCCCCAAGCTCTATGCCAAAAAGGAAGCCCCGGAAAGGAGTACAGGGGGCGGGAAGGTCTCCTGGGAAATGTTCCTGGGAAGCTGACAAATGCCAATTGCAGTAAAATCTCTGATTCTGATGCTGATTCAGATTCAGGTTCTGACTTCTGGCTGAGCCACAAAAACAACCAAATAAATACGTTTACATGCATATAAATTTTCATTTTTGACTAAGTAGTTTCGGGATTTTTGCATATCCCCGTGCAGGAAATCTTTTACGACTGTCGACTTCATCACAGTGGCTGTCACAGTGGTTCTTGAGGGGAAAACTTTGCCTTCTCGAGCATGAAAAATAACAGGAAGGGAAAACAAAACAATAAACAAAAGTAAGCCAAGCTGGAATGACTTTAAAGTCCTTGCTCACAACTAAAAAATTTTCTTTCAATCGATTGTCATTGACGAAAGCGGCTCAGGATGAAGTGACTTTTGTGGTTCCATTCAGGAGCTCAACTGCAGCTTAGCCACACCCAGGAACATTTTATTTTATTTCCAGGATAATGGATTCCTTCTTTGTTTCATGCCAGTGGAGCATATTGAATTTATCAGGCAGTTTTCAGATACTTTTTGGCAGAGTTTCTAGAAGTTTGGATTGAATTTTTGATTAAAAGAAAAACTAAAAGAAAGATATGTACTAGATACCATTTATATATTCCTTTGAATGATATATTTTGAGATATATTTTGAATAAAAAATAGGACATTGCTTGCATTTGATGTTGGATTTGTTATTTAATTTAATAAATAAGCTTAGTTTCCTTTGATGTTTGAGCTGAAATGGCTAAATGTATGCAAATCAGCTAAGCTGCGACTGCCTGACATTTGCCAAGGCAACTGCCAGGGAGACTTTACCTTTCAGATACAAATGTATCTTGCAGATAAAACTTTTGCCACGGAAGACTGCCTTTGTCTTTAAGTTGGCCACAAACTGAGAGCACTGAGAATCCTGCTGCGACCATGACAAATATGTTAACTGACTGTAAATGCTGGTATATTGAGAATGACTTTTCTCGCTCCGGAGGATGGCAGGACGAGAGCATGCCAGGGGGACAAGCTCGAGTTGCTTTTACGAGCTTCGTACCGGAGTGCATTTCATGCTCAACTTCCCGCCGGGCAAATGTGAAGAAACCCACATATATTTCCTTTCCGCCGAGGGTGAACTTTGGCTCAATCCCGTCCAGCGTTTTAATAATATTGTTGCTTGGGGCGCGCACATTCCACATGGCGTGTATTTTCATTATTGATTCCGGAATGCAACCAATTTAATGAGCTGTCCAGTCGTCTGTCCTGGCATGTTCGTATTTCTTTGCTTATTTGCATTCCCCCTGATATATTACTTGTTTTTCCAGCACCTAGTGGCCCGACATCGACTAGGAACTAACATCATAACTTTTCAGCCAGCCCAGCGTCGTAAAGTGATTTTATGAAAGCGTGCAAAACAATGGCTGGCGAAACGAGAACGGCGCGCCGTTCTCTGGCAAAAAACATTTTACTTACTTGAAACGAGGCCGTAAATGCCGAGATGATTTCGTATGTATTCTCCCAGGGATGTCCGGGCGCAGGACGAAACGGCGTTACGATATACTGGAGGCCAAGCAGCGGCACGAGCAGCAGGGTAGCCCTAACAGGACGAAACAGGAGGTTGGGAGGTGTGGGTCTATAGTATATTATAAAATGCCTTGTTTTTTGTGCGCCCTGTGTATTAACATGCAAGTCAACGCTGCGTATGCGTAATTTAAAATGTAAAATGAACCAAACTTCCAAGTGCAAAGCGAATAAACAATAAAAGAGCTCTTTTCGGAAACAAAAACGAAAGCGAAAAGGCAGGAGAACGCTACGATAAATACAAGGGAAACAAAATATAATTACGCATTCGCCCCGTAGGCCCTTTGAGAGTTATCCGTTATGGCTTAAAAAACAGGCTCCCTGGCGGTACAAAGGTAGTGGGGATGGTACTGAAAAACTTACCGGAATGCCTGCAGGACAGTGCGAGATGGACCACAGCTGCCCTGTATACTGGCCGGAGCATTCAACTTCAGCAGGACAACGCGTACAATGTTGCACAGGAACAGGAGGTTGAGGAACATCGAGATACAAACGGGCACCACCAGAATGTTGTCGTAGTCGGTGGGGCTCATCCAACAGCTGCAGGAATGGGAAATGAGGAGATGGTTGAGTGGCGGCAGAGTGATTCGATTAGCATTTGCCAAATGGCAGGACAATGTGCAGAGAATGTATCCTGCCATCACACACAGAGATTAACATTTTTTTTTTTGAGATCACTATTTAAGAAAGCTGTATCTTGGCTGTATCAAAAGGAATTCGATTCTTTGACGGATTATCTCAAAGATTATATCAAAGATTGGTAGGTTTCTTCCCAATTAAGGTGCATTTTAATTTAAAAGTAATTTTTCCCTGAGTGTAACATTCCCCATTCATTATTCACTTACTGCATATTTTGCTCGGGAGTGCCTCCAAGTCCCCGGGCCATACTGTAGACGAATATGACGACGGCCGGCGAGCCCCAGCCGAAGGCGATGAGCCATTTCACCAATCGCTTCTCAGATATGAACGCGGCCACCAGGACGGTGTGCAAGTAGAATCCTTCGCAGAGCATCCACGAATAGTTGGAGAGGAGAAAGTAGTGAAGCTTGATGTGCAGGGCCACGCATCGCATCTGGAATGTTAATGCAATGCAGTTCAAAAATCAAAAAGCAGAGACGGGGGAACGGAAAACAGAAATCAGCAATCAGAAACCAGATACCGGAAATGAAAGTTGATCTAACACTCGTTACGTATACGTCACGTGTGCCCACTTACCGGACTCTGATGGAGGAGCTCCGTGTCGGGCATGACCAGCAGATACCAGATGAGCCACAACGAGTTGTTGGCCGCAAACGAGGCAAACAGATTCATGTGGAGGGTGATGCGGGCGCACTTCAGGGACCTGTGGAAGGAATTCAGGATATGCAAACGGCATAAATTTCTGGGCCACAATTCGTCGGCAAGGAATGCTATTGGCTGAGAAATGCAAGGCATTGCGGTTGACGAATTTGCATTTCAGCGCCAAAAGGGCAAGGGTTGTGTTTGGTTTGAATAATAAAGGAATATTTTTTATAATAAATATTTTATGGAGATAATTAAAGGATATCACTGAGATTTAAGATATCCCCAGTTAAAAAGCTGCCTATCTTCATAAACTTGTCTTTAATCAAAGCCAGGCAAAACCCAACTGTCCATCTTTAAACAAATTAAATGAGAATTTAAATTGAAATTCTTGGCTATTTTCATTCGAGCTTAGTTTGAATTGTGTTCAAGTGTCGTGTGGGGTTGACTCACTCACTCGGACACGCTGCTTTGTCATTAAACTTTTAATTATCCACTTTCTTTTTTGTTTGTTAGGGAAAACCAAATTCCCACACGTCTGTAACCCTGTTTTATTTGCCTCTGGGTCACAAATTTAAACTCATCCTGCCAGCTCTATCCCTATCTCTACCTCTAGTGATATACCGGTCTCTATCCCACTGACAATAAACAAACCGAGAGCACTAATTGGTCTGCAGGCACTGGGAAATTAATCGATATCCTGCTTGAGGAAGCCAACTCAGACTGAATTGTGTCGGTTTGATGGACTGCGAGATGGGATGAAAGTGCGGAGGAAGTGGAAAAAATAAGACAAAGTATTTTCTCATTTCCGGCGTCAATTGTGCGGCATTAAGTTAGTGAGTGCAATAAGCATTTTGGGCCATATCTCGCAGGCTGCCGAGCCAGTTGATTAAGCCGTTTGACATTCCAGTAGTTTTTTTTTTGGCGCCAACCGAGCGATTCTCCATGGCTGCTCCCAGGGATTAAGGGCTAAGAGAATGGCCGGCACAGATGAAGGAATCGACTTACTTGAAATAACCCAATATGGCCAACGACAGCAGGATGGCCAGCAGCGAGATGCCGTAGCCAATCTCGTAGATCAGATTCACATTGTGCTTCCACTATATATTGGAAAGGAAGGAGTAAACGATTAATAGTTAGTCTTGGCCCGTGTGGATAGCCTTACCTCGAGGTCATCGAGATTTACGCAGGTTGTGTAATTGGACCAGGTTTTGTTGGTCAACGGATGTTTGAACCACTCGCCCTCGATTCCGCACTCCTTGTGGGCATATCCTGTTGGTAATAGATGGATTTTATTGTTCAGATATATGGTTAATTTATTTTATCTATTTTTTCACGCTTTTAAGACTTTAATTATGTAATAATAATTAATTTCAGAAACCCAAAATCCCGGCAGCCAATTTGAAATGCAAATATTTACCCAAACTAAATAAATGCGATTTTATGATTGACACTTGGACAAATATTGTGAAGCATTGTGCGTTGTGGTCGATGCATTTAATTGTATTAGCCATTATTTATTGCATATGCCACCAAGTTAACCGCAATCCATTTGTTGTGGCAGGAATTTAAAAATAAAACCATTTGTTTGAGTGGCATAATGGCTGGTGTTATTGTGAAAGTTTTCATTGAAGCCAAATCAAACCGAAAGTCATGACAAAAACTTGGTTTCTTGCTTGTGGCATGTCGAGTGTTGTTCGATTCCGAATTACCGACTTTTCTGGCTGCAGTTGTTCGAGTGGCACTTTTTGCTGGAATTGTTGAGAAAGTGCAGGAAATCGAAATTGCTGCATTTTTTTCAGCACAGGTAAGGAAGGTTTTCCTGCTCCCTTTCGTTACTTCTGGCTTTTGTGGACGACGATCTTTCCCAGAACCCATTTATCGCCTTTTGGCACGCAGACGGATAAAATCACGTATACGCTCTGTGTGGCAGATAAGTAGCCGGCTGGGGGTTGCCAGCGGAAGGAGTGGAATCGGGCGGGGCACACCACACCGACATCCGCCGACCGGAAGTGCCATAAAAGTTAATGGCGGCGCAGTGCCAAAGCACATAATCTTGTACAAGCTGGCGGCGACCCCGAAAGGAGCAAAAAAATAACAAAAAAGAAAGGATGGTGGTTGGGGGGTTGGTGGCACCACAAGCTAAATGTAGTGAAAGTAGCACTTTCTTGGCCCTTGCCCTCGTTGTTTTTGTCATAACAAAAAAAGTCATTCAACTTTCGCCATTTTCGCCGTCGTTGTCCTGGTCAGGGCTTAAGCTGTGGCATGTCGCCTTGCCCCATATTGCATACGCTCCCTCCCCATTAATGCAAATTGGCATGCAGCGCACGGCGAATGATTTATTCCATAAATTGCCTCAAATATTTATACACTCGTTTCAATTTATTTTAGCTGATATTCTATGCGCCCGTAATATTTGCTTTAATGCTGGAGTTAATCAGCATTTGAAATGCGTGAAGCATAAATTTTGCATAATTAATTGGTTTTTGTTCTGCCCCCGAAAGGGAGTTCAATTGAAATGTTTTATTAATTCAAAATGCCCTCGTCTGATAATTACGTATTAAATGATGCACATTGTGCGCCAAATGGATGAGTTTTTGTTATTTATTCGAATTATTAGAAGTGTTGAGGTTCCCACTAATGATGCAACAATGAGTTGACAAAGCTTTTTCATTCATTCACTTTTTGTGGCATCACCAACACCTTGACGAGCCAACTATAATTAATTATTTTCATATTTTATCTTTCCATTTCGATGACAATTCTTTAAGCCCGATTCTCTTCAATTTAAACATCAGTCATCTCTGCCCCGAGGCCCCAGCCATTTGGCCTTGTTTTTTAACAAAACTCTGCAAATTGCGTCAAATCAGCTGAAAACATTTCAGCATTTTATGGAGAGCCTTTCAAGGAGCCAGAGATCCTTGCTACCTGCGTGGTTTTCTGAATATTTTATGTTTCCATACGACATGAAATCAAAGCATAAACATAACAACTTTCCGATTGATTTGGTCTGGCTGGGAGTGTATTCCCCTCCGTTTATTTATGTATACGTATGTATAACGAGGAGCCAGGGGATGAGGCCAATTAGAGGGTAGCCTCTTACCAAGCCCCCTACAACACATTTCCCTTTCGGCCAAAAACACACACACGCTTACCACCCCGCCAAGGGAGGTTGTTGTGTTCTTTTTTCGTGTCATATGCAGAGATCCCAGAGTGCTGACCCCAAAAACGGATGTTGCTTTGTGGAATTTAATAAACAATTCAGCGCCAGCTCCAGCTCCACTGCCAGCCACTGTTACTCCACTTACTTGCTGGATCGAATCCCGTGATGAAGTCCGGACAGAGCTCGTAAGCGGAAGTGCCGGCGGCCGTATCCGGCCAACAAAGCCAGCCATCAAAGGTGCCGGCGCAGTAGGGCCCGTCTCCTGTTTATTGGTGGAGAAACGCAAAAAAAGAACGTGAATACAAGGGAATGGTAGCAATTTAAACTTATTCATGCATAATGGCCGCCGAAATTGCAGTTGGCCTGGCCAGAGCCACGGGAGAAAAAACCATAGTGCTGCCAGGTTCTCATTAGTTTTTATTGAAGTTTCGCGAAAAAATAGTAACGAGTTGCGCAGTCTTTTTAAATTAATAATCTTTTGGAAAAATCTAAAGGGAAAACTAAAAATGCAATTCAAAATTGGTTATCTCGAAGGAAAAAAATTTTAAAACGAGTTTTAAGTTAAATATTTTTATTAAATATGGCGCTATTCAAAGCTCGAAGCTACTGGCGACACTACTACTGGTTCACTATTCCTTAATCGGATGTAAATTGGCAGAGCTATGGCTACAGGAAGCGAGCAAGGTGGCGAAATTTGTAAATCCCATTTCATAGGGAAGCCTCTTGAAAAAACTAGTTTTAAGCAATATTCTGAATGAGAATTGGCGCTACTAGAAGCGCTGATGTCAAAAAATTGTAAATTGGCAGAGCTATGAATACCGAAAGCGGGAAAACTCAATATTCTGTTTTCATAATTAGTTTATTTTTAAGGTTTTGAAAGAGAACGTAAAATATGTCAATAAGGCAAATAGAAAAGTTTATTGATCTAAGGGTTCTTAGTAAAAATACTGTGTCTGCTTCCTAATACAATAAAAATTATTAAAAAAAGGTTAATGATATGTTTTTTTAAAAAGGATTGGTTTTATTTTTTAAGTAATTTTATGAAATCTTTATATTCTTTTGTTTTTTGGTATTCTCTTGTTAAGTTTTTATTCCCTATAGTTTTTTCTCCGTGTAAATACAACCATTAAGAAGAGGGAGGTAAAATGAACTTACCCTCCAGATGTCCGCTGCCATTTAGCCTCGCTTCGCAGGCTGCGCGTAATGCATCGAAGTCCGGACCGCTTTCCGCGGCACTTTCGGCAATTGCAACGGCTGCCGAATTGCTGGTACTGGTGGTGGTGCCACTAAAGCTGCTGTTGCTGCTCTGGTCACCCATGGTTCAGAGTCCTGAGTCCTGCAGCAGGAGCTGCGTCAGCTGAAATGCGGCAAATAAGTTTCGTTAGTCAATCAAATTGGTTTTGGAAAGCTCATAAATGTGGGCAGATGTGGGAGAATGTGTCAGGATGTGTGGGCCTTTTGCCTTCCCAAAAGTATTTTCCGATTTACGGTCTGTTTGAAAGGGAACTTAATTGGTTTTCCAACAGCTTGCCCCGCAAAACCATTGCACTTTGTAACAGACTGTTAAAGTTGTAATGGCGGGAATAATTGCAATCAATGTGTGTGATTTATTTTTTGGTTGAGGTTGGAAAATAAGCAATTTAATTAAACCCTAAAAGGGTTCTCCATCCACTCCCTTTTATTATCAAAAATTTATTATAGTATATACCATAAACTGGAAAGAAAAACTCTATGCACAAGTGAGGTGTTATCTATTTGTGTCCCTAAAAATATTCACCTGTTCTTGGAAAGACAAATATTTGTGTTGTTTTTTGTTCCAATTGCTTTTGTTTTGTACATCCAACTTGCAACAAGAAATGGTCAGCTGCAAAGACAAAACACTCGCATATTTTTCCGATTCCAAATATGGAAAATCGAACACACAGAACCTTACGAAGCAAAAGGACAAATTGCGGTTGAGTGCAATGAAATGGAAGTTCAACAGCATTGGGGCATGTCAGGTGGAAAGAACTGTGCGGTTGCACCCCAGATTTGGGTTTTAGTAATCTTATCGTTTAGGCAAATCGGTAAATGCACTTCAATTTGTCAAACTACTGTAACTCACATCGACAAAAGGAATTTAAACCCTAATCATCCTTAAAATGAATAAAATGGCATAACATTGCTTGATATTTTTAAGGATACCCTTTTTTAGACTCCACAGATTTTCTTTCAGTGCCTTTGGCAAGGCAAAAAGTACCATGAAAATGAACAACATAAAATCTAGGATTGCAAATTGGTTGTGCTGCTAAAAGGGAAATCGACCGTGGGTGGGGTAATGGCTGAATGCATTCTGTGTGTGCACAACACTTCTGCACGCACTCTTGTTATGCTGACAACCGACTACCATGTTTGCTTTTCGAGTGTTTGTTCCACTTGTGCGTGTAGTACGTAGTACTACTGTGTTCTCCACTTTGCTTCATGCTTGTGTAATAATAATACAAGTTTTATATTTATTGCACAAATTACACGAAATCGCCCGACATCACTCAGGCGCTCGAGTTCGGGCTTAAACCAGCTCAGCTCGGCTCTGTTTCTTTTGATTTTTTTTGAGACAACCTCGATTTTGTTAAGCTCATCTCGCAGAAATTGGGTTTAATGCCTAAGCTGAGCAGACAAATTTGGTTATTAACTGGCCATACATACTCATAAAACTGATTTGGCGAGGCAAGAGGGACTGAGGGCCACTTAAATTTTACGATGTCTCGGTACAAACTTGCCCATAAATCGCCGACATTGAACCTGAACCTGGCGAGGCAACCTCCATTGAATAAATAAGCGATTTAGTGTCAATAGTGGGAGAATGGAAAATAGTTAGTACCTTTAGATAGGTAAAGATTTGGCTACAAGGGAGCTACAGTTCTTTTTTCAGAGACTGTACCTTAATATAGTTAGGGTATAAAGAAAAGTCTTAAAGTCATAAAGTCTTTCTCTCGATGCTTACACTTTTTATATTTTATAATAAATTTTTATTAAATTCATCACCTTTTTTTATGTTTTGTGGTTATGAATTTAAAAGAATCCATTTGCTTGGCTTTGCTGTTGAAATTTTTGTGTTGCCTACTTTCTAGCGTTGGCTTAAATGTATTAGAAGCTCTTAATGCGCCTACATGTGAAATGAGGCTTCTCCTGACTTCCTACCCCCTCCTCCTAACCACCCCCTGCCAGATTTACCTCCCTGGCACCCTCTAACCCCCCTTCCAATCGGCTAATAAAAATATTTTTACGACAACGCGCGAAACTCACGCAAAACGTTGGCAATAACAGAAATTAGCAATAAAAGCGTGAGGAAAGTGCCATAGGCGAAAAGTAGCCAGAAAAAAAGTTGGCACAGTAAAGAGGGCCAAAACAGAGGGCGGCAGGGCGTGGCAGTGGCAGTGGCAGGAGGAGCAGCTGTGATGTGTTAAACAAGCTTGACTTGACTTTGGCAGCCCTGCGCTAATGCCCTCGATGTCAGGGATCCTTATATTGCATTTGATAAAAACGAACGGGAGGAAACTTCAATAAAAGTCGGGCCGGGAGCCGGGTGGGGGCTGGCTATAGGAAATTGGGAGGGGTGTAGGTGGGGGAGGGGCGGCAGATCGGTCGGAAAACATAAAACTGGGAAATGTATTTGACTTTGTAGCCGAGTATGGGGACGGTACATGTGTAAGGCGTCTATTTTAGCACTCAGCACTGAAGTGGTGGCCCAGGGACATTACTCCTACAAAGGGACTCCTAGGTACCCCACACTTCTAATTCCATATAATCAAATACACTGAAAAAAATATAAATTTTTTTAATCTCAATTAATTTAGATTTTTTTCAAAAATTATAAATGTATTTTCGAAAATGTTGTTTGGAAATTGTTTTTTTTTTACGAAAACTTATACAACTGTCTCATAACTATATAAAAGTAATAGGGTAACTCATCAAATCTCTTAGTTTATTTATTAATCAATGTTTTAATAAATATATATTAATTAAATAGTTATTATTTACTTGTTTCTAATATATGTATAGAGATATATATTTAAAATTCTCTCAAAATAATATTCTTAAAATCTAAATCCACCCCTGTCTTTTGAGAACCACAATATATTTTTCCAAGTGAAATTTTACCGCCTTTCTAGTCAAAACTTCTGAATGAAATGTTTTCTGTTTTGAATCAAACACGACAAAAAACCTCGATGTATTAAAAAACTTAACCAAGCGAAATTGTGCCGTGCATCTGTCAAAATGTTTTCGATGGCGTTTCGCTTGGGTTTTTGTTTGGGTTTTTATATTGGAATTTCTGCGTTCCCATGACGTATGAGTAATGAAAATGTTTGTTCGCCGATTTCCAATTCGCTGGCTGTCAGAATGAAAACTGCAGAATCAAACCTGGGTTTTAGTGGCACGTTACCCGGTGGCACGAGACGAACGTGCAACAAACCCCGCGAGTTGTTTATCTTCATTCCCCGTTCAGATGAAAGGCGTCCCTTGGTTTTTTGTTCAATGTTGGTGCAGAAATTTATTAGGCGCATAAATCATGCAACGATGTCTGCACCAGCTCTTCCCACCCACTCCCTGATTTATGGATGATTTTCTTTAAAAATTTCGTTGGCTTTTTAAGCAAAACAATGGCATCAATTATAGAATGTGGTATAAGAGTGGGTAGTGGTTGGATGGGTGCAATTAATATCGCCATGAATTGTATGCTAACTTGAAAGAATCGAAGGGCTATAAATAATACATGTTGTGCTTAAACAGATTGGCTAAAATCGAAAGCCATTTCAACGGAATTTCATACATTTTATAGAGTGCTGGTGGGCTGAGAGGGATTTGTTGAATGGCCCTTTTAAATTGTTTAAATTACCCTTTCACTGGCCAGCTCGGCTCGGCTAAAACAATATTCCTGCTACTGGTTTAAAAGCCATGGCTGAAACGGGTTTTGACCCTGTTTCTGCAAACAGTGGGATTTCATTTGGATTTCGCTGAATGCTGATGCATTCAATCGTTTCTCTGCAAAAAGCAAAAAATCGAACGACAGAGCATAAAGGACAATTTATGAGTTTTCAATTTCACTTGCTTCTCGGGATTACATGGGCGAAACTGCGCCCTGGAATTACAAATAAAAACCCAATTTATTGAAGAGAATTTATTTACTGTTTACCACCGATGGCAAATGGTCTCTGGGATGACAAGCTGCGACTCAAGGCTTAAAACGGAAAACCATTAATGATTCATTGGTTGAAAATGAAGAAGAGGATTAAAAACATATAAGGACATGATATAATTGATTTTATCGTCTATATGATACCTGGTACTTGGTACTCCTCTGGACTACTCCACTCTAAGGTCTTATGTTAGAGTTCTAAAAATGTTTTTTGTTATATTTAACTAACCTTTAAAAAATTATATTCTTAGGGTGGTTTGGAAGAATCCACTGAAAAAAAAGGAAATTAGGAAAACAAAAACAAATAAACCGATTTGGCCGAATTTTCGTCATATAATATATTTTCCATTCAAAAATCTTTTCAGAAAAAACTACAAAAAGATTTCGGAATTTGTTGATACTAAATGAAATACAATACTTTACATACTTTATGCCTTCCTGCCTTCAAAAAGTAAATGTTGTTCGCTGTGAAAATTTTCCACTTAGCAAGTAAGTAACATTCTTGAATTTATTCATTTCATGATCACCCAATAATGTCAGACATTCGTTTCGTTGAAGCAAGGAATTTATTCAGAAGGAGAAATTGGAATCGCTTTGTGCCCAGGCAGTCTGAATTGTGTCCGTTTAAGTTGGCCATTCAAATCGCATTTTGTCATCCGGCCAAGACATTCCGCACATTCCGGGCCACATTCCAGCGACTCAGGAGGGGAATATGTATCATAACCAAGAACCTTTTGTTGATGATAATAATGGCGAGTGACAGCTGCCATGGGTACGATTTGAGAGCGTGTTAGCTGATTTATTTAGCGAGTGCAGTAGCTCATATTTCAAATAAATATAAAGTGTAAATAAGGAAGTGCTCAACAGGCGGAGTGCGGGCGGAAGGACATCCATCCTTTTAAAGGGCTCACCCACACAGTGCCAGTGTCCTTTTTGTATCTGGATCCGGCGCGCCGGATGTAGCTGCTGTCAGTATGTGTGTGCTCTGGGGATTACGTCGGTTGGGCAGCAATAGCTGGAGAGAGCTATAAAAATGTTGTTGGAGATTACCAGTACAAGCGATTTATTTATTTTCCACACCCTTGCCGAGTACTCCGTACTCCGTACCCCTAATGGAATGGAATAATTTATACCGCTGGCCGGAAGAACCGGCAAGCACGGAAACCCCCGACAGCCGGAGTGAGCCAGCAAAATGAAGTTTTAAAGAAAACTGGGCTTACAAGTGCATTGCTGGTGTTTTACACTTTGTGCCACAATCTTGCTTTGTCTTTGCCTTCGCTTGGGCCTTTCGACCTTTGTCCTGGTTCATTGCTTTCGGCTTTAGCTTTGCATATCCACTATGAGGAGGTGCGTACACGCCGGTCGCTCAAATGAAATACGTGCCACACGTGTTAAATGCCTCGTGTTCCTGCCACCTCGCAGCAACAATTGCACAATTTGTTCGCGAACAAAAAATTTGCATACGAGTATATGTCTGAGCCGTGTGAGGAAGGTGTGAGCTGGGAATGGACTTTGTTTGCCGTCTGCTGTTTATTCTTTCTGAAACGTCTTGCGGTCTACTCACAAGTGCCTCACACACATATCCTGTTTAGGCCTCCCCTTGCCACCACTTTCTGGCCATATTTACAACCTTAACAACAGCAGAAGCAGCTGCTCAAAGGCACATTGCATGTGCTGAATCCTTTTCAAAGTGCGACAGTCTTAGCAACAAGCCAACACCTCCTTGCCATGTCCTTGCTGTAGAAAACACAGGGAGAAAAAAAGAGGGAAAAGTTAAAGGATATTGAATCAGTATGGTCCTTCTTCTCCTATTATTTTCTCGCAGTGCACTTTTCCCGCATTTATTTAACTTTGTCATTTCGCCCAAAACCAGCCAGAAAGATGGCTTAGTCGGCAAGAAAAGCGGGAAAATTCTTACTTTAACTGCGCTTATTTGTTGGCCTGCTTATGTACTTTGATTTCAACAACTTTTCTTCGAGGTGGCGGATGAAAAACATTTACTTTCCCTTGCCTTTCGCGGCCGAAGTGCACACATTTTTATTATTCATTTTGTTATTGTTTGAGGAACTTTTTTGTGAGCTGGGAATTTGCGTTTTTTGTCAGCTCTTATAATAATTCCAGTTGAGGCGTGTTCATCATAAAATTTGATTATTTTTCTTCTGTTGCTAGGATGGAGACTGTTTTTGTCAAAATACTTGTCGTCCTATTCAAAATGGAAACAAGGAAAGTGTTTTTTTTTTTTTAAATTGGAGACAAAGGAAAAGGCAGCTTGCCAAGTTCTGGTCAGTCATTTTTTAAAAAGTCTTATTGTTTGCATTGTTTTTAAGCTGAAAGGAAATAATGTTTATTTTCTTTCATGGCTTCCCGAAAAGAATTATTTTTTGTTTTCGGTTTTTACTTACAAAAGTTTGAAGCCTTATAGTTTATTAGCTTCCCAGATTATCTACCAATTTATTATTATTCTTAGGATATCCTTGGCACTTTTGATTTGCTATTAATTGTTATTTACTGCGTAACCTTAACACTGACTCTGGAATTAATTTGATTTCACCATCATGCCCAGGAATTAGGCCCAGAAATTAGAGTTTTCCGAGCACGATGCTAAGATAATTATTCGGCCTGCTCACGCACTTTAGCTTCCTTCCTTCCTGGCGCCTCCAAACGAACTCAATTCATATCAATAACATTATTTTGTGGCTGGCTTTTATTTTCCTTACTGTTCACTCAGCCAGGCCTCGAGCTTGTGTTGCCATCTTCTCCTTACAATTCTTTTGGGGCAACACAAATTGGTGTAGGCCACATTTTCTCAGGACCTTCCAGCCTCAAATATCACGATTTTCGGCGCACTTTTCACTTTTCATATCAGCAATTTTCTGCACGTCTCGTTGAGTTTTGTTTAAATGTGTTTACAATTGACTTCACCCGAAAGGCCAAGGGGATACATACGAATATTTGTATTGGAACATATATATTTTTGTATCTTTTGTGAGCTGTCTTAGCACAAATTGTTTTGTCCCCGTCACCTTGCTGGCTCTTACAAAAATTCGGCTTTCTCGCCGCCATAGCCTAATGTCAATTGGCAGGCAGTTTGATTTTCATATTTCACTTCATTTGCAATTTACCCATTCCAGCAATTGTTGCTCTATTCATATGGAAATTAGGTGTTCGGGCTTGGATTTTCAATAGCTTTTATTGCTTATGGTTTTTTAAAGCACTGGCTTTCTGGTTGCTAATTTTGAAAGTGTTTTTAAAGATGTTTTATGGAAATACATACATATATGCAGACACAACTACATATGTTTCTGCTTAAAGATGGATACATTTTAGTTCTAACAAGGAGTTGTCTTAGGAAGTTCTTTAAAATGTTGATTTTATTAGTGATTGAATCAATATCCTATGGATGTTAGACTACTTTTTTAAGAATTCTTAGTATAAATATAGGAAGGATCTATTTGAAAGCATAATTAAACCTAGGGGCGTTGCCGCATAATTACAAGGCTATTTAAGTTTATTCTCTTGAATTCTCAATTTACTAGAAAAAGAATAATAAATAAAGTAATCTTGAACCATTTTAAATTATATACTCATCATATATGTATTGTGGTAGAATATCTCCTATTATGTTTAAAGTTTTATTCAAAAGTGTTGCTCACAATCCCCTGAGGGGATCAAAGTGCAATTGTCAGAGGCTCATCTGTCTTGTCAATCGTGGGCTGGGTTGCCTTTGAATGCGTAATAACCAAACAAAAGACCTGGTTCAATAATTCTCGGCGATGCTACGTTGACTTCTGTAAGGTCAGTTGTGTCTTTTGTGTTTGAGTTGCTTTCGATTTCAGAAAGTTGTTGCTTAATTTTGCATATGGCCCGTAGACACGGACACTGACAATGGAGAAGTTGGCGGAGAAGTCAAAAGTTGACTTAGGACTTTCACACTGGCTGGGACCCTTTGTTGGTCGACTTAAATTTATTTGTGATTTATTGCCATTTGATGTGGCGCAATTTGTAACTCACAAGCAATTGAGCTTGAAGGGGGCGAGAACTGGGGAAGGGAAATTTTGGAAACGATTATAGTATCTAATGTCGAGTAAAAACGAGCCGGAAACAAAGTTGCTCCACTCGAGTTAGACATAAATTGTTTTGCAATTGCCTCACTCTCGGAGTGGTCGAAACTTTTTAATTAAACTTTTGAGTTTCCGCCGGCAAAGTTTCGGGTGAAGTGGTCGGATGGTCAGTGGTCGAGATACAACTATAGATCCGTGTCCAAATCTAATCTGAATCAATAACAAAGTGTGGACTACGTCAATTGGTTCTGATGGCTGATGGCTGGCTGCCCTGGCTGGCTGACTATCTTTTGGCCTTAGGAACAGAATCAAAAATTAATTAAATATATCTCGGATATATTACGGATCGGATGGCGCGTGCTAAGTTTGTGTTTTGGATTCCACTTGCACTTGTTGCTCCGGCGAGGTCAGATCGTAAACTTTGCCGACAGCTGCAAACTTTTGTGTTGACCTCGACTTGTTGGTAACGAAACCATGCGTTAGCCGGGCCAAGAGGCTCTTTGGCTGCTAATGAAGTTGAACTTGTTGAGTTAATTAATTCAGTTGTAGTGTAATTTTTCTGGCTCAAACTTTTGCCGTCACTGATATTTAATTAGGCTTCAGTTGACAACCAAGGGGCAGGAAAGGACAGGACAGGACAGGACAGGACGAAGACAGGAGCATGAGCATAAATCTGCGTGCAAAAACAAATGAGTTCGTTTGTGCGGCATGCACAAATGTATCTGCCAGATACAATCACAATTTCATTACAAACCAGCCATGTGTGTGTAAGCCGCCTCGGTCCCCGGGCGATTTCTCTGGCCCGGTCTCCTGTTCGCCCTGGCCACATTGTGTGCTTGGCATTAAGTGCTTATCTGATTTGCCTTCTCGCCCACGAGACAAAGGCAAAAGTTAAAGCCAATTCCAATGTCCATGCTGCAAGCCGCAAGCCTCAAGCCGAAGCTGAAGCTGAAGCACAAGCCCCATACCATGTACCAAGTCAAAGGAACTGTGGGCTTTGAACCTTTGTGGCGCGTTATCGAAAACTGTTTTGATTGCACGCCTCAGAGCCAATTAAAGCGATGTTGCCAATTTATCGCAGCAGCAGCAGCAGCGGCAAGCCGAATGACCATCCGGATAATTCAATAAACTCGGCCAGCATTATCTCATGCCACTGGTCGAAAGAATCAGAGCTCATGGAGGAGCGACCACCTCCTTGGGGAGGGCGCTGTGGGAATCCTGTTTGTGCATTTAGCAAATTATGAACATTATGGCAAATGTTCAGCCAGACTGCTTGTTCGGATTGCGTTTGTCGTACATATGCTAAGTGTACGGCATTTGAGATCCAACCCACCAGATAAGCCATGCCGCTCCAGCATAATTTTCCATATCTCATGCTGCATGCAACAACCAAATGCCAACTGGGTTAAACGAATGCAACGCTCGCCCTCAACCGAAATATTTCAGACTGGGAGAACGACTTCCTTAAATGTGGCATTTTGCTTTGACTTAATTAAATGGCTCTGCTTATGACAGTATTTGGCATGACATGTTCTTTGAAATACATTCCTCGATAAATTCTAGTCCAAGAACGGTATACTAATTATATTTGCCGACATTCCTTACTTTCCTTTATTATTAAACTTTTGTCTAATATAGTAGGTATTGATTATTTCACTTTATTTTTAGGCATCCAGGAAAATATTTAATGGAGGTTTAATTGACATAAATTAAGATGCCCACTTTCTCAAATAGCAAAACACTCAATTACCCTTCACTCGGCGAGTGAATTTCGAGACGATGACGCCCTTAACACTCTTCACACTCCATTTACCTGCGAGGGAAGATGTTGGCCATCCCGGCTCCTTGTGAATAAAAAAGGACGAAAATGAAATGGAAAATGGCGATCCCCTCGAGGGGATGGGGTACTCAACCGTGTCAAAGGAAAGCGAAATTTCGAAATGAATTTTCGGACAGTGAATTATGCCTTCCTAGGCTTTTCTTCTTTTTTTTTTGCCTTTTGGCCGTATCTTAATTACCTGCAATTTCGTGGCCGCAAAACACTCGCAAAAAATGGGCCAAGACGGTGGGCAGGGAAAGGCAACAAAAGGTTCTCCTTTTTAAAAAATGGGAAGCTCCTTGAATAGATCGTTTTAATTTCAATGGGTTGCCATGGGAGTGTGGACCAGGAGCCGACTCCTTGGCTCGTAAAAGGATATGCTTAATGTATGGATTTTGTTTTCCAACTCTTTGTACTCCTCCTTTGTTACTCGGCCTTTGGTAATACAAGCAGCTGGAATGGGCCTGGTCCGGCAATAGACATAATACGCCATAACTTGGCATAAATTATGTGGGTCCTGCCCGAAGCGGGCGGCATAATTGCTGTTTATGCATACTTAATCAACTGTCCAAAGTCGAAACGCAAAGGATTTAATGACGAGCCGTTGCCGTTGCTTTTGCCTTTGTCCAGCTAAAATCAGCCACAAGATTATTATTTTCTATTCGAAAGTACAAAGGCAAACTGATGGATGGAATTATGTCCGAGCACGGAAATTGCACAAACTTCAATTAGTTTGCGGTTTAAGTTTCAGGCCACGATTGGTAACATGGCTCAGTTCTGATTGCTTTCGATATGAAGACATCCACTCTCCGCAGGACTGGGGAACATATCTGGCCGTCAATCAGCTGCCACTCACTCCGGGGACAGTCGTGTGAAGATGGACATTTGTTAAAACAATCTTAAAGGGGAGAAGTTGGAGAAATATAGAGCTCTTCAGGGGGAGATATTAAAGGTTATAATATCAGAATCAATAACAAGTAAAGAAACTACTTCCACTGTATTCCCATGTCAAATGAAATATCAAAGAAATAATAAAACTATTTTGTTCTCTGACCCCAGCTCAGATTTCTGACATTCTGCGGTTAGGTCCTTGTGGGATATATTTATGAAACATTTTACATTATTTATACCCTTCAGGAACTCATTAGCTGGGATTTGCCGGATGGCGGCAGCACGACAAGTGGGCGGGTTGGTCGCTCATGGTCAATGTGGGAGGGGCTAGGCTTTAAAGCCACCCAAGCCGAGAACATTAAGAGCAGCTGACCTTTGACTGGGCGGCTTAATCCCCAGCTCACAACATTCCTGCCCCTGCTCGGGCTGCCGGCTAGTGCTTAGTGGCACTCGACTGCTTCAATCCAATGGCAGGACACTCGTTCAGTGAGTCACTCAGTCGGCAGGATACTTTACAAAAGCGGGCGCTAATTGAAAGAGAATTTCCTGCAAATGTGTCCCTAATTAATGTTGCAACATTTGTTGCTAAAAGTTTCGACTTTTGTTCCACAGAACAAGTAATTAGAGCTTGTCACAAAAGGGCCGTCTGCGTTTTCTGTTTTCTGTTGACTGTTGGCTGCCGACTGGTTTCGGTTTGGCCATTAAAAAACCCAATAAACAAGCTAATGAACATCAAATGGCGGCATGTGACACGACAAACACAGGACTTGAGGCCTTTAACAAAAAAAGGCAACAAAGGCGTCAATTTGGCAGGCAATTCGCCTTGGACACTTGGCCACAAAAAAAAAAAGAACTCGCTTTTCCTTCTGCCTCTCTAATTAAGTTATGCGCGCTTTTTTAATTGCTCATTACATACGGATCCGGGCTAAAGTTATGAGGGCGGACCGTTTGTGTGGGCGTGGGAGTGCCCATCATATGTATATGCCGCCAACGCCACCGCTGCCGTTCCTGGTGCTGGTGCTGCCTTCCCTTGTGGCTGGTTGCATTTCGGATTCTAATGCAATTTTCATGTTGCGCATATAAAGCAGGCAGCGCACCAACGCAACAGCGCCAAGAGAAATGTGTTTATTTATGCCATGTGATGGTTGTCTTGCAGTTGGAACCTTGCCACATGTGCCACTGCCGCAGCCCAGGCTATAGCCGCAGCCGCAGCCGCTGCGTCGCCCCATAAATATTACGCATACGCAGCATTGCCGGCGGGCTGGCAAGTCGCTAACCTGGTTTACCTATTAAAGTGCACGGGCCCCAGACAAAGCAAAGAGTCAGTTTATCATTAGAATTGCATTAGGGCCAGCATTAGCATCGCGATTTGGAAAAAATGCAACTCCCACGCACGGTGTAAAGTTCAAAGAACTATGCTGGCTGTTTTTCTAAAGTGCACTTATCAGTTTCGAGAGTACATTTGTCTTTTAACAAGTAAATTATATGCTTTCCTGTATCTTATCTATTAGATTAACTTGCAGATTTTTAATAAATTCTGTTTTTGATAAAGTCTGGCATATAAATAAGTTTTAATTTGAAATTAATATAGTTATTTATGTTTGGATGAACTTATAATCTTATCATTCTATTTTAAAATTTTTATAGAAATTTCTTTAATCGAAACTTTTAGCACAGATTTTTTTTACTTCGTAGCTGCTTAGATTATGATAGAGAAGTATGATACTTAAAGATATGTGACCTAGAAGGTAAAACATATGACAACCGCGGAAATATTAGACGAGTTAAGACTAGTTACATACATTTTATCAACAAGTACCATATAGGGTCTAATTGGGTCTTTAAATACGTCCATTTTGTATTAAAATATCGAGAAAAATACGACAAAAATTTCCGATTTCCGAATTGATCCGAATTATGTGAATTTTATTTCCTTTTAAAATTATTGAAAAAATATTCAAATTTCAGTTAGCCAGATATTTATGAGAAATGTTACTCGAAATAGTTAGTCCAAAAAGGAATGACTTTTTAAAAATTATTAAAAATACAATTTTTACGATCTGCATTAAAAAATTTGATTAGTTTGGGAAAGGTGGCATTTAGCCAAATTTCTTTTAAGACACCTTTGAACGATTTCGCATCAGATTCAAAGGTATAACATCCGGGCCGATCGGGCGAGTATTCTCCAAGTTCTAAAGCTATTATTCTAAAATTAATCAACATCGAATAATTATTACTCTAATAATATTATTTATTTAATTACTCATATACTTATTGGCCATTTAGCTACCAATAAGGATTAAATATCACGTATACGACCCAATAGTTGAATGGTTATTTACCCTTCCGGTAAACACTTTTGATCTTGATTCACCGAAAGCAAGCTGTCCTTATTTAATTAAAAAATTAATTTATAAACGTATGAGCTGCGAGGAGTTTCTCTAAGGTCAAAGCTTTCATAATTAAAATCCTTCTTTCTCATTAAACTTTCAACTTTCCTTACCGAAACTTTAAGATTCCTACACAAGCAGTTTCACTTTAATTGCAATTATTCCTGCCACACTCTTTCACTGCCTGGGGCAGGTCGCCGCAAGTTTCTGAAGGCACGCCCCAAGGAGTGAACTCTTCGTTTCTATTTAAAATTTGTAATGACAAGTTGATTTGCAGCTGTCAACACCTTGGGCCAAGATGGGAAATGGCATTTGACGTGCGACTTCCGGTGGGGGGAGATGATGTGTCAATACAGTTTGTCGCGTTAACAAATATTTTTGTAGGGCACAAATGCCTGGTCGGGCTTAATGCGACACCCACTGCCGCAAAGTTCTTGTTGCAACTAATGGCAACAAGTGTCTGACAAGTGTTTGCTGAGGGCCGGGCCAAGAGCATGAGCTTGGCAATTTGTGCGTGATTTATGGGCCGAGAGCTCCGCTTTCGTTATCTAAAGAGCATATCGATGTTCGCCGTGGCACGATGCTGCAAATCATATTCCGCGGTGCCTGAAGAAGGGACCATTCTTTTTTTGTTCAGACCCAAGATATGCCACTGAGATAATGATAATTTATAAAAATTATAAAACCAAAAGCACATTTATAGAATCTGCAGGATCTTAAAGAATGGGAATGGGAAAAACAGTCAGTAACTATCACTATCTGTTCTAAAATATTTTCCATCTCGCGGCACCTGGAATTCCAAATCGGAAGTGACCACCAACAGGTGTCGGTGTCCCTGGCCATGTTCGTGGCTCGTGGCCTGCCGCTTCGTTAATTTATGGCCAGCTGGGTGCTGCCAATGACAGCGTGTTGCAGCATCGCAGTGAGAGGAGAGCTGCATGTTGCCACTCCCGCTGGGGCAGGGGCCTGGCCCACGCTGCAATTGATTAATGTCAGAGCTGCAAATTAAGCCTGAAACTCTGGTCTTTATTTTTTGGGATTTTGCTTTGCTTATTGCCACCAAAAAAGAAACAAAAAGGAAGAGCGATACACACACGTGAGTGCCACCTTCGAGTGGCGGATGTTTGTGATGCTTCATTAGTGCTGACATTTGCCCGGTGGCACAAAGGAGCTTCAGCTGGTGGCTCTGCGGTGACGTGAACTGTCACCAGCAGAACGGGATGAGGGAGTGGGGCGATGGCGATGGCTATGGCGAGGGCGGGGGCCATGGGCCTTGCCCCAACCAAAAAAAAAAAAACTTGGGCAGACCCGCTGGCCTGTCAGACTCAGTCACAATCACAGAGCAGCAAAAGTTGCCAAGCAAAACTATTTTTCGTGACTGGAAGTGGGTTTTGGCCAAATCCGAAGTCGCTTGGAGTTGCTCCAATAATTCCCTCTGCTAACGATCATTGTTGGGTCTTGCCTACGACTAAATGCCGGGCCAAGAATGCAAGCCAGGTCTTTATCTGTCGACAATGAAAAAAAAAGTATATCTAGACAAGTAGTACTACTCAGGCCTTCCAGATCATCTAACATTTTTTTCTCAGTGTGTGAGGAGGAAAATCACGATTCTTCCAGGAGCCAGGGCACCTTGCCCCGGAATGGTCATGACAACAAGGCCTCCTCTCTGCAACTAGCCGAGCATCCGACTAACCGCCTATCTGGCATCAGCAGATGCTGGCTCGCTTTGAAATGTTTAGCCAGCAGACAAATAAGTTGATGTTGATTGTTTTTGCTTGGATGTGGCACGTAAACGATACTGACAGTCGCCGGCCGGGCCAGGCTAGGCCACGGGGATCCATCTGGCCGGGGCGAAACTTAATTTCTACATTTGCCGGCAGATAAAGCGCAGAGTGGGTAAACTGGTAGCTGAGCGCACAGTGGGCCAGAGCCATCGATCCGAGCCACGGTGCACGCATCCAGCACGCACCTCCTCCATTAGACGCTCTTAGTGATTGTTAAATTCCAATTAACAACTTTTTTCTGGCCGGCGTTCGGACTGTAGAGTTCATGAGTTGGGCGCTGCAAGGTGGAAGATGGAAAGCCAGAAGCTGTAAGCGGCAAGCAGCAAGTCGGCCTTAAAAGGCCAATACCAATCTGCCGGATTCAATCCACTGCCCTGAGACTATGGCTAAGACTGAGATCGAGACTGAGACTAAGACTGAGAACAAGTTGTTTTGCCGGCAATCCGGCTACCCGGTTGACAACGTTAATTGAACCCGCACACACCGGGCACACATCGAAAAAGTCGCATAACTTTTGTAGTTTGTTTGTTTTTGGTTGTGCCTTGGTGGCAAGTACCCCCCAAATAGACCACACCCTCTTCCCCCACACTGTCCCAGAGGCAACTGTTGCAGGCACTTGTCGTGTGAGTCACGTCGCGATTTGTTGATGATTTTTCCTGCATTGTAATGCTTTATGGAGACCCCATAACAATTAGTTTTAATTTTCCTGCATTTGCGTATGGTCAGTCCGGCCTTAACATTTGCTTGGCCAACTTGGCCAACTGCATGGCTGCTTGGAGGTAATGAAAATTAATTGAAAAATTGATTGAAATTGTGCACTGAGCAGTTCAATCAGCGCGAGTCTCGTTTGTTATTGTTTAGAATCTTTTTGTTTGGTTTAAAGGGGAGGAGCTCTTAGGCTCTTCGGCGATTTGAGAGCTACGGCGCTGACCGAAATAGCTCAAAATTGCAATTAATTTCAAAAATGCTTTATACAATAAACACACAAGCCACTATGATGATGATGATGATGATGATGCCTGAATCAACATTTCCCACTGACTGTTATACAATGAAGCTGCTGAAAATTTGGACAGCGAATTAATTTGGCAACTGGGCGGGAAATAGGAAATATCAATCAAAGAGCCAAAGCCGCGATTGAAGGGCAGCTGCCAGTGTTTGATTGAAAAGGGTTCTATGTACTAGGCCAAATTTGCAATAACGATTCCCTTTCAAATCGCTCGACAATTGCCTTCCTCAAAATAGCTTCCAAAAATAGCTGGAAATCAGCGAAAACAAGAAACACATCAAATTGAAATAAAAAATATTTGGTAATGGTACAATAATTTCTAATAAATTAACATTTATATTAGGTTGAAAGTATGCTAATGAGTTTTTATGGCTTGCCATTGAACATGCCATGAAACATAAATATGAAATTTTACGATTGCCGCCAGTTACTGTTTTGGCACCTAATTTATTTAATGTGTTTTTAAATCATTATGCTGAGGCTAACTAATGGAATTTAATGGCTTAATTAAAAGTTAACCAAAGGTACTTTATCTATGAGATAGCATTATTTGCCGTCATCCAGCTGCATCCAGACACTTCCTGAATTACCCTGCTCAGGGGCAGTGATTTATGGATTGTATCTTGCAGGTCTGAAGCTCCCTGGTGAGGTGCTGAGATGCACTGTGCACCCATAAACTATCTTTGACAATATTTACTTATTATCCACCGCATTTTGCGCTCACGTGGACACAAAATGAAAATCTGAATAAAGTATAATGTATTTATCTAAATGCATTTTCCGGCGAACGGCAAAGAGCAAAGAGCTGTTTACTTCTCCAGAATTTATTGTTTAAAGTAAAAGCAAATTCCTGCCACCGGGCGCGTCTCTAAATGGATGATGGACGTGCTACACAATTGCGAAATGTATCTTTGCCTAGTATCCGTGACATCTACGCTGCAGTTTCAGGCGCCACGTAAGCGGCTAATAGCTGCTGGCAAATACACGGCCGAAAGCAAACAGCGAATAGCCAAATTGTTTGCTTTTGGCCGCCAGGCTCAACTTGTTACAGTGACAAATGGCAGCAGATACATCATGATCATCGGTATCGGCCCGGTAATGATAGTGTCGGGTCGTGCCGTGAAATCATCATGATTTCATAGAGATTGCAGACTGAACGCACCTAACAATTAAAGACACTTTGGCCAGATCGTAAGATTTATGGCCTTACAACGTGCGTCAGCGTTCCAGCATCAAATTGGAAAATTGGAAAATCAGAAATCAAACGAATCGGACTCTGAATCGGATTCGGAATAAAAGAAATGCCAGTGCTGATTTATGCAGCTGCTCGCTGCTTCCATCAACAAAAAAAGTCAATTTACATTGGCCGTCACCCCGAAAACTAAATCCTTTGAGCATTTTCCCCCAAACAAAATTTGCATAATAGCCAGAGTGGAATATCTTAAAGATTTCCCCTTGATTTTTAAGGCTTAAAAGCCAGGACCTTAGTCAAACAAAGAAGTCATAATTTCCGGCTCCCATGTGTGTGGGTGGTTTGGTGAGTGGGTCTTTGAAATATTTTTCCCATTGTGAGTTGGCTTACCGTGTTAAGGAGGCTCTCGCACAAGGAATTCCGCCTCCTAGGCAGCCCGTCGCATATCCTGCGGCGTTGCAGTCCTTTTTGGCCCTGGGACCAAGCTCTAGATTCTTGCAGCCGCCGCCGTGGCGCGTTGACGTTCCCAGCAGTTAATTGAATTAGTTGTTAATTTATGGCTATGTTTTCACTGGGAATTTTGAGAATGTAAAAATACGCAGAGGGCGGGGAGTGCGGGATGCTAAGGACCTTCCAGTCGAGGCTCGACTGTGGGACTTGAGTTGATTAAATGCCTGCCACTTAAATTGGCATTTAAGCGACGCGACTCACACGCGATCTTGCTCCCGAGTCCGGAATGGACGAATGCGGAATCCAGAATCCGGATGACAATAGCGTCGGGAAAAAAAAAATAATAATAAAATGAAAAGCAATAGAACTGGGAGTCGCCACCGCCTTCGGCTCCGCGACAAAGAAACACACACTTTTCAATGGGTGAGCAAAAAGTTTTTATTGTACACCCATTTAGTTTTTAATGAGCGACAATTCCCGCACACGGATTCGAAATAAAACGGTTCTGGAGCGGAACGCATCCGTCGGATACGTTCCGAATACGCGACAGTTGGATGGCAACTGAAGTCCAACACGAACCGAACCAGCCGGCATTGGCCCGTCTTATCACAGGCGGGTCTTTGGCAAAATGTTCCGGCCAAGCTTTTCGCAGAAAGCTTATTTGCCTCAGATTTCCCACTGGGGTTCAGCTTTGTTGCTCGCAACTTGTTGCACGATGTTCGACGGCGCTTCTGATAAGCGAATTCAATATAATTGGCACTTTAATTCATTTATAAGCAGGCGCCGCTCATTAAACTCGACTTTAATCGCCTCTAATCTCACTTAATCTCTCAAATAGACGCCGAATTCTAATTTCAACGCGGGTTATTATCGCAATTTGATGGCTTTTTGTTTGTTTTTTGAATACTGAACGGGTAAACACTTTCGATTTATTATGAACACTTGTTGATAGCCCTTTGACTTGAAGCTCTCAAATGAGCAAGGACAAAAGCCAAGTACACTACACCTAGAACTTTTATCGAAAGCTATCCTTAGAGGATAAAGGAACCAAAGCTTGGAGTTCCTGTAACATGTAAAAGGTCTTCTTTTAAGGCTACTACACAAACCTCTACTTGTAACCCCATTCCCGTGTGATTCATAAGCCTTCAAAACTAAGAACCCAACCCCATGATGGATGACTTTTCAACCAATCTAGTTAATAACTCAAATAACTATCAGGCGTTTAGATAAAGCTTAGCCGAGATTGGAATCTGAGATATGCGTGCCACTTGATAGATAGTTTCGCACTCTGTCCGAACAAGCAGATAGTCAGAGTTCTTGAGATAATATATCGCGGTGTCTGGTAATTGTCACCTTCCCTGATAACTAAGCAATTATCTCCAATTCATGGACTCTCCCGTAGAAGAAAGAAGCCGAAAGGTTTGGCGGGGAAAAGCCCTAAAGTCTTCATGGGCATTTATTTGCCAAATCAGTTTCGAGGGCGTATCTCTTTGATTGCCCGCCGCTAATACTTGAATAAATATTCATTAAATCTTCTGATTAAAGCTTTGTTTTTATTGCAAATTTCTTTCTTTGTTTGCACTGCTGTCGAAGAACATTTCACCATTTAGTCGACGGTGTAGGTAAAGGCGAAGCCCGCCTCGTTCTGCCTGTAGATATCGTCGCTGTTGAAGAGAACCAGCAAGGGGCCAGGATTGTTGCCTGTTTCGGAGGGCAATTTGGATTAGTAAAGGGATTAAAATGCATATAAGAAGTTGATATAGTTTGAAAGTTAAATGAATCAATAGCTCAAGAATGAACACCCATTTTATTTGTCGTCCCAAAACCTTTCTGACTAGTCTTCCCACAAAGCTTTTCCCCAAAAAGCTCGCCGCTACTTACTCGATATCACCACGTCCTTCTTGATGGAGCCACAGAAGTAGGTGGCGTGCTTGTGGCTGTCCTCCATGGTGGCCTGGGGCACCATCAGGAAATCGGCGTCAAGGTCGTTGGTGCTATCGGCGCTGTAGCAGGACTCGTCGGTCAGCAAAGTAGTGGCCTGCTCCTGGGCACCCACGTTGAAGTAGTAGGCGCGAATGCTGCCCAAGTCATTCATTTAGATTATTAAGAAAATGAAATAAAAGTCAGTAAGCCTACTTAAGAGCAGTGGTGTCCGTGTCCCGGCGGAAACAGATGGCGTAGTTCATGCGGGATGGGTAGATGCCTTGACCCTCGTTGTAGTTGAAGGACTTGACCACACCCTTGGACTGGGGGAAGTACTGCAGGCAGCCGGGAGGGGCAACGAAGAAGCCATCCTTGGTGCTGGCGCTGGCGCGTCCCTCGATGATGGACTCCTCATCCAGATCCAGGGAGCGAACTGAGGCGCCGGCAGGGCACTCCAACTGGGTCACGGTCATGTCCCAGGAGGGAGTGGGAAGGTCCGTGTATCCCACACGATTAGCCAGGGAAAAAACTATATCCACTTGGGTGTCGCCATCGGTGGCGTTGAAAGGCACATAGATGTGCTGCCACACTTCCGTGCCGCAGAGTCGCAGGCCATTGACCTCAAAGTAGTCCTGGGTGCACTCGGCGTAGCTCAGACCGGAATCCGCCTGGGTCTCCAGAGTGGGCTGGGCCAGGGTCATGGCGAAGTCGATGCGCAGTTGGCACACGTACTTGTTGTAGGCCTTGATGTGGTACTCGCACTCGCGGGGCGTGTTGGTCGGATTAACCAGGTTGATGTTTTTCGAGGACGCAGTGCCGCCACAGGTGGGTGTGGCCACCGAGGCGGACTGGACGGCGGCTGTGGCCACCACCAGCAGGAGGAGCAGGCTGCTTGCAACGCGGTTCATCATCGTTCTGACTTTCCGAATCGACCACTCCACCGGCTTTTATTCGCTTCGATTCGGCGGCCAACAATCGCAACTGTCGCGCCTGTCGCCGGGAATTGTCCGATCTAAGTCGAAGAGTCCGATTAAAAGTACGAATAATGTCAGCAAACATGATCGATTGTTTTTATCGCCGAGCTTTCCCCCAAAGTGCCACCTGCAAACATTCTGCGTCAGTTTATTAAAATTTAATGCCCGTAAACAAGGTATTTTAGTCAAGAGTTCCAGTGCCGAAGTGTGATTTGATAAAAATAATTAAAAATAATTTTATTGGGGGCTTAGAACAATAATTCGATTTATTTCCTTAACTTGTTTTCAAAAAATATTTCATTCTATTCTGTTTATCACTAGAAGTGTATGCCCCACTACTATAAACAAGGCCTCTTTTTAAGCCCCTGGAATCCCAGGGATTATCGATAAGTTTAAGCCCGATTGACAGTCTTATCAGTCAAATGATATTTTAAACATCTATCAGTTGACAGACAGTTTCGTTTTATTTTTACCCATGTATAGTTCTTATTACCCCCCAGAAAATAGCTGGAACCTTGACTGCATTCTAGTTCTAGTTTCTCAAATCTCTGATTGTGCAATTTGGCTCTAATTGGGGTCTTGTTACTCTCACACACCCACTTTTCTTTTTCTCTTTTCACTTTTTGACATCATCATCGTTATGGTGTCACCCACGGCGTTGATAGAGACACCTCTAAAGATCTAGACCCTTTTTGGACCGACTCTGAGATTGAACAAACATAACCCAGTTTTGAGGTATTTTAGATCAGAGTAGTGGACACCTCGTCGAGGTTCAATGACTCGATCGTTGGGCGATCGGCAAACAAGTTAAAAGACGCAACTAGCCCGGCTTGAATATTCATGCCGGTAAGTGACGATCCAACTGGCTACCAAATATTGACACGCCGCTGCTTCTAACATGAAAATCTCATCATCGCATCGCTGCCAGCGCTTGCCGGAGTATCTTTGCTTGTAAGTGTATCTGTATCTGTGGGATTCTTCGGCCGGAGAAGTGGTATAAAAGCGATGCGTCCCCCCGAAAACTCACACAGTATCGAAGTGAAAGTGCGTGGGCGAAGTGAGTGAGAACCGGGATCGGATTGAGAACGAAATACAAGGATTATGTTTGGATATACTGGGTTGCTGTGGATTATCGGACTCGTGGCCTTTGCGCAGGCGCAAACGCTGAATGAAACGAGTGGTGGGGTGGCGCCTCTGGAGTCTGGTATGTGGCGCCAGGGCAGGAGGAGAAGTGTTCTGGCAGACACCTGCACCACCAACAGCGGCACCACCGGCACCTGCCTCACACGCTTCAAGTGCATGCGGCAATCGGGCACCGTAAACGGATATTGTGGCACCTACGGTGTTTGCTGTGAAAGTGAGTGACTATTGATTCTCGTTAGAAGTATTGCTTATTTTTTTCTCCTGACTAGCCAACCTCCAAGTGGGCGCTACTACCCGCCAAAAACGATCGATTATCAAGAGCCCTGCCACATTCGCCACCGACCTGATCACCTACACCGTCGAGGCGATGAGCAACAACGTCCAGCAGCTGCGCATCGACTTCGAGCAGTTCGAGATGGCCCAGCCGGTGGATACGGACGGTGTCCTGGACTGTCAGGACTACTTTGAGGCTGGGGGCTTCAAGTTGTGTGGCGTGAACAACGGACAGCATCTGTATCTGCCTTTCAATGCGGCAACCGGAGTAGAGCAGGTCACCATCACCTTTGCTGTGCCCTCCAAGTCGACGGGAACCAACTGGCGACTGATTGTGACCCAGCTGGAGGGTCCTCCCATTTCCAGTAGACGTCGCCTCACCACCACCGCAGGATTTGGAGCTAGCACCAACTCCTTGCAGGATCTGAGGGACATCTTCGCCTCGCATCACGCGGACTATGAGCTTCTGGCTCCTCCGGGCTGCCAGCAGTACTACACTGGGCTGACGGGCACCATTCGCAGCTTCAACTTCCAGAGTGCCGTGACCAGCAACTATATGCCCGATCTGAGCTACAACATTTGCATTCAATCTTCCACCAGTGCCAGCATGATAGAGTGAGTTTGACAGTTATTATGACTGAGACTTTGATTTAAAATTATCTCTTCCAACAGGTACAGCTTCAGTCAGTTCTCCATGTCCATACAGGACGGCACTGCCGAGGGTTATGATGAGTTTTGTCATCCCACAGTCCACACGGCGGGCAGGCAGGAGGATTACCTGATGATACCCCAAGGAATTCTGGCCAAAAACATGGCCTATCAGCCCACATACTATTGTGGCACTAACGAAAATCTGGTGGTTTATGGTGAGTTTTTCTTTCTTTTCATTGTTGGACATAAAGTAAGGAGCTATTAATGATATCCCATCCTCCAGCTTCTCCACCTTACTTGCTGCACTTCTCCAGCGACGACCTGACTCTGGACAGATCTGTGGAGACTGGGTTCAGCATGACTTACCGCCTAAGAAACTCACTTCTTTAATCGTAGCGACTATTAAATAATATCTGATAGGTTTGCCCGCAGGGCACACAGGAATTTAATAAACTCGAATGTCTTTAAGCTGCTGTTTGTTGTGTATTCAGTTAATGAGCTTGTCACGCCTCAAATCGAGGGGATTATGACAATAATGGGGAGGGGCGATGGGTGGCTTTGGGTGGGTAGACCATCACGGTCCTGCACACACTCGAACACTTGCAAAAAGTTCGAGAAACGCATTAAGGAGCTTGTGCGGTCAGCGACACGATTATCCTTTTAGTTGCGTAATTAGTGTGATTAAAGTCAAGAGCTTCGAGGCTCGATGGGGTGCCCCAATACCCCAATAGCCCCCTCGCAGCCGCCCCTAGCCGCCAGAAAAACATGCATAGCTTGCCACAATGGAGGGAACAACGCCAAACAAATAGAAATGTATAAAATGCGCCATTGGCGGCTTTGAGTGCTGAGCATCGAACCGAATAGTCCCCTCTTCTTCGCCTCCGGCTCTGAAACCACCTCCGCCACCGCCGTCTCGGCCTTTCACTTTGACAAGGTGTTAGTTTTGAGAGTCCGCTAATTGACGGCTCGTAGATTCTTCGGCCACCGATCATGGCTCATTTGGCCCGGCAGCAGCACCTCTGGCACCTGCTTCCAAGTTTTCGGAACCACTCATTCCCATAATCACTCTCTCACCCACTCTCCACGCCGAGCCACTCAATTCTGGTGTAAATTGTAAAATAAGCCAATCAGGCACAGGTCCAATCCCAATGGTCAATATTGGTGAGTGGTTGGGGGTCTCTTTATGGCTGGATTAGCGGGTTCGCACCTTCTCTGAGTAGCCGGAGGGTGGGGGTGGACCAACTAGCCACCAACTAGGTCCTACCAACTAGCCACTGCCAGGCTCTAATGGCAAGTGGTAGTAACAAATAAAGAATAAAATAAATACCATTAAAAAGTCGAACATTAGATGTATGGGACTTATGAGCAGGTCCCTAGGGAATGGATAGAGAGTATATGGGTTACCCAATCAGTTCCCCCTAAAAACTAGTTTAACAATCTAAAGTTTAAGGCTTTTTAAGTTTAAATAAAAAAGGTTAATTAAGTTAACAATATCAGTAGAGGATTGTGGCTTATATATCCAAATTCCAGGGCACTGAACAGTCGCTGCACTTGGCTTAATTTCAACTAAGCCATCGTTTTTCGGGCCAAACAACAAGCCATAAAGCAAAGTTCGCCGGGCATGGCTGGCAGCGGCCTGGCCAGGTACAAAACTGCTAAATGTTGCTCATAAATTAACGCCAAACTAAACTGCAGGAGGGGCGGATGGTTGGATGGGAGGTGGCGCCACCGAGGGGTGGCTAAGGCTAAATGCTGTGAGTGGCAAAAGATCGACGACAGAACGGCAACGGCCACGGCAACGGCAACAACAGGCGGCAAGCATCAGCGCCGCAGCTGCAGTGAAAATAACGAAAATGCATTTTAAAACAACCACCCACCTTCACTACCACCACCTCCCGAAAGCAAACGAGGCAAAAGAAGAAAGGAGTAACGTTGTTGCAAAAAGAGAGTTGCAAGATATAGGGGGCAGAGAGGACGAAGGGATAAGGAAAGGGCAAGGGCAGCGTTCCAGTGGACTGGCCACTCGCCGGCATCCTTTCGCCGTATCCTTGCTGGGTGTCCGTGTGTTTAAGTAATGATTTTGCAAAATATGCGCAAAAGTGCCAACACCAGCACCCGGCAATATGGTGCCCCAAATGGACTGTAACCGGAAGTGCGAATAGTATGCAGCTGGGACGGCCACTTGACCAAGATAAGATACTGTTTCGATTCGGGGCTTAAAGAGGTTAAAGTTAAAAGGCAGGGCTAATAAGCGAGGAGGCTAAAAACTCGGCCATATTCGAAATGCATGCCAATTTGTCATGACCATGGCTCGGTGGGCGAAAAAGTAGTCTACACTGAGGGAAATTTTAAAGGATTTAAATAAATTAAAACTAAAAAAATAAAAAAATAAATGAATATTTATAATCATAATCTTACAATTGTATTTAAGCAACTTATACATTTTCTTTATGTGCCACTAGAGCTGCCACAAAATGTGGCACTGGAAATTGTAACGCTCCATGTAAAGTAGACGACTATCTGCCCCCCGAAAACCCCATCCCCCTTGCCCTGTTGTTGTTGTTTTATCAACACATTGTCGCCAACATGCAGGCTCATGAAATGAAACGAAAATATTGAAGGTGTCCTTTGTGGCATGGTGGGTGGTGGGGTGTGGGTGGCCCTCTATCGGGCGCCACCACCCAACGATATACGGCACTGGGCCGCTCTCATAACATTTCTAAAGACAAAAACGGTAAAATCGAAATACAATTGCAATGCAGAGAAAGCGACAAGGATGGCGAAAAAAGTGAGAGCGAGATGGCCAAAGAAAAAAAAAGACTGGAGCCACTCACGTGTGTCCTGTGTGTGAATTTTTGTTGATTTTCATGGCATATTTTACACAGCCTGTAAATATACACGACGTGTGAGTGGGTGTGTGTGTGGGAGTGTAGGGTGTAGGGTCTAGGTGTGCGGGAGTGGGTGTGGTGGTATGAATGTGTGCAGCAAGAAATAAAATTGAAATGAAATATGCAAACATGAAAAATATGCGCCAGCCTGAAAATATGCTACGAAAAAATTGCCAGTTCACCGGGAGGCCCAAACGCACACAGCAACATGCAGCTCATACACTCACAAATATACACACACAAACACATTGGCCACTCGGCTGCGATTTATTGCATTATCAATAAAGTGAATAAATTTTGAGGTTATTGTGGCGTGATAACGGCAATTTTTGTACTTGCTCTTCTGTTTCTCCAGCATTCCAGCGTTCGAATGCCATGCCAGTCCTTGCATATGTATGAGTCTGTGTATGTGTTTGTGTGTGTGTATGCGCTTGTCTCCCAATGGTGGACAAAGGGGGCGTGGCTCTGGAATGGTAAAATCGTGTAAATGGCCCTGTTAATTAAAAAAATCACACCCATGCATATCGTCGATGCCAACAATTAACTGATTAAAAGCTTAAGCCACTTGGCTTAAAGACTTTCCAGACAAATTGAGGGACTTCACGTAGTAGCGGCTCAAAGGATATGTTTTTGAATGCAAAAAATATTACTTGAAATCATAATAATAGATTTAGATTCTAGCTGAATGGTTTAAGGTTTCTAATATACCATTGCCATTTGGTTCAGCCATAGTCCTAATTCAACTTGGAGGGAGTTTGAAAAAGGACAATAAAAAAGAAACTGAATTTCAATCTCATGAGTTATATTATTAATATAGAAGTTATATTATTCTATTAGGGTAAGTTTTATTATATTATTTAGTTTCAATTTTTAAAAGAAAGTCCTCAATATGTATTTATTGTTGTATAATACGTTTATTATAAGCTTTGCTTAAAGATATTACGGTTTTCCTTTAAACAAGACACCAGGGGAAAAAAAACCAAGTAGTGCCTAATAAAATCTCCTTCAATAATTTCGTGGAAATAGCCAAATAGCCGGTTAATCAGAATCTTCCATCTTCCCGCTCTTATATCTTCTATTATTATAGTTCTTATTCATAATATGGCATAGTAAAAGAGAAACCATAATTTTAACAAATTTGACTAGGACAAAATTTTTTAAAAAAATTTAAAATTTTATTTCTTGCTTTTAGAAATATAAGCTTTTTTTTTATAAATGATAGTCCTTATCCGAATTGTTTGGAATTTGGCTGAAATATTCACCTTAAAGTGTCTAGAAAGTTAAATTTTGACACAAAGAAACCTTAAAATAGTTTTTTCCATTTTTGAAGCATATCTTTCATAATATAATAAAAAGATAGTATTTGTCCGTTTTAAAATGTAATATCTTGCCGATCTTATATCTTTGATCTGATATCTTTCATTTGAAAGTTCAAAAGTTTCACTTTTTGAAGTATTGGGTAAAAGGTATAACAATTTCTCATAGCCTTAATTGACCATTTAATTTAAATTTTTTAGCACCCGATTGTAGGACATTATTGAATGCAGAAAGCATAAAGAAACTAGTTAGAACTGAATATTTTTTTCACTCATAGCCCCTGAGTCATTAGAAAAATATGTGGCTAATTAGCATTATTACTCGGCTAATAAACTGCAAAACTTGGCAACGGCACACTTGGCCAACTAAAATCTGGCAACGGTGTTTGAACGTCGTTCCGGTCATAATGTTTTCTTTTCTAATATTAGATATTAGATATTGTAGCCACAGAAAGTTCTTTTCTGTTTACCTTCTCACGGTAACCTGTCGTCCCACGCTGATGGCTTATGACTGGTAACTGGAATCGGAATCACCGGAATCAGTCAGGGATACCTCACACTTTGTATTGGTCAGCTAATTCATGCGATAATGCAAATCGGAATCCCAATCCCAATCCGAGTCCGAGTTTGCTTTTGAGTTTGAGTTCGAGTCCGAGTTCGAGTCCGTATGCAAATGCCGTGCCGGCGACACGGTAACTGTTTGAACTATGAATTTCTCGCCGTTGTGTTTATGGAAATTTCTGGAATTATGCAAAGCGCTGATGCTGACTCATACTCATACCTCCCACTCCAGACACCCAGTCACCCAGTCACCCACTACCCAAACACATACATATGCAAACACTTTGATTCGCAGTGAGTGTAGGTGTGTGTGTGTGTGTGTGTATATTCTAACACCTTTGGTGTGCGTGTGTTTGTCCGACGATTGTTTGCGGCTGCTGTATGACTTATAATATGTTAATCGCTACCGTTTGCATGTTTGCATTTTGAATAATTGCCGTTATGTGTGCGGTCTTAGCCATTGTCGGCTATTGTTGGTAGCCGGGTCTTTTGTTTGTTCATGGCCAATAGGTTTCATTGTGGAAAAATTGGCGGAACACATCAAAACTGTCAACAGATCAAACAGAAAGGAGAAAACAGAAAACAGAACGCAGCAAGGGCGTCATCGGCGGATGTGAGAAGGTGAAAGGGTGGCACTTGTGGTGACACTGATTACGTTGGCGATGATAGCCAACCCCTGAAAGCAGAAGCAAAGAGAGTCGCCCATTATCCTGGCCCCCAAATGAGTGAGTCGAGGAACGTTTTAATAAATTTGTAAACAGATTTGTTAATTTCAGCATAAAATTTTGATGAGAATTCAGCAATATTGTGCACTGTGTTCTCCTGGAGAAAGCTCCTATCTCTTTCTATTTGTCTGTGTGTGTGTTGGTGTTTGGGTGTGTGTGTGTGATATGGTGTTAAGTATGCGTGTTCAACACAAATAACGATAAAAACACAAAGTTAACTGCAGAGCCAGACAGTAACAGCTAAAAGCACTGGCAGGAGTATCTAAAATAATAATATATTTTTTTACTTCAATTACCTCAAAAAATTACTAGCTTAGCTTGATTAAAATACTTAAAATACACTAAAAAATATTTAAAATTAAATATTAAATTTTTGAGTAATTTTTTACAGTGCAAAGGAAGCTGGGATTTTTACGCAGGCAAATGAAACTCCTGCCGCAGAAAGTATGGGTGTGCGTGAGCATACACATACCTATATATGTGTGTGTGTGTGCGTGTGAGGGGGTGGCTGGTGTGGCAGGGTATACCGCCTTCGGCAGCAACAACAATGTGGGGGAAAAGGCGTAAGAATTTAATGAAAATCATCAACAAAGTGAAGGCCATTACGGGGCCGTCCCGAGAATTGGAGGCGTTTGAGGGCTGGAAATGTAACCAAGTTTATGATGAGCCACGAAAATTAAGACTACAAATGTTTGTTTGGCTTAAATGAGTTTCCCAGCTTGGCGACAGGTTCTCTCCTTCTCGCTGTTGTTGCTGTTGTTGGCCTGGAAATAAAAATAAAAACAGCTTGCTGTTGTTGCGGCTGTCCTGACTGGCTTTTGTGTAAAGTTTAAATGCCAGCGAGACAGTTTACATAATGAATGAAATGGGAAGGGGGGTGATAGCGAGAAGGCGTGTGCTTTTTATGGCCGTGTTAATTATTAGATAGAATTCGAAATGAGATTCCGCTCAGAGCGGTCAGCAAATGTTTGTTTGGCCGCCCGGAAAACAGACGGTGCCAACGGCTCTGCCATTATAATCATAAGCATAATGGCCGCGGCCAAAAAACAGTGTCAATGATGCCCGAAAAGTTGGCGCAATGGAGCACGAAACTAATAAGGATAATGCGCGGATCCTTTCGCAGCAAAAACATTTTCGAAGCCAGGCATCAGCGGAAACAAAAACAGGATGACACTGGATGAGACCCACAAACAAAAAAAAAAAACAAAAAAAAAATGAATTCCACCCCAGATCCTAATTGCATTGCAACAGTTTTCGTGTCGCTTCTGCCGCTGCGGCTGCAATTATCGCAAGTGTGCGAAAAAGTGCCACTGCTGCAAGCTGCAAGTGTGGTTCGCTGGTGGCAGGATGAGATGCGTGTGTGGGTGGTGCTCCATAAAAATTCTGCCCCATCTGCCGTATGCCACACGCTCTACACCCGACGCCCGTCGCCTGATGCCTGACGCCTTTGCGAGTGCAAAAGTGCCACAAAGCAAACGCATAAAACGCGACATTTGCCGGCATCAACGCGTGTGGCAAACATTTTTCGGGTTGCCATGAGATCCTTTCGCCAGGCACCGATGCCACATGGTATCCGGCTTCAGCTTAAGCATCCTCTTTATTCCCCCGATTTGTTTCCAAAAAAGCTTTAGTTAAAATGAAACCCCATAAATAGAACCCACAGGAAGCCAGCTAGACCAGAACTTTTAATCCAAACACCATTATTTAATTCCTAAACAAATAAAATGACTTTTTTTCAACATGTCTGTTAATTTATGGTTTGTTTAGTTATTTTTTTTCAGTTCAAAAGTCACAGAACAATTTAAAAACATTTAACTCTATTAAATTAAATAATATATTATACTCATTTCCTAAACCCCCTTCAGTTTTTAGATTATATTTAAAATTAATTGCCTTTATGTGTGCTGGAAATTTATAGATTGAAGAAAAAGTTATGCAAATAGGCAATTGACACTATATTGTATAGTTAATATTGTTTATATATTTAATAATTAATGTTAATCCACTATTTACGAAAACATTAAAAAAAAGCTCAGCTAAAGACAAACCACAGATCAGAATAAAACACTTTTTTATTGGACTGGTAAGGCCATTTTTTTCTATTCCAGTTTTTTATTTCCTGGTCTGCCGCCATTTTAAGAAGGTAACAAAAAACGGTATAATGTGCCATTTTGCTGGCACACATTTTTTCCCGCCGCCCAAGAGTAGGCAACACAATTTAAATAAATTCCAGCTAATTTGTAAAAAGTTTGTTTGGCTTCCCATTCTCGCTAGCTATCGCTTTTTTACGATTTAAATATGCCAGGGCTATTAAATTTGTATGTTTTTTCTTTTTTTCTGTATTTTGGCTACTTTTGAGGGAAGAAAAGGACGAAGGACCCGCGGTGACAGTTTCGTACGCCTCATTTCAATTTGTTTCGTGCTGTTGGCTTGTTAGCCACCCGCTGGCCTTGGTCCTTGCTCTTCTGACCCCTGTGCCACCCTGGCCGTCCTCTTGGCCACGTTGCTGGCCAAAAACTTGCGTTTGGCTATACATCAATGGCGGTGGGACAGTCGACAGGCGACTGTCAGCATTTCTGGCTGAAAGCTGAGCGCCGAGAGCTGCGTGTTTCCGTTCTGCGACAGAGATTAAAATTTTTCAATTTCGCCCCCCAAAAGCCAACACAAGCGTTTTGTGTTTGCTTAGATGGGGCGTGGTGGGGGGGCGGTTCCAGTAATCAGCCACGCCCGCTTACTTTCCTTAGTGGGAAACGGAGATTAATGTTGGCCTGGTCGCCGGCTCCTCTAGCTCAATCAGAAAAGGTAAAAGGAAGCGCATCCTTATGAGTTTTTCAATTAACTTAATGTTCATAAAAAGCTCAGAGCCGCAGCGAAATGCACACTCTAAGCCTCCCACCCTCAGAACCCGGGGAAAACAAACAAAATGTGTTGAAAATTTATGACATCTTGTTTTTTATGGCTCGCAGCAGAGGTGAAACTGGAGTTTTGGGTGGAGGTTCGCTTTCGATACGCGCTCGATTGGCCGCCCCATTGGTCCTTCGAGCCTGTGGCAGGGGATATGCAGAGTTTGTGCTGTCAATTCAATCAAACGTTTCATACATCAGTGGACAGGCCGGCCAGAGCTCCGCAGAGCCCAGAGGGCCAGGCCATCCCACATATACTGATACACTGGTACACTTTAACCCTTTAAACGCATAACACTAACCGAACACGAACGATGCCACTAAGCGACAGTAAAGTGCAAAATTCGTGCACCAGAGTGCATGAAATGTCGATGAAATTCATAAAAACTGCTCACGTTTTATTGAAATAAAATATTTATGTAATGGACAGTGAACTCTTTGCGTGGCAGAGTGGGCGGGTAGGTATGTTTTTTGGATTTGGGTCTGGCTAAAGGTTATTACCAATGGGCTGACCAGGCACATAGTTGCTGTTCTCGATATCGTTTACATGGCAAAATAATCCAAAAAAGGAAAGTTAAATACTCCCTCCTGTTGTAGCGGCTATTTTAAAGTATTTTTTGGATAAAAGTATTTGTTGTTGGCCTAAAAGATTTCCATGTGAATTTGGAAACCGAAACACCCCCGCCACTGTAGCTTAGGATTTGTGAGTGTGTGGTTGTGGTTGCGTGGGAGGACCGTGTTTGGTCTCCGCCGCAGAATGTGTTCACCTTGCTGTTGCCCCTTCATTTGTAGTTGCTGTTGTTGCGGTCACATTTGAAGTCGTAAATTTGTCGCACGTAAAGGTTTAAGCAGCCATCTTACGGTTGCTGCCCCAACCGTCCCAGTCACCGTCCCAGCCACCCCCCAACCTGCACCCCTCATAACCCTCGTCTGTCGCAGCTAAAAGGTTCATCAGATAGCCAAAAAAAAAGAGAGAGAGAGGTGGAGAAGTGGAAAGGAAAAGGTAAAAAAATTATGTTGATGCTGCCGCTCGTGCAACACAACGGTGGCATGCCTGAGAGCCATCGCCGGTGCCATCGCCCACGGCCGTAGTTCTCCGGCCGGAGTCAAAAATTCATTGAATTGCGGCCGTTGCATTATTAATATGCCGAAAAATTGTTGTTGCCTGCCACTTGCCGTCTGGGTTTGGGTTTGGGTTTGGGTTGGGATCAGGATTGGGCTTCAACGAGGGTGGGTGGTGGCTGCTGCAATTGAAACGTGCGACGGCAACTTTTACAGCCGTCTTGCATTTATTTCAATTTGCTGTCTGCGTCCGTGCTTTCTCCGCCCTTTCTTCGGCCGCCTTGCCACAATTCTTTTGTCTTAACTGCCTGTCGCACATTTCTCTGGCTCCCTCGGAATTGTACTCGGAATTTGCCTGCCACACGAAGCTTTTCTTCTTGCCACTGCTGATACTGCTGGTTTTTCTCCCCTGATTTCCTTTTTTTTTGGTCCTTTTCCTGCTATTGCTGGGTCGAAGTCAGGACCTCGTGGCAAATGAGAAGTTCTTGACTCGAAGCATCTTGTCGCCGCCTTCGTTTATTGAAACCAAATAAGCTGCGACCTGGTACAGTATAGAACAAAAGTTTAGGGCCATAGGCGGTTACAGAAGTCAATGAGTCAGGGGAGGCAGAGACTTCTAGTATCTTGACTAGTTGACTTGTTAAGTTAGTAGTTCCTTTCATGTACAAGTTATCCTTGAATGAGTAAACTCATTTATAAATAAAAAGCAATCAAAAATCAGAGGATTACGAGGACGAATACGTCACATATTGGTCAGTGGAAATTCTTGACCTATCGCAAACGGTAAGCATATCACATTGATTGATTTTTCATTACATATCCATGCGGCATCCGATGGGGGTTCTAGGGTCAGAGAATCCTGCCAACTGGTCTATGGCAACTGGGCAACTGGGCAATGGCTCCTGGCTCATGGCTCCTGGCTCATAGCTCCTGCCCCCTGGTTCCTGGCCCTCGGTATGCATGTTTACCACTTCCGCTTGCCACAAGGCAGGGCGATGCAACAACTGTAACAATTGTGACAATGGAACAACTGCATTTTTGGCCCGCACCCACAGTCATTGGGTGGAAGGATGGATGGATGGGTGGGTGGGCACTAGTGGGAGATGGGGGAGCTGTGGCACTGGGACTGCTTGTTTCACATTTCCGTCACACATGCAACTCGATTTCGTTCCGTGACGCCCACATCGACATCCACATTCGCCTCTATCGGGCACATTTTGGGGTGACCCGTTCTCCGGACTGGAGGCTAGGAACAGGAGAAACATCAGCTCGGCTCGGGCCATGTCAATGCGGACAACTTCACTTTAAGCGAGGGACTGGACCAGCATTGGGCTGGACACTGGACGCAGGACAAAAGGACAAAGGACGCGTGGCTGGGGCATTTGGATGCCAAACGCCAGTCGAAGGATTCTCCATGTCCTTTGACACGCGCTCGATTGCAATTTCGCTTTGCATCTGTAAGGGCACTTAGATAAATAAATTATATATCATAAATAAAATATATATATATTAAATTAAAAAGAAAAAGAAAACAAAGTAGTGCCTTTAAAGATTAAATCCTTCCATTATTTAGTAAAAAAATGGTTAAGAATTATTTGTGTATTTTTCTCAGTGTAGCTGCAATGTAAGAAATGACTGGCAGCTGAACTGAGCCGAAGCTCTGTTGCCAGGATACCCCCACAAAATTGCTCAAATGTGCAGCAGCACACTGTTGGCAGTTTCATTCCATTTTTAGGCCTGCAATTCGCTTTAAAGTTACATTTTTCATTTGGCCAGCAGACTGTTTTGGGTGTTTGAGTGTTTGGGTATGTGGGTGTGTATGGATGTGTAAGCAAATATGCAATATCCTGTAACTGGAGCTATAGCTCCTCCTGCAAATCGAGAGCAAGTGCCAGTGTTTGTCATTTTTGAGGCTGTTAATTTTAAACTAAAATCGATTTTTCATCTGGCCATCCGAGCATCTGCCGAATGGCCGGAAAATATTGAATGGCCTGGCGACTGGGAAACAGCCTAGACAGGAGGCTGAGAGGAGGCGCCTATACTATGCGAAGTAGGCGTGGCATTCCCCAGTGTGCCCTGGCAGTGGCAGTGGCATGTTTAACCTCGTTTGCAGCAGACACTTGTCTAATGTTTTATTGCTGTCTCACTGGCAATGCAGTGCGATGCAATTGCAATTGCATAAGACTTAAATTAATTAATTTGCCACACACACACACACACACATACACACAGGATACTTACACACACAAGCACACTGACAGGACAAATCCTTTGGCAAGTGTCTGCCTAATGAGCTGCAATTGCTTTGCCTGCTGCTGGTGCTGCTCCTTCTGATAAAAACTGAAAAGGAGAAGGCATCCTGCCTTGCACACTGACTTCTTGTGTCACACTTTCTTCCGCTTCTGGCCAAAATAAAAAACTTGGTCGAGGAGCTAGAGATGGTAGCTAGTAGATGGTAGCTGGTCCTGTGCCTCCCCCTGGAGCAATTTGTGGCAATCAGCAAATGGCCGAGGCGATGCTGCAGTTGCATTAGCTACAAAATGTGGCCGGGCGACACTTTTGCGTTTTTCGTAATTAAATTAGTGCCACTGTCGAGCATTAGTTACACCCAACCAACCGCCCAAAAACCCAACCAACCAACCGACCAACCACCCACACACAACTATTTCACATACACAAGTGGTCTGGGATCTCGGTCTGGCAGTTTAAATTTGCCCACAGAATGGCCCAGACCACCAGATAGCCCCATGTCCATTGTCAGCAACTGATTTTCCACACTTTTGTGAGCATTTTAAATGTTTATTTGTACGTTTGGTTTTATTTGCAGCTCAGACTCGGCCTGGCCTGGCCAACTTGGCCAGACTTGGCCAGCTTAGTTGTGTGGCATTCTGCGGTCGACTGCAGTCGGAACTTTTGCCTCTGATTTCACGCAAGTTTGTTGTTGGGGGCATTTCCCTCTCTCTAAGAGCTGTGGCCGAGAAATCTGGAAATCTGGTAGCCCCAAATCCACGGTTATTAAAATACTTTACATCTAGCCTATGGCCTATGGTCTATGGCCTTTGGCAGGCTCTCGTTTTCTATAGCATATATTTTTCTAAGCTCAATTTCATTTGGTCTATGCTAGGTCCACTCCCTCCCCGGAAACATTTCCAATTTTAGGTCCCATGGTGAAGAGCTAAAAAATTCAGGTTCTGTAGCAGTCACACAATCCTGTTTGTTTGCCGTGTCGGTTTTCGGCCTGACTGTAAAACTATTTTCGAAGATTTACGACGAAATTGTTTCAAACTTTTTGATTTCGTTTCGTCGCACGTTGCAACTGTTTTGGCCTGGTCGCATTCTGGTCCTGGGAGGACACATCCACCTTCCTTCCACCCTTCCTTGCGGACTTTCAAACACAACTACCCAAAAAATCAAAAAAAGAAAAAAGGATTAGAAAGTACGTGCAAGTGACCCCACCCGACCCGTCTCTGAGAGCTGCGGGTTCTGGCCATTTGTTTCCCTGGTCGAAAGCAATTTAAAGTGCCCGGAAGCGTGCCGCACACCGGTTCGGTCGTCGTCCTTGATGCCAACTTAATTACACGTTTGCCAAAAGCCAAAGCCAAAGAGTCCACACGAGGACACATTTTCACTTTTGCCGCTTTAAGTCCTGATGGCCGATTATTATCTGATATTTGCATCCTCGTCGCTCTCGACTTTCGAGTGCATTTTAATACGCTTAAGTGCATGGCGCAAGCCCCTAAAACTATGCAATGAAAAATAGTTCAACAACTTTATTATGAAATTTCTGCAAGTCAGAATGTGAGCTGGGAGCTGGGAGCAAGGCAATGCATTGCCGGGCCAAAGGGTTCAAAGCTCAGGAAAGCCCAGAAAAGAATAAATAAAAATAGTATTTGTACCAGCATGTACATATGTTGTATTCGGTGTGTCGGTGTCTCGGTTAGTCGTGTGTGTTGGCCCGACTGAAGCGCTTGGCAAATAGAAAACAACAGTTAAACGAGACGGGGCCAAGTGGGCGGGGCGACTGAGGCAGGACTCAACCTCGACTGAGACTGCAACTGAGACTGAGAGGTTGGTGGCAAAGTTGAACCAGCAGCAGTAGCAGCATCAGCAGCGACAGAGACAAACTGACGAGTGTGCTTAGTGGGCCATGCAAAGGTTTAGTTTCCATTTTTTTTGCTCCCTCCCTGCTATTTTTTTTTTTTGCCTTTCTTTTTTGTTTTACCAGATATTTCCTCTGCTCTTGCCGACTCTGAATCTGATTCTGATTCTGATTCCGAGTCTGAGCCCTGTGTAATTGCTAAGAATGCAGCTGAAAGCAGCTTGATATGCATGTGCCGAGGCATATGTACGTACATATGTCCTGCCGGCGGAGGATGTGATGTGATGCCTTGGAACAGAACATCACAAAGGCACGGGGATCATTATTAAGCTGCGACGCAAATCCAAAAAAACTGATGGCTCCTAGCTTTTAGAAAATTCCTTTTTTTCTCCATCCAACTCCCAAAAAGGGGCAACTAACGAAATATCTCGACCAAGTGCAGCTGCTCTTGGTTTTTGTCTGATTATTGTGTAAATAAAGTTAAATGAACAAATTCCTTATCCTTCAAATCATCTGGAAGAGGGTTATTAAGGAATTAGAGTGTTTTAAGGGTTATTTTTAGTTTTTAAAGAAAAAATACTATCCAAGTAATAAAATATATTATTAATAAAATATAGTATTGATATTAATATAATAGTAGTAATAATATCTTACTCCATGTCTTTTCCATTTGGAAAAGAGGTAGCCTACAAATACCTCTAAGAAATCTTTTAGATTTTGAAGCATATTTTAAGGAAATAAATCTATAAATATTTAAAGGATAATGCTCAAGGATATAGCATTCTTCTTTGGTCAGAATGGCAAACTACAATTGTTACTAGTTTTTTCGAAAAAGACTTTTCTTTCAAATCTTCGGTGAAGACTTTATAGTTTCTTTTTATAGAGGTTTTATAGTTTCTTAGTGGTCCCTTTGAGGTCTTTCAAAAATGTCTCATAAAGTTTTTCTATCAAAAAACGAAGCGTGAGTGTTTACTTTGCACTCATCCCTTTAAAAAAGAATTAGTATTTGAATTTGCGGAGCAATTTTAACGCTTGGAAGGGCAGTCATTAAAGCGAAAGTCGCCATCGCAACGGGATATATGGATGGAAAGTGTGGGGCGGAAGTGGGTGGGCTTATGGGTGGCTATGTGGGTGGTGGCACGGATGGGCAAATACAAACTAACAGCATCAAACACATCCGTACCGTTAATGTGCTTGTGCCTTTGTATGGGCGGGTGGCATGTGGTTTGTGGATGTGGCTGGGCGGCCAAAGAGGCAGGGGCGGTCGGTTGGGGAGGTGTGGTGGCACCCACAGTTGGCAAGTTGCATGCGCTTAATGCAAATCCTTGAAACCACTTGCGGCCCACTCGAAATTTTTAATTTTTCCCACAAAAGCCGCACTCGACAGAACTCGAGGCGCATCAACATCAGCATCAGCATCAACCGACCGAGCTGCAACTCTCCGGGTCCGTCCGGCTGTCCCTCTGTGTGTCTTTCATTCGCCCTGTGTGCGTGTGTCTGTATATGGGCTGATGTGGCACTGCAACTTGCAACTGTTGCAATCGGCATGAAACAGAAACACTTTGCTCTGCCATGCACCTAGGCGGAATTACAAGTGCGCGTCATGTTCGTTTGTATTTTCATTTTTTGTTCATATGTCTGTGTGTTAGCCTTCCTGAGAGTGCGGCTGGCTATATGTGTGTGTGGGTGTGTGTGTGTCTACCTCCGTTGCAGATAGCGGAAAGTTGAAGGGGCTGGGAAGTCGGCGATGCGGCGACTCCTAGTGTAAATAGCATAAAAAATGGGAATGAGATCGACAAAATTCCCAACGACATTTGGTAACTCTAAGTATTTTAGGTCTTATTAAGTAAAAAATATTTTAAAAGCTTGTAATTTCAACGTACCAGTACCTTAATAAGTCGTAGTACAGGTCGTATACTTAATATTCAAAGACTGTGTTATAATTGTCATACAGGACGTATACTTAATATTTTCTAAAGACACTTTAGCCATTATTGGATGTCACATTCTACCCTTTAACATAGAGACCCTCTTATAGAGTATCGCAAAGTATAGAGGCTCTCTTTTGGTCCCACTAACTGTATTTTTGTGTCCATGTGCAGGCGTGGCCCAACTCTCTTGCCAGTGTGGGTGCGGCTGTGCTTATGAGTTCTTGCTCTGCAAGTGTGTAAGTGCGTGGGATTCACGGGGAAACTCACTCATAACGCGCTCGGTGCTCATTGCATTCGTGAACTTTATTAATAATGGCGCCAAACAACATGAACACCGCCGCATCAGGACTCCGAAGCATCAGAAGCTCCAGTATCCCGTCCCAGGTTCCCATCATCATCCGGGACTGTCCATCCGTTCCAGGCGAGAAAAATTGCAGCAGTAGTCGAAATACAAAAAAAAATAATAAAAAGCTTACTTTGGGAGGAGTCGGAGATTATATACTCTTTCACTATATGTACTTTTGCATAAAAATATTGTATTTCAAAATAAATCAATAAGAATCAAATGAAACGCCCATCAATCAAGACTACCTATCTCCATTGGATGGAGTTAATCTTATATGAAAAGTATAAATAATTAATAAAATGTTTTAAATGACTGTCTTGTGTGTTCTATTAACGATTTTTTTCTAATAAAAATGTTGTCAGGTATGAAAGTACAATAAATTCTGAATTTGTCCCAAAAAGACCAGTGTGTTGTAAGACCAGTAAATCATGACCATGTCTCAGAATCTTTCTTCAGCCATCTACTATTCGAAGAACCAAGATCCACCTTTAAACGCTTGCCACAAAATATCATTTGGCTAATATTTGTCTGATTTAGGTACAAAATTAGGTACAATTAGGAGTACTCTTAGTCCCAATAAATAACCTTTCAAACTAATTTTTTGTCTCATCTTTAAAGATCGATGGATGCAGATCGAAGTGGATTGAAATCCTTTATAACAATGTATGTAGAACGGCTTAAAATCGGCAGGGATATAAAAATTGGCTTTCCAAAATGTTGCATCTTGCCAAACACATGTACCTTATAAGGACGTACCACACTCTTTGTTGAAAGTATAGTACCCGCAGCAAGAGCATAAAAAAGGTATGCCAACTTGTAACACACATATAAATATATATTTCCCGCTCTATGTGTGGGTTCGCATACAAAAAAAAGTGGCACAGAAAAAAGCAAACGGAAAGGAGAGCAAGAAATGTGCACTGCAAATTATTATTTTTTGCCCGCGGCTCGCTGAAGGATGGGCTTGGGGCTGAGGTATAAGGGTATGGGGTATGGGATGGAGGTGGAGGTGGAGTCTGAGCTGTAGTCTGTTTAATATGCGTTGGTGTTTTCTCTTTTAGGGTGTGGCAGCTACCGAGAAGTGTATGTGTGTGTGTGTGTGTGTTTGAAGAGTATCTGTGTGTGGCAAGTGTTGAACACTTTAAGCGCGTCGCAGCCTAAAAGCAGGCAGCAAGCGACAAGTCATCAGCCACCGGCATTAGCAAAGATGATGACGATAATGATGATGATGGCATTAATAATTACAGCCAAGCATGCATGCGAGCAAGCCAAAGACATTTATCTTTTGCCAGCCCAAAAATGTATCTCCACGGGGGGAAAAATGTTGAGAAATATTAGCCACTGCTGGGTAGGTTTTCTAAGGATGTTAGAGGTTAAAGATGCAAAGCTTGCAAGTCAGAGTAGATTTTATTTATTTTTAAATCATACAAGTTACTTTAAAAGGTAATACTACCATGAATTTATTGACATGACTGATATCTTAATCTTTCTTTCAGTGCACTTAGTGGCATGATGTAACCATCACTCTGTCAAAAATTTCTGAGCGTCAAGTCGAGTTAGGCGATGTGTGTGTGCCTGTGTGTGTTCCTTTTCTCTCAGCTGTGCTAATTACAGCTGACAGTTGTTGTTTTTTTTTTTGTTCTTCTGCAAGCCACAACACACACAAACACTTTCTTGTAGCCTGGACCCTTTATCCACTCCTTTTTGGTATTTGCGCGCCACGTGACGTATGAGCAATGTACGTGGGGCAATTAATAAGCGCCACAAAACGTGGCAGGGTTGGGCAGAGAAGGGGAACTGCCAATTAGATGGAGGGGAGAAAAGTCGTTTATTGATTTCTGTGCCTCTACAGATGCCTGCCTAATTGAATTTATGTATTTGTGTTCAATTGCATCGCTCCACTCCACTCCATTCCATTCCACTCCAGAGTCGGCGGCAATTTCCTTTGCTGCGCCTGCTTCTCATTAATTAAGTGCGCCCTGACCTGGCAAAAATCAAAAAGTTAACATTATAAATTACAAAACAGCGGCACGAGTGGCCTCCTAACTTGAATCACGGCGAATTTTGCGGAAAAGCGGTCACAATGGGGGTAGAGAATGGGGGCAGGGGCTTGTAGCAAAAAGGAAGCGTAAGGACACGGAACAGCCGAAAGCTGCGCTGCGGAAAACTGTCAAGAGTCTCATTTATTGAACAAAGCATTCGAGTGCGGGGGCATGCGGCATTGGGGCATGGGGCGAGTGGTGGCGGGAGAGGTAAAGATTGGCCGCTGCAAATTACCAGCGGTTCGAGGTTCGAGGTTCTATGTTCGAGTGGAGGGAAAACTGACCAAGAGCAGCAAATGAGCAACCAATTTTTATATAGAAATGATGACAACAAGAAGAAGAATAAGGCACAACGGGACAAAAAAAAAAGAAGAAGGGAGACGTCCGAGGGAAACTGTGCGGGAAAAACTGTGGCAACTTTGCCCGTTCTGTTTGTTTCTCGTTTGGCTGGAGGAAACTTCTCCACTGACTTCTCCATCTCTGCCTCCACGTCGCTTTCTCCATTTCTCTGTGTGACTTTTAAACAATTCTCGGGCAGTCAGCGAAGCGACAATGATGATGCAGGACAAACGGTGGAGCAGCAGCGGGACGGAAGCTGAAGAACAGGAACGGAACGGAACGGAACGGAACAGAGCGAACCGTAGCAGGAGCGGGAGCGGTAGCGGGAGCATGGCGCTTTGTGTGCTTCCGTTTCCGATTTCGTTAGTTTTTGACTTTGCCAGTTAGGACGACAACGCTGCTCTGGCACTGCTCTTGTTGTTGCTGCAAGTATTTCACTTTGGGCAGCATCCTGGTGAAGGACTGAAGCAGTATTCCCTCTAGGCCACCTCCCCGCCTGTCCACCCATGCCTTTGCAATGAAATGTTTCGCAAAGCGGCACTTAAGCGTATTTCTTGCCACAGCAAATGTGTTTGGTCAGGCTAGCTCTGCGAGGTCCTGGAATGGCAATTTTACTTCTCAAGTTTACAGGACACATGAAAAAATGTCAAATTATTAATAAAAAAGGAAATAATTCTATAAATGATAACTAAAGAGTGTATTTAAAATCTTTATTCCAAGAAATACATTTTTAATGTTTCATAGAACAAAATCATTTCAAAAATATTTTCTGTACATAAAAAAAATAAGAGCACCCCTTATTTTTGTGGCAGCATCAGCGTAATTGCGGTTATTCCACCTGTCGAAAATAAAACAAAACGCAGCCAGGTGAAAAACAAGTTGCAATTTGTAGTTGCAAACAGTTCAATTTCACTCGCAACTCCCACTCCTTTGGCCATTATTTTTTGCCTCCTTTACCAATAGCCGCCCCTGCCCCTGCCCCTCCCCTTTTCCTGTTGACAGACCACGCCCACTGAATCGGAGGCTGGTGGAAGGGAGAAAGGAGGAGCTAGCCAAGCGCTTTAATTCCAAACAGAAAAAGTCAATTTTCTGGTAAATTTGTTGGGACTCGTTAGAACTCCTCAATCACTTAGTTTTCTATTTCCGAGCAGTTTTACTTTCCGACTCCAGGACTATATGTTAGTGTTAGTGTCTATGTCTGCCAGGATATATGTGTGTATGAGTGTATGAGAGTGTCTGGTATCTGTGTATGTGTGCTTGGTTAAATGTGTTTGCTTTTTGCCTTAGCTCTGGTGGCCAGAGCTTCGGTTCGGTCGGGCCAGTTTCTTTTGGGGCATTTCATAAATGCAGCCATAAATCAGGTTTCTGTTGGCCACGAATTGATTTTTTAACTTTTGTTGTTCGCCTTCTTCCGGCGTTTTTTCCATTTCCTTTCCTTGTCGCCTTTCTCTCACGCATTCTTTATCGCATTTCTTGGCTTGTTGCTTGTTAGCCTGTTTGCTGTTGGCCTTTTAAAAAAATATAAATTGTGTTCAATATTTCATCGAGCTCGATGGCATTGCGACTCTTTTTGGCTTTAATCAATTTTTTGTGTCATTTTATGCCAATTAATGGCTGCTTGGCTGCATCCTTTTTCATGGAATTTAAGGATTTGAAGGATATTTTAAGGATATCTCTTGGCACAATCGTTGCTTGCATTTTAAGGCCAAAACTATTTGATTAGTGGCTTAGTGGAGACTAACTTTCGCTCTTTTTTTTATCCTTTTGCTGCATCTCTGTCTTCTATTTCTATCTCTTTCAAGCAAAAAGGATATTGTCTTTGTCCTGCATTGTCCATCGATTGCTCGATAACACTCGACCGAAGCGTTGATGTGCAAGTGCAAGTGCAGCAAGGATGGGGGCGAAGCTGCTGCTCTTGGCCAAGTTTAAAGTGGATTTCCGGTTGGATTTGTTGCGGTTGCGTGTCACTGGCATCGTCATCTCTCACTCCCACCATCCTGATCCTGCTCCTGCTCATGCTCCTATTCCTGGTAGCTCTCTTTCTATTGACTGCATTCGCTTTTATGTCTTCCGGCCAACATAAACACTTTACTGGCTGTCGAGCAGCCGAGAAAAGTTTCGCTGACAGTCATGGCCGCAAAAAGAAAAGCCCTGTGACAAATGTCCTGGCATGTGAGTGCCAGTGCCAGTGCTTGGAAAGTGTGCATCTCTAGAGGAGTTTGAAGGCAACTTTGAAGGCAACTTTTCACAGCTAAACGCCTTGCAATCGCTTTCCACCTGAACCAGCCGGCTCAAGTGCGTGCCATTATTGCGTTTATTGGCTTAAAGTGTTTGACAATTCATTAAGCCACAGCAGAAGGAGAAGAAGGAGTAGCTGGAGCAGGATATCCGAAGTGGCGCGTAAATTGCATTTGCCGAGTCGCAGGATCAGGCGGAACAGACACGTTAATTTGGGGCCAAGATTAGGGCCACAATCTTGGCTTTCTCCGCCCTGCTCTTCGATGTGTCAACAAATCACTGGAATTAAATTGGTTTTGCATAAACACTTCCCGCGGGGGCGTGGGCATGGGTGTGGCAGGGGGGAGGGAAACCACAAGGAATCTTGGGTCGACGCTAAGCCCCGAAAGTATGCAACATCAAATTGTGTTTTATTTTGTTCTGAATAATTCTGCTGAGACAGGCACGAGCCCACGACACAAACACAGACAAAGGCACAGGACTCTAAAAGACACACACACACACATACACTGACACACTCCACTAACACACGTGTCCAAACTATAAAATAATAAACCGAATTTGTTGGGCAAGTTAAAGTGAAAATGTTAAGAGTAAAGTTTTGTCCCGCCCTGAAAATGAAGACAAACATTGTTATCACCTACAGAACAGAAGACAGTGCCAGGGGGTTGCTACAGATGCTGTGCTGGAGAGAGGGGTGTGTGGCACGAGAGGGGGGCTCGTGCTACGTGCAAATAAGTTAAGCAACAGAGCAAGGCAAAATATTTATACAAATAGGTTATGCAAACAAACTTAGACAAAGTCACACAAGCAGAAGAAGCAGAGCAAGATGTCGGCCAAGGAGTAGACAAAGTACAGGACTCATAAAGAGTGCAGGGGGTACTGGGAGTGGTGGGGGTGTGGGACGGTGGCACACAGCACGCACACGACATGAGACCGACGACGACGGGCGAGTGACGACCGGGGTCCTGGCGCCAGAACCGCTGCAGGACATAATGAAGTTTGAGCTCGACTCAATGAAATGTCAACAACGGCAACGGCAACTGCTACGGCAATGACGATAGATGACAATGGTCGCTGATAAAAAGCGATAGAAGCAGCTCTAGCGCCACCAGGGGGCATGCCACACACATATCGGGGGCATTGCCAACTGCATTACAGTCTCCACACAGAATTAATTGCCATAAATTAATTATGATGAGTTGTTTGGCGAGCACCGAACTCGAGTTAAAGCCAGACTTTGGCACTTTGGTTATCGATTTCCAAGGACTCTAAGTTCTTGCCGCAAAACATATTAAATTTATTATCAATAAATTTTCATTAGTTTCGTGTAGCAGTTAGAGGGGTCTACCAGTTTCTCCTCCACTCTCTATTGTTTTTTATTTTCAGAGGCAGAGGCAGAGTGAGAAGCATTCCAACTATAACGAGCTCTTTGGGTCGTGGCCAGTTGACATAATTTACAATTTTAGTCATAAAAAGCACAAACACACTCTTATACACTCGCCCCCACCGACCGCACCACTGCACAGACACCACCAACAATGCCACAACAACCCCCCTGGCAGCCTGGCATCCCCCCCCTCACTTGGAATCCCAACAAAAGCCTTCAACAAACCCCTTTTAAAGTTTGCCGTTTGGCTCTGCCAAAGTTGGCCAACAGCGAATCAACAGTAAATGAAACACCAGGCGGGTCCTGGGGCCTGGAAGCTGGGGTCTGTAGTCTGAGGTCTGGGAGGATAACAGGGTTAAAATTACCCCCGAACGCTCAACTATTATTTCATTTTGTTAAATTTTCAAAATCTGATTTCTAGCAGCTAATAAATTTAGAGGTTACCCGAGTTTAATGGCCTGCAAGTGGGGGGAGGGCGGTCTATTTTTGACATCATTGTGCGCCTAATGGGAGATGGATTTTTAGATTATGTTTTCATCCCGCAAGGATATTTGTTTTTTTCCAATATAACTCGATGACAAAGCAAAAATATTTTTTTTAAATTTATATAGGGTTTGGCTGGGCCTTTATGGGTGTTATTTAAAAAAAATATTTATTTAAAAACTACTCTCTAGTGTTGTATAGCTAACAATTTAAAAAACGGTAAACTTTTAATTGAATAGTAATACTACTCTCTAGTGTTGTATAGCTCACAATATCCTTATAGACATAATCGCTTTTCGGCTGTATCCTCCGAAATCAAGTTAAGTTTTTATTGAATTTATTGAAAAATTGTAAACCGAGACTTTTTGCATTTCCCCATCGTCATTCAATGCAGCATCAGCAAGAGTGGCAACAACAACAACAAGCACAACCACAAGAACAGTTACAACAAAGCTGATAGCAACAACTGCGACGCCATTTTATTTTCTCTTTGTGCCCAGGGTTGTCATCTTTTTTTTTTCTGCTCGGTTTCTTTTCCAGCTCGCTGTTAATATTGTTGTTGTTGTTGTTGCTGTTGTCGTATTATAATGCCAACTCATATTGCGCTCGTTATCCTTTTGTGTATCGTCGTGCAACGGAATTGACCCTTTTTTTTTTGCCGCTGCGTGATGTCACCAGGGGATGGCCCGGAACGGTTTCGGTTCGGGCCAGGACGGGCCAGGACGGGCCGGGACGGGTCAGGGATCTGCAAAAGGTAACACGCGGCGGCGGATGGTAACGGCAGCGGACTGCTAAAGTATCAAAAGTGATGGATGACAGGTTAATATGCGGCGACATTTTCATGCTGATGCTGATAAAATTTTCGTTTTGCATGCGGGCATCGGCCATGGTGTGGCGTGGGGTGCGGTGTGGTGTGGGGGGAGGGGTGGAATGGATCACACCATGTCCTCCTGGTCCTCGTCCTGGTCGGTGACATTTTAAATGCGCAGCAGACATGTTTAATTTTACATTGCCCCGCCAAACGTTCAAACAAATTAAGCGTAACATTTTCTCTACACCCATTTCATTCTTATCCAGCTCGCTCCGTCTCTCTCCCACTGTCACCCACTATCTGTCTCACTTGCAGCGCCCGAAAAGAGGGTGGGCGAGTGAGTGAAAACACGAGACAATTGCATTAAATTTGCCTGCACAACGGTGCGTATGCGTAATGTTTAATTGCCGTCAGCAGCTTCATTAGAAGAGCTGCTAAATAACTGCCAGTCAACCGAGCTGCTTGTAGCTGCGGCTCCTACCCTGTACTATGCGACACCCCCTGCCTGCGCCGCCCACAACACCCTTGTCAACGTCCTGCCAGCTCATCTGCATGCTGTTTGAATGTGCAACACGAAATGGCTAACTGACTGGCTGCAACCCGGGGATCCGGAGTTTCGCCTTTCCATTCTGGACAAACACTGCGGGAAAAAGGGGAAGGACTAGTTAGAGTTCTTGAGGTCTAAGGAAGGGTTCTTAAGAGGTAATTACTATATCTTTTATTAAAGACTTCTATAGACTATAGTCTTTTAAATCATTTTAGTTTCTAACCCTTTTCCTAATGTAACATATGTTTTTTTCTCACTGCATTGTAGTTTGTGGCACGACAGGCCCTGCGACTCAACGAGCGCCATTCGAATGCTTTGGAAAAACTTCCGCTCCATTAGTCTGCCTGTTTCCGGCAGCGTTTTCCTAGCACAATTTACGCAAATTGATGTCATCACAGGGTGGCCGGGCTCCTCTCCGCTTTCCCCATTTTCGCTCCCCTAATCCCAAGTATCCGCCCCGTGCACCGTGCCACCATGCCACCGTGCCACCAGGCATTGAAAGCGGAGGGAGCGTGCGTACGTAGCTCTTAACTCGGCAAATGAAGTGAATGAATGAGTGCATGTTGCAGGCCGGATGGCTAGACTTTTTTGGGGTCAATGCGGGTGGTGAGGGGGCAGACCGACCAAGATGTGTTGACATATTCCACAAACAAAAAAAAAAACAGGGACAACCTGGCAATTCAAAACACCTGGCAGCCGTTCAATTGGCACATCCAGAGATGCTCGTGAGATACTCATAATTTAACCAGATTTGCTGTGAAAACTCAGCTCGAAGCTGATGATGAAAACAACTTTATTCTCCGCAAAAAAGTGCAACCTGCCGCAAAAAAGAAGGAGCAAGATAGGGTGGGTGAAACTTGAGCGTGGCACAAACAAACAGACAAACAAACAAACAAACAGCGAACAAACATACAAACGACAAACTTGCAGGCAAACTCGCTGACAGAAGGCAGCGAAAAACTCGGCGAACTTCGAGTGAGTTTCAAAAGTCAAGTGCGTGTCGCTCTCGGCAATCCCTCGCCAAAGTTTGCCATGCGATGTGTGTCGATGTACAAATATTTACCTGCCACCGCTAATACCACCAGCAGTGGCAGTGGCAGCGGTAGTGGCAGCGGCAAAGTGCCAGCTAGTTGCATTCGCTTAATCAACTTTAGATGAATTTTCCGGATTGCACAGAAAGAGCGTGTGTCCTCTTAGCGGTTGTAATCAGAATTTGCGGCAAATGGATTGGATTTGCTCGGAATCATTTTCAATAGATTCCATTAGCATGACACATTTTAATGCATATACAAATTATAATTATACCAATTAGCCATGACCCGAAATATTGGACATAAATGGCATAGATGCAAGGACATCACAGGACATTAAATTACCCGCATAAATTATGGAACTAATAGGAAATGGTTATTAACTGATTATACATGCATGACGGAGGCTCTTTCATGCCTGAATTTCAAGAGAAATGAAGTCCTGTAAAGTCCTTCCTCAAGAAACTCACGAATGTGCCACAAATTGGTGGCAAAGTCCTGCAAGTTTATTGAGAGCGCCAAGCCAAGTTCATTTGGCAAGCGGGTAAATCTCGACACCTTTTTGGCCCGCATTGCCAGCGGAGTTCATAAACCAAATTGCATTTCATTGCTACAGTTGGCAGCCACGTAAATCCGCCAGTTACTTGCCCCGCAAGTGGCAACTTGCTAAAGTTTTAGCCGCATAATCTGGCCCGGCAACGCCATAAATATTCAATGGCTTTGTGTCTGTCTTGCCCCGGCGCTGTATGCGAGTGTTTGTGGGAGTGCCTGGTTAGCAGGTTAGTGGTTGCAATCGATCTATTAAAGAGTTCAGCTCAGAGGTCTCTCGCTGGCTGGATGGGAGTGTGTTATTAAAGGCCTCCTGCTGAGTTCATTATTTGCTGCTAAATCCGAAGGCGAACTATCTGCTGCTCACTCGTGTGTGCAAGCCATCGATTAAGTCGAGCAGACGGGCGTACCTGGCGTATGAGCAATGCTCTTAGCGACTCTCTCTTCTCCTCGTCCTGGGGATTTTTTTTATTTGTTCGATAACTTGTGGGTCTCAAGGGGAAGCACCAGCACCAGCACCAGTAGCAGCATCACACCAGCAGCACTTTCAATTGAGAGACAACAGCAACACCTGGAGGAATTCCTCTAGCGGCGGAGCACGCGACTTTAGCCTTCATATATCGCCAGTTTTTTCTTCCTTGGCTCCCACTCCCAGAGCCAATCCCATTCAGAAGTTCAAGCTGCAGCTTAGCCCCGGCTAAGGATTCCTCTTTGTTGAACCATTTTCTCCAGGAGCAGTCAAAAAAGAGTGTGTATGGCGTTTCAGATAATGTATTTAATGGGAAAAGCCTATAAACCAGGTAAACAATTAAATGGTGGTTAATTTTTTCTTTTAAAAAGGATATTTATTGGTTGATCTTATTTATTTAGTCTCATGGATACAGTATATAAAGATTTAAACCCTAAAATACATCTGTAACTTATTTTTATCAAATATTTTTTCACTTAAAATAAATTAGAAAAAAATCTACCATCTTTCTGTAAGTACCGGGTATCTAATAGTCTTCCCAGCTGGTGTCGCCTCCTTGGTTTTCACTTGAATGGCTGGGAGCATCGATTGCACGTATCCTTCGCACCCCGACACTTGCCCCCCAGGCCCCCGAACTGCAATAAACAAACGGAATGGGATCCGGGGGCCGAAAGAACAAACAAAAGTGCACAATTCCCGGGCGATTACAAGTTGGGTCCGCCAAGTGTCGGCATCTCTAGGTGGTGCAGCATGGTGTGGCATGGAGTGTGGTGTGGTGTGGTGGCACAACTCTCAAGTTTGATTCTTGGCAAACATTTAACATTTACCGCAAGCGGAGAAAACTTTCCTGTGGCATTGTTTTTAATTTATCTAAATTGAAAAGTGCAACAAATCGCGCAACTTAAGGCTGACCGAACGAGTCCCAGACAGGACATCCAGGCGGGTGGTTGGTCTTAGTCCTTAGTCCTGGTCAGGGAGAGTTCTGGGGGTGGTGGCTGCTGAAGGACAGAGGTAGATAGCCGCAGAGCGTAAAGAGCAAGACATTTGCTGAAATAAAATTTCAATTTGCTTGAATTTCGTTTGTGTGTATGTTTGCTGGAGTATCTGTGTGAACTCCCCAGGACTATCTGTGTATGTGTGTGTGTGTGTGTGTCGCTGCTTTATCGCCTTGCCAGTTAACGTCAGCTTGGTTTACCGTTATGCTTGGCTGGCTGCGCTGCGCCTTCGGCCACCAGCCACTCGAACTTGTCGGCGATGCCAACTATTTGCCGTGCGAATCTGTATCTGTATCTGTATCTGTGCTTGTATTTTTGTATCTGTGAGCTCGGCTATCCTCCGGGGTGGCATGAGGGGTGTACGTGGATGTGTGTGTGCGTGTAAGGAGCGACTGGAAGAGCAAAAGTATTCCCGCTGGTGACGTTTGTTGATGGTTTCCAGGTGAATGCACGAATTGCGTTTTCGTATTAAATAATAAATGAATGTTGGATTGTTTTTTCACCCACCCTGCTCCTGCTCCTGCTCCTGCCTCAGTCTGCCTTGGTCCTTGATTCCTTATTTCTGATTCTTCATTCCTCTGCCATAATTCCAGCTGCCCTCGCTCGCTGATTGCTCCCGGGCTATGGCCGTCTTCGGGCCCTGGACATTTAATGTGTATTTTGCTTATTCCTTAAGTGCCAATGGTTTGTTTATTAAAGCGTCTGCCATGTCACCACAGGGAATTGCGTACGCCCGTACGGTTATTGGTCTCCGCCTCATAGTAGATAATTAAAGGGGCCAGGGGGTCTCCCCGATATACTCCGATATATGTACTATATGTATGGAGAGGAAGCCTGCCACTCGCTGATAGATTAACTCCATAAAGAATGTGGCAGGCCTGCTGAGTGGAGCTTAATTACGCGACAGGCGGTGGTCTGGTCTGAAGACTCATCAAGGCACTGCTTTTCCGGCCAGACAGCACTCTTTTGACGCCTTTCAAAGTGATAGATAACATGTCTAGGTATCTAGGAGATACACTGACATACCTCACATGACTAGTACATACTACTAGTACCTACTATTTGGAATATCCATCAAATTTTTAAACACTTCCTCTGACTTACCACCTCCAACCTGACCCTCTGAATCAATATTAATTATTGGCAAGACCATTTAATCCATTTATTAGATAATTGCGGATAAACAAGACTGACCGCAGGACATGTCGCCGCCGGCAATTATTTGCGCCATTTTAAAAACCAAATAAACCTTCTGCTCCCAAAAGAATCCAATGAAATACCGATAATTGCTTCGCGATACTTGCTTGTATTTACCCGGGGGAGATAAATAGATCAATGTACGGGGTTACGGGGCAATGGGACTACAGGATAATCCCACTTCCGCTCTAGGCCTGCCCCCCACAGGACTGGCAATATTGAATTTCGGTAAATACTTTTGGTATTCGACGGCAAAGAGCAATTAATTAATTCCGCAACCACAAAACGCAATGTAAATGTTTAAATATCGCAGCTTGATGAAATTATTTCACAAACATCAGTCGCGGGATGGTAGATGGCGGGTGGCAAGTGGCAAGTGGCAAGTGGCAGAGTACGTTGCACTATCAACAATTTCATTTCATTTTTGGAACACATTCAATTGGCCATTTAGTGCGGCAGTTGGCCAACTTTTGTGCCACGTTGGCTGCTAATTTGAAAACGATTTGTGCTCCCCGGGGGGTAGCAACTCCCGGAAAGTGTCCATCCTCGGCGTTATTTTTCTGTTCACGGTTCTGTGCCATTCATAAGCCATTTTATTTTATGGAATTCCACGGCGGTAAGCCCTCTAACTTTGTTGTCCGACGGATTAGCACCCGGCTTTTTTGGACTCTCCACTGATGGATGGACAACCTGATGAATTGGTGATACGAGCCCTTATCAGTTCTCCGTCCAGTTGTCTCATTATGCACACGGGGCGCGAGAATGATAAGGGTACGAATGCACCGGCCGGACTCGCCGGCACTGGGTTGGGTTGCCACTTTTCAGACACTTTTCACTCGATACTCACCCCATGACCTCTTTTGTTTTTTTCTGGGAGCCAGACAGTCCATCAATCACTCATGGATCTCTGCGAAATTGGATAAAAAATATTCGGTTAAATGGCTGACAAAATGGTGTTCAGGGATCCAGCGGGGAAGTGTTAACCGGCAGCTGCCGGCTGGCACTGGAACAAATGAAAGCCGGAAACTAAAACTAAAGGGATGCCTTTTCGCCGCCGCCGCCTGCCAACTCATGTGCATAATTCATTTGCATAACGCATATGTATACGAATCAACTAAGCACACACATCCATATGCGCCAGGACCAGGCCCAGGTCCATATAAATAATTCAGCAATCAGTGGCCTCCAGGAGAGACTCTTTTTGGTTGAAAAACCTCAAAGCCCAGGCTACTTTTCAAACGCTTTTTAAAACGCTTTTGCGCTGAAAAGTTGGCCGTTTTCGTTAATTGATTTACTCCCCAGTTCGAGGGCCATACTCGAAGTTTTTTTAGTTTCCAGGGAATTAGTTTTGATTTTGAACTGAAGAGGGTTTCAGGATATGCAAGATGCAGTAAGGCATAAACTACATATTCGGGGTTATATGCCAGGATGCCAGATTGGCGTTGCATTAAAATTAGCTCTGAATCTGACGCTCAGTGTTTCGTTCGGCCTGTCTCGGGTAATATAATGCCCCTGATATTGCGGATATAAACTAACCCAGCTAGGTCCTTGCCGTACCATGCCGGGCCGGGCTGGGCTCACCTTCCATGCCATTCACGTTTAACTCCCTGTCTCGCTGCCTGCACGTTATGAATTTTCAAATGGAATTTGCTGTTGCCGTTGTTGCACTGCAATAAATCAAAACTATGCAACAAAACGCGGAGTCTTGCCGGGAAGCTGCTGCCTTTTGCTGGCCGGGAGGGGGGAGGTGAGGTTGCCATGCCAAAAAGGATGCCAAAGGACTTATCTCTGCCCCGTAAAATGCTGCCATGTATAACCAAGCCAAGCCGAACCGAACCGAGCCAAGTCAGCCAGCTGGTTCTCCATGGCTCCACTGCTCCTCTCGTCTTTTTTTCACTGTTGCACTTATACGGTTATAAATTCCGCCCCACACACACACACACACACACTATGACACACACATGCATCCTTGTACACCCGCAGAGAGACAGACACTCCTGGCGAAGTGGGCGTGGCGCATAAAACCGGACACATGCTTTTAATCTTCGACGCAAACATGCTCACAGCTCGCTGATGCATGGCAAGGAGTTGCTCTCTACTTTCTCCTACCCCTTCTCCCCCTTAGCATCCCCCTCTTAGTGTCCTTTCTTTCTTTACCCATCCCTCGGTGTATCCTTTCTCCTTCGGAGTTTCAACTCAACGACTAAGCGCTGCCGTGCATAAAATCTTCCGGCGGAAGTTAAAGCGTTTTCCCAGCTGCAGCTGCCAGGATTCGAAGGACTCTGTAGACTGTAGACTGGAGAATGAGGACTTGAGACTCCCGACTGCCGTTTTCAATTAGCGCCTCAACGAAATTGGCCAAATATTCAATTTTTGCTTAGTGCCGAAATTTACACGAAAAGTAAGGGCCAAAGGATGGCTATTCCTGCGAGAGTTTCGGGCGCATAAATGTCGCTTATCGGCTTTTATGCGCTTTTTATGTGCCCATAGACGGCCCAGGACATGGGCCAGGATGCGAGGCGAGAGGCCTCTCTGGCCAAGCCAGGCAGGCCATTGTTTGCATCTGGGTCGTGCGGCTGCCGCTTTGGCTAACCAATAATGGCAATTGGCCGGGTTTGTGGATCTTGGGTTATGGGTTGCGAGTTACGAGTCACGGACTACGGACTACGGACTACAGACTAGGGGTTACGGGTTAAGGGGGACAGAGGAGTACTGCTATCGCCAGGGGCCACGGACACGCAGGCACCTACTGCGTTATCGGGCCTGCCTGTGGCAGCACAGGTGCTTTAAATTCCCAAACATACCGGCCAGGGCCAGGGATAGAGAGTGTCAACATTCATGGGCCGGCGACGTCACATCGAATACTCGGTTTTTATGCGCTTCCGTTTCGGAGTTCTTAGCTGGGCCCCACTATGGGCGGAAAATCGAGCATTTAGCGCCAACGTTATGAATATTGAAACAATTTTACGCTTGCCATTTTGCATTTTGAATAGTTTCTGTTCTGTTCTGCCTCCTCCTCGCCTCTTGGCCCCATTCCTCCAGTGCGGTTTGGCTTTGTGTGGCGTTTTGGCCAACTTTTCACAAGAGATGGTTCACAGTTCAATGGAGTGCTGTGGGCTGTGGGAAAATTGTGAAATGTTTAGTAAAGTGAATAAAAATATGAGTACTATGAGTAAACGTGAGTAAGCTAGGTTATGTTTGAGTTAAATGTGATAACTAAGGAACTAAGAGATTGAATTTTGAAGACTAATCTCTTCCTAACTTTCCCATAGAAAGGGTCTTGGGAGACTAGAATATCTTCCAAAGAAGTTTTCGAATCATATTCAAACATTCTTTTCCCTGCAGTTATAAATACTTTAAAGAGGTTGCTTGGTTAAGACTTCAATAAACTTGTTTATAGTTCAATGAAATGCCATTGGTAGAAAGTTTGTGAAATGTTTAGTAAAGTGAATAAAAATATGAGTAGTTTGAATAAAAATGAGTAAGCTAGGTTATGTTCAATATAAGTGTCATTATTAAGGAATTAAATAGCTAACTTTCCTATAGAAAGTCTTAAAAAACTGGGATATCTTTCAAAGAAGGTTTCAAATCATGTTCAATCACTGTTTTCCCTGCAATCGTGAGTTATATTAGTAAAGTGAATAAAACCCTGAGTACTATGAATAAAAATGAGTAGGAATTAAAGATGTAGCTTTGCTAAGACTAGTCTCTTAGCAAATGCTCTTAAGTTGGATGTTGAAAGACTAGCAGATCTTCCAAAGAAGCATTCGAATCTTATTCAAACATTCATTCCCTTAATTATGAACACATTCCTCTGCAATTTTTTGGAAGGAAATGGCTTACGATTTGGCCAAACAAAGAGTAAATATTTATTTGGATTCTACCATCCTGTAAATGGGAGAATCCAGGGCCCAGGAATTCCACTGGCAGAGAGGTGAGGATAAAAATCAGTTGATGAGTTGAAAATCCGAAATGAAATATGCTCGAATCAATTTTCAGGCTTTCCTGTTGATGATGATGTTGGTGGTGTTGGTGTTGGTTCTTGGCAAGTGCGTAGGCCAAAATGGACATGGCCTGTTGACATGTGGGGGGATGTCTGGGGAGGAGGATATATCTATAGGTATATACATATGTACCTACATGTGTGTGTGTGGCTGGGGGCGAGGGAAGGAGCTATGCAAATGGGCTCGCATTCGAAATGAATTTGGCATGCAAATACCGAACAAGAGCCGTGCACAAAATCGTTCCAAATGGTTCGAAATGTGGAAATCAAAACAATCAAGTGAAGCGTTTAGGCCCCAGCCACAGAACTACAATGGATGACCGGAGAGGGAAGCGGGACAAATGTCATAAATATAAAATCAAATGCAAATTGGAAATGCAGGACGCACAGATACACAGATGCATATCGAGATTTAGATACATTTTGGCTCAACTGAGTTGGAAAGGATTTACAAAACATTCAAATTGTAGCACAAAGCGGCAAAGGCAAAAAAGATACCGAGGCATGGTCAGAATATTTGCATTTAATTAGCAGGATGGCAGGAGGTGCTGTGCTGGCTATCAGTACGGGCTATGACTATGAGTATGGGCCTGAAATTTGTTTATGGACAACTATTAACATTTTCCAATTACACAAAACGCTCATAAATTATGCCATGCATATGTAATTGCCTCGCCCCCTCTAATCCAATCGAATCCCATCGAATCCCACCCACTGAAACGCACTGAAACCCACTGATTCTTTGCCTTTGTTTGTTGTTTAATTAAGTATAACTCTGCTGTGGACAAATATTCAATAAGCATGCCACAAAACCGAATCAACGGAAGTGCTAGTTGTTGCCAGTGCCAGAAATGGCATTGCAATTGCAATATTCGTGTAATTAACATTAAATCATAAATGCCACAAAATGTTCCGGAAACGAGCAATTGCCCGGGAGGATGCTCCGGGGTGCTCCAATGATTACGGAGTCCCCCCTGAATCCCCCCTGCCAACTGCAACTGGAATCGAGTGCCAATTTGTGCCAAACTGTTAAGCGATATTACGTATCGTGTTTATTCTGCCGACTTTGTTTCATTTTTTATTTAACTTATTTTTTTTTTTTGCATTTCTTAGTCAGCAAAAATATTGGAATGCGGAGCTGGAATCACATTTCTGGCATTTCTGGGTTTCTTCGAATCGAGATTAAAGGCCAATTCCCAAGATTTCAGAGTCGCAGCTCGGGGACTGGGTTGCGGTTTTCGATAAGACCCCGGCCGGATAGCCAACATGCCACACGAGTGAGCTCCCATTTCAAGCGCTACAGATTAGAGTCCCCACAGAGTGGCGATACAAAAGTAAAAAAATATAAAAAAAAGGGGAAAAAAGCCACTCTGCAGTTGCAGATAAGTGGCTGCTCGGTGACATCAATTGAAGGGCATTGTTTGGCGGGTCTACTGACTGCATAATTGATCCCGAACTCATTTGGTAGGCAAATGGCTTGGAGAAAATGCCAATCAATTGGAACAGAAACCGTTCCAGCCCCAGCATGTACGGGCTGATGGCATAGGGGTAGTATCTGGATTAAGACGCTGATTAATCATAGCCGGCTGTGTATAGAGATGGTGGCGGGAAAGTCAATCTAATTGATGGAAAGACGAAACCAGGACATCAGGACATGGGATGGAACCGCAGCCACATGCTCGTCGTGCGATTTGCATGAGTAATTTGACAGATTACAAGGAAGGCTGGAAGACCGTCACATGACCAGGCCGGGCTTGATTAATTGCATCTAATGATGCGGAGATTGGAGTTTAGATCTCAAGGCGGAGTGAGGCAGAAGAACAGGAAGTGGTGGCTCCATCTAAGAGTGAGTGTCTGAATTTCAAACCAAGTACCAAGATGAGAAATATTTTTGAATAATGTTTTTACTGCCCCCTGATCTCCTGCCCATATTCGGGTCGAGTTGGGTTGCTTAACTGTCCACTTCCTGGCATCGCCCGCATAGCGGAAGCCGGAGGGGGGCTGGCAACAAAGGGGGCGGCATATGGGGCACAAGAGCTCTACAGCCCAGAGCCAGAGCCCAGGGGGCATGGGCATGGGGAAGGCAATGTGGAACGCCGACACTTAAGCGATAAGCGTCGGCAACAACGTCGCGCATTTGAATTTCAATTAGAATTTTAATAATCGAAGCAATGAGTGTGTGTTGTGTTGTGTGTGTGCTGCGGGTGTGGGGTGGTTGAGGGGCCAATGCGTTCAATGTGCGCATAAATTTCGCTTCCGCCCCAGCGACCCGCCAACTCTTTCGATCTGTTTGGAAATTGTTTTGGCTTCGGCGAGGGAATTTATTAAAATGTATGCCCCGCGCTGACGGATGTAGGATGTGGCATGTGGCATAAGGGGGAGGTAGAAATTAATGAAAACATAAACAAAATTAGCCGAGGGGGCTTACGAAATTAGCCCAAGGACACGGCCGACAGCTAGTCCCGCAAGGACTCGAAAAAGGTAGGGACATGTTGCTAATTTTTTTCCACTCTGTGGCTGGGAGCGACTGGGCTGGGGTGTCGTAATCTAATGAAAAAATGTGGCGCGACAACAGCAGAAGCAACAGAACTAACAACAAACAGACAACAGACAGGGTCCCCGGGGGCGAGCAAACAATTCGACAGAAAAAAGCGACAAAAAAAAGAGGTGAGATACTGGGTGTTTGGCTTAACATTTATATTTTGGCAAAGGGGGCAGGGGGACAGGAGGCAAGGGGGCAGGGACTCACTCACAGTCGCATATTCAACAGGAAAATCCCTTAATTGGAATAAATTAACTGTTATTGCTGTGGCATGCCAGCACACACAGTTGCAGATACTCGCACACTCACAGATACTTCGGCATAGATACAGATACGTTCGCAGTCGCTATCATTTGCGCTGCTCCCACTGGGGCAGCGTGTTTATATCACATTCGTATGGGTGTGATAGTGTTAGTGAGTATCTGTGTGCATGTTTGTTGTGTGTATCTCACAGTTTGTTCGCTTTTTTGCGCTTTCCTTCCGCCGCCCCAGCGGAGAGGCGGCGCAAAGCAGACACAACAAAATTAAATAATATGATAAAAGCGAAATTTATGACACAGGAGTGGCAGAAGAGGCAGTCAGCAGGGGGGAGGAGGGGTGTAAGGACACGGACAGGAAACTCTGCCGAAAAGTATCTTAGATGGACACTGGTTCTGTTCAATTTTTCGGCTGCGGTTCGGCAGTTAGTTCGGTTCAAAGTTCACCGCAACACTCCGGGGCTGGCAAACCCGAATATCCTGTTTCCAAGGACACTGGACGCTAATGAACCATCAGAACAGGATATCATTTATCACAAATCCGTTGCTCTGAATTCTTTTTAATTATTTACAAATTTTCAAAAGCCAGTTTCTGCTACAAGGATCTCAAGGATCTAAAAGAGATAAGAGCTCTGGACAGAGAGAGAGAGAGAGATAATCTCTCAGAAGACGTCACTACCAGTGGGCCGTACAATGACATACTCATCCCAACTCGGCACACTCGGCACCCTCTTTGTCCGCCTTATCTCCGCTGTAAGAGTTCTGTTATGTGGCCTTCTTATCAGCTCGCCGAGCAATTTGTTCAGCGATAAGCGTATGTATTTTGGGTATTACTTCGCCCGCTCCGGGCCCTGGTACTGCACTGGTATGGGTGGACGTGGCCATGTGGCACTGGGGCCCGATGAGTAAGGAGTAGATGGTGATAATTCAGTCACTCACCCGTTGGAGGTTCCAATCCGGCGTCGGTGCTCCCCTTCCGCTGATCAAATGGCTCTCAGGCATTTCAATTAGAGGCCTCGGATCGTTTAATTGCTGCTGAATGGCTGTGGAGCGGAGGAGGGGCGGCTGGTTTCGATTAACGCGTTTAAGGCCCGTTATGATAACGCTTTTATCGCTCCCACTTGGCAGCAGCACATGCGTCAAGGCTGCCGACCGTTAGGGGGCGGCACATCCTGGGGCCACTATACCCCTCCCCTCTTATGTAGATCCACTCTCCGCCATGTCGGGTCGTCGGTCCGCTCGCCACGAAACTCGAAATGAGAATGCCGCCACAACTGTAATAAGCGAAAGAATCGGGCGATTCGTCAGGGCACTCTCGGGCGGACTGAGCGGAGAGTGATAGCGAGGGAGAGTGTGTAGTGAGAGTAAAGTGAGAGTGTGTGGGGTGGTGGGTTTCGTGCTCTCACCTAGACTCTCAGTACCCTTATCAGTGATCGCTTGTTGCGCTTCTCCTGGCCAGGCCAGAGTGGGATGGCATTAGACCCTGGTCCCATTCCCGTTAATTCCATTTCGTTAATATCGCAAATTAGAATGAAATTTTCCGCCTGAAACGATGGGGGGCTGAGAAGAAAATCTGCAAAGAGAAGAAAAGGCAGAAGCGATAAAAAAAGTGGAAAAACAACAGACAAACAAAAAGAAAATGCCAAAACCAACATTTGCAAAACACATGTCAATGGCATGGTTTTTTTTTTCTTTTTTTCGTTTTCTTATTTGGGACCCTGGAACTCTCTCTCTGCCCTCGAAAATCCTTTTGTTTGCGTCACAGCAGGCTGCGATGGGCGTGGCCTAAAGTGGGTGCACAGAAATTAGGTTCACCTTAAAATACAAGTAGTCGAATACGGGGATGCCCTATTTGGGGGGTAACCCTATTTAAATGCTTATATTAGGGTTACCCTTTGGAAGGGAATTGAAATTTTGCTGAGCACGCAGCTAAATATTTGAAATTTTGAAAAGGAAAAAGAGCAAGCTGCAAGAAAAAAGAAAAATAAGAACCCTGAGATTCAACGTATGCAAATTTTTCTCTCATTTTTTTTTTGCGTTCTTAACCCCTTTGGGCCCCAGCAGCATCTCTGCCCCTTTTTGGCGAGTGTGTGACGTATGAATGCTGATGTCAAGCTGCCTCCGCTCTTTCGTTCATCTTTAAATATAATTTATATCCATGAGATGCGGCAGAGACGCGGCAGAGAAAACAACAGAAATGATGAAGACCAGGAGATGGAACTGCCACTGCCATATGCACGCGCTAGCTCCTCTTATTCTTCTTGCCTCAAATGGGGCAGCGTCATCAAGTTTTATGAGCAATTACAACATCTGTTGAATATCGCGATACACACACACTGGCTACCAGCATGGAACAGTTTGGTATTCTCATATCTACATATATATACATATATATATATATTTTTATTTTTTTCGCCAAACGGCAAACAGATCAAGAGTAGGAATACAAAGTACAACAATAAAGACAGAGCCAGGGGGGACAGGCAGTCAGAAGACAGAGAGAACAACCCCAAACCACTTGGCATTGAACTTGCTACGGATGCTCCCTTTTTCGCTCGAATGGCAGGGAAGGATGGGGGAGCGGATCAGAGTCCTGGCATTGATTGAGCCATTGAATTAACATTTGGCAATGATTTACAAACAAATTCAGATAATGGCCTCGAAATCGAGCTGGCGAGGGCGATGGCGATGGCGATGGCGAGGTCCTTTTCTGCGCTTGGAATTTCAAGTAACCAATACCCCAGGAAGGGGGCGCAGGGCGAGATGCCAACTACACCAGGCCCTCGACTCGAAGGGAAACCCACTCAAGACTGAAGGAAACCCTGAGGGAAAACCCAGAATTAAATTTGATATTTTCGAGGCTTCCCTTATGGTTTCTCCCATGAAGTGAGCAACTCGGGGTAGTTATTTCTTCCACAAATCACAAATCTTGTGTAAAAATAGAAAAATATCAAGTAATGAATAATAGAAATTAATCAGAAATTTTTATCAGTATGGTTTTTTTCAAAAGAAATTCAAAATCTTAAGAAATATACCTCGAACCACTACCAGAAGTTCTGAAAAGCAAAGGCTTCTACTGTGGAGAGGCCTTTTTTTGGAGACCCTTAACCCGGTTACAGCCTCTGCTTAGGGCTTAACCCCTGAAATGCACCAATCAATCAAGCTAGGCAGGAGGAAAAGGGAGGGGCGGACCAAGGACCAAAGAATGCAATGCCAAAGGCTGAGCGAACGGAATCTGTCAAAAAGTGGGAAATGAAACTCTTCAGATGTCAGTGAGCCATAAAATTATGCGATAATTAATTTCTCATACACAGATCCTGTGTCCTTTCAGTGGTGCGACGGGGGGGAGGAGTGGTTTACCGACAGGGTCCCGCATTCCAAATGCATTGTTTCCACAGCATTTGCTTTTAAGCGATTTTTCAAAAATACTCTTTTTTTCGCCTTTTTCCCCTTTTGCGTTTTTTTATGTTTTTTCCTTCTATTTTTTCATTTATTTTTTTTGGCAAACTCAGACTCAACCCTCGTGGCTGGCTTCCGCAATTATGAATGTCCTTCGTCACTCGTCGTTGTCGCCAGGACAACTGGATTTCTTTTCATTTTCGCCTCACTCGATCTCCTGTCGCCTTGCGGCCTTAATTAAAATCTGTACAAATTTTTCTATTTTTGCCAGCAAATTGTCGGACTACTGGCCACTGTGCCTCGACCCGGGGAGTAGGGGTTGGGGGTAGGGGTACCCCCACTTTCAGAGACAACCCCCGGGCTGGCAAGGACAAACCTTTTCAGTGGGCAGAAAGGTTGCTGAGCGCTGGATGCGGTGGCCTAAAACAAAGCGCACAGATTTCAATTGTTTGTCGCCATTGTTTGGCTTAGCCCATTGAAAGGGGCGTGGCATGGAGGGTGAAGGGTGGACGGGGGAGGGGAGCGAGTATCTGAAGCATGCTATAAGTTCCCATTGTCTTGAGTGAGCATTGAGTGCGAGGACGAGTGCGAGCCAGTATGTGCGGATGCTGGAGATGGAGTGCGCCCAAAATGGCAAAAGCCAAGACCCGATCCCTGAACCATGGCCGCTTTTACAAGAGTGTATTAGTGTGTGTGTTTGTGTGTGTGAACCGGAACTTACAGCTGTTCTCTTTACCAATCACCCACCCACCCACCACCACCACCACCCTCCCGTCAGCCACTCGACTCGACTAATTTGTCAACCTCAAGGCAAATGAGCAAGGCAGCATTACGAATTCTCCCGCCACCACTGCCGCTGCTGCCTCTGCTGCCGCCGCCACTCGCCGCCAGGTGACGCTTTGCCGTCTAACTTCCGTTAATTAACGTTAATTTACTTGAAACTCGCCCCAACATCCGCCAGCGGAAATGTAGGAAAAAGGAAGTCACAAGGTTAGAGGCTGGAGGGGTGGCTGGGGCGGCAAGCTTAAATACTTGAGGCGGTTTGTCCACCTAATGGAATAGAAAGAAAAACAAACACAGACGAGCAGAAAATAGCGGGGAAAATGCAACTAAGGTTAATTATTAAAAGAGTGTAATAAAAAAAAACAGTAAAAAAATGTGTTAAAATTTAAGGAGAATGAAATCTAATAGTTTTTCTCCCCCTGTGCAGTATATGGGGCGTGGAAATTGTGGGCGTGTTGGTCCGGAAAGCTGCCAAGTCATTGCCGAGAACGTGCCACAGCAGCAGCGACTGCCATTCGCATTTGGATGGCTGCAGTTGCATCCTTTCTCTCTGCGGAGATTAAAAAATTATTCCACACCAAAAATAAAAAGAAAAAGTTGACAAAAAAAAATATATATATATATGTATTTGTTTGAGCTCGGGTGACGTCCTGTTCAATATGCGAACCGTGTGTCTGATGGAAATATGATTAAAGCCAAGGCGAGAACAAGCCAAGGCAGCTACAACAAAAGCGATCAGGACGTGCCTCAACTGCTGCTGCTGACCGGGTAGCAAGCTGAACAGGAGCAGTAGCAACAGCAGCAGCAGGACTAGCAGCACTACCAGCAGGACCCGCAGGAGCAGCAGGATTATGCAAAGGCACGTCAAAAGTTGTTTGATGTTTGAACGGCGAACGCCGAACAAGGAACAACTGGAGGAGAAATCAACTGGCAACATAAGAACCAAAAAAAATACACAAGAAAAAATTATAAAGTTTAAGAACACATACACTTAAAGAATATATTTTTATCTATTATAAAAACCATCTAATAAATAGACCATCTTTTGCTATAAAATATCTTCCAGTGTTCGCATTTTGATGTGGAAATAGAATATCCTGCGGCCATTTATTGATGCAGCTCACAACCTCCTGCCACTTTTCAGTTCACGGAAAAAGTATGCTGCAGTTTTGTTCATCTTTCCCACGTGAGTTTGGCAAAATATTTTAGTTGCAAGTTGCAAGTTGCCCCACCTCCCCATCTGCTGGCCATAAAAATTCTATAAAATATCGAAAGTTTGCTCAATGTTTTTTCCATTCTCCAACCCCCCCTCTTTGTGTGATTGTAACTGGCCGTGCCGTTTACATTTTTTTTGGAAAAGTTATGAAAATTCATAATATGCCAATACACACATACATATATATACATATATATATCCTGGCACATCCAGGCTGATGGCGTGCAACTTTGCGGTCTTTTAAAAGATTGTCTGCATTATTTGCGGCTGTTGTTGGTCCAGCTTCTGATCCGGATACTATATACGTTTATGGTATATATGTTTCTCCCAACATATACCTACATGTGTATATGGGTGTACCCCCTAGCCGCTGTGTGGCATTAGAAGCCCGTGGCAAGCCGAACCAAACATTCTACGAGCTGTTAACAAAGTGAAACCGCAGAGTTTTGTTTTCGAAAAGTTTACCATTTTCCTCGCTTTTTTCCCTAAGCTCCCCCCATCCCTTGGGTTGGCCTCTGTTGCTGCTTCTTCTTCGTAATTTTTTAAGCGATAACGGTATTTAGTTTTCCATGAGCATCGGCTTTTAGGGGTTTTCGGGTTTTTGGGTTTTTGTGGTGCCCTCTACGCTTCCCCCATTTTTGCGGCCTCGGCCATATTGTTTTGGATTTGAAACCGATAAGGTGGCTGGGGGAGGGGTGGTGAGGGGGCGATTATGCATGCCCCGGTTAGTTAAGCTCCAGGATTATTCAGAAAAATGAGAAACTTTCGTCAAAATTGTTATTCAAGCTGATATTGATGATGACTGGCGGCTAATTGAATAAAATTCAATATTTAAACTTTCAATAACATAAAGGATATTAGAGCGTTTTCTTAACTTGGCCAAAAAGTACTTTAATTGCCAAGTTGTTAACATAAAATAAATAAAACGATATGCATGTCTTGCCATAAATATTGGAGGAGCTTTTAAGTTGAGGCTTTTAAACTAATCACATTTGCTCTTACCTCGAACTTAAGGTTCAGTTTAGGCCATAATTTCCTTACCAGAGTTAAAGTAAAGTACTTTCAGTTTACTCAGCCCCCTTCCAGCCACTCGAAATAGTCAAGCATGCTCGGCAGCTAATTTAGTTGATGCGTGAACATATTTTGGCTTATTTTGGGCACTTTGGGGCTGCTGCTCCTTCGGGTGACGGCTTTTTGGCGGTTTTGGTGGCGGAGTAACGAGCTGCTAAATCGATTGTGACTAATTCGCGGCAGGCAGTGATTTAGAAAACAAGGCAAGGAAACAAGGCACAGCACGGCAAGGACACAGCTAAGGACCCGCCACTAATACACCGACGGAGCGCGCCACTGCGACAGCAAGCTGCGTCAAAAGTCAGAGCCCGGGCATTATTAATATATTAAAGACAATTCAATTGGAAAATTGGCAGACGACGAGACGGCGACGCGGTATACCTTATATATGTACATATGCATATGTATTTGTGTATCTGTGTATTTGTGTTTATATACGAAGTAATTGAAATAAACGAGCCACGAGATGGAAATGCCATACATAGCGATACGTGTACCCGGGTACGGGTACGGGTACTACTGAGGCTAGAGAGATTCTCTCTGGGCTAGAGTTGAATGTTTAATAAACGATTTCCGCCACAAACTTGGATCTATGCGAACCATTTGAAATGCAAGCAGCCGGTACACTACTGTATCTGCTATCTGTATCTATGCCACTCGAAATGTCCAAAAGTGTGGGTGTCTCTATGTATCTGTATCTGTATCTTTGTGTGTGCAGCTGAGATTAGAGCTGTGTTCGTGCCAGCCAACAATTGGCAGAGCAAACTAAAATCAGTGCGTGGAGTATCTGTATCTGAATCTGTACCATACAATACCATACCATACCATAACATACCATATACCGTTTCGCTTTGGCCCTGCATCTGTATCTGTATCTGTATCTCTATCTGCCACAATGAGCTCACTTTGTTGCTGTCTGTTTGAATAGTGAGCGAGTGTGTGCGGGTGCATGTCAGACATTTCATTATCGAAATGTGTGCGAGCCCCTCGTCGAAATGATAATGAGGGCTTATCGGGCTCGTATGTATATGTATATCTGGACGGTCTGGCGGAAGTGACCCGCTATCCGCTATCCCATTGAAAAACCACATAGCGCACAAATAAATCAAGAACAGCCGGAGAGCCGTCCGCAAACTGTGTGTGAAATTTTCACATCAAATAGGAGCCAGAGCCAGCAGAGCCATCAGAGCCAATAAATAAATAAAAATCAATCAACAAGTGGCCATCTAGCTCTGTATCTTTGGTGTGTATCTGTTTCGGAATCTATCCCATCGATATGATTATTACAATTAAAATAGCTGGCACTAATGGCATGTCCTTTTTCGGCATCCCCCTTCGGATGTCGAATGTAAATCCGACCCGCCTGCATATTATTCGGAATATCTGAGCACTTACATACGGTGTGCAATCAAATAATCGTAAATAAGTAATGATGTGCCTGGCTATACTGCCAGGATTCCAGCATATCCTTTCCCTCCATACAGCTCTGTGTGTGTCTGGAAATGTATCTGTAACTGTGCCTGTTATGCTAAAGGCATTTATTTCTGGACCCAAATGAAGGCACGACCAGGCGTGGCTTCAAATTGTAATGATGCCACGCCCCCTCCACCCACCACCTCTACCTCCCATTCCCCCAAGGATTTCGGGTACATGTAGAGTCCTACACAGAACTTCCTTCTGCCAGCGAAGAGCAAATAAATTGCTATAAAATTTTACCCAAAAGTCGCATACGAAGCCCCACAGCAGTCGTATGAATGTGTGCGGGTGTGTGTGTACAGGAGGGGTAGTATGGGTGTATGGGGTATGTGGCAGAATGGGGGTGGTGTTACAGCCTTACAGCCTAGTAGCAGTTTCAATGGCATAACCAGACTGGAGTCGGGCGGGGACTGTCGTCATGTCAAGCAATTCAATTCAATTTGGTTTCTCACGCGTTTGTTTGCCCGCCTCGAGGCTTCACTTGCCCCACCAGCACACCACCCCTCTATCATGCCACTACCCCTTGCCCCCTTCTGATGCTGTGTGTGTTTATTTTTATTTAATTCATTTCTTTTCCCCAACTGACATTCGAAAATGTCGGTATGCTCCACTCCTATGCCATAAGCCGTTTTTTTTTTTTGGCCTTATTTTTTGGCATGATTATGCTAATATTGATGGCGAATAAATAACAATCTGTGAAAGTGGAAAACTTTCTACCGAATATTGAAACTTTTGGCCGTTTTCTTTGTCTGCCGGGCACATAAATTTGCCATTTAAAAAATGAAGCACAGAAGAGCGAGGGGGCCATAAAAGAAAGAAAGTGAAACAGATTATGGCTGTCATAGATGGTAATTTATGGCCATTAGAGAGAGGATGCAATTTAATTGATTTAGCGCACAGAACCGAAAGGCAGAGGTACCAGTACCAGCACCAGTACCTCCGCAAAGTATGCCTCGAGGACAGGACGGGCAAATGGAATTACAAACGATTTCCTCAGGGAACTCATTTATCTGGCTCACTCACGCAGCATATTTGCACTGACAGCTTAAAATTATGCTACACACACCCACCCACACACACACACAGAGACACACTCACTACACCCCACACCACACAGTCTCTCACACGGATGATTTTAACACACACTTACAATAGCAAGTGCTTTACTTACATGGTATCCTTTCTGGCGATGGGGAGTTCTGGTGGCACCGACGCTTTTCCAATTTCCGCTTAGCTCCTTCCGGTTTTCTTTCTTTTTTCGGCAACCGCCGCCGCCGGCGACTTTAAGTGGCCAACTGTCATCATCGCTCAACTTAAAGCCCGACCTCAGGCTGTGTTCCGAATATTGATTACGCAGTGGCTGACTTAACACAATTTGATTTGGCCAGGACGGCACGGGACGGGACGGGACAGGACACTCTTGTGGCAAGGACCACATCACAAGGACTATGTGTGTCTGCCAGCCGATTTTTATCCGCAAGAACAACCTGACACGAGCGAGTTCTGCAGCAGAATGAATCGTTTCGGATGCTGCGTATCCGAAAGATGCACAGGATGCCAGCAGCCGAAGTCGAAGTCCTTTCGTGGCATGTCGTTCGCGTTTTGGGACACTGAGGACTGCGCAGGACCGGAGCCAGCTCTCGGCTAGTTGGCCGTTAGAGGGGAAATGTAAACAAAAAGCCCTCGGCCAGCTTCGGCTGGGAAGCTGCGTTTAATTAGCCACCGCTTGCATATCTGAGCAGGCGACGAGTTCTCTCTCCAAGGAGAGCAAGGACTCTCCGCTTTCCCGGGTAAGAGATGCTTTTCGGGCTTAAGAGAGCTTTTCGGGGAGCTGCCTGCTGATAAGGCTACTGACCTTTGTCTTGGCCAGGGGCGTGGGAAACGCTTAAAAAAAAGGGGGTATCCCATAACCTCCGTCCGTCCGCTCTGTCCGCCGTAAGCTTAGCACCTCGAGTGTTTTCTAAATAAGCTAAATTTACACAATTTTCAAATTTGGCCGCTTGCAGGACTTTTAATTAAATTAATGCATTGCCTACATTGCGGCGCTCTCGACCAATGGACACTTAATTGTTGGCATTTTTCTTCGTCAGGAGGGGTGTGGAGTCTGGACAAACAGCTGTGCCATGGAGCGCATAGATTACACAACAAACAAAAGCCGCTCAGAGACAAAAGCCACCAGCGCGGCCCAAGCTGAAGTGGAGAAAGTACCAGCCGCCGGGTGGCAGGACGGCAGGATGGCAGGACCAGCGAGTCCGTGTGCGAGCCATTTACTGCGAAATCTGAGAAACTTTAATTCAAGATCCCCGGCATACGTCAAATGTTGAATGAAGGCAAATTTGTTTTCCGTTCGTGCCACAAACAGGGGAAGCGAATAAAGAAAGAAGCCAAGAGCCAGAAGGAAAAAAGTCGTTGAGGATGCTTATTAATCAAAAAACGAGGTCCTCGTTTGGACATCCAACTAATTGCCATGGCTTACATGCTCAGATACAGATACACATTCAGTTAGAGATAGATCTGGGATCTGGGATAGATCTAATTCCATTATAACTTACCTTATCCTTCGGTCGGTGTCAGAAATCAAACAGTTTGCCATTTAATCAGGGTTAATTGGTACGATTTATATTTAATTTCCAGCACCCCCAGTATCCCAGTATCCTTGTTGGTTTATTTTCCACTGAACCGTTGCGAGTTTAAATGCCTGCCTGCAGCTTGTTTGCTTTCTCTTTCAGCACCTTTCACCGCCACCCTGCCCCGGCCAGGTTGCAACAACAGCAATCAACACATGCCGTGTTAAATTATCTAGTTTTCAATCACGGCTCTGCCAGCACAAAGTTGTCCTTTTTTCTTCTTTTTTCTGTTTTTTTTTTTTTGTGAGCTTGATGGTTTTTCCGATTTTCCCCCAGTAACCCCCTGGCAGTTACCTCCTCCGGGGCCACCACCACCCCCGCACACCCACAAAAACGAAGCCGGAATGATTAATGACCGCTTTGCATTGTCGCTATTTTCTTGCTTTCGTCCTTGCAGCAAACCCGTCGATGGAATGTGTCACGAACAAAGTAAAACTAAAAGCCAAGCAGAAACTCTGCTGGAATTGAAATTTGATTTTGTGCCGGCTGGAGGCAGAAGGGCTAGAGATGAAGCCGAAGCCGAAGCCGAGGCTGATGGCTGATGGCTGAGAGCTCAGGCTGCAGGCAGGACCAAAGTTGATTGAGTAACCTGGGAAAGGCAGGTGTAGAGCGGATTCCAGGACTCCTCCACCATCCCGTCCCCCCAAAAAAAAGTGTCGATTGATAGCGATAGCGCCGATATGCATGGCAAAGAAAGTGCCGAAGGAGCAAGGATGGGATGATGGAGAAAGAAAAGCTGCTGGGAAAACAAACGAAGGGATGCGGGTCGGAAAGGCAACTGCTGATAGTGTCGATAGCGCTGGGGTTCGTTGACAGGACATCCACCCAACCATTTCGCAGTTAGCACTAAAAATAAAATTAACAAAATAATGTCAAGGTTTGTGTTTGTTTTTCATGTGTATGTGGTTTTTGGGGTTTCTCGGTGACAAATGAAAAATGTGTCGGGCATATTAAAAAGGATTTCAGCCGAAAAGCCCACGTCTCCCATCCTCCCCTAAGGATAAATGGCTGGGCCCCCAACGCATTACTTAAATTAATTTCGCCTTAAAGCCAATCCGGGGACAAGGGGGGGAGCCCAGAGACACAAAAAATAAACAGGAAAAAGGACAAAAACTCCGGCTAGAGCAAATATTTAAATGAGGACAAAGGCACAAAGGCTGGCAGTGTCCTGTCTGCCGGCAAAAGTAAAACAAATAAAACGCAAACACGTCGAACGCATTAAGGACGTGTAAATATTTGTGAAGAGCAACAACTGCAGCGCCAGGATATACAAAAAAAAAATATAAATAAATAAAAAATGAAAACTCGAAAAAATAATCACAGAAATTTGTGTCAAATGCTGAGCAAATGGCAGAGGTCGGAGGGCTGCCAATTTTTAATTAGCATGTCAGGAGCCATTACTAGGATGTTTAATAATACGAGTGTGTAGCGAAGGCTTTGCCACAAAAAGTGTCCTGTTTTTCCCATCAGCATAATTAGAGTGGCTGGCATAAGCTCTATTTGTTGGAGAGATATTGTTATTTCTTACCTGATACTTTTCGGCAACACTTTTTTTCCATCCTGGATTTTTAGTTTCCCTTCCCCCCTGAGGGCGTGGCTGTCGTTGATTGACAACAGGAGGAAGGTGGGGGGGAAAAAAAGGATTCTTTTGTGGCTGCTCTAATTAAAAAAGTGCCAACGGACCACAACATTCTTTGTTGCCAATGAACCAAGCCGGAATGCAAGCGGGCAAAAAAAAAGTGCCGGCAAGATGGCTCAAAATTCGTGGCATACTTTCGAGAGCAGCGCATATTTCGCAGCGCAGCGGCATAATTAATTAAAATTATTCGCCCTGCAATAATGAATTTCCCCATGCAGTGTACATGTGTGTATGTGAGTGTGTGTGTGTGTTGGCCCGATCTAAGAGTGCAAAAGTTGGCCATAACCGAATCTGGTGCAGAGCAGCCAAAACATAACTGACATCATTAGCAAACTTTAATAGACTTTTTCGGAGCGAGCCCCTGAGCAAGAAGGCCAACAGTATCCTGGCCAAATGAAATGAAACAAAAATAAGGCTCTATCTAACTCACTCACTTTATTTCCGTCTCATTTCACTGGCTGGAGGATCTGCAAAAAATTTATTTAGTAAACAATTTAAACTTTGCACATTTGTTTCAAAATATGCAGCTTTGGCCTCGACTCGATGGACTTGGCTTATGCAAACTCCGCTCCGGCCAAGTGGCTTAGATTTTTTGGCCCAAAACCCACACACACACACACACACGCGCGTGCCAAGGAGAAAGAGACGGCAGAGAGGGGAAGGAAGAGAGAGGGAGAGGTTAAAAGAACATAATGACAAAGTTTTGCGACTGCCATGGCAGCTCCAAGGTGGCAAGAACTATGTGGGATTAGACAATTTGTATGCCAACTCCCAGGCAGTCGTTTATATACTTATATTTATGTATAAGTGTGTGTGTGCATATAGCTGGGAGACCGAGCTTGTGGTTGCACAGAACTCCATAGCCGAGAACCCAGTACCCAGAACCCTAACCCAGACCCAGACCAAGACCAAGACCAAGACCAAAGCAACCGCCGTCCGCATTAAGCCACAACTGATGTTTACATTTTTAACTACGGCCAAAGAAAAGTTTGCCTTGCCAGCAGAAAACTCAATGTTGCCACACCAGGATCCACCCACCATGCCACACTGGCAGCCCACTAGCAACCCACTAGCCACCCTCTAGCCACCCAGTTGCCACCCCCTTTCTGGGCCATTTGGGCATAAAATTTAATGCATATAATATTGGCTAATGATGTTTGCAGTTGCGGGGCTTAGTCGGGCATTAACTTGGCCAAGTCCAGGACACCTGCTGTCCCCTATCTTGGCTACAAGACCCCCTCCTCCTCCTCCCTGCCCCCTTTTGGAACTGTTTCTTATGTAAGTCAGTGAGGCAATTAAGTATACAGACGCCCCCGGATGGCATGGCCATTTTAATTGAATCAGAGTTTCAGTTTAAAGTGTGAGAGTATCCTTTGAAGAATCGTATCCTTAGAACCGATTTGTATGATCTCATGTTGTACTGGGTGTTGGCCATAAAAAAAAGATGATGTTGGCCTGGCCAAACAATTTCAAACTCATTAAAAATTGATTGGCAAACACAAGCACACACGCTAGAATACAATTGCAATTAGTAGCTCGGGCCGGAAATATAATTGGAGACTTTATGGCCAGGACTTTTGATGTCCTGTCCGGTGGGACAGGAACTGATTTAGTGGAGCGGGGACAGAGATGACCAGGGGAGCAATTCCGTTGCATGTTTGATGATGAATTCCACGTTGACAAGCCCACACACCTCCGACACCCCACCAGAACACACTCACACACACACATGTCGACATTCAGGTACTGGGTGTGACATAATTAAACGCCAGAATCCTGCCAGCCAGCTAATGAGTTGCCGAAAGGGATGCCAGGATACAAAAACAGAGAGCGCTATAGGGGGACCGAGGGAGATGGGAAGACACAACTGGGCTGCTCTTTTTTTGAAAGGCTCCCAGGCACAAAGTAGGTTAATGTGAAATTATGACAACGGGTTTGGGCCAACACTTTATGTAGTATGAGTGTGTGTAATGTGTGTGTGTGTGTGTGAGCTTGCATTTAAAATGATTTCATAAATACACAATCTGTTTAATTTTGAGCAGCGCCATGATGGACGGGTTTTCGGAGATGCAGCTGCTCTGATTTGCCGGAGGAGTAGCATATGTCCGGCCCTAATGACAGGAAATTGTGCGGTCAATCGGGCGGACACATGGACACACGGACAAATGGACAAACGGACATTGGCTGGCAAAACAACCACAGAAACAAATCATTATGGCCACAAAATCATCAATGGTTCGGTGAACGCCTGACCTGTCCTGGCCTGGCCTGCAACTCGACCTCCTCCTGCCCGGCTGGCAATAATTTGCATAATCGGAAGCCGAAAAACCCGCATCCGGAGAAGAAACTAAGGCAATTAAGGACAAAGCCAGACAACCAGTCCTCGTTCGTCTTCGAAGAAATGGACATTTGTCCGCTTCACGCGCAGGACATCAGGACATCAGGACAGGACAGCCTGAGTCACCGAATGCATTTAGTAAATTAAAAGGGAATTTATTGCTCACTAAATGCAGCAATTGCCGTGTGCATCCTGCCACTTCTGCCACTCTGTGAGGTTCAGTCTGTCCCCCGGAAAGGTCCTGCCAAATGCCCTCGAGTGCGTGTTTGTTTGTCCGCTCAGCTTGGTTTGCTTAATCTTTGACAAGCAGCCAGAGGTCGTTGCCTCGGTTGCACGTTGCCTGGTTGCCTGGTTGCCATCCTGGTGGTAATCAGAGCAAACAATGCAAGGAGCAGGGATTGTGCCACAGATATGCGCCAAGGGGGATGGATGCTACATGGGGATAGAGATGGGTATGGGGCAGGATCGTGTGCATGCAGCTGGCAAAAACAAGTGCGGGTTCTCGGTTCTCAGGACGACTAATTAATTATATCATTACAGTCAGCCAGGGGGGGCGAAGGGCAATCATTAGGTGAACACAACGGCAATAAAATTAGCAAAAGTGCAAAATTCTGTAAATGAAAATTAAGAAATATATGTTGGATAGTTATGTAGTGACTAGTCTACCATTTAAATCCACTCAAGTCCACATTTAAAATCAAACTTGGCAGTATTCGGGCATATGAGCACTCCGCTAAATCGCTGCTTATTTCTTATCCTGGAAAAAAAAGGATACAGAAAAGGATGCCCATAAAAAGCCGAGACAAGCCAGAAGTGCACACTTTGGCAAAATAAATTGGTAATTGCATGCGGCAGAGCAATGCGAGGCATGGCGAGGCAAGGCATTTAATGAAACGAAATACAGGACATGCAAATGGCAATCCTGCCACCCAGGCACCCTGCCACCCCTTTTGACATAATGAATAGGATTTGGGGTTTCTGCGGTGGGAGAAACAGCCGGAGAAACAACGGGACATGAGCTCCTTTTTGGCCGGGCCAACACTGCAATTTGCACCAGAGCCAAAAAGGATATGCAAAGCGATAGCAATGTAGCAAGGAGGCTGCTGGCGAGGATGCTGGATACTGGATGCAGGATGGAGGCGGCAAGGCAACAGATGTTGCATCTTTGTTGAAAAGCAGCCAATTTGGGGCGCACCGAAGCCGAAGATAGACATGGCAGAGTGACAAAAATTTAATATGAAAGCCCCGGCCCCCGGCCTGCGGGCCCAGCTCCGGAAAACAGAGTCAGCGAAAGACAAAGTAGAAAAGGTCCTGCGAAAAAATGGAGAGCAAAATAAACGGCAAAATAATCGGCACACAATGCATTGGCAATGAGCCAACTATACACTGAGAAAAATGGTATAACTCTGGTACAAAGAAAGCCAAATTAGTGGTTAACCAAAACGAAATATAAAAGTTTAAGTAATTGCTATGGTTCGCTATTAAAACATTAATTATTCTATACTAGCCCTACTATAAAGAAGTTTAAATATAATATATATTTTTTTTAAGTGTAGGATGGGAAGCTGTCTGTGTTGTCCTATCGATGAAATTGTGGTCGCGACACGACCGAGCGATAAAGCCGCTTGCCAGCAACGAAATGGGCGTAACAAATGAGGACAGGTGGAATTTAAAGGGGGGTTGGTCCACAGGACCGAAGGACTACAGACTACGGACGGACGGCAGAGGTCATGCCATGGTACATGTAAAAATTAATTAAGCCCGCCCACGTCCACGTACTAATTGAGAATATAAAGCAAATGGCACGGCCAATTCAGTCGTGCCATTCATGTGCGAGGCTGACGATGATGACGACGGAAGGACCTCCGAAAAGTTGAAATTCAATTTAGATCGGACGCGCCAAGCCAACCTGAACCAGTTTTTCGATCCCAATATCGATTGGCTTTGTCTCCTCAAATGTCCGCACAAAACTTTCAATTACAGCCTAGTGTCAAAGATCAACAAACAAACAGGACCAAAGCGACTGGGTGGAGGGGGTCTTTGAATCCAGCGGGGGCTATGGTCCTGTGGAAAACCGATGCCAGGGGCAAACATTTCAATTTGCCTGCCGACAGGCAACGCCAGCTGACAAAAGCCAAACAACAAACACACACACACATACCCCACAGGACGAAAAAAAGGCGAAAAATCGAGTGTGGATTGGCCCACAAATCGGACAAATAGCGGAAAAAAAGCGGCCAAAAGAGGGGCAGGGCTGGGGGTAGGGACACCATTTCATATCCTGTGCTAACGGATGTGACAGGGAGCTGGTTGCCGGAAAAATGGAACTCGGCCCCCAAAAACGGCCTGATGGCCCAAAGCCAGGCTCTCGGTTCGGTGAAGGGGATTAGACGGCATTCAGCATCGAGCATGGCCGGCTTCAGTTTCCAATTCCGCTGCAAAATGCGAATACCACGTTATCCATATCTGGGCCGCATATTAGTTTACGGCGGAAAATTTCGCCACATTCTCAGGTGTACTATATTCCGGAGCGCTTTTCCAGCCCCATCTGCCGGCGGGCGGTCGAAATAAAAGAAAAACAGAATTCCAAAAAGCGCGAAACATATTTGTTTTCGGTCGGCTTGTTTTCGGCTTCTGTTTGAGCTATTATGGCCAAAATGAACAAACTGTGAAGCAAACATTGGTCAGATACAAAGGATATCAGAGGACTTGATACCCTAGAATATGGATTTTAGAGGAGAGGTCTTGAGATTTAAAATACTTCTTCAAAACTATTAATATTAATAGACTTACCATTTCTTATTAATGGTTTAAAGACCTCCTATAATATTTTTTTACAGGGCATCCTGTCGATCCAATAGCCATCCAAATGAACATTCAATATTCACAATATTTTTGCCATATTTACTTTCTGGCCATTTTAGAGTGGAAAAATATTTGTACATAATGTACCTTTTTTGTGGCCAGTATTTTGATTTACAGCCGCAAAATAAACATAAATAAGGGCCGACCAGAATACGCGGATGTGTGTGGATATTGAGGGGATATAGATGGGATATCCATGGGATATCTATGGGATATATATTGGCCTCCCAATAGCCCTGACTCAGCTTAGATTTATTTGCTTTGCATACTGCAATATGCATGCGTGGCAGCACTCTTTTTATGCCACTAACCGAAGCGGTTTATTGGCGCATAAAATTGAATTGAAACGCGGATACAATGGCCAGAAGCAGGAGCGGGCCAGCGGGCCAACAGGGCGTATGTGCACTTTGCCGCTTTAGCTGCTTTGGTCCATTGTCCCGCCCGCAACTTGACTTGCGACTCGGTCGCTTAGAAAATACCCTTATCTCTCGAGCAGGCCAAAAACTCATTAAGGTGGACAAAGGACAATGCAGAACAAAGCAAATACCACTTGGCATTTAATGGCTTCCGTTGGGCTTAATTAAAATCCACTGAAAACTTTGCACGTATCTGTCATGCGTCTATCTAAGTAGAAACGTACATATTCTGGTCTTGTCTGGTCTGGTCCAGGGTCTACCAATAGAGCAGCAGCAGGTAAAAGGGTCCCACGCTGAATACCATCAGCACCATTAGCACAAAACCAAACAGCAACCATTCCTTTAGATACGAAACAGAATTAGCTCTCTCCAAAGGAAGCCCTCAACTTACATCAGTTTCCTGCTTGGAGGAGACTGGATCGTCCAGAAGGTGCCGGCAAACAGGACATCGCTCGGCCACCCAGCACCTGGCCTCTCTGTAGATCTCCAGGCAGCTCTTGCAGAAGGTGTGGTTGCACTGGAGCTTCTCCGGAACCCGGATCTGGTCCAGGCAGAGGGCACACAGATCGTAGTCGCCATCACCTTCCTTTGGGCGGCTGGAGGGCTCCTGTCTTCTCTTAATCATAGTGGAGAGGCTCGTGTCCTTCTTTCTTAGTGGTCTTAGTGTGTAGGTGCAGCAGAGTGTGTTTGTGTGTGTGTGTGTGCCAGTTCTTGCTGTAAGGAGTTAACTAAAAATTTCCCATCGGCCCGTCTCAAAAAAATAAAATCAAATGACAAGTATGGCGGAGTGAGGGCAGACTACGCCGCGATTAAATTTTAATTGAAATCTCCGGTAATAAATCTGACCAGAAAGAGCACCTTGCCACCCAGCCACGTTGCCAGGACCTGGCCAGACTCTCTCTCTCTCTTTCTTTGGCCAATAAAATTTAATTATATCAACGCTGCCTCAAGTCGAGCGGCAGGCATCGAATGCAATTAGCAGTAGCCTTGTACAATTCAATTAGGAGAGCGGGAGGGCGGCCAGGATCCGCAGGAGAACAAGGAGATGAAGAAGCAACCATGTGTCGCTATCCTTGACTTGACTTGCCATTCTTTTTCCACTTCTCGGCAGCGAGGACAACGCTTTGCACTTTGAGGGAAACGACCGCAGACGACTACCAGACAAAAATCGAACTTGGCAACTTCTTCAGAGAAGCGACAGGACCAAGAACTAAGGACGAAGACGCAGGCGATTACTCCAACAAGGTTTTTAATTAAGCTCAAACTGCAGCCAGCAGGCACTAAAAGTCACATCATTTGCCGACCCATCCCAGGACCTCCAAGGACATCTAACAAGCAGCTGACAAATTGAATCACTGGCGTCAGCTGCTTTGTAATTTAACAGTTGGTAACAACCAGGACATATTATTACCACCAAGCAATTACTTGGCCATACAGTATATACTTGCCCAGTCTCAGGGTCTTAAGGGGAGAGAGTATGATAGCCTTTTCGCTCAGTGCACTCTGCTTGCATTTGCATCGCCAGTCGCCAGTCGCCAAGTTGATTAAAAAGTTGCCAGTCGCCCATTGAATTCGAGTTGATTGTTTATTGTTTGCCGGAACTGAGATTGTTTGCGATTGTTGGCCAAAAGTTACTTTGCCTTCCCTACGCAGATTGTTAAATTCGCAACTTGAATTAATTTGCCAGAGTTTCTTTAATTATGTTTATAGATGCCCAAGCAATTGTTCAGACACTTTTCTTCCTCAACGTTCTCTCCTTGGAACTTGCAACTTTTTCCCCCCCAACTGGCAGGCAGCCAGGTGGAAAGGTGAAAGGTAGCTAGTCCTCAAATCCATACAGTCTGACGTAAAACGCCCAAAGACAAACAGAATCAATCTGGCCAAAAGTTGACTCGAAGGGGGCCAAGATCCGAACTTTATCTTTGGATTCTTTTTTGTTATTATTTGTGCAAAGAATTAAAAGGAAATCAAGGGAAATTTTCAAGTGAGGAATGCAAACGATTGGGTCGTGGGTAGAGAGTCGAGGGTGAAAGGTGAACCTTAAAGTTCTAGAGTCTATGTGAGGAATTTCCATCGTAATCTTTTTTGAACTTTGTCAATCAGTTTATTGACCGAATGCTGGATAAATGTTGATTGAAATTTTGCGAAAACATTTTCATTTTTAATAAAATAAAATAAAAGCAATGCCAGATGTCAGATTCCAGATTCCATATACCAGATTTCGGAATGGAAGAAGACCACAACACCCTCTTAATCCTAACCGTATTTTTGGAAACTAACCAACTTAATTAGTAATCTGGCTTTTGAGAATATCTAGCAAAGTCATGTTAATCTCGGTCTCCAGACTGATTTAATATTTGCAAAATTTTTCGCTTTTTTAGTTTAGTTTTTAGTTTTTTTCGGTGGTTTTCCCCGGAGAGTCGCAGAGAAAACCCTGAGTTTCCGCTCAATGACGTTGCAACCAGCTAGCTAGCTAGCTACTACTTTCGCTAATGAGCTTTGTTACCGGACACGGCACAACAACAACAATACAAACAACAACAAAAAGGCAACAAAAATGTGGGTAACAAACATTAACAAAACACAACGGAACGAAGCTCTGCTCATTTATGCTAAGCTTTTTGTGCATTTAGACTACAAAACAAGGACACCAGCCAACAATGAACAACTGTATCTATATCACGATATAGTGGTGCTTAATGGGTTAACGTGACACCAAATGAATCATGGAGAGCCCAGCTCAGGGAGCTAGTTCTGGCTCAGGCATTAGTGGGTTAATATTTCACAGAAGCCACCAGAGGATGGAGCACGGACCGGAAACGGAAGTTGCCTGCCTTGCCTGACTGCCTGACTCGCCTCGAGGCGATTTTCCCCGGCAATATTCGTCTAATTTAATGAGCCTGGTCCTGGGCCTTGTTACCTTCACTGCTTATTTTGCAATTAGCTGAAGTTTACCTTTTCCAGATGGAAAACTAAATGTACGACTAATTAGCAGAAAAGTCTACTAAATTGAAGTAAATTATGAAAATTGCATTTGCAGGTGTTGCAAATGAAACTCGGTGTGAGTCTCAGGTGAGCCGGAGAGAGAGATCTTATGCTGGCATTGAGTGGCCTTATTTTGGCCATATAATAGCTGCCAGCAGACAATGGGCACAAAGGGCCATTTACTCGCCTTTGGGCGTGTGCCGAGGCCTTCACCCACTTCACCCACATCCTCAGTGGCTCACAGGCTCAGTGTTCAGTGTTCAGTGCAGTTCACTTCACCCGCCGGCTACCGTACATGCAGGCAAAATGCAGGTGAATGCAGCAGGACCAACACCCACCCACCCATCCTTCCATCCAACCCACTTGGCTTTTTGTATGTTCTTAAGAAAGAGCCGTAATTCAGCTAAAATGCACTCAGCCGGGCTGCAATGTTGGCTTTGTTCCCTCAGATGTTGTTGCGGTCGGTCCTTGGCAGAAATCAAAGAAAAGGCCTCTCTCACACTCGCCCCGTCACGGCAGCAGGATAATTGGAAAGTAGGTTGCACATTTGGTTGCACTGTCTGAGCCAGATGCAGATGCAACGACCCAGTTACCAGTTCCCATAAGCCAGTCAAGTCACCATAAATCAGGCGGCCGATGGCAAGCAATTTGTCGGGCGATTTGCAACATTAACAACAGGGCCCTCCGTCTGTCTCATAAATTAAGTTAATAATTTTTGCATTTCTGGCAGAAAGTAGAGTCCGGACTCCGGAGGAAGGGAGGTAGTCAAGTGGAAAGCCTGTGATATCAACGGCTCGTTCGACAATTCAATTGAAAAGCTGGCAAATACATTGCCGATGGCCCAAACTAAAAGATTGTTGACAGCTCGTTACAGCAGCAACAGCAAAAGCAACAACAAGCGCTGCAGGACCAAAAGGATATAGCAACGTCACTGGCGGAGTGGCAAGAGAGGGGCGGTTCTAGAGGACTTTGGGCAATGAAAACTATGCAAATGACATGCAATGGCTGGGAAAACTTTGAAAATCCAGAGCAGAGTTTCCAGGCGAGCAGCAGGCGAGCAGTCAAGGGAAAGGCCTTAAGGATAACTGAAGCCAGGAAAGCAGGATATACATATATACATTCAAATATATATATTAGTAGGGTATATGTTTATCTAGTTTTTGGGCGAATTGCATTATGCAAAGTTGAGCGATTTGGGATTGCTTTAATAGATAAGCAATATGTTGATGTCGAAGGATGGCTTGTTTTTGTACAAGCCAAGGATATAAATTGGTGAAACGAATATAAGAGATAAACGGCACAAATTAGAGGGCTAGTATACAGATACAGGATACACCATAGCCATAGAATGTTTAAATAAAAACCCAAAAAAATAACGAACTAAAAAGTTTCTTGATGAGTTTATGAATGGATATTAACAATGAATTTTAGCAACCAGGACACGTCTTCAGCAAAAATTCATCTTATAATTTATTTTATTCATATTTAAGGTTTTCCTTTTTGTTTTTTTTTTTTTGGGATCCTTTCCACTTCAGCAACGTCGTCCACTAAAAAACTTTAATCATAAAACAAGAAGAAACCACGAAACAGCGCCCAACACTTTCAGCAACTTGAGGACGGGGACAGGACTCCTTTGCAGCTTGACGAAGTCCTGTGCTTGCCTTTGCCCCACTACCCCGCCCCTGTCCCACTCGACTGTGCATTAATTCCTACCTTTTATAATGCAAAAATGAAAGAAATAAGGTGCACTTACACCGCCCAAAAAGCCACCCCACGTTTCCTTTCCTCGGAAAACACAAGGATCGCCGGATGGGGGGGCAAGGCGGGGCGGCAAGGGGGATAAAGGAAAGCATAAAGCAAAGCAAATTCCAAGCATGCCATGGAGATGGCGACTACGTCGAGGACTTGCACTCAACAAGGACGACCATGACGACGACGACGACGACGACGTCAAGAGCAGTCCAAAAAATCAAAAAAAAGGACCTCACACACAAAAAACGTAAATTTGTTGTTGCTGTTGTGGAAATTCTTCTTCTTGGCAGATTTTTTTATTTAAGTATATTTTTTTTATATTTATTTTTTTTTTGTGAGAAAAACAAAGGCCCATAGCCGGACTGAGCGAGCTGAACATTTTTGTTTAAAGTTAGTCAACATCGCCCACCGCCTTCCTAATTGTGAAAATGAGCGAACGTGGATTACTCTACTTAGCTTACAGTTGCCAACGAAATTGAGTGCCTGCCCGGCCGCATACTTACCCACCGCACTGTACTCGGTAACAGCCAGCCAGCCAACAATTGCCATTGCACTTGAGCAGTTCAGTTCACTTTATTATTACAAGCTTAAAGGATATTCCCGTCTCTATTTACCTAGCTACTAGCTATATCCTTCTTCTCCTAAAAGGAGCTTGCGTATGATTTTTAAATTTTATTTTTCAAGCTGGAAAACAACTTTTTTTTTACATCCAGATATTATCTGCTAATGATATCGTAACGTAGAGAACCATTCCCCTTCCACTCGGAAGGGAAAATTGAATGCCACATCATATTCCGTTCATAAATATTGGATGCTGAAAGCTTTTGTGGCAAGGATAAGATGAGTTGCAGTCAAATATTGAATATATTTCACTCGAGTATGTATTTGCAATCATAACACACGCTGTAAATGCAATTTCCACAGGACACTTGAGGCCAAGGATTCGTTGCACTCGCAGTACGCACACTGCGAAAAGTAGTTCAGTCAAGGATATGCTGGCATCTGGCATCCGATTTGACAAATTAGAGATATTAAAAGGACACACACTACAGAGCTACGGTTTATTTGCTTAATTAAGAAGTAATCTCATTACCGAAGAAACCCAATGACCAAAAATAATGCCAATTGGAAAGGGGGCAAGAGAAGGTGGAGGGACTTAAGCCAACTTAGTAACGAAATAAATTGCTGCATCAGCTGCAGCAACTATGAAAAGTTGGGGCAAGTATGCATGTGCTTGTTACGTATACGCCCCGCGGCCGCAGCGACTCTGCACGCAGTTCTGGTGCGGTTTTGTTTGACTGCCACCAGGTGGCATGCCACACTCCCTACCTCCCCACTGGAGCTTCAGTTAATATTTTCTGCACTCGGCTGCATAATTTATGCCAGGCCGTGTGTAATTGTCGTGCGAAGCGAGTCCTTGGTCAGCGAAACACGTGCAATCTCCTCTTCAAATATCGCAAAACAAACTGCCAAGTGTGCACGGCGTCTAATTAAACAAGATAACCGATTTTTTATCATTAAAAGAGACTCCGAATCGGCAAAAAAAAGGCGGTGGCAGAATACAGGCAGTGCCTAAACCTAACCAGAGTCTAGCACAAAATTGTGGCAATTACGTGTGGGGGCATAGAGTGCCTCTAGGCGGGGATAGAAGCTGGGTGGCGCCACGGACGCAGCAGTAACAGTGGCAGCAAAAAGTTTTCCCCGGCGTTGGGAAAACATTGAAAGCAAAGGGCGATGAGCGCACGAACGCACGAATAATTAACAAAATTTGCACTTTATCGCAGGATGCAGGGACGCCCAGGCCAGGCCAGGCCATGCCAGGCCGGTCCCGGGCCAGACCAGGAGAACTTTAACGAGCAAACGCGAGGGTCCTTAGTCCTTAGTGCTGCTCCAGTCAGTCCTCCGGTTTGCTGCCACTGCATGTGTATTTTTTGTTTTTTCTTCCTTCATGCCTTTTCTTTGCTGGCTTGGCCCAGCTATCCCCCATTTCCACTGCGTTCCCACTGTTTCTCACTGTTTATTTTTGTCGCTTGGCATATGACGGAAGCTGATTTGAGGCAAACACAGTAACACATTTAGCCGGCAAACATGGCAGCAGCATCACGGTCGGGCCTGTTTGGGGCTGGCAGTGCGACGGAAGCCGGGATGGGAAATCGGAAAATAACTGAAAATGTCAACGGGAATGGGAAATGCTGCTGGAGTAGAGCAGCACAGAACCAGAAACAGAAACCAACTACTAGAACCAGAACCAGAAAGGCAAAAGCTGTAGCATAAGCTGAGGCGCAAAATCAACAGCGCGCGTTCAGGCTTATGCTTCTATAAGTGTGTATGAGTGTGTGTGTATGGGTGTGGACTTAAGTGTGTGGAAGTTGTTGTTGCTGTTGTTATGTGGGCGTTGGTGCAGCAGCAAGAGCAACAGCAGAAGCAGCAGCAGTAGCAGCAGCAGCAGCTTGGAAACTAAAATGCAATTAAGCCAAGCTGAACAAGGCTTTTTGCTGCCTTAAACCTCAGGCTTAGCCCATTTCTCCCATTTTCCCGCATTTTCCTTCTCCCAGCTAAACACCCACACACACACACATTCGCATCTCGCATTACTAAGCACTTTTTGCAATTATTCACATTTTCCTTTTAATTGGAATTTAAAGTGCAATACTAGGTACCCACCCAGAAATCGAGATTTTCCGATTTTCCAAAAGGATCTAGTCCCCCGCTCTCTACCCACTCGTCAAAATTCCATTCAATAAATTATTAAAACTATAAATTATTCACATATTTCATCGAACAAAGTTAATTTAAATAGCATGCTCATTTGATTGACATTTTATTTGCCCGTTTCTGTAAACATAATGGCGCATTATTTCATTGGCATTCCATAAAATTGCAATGCAATTATTCATGCAAAGGGCTCAATGGATGTTTAATTGATTGCAGCCAGCCCATGTCCTGTAAGGATTACGAGTTGGCAACTCAAAGACAACTATTTATTCTTAAACTATTTTTAATTAAAACAAGAAAGGAAAGCTAACTTCGGGCGGAGCCGAAGTTGATATACCCTTGCAGTTCAGTCGCAGTCCGCTAGGTGGCGCCACCCATCTTATTTTATTAGATATATAGCGGATCGTTTATAGTCGGCCGATCCTTATGAAAATTGGCAGATCAGATTGTTTTCCCCAAAATAGAATCTGTACCAAATCCCATCTTTCTAACTTAAAAAACACCAAAGTTATGCCAATTTCGATCGTTCTATGACAGCTATAGGATATAGTCGGCCGATCCTTACGAAATTTTGTACATAAGATATTTTGGTCAAATATAACATGTGTAGAAACTCCCAACCCTCTAACTTAAAAAACACCAAAGTTATGGCATTTCCGATCAATCAGTTATATGGCAGCTATAGGATATAGTCGACCGATCCCGGCCGTTCCGACTTATATACTGCCTGCAAAGGAAAGAAGGGTGTGTGCAAAGTTTCAACTCGATAGCTTTAAAACTGAGAGACTAGTTTGCGTAGAAACAGACAGACGGACAGACGGACAGACGGACAGACGGACAGACGGACAGACGGACCGACGGACAGACGGACAGACGGACAGACGGACAGACGGACATGCTCATATCGACTCAGGAGGTGATCCTGATCAAGAATATATATACTTTATAGGGTCGGAGATGTCTCCTTCACTGCGTTGCACACTTTTGACCAAAATTATAATACCCTCTGCAAGGGTATAATAATAAAACAGCAGACATGAAAAATAGTTTCGCTTTGGTAGCATATTTTTTTTTAACTATCTATATATATATATTTTTTTTTTGGTGGGAAAGTAATAAAATAGTGGCTTTAACGGATGAGCTGGCAGCATTTTAATTAATGCGCCAGTTAGGCGTTGTAATTCTGCCATTAAAATGCTCAATTAATGCCAGAGCATTAATGAATTTACACGCAAATTTATGTACTTACCCGAGAAGGGAGTTCCGAGGAGTTGGAGATCGGGGTAATGGCAGCAGAAAATTTGCATATTAATGATTGAATGATTTTCAATTGAATTTCATTGTGTTATGTTTAAGTTTTTTTTTGTTCGCTTTTCGCTGTTCGCTTCTGCAACTTTACAATTTATTTCCGCAACGTTTTTGTTTTGTGAAAGGTCCTTTTCGTAATTAACCAGGCTTGTTCAATTTCAGTCGAATGTCACTTTAATTAATTTTAGCAAGTAGACTTACTAATGTTTGTGTTTGCAATTGTCAAAATGTGAATTAAAAATGCCATTGTTTTTGGGGTGTCCGTGTCAGTGTGTTTGTTAATTGCATGCAAGGTCGGCTGTTCGTAATTCATTTTTTGTAATTGCCAGTGTAATTGCTTGTGTTGAAGGTGTTGAGCGGACAGCCGAATAAATAATGAATTAAACAACTGTAGCAACAAAAGGGAAAAACTCGCCGACACGGTCCACAAATTATGCAAATTACTTTTGGCAGCGGCAACTCATTAAAGAGAAGCCGCAAAAAAAATCATAATTTTCGCTACCATGGGATAGTGAGTCTAGCTGTCGCTAGATGGCGCTATAGGTCTACTGTCTAAAGGATTAACACCATGATGTCCTTTCCAGTCTTGACTTTTTTTTTTAGTGGGAAACTGTTCTTTTTTGAACTATTTGTTCTGGCACTTATTTTTTACACTTTATTATTTTTGATTTTTTATTTGATTTTGGAAAAATCCTGGCTGCTGCTTCGAAAGTTGCTGCTGCGGCTGGTACTGCTGTTGGTTGCGCCCCCCAGGAGCACAGGTTACAGCTGGCTACAGGACACACACAGGACGCAACGAATCCAACTTGTGAGCAGCGAAATGCGTTGCGGGCGTTTTTATACCGCCACTCGGGCTGCCTCGATGAATTTTCCGGGTGGGGATATGCAAAAAGAAAAGAAGCGCAAGACGCACGCGAAAGAAGAGAAGAGCGGGCGCCGGTGAAGAGCGAGGAGCGAGAAGCGAGGCGCGATGGGATGCTGTTACACGGATGCAGAGATAAGCCCGCGCAGCGACAGCGCTGCCCTCGCCCACTCGCACCCGCACCAGGCCGCTGTCATTGGCAGCGCAGCCTCCGCTGCCAGGAGTCGCGGTCGGCGTCGTCGCCTGCGCACGCACTGCTCCAAAAAGTCCCATGTCCCAAAAAGCTTATCTTTCCCCCCAAGAAAAAGCTCTCCGTTTCGTACTCGTTTCGGCCTCGGCTTTGGGGATTCGTGTGACGTTGACAGGACTTCGGGTGGGCAGCTCGGGTGTTCCGGCCGAAGTCCTTTCGGCTGGGGTTCATTTTTGAAACAAAGTTGAGTTCATTTCAGGGATTTCCCCTGCTCAGTAAATTTTTTATTTAGTCCTTTTTCCATTCTTTCCCGTTTCTGGTTATTTTTTTTTGTTTCTTGCTACCCGATTCGGTTGGCTTTGCGCTGGCTTGGTGCAGTTATTATTATGCGCCGGCTTTGTCTCTGCCGCGGCGCTACGGCTCTAATTTACAGTTTCATTTAGTCGGGGTCAGACTATAAATAGTCGGCGCTCATTTGCCGCCAGACATGGGCTGCCATTTCGGTGCTTTCCATTTCGCAGACACCCATTACCCGGCCATAAGCCACCCACCCGCCCACTCCCAACACGGACTTGCCACCCACTACCTCCATCGAACGCCATCAAATCAAACACGAAAATCAAATTTGTAAACAGCGTTCAAGTGGCACGAAACATACGAGTGGCAGGCAGGTGGGGCAGGGAGTAGCACTCCCTCCCCACCTGGCATAAATTGTTATCCTTGTTGCTGGCAATGGTACTGCCATTAAAATAAACCGCCAAACGGGCAATATTTCGGCACGCTCCTGGGCTTGAGTCGCCTCAGCTCAGCCTCAGCTTCTTTGCATATGAAAGACCGAAGGAAAAATCGCTGAGGAATCATTTTCCGGGAGTTTAGTGGGTTTACATTGGGTCTGATTTTTTTTCCCTCCATTCAACAAGGAGCCACTGCCGCCACTCGATATGCGATAAGCGATAAGCGACCGGAAATGGCTGTTTGCTGGCAAATTGGTTGCACGGCTGGCTCCCAACAAAGAGCGATACAATTTTTGCACTTAGCCGTGTTCCAGGCACTGGCATTTTATATTTTGTTAACTTGCCACATTCAATTAGCCACAAAGGGCGACTCGATGCGATGCGATTCGATTCGAATCGATTCGATTTGGAGCTATAAAGCCGGCGATTTCTAATTTCGATCTGTCAAAAGCAAAGACCCAAGATCGATGGCGGCCGATAAAAAGTATTGAAGTCCTGTGCCTGTGCCTGTGCCTGTTCCTGTGGCTGAAATCATTTACAATTCATGTGGAAAATGTTCGTCTAGCAGCGCACATTGTTCCGGAATTTATTCTTAAATAAAGCGAAGAAAGTATATAGGTCCTGGAAATCCAAGGTCCAGGTGTAGGACCAGTTCCATCTCTCATCTGCAGCTGATGATGAGTTCGGATGCCCAGCAAATGAGCCGGGGCCAGCCAGGCAGCACACATGTCCATAAGAGGATTCCAGTGTGGGAGCAATGGTGCCAGGATGCGAGGATGCCAGGATGCTCTGACCATTAGACTTAAGCTGCAATAACCATCTCACGAGATGAAGGCAAACAAAGCAACGAAAGAGATAATAATAACTGGAGCTGGGAGTAAGATATAGAAGATGATGGTTATTATTATGGAACGGGTTAAACAGAAATGGTGGAATGGAATATGGCGCTGAAAGGCAGTCGGATCATACAAAAATTTCCAACTACAACTTTAGATAGCATTCTTTTTAAAAGTGATTATGCTGTAATTGATTTCCAATATCCTGTTAATCCAGACAATTTGCACCGCTAATTATCCTTCATGCCCGAAAAGCTCTCCTTTCAACTCAAATAGCCCTTGGGCTATCGTTCGGATTCATCATAAAATCGCAAATTCAATTTGTTTGACACAATCTAAACCAATATTTTAGGACAGGAGGATGGATGCCGGAGGAGAGGCTGCTGGCCACGGCGAAAGGCAAAAGCACCACAGAATGGTTTCCTATTCCTGTGTGGAGGAATGCACAAAATCGGCCAGCGAAACGTTGCCGGGCATCGGCAAATTATGACCACGAAAATAAACGAGTTACGCAAAAAGCCAGAAACCGTGTATGCAGTAGTGGCTGTGTGCAATGTGTGCAGTATGTTTTCGGCCCTCAATGTTCCCAGGATGTTGGCCATTTCTGGATGCTGAATGCTGGCTAGCTGGGTGGCTGGATAGCCGAAGCTATGCCATGTCCTGACAGCTGAAAACCAAAAATTTTGATTTATGGCCAGGGCATAAACTGCATTTGACGCGCTTGTCTCCTTGCTCCTCCTTGTTTCCAGGATGGGGCATACTGTGGGGTATTGGGGATTCCTGGTAACGTGGAGCGGTGCATGATATGGTTACATATAATCAAATAGTAGCAACAAATGCGAGGATACTCCCTGTTCGCCCAGCCATATGAACGGTGACATGGCTGCCTCGAAATTGCAGTGGAAATGCCATTTTTCGTGAGGATTTTCATTGTTTATACACTGTGAAAAATAAGTATAAAGTAAAATTTGATAATGTGATTTGAAATATAGAATCTTGAAATATTGTTAAGGTGGTTTTTTAGATAAATATTTATATTTTTAGAGAATCAAACAGTTTTTATCCCCGGTACTCTTAGGAACAAGTTTATATAAGAGACTTTTATGAGGTAGAGCTATAATATTTTGCATCTAAACTCCTAAAATACTTTACTTTTAAAATAAGTTTCCAGTCCAATCAATTTCAAAGGAAAATCAGCCAAATCGGTCCTTTAACCTAAAAACTTTTATTCTGTTTCCATTCTATTCGAAAGCACCTGGAAGTATGGTGTAGTAAGATGGACCGTGAAGTGAAAGAGAAGAGTATCGGGTATCATATAGTCGAGTAATAGAACTATATTCCTCCTTACTGGTTTAAAAAATAACTCCCCTTAAATTTCTCCCAGTGTCCACGTGCAGCGGAAGTGCGAAAGCAATATTGAGAATCTGTTACACTCATACACTTAAGTTCGCGCCGGCCGTCTCGCTCCCACTGTCGTCCTGTCTCGCTCGCATATGGCGCTCTCCGGCGTAATGATGATTAAGCATTGTAATGAAATTGCAAATTGGCGCCGCGCGGCTCATCAAAGGAAAAACGCCAGCGACGAAGGACGAAGCGTTGATTTCCAGGACTTCATTGCCGAAAGGCGAATGTGAATGCGAATGTGAATGGGAATGCATGTGTGTGTGTGTGTTGGGGTGTTGGTACATATGGGCTCGTGTGAGAGGGTAATTGTATTGTAGTTGAGTGCCAGGAGCGAAATAAAACCACTAATAAGCCAAATGACGTGCATTTGTCATGAAGTCCGCCCAGATCCTTGGCCTACTCCCATTGCAAAGTCACTGTGGCTGTTAATTAGAAGTTAATACCCTCGATCCTCAGGCCCTTTAATTGTATTTAACATTTAAATCTTTAAAGTAAGTTGTATCACTTATAAAAATGACTTCAAAACGACTTCAATGCAAACAATGCCGGACAGGCTCATTTAATTTTCATAACAAATGTCCTGGGCAAGATTTGTATGGCTGGCAGACAATCCCCATTTAATATTTTTAAAATCTACAACAACCGAAATAATGAAGTCCTGACAATGCCCCGGCGCACCGAAGTGGTTGGGAGCCATGGGGGTCAGGTACGAGGTACGAGGTACGAGGAATACAAACAGAACTGTCGAAAAAAGGCAGTCAACATTTTACATAATCAAAATAATGACTCCGAGAGGTGGGGAGAGGACTCCGTCTAATCCAAGAAACGGGAACAACAATAACAAATACAAATAAAAGCAATGACAAAAGTAAATTTCCAGCAAAAATGCCAGCAAAGGTAAACGGGAAGCTTGGAGGCGCAACCAGCTACCGTTGCGGGCTAATCTCTCAAGTGGCAAATGCATTCAAATGAATGTCATGGATATTGGGGAGCCCATCCTGCTGCGACGGAGGGCATGAGAGAGGAACTGCTGATGCAGCAAGGACAGCGATTCAATGGCAAAAGGCTGCGGCATCCCAAGCCTGCCAGGAGCTTAACACATGCACTTGAAATTTAATATCACAGCCGACGTCTCCATCGACTTAGCTGCATTTTATTATAGCATACTTTTCAGCTGCCTCCTCTTGGTCCTTTTATAGCCACCACTCCTGCCCCCCACTGTTGTGGCCCACAGCCGGCACCATAATCCCTCATATTTATTTTTGCAAAAATTATTTGCTTTGTCTGATTGCGGATTTGCAGCTGCAGCGTTTGCACAGTTACTTTGCAGCATCAGTGGCAGTATCCACCTCCATAGGGGCACTACGAGGTGAGCTCTCTCCGGCCGCCAGGATTCGGTTCAAGCTTCCAGTTTCCAGCTTCGAGCTACGAGGCAATGAATGAAAGTTCTTTATGGGCATTCGGGCCGAGCCGGGCACTCATTTAATATGAAAGCAAATTGCATAAAATCACACCTGCAAGCCAACTTAGCACTCGCACCACCCAGCCACCCAATGGCCCCTGGGTTGCCTGGCAGCCAATCCCTGATGCTTAGCAAAAAAAGGACGAAAGACCAGGGACCAGGACACGAGTCCAACTTGCCAAACTAAAGAAAGACAAAAACATTAAGAGAAAAAAGAGGTTTAGATCAAGGATATTATTATCTTTCTTAGTTTTTATTCCTAAGAAACATATTAAAAACTTATTTATTTTTTTAATAAAATAAATTTGAATATTTAAAAATTAATAGTTAATATTTAAAGCCTCTTTGTAATACATTTTTAAGAGTGTAAAGGATACGGCTCCGTACAAATATCGACTGCTTGGTCCTGGCGCAAACAACATGCTGCCCATCCGGCGAAGTGATGTCCCTGTCCGCTGGCCCTCCCTCTCTTCCTCCCCTCCTCCCTCTTGGGCAGTTGTAAAAACACGTTTATGGCCTCTGTCTCCTTTCAGAGTGTCTGTGCTGGTGGGTGGCTGTGTGGGTGTGTGGGTGTATTTGTCCACATCCCACATCTTGACTGCATGCCAAAAATACTGCCAACGAAACGGATCTGAACTCAACCGAACTGAACTGCAGTGCACTTCACTGTCACCTAGCGATTACACGGCAAAGGATGTGGCATTGCCGGCTCAAGGGCGAGTGGGTGGCAGTTGCAAGTTTACGATGTCTTCCACATACACACACAGTCTAAGGGGGAGTCTGGGGCATCGCAACTCACACAAATAAAGTCGCGTAATGGGCCTGTTACTAATTTTGTGGACATGTAAAAGTTGCATGCCACCTCCCCGCACAACCTTGCAACCAAATGCAGTAAAATGTCCGTCAAACTCAAATTGAAATACACAAAATGGCCAAATGTGTTTGTTAATAGAAGGCTACCGTTGTTAAGGGGCATCATGAGAACGGTGGCCGTAAAAAAGATACGACTTCTAAAATGAACAAATTAACATTAAGGCTTCCCCAAATTTGTACATTTCTTAAATAAAAGTACTACTTTCCAACAGAAAATCATGGCTTAGTTCTTCTTATTATTTAATTATTCTTAAAAAGCCTAAATAGTCATAGAACGAAGCGCTATCTGGCTTTAATCGCTTCTGAAGAGTTGGCAACATTTCCAAATCCTAACTGGCCACTAACTGGTCCTTTCTCTCTCATACTCCATTTGCCGTCTCTTTCGGTGTGGCAATACGAGTGCCGCAGTTGCATACGTTTAGGCGTTGGCTTTTTGGATGGCACTGTGTGTTTATGTAGCTGTCACGGCCACGCCTTGTCGCAGTTGGCACTTTGCAAAACGCCCACGTTGCAGTTGCAGTTGCAGCTGCAGCTGCAGTTGGCCTTCCAGGCATCTCGTTATGGTGTTGGTGGTGTCAACGCTTCGATTTTGCAGTTGTAGACAATAAATTTGTGCCCGCTCATTGTCAACTAAAATCAAAAACATAATTCAGAGTTGCCAGGACACGCACACGAGCGCCAGAGACCGCAATGTTATGCAATAAGTGTCTGTGTGTGTGTAGAGTCCTGGCATGAAATTAACACAAATGCCAAAACACCAGCAGCAGCAGGCAGCAGGAGCAGCAAGTGGGCGTGGCTGGTGGCCTAAGGACTCCGGACTCGGGGTTCCGGCCCACGGCCTTTGAAACCGGAGTGTATTTGCCATTGCATTTAATGCATTCGCCACTGCAGGAGCAGATGCATCAGAGGAGAACCACAAATCGGCAAATCCATCTCAACAGGCAGACGCCAATTCAGGCATACACTTGACCAGAGAAGCCCCCACATACACGCTACACTGAGAGAAAATATTATTTAATTTGGGGACTACAAAGATAAGACTATTTTAACTATAGAATAACTCTCTTCTTAAAGCTCCTTATACCTTTTATCTAGTAATTCCTATAATATATTAAAAATATATTATTTTTTAAAATTTATTCAAGTGCTATAACGATGCGGGGCAGTTCTAAATGACTTCCGGCATTCAACCGTGTTGTTTGTTTAAAGCAAATACCAAATGCCGATCGAAGAGCTGTCTTCCAATATCCAAACTGAGACTGAACCGAAGCCCACTACCGCCCCACTCAGGGCCACCACCCACTAACACACTAACGACCCACATGACAGCCACTAATCTGCACTTGTAGTGGCATTATATGGACATTTGTAATTTCCGGTCGATGCCATTTTTATAACCCCGTTCAGAACGCATAAAAGAAAATTTGCAACAATGGGGCTCACAACAATAAGCTGCTGACCAAGACAGGGGTAGAAGGATGGATTTGGGTTTTTGCTTTAAGGGTTCAAGGGTCTGTAGGGTCTGGAGGGGGGTTGACAACTTTTTGGGTCATACCAAAGGCGACAACTTCAGCTCGTTTTCTATTACCAAAAAAAAAAAAAAAAGAAAAAATGGCCAAAAAACCCACACACACTCCCTCCCAAAAATTCGATTCAGTTTACGAGCTCTCATAAAAACTTGAATTTTATTTCAAGTTGGCAAGAGTCAAAGCCAGAATGTGTTGGCGTCTAATGAGGCTAACCTTTCGGGGATGAGGGTTGAAGAGGAAAAAGGGTTGAATATTGACATTTCAGGATCCTAGGCAAACATGCCACATTTGCTTAGCTTGGGAAAATGTTTGGCTTATTACCTTATTAGGTTCATAAAGCCTTTTGAGTATTTAAAGGCAATTGCATGTGCTTATGAAATTATTGCCACAGTTTAGAACAGTGCAGCAGAGCACACCTGTGCTGGGCCGTAAAGCAATTAGCCAAATTGCTGGCTTTTGCCATTTTCCCCCCGAAATCTGTGGAATTTTCATTAAAAGTGGAAATTGAAGTCTACAAGTTTCGGTTGCCTGGAAAAACAATGAAGTTGCCAGCCATTAAACGAGCACGAAAATGAAAAGGAAATTTATAAAGAAACTTCTATAAATTATTAAATTTTAAATACTGAGTTTTGAATTCTGAGAAAAAATCTGATATAAAAGCCTCACATACGGGCTGTGTGTGCCAAAGTTCAATTAGAAGACAAAGGCCCCCTGGTTTTTTTTTTTGGGGTTTCGGGTCGAAGGTGTAATGACAAACAAGTTTGCTTCATTTGGCCCAGGTGGAAAAGTCAATACTGCGGCTTTTGTTGGGAAATATTAACTGTCTCCGGTTGCAGAGCCCAGGGCGCTCTTGGCTCTTGGCTCCTGGGTCCTAGGAGTCCTTGGAACGGAGCTCTGGACTAAAGGTAAACCTCAACTATTTGCATACAATTTGTAGAAAATAGAAAATAATCAAAGCAATGTGCAGCAAGGCATGAAGATAAAAGGAGGAAGCGGGGGCAGGAAGGGCATAAGGACCAAAAGCTACTTAGCAAACATCAACACCTGTTAAGGGTTACACTTGAGAACAAAGCTGCAAATTGGCTGGCGGTAAGTGCAGCTATAGCTTCTGGGGCAATACTCCTTCAATGGCCCCTTCGATACCCCTTCTGACCACAACGCCCTCTAATCAATTTAACAGACAGAGAGGGCCAGATGTGTGTGTGTGTGTGGGATGGGATGGGAGTGAAAGAGATGGAAGCAAAAGCCCGGACGTAGGAAATTTTGCTGACCGCAGGCAATGGAAATGTTCCGGGTCCTGATGATGCCATATTTACCGTTGGAACCGGGCCCTATGCCGGGTTCTGGTCCCGGCCCTGGTCCTAACTTCATTATGAGATTTGTGTAATTGTTAACCAATTTACCGTTACGTTTTGCATGCCACAAGCCGCAACAGCAATGTTGCCTCCTTTCGCTCTACCATCACGATAACACCCGTGATATATTGTCCAAATTATAATGCCGGAAATGTTATTAATTCAAAGCGTAACTCAATTCCTGGCACTAATTACAATGTTGTTGTTGTTGGTGGTGGTGCTGCTCCTCTTCCCAAAAAGGACGATGATGATAATGATGATGTGGATTGAGGATGAGGATGAGGATGCGGATGCGGATGATTATGATGAGAATGCCCTGCAGCCATTTGAATTTACATTAAGACCGATGCTTGCCTCGATTTCAGACATTTCCAAGTACTCGACCATCTTGGCCAAAACGCAGTTGGCCAAATTACACATCTAGCCAAGTATTTACATATTTTCTCCATTTACTATTTGGCCTGTCAGTGGCGGCAATTAAGCAAAGTGTTAAGGAAATTGGATACTTGTTTAGGACATTTTTAAAATATGTTTTAACATAGAAAAATGGGTTTCTGAGGGTTTCTTAAGAGAAATATGCATGAAATCGGATGGAAAATGATAAAGCTATAGCCATCGATTGTCCTCCCACCTATTTTGAGGGGGATCGATCCCCCCGAAAATTTCGAAAAAAATCTAAAAAATATTTTGTTCTTAGATTTTGATGCAGAATGATGGAATATTGATCTACAAACCTATAAAGGTATTTCGCTCAAGAATCGAATGGAAATTGGCAAAGATATAGCCATCGCTGGGAGCCATATTGTCCTCCCATGCATTTTGAAAGGGATCCCCTAGAAAATTTCGAAAAAAATCTAAAAAATATTTCGTTACTAGATTTTGATGCAGAATGATGGAAAATCGATCCGCAAATCGATTAAGGTATCCCGGTCAAGAATCGGATAAAAATTGGCAAAGATATAGCCATCGCTGATGGTCATATTGTCCACCCTTAAATTTGAAACCATTTTTGAAGGGGATCTCTCAGAAAATTTGTCTTGAAAGAATTTTTCCGATGATTTTAAAATAGTGTAGATTATCGCCATGAATTACAGATCTGGCCGCTTAAAATATTCCCATTTCTGTCGCCTGTCGCCCTTTTAACCTTTATTTTAGCCTAATTAAAAATGGCAAATGCTGACACTATTGCCTGTTATCCGTAAACTATTTGCATTGTTCAACGGAATGATTTTTCCCGTGATGACATCCAACTAATCCATTTCAGGGATTTGGCCCAGTTGTGTATAATAACCCCGATTCCAGAACCCCACCCACCCATCGCGATGACCTTTAATTGTTTGATGGCACACACGTAGTAACATTTCGTGGTTCAAAAACCACTTTCGCTTATTGGAAAGGATGCCCGGCCACAGGGGCGAAATGGGAATGTGGTGGTTTTATTGATCGGCGGAATGCTTTTAAGACACAAGCATAAAAATAATAATGATGCTGCGGCGTGGTGTCAAAGGGGTAGGCAGCTTGCACATAGAAATAAATATTTATATGGGCAACATCTATAAATTGAATGGCGAAAGGGGTAGTGAGGGCAGTAGGGGGATACTCAGGTGAGACTGTCAGGACTTATGGGCTTTGGAGCGCGCGCGAAAGCACGAGGCACGAAGCACGAAGCATGCTGGCACGGCAGCATTTCGAGGACCTGGACATTTTTACGATGTGATTTCACATAACCACAACAGACGTGCAGACAAACAAGTGGCAGGGGCAGGAGCAGAGACTATGGCAGGGTCTGTGGCAGAAGAAAGACGACATAAGTTGCAGACGCGCGTTGGTGATAAACTTTGAAATTGCCCGAAGAGATGGGAGGGAAGGCCGGCAATTTATTGCCCTCCAGCGGCATTGGAGAGCTCACATTCGCGGGGGAGCACAAACGGATTCTAATAAGCAAAATGCTCGCAATGTCCTGCAACGGAATCAAACGGAAAAGAACGGGAATTATGGGGCATTACCCACCCACATCCCATACACACATAAGCACACTCCACAAACCCCTTTCCTTTTATTTTTTTTTTTTTTTGATAGTCCTTTTCAGACGAAACTGACAATCATTTGTTTGTTGGGAAACCTATACTTTCGTATGGCATGATTTCGATGTCAGGCCAAGCATAACAAGGGCATTCATTTTCGAAGGAAACACAGAATGATGTCCTTCGCTGATTTTGCAAGTGTCAGCGCGAAGATGTCGCACTCGAGTTGATTTAATTCAATTCATGGACAGACAATGATTGCGTCAATTGCCGCATGTTTATCATCCTGACAGCCAGAAGCTTGGCTCTTGTCCTGGCCAGAGAGCATCCTTGGCATTGGCATCCAACACCCGAAAAACCGAAACCGGAAATTGTGGAAATTGTATGTAAGCGTATTAGTTTGGCAATTGTGCAACTGTCTCGGGAAACACCCCTTTTTCTGTGACATTCTCAAACCACTTTTTTTTTAGTTGCGGCTTGTTTACATAATAGCCACGGCGTCACACAATTTGTGTCCTGGCTGACCAGGCTGCCAATTAGGGCGGTGGCTTGTGCTTTCCTCGATGGCGGAATGGGGCGTTCATACATCACCCAGGGGTGCGATTCAGAGCAGGTTTTCAATTACACATTATGACTGTTGCAAGGTCTGCTTTCTGCCCCCAAAACTGCAGTAAAATTTCACTCCATCCCCGAAAACCCCGAAACCCACACACATTTCCAAGAAATTGGATTTGCTCCTTTGGCAACTTTTTCCTTCTTCCTTTTTGTTTTTGACATTTTCCGTTTGCATTTGGCTTGTTGGGTGTTTTTTTTTCCTCTTCATCCTGGCTTGGTTTTTTTATGTGTCCCCTCGCCTCTGCGTCCCGGCTCGTTGACTTTTATGAACTTATAAACAAGAGCCGGGGGCAACCCTTTCGGCCTGTTGCTGCCACAAGCTACTTCCAGTGCTTATTATGTGGATTATTAGAGGGATTTACTCGCTGCCATGTACAAATTCATGTGCTCCGACTTGGATTCCGGGGCTGCTCCTGCTGCTGCCGCTATGTTTTGGTGGCATCAATGACATAAATAAAAAGATTTCCAAAGGATTTGCCTGCGGGCAACCACCCAAGCCATCCGACACCCATCCCAAATACCCATCCAAATACACCCAAAACAATCCCAAAAGTGGCAGCGAGACAAACCGAAAGTTGGCTTTCTTTCCCGTAAAAATCTCGCTGCCACATTCGGTTGGATGTTGTCTAAGAAGGGTACTGAAGGTGTGTGTGGCAGTGTGATTTACACACAAGCCCAAGAGCTCTCCGGCAAGTCAGTGTTGAGTCTCGGCATTGCCATAAATTGATAACCAGCATCCCCCATCTCCGGCAAGCGCTCTTTGTTGACTCAGCCGGCCCCTGATAAGCAACTTTGATGTCCGGCGTAAACAATGACGTGTGCTGGACTTTCACTTTATGTGGCCTGTTTGGTTCGGAAAGGCTGTATAAGGTGTGTTAAGAGGCTAATGATACTCAGTATTTTAGTGAATAACAAATACTTTATATATTAGAACTATCAAGCCTAATAAATGGCAAAAATACTCGGCAGAAAAGTTTAGCTGAACCATCAGACAACCTGGAGCTACCTACCCATTTAAGATGTCTAAAACTCCCCACTTTAAAGCACTTTAATGAGCAAACCCAACTCATCAGCCAGATGTTCTGCTTTAATCGAAAACTAGTCATTAAAACAACATTTAATCTATCAAATGCTCCGAGTCCCGTGATCACACGTTTAACCCAATTAACCGGCATCAATTAGCATTGAAATATGTCAAAGACACGAATCCATTAAAATAGTATCTATTTATTGCAAAATGCCAATGAACATTTAATTTCACTTACAAAATAGATTGAAAAGTAAGGTAATAATTGGATTAAATCTATTTGTGGATATTTGTGGTGTCAATCAAGATGCTTTCGGCATTGATTGAGTTTGTGTTTGTTTTTAGCAGTCGACCAGTAATTAATCTGCCATCTATAATTTAGGGGCCAGACTGTGTCAAGGATGTGTGAGTTGTGGCAGGACGTTCGCCTGCCGCAGGACACGAAGCCGGGAATAGACAATGTCCCAGTCGATGAAGGCGCCCAGGATGTGGCGCACATTGCGGTCCGTGTCGTCGTATCCCGTGCGTCCGTGGACCAAGCGCAAATTGTTGAAAGTCAGCACGTCCCCGGGCGTGGTCTTGAAACTGCATGAGTGCTCCTGGGCCAACCGCACGAAGGTGGCCATCGCCTCGTACCACGGACGCACATGCTCTAGGGGTACGCTGAAGTGGCTGTCCCGCTGCGGAATGCTGTGGTTAATCCTGACACACCTTCCCTCGGCATCCAAGCTGCAAGGAATTTGGTTTTAGCACAATGTTAGCCGGGATTACGAAATCAGTTGCGTGTTAAGCCACGCCAGGAGGAAGTTCGCAGTCCTCCCACGATTGTATCTTAAAGAATCTTAAATACCCACTTGATCACAGGAGCACGCCAGATGTTGTGGAACTGCAGATCCCCGTCTCGTCCTATGTCCGCCCAGTCCACAGGAGTTTGGCTGAGGACCCGGAACTGCTCCGGATATCGTTCGCGCAGGATATCTGCCACGTAAAAGGCATCCGTTAGGAGATTGACGCCACCGGGGGAGGCCGACTGCTCCAGAGTGTGCAGAAGGGTGACGCCGGGCAGGTACTCGAAGTACGGCATGTCCGTGTGCAGGGGCAGGGGGGCGGCCAGGTAGGCGTAGTTACTGGCTCCGGGCTGGGCCCGGACGCTGAACTCATCGCCGTAAGTCGTGCGTCGCATGAAGCCGACGCGGTTACACAAATGCCGCAGGACATCCATCTGCAGTGGCGCCTCCTTGACAAGGGCCACCCCGAACACGGCCAGCTGGTGCAGCCACTTCTGCAGCTCGTAGTCATCGGTTAGTAGCTCCTGGTAGTTGAAAACACGCCGTATTTGCTCAAAATCGCGTCCGCTCCATAGCTGCTGTTCGGGGCGGTAAAAATCGCTCAGATAACGCTCGCGATTCGCTTTTGAAAAGTCGCGTTCCCGCAACCAGCTGTACGGATACTGGGAGAAGTGTCCATCTGACCACTCGATATACAGGACCTGCTGCTCCACATCCACCTCCTGACGCAGGACCCTGACACTGGTGTCCAGATTGTTCCATAACTGTGGCAGGCGACTCAAGGTCTGTGGCATGAAGCAGTCCTGGCAGAGGCAATTGTCGCGCAACCAAATATCCGGAAACTGCATATCCTGGCGTGTAGGATCTGGGACCTCTACTAAGCGGGGATGGTCCTGTTCCTCGGGGTGCACTTCCAACTGGCTGGCCAAGCTGGGAAATTCGCGACGATCCGCTTGAAACATTTTTAGCGACCAACGAGAACGTCTTCCGATTGCGGAATGATTTTCGATGGGGAAACCAACAAGCAGCAAACATCCTAAGGGGTACGTGGCTTTAAGTTAACTCAGATAGTTGATCGCGTGATGTTAAGAAGTCTGGCTACACGGGAAATAATTTTAGAGATTAATATAATATATTACTCCTAATTTAAAAATTTAATAATATATGTTCTTGCAAGCCGAAAAATATAAAAATATGATTAATCAGGGAAATGTTTCGGTTTATGTATTCATTTAAATTAAAGCATTAAGGTGAAGGATAAAAAAACAATGTTTTAATAAATACATACTTTTATTGTAAGAAATAATATAAAAAAAAACGAATTAAAAACTAAAATTAAATTTATTTATGCTAGAAATACATACTCTGAAATTAAAATAACCTTTATAAAGAACAGTAATAGAAATTCCCATAAAGCTTGTTAAAAATCTGTCAACAATACTAAATTGACTTTAAATATAAAAAAAAATTATTGACTTCAATCTTAAATGGTTTTTAAAGTGTAAAAATAGCCAGCCCAATTCTTATCAATCCTTTATTGAAGCATGCATATTGCCGTCGCAGCACTTTTGGCCTGCCGGCGACTGCCGATGCCGATGAGGTTTCTTTCCTCGCTGTAAGCTTCCGTCAGCGCCCTCAGCCCCGCCCACGACTGTGTGTAAAATTAAAAATGCAAAATTAATTTTTGCATAAAACTGCAAACGCCAGCAATTTTGCATAATTGTTTGTCAGTTGCAGTTGCAGCAGGGGGAGTCTTTCATATGGAGGAACAGTCCACCCACTTTCGTCACTCCCACTCTGGTAGGAAATGCCGTCAATCATTGTTAGGCGCATTGATCACTTCATTCGCAGAAAATATACACATATATGTATGAACAGAGCCCAGCCCCAACTGCATCATACCACACCAGTGCTGATTGCAACACGAATATCCTGCCCGGCAGCGGGAAAAATCATAAACAATAACCATTTCATGCCGAGGCGAAAGAATCGGCGGCGGCAACAACAGAATCTGGTAACCAGTATACGAGTATATGGCGCGATTTTTAATTATCACTTTCGCATTCGCATTTCAGTATTGTATGCGTCGAAAGCGACTCACTCACTCGTATCTATCCATCTATGGCTCTATGGGGCCCAGGGCCCTCTATCTCTTATTTGTTTCCATTTCCATTTCCATGGGAGGTGTGTGCCAGTGCCAGTACCAGTACCAGTACCAGTACCGGTGCCATTTGATATTCGAACAAAGAAAGTGAACCAAACAATCCATCGAATGCTCAGCTTTTAGCTCAGCCAGAGATTCTTTTTGCTCAGGAAAGGGTATTTTCAGTGGGGTATACTAGTAATAATATGAGAAAAGAGTCATTCCTTAGCTGAATGAAAGGCTTCCATTTTAAGGAAATAAAGTAGAAAAAATGTTAGAGTCAAAAATACATTTTTGTTTAAAATATACAAGCTGCCAAAATCTCTCTGCCAAAGAGCATCACAAATTCGTCTTAAAATTATACCTTTAGAAAACATTTAATGCATTTCTGTAAGCGAGTGTAGGAGGAGAAGAACTTTATTGTTTTCAATTAAAAACACTCACAGCCCATTCAGCTAACGAATCCATTCGCTCGACAGTTTCCAGGCTCAGGGCTCAGGGCTTTCGGCTGCTGGCTTCTGTCGCCATAGGCTTGAAAAGGCAGCGCGATGTGACACAATTGCAGATGCAAGTGAAATGTAATGAGGCGTAATGAAAATGCATTCAAGTGACAGTTTTTACCCACTCCCTGAACCTGAGAACATCCCACCTGCACTTAACAATAATCAGTAACAACAATAGTGACAAATATCGATGAAGGCGGAGCCAGGGCCTGAGTAATGAGTTGCCAAACAAAAAAGGAGTTCTCTACAAATACGATGATTTAAAGGGGATTAAGAGTGTTTTTATATCGGAAAAGCGATCAAAACAAACCGCAAATTACACTGTGCGACAAAAAAAAAAAAACGAAATACACTTGGGAAACGAGATAGTGTAGGTTGTTAATCTGGTCGAAGAGAACTCTAAAATATTTTTTTTATATTTTTGGAACCCTCCAATTTTTTTTTATTTAAAAATAACCGTTTTTCGGGACTTTTTTGCGCTTAAAAATTCCTGAACGCGTTTTTTTCAACCGATTTCAAAATTTTCGGTGTTTTTCAATAGTTAAATGTTGTAGCTTTTGAAAAAAAAATATATCTTCGATTTTGTTGAACAAAAAGGACAACATTTTTACACCTGAAACTAAAGTTTTCGACTTTTATTCGTGTTTTTCGGATTTTGATGCCAGTTTTTCGGTAAAACTTACTAAAATTCTGTCATGTTTGCCACATATCAATGTTGTCTTATTCATTTTGAATAAAACGAGACAAATTTCATCAAAAAATAATGAAAATTGGTGAAGTTATTACGCTTTTCCCAAAAAAAGTCAACTCAACCTAGCGGGCGCTTCGGAGGAACAATGTGTATAAAAATAAGAGTATATTGCTTTCTTCTGACAAAAAGTTTGTCATTTATGCCACATATTAATATTGTCTCAATAATACTGAATAGAACGAGACAAATTTCATCAAAAAATAATGAAAATTGTTGAAGTTATAACGCTTTTCCCTAAAAAAGTCAATAAAACCATGGGAGCACTATAAGAAGAAGAGCATATTCCTGACTTATACACACAGGTACTCCGGAGCGCACGCAAGGTTGAATTGACATTTTTTGGGAAAAGCGTTATAACTTCACCAATTTTCATTATTTTTTGATGAAATTTGTCTCGTTCTATTCAGTATTATTGAGACAATATTAATATGTGGCATAAATGACAAACTTTTTGTCAGAAGAAAGCAATATACTCTTATTTTTATACACATTGTTCCTCCGAAGCGCCCGCTAGGTTGAGTTGACTTTTTTTGGGAAAAGCGTTATAACTTCACCAATTTTCATTATTTTTTGATGAAATTTGTCTCTTTTTATTCAAAATGAATAAGACAACATTGATATGTGGCAAACATGACAGAATTTTAGTAAGTTTTACCGAAAAACTGGCATCAAAATCCGAAAAACACGAATAAAAGTCGAAAACTTTAGTTTCAGGTGTAAAAATGTTGTCCTTTTTGTTCAACAAAATCGAAGATATATTTTTTTTTCAAAAGCTACAACATTTAACTATTGAAAAACACCGAAAATTTTGAAATCGGTTGAAAAAAACGCGTTCAGGAATTTTTAAGCGCAAAAAAGTCCCGAAAAACGGTTTTTTTTAAATAAAAAAAAATTGGAGGGTTCCAAAAATATAAAAAAAATATTTTTGAGTTCTCTTCGACCAGATTAACAACCTACACTATCTCGTTTCACAAGTGTTTTTTCACTGTCGCACCGTGTTATGCAAACATCGCGCCGAACAATGAAAGTGCAACACTTACGAAAATTAAACTAAACCCACATCGACCGCAGGATAACATGCCAAACAAAACAATATCGAAACCGAAAATGGTTTATTATTTTCAGCGTGCCAAGTCAAATATCAAACAAATCATATTGAATGGTTGCCCGTTTTTACAGCAGTTTGTTTAAATCACTGAAATATTCATAAAACGGCGGGTGAGTGGGTGTGGGTGGGTGAGTGGGTGTTCAGGTGAGTTAACAGTTCCAGAAGTGGCCTCAACAATAGAGTCTAACTTTTCGGGCAACACAATGGGCGATGCTGTGATGCCTAATTAGCCTCATGGGCCGCACAGAAGTATATATTTTGTGGATTTCACATTTCAGTTTATTCCTGACAATGCCCAAAAAACGCATAATTAGGCAGAAGGCCGACTCTCGAGAATGGGCAGCAAATTGGTCCAGGAAGGCGTCCTGTTCGGGTATTGTGTTTCCTCGAGTGCTCAGCCGCGAAAATACCTCAAAAAATCACAAAGCCCAAAAAATGGAAAAGGCGGAAAAAGTGCAGTAAGTAGCCGAGGCACACTGTGGGACATATAAATAAATGTACCCACAAAATCCGTAAATATGATTAAGTGCCAAATTTATTTACAGCTCCCTGGTTGCCTTTAAAAACGGAGGGGAGGGATGGAACCAGGAAGGCGGGCGGCAGGACCCAAGGACCCAGGCAAGCAAAAAAACGCAGCCCCGTGGGCAGGCAAGCACAGCCGTAAGCTGACAGCCGTAAGCCGGAGTCATAGCCGGAGTCGGAATCACCACCTGCCGGATGTTGTTTGCTCAGGGAGTTGCTCAGTGTTGTTGTTGCTGCTGGTTCTGGCTCTGGTGTTGGCCAAAAAGGCGCTGCCGGCCAACTCGATTACAATTACGTGCGCTAATTGCACTTTAAACGCGTCCAACCTTGCCGTCAACCATCCGTCGTCGTCGTCGTCGTCGACGTCGTCCTTCTGCCCGCACAATTCTGTTTCACATTTTTATGGCATTTCCTTTGGCACAACTCACAACTAAACATACAACTATGAAGCTACATAAATTTGCAAACATGATGTCCTTGCTGGGCCAGGACTATTCCGGTCCTTGCATTGTAATAGCTACCAAGTCACCACTGCTCTGGCCGTAATTCAAAGTGACGCTAAAATTTGTTTAATACACACGAAAGTACTGTGGTAAGAAATAAGTAAATTAAGGCTTTTAAAACTTAATTAGTCTAAGAAATAATAAAATATTTTTTATAAATTTAATATCAATTATTATAATTTAAACCTTAACATTTGATTTAAAAACTAATCAATTGAAAACCCACTGTTGTAGAACGAGAAAAAATCTTCTTAGTTGGCAGCAAGTGGCCCTTATAATGGGCCAAGGCGTAAGTCCATGTCTGGCTGCCTGTTCACCTGGCTGACTTCCTGCCACGCCCCCTAAGCCACCGCCTTCACAGCCAACTCACCTGCTGCATGGCAGTCGGTGCTTTTGCTCATTTACACCTTTTATTACGTATGCGTGCGTCAGGGCCAAAAGCAAAGTTTGCAGTTTAGTTTGCCATTAACGTGGCCATAAGCGCTGGCCAACCTCTCAGCCACACTCGCACTCACACACGCATACACCTATTACCTGCTTGCTATTCATATGCAAATGGCGGCAGCAACGAGGTGTGCTTCGTGAGTTCTGGCTGGGGGCGAGTCTTGGCCACTTGAATGTGTGGTAACCAACCTGGCTAAATCAAAGTCGCTCATGGCTCAATGCATTGTAATTGTTTGCTTGTGTGAGTGTTGTCAAAACTGAAGTTCACTTTGCTGTCTTTCTTACAAAGAGGTATACAGTGAGAGAAAGTAGACGGAAGAGTGCTAGAGTAGACGGAAGGATATAAGGGATATCTATGGAAGTTGGAAACCTAAAACATTAAAGGATTTCTACCTTTTAATGGCCTTCTAATGGTTAATGGCTAACTAAACTAGTACTAATCGCAAGCTCAAGTATACACAATTATCTTGTAACTCACACTCATTTCTTTACAGTGTATTGAGCTTAGTGTGTGTGCCTGGGCAGGCTTGCGGGCAAAAGTTTTTTATGTGAAAAGTGCAAAGGAAAGTGCAGCCCTCATGCAAGGAGCACGTCATTCCCTGCCGCTGGTCTCAGCCCGCCACGCCCTTCTTCGCCCTTCGTCCCTCGTCCCTCGTCCTTTTGGGCCGTGGCCCTCCACTGTCACTGCATTTTAATTTACTGCATACCTTGAGGCGCCATTCGCCTGCGCTCGCATGTGGCAAGTGGCAAAGTCCAATGCACGCTCCACGAAGAAGCTGAAGTTGAAGCTGACTTGTTGCCTTCTTTTGCATACGAACATATACATACGTCCACCCTTCCCCATCCCTCCCCCCTTGTGTAAGCCCTTTCCTGTCCTGTAGATCCTGACAGATTCCACCCTTAGCCCGACTGGCAGGATGGCTGGCTGGCTGGCTTGCTGTGACAAAGTGGCGCTGCGTTTTGCATTTTACTGCAAATTAAAGGATTTCTTTTGCCTTCTCGAGTTGACAACTTAAGATACTTAGGCATAAAAAGCCTGTCATACACGTCTGCCCTCATGTGTGCGTAAAGAGAATTAAGTGCACTGCGCTTTGTTGAGAATCACTCGAAACAAAGCCACACGAAGCTGCGGGCCAGACCACCCACTCATCCCACACAACCGACCCTGCCAACCCCACTCATCCTTGCAATATTTTCCCCTTCATCCGACATGCGGGGTCGTCCTGTCAATCCTCCGCCTCATTTTCCGATTTCCTGCACCTTTCTCGCCTGCGTCCATTTTATTATTTTGCCTTGATTATTATTTTCCATTTGCACAAAATTAAAATGTACCATCGCCGCTGCCACAAACAACAAAAATATTTCGGGTGAAAATAGAAAGAAAAAAAATTGCAAGCTCCATTCAACCGCAAAACACAGAGAAGAGCTCTGGGACTGGAAGGGACTGTGTGGGACAGTGGGGGCTTCTGCATGAATAATGTGAAACTGAAAACTTTTCATCAAAAATCAGCCAAGGGCTAGAACTGGACGTGAAACAGGCACAACAGGCAGCCCCCGATGGGGTCGACGAGGGGATGGGTAGTGTCTCACTATCCGGCCTGTCTGAGTGTCCTGGCAGATATGGAAAAAAAAGAAGAAGGCGGAGGAGCAACTCTGACAGGACGCCATGAAAAGCTCGCTTTGGTGTGACAAATCAAAGACTAACACTGAGCGCTTTGGTTAGAACACAAAACGCACGCTCGGATGACTGGCAGTAGAAAGCGTGGAGCGTGAGAGGAACAGGAGGAAGGGGGAGGAGGGGCAGCAGTTGGGGTGATCGGCCAGGGAGGGAGGTCCTTTTGAAAGGCGCTGACAACTGCAGCTGGTTAGTGACAAACTTCAGCAGACAGAGTCGGGGTTTCTAAGGAAATCACAGCACTACACCACGATTTTTTTCATATTTTGAAGAGGGTTCACCAAAAAAATATTCGAAAAATTCTAAACACAAATCATGTTTTAAGATTTATATATAGATCTATTAGAAATCGATCTATAAAGCTTTCAATATTTTCCTCTTAAGGATTGAATGTTTTCTGTCCAAGATATATGATGACTTAGCAAGGGTTTTATTATAAAAGTCTTTATATCGAAACTCTGACATTTTTAAAAAGGTGATCACCCAGAAAATTTGTTTGGAGATTCAGATTTATAGAAAATAGATACAAATATATTAATGAAGATGTTAGCATATTATATCGAGGATTTAGAGAGAATAGGGAAAATAGTTTAAGATATTCTGCCAAAAAATCAGGTACTTTTTGGCCAACATTTCCAAATGTGTTTCCAAAAAATGATATTTTTGGATGAAGAATTATATAAAATTGATGTATAACTCTTTTTAAGTATTCTAATAAAGGGTCAAATATTTGTTGAATAGATATAGAGCCCGCAGGGAAACATATTATCAAAACATACGAATTGGTCGTAAAGAATTTAAATAGCTTTTAAAGTGAATCAACCAGAAATCTTGATAATTAATTATTAAGGTTGATAATTAATTAAGACCTTAATCATTAAAGTCTTCTGCTTTTTAGCAGATCCTTTGATAAATACTTCTAAATCTGTCCAAGATCATTTCTCTTCTCAAAAGAATCCGAAAGGGTACTCAAGTTTCCTTTGATTTATATGCAATATAAACCAAAAGAATATAATCAATATCATTGTTTTATTTATTATTATTCTATAATTTTTTTCACAATATTAATTAAAATGCAATGGCATCAACTTAACACAAACTGATTGATTCAAAGGATAAATTATTTGACCAAATGCCATAAATGCAATTCTTTGGTTTTGATTCGGACTTAATTGCTTTAGTGGATACCCGTGGGGATAGCCCAGGCAGACTGGATGAAACGAATTCCCCCCGAAAAGAGTTATTTCAATTTGCAGTGTTTAAAGATATTCGCTTCTTTTGATACTGCATTTTGCGAATAAAATACAACAGAAGGGCGCACTGCGCTGGGCTGCTATTTTTTGCTCTCTAATCAGAGCCAGCGCCTGCAAACAATGGTCGAGATATTCCCCGAAAAACCCCCCCTGTAGTCCACCCATACTGTATTCTGTTTCTGCATTTGTATCCTGCCTGGTATCCTGGATTGTAATGAAAAAAAAATAAATAAAAAAAAGGGGCAACACAACTCGTTGCTTGTTGCTTTTGGCATTGTTCTTGCTGTGGCGGAGCTTTACTTTTATGCACATGCAATTCTTTATATTTTTGCCATATATTTTGCTCTGCACAAATTTATTTGCGGCTGCAATTCCAATTCCCCGTCTCCCCGAGAGAATCCGAGGGAGGGGATTTGAGCTTGGGGTTGGGGTTGGGGTTTGGCGTTTGGGGTCTCTGGGCTTGGTTATTGTTGCGGCTGCAACTTTGGTTAATGCTCTGGTTACGTTCGGACTGAGTGCGGCTTAAAGTAAAATCCAGGATTTCAATTTGTCATTCGGTTTTAAAGTGTTTGACAGGAAGCAAAAGCAAAAGCCTCTTACCCCCAACCCCCAAGCCAAAAGGACTCCCAACCCCTAGCCAAATGACTGACTGTGTTAATTGTTTCTGTAAAGTTTTTAATAACTCCAGGCAGGCAGAAGGAAGGCAGGCAAGTGGCAAGCGGCAAGCGGCAAGCGGCAAGCGGCAGGCAGCAATCCCATCAGTCTCATTATTTATTTGTAATTTAATAAACAACAAGTTGATGGCTAGAGCACCCCCAACAGAGACCCCCATTTTCGACCTCCTATCAATTGCCGTTGGCTAAAAAGGCAGCCCAGCCCCAGCACAGCCATCGTCGTCGTCATCATCGTCATCGTCCTCTGCATCCTTCGACACGTTAACGGGTTTCCTGACTATTATTTGGCAGCAATTTATTTTATGTGAAAACTTTGTCAAGCTGGCTTCAAGATTTTTATGGCACGGCCGCAGGTTTTTCAAACTCAACTCCAAGGAAGCCGAAAAACCAGAGATCGCAGATCGCTGGAACTTTGGCCGCGGGCGGCGTCAGCTTGAATTTTATTGCCATCGTGCATATTTTAATGAGGCATTAAAGTCTCGATTCCCGGCACTCCACCCCACACACACTCCCTCATAATTTATGAGCAACTAAATATTTACAGGGGGGTGGTGGTGTTTGACTTAGCTGGGCCCAATGTTTGGCTGCGTTTGCCGTTTTTAACACTCGATTACTTTAAATGCCGGCCCCCGACCAAGTCCCCGCCACGTCAAGCATTTGACTTTGCCTGTCAATATTTGTTTTTGGCTTAACTAGCACTCACCCCCACACACACACCACACACACCACCCACTCACCCATACGCACACACTGTGGCACACAAAACGGGAAAGGACTGGCACCACCGAGGAAAGAATTCTCCATATCAGCATATTTTTACACAGAGAAACATAGTTATGGTTTTTAGTCTAAATATCAGAATAAGGATAATCCAATAATATCCTTTTCTCTCAGTGCCTATAGCTTGCAGTTCTGTTTGCCCAGTTTCTACTTCAGGCTCGTCCTGCCAACTTATGTAATGAGTATTTGGTTACACAAATCTTGGAGCTGACCCCAGAAACAGCAGCCACAGCACCAGCAGCATCACCAGCGACAGCAGCCCTTCTCAATTTTTTGGCCAGTTCGCTTATTGAATGAACGCTTAAATTACTAAGCAAATGACTCATTTATCAACTGCAGGCGACTTCCACCGGATTAGCATTTCCTGTCAGCAGTCCTTCTCGGAGAACGATGCTGGAGAATTTCATTAAACAGGATTCAAAGGACGAGTTGCTTAGAAACGCATAAATTATAAATGTTTGGCATTCGATAATAATTGGCCTTGCAGGCAGATTTTGAAGACATTTTATTTGGTAGCTATAAAAAGGGATATCTATAAGCCATGAGATAGGATATCTATTTAATATAAAGATATAAAGAATCTTATAAAGATTCTTGTTTAAAACGATGCAAGTTGCACTCCACTCTTCTCGTTAATATTTATGCGTTTAATATCCCTCAATTTACATTAGTTTTTGCAGCAAGTATGCTTTGTTCTAAAAAATTATACCAATTGTAATAAAAGGTAAAAAAAAAGTATACAGAAACGTGCCAGTGAAGCAGACACAATATGCAAATAATCTGCAAATTTATAGGCTTTCCCCTGGACTCGCCCAGAGTCCTGGCAGGAGCGAGGGCGGATGCGAATGCGAATGCGGATACAGCTGCGGCCCCGGGACTTAAGTCCTTGAATGGCATGCGGCTAAGCCAGCTTATTATCTTTTATGAACTCAACTTCTTTTTGATTGGTATAATGCCGCAGATTGCCTCGGAGGCGATGGGGCCTGTGGCCAAAATGATTGATGCATGTGCAGAGATGTCACATGGAAAACATGAGACCTGAAAACTTGACATTTCTCGAACGAGAGGAGAACAATTTTCGAAGTATTTTGTGGAAGGCGAGTGATGAGAAGAAATCCAACTCCTTAATAGGGGGCCTTCCATGTGTGGGTGTGTATTTGCTTCCTAGAAAATCCATTAAAACACTTGAGCCTGGCAGACGCGACGCAATGCTCTCCAGAAAGCGAAAAAAAACACACACACCCACACACAGAAGCCAGAATGCATTTCCGTTAATAGTGAGGGCTGCTTTGAAGGCTGACGGCGCGGCGGCCAAAAACACTTAGCCATGGTACTCGTTGTTACCCTTAAACCTTTAAAAAACCCTTCCATAGCAACATAAAATGTTATTGATATTGCAATTTTTAGCATTTTGTAATTGAGGCAGAAGTTAGCTCGCCTATCGCTGGGCCATCAATTGTCTGAGAAGGCGAGATCCCAGATACCGAGGCTCCTTCGGATAACTGTCTAAATGACACTTGAGCATGTGTTTAAACATGCCAAGCACTTGGCTCACTCGAACTATGCAACAAGCAATAGCAACAGCAACATCACAAGTAGCAACAGCAACAGGAACATCCAACGGGTTGACTGTCGCAGGCATCAAAGTTCAGGGGCCCCTGGAAGTACCAGGAGGGGTATTAGGTAGGTGTATCACCCGGCTGTCGATGCTCTGATAAGTCCTCCCCAGTACCCCCACTGATGTTCCATCTAGCTAGCTCTGTGAAGTTGCCCCCGGAACGCATCTTGTCTCGTCTCGAGAACGAAGGCGAGTGCCAATGTTGCCGATGTTGTTGGGTAAACTCATAATTGGAATTAATTATGCATTCGCACTTTGCGGCCAACTTTTCAAGTGGCTCTGGAGTGGTTAGCTGGAGTCAGTTGGCTGGTTGGACGGGGAGAAGGGTGAGGCGAGTGTGTGTGCTCCTTTAATTGTCCAACCCAAGGAGCGGAGGGTCCTAGGCGACAGAGCCGGATCTCGATCCAAGAAACTTGCGGCGTTTGGCAAGGGTTAAGTGCAAATTGCAGTTATCGTAAGTATTTCCTTCTAAACTTGGCTGGTTCTCTGATACCAAGATGTTGCCAAATCAGGCTCAGGCTTTAAATTTTTTTCAACACATCCTTTAGGCCAACTATCTATTACTCCATAACTTTGCTCGAATATACTCTAGCACGCTTTCCAGGATAAAGCTCACCTGGAACTGCTTCGGCATGACAGAGCATTCACATTTTGAATCCGAGCAACTGCGGGAGCATCCCCATTTAACAATTCTCGGCTAGAAGCCATTCTAATTTAAGTTAGCCCATTTATCTTATGGCTTTTCTCTTTGTGGCTTGTTTGCCAACCAAAAAAAAAAAAAAATAAAAAGGAAGCAAAGCAAAGCAAAACCCTACCCCTGAGAAGTCCAATTTGTTGCTCCTTTATGGCTACTTATATTCCATGTCCTGCCCACACCTGAGCCCAATAATTACTGTGTGCCCGCTCCTTGTGTGTCCTTCTGTTCCAGCCCCCATTGTCCTGCGTGCTGTGTCCTGTGTGCGTTTGCCTTGCGGATTTGCTCTTGTCTTGGTCTGGGTAAGCAGAACAAAAAAACTGAATGCATAAAGCCCGGCCGAAAAGATGTTGGGAATTAATTAAAATTTGACAGCTAATAAAACGCAATCACAATGGCTATTTTAGTTGCAAATTGCCAACAATTGTATGCTTCATTTCGCCTGTTCTCCTTGTTTTGACAAGCCATCGGAATCGACTCTCAAAGGACACTGCCAGCGAGAGACCCGCAGCCAAATGACAAAAGCCTGTCGCCAAACGCAAATCACAAATCGCACATTGCAAGTCCTGATTGGCCATTCGCGGGAGGAGATGCACTTGAAAAAATGCTAGGGCTTAAAGTACTTTTATTAGGGAAGTTACAAGTCTAATAAGAACTATTACAGACAAAATATTAAATAAGAATAGTCATTTTCCTAACACCTCTAGTCACTTTCTAGTATTTTTCTAGAAGTGCCTCGAAATCCGGACAATAGCCGGCTACATCCGGACATGAAGGCAGAAGAACTTTCTGGGCCTGGTCGCGTGTCATGAGCAAACAAGATAATGTTACAGCAGTCATCGCAAATCGAGCGCAGCTAAAGGACTTGTAGTCAGTCGGAGAGTCCTTTTTCGGCAATGTGCGGACACTAGACTGGAAATTCGGTTTTTGGCAGTTTGTTTTTCGCTCAGGCCCATTCCGGCCCCCGGCGATTTGTACAAAAATGCAAATGAAAACGTCTCAGCTTACGCCCAAGTCCTTCTGCCAACAATCTGTGACTGTGGCGGAGGACGAGGTAGCAGTGTGGGCAAGGATCCGGATGTGGAAACTGAAACTGAGACAGAGACTGAGGCAGAGCTGGCTTAATGAAAATGCTGCCACGGGCCACAGAATGGCCAAGTGGCCGGCGGTGTCCTTTGGCAGTTTCCGTAGGCTGGTAAATGATTGATCGCCAGCATCAATTTCCCAGAAATGTTATTGCCATGCGTACGACAGTTGGCCAATTGCTGGTCCAGCAAGTGCTTTAATTGTGGCTTAAAGCCCCTTGTATCGCCACTCGAGAATCTTGTCATTTGCGGTTTAACAAGAGTTTATGCAGATACTACTCGTTTTCAATTAATTTTGAGACAAATGCACTGTAAGGAGAGTTCCTTCATCTCTAACAATCACTTAAATGTAACCCTTTTAGGGTATTTAGTATTCGGTGTTTTATCTGATGAATCCTTTAGCGTTTTCATTTATGAAAATGCCCGAAACATGTTTCGCCTGCGCAAACAGAATGCGAGTGTGCAATAAAATTCCATTACAGCAATGGCCTGACTTAAAAACTTGGCCAAAAAAAGAAGGCGACGATGAAATTTCGTTGCATACAACCCCCCACCAAGCCCCTCCAGCTTTGAGCCAAATAAAAAAAAAATAAAGAAAGAGCCGAAGGAGAAGGATCCGGAGCAGGAGCAAGTGTATTAAAAGCCCGCAGACATTTTCCTTGTACGTGAGTGCAACGTATGCGTGTTCGGGGCTTGTATAAGTATGGGTGTGGGTGTGGCAGGGTCCTTGCATATTTTATGAGACTTGGCAAAGCATTTAACAACACACAAGTACACACACCCACAGACAGCGGCAAACTCATTACTTGAATTTATTTAGCACTTAAACCAAATGTTTCATTCGCCTCAGCCGGCTGATTTGGTGGCTCATATCCGTACATTTCCGGTCCAGGCTACACCCTAAACTTTGAAAGCCACTTGTCTTGATGCAACAACTGCTCCCGTCTAAGGATCAACGACCCGAAAGCGCTGGGTGGGATTCTTGAGGATCCCAGCGGGTGAACAGTACGCTGGCCACTTCGGCATCTCCACTTGATCCACCAAGGCCTGTTTTATTTGCTGCAGGGGCTTCGTCCTCAGCGGACAGACCGGCAACTGGGGGCAGTACTGGGTACTGGGATGCACATAGCCGCAGCGGGCACAGATGTCCTTCGTGGTGCTCAGCAGCCACTCGTTTTTGGCACACGCCTCGATGGATCCCTGGGACAGGAGATCCTGGCTGCTCTTCCGGAACAGGAAGGACGTGGAACTGGGTTGCGGCACCTCCACTGGAATACCGCAACGTGGACACTTCTCATAGTAATTGGAGCTTCCAGGTCCTTGCTGGCACACGCACTCCGAGCACTCCGAAAACTCACTGATTTTCTGCTGACGGCTGGTCTTCCTGGGGGAGTAGAACAATTCCTCCGTGGGCCGGAGCTGTCGCCTGTGTTTCTTCATAGAATCCTTGACAGCATATATGCTCTGGATCTGTTTCTTCCTTTCTTTTTTTCTCTTTTTTATGGAATGTCCCATAGCCATTTTATCACTGTCAGTTACTTTTTTTCGCAATTCATCTATCTTTCGGCTGTGCTCCTTAAGCTGGAATTTGGAAGACATTATGAAATATATTAAAAAGTATATTTTTAAGATTTCGTACCTGAAACATTTGCCTGTGTTCATTCAATATGATATAGAGACTCTTGGACGAGTAACGCTGCTCAGCCTCCCGGATATTCTCCTCCTCGCTGGGATCCACGTCCCACATGGATCTGTAGCTGGTCGTGGATTGGGAAGCGAAGGTACGTGAGAAACTAGGATAGGATTGCATTCTTCTGCGGCGCTCATCCCGAACGAGACGCGCGGCTTTCAGTTCTTGTTCAATTATTTTCTTGTACATAAAGTCATCCATTATTTGTTGTTGATCCGGCAATATATTCGATCCCTGGGAATGATTATCGCCATCCCCTACCAGTGGCTCGTGACGAGAAGCTCCCTTTGACTTCTTCGGGGGACGCTTCGCCAATAGTTGGTCGATTTTTCCGGTTTGAAGATTCGACTTATGATCCTTTTCCGGGATGACGATCACATTGTTGTCGGCATCTCGTGGCGGCAAAAGGTGGGTTGGAGCAACGCGGGCCATTCTTAAATCATTGAGGATGCTCTTCAGATACTCCAAGTACTTGGCGGCCAGAACCTTTTTTTTATCCGCCTTGCTAATACCCATTGTGGTCATCTCGTTGTAGTGATCCTGCAAGGCGTTCCACATCGGGTGCTTGCCCACTTCATTCATAAGTTCTTTGACGTCAGGCACATAGTCCATGATGGCGTTATTTTCAATGACATCCTTGAGAAATCTCTGCAGGCGCCGAAACTTAAAATCCGTGTTCATTTCCTCCACACGGAATCTGCCCTGCTCGGGTGATTCCAACTCCATATCCCCCAGTGACTTTTCGATGGCATCGAATGGGTCGACGACGCTGCCTTTCTCCGATTTCCCTAATTCCAATCCTTGATAGTTGAATTTGTGTGCACCGAACCGAATGCTCTCTGGCTCAGAATCCTCAACCACTGGAACCGTCATCGAGCTTTTGGGTGATTCCTTTGGTGTCTGTTTGGACCCTGTTCTGGATCCTATTCTGGACCCCTCTTTCAATGGGCTTTTGGCAAAATTTTTTCCTAGGTCAATGGGTGGAATTCTGCCAGAATCCTCTGGTGGCTTCTTGCTCGGCTTGTAGCCGATCTGGCCCCGGACTTGATCGCCGATTCTGTTGCCAATTTTTTGACCAATCTTGTAACTGCTATCAGCGCTAACTTCATCAGTTTCTGGGTCTTTCTGGCGACTGGATGGCTTGGCTTTGACGGCTTGTCCTTTTCTGCCAATGCTTAGAGACAAACGTCCTTTCGAAACTCGGGGTCGTTTTGAGGTTGTGGACAGACGGGGTCGTGGCAAGGACCTACGAAAACTCATCCGGGGATAATTGGTCATAATAATATCCTTCACTGATTCAGTAAACGACGTGACACTATCTCTCTGGTGTTCTCTGCTCGAAATCGACGGACTGGTTTCGACATAACGTCGTCGTTTCCTCAATTTTCTCGCCATATATTCAGTGCCCGTATCCGATATTGATGGCGATAAGGCTTTATCGTCGCTGCTTTTCTCCTCTTTCGATTGCCGTTTCCCTTTACTTTTCGAGCTTGACCTTCTACCCTTGGAATTTTTACGGGGCTGCTCCGTTTCCAAATCATCTGGCTTGCTGACTTCCAAGTCCAAGTCTTGGGTCGGACCATACCTTATTCGCGTCTTGGATTTCTTGTTCTTCTTCGGACCTTGGCCGACGCCAGGAGCAACACTTTTAATATGTTTCGGCTTTAGGTGGTCCAAATGAAAGGTGTCTTGGAAGTCCTCCATCGTGACCTCCATACTGGCTATCGGTCGGGGCCTTCGTCTTCTCCTCCGCCGGATCACTTTCCTTCGTATGATTGTGGTTTTCGGTTCCATTATACTGTCGACACTAATCGCATGGGGTAGTTTCCGTTTTTTTCTTTTGGGTTGTCGACTCCTTCGCCTTTTTTCCGTAGCCCAAGGTGTGAGCTTGGCATTCATCGACATCAGTTGGTCCAATAAATACTTCAGCTTATCTATCGATGGCTTCTCTCCGAGGATACTCCCTATGTCTTTGATTCTTGGAAAGGATTTATCCACACGACGTTTGCTGTCCTTTTTGAAAACATTTAAACTTGATCTGAATGTTACCGCTGGCGGAACAGAGTACGTTTTCTTAGAGTATTTTGAAGTATTAGAACTTAGTTGAGGATGTGACTCCATTCTACGGAAAATCGATGACTTGGGTCTCTTTTTAAGCACTTCGTTTCTCCAGAAGTTTGCAAAATCCTCAATCTTGTCATCGTGATATTTGCGGCGGCGCGGTCGCTTCTTCCTTCTGACCTTGTAGCTTACTGTGAAGTCCGGAATGACGTAATCGTCGACATCCTTAACGCCTCTCCGACGAAATTTCAGTGGCTTCCCGTGCAGGTGGGTCAGATACTCCTGGATCTCCGCCGCCTCCATCTCCCAGATGTTGTCGTGACCCTTGAGGAAGGGATGAATGTCGGAACTCTTCTGCCATTTTCTCACCGCCTTGGCCAGTCGTTGGATGCACCGATCCACCATGTGCTGTGGCCTCCTCCGTTTCTTGAGCTGCTTTCGCAGCAAATACAGTCGCTGCTGCAGCTGCAGCTCCACTTGCTCCTGCTGGATGATATCCTGGCGCTGCAGCCTCAGAGACCTCGACCAGCTGCGAAGCCACCGCCTGTACATCCGCAGCAAGGCGCTTAGAGACCGACGCGCCTGCTCCCGGCGCTCCTGCTCCGCGTCCTTCTCCCTGGCTTCAATGGAGAATTGGACGCGACGCAGGAGCTGAGCCCGGATGCGGCGCATCAGCTCCAGGCGGCGTCTGGCTCGTCGCTTCTGCCGTCTCACCTCCTCGCTCTTTCGCTTGATCTGCTTCCGCAGCAGCGTTATCTGGGTGCTGCGATGTAGCAGGGGGAACTGCATCTCGACACAATTCTCTTTTTTTCAATAAAAATAAAAAACGAATAAATAATAAGCAATATTTAAAATAAGACAACCTACAAAGCTAGGATATGTCTGTCATATATATGTTCACTTTGAGTAATTTTGATATATTGACACTCTAGAGATCTATTTCTGATAAGTATAGTATAACTACTACTACTTCCCAATCCCCTAAAATCCCCTAAAAGCCAAAAATCACCAATCAAGTTCAGGGGACTTTCTAGCACTAGCACCTCTTATCAGGAATGTAAAGCACCTGTTCCAACGGGGACTCCACTCCCCAGGCAGTTCATCTGGCACTGATAAGGCATCAGATTGCGCTTTGTAAACCCCATTCAGATTTCAAGGGAATCACTGGCATTAAGATCGATTGCTATATAAAGCAGAATCGATTTGAACTCAGCATCCACTCTCAAAACAGTCATCCCAATCCAATCGTCAACGGCAGAACATCTCAGCAGAATGAGCAAACTGGTTTCTTTATTCGTGGCCACGATTTGTGTGTTTGCGGCTTTTGCGGCAGCGATGCCGGAAGGTCCGCATTTCCAGCCACTGATTTACTATCCACCACCCCCGCCACCGGTCTCCAACCAGCCCATCCGGGTGCGTCGCCAGGTGCTGGGCGGATCACTGACCTCGAACCCCAGTGGCGGGGCCGACGCCAGGCTGGACTTGACCAAGGCAATCGGAACTCCGCAGCACAATTTGGTGGGCCAAGTGTTTGCGGCGGGTAATACCCAGACCGGAGGTCCTGTTTCCACCCCAGTTACCAGTGGAGCCACCTTGGGTTACAACAAGTGAGTTTACCCAGTGAGTAATGCGAATACATATCAAGTTTTCCTTTTGTCCACAGTCATGGTCATGGCCTGGAACTAACCAAAACCCACACCCCCGGAGTTCGGGACAGTTTCCAGCAGACTGCCACCGCCAATCTGTTCAACAACGGAGTCCACACCCTGGATGCCAAGGCCTTTGCTTCCCAAAATCAACTGGCCAATGGCTTTAAGTTCGACCGGAATGGAGCTGGCTTGGATTATTCGCATATCGGTGGTCATGGAGCCAGTTTGACGCACAGCAACATTCCCGGATTGGGAAAGCAGCTGGAACTTGGAGGACGAGCCAACCTCTGGCAGTCCCAGGATCGCAACACCAGGCTGGACCTCAGCGGCACGGCCTCCAAATGGACCAGTGGACCGTTCAAGGGTCAATCTGATCTGGGCGGTAACCTGGGATTATCCCATTACTTTGGCTAAGATTCGAAGACTATTCCTATTTATTCAAACTTTAATTTTTCGATCCTTTTTCACTATTTGTCATTATTTAAAATATTAACAATTGTTTACTAAACTAAAGGCAATTTTTATTTAATAAAAATCAAAAATTATTTAAAGAAAAAACTAAAAAAGAATATTTTAGAATATTTAAAGCTAAAATAAGCTAACGACCAACAATTTCCTTGGCCTGCTGCTCGCCGGCTTCCTTGAAGAGTTCTGCAGTTTTCAGCAATTTTATAAACCTGGGCGAGTACTCGGTGTTCGCGTTCTTCTCCTGGCTATCGTCCAGACTCGTCTGCTTGAGGATCTCCTGCAGGCGGGCATTCCTCTGGACTCGCTCCGCCGTGTCAGCCATTTTTCGCAGGTAGACCAAGTCCATGAGAAGTTCGTCACGTACTCCGGCCGCCGCCTGCTGGTCCTCGGCCGGCATCTCCTCATACTGCCGTAATAGCTTCTTAACAATCCTGGACTTCTGGCTGATCTTGCTGGGATCCAGCAAACGCACATCCTGGCTGAAATCCTCGGCCAGACTGCGTAAGGAACTCTGGCGCTTTTCGCGGCACTTCTCCTGCTCCTCCGAGGTTTTTAGAATCAGATCGTAGAAATCCAATAAATCGGGTCGCAAGGGGATGCACGACCTCTGCCGCACCTGCTGGTCGATTATATCACTAATCGCCATCATGGTATCCCGGATCATTTGCTCGGTTTGCTGCACATGCTGTTCGTTCTTGTTGTTTCGAATTTGGTAGAAGTTCCTCGGTCGCTTGATCAGACACTTGCGATTGCGTTCCAGGACACCCAACAATCGATCCATTCCAGGATCGTTTTCCACAGCATCGAAAACGGCTGCAACAATCTCCTCGGAGGTCTTGCCTGTGAGGAGTTTCTGGAAGCTTTCGGACATGGGCTCATCCACGGGGATATCCTGCAGGTCAGGATCGCTGTCGGAAAAGATTTTATATTATTTTTGATTCTTAGAAACCAAGCGAAACCCTACCATTCAGGCTCCTTTGTGCACGACACCGTTTCATCTGTGACCGTAGTGTGCTTTGCAGGCACTTTGGGAGTTTCTGGTGGATTAGACTTGACCTTGGCCTTGTTCTTCCTTGGCCACTTCACTGAAGGCCTTTTCCGATGACCATCATGGCCTCTCGCCTTTTTCTTCAAATCTCCAGACTCTTCTTCTAATGACTCCTCACCCGTCTCTCGAATGTGTCTCTCATCCTTGACATGGACTGGCATTTCCTGGCTGGAATCAGACTTCAGAGAAGCAGTTTCCTTAAAGGCATGCTGCAGGTTGATGGAACCATTGCCGAAGAATTGCTTCGTCTTGGGATTGCCACACACATTGGCGTTGATGGAGACGTTCAGTTTCATGACATCCGGACCAGTGATGCAGGATTCCCCTCCCCCACCTTCCTGAGTAGCAGGTGTGGTTACCGGGACACAGTTGGGACTGATAGTCGCACAAGGATCACTGGCACTGTTCTTTAGCTTGAAGGGTCCAAAGTACCGATGGACACCGAAGGTCTTGGAGGGGTGCGAAAATAAGGTCTTGCTGGGAAGCACTGGTGGCGAAGCGGCTGATGCCTGAACTTGTGGCACGGCCTGCTGTGGCGCCTGGACATTCTGCAATTTTTGCAGTTCATTAAAAAAGTGTGTCAAATTAAAGCTGGCCTTGAAATGGGAGGCTGCTTCGTTTGGATGACGTTGCAAGGACTGCAAGTTGTCTGTCTGGGGTTGAGCTGGTTGTTGCTGCTGTGACTGTTGCTCTCTTTGATCTTGTTGCTGTTGCACTGGTTCTTGTTTCTGTTGCACTGGTTGCTGCTGTTGTTGCAATGGTTGCTGCTGCTGCACTGGTTGCTGCTGCTGCTGCACTGGTGCCTGTACGGGTTGCTGCTGAACTTGCGGTTGCTGCTGTTGCAACTGCTGCAGGGGCAGTGGCTGCTGCACAGGCTGTGGCAATACCATTGGCTGCACAAGCTGCAGTTTCGGCACTTTCTGGAGCTGCAGTTGCTGCAGTTGTTGCTGTAGCATCGGCACCTGAACAACTACATGGGGCCGCCGATTCATCATGGGCACCATGTTCTTTGAAGGATCATAAATCTGCGCCACGGCATCACCTTCGTGCGCGGCACCCTCTTTCTCGTCATAATGCTCCACTGGCTGATGCATGGGCTTAGCTCCAAGACTATCCCCGACATCTGGAGTCAACATGCCATTACCAAGCTCCCCGAAGTGCACGCGATTCCCGTTGTGATCCTCGAAATCGTCGAGGAGTTGGGCCGTGCGTTTGGCCACCACATGTTGCTCCGATTGTGGGTCTGATTGCGGCGCGGAATTAGCCGGTGGCACCACCATCCCGTCCAAGGATCTCTTGGAACGCCGCTGTCGACGGGAAAACCTGCGATAGCGCTGACCCTCCGTTTGCCTTTTGCCCCGATTCATGTCCAGGGAGATCTCATTGGCCAGGAGCTTCACCACAGCATCGGGATTTACTTTTGGAACGGCAGGCGCAGTATCCTGGGAATCTCGTTTGTGGGTTTCCGGGCTGTTTGGTGGAGCCTTGACCTCTGGCTCTTGCATTCTCAACTTGATATCGACTTTGAGATTATTATCCCCCTTGACGCCCACTGCTCCAGCCTTGGAAGCCTTATCCACCTTGCAGGCCAGTTGATCGCTATCGTGATGGCCTTCGGATAAATCTGAGGCCTCAGGACCCTCTTGATTCTCAGCTTCGTTTTCAGAACTCAGACTAGCCGTATCCGAAATTTCTCTTTTTGTTGGAGCTTCTGCTTCCGGCTTTACGCCGGCCATTTCAAAGGCATTGTCCTTCAGTTTGTCCTCCTGCGGCATTTCACGTTTTACTTGGGCTTTTTCATCACCTTTCAGGTCGCTGGACAAGGCTTCAGGCTCTAGTTTAGCTTCTGATTTCGTCAAGTGCTCTTCAGTTAGCTTGGCCTCCTCCGGAGTCTCTTCCAGCTTGGCATCCTTGTGGGATTCGTCGAGCTTGGCGTTCGAATCTAAAGCCGCTTCTCCCCCTTTGACTTCCAGTAAACACACTTTGGCGTCTTCGTCATGGTCTAAGGCCTTCTGATCTTCTTCGGCCTCCAGATGCAGTGATTGAGACTCTCCTTGCAATAAAGGTTCCCTTTTCAATCTCTTCAAGTCAAGATTGGTTCTTTCGTACTCCAAGACATTGGGCATCTGCCGCTGGTTGAGGGAATGGAAGCGATCGTATTGTGGCAGTCGGTAGTCATAGCTGTGGGGCACGTCCATCAGGGGATTTGGATCCGCATTGGGCACACCATGGCTCTGCATGTATTCGAAGCCCTCAAACTGAGGCCTGGCAGGATTCATATTTAGGCGTTGATCCTCCTCCTCACCCTCCTGTTCCATATCGAAGTACTGCTGACGTTGTTGGACCTCATCCAGTTCCCTGCGACGGATCATGTTGTCCACTAGGTGGTTACTATGCATGTCCAACAGGGAATTACTGGGCAACGAGGGACCCAGGCCCTTCAGCATCAAGCGACTGCTGGTCTTCAGCTTGATCTCGTTCATGGGATTAAAGCCCGTCATGGAGCTTCGCTTCTGCGGTTTGAGATTCTGTGAATTGTCACTTTCTTGGAGGCCATTAGCGAAAGGCTTGACTCCCTTCATGGCCTTCTCGGAAGCCTCCTGCTCTATTTTGGAAAGCTTGTAGTTGGCCTCGTGCTCCAGCTTACAGGCGGGCACATGCGGAAAGGCCAACCGACTCAGGGTCCTTTCGTACACGCCATCCGGAATAGGACAGTCCCCGTATTGGGGCAACTTTTCCATCTTCGACGCATCACTCTTTTGACGCAGGTCCAGGTCCACCTTCTTCTTCTGGGCCTCAACGTTCTCCTGGTCGCTCAGGATTCGGTGAACCTGCTTAAGTTTGATGTCCAGGCTGGAAAGACCGCCCTCATCGGACCTGAAGGGATACTTGGTGACCTCGTACTTCTGGATCACCGTTTCGAGCGGAATCTCCTTATATTTCATCTTCACCTTGCCAATTTCTGTGCGCGCCATGGCCTTGGCATGCTGGTCGATGATCTCCTTGGCCTTGGCTTTGGATTTGGCCGATCGTTCTTGCTTGGAAACCACGTTATCAGCCGGCATCTCCTCCACCGCCTTGCCCTTGGCCATGTTGGCTTGGATCTCGCGAAACCAGGCATCCGCCGCCTCCTGCAAAGATCGCTCGTTCTCCGCCTCGGAGGACGCAGGCTCGCCGCTCTGGGCGAAGTTGGCCAACATATCATCGATGGAGTTCCGCCTCTCCCTAGACTGCACTTTTTGGCCTGCATCCTGCTCGTGCAGGTCTCCCGAATAGGAGGACTTCAACTCCTGCAGCTCCCCCCGAGCCTTCTCCACCGCCCGACTGAAGCTGCTCAGCTTATCATTTTCCTCAGCGGGAACGACTAGGTCCTGTTTGGGCTGCGCGGGTGCCATCTGCAGGTCAGTGCCGGATCCGGATTTTGAGCCACTGAGCACCATCAGTGCCCACCAGAGCTGTAGGAAAATCATCCTGGTCTCGGGCTAGAGTTTTGCTTTGATTGAATGGAGAAGTGTGGAAAGTCGGAAAGTACTTGATTGGAATACTTTCTCTGAAAATATTAATATAAATATTATTTATTAAATTCTGTAACCAGCTTGTTTAAAGACTATTTGTTTTGTTGGGACTGGGAATTGGCATTTTCTGGCTGGCAACAGGTGTCTGCCGCACAACTTTGACAATGTGGACCGATAAGAGTTGCAATGTCACCCAGTGCCACACCCCCATTGGCCGTCCGCCTTCGTCCTGGAGAAGCTGCTGCATTGTGTCAAGTTTTTCCACACGTACGACGACTGCGCCGGCGGCTTCCGACAGCTGTTTAACATGAAATGTCCTTTGTGTCCCAACAAACACACACACACACAGTCGGATGGGTAAAAATGATTTCAACACCAGCCACCTCAAACCCACCTCCATCCACTAGTCAGATGGTATTGTTTCCACGCCGATGTAAATCAGATTTTTGTTTTATACCAAAAGTTTTCGAAGCACAGAATCAGTTCGGAATGGAAATGGAAATGGTGTGGAGATGTGCACCGACAATAACATTTCCTATTTCCTCTTGCCTGTGTCTGTTCTGGATGTGGGTGTGGGTGTTGCTCTGTGTGTGTTATCCTGCACGTTGTCAATGCCAAAGTCAGTACAATACGCGGCTTGAAATAATTGAAAATAATCAAACATTCAGTGAGAGAGCAACTGCAGCATCCACAGCAACTAATGTAATTAGCGGGCACAGAGCTCATTCGCGTTTGATTAAAACTTTTCCCACCCAACTCCAGGCCAACACCCAGTTCTCCACCTCTTTCCCATAAGCCGGTTGGAAAACACAATGAATTGAATGTGTGAATAAACCCATTGTGGGTGCTTTTAGTTCTGAATACACTCATGAACCCATAAGACTAACCGCGTTTTTTGATTGTGAGTTTTTAGTTTTCCCAGGATTCAATTGTCTCTTCTTGACATTTGTTTTTTTGAAGTTAAGAAACACATTTCCTTTTGTACGTAATCATATTAACTAAGAAACTTCTCAGACTAGTTTGGGCTTGAAATTAATTTAGTGGCTTATGTCCTTCTTTTAAGATTTCCTATTAAAATTCTGTGATTAGTCTGACATTTTCCCAGCGAGGAATTCGCTATTAATCCCACACACAAAATGCGTCAACCCTGGCTGGCCAATAAACAATATTGCGATAATTTCATGGGCCGCAATGTAATTAAATTACTTAGCCAGTCGCGATGGCAGGTTCCCCGGCGGAATATGCACTGCCGCGATATGCACTGCATAAATCCTTTTAACAAGCCCGCCAAGTGCCAAACAGAGCCCGTTGCTGATATCCTGGATGTACGATACACATATAGTACACGAGGCCGGGCACTGGGGGCATATTTCCATAAAGCCACCACAGCAACCGCTGTCAATATGCGGATTAACGCATCAATTACACGGACAAGGCCACAGGCGAAGGCGGGGCAGGACTTTGGACAGGATATGGCAGAAATCCCCCCCTCCGGCCGACTGACTATCCACGGCTAGCTGTTGCTTGCAGCGACAAAAATTTCATTTCGCCGGGTAATTTAATTAATTGCAGAATTTCACAATCAGGCCGAAAGCTGGTAAAAACAATTTGAATTCCGGCTCTCCGGCGACATCCGTGGGAGTCGTCATAATCCCCGATTCTAGTAATGGCCATTCGCATTTATGATCTGAATGAAGTGCAAATTCAAACCATTGCCCACATCCCGGACACTGGGTAACTAAATTAATTCGATAATTGACTGCCATGCCAGCCTGCCATACCTCCTACCTCCTTCTAGCCCCGAACTGAACTGAATTCATTGTCATCCCTTTCGGGCCAACGTCTCCTGGCCATGGCTGGCCAACTGTTGAGGCCATGGCCGTGATGCTGACTTGCCTCCAATTCCTCGGATGTTGCTCGTTTACTTTTTTATGGGCGGCGCACACAGAAAACATAAAAACGTCTGTTGCGTGTTGCATATGGAAAATTGCCAAAAGTTGGACCCAAAAGGCAAACGGAAAAAATTTTTGCGAGCCAACAAACGAAAGAAGTCGCAAAAGGAAATGTTGCAAAGTAGTAAAGGCTAGGCTAATGGCAATGGCATGACAGCCGGAAAAAGGAGTACCCAACGGACAGGGTGGGACTAGAGGACAGACGGACAGGAAAACATGTTCAAGAGACCAAAAGCCAGAATCAAGAAGTAAGCCAGCCAGGAGGCAAGGAGCAAGAAGCCAGGATCCGGACGAGCAGGATGGACAGGAAGTTTTTATAGTTGTGCAAGTGCATGTGATTGCTTTATGGGCTACAAATGAAGTTGCCAGCACGTCCGCGTCCGGCTGTCATTTAGTTAATTATAAGCAATTAGCAGCGGATGCTGCCAGCTGGGAATTAAATATTAAACGCCTAAATGCATTTATTGCATATTATTGGTGGTTTATACGTTTCTGGCGAGTCAAGGGTATTTTAAGTTTCTTAATAGAAGTCTTTTGTTTTGAGAATGTTTGTAAGAGACAGCTGAAAAGACCTCATCACTACACTACCAAGTCACATTAAGTATACGCACTGTTGTGACTTAATAAAGTAAGTTTATTAGGTATAAGTTGGATATCTGAGATAGAAGCTACTCTGTATTCTAGATTTATTAGAACATAAATCTTATTGGTCAGTTTATTACAAATTTATAAAACAATATAACAAATTACGTACACGCACTAATTTCAATTGGAAAGCATATTGAAAGCATTTTTCTTTATATTTTTTATGAAAAATAATTAAAGGTCTATGAAATCAAAAATCTGTGAATGGCTTAGACCTTAAAGTAACGTCGAAAACCCTGAAAACCCGAGTAGATCTCTCGACTGGCACCTGGGCTACCTGGTGCGTAATAAAATAAACCATTTTACTGTTTGTTGACTCATTTGAGAATTGTCTGTCTGCCTGACTGCGTATGGGAATCGGGTAGAAGCAAGTGCAACTAGATACGAAGGGAATTCGGAGATACGGAGTATCTCTGGCCCTGGATACGGAGGTAAAGACAGACGTTCCTCTTTTGGCGAAAAGAAAGCAAGAGTCAGTGTCGGCGGCATTAATTTGTGCTATTGCCTGGAGCCGCAAAATGAAGGTGAAGAGATGTGTTGCAGGTGGAGGAGGAGGCGCCACTTGTACCATGGACCGACCTCAAGGCAACGCGTAAGCAGATGAAGACGGTGTTGATGATGATTCCAGGATGCTCTGGCAGCCAGCTACCAAAAGGAGCTGCAACGTTTGTGGCCGTGATAAAAATTGCATGAGCTTGCAGTTGGTACTTTAGTGCTGTTTCCCAGCGTCTGTTGCCTTGGTATTTCTACACTTACAATAATTAAATAAATTAAATAAATAAATTAATTCATAATAATTTTAAAACCTAGAAATATCCAAAATTTTAGAAGTAAATGTGTTTTAAAAAATATCTCATGGTCTAAAATAATTATATTACTTGTAATTATATAATTTTCCCCCATGTTTTTCTAAGTGCATCCCTTTTCCTGAAGTAGACGCGCTGAAAAAGCTATGTTCTTCGGCCAGTCAGACGCGTTCCCAAGTTGCAGTCAAATTTTCATTTTTCCACTCACGTATTTCGATTAAATTCTCATTTTGGTCATAATTTTCCAGTTTTTACGTTGGCCTCGGCATTAAATTGCAACTTGGCTCTCAGGGACGGATGTGCGCCGCCCCCACGATCCCCACGCCCCACGCCCCAAACACTCTAGTACATGGCATCCCCCCTTAACCCCCGTTGCAGGACCCAATCTTAACCCATGACTGTTGGGCTCTCCAGTTGGTTACGTTCTTTATGGACGTTGCGTATCGAAGGCATCAAGTTCTCTGTCGGCGAATACATTTAGAAAATTAAAAGTTTTCCAAGCCGACTACAGTGCTGTCGTCCTACGCGATGCTGTATCGCGCAGATACAGTATCTGCAATTGTTTGCCGCGCTTACTCGCCAGCCCCATCGCTATCTGCCGCTTCCATAAATCAATTTGCAACGCGCAAGTTTTATTATGGCTGCATAAATCCGTTAACAAAGCCCGGCCACCTGATGCTGGCATGTAGGAATGTGGCTGGCTAATTTTGTGGCACGCACACTTGGCTTATTCCCAATGAGCATTGAACAATGTCAGAAGGGGCAGCAACAGATACGGCTACATACCGACAGTTGGCTTAGTCGGACAAAAAAAAAAACTTTTCCACTCGCGTAATAAATTGATAAATAGTCCAACTATAATGGTATATATAGAAAAGATAGAAAACACATATAGACGAGGCATCTGGGGTGTTGCATATCTTGTGCAGCTGCCAAGTATGCAACAGTTTTGGATTGCCGCAAAATGCTGCTGACTCCCCGGCGGCACAAACTATTGAAATATGGCTTAGAATAAACGGAGTTGACAGGGATTTGGATTAGAATCGATTTGGCTTAAGCCTTGTCATTGAGGAGGGAACAGAGACTTTTAAAAAATATTCAAAAAATATATCTTCAAGCCAGCGCCTAAATGGCCACTCCTAATCCCAGCCAAAAGGATGTTTTGTCAAACAGTCTCTAGTCAATCAAAAGTAAACATTTCATCCGGTCTGTATCCGTGATCTATCTCCGGAGTCTCCACAATTTCAGCATAATTCACGCGAACTCCGTCCGTCTGTTGTTTTTCGATTATGTCGCATTGTCTTGGCTTAAAGTTTTTTTTTAGGGGAGTGGTAGGGGAGAGGGTGGGGGGATAGCCAAGCTGGCCAACAACTTGGGATGTTGCCTGAAAATATTACAGCGATTCCTACTTATGCCTCAATTCGTTTGCCTTGTCACGGCGAATGCACAAAAAGGGAGCGACAGGATGCGGAGGAGGCGCGAGCGAATGGAACTGAGGAGCGGGTGGTGCGACTGTGCGACATGACAAAGGGGCAACAAAAAGGACACCCGGCGCATCCTTGGACTCTCGTGCATCACAAAACATGACATGGCACGAGCCATTTCGTTTGTTTTTTCTATTCCCATTTTACAGCAGTCCCCATCCGTCCCTCCGTCCTTTTGGCCAAACAAATTTTTTTTTCTGCCCTGTTTTTTTCCCCACCGTTTTTCGCTGCGATCCTTGAGTAAAATATTATGTTACCCAGCAGGACAAAAGAAAAGGACGAAACTTTCAGCCGTTCGGCTATTGTTATTGCTCCTCCGCCTCAGGCCGCACAAAAAATGCTAAAATGAAATGAAATGAGTGCGGAATTTGAAACTTATTTAAATGCAATTTCTATAAACAAATTTAGCGAGCGTTATGCATATGCAGGGCGAGGAGCACACAAGCAATTCATTAAGCGCTCCCCGCCACACAAATCGCAAATACAAAATAGAAAATAGAAAATTACTGACAAAATGCTGTCCGACAGTTTACGAGCCGCAGACACTGTATAGAGGAGGCTACAGCGTCGACTGGCAGGAGCATATTTACAACTTTCAAATGCTTCATTTTATTGGTCTCGAAATGAACAAATGGCGCACAAGCCGCAAGCACTGAGAGAAATAAGAGTGGCAAGGAAATGTACAAAAAAAAGGTTCTATAATCAGTAATCTTTAATATATTTTCCCTCATAAACTGCACTTTGTTTATAAAAATATTTAACAAAGAAATAAATAAACTGATAACTCACGCTTATCATCTTCAAACATATACTCCAGTCACGTTGTCTGGAAATCGGGAACTGTATTTTTTCCCAGTGCCTTTTCCCAATTCGGTTGGGGGGAAAAAATTTTGCATAATTTATGTGAAAAACGAACGGCGGCCACACACGAAGAACTGGGTAGCTTGGAAGCCAGGCAAGGATAGAAAAAAACAACGCAGGAGCACACGGCCAACTGATTTAAATGCAATTGCATTGAAGTATCTAGTCGTCGGGTGGGGAGGGGGAAAGGAAAGGATATAGAGACATCCTGTGCACGTGCACTGGAGACCGAAGAAGGCAAGAACCGGCGGGCGACCTCAAGCCTCCCAGGGTAGGACAGGCAATTTCTTTTCATTTGGCCGAATAGGTGTTGAGATGCACCACCCGTCATGGCCAAAAGCCAGGAGCTTCTGGCCAGGCCAGGCCAGGCGGTGGTGGCTTCCTTGGCCACAAGTGTCGTCTATTTGTCGCCGGGGCGCCCAAAGTGGGGATGCCCAAAGACAAACAACCGACAAATTTAGTGTATTTTGTGCATTCTTGAAATTGTTCAAATTTATGTGACACGCTGCGCCAATTGATCAGATTAAATAAACATGAGTTGCCACAACGGAACGAGTTTGCTTTTCGGCCAGAAGACAATGCATGCGACAGTCTGTATTCAAATGGGAATCGCCTGACAGTGGCTCCTGGCTAAAAAGGACTATCCTGAGGAGAGGCAGTACAAGTTGATAATGGAACTTTGTATATTTCATCACATAAAAGTTAAAATATAGTTAAACAGGCTTACTAATAATAATGGTTCTTTATAGGCACTGTTTACTGTACTTTATAAAAGGACCAGGTAACCCAAGCCTCTTCCTAAAAGCTTCTCCTATTGATTGGTGAAACAAATACTTTTCAGACAATTCCATCTTCCATCGCAAACGTGATGTCCGGAAAGAACTTATACTGCATATGATATTATATTCTTGTCATGGCTTGACTTTTATTAAGATCAGGTTGTTATTAACTAGTTGTTACAAGCTCTTCCAAATAAACTATCATAATATACATATTATATACAAACACGTTTATTTTACCAGGTAGATCGCTTTTATAGATTATGCAGATGCGTTTAATGGTCGGTCGGTCTGTGGAGCTAGATAGGGGTGTGGGTCAGTGTAGCAATCTTTTCAGAAATTCCCGATCGCACTGCCATGTCAGATCGGAGCGGTCTGACGTTTGGGAAATTCTGAGCCATATCGCTGTAAACAAGATTGCCGGCCCGCTAATTTCATCGAAACCCCTGGGGCAATAAATGGCAAGCTGGCGCTACTGCGGTTTGTCAGTCGAAGCCGAGCTTTTTAATCGATCATAATGAAATCTTTCCTATTAATTGCCATCTCTGCTTGCGGATTGTTCTGCATTGGTGAGATTTTATAAATAATTTAAAAATAAAACTTGATTATATAAGTTCATTCATTAGCTGCGGATCCCCAACACACATATGATGGCCGAAATGGTCCTCACGTCTTCGGTTCACCTGGCAATCAGGTCTACATTAGGGGCCAAAACGAAGGCTCCTACTCGGTTCCCGGGGTGGGTGGTGTCTTCGAGAACTCAGGATCAAGGGGCGAGCATGTGTACACCGATGAGAGCGGGAACACCTTTGTAAACCGCAAGAATCCTGGTGAGAATCGCAAAACTTTTCAAAGGGTTTAAGTTTTAACTAAAAATATTATATTCCCATTCCAGCCTCTCACACTATTAGCGGCCCCCGATTTACGGCCCAAAACTTGGGTCCCGCCCGCACGGATGCTCCCTATGGAGGACCAGCAGGATCAACAGGTTCTCGTCCTCCCCGCAGCCCTCAATTCCACATAGAGCGTCCCGGTCGCACTGTGGATGTCGGCGATGGAGGATTCTACATTCAACGCAGTCGCCGTAGCCCCCAGATCGTTGTGCAGCGTCCGGATCGCGGAGTCATCATTGGCAACGGTGGCATCTACATTCATCGCAATCGCCGTAGCCCCCAGTTCCACGTAGAGCGTCCTGATCGTACTGTTGACTTTGGACCCGGAGGATTTGTGGTTCAGCGCAGCCGTCGCAGCCCTGCCCGCGTCCAGGGTGAAAACTTTGTGGCTCGGGATGATCAGGCTGGTGTGTGGAATAGCCAGGTTTCAGTTTGGAAACGTCCGGATGGCCGCACTGTTTCTGTGGACCAAAATGGAAATGCTATCGTCTCTGGGCGACGTGGTACTCAGCATGTAAGTACCCATAACCCGAAAAGAAATCGAATTCCCTTTTTAATGCTCTTTTTTTTCTTCTTTATAGTACTCCGGTTGATAGAATCGGTTGAAAAAACAAGGTGTCTAGACTATAAAGATTGTGTAAATACATACTACGTTCATAGCTACTTAAATCACATAAAGTCTAAATGTAATAAATTCCATAGAAAAACTAAGAGTATAGTTTTGGTTTTGCTTGCACGTAATAGCATCCTCAGAGCTTCAAACAAAGCACTCCTGGCCGGAGCAGCGAGTCAGATTATTGAGCCTCAATCCCAGCAAGGCTCTATCAATTGGCAGCAAATCATAGACACCGTTCGTCATTTGGTAACTGTCCAGGTCGAGATCATAGGCCTCTTGAAAGTTCTACAATAGAGAGCAATAAATAAAAGCGTAGCTTTTCTTTTAAAATATCATACCTCGTTATCCCGAAATTCGCAGTAAATACGATTCAACTCGTAGCGAACTTCCCGAATACAAGCGTACGTATTGTTCCACGCATCCTGGCAATGGCAATCCGCCTCCAGGGTGCACTCCGCCAAGCGATCTCTGTAAGATCCAGGGCATTTTGGATTGTAGGTTCTAAAGTTACCCTCACCCCAGTATTCGATTAGTAAGGAGCGCTCCACCAGCGGCACCTTCTGGGCAGGACCTTCCATGAGCATCTCGTGGAAGGTGTGGCCATCCATATACGATGGAATAGATACATTAGCCCAGGACAGAATGGTGGGCGCAATGTCCACTAGACTGACGGCACTATCAATGCGTCTACCGGGAGCGATTCCAGGTCCACGAATTAGCAATGGTATGTGAATATCCGTTTCGTACGGCTGACGTTTGTCGAATGGCTGTGCAAACTGCCCCACATGGTAGCCATTGTCCGATGAGAAGATGACGTACGTGTTGTCCAAGACGCCTGTCTGGTTTAGTTTGGTCACCACCTTCTCCACCAGTTCATCAACAGCTAGGAGCGTTTCCCAACGCTTGCGATAGTAGGAGTCAATGGTGTCGATGGTCTTGTCCTGCAGGGGCCAGGATGATCGCACCAACCAGTGTTTATCTGGAATTTTAAATAAGATTAATTAGTACAATCTTTAGAGACCTCTTGCCCCATTCCTACCATCCACTGGCTTATTAAAGCTGGGAGTTCGTAGAGCCTTTATTTTGTTGAAAACCCCGTCGTGACGCGGAGCTGGTGTGAATGGAGCATGCGCCGCCGGTGGAGTTATCATAGCAAAAAACGGTCTCTCAACCTCTTTGGATTTATTCGCAGATTGGGAAACACTTTCTAGAAAATCAACGGTCAGATCTCGTAACTTATCCGTTAGGTAGACTTCTTTGTAGTGAACATTGTTCTTATTTTCGCGCAGTGTATAGTTGTAGTAGCGTGAGTTTCCCTGTAGGCCATAGAAAGAATTCCATCCCACAGGCGTCTCTAATCCAGAATATTGATTCAAGTACTTTCCGGCAAAGAATGTGGTATAGCCCCGACGCTGCAGGTGCATCGCCAATGTTCTCGGCTCCAAGGACTCACGCCAGCGCGAGCCATAACAGCCTCCACTGACGGAATTGTTCCGGGTTCCATGATTATGGGCGTACATTCCGGTCAGGAGGCTGGCCCGGGCCGGACAGCAAATGGGCGTAGGTGTGTAGGCATGATAAAAAGCTGCACCTTCGAGACCGATCTTTTGTATGGTTTTAACCATCGGATGCATCCCGTACAGCTCCACATCCTGGTCGTCGGTGAGGATGAGCACGATATTGGGGAGATTTTCGGAAACCCCACAATGGAGCAAGACCACCAGACTAAGTGGGATTATGAAGAGTTGTAAGCCAATCTAAAAGCATACAAACTTTGATTAAAATATTAAAAAAGTTGAATATTGAACTTACCATGGAGCCGTTTTAAATTATTTAATGGTTTATCGTTAATCAATGAAGTAACACCGGCTCTGACGGCCAGTGTTGAAAATACCTTGATTATGGATCGTTTAGTGTTGAAAATTTAACGATATTTAAATTAAAGTCAAGCTTAAAAGCATATACGCAATGGGATTACTTTTATATGAGTATAATTATGAGACTATGGTTAGTAATAGGCTATAGTACTAAGCTACACGCCCAAAACAAGGCGCTGAAAATCTAAACAGGACTAGAAATATGCTTCTACTAGAAGAGGCTTACCAACTTTTTCGTCCACCACTGTTATAATAAGCTCGTCGCTGTTAAGTACATTTGACAGTCTCCGTGCTGTTAGGCGCACTGTTAAAAATGTTGGCGCCATAATACGAACTTTTATTATCCGTTAAGCTTTCTTGAAATCAATAGAAAACATTAAAAACATCCCTAAGATACGAGAAATATGATTTATTTTCTGTGAATATCAGTGGGTCAGTGACCGAAAAATACAGAATCTTTGACGACATCAATATGTTGTTGTTGTTGTTGTTTAATTCACAATATGTAATGCATATATGTAGGTACAAATGTTTACAGTTTACTTAGAGATAGATTTCCTTTTAAAAAACGAATGCAAGTCTCATTATCCGTATCACATAGCAGTGCCAAGGACAAGGATAAGATACAAATGACCAAATCAAATTTTAGCCTCTTTATAATATACTTTTTTTTTTGTTTATCGATTTTTCTACCATATTTTGCGATCTTACAAAATAAATAACAGCAAAGATAGAGAAATATATGCGATAATATTCAATGCTAGGTGAATTCTACAAAAAATGTTATTTTGTTACTTTTTTTATCGATCGAGTACTGAAGTTGTAAGACACGTAGAGAATAAATGTAGTGCGAGTTTTTTTGGCCTACCAGAATAGAGTGATTGCTGAGGTGCCTCTACTTCCTTCTGGCTAACACTAGAATCACTTAAATCAGCCATGGCCACGCCGTACCTTCGATATTTATAATTATAATTATATATATATAGTATGATGATGGTGTTCCGTTGAATTCGGGATTTCTATATACATTCGGCTCCTCGGCAGGTGAGATACGGATACCTGTTCCGACTAGTTGCCTTCGGGCTTTGGCAGATTCGTATCATAAGCACGTATGATAATGGACTGGGGCACAGCTCCACCCTCCTCCTGGGAAAATGCATAGCCATCTGACGGGGAAGGATAACAAGGACATGGATTAATATCATTTACGATCACCTATTCGGTGGTGTCAATGTGTGTATGGTGGATCTGTTGTTTGAGTGTGTCATGTGTGTTGTAGCGTGTATTGGTCGTGTCAACGTATCCTTCTGAAGGAGCCCCGGACCTATAGTAAGCCTCAAGTCCTAGCCTCACTAGACGCCTGGACGCCTGGAACTTAGTGGTACTCACGCGATAGTTCTAGCTCCGTTTCGACTCTCGTGTTGGAACGACGGGTAAAGACATTACGTAGCAGCCGGGCCGTTTCCGTCAATCTGTTGGGTTAATTTTTGAGCGGGTCGGATATTTTGGTTTTAGTAAAGGATATCAAATTTCTTTAGCGGGACATTGTTATTTTCTAGGAGCTAGGAGCTAGGTCTTTCCATTTTGAATTGTTAGCACTTTACACAGTTATACTTTACAATAATACACAAGATCAAGATCCGAATACTATCGGGGGTAGTAGGGTTGGACCAGGTCGGTTCGGTTCGGGTCGGATCATACATATATATATTTTGATGAAATATCAATTATTCAATTATTGGGATGAGCAACGAGGTGTGTACAGGTGTGTACCAAATTGAAAAGGGGCATGCAGAATACATACGTAATAAATGGAGTAGAGCCTACATACTTGGAAGTTGGCAAATAAAACGAATACGATGCGAGTCTCGATAATAATGTTATATATATAAAAAATATTACAACGAATCCTTTGACGCTACATACAAAATGGTAAATAAAAAGTCCATAAAGTGTAGAAGTTGTACAAGTTTGGGGTTCCCCCATATAGCAGTATTCTATCCCTGACATTATCCTTCTCAAACGATATTCATTTCCTCCCGAAAGTGACGTTGTGGTATGTGTGACAAAGTGGGTGTTGTGTTGTGGTGGTGTGTATGGTGGGTGTTCTTTTGTAATGAATTTTTCAGCTTTTTTTTTTTTGTGGTTTCTACGATTTCTACTTACACCGAATTATAGATCCCAGGGCATACGCGGTACTGCGCACACAGAAAATTGAAACATTATACGCAGAAAACGTTCAGAGAAATTTCAAATAAACATTTTTCAGAATTTTGCTGTTGACTCTTTGACTTTTTATTAAATTAATATATTGATTAGATATTGTATTTGGGTGTTTGGTTTTTGGTGTGTGGGTTGGTGTGTGGTGTGATCGGTTAAGTCGCATTTGAGTTTGAGGTGTCGAGTAATACAGAAATAAATTATAAAAGTAAGTACAAGTGCAGAGAGCAGATCGGATCAGTCGCTGATCAGATCGAACCAAATTAGCAGCCATTCAGTTAGTATTAATATATATTTCATTCATGGCCGGATAAGATTGCATGCGGGCTGTGGAGGACGGTGCGGGTTTACACAAATAGATACATATATTCAAAACAGATACATACGTATCGACTGGAGGGGGCTGGGTAGGGATAGTACCATCACATTCCATAAACGTTAACGTTGGGATGATTATGCATAGTTCGGTTGGTTAATCATTTTGCAATTTTTGGTTGATTTTTTTTTTTTAGTAGAAACGAACAGAACGGAACAGATTCGTGGGGGTGACACACTCTGAAGAGTTCTCGTTAACTTTTTCGCTTTTTTGTACAACCTTGGCAAGTCTCTTATTCAAAAGTCTAAACAATATTATACATCCAGCCATAGAAAAGAGATATAGCTAAGAACATATAGGTACATACGATTATAATAATTTGTGGGAATGATGTCATGTACACATGGCACTCACAAAAAAGCCATTCCCTGATTATTGGCCTATCCTACCATACATATACATATATATAGGTATATATGTGTCTATATATATCTGGCTAACTACTCCTTAGACACTATCACAGTTGGCAAAATAGTTTTGATTAGCACATACTAACTACCTAGAGACAGGGCTCCGCATATACTCATGGAGTTTTATGATTCGGTTTTTTTACGATATGAATTCGACTTTTCTTAGGAGGTACTCTGGGATGCGGATCGGGAAATAGTCCCGTGTCGGAATGCAGATTACAATACTTTACAATGCATACACACTCATCACACTTATCAGATACGAAATTACACTATTCAAATAATAATTCCATTTGATTTGCCTTCTTCGGGTGATTTCTTTGCCGGCTCACATGTGCAGAGTGCCGGTGAATGGCGAACTACCTGAGGGGGAGCTTTGGTTCCTGCTTGGCGATGACGGGCGTCCACCCCGCCACAACTGCCGCTGCCTGTCCCGCTGGGCTTCCTCGGTGTCCACCTCCATCTCCAGGTTAACCACCCGCAGCCTCGTCTCGTTGCCTATCAGACGGGGAGCGGGTCCTTTGAGTTCGCGATCGTTGGTGGGTCGTTGCTTTGAGCGGCGAAGTTTCCGATAAGATAGCAGGACCTCACTGGAACGTACTAGCTTGCTGAAGTTTCGTCCAAAGTTCGACTCTCTATAGAGGCGTCGTCGCATGAGTGCAGGGATATTGAATGGGGTTTTTGGAATGGATCAATTGAATGGTGAATGGTTGTGGCAAAGGTGGCGAACACATCGTCGTGGGGAATGCGGGTGATGCGGGATAAATAGGAAGACAGAGAGATTACATTTTAGGGATAGACATTCATTAGTTACTTGGCCTTGTGTTGTGGATGGAGGGCTAGTCCATTGATTCTGATACATGTTGCTTCAGTCTCGACTGAATTAAATTGTGTTTGTTTCTTTAAATGCGCTTTAAATGACAAAAAGCGAAAGGCGATAGTACCTCGACTCATGTTATCCAATTGTAGTTCCAATTTAAAAATTTTAATTGCATTCAAAATTGCTCAACAATGTCTACAAGATGCGTAACAAACTAGAGTAATACATAAATAGTAGTCTATAGTTAAACAGAAACAGGTATTTTACATATTCTAGGTGTGTGCACCGTTCTTTCTTTTGATTTCTAAATAGGTCACAATTATCACTCATCAGACGCAAATACCGCAACAACTTAACTTAGTTAAACTCTAATTCTATGTACACATTTATCCTCTAAGGACTATGTCAGTTTCCTTACTTCCTTTACAATTGAAAGTAGTTTTCATAACATTTTGTGTGTTCTGTTGTCTTTTATATCATCCTGTGTGCGTAGTCTTCTTCTAATTAGTTAAGTTTTGTAGGATTCGAGCAATTTTTTGTAGAATATATGCCAATAGAGCTAATAGTATACTTTGGTTTCACAAAATACAGCATTATAAGCAGCAACTACGAACATCAAAAGTTGAACAAACACAATTCGAGGAGGACGTGGCAGTGCGATTACGGAATGAACTTCATGGCATTTGAGTTTGGTTTAGTGGAACGCATAAAATGACCCAAAAACAAACGCTAGGCAAGGTAACTAAAACAACTACTCGTAGTATCAAAAATAGTATTTGTGCAACGTCTACAAAAAGCAGGATATACTGTGTGTGTTTGTGGGTGCAGGCACTTATGTTCAATCAGCCTTCGGTTCGGCGTTGATAGATATGATTACTGGGATAGATATATCAACGTCTTAGGGGTCTAGTTATTATATATAGATAGGTATATAGATAGTTCAGCAAATGCGCAACAATTCAAATTGAAAATATATAGTTTCGATTCTCGTTTTTGGACAAACAAAAACTAAATACATATATGGAGGTATGTATGGAGGCCTCCTGTCCGGAGGAGGTAAGCGTGACAACACGAGGTCTGGGAAGGCCCTGATTCGCTACTTACGAAGATCGCGGCTCGGCCATCACTTCTGAGACGTCGCTGCGTCGGATCTCCGTTTCCCGAACAGCCTCCGTCAGAGTCTTGAACACGGTGTTGTGTATCCTGTTTTAAACAATACATAATATTTAGTTATTAATTAATACAAATATAGCAGTTACTCACAGTTTGCATATCACATCCACCAGGAGTGTGGTAATGGGCACCAGAAAGAGTCCGAAATAAAAGACTGGCGTCGAAAGCAGCTGAATATCCATCCCGCGGAAGTTGCTGGCCAGGTTAAATGTGGGCCATACATGGCTATAAATCACCAGGAACACAAACCACATCACTATGGAGCCCCAAATGGCCAAGTGCGTTAGCCAGGTCCAGGAGTTGGTGATGAGTCCAGCCTTCAAGCAAACTGTTACAATAACGTACTGGAAAATAGAGGAAATATGTTAAACATAAGTCTTGATCTACAATGTATGGTAGTCCAACCGTGTACACCAGATTTCCCATCATTAGATAGTCACTGGTCAGCCCATCGCTCCAGATTACTTCTCCCGTAAAGGCCACCAGTGGCAGCCAGAAGAGGAACACCGAATGCAGCAGGGCGTTGAAGATCCAGATCCAGAAAACCTTCACATTGAAGAGTTTCGCTTTCTGGGACGTCTTGTAGAGCAGTGGATACCGCAGCATAGTATCCGCCGTGCAGAACTTCTCGAAGAGACCCATGGCAAATGGGGGCATAGCCGTGAAGAGGACATTGTACAGGCCAATGGTCCAGCGCTCGAAGAGGATCTGGCCCGACCAGCCGGAATAGACGGCGAACCAGAGCTCAATGACATACAGACACACGTTCTTGTAGAAGCTGTACAGGATCAGCTTGGAGATCCTGGCATAATTCCAGGCTCCATGCACCAACAGCAGCCGTTGCAGATACCTGAACTGGGCTATCGAGTAATCCGAGGCGCAGGCCGCCTGGAGACCCTCTACGCCGGAGATTCCAATGCCCACACTGGCCTTCTGGATCATGGCCACATCATTCGCTCCATCACCAATGGCCAAGGTAACAGCTTTTGTGTTGAGGGTCACCATCTCAACCACCTCGGCCTTTTGCATGGGCGAGACCCGGCAGCAGATAACCACGCGGCAGAGCAGGCAGAGTTCCTGAAAATCATTGCGCAGATCGCAGCTCAGGGCATACTTCAGGGTGGTGCCGTCAATCACCAGCGCCACGTTGGCGTCCTTGGCCATGGAGCTCTTGAACTCGCCATAGTGCCGCTGGATGACATCGCGAGTGGCCTAAAGAAAGTCATTCATTAATATCCGATATGAACTTCAAAGTTATCTACTTACGTCCAGACTCTCCTCATTGAGGATTATTATGTCCATGGAGTGCGATATCAGGCGACAGGAGTAGCCAATGTTAATGGCCGTCTCCTGTTTATCTCCCGTGAGCACCCAGATAAAGATGCCGGCGTCCAGCAGAGAAGCGATGGTTTCCGGCACGCCATCCTGCAGCCGATCCTCAATGGCAGTGGCTCCCAGGAGGCGCAGATTGTTCTCAATCAGATTGGCCGCATCCTCCAGTTTGCTTTCTCGATTCTGCAGTGCTGTGGAGGCCTTGTGGAAAGTCTGACGCCACTCCTCGTAGACATCCGGTCGGATTTCGGTCACCGCCAGACAGAGTGTCCTCAGGCCGTCAGATGCAAACTCCTCGAGGTGGCGGAGCGTCTTATCCCTGAAAGCTTGACCCTGTGGAGCCAGTCGTTCGTAGATCACCGTATCGGCGCCCTTGCAGAAGAGCTTGATCTTGTTGTCCGGGGTGCGGACAATCAAGGACATACGTTTCCGCGTCGAGGTGAACTCCAGGACATTCAGGACTTCATAACGCTTGCGCTCGCCCAGGGCATTGATCTCCACATACTCCGGGGTGCGGGTGTCAAAGATGTAGCCAAACTTCTGGGCACCCTCGACCAGGGCCCGTTCGTCCGGACTGGCAGCATGATAGATGATGGAGCCATCGTCCTTCCTCTCGGGTATCACCGTATGGCAAACGGATAGAAGTACCAGGAACTCCTCAATCACAGCGGCGGTCGGGTGCCGACTCAGAATGTTCTGCACCACCAGTGACTCCTCCGGAGTGCGTTTCGGCACATAGCTATGGCCCGCAATGGAGCACTTCTTGAACTCCATCACGTTCTGGGTGAGGGTGCCTGTTTTGTCCGAGAATATGTACTTGACCATGCCCAGTTCCTCGTTGAGATTCGAGGTCCTGGCCATGGCCGGCGTGTTGGACTCCTGGTGATACATTTCTATGTCATAATTGATGAAGATCGCCTGCAGGAAGCGGACCAGCTCGAGGGTCACCTGCAGCGAGATGGGTATCAGATTGTTGTACAGGATGAAGAAGGTCAGCAGGTTGTAGCCCAGGCTCATGCTCTTGAAGTCATTCAAGCCCAAATACCAATCCGTATCGGAGTGCTCCCGCGTCCAGAAGAGATTACACAGACCGCTGGTGATGCACAGCGAGATGAGGATCATGAAGAGCATCAGGATTTGGGTATTGGTCAGCTTGTCCACGGTGGAGCGTTTCAGTGGTGCCGAGGTAGAGTTCTTCATCAGCTTGGTCTCCTGGCCGGAGTAGACCACCACTCCGAATATCCACGCCGTGTTCCGCAGCATAGCACCACGCTGGAGCACCTGATCATTGCCCAAGGCCACGGTTCTGGAAAGACAAACGGAGATTAGCTTTTTTTTCAACAAAAAATAAATAATATGAATAACTTACGGCTTCCCTGTTTCCTTCAGCACTCCATTAAACTCGTACAAGTGCCGGTTGGGCAGCTCACACTCGACTTTGCCCTCCAGACGCAGCAGGTCCTTGGTCTCCAGCAGGCCAGCGGTAGCTGTGACGCCCTGCCGGATCTTCAGATTCGTTTCACCATCCAAGTTGGCCGTTTCAATGAAGCACATGGCTTGCGGTTCACTATTGAAATTATTAAAAAAGGTTAAAATTAATATAGATCGTGGAATTGAGATCAATTGATGGGCAGTGTACCTGGAGGAGAGCAATATCAGATCGGCGGGAAAGAATGTGTTGATGGTGACTTTGATGATATCGCCCACAGTGAGCTCCGACCATCGGACTGTGATCCAGGCGCCACTGTCCAGCCGTTCGATGCTTCGATGATTGATCTCATTATCCGCCCGATGGCGTTTCTGGAAGGGATTCAAATGTTATCTGTGACTCCTGTGACTTAACTATCTATGAAACACTCACAATATCCTCGATTATCTCCTTAATGGCGCTCACCGAGAGGATGAACATCAATGGCACCAGGGTGGTGTAGCGTCCCGTGGGCGATACTTCCGGAATTTGCTGCAACATGGCAATTAGCAGGAAAAAGCAGTTGGAGTACCGCCGGAACTGCTCGAATAGGAACGCGGGCAGAAAGCTAATGAAACTGTAAGCCAAGAGGATAATGGCAGGCTTTAGTGTTATCTTATCGGGGTGATGGGAGTTGGTAATTACCTATATTTGGCCGTCGTTATGCGATTATTGCAGTACTTGGTGGTCTGCGGCGCATTTAGATTTATGACACGTTTCTGTCCATCGTCCGGATCGTAGCCGGCCGAGGAGGTAAAGTCCTCATCATCTGGAAAGATAATTAAGGGGTTTACGATAAGGTCATTAGGTATAATAAGTGTGATAAGGTGGATACATGATGGATAGCCCAGTAATGAGTCTACAAAATCTTTTCAAAAAAGAGTATTTTTTTTAATAAAATCCAGAAACCCCCTGAAAATCACATAGTTTACAAGCCAACCTCCCCGGAGGCGAAAAGTGACGACCAGCCCCACTCCCACAGCGCACAAAAGAAATTACAGGCTATGGGATTCCCCAGAGCGTACTTCCGGGCGAACTCGGCGCAGTTGAAGTTCGCCCGAGATTCGGGATCGGGACTGGGTATGTCCTGTTCGTAAAAGTCCAACTCGAGGTACTGTTGGTAGGCCAGAAAGACGATTCGATGCACGGGGTCTCCCTCCTGGCCACGTAGATTGTTGTACGGCACCAGGGTTTGTCCCGGCACCACATCACAGCCCTGGATGTTGCCCACCATCCAGATGAGGTAGTCCTTCTTCATGGGTATGTCCAGATCAACCATGATCAGGGTGTAGTACTTCTCTGGATCGGCACGATACCGGATGATGGGCTCCTTGATCACCTCGCTGATGATGACCTGCATGCCGGTCTTAATCTCGGTGTTGCAGGGATACAAGAGGTCGATGACGCCCCGCGGCTTGCACTTCAAGAGGCGCGGAATGATTTTGTGCTTCTTGAGGAGGTAGTTCAAGGTGTTGACGGGGTCAATGGGCTTGCATTGGACAATCATTGTTTTTTGGGGGCGGGGGTCTTTTGAATTTTGAATACAAATTTTGATAGACCTGCTAGGGTTTCGAGAACTTACGACTCCAGCGAATGCGCATCGACTTGTAAACGTTGCGAAAGTCCATGTTGCCACGACGCAGTAGTTGCAAGAACCGGATCCGGAACCGATCTCCCGATGCTGTCCCCTCCTCTTCCGCTTCCTCCGCCTCCGCCAATCCGTCGGCTTCCTCTTCCCCGGGTCCGGGTAATTCGTCGGATCCAGAGTCGCAATCGCCAACGGGCACAAAGGCAATGCACTCGCCTGGGGACTCGTCCTGATTCCGCTTGGGAAAACCCAGGATGGACGGGACTTCTTTGACTCTTTGAGGGGATGGAGAGAGGCAGCCACAAGTGGGCGTGACAACTGGTATAAGAGTGTAAGAGTCCTGCGAAGGACGCCTGCGCTACCGTTTTCAATCAGTGCGTATAAGAAAACATATATTTTCCCTCCCTTTGGCGGGGCGGACTCTGTGGCACGCACATTAGCATATGTATACACACGACGATTAATGGGTTTTCTTTTCCACCAGGATTATAGCATATCCTTTATTATCCAGATAACTGCTGGAGAAGACATGGCTTCCGGGTGTGTCACCTGGGCAACGTGTTCAATTGTTTTCTGATATCGATTTGTCGCAAGTTCCTCCTCGGCTGCGTTTCCAGCACGTGACTGATTTATGGGACTTCTTTCGCAAGAACCGCATCCATTGGCACTCGATTTTATGGCCAACTGCTGCCAAGGATATGTAAGCACTTTCACAAAAAGGATCAAATAAAATATAACAATGGACACAGCTGCCGAGCCAGTTTTTATTGCGAACTTTTGGATACAACGTGCGCTCTCCTGAGCTCCGATACTACGACTGAAATAAATTCCTACGCGCCCCGAGGAACTCGCAAAGGACATCGGTGTGGCAAGGAGGATGGAAAAGGGAGGACAATGTGTGGCAGGGGGAGTGTTAGAGAGATAGCGGGGGGAAGGTGTCAATCGCCCAGGTTGGGAACCCCTTGAGTTTAGCCCACATCCCGCCCAAAGCTGCGTGGTGCATTCCAAGAGAAGCTCTCCGAAAGCCATGCGTAGTTATGGGTAAGGGGGTGGTTGCCCCAAGGGGGGCACGGCTTGTAAGTTGCAGGAACAAAAGCGAAAGCGAAAGCAGCGAGCAAAACAAAGACCGACAAAAGAGTGGGGCAGAGAGAGAGTAAACAAAAAGGACGACGCCTGCGCACTGAAAGTAAAAGCTTCCAAGTGCCACAACAAATCTTAAATGAGTATTTTCAGCTAATTATATACCCTAACTTTTAATATTAAAAATAAAAAAATAAATACACACTAAGCACCTTTTTTGTGTTTGCTCCTTTTGAGGCCCGTCTTGCTAAGCAGATACTTCAGTGAGATCTTGCTGTCCTTCGTGGTGGTGGCGGACAGTCGGCGGTGCTGGATGCTAGCATCCGTCTCCGTGACACCCGCTGCCTGCGGCTGCGGCTGCTGCTGGTGCTGTTCCGAGGGAGCCGCCGCCTCCCGGTCGGCATTCGGACCAGCCTGCGTCCCCTGGTCCACGCGCTGCGGCCTGTCCTCTCCGCCGGCCAGGCCCACCTCGGCCCGCGAAGGTCCTGTGGTGGCTGTCCGGCGCATAACTTCGCTCCTCATCCGCCGGATGCGGTCGCCCATCCACGACTGGACACTGGACCACAGTCGATAGCCATCATCATTGGCATTCCGATGAAACGCAGGTCGCTGGCCATGGCCGTTGTAGCCGTTCTGGGCGGGATTCTCGCCGCCCAGGTATCTGCCAGTCGGTGCCGGTGGTGCATTGTTCTTGCCGGAGTCCGCCATGTTAACATGGCTCCGCAACCCGACTAATTGCACTCACGTTCCAGATCTTATCTAGCGATTCGACACGATTCAATTAATTCTTGAATTTAATTTAATTTAAAAACCGCAAAAGGGTTTCGCGAAATTCTGTATTGCACTTTGGATTTGGCGTTGTGTCTGTCATTTTGCAATTTTCATCAATTTTTGGTTCGATTTTCAAATGCCTGCTCAGTTGGCTTGAAGTGCTGATGCATAATACTTATTTTTGAATAATATATTCATAGAAAAACTGCCTTGGAAACAGTGATTAATTTTCAAAATTGGTTTCACAATCGACTTTATTTCTAATCTCTAACCAAAACCACATGTCCCCAAAGTTATAAAAAAAAAGCCATAAACGAAGGCTTGTTCTTATTTAATCTTTTCTAAAAACTCCTCTGATTGAGCGTCCAAACAGCCAGCTCATAAAAATAGTCTGTACACTTCACTTTGGATTAATTAAGGCTGGACAACAGACTGGACCCTGGAGGGGTATCCTGGGGGACCTGGCACTCGTGCCGGCAAGGTAAACACGCCAGGTAGACCGTCATAAAGGAATTAAAATGTCATATTATTAAGAGTCAGGGAGGTGAGGAACGAGCAACGACCTCGGAACGAAATCCGGAAGCTAATGAAGCCCCTTTTTTGGGGCTGTCCGCGCTAAACTAGTGATAAAGACCAACATATTCAATATGCGTGCTATGCGACCATAAATACCATCCATCCACTGGTCGGTCACTCGATGGTACAAAAACAGAATACAAACATCAAGAAAATTATGGCAACCGCAGAGTCATTAAACCGGTCATTGGGGAACATGACAGTTAAAGGATTTTCCGGTTATCCACAGGGGGGACTGCCGGACTGGACTATAAATTCAATTTGAAATCCCAATGGCAAGGGAATGGCAAGTGCAAGGGAGACTCGAGTGAAGTTTATCGATTGCTCCAGTTTTTTATATTTTCTTGAAAAGCAAATGCCTTGCAGTCTGGGAACATGTGTACTATATGGTGGCCACCAACCGACAATCAAATCCTGATGGCCTTGGACAAACACACACGCACACCCACAATTACACCTAGGGGCTGGGGCTGGGGCTGGTGCTGGAAAATCGAAAAAAATTATATACTACATAGGATCAGAGGTAAACCGATTGCCGGTCGAGTGAAAAATTAGTCTTTAATATTTATAGGCAATGGGGCAGCACCAATAATTGCAACAATCCGGTATTATCAGGGATTGCAGGGACTATCCGGAACAGTATTACCCCACTATGGAGTCTGACGCAAGTTCGGATTTTTGTAAATATCTTTCAAAACATGGCCCATGTTGTATGTATATTCTGCGACGCTATAAAAATTTATTCCGCCGGACACGACGGCATCTAAAAATACCAGCATAGGAATAAGTATTTTGGATTCATTCCAAGCACATTTACTTATTTGTGGATTTTCATATAAATCCAAAACAAATTCCGTTGAAATGCCTAATAAAGTGAGTTCACAAGGGGAATTGGAACTGGTAGTTATAGTATTTGGATGTCTGGGTTTCTAAAATAAAACACTTGAACTGTTTTGGCACGCTGGGAAGTCGAGTTTTTCTGTCAAGTCACTCGATAATTATGAGAAAAAGATACAATGCATTGTATCTGTACTCGTAGGCACTCTGTACTCGTCTTATCTGTGAGATAGCGCGGGCATTAGCAAAAGGTAAACAGACACAGATACAGATACTTGGAGTGTAGGATCCACAAGAGAGTGCCTGACTGTGTCACCGATTTTGGGGGCGGGCCACTGCCACTGCCACTTCCACTGGTAGTCACATCCGCAAGACGACAGCTCAACAAAGACGTCCTCAGACAATTGAGAACCGAATCGATAGAAATTATTGGCAATCGACCAATAGTGGGTCGGCGGTCGGCGGTTGGAGCCCCTCGCAGATGTCATCGTTGAGGGCTACGTCCCCTTACCCCCCCACAGACGGAATCCATGAAACACCTCCTCCAAGTACAAATACGGGGAGTCTATAAAGTAATTCTAGGCTTGATTACCTCAGTTGGTGTGTTCTTATATAAGTGCCCTGGAGGTGGTTGGGGGAGAGGTGGATATAAATGCGAATTAGATGTGCATTCTAGTATGAAGTGGAACCCTACATGGAAGGCGCTCAGGGCGGCATGACGAAACTGTCAAGTCACTTTTCTTAATTTATGGGTATTTTTAGAGAAGCACGTTAGTATATCTCTCGCCCTTCGCCTGTCAATTAATGCATTTTCGTTTGGCAAATGAAAGAAAAAGTGACGAAAATTAATAAAAGATTGAAACAACTTTCTATAGCAGTTTTTGGCAGTTGGCAGTTGCCAGTTGCCAGTTGGCAGTTGGCAAGAAAAGTGTACAGATCAGCTGGGAATTTAGATATTAACTATACACACTATATAGTATGACTTTCTCACAGCGATGACGAATTGTTTACCTTCGGGCCTGTAGAGTCTGTATCTCTGGGGACTTGCAACACACCGAAGCAGTGGCATAATGCCTGGCACTAAATGGATCTCACTAACCGATCGGAGCAGCCCCCGCGATTTTTGTCAGCCGAGTGCAATTTAAGAGTGAATTGTTTCACACATGCACTCCCCACAGCGGCTAATGTCTGATAATATTCAATCTAAAAGGTAAAAGAGCCGCGAAAATTAACAGAAACAAAAAAAAATCAAATCAGAAAAAGCAATAAGAGAGCGGAACCGATGACGAAAACATTTTTTGTGTTTTGTGAAGAAAACCGGTCTAAACAGCATTTACATTGCAATTGCAATTGTAAACAGACTGAGATATAGGAGAAGACGGATCTTTTTCTCAAACTCTCTAGAGAGAGAGTGAGAATCGGAGATATAGAGATACTATAGCTGTAGAGACAACAGAGTTCCATAAACAGACAATGGCAATAAAGCGACCTCCTTATAGGCCTCTTGTTGGGGGGGATTGTGAAACCATATTTCTATAAATATTTTTATCATTTTTGGCAACTATTTCTCACTGTGCATGTACAAATTGTATACACGATTGTACAGCTGCTATTCTTCATTGAGCACAAGCATATAGCATAGCACATAGCACATGAAAATCAAACGATAAATTGACGCCGCGGCACCACTTGTCCAAGTCCATGCAGCAAATGTCCCACCTAGGCAGTCACCAGCAGTAGCGCAGTAGTGGTACCCAAAATAATTACATTTGACCTTTGGGGAAGTCGTTTCCCCATTAAACCACTCACTCACTCAGTCAGTCAGTCAGTCAGTCAGTTAGTCAGTTAGTCACTTATGTGTATCCGAAATAATGGATTTACGGATGACTGTGCATCGCATAACTGAACTGAGATCACCCGAAAAAACTTTAAATATTTGCTCCTCTGACTAAGTATTCAAATAGCCAGTATTTACTTTTGTCAGTAACGACGAATCGCGTTAACAGAGAACACGTCGACCTCGTTAACCGGTCGAGTCCAAAACGCCGCCCGCTCGCACGTCTTTTTGCTCGGCGATTCGAAAAGCGAATGAGCAAGCTGGCGGGCCAGCTAGCAAGCAACAGAGCGAACTGCCTGCCTGCCATCAAGTGTTTGTATTTACGTTTTGCGAGGCGTCCAGCAGTGGGTGGGTAGATGGGGGGTTAAATTTTGATTTTTATATCAACGTGGCGGGGTTGCCATACCGCAGCAGAGGTTTGTTGCCCCAAAAGAAATCAATTTTACCATGGAGTCACTATGCCCCCCCATGTCACTAGCTGCACGCCACATGCTAAACTTAGTCCCTACAACTAGCAATTAGTTATCAAGCATCTAACTTCTGTCACAGCAATGACACTATCAGACTGACAAATGAAGGATATGAAAGGACCTGACAATCCCAAGAAAAAGGACTATTAAAAAAATTAAAATAAAAAATTAAAGCTGGCCCATGAGGGGATCGAACCCGCGACCTTCGCGTTATTAGCACGACGCTCTAACCAACTGAGCTAATGGGCCTTGTTGACAGTTGGCGCCCAAACTGAATCCAGAATCTAGGCATGTGTCTAGATATTTTTATTTTTGTATTTATTTATTTTTATAAATATTACATAATAATATTTATTGTAAAGAAAATAAAAGAATAAAAATAAATAAATAAAATATAATAATCATTGTAAAATAGAACAAAAAATTTTGTCAGAAGTGGGATTCGAACCCACGCCCTCAGAGAGGACCAGAACGCTCACACACTTTCGTTCAGAAAGCAAGATTCTATATCTTGAGTCTGGCGCCTTAGACCGCTCGGCCATCCTGACATATGTTAGTTGTGCGTCCGAAGCGCTAGTTGTGTGAGCGCAACAGAATGTATAACAGTATTAACAGAGAACACTTCTGTTATACCACTGTTAAACATAACATAGAAGAGAAATGTTATAAATAACATAGAACTTCTACTGTTGCCTAACAGCTTTGTTCTAGTACCAATTTTGACCGCCAGTCTCACATGGCCCATTAGCTCAGTTGGTTAGAGCGTCGTGCTAATAACGCGAAGGTCGCGGGTTCGATCCCCTCATGGGCCAAGAACTACCTTTTTTTTGTCCCTTTTATTAAATTTCCTTTTTTTATCTGCACTTTGAAAATTAAAAAAGTGTCCATTTATTTAATGGCATCATATCGCGCAAACTTTCTCAAACAGACACAGACAAACTATTGCCAATTATGGGCCTGGTTAGCTAACTGGCTTCTAATGTTATCTCACGCCGTGCACGTCGGGATACCACCAAGTACCGAGATGATGTCACAAGGATGATCTAACTCGCTCTACTTCCTCCAAGCCAAGCAAAATGTCAATTTAGTTTGCAATCAAGGATGATTGAATTACCCATCCCCATCCCCATTCCCATGCCCCAAAATCCAACTGCGCGTGTGGGGTATCTTAATTTGCTGTGGCCATCACGCTAAACGGTTTATTGAGCGATCTTATCATCGCACGGAGCTGAAAATGGTTTTATAGACAATATAAACTGGCAGTTTATTGTTCCTTTTTTCCTGCCATTACTTAAGGCTGGCACTTTGGGCGGACGGATCTCAAGTGTCAGGATGGCCGAGCGGTCTAAGGCGCCAGACTCAAGATATAGAATCTTGCTTTCTGAACGAAAGTGCGAGTGAGCGTTCTGGTCCTCTCTGAGGGCGTGGGTTCGAATCCCACTTCTGACAAATCTTTTTCTCGAAATCTTTTCAAAACTTTTTGAAAATATTTAGAAACCAAATAGCCATTTTTTTCTAGTCATTATTATAAATTGTTAAGTTTCATTCAAACCCGAACTATCAATCTATATAAAGTTTAAAAAGATCTCTGCTGAATATATATTTTTTACAATTTTCTTATATTTTGCTACCAATTACAAGCATGTCTCAAGCGGAGTCAGAAACCTATTTGATAAAATCCATTCTTATTCTAAAGGGTAAGGAGGAGGGAGCACCAACAGCCGATGGAGGCGGAGATGAGGCTGCAAGGCCCAAGAAACGGGTGACCTTTAACCGGGTCGTGGAGTACTACACCTACTCGGAGAACCTGACCAGCTGGAGAAGACGGCTCTTGCCCGACACCGATTTGGTTAGTGGATGCGGGTTCATTTCTTGAATTATTTGACATTCCAAGGCCTTCTTTTAGCACCACGGCCTGCCCCAGGACCAAGAGACTTGCTTCGCCAAAGAGCAGAAGCCAAATTTATGACTCGTCCGCCATTTATACAGAAAGGGCCAGCGGAAGTTGTAAACCGAACGTGACACTTTTAACCTAATTGGGAGCAAATAAACTAGTGTCCTTGTGGACTGTCATTCGAGCTTAGTGGGACTGTCATTCGAGCTTAATGCACTTCCTATGGGCTGGGCGGAGAGGAAATTGAGTCCACGGACCAGCGGGCTATTCCATGATTTGTATTAATATATATATTAAACGTAGTATTCTATATTAAATTGTCATTACTTTGTTACGTGTATTTCGCCCTTGGATGCAATAGTGGTCTAGAAGTTTACAACGCCTTTTGTTTGGCGTTGACTGGGGCGGAAGGAGTAATCTGCATTTGAAATATTTACAATTGGGTAATTTCCAGGCAGGCGGAGAAGAAATGCGAGGATTATGGCCTTGGAGGGCCCCTGTACGTCAAAACAACACATTCTCGATAAGGCTAAGCTCTGCCACTGACCTATGCCACGAGATTTGGTCAGATAATACCTGCCAGCACCTGAAGACAATTGTCCGGCAATCAGCTCCAGATACGGTTTGTGATATACGACTCTTGTTATCCGCACGGGCCGAAAATTAATCGCCTGCCAGAAGGGTATAAAAGGCCCTCGATGGTCGGTAGTTGGCCATCGAGAGACTCCAAGCAAGACATCAAATGTTCCTCCTCCAGATAGCTGCTCTGCTGGCCACCCTGGCCCTGGGATATGGCGCCGCGATACCCACCGGCATGGAGCCACAATCGCCTCTGGGGGGCAGGATAGTAGGAGGAGTAGCAGCCACAATTGAGAACCATCCGTGGATGGTTTCCGTGCAGACATCGGGATCTCACCACTGTGGCGGCAGCATCATCAGCAACAACATCGTGGTGACCGCCGCCCACTGCCTCAAGTCTCCGATCACAGCGTCCGGGCTCCGGATTAGGGCTGGCTCCAGTCGACGTTCGTCCGGAGGAGTTCTCGTCCAGGTGGCGGCCTTCAAGGCGCACGAGGGCTACAACTCGGCGACGGAGGTGAACGACATTGCAGTCCTGCGCCTGCGGACGTCCCTGACCTTCGGCTCCACCATCAAGGCCATTCCGTTGGCCACCGTCAGTCCCGCCAATGGAGCAGCTGCCTCAGTTACGGGCTGGGGCAAGATCGGCTACAACAGCTACAGCTCCACCTCGACACTGCACTACATCGACACCCGGATAGTGTCACGCTCGCAGTGCGCCAGCTCCTCCTACAGCTACGGATCGAGGATCAAGGAGAGCATGATCTGCGCGGCGATGGCCAACAAGGACTCCTGCAATGGCGACTCTGGCGGGCCACTGGTATCTGGTGGCCAGCTGGTGGGAGTCGTCTCCTGGGGAGTGGAATGTGCCCTGGCCAACTACCCAGGCGTGTACGCCAATGTGGCCGAGCTGCGGGCTTGGATACTCCAGGCCCAGAAGACTGTCTAGAATCTAGGCAGGATCTATAAGAATATGTGCATTAAATTTAAACCCAAGTCGTGGCTGCAGTTGGTTTTATTTCGTTTCCGCTCATTTGAGTGCTCGACAGAAGGGACTTTTTGAATCCCCAATGCCACACATGCGGCAGCAGGACGTGCCCTTCCTGTGGGCCGTGCCACCCGAGAACATGCAATCTGGGTCAGTCCACCGGGGGTTAGAAGGCAGAAGGCCTAGGCTGGTTGGGTGGAGGGCTAAGCCAGTTTGCATACTCAGCTCGGTACTCGGCACTTGTCACATATGTATCTGAAAAGGGGCTTACATCTCTGACTTTTGAATTTCATTTGTTGAGGAGTTTATTTTGCATTACTTGCATTAAAGGTCAATCTGGTTTCAGGACTGGTTTCAAGTAGGTCATTTAAGTCTAAAATATAGAGTTATGATTCAACATACTACACGATGAAGAATATCCGACTTTAAGCTCTCGAAAATTAACAAAAAGTTCTACAAAATCTTTTCAAAAGGAAGAGTAAGACGAGTTCCTCCAAAACTTTGGCAGAAACTTGAAACTTTATTCTCTGGGAAGTCATGTCTCAGCCCCCACCTGCAAGATAATTATTATATTTTGGCACAAGTTCCAGCAACTTTTATATAAAATTCAAAGAAAGCAGTCTTCAAAGTTCAACTTAAACAGGTACATGATATTCCAAGCCGATAAAATACAAAATTACTTAAACAAATATTTATTTTTTGCTAAGAAAAAGTCTCTGAAAAGTAAACAAAACGTAGAACACCCCCCGGGGCTGTTGGCACTCGCTCCACCAATGTCCGGACTTCCTGGCGCCTGCTATATTGATTTAAAACGGATGTGGCGACACTCGCCACAGATGCTCGCCCCATGGATGCTCTCCCCCTGGCCACTAGCAATATCTACAGATGGTTGGGACTAGCCTAGAAAGAGGACTGACCACATCCCACTCACCTTCATACTCCGTGCGCTTCCTCCGCAAGAATGAGGCGGTCATTCGCAGGCCGCGATTCGCCAGCACGGAAACGCGACTCCTTCCGCTCTGACGCGACAGGATGGATCCTTTGGAGTCCTTGCGGTAGCCGGAGCGACGTCGCGAGGACAGAGTGCCAGCCGCCGATGTGGACACCGAGGCCGGGGCGGGCTGAAGCCCCGAAACGGGGGTCACTGGCGTGTTCGGGGTGTCCGAGTCGATGAAGCCCAGGTTGCTGTTGGCACTGTTCAGGTGGATGCTGGAGTGATCCGCGGTTCGTCCGCAGAGTGTTACGCTGCCGCCGCTGTGGACACTGTGGGACACGGAGGCCGCCAGCTGCTCGTCGAGGCCGTCGGAGACCCGGGGTGTCAAGTGTTCCAGTGACTCGAAGTCCCGGTTGATGGCTGGCGGCATGGAGTGCCGGAACCACGAGTCCTGGCGCTGCTGGGCCACACGTTGCTGGCGTCGCCGCTGGCTGGCCGTGGAGCCCAACAAGTTGCGGTCGCGGCCATCGGCATCATCCACCGAACCGGATCCGTTGTCCGGACTGCGAAGCTCCAGACTCTGGCGCTGGTAGTTCCCCGACATCTTAGCTAAGGCACTGCTTGGTCAGGATTCAATGTCTGGAGGCACTCGAAAGGCACATGTGGGCTGCTAACCGCTTTCCCTAATCTCGAATCTTGGTGCGGTTATGTAAGGCGCTTAACCTCTGACTTGGTGGGGGGTTTCATGGCCTCCGTTCTTCCGTCTTTCCTGCTTTCCGTCTATCCGCCTCTCGGTCTGTGTGGACTATTTCCGTTTCCCGAAATTCACATTCCCAATTGGTTGTGGGGGCCTTGACTCTGACAGGTGTTGAGAACCGGAACAACTGACGAGCCAGACGCTGCCATTAGTCAAGCGATTTTAAAGGACCTCACCGACTACCGACTGCGGAACATCAAAAATTCATTGCATTTTCTGACATTCAGGGGCAAAGGCTAATGGAGTTTGCTTGTCACGCATATGCAGCGGAGGAATATAAATACCAGCCACGATTTCCTCAAATCTGGTGATACCAAAATTTCAAGTAGCCCGAAAACACACGCCTTCGCCTTCGCCTTCGCCGTCGTCGCTACGAATCTGTGCCAGTTTAAATAATTAAGGGCTTTGTTTAAAGCGGAAACCTTCGAATTATCGAACTGGCACGACACTGCTAAACCGAGAGTTTACACCTCTTCAATTACGTCTACGCGGTGTAATTGCAAAAAAATGAAAAAACAAACACGCAAAAATGAAAGCTAGTCCTGGTCCTGGGAACTTGCCGCCTTTTAAACTGGCACTGGCAATGGCAATCTACTTGCCACCGCATCCGCATCCGCATCCGAATAACACGTCCTAACCGAACCGAAGCAAAAAGCCAACTGCGAATCCTATACAGTTATAAAAGGACAACTCTCAGCTCCCTGTTCCGTGCTGTCCTGTCCTGTCCCGTTCGCCTTTTTAGGTTCGTCACGAGCCGAAGCGGCAATCGCCAAGGATGGTGGCAACAAGGGTGAATCGGAAACGGGGCAGGAGACCGTGAAAAGTTTTCAAAAATCGTATATACATATGTCGTCGAGGAATACACGCGCATATGTAGGCCAGGCACTAAATAAACTGTCAGATAAATTGGCCCTCTATGAGAATGGGGAATGGGCGATTTAATATTAAATGTACCTTCCTTAAAAAAACCTGAAAAAGTATGCAACAAAGTTGGGGGACTGCTCCCAGAGCTAACTTAAAAAGCTTTTAAACGCAGCAGACCAACACGGCCCATTAGCTCAGCTGGTTAGAGCGTCGTGCTAATAACGCGAAGGTCGCGGGTTCGATCCCCTCATGGGCCAGTTTCTAACTTTTTTTTATTTATTTATTTTTTTCTATTTTTCCTTTTTTTTTATTAGCTACTGTTTCAGTATCCAGGTGTAGTAAACCCATATCTTATCTTTTTATTGAAACTGCCTAAGATTTAAAAATTCGTTTATCAATATTTGGAAAGCAGGTGGGTATTTTTAGAAGGCCCTTTCAGAATTCGAACAAAAAGTGGTTCACCAAACTGAAAGCCTAAAAAATTCAAGATTAAAATATGGAAGAAATAGATGACTAAGTCTACAGCTAACGGCTTAGTAATAACAGTTACTAACAAGTAAGAACTTAGAGGGCTTACAGGCTTACAGGGGCATTGAAAGAATACTCACAGGTGTTGAGAAGACCTGTTCCGGCGGCGTAGTCGTTGCGTCTAAAAGACAGACGAAGGCGTGATAGGGAGGGCATCGCTTCCAGGTGAGCAACTGGTGAACGAACATCCGAGACGGAGACAGCACCAAAGAAAGCGCGATTTGTTTGGCTTCTATTTTCACGCACTCGGTCTATACTCAGTTCGCGGAATGTGAATAAACATTTATGCGAGCAAACATAAATGCAACGCCCATAAACTCAAACACTATTAATGCACTAGAAATATGTACACCAATGTGTGTATATATTCTGATTGTGTTGATTCTATTTAAGCGCACAATGAATAATGGCCACAACTGATAAGCAAGTAAACAATACTGCAGCTTTTGCGATAAGAAACTATTCAAAACGAAACGCCTAGCCCGCTTTGAGCTTAGACTTTGAGTAAAATCTTATCTTCCAAAAGTAAACAAGCCTCAGTTGATAATGTTTACTTATTTTAAGCTTTGTTGTTTGCGACTATGCGGCACGGTTGCCATTTTATAAATAAATTGGAAGTGGTCTGGTATCTCTGCCAAAATCAGCTGTTTGCCGCTAAAAGCCGTTACACTTGGGGTTGCCACTTGGTAACAGCACACTGAGATAAATTATGGGGCTCATAAGTGACGTTCAATATTTGTTAGAGTTACAGTTGCGAAAAAAAAATAGCACCACTACATCACACTTCGATTGGGCTTTAAAAAAAATAGTAATAATGTTACCAATTTATTCAAATAAAATTTTTTTATGTAGAATGATATTCTTACTAAACAAAAAAAGAGTTATAGTTACTCAAATTCTTGTTTTAATATTTTTTTTTAATATTTTACTAAAAAAGATCGCAAAAGAAACGAAAATAAAAATAGCACCACTTTCCATCTCTAAAGAATTCACAAAGAAATGGTCACATTTCAGCGACTTAAAGCACGTGTTTTACAAATTTGTCTTCAATTTAATTATTTCAATTAAAAAAAAAAATTCAAATGGGTCGTGGAAAACACTGCACGGATGAAAAGCGTGACCTGATCAAAAAGTTGATCAAGGATGGAAAATCCTTTCGAGAAGTGGGTCGACTTGTTGGATGTTCAAATAAAATGATAAGGAACGCCATAACCTATAAGAAAAACCAGGAAACACGCGGTAGGAAGCCTTCTATGACCCCTCTAGAGGTCAAAAGGTTGGTTCGCCATAGCAAAAGGGAACCTTTCAAGCCTGCTACAGATCTAAAAAAGGACCTGAATATTGCCCACTTTTATCCACTTTTAAAAAAGGACCTGAATCCCACTTTTAAATGCCAGGCATATTGCTAACCGTATTAAGTTTGCTAAGGAGCATAAAAATTGGACCCCCCAGCAATGGAGGAATATTTTATGGTCCGATGAGAGCAAGGTGGTCATGTATGGTGGTAAAGGATCCCGATCGTATGTCAGACGTCCGAAGAATTCAGAATACAAGCCCCAGTACACCACAAAGACTATAAAGCATGGAGGATGCAGCGTCATGCTATGGGCGTGCTTTTCATATAATGGAGTAGGTCCTATACACTGGATAAAATCTATAATGGATCAACACGTCTATGTGGATATTTTGCAATCTGTAATGTTACCCTTCGCAGAAGATGATATGCCTCTTATTTGGGTCTTCCAGCAGGATAATCACCCAAAACACACAAGCAAAAAGGCAAAGGAGTGGTTCCTCAACAATGCTGTACAAGTTTTGGAGTGGCCTGCGCAGTCGCCGGATCTAAATCCAATTGAAAATCTGTGGTCCGACGTTAAGAAGGCAGTTGCTGATAGCAAACCAACGACTATCGATTGCCTTTGGGGTGTTATTAAGGAGTCCTGGACTAATATACCCAAAAAACGCTGCCAGGACTTAGTAGATTCAATGCCAAGACGTTGTGCAGCTGTTTTAGCCAACAAAGGATGCGCTACCAAATACTAATCAACGCATATAGATATATTTTTAATATATCAATATTGTTTACTAATGAATCTCTAACAAATTAGTCATTATTAGCATTTAAAATCCATTTTTGAAAAGTGGTGCTATTATTTTTTTCGTTTAATTTTATAGACTTTAATAAATTTTGTTAAATAACTTAAGAACATCTAAAAAACTTATGTTTTTTCGTTAATTTCTATTATCTTGAGGGTCTTCGATTTTGAAAAAAGTATAAATCGATTTCCTAAAGTTAAAAATATGATTATGATGGCAATTGAAAAATTTTGTCTGGTGGTGGTGCTATTTTTTTTTTCACAGCTGTATATGTAAATATTTCAAAAGTCAATACATTAACTTAAATATATTCATTAAGAAAATAATGAATATATAATGAATATATTCATATTCATTAAGAAAAGCCAATAAATGTTATGTCTGTATCTTGATCAATTTTCCGATTCGATTCCTAAGCGGAATACCTTAAACGATTTGTAAACAAAATATTTTTTAAATTATTTGTCAAATTTTGGGAAATTTGGGACAAAATGGGGAAAGTGCATGGGGAGGACTATATGGCCCGCTTCGATGGGTATATCTTTCCCAATTTCCACCCGATTCTTGAGCGGAATACCTTAATCGATTTGTGGATCGATTCTCCATCATTCTGCATCAAAATCTAACAACAAAATATTTTTTAAATTTTTTATCAAATTTTCTGGGCTATCCCCTTCAAAATGGGGATGTGCATGGGCAGGACTATATGGCCCGCTACAATGGATATATCTGGGTTAATTTTCATCTGATTCTTGAGCGGAATACCTTAAACGATTTATAGATCGATTCTCCATAATTCTGCATCAAAATCTAAGACCAACATTTTTTTAGATTTTTTTTAAATTTTTCTGGGGGATCCCCTTTTAAATCCATCGGATGTCAATAAAACCCCCAGCCATGGCTAAATCTTAATTTTCTGAAGGGGTCTTCTGAAGATTTCAATATAAGCTGGTCTACGCCGACCTATCTTTTTCGTTAGTCATTTAATTGTAACTTCAATGATTTCTAGATAATTTGTGAATAAGTATCAATAATTAAGATAGTTTTACATTTAATAAGGATCTTTCTTCAATTTTCTGGGTGCTCCTCTTAAAAAAATAAAAAAATGCCCCAGATAATGTTAACCATCCCCAGCTTGACCAACAAGAACCTTGTCCTTCCCCTCTTTCTAAAACATTTGGAATAATATTCAAAAAAATACGTATAAATGTATATTTAATTCTAACTAAATGTTTTATTCATTAAACGACAAAATACAAATGTCTTAAGTTCTAGGTCTTGGTTCTCCGGACACCGCACACTACTTTTTACACATTGTACAAGGGGGCTTTTGGATGGCAACGTGGTTAAACCATGGATCGTGGTGGGTAAATCAAACAATTATTTCAATATCCGTTTCGATGATAAACTGAAATCAGGGATTCAGAGCAGTTGAGCAGTAAGTTAATAAATTAAACAAGCAGCACGTGCACGGGAGACGGTAGTTACAAAAAAAATTAATGTTAAATGGACAAATGTGTTGTGGGAGTATGCTAACAGAATATGGATTAAAGTTTAGGTACTAAGAGGATATATATATATACAGTCTAATATACATATGTCATTCAATATGAATGATGGCGACAGGTAATTAGATCATGATTAGATACAGTTTGTCAGCACACTGTTTCATTGTTAACTTTATGCGATGGTGCTAAGAATAGGTGTGATATTTCGTTAATTGATTCAACGCACATTGGTGTGCTGGTTTTAATTCCCTAAAACAGTCTTCAGAAAATGCATGGGTATATTCCGTATTAAAACCTTCGTTGTTTACGTTCCGCTACAAACACAATGATTGGACAATAAATTAAGTTAGTAACGCGAGTAACAAAATACAAAGTTGACTGACAAAAAAAATATTAAAATGAAAATGGCAAGAACAGTGGAAGTAAGGTATATTAGCAAATCAGGATGTGGATAATGATGGCCTCTCAGGTTAATGCTGACTGATATGCTGGACGTCGTTTCAATTGTTATAACTCATTTTCCATGTTTGAGCGAACATTTCGCAGGACGTTGTGCGTTTTTAGTATTTGATTTTTGATGTCTTTCTCGACTTGTGCTTTTGCTTTGTTAGCCAGACGCAGTTTTTCGTAGGTGTCTTCGAATGCGCGCTTGGTGCGGATTAGTTTGCGCCTCAGTTCGGCATTTTCAAGATCTACCTTGGCACAGTCGTGGTCTGTGGTGGTAACAGTGCCCTTTCCCTCTGGAGAAGCATTTTCTGTTTTGGAAAAATATATTATTATCCTTCTTTGTTTAAAAATATAGCTGACTTACCTTCTGACTTGGTCTTCTCGCTCGTAAGTTCCACTGTCTTGAGCAGTGCTCGCTGGGCATTGGACAGTTCCACGCTGGAAATGCGTCCTGCATCACTTTCTATTCCCAAATCCGGGGATGAATTGTTCAGCCTCTGGGCCACCACAGCAGCGGCAGCTGGATTGGAAGCGGCACCCGCTTGGGCAGCTCCAAGAGCCCCCGCACCCATAGGCACGGCCACCTCCTCGGAGGTATACCCTGATTGGGAGACATCGCTGCTGTTGGAGCGCTTCTGCTGCTGCTGAAGGTTGCGTTGCTCCTCCTTGAGAGCCTCCAGCTGCTGTTTCAGTTCCTCGGAGCGCTTCTCCAACTGCAGCTTGTCGTTGTAGGCCTTGGTGCGCTCCATCACCGCCTTGGAGGCCTGCAGAGTGCTTTCGTCTAGCTGTTTCTTGAGAGCCCGTGTGGCCAGCTCATTCTCCACCAGAGTCTGCTTCAGCTCCTTCTCGTTCTCCTGGTGGTAGTCTAGGGAACGCTGCAACTCCAGCAACTGTTGAGCCTGCTCCTGATAGGTGCTCAGTGCCACCCAGTCGCGTTCGAGGGCCTCCTGGTGCAGGCGCTCGTGCTCCTCGAGCTGTTCAATTGCCTCCACCTTGTGCTTCTCCAGCTGGGTCTGCAACTGATCCACCGACTCAGAGTATTGTTGCTCCATCTCGTGGATCTGCTGCTGTGCCGCTTGTAGCTCCATATCGGTTATTTGGGCATCGGCTGTCAAAGTACTTTGGGCGAGCTTCAACTGATCGATCTGCTGACTCTTAACCTCCAGCAGCTTCTGTAGCTCCACCATTCGCTGGTCCTCGTGGGTTCCAATGGCTTGCAGATCTGCTTTGAGAGCTTCGTTGATGGCTCGAAGCTGCTCCAGTTGCTGGGTGAGTTCCATGCAGCGCAGTTGCTCTTGTTTGTATCGGTTGTCCAGATCCACTAGTTGGCACTGCACGTTAAGCATTCGTTCGTCCTTCTGGGCGATTTGCTCCTCCAGCTGAGCGATGCGCTCGCTGTTGCGGCTTCGGTCTTGGCGAGTCGAGCAGGCGCGTCCTTCGCTTTCGGACTCACTGCCAGGCTGCTCGGGTGCCGCCAAGCTATTGGAGTTCTCCTCCAAGCCGATGCGCGCCAAGGAAACCTTGCGATCTGGCTCCGACCAAGCCTCTGACTCGCTGTGGTTGTCCAACTGCTGGCTGGGAAGCGGCAGCGAACGGCGCTCCTTGCGCAGCTGCTGTTGACCATCGGTGGAGCGTCGCTTCTCCAGTTCCCGCTTGAGAGCCTTGTTCTCCGCCTTCAAGTTCTCCATTGTTGGACTCATTGAACTGGCGGCATGGATCTCTTCGTGGGAATTGAAAGTCTTTTGACTAAGGTCACCTTCGGTGTACAGAATCTCGGAGAGATTGCACAGCTGGGCCAGACTCTGGTCGGCCAGGGAGGTGCCCGTGATGTTAAGAGTCATGTTGAGGCTCTTGGACAGATCCAGACTGCGATCCACGGCCTTTCGCATGGCGTGACGACGATCTGCGGCAAGCACCCCTAGCACATCCTTGTGCTTCAGCAGGGAGTTGAGGAAACCGGCCAGTTCCTCCAGGCGATTGGTCAGCACACCGCAAACGTCGGCGCACTCCAGGCGCCACTTGTCCGCACTCTCCACATCCGCGTGGGCTTTCTTGAGCTCCATACGCAGTTGGCTTATAACAGCGGAATTCTGTTGATCATCGGTCAGCCGCTGGAAGAGTACGTCCACCTTACGTTGCAGCAGCTTGTTGCGTTCCACCGCACGCAAGTAGTCTGCCTCAGAGAATGACTGCTGGAGATCCGCGACAGCTTCACCGGAGGACTCCTCACCGATCTGAGGAAGCGACTTTTGTTGGTTCGCCAGAAGCTTGGTGAGGCGCTCCACCTCACGGTTCTTCTCCCAAAGCTCTCTGTTCACCAGGTTCTGCAGGTTGGTCGTCTTCTTTTTAACCTCTGCTTTCAGCTGCTTGATTAGTTCCTCCTGCTCGGAAATCTTAAGCTCGTAACGATCCTTCAAGCTCGAAGAGATGTCCGGGGAACAGACCTCGTTGTCGCTCAGGGATCGGCCAGTTGATGAGGGCGAAGCAATCGATTTGGCGGTGTCGTTCTAAGAGATTTTGTCTTGTAGTGATGGTTGGATAAAAAAAAATGCATTAACTCTTACCTCCTTGTTAACCGACTGCTCCTTCTGCTGCTGATTAAGCCGCTTGATCTCCTTCTCTTGGCTGCTCAGCTTCTGCATCAACTTCTGGATGGTGCGACAGGCCTGCTCGTGGATGCGCTCTCGCTCCTTCAGCTTCTCTTGGGCATCCTGCAGCTCGCACATCCTGTCGGCCAACTGGGCGTTCAGTTCTCGCTTAGCCTGAAAATAAGAGAAGGTAACTAAAGAGTTCCAAAACAAACCCAGACCAACACAGAGTAACTTAGGCTCATGCTATGGTTAGCATTTAATGGCGGATATATACAACAACATTGACTCAATTGGGACGTGGCCATAAAATTCGATCAAATTTAATACACCTTAACGAAAAATTTGTCGATGTCCCAGGGGAGTGACATCGTTTCGATGGAGTACAATGCGAAAAAATCTTTTGATCCGTCTACTTTTTTTTAACGATCAACGAAATTGAAAACAGGGAACGATAGGAGATAGCGTTCCCAGGTCAATTGGCAATCATGGGCTCATCCAGACGTGCAGTGCTGATCCTTCGACAGTTTGGACATAGCAGCGACGTCAGCACGATCTTGGCAGAGGCGGTAGTTGCCCCCTGGCAGTCCACATAGATCGGAGTTCCGGTGCTCAACAGGCAGGTGTGCAATCGCACCCACAAAAGGGTCAGTTTGAGGGCGAGGTGCCCCATCGCCAAAGGAACTGCCGGAACCCAGTCAAACTTGGCAGCGAGTAATTGTAAAAGGCCGTGCTGGGTGCAGCAACAGTTAGGAGCGCCGCATGTCCACCGGGGTATCGCTGCCTCCGGCTGCTGTGGATGCTCGTTGGTAGATGGGTCGGTTGCCTGTTCACTGGAAGCTGTTGCAATGGCTGAGGTTGTTGCTGATGCGTTTGACGCTGCTGCTGCTGCTGCTGTGGACGATGATTGGTGTTTAGGAGCTGGGCATCCGGGTCGGAAGAAAAGATCACCTGGGCGGCACTCCACTGGCAAAGACTTTCGCGTACAGGGCCCCGTCTGCCACATAAGACACTGAGCGATGAGAAGTTTGAGTTCAATGAGGTACTGCTCCCACTACGTTCAATACCAACCCCGGCATCCGCCACCGTGCGCATCGGCTGCACAATGGCCACGCGTTCGAGCCGCTGCATTTGCACCTTCTGCTGCAGATTTTCGGTGAGATCGCGGTAGTATTGAATCTCCTGTCGCAACGAATCCATCTCAGTGGTCTGCTTGGCTATCAGCGCCTCATAATCCAATACACTTCCCAACAGGCGGCTGTAATTGGCATCTTTGTGCTTGATATTGCCCTTAGGGTGTTATGGTTATATAGGCGAGATGAAGGATTTTGGTGTTGGTTGGGACAGACTCACTTCCATTAACTGGATGGCCTTTCGCTGGACGTCCAGCGTATCGGTGGCCTCCCTGATCGAATTGTTCTGACGCTTTAGCTCCGTCTCCGCCGCACTGACGGCGTTCGTCAGCCGTCCGTTCTCATCATGGCAACCCCCTAGTTCGGCCCTTAGCTTCACAATGGTCTCCTAAACGGGATGGGGTTTAGGGTATAGGGGATAGAAATCCCATTACTCCGCCCCTCCCCGGAACCACCAAAAGTCCAAGCTACTCTCAGGGTTAATAGATAATAGATACTTACATTGGCCGCTTCGCTGGATTCTGTATCCTTTTGGAGGCGTTCCACCAGCTCGGCATTCTTGATGGCGAGCTCCTCGATCTTGGCCTCGCAGGCCATCAGTGAGTCCAGGCGCTCGGCCAGCGCGAATTCCAACTGACTCTTAGCTGCCGTGTGACGCATATCGCCCTCCAGCAGTTCGTTCTCCAGCCTCTGGATCTCTTGCTCCAGCCGCCTGAGCTTCTCAGCGTCAATCACAGCACTTGGGTTGCCAGCTCTAGATGCAGCCTGTTCAGAAGGAATAAGGAATGAACTTTAATCTTTAATAGTTTATGTTTATCTCACCTGATAGCCGCGTATTTGTTCCTGCAGATGATCAATCATGGCCTGACTTTCCATATCCGCCTTGCGCTGTATCTCCTCGTGATGGGAAATGGCCCTGGCGGCATCCTTCAAGAGCTCCGTCTTCTCCTCCACCGTTTTGCGCAGCACCTCGACCTCAATCTTTGACTCAATCAGCTGCTTGGATGCGGATTCGCCGTTGTGATTGGAACGGGCACCTGGCTGGCCTTCCTCCATAAAGTAGATGCGCAGCTTCAGATTGAAGTTTTCCTTCCGAAGCGTCGACATTTGTTCCTCCAGTTCACGCACCGATCGACCCTGGACAGCCATCGGCGAGTGGCTGCCACCTGGTGGTCGAGATGGATCAAAACTGGCATCTATAAAATAAAAAAAGAGAGTTAATTCAAGTATAAGGGATATCCATCGTTCGACTGACTCCACTGAACATCGAAAGGGGAATTCAACGTAACCCGCTTCTGAGAGATCGACGAAGATGATCGATTTCTTCTCATGGCTTTGTTTTTAATCTCCTTGCCTATCGGGCATAACCATATATAAAATATATAAAGGCAAATTGATCGGCCAAATTGTTGTGGAAAACTCTTGGTGTGTGTTGCCAAAACGAAACCCTAATTGTCTATGATTTTCATTATTTATCTGACTACGGTTATCGCTACGAAATTTTATACACTGCCGACTGTGTTTGTTTCGAAAGTGTTTTCCAAACTTACATGAATTCTCCATGGTGACATCTTGCAAAGCCCCTGGACTGGTGCTGGAAAAAAACAAGAGAGGAAATCTGTTAATTGAAGCAACTTTTCAACGACCTCCGAGAACACAACCAATAAAAACGCAAACATCTCGAATATCAACGGTAATTATCATTTTAATTTTGCATAAAAAAATTCACATATTTCGGCAGTGATGACATAATTGGTAGCCTGACTATCTTCTAACAACCTCTGACCTCGTCGTCCGCCAGCTCGCTTGATTGCTCGCAATCTGTGGTATTGCATCCAGAGTTCCGTTGCAGAACTCCGAGTAAACAGACCAGGCCGACCAGCCCTGCCTCTTCTGGATGAGCCGGGCACATTTTACGGACATTGTAATGTCGTCGCTCAGCAGACTCGAGCAGTTCACATTGCAATCATTGAATGCGTAGTATTCCGTTTTGTTGGGCGGAGCACACCAGAAACGATCACTGATCTGGAAGATCCCATAGTCCCGGGAACCATCCGAGTTTCCCTGACCCACGACATGCGTGTTGAAACGGCTCTCGAAATCCGCAATACAGAGCCACAGAGGAAGCTCCGATTTGGGGACATCCAAGATGTAAAGTTGGCCGGCCAGTTCGCAGGGCTTCAGGCGAACGGCGAACAAGGAAATCCCCTGAAAGAGGAAGCCCAGCACGGCCAGCACTCTCACTTTCAATACCCCCGATGATCCGGCCATTCCAAGTTGAGTTCCAGTCACGAAATGCGACTCTCCAACTCCGACCATCAAGGTATCTACGTCTAATATCAAACATTCTGGCGGCTAGATTCTAGTCGCTTAATTCGATTCTGAAACCGGTTTACATTATTTGGCCCGAGTTATGACTTAAATTGGTAATAAAAATACTGGAAAATAGACGGACAATGCAACAAGGTATGGTGTTTTCAGTGCACTTTGCTCCGGGCATCTATCATTACTTAATGACATTTCTTCCTTATTTGAAAGTGAACTGGAACCCCGATCGTCGAATTCAAATCCAGAGGCTAATTAAGAAACTGTTCTCAGTCGGGCGTGAAAATGATAGATCTCTCGGTGGATTCTCAATGATTCTACATTTCAATTAAAGCTAAAGATTCTTCAAAGTAGAATCTTTCATTACAGGCACACCCAAAACATTCAACAAATCGGCAATTAACCTCTTTTTTGTTTTTGGCAAATCGATCTGTGAACTGAATTTCAGTTAAAGTCACACTCGAGCGATCGCACTTCCAAAAACCACAAGTCCAAATGGATGAGATTACACTTCCGCGCCTTAAATCCGCCGTGAAACGGGGAAGTGGGTGTAGCAATTAACCCACTATCCAGTATAGATTACATACAGTAGTCTCCCCCCCTTGAGCTGAGAACAGAGAACTTACCAGAAGGGTCCGTTGTGGGCGTTCAGTGAATAGCGTTTGAACGGCGAACCGATACCCGGAGTATCATTTGAGTTGTTCAGAGAGGTAGATCGAAATATCCCCGCCATTTCTTATCTTTCATTTACATTTACTTCAGACTCTAAATTTAAGAATTAATTAGTTGTTTTTAGTTTTAAATACGAGGCGGTGGACACGTCACCGCCGATGGCCGATGCACTTGTTTCTCTTGTTGTGGTTGTTGTTCTTGGCTTTATTCCCTAAATACTTTAGTGGCGCACGCCAGCCAGACTTCGTTACGTATCCGCCACGTCCTCCACGGGGCAGTCATGACTCATGATGGGTGGTGGGTCTGCCTCGTCGTACCGGCAAACGTGCAATCAGGAGCACTCAGCCGTAGAGCGGAAGAAGCTTCAAAGGGTCTGGGTATGGTATGGATGTGGCAAGGGGACAGACAGTGTCCCCGCTGCTGCACATCTTTTGAAGAAGAGACTGCAGAAGATTCGGCATGCAAACAAGCACACTCTAGATCTAGATATATTTTAATTTATTTTGGGAATTGAGCAAAACTGCAAAATCTGCGACCGCAATAGAAAATGCAAAAATGTAAACCGTCCACCACCGGGTGAGAATTTTCATACTGAAACCATTTGTTTTGGCTTTCGATATACGGTTACTATGGTGGTAATGAAAATCAATGGCTTACAGTTGAGGAACGCCAGCTGGCCCACAACAGGTGGATCATGGACTGCAGGCTGGAACATGTATGTACATTTCTACTTAACACCTGAACCCTGTTGTTTAGAGCCTTTGAGACTGCAGGTAAGCGCAGTAAACAGCCCATTTTCACTTCGCACTCGCTACTTAGGATCTACCTGGCCCAATTACCTGCCTGCTGGCGACCTGGCGCGCCTATAGTGGGTGTCAAACTATGGCCAATGACATACAGAGGCGCCTGCATTCGAGGCATTCAACAAGGAATTACAATAACAATAAACAGAAGTGCCCCGAATATACGGATATCGAGCGGGGCAAGTGCCATAAAGAGTGCCACAAAGAGGGAAATTCAATGAACAAATATAACAATCAGCCTTGTTCTTAATTTTGAAATTAATTGCAGCTGCCAATAATGTGTTGGGAAAAAGAATATGTTTATTGGGTTTCTATATTATCACCTGAAGTTCTTAAAACTTTACTCATTTATGAATTATTGAAAAAATTTCTAAAGGTCTATTCGTCCTAAAAAATAATTTTAAAATAATTACTAAGCTTTGAAGGAATCAGGGGACTATATGGCAATAAAACACGTTAAAAATTATTTAAAAACTACTAATTTATATAAAAAATTCTGTACTATTAAAGTAATTATTAAACTTTGAAGGAATCAGTGGTCTATTAGACATTAAACTACTTTAAAAATTATTCAAAAACCATTAAATTATATCAAAAATTCGGAAATATTTAAGTAAATAATAATTTTTGAAGGAATCACGGTTCTATAAAGCCCAAAACCACTTTAAAATTAATTAAAAAACCTCTTTAATTTATCAAAAACTCTGTAATATTCATAATAATTACTAATCTGTGAAGGAATTCGGTCTTTTTTAAGCCTTAAACCACTGAAAAATCATTTAAAAACCACTAAACTATATTAAAAATTCTGTAATATTTAAGTAATTACTAATCTTTGAAGGTTTCTGCATCATACTATGTGTAATAGTTAGATTAAATAAATTTTTAAAAAATTTATTTTAAATAAAACCCATTAACTCTTACTCCTTAGCCCCAAATACTTTAATAAAATATACATTTTAGATATAATTTTTACAAGATCAGCCGACACTGTACTTATCCAGACAGGATGCTTATTTTTGTTTCTTTTTTTCAGGGTTAGGGAGGAATGCAATTTTGTTAAGGCAACAAAGAGTGCTCCTGTTACCACCATAGGGGTTAATTTGGTGAGTAAATGACCCCCGACGTAGGCCTGCACGTGTGTGTGCCAGTGAGTGTGCTTCTATAAATCATAAAACAAATATGAGACATAACTGCAGTGTGATAAGACGAAGATAGCCCTCCTACTGGTTGGGATATTTGGAATTTATAATTTAATTGTGGAATTCTCTCTCTCTATATTCCACAACCAAATTAATTTCTATAGTGTTCCGCTACTAAAATTAGCCGCAGCATCGCTGGCGACATAGCCACACCACAGCGAACAACAACAACAATCACAACAAAAAAGAATATTATAGCGCACTAATACAGCCGTATTATTCCCAAGTATATATTACATTGTATAGTACATCCGAGCTATATACTATGTCTCTGTTCACTTGAGAACCACCAGCATCCTCAGAATCATTTATCCACACGTCCACCGTATGTACAGCAGCAAATCAATCTATCTTTCTATCACTTTTGTATCTTTGTATCTTCTATGGCAATATAAACAATTGCACTTATATATCTTAATGTTTATTGTACAATCACAAACACACGTCCGCCGCTTGACCCGCTGATTGCTTCTGCTATTTACATATGGGTATTTTTGTATGTGTGTGTGTGTATATGGCACGACTGATAGGCGAGAGGCAAGCAAAATAAACGGAAAATGCTCCTGATAGTACGTCCAAATAAACCGAAAGCCAGAACTTAACTGACTGAAAGTACGCCGTACAGCTGAGAAGAGGCAGACGAGAGCGAACGGAGGAAAACTCGGACTCATCTGCTCCGAAAGGAAAATGCGTTCGCTCACCAGATGTCGTCAAGCATTTTCCACTGCGGAATAAATGCTACACAGTACACAGTGAGAAATTGGCAAATTAATTTAGTTTTAAATTAATAATTCAACTAAATATCTCACTTATAAAGATTTGTCTTATACTACATATAATCAGGACTATCTTCTATATGATGTGGATTTCAGCTTGCAATCAGCTGGCTGTTGTTTATAGCAAATTTTTCTCAGTGCAGATGTCAGGCTACTGCTCTCCCAAAAACTTTTTGGGGTGGGTTAACAGCGTCGTACATCACCCATGAACATACATATGTACGGAGCTGTGTGCTTGTGAGCAGACCTCCCCCAATGAGGCAGAACGCTCGGATCTCCAGCCGCGGCGAACTCTTGCCGGAGAGCGTTTAGTCAAGATCACAGTGGGCACCATCGTAGTAGCATGTGCCCATCATCTGCTCGGCACTCGGGGAAAGTTGACAAAATTCGAGTTATTGTTTATTTATCTCTTATTGGTCAAGGAAATATACTTTATTTTCTACTCACTCGTCTATGCTCTTGGACAGAGCCTCGGCCAGTTTGCGGAGCACCTTCCTGTCAATTTCTGCTGCGCCATTCTCTTCCAGGAAGCTGGTCACGGTTTCGATCAAGGTTATCTCCCTCAAGGACGATGTGCAGGTTCCATTGCCATCGCCGCAATAGTCCCGCAGAACCTGTTTTGATTGGTCCATGCGTTTTACTTTCCTAATACACCTTGTTTAAGACAATTCTAAACAATTCACAAAAAACAATACTTTAAATAACAATTTCGTAAGGACGCGAACAATTGGAAAATGAAGCGCGCTTCGACAGCTGTTCTTAGCGTCAGTTATCGTTATGCAGCCCTGCGTCGTCACAGGGCTGCCAGACTGTTGGAAAGAGAAGGGTGTGGCGGTGTGGCAGCACTGTCAGCTCATATCAAAAGTTTACAAAATTTACATTTTTCTGATAAGCAACTAGCACACGGCGGACGGAGATAATCCGCAATGCTATAAACGCGCAGCGGGCACGTTTTAATTAGCCCCAAAAATAATTCAGTCGAACTCCCGCTATCGGGGGTTTCGGAAGAGCCAAACCAACTACCTCCAATTGGAAAAGCTACAGTGGGCGTGAAAATGTTTGCCACGCTGAAAAACAAAATCAAGGAGGAGACTGGCGAGGATGTGGCGACTACGGCGGCCCAACAACAGCAGCGCCATCCCATAAACAACAACAACAACTACCGGCTACGTAGCCGCCGTGTGAGCATTAATTCCAACTCGGCTGATGATGTGGGCGGTGGCGGTGTCGGTGGAATCTACAACGAGGTATGAAAACAAAACAGTCTGTGTATACATCTTTATTTAACACCTGTTTTCTTTCGTCGGCGCAGTCGGAGCAGCTTTGCCAGCTCCGTAGTCAGTGCAATGAGCTAAACACCAAAGTGTCCACCTTGACGCAGGGCCTCCAGCAGTTGCAGGAGGAGAAGTTGCGGGTGGACAAGACCAATGAGATCCTGCTGGAGAGCGTACGCGTGGCCCAGACGCAGAAGGACATGTACTGCGAGGAGCAGGAGAAGATCCAGAACCTGCAGCAGGTAGAGATCGACAAGCTGAAGAATCTGCTGAGCTTTCGGGAACAAGAGTCTGTAGATCGCATGGGCGCCATGCGGCAACAGAGCCACCAAATCGAGTCCCTCAGCGAGGAACTGGAACGCCTGCGACCCATGGAATCCGTTGCCGAAGATCTGCGGGACGAACTGGAAAGCCTACGGCATGCCACGCAGCAGGAGAAGAACCTGCTGACCACCACCCTGGCGGCAGTGCAGGAGGAGAACAACCACCTTAAAAAGCGCATGAAAATCGTCGAAGAGTCGCGCCTTGAATCCCTGTCCAAGCTCAGTGCTGAGCAGCAGGTGCAGGCTCTGATTCGCGAACACAAGCTGCTGGAACAGCACCTGGAGGAGGCGCACCTGCAACTCTCCGACATCAAGGGCTCCTGGAGTGGCCAGAACCTGGCGCTGGAGACTCAGGTTAGCCGACTATCAAAGCAGGTGGCCGAGGAGACGACTGAGAAGCGCAAGGCCCTCAAAGCACGCGACGATGCCATTGAAAGCCGCAAGCAGGTCACCTTCGAGCTGGAAAAGGCCCAGGACGAGGTCAAGCAGCGCAACGATAAGGTGGACTAATATTAATTTATAAAGAACCAAACTAACCCCTTGTATTCTCAGGTCAAATTGCTGGAGGAGGAGATCGATGAGCTGAATCTGGCGCTGAAGGAGTGCCGGGAGGAGAACGAGCAACAGATCCTTTTCGAACGCAATAAATCTGTGAGTATGCCTTCCGATGCGGACGATTTCCATTGGGACTTGTAACCCTAATTAACTCTACAATGCAGTACTAACAGTAATCACCTAAGTTCCTGGTTTATTTAACATTAGACTTGGTAATGAAATTTCCGAACCACACATACACACCTATTATGTATTTTTCGATTATAATTGTTTTTCTTTCTGTATTAAAATGATTTCCTAAATGATTGGTAACCTCTTTCCTTAAACAATGCATGAGCTTTCATAATTATATCCTTATTCGTATGGCGACTTTGTAAACAATAAACCGAATGTTCTCAGCAAAATCTGGAAACAGAGGTAAAAGATCTCAAGAACCGCCTCACGGCAGCGGACGACAGGTTCACCGAATACGCCACGAATGCGGATCAGGTGGCCCAGAAGCTGCGCACCCAAGTGTCCGAGAAGCAGGAGCAGCTGGAGGAGACCATTATGCAACTGGAGGTGGAACGGGAGGAGAAAATGACTGCAATACTTCGCAATGCGGAAATCTCGCAGAGCGAAGACATTCTGCGCCAGCAACTGCGTTTGGAGCGCAGCGAAGCCAACGACCTGCAGGATAGAAATAAGGAACTCGAAAAGGATATATCAGTGGCGCGACAAACCCTGCAGGAGGTGAATAGCACAGCGCAGGAAAACGCCCAAAAACTGGCCGACTACGAAGGGGTTCAGTTGGAAATAATGGAAAAGAATAAGGTGGGTAGCTCGCAGTAGATATGAATCACTTACTAATTTATTATTTCATTAATTAGACAATAAAAACATTGAATCAACGACTGGTCGACCTGAAGAAGACCATACAGAAGGAGCTGCGCAGTGCGCAGATCTCAACGGACAGTGAATCTCTAGCGACAACGATCTCGGCCCACAGGAATGCGAATACAACTCTCGAAACGTTTCCGGGCGGCGACAAAGGCAACTGCATCATAATGGACGAAGTGAACTTTCAGTATTTGAAGCATGTGATTGTAAAGTTCTTAACCAGTAGGGAGGTCTGTTAATGGTTTATTATTTGATAGGAAATTTAATATAAGTGATATAATTATTTGTAGGTCGAAGCCCGTCACTTGGTTCGGGCCGTCTCAACATTACTTCAGCTAACTGCCGAGGAGGAGAAGCTGCTGCATGACACCTTGAACTGGAAAATGAGTTGGTTCGGCGTGAAGCCGACCTAATCGAAGCCCCCGCAATAAATCACATTTGTATTTCTAGTTTTTAGTCAATTCATACAGTTCGTGTATATACCAATTACATGCGAAGCACTGTGTTATTTTGTTTACCAACCGACATTCCATTTTGTTAAATAGTATTTATTTCTACCGTTGTGATTTTTATAATAAAATACCTTTCTGTAAATCAGTGTAATTAATTCTGGAAAGGGTCTTCAGGAAAATGAAACACATTAGATATAGTTTTGTTAAAAATACTGCATTTTACATTTAAAAATATTTGTTGTATGGTTTTTGTTACAAAGTTCGCTCTCTAAAATTAACTATAAATATGATTTTACTTCCATTTAATTATTGCAAAACACTACTACGTACGCGTAACTAACTATTATTTGTATTATCTATGAATAAATGATATAGGAGAATTAAAGAATAAACAATAAAACACACGTATTACTGAGGCACTTTTTGGTGTTTATAACAATTAAGAAGACAGTTGAATTATTTGCAAATTTGTCAATATTGCTTGTTTTTTTTTGTTTTGTTTTTTTGTAAAAGAGAATTATCTATTTACATTTTAGAACTTAGTTTAAATCATGTCTAGATGTTAAATGCATTTTAAATCAATAATTTCCATACACTATAAGTAGGTATATAAGTAGGTTTAAATCAATGTGAAAAATGTGAATTTCTCTGTCTGGTCTGCTGTTTCGGTAAATTTGGCACACAGAATTACAAAAGACTTACGACTTATCGAATATTTGATAATTTACGACTAATTTAATTGCTAATAATTGCATTTCGCTTACAAAAATCTGCAGTCTATTACATATATGGTTGCCATGCATCGTACGGCTGCAATCTACATAATCGGGTATCTGTATCTTCTGGCAAAATGAAACTTAACGAGATCGAATTAGTCCGCCGGGCATGGACGCTCTCTCTTTACGAGCTACGATTAAAATTAGTTAAAGCCTTAAATGACCAATTAAACACACATACATATTTACAAATCAGTTTTAGAAATAAGAATTTTGACAAAAAAAAAATAATAATAATAAAAATCCGTAAAACGATCAACTCCCCAAGCGATGAAAACAAACAAAAGTATAATGATATGTTTCTTCCTTCCGCGCCCTTAGATATAAATCTCAAAATGTTACGTGAATCCCCGACTGGGCGATTGCACGGGCGATGGTGGCGGCGGAAGTGGCGAAAAGTACGTGGAGCTCCGCGAAGAGGGCGATGGGGGGCAGGAGGACTCCGGCACGATGCGCACATCGCTGTGGTAGTGAGAGCGCGGCGTCGGCGGCGGCGGATACGGCTCGCTGTCGTAGCCGTACTGGAGGCAGGCGGCCGCCGAGCTGGAAGAATGCTTTGTGGCGCCGCCGTTGCTGTTATTGCTGTTCGACTTGCTCGTGTAGTTCGAATCGGACTCATCGCAGATGTCCGTGGAACAGGGCGTCGGTGGCGGCGGCTGGTTGATGATCTTGTAGTGCCTGTACGGACGACGTGATCTGGTTGCCGGCGAAGGCGGCGGATTAATGGGATATGCCACCATGCTGCTGCCGTTCGTCGTCGAACTGGATGCGCCCGTAATGTGGTTCCGATCGTAGGAGTTCATGCTGTTGCGGGAGTTCAGAGTGGACATGCGGACAGCATCCGCCACGGAGGCTATCTTGGAAACACGCTGCGACTTGCTGAGCGTCGAAGGCGACAAAGGATCGGAGGCCTGGTCGTCCTTGGGCTCGGTCCTGCTGCGGCGGCAGAACTGCAGCAGATAGACAATGGAGAAGATGGTGATCATGGTGGCCCCGATCAGAATCATAAAAGCGCGCTTGTCCGAAGCGGGTGCCATGCGGCGTTGCAGGCAGATCTCCGAGGATTCGTCAGCTCCATCGGCACAGTTCTCCCAGCCATCGCAGAGCAATTCGGCGGATATACAAAGCTAAAGGATATGGGACATTAATGACTGATCCTTCCTAGAAGAAAGTCCATGGAACTCACCTTATTGATGGGACACTGGAACTCGCCAGGACGCTTGCAACAGTCCGCTTCGTCGTGGCCATTGGCGCAGTTGGTGGTGCCATCGCAGACCAGGGACTTGTCGATGCACTCGCCCGACTGGCAACTGAACTGATCCGCCCGGCAAGTAGGACAGCCCACTTCGTCGGACTTGTCCGGACAGTCCTTTTGGCCATCGCAGCGCCAGGATGCTGGTATGCAGTCCTTGTTCACCTCGCCGATGCCCGACACGGGAGCCGCGCACGTGAAGTGGTCTGGTCCGCAGGCCGGGAAGGCGCCACAGTTCTCCTTGTCCTCCAGCAACATGAGGTGCTTGGGGCAGGAGCAAATGTCCCTCGAGCGACCCATACCCTCGCCACTGGCAATGCAGATGTGGGAGCACTTGGTGCGACTTTGCAGGCAGGTGTGATTCCGCAGCACCCTGGGATCTGGTGTCCACACAGCCCGGATGTCGGTGATCTGGGGCAGGCGTTGCAACTCAGCAGAGCGACTGCCGCCATTGACGGTGATCCGCTCCACGCCAGTTTTGTCATCCAGCCAGTAGACGAAGCCACCCAGGGCGGCAATGTTGATCACCTGGGAGATGTGCATGGACACAAGGGTTTTTCTGAAAAAAGGACATGAAATGTTAGTTTATTTCACAAAAGAAAACCCAAGAACCTACTTATTTTTGCCGTTAATATCGATCACATCGATTCGCTTGCCGTGGGCGTAGTAGATCATGTCGGATTGCTGGTCCAGGGCCAGGGCAGTCACTCCCTCCAGCTTGTAGGCCAACTCCATGCGCTCGTTGCCGTCCACCCGGGCGCGAATAATAGCCTGGTGGCTGCCCACATCTGTCCAGAACAGAAGACGCTTCATGGCATGAACGGCAATGTTGCGGGGCTTCTCCGAGTCTCCAGTGTCTATAACTCCCACAGACTCTCCAAGGAAGCTAAACAAAAAAGGAGTTTAAAGTAAGGACATAATCATAATCTTTTGTGAAACCCACCTGGTAACATTAATGCTATTGGAATAGGAGCACGTCCAGAAGAGTAGCCGTCCAATGATATCGATGGCCAGGTCAAAGGGCTGCCCGGAATTGGCCAGCTGGCTCACCTTGGTTCCATTCACCAGAGACCGTTTAATGCTATGACTTCTGCCCTCAATCTGCAATAGAAACTATTAATATTCTCCTTCCAATTAAAGCTTCTTCTAATCCTACCCAGTAGATGTGATGAGTTATGGGATCATAGTCCACGGCTCGAATATTTTTGCCGGAAACTGGCAGCGGAATATTGGGACAGTCGGTGGTGTTGGGCAGCAATCTTCCAAAGCTGTTCCTCTGGCTGAAGATGATGTAGTTCTTGGGCGGAATGCAGGAGACGCCGTCCTTGGCCAGCTGGTAGTGGGTGGGGCAGGCACAGGTCATGCCACGCCTGCCGGGCTGGGCCAGGCACAGGTGCGAGCAGCCGCCGTTGTTGACCTTGCAGGGATTCACGCCCGTCTGCCGCTTGTCGTTGAAGACCAGCAGCGAGGTGATGTACGTCATGCCCGAATGGACCAAGCTTCGGTTCTGCCCGGTGGTCTTGTGCACCCGCTCTATGTCGCCGGTGTTCCAGTCACTCCAGTAGACGTAGTCCTGGTAGAGGGACACGGCATAGGGCTCGTCCGTGTCGCTGCCGACGAGAACCTGCCGCCTCTTGCCATCCCAGTCGGCGCACTCGATCTTGGCGGGCCGGGATTGGGTGGCCCAGTAGAGGCGCCTGGTCTCTTGGTCGAATGTCAGGCCTGCGGCATGATTGGCTCCCGTCACAATGGTCTGCAAATCGGATCCATCCATGGCGGCGCGACGAATAGAGTCCGTCGGAGACTCTGTCCAGTACATGTATCCCCGCTTCGGTTCCAGGACCAGAGATCGCGGCTCCTCCACCAGCTTCCAGAGCAGCACCTTGCGGCTACTGCCATCCAGACGGGCCACCTCGATGCGGTGCGCCTCGGCATCCGACCAGTAGATGTTGTTGCCCAGCCAGTCCACGGCAATGCCATCCGGACCGATGAGCCCCGAGTCCACGATCCTCTGAACATAGGAGCCGTTGAGGAAGGCGCGGAAGATGCACTTGCTCTTCTGATCCGTCCAGTAGATCCTCCGCTCGGCCACCGAGACATCCAGCGCATGGGCATCCCGCACATCCTTGAAGGGAATCCGTTCGTCGTTGTGATTGCCCTCGTTGTACTCGATGGAGATCCGACCGATGTGCTCCTGGCGGGAGAAGAGCAGGAAGGCGGCCGGCACCACGCAGGTGCGCTTGTCGTTAGCCAGCTCATAGTCGATGGCGCACCGGCAGACGTAGTCCCTGGGCCGGTTGAGGCACAAGTGGGAGCAGCCACCGTTCCGCACGGCGCAGGCATTCTGGCCGCGCACCTCCCTCAGGCGAGTGACCTTCAGGCCCATCAGATCCGGGTACTGGTCCACCACAACGATCCGGTTGTTGCCCGTAATCTTGTGGGCCCGGTCGATGGAGCGACGCTGCCAGTCCGTCCAGTACAGGTAGTCGTCCAGGATGCTCAGGCCAAAGAGGTGCTTCAGGTTCTCGCTGATCACCACCCTCCGCCCGGAGCCGTCCATGTTGGCCACCTCGATCTTGTCCGTCTTGCCGTCGCACCAGTATATGGCCTTGGCCTCGATGTCCAGGGCGATGCCGTTGGGCCAGCCCAGGTTCTCGGAGACCAGCACCACCCGCTCAGATCCGTCCAGGGAGGCGCGCTCCACCTTGGGCTTGCGCTCGTTCCAGTCGCTCCAGAACATCCAGCCCAGCGACGGGGCCACTGCGATGGCCCTCGGCTCCTCCAGGTGCTCGTAGATCAGCACCTTCCTGGCGGAGCCGTCCAACCGGCACACCTCTATGCGATCCGTCGACGTGTCCGTCCAATAGAGGTTGCGGGCCAGCCAGTCCAGCGCCAGGCCATCTGGATGTCGGACTTCGGAGGTCACAAAGTCGGTCACTCCCGTGCCGTCAGTGTGCGCCCGTCGGATCGTGAAGGTCTCCACGTCGGACCAGTAGATGTACTCCTCCACAGGGTCGTAGTCGATGGCGATGGCGTACTTCACTTTCCCCACCGACAGCGGGAATATCGTGTAGTCCGGCGAGTCCAGCGAGATCTTGCTGATCTGCGTCCGCTGCACCACGAAGAGCATCTCCTGGGAGCCGTTGGCGCAGGTGTTGGGCGACACCAGCTTGACGCCCGTGGGACAGGCGCAGCTGTAGCCCTGCGAGTTGGTGGCCAGCAGGCAGAGGTGCGAGCAGTTGCCGTTGTTGTGGGCACAGGGATTATCCTCGTAGGGCTGCAGCGAGGGATCCCAGGCTCTGACGGAGTTCGGAGCCTTCGGCGTGTCTATCAGCTCCTTCAGCTCGCGGGTTTTCAGGTCCAGGGCGTTGAGGGAACCCCTCTGCCAGTCCGTCCAGTACAGGCGGTTGTCGAAGAAGGTCACGCTGAACGGATACTTGAGGTTGTTGACGATCGTCCGCCGGTTACCGCCGTCCAGGCGCATCACGTCGATGAAGTGGTGCTTCCCGTCCGTCCAGTAGATCAGCTCGTTCTTCAGGTCCACCGCCAGGCCATTCGGCCAGAAGACGTTGTCCTTGACGAGGGTCATCCGCGACAACGGATCCCCGTCCATGCTGGCCCGCTCTATCTTCGGGTACTCGCCCCAGTCCGTCCAGATGAGCAGACGCCGCGCGGGCACCACGGCCACCGCTCGGGGTTGGTCAAGATCCGTCCAGAACAGTACCTTCTGGTAGCGTCCGTCCAGGGTGGCCACCTCGATCCGGTTCTTCTCGCCATCCGTCCAGTAGATCTTGTCCGTAAACCAGTCGATGGCCAGGCCCTCCGGCTTGTCCAGGCCCGTCGATATCACAGTTTGCTTCGGTGCCCGCGACAACGGCAGCAGCGAGGAGGCATTGGTGTGGGCACACTCGATTATCTCCCGGCCGCAATCCGTCCAGCAGACCAGGTTCTTGGCGTAGTAGAAGTCTATGGCCATGGCCTCGGCCAAATCCCGGACGATCACATCGATCTGGGGTCCGCCCGTGGGCCTGGTGATGTTCGCCACCTGGATGTCGTGCCGGGTGGTGAAGAGCAGGGTGGCCGGGGTGTTGACGAAAGCACTGGCGGGCGGGCTGGCGATCAGCGATGAGGAGCTGGGGCCATGAACTGCAAGGTAATCAGTAGATTAGTTGGGAAGTTAATAAACAGACTTAAAGCTAGCGATGTGATGTCAGTTTCTGATTCAAGCCGGCTCGAGAGCCCACTATTGTTGCTCCAGCACGGCTCAGTGCATGGTTCTAATGATTCCAATAGCAACTACGCCCCGGCTGGAAAAAAACCAACAACGGCATGGGCAGGTCTTTGTTTACCATTTATGTATGTGCACATACCCAAAAGGGGGGGCGGGGTGTGGGACGGTGCATTCAGCTAGGCCGGGTGGGTGGATGGCTTGGTGGCATGTGGGCCGAGCCAGTGGCACTCCACACCGAGCTGCTGCCCTCGTTGCTGATCTAATTGCGTATGAATAAGCGCATGGAGGCGCACCAGGTGGAACAAATGCGAGATGCCCCCCGACTATGTAGTAGTCGGGGGGCATCTCGCATTTGTTCCACCTGGTCGTGGATAAATACCCTAAAAAAGAATGTGATTCTTCCACCTCCAGTCTAATGGCTAATCTCCAAGTTCTCCTAGTTTTGTTTCAGATATTTCGGCTGGAATATATTCAAGGGAGATCCACTCTCAGTGGCAGAATGTTGACCCACAACAGGAGCTGCAGAGGCAGTGGCAGTGGCAGTGGCAGGCATTTGCAATATTTATGCAACTGGGCGGAGAGCTGGCTTTCGAGTAATCCATCAAGCAGAGAGAGGGAGGAGCAGGAGGAGCTTCCAGGTGGTATGGAAAACAAAAATGGTGACATTTTGCAAAGTGGGTTGGTTGGTTGCTTGCTTGGTTGCCTGCTCATATGTCACCAAGCGTGCACAAGCACACCACCGCTACTTGCAACCCTCCCACCAGCCACCATCCCCCAGCCACCAGCCACCTTCCGCCCACGTGGAAGTTGCCCCCGGGTGCTGCTGCAACAGGATTTATGTGCCAAGTGTGCAAATTCAACAGTATTTACATGGAAGCTACCCCCATCCTTCTAGGGAGGTAGGTTGGGAGGTAGATGGTACATATATACCCTCCACCATACGCGGTTAAGTGCGTTTAGTTCAAATATTTGCATAGAAGCTGTGGTCTCTGGTTCGATAATAGTGCTAATGCGGGAATCCTTGTGGCATTAAATTGAAAAAATGCCCCGTAATGCCCAGAGGCTGGCTCAGACAATCAGCTCAGATGACGTTGCAACCGGGCTTCTCCTCCTGCTCCTGCTACTGCTCCTGGGGAAGCACTTGACTGCAAATCCTTCTATATTATTCACATTGTTTATGCTCCTCCGCAGACGGCAGTGAAGCGTTAAGAAATCAACATCATTACCAACAAAAAAAAAAACATAAAAAATATGGAAAAAAAACAACGAAGCAACAGCAACAAGAACAACATAAGCAGACATGCTCATCAAGTCGAGTACCAGAGCCAAGAACAGGGTTACCATTCCTCCAAAAAGAAAAATACCAGCAACCCTATAAACCGGGAAGAAATAATATCTTAAAATAATACTCCATTAGAACAGTTCTATAATGAAAAATTAAATATAAAAATCATATTACTTCATAACTAGTTCTCTTTCCAACTCTCTACTTTAATAATTGAATAATAATTTGAAATAAAATTTCTTTCAGTGGAGGCACACACACTCGACCGAAATTGAAATGCAGACGAAGCCAGACCAGAGAGATGGAACCGTGGCGTAACCCGTTGATTCCTCCTGCCTGCACTTCATTCAAACTTGGGAAAATATTTTAATTATTAATGTATACAACTGGGGATGGGATCTGAAGCGGGACCAGAAGCGGGAGATCCCCCAGTCGTGGCTGGAAGTCAGGAAGCTATGGGAGCTATAGAAATGGGCAACGGATGCGCATGTGAATGATGCGGATTGCTAGTCTGGGTGGTGGAGGTGGAGGTGGCTTTGGTTTTGGTTTCTGTACGGACTCTGGATTTTTGCAACAAGCCCCACCACGCTGCTGGTGGCTGGTGGCCTGGTGGCTTGTGGCAAAATGGCATAATTCGGATGACCGAGTCGACAATTCCAACGCCAGGCGAGGCGGAGCAGTCCAGATCCTCAACTGCACTTAAATGGTAAATGAGTGCAAGTGCTGTTATTGTTAGCCATGGCAGGAAACTTTGCGAATCCGGGGTGCTAGAGGCTGGGGGCGGGCGATGGTAGAAAACTTTAAGTGAGCACTGGTTGGAGCTGGGGCTTCAGGCTTCAAGCAGGATGTTGCCACTCCGCTGCCTCCTCCATCCCAACACCGGGCAAGGCAGCACTCGAGTTGGGCTCTGGCGGGTGGCAAATGGCAGGTGGCAGGTTGCTAGGCCGGCGTACTAGTTGCAACGGAAGTTGCAGCTATTTAAATGTGTTGAAGAGTCGGCTGCTGAGTCTGCTGCTTAAGCAGCCACCGGGTGGCACCACCACCACCAGACCAGTTCACCAGTTGGCTGCCATCTTGTGGCATCTAGTCTCCAGTCTAAGTTTAGTTTTAGTTGCTCACATTTTGCATTTGCTCATTGTTGTTCTTGTTGCTGGTTAAGGACATCTCTCTCCGTGTCCTGCCTCCTTCCATAAATAATTTCATATTAAATATACAAAAAACCAGAGAGTCAGGACCTTCTGAATCCTTGCCAGGCGAATTCATAATCAAATCGCAACTGAATAAATAAACTGGAGGAGATCAAGAACCTGCCACTGACTCCTCTCGAGGAAGGCACTCGGAAATGTGGTGTTCAAGGACCCAAAGGACTGTACGTGCATTTTTTATACACACACACACACACACACACTCATACTCGTAATCGAGCCTGTTATCAACTGTCGTCCATTAGGGGTCCAAGCCAAGACGACACATACATCATGCCCTGCCTGCCTGGCTGCCTGTCGTGGAGTGCCGGCTGAATGCTCAATAAATTATATATGTAACATGCTTTTTATCAATTACTCGCACCTTCAAGGCAGCTCCTTCTGACGATGACAACGACATCAGGCAGCCATGTCCATGGCAAATTGCGAGACAAAACGTGGCAGAGACACAGGGCCAGGTCCAGAGGAGCCACTGGAGCGTCCAACTTTGAAACTTCGTTGGCAGCAAATGCAATTCCAGGCTGCCAGTAAATGGAGCTGCCAGCCATCCGAGTCCAAAGGCGTTAACAACTGTGGCAGGGACAAGAGGGTGGAGAGTCCAGGCCAGAAAACTGGACCAGCACCTCAGAGGGCTCCTGTTTCTGTTACTGCCTTGCTCTGGAACTCTCAGACCAGAGATTTGTTTAAACTTTAAACACAGAGTTTAATGTTTAAACTCGCTTAGAACTCTGCACTTTAATTAAAAGAGTGCCTGTGTCCTGTAGGACCCTGTTTAATATTCGCAACTTATTCATTGTTTCGTCAATCAGGCGTTGACATGCCAGTTCCGCCCTAATGGCCGAGCAACTGCATCTGGCCGAGGAGGCACTCTGCGAGGAGGAGGAGGAGCACCTGCCAGAAAAGCCAGCCACAAAGTTATTCAAGCAAAAAAAAGGAGTCTAGAGCCAAGCCAGGGCAGGGCAGGGCCGGCAAACAAAGCCAAAGAAAGAAAGCAATTTTGTGAAAATTTAAGATGTGTTGCGGGCAAACTTTGGCTGCCTTCTGCCACTGCCTCCTGCCTCTTGCCACTGCCTCCTGCCTCTTGCCACTGCCTGCCTGGTTGGCCCTGTTTTTTGTGCCCTCTGCATTTTACATACAACACGATGGAAACATGAGAACGAACAAGCCCACGAAAAAAAAGGTAAAAGATAAAAATGCGAAGATGCCAAAGGAGAGGTTTGAGGATGGGGATCCACAGGCAGGAAGGCAGTCGGGCTGGCTGGCAGGCATCCAAGCAGGAGTTCACTCATTTAAATTATCAACACGACGGTCCAGACCCAGGCCGGAGAGGCAGAATCCTCCAGCGAATCCACTTAACTTCAAGTTAACACATATGCTTGGTTGCCTGCGTACGATAATAATAATCACGGTCCTGATGATGAGGTTTGTACTTCTCTCCTTTCCTGTTTCTTTAGCATTTTGTTGTGCAGTTTACCAAATTGTTAATGGCTATCAAGGACGAGCAGGGGACTACTCCTTCTCCCTCTCCTCATCCTCCTGCAACCTGAGATCTCTCTCTCTCAGCCTCCAAAATGGCAGAGTTATTCTGGGACTTGGCTGCTGGTTTTTAATTTTGTTTCTGTCCTCCTTTCTGGATAAAAAAAAAGCTTTGAAACCAGAGACTATAGTTACAGAATTGCAAGACTCTTTTTTTTAAATTATTTTCAACAAAAAGTACAAGGTGGAATACTTCAACACTTCATCCATCCATCCCGTATCCGTCCAGTATCCAGCATCCGTGACAGCTTTAAATTAAAACCAAAAACCACTGACACGAAAATGTTCACACACCTACTTAAAATGTAATCGCCGCGTGTTGTGGCAAGCTGAGATGGGGCAGCAACGGGGTGTCGGTGTCTGCCAGCCAGCCAGCCAGCCAGCTCACCCGATATGACAACTGGCCATTAACGTTAAAATAAATACGCTGCGATGGCCCCGAACAGGCTGCGACTCTTGGACCATAATGATTATGTTGCCCGGCAGGAAGGGGGCATGTGGCATGGGGCAAGCGATGGAGCGTTGAATGAGAAAAATCAACAAACCACAAATCGTACGTAGAGTACGACGGATGCGGGAAAAATGCTTAATAATCTCTATACCAGGAGGAGGAGTCGCAGTAGGAGTCGGAGGAGGAGGTGGTGGCCACCAAGCACACACCAAAATGGAAATCGACTTGTCCTGGTCCTGTCCCAGGTCCGATAATGTGCATGAAAAATCACCAGCAACGAGTAGCCGGCAGCAGCGTGGCGAATTTTGATGGCCTGTCGTCCAGTGGAGCGGAGGAGGAACAGACAGGAATTGGCCAACAGCACCACCATCATGCCTGTCTGCCTGCCCACTCCCGGCTTAGGCCATGTTGGCATTAAAATGTAAAAACAAAATGAGAAACAAGTTAAACATAAACACGACTGACTGCATCCGGATGGGAGTCCACACATCCTCCTAGGAGTTTGTCGAGGCAGTTAACAAGCTGTCAGTTGGAGCTTCGAGCTAGAGCCTTAAGTTTATTATATTTTTGGGTTTAAAGCCCTCATAATTATTAAAACTATTACATTTTGGGGCCAGAACTGATGCAACAAATCATAAGAGAGTGTTGGAAACAGATTCGGGCCAGCTTGCCAGGCTCTTGATTGCATTAAAATTTATGCCACAAAAAAAAAGGGTAAAGATGCAGACCCGGAAAGGCAACAGCAACAGCATCTGCAGCTCTGATCATCATCATCATCAGCAGGAGCAGCAGCAGCAGCAGCCCATCCCAGCTCGTTGAAAATTGCCCAGAGCTCCTCCAGTCCCCAGTCCTGGGCCCACTTATCGGGCAAACATCATCAACCCGGCTGGCAGAAAAACAAAACAAAATTCACAAGGAGGATGTAGGATGGAGGAAGGAGGAACGAGGACGTAGAACACTCTCTGTGGATGCTGCAGCTGGCTGGCTAGGATGTTGTTATGGTTGCCAGTCGAAGCCAAAAGTGGAAATTGCAATTGTGCCCGAATCCCGAGACCATTTTTGCTCAGGCTCCATTGTTTTCCGTGTGGAAGGATTGAGGGGCAGGCAGAGAGGCATGCCTCATGTTTTATTTAAAAATCTTCAACATTATATTACAATGGACGATCCTCCATTTGCTTGATGGAATGGAGCATTTAAATATTATGCAGATGGATATGGGCTGGGATGGATGGATGGGAAGGTCGTTGCAACCAACCCCAAAAAAAAAACAAAACCGATTTCCATCTTCCGATGTGCCACTCTTCATAACTGAGGCAGTATGTGGCAAGGAAGCCATCACGAAGCTCCACAAGACGTGCCGGAATACAAGAAGAAAAAAAAAAAATAAAGTCATGAACTTTATTTTCTCTCAACTCGTTAGCATCAACACCCGGGCCATGGTAGACCATTCCGAATCCCCATCCACCCTCTGGGAAACGCCATTAACTCGCACAGCATGCAATTTGCGCGTTTGGAAGGGAAAGACTTTGCCAAAACTCCACTCGTTCACGCTTCGGGGGAGCGGCTGAAAAAGAAGAAGCTGGCCAGGCCACAGCTCCAGCTACAGAGAGAGAAATTAAGGGGGTTTCTATAGAGAAACATATAAGGATTTCAAGACAAAGAGCCTACACTTCCCCCAGTGCATATCCAAGAGCTATAACAACAACAACAACAACAGTATTCTGCAAATTGGTGGCACACTGAGAGAGATAGCGTGCCACAAAAACCAGCAACACAGGCAGACACAGAGGCAGAGGCACTGGCAGAGTACGAATCGTGCCAAAACTGTTGAAAATGTTGCACAAACGATTGGGTTTGTTATCTTTTCCAAACGGAAAACGTGCCATGCCCCCGAACTGGCAAACTGGCAAACAGACATGCTGCTGCAGCAGCAGCAGCAACAAACTGTGGCCACAACCGGGTCCGGGCCCAAAACGAGTCGGAACAAGGAGCATCTATCAGCCAAATCGGGGGCGGAGGCCTTCCTCTACTGTATTCTTTACATTTTTTCTTCGCCAGAGAATGTTTCCTCGGCTCATTGGTTAGAGTCGCCTGGAGGGTTAAAGGGGCCAGGCCACCAACTCGAAGCTCGAGTGGGCCAAGACGAAGCCGAGTCTGGGATTCTGCAAATGACAGTGGCCTCCAGTTTATACCGAAAAGGTGTGGAGAGGTCAGTTGCTGCTGCTTGTGGCTTCGATCCTGCCTCTAGACTACCTTTTTGGCCAACAAAATTTGCATCAATTTCGTGTCAAGGAAGACGAACTTCAACTTTGAGAAGAGGTCTTGGACTAAGAGCTCCTCGAGAAGAATATCTTTCGAATGCCAATTATCGTTTCACGATTGAAATAATACTCAGATTCATGAATAATATTCAGATTCAGATGCAGATTCAGATGCAGAGTCAGAGGCCTTCACTAAACGTTGTTGCCACAAAAAAAAAAACAAAAAAAAAGAAAAGAAAATATGTGAAAAGTGCTTACTTAAAGCGCTTACACGTAAGCACTTCCTAATTAAATACTTGTCCCAAATACGTGACAACGATGCCAGGACGAAATGCAGACGCAGCAGCAGGCACAGCACCAGCCAAGGATAGTCAGTGAGGACACCAGCCTAGTCAGCGAATAATGTGCTGCATCATTATCTGGTGGCAGGATGCACTGGGCTCTGGGCCAAAACGAAGGGGGGAAGCACAACAGCACTGTACCCACATGTCATCAGCAGTGCTGGGGACGACCTGGGATGGCCCAGTGGATGGGGGACATGACCATGTTCAATGTTCCTCCTCATAATCAAGCTGAGGTAGAAAATGGAGGTGCTACACCCCACCCCCAGACCTGCTACGCCCACACAGCCAGACCTGCCACCATCCAGCATCCCACCATCCACCATCTACTATCCCTCCATTCATATTATGATAACGATGTGGGCTGGTCAGAGGAACGGCAGCATCATTACACTTGAAGAAATTATAGAAGAAGACAGTCTATATTTTAGAATTCTATTCGCTTTGTTGGCTTTTACTCTCAGGGCGATGTGAACTTTAAACCTTTAATATTTTCTATACCTATGGCAGCCTCCTGGCACCGCACCACCCACTACCCACTCGTCCTGCCACCAACCAGCATCCGTTAATTTTATGGCAATATGCCCCTCGTACACGAGCATAGTTGCTGTAGTAGTTGCACTCAAGTGTTGCCCATCAAGATGGCGAGGCTGTGTGTGCCTCGCTGGGTATGAATTGCAACCAAACCGGAGCTCACAATGCAAGGGGCAGGGGCAGGGATCCGACAGGCAGGTGGGCGGGCTTGGAGCATGGCAGAAAAAAAAAAAAGAAAACTTTTAAATTTAATATTGCTGCGCGCCAGCACCATGATTTAAATTAATTTGCAGCCAGCTGAGCGCAAGCTCATTAAAATCATTACTCGGCAAGGGGAAACTGATAATGGCAATAATCCCATGGCAGTACGAAGCTTTTTATATCAAATTTTATTCTCAGCTCTTTCATAAAAGTTTCAACAATAAAATAAACAAAGAACGTTTTCTAATAAACTGAATTTATCTCTAAACTTCTTATCAGTGTAAAGATAAGTTTTCAAGGGGGTAAGCGACTTTAAAATTGATTTTTAAATATAAATATTTTTTATCGCCTTTTGTATCAACAATTTTTGTTCCAAAATGAAGTATAGAGTAGAATAATTGAAAAAGGTTTTAGTTTTTAGGGTTTGTTTTTTAGTAATTGTTGAAATCTTTAAATCACTCCCACTTAGCCCTGAATCAGCTCTGAATCACCCCTGAACCATCCCTGAAAGCTAGAGGAAACGGAACTGAATTTTGTATTTCAATTTGGGGAAAAGTCCTTCTGGACTTGATTAAAGTTAAAAAAATGAAACCAACCAATTTTAAAAAGAAAATTGAAGCTGAAACCGGTGTGATTCACGTCTGAAATTCTCTCCAGAATCGTAGAAAATTTTTTAATTTTTTTCTTAATTAACAAATAATAGTTTTAAATTCCATTTGAACTTTAAAGAATATGAGAGTTTTTTTTTGCCAAAAATCGTGTTTTCTTCTTTAAAGTGTTTCCAAAACTTGAAATTTCAAAAAAATCTCCTAGACTGTCCATTTTCTAGGCAGATAAATTATATAAAAGTATAATTTTTTATATTTCTCCATAAAATTGTCACACAATATTCTTTAATATTACTAGTTTCATCAAGAATTTTCCCATACATATTAACCCTATCCCCCCTTAATTTGATTAAATTTATAAAGGGGAGTCCTCCTTTTATCGAAGAACCCCAGCCAAAACCTGATAGCTATAATATTTATATTTGACTTTAAAAAAAAAAACCAAAATCTACTGCAGAAATGAGTAATGAATATTTATACAAGCAAGTTTCGCTGCAGTGGCTGGCCTGGCTTATAATTTAAGTTCAATATTGGGCTTGTAACCGGCAGTATGTTAATGCAGATGATGGAGTTTGGAGGCAGACGCGTCGCTCCCTGACAGGCATACGAAATGAGGAAATGAGTAACAACGTACAACATACAACATACAACATCCACAACATGTAACATCCCATGTCCTCCAAGAAGTAGGCTGCTGGCGTGGAAAGCAACAAACAAATTGACATTCAATTAGTTGCCCAGCCCAGCCAAGTCGGGTGTTCTCAAGTGGCGTTCCAACCCCCGCCCAAGCCCCAATCCCCTCCAGAGCTGTCAGAGGCAAACATTTGTGCAAAATAAAAATTTGTACACATGTCTGTACATTGTACATAAAAATACGAGAGAGAAAAAAACGAATCGACAACTACAAGTTCGAGTACAGAAGAGGCCCTGGAAACTGTGGGAGCTCAGGGCACTGCCAATTGAGACGACTGACTACTCCACTTGTGGCCATTAGCACCGCATGGCAGATGGAATTGATTTATATTGAATTATTGAACTGCCTGCCTGGCAGCCTGCTAGCCGCGGCACAAGTATTCGCACACTGATTGAAGTGAATTGGAATTGAAATTTCTGCAGTGCTACAGCAAGATTTACTTTTGGTTAATTGCCACATGCGGTCCAAAGTCTGGGCCATGTATGGAAATGTTGCCAGTTCTCTGGCCAACACTGTGCTGGCTGGTTATAAATTGCAGCATAAATTATACCGCGACGGGCCAGGGCCCGGGCCTGGACCTGGACCTGGACCAGGGTGTTGTAAAAGTAAATTGCCGGAGAGGAGGAGAGTCGAGTCGAGTCGAGCCAAGCCACAAGTCGCTGCAAACAAATCACTTTTGCAATTGGCCTCCACCAGGGCTCTAGACTTGGCCAAAAAGGAGCCCATGACGAGTTATTCGACTCTATGATACCCGGTACTACTTTCTTTCTCTTCTTGGCCTTGCCTTTAAGAAAGAAATGAAATTTGTTGCCTACTTCTGGGTGCTAAGAAAGAAGCCATCTAACAAGAAGACTAAAAAGCCTCCAACTCCTCTAAAAATGGTCAGATTTTTATGATTTTTTGTAGTCTCTGGCTAGAAAGACTCTCTCTTAACCAATATACCCTTCTACCTTCGAATACCTCTTATAATGATGGTCAAGTCTTGCAAATTGATATTTTATTGCCATTTACTTTTTGCCTCAGCAGCTGGACACACTCACGACGGCAATTTATAAATCAATTCCAGATTTATGCAGTCGACTCTGACAGAGGGTTCGAGCCGGAAAACTAATTGCTCTGTCAGCACAAATAACTAATAAATATGTTAATAAATCTATGAATTTTTATGGCATTACTTTGTGTGGCTAAAAAGCCTATTTAAAGTTGGCCAAGCCAAGCGTCAAATCCACAAAATTTATATCTTTAAGAGTCTTTTTAGCATAACAATCCCCATCTAAGCCCGACACCAATGGCTTTTCACATGCAAATAAAATTGGTAACAACAATGTTCGCATTCAGTTGACAAATTTTAGCATTTTTAATGGAGTTTTTGGGTGTTTCCAAAAGGTGTTCCTCCGCTATAGCCTCTATAGCCTCTCTGATCTCCTATTCAACTGCCAAAAACTGCTTCTGGCCCGCTTTTCTGGCCGCCTGATTTCATTTTAATTATTATACTCGCTTGTTACCCCCTACACGCTTTTATTTATACAAATTCTCTACGCCGGCCCGTTATCTTGTCTTTTTTTTTTGTATTTTTTTTTTTGTGTTTAGGGATAAAGCCACACAAACAAGCTTTCGGACTTGGCCGGGCTTTGTTGGCTGTCTCGACCGTAAAAACAGCTTGTTGTGTGGCGAGTGCGACTGCCTCGAGGCGTTTGCCGGGCACAGCCCAAAAAAAAAATCAACAATCTGATACTGGAGGTGGGGGCAGACCTCTTCTTAGACCGTCTAGTAACCTCAGGTAGAGCACTCCTGGTTCTGTTTTCAATATTCCCAGTGTAGGCCGGCCCGGGCACATCTTTCTGGCTCGTTAGCCATTCGGTTCTGAACGGAGTCTGGGGGTCTCGATAAATTTTGGGCCGTATTCTGGATAATGATTATGTTGGCATTGTTGTTCGTAGCCTCTTGTCTGGCTGGGTTTTGTTTTAAGAAAAGATCTCTCTACCTCTACCTCCTCGTCCAACTGGCTTGTAATCGGAGCTCTTGTGATAATGAAGTTGTTGTCTTTTTAGGGTGTAAGATTACTTTGGCAATACTCTCTTCCCAAATTTTTGGCAGCTCGTATATCAGTATATCAGCATAACGAAGTTGGACATTAATGGCGCAAACGCAACAGGTTATTTACTGTCAGCTGATTTGTTTAAAGTTTAAACTTAAATTTGAATTTTGTAGTCGCAAAACGTGTTTGGAGTTGATTCGGCGCCCCGACTTGACACCTTCCTATGCATATTAACCGGCTCTGGGGTCTAGCTCTTGCCATCCAATGGTTGTCACTTGGAGGTGTCATAAGAAAAATTTATAAGCCATCGTATCTTGTGTTCTCTTGTTTTCTTAACTCCAAAGATTAATCCATTTTTGTAGCGTGTTTTCGGGCCAAATTTCAATTACAGGCCACTCAATTGAACCGTATCGTTCCGCGTTCCGGTTTCTTGGCCAAAAGGAGAGCTGTCAACGGATGCCAAGCAAATCGAATGGCCAAGTGGAAACGGAAACTTGTGGGAGCAGCCCCACATCAACCGCCGGCTAAATAAGCTGTTGCTTGCCCCTCTTGGTGTGGCAGGCATGAATGCGAAATTAGTCAAGCGCGCAACTGCATTTACCATGAAGGTGAGTGAGTGAGTGAGTGAGTGAGTGATACACTCGAAAACCTCAACCAATTCAATTTGCAATATGTGGCAAATTATAACAATTGGCAAGATCCTTCAAAGAGCCAAACCACAGTCTCCCAGTGTATGGTAGTTCGTGTTCAGCACCAAAGTTATTACGCATACCAGAGGTAATAAGCTCAAGTCATGGAAATTGTTATCGCTTTTCTTGCCACGGCTGCCCCGGCTCCGGCTGCTGCTGCAAATTGTTGAAAATTTCCAGACTCTCCGGGCCAGGCCAGACCAGACCACAACAACATGCCACCATACACACACATCTCAGCTCTCAGCTCGATATATCTGGGTATTCATAAGCTTTTTGTTGAGGTATGTAAGAATGACATGCCAATGAAGATGAATCGCTCCACTCCTGTGTGTTGCATGTGGCAGGGGCAATTTAGTACCTTAACACGTTACAAATAAATGTCATTATTAAGATGGCATGTCATGCCGCAGCAGACCATTCCCTTCTACATATGAAATGATATACATATTTGTGGAAAGAAAGTGGAAAGAAGCGGATGCTGGGTCTGGTATCGTAATTCCCTCGTTTGCTGTTAATTAGCATCCATGAGAAGGGCATGCCGAGATGGAAATTAAACACAAACGGCAAACAATTTGTGTATCAACACATTAGAGAATGATTTGTTTTTGTTCTCAGGCCAGAGACCATCGACCATCGACCATAGCCCTTTGGCTAATTTCGTGCAATATGCCATTGGCCTCGACTGCCGGTCGCTTTGTAACAATTACAAATGCGGCTATTGATAGATTTACATTCACGCGCTGGTGGCAGCAACTTCAATGATTTGTTTGTAAGCTGGCTGCACAATTCCGGCACGGAACATGACACAAACAGTTTGATTACAGAGAGCGAAAAATATGGCTTTAAATTTTAGTTTTTATGGCTTTTCCAGCGAGTCTCAAGGCTTGAGGCACAGGTTCGACTCCCATTACCTACAAATAGAAAATAAATATATTTTTTATCTAGAATATAGTTATAAGATCTAGGAAAAATTCTTTTTAACACGTTCTTTTATATATTCTTTCACCTTAAAGATGAAAAAACAACTCAAGATCCCAAAAAATGCCATTTAAAACCGATTTTTTCTATGACAGCTATATGATATAGTGGTCCGATCTTAAAAATATTCTAACTTAATCTATCTGAAAGCTATTTCAGCCTTTGTTCAAAATCTCAACTCTATAGCTCTTAAACTAAGCGAGTAAACTACTTAAAAACATATAGCAATGCGGACAGACGGACACACGGACAAGGGCAGACTTTATTGTGTTAATAATACCCTTTTCTTTAAAGTTTAGATTAAGTTTTATTGGAATCAAGTTTACTGTACTTTGTAGCTCATAAAATAAGCGACTAAAATAAATAAAAACATAAAGAAAAGCGGACATACGGACAGGTTTGCACCTTATTAAGCCTTATTCCCTCAAAGTATAGATCAAGTTTTATTGAAATAAGTAAGTAATTGGAGAAGTAAGAAATTGGATATTTTATAGACAAAACACACCCTTTATGTTAATAAAAAGAAAAATACTAAAACTGTAAACCAATCCCCTTTTTCTTTCAGTGCAATTTCCACATTTGTGTTTACTTTATTGTAGGCTCACTTTGGCGTTGGCGTTGGCGGTGCAGTTTAATTTTGCACTGAGATTTTATATATGAATTTATGGCCGTCGCTTAATAAACAATTTACATTACAATTTCTTTACAGATTTACAGAATCGCAGAAGCACTGATTTCCAGTTAAATCTTGTATTTATTCCATTTATCGAAACTCTCTTCTTCGGCCATTCAGAGGCCATTAAACAAAAGCATGAACGATCTATGTGATAAATTAGTTTTTGTGGTTCGGTCTTGAGGTTCTCGACCTATAACTAATGATTCTTGATGAACCAGAGAGATTGCTGGAATCTGATGGTATTCGAAGATATTGTGGTTTAATTTATGCGTTAGCTGATGGGGTTTCTTCTTTTTTTGGGGGACTCTACAAGGCACTGTGGAAGGACCTACACGGCATACTCGATAAATATTTAAAGAGAAAGAGCCAAAATTAATTAAAAAATCAGCAAGGCATGGGCGTATTCGCCAGGGCCACAAATCATCCAAAGTGTCACTTGAATTATGGAGGAGGAATGAAGAACCTCTCGAGGGACATCCATCCAGTCCAACACACATAGAAAGGAGAGCCCCCGGACTTGGTCTACTCGACAAATTAGTATGCACAACAGGTTAAAAATTGACAAACGCCAGTCGAAGTCGGGCTTCGACTTGGTTGGAAGAAAAAAATGATACAAGCCAGAGGAAAAATGCCAAATATAGAGGGTATAAAATAATAAAAGCCATAAATAAACTTTAAATTGGTTTTTTTCTCTCTTTCTAGATAGGAAGAGGCACAAGATCGAAATAAATTAGCAGTCTGTGGAAGGCTAAGAAGGATCTGCCAACAAGCTGCGAATTAATGTTTCCTCTCAGCTGTATTAGATAACGAAACTGGAGACTTTTTGAGGCCATCAGAGCCATCGGGCCATCAGGCCATATGGAGGAATGGAAATCTTTCTCGGGAGCCAATGAAGTGAGAGATGATGGCCAGAATGGCCAGAAAGAACGGCCCGAACGGCAGTCAGAACAATTACATGAAAACAAAGAGCAGTCAAAAAGCCAAAACAAGCGAAAAAAAAAAGGAAAACATCGAAACGAAAACCAAAAAAAGGCTATAAGAGCTATAAGAGTGTGTGCGAGTGTGTGTTTCTGACCAGGTTTATACGGATATGTGGTGGCATGCTGGGTCTGGCCTCTAAATGACCGGCTTGGAAACCAGTCACAAGTTAGGAGCAGGAGGAGGTTAGCGGGGGAGCATTGGACCCCAAAAGGGTTCGGGTTTGGGTATGGGTTTGGACCTCGGTCTGGCTCTGGCCAGAGTCTTAACGATGTGCATGTTTATGCGCTGCTTCGCTGCGTTGCAAGTAACGCACGAACGCGCAGACATTTAAAGTAGTGGCAACAACAACATCAACTCCAAACAGGAAGGTGGACACCAACAACAACAACAGCAATAACAACAATAACAAAGAGAAAATAAAGTGCGGCAAGGTGGCAGGGTTAGGGAGCTTGTTAGCAAGCGAGATACGGCCAAGATGCTGCTCAGTGATGGCACTTGGCTCTAAGAAAAGTATCGGATCTTAGGAAACTATCGAGTCTCAGTAAACTATCGAGTTATAGACTAAATCTATAGACTCTTAGAAACTAAAATATATAAAAAAAATCTACAAACTATATTCTTTCAATCCACATACTATATTTGAATTAATATCCTATCTATACTTAAATAGTGACTATCAAATTTCAGAAAACTATAGATTTTTAGAACAATAAGGCTTCTTAGACAATCCCAATCCCAATAGTATCACTGGGTAGATAATGACTATCTATTCTTGAAAAACTACGGAATATTACAAAACTAAGAAACTAAATTTCATATCACTATTTAGATAATGATTATCTATTCTTGGAAAACTATCAACTCTAACAAAAAAACTATAAAATTTTACAAAACTATGGCCTCTGAGAAGCTAAAATATATAAAAAGAAACCCCCAAACTATATTTTTTCCTTCCTTATAGTATATCTGATTAAATATCGTATCATTATTTAAAAACTATCGGTTCTTAGAAACTAAAATAAGTAAAAAAAAAACCCCCCAAATTATATTCTTTTCTTCCACATAGTATCTATATTTAAATTTCTAATCACTACTGAGATGATGACTATCGAATCTTAGACTATATACTATCGAACTATCGTGTCAAAAAAAAACTATCGGCTCTTAGAAACTAAAATACAAGAATATAAAACTATATCCTTATATATCTATCAACTCTACCCCAAAACCATCTCCCATCTCTCAAAATCAGACTCCCCTTGTTATTCTTTCCGTTTCTCGACCAATTCGTTAGTTGGCCAAAACCAATGGCCACGTTAAGTGGCCTGCTCCACACAGATACACAGATGCACACACACACAGACAGACACTGACAAACAGGGTTGCCTGCGCGCCTCCAGATATGCAAATTGCATAAAAACTTAATTACTTGCTGACATGTTTCTGGCCTTAAATTGACTTTAAATTTAACTAAATGGTTGAATTATTTCCAATTTATAGTCTACACTGCGTTCCAAATACTGTCACAACCATAGGCTGTTGAAATAAATTCAAAATGGTTATGAAAACGTGTTGTTTCTACTTTCAACTTCAGAGGGGAGTGTTCTTCATAGGCTGTTTCTACATAGGAGTTGATATCTTCCGCCTGTGCTTTCACTTGATGGTCCTCTATTTTCCATTCGATTTTGGTAGATATTTCTAGTCACTACTTAGATACTATTACTACTATATTTTAGTCCATGCCTGGTACATCCCCCAACGCATTAGACGCCGCAGAAGTGAAGTGGTCTTCGAGCGCTACGAGGACGATGTCCAACAATTGGTCTCCACGACCCTCTACCGCAATCCCGCCCAAATAATAATCATCCTTTGTCTAGATCTTGTTACAGACTGCTTCATTATTATTGGAACCAAGCACTTTAATGTGAGAGGAGTTATTAGTTCTTTAAAATAGGTATCTAATCCTTAGTTCTGGATAGTTGGGAGTGATGGCTGTGGGAGTCTGGCTGCTGAAGGCGGTCTTCGTGTGTGTAGTCTATGCAGTGGTGGTCCTGGCACTGGCCTTTGTCTATATGCGTTGGATTCTGGTGATGGTGTTCTTTTGTGTCCTGGGTAAGTAGCTCTCCCTAATGTTTCTCCTATATAAGTACTCCTCTTCCAGTAATGGAAGTCTATTTCGTGGTGGTTGTGGCCGCCAAATTCGAATACTTGCGTCGAAAAAAGTATCGAAACGAGGGAAGCAATGAGTACGAGGATGTGGACGAGACCATCGTTTAGGCCCTAAACCCTTACCGTACAAGCCATTAAAGATAACCAGTAGCCAGGAATGCCTTTAGACTATCGATGTATCCCTTTTTGCAATTAACATTTGTGGAACACACGTAATTACAAGATTACGATAAGTGATAAACGTGTGCCAGGAGGATTAAAAAGCTGGTCGGACGAGTCTCCACAGTCAGTTGCATATTTGCTGGCTCTACACCGGGAGAAAAATAATTAAGAAGTAGCTTAAAAATGAGTATATTTTGTAATATTCATTTTCCTGTGCATCCATAACAGCCATCTGGCATATCAGAGGTCAGTGCCAGGTCAGATTGCTATGACGATGATGATGATGATGATGTTGCCCCTGCATGTTGCAAACAGGCAGGCACAATACCACACTGACCACACCACAACATTATTGTTTAAATTGCAAAGTGATACATCTGTGTCGAGTAGAGTGCGATGGTTTGTTGCCTTTGGTTTTAGCCGTTTGCATAGGGAATGTGTGGCTCCGGTTCCCCGAATGATTGGGTTAGTTAAAGCCCAATTGTGTTTGCGATGCATTTGGGTGTTTGGTTGGCCAGTTGTAACTTTAATGGGTGATGGGTCACTGAGAGTTTAACAGCGACAATGGAATAAAGTGTACTATGACTCTTTTGTGTTTATTTAATCATCATTTGGACAAACTCTCAACAAATTTGGACACTATTAAATGATAGCTGGGGCAATCTGGAGAAGTCTAAGCCAATGTCGGATGTTGGAAAGTGGAACTCACACATAAATGAAATCAAAATCAATGTCAACAACAGTGAAATGTTGAGTGTCCCGAGGGTGTGTAGCCATGAAGGATTCGGGTGGAGCGGCATGGAGCTGTGTGTCAAAGGCAGAGCCTTGCCTTTGAAGTACTCCCATTACTACTAAACTGGCGTACTACGGCGTAGTAAATAGAAGCTAAAGCAAATAGCATGGCATGGCTATGACGGGTGAACAGGACGGGGGAACAGGAATCCCCCTGAATGACAGCGTTGAAAAAAAAAGCGTTAGTAGCTGCAAAAAAGGACATGCTCCAAAGGCTCGAATAGGGGGCGCGGAGCAGGCAGAAACACTTTGTGCGCGCGTCAAAGTGTTAAAGAAAGTAAGCACACCCGTTAGTCCGTCCTCCTACGCCTCCTACACAGAGATTAAAATTTAAATACACACATTTTTTGATGACTAAAGGACTCAAGGATATCAGAGATCCGAGACCATCCACTCCTCCACCTTCAAGTCTCTGAATATCTGATTTTTTCCAGAATTTTCAATCCAATTATGTTGCCAGTGTATCCCACCCACCCAGTGCTGGAGAAGATGGAGAATTTTTTCAACCGAGCTTCGTGTACATATTTGATGCGCTTTTTTTTCCCCACTTTCCCGTCGTCCTGGCTCGACAAATTTAAGTTTTGGGTTTCCTTTTCGGAGCGGCACTTGCTTTGTGCCGCTCCGCCTTCTGGATGGAGTGTGCAGTGCACACCGGATCCCGGACTCTATCCAAGCTCCAGAAGGTCCTCTGACTCTGGGAGGAGGCTTATCTTTTTGCCAAACACTCGAGAGAGAGAGCCTGCACATTTTTTGGGGGCTTAACGATGCTCGTTCGGGCCTTTTGTCCATTTGCCATTTGCCATTTTCCATATTGACTTGACCTGACCCACACCCTCCAGGATCCAGGACTTTTTTTTTTTTTGAGCCTGGGTCAATGCTTTGTGCATTTGAAATTTTCCGGACCGGACCGAATCGGACCGGCAATTACCAGAGACCTTTTGCGATATTATAACTACTGAATTATTAGTGAGCTCTGGGGTACTTTTTCAGCTCATTAGCGTCGCATCTACGCGGAAAAGTGTTTTTGGTTTGAGGGAGGCAGGGGAAAAGGGTTCTTAGGGGGGGCAGGACACTAAATTATGCGCAGTGCAATCAAGTTGAGTGCGTACTACAGTCTAAATAAGTAGTAGTTGTTTATTCATAAAAGCATCGTGCCGAGAAATTGTCGGCCCAAAGGCTTTGACAAAAAAAGACGGAAAAGGGCTTAAAGGAAAGCGCCAAGCGCTGCAGGGGGAAGGCACAAAAGTGCAGTTAAAACCACATAAACAAATGGGAGAGAGAGGGGTTAAGGGGTGGTACTATACAGAAAGAAAATTGTAACTAAATGGGAGGAATATCAAGCTTGGCTCTAAGTCTTCAGCAAGAGCTTCAACCTTTAGTAGAACTTGGCAGCACTAGTCTTCAGTATTACTTGGCAGCACTAATCTCTAGCAGGACTTGGCAGCACTAGTCTTTAGCAGGACTTGGCAGCACTAATCTCTAGCAGGACTTGACGACACTAGTCTACAAAATAAAAATAAAATATTACTTTTTCTTATTAGATTTTCTCTCAGTGTAAATACCCCCTTTCTCCCCCCGGTCTCCTTTTTCTTTGTGCCCCTGTGTGTGTTAATGAACTTGTGCTTTGTCACAATTGCATCCTTTTGGCCATCAAAGGCTTTCCTTTTGGCGTTCAGAATGCAATTTCTGAAAGTGCGCCTTGTATTGGAAACTCACCTTGTTTGTACTGCCAACTGGCTGAGATGCCGAAGCAAATCAGTAGAAAGCCGCCGATCGCCAAGTGCCGTCCCACCGCCGCCGCATTGTTATAATTTGAGCATTTTCTCGTTTTTGTCACATTTGTTGCTTTGTATTGGCACTGAAATTGAGGTTCGATTGTGGTAGACTTTGTGTGTGGCTCGAGAGCCATCTTATTTTGGCCACAATCCCGTCGATTCTAAGACATTTGGCGCAAAAGGTGACGCGTACCGATATCTATACTGTCTTTTTTGGTGTTAATCGCACATAATTCACTAGGAAAGACTGCAAGGTGGAAAAAAACAGAGATACGAATTAAAAAACTAAACACTTTTTAAGCAAAAAATTTAAAAATTGTTTTTTGTTATTTATTTTACATTTTTGATTTACAGTTTTTTTATAAATATTTTTTTATTAAATTTTTATGTCCAATCTTTTGTTTTCTTTTGCTGAACAGTGTACGATCGGTGTGCGTGTGTTGTTGTTGCCGTTAAGTAGCGAGTGATAAGCAATTGTGCAACTGTATAGAGGAGGGTGACTCCTCCGCTCCTCCGCCCACCCAGCTCCCTCCACCTGGTTGCTAAATTGGAATACTGTAAACGATAAGGCGGCAACGGCGGACTTAGTAATTAATGTTCCTTTCCGCTTCTGACGACGCAACAAGCCGGCGATTGGCAGTGGCAGTGGCAGTGGCGGGTGCCTAGGTGCTGCTGCAACCCCGAAAGAAAAAAAGGCGCTCGCTGCACTTTCCACTGGAACGGCGACGTTCTACAACCAAAACAAATGCCGCTGGAAAATTAAACAACAACAACAAACAACAACAACACTCACAGGTACACACTCACACACACACACACAACAAAGAAGCACACGCACACACCACACACACATATCTTTCGGGCAGGCCGTAAATAAATGTACATAGATGCCCCGAACTCGGAATCGGATGGAATTACTCTACGCCAGCCTGCCGCCCCGTACTCTTGTTTTGTTTTTAGAACCATTTTAAACACACATTTACACATAAACGCCTCGCATGCTGCACAACAAACCCGAAAAACACGCCAAATCCGCGTTCTTGCCCGCTTTAAGTGCTCTACGAATGCCCGTTTGGTCGCAGTTTGTTTTTTAGTGCACGCAATTCGGCCCGGGAGTAGCCATTTTGTTGTAAATTGGTAAATATTTGTAAATATTTTATTTACTTCTCACACATTACACTCGCGCTGCGTTGCGTTGCGTCCGAAACAGTGTTGTCTTTTGTCATGTGGGTTCAAGACTAGAGGTGGAGAAACATCGAAGCTAACATCGATATCATCGATGTTTACGAAACATCGATAACATCGCTGCATAACTGGGCAACATCGATGTTTTTCCATCTCAAATTGATTACTGAGGAATATAGGCAAACAAATTGTAAACATACAAACAGTATATGTAATTGTATTCATATATTTTATCAGAAAATATTAATATCCTATTTATGTAGCTATGCTAAAGTTTATTTATTTCTTGGCTTACAGCCGCGCCAATGCGAACCAATGCAAGCGAGCCAATTAGAAAGGAATTTCTGCCTCAGGAAATTTTAAAACCTGTGGTGGTGGAGGAAGCGAATTGCCTCGGATTTAGGAGCTGGAGGAGCCCACGCCAGACCAGGCCAGGATGTTTTAATAAACACTTCGAGGTATGCCGATTGCATCCGAAAACAATGGAATACAATTGGTGTCCTCAGATCCAAACAAGTCCCTACATTGGCACTCACATGCTAGGATGACCAGGTGTGGTGGGCGTATGAAGTATGAAGGCCATTGGCCAGATGTTATAGTTGAGGGACGAATGCCGGGTATCGAGGAGGACCTGCATGTCAAATTTTCAGCAATCATCGCTTGCATGTTTCACTCGTAAAGAAGAACGAAGTGGAAAATCCTTTTTCGAAGTATATTAGTCAAATTTGTATTGCCAATTGGTTATAATCATAACATATTCATAAAGGAAACTGTTATTATATTTTTTATGTTACTATGTTGAGTAAGGTTCAAGGTTCAATTTTCTTTAAATCATATTTATTTTTTCAATCAGCCATCCAGTTGAGCGCCACGGCTTTTCGTAGGGTTGCCACAACACTTAAAATTTTTTCAATTTTGCAACACTAAACGGATGAGCTAATTGTACCTAGGTTTGTGTCTTCGCTTGAACTAAAATACGACTTAAACTAATTAAGAATGGGAGGCTTAATGGTCGATTATGAAAATGGCACCTTGTTTGGCAGAATTGCAAACTTCTTTTTAAGTATTTCTATGGTAATCCTCTGTGATTTTCATTCGAGTTTGCCCTCAGGTTGCTATCAAAACCAGAATTTGAAAATGACTTCAATTAAAAGCTTTAATTAAAATAAAAAATGTAAACTACAAATACGTTTATTCTAAAAACTAGGTATGATTGTCCATGAATTGCAGCTCCGACCACAGAAGCAGGGAATTCGGGGGCAGAGGTCGTGGTTGGGGCGAAAGAACCATGACAGCTTGTCTCTCCATGTCTACCTCGGTTCTGTGGATTAAAAAATGAATGATTAAAATAAGTTATTACTTGAGATCACTTTTAACATACACGCAGCAAAAGCCGGCTACATTGGAGCCAATTACATCGTCCTCCACGGATTCTGCAAAGCTAAGTGCCAGGATATGGTGAATGAGGGCGGGCGTGGGTGTAACTGCCACCACCTTGGTCTTGTTGTCTTCGGCCTTCATGCCGATGGGCATGCAGGAATCTGGCAGTGGCGGAGCTCCAATCTTGTAAAGCCGAAGGTCCTGGAACTTCACCTCGAAGCTGAACGGATAGAATGGGGCCCGTGGATTTCCGTAAAAGTACTCTTTCATGCGCAGATCCCGCGACTCGTGTCTCAGCTCCTTACTGCGCTCCACAACACCTCCGCTTTTCGGCAGCAACACCACATTCACGCCCTGGGGTACGTCCCTTAAGAGCTCATTGTAAAGACGCTCCTGATCCAGAACAAAGATGGCACAAGCCCCGTAGGCCTGGGCAGCATGCAGGAGATGCGCGTAGCCAGAGCCCTTGACCCAGCCGCAGGTATTGATAATGATGCCAGAGCTTTTTGCTGCAAAATGTGGATAATGAAATGTAAAGTTAATGGAAAATGTTATAAAACTCACTTCTTTTATTGCTATTCAGCGACTGCAGCGTTACCTCAGCCATTTTTGAGACGACCGAGTTGTAGAGGACACTGTTGCCGCCGGGCGATTTGTGTCCAAAGTGGTAGACGAGTGGCGCTGTCTTTGGAAAGCCATCTTCCACACTAGCTGGCCGCTCGATGAGGATTGTGGCCACGTTTCCCGATATAGCAATGGCACCCTGGCCCACGTCCAAGTCAGCATAGAGGGGTCGACGTCCGACACGCACCGCATAGTTGAGTAAAATGCGGCATAAGGTACTCTTTCCCACGTCCATGGGTCCCACGACCATGGCTACAGGACCACGTTGGTCCTTGTCCTCGGCATCTGTACGGAATTGTTCCAGGGCAGCATGGCAGTTCAAGTACTGGACCATCGGCGTCTCCTTGGAAATATAGCAGACATCCATTTTGCCAGAAACGTGGAGCACGCATCCCTGATATGTGAAAATGGCCACCTTGGCGCCCACGCCGAACTCGTACTTCTTTTTCTTTACCAGCTCTGTGCCAAAGAGCTCAGCAAATCCGCTGATCAACTAAAATAAAGTATTTTAATAATTTGTAAGTGGTTGTGGAATAAAACCTACGGTGACCAAAACTTTGGCATCCTTTTGTTCGATCTCGAAGCGCAGCTCAGAGTCGGACTCCAGAGTGTAGTCCTTGCCATGACTGAGTTCTTCCGACATTTCTTTGGCGTCTTAACACTCTGTTTTTGTTTTAAATTTCACAAGTCTACGATTTAGCAAATGTAAACAATTACTAGTGTTGTGTAATTATCACTAATCAGCTGGCGAGACAGTGTTTAAGGATGCGCTATAGCGTATCTTGAGGGTCTGGTCACACTGATAAAAAAAGCGGGACGCGTCGAACTAAAATTTTTCTGTTGGTTAATTTTGAGATTTGAAGAATTATACCAATTAGAAAAAAATATGAGACCCCCACCAAAGCGAGGTGAACGTAAACGTGCCGCAGCTCCACAGCCCTCACGAGAAGATACTGACTCCGAGCACTCGGACGATGAAAGTGCGTTCCGCTCGCCTGATAACGATGATGCCACAGACTACGGCTTGGAGTTCACGACGAGTCGCCTAAATTTACAGGATGTCAGCAATCGGCGCTGCTCAACGCTCCGCAAAGACACCTCCGCTACTCGCAAAAGATTGGCCGCCAATCAAAGCACATCCGAGGAGGAGGAGGAGGATGAAGAAAATCAGTCGCCGTCAACCAGATCACGGACGTCCCTCAGAGGAATAGCTCCGCAATCGTCTCAAGTAAGTTCAGCAGCAGAGTCACCTCAGAGGCGGGCAGGACCTCAAACGCCTCAGAGGAGATCAGCAGCTCCCCAGCCACCTCAGGGAAGACCAACCGCACAACCGCTTCAACGGAGCGCTCAAACAGCCGGTGCCGGCCGGCGGAAAGGGAGAAGGCCTCTGAATCGGGAGGCGAGAATGCAGAGAGAGATTCGCAACCTGCAGATGTTTACCGGCAATTTGATACCCCGGCTACCATTTTCGCGCCTTGTAAGGGAATTACTGTACTCAGAAGGAGCTCATCAGCCGTTTAAAATAACCGCCGGTGCCCTAGAGGCGTTGCAATCCTCCTCGGAGATCTACATGACCCAGCGGCTTCAGGATGCGTACTACCTGACTCTGCATCGTGGGCGCGTAACCCTAGATGTGCGGGACATGGTATTGATGGGCTATATTTGCGACAACTTGAGGCGTAATTAATGTTAATGTTATATTTAAATATTTAAAAGTTAATTAAGAATTCTTCGACATTGATATTGCATATTAGTTAAGTTTTTGTTCCATTTACCCTGTAAAATGTTACCATTGATTTTTGTAAGATTTTAAAAAGTATATAAAGATAAAGATGATCGTTAAAATGTATCAAACAATTAGTTTAGATCGTTTTTATTCTGCAGTTTTGTCTTCATTTTCGTCTTGTACAACATAAAACATAATTCATAATAGTTTAACTATAAAGTGGTTGGGCGAGCCAGATATACAATATACGTAGGTCTTTGTCTCCACCTAGGATGCATAGTCGCACCAAATTAATTATGGCCCTATGGTCAGGATAGGTAATGCGCTTTTTGAAATGAGTCACCATTAAGAATGTCGCGGCTAACAAACGCCCGATGAGTAGCAAACTAAGCACTAAATACGAGTAACACGAATTAATAAACGGGCTAAACTGAAAATTCCATTTCTGGCTATTTTCTCTTGTCATTTCATTTCTATTTTTAGCCAATAAGTCTTGTAACTTAAACGTAAAGTTGAGCTTCCTAGCGCCAAAAACGTATTTTCTATTGCTGGGCTTACTTTCTTTCTTTCTTTTTTTTTCTGTTTTGGCATTTTTGCACAAGTTTTTAAATTAGCACAGTAAAAATACTGCAATCTAGATTTATTACAACTTACACAATTATACAAAATATATTTATGTGTATATATTTTAGCCATTTAATTGATATCGGAGTCTGCCACCGACTTGTATCATTCTCCCTGCAGCCCTGCAGCCCTCTTCTAGCCATTCTCGTATTTTGCTACAACAAGTGTGTGTAGGAATCTAAATCTTAAAACGAACGAGCAATCCTTTGCTCTTTTTTCCTTTTTCTAATGGTTTTCAATAATTATTTGTTGGTTTCTTCATTGACGGTAAATTTTGTTGGGTTGTGTTAACAGTTTTTTGTTTTTTTGTATTTCTTGCCAGCTCCGCCCGCCCGCCTGCCTGCGCTCCTCCAACGAGTATCCCCCATCATTTCTAACGACGTTAAATTGTAAAATGAAAATTCTAGTTTAAATAGTGCGGAAGGAAACCACCTAGTGCGGTTTGCTCTTCGACTTTCGATGGGTGGTGCCGCCGTTCTTGTCCGCACTGCTACCAAAGTTGCTCTGACTGCTGACGGAGGCGGTGGCCGGATGGGAGGATGATGCTGCAGCTCCCTTCGGCGCGTACGGTATGCGGAAGAGATCGATGCGCAGGTGCTGGCAGATCTCGAGGCATACCTGGGCGCAGTAGCGCAACAGATCCTGTGTGCCCCAGATCAGGGTGAACCACAGCAGCCAGATCTCTGGCACGATGCAGTTGAAGTACTGATTGAGGAACAGCAGCGATGGGCCCAGCAGGGACCAGTCCAGATACTCCATTTCCGACTTAGTCATGTGCGCGATCTGTGGGGGAAGGAAAGGTTTTTAAAAAGCTTTAGACATGACCACCAATAGTAACTTACCACCAACTTGTTGGTGACCTTAGCGGCCACCATGCCGAAGGCCATGATGTACACCGACGCGTGCTCCGTAAAGATGTTCTGCGGCGACTTCTGGGCGATCATCAGAGCCGGTAGCACCACCAAGGTCAGCGGTATGCTGGGTGACAGCACACTAGTTCCCTACATCCACACAAACACACGAAGAAAAAATTCAATTAGTCGGGCGGGTTCAGTGAAGCTCGTTGCAATCTTGCAAAGTGTCACCGTTTGGCGGCGATGTGCTCTTTGGACTTTGAACTTTCAACTGAAGGCTATTGGTTAGTCAATTATAGTGTATAGTACGGCACATTTTGCAAAGGTCACAACTGTTCGAGTGCACAGAGAAGAGAGAGAACAAAAATTCTTTTGGCTTTTTGGGTGTTTTTAGGGTACACAGGCCATTGCCCCATCCGAGGCTCATCTCGAGTGGGGCAGCGGCTTTTGGTTTATTACATGTTTTTTTTTTTATTTACATGGTCTAGCGCTATATTGGGCGGGTGTGTGGGTGGGTGGGTTGGTTTTTGGGGTGGTGAGGTTGTGGGCTGGTTTCAAAATGCATATGTAAGTCAGAGTCAGAGTATATAAAAGCCAATTACCAAAACAAGCGAATACAAAACGACATGCCGACAAGCCAAAGAAAGTAACAAAGCATTCTTAAAAGCTAGGATTCCAACAACCATTGGACGTGCACATGGATCCGGATAAACATAGCATTACTGAACGTAAATAAAGGCAACGTTTCGGGCTCTCAGATCTCTCAGGACTACAGTGCGTTTAAAACGAAAATAAATCCAATTATCATTTAATAATTATTATAATTTTTGAAAATATTTTATAGACTAGTTTTGAAAACGCACTGCACACCAGGACAAGGACAAGAGTATCTCGGACAAGGAGTTGTTATTCTTACAGCAACCGATGATCCGTTCTTGCCACAACCCTCGGTCAGAATGCATTTCGAGTAGCGCACGGCTAGAATCGAATCAATTCCGCAGGCCACATAAATTGGCAAAAATCGAGTCTCACAGTCGAAGTACGGTAGCTGGTAATGTCAGATATTATTTTTCATATATCGTGTGATTTAATGTTTTTCAAAACGAAAAGAAAAGAACAGCGCGCATTATAATTTTTGTTTTAAATTTAATTCATCAATCAAGGTGCGGCTTAAAAACTTAAAAGAAAGTCTACTACGCTCTAATGTTGCCAAGAAATACTTAGATTATAAAATACTTAAAATGAGCTTTGGCGTGCAGAGTTATTAAATTAAAGATAAGAACCATGATGCCTCTCCGTTAAATGATTAAACTAAAATTAAACCCAATTAAGTATTAAACTAAAAATAGTAATACCCAAGCCGCAGCATGCTTCCATTCCAATGGGGGCACCATTCCAATGATAAGTTAGTTAGTCGATTAGATTAGTCGAATTAGCTATAGAGAGAGGCCCAAACCAAATTCCAGAGCCCTTCACCCAAAAACTGCAAACCAAATTCAACTTGAAATTCAAATTCAAATTCATATTCAAATTCAAATCCAAATCCAAGGCAAAGGAAAAAGTTAAATGCAAAAACCGATATTATTAGTATTTGAAACCAAAAGCAGACCAGGGAGACTAGATTAGAGATGTTATGGCTGGGGCTACGTTAGTTAGTCTGGTATTGTTTTTAATCATTTCTCTCATATATATATTATTTTATTTTTTATAGATTTTTTTTTTTGATAAAATTCCGTCTCGCTAGAGAGAAGGGTGCAATGCTTACAGCAACTGAAGAGCCGTTTTTGCCACTGCCGCCTTCAGTAAACATTTTTAAGAAATTGATTATATTCAATGTATAACCGAATGTGATAAATATTAATATTGTATAATTCCATGAAAGGCCCACGACTGGTATCTAGTAAAGATGAAAGATTGCAAGAAAACAATAAAATTTAGAATATTCTACATTCAAAAGGGATGGTATTATCATTTTTTGAATCAATTTCGAAAGAAAAACTCGTTCGAATGATACTCAGAGTCGGAGATAGTGAATATTCGACAATGAATACCCTTCCAATGCGTACTTACGATCTATCCTTAGGTGGAAAATACATAATAGTGTAATAATAGTAGGATTACTGGTAGTGTTAAAAAGATATAACTCCAATACCGGAAGACAATAGACATATAGGAGAGTATATAGTTGGGAGGAACTAAAATCTGGACACTTGGACATTGCAAATACATAGAATAAATATGGTGGGCTAATCGCTAATAATTAACTTAAATATTGCATTCAGCAGCCTCCAATAATTTGGTTATTGTCTGTGGGTGTATATATTTTTTAATATTTTTATTCAAGGCATGCTCGCGTCTTTCCTTTTTTTGTTTCAGTATTTCAGTAATATAAGAAAGCATTATTATTAAGCAGCTGGGCCGTTTAAACCAAAGACACATGAACAAGAATAAAAAAACGGCACAAATTAAATAGGCAAGCATTTTTGTTTTTTTTTTAGAGGGTTAAAGAATGGGATTGAGGGGGTTAAGGGGGTTATCCTCACGCCACGCACCTTCCTCGAAAATCAGTCAGGACGCAGTCAGGACTGCCAGTAAATGGAAAGGGATTCCTTTTCTTTTCTTAAAAAATTTCATGAAGGAGCCAAAATAGTTTTTGTTGTGTGTCTGTATAGTGTGTGTTTAGTATTGTTGTGTGTGTGTGTAGAGTGTGTGTTATAAGACTTACAGCAACTGTCGAGCCGTTCTTGCCAACACCACCGGCCTTAATGACGGAAAAGACATAAGTTAAGGAGAGGAGACCGCACACAATGGTCGTGAATGCCGGCCCATACCAAAGCTCTATGCTGCCAATGCCGATCTGTGTGTGTTTTGTGTGTGGTGTGGTGTGCGGAGGTGTGTGTATTTGTTTGTTAAGTGTTTTCGGCATTTATGTTCATTGTTTCGGCAGGTTTGTTTGCAAAGAGCGCGCGCAGTACGCAATTTAAGTACATAGAAGTAGAGTATTAGACATATACCATTACTATCATGGGGTTACAGTATCATAAGATAACTTATTGGAGACATATGTGACATATATGATATGTCTATTTATCGATCGACGAGTTGCGTGTTCCCTAAAATAACCTACACATTTCCCTCCCTTGGTATTCCATGCTGAATAAATTATAAATAAATGGGCTTTTTAAAGCTTAACTCAATACAAACTTGACCAGAACAGAACTCAACTGATCTCTAGCTTAATCCTAAGCATCCTACAACGAAACGCCAACTCTAAACTCTAATATAAACGTAACAATAACAGAATCTTAAATTACTCTTAGGGCTAATAATTCTCTAAATCACTGCTCCCTCTTGGAACCACTCCTACCTTCGTTAGCCAGAACTCGGGACCCAGCACAGCCGACACCAGGTGTATGGCTATGATGGAGAACTGAGCCTCGGTGACATCGATGCGTCCGAAGCGCATCGTTCCGGACACGTACGTCTGCCAGTGGGCGCAGTAGAACAGGGCTATAGCACAGAAGCACTGAAAGAAAAGCCAGACTATTTAAAATCTCTTTTGGTAGGAAAGAAACTGTTCCACTTACCTGGAAGAAGAGCCAGTTGGGATAGTGTCCCAGCTGGCAGGATATACAGGCTGACAGGGCCACGAACACGGTGGATATGGAGTCGCAGCCATGATCGAATAGCTCTCCTAAAGGCGACGAGGTGTTCGTCCGACGTGCCTGCTTCCCGTCAATGGAGTCCAGACTTTGGTAGATGAACAGTCCCAGGGCGCACAGCAAGCAGGTCCAGCGCGGGGGTGGCTCCACGCCATTGGGACTGTAGCTAAGGGGAGGGAATAAGAGAAGACTTGGGGTTACTAGGAATTCTTGCTAAAGTCCAACATATTTTGGGAGGAAGATAAGGAACCTGGAGGTTATTCAAACACATTTGTAGTGGCCTCTGTTGATAAGAGAGCCAAGAAATCCGTCTAGCTCTCTGAAGCAATGAGTTCTATCTGACGTCATGAAACATAAGATCGCCTGATGGGCAAAGTTCCCCAACGAATGCCTTAATTATCACTACTTTGCAGCTGCTCCGATAAGCAAGTACTGTCATTTTTTTTTTTTGGAAAATCAGCTGATGTTGCGGTTCCGGGTTGGAGGGATTTTGGAGCACGATCTCCGAAAGCCACAACTAGTCGCCGCACGCGATTCCAGCTGAATCATCAACCCCGTTCCGTTTGACAATAAACTTTATCGAATCCCACTGACCTAGACAGCTGAGTATTTCGCCAAAAAAAAATATTAAAACAAATACAGAAACAGAAAAAAGTGCAAACAAATGTAGAATATTAATGCGACGGGGAGTGCAAATAAAAACCGGTCCCCTTTTAAGCAAACTTTGAGCTTTTGTGAATGAACATACAGATGATCCTACAATATATACATATGTGAATTTATTTTTGCCTATAAATAAAATAACCAGACACGTGAGCAGCCACGAAGGTGAATCACAACTGGGGGCAAGTGAGTGGCATTTTGGGACTGTTTGATTGACACGACAGGGCTCTTCTCAAGCAATTATCCGTAACAGGCACGTGGGCTTGACCAATTGGGGCATCCACATGCCCCCAAAAAACGAATAATTCATAGTTAAGACCCGTTTGCCCCTTTTATTTTTCTTTAGTTATACTATAACTTGTAGATTTTTCCACATTTTAGTGAATTTCACGCCCCAGCCGAGTGAGAAATAACAAGAAGTATACCTATAAGCTGGTCATGGCCCAGAAAATTTGCAATTCAAGGTTTTCTCTTCGCCAGCCAGAGTGAAAGTTATGTTTCTAAAAATAATTCTTGTAATTACAGAATGTTTTTAAGAGAGATTTGTAGCCAAAATGCGGACTTTAGTCGGGGGGGGCGGGGGAAGACCCATAAAAAATCAATTTGAAATGCAAATTGCTATTCTAATTCAATCAAAGGTATATATATAAGGTCCAATTGAATGGCAAACAATTGGAAAATGGAAATGTGCCCCCGGGGGGTTAACTTGGTTGAACCCCCATGCCCCTAGACTAGTGGCTCCCAGCCAGGTGCCATGTTTCCATAGAATCCTCAATCCTCTTCTGCTTTTGATATTAGAACCTGAAGCTTTTGATCCAGCCAGATTAGCCAGCCGCCTGCCTTTGTTTATTTACTTATCGTCTAAAGTTGCAACGCCTCCGCTCCGGCAATGCGTCACAAGACGACGACGACGACAAGCGGCGATGATTGCGATTACTTATATTTCGCTCAGTTGTGCGAGTGTAATGGGGGAAAAAGTGGCGAGACGCCCTCGCTATCTTATCGCTGGCATAGTTTATGTCCAAGTACTTGAAAAGGGGGGTCCGAGGCATATATATATACGAGTATGGGTATGGGTATCCGGTCCACCTTGCCACCCACCCATTAGTTTAGTTGTTTAGCTACGCATTATGAAACGAATCGAGCGGGTCGCCTGATCCTCCTCCTACTCCTAACTCTTAGCCTTACCAGATTAATATTAGAGTAGTGACTACGTTCAGGATGAGGCCCACAATGGTGATGAGATTGGGGGCCAGCCAGAGCGGTGTTTGGGCCACCAGCCAGTTCCACCACGGCTGCAGGAGCGGATCCAGCAGCGAGGCACTGAAGCAGGAATACTTGTGTTCGCTCAGCTTCCGCAGCTGCTGGGCGCTGAGGATGTGCTTGTCCCGGTAGACCATCATTTTGCTTTGGCTGTCAAATCGGTATCCGAATCCCAGGGTGCCTGTCGCACGCGCTTTTCACTTTCCTCTGACCTAGCGCTTTTCAATCGCGCGCATTTGTGTACGTGTTCCTTGCGAGTGTGTTAATGTGTGTGTGTGTCTTATTGTGTTTCTGTGTATGTGTGTGTGTTCCTTGGATTTTCTTTTTTTCTTTCAGCGCCTTTTTTCCTCACGTGGAGCTTAATACTGGCGAAAGTAAGGATACCACCGTAACACTTTGCTGAACACTTGATTGCGGGTGGTAACGGGGGTATCTTATCGCGGTTGCCGACAGCGTGCTTGTATATTTACTTAGCAAAATTAACTTATTGGACCGAGCAGCAGCGCTGTGCTTATTTCTAATCGACTAGTGCCGCTGTTCAACACTGACCGGGCCACGTTGTTGATTACTGGCAGTTGTCATCGATAACAGTGGCTAAACTGGCCACACTAATTAAAGTTATCGGGCATCCTAGGGCGCTATTTTGAACTGGCAATGCTGCTACCGTTAAAAAAAACCGCCAAATCACAAAAATTCAAATTTATTTATATTATAGTTTATTAAATAAATCAGTTTTTTTTTTGCTTTTTACTTAAAAAACTACGTCCTCAACTTAACATATGTATCGTATGCAATGTTTCATTTGTGTATTCGCTTGTCAGTTAATATCTAAACCTTGTCATTTTGCCTGCTTTATTGTTACGATTAGAATTTAAGTTTAAATATGCGGCTACTACTGGTTCTGGGCCGAGAAATATTCGTTTGCCTAATCAACGCCAGCAAAATATGCTCAAAAAGTACAAAACTGTCGCGCGTCCAGCTGCCAGCCCGGTAAATTGTGGCTTATGTAAACTATGGCCTATCAAAAGTTATTTTTGATGTGTTCTTTTCATGAGGCATCGTCGTCGTCATCGTTCTCTTTTAGTTTTGGTGGATATTAGGAAAATTGATAATTATATATGGTTCGATATATGTATAATATATATATATAGATTAAAAAAATAGGCTTAAAATTTTTCGTTTTCTTTTGTTTTTTTTTTTTGTTTCGTATAAATTATTTTATATTGGCAACTCTCATTACATTTTGTTAATGCGTATAATTAGTTATGTAGTTGAAAAAATGCTTAAATGTGCAACAACTACTTCAGTTTCGCTGTCATCGCGCACAAGTTGTGATGAAACATAGGGTTATTACACAGCTCTCAACCAATTCTAAATAGTAGTAGGTATAATTTATAGCACAATGTGTATGATATTAGCAGCCAGCCGGTCGAAACTTTATACTTTATACACTGTTACAAACGATTCCCATTATTCGTATGATTTATTTCTCATTTATCCTTGGGGGTTGGGTGGTTGGATGGTCAGAAGGATACACATAATGGCAAAAACAGAAACAGAAAAACAGGAAGCTACTAAGCGACTAAGTTTTTTTTTTGACAAATGAGGGAACAAAATTTTTCACATAATCGCCGCAAGAGTGCATGGTCTAGGCCTAATATCATTGCATTTTTTTTTTGTTTTTTTTTTTCTGCATTATGGATATACATATTTAATTAGAGATGCGTGCGTATGTATGTATATATATATATAGTAACCAGCGATGCAAAAATTAATTTAATTTATGTGGTAGGCATTCACGATAATAATATAATATAAATGTAAATTTTGTTTTAATTGTCTTCAGCTTTGAGACATTTAGGCAAATGTTTTCATTTCATAGTGAATTTGTGTTGTTTCTCTATCAATTTTTTTTTTTTTTTTCAATTTAAGCAATAGGTTGGTTGGTAATTTGTTATTCGTAATAATATAAGTGCTTCTCGCGCGCTTCTAAAAAACATTAAACATAAACTAAAGAGCAATCAATACTCGTTTCGAAGCACAGGACAATTATTCTCTTAAATTATATATTTATATCAAAAATCCGCTTGTTTACAATAATAATAATAGTGCCATCTCGTATATAGATCCATTTGCAAGTGCCTATAGTTACAGTTTAGGTATTGGGCTGCAGCTATAGGCGCACAAATGAGTCTACAATTATTGTTTAGAGTGTAAGTGGATGTGGCTATAAAACGGCTCTGTAATGTGGTTCTTTCTGGTAATTCTTGTAATTCTTGTTTTTATCAAAATCACGTCAAAACGTAAAAAATGCATTCTCAACTTATATGCTTAGAGTTGTATACGTTGCTGTCTACAGAATTGATGTCATGTTTGTATATAAATATTTAAAATTTGTGTGTTTTTTTTTAGTTTTTCATCGGATGCTGCCTAATTATTATTGTTGTGTGTGTAGTTTTGGGAGAGATTTTGCGGTGTAGGGGGTGTGGAGTGTGGAGTGGCTTCCCTCCTTAGATGTTATCTTATTATGAATGATATGGCGTCACATAAGTTGCTGGGAAGATTCCTTTCCTATTGCCGATCTCGCCGTTCCACCAGTTCTCATCGGAGCGATCTGTGACTGTGATGACATCGCCGCGTCTAAAGTCCAATTCGCCGGATTCCTGTGGCACAAAATCGTACAACGCCTGCACAAGCATCTGCAACATAGAATAAGAGAGAAATGGTTTGAATACATGAATATATAATTTGGCCACGTTTGTTTATCGTTTGGATGGGAGTGGGCGTGGGTGTGGGCGTGTTGGGCGCGTTAGCATTGATGACCTCAATGAGTTTTGCGCGAAATATTCATTTTTAGATGAAATTTTTATCACCCTCAGCGTGGGGAGAAGTGAGAACGCACCTCTTCAGGTATCATATCACGCAATTTGACATCCTGCGACCGAGACACGCTCGCCGTCCGATGATATTCGACCAGTTCGTTGAGGGAGTTGAACTTCACCACCCAGAGGAAGAACTTGCTTTGGGCATCGCGCAGAACCTTGAAATGTTGAACACCATCCGGGCATCTGCAGGACAGAGAGATAGAGATATTAGTAAGGATTATAGATTATATTTTAATGACTTACTTGACTGATAAGGAGAAATCGCCGGGACTGGACTCACTGATGCGGATCAAGAAGGCTCCTTCGTGTTTGTTCGACAGCAGTTTCTCGGCATCTGCACGTGTGATGCGACCGTAGTACCAACTAGGAATTATTATATTTGCATAAAATTAAATATATATTTTAATTAAATAATTACTCGTGATTTTTCATTTCTATGTAATTGCTGGGTATGAGACCCTCCTTTCCGTCCAGCTCGGCACGATACCAGTTCGAGTCATCTTCCATATTTAATATCTGAAAGAAAAACATCGTTTTAAGTGATTTTCTTGTGTAATTAAAATAGTAATCAATTGGCAGAGTGGCAGACTAATTCCAATGAACTGAGTTATCCGACCCCCAAGTGTTTTTTTAAATGCCACACCCCTTTTATTATCGCAGCGACAGAGATAAAGGGGGGTGCTTCTCTGGAATCCATTTTCGATAAACAATTTTCAATTGAAATCCCAAACAAAGTGTGTCAGCGAGCAATCAGTGAAGATAGGCTTATGTGCCCTGGAAGGAGAAACACTTCCATTATCTCTCTCTGAACTATTCTCATATCTCATAGAGGTTCCCCTCTAAAAATAAACAGGCGGCATTATGGCCGACATGTGATAAGAATGTTAAGTGAAACGCGGCTCGAAATTTCACTTTTGTGGCTCTTTCTGGCATTTCGCATGCCAGTGACACAACTCATGGGGCTACGTAATCGCAGCACCCGACACCTTCATTTGATTTCATTTCAATGGCCCAGGCCAGTCAGTATTGAAAATTGTATATCTGAGCCAGGGAATTCCCATACTTTAAGGTGGCTTGGCTTGGCTTGGTTGCCAATGTCAGAGAGCTTTATTATTATTTTTTTGCGCTACTGTTTGCTTTTCTGATTCCCCCGCAAAGGTCAGGGGACTAGGCCCACGCAACAGAGTGACTCACAGCTACATTCCATAGGATTACAAGAGCCCCCCCTTAACTGGAAATATGAAATCCCACTGAGTCATGACCTAAACCCTTTTTTTGAACAATAATTCCTTGTTATAGATGTGTTCATTTATCTATTTTTAACAAAAAATCATAAATACTATCGCCTGCCAGTGGTTGGGAGTATTATTTTGACAATTTAGCACCTCCCAAAGGGGGTATAGCTTATGTAAAAGTCAATTATTGCTTTCCAGTTGGCGGCAAACAGGGCCCAGCCGAGTCGAGACTAATTGCCTCCGCTCTATAGCCGTATAGCCATATAGTTCTATAGTTCTAATCCACCCCCCCATGTCCCAATAACCAGGCCCGCATCTGTCACCCACCCGACACACACTGTTCATGGCATATTTATTTTATTTTTAGACTATTTTCAGTTTTCATTCATTGAATACATTAGAAAAGAGCAAAGCAGAGCAATAGCATGCCTAGGAATTCAACATTTTTCTCGCCAGTTCGCCAGTTTGCCAGTCTAGGGATAAGTATTTAAGTTCTAAGTATTTTCAGGCACGTCTGTAGTTTCCATGATTGTTATTATCATATTGTTTTGTATTTTTGTTTTGTGTACTATGCTTATGTAATTGGTTTTCATTGTTTTGCGGGGCAAGCGAAAGTAGATAGAACGTGGCTTTGTGGCACTTCTAACCGAATTCCACTTCGAATGGAAATTAAATGATTTTCAGAAACCAGTTTTGTGGATTCTGAAAATGTATGATGATTCACAAGGCAATCTATCTTTGTATCTGTGAGGTTGTGTATCTGTATCTGTTTTCTCCATCCCGGGAGGCACTATTATCTATCAGTTGTTTACCGACTGATAAGCCTTTGTGGACAGGAGCAATGCACACTCTTCTGACTTGACCTTCTGGTAGCCGCCGATAAGGAGAATGAAGAGAAGAAAGCTTCTTTGGCGAGTCATTGACACCATCAATCAGTACCAGTAGCTGGCTGGCACAGGGCCCTGGGTTCCTGCTGTGACTAACCTACGACAAGGTAGACAGTACCAGCCAGAAGAAGCAACTGCAGCCACAGCAATACAACGAAAATCAGCTTACAATACAGGGCTAGCTAGGGCGGCTCGAGTATCGGGGGAGGGGGCACTGGCAACAAGAAACCGGAAAATTCGCTGGCCAAAACAAAGGGTCTGCTGCCTGCCAGCCAGCCTGCCTGCCTGCCACTTGCATATGTACATATTTTCCCACAAAACTAGGATATAGATGACTTCCGCTCTGAAAACACTCATTAGAAGTATGAATAAGTCTCTAATCTCGAATGAATAATACAGCTATTAGAGAGTATTTGTGCTTCGGTGCATGAGTCATCGTGGTGGTAATCCTTTCGAGACTCTACCTGGGAATGCATGCACCTTTGAACCGATTCTAGCCCTCCGACTTGCCGACTTGGTATGTGGGTTAAGGCAACGACCTGGACCAGGGCGGGGAGTTATATAGCGAATTATGCATGCATACTCGTCCTGCCACTCCCCCCACTGAATAAATCTGCCGATTTTGAAGGCTCACTCACCTTTAGGGTCTGAGTTTTGCGAAAACTCAGCTCGTCGTCGGCAGTCGCTGAGAAGTCGTGCTTGGCGATTGCTTCCATCTTTTGGCAGCTGTTTTTTGTGCGTAATTCCAGATGATTGCGTTTAACTTAAGTTTAGTTTAGATTAGTATATATTTCTATTGCTATTCTGGTTTTTAATTTTTTTTTTTTGTCAGCCTTGTTGCACCTCACACACACACACACACGCGCGCATTCGGCATACACGGCAGGTTGCGATTCTCGGTGGCTATACCCGCTCTAGTGGTGCTGTGAATGTATAAACGATGCGCTATTAGTTTAGCCGCATTATATAAACAATAACTCGTGAATTCCACGGCGCGACGCGATTTTCTGACCGAAATTCTGGAACTTGGGCGAGGAAGCGACGAATTAAAAATACACCGACGACTTGCCCAGGCAGAGAGCAGTGTTACCAGATCTGGCCTTCTCCAAAATTCCCAGCCGCTCTCTCTCTCTCTCTCTATCACTCTCAAAATGGCGGGTGGGCGTGTGTGCTGCTGGCAATGCTGCCGCGGTGACGTTGTTGTTTGTTTTAAAATTACTGGGAAACAAAGTACTATTCCATGCTAAAACACACACGCTAGTCCATAAAGATAATACCGCTTTAAAATTAAAATTTACAATTTCGCCGGAACAATTAATATTAGCGATTAAGACAAACCTCCAACACACACCAAGAGTGTTATTTTTTTTCTCAATAAGTGTTGGGAAACGCAGTAAATTCAGCTGCTAGAGACGAGTATCGTCTAGACGCTGGCCTATCGATTATTAACTGATTTCCCAACACTGGCACTGACGCTTCAAACGCCTCAAAATTTCAATACACCGAGCGCGTCCAACGCTTCGCCATTTTCAAAAAAATAAGAGTGTCCCCAGCCCACTAACGGGTACGAGTAATTGCAGCAGCTCTGTAGTGCCTCATTGGAGTAGCTTCCGGCAAGATGCAGCGTTACAAGGAACTGTACAAGGAGCAGTCGCTGGCCCTGAGCCCGCGCAATCACTGCCAGTCAAATCGGGAACGGCAGCGGGCGGCGCGCGCCAAGCAGCGCGAGGATGTATTCCATAGCAATCGCATCATCAGCATTAGTCCCACTCCAATCAAGGCCAAGCAACCGCCTCCGCCGTCGCCACAAATAGTGGAGGTCAAGGAGAACCTGGTGCCCAAGCAGGAGAAGAGCGAGGAGGCGGAGCAAAAGGTGCCACAGCAGCCAATCTGCACTGAACCAGTCCAGAAGGAGTTGCCGGGGACTACCAAAACAGCCCGACACCAGCAGTTCCTCCAGCGATTCATGCAATGGAAAAATACCAGGAAGGAGGAACGCAAACAGCAGATCCAGGCGCGTCGAGGGGCTATCTCTGCCACAGCCGCCAATCAGACAACTACATTTCACCAATCGAAAGCATTCCAGGCACCCAAAAGCGTCGCAGCTCACCCCGAGGCGGAGGGCAAAAAGGATCCCCCTGTTTTTGTGCCTCCAAAGCGAGCCTCCATATATGTTATTGCCAATCCCACAACTAAAGGCAAAGCCAAGGAGCCCAGTGCAGTGAGATTGGAACCTATAAGAACCCAAAGAGTTGCCACAACGGCAGGAAGCAGGCCCAAGACTACTATACCCACTCCTTCCAGCAAACCGTCAGCCCAACAGCTTTCAAAAACTCCCGCTTTGCGTCAGCCAGTTGGTTTTGCAGCCAAACCACAATCTTTGGCCAAACAGCCACTCAAACCTACATCTGTAAGGCCTCCCACCAACACTTTGCGACCCAGAGTGCCATCGGGGACTGCAGTACGCACCACGATTCCCAAGCCGATGCCAGCTAGACCCGCCATAGTTAGACCGCGACCTCCGTCCGCCTTGCGGATCAAGTCCCAAGCACCTTCAGCGTTAAATGCTCCAGCGCCCGCTCCAAAGCTGGCCAACGTAAGGAACCAGCCGTTTGAAAGGCCCGCAGTAAACAGAGTTGCGGAAGTAAGGGGCGCCAAAATCACAAAACCACAGCCCATTCGTGGAGGTGGAGGGGCAGCTTCGAAATTCAAGGATTCAGCTGCGACAAAGCATATGGCAGTCAATAAGTCCACGAGGATGAAGGCCGGCGTTGAAAAGAAATCCTACATGAATCTTCAAAAGAAAGCGCGCCTAATGCCCGACCTCAAGTCGGAACTGATTGAGGCAGCAACCGTTGAATTACCCCCCAACACTCCGCTAGAGGACCACCATGGCGACAATCCCTTCCTGGCTCAGAATACTTCCACACAGTTTAGGACGCATAATGGCAACGCCAGTCTTGAGGCGGCGTTTGGGGACTTGACTTCTTTGAGTCCCCTGGCTCCGGCCAAAAGCGAAGGAGAGAATTCGGCAAAGAGGCAGTTGCTTCCAGCGGAGGAGGCAGTTCAGAAGCCACTGCCAGCCGCCAAGAAAAAGTTCGACTTTACACGTTACTCAGTGGCTAACACGCCGTTGGAGGATTCTCTAATTTTGGATCCACTTCCGCAAATGAGTAAGGGGATTAGAGGTTTCATAGATACATTATGATATTAACTTACTATTTTAATCCATTTCAGTTCAGGAAGATCAACCAGCAGCTGAGTCGGCGGCGGACAGTACTTTAATATTGAAATCCCAGAATAAATTGGGTGTGTATATGATACTTTTAGTTTTCTTCTCAACATCTCAAAATCAACAGCCTTTTTTTAATGAAATCTAAAAATATCTCAAAATTATTTGTTCCTCAGGAGACTCTGTAGATTCCACTCTAGTGCCTGCGATGGAGAAGACTCCGCCACGTCGCGATTCGTTGCCCAACTATCTGAGCCCGTTTGTTAGCGTTTCGCGAGGCAAGGTGAACTCCCGCAGCGAACGTGAAAAGCGGAATAGCATGTACCTGCCCGACGAGGATGCGCCAGTGGAAGTCCGGAGGGCCATCGAGTCCGTGCTGTACTTCCGTTTGCAGCTGGAAAACGAGGTCAAGAGGCTGCATTCGCTCTGCAGTGAATGGGAGGCTTATAGCCGGGAAAATGAAACTAGATTGATGGAGACGGGTGGCATGGACATGATTAACGTGACCATTGGCCAGACCCGACTACTGACTAGTAAGAAGATGATGCAGTTTAGCGGACTGATCGATCGCTGCGAGGAGGGCGCCACAGGAAAGAACCGAAAGCCGGATGACGGCAGCGAGGACACCAAGCCAGTCCAGCCCGAGGACTTGGAGGGATGGTGGGACATGTTGCGTCTCCAGAGCGAGAACGTTGACAAGCGATTCGATAATCTCAACCATTGGAAGGCAAACGACTGGATCGACCCTGATGCAGTTGTCGAGGAAGTGAAGGAAGCAAAGCCGGAACCCAAGGCAAAACCGAAACTAACGCGCAACATGAAGATCAAATCGAAAGCCAAACCCTCTAGCAGCTTGCAGCAGTTCCTTCGCAAGGCCCACGCCGACATGAAGAAAACTAAAGTGGAGGAAGTGCAGGAGACCAGTAATGCCCCATCCACACCTAAGCGTCGCAGTTCTCGAGTGTTTGTGGTACGCGATCGAAAATCCTTCTCCCCGGCTCGCACGGTCATCCGTATGTCCACTGGCGAGGGACGTACCTCTATCGCTCCCAACGCTCTACTAAAGACGGCGCTGATTGCGGCTGCGGAGCAAAATGTGGCCAATAAAACACCACCAAGGCCACGCGCCTCCATTTTAAAAACACCCGGCACTCTGAAGCGCCAAAATCGAGGAGTCATATTCAGTGCCAAGAAGAAGGTTCGCCGCTTCGAGTTCACCTATGATGAGGGCAACATCAGCGACGGTGGCATCGACAAGCTGGAGGACTGCGAAGAGGACATGTCGCTGGAGGAGCGACGATCCCTTGAAAAGAGAAACGAATCTGGCGAGGATTCTACGGCATCCGCGGGAGAAAACGGACGAACTCCGCGATCATATACGCTGCGCAACCGAAGAGTGCATCTGCGACCCTCATCCGAGTTTATGTAGTTTTTGTGTTAAAAATTTAAATTTCATGTGTTTATACTTTTTTAGTTTTGGATTGTTTGTTAAGAAAATTATAATTTCCAGTTGTGTTAGATTGTAGTAAATTATTAATCCCAAACTGCACCTGGAAGCTGATATGCTGAAAGAGCTTACATAATGAATCGGGATTTTTTTAAATGGTTTGATATTAAAATAAAAATGCATTAATATTATTGATAACAATTTAAAAATTCGATAATAAAGGCTGTTTTTGAATACAGACTAGGGCGGTCCTTTTTCAGCGCTTTCCAGCACTAAGGACAGATTTATTTGTGAATTCACCATATTTTCAATATAAACTTCCGATTTTTATTGAAATTACATTTTAATAATTTTTAAAATTAAAATTACATTCATAATCAATTTGCAGCACACATACAACTTTCTTAAAAACATTTTCGCGCCCCGATTGGCAGCCCCGTTTTCCAACACTACTGTTATCGCACTTTTCCGATAAGCACCGTTGCAACCTTGATTTTTCAACTTTGATAAATTTTATGTCTCATCAACATGCAGTGGCAGCGAGTGGAGTAAAATTTAAATTAAATTTTGAATTTGGTGTTCGAATTAAGTGCAATCACCTGGAAATAGGTGCCCAAATGAAAGCGCAATTAGGAGTGAGAGTGTCGTGCATGCATATACATTGATTAGCTGTGACCGCTTTGCCCGTGACGCCGAGAGTTCATTCGCATTTGTTATAGCACCGGAGAAATTTTCATTTTGTTTTGCCCTGCTGTGTGCGGAATCAAAACAAAGCTGCACGTTACCTTTGGACTAACGCCACTTTGAGTAATAAAAAACGCCAATAATATGGATACTGCTGATAGCAACTTGGGTAAGTCGTTTTAATTCGTATTTGAAATTGAATTTTCAAGTACAGCGTGTACCTAGCATGGCAGTTGGCCCACGTCCCCGGGCCACTGGCGCGCAAATGTTACCCTTCCTGCGCCTGCCCCTTAGCCGCGAAATTCACCCCTGGCAGGGTTTCAAATGACCACAATGATGTCTTATTTGGACGCATTGAGGGTTTTGACTTTGTCAATAAGCTATATTTATAGTTTTTTAAAAATATTCTTCGACCTGCTGACGAAACGAAAGTGCTTTTAACGAAGTGGGAACATCCCAATCAAATATCCCATCAAGCCTTGCCAGACTGTTGGACACATGGACGCTTCTATGTGTTTGTGTGGGTGTTTTGGTGGGGTACAGTCTTGAGGTCTGTTTTTGACTGCTCTATTTAAATGCCATAATTGTGATATTTATCGAGATATATTAAATATTTCGCACATGCGATTATGCAAGAGTTGCCAAATGCTAATTGGCTAAAGACGCAATTATGTTGGAAGCTGAGAAAAACGCGCACAAAATAATTTCCCTGGATAACGTCAGAAAGAGCTGCCAATGCGCTGCAAAACAGTGAACAGTGGGCTATCGATAAATTTAAGCTAGATGGCAACTCTGTCCGCAGCACATTTCAGGGTTTACGCAATTTCTAGCCGTGCTAAGATTTTCCTTCAAGACCTGTAAAAAGGCCCCACACTAAACTCGTAAGTGCCTTGGCGTTATATTGTTTTGCAACACCATCTTTAAAAGGCACTTTCCCAGTTAAAAGCACTACAGGAGAGCCAGCGGAAGCCCAGAACCATGTCACATGCATTTGCCGCCGCTGTCTGCCGGTCCGCCGCCCCCCTGGCTCTGCGATGCAGCCGGAGGACCATGAGCTCCTCCACGGCAAGAATGCTGCGCCTAGCTACGGTCACCACTGCTTCCTCCGCTGCCCACAAGAACTGGCACCGCCAGGGACTTCTCGCCGCCAACACCGGCAACCTGCAGCAGTACCTGCGCCAATACGCCAACGAGAAAAAGGTGTTCGAGCGCACCAAGCCTCACTGCAACGTGGGCACCATCGGCCATGTGGATCACGGCAAGACCACCCTGACAGCGGCCATCACCAAGGTACTGGCCGACAAGCAGCTGGCCGAGAGCAAAAAGTACAACGAGATCGACAATGCCCCGGAGGAGAAGGCGCGTGGTATCACCATTAATGTGGCCCACGTCGAGTACCAGACGGAGACCCGTCATTACGGACACACCGATTGCCCCGGTCATGCGGATTACATCAAGAACATGATCACTGGCACGGCCCAGATGGACGGCGCTATCCTGGTCGTAGCTGCCACCGATGGTGCTATGCCTCAAACCCGCGAACACATGCTGCTGGCCAAGCAGATCGGCATCGACCACATCGTGGTCTTCATCAACAAGGTGGATGCCGCCGATCAGGAGATGGTGGATCTGGTGGAAATGGAGATCCGTGAGCTGTTAACTGAGATGGGCTATGATGGTGATAAGATTCCGGTCGTCAAGGGTTCCGCCTTGTGCGCTTTGGAAGACAAGAGCCCTGAAATCGGCAAGGAGGCTATCCTGAAGCTGCTGCAGGAGGTGGACAGCTTCATCCCAACACCCGTTCGTGAGCTGGATAAACCTTTCCTGCTGCCCGTGGAGAATGTTTACTCGATTCCCGGACGAGGTACTGTTGTCACCGGTCGCCTGGAGCGCGGTGTGGTGAAGAAGGGCATGGAGTGCGAGTTCGTCGGTTACAACAAGGTGCTCAAGTCGACGGTGACTGGCGTGGAGATGTTCCATCAAATTCTGGAGGAGGCCCAGGCCGGCGACCAGCTGGGAGCTTTGGTGCGTGGCGTCAAACGCGACGATATCAAGCGCGGAATGGTCATGTGCAAGCCCGGCAGTGTCAAGGCTCTCGACCAGCTGGAGGCGCAGGTGTACATTTTGTCTAAGGACGAAGGTGGCCGCACCAAACCCTTCATGTCCTTCATCCAGCTTCAAATGTTCTCGCGTACGTGGGATTGCGCCGTCCAAGTGCAGATCCCCGACAAGGACATGGTCATGCCCGGCGAGGACACCAAGCTGATTCTGCGCCTCATCCGTCCCATGGTGCTGGAGCAGGGCCAGCGCTTCACACTGCGTGACGGTAACCTGACGCTGGGCACCGGTGTGGTCACCAAGATCATGCCCGGTCTGACAGAGACGCAGCGTTCCGAACTGACCGAAGGCAAGAAGGCGCGGGAGAAGAAGGTGGCCGCCAAGAAGTAGACATCCTTGCAAGCAGGACGCTGTCAGTCATTAATAAAATCATATTCTTAAGCGATTTTTATGCATATTGTATAAGTTTTGGGCGCTTCAATCACAGTCGAGATAATAAACCCCAACCCCAATCGAAGTTAGATATTTATTTTTCTTTATATCACCAAGTGTTATTTTAAAGTTGGCGCACTGTCAATCGAATTGTTTGAAAATTATCGATATTAATTCGTGATATCGTTAGATCCCCTGATAAAAACCCAGTGTTGATAAACGGCTCATTGCAACCGCCTCTACAGCAGCTGATGATAAAGAAAATTTTGAAATTGAATTGAAAAATTACAAAAAATGACAAGTAACCGCCTTAGCTATACCTCGGGTATAATGTAATATAATCAACTTATTGGCAATGTGAATAATATGACTTTTTTATTTCAGAATTCCTCGATGACAACACTCCCCTGCCCGAGCTGAGTTTTGAAGATTTAATGGAACCCACGGCGGAAAAGGGCGGTCAGCACATGGACAACGATGCGAGGGGCTCCGATGACAATGTCGTCGAAGGAGAAGATGACTCCCTGAATACACCACAGTTTAAAAAAACAGTTCCGGAAAAACGGAACCACACTCCCGGAGTGACCGTTCTGAAATCGCATGCCATTAAAGTGGTCACAGCAGGTTCGGGTTCCACGGTTGCCAGTGGATCAGCAACCACCTCATTAAATCCAAACAAACCACAAATAACGGACGTAAAGATCCTGAACAAATTGAAGCCGATCGTCACTAGCAATACACTTAAAATAGGAAGCACTACTATAGCCTCGACATCATCCACTGCTGGCGGGACATCCAAAACTCTGAGCAGCATGACACAAATCAAGACACCCGACGGAAGGGTGCTCTTTGTCCAGAAGTCTATTCCCGGCACACCGTCTACATCCGCGAAAACATTGGTGACCGGCTCACCAACCGGTAGCATTCGGCGTATTGTGGCTCCGACTGGAATTCAGAAGGCAGTTCTCTCCAAAGGCGTGGCCGTGGCTGGCACGGGTTTGGTTAAGGCTGCAGTGCCGGGCCGCCTGTCGAACTCTGGCATTACCCTTAAGGGTATTACTTCAGTGGCTGGGGGCAGTGCAAAGCCATCGCCCTCATCCACCGCCTCTCCCTCAACGACGGGTCAGCCCGCCAAATTTCAGGTTGTCCGGACGGCCGATGGGAAAATCATAAAAATCAATCAATCTGGTCCATCGGTGGTGCTGAATGCCAAGCCGCAGACGACAGTTGCGGCAGCTGCTCCATCTGTTAAGCCTACCACCACTGGCAATGTGGTGGTCAGTAAATCAGGAAGTCAAGTGGTGCTCAAGACGACACCTGCGCCCAAACAAGTGCTGACTGCCAGCCCGACTCCCACGACACCCAGCAAAATGGTGGTCCAGAGTGGAGGCAAACAAATTTTGGTGTCCAGCAAAAATATCATAAAGCTGTCACCGAAGTCACCGGGCACCAGCACAGCTTCCTCCGCAGGTAGTCCATCTGTGAGTGGTTTGCATGCCATTCAGTTGCCAGGAAAAGGTGGAGTACAGTATGTAAGGGTTCTGTCCAACAAGGGAGCCACAGCCGGAGCCACTGCAGCTACGACATCGAAGTCCACTCCTGGCGGGCAGAAGATCACCTTATTGCGATCACCGGCGGGAGCAGCTTCGACCTCTACCATATCGGCTTCTCCTGCTGCTACTTCGGTAGCTGGAAGCAAGGCAGGTCCTAGCCCGGCCAACAAGATTGTCGTGAAGTCCGCGGGAGGTAGTATTGTGCCATTGCCCTCCGTGCAGACATTCGTCTCCAAGGTGAGTAGATTTATTACCGATTTAATCGTAAATCTTCTAAATCTATGTATGCTTCTTGCAGCGTGCGCTGAGCGCCACTCCCAATGCAACCAAGGTGTCAACAACTGAGGTGAACCAGGATTCCATCCGAAAGCACCGGCTCACAGATCTCAACACACAGTTAAAACATATCTCCACGGGCAGCGATGCCAACGATACCAGCGACACGGGTCCGGACGCCAAGAAACCACGCTACGTGATTACCATGCAGCAGGGCAAACCCCAGTTGCAGACTACCACGCCATCGGGTTCGAATCTCGTTGGACGCTCGCCCGATAAAGAGAGCCCCAGTGCACCGAAGAAGATATACAATGTTATCAAGTCGGCGGGCGGCAATGGGGTGAAGTACATGATTCGTAATCCGCAGACGATGACACACGCCATGCGACGTGGGTACACGGGGTATATGGACAACAAAATGCGGACGTCATTGGCGGCAACCAAGCAACGCTTAAACCAGGCGAATCCCCAGCAGAAGAAGCAGCTTCAAGTGCAGGCGCAGGCCAAGCAAAGGATCAGGCAGCAGCAGCTGCAGAATCAGCAGGCCAAGGGCCAAGACTCCGGCTCACAAGGGCTACCAACACAAGGATCGCAGTACCTGAAGGTATTGGGGCCCACCAAGCCGCTCTACGATACTCTGAAACCACCGGCCACCGGTACAGGAGCGGCCATCGATGCGCTGGGTGGTCTGGGTGCGTCTCGGAGAAAGCATTGCAATTGCAGCAAGTCACAGTGCCTGAAGCTTTATTGCGACTGCTTTGCCAATGGAGAGTTCTGTCAGAACTGCACCTGCAAGGACTGCTTCAACAATCTTGACTACGAGGTGGAGCGAGAGCGAGCCATTCGGAGTTGTCTGGACCGTAATCCAAGCGCCTTCAAGTGAGTTATCTTGCAAACCTTTTTTTGATCGAGTTTAATGATTAATTTTCTTGTAGACCCAAAATCACGGCTCCGAATTCGGGGGATATGCGGCTGCATAACAAGGGCTGCAACTGTAAGAGATCTGGCTGCCTTAAAAACTACTGTGAATGCTACGAGGCAAAGATTCCTTGTACCAGCATATGCAAATGCGTGGGTAAGTACGACTAGCACTATTAATCTGATGACGAAACTAAACTTATGGCCTTTCAGGTTGTCGCAATATGGAAGATCGTCCGGATGTTGACATGGACTCATTGGACGGTGTGGTGGGTGCGCAGCAGAGCAAAGCCAAAGGTGCCAAGGATAAAAAGAAGATCGAAAATCGTTCGAATCTCTATCTCACGAACGACGTGATCGAGGCCACCATTATGTGCATGATATCGCGAATAGTGATGCATGAAAAACATAGTTTACCCATTGAGGACACCGAGCGCGAGGTGATGGAGGAGCTGGGCGAAAGTCTGAATCAAATTATTTTGTATGCCAAGGGGAAGCACGACACCTCCCAGCTGGATGACTCCAAGGCGACTGCTGAGGCATAACTCCTATTGTTTTAGATACACGTGAATTAGTTTAAGGTTTAAAACGTTCTTGACATTTTGCAAACTATCATTTTTCTGGCTTTCTAAAAGTTGACCCTATCGTGAACAATCTACGCATATACAAAATGTATATACCATACATAGCAAATTTCAGAATTAGGACTACTATATTATGCACTCATATATATATATATATACACGCCGGACTTTACCAAGGCGCTGCGAAATACCAATTGCTTAAGTTTGAAACATGTTCTATTGAATTCGATGTAAATATTAAGAAAACCACCACCCAATAAAGTTTAAATGTAAATTGTACAAAAGCTGTAAGTTGTTTCTCTGTCTCGTTTCAAAGAATAAAAAGAGTGGAATGTTTTGTAGCTTGTTTATTCACCAACAACTTCAGTTACATATTTGTATTTAGCATTTGCAATTGTTCCAATTTTGTATTTTTGTTTGTTTTTTGTTTTGTATGATGGGCGAGTATATAACTCAACGCAATTTCGTTTGGTTTTCCCGATATCGGTATCAGCTTAGTTAGCAATATCTCTTAGTTAGAAATAAACATGTTACGTCCAATGACTAGAACATAGGTATACATATATTTAACTTTTTTGGAATAGATTATCGTATTTAAATTTAAATGTTTGCAGTATATTCTACTTGGTCATCAATTTGTCGTTACAAATAGTAGGTTCGTGTTCTGGTTTCTCCCGGTTCTCACCCTATAAACATGGCATGGCATGACATGAGTAGCTTCAAGGTATTATTTTCGAGTAAAAATGTGATAATCGTCTAAGGACTATAGTACATACATATTCGTATTGGATTATAATATTTTAATATATTTAATAGTTAGATTATTTTTGACTAATATGCTCGCGCTAAACTATAGTTTTTGAATATTTGCGGTCATTCGAAGACGAACTTTTGAGAGAGAGTATGTGTGTGTGATTATCTTAGGTTGCAAATACATACAGTAATTAGTAATTATTTAAATATAGTTAGTATATAGTGTAAGAGTAGTGATTATTTTGAATACTGTGCACAAAACGCTTTGGTTAGTTAGTTTGTAGCATTGTTTGTTTGACCCCATACCAGCTTTTTTGGATTGTTTTTTGTAATTCGTATAACACTTATGCAACATTTGAACATAGTTAGGCAACAATAACGACTGGAATATTTGATATACTGATTAATAATACATAGGATAGTATTTATTTAAGTAGTCACTATAATTATACGCTATATTGTCTAATTCACACGTTTATATGGAATGCTGAGTCCCTCCATTTATGTCATCATGGCGGAGGACCAAAGCATAAACTTACACAACAATCTTTATGAAAACCGAACAAAACCATTTTTTTATTTTCGATATTGTATTTGGATACCTGTTGCTCACCCTGTACAATGTCATTTGTACTAAATATTAACTATTATGAGAAGAAGTGCTTTTTAAAGAGTTTCCATTAGCTAATTATATAAGAACGCGTGTTGCATGATTGAATTCGGCAATTCTTCGAAGCGTGTGGAAAGTCGTACGACACTCTTGTGTGCCATCTTTGGATTGAGATATTTTCTTTTAGGGATTAGGTATCTTTATAGGTCTTCTTCACAACAATGATAATCAGCAAGTATTTCAGCTATGCGTATGTACAATTTGTCAATATAACCTCATTGTATACCTGCGATTAACTACATTTTGTTGGCCTTTTTGTCTTTTGTGTGTCAACTGACCATTTCGGCCATTACAGAGTTTTTTCTTTTTCTTTAAATAATTTTAAATATTTAAGGCTGAAGTGTGCGAAATATTGTTTTTCTAAATGCCCAAAAACTGGCAGATTTTGCATTTAAAATTTAGGATTTTACACGAACTCGCAACGCGAAAGGACACTTGCAGCCATTCAAGTGACCCGCGATTATATCCTGAGGATCCAAAGCGATCTGAGCAAGTCCTGAAACAAAGTCAGTAATACTTATGAGGGAATATCCTTCGAATTGGGTGCGAAGCTTTGAAAATGTTGTCAGTTGACACTCGGAATATAAATTTCATTTTAAATCTCTATGATAATCTCAATTTAGCGACTTTGTTCCTTACTTTATAATGTTAAAAAATGAAAATGCAACTAAGGTCTCTATTACAATATTTTGCACACATACCTCTGCTAAGATTAGGCTTTGGAAAGGATTATGTTCCTGTTCCGACTATATAGCTTACGATTTAATTCCCTTATTTTGTCAGATAACTTGTGTGTGTGCTATTTTGGGCAACAAATGTTACAAGATTTTAGTTAGTTTTGATTAAATATTTAATATTTTAGTGAATAATTTGTATAACAACTTGAAATATGAAATTGATTTGATTAAGGAAGGTTGGAGGTCCCTCCCGCTAAGGAGATTAGAAATCCAATAATGTCATCCATTAGCTACGCCGTATTGCCAAAAAGTTTTAATGGTTTTGGGTTTTTAAGTCTAGAAAGTAGAACAGAATCGAGAACCGAGAACCAAAGTTGCCTGGGTTTTCGGTTCTAGATCTATGAATAAATTATTAAATCCCCCATTTTGGAATTGTTTTGAACGTTTTCTAAATAAAAAAAATCCACTTACATGGTTGCCACGCATCTTTCAAACGCGCAATCCCTTTGGCCGAACTTCATTGGAAAGACCAAAATTATCTGCCCCCCCAAATGAATCGTGTGTTGTGTAAGTCCTGATCCGATTTTCCCACTCGATTAATCCATTTTCTGTTTGTCAAAAAAAATAAATAATAAAGTGGGAGAATAAAGTAAGAGTAACTAATTCCCATGGCCTTCTTTTTGCTTTGGCTCTATCGTTCACAGGTCCATCGCGACGTCCATTGAGCGATGTCTTCCATGGCGACCCCTTCAAAATTCAATCGTATAACTTCCGGTATGCCGACAAGCCCGTCTACCACGTCCAGCACTACCAGCGACCACCGATTGTGTCGCCTCCTGTGGCGCCACCGCCCGCCAGGAAACCCTCCTTCGAGACATTCTACCTCAATCCGAAGTTTAATCGGGATTCGGAGTATACGCCGGTGAATAGGCCACCGCCGACCAGTTCGTTTAGCGAGTACCGACGCCGGCGATTCCTGCAGGACTTCAAGGCTGTGCCCTCGCATACGATGCGGCCACCCTTGATTACCATGCCGGATCGCCAGCGCAGTGTTCCGGTGGCACCGCAGCCCCGACGTCCACCCGTTTCGCCCACTGTTACGGATTCGCCTCTCCTGAGGACCTGCTGTTCGCGCGGCGAGTACCAGACCATGCGACGTGGCCAGAGCACTTGCTCGCTAAGGACCTGCCACAGCAATGGCGGCGGCGGTTGTCTGGTCGGGAATACTAGGAGCGCCTCCGCCACCACCTTCGATCGCGGCTCCAACGTCCAGCTGCAGAACAAGCGGAGTGCTTGCAGCGGCTGCGCCATCAACATAAACATCTGCAGCCTCGACCCGGAGTCGGAGGCGGACAACAATGTGAGCATCAAGATCGAGACGGATGCCTGCCTCCTCAACAACAAGGACATGGCCAGCTCGAAGTCGGGCAACAATCGCTCGGGTAGTGCTGCATCCCGAGCCACCGGCACATCCTTCGGCATTGACAAGCGCCTGTCCAAGTTCAACGTCAGCGAGACCAAGCCCCGGACCAGTCCGGACTGGGTGCGGCGTCAACGGCAACGGGAAGTGGAAACAAAGAGGGAGCAGGAGTTGGCTCGAGAGCGTCAACACCAGGAGAATCTGAAACTAGAGAGAGAGCGGGAGCTCGAACAGGAGCGGGCGTTCATAAGGCGCCGGGAGCAGGAGCGAGAGCATCTCCGTCAGCTGGAGCGGCAGCGGGAACGGGATCATCTTTTGGCCCTGGAGGCGGAGCGAGAGCGGCAGCGTCTGAGGGAACTGGAAAGGGAGACGCAGCGGCAAAGGGAGTACGATCGGCTGGTGGAACTCCAGGAGCAACTGCGTAGTCAGCACGAATTGCCACCGATGCGGGTGATGTCCACGACTCTCCCGGGTGTTCCATCGCCTTCTCGTGTTCCCATGACCTCCCACTTGTATACACGGACCTCGGATGATCGTTTGCCCGGAATGATGGCCTTTTGTGATGTGCCCTCACGTCGGGAGGCGAGAAGAGTGCTTCCGGTGCGCCATCAGGCCGCTGCTATTCCGCTACCACCGCCACCCGGCTGGACATCCACGCCCATTCGTTCTGCTTCACGGTCGTCCGTCGGACGGACTCCCGTGAACAGCTCTCGGAGTGGCACTCCTGTAAGGAATAGCAATCGTACTCCAACGCCTGTACGGAATAGCAGTCGAACTCCAACTCCCACCAGAAATGTACCTCCTACCCGGACTTCCACGCCCATTCGGAATCCCACTCCCAGAAATCCACTGGTTAGCCGAAATCACACCCCTACTCGGCAAATCGGAAACTCCTCCCGTAATCCCACGCCCACCCGGAGTGGCACTCCCTTGAGGAATTCCAGTCGATCTGTAACTCCCTTACGGACTGACACTCCTGATCGCTTCTCCAGTCGGAATTCGGGGCACCTGCAACGCAGTAGCTCCGGCACCTCCAATGGCAATGTCCATGTGTCCATGGCGACCACTCGGATCGTGTCCAATAGCCGCTTGAGCGAATCAAAGCAAATAAATGGAAATCCTGCGATTCTGACCCGGCTAAACAATGTCCCCATACGGATAACTACTTCGCGCTCTAGGGATCGGGATCTGGAGTTCTCCATGAATCATGTCACGATGGGGGAGCCACCGGCGGCGATGCCACAACCCATAACAGTGTTCCGGCGGCGCAGTTCCAGCAGTCAGTCTGGACAGGATGCCTGCCAGGTGAACATCAACGTGTATGCCGACAATCTGCGTAGGATGCGGATCTGAAGATGCGAAACTTGTGGAGTTCCACGAATGACTCTGCCCGGACAGATTTATTCCGGCCCTAAGCTGGAGTAGAACTGTCCTGGCAGTCATTTGCGTAATTCCATAATTCCTCTAAGTTTTTTTGAATTTTAAGTGTTTTTAAAAATAACTAAATCCTAAAAATAAAGAAAGTAAATTCTTAAAGAGGTAAACTGATGATTTCTTAACTTTCTTAGAGATTCTCCAATAGATTTTAATGATTTAAAAAATGTTGGATTAATTTTTTAAGAAAATATAAACCTTCTTTTTTAATTTTAATTATAAAATATTATTATTTTTTTTATTCTTAAAAACAAAACCATTAAATCAATGCAATTGCTGGCGCCTGCTTTTTGGAAAAATCATTAAACCTTCCCTGCTGGGAGTAGAGTGTTCCGAGGAACAACTCTTCGTAGCTCCGAGAGCTCTTCTTCTATACTTTCTTCCCAAAATCCGAAGATTTCTTCTAAGACTTCCTTTTGGATCATAAATTGCCTCCAACACGTAGTAGGGTTCTTTGGCTTTAGTTTTTCTAATCTTTTTAAATCTTTCCTAATGAAATTATATCATTTTACCCGTCAAATCGAACAAACTGCTCATCTTGAGAGCCTTAACTTTCCCAATCTATTTTTTTTTCAGTGTGCTATAGTGTAACGTGTGCAAATATTTCGAGGGGGAGGTGGTTTCTTGATATGGATCGGGGAGTTTATATTAAGACTATAGCATAACATTGAACAAGAATAACTTTTTAGTTTTCAATCGAAAATTCATATGATATTGCTGATATTGTTGGTTGTGGTTATGGTTACTTTTCTGCCTCTCTACTCCATATTTTTTTTTATTTTTATTTTTTAGTTATCTTTTTTTGTTCAATTTTTGGCCGCACTTTAAGGCGACATTGCATTTTTTTTTAATCGTTTCAATTCGTCGGTTTATTCGTCTTCATCGTAGTTCTGATAGGTGACATAACGTACCTGAGCCCGATCCCGTCCATAGATCAAGGACTGAAAGATAATTAAATTTATAAGGTTAGTTAGTTAATTAATTATAAAACAAAGATTACATGCTCAAGACAAATGAAACTCAGGCAGCGCTCTTAAATAAAATTATAAACTTTTATTACAAAATTAAGCAGAACTTAGTTCTCAGAAAAACAATGATAATGACTAATAATACGAGAAAAAATTATAAACTAAAATAGAAGCTAAGGAATGCCATTCTAGAGCCGCTCGCTCTCGTATCCCTCGTTCGTCCTGCCCGCCTCTGCATCCACATTCGCGGTGGTCGGTGGCAGGGATGTGCCATGCATGATGGCTGGGCAGGATGCCGTCACCTGGGAATCCTCTGCAGCGGCAGCAGCAGCAGCAGCAGCTTCGGCAGCGGCCGCTTCAGCCGCCTCCCGAGCCATACGTACCTTCTTTTCGTCACTGGTCGGCGGATTCTTGAGCAGGGTCAGCAGCGGGGCGTACATGAAGCACAGGATGGCGATTCCGAACAGCATCCACTCGAAGCCGATGCTCTTCACCAGCGATCCGGAGAGAGCCGGCCCTACGGCGAATCCCACACAGAAGGCCACGTCTCCGAGAGCGTACACACTGCCGTAGACGGCCGAGTGCCGGATGTCCACCAGGTAGCCCAGTTCCGGCATCATCGAGGAGTCCACCATGCCAATGGCAAAGCCCAGACCGGCATTCGGGATGATCAGATGGGTAATCGAGGTGGCCATGGGAATCTGTAGTGAAAGAAATATAAATAGGAAGGTTAGTTTTGGATGAAACCATGGCTTCTATACCCTGGAAGGTATCTATATCTTGAGGGAAGGATATAATCATTTCGAAACTTACAAATATCAAACATCCTCCGATGATAACCAGTCCCAGACAGGCGGCAAACCAGCGTCCAATCTTGTGTCCCAGGGGTCCGAAGAGGTTCGTGCCAATCAGGTAGCTGATGGAGGCGGGCAGAAAGGCCACGCCCTGTTCCCAACGAGTGGCACCCATGTTGTCCACCATCCACAGAGGCAACGAAGGCTCCAGCATAGCGATGCCCATGTTGGCGAAGGTGATGGCTCCGGCAGCAATCAGGATGTACGGATCACTGATCAGGCTCTTCAGGGATGGTGGCTCCGATTCGGCCTTCTGGATGGAAGGCTGCAACATGAACAGCTGGAGCAGGCCATCGCCCAAGGCCAGGGCAGCCAGGACCAAAAACGGAGCCGATTTTCCCACAAACTCGTACATGACGCCGCCAAAGGGTGGACCGATGAGGACGCCCAGGGCCAGGCCTCCGAGGGCTATGCCCATGGCGTTGCCACGCTCCTTGTCGTCGGTGAAGCGATCCGCCAGCATGCCCATGCCCGAGACCGAGGAGCAGGAGGACCCGATACCCTGCAGAGCCCGAGCCACAAACAGGACCAGGTAGGAGCGGCCAAAGGCAAAGACTAAGGAAGATCTTATTGGAGATGGGGATTTTTATTTCTTTAGGATGGGGAACTTACTCAAGGTGGAGAGAAACATAATCACGAAGCCAGCAAACATGGGGATACTATAGCCAATGCTGAAAGGTGGAAGGGATCATAAGGATGGCAATCATGGTGCTCCTAACCAAGTTAACTTTGTGCCAGAACCTGGCAATTACCAATCTTGCTTACCGGTGCGTCAGAGGTCCCACAATCGGATTAACCAGCAGCTGGACGAAGGCCTTGGAGGCAAAGAGCAGACCCACCTCCACCGTCTCCCCCACCAGCTCGTTGTGGCGCTCCTCCAGTTCGCGGTAGTAGGTCTCGTTTTCTGCCCCAGGAAAGGATTTCAAGGATTTTCGTCAGACTCTCTAATTATGGCGCGTTGGTGGGAATAACACTTACCCTCCGGACTCATTGTGGAGATCTCGAGCGGAGCTGCCTCGCTGCCATCTTTGTTGCAAGGACACGGCGTTGGCGGCGGTGGTGTGTTGAGGGTGAGCGGTGTGCGGGGGTAGCTGTCGAGCGGTGCGTCCGGATGTCGTATGTCGTACAGGAACTCGGGTATGATGGGCACTAAACGGGGTGGCACAAACATAATTTGATTGCAACAAAAGGCATTTGCTAACAATTAACCCAAAACGCTACGCTTTTCCCATTTTTTACCCTGAAGCAATTTTAAATGGGCTGCCGCCGCCATTTAATTGCGTTTGCCGAAGCTTCTGAGATTGTTGTTGCTGAAAAGTTTTGTAATTGCCTTGCCGTAGACGATGCCACCTAATTGAGTTGCAACAAAAATGGATGGGCTAGGAGTTGCTCCTGCTATCCTACAATAAAAAAATTGCGCATACGCCACGTTAACAACGATGCGTTTAATTGACTCTCCAACATGCAACATTGACCCATCCATACCACCACTCGCCTGGTTTCAAATTCAATTTGTTTATTGCATGCTTCGACTCTGTTTATATTTATTATCAACACCAACAAGAACCGGAGACTCGAACCGAAGAGCTCTAGTCTCTGGGTCCTGGTCTGGGTCCGTAATTGCATTTCCTGCCAAAGTGCTAGGCCAGGGTTACTTTTCAATTGAACAAAGTTGGTCGGCACTGGAGTGCCGGAGTGCTGGAGTTTTTCCAGTTTTGAGTTCAGGGAAGCGTAGTTTGAAGTATTGTTGGGGTAATTTGTTTGCTTGTGGACCCAGTTATTCGTGGTTATCAGACTGACAGCTCGTAACCATATATATGTACATTTATGGACTATACCAGGGGGGAGCCTAATGAGTGCCATTCATGTTGAGGAGTTCAACTGTGGCCGTGCCGCCACGTGCCTTTGCCAGAAAGTTCAGCGAAAGTGGAAGTCTCACCTGACCTGCAACCTCATTTAACTGTCACACATGTGTCATGTGGCCATGTGGCCATGTGGCATAACATCATGCCATTTGTTGGCCAAAAACCAACCCGCCAAATGACATGCAAGCGGAAATGTATGCAAATCCGAGAACATCAATTTAATTGGGGTTAACCACTTGGAATGCAACAGACCCCAGCGATTAACGAACGAGGAGGAGATTCCTATACACTTTTGTTGCCTTAGTAATTTCCAGTCCAGTCCCTCCTGCCAGCCACAACAACTCATTAAAATGTCTAACCTGGGCCTGTGACATACAAAAAAAATATAATTCCAAAAAAAAGCACGTGCAACCGGGGTCAGAGGGTTTGGGGCATGGTGGCATGGCAGCTTGGGGCTTGGGGCAAGCGCCGGTTTGGCTGCATTTCGCGTGTCGAAGACACTTAAGCCGCCGCAATGCCAAAACGAAGGCGACTCCGCCAGTCGGTAAACAAATAGTGATCCAGGGTTGCGGTAAAGCTTCGGGTTTCCGTATAATTTGGGACTTTTAGATTCATTTTTAAAGGCCATTTAAGAACATATATCACTCGGTAATATTATTGTAAGAGGACTTCAAAAACTGACTTTAAACTATCTTTGTTTTTTATATAATTTTTCCCCATTTTAGTTTCTGATTTATATATTTTATCTAAATTTTTCTGATCTCTGATCCTTTAAAGGGAATGTAAGAACTGTTTTTAAATTTGGTAAAATATAAAGACCTTTGGTTTTCTATACTTTTTAGAGGATTTTAAGATTTCTGATACTTTGAAGGGAATTCAAAAACTTGTACAGGTTGTAAACAGGATATAAAAATGGACTACTAACGGTCTGACTCTGTTTCTTTTATAGAATTCTGTTCCATTTAAGTTTATGATCTTTTATGCTACGATTTTTAAAGGGAATTATCTTTAGTGTTAGAACTACTATAGTGGTAGGTAAATTTTAAATAGGGGTTTTAAAGCTTATTATTCTTTTCTTTACTTTCTTTTCTAGAATTCTTCTAAGTATCTAATGGGATGTATTTTAGACATTAAACCGATTACACAGTGTAACAGTGATTCTGAACTTTTGAAGTGACATAGTAGGAATTGTTCATTGGGTCGAGTATATCACAAAACCATTTTTGAAATATTTCTAACACCCTCAAAATCTTGATTTATGGTTAAAAAACCGTTTTTCGGGACTTGTTTGCGCTTAAGAATTCCTGTACGCGTTTTTTTCAACCGATTTCAAAATGTTTGGTGTTTTTTAATAGTGAAATGTTGTAGCTTTTGAAAAAAAATATATCTTCGATTTTGTTAAACAAAAAGAACAAAAATTTTACATCTGAAACTGAAGTTTTCGACTTTTGTTCGTGTTTTTCGGCTTTTGATGCCAGTTTTTCGGTACAACTTACAAAAATTCGGCCGTTTTTGATACATATCAATGTTGTCTCATTAATTCTGAATAAAATGAGACAAATTTCATCAAAAAATAATGAAAATTGGTAAAGTTATAACGCTTTTCCCAAAAAGAGTCAATTCAACCTTGCGTGCGCTCCGGAGTACCTGTGTGTATAAGACAGGAATATGCTCTTCTTCTTATAGTGCTCCCATGGTTTTATTGACTTTTTTTGGGAAAAGCGTTATAACTTCAACAATTTGTATTATTTTTTAATGAAATTTGTCTCGTTTTATTCAGTATTAATGAGACAATATTAATATGTGGCATAAATGACAGAATTTTTGTCAGAAGAAAGCAATATACTCTTATTCTTATACACATTGTTAGTCCGGAGCGTCCGCTAGGTTGAATTGACTTTTTTTGGGAATAGCGTTATAACTTTACCAATTTTCATTATTTTTTGATGAAATTTGTCTCATTTTATTCAGAATTAATGAGACAACATTGGTATGTGGCAAAAATGACAGAATTTTTGTAAGTTGTACCGAAAAACTGGCATCAAAATCCGAAAAACACGAACAAAAGTCGAAAACTTCAGTTTCAGATGTAAAATTTTTGTTCTTTTTGTTTAACAAAATCGAAGATATATTTTTTTTCAAAAGCTACAACATTTCACTATTAAAAAACACCAAACATTTTGAAATCGGTTGAAAAAAACGCGTACAGGAATTCTTAAGCGCAAACAAGTCCCGAAAAACGGTTTTTTAACCATAAATCAAGATTTTGAGGGTGTTAGAAATATTTCAAAAATTGTTTTGTGATATACTCGACCCAATGAACAATTCCTACTATGTCACTTTAAAAGTTCATTCACTTTTGTCATTTTTGTAACACTGTGTTATCTTTCAAGTTCAAATTTATCTCCAAGTCAAGGTTGTGTTTTCAGTATCTATGGATCATGTTTTCCCCCGAAGGATTTCTAAATGTTTAATGTCTTAAATATAAATATTCTCTTGTGCCTTATAATGTGACACTTTTTCCTTTCCTGCAGCCCTGTGGCGTCCGCAGGTCACCCAGATACATCGATTCGCCTTCGATGCGGCGTCGGCGGCGTCGTCAAGCCAAACAGAAGCGGAAGCGGCAGTGAGGCGGCAACTGGCAAAGCAACCAGTCATCCACTGGCGACGACCAGGAAGAGGACGAGGACAAGCACGAGGAGAACGAGGACAACTCTTGTTTATTTGATTAATATGCAGAGGATTTAATTAGAAAGTGGAACGGTTAGAACTGGAGGAGCAGGGGAGAATGCGACCCATTTGGGAGTCGGCCAGCAGGCCGCTTTTCGTGCGTTCCGTGTGGCGGGAGGCGATCGGGAGACGCCACTTCATCCTCGACTACGAGCCGCGTCAGAGGCAGCGTTGGAAGCGCCAAAAGACGAGGTTGAAAGGTGGGTTCGAATCTCAAAGACTTCAAGCCGGAATATCCTTTAAGATATCTCATTCTTGTAGCCACCTATCAGCAGACGCAATCCTGCGAAATCTACCAAGAGTCCACTGAGGGCAGTGTCGAGTATCTGGACGAGTATCTTCTGCTGGACGCCACCAAGCTGACGCTGCAACAGCAACAGTCCTTGCCCCAAATGGGCGGTCAGAGCAGGCAGGGACAAGGTGTCGCCACGACAGGATCAGGCCGGGAGCATCGGCATCATAGCAATCGCCATTCCAAGAGACGGGCCTGGTTGCTAAGCCGAGGACGCACCTACAACCTGGACCATCATCTGACGGAGAATCCCTCCCGGCGCAGTTCTCTGCAAGATGCCAGCAGTGTCCTGCCCAGCACGGCCAACAATCCCGAAGAGCGTCTGGCGGAGAGAGTTCTCCATTGGCTGGATTTGGCTGGACGCACGGATATAGTGAAGGCAGCCGTTGAACCCCCAGTGCCTCCTGCCACAAGCAGTGCCCAGTTGGCCAGATCGGCTCAAAGGATGCAGAGGAACCATCATCGCAGTCTGAGCCTCAAACGGGTGGCCGCGTCGGCTGTGAATCATCACCAGCGATCGGTGGCCGTCAGGAAGCCCAGTGCCAAGCCAGCTCCTGCCCAGCCGGTGGCCACCAACTCGACTGCATCCACCTCCGCCTCCAATGCCAAGCCCATAACCATTATTTTCAACAAAGAGGGCGTGCCCGTCCGCCTCAATCGACCCGCCCGGAATATCGATCTGTGCGCCTTGAGCAGCAGTGCCAGTACCACGAGGAGATTGGCCGGGCAACTGGCCTCGGTTCGCCTGTACAGTGGAGCCTCGGCCTCGCCGCTGCCGGAGGAGACACGTACCCCGCCGCTCAGTAGCCGGGGCTTGGCTACCGCCGCCGCGGATAGCCGGAAGCAGTTGCACATCTTCATGCCCAGTCTGCCCAAGAAGGGTCTGCTGGGAACAGAGTCCGTCAGTGGTAGTGGCATTGGTTGCTCTGGCGAGGATGCCCTGAGCACCAGCTTCAGTGAGCTCTGTCAGCTTTAGTGGAAAGTTTAGTCCTCTCTTTTGTTAAAAATTATTCAAAAATAAAAAATAGTTGAAAGTATCCTTCAAGTTACTAAAAATGTAATATTTTATCTATTTAATTAAATATGTTTTAACTGAATTTATTCCAAGATTAAAAGCTTTGTCTTTCTTTTTTAATTACCAAAAGTTCAATGACACTTATGTGGTTCCTACTACTCCTATTATCCTCGAGTGTCCTTACAAAAGTCCCTAACTTTGTGCTAAGTTTGCCACACGCGTTTTATTTGAAGGCCACAAGTTGAAATATTCATAAAGTCACAAAAAATTATATATAATTAAAGGTACGGCAGAAATTAGATAGAAAGAAACCACCTTTTGATCTATTAATATTCCTAAAACTTCTTGGCCTCATACCATATTTATTATAATTAGTTAAGCCTTTTAGAAAATTGTATAAAATGTTTAATGCTCTGCAAATATATTTAAAATAACTTGACATACTTAATTTGACAAGGATTTAAATATAATGATTTTTGAAGCAAATCTTAAATAAAAGTTGTCATTTTGCAAAGAATCCCATGAATTTTAAGAAGCTTTCTTTAGAATTATGTCGCAAAGAACTACGGGCTTATGGTTTTAAATTATTCAAGACCTATACATATATTTAAGTTAAATATATTTCTCTTCAAAACTCGTATATACCCCTTATCCTTTGTAGTGTATTTATTGTCCTTTGGAGGACTACTTATTAATATCGTACAATCTTTTCTTGGGTTTATTGATTTTCGTTTTTGTTTCGTTGCCATTGAAAGTTTCTTTTGTTTTTTTTTTGGTGAGTTTATTTTTGGATTACTCCACAAAAAGAAGAACAAGTTGGCGGAATGTGCCACGCCCCTTTTCTTTTGTTTTGATTTTGGTTGTTGATTTTAAGGTTTTTTCTGTTTAGGATTTTTTTTTTGTGGGTGGGGTTACCAAGTGAAAGGAGCGTAATCAATGTAATTGTGGATATATTGCATGTTTGCCAAAAGAAGAAAGTTTGTGTTAAAGTTTTTACCTTAATGAGTGTGGCAATTTAGGCATGAAATTATAAGGATATTTTCTTTATAAAATAAAGACTTTAAAGGAAGTCCTTTTAGGCAAAAAAGTAACTTTGAGTTTCTAGAACTATTCCCTGGCAACTATTTTATTTTTTACAGACGAAACGTAAACAGCCGTAAAGTAATTATGGACATTACATATCCATCAGGATAATGGGACAACAAACTGTCAACCGTTGCGAGGGAGATTCCTTGGATATCCATCAAGCGGCATGCCATGCCATGCAACACTGCCGCCTGCCACACGTGGCAAGTTGTCATAGTCATCGTGTTATATTCTATGACTGACGCGTCGCGGCATTTAGATTCGTTTTCAATATCTATTCGTAATATAACCAAAGTATGTGAGTATCTCCATGCCAGGATACCAGGACATACCATATAGATGGTGGGGGATAAGCGAAAGGCTCAATGAGTCATTGCGTCTGGCATGACAGCAAACGACACCGAAAAGCCGCACGATTGTGACCTTTGACTAAATGGTAAATGGTAAATGGTAGATGGTAGTTGGTAGATGGTCTGGTAAACCCACCCATCCTTTGCCAGGAAAAACTTTTATTTTTCTGCCTTCAAGGCGAAAGACAAAAGGGGGAGCAATTACTATTTTGGAGGCAAAAACTTTTTGGCCGACGTCGATTCTGTTTTTTTCACTCTCCACAAAATGCGCAACAATATATACATTCGAGCCAAAAAATTGCACACATAACAGGCCAACATTTGGCTGCCGTGACTTATTCGCGTTTCTGCAACGGACGCGGCAGGTTCCTCTATCCGGGACTAGTTACTCCAAGTTACGACTTCCAAGTTCCAAGTTCCTAGTCAAAATAACAAGCAAAGTTTTCTCGCTTTCTGTTAAGACGCATTTTAATTATCCGGCCGTGGTATGTCCACCGATGAGGATTCTTTGGGCAGTCCCCTTAAGCGGGCCACGCCCACACCACCACCGGGCGAAAAGGAGCGGGAACGGCCAAGGGGCGGAAGGGCGGCGGAGCATTTGCGGCATCAGAAGAGCTTCGAGGCCAGGTACAGCGGCATCATCCAGAAGCAGATCTGGGAGACGAGCATCAACAAGGATGTCCTGGAGCGGCAAATGAATGCCTACTTTCCCTTCTCCCGAAGTGCATCGCTCTCGAAGGAAGGTGGCTCTGGAGGATTCGATCAGCTCCTTCCCTCTGCGGCGAGCGGCAGTCTGCTGAAGTCCCGTTCGGTGGGCACCACGCCCACCAGACGGCAAGGAGCCTGCCTGGATAAGCTGGACACTGTGGATGTGGCCATGACAGACATATCATCTCTGGGAAAATAGAGTCTCCTTAAATAAGGACGCTTCTGTATCCGAAGGATAAAGCAGATTTATTCATTGTGATGTCCGTAAGGTTGAGAGTGAATTTTAAACATTTTTAAATTTTTAGATTAAGCTAGGATAGGTTTAAAATTTGTCTATTTATTGTTTAACTAGTTTTTTGATCAATTTTGATTGGAAAAAGTCTCATTCATTTTAAACTATTATTTTTGTAAGAATATTAACTCATTTTCTTCTTAGTAAACCTTTAATTTTAATCTCTAAAAGTTATAATATAATATCTATTAAGAATGTTCTATAGTTTATTTTTATTAAGCTTAAAAATTTTGTAATATCCGTTTCTTAAAAGAAAGTGTCCAAAGAAAGCCTTTATATATCAACAAAAACATTTAAAAAATCCTCTTAAACAAACGTATCATAAAAACTAACCAAAACATACAATTTACAACCTTCAGTGTCTATTTTAAATATACATCTATTTGTATAAGTATTACTAAACATGTAAGCCCCAATCTCTGTTCCAAATTAAACAATCCAACACCATAAAGATTTATCCAAAGCACCCAACAATCAAATCTGCATAGTTCGGTGTCCATGTAAGAACACCCAATAAAATGGCCATAGAGCCAGGACTGGGGATGTTTCCAGGATCAAAGCTAAGCCCTATTTAAGCTACTATTATTCAATCTTCCTCAATAAAACAAAAGCTTATTGCATATTCAATTGAGTTTGGAATCGAGTCAGGGAACGGATAAGGCCATGACCCATATAAATAAATCTCCGCAGGATCCCTGGTTAAATCTAATTTATGGGAATATTATGCGATGGAAGGATAGAAGCGAAGAGGGTGACGACGTCCCAGAGTCGGGTCAGAGATCAAATGTAATAATCAAATGTATTTGCAGCAATTTTCGCTTCAGCACCTTGGGAAAGCACTTAACTGAAAATGCCTGAAGTCAGACGCTAAAAGCTCGGGACATTCCACCCCGACAGCTAGCGGAAAAGCAAAGAAAGGAACTTCTTCCTTGGAGCTAATAGTTTTCCCAGCTTTTCTTTCTTTTCCCTTTGACTTTCACTTCCGACCTCTCAACAAGTTGCTCGAGTGGTTCAGCTATTTTCCCTCAACGCATTTTTTCCTTTCGGGCCAACTTGTTGATTTAAATTCATGAACGTTTAACACAAAGGACATCTATTTTTTTTTCAGGTTTTGATTTTTCTTTTCCCACTGCTGTATTTGTCAGACTGAAGGATTTCCACTTAATGTCCATGTGTTTGGCCAGACACTTGACACAAGCACTTGGCCGTGGACACATCCCCCTGGATTCATTTGGTTTGGTTTTTCCCCTCGGTGGGTTTTAGTGTCAAACGCAGGACTTTGCTGGCCCAGCTCGGCCACCAGTGCGTGTCCATTTAATTGACTGTCGGACATCGACTGGAGCCACTTGGAGCTGCCCGGCTCAGTCTGGTCCATTGGCCATTGTTAATGCCTAAGCAGGCGGCACTTCAGCATTGATTAGTTGCTGGCCAGGACATGGTCTGGAATGGCCTATACCTCTGATATCTGAGTCCTAATGAGGATTCCTATAACAGGGTTACTTTAACAATTAAATCTCCATCTTTCCCTGTATTTTTTAGCCAAAGTATTGTTTCATTCTAGATGGCTACCCATCCTTAATAGAATGCCTCCCAGCACTCGAAGTGATGAGCTGTCAGAGAAAAAATCGCATTGACAGGAAAACGTTCATTAGCTTAAGTGGTGCTATGTGGTAATTTAATGGGCCCACTCCGCCAACCACAAACCAACCATCACCCACCCATTACTCCTTGGGGGAAATGGACAATTTCCAGGCGATTGGCTTGCCTGGCAAAGATAACCAGGACCCCGGGGAGATAAATGTTCATGAAATGCTAATAGTCTCCCGAGAAAATAGATTTATTCGAGAATGGGGAATAGAAATAAAAGGTAAGACTCACCCACGGTGGTCAACAGCATATTGTCCAGGAGCAGAGCTATGGCAACAATGACAAGGACGAGCCGGTTAGATCCACGCCAGCTAACCATCCAGGACTTGGCGGCGGACCAGGACCCGGCAGCGCGTGGATCCTCCTGCCTGTACTGATCCGCCGGCGGTGGCTGGCGTCCACCAAACGATTGCGACTGGTAAGTGGGTGGTGGTGGGGGCGGTGGCTTCTCCTTGCCAACGCCCAGAATCCCACAATCCTGCTCCATGTTGCCATTCTGTTGATTGCTGTCCAACTGTTGCTTGAAGGGATTTTTGCTGGGTGTATTGCTGCTGTCGCCGGAATGTGCTTGCTGCTGTTGTGGTTGATTGTTGGAGTTTATGGAAAAGGAGGTGGTTTCGCTAATCTCCGACTGCTGCTGCTGCTGCTGCTGTGCTGTGCTCTGCGTGTATTTTCTAGGTCCACCATTGCCCGCATCGGTCGATGATTGCATTGCGTCGTTAGCCGCTGGTTGCTATTCATAATCCAATAAAAATAAGGGGGAAAAAAATAAGAACAGAAGTCCCTGATTAATTCTAAGCCGATTGTCGTTTTTAAAATGTAATCAAATTGTAAGCAGCTTGCTTCCAGATCCCACGCTCGCTTTATGCCTCAATGATTTTCGCTAATTAAAAATAAATTGCATGTCTTGGGTGTTTAAATTAAAATGTTTCTTTCGCACGGCAACTGGCATCTAATTGAATCATACGTAATTTAAATATTTATTTAATTGCCAGTCACTCGACACCCCAACACCCATACACTCCCTCACTCCAAAGTCAACAGGGCGTATGCGCAATATTTGTGACTTTTGATTTTCCGTTGCCTACTGCCAGGCGCGTAAATTGAATTTCCCAAAACATAATTCGTTTAGGAAAAGGACTCTCCCAAACTTTGACTTCTTTAAGTTTCCGACTCGAAATGAAATTAGCCCACAATTAAAAGAGACAAAGAGGTTGGCCTTCCTTCTTGTAATTGAAGGAAGCGACAAAGATGAATCAAGTCTTCCGCCAAACTATAAAGAAATTGTAATTGATGCCTTGTCTTGGCGTAGCAATTGATTGTTTATGACGACAATACGTCTATGGATGACAATTTGTGCCTCACAAATAGATTGAAAGTGTTTGATAAATGGACGCTCGAATTCAAAAAGCCCGTCAGAAAACACAGTGCAGCTACGAATTTGTTATTTAAATTGATTTAATCAACTTGAATTAGCTTTAGTAGCTAAAAATTGTATCTTTTTAATTATTAGTTGTATTCAGTTAAGCGGTGGAAAATTAATGGGAGTTTTTTGTAAACTAAATGGATACAGCTGGGTATCTATTTTACCTGAAAACTTTACTTTATTGAAGGACTATATATTCTCTCCACTCTGTAGGTTAACCCTTCCACTGGAGTAACACTTGCACTAATGATCTGAAACCACCACCGGACCTTGAGTATTTATAGAACTCTGATACTATATATCGGATCATCAGCAGATATTTGTGCACTTTACGCCACAGAAATCTCAATTAGCCAGTGATTCAAAAGTCAAGTGTGTTTTGCATTCAGGAAGTAAATGATTTTATCTTTTAGATTGCACTTTCTCTCTCTGGCAACGAGATCACTGAATTGTATACTTTTTTTGGGGGGATTTTTTATTCCGCGATTTCCACCGACAAGTCGACAATCTCAATTCAAACTAAAAACAGTGGCCCACGGCCCGGGGTTTATTAAACAAATTCATCATATTTTTTCGCAAACTTTGCTAATTTTTTGTTTTTGCTCGGAGAGAGAATTCCCGGAGCGCTTTTCGTTAGACAATTTTTGCATTTCAAATGAATGCACAATGAAAAGTGTGTAAAATACATTTTAATAAATATTAATTAACAATTGGCATGCAATTTCGGATTTATGGCCGTGAGAGAAATCAAACTAAAACAAAAGCTTAGCTTTATAAATTATGCTAATAGATTTTCCTATCGGGCTGATTTCGTTTCTCGAATTTTTCCAAAAAGACACAAATTTTAATTTAAAATTTAACACTAGAACTGGCATTGCGTTTTCGTTATCTCTGTTATAATAAAATATCTAATGAATTATAGGTAGAGTTTGCTCTTTTGAGGTAGAAGCTCTAATACCCTAACAATTTTGCAATTAAAAGTGTAATTATTTCATATATAAATTGGAATTTAATGGGAAAATAGACAATGATTTGTTATGGTAAAGATATTGGTCATATTGTGAGTATAGTATATGGAATTCTTCGGATAGTTTAGACTGCCTCCCTGCAAGTGCGATGAGATGCGGCGAATGCGATTGTTTAATTCATTATTTATGCTCTCTCAGATATTTCTTTAGATTCTATTGTCGCTGCTAGTAATCTTTTTTTTTTGTTTTTCAATTGTTGACTTTGTGTTAATTGCACAAGATTTTTCAACTAACCGACGGTCAAAATTTGAGCAGCTTCTAAGCTGCTTCATCGACACGCAACTTTATTTAAATTGTGCTCATTTTTCAGATTTTTATTAATTAAAACCAAGCCCGAGCTTGAGCTTGAGCTTGACATTGAAGGCAGAAGATTGAGAAGAGACCTCCTCAGCTTGGATTGTTTATTGTTCCCATCAAGGCATATAAACTGGTTTTCCTATATAATCAGGCAGGAATTGAAGTCAAAGCCCTTCGGACTTGGTTTTTATTTTCAAATTCAATTTCCATTTCCATTTAATTGCTTTACAAATTTGCTGCCAACTGCCTGCAACCATTTACCGATTATTTTATTACCTATAATTGCAGTGTTTTTATTGCAATACGGTAGCTACTTTACAGATCCAGATACAAATGTATCTGAGGCGTGTAAATGAGACCCCCTTAAGCTAATTAGTTCAAATCGAGATGAAAAACTAGAACGTGTTCAAGTGGAGAACACTTGTGGAGGGCAAATCTTATGGGGTATAGATTTTTAAATTCCAAAAAGTATAGGTAACTCACCCAAATTATTTGCTATTATAGGTCCTGGCGTCCTGTTCCTTTTCTGTGGCAAGCTTTTTGGGGGTGGCGGTTTGGGAAGGACTTAGTGTCTGGGCCTGTTCGAAAAATCTATTGCAATTTTACGGTTGATGTTGCTAGGTGGTTGTTCCAGCCGGATTTTGTTGTATTATTATTATAATGTATTTTTATTTTGTTGGTGGGTGAGGTTGTGCGTTGTTGGAGTGTTCCTGCGGGCGAATTATACAGAGAAAAAATGAAGTCGTTTAAGTAAAGAAGCTTGAAGCAGATTTGTTATGTCTCCGGTGGCCCAGCGGTGGCCCGGTGGCCACTTGTGGCATTTGTGTTTCGTGATGCCACTAGACTGGGTTTCCTTTGTGGCGAGTGTTTGCTCTTCAGATGGCTGGAAGCAAGACAAAGGCAGGGATTTGGCCAAAGAAGCTATTAAAGAATACATTTTTAAAATTTATATTTTAACTAATGGCTTTTATTCCGCACAAGTTGGTAATGACTAAAAAAAAAGACTTTAAATACAACATTTAATCACAATTATATTTGTGCACAAGAGTCGGATAAAAAACTGAATGAGATTGCGGCTATTTGTCCAAAGTAAATAAAGAAAAGTAAATGGTATTTACATCAATATTTGTTAATACTTTTATTTGCTCTGTATTTTTTTTTTTGTTGTGCTTAACCACCATGTTGGTTGGATGTCCAACCAAGCAAGAAATATTGTATGTCCCCCGGGCTGGATTCAAATCGATTAATAAATAAATACATACGAAGGTATTCAAAAGTAAACAGGCTTTTTTGTAGCGGCTTTAAAATGCAAATTTCGATTGAAACTTGATTGATTTGCGGGGCAATAATGAGATAGAATGATTTGTATATTTTTAGATTGATAAATTGCGATTAAAATGAGGAAATTATTGAAAAAACTTACACCCTTTTCTCTTTAAAATTTTCACATATTTTTTGCTGGTTTTTGTTGGCTGTTTTGCTCCTTAAATTTCAACGATCTTGCAACACACGACGCACATTTATTAAAATTTGATTTTTTAATGGAATTTAGTTGAGAATTTGTTGCTCGACAAACCAAATTAAACTAAAGTAACGGTAACTGGTGGTAAGTGAGTAGGTGCCACAAGTGTCTGGTGCTGAGGCTGCACTGCGAGAGTGGGAATCGGCACGTCCATCAGCCACGAGATCTCATCTCGCACTGAACGCTGCCGGAGATGCGTTCGCATCAGCGGCGCACGAGGCAAGCCGGCGACGTCGACGGCGACAGCGACGGCTACCGACTGCGCCCAGGATGTGGATGTGCCAGTGGAAAGTGCCAAAGGAGTGCCACAGGCTCAACCAGAAGCAGAAACCGAACAAGAAGAAGAAGAAATCAGACGAAGAAGCAGGCGCGGCAATGACAGCATCAAGTGGCGCCGGCAGCGCAGTCACCAGAATGACTGCCACTTGTTGTCTGCTGCTGCCTGTTGCAGTATATCCTTTTACATAACAAAAAAAAATAAATATTTAAATTTGAAAAAAAATATTAAAAATATTTTATAAATAAACTAATAAATATATTTTTCATTAACTTTATCTATGGAATATATGTATGTATATAACCCCTTTAATTTCTCTCACTGCATTTATCCGTTCTCCCGTTATTTTTGCACTGTCTTCCCTTTCTCCATCTTCCTTTCTTCACACTTCCTCGCTCCATCTCTCTTCCTCTGCATATTGATGAAAACTGCCAACGGCAATGATTCTGCTCAATTGCCTTCATTGTGTTGGGCTTTCAGCCACACACACACACACATACACACACATATGTGGGTCCTTTACTGTTTGATTTTATTTTCACTGTCAATTGCGTTACGCCTGTAAGTATGCAACGCGTTTTGGGGTTGCCTCTCATGGAGAACATATTATGCCTAATTGATTTTCGCTTCTTAAGTGGCAATTTTTGGGGGGGGCGGGGTTTTGTGGCAGGGGTTGACTTTTCCCAAAAGTCCAATTTCCAATTTAAGACGTTGAATTTTCCATTTTCTAGGATTTTAAGGATTTTTTTTCTATTTGGGTATTCCTTTTTAAAGACTTCTGTAGGAAGATATACTTCGACTTTTGTTTAATAAAACTTATATAACTTCTATAGATCTTATTTTTTATGTATCTTTTTTAGATCTTAACCTCAAGAATGTATTATTTTAAACGATTTGCATCTTTAATTTGAGGGTCTAAAAGTTTTTAATACACACTTTATGTAATTTATGTAAATATATTTATATATCCATATGATTTTTGTCATAACGAGGTCACAATCTTATTATCCGCCAAATGTAACAGGTGTAACATACACCCCCAGGACATTGCCCTTAAAAAGGACGTGTTGTTGCACAGATTTTGCCAATTTCCGGTTGCCGGCAAGCCAAACCACCTGATGGAGTTTCGAGACAAACTTACTTCGAAGAAACTTTCAATTAATCCATTTCAGATGTTTTTTTCTCTTTTTTAGCACTCTGGAGACAAGAATGATATATAATTCAAGTACAAGATACAGATACCGAGATGCTGAGATACTGAGATACGAAAGGCTAAGAAACTCGGTTGGACCGCTGCGATTGGAAAACGACACGCGACTGAATCGAAGATAATATGCCAGAGACCGGAGTCACAAAACCGAGAGCAGAGGCCGGACCCAGAAATATTTATAAGCATTAACGATGATTGTGTAGCTTTGCGATCACGTCTAGGGCCTGAAATTTGCATATAGAAGTGAAGATATAAAACCAGAAGCAAAACGAAACAAAATTAAAAGAGTGGATGACAATATTGAAACATGAACAGGTTAACCGGATGAAAAAAAGTCAAAAGTGGGATGGGTTTCGACCTTGAAGGCACAGATGGAGAAACCTATATTCAAGGTACTATGAGAAGTCTAGAATTTATATCTCAGGTTTTATTATAAGTATTTTTTTAATATATTACTCAGAAACCAAAACCAGAGTCCTTCTAAAAAGTTCTCTTTGGAAAATTCTTTACGGAAACCTTCTAGAAAATATCCTAAAAGCCATAAAAAATAAAAGGAGGAGAGTTCCATTGAAGTGTTAAAGTGGCGACGCCAGAATAACTTCAAAGTTAATGGACTAGAAATCGCCCAGGACTGATGGCCTTAAATAATAAAATAAATGCAGGAATGCTTTTGTGCCACAGGATTAGGCCGGGGCTGGAAAAAGGCTCAAGTGGTCACAGTTTCCATTTCGATGTGGGGCTTGACAAATTGAATTTGCCACATATGACAGCTTAACTTCATATTCTGGGGGTTAAATCGATGACAAATGTGGTTGGATAAGCGTCCCCAAAAAAATTCAAAAAAATATCTGATGCGGGTCATTTCGATGACAATCTCTCCCCTCTGGGCTTCTGGTCAAGTCTTATCAGAGACATATGTGGGAAAACAGGGAAAAACAGAGTGGAAAACGGAAAACTCATTCGTCCGCAAATGTTTAATTTCCTTTTGTTTGAAATGCTACACACAATCCTCCAGAGCCAGAGCTGTCATTAGCATTTCGCAAAATCTATTTAAAATTTACGAGTGCGAGTTGGTCCCCCCTTTGGCCAAAAGCCAAAGTTCAAATGTCATACGTTTGTTGGTGGAAAGTATTTTTCATTTTCCACCCAGAGACACCACCGATAATCCCAGTTAGGGGGTGGCGGTTGTGTCGCATATTTGGTGGCATTCAATTGAAATATCAACACGTGCCACATCATCTTCAGCTCCTGCATAGTTGTGTTCGCCTTTTCCGCTTGGCATTTGTCTTAGCCAGGGCCATCATCCGGAGACTTCATTAAGAAATTCCGCAAATGTTTTGAATTTATTATTCCGTTTTTATATTTCAATGAAGAGAAGGGTCTTGAGATACAGGGAGAGTGTAAGTCACTAGATGACCGATGGGACTGGAAGGGGTTTTAAGTTAAACTTTCTTAAGTATCTGAAGGACTAAGGACTAGAACTTCTAGAATAGAAAGCCAAAGGAACTCCTCCTATTCCTATAATTCTAAAGTTTAATATTTGACCCGATTATAAAAGATTTTAGCAAGAATATAGACCAAAGCATGTCAAGCGGATTAGGAATAAAATAAAAATTAATTTAATGGGCTTTAAGCCATTTATTTCACTTTGCCAAAGTACTAACACATTCCAGGACCCATCACCAAACTGGACAGAGGACGCAGACCTGCGCAGTATCTGAAAAGTGGGCGGGACCTGGACCGGCCAATCATAGCTTTCGGATAGCACGCACTGTTTTTATCCGCCAGTCAGAGAAGGAAGCTGGGCTCGTGGCTCGGCTCAACTTGTTGCTTCGGAAAAGCGTGTGGAAAGCGTGAAAATTGATAATAAACGCACTTCGCACGTACATACGAGTATTTTCGCAATGAGAGGGTGTGAGAGAGGGTGGTGTTGGGCACTTCTAGTCACATTTATTGCCAGCTTTTATTTTATGATTTTGATTTATGAAGCGGCTTTTACACTTAAACAATTGTTCAAGTCACAGAACACAGAGCAGAGGAGGCTTAGGTTGTCCCTCTAATCCTAATCATTCACCATTTAATGAGAAGTGTTGCATACTTTTGGGATAATTCATTTAATTTATTTATAATTAAGTATTAATTAGTTATAATACATTTTATATGCACTCCTTTTATGATTAATTTCCACTCAATTGCCACAACATCCATCATCCCTGGCAGCTCAGTTGCCACTGATTCTCAGCCTTTGAAAGCCTGTCTCCCCCCGACTAAGTGCCTCTGTTCTGGCCACAATACCCCTGCCTAGTTTACCTAGTTAATTGCATTTTTATTTGCTCCGACCTGTTGCTCAACCGGCAAACAATAGAAACACAAGGCAAGTGGATTTTGTGGCGCTTTATGTAAATAATACAGTTTTTATTACCTCCATCGAATTGTACAGATAGCGCGAGTCTGCTTAAGTACCTAGCACTCGACGCGTTTAATCGTAGATTACATAATAATAAAAACTTAAGAGCTAGGCCTAAGCGGTTTTGTTCACAAGCAACAACGGAATTTGTCTAGCTTAAACAAACATTGCAATCGTATTCAATTAACATTTAACATTTTCAACTCAACCAAGCGATTTATGATAGTATATGTATATATATAATATAAAACAGAGTATTTTGCTACAATACTAAGCCTACGAAATTGCACACGAGCAAACCCTATGAGCTAAGATCTACAACTAGGCTAATTGGCCACGCTAACAAACTGCGAATGGGGAAGGGTCTGGTTCTGGGTCTGGGTTTCCTTTTGGGTTGGACTACTACGCATCATAGATCTTCAGATTGTCAAACTCGTCGAGTGTATCGTCCGATACCGAGGACGTCAGATCGGACAGCTCGTCGAGGCACTTCTGACGCTTGCGCACATTCCAGTGCAGTCCCTCCGCAAGAGAGTCGAACCAATCGGAGATCTGGTCTTGAGAACAAATGCTGGGCACAGGATAGATGGACGTGGTCACTCGCAGGCTGTCACCATGGTTCAGCTCCTGATCGTTGCGGCCGTCGAAGGAGACGCGTGAGGTGTTCCGACTATCGGGCGAAATGGATATCTGCAATGCGAAGATTATGAAATTAGTCATTTGAAGTATCTTGTAGATCGTGACTTGTTCGTTTTTGACACCTTTTTTTATTAAATCTATCATCGAAGCCCACTCACCTTCAGTTCCACACCGGCGGGCACCACAATCGGCCTGAAGCTGAGCGAATGCGGACAAATGGGCGTCACCAGAATGGCCGGCACTGATGGATGGATCATGGAGGCACCAGCTGCTGCCGCATATGCCGTGCTTCCCGTGGGAGTGGACACAATCAGGCCATCGCCCTGCACTGAAGTGATGTACTTGCCGTCCAGAAATATGTCAATGTTGCTCAAGTAGGGCGAGGGTCCCCGATTGATCACCACCTCGTTAAGTACCAAGATGCTGTTATTGGCATTGCAATTGTTATTGTTGCTCCCGGCCGAGTGGTTGACCTCCACATAGTTCAGTTGCCGTTGCAGGCTCGGCTTCAGCAGATTGCTGCTTCCAGCTGCCTGAAGGGATTCCTTGCGGCGTTCGCCCTTGCGGTGGATGGAGCAGCGCAGGCGGCTACGCAGTGTTAGAGCAGCATGACCCTCCAGGACATTGGTCACTTGATCCTGGAAGTTTTCGCACTGGAAGGGCGTGAGAAATCCGAGGGAGCCCAGGTAGAAGGCCATCACAGGTGGCACCGACTGCTGGAACAACTGGGAGGCGTACAGCAAGGTGCCATCGCCTCCAAGGCAGACGATAAAGTCAATGCGATCGGTCAGGTCATCGCGTCCATCTCTGCGGGTTTAGGAAATGGATTAAAGTTAAGTTTTAAAATATTTTGAAAGACATGTACTCACTTGAAGGTCACTAGCTTCTCGCGTAGTGCCAGGAAACGCTCTCTAACTCCGGCGTATTCGCCGTGCACCTGCCGGAACCTGGCGCTCTCCTGGTCCAGCTTAAAGTCATCCCGCAATAGCTTGTCCTCCAGCACGGCGGACTCCACCCAGACAACCATGTGCTTCTCCTGCACCAGCCACTCCACCAGTTGGACGAAGGGGAATAGCACCTTGGAGTCCTTCTTCTTAATGACCAGGACAGTGAGTGGTGGCTTATACCAGGTCAGACGCTGACTGGCCGGATCTTGGATCTGCATCACCATGGCGGAGTTTTTCATAATGCGTCCACATGGTCCGAATTGCTGGAAGGGCGATGGGGCATTCAGACTTCGAGTACGCCTGGAATAAAGCAAAGGATTTAAAGGATTAAAATATTATATATATTAAAATATTATTATATATGAATATTTTATTATAAAAATAAAACCTTAAAACACGGGCATCGGGTGCCACCACCTGGGCCACAGGTTCAGCACTCTCAGCTGCCACCTGCGGCTGCAAGGTCGCCGCTAGCTTCAACTTTTGGTGCTGCATTTCGACAGGTGAGTTCTCAAGCGCATAAAGGTGGGGATCGCTAGTTGGTCACGCCCTTTTTATTATTGCCGCTTATTAGGTTTCTGGCCAAAACGCAAAAAAAAAACAGAAACAAAAACAGACAACGACTTGTTGGAATTTTCGCTGCGAGCGCGACTGTTGCGCGTTCGAAGGTTACAAAATCACTGACAGGCCAATTTCGGTATTCGGAAACTCAAAATAAAGGTATATAACGTATTTATATTTTTGTTTTCATTACAAAAACAACAACAATATCAACAACAATAACACGAACAAATAAACTTGTTGAGTCTCAGGCGCAAACAAACAGGAATTGCACATGCTAACCCCAAGAAGTGGAAGTGAGATGGGCAATGCGAGAGAAGAAATCTTAACGGTGGGGAGCTCCACTCGAAGTGAGAGAAAGAGAGACAAGCCATTAGCCCCCACCTTTGTGGGGACTAGTGAGAGAGCGCGGCACTATTGATGCTGAATTTTAAATTGTGCGTGTGAGTGAGTGGGAGGCATCTCGTATGCTAACTAACGGGTTTGATTGATGTGCTAATGGGGCGATGAGTCAGCACTAAGAGCAACGGGAGAGAAGAGAATAGTTAACGAGCCATAAGATAGGCTATGCTTGATAGACTACAACAGTGGGACAAATAGAGCAAAATATGTATTAAAATTTTTGCGAAATTAATTTAGATTATTTTAAGAGGCGGAAACTGTTACTTCATTTATCAAATTCACTTTTTTCATTTCACCATTTAATTAAATACTCTCCACCCCACTGTATATCCGCGACTTGACTCACTTTAGTCACAAACTTGGCCGAAAGGATGACTCATAAATTCTGATGAATGGCAGGAAGATGCTTCGACACAATGTGATCTTGTTCTCCCATTGATACCGATTGCGATAAAGACTTGGGGGTTCCTGGGGATTCATTCATTCATTCACTTACACGACATTTATTCCGAGAACGCACTTCCTCGATCAGTTATAAAAAAACGACTAAACGGAAGGTTCGATTCGAGTAAGTACACAGAGTAAGAACGGAAAGTACTAGAGCTGTGGAGTACTAGATACCCAAGTGACGTGAGCATGACACTGCTTAATAGAGCTCGGAATTCATTGACTTTACGGCAAGAGTCGAAATTCAATTCGTGCTTGGATAGTATATAGTATAGTACACTGTGCTGTCTACCCAGAAATCTATAATATAGATTCCATATAATCGATTTAACGCCCCAGACAAGCCATGCAAATGCGGTTAAAGCCACCTGACCCGCACACCTTTGGATTTCGGCACGCCGCGAATCGGTGTCTGAATCCGATTCGAATATATTTCAATATGTGTTTACCTGTTGCTTTTTGGTTTATGGCCGGCGCCAAGCACAAACTGGCACCATTTTTTGTGAGAAACATAACTGGCATCTCAAGTTCTTCCAAACAAACCGTAAAAATAGTATCTTTAAGATACTAGATGAATAAAAAACTACACACTTTGGATGGCAATAAATTAACGGACGGCGCCAATATGCGAGGTGTTAACAAACTCGTTTTCAAATGGCCAAAAAAAAAGGTGTTTATTAAAGAAAACACGCCATAGACGCTGAACTATGCAGAAAGGTCAAGGACTCCACTGCTCCCCTGCTAATAGTGACTTGGAATTTTGAAAAAAAAAGAGGCCTCGCTAGACCCCCAAAAAAAAACAAATTTTTATTGATAATGGCAGTTTGCTCGATCATGCTGATAGGTGAGAACAAGTTATGAAATTGATACCAACGTTGAATACAATTAGCTGATATTATTTGATCTAAACAGTTGGCGCCTAAATGCACACTACACTGGACGATAAGCCGGTCGACAAGGTAAACACTTGATTACAAAACCGCGATTCCCTTATCTCTCAGACCACGAAGTATACAAATGTTCGGCGACCTGATAACTTTCAAACAAACCCTACAACCCAGATAAGGTCAGTTCGAACTACTTACGGCCAGGTGCCACTGCGCCTGCGACGCGTTGTGGAATCAAAGTACCCATCATCCGGTTCATCCTCCGACTTGACCTGCTGGCTATCCGGACTGCTGGCCAAGGACTCGCTGGCCTGGACGGGATTCGTTGATTGGATGGAGGCACTCGGCTTGTTCGGGATGATTCTCTGGCGCTTCAGGGAGGCGTTGTGGCGCATCAGGAGATCATTGTACTGGACCTGCTGGTGGCCAGTGCCGCTCCAGGCCAGCTTGTAGCTGAAGCGCTCCTCCAGACGGTGCTGGTGGAGGGTGGCCAAGTCAATGTCCGACAGGCAGGTCATTTCATTTATTTATTTTTTTTAAATTTCACTAAATATCACTCAGGAGATTCTTTTTTTTAAAACATTTTTTCTCTTAAAACCTCTGGAATTGGAGGGGAAACTTTTTAGCTTGGCATGACACTTTGCACTTGGCATGTCTGGGATGGTCGTGGAACCCCGCCCTACATGCTGGTTGGCCCTGAGGCGAGCCCCAAATACAATTAACCTTGCTCCCCTTTTGCTGGCCAAAGGTGTTAACCGTTTTGGTAACCAAAATGGTGGCCAAAAAGAATGCCCAGAGAGACAGGGGATACATAAAAAGGTAACAGCTCTGGCGCGTGGTAAAAGTTGATAAACAATACTTAACCGGTTTGTGTTTCTTTTGAAATTTGTGCAAAAATAAATTTGTTATTAGCAATCAGATAGTTTGTTTTGGTCGCTTTTTGGCTTTTTTATTTTTGGCCAACCTAACGGACCGGGCCTTAGTTCCGGCTTTGACGCAAAAGCCTCCCAAATAGAGCCCCCCAGCGGGACGAGTCTTAATATGCGTCATTGGCCAGCTTCCGTCAGTGGGGGGTTTAGACCTGGCCAAGTTTTTTTTTTTTGTTTTTTTGGCCAACCCATAACGATGTCAAGTACAAATCAATTGGCAAAAAAATACAAAGACAGTAAGCTTTAAAACAATAAAAGATAATTAATTTTTGTGGCGTTGGTCAACAACCTTTTAATAAGCAAAAAAAAAAAAAAAAAAAAAGCGAAACAACCCGAAAAACGTCCACTTAGACCACAATTTAAATGTTGATCAACTCCACTTTGGCATAACAGTATCGCCAGCCATTAATCTAGAAATCGTGAGCTGTTTCTGTAACGAGCTTGAATATTTTTTGGCTTTGAATTCAGTTCGAAAAGTGCCTCATAAACAGTTCAATAACAGAGGTCGTCTGAAGATTCTGTTGAGTGGCAGGTAGTAGTTTTAAGTCTTGCTTTCAAAATAAATTTTATAGACTATTGGAATAATTATAAAATAATTATCTATAGCCCCGCTGATCGCGTGATCAGCAAGACAGTGGCTCTTCTATTTTTATTCTCTACCGACATCAGGAAGCATCTACTAAAGTACAAGTCATTGAAAGTGTTTCTGTGTAAAGCGAACAAAGGCTTCTCTATAGCCATTGCAAAAGTTACGACAATAGTCGAGTGCATATTGCGAATTTTAAATGACTTTATGGCACAAAGAACGAAACGAAACGAAATTAATTAATCAATTAACGAGCAGCCAGGCGAAATGCGCAGTCCCAGCAACTAAGTTCTAAGTGATTATCATTGAATGGATCGGAATATGGACTAGGGTTCTGCTAACCCCATGGATCAGTAGAGCCACCCAAACACAACGTGCCTGGGCCGCACACGCCAGCTGTTACTACAACATATGATATAATTCGGAATGACGCCTTTTGTCAACAATTCAAAGGTTTAAAGACTATACTCTTGCTAATAATTTATAAATCACACCCCTGTTTGTCATTGCTGTTCGATAAGGTTTGTGGTTCTCCAATCTAGACACTTCTACCACCCCCCCCATTATATTCCGTTTATACTTTAATGTATTTCGCCAGTAATTCCTCGGTTTAATCCGATTGACGGATTGATTGCTGTGGCCACTGGCCATTGAGGGAAATCGAAATCGAAAGTGGGTTGGGGCCCAGACCCCACAAATGCCAAGTCATGTCTGCACTAGAAAAGCCAGCTAAGCTACTGAAGCTCGGCTCGCTATCAAAAGTACTCTAATTACACGTTATATAATCGCTTTTATTTTCTTTTTAGCACAGACGCGAGCCAAGGCTGGAATTTTTTTTGTGCCCCAGAAGTGCAACAACAAAATATTAAACCATATGCGGCTTAAAAAAACTGACCAGCAGCAGCAGCGATCGGAGGCAGGTAAACGACCGAAACGTAACGAAACCGTTTTCCGATCAACGGCAGAGATCGGGAACTGCTAACAACTGGAGCTCTGGAGCCGGGGGAGTGAGTATGAATGAGAGACCGCGAACACGACCGTGCTGTCCGGTAAACATGCGATAACTGAGCTGGACTGCCGAAAAGGTGATTAAATTGGACGATTTGTGCACGATTCCGTTTCGAAAATAAAAGTATGCGAGCGCCAACAGAGCGTATGAGCGATTGTAAACAAAATTGTACGATCGTGTCGCTTTTAGCTGGTTTCGTTTCTGCCACATACATGCATGCAAGTAGCTGTAGAAACAGCTGATTGGCGGCGGAGATCATCAAGCTCTCAAGCTCTCGGGAGAGTAAACATGCAATCAACAGGTGCTCCGAAACAATCTCAACAATCACTCTTATGTAAATGATTTGGCTTCTTAATGGCTAATATTCAACACCGAGATGATTGATTTATGGCCTTATCACTAAGCCACAGGCGCTGATCAGGCAATCAATTAATTAACAAAGTTATAAAAGAGGATTACGACTTAATCGCAGAACAAACATTTCAATTGTGAAGAGAGTTCTAAGAGTCTCTCTTGAAGGAGCCTCTTCTGATCTCCATTAATAATTGATTGTAAACACATTTGTCACACGTGTTAGCCAAGTTATTTAAACAGCAAGGCAGTACTATGACTATCACGTGTGTGGGATTGCAGGGTTCTGGGCCCAGAACCAACTAATTAATTGGCATCGGTGTGCTAAGTGCAGCGTGTAGAGACTGTGCTGTTTCGAAGGGGAAGTACACCGTTGAAAAGCCTCTACAAAAAAATAATATTTTATCTTTGTTTCAGGTTCTACTCTGTCCTACAAGGTGCTACTTACAAGCGAATGGGGGTTCTAAGTCTAGGGTCGACCCACTTACCACCACCAGCGCATATGCATGTCGTCGCCTGCTGAACCGTTATTGAGGCCAGGTCCTGGGGCCGAGGATGCTGCAGCAGCGTTGCCCAGCCTGGCACTGTTCACATGGAGCAGCTGATTGTCATGGTCATCGTAATAGGATTGTGACTCATTGGACAGGTTGCCCGCGGTGGAGGCGGAGGAACCGACACCTCCTGACGAAATGGTGGGCTTTGGTACCGTTTGGGCGGGTGACGGGGTGGCGTTGTAGGATTTCATTTCGGTGGTCACTTGTCGTTCCTGCTGCGCATGTGATGTGTGTTGTTGTTTTGGTGTATGAGTGTGTGCGAGTTTGTTTGTGGTCTGGCCTAGTTTGACCCACAAACGCGATGCACCTGTCGTCCTGCGTTCCACTGCCCCGATAAATACGCGGACTGGCTGGCAGACTATCTGCTACTTTGCGAATTCAAATACAAATAAACTAGCTCCACCAAAGCCATGTTATTTGTTTTTTCTTGCGATTTCTTGACGAGTTTCACAGCCGATTGCCAACTAGTGTTGATAACATATCAAATATCGACAACCATTTTATAAACTAGAGCGCGGGCGCTTTCTAACACTAATTAGAGTTGCCACCCAAATCGATTCAAAAGCTAACTGCTTTGAAACTCGAAAGCGGTTACTTTTTAAATTTTCAAGAAGGTTTCTCCGCTCAAGGACTTACCTAAATTGAGTTCGCTTTTCTAGCAAAGTCAGAGGTAATGCTTTTCTCAGCGGCGAAGGTGAACCTCCCGGCGACGATGCCTCCCAGTCGATAATTTGTTGGGCTCTTTGCATATCTTCTAGATTCATTTTGTATTTTCGAAATGATTCCTTTCCCACAGCAGCAATTAAACAAACACAACCGCACTCTGGCGATGTTCGCAGCCAACTATTGTGCGGCTTTATGCATTTCACACAACCAGATAGGCACGCACCGCACACCTGTCGCCAGTCGCCGGAGCAGCGCACACCTTGAATTCTGGCTGGCAAAAAAGGCAAAAACACACGGCACACAACACGATCGAAATTAAACGAACCACAATGGCACACATCTTTGCCATGTAATGAACATTGCTTGTACGCCTGAGGGCTAAAACGCGTTTTGGCAAACAGCGTTTGGTTTGCTCGACTTTGGCCCGAGCTTCACTTTCGATTTCGATGGGAACTAATTTTTTTTTTTTTTTGACAGGCCCAAGTGCGTGGCAGCCAAAAGACAGGCGCGAGGTGAGCCACAACATGCAACAGGCGATCGGGCAAGGCGGGCGGGTGCAAAAAAAAAAAACCAGTCTAACAATAAATACAATAAACTTACAGGCTATAATCTAAATTACAAGGTGTGTTTGGCGCCGCTAGGCTATTCAAATAATACAAGGCAATGTATTTTTTAAAAAACAATTCAATCAGTTTGCTTTATGCGTTTATCTTCGGAAGAACAAAGCAATATTTTGTACATCTACCTCTACAATAGCTTATAAGTAGTGTCTTTTTTCAATGTTACAAGTGCTGATACTTGGATTGGATTTCGCCAAAGGTGCTCAAAGGAATCAAAATTGGCAAATATTCGAGTTTCACGATTTTCACGATTTTAAAGACTATTTAAGAATGAGCTTTTCTACTGCTACAAGCCGTAAGCCTATTACAATTACCAACAGAGACTTACACACTAAACATCGTACAATTTCATGTTCTCGATCTCGTCCAGCGTGTCCTCCGATCCGGACGCCGTCAGATCCGACAGCTCGTCCAGGCACTTCTGCCGCTTGCGCACATTCCAGTGCAGGCCGTCGGCAAGGGAGGCGAACCAGTCCGAGATCTGGTCCTGGGCGCAGATACACGGCACCGGATAGATGGAGGTGGTCACACGGAGACTGTCGCCATGGAAGAGCTCCTGGCGATTGCGGCCGTCGAAGCTGACCCACGAAGTATTGCGGCTCTCTGGAGAAACGGAGATCTGTAGAGGATCAGGGTTAGTGCTAGTTTAAAGTCATAAAAGGAAAAAACCACTAACCTTAAGTTCCACTCCAGCAGGCACCACGATGGGTCGGAAGCTCAGGGAATGCGGGCAAATGGGAGTCACCATGATGGCAGGAACTGAAGGATGGATCATCGAAGCACCCGCTGCAGCCGCATACGCTGTGCTTCCGGTGGGCGTGGACACAATCAGGCCATCCCCCTGCACTGAAGTGATGTACTTTCCATCCAGGAACAGATCAATATTGCTGAGGTATGGCGAGGGTCCTCGATCGATGACCACCTCGTTTAGCACCAGGATGCTGTTGGCCGTCGGCCGGGCATCTGCCAAAGGATCCACCTGCTGCGTCTTGGACTCGTGCTTCCTGTCGCTCCGCCGGTGCATCACACAACGCAGCCGACTCCTCAGAGTCAGGGCGGCATGACCCTCGAGGACGCTGGTCAACTGGTCCTGGAAGTTGTCGAAGCGGAAGGGCGTCAGGAAGCCCAGTGATCCCAAATGAAAGGACATCACCGGGGGCACCGATTGCTGGAATAGCAGGGAGGCATATAATAAAGTGCCATCGCCTCCAAGGCAGACAATGAAGTCGATCCGATCGGTCAGGTCATCGCGGCCATCTCTGGGGTTATAGATTGTAGAGGTTAGTACTTGATTTAGGTTTAAATAAGAAGAAACCTACTTGAAGGTCACTAGCTTATCCCGTAAAGCATTGAATCGCACATCCTCGTTGAGCAGCGAGTCCTCCAATACAGCCGACTCGACCCACACCACCATGTTCTTCTCCTGGAGCAGCCAGTCCACCAGCTGGACAAATGGAGCCAACACCGAGGCATCGCTGACTTTTTTGATCACCAGTACGGTGAGAGGTGGCTTGTACCAGGTGAGTCTCTGGCTGGCAGGGTCCTGGATCTGCATCACCATGGCGGAGTTCTTCATGATGCGTCCACATGGTCCGAACTGCTGGACAGGCGATGGGGCATTCAGACTTCGAGTGCGCCTGGAAGGATTACGAATTAGAGTGAGTTAAAAATATTACTAAAGGATCTATAATATAGATATCTATTTCCGACCTTAGAGCAAAGGATCCACTCTTGGTTTTTACACCCGACTTTTGTTCAACAAAGTTATTATTGGAATCATTAATGTCCTCCCACTTAACATTATTAAACTCCTCGATACTCAGGGAACTGTGCAGAGGAAATAGATCATCCACCTGCGGTGTTTCGGGTCTAGTGGGAAACATTCCTTAATTTTTTATTCCTTTTTTAAGAAATAGGGTTTATTAATAGACTTTCTGGGCTTTAGAAGTCTTTAAAATAAAGACTAACTTTAACTGTTCAAGAACTTGAATGCAAATGGCGATAAAGAAGTGGAAAAAAAGGGAGAAAAATAAACAGAATCACAAAGATGCTCTATACACTGAGAAGATTTTTGAGATTTCTATATAATTATTTTTCAATAAAAAATATTTATCATTTTTATAGAATATTATCTGTAAGTTATTTTTAGGAAAAATACTATTAAAAACCCTATATTTAAGTGCGCTTGTTGCACCACCTTAAGACTTGATTTGGATTACAGATTCCCGTCATTAATGCCATCCCTCGCCTGCCACTTGCCACATCTTATCGCTAGGATAGCCTCTTCCGGCTGGTTGTCACTTACGGCCAGGTGCCGGAGCGTCGGCGTTGCATACCTGCCGCCAACTCCCCGCTCTCGGTGTGCCGGTGGTGCGCCCCATCCACCCGATTTCCATTTAGGTCGCTCTGCACCTTCTTCAGGAGATTGCGCTCCAGACAGAGACGCGTCATTGGACTGAATCCGTCGTGGTGGTGGTGATGGTGATAGACAGTGTGGTACATGGCCTCGTTGGGCAGGCCGTAGTGCCAGCGCTGCTCCAAGCGGCTCTGATGCAAGGTGGCCAAATCGATGTCCGAGAGGCAGGTCATAATTTTTCAGCCAAATAACCAAAACAAGCACGAAAAATATGCAACTGCAGTGCTGCAGTTTCGAACAATTTAATTTTGTGGAATGCCGTCTGACCACATTGTTTGGTTTTTTTGGGCAACCGACAAATAGGGACCCAAGGTTAGTTTTGTTTTCACAATAAATTTGTATTTTTTTGTTGTATTTATTTTCCTGCTTTTAAAAATAAAACACCCACGCACTAGCACTCTCTTGTGGTTCAGGCCAGAAATTATGAGGGAATCCAGAAATAATTCAACGAAAAAGAGAAAGTATTTCATCAGCCAACAAAAAAAAAAGGAAATAAAATAAAATAAACAAACGCGGGTAATTAGGAACACATTAAGTCTGAAGTCCAATAAACTGGTCTCTTAATTTTGCTTTCAAAGGCTGGGAAAGACAATTTTCCACAGTTCCAATTTCCACTTGATTACTTCGCAACAGTTGGCCGGAAAATTTCGAAAGACTGAAGAAACAGAAACAGAGGGCCCTGAGAAACTGTCAACCGGGCGATCGCGTGTTCGAACGACAACTGAACAACCGAGCTGACAAGGTTGGTCCAAAGCGGCTCAGTTTTTATTTCTTTTTCATTTTTTTTTTTTACTCTTTTCAGTTAAAAGTATCCCCTCGAAGCCTTGCCTTTCAATTAAGAGTGGAATTGATAACGCAAATCAATTGCCAAATTCAGATCACAACTCAATGAAAATCTATCAATGAGACAGACCATTGCTGGAGTGGAGTCATCAAGACCATTTGAAGAAGAGTTCAAACGGGTTCAAGATGGTCCATTCAACTGAGATAAGAGCTGGGACGGAGCGTGTGGCAGCTACACCTAAGGTTAACCCAATAGCCATGACAAGTTATTTTATAAGAGTTGATGACCTCTTAGAGGTGGCAAGGTATTAGCAATGAGGGGGAGACATACTTTTCAAACATTTAAATTTTAAAGGTTTCAGTTTTTTAAAAGAAAATTTATAAAGAATAAACTATAACTATAGTAACTATAGCATTCCATAGAAACTAAACTCTTACAACTATTTCTAAAGTTAGGATTGTAGTCTTGGATACATTTCTTTTCAAGATTATATATTCCATTTGGGTCAACGTTCTATATCAACTATTATAAACCATATATTTAGCATCAAGACTATATAAATTAGTTAAAAGGTTATCTTATAATCTACGTAGAAGCCTCTTGATAGGTTCTTCAAATAAAAGTTTAGACTTGATAGAGATATTCTTTAAAATTATCTGAAGAAACTTAAACAAAAACGTAATTAAACATTTCAAAACTTTTTTTGTTAAACTTTAAAACATCTGCTTTAAAAAAATCAAAAAATTTCTTATCATAGAGATAACAAATTCAAATCTATTTCACTTTTCGCATAATACAGTTATCTCCCTTCCCATCTCTAACACTTACCACCACCAACTGCTGCTCATGATAGCACCACCCCTGGTGAGGCCCCCGCCCAGACCTGGAGCCGAGGTAGACGCAGTGGCTTCTTCCGCCATTTCAAGGGCCGTGGCATGCAACAGTTGCCCCCCATCCGCGACGTCGTCCTTGTCGTGGCACGGAAATGCCTGCCCCTCCGAGTTCTTCCTCTGCGCCGGTGACGATGGTGCGGACATCTTTTTGTGGCAGCACTTGTTTCCCCAATGGGATTACGGCCACATTTGCGTCCCGGCAGCACACTTTGCTATCGGGTTGTCGCGGTAGATCAGACACAAAATTTCAACTTTTAACGCATTTTTTAATGCAGTTAGAGACCTCACAGTATTTGAGTCAAAAATAAAAGCTGCGCAAGTTATCGGGGAAATGTCAAGAGCTTGGACAGTGTTGGAAAGCGAGGGAAGGCTTACAAAAGAGATTCTCGCCAAAATTGCAAACAAATTATTATTACTTTAAAATTAACTTAATTCCTTACCAACTAGTGTTTTCTAAGGCTTAGTATGACGTTTGTTAAGTATAACCATATGGAGATTTAACCATATGGAGGTAGTATCTTTCTTTTAGTACTGGATAACATGGCAACAAGGCGGGCTTTTTCAAATATAATAAAAAAATATTTGGCGAATTACCCAGCTGCTCTGCCATTCACAAATCTGTTCGTCATTCATAATTACTTTCGACAAAAAAGTTCTTAAGAATAGCCATGCAAATGCAAATTGACATGACACGTGAAACAATGTTTATTTTTAAGCCAAATATACGCAAACAAGATATAGATATACTTAAAAGTATATATTTGCTCATGTGGCTACGTAGGTATGAGTGTTAGGTGTTTGGAATCACGTACTCAGAGAAAATAGAAAATTTTTGAGAGTTTTAAAGAGATAAAGCATTTTCTAACAATGATAAATCTTAAAAGGAGGTTATTTCTTTAAGAGGGAGCTTAAAATAGAGTTTCTCTTGATGTGTTTTAAGATTAAGGACCTATAAGCTTACCGAAATTGCTTACGCCTCTCACTTATATCCAGGACTCGTCTCAAAGGACGCGGAGAGTCTCCTGGAGATGAGATTCCCGCTCCATCGTTTTCCTCTTCCAAGGAACTGGACACTGAATTGGCCACCATTTGGCGGGCTAGCTGCAAATCCTCCTCGCGCATTTCAGATTTGTATTTTTTTTTTGGGCTAAGCCGGGATTCGACGATGACAACCTCGCTGTTCCGGTGGCGAGATCCAACTAAGTGACTGCTCATGTCTACTTTTCCAAAATATATACAATGCATGCGCATATGTAATACTCGCTGGTCGAGTGGGGAAGTTGTTCAATAGATATAAAAGATGCTGTGCCCGCCCCGTACTCGTACTTTGAATTCATTAAGAATCGCCTGAGATTTACATTTCCCGAGCAACTTTTACGAACGGTCTATATTTTGACGGCCCCTCGGCGGGCGGTACCGAACGATTTATAAGCTGTGCGTGGATTAATTGGCCAGCGGCAAGGTGTGGCAAGTACCTGAACAGTTCTTAATAATATATGCCAGAAGGTAGCGCCATGAAAATAGGCCTTATGCATGGATTATTACCGGTCGTTGAATTACCAAGTGGTCTCGACAATTTTGATCCATTTAAATATTTTATTTTTATACTATATGGACTGTCTGGCATATATTTAAGGAATATCAAATAGTTATATGACCATAAAATGAAAACAAACCAAAAATGCATATCAATTTTTGCACATTTGACCTTCTCTTTTCAAACTTGGTCAAATATTTCAAAAATATGTTTTTGAGCTTAAGGTTTCTATTTAGATATTATATAAGATCATATATAGTATATATTATATGCAGTAATTTGCGTAAAATATTATTTTGTAGAATGGTAGTAGCTTAGTTCTTTAAAAAACTTCTCATTTAAACATATATGGAAGACCTCTCCATTGGTAAACTTTGACTACTTATAATTATAATTAAAAAAATATATGAATTTATACGTTAATAACCATTATGTTAATAAATGTTTAGACCATAAAATTAATAAAACACAACAAAACTATATTCCAAAAACTGTTATCGTTTTGTAACGGTTTTTAACTCAACGCTTATTATGAGAAAAGAAAAACCTGTAGAAAAAATGGTCTTAAAAACTTTTATAGCTTTTATTTTACTAATAGAAAAGTAGAGATTTTTTGTTACATTAAGAATTAAAAATTGAACTAAAACTAAATAAGATATTTGATTATTTAAATTTGAAAATTTTAACTGAAATATGCAAAGAACAAAAGCGACACCTGGTGCTTGCGTTTGCATAGTCGCAGCATGGTCACACACAATATGGGATTCTTTATCTATCAAATTATGGTATTACAAAAAAGCAGGCCGGAACCAAAGTTTCAAAGCTAAGGCGATATAATTTTATTTGAACAAAAAGGACGATTAAAATGGCAGCTAAGGCAGCATTACCTGTGCAGATCTTTGGCCGACGATTCGGCCAATTAAGAGCAGCGGTCACAGCACAGAACGTGAGGTAAAACCGCTCCGAAAGCTTCTTCTTTTCTGTGACGTAATGAACGCACGTTTGTCGGCAATCTCTCAGAGATAGTCCGGTTCCGAAATATTGTTTCTGATTATGATTTGTATGTCCACAGCGCCCTGCGTCTTGCGAGTCAAAGGCTGTACACCACAGAAAAGCAGCCGGAGGAGGCAACTGGCCAGACGGCGGAACAGAAAGCCCCAGCTGGTGCGGCGTCGCCGGAAGTGGAGAAACTGACCAAGGACCTGGCCGCTGCTAAGGAGCAGAACGCTGAGCTGTTGGATAAGTACAAGCGAGCTCTGGCAGACAGCGAGAATATGCGAAACCGACTTAATAAGCAGATCAGCGACGCCAAAATCTTTGGCATCCAGAGCTTCTGCAAGGATCTGCTGGAAGTGGCGGATACTCTGGGCCACGCCACACAGGCGGTTCCCAAAGAAAAGGTAATCGATTGTTTAAATTACTTATAATTAAATAATAATCGCAATACCTTTTACAGCTCAGTGGCAATGCTGATTTGAAGAACCTTTACGAGGGTCTCAGCATGACCCGGGCCTCTCTCCTGCAGGTGTTTAAACGCCATGGCTTGGAGCCCCTGGATCCCATCAATCAGAAATTCGATCCCAATCTGCACGAGGCTCTCTTCCAAAAGGAGGACAAGACGGTGGAGGCCAATACCGTTGTGGAAGTCACCAAGCTAGGCTACAAACTGCACGAGCGCTGCATACGACCCGCCCTGGTCGGTGTGTCCAAGTGTTGATAGAAAGCCAAGCGACTGCCCAGAAGAGCGGCATGCTAGATCAGAAAATTCCCAGTCCCGAAAGATCATATTTTTACATGGCGTTGCGCTGAGTTGTTTGCAATTTAATTTCTTCTGCAAAATTTATGTATGTTAACCCCGTGTAAATACAAAACAAACCACCCCATTTGCATCCTTCGGGCAGCGCTTGCGAATTTAGAATTCCTCCTAGCTTCTAAGTAATCTGTGACGACTGGATTTGATGGCCACAATTTATCCCACACACGTGGCCATCAAGTGTTCCAATTTAAGGTTTAATTACGATAATAAAACATGTGTTAGTTTGTTGAAAAATTGTGTGTCCTTTCTTCCTATCCCTAAATCTGTATAGATCCCTCGGCAGTGAAGTTTTCATCCTGTTCCCTTCTGGTGCTCTTTGAGAAACACGAGAAACCCTCTTGAGAAACCATTTCTTTTGTCAACAGACTTGCAGGTAGCCGAAAAAAAAACACATTCTCGATGTGTAGGTGGGAAATTCAATGGAAATTTAAGATTTTCCAAGGCCCAGCAGGTAGCACGTTCTCGAGAATTCAGGGAAAACAAAGAATGGACTTCCATGAAACCAGATTGGCCACGGATTTTGGAGTTTAGTTCGAAAGGTGGTCGAGTTACTCCGAGTTAGTTGTCCTTTAACCTCCGAAGCGGGCAGAATGACCAGTTTTCTGTTGCGCTTTCTTTGGCCTTTGGCCCTGCTGCAGTGCATCCTGGCCCGTGTGCCGCAGAATTCGCGTTTTTATGGCCAGGATAGTGCAATTATAATCGACACCGACATGAAGATGCCCCCCAAAATGGGCTCCAAGCTGCAGAATGCTTTGTACTACAACCTACCCGTCTATAGGATGATAAAGCAAACTACAACTACGACTACTGCTGCTCCGGCTACCAATTTCCAGTATCCCAAGGATCTGGTTGACTTGGCTCGCAATCGGCTGGGCCTCAAGGTTCTGCCCAGTCTGGAGGAGTTGGAGGAGCTGATCGGGACAACCACTCGAGAGGAGACCATCAGTTACATTCGAAACTTGACCGCCGATGAGGCGGGAATCGCTCTAATGAAGGAGTACCTGGCTACGTTGAACTTTGAGGATCAGGAAGTGGCAGACGACAAGGATGCCGTGGACGAAGGGGATAGCGCTGACGACGATGACAACGCCATGGATAATGATGGTTACGAGGATGCCCCCAAGGAACCCCAGACGACTTCCAGTGTCACCACCACCAGTCCTGACCCCCAAAACAGTCTCTACCAGCGCTTCAGCGGATTCATGAAACAGTACAACCTGTGGTCCAGTGATTCAACCACCACTTCGGCTCCTGCCCCTGCCATACCTCCTCCGCCTGCCGTGGTCTTCAAGCCAGTTTTTGTGGCCCCCTCCGTGAACCGTTTGCGACCCCTTCTGGTCAGGCAGCCCCTTCCCTATCACTATCCCATTCCTCTGCGTCCCGTCATGATGCCCACCGTGAAGCCAACGGAAGTGCCCAGCACAACGGTGGCGCCCAAGCCGCATCTGAACACCCCGAAGAAGATTGAAGAGGTCCAGGAAGTCGAAGCCGAAGTCACATCGCCTCCCGTGCCTCCTCACATCCGTCAGCTGGCCGAGATGGCCAATATCTCGCCCCAGACTCTCGATCGGTTCCTCCAACAACAGCCCAAGCTGGCGCAACTGGCCAAAAGGGTGAGCACTCTGGCCCTGAGCCAGGAGCAGACCAAAGCCATGGATACCCAGGTGTTCATGGCCATCCAGAAGGCTCTGTCCCAGAACGAGGAGCTCAAGCGCCTGATTGAGGCGGCTCAAACTTTAAAGTAGATTAATCCCTAAAATAGCTTTAATATTTTTTCTAAGAAAATAATAAATCCTTTTTATAAAAACTAAATTTTGGTTTGAAAAATTAATTGTTGGGAAGGTTCTAGAATCTACATCTCTGGCCTCAATGGAATGATTTTAAAAAGATACAATGTAATAATTTTAAATGCAATGGTTTGCAAATACTGGTTTTCATATTATGGAAATTATATAAATTATTATGAAAGAAATATTGAAGTTTTAAAAAAACATGTTCAGGATACTTTTCATTTCAAAATGGCTGGTTTAAAATGCAGTTTGTAGGTGCTCCTTTGGGCAAAGCTGCATTTTTATCTGGATTTCCTTAACATTCTCATTATGGAGTCATTTAAAATTAATTTATTTATTAAAAACAAATCTAAATTCTATTGTCAGAATTAATTCTGTTTAAATAAAAACTGTGCTAGTACCTCAAAATGCGAAGATCAAAATCGATAGATTTGCCACCAACGCATTATTAAATACTACCAATTTTCTCTAGCGTTGCGTGCATAACACTAGCCTAATCATAAATCAGCCAACGTTTAATGTTTTGAACGCCTAAGTATTACATAAAATCATTAATATTTGTTCGACAATTTAATGAAAATGCCAAGCCAGAGAATAAGCAAAGCACTTTGGTAAGAAAGTCGATATAATATTTCTATATGTCCTTAAAAAAATAGCACTCGTTCGCCCTGGGAAAATAGGCAAACGAGCGTGCATAGGACAACACGTGGTTCCAGAAAATAAAAATTAAGCAAAGAAATCGACTTAATTTGTAAACGTTTGAAATAAAAGTGAAAAATGATGGAAACCGGAAGTGTGACCGCTTTTCAAAATGGCACTTATTACCTAAAATAGTGTTATTAATATTACTATTATTATTAGGTCTGGCAGCGCTAATATTTTAGACTTGCCAATTTAAAGTTTAGATATTTTTAAATAATAATTGGTAAATTTAAAAATTATTTAAGTTAGAGATTGAAATATATTTCATATATTGGTGGTATAAAGCTAATATTTTTTAAAGAGACATTGAGCATTGTATTTCCAATTTCGTAAGATTATTTTTTTACTGATAAATCATATTTAGTTATTATTTTAATTAATATAATTGCGCTTATATTTCATTTTTAGTTTATATGATTGCCAATAGAATTTGGGAATTTTGATGAACGAGAAATACATAAATTCAATAATACTGATGATGGAACAACCCAAGCAAAGCTGGCAAATCCCGCCAAAGGAAACTGTAATTTAACTAAATAACTACCAATAACAGATAAAAAACTTCAATTTTGGAATCATACCTATTAAATCCACCCAAGTGTAGAGCAAATTGGTTTTGTAGACCAGCATCGAGGGCTTTTTGAAGTAGACATTTAGCCACATTCCCATATTCTGGGTGGAGTTGCTTGGAATCCAAGGACTCTGGACACTTTTTCGCATATCCGTGACCAGGGTTAAGGACTTGCAATTGTGCAGGCACTCGCAGAGCAACCCAGAGTGATCCCGGTGGACGTACGGATGCTCCTCCGGCTGTTCAAAGTTCTGCAACAAATGGTTGTGGGCCGCCAAGCAGGGAAGATCGGTGGCCCGGCAGGCGGTATAATTCGATGGCGGATAGAAGAGATCCACAGTGCAGTTGCAGTACCGGAGGAGGTACCTCTGCTGGCACTCGGCCTGGCAGTTCTCCAACATGTACTTCTGACCCTCCAAGGTCTGGAAGTGCTCGCTATCTATCTCGTAATCCATCACACAGCGCCGCAAGCTGGAGGGCAGGCTCAAGGTGGTTTCGTCAAAATAATGATATACGGCCGAGACGGCCACGTTAGTACGGAAATGTGGCACTATATCGATGGGAAAGCTGAACCACACAGAGGCCTCCAAAATGGTTAACTGGTGAAAGGTGAAAGGGCATACTACTAGAAATTGTTATAATCCTTTAGAATACTAACCAAAAATCCCTTGGGAAACAAGCTCTCCGGAGCATGATCCTCTTTCCGCAGCAATAGCCGTAGCAGTAATCCCGTATTGATTCCCGTAGCCATCGTGGGCTTTCGCTGCTCCAGCTCATTGAAGGCCAAACATAATCCAAAAGGCAGGCGACGTGGTCGAAACAACTTGCAACAGTCCCGGCTTCGTGACTGCCAGATGCAGTCCGCCAGGATTTCATTACACCTCCAGGCCATCTCGGAAGCAATCTCTGTGAAATTATAGACATTCATGCTTTCCAGATCTTCCCCTCGAAGCGAATCAAAGACATTGAATTGGTGAAAACTCAGCCCGTCGTAGGCCGTGAGGATTTTCTCGAAGAGTTTCTGCTTATCCGCCGTAATGTTGTACTGTTGCTTGATCTCCGGAAGCCGGGACCAGTTCAGACGGTTCTTGTTGCAAATTACGACCACGGGAAAGGCTATGTGATTTATGGAGGCGTGCGAGTGGGCCACTATGGTCTGGAAGGGCTTGTTGTGGTAACGCTCTCCCAGTAAGTAGCTCACATAAATCAGCACGGAAAAGGCACAAGCCAAGGCCAAGGACCAAAGTAGTCTTTAAGGAAATATATATTTTTAAAATATAAATAATTTAGGAATAAGGTAGTATCCAACTCACCTCATTCTTCGACGCATGGTGGGCAGAAAAATTAAATATAAACCATGTACATGAGCTCTGGATATGTAGCCCTCTAGTAGTTTCATCCATTTTCTCTTATTTTCCAACTTAATTTTAGTCTGGAAAAGTTCCTTCCGGCCTTTCATATTTGTGGCCAACATTTTCTGTCAATTTCTTGGTAAAAATCATGGCTTTTATAGCTCCATTTTTGGGGTTACTCCTAATCTCTGTTTGCAAATCATTTGCATTTGTTTGAATTCAATTGAGTTTATTTTCAAGCCAATTACCTTCAATATGTCACTTGGGAATAATCAATTGATTGGCAGGACCTCAAGGGTATGTTTTGAATAGGGCTAGTCTTATTAAGCAAGTCCTTTAGGGGCTAGGCTATTTAAAGAAAATCCTAATCAAAATCTTATATCCCAGTATCCCTTCACTTTCCCTGCAGTCTCGGCCTGTCTCTCAAACTTTCGGTTTCAAAATTTTAACGTATTTATTGTTTAGGCCATCTTTTAGGGATATAAACCAAAAATGAGAAGAGAAATCTTACGGCCTATTCGTTGTCTGAACCATCTGAACCTCCACAGATCGTTCGCCAGTAAGTGCGGTGGAAAAAAGAGTGATGGAAAAAAGTCTGATGAAAAAAAGAAAAATGCGTTCAGTTCGTTGATGAAGCCAATAAAGGAATTCAAAAGAAAACCAGGCTTCAAGATCACCGTCGTGGGTGCCGGCCAGGTGGGACTGGCCTGTTGTGCGTTTCTGTTGCAGCGCCGGCTGGCCAAGGAACTGGTCATCATGGACATTCAATACGAAAGGGCCCAGGCCGAGGCTAGGGATTTCAATCATGCCGCTGTGTTTCTGACGGATCCCAAGATTACGGCCTGCGGCGATGGTGTGAACACCAAGGACTCGGACGTGGTGATCGTTACGGCGGGTGTTCGACCCGGAAAGAAGTCGCGCCTGGAGGTCATGCACGACACGATCAAGATATTCAAGGAACTCGTTCCCAAATTGGTTTCGTTCAGTCCAAATGCCATTTACCTGGTCGTGTCCAATCCAGCCGACGTGATGACTCATGCTTTCCAGAAGATCGGTAAAATTCCCAAACATCGCTGCTTCAGCACTGGCTGCCATTTGGATACGGCCCGGTTTCGGTACTTTATCGCCCAACGGCTCAAGGTGCCCACAACGGCGGTGAAGGGTTTTGTGATTGGCGAGCACGGCGACAGTGCTGTGCCCGTGTGGTCCGGTGTGCAAGTGGCCGGAGCGTGCCTTAAGGATATCGTCAAGAATCCGGGATGTGGCCCGGATCCGGAGAAGTGGGCGGAGATCAATAAGGAGGTGACTTGCGGCGGTTCATCGGTAAGCAGTGTCAAGGGTTATACCAACTGGGCCGTGGCTCTCACCGCCGTGGACGTAGTGGCGGCCATAGCTGGTCCCTACGGCAGGATCATGAGTATCGGCACGGACATGAAGGGCATTCATGACATCGAGGAGAACGTCGTCCTTTCCATGCCCTGCATGGTCACCCCCTCCGGCATCAGTCACATCTTCGAGATTCCACTCAGCCATGGGGAGTTCGAAATGTTACACAAATCCGCTAAAATTCTCTTCAAAGCCCAGTGCGAACTGGGACTTTAGACTTTCTTGGAATGGTGATTGGAAAGTTATTTATTTTTTAGGAATTTGCCGAGAATGTTCCTGCCTTCCCGTTTTTTTTTTTTTGGGAAGATAGCCAAGGTGCGAAAAAAGGTTTACTGAAATTATGTTTTATTTTTTTTTTAATTCCGTTTGACAATCAAAATTTATTTTTTCCAACTTATAATAATTATTAATCCAAAAAAAGCCTATTTAATTTTAGATACATACAAAAGATACATACATAATTAGATACTGCGCGGGGGCCCGCATTTTTTAAAATATTCGAAAATAAATGTTTGAAAGAGAGACTGGAAAAAGAAAGAAGAGAGATAGACAGCTAGAAAAAGCGGAACAGAGAGGGCCCTTTGCCCTTTCCACTTTCCACTTTCCAGCCAGAAATCTCACACACTCTTCTGTCTACAAAAATAAATTTCTTGTAATTTTACAAGAAAATATCATCCACTTGAACATTTCTGAGACCCTGTCCCAAAAACACGAAAATTTTTGTAATTTTCACTAAAAATTATGATTAATTTCTTTATGAGTGGGTTGACAATTATGGTATATGGTATGGGGGGATAGTGTGCCCCAAGGTCTTTGGGGCAGGTTGTCGTAGAAATCGAAAGTCAAAGGTCTTCGAATCGAACAGGTGAGCAGCTAAAAAAGCAAGCAAACAATGAGCTCCACAAAGAAATCAAACCCCACAATGTCTCAAGAAATATATTACGAGTTTCTCTAGGTTTTTGGGGAGGCCACTATCCGAAATTTTTGGAGCCAAGGTCTTGGATTGTAGCAGGCACTCAAAAAAAAGTAGCAGCGACTGCCTTTTCACTTTCTTGATTTTGGGAGGCGGTGGAGCGCAACAAGTGCATGACCCCTGGGGTTGTGTGATTGCAGCATCCCGCATGAAATGATCCGGAGTGTAGCCAAGTGTAACAGTGCACCAGGCGAACAGAGGTCGAGCAGCAGGTGCCCTCCATCCGAATATCCAAGACTGAGATTTTCAACGCCTGGCTGCATTGTCTGGGAAAATGTTCCGCTAGGTTTTTGGTTTTTCTATTTTTTTTTCTATTATAATTTTTTTTTTTAACTAAAAAGACACGATCACGCACTCGATGCCCTTTCCCTTAGAGCGGCCTACTCACATTTCCAATTTACTTGGAACACAAAGAAAATAATCGAACAATAGACCAATATTTATTCAACTAATTAAAATTCAATAGGCGCACAGTGCGTGCGGGCAGTAGACCCACACTCTACACTGCCTATCTTGCAGTTTTCGGCTGCGATTTCTTGTCTTTTAGTTTATGTTTCCCTGTTGAAATGCTTTAGTTTTTCCCCAAAAAATCAATATTTCTGAATTTCAAGAGAGAGCGACCCCCATGGAGCTTGGATCGGGATGTTTGTTTATATGTTTATTTTGTTTGTTTTGGTTCGGAAATTTCGAATAGGCCAGCAGCACTTCATGGGCAGTGACTTGGGTAATGACCTGCCAAGGGTGGCCTGTTTCTGACCCGCATCTAGTGGGAAGATCATTTGATGCTCTACTGATCCCAAAAATAGAATATATAAAGAGTTTGCTTGAGTTTCTGTTTTCCTGTTCGAATGCGTCGGTTGATCGCATTTTCGTTTCGTGGTCCGATGCGGATGACGATCTGCATTCATCAAAAATGTTCCCACAATCAATTCGGATGCATATGAACATGCAATCGGTGCATCCGACTGTGACCCTTCAACAGGCGAACAGCAAGGGCAGCCCGAAGACTCCGTTGCACTCGATGCACTCCACTGCAGTTTTTCTAGAGTTTTTCTCTCAGTGGAGGTGCAGGGCAAAATGCATGTGAGTTTTTGGGTTCGTTTCGTTGATTGCCTGCCCGGCTGGGTGCACTTTCAAAATTAGATGCTGGATGCACGTTTTCATCCTACTACGAATTTTGTCAGCCTGTTTGGCCTCGTCATGCTTCGGTGATTTTCTAAATGGGATTAGGAGAGATGATCCTCTCTTCTCCCTGGAAAAATTAATTTGAAGATTTCCATTTTTAGATAATTTCCCCTTCTGGCAACCTGTTCTACTGATCTACTTGGTCACGCTCCATTGATTTTCTTTAATTGATTTATAGAATATTGAAGATTTCTTCTCAAAAAGGAATTGAGCATCTTGTTTTGATGCTGCCCTATTAGTTAATCCGATTTGGTCACGACTCAATGATTTTTGAAAATTATTCTTGGGGATTATCTTTCTCTTTTTGGGAAAATAAGTGTTTCGTAACCTTCTAGAATACATGTGCCCTTGTTCGAATGCTTTAGTTTTGTGACCTCTGGCATTGTTGACAATTTTCTTTCTTCCAAGAAATCTTTGGACCAAGAACTGGTTTCTTTTCACCATCCTAAACATCAAATTTGGAGAAAAACATTTACCTGTTTGGACTCTGGGTGTTCTTTGAGGCATCATCTAGAAATTCTGTAGTCCTATTCGAGTGCTACAGTTTCAGAGTTTCCTATTACATAACATTATCCCAAAATCGCATATTTCTGAATAATAATTCTTGCTCTTTTAGTTTGGTAGATTTTTTAATATTTTTATATAATGTTTGTAGCTCTTGATGATAAAAAAAGAGTTGAAATGCTTTGAACTGTAACTTTGGAATAGGCCCACATAAGCCATAAGCAGGTTGTGGGAAAAACTGAACTTGGCTTTGAATGTGCGGTTTTCAGGTGAAGCTGCAGGTAAAGATTTTCTCTAAAAGATATTATTTTTTATAAAATAATTTACATGTGATATTTTCTGTGGATCTGTTACATTTTCAGTCCTTGTTTACACATCGATGATTTTGGTATTAATATTTAAATTTTATGAATAGCAAAGTGATTGAAAAAGTCAATATGAAAGGGTTGATAAATATGTAAACTGTAGCATTCGAATAGGTGATCATCAAAATGAGAAAGATTACCACAATAGTGTCTTGAAAATCTTAAGACATAGTTGAGCAGCTGCAGGTCCATTTTCTTTAGAAGGTTTTCACTTCACCTCCATCCTTACATATGTATAAGGTGTTACCACCTAAGGTGGCTTGAAGATCCAAAAAACCCATTTTCTTAGATGGCCTAAACCTGAGGCCTTATTCTTTTTTCAGATTTATGTAAGCCTGTTATATTTGTTGATCTTCGTTACATTCGAGTGATTTCCTTGGGAAATCCCACCCATTTTCCCACAAGATGATAAGAATAGTGTCTTATATTGGTGTACTCTTGTCTAGATATTAGGGATTCTGTGATCCTATTCGAATGTTACACTCCGTTGACTTTCAACGCGTGCTTCCATTTCAGTTAAATGGCAAAAGTCATGACATAACTTAAAAGGTTAATGGAGTTGTGGTTCCTGACATGCTATAACCTACAGAGATGCTGTAGTAAATTTTCCACTTGAAGGGTTTTCATGTACCTTCTATAAGTTTATGAAAGCCTCATATATTTGTCGATCTTCGTCGCACTCGGGTGATTTTGAGTATTCTTACTTACATTTCGAAAGGATGAAAAGGTTTTTCTGACAAATTAATATCGAAAAAAATTCGCGTCAAAAAAATCGGGTATATTCATAAGGATTCTATTTTATTTTGGCAACCATTACTGAAATGAAATGATTGAAATAGGAATCCCCCAAAGAAGGATAATTTGCCGATACATTTCCCATTTCATAATTTTTTATTTGGACGGTTTTTGTACCTCTTAAGAGATTCCTTCGAACCTGTTAGATTTTTGGATCTTTTCCACAGACGAGTGATTTTTCTAAATCGATTTTTCTAAATCTATTTTCAGGTCCTTTTTACCAAAATTATGAACATTGTATCCTTACACTTCTTGTGTTTAAGGATTGCGATCCTATTCGAATGATACACTTCGTTGACTTTTATCACGTGCTTCCATTTCAGGTATTAGAACACCTTGTAACATAACTCAAAAGGTAGGTCACCGAGGTCACTCAAAAGGTAAGTATTTGAGACATCTCAATTTCCGGATGCTGCAGGTCCTTTTTCTTTTGAGAGTTTTCTTGCCACCTTTTACACTTATGTAAGCCTGTTAGGTTTGTGAATCTTCGTCACGCTTTATTTATTTCCCCAAAATGATTTTCTGGGTATGATCTCATGGTATGATTTTGGAACGAACTTAGCGTTCTTTCTTTTTGTGAATCGGTGAATCGAAGATTCCATTTAACTTATTTTTGAACCTTTTCTTAAGGACTCTGTGCATCCTGTTCATATTTCCACTTCGATATTTTTTTCAAAAAGGGAAGATCATCCTTGGCAGGTATTTTTGTGAACCTCTTTAATACAGTACCTTTTTACACTTGATTGTTTTTCTTAAATGGAATTTCTAGGAAAGACCACATATTTTCCACTAACATTACTAAAATTATTACTATTTCATGTAATATGTTGTAGTATTTAAGGATTCTGTGAACCTATTCGAATGATACACTTCGTTAACCATTAACACGTGATTACATTTCAGTATACTGGCAAAGATCATGATTTTATCTTTATGTTAAAAAAAGGTTAAGGTAAGGTTCAGGTTTCCATTTCCCAGATGCTGCAGGTAATTTTCCTATTGAGAGATTTCCTTCCACCTTTCGATACTTATGTAAACCTGATAGAATTGTGAGTCTTCGTCACTCTTGAGTGGTTTTCCTAAATTATTTTTGCTTCAGGCTGTTGTTAAAGAAGGATATATTGCCTAAAAAAGATCAGCCTTCAGTTAAAGATCTTGAAATAATTGAAATAGGTGGAAGAGGTTCAGAATGACCTTTTCCATTGATGCTACAGGTCATTTTTCTTTGTTGAAGATTTCTGTAAACCTGTTAGATTTTAGCATCTTCGCCACACTTCAGGGATTTTCCTAAAGTAAATTTTCAGAATATATGTATACATTGTTTTCTACAAAAATATGAGGATTTCATTCTTAACCTAAGGACGCTGTGATCCTATTCGAATGCTACACTTTGTTGACCTTTGACACGTGTTTCCATTTCAGTTTATTGAAAAATCTCATAACAGAAATAAAGAAGGTTAAGGTAGTTGAGGGGACTCATTTTCCAGATGCTGCAGCATTTTTCTTTTAAGAGTTTTCTTGGCACCTTTTTTTCTTATGGAAACCTGTTAGAATTCAGCATCTTCGTCACGCTTCAGTGATTTCCCCTAATTGATCTTTTGGGGAAATATGATACATACATATGTAAGAAAATCAAGACTCTTATGTACTCTATGAACCAATTTGTTCGGGTATTATATACTTTTCTAATGGATGCTGTTCTTATGTCTTGTTCATATTTAACACTTCGGTAATCTTTCTTTAAAAAAGATCATACTTGATTTTTTCTTGAACCTTTCCAATATTTATGTAAACCTGTTCGAATTGAGCATCTTCGTCACGCTTCAGTGATTTCCCCTAATTGATCTTTTGGAGAAATATTAAAGATAGAATTCCATTTCCAAATGAGAAGAAAATGGATTCTTTTCAATAATTCTGTAAACCTGTTAGATTTGTGCATCTTCGTCACTCTCCAGTGATTTTTTTGAATAGAATTTCCAGGAAAATCCATAAATTTCCTCCACAATGATTACCTTTGTATCCCTACTTCGGGTATAAATTTGTGGTGTTTAAGGCTGCTTAATGCTTAAATGTTTCAAGAGGTCTTCAAAGAGGTGACTCATTTCTCAGATTCTGCAGGTAATTATTCTTATGTCCTTCCATCCTGTAAGCCTGTTAGATTATACATTCTCGTCACGCTTCAGTGATTTCTCCTAATTGATTTTCTTGGAATATCTCATAGATATATGAGTATCTTGACTTGAACTTCCCATTCAAATACCCCTACCCCTCGTCATGCTTCAGTGGTTGTCCCTAATTGATCTTTATGCGAAATATAATACAAGGACACCTACTTTTCCGGGTATTATTTACTTTTTAAGGATGCTGGAGTTTTCAAATGTTTCAGTTTTCAAAAGTATTTTTCAGTGATCTTTTTAAAAAGGAAAGAACGTCCTTAGCAGGTGGCTTTTCTTCAACCTTTTCAATACTCATGAAAACCTGTTAGATTTGTGCATCTTCGTCACTCTTGAGTGGTTTTCTTAAATAGAGTTTCTATGATTTTCATCCATATGATAAGCATCGTATCCTTGCACATTGTTTTGAGTGTTTAAGGCTGCTGTGATCCTATTCGAATGTTACACTTCGATGACCTTTGACACGTGCATAAAAAGAATCTCATGTCATGGTTAAGAAAGATAATGGATTCCAGATGCTGCAGGTTATTCCCTTTACGAGAAAATTCCTTCCACCTTTCAATACTTATGTAAACCTGTTCGATTTGGGCACTCTCGTCACGCTTCAATGATTTCCCCTAATCGATTTTCTTGGAAATGTGAGTATAACTTGAAACTCCCATTCAAATGCCCCCCGAAGGTTCATATGCCACACTTTGGTGATGTTTATCACCATTTAAATCACCATTTATCACCATAAAAAAGAAAGATCTTCCTTGGGAGGTGATTTTCCGTGAACCTATTCAACACCTGATATACAAATTTGTGCATCTTTGTCACGCTTTTGTGGTGTCCCCTAATTGATTTTCTCGTAAAACATTATAGAAGGTATTTTCTTTTGAACTCCTATCCCTACTTTTCGGCTATTATTTTCTAGTACTAAGGATGCTGTTGTCCTGTTCCTATTTTACACTCCGGTGATCTTTATCGGGCGTATGATGACTCTTGAAAAAGGCCACCACCTCCCATCCTGGGCAGGTGGTTCTCCGGTGATGTTTTAAAAATTATGCTATCCTGTCAAACTTGTTTATCTTTGTTATGCTTTAGAGGATTTTAGTTGTATTTATTCCCATTCCCTAATAGTTTTGTTTATTTCCTTTATCCCCATTGGGGTAAATATTTCCTGGCTTTTCTTTGGAGCAGCATCATCTTAAGGATGCTGAGTCCCTATTAGAGTGATACAGTTCGGTGATCTTTAACCCTTCCTTCGAAAAGTCAATTAAAGAAGCTATCTATAGTGGCTTCCTTTAATTGAACTTCTGGGAAAACCTTACAGATGGCATTTTCTTCTATCTCCTCCTATCTCCTAATTTTCGTCTATCATTTTCTAGTCCTTCGGATGCTGTAGTCCTGTTCTTATTTTGCACTTTTGTGATCTTTATCGGGTGTATGGTGATTGTTAAAGGAGGTCACCAACAGCAGGTCCTGTGCAGGTAATTTCCTGGCGTTTCCTTGGTTACCTACTCAAGGATGCTGAGTCCCTATTAAAGTGATACAGTTCGGTGATCTTTAACCTTCCTTCGAAAAGTCAATTAAAGCAGCTATAGAAAAGGGTTAGAAAGTATCAAAAGTATAGCAATCGAATAGGCGAACATAGAAATGAATAGATTCCAAATATACTAAAATATATTTCAAAGATGCTGTGTTGTGGATCTCTCCAAAAGTAATCTACCTGATTTTCATGAAAACCTGCTAGTTTTTGGTTTCGTTTTCGCTTGGATGATTTTCATCTCAATGTAGTTTTCCATAAATGATTTTCTTCTTTCTTCATTCATCTTGATTAAAAATATGTATATTTTAATTGAAAGTTATGTAAAATGTAGCATTCGAATAGGCGAACAACAAATTTAGAAAGTTAAAAGTAAACACTCAGACTATGTATATTTTTAGATGTGGATGCTGTAGAATTTTCCAACATAGAATTTCTTGTTTTCTGTTGAAAATTTTTAGATTTCCTAATAACCTGCTAGAAAATGCTGATGACCTGCTAGTTTTTGGGATTCTGGCTGTGGTCCATTGTTTTTCATTTTGAAATAAATATCTCTGACCCCCCACCCTATTCATGTTGTGGATTTTATGAGCCACATGCCACTTAATGAATTCCCTAATTTGTGGCATCATTTCTCCTGCTGCGTTCGTGTGTTCTGGGCCTGCGTGGTAACCAGTTCTTCGGTTAAATGCGATCGCGGTTGGATGATTTTTTCCCAGCCTGGGAAGATGCTGCTGCCGCCGTCTGCCATCCGCCCTTGGGCACTGTTTCTTCTCCTTGCCACAGTTATGTGGCATTTATGTTGCTGCTGCTGCGAACCTGTTCGAAAATTATGCATCGATGCGCATCAGTGGCAATCAAAAGAAGATAATGCTGATGCTGTTGATGAGGTTTTCGTCTCACCTGGCTGCTGGCCAATTCTGTTCACCTGTTCGTTTGCTACACTTTATGCATGGTTCGGCGGTTTTCTAATTATGATTTATGGCTGAATCTTGTGGGATTAGACAAACAATGGATGGGGCTCTTGGAGTTGGCCTGGTTCCCAGGAAGCCCTCATTGTGTCACACTCAAATCCCCAGCGAACAAAAAGCCTAAAGGCTTAAATCTATAGCATTCGAATAGGAGAACATAACTCGAAAATGAGAAAAAGAAATCTGTTTAGGGCCAGGTAGCTCAGGTAACCGAAGACGAATCTTAAATCTCAGCTTCTTGGGATACTGTTCCCCTGGTCTGAACGTTCGCCTTGATTGCACTTTAAACCGCAAGACCTGGACCCCGAGGGCACTCTCTGGCACTTTCCTGGAACCAACCAAAAAATAACAAAAGGTATTCATTTCTTTTGATGGATGGGTTTTTGTTTGTTTTGCTAATTGATTTTGACCAGGTTAACAGCACGAGGGTATAGGTTACTTTAGGATCTCCTGCCATTATCCTTTCGTGACGATCTCCTGCTCCTTAGCTTGGAGTTCTCAACCCCTGTCTGATGTGTTTGTTAATTGTTTATGATCGCTTCCTGTTTATTTTAATCTGGCGTGAAATCGAAACAGGCTCTCAGACTTTCGAAGAAGTGGCTTTCAGTATTTTTTCTCCACTTGAATGGTTCTTGCCCCAATCATCATTCAACTGGCAATTGTAATTCGATGCGTGCCAAAGACCATTATTATTATTATGAGGGTCTGGGCCTGGATGACGGCCTGGTGGTGTTTTCTTGGGCCCCTCGCTGTTTCTTTTCCCTGTGAGCCTATTCAAAAACATGAAATTATCGTGACAAACATCAGGGTTCATTAAGTCGTTTAAAAAATGTACTTACCACACACAGCATGTGCCGCCACTGATCGCTGCCACACGATCGTGTTTCCTGGAAAGGGGGCCCCCTCTCTCTCTGCTTTGGAGGGCGTGTCGCCCTGGGGGACCCCCTATAATTTTCCACTTGATAATCTCGCCTGATGATCGCTAATTGGCTGTCAAAGGGACAGGAACGCAGGCCGGGCCAGCAAGTAGCCTCTAAACGTTTCTCCAGGGTTGTTGCCGACCCGCTAGCCAGCCGGCTTCTGTGGCACGTGCCACATGCCACACACTTTCTTGGCTCACTCTTGCTTTCTTTTGTTTGTAATTTGATGCTTGTAAGTGTCTTGGGTCCGAACAGGCCACCAGAGTTTCCAGAAAGAAGAGAAGACTTTGAAGAAACAGCCTGTTTCTTGGCTGTTTTTTTTATGTTTTCTTCTTCTTGTTTAGTGTGTGCATCTTATTGGAAGTGGAATTTGAAATCTTAATGGAAGGTTGGAAGGAAATGGAGATTATAGAGGGTTATTTTCGTAATTTAATTATTTGCTAAAGTTATTTAAGAACAGTTTTTTTGTAAAGTGCATACTGTTCTTGCAACTTTAATTTATTATTCTAAAAAAAGATATCATAAAATAATAATCTTAATTTAAATAAAAAATTTTTTTTTATTTATATTCAATGATATATTTATATTCAAATAAATATTTATCTTAAATTTTAACAATAAAATTAACACACAACCCTTACACTAACAAAAAAAAGAATACAACCCAATACCAGGACTTGCTCGTCCTTACCTTCCAATTCGAGTATCTTTTCGAGTGTAAGATACATTTAACCACAAGATACAAGATACTTGCGCCTTGATGGTTACAAGCCATATAAGGAAACCTTCACTGGCTTTCTGTTTTCCTGGCCAAGATCACCGCTTGAGCATAAAAAGTTCTCACGATCAGTTCCCAGGCCGGGAGAGGAGTCTGTTTCTTGTAACGGCTAATGGCCAAGAATTTCCCACACGTTGTTGACACAAGCGAACCGAAACAAAACGAACCAGGCCTAAAACACAAAAAAAAACCCTCCACATGCTCAACAGCGGAGAAAAAGAACCAGCAACAACAACAACCACAACGAAAACAAGACATTCCAACACAGTCCACATCCGTTTAACGTAACGATCGAGGATCGGATCTCGTTTTTGGAAAGGGAAGTGGAGAGAGTGGCTGGCACTTTTTCCTGTTCTCCTGTTCCATATTCCAGTGTCTTGATTCCCAGTTCTCACGCAAGCACATGCCAAGCCTGGAGAAAGGGTGAGAGTGATGGAGGTAGTCATGGTGGTGGTTGGTGGTTGAGAAAACAATTAACAACTAATTTAAGCCTGTGGATGGTAATTCCAAGATCCCTTATCTGCCAGGAGCGGTGGGAACAAAATACGTTACATTCCTGGCCAGCCAGCCGGTTTTGGTATTTATTCCCACGCCATCCTCTCCACTTTCGTTTTTGTTTGTTTATTTTTTTTTGTTCGGTTTTGGGGTTTCGGTTTCTTATTTTTTTTATTTTTGTGGCTCTTTGTTCACACGCTTAGTGCGTGAAAAAAAAATAAGATACATACATATATACATGGATGTGTGGAGGAAAAAAGATGTGGCAAGAGATGCTGAAGGGAGGGATGCTGTTACCTTTTTCTGCTCGCCTGTTGAAAGATCAACACATTTTTATTAAAATTCTCACGCTCGAGGCAAGGAATTTTACCTGCCAAGAATAAGGATTACGCCCACATTTCTTGTGGGAATTTTTTCGTCGACTTAGCAGTCGTCTTCTTAAAAGATTCTCTTCTTGTATGGAAGCTCAGTGTGCTGAGATTTCTGTCAGCCGCTTATATGAGGTGATGCTTTCAACCCTCTGGGGTTTCACTTTTAATTTCATAATTGAAGATCTCAAGACTCCTTTAAGTTTTTCTGACTTCCTAATAAATTTGAAGATCAGACAGGTCTGGTTAGGGTTTTTTCAAAAGACTTCAACAAGTTGCTTTCTTAAAGATAGTCTTACTTTTCTGATTTCCTAATGAAACCCAAGACGTCGCTTTTTAAAGTAATTTTTTGAGAATAAATTCTCTTAGGATACCAAGGATAAGTCTCATACTCTTAATAACACGTTCTGGTTTCCTAATAAAACTGAAGACATTGCAAGACCCTTTTCTTTTTTTCTTTAAATTTCAAAAGAACAAGTCCCTTTTTAAAAACGGCACACTTTCTAGTTTTTTTGATAGCCTAATGAAAACGAAGACGTTCCACGAAATACCAATATTTTTCGGTTTCTTTAAGAAAACAACCCTCTTGAAAGAGTCTTACGTCTTATTGATATTTCTGTTAACCTAGTAAACTCCAAGACGCTAAGCAAATACAAAAATAAAGAGGCCTTTGTTTTCTTCTCTACTATTGTGCTTCAAAACAACCCTCATTTATAAGAAAAGTCCTTGAATCCTGAAGTAATCTTGGCTCTGTCTGAGATTTATGTTGTCCTGGTAACAGCCAAGACATTTTTGTTTGAATAACCAATGAATACGAGGGTTGAAAAACTTCTCAAAGAAACAGAAACTATTCAGTAGTTTTTGGTGGTAGTTTTTGCCATTTCTTACCTTGACTCGCAGGTAAAAAGGTAAAGGTAAGAAAGGTAAGATCTCCTAGCTGGCAAAACTGTTTCCCTGTTAGCAATTTTAATCAATTCCTGGATGGTTTGATGAAATTTGCATATAAAATTCCTCAACAGGATATCTTTCCAACAACCCAGCATTATCCTTGTTTCTCTGCCAGCCCAGTAACTAAAAATGTTGTATTCTGTAAATAGCACATTTTGTCACGCATTCTTTAAAAAGGAAACCATAAAGTTGGTGTCAAAAAATTCCTAAGGTTTCTCGAAACCCAAAAAAAAATATTCAATGCTCTAAAGATGCTGTGGACCTAGTAGAAAACGCCTAATTAAGCCAAACGATTCTCACGCCTCGAATTAAAATCTCATGTGGCATGTGTTCCGAGAAACTCGAAACCCTAAAAAGTGAACCCAATAAACATGTGTCGATTGAATAAATATTTATTTTTTAAAGGAACAGGAAGCTGGGACAGGAAATGGAAACTGTAAGATTCAAAATCAATTTCCGGTTACCGGAAATTATGTTTCAAGTGTTAACAAAACCCACATCCTGTTTGTTAATTAACATTTCCGAAGGAAATGATCTTGCTTCCGGTAATCCCTAAGATGATCTTTTTTTTTACAAGATCATGTGTTCTATTTCTATTGGTAGGGATTCGATTCCTAGGACACTTGCCAGTTACTCTGATATCCTATTAGCTAATTGTCATTTCAACCACCACTTGAATCTTTTTCCCACGAAGAAAATTCAGCGATCGTTTTCCATTCTATTGTTATGATTTTCCCAGAACTTGTTGCTCTTTTTCAGGCTTAGGTAGAATAGTTTTCCATTACTTTCATGGCCTAGTATTTCTGTTATCCTGGTAACCTATTCATTAAGTCTTTGAAAGAGTTACCACAATTTCACACGCTTAAGCATTTTCTCACTTTCTCATGGTAATTATTATAGACAAAGATATAAAGATAATTTTCCCAGACTATCAACGAGTAATATGACTTGTAGGTTTCTTTTTTCAAATATTTTTTTAAATAGCACCCCTACGCCCATTTCCACATCAATACCTTGGTTTCATTATCACACGAATTGAAGATCTCAAAAAATATCAATTTCCCACAGACATATTCAAAAAAACCTTTCATTTGGAAAATATTTTCGCCTCTTCATTAAGCCGGAAAATGGTAATGATCCTATCGTGTGCTCCTAGCCAGATGCATTTTCCCAGGTCCCGACAGCAGGTAGCATCCCTTACTTTTCTGGACAAATTTTCCTAGCTGGCTTTTCCTTTTTCTGTTCTCCTGTTCAGTCAGTTCTCTATTTTCATGATTAGAGGCAAATTTTCACACGATAAACTGCATTTTCCTGTGAAAATTTTCTCACAAATATTCTTGGAAAATATTCCCATGCAACAGGTTACAGGAAACCGTTTTATCTTGTGCTGCCTTTTCCCAGGACAAAAAAAATCGATCGACCTATTTCGAAAATCTATTAGAATAGAAAACTATTGAATTTTCTGGGAGAACCTTTTTTAATACCCAAAAATTATTTTCCCAATGGGCTGCATTTTCTCAGGATCCGTTAGCAGGTAGGGAAACCCCGTTTTCCATGAAAAATTCTGCATCTACCACTGTTAGTTATGTTATCCTGCTGCTTTGATTTTCCTTTTCGACGCTTGATGCGGAAAATTCACACGGTTTTGGCTCGAGGCCAAGGCAGTCATCTGTCTTTTTTCGATTTTCCCATATGCCTGAGATTGGAATGTAACAGGTTACAGGAAATCATTTAATCTTGTGCTCCCATCTAGCTGTATTCCCAAGGATAAAGAATAACATTTCAAAAATCCATAAAAAAACACTATTGAATTGTCTGGGAGAACCTTTTTAAAGGCCTTCCTATGCAACAAGTCCCTGGAAAATGAGCTGCATTTTCTCAGGATCCGTAAGCAGGTAGAAAATCACGATTCCCACGAAAATTCTTTTTTAGTTAGCATTGCTAATTCTTCTGTTATCCTGGTGGTAAAATTTTCCTTTTTATCGATCGACTCGGAAAATTCACACGGTTTTGGCTCGAGGCTAAGGCAGGCAGATGCCCCTTTTCAGATTTCCCCAGCTGGATGCTGGAATGGAATGCAACAAGTCGCAGGAAACTGTTTTATCTTGTGCTGCCATCCAGCTGAATTTTCCCAGGACAATGGTTCCCATTTCGAAAATTTTATAAAAAAAAACCTTTGTGTCGGAGAGAACCTTTTTTAAGGGTTTCACGCCGTTCCCATGCAACAAGTCCATGGAATTAGAGATGCATTTTCTCAGGATCCGATAGCAGGTAGGGAAACCCCGATTCCCATGGAAAATTCTGCACCTAGTACTGCTATTTATGCTGCTATCCTGGTTCTAAGATTTTCCTTTTGGACACTCGACTTGGAAAATTCACACGGTTTTGGCTTGAGGGCAACATAGGCAGATGCCCTTTTCCAGATTTTCTCAGCTGCCTGCTGTATTGGAATGCAACAGGTTACAGGCAATCTTGTGCCGCCATCCAGCTGCATTTTCCCAGGACAATGGATCCTATTTCGAAAAAATAGTAAAAAACAATACTATTGAATTGTCGGGGAGAACCTTTTTTAAGATCTAAAAAAATTATTTTCCCATGCAACACGTCCCTGGAAAATGAGCTGCATTTATTAAGGACCCGTTAGCAGGTAGGGAAACCCCGTTTTCCATGGAAAATTCTGCACCCAGCACTGCTATTTCTGCTGTTATCCTGGTAGTTAGATTTTCTTTTTCGACATATGGCTTGGAAAATTCACACGGTTTTGGCTCGAGGGCAACAGAGGCACTTTTCCACATTTTCTCAGCTGCCTGCTGGATTGGAATGCAACAGGTCTGGCCGGAAAATGAATTGCATTTTCACAGGATCCCTAAGCAGGTAGGAAAACTCGGTCACCCAAAGAAAACCCCGTAGTCCAGCTACTTTCAATTCTGTTGGCCTGGTAATTAAATTTTTAATTTTCTCAGATAGCTCGGAAAATTCACAAGATCCTAAAAAATGGATTGAAGACAGATGAAATCTTTCCCACAGCTTCTCCGGCTGCAATTCTATTGATGATGATTTCAAAAAAGGATCGTTTTTTTAAAGAAATGGGAGGAACCTTTACAAGCAACAGGTTTCCTGGAAAATAGTCTTTTTTATGGATTTTCAATTCCAGATGCATTTTCCCATGAACATGCAACAGGTAGAGGAAAATGTTGGAAAAACTACCCAATGTGCTGCACATTTTTCTGTTGGCTTGGTAGAAAAGTTTCGAATTTCCAGAAGAATTTTGGAAATTTCACACGATCGGTGATCAACAGGCAGCTGGAGAGATTTTCCCACAGCTGCTCCGGCTGCAGAATCAAATTCTTTAAGATTCTTAAAAAAACGATGTGGGCGGGAGACCATTTCCTTTGTTTGTCGAAAGTCAAAAGAATCGAATGCCTTTGATGAATCACAGGTCGCAGCTGCCCATTTTCCCAGACACCTGCCAACAGGTAGACTGTTCTGTAGACTATTCTCTAAATAAGCTGCTAAAATAGCTGATCACCTGGTCTATGAGTCTTCTGATATCACCACAAGCTACAAATGTTCACACGCTCCTGAGAAGATTAGGGATACACGGAACGGACTAAAGCCATTTTCCCACAGCTGCTCCGGCTGCAAGACATCCTTTTGTTCTTCGGCAACAGGTAGGTCCTGTGAAAATGTTGCATTTTCCGCTCCTCTCCTTTCTTATTTTCCTGTTCTCCTGTTGAAAAATCGATAATTGAGATAAACATTTTGGAAAGTCTCCCACGGTCGCATCTGCTTTTCTCACACAAAGGATCATTTTCCCAGAATTCCCATGCCGTTTTCCAAATTTTGTCTACCTGCTCGTGTCTATTTTTCCGAGTTTTCCGAATCACCTATGAGTTTTTCTGTTCTCCTAATCAATTTTTTCCATGGTTTCCCAAGCATCTGGAATATTTCACACGGTCAACCCGTGTCTGGAGATCTTCGGCCTTTTGGACGCACTTTTCTATTCATTTTTAAGATTGTAGCCTGTGCCTTTCTTCTCACGCATCTGCCATCAAGATAATGGAATGCGGGATCGGTAAAAACTATAATGAAAACCTCACACAAAGCAGATCCCGGCTTTCGGAATTCTTTGAATTCTGGGATTGGGTTCTCTCAGCGGCTCCCTTTGAGCATCTGCGTTCTTCTGAGCTCTTGCAGGTACCTGGTAAAGGTCCACTTATGTTTTTAGACCTCTAAGGTCTGATTCTGCTCTCCTGTTATATTTTAATTAAAATTTCCTGTTAAGATTATTTTTTTTATATTTTATTTGAACCTCAATTCCATACATCCCATATGCTTATTGCCTCCATGGAATGGATTTTTGATCGTAAGACTTTTAAAATCCCTTTCTCGGATATCTAAACGCATTTGGTTGGCGCATCGCGAAGTGCAGGACATTATGCCACAGGATCTCTGACCGGCAATACAGTCGTTAATAAGACGCATCGAGGATCCGAGATTATTGCTGGTTGTGTAAAGAGTATTGAAGGCACAAACCCAGGCCATTCGAATCCTCGTCTTGGCGCTGAAATCGGCCTCATCCAAATGTTTGTGAAAGGAGCTCCAGAGTCGGGAAATATCCATATCCAACGAGGAAATCTGCGAAAAGAATTATCATTAATTCTATTAGCCTTTAAATACTACTTCTATAACCTACCGATTTTTTGATACAATTATTATAATCAGCTTGGGATTTCCTATGGCCTATTTGGCAGCTTCGTTTGTGGTTCCCAAATGTGTGAGTTGCCTGGGACTTTATGGAGGAACAGATGTGTTTGGCACTACTTTCAATGCCATTAAAATAGGTGTTAGCAGTCATTAAACACTCTGTCATGGAGGCCCCGGCCTGATAGGTCGAAGGGATCACCGAACTGTAATTTCGGACACACTGTCGGTGCCAGGAGTCGATAAACTCGAAGGGCTTCAGCTGAGACCAGGCATCCTGCACGCGGCTTTTCAAAAGATCCTTTTGCAGATCGATACCACTGAGTTCCTTGGCAAATCCTTGCCGGAAGTCAGCTAGCATATCCTCACATTTTTTCACTTTCGCCTCATAGTTGGTCTGGTAAAGCTGCAGATACTCCACCATGGACTCGGTGACATCAAAGTCCCGATCCCGATGGGTTGACACTCCAACTGCCACAATTATAATCACACCAATCACAAGTTCTACTTTCTGCATCTTAAAGTTGATTGAAAAAAGTGGAGATTCAAGCGGTTTTTATAGCAACTTCAGTTCAATAGAAAAATGTTTACTGTTTTTTCAGTTGGCTTTAAGTAAATAATAAAGCTTCTTTGCTAAATAAATAATTGAATGAATATTTGCATTTAACTTAATTCGTCTTTGTTATTTTTTAGTCTGGAAAGCCGCAAAATATATATTTCTCTTATTTATTTAAATTTTTAAATCTTTAACTGGCATTTGTTGGCTTTAAAACAGATTATTTACTTCTCTTTAATTTATAAACCATTTAACATGCTTTCTTGATCTTTAAAATTTATTAATTCCACCTCAATTCCATACAACTTGGATGCTGGTCCGTGAATTTGAACGGATTCTTGAGGGTTTCGTTGCGTAGATCGAAGTCCTTAAGGCTCACTGTCTTTCGAAGGGGACAACCCTCATCGCACAAGTTCAACCCACACACATTTTTATTTTCAATGCAATCGCTGACAAGTCTTAGAGCCACTTCCACCTTGGAGGTGGTGGAGTAAACCTGGTTAAAGGCACATTGCCAGGAGGTTCTGATCTTTGCATCTGCGGTGCACTCGGCACTTTTCAGATATGTATTAAAGTTGTTCTGACTTGTCACTGTGTACTGGTTGGTGTCAGCGATCTAAAGAGAAAAATATTTAATAATATTTTAATATTTAAAAATGTGTTTGTTACTTACCACTTTTGTCACACATATAGTGTAGTTCAATAGGGCTGTTGTGTAAACCTTGTTACAATTGGCCAAGCCAGTCTTCAGAGTTTTGTCGTAATAGGTCTTCAGGGAGTTGTAGGTACTTTCCGCATTGTTCAAAACCCCAGTGATTGCCTCCGGACATTTGGCCATCGCTGTTCTCATGACAGTCACCGTTGGAATAGTGGAGGTATAGTTCTGGACACACTGCTTGTTCCATCCGTCGATCAGGGCGATGGGATCCCACTGGGCAGATGCCTGCTCCAGTTTTTGTTGCAACAAATCAGCTTGTACGTTTATCACCTCTTGTCTCTTGGAGAATAAAGTCCGAAAGCTGGCCAACTGATCTTCGAAGGACTTAACTTTGGCATCATATTGGCGTTGATTTTGCAAGATATAGCCGTCCAGGCTCGAAGATTGACTGGCGACTAAACTGAATAGTCCCAAGCTAATTAATAATACTTGCAGGCTTCGCATTTTGACTGACTGAAGGGAGAGAGCTTGGCAGAGCTCTTTTTATATACGATTTCTTATCACCATTGTGGTTCCCCGAACGAAAGCATTATCAGCTACGACCTTATAATATATTGCATTTTTAAAAAACAAACTTAAAATATTTCTCAGCTCGGCAAATGTTTACATTGGGTTTGTAGAAAACCTTTGGAGTTCTAAAGAATTTTTTAAGAAAGTGTGCTATCAGTATTTGCTCTAGAATCAAAGATAATATTTTTCTAAGAGTTGTTAACGAAATTATTTAACTGGGAGATATACCTTTTATTTTTTTTAAAGTGGGAAAGCCCATTAAGTTGGATTTTGTCTCAAAGTGAATTACACCAAACGTTATTGTAATCATTGAAATTAGTCATGGAATAGGCATTTTCTCCCAACAAATATTATAATTTAAGTTAAACGTTGCCAATCAGATTGAATTGTTTTCCTTATAAGGTCACTACACCGCCCACGCGACCCGAACTGTCGACTCGTTTCTGAAGGTGATCATTGCACAACGGAACTTTCTAGTATTTCCATATTTTATTTGCTATTTTTTTTTATTAAGTGTACAAATAAATATCATAAAAATTAATTAAAACGAACGCTTAGGTTAGGGGGAGAGAAGTACATAGGTACAATGCGAAACCAAAAGAACAAACACAACGTGAGCAATATTTGCAGGATTAGCTTGGACTGTGGTACAGGTACAGGATCACAAGGAGTACGAATCTCAGTTCTTGATCAGTTTGAAGCGAGAGGCCTCCGCGTAATCCCGAGGATCGGAGAAATTCCTTTCCGGCTTGATGCGAACATCGTTCGGGTCGGTGACGAACTCTCCACTCCATACGGGCGGCAAAATGGTAGGATCCGTATTGTAGTCGAAGTAATCCTGATCATCGGAACGATTGCGTTCCGGCTTGATGCGTGTCTCTCCGCTCTTGACGAAGGTGCCGTCCCACTCGGTGGGCAGGACAATGGGCTCCGTGTTGAAACCGTAAAAGTTGTTGGTATTAGTGACATTCTGGTTCTGGCGCCGGATCTTGGAGACGTTGTTCACAGCTCCCTCAGGATATTCGAACTTTCCGTTCCAGCCCTCGCACTTGATCGGGATATAATCATCTTTCCTGCGCAGTGGCATTTTGGATTATTTATGTTATTTAACTTTTTATTAACTTTTAGTTTTTAGAGGTGAGGATCTTGTCACTCCGCGTTCACAAACACGATTGAGTCGCTTTTGAGCTGGTCGTATTCTAAAATATGATTTCACCTTGTTTGAGCGAAAAAACTTGTCATGTAAATGATTGTTATTTGCCGCAGAGAGTCGACCCCCGCGATTTGCCTTTTCGAATAGGTATTTTGAATTGCTGACGTCAGGGGGGCAGCTTGGTGAGCGGTTTCTTCCGACAGCTTCAAACGGGTTCAGGCACTGAGAGAAATATTTTTCTTGTTTTAGGTTTAATTAAAAAAATGAATACATAAAGTATTTTTTTTAGTTTTAAAAATATTCCAAATAAAAATTACTCATACGCTTAGTTTTAAAGTCTGTTCTGTTTAAATATTTATTAATTATTTTTTGTTTTTAGTTACTTAATATATTAGTTTATAAGTTTTAAAGATAATAAAAAATATATATATTATGTTTATTTTGTTTATAATTTCATATTTCGAAAACTTCAAAAAATATTACGTATACGAAGAGTTGGCCATTTTTTCGAATAAAAGATTTAAAAATTGATTGTATAGTTCCTTGTTTAAAATTTATTTTAAGATTTCTTTAAACATTTAAACTAAATATAATAATAAAAACAATAACCAGATCAATAAAAACACTTTATGAATAATTTTAACAAAAAAAAGTATACGCCATGTGGGCCAGTGCTGTAAGCGGTTTTGTTAAGTGCTTTTGTTTGTTTTTATTTTTAGAGTATTTGGAGCCCTTATATCTATAAATATAGTATTTTTCGCAGTGTCATGCCAGGTAGCCTCCTCCGCAGGTTCGCACCTCGCTCGGTGGCAGACAATGGCGCGTCGATCGGCGCTTCGCCTTATAAAGTCATCGCGTCTGGCAGCTCAATGGTGGAGCACGGCTTCAAGCTCCGCCGGAGAGTTATGGTTGCTTTGCCTGTCATAGGTGTCTTATGTAAACATATGGATTATATCTTGATTGCCAGCAGATTAATATGATTCATTCGACCCGGCAGTGCATAAGATTTATTCTGGAGGCGTTCCACAATTAGAACTTGCCTCCCAGTGCCGCGTTCTGCTGATTTATTTTTGGATAATACACGTTAACCGATCTATATAGATATTGATATTGTTTACGTTTATGAGGAAAGCTGGCAGTGACCTTAGAAGGTATTGCATTAATTGGCTTTTTATTGCGCAGAGCCTTTAAAGGTCATTTGGCTGGCACGACTTCAGAAAGTGATCTCTGATTAGAAAGGGAGAAGGATTTTTTATTTAAAAAATTATAATATTGAAATTATCATATATTTAGTTATTATTAATCTTATTAATCATGAATACCGAAATTAGTTAATACTTTAAAATAATATATAAACTGTAGAGAATTATTTCAGAATAAATATATTTGGTTATATACAAAAATTATCTATTTTTAAATTTTAACAAATTTATACCTTAAATAAAATTAAGAAATTCTTAAAGACTTAAAAAATGATAATTGTTTTATTTTCATGTAGCTATTTATTCTTGCTGTGTAGCCAATAAATTCCTGACCCTACTCAACCCGGTTAAGCCCACAGACCCTTCCCCTCGACACACCTGCCAGCCATTAGTCATTTGTGGCGCTGGTTCGTGTCCATGCTAATTGCTCGACTCATCGGCGGTTGCCAATTAAGCATCGAGCACGGCCATGGCCATGGCCTTTTGCAAGAGGAAAGTGGTTCCCACATGGCCGTGGAACTCCTCCGGCTCTATCTCCATCGAGGCCATCGCGCTGCTATCAGCGCCTCCTGCCTCCTGCCGCCAGCCGTCCCATTCCCCCGCCTGCTCCACAATGGATGCGTGGTTGGCTTACCTGTGGATTGGACTCCCTCGCGGGTCTATCTTCCCATCTTTGTCTAGGCGGGGTAAGCCTCTCCCCCAGCTATCTCGCTTGCTCCTGCGGTCAGACTCCTGCGCCGCCGCCTCGTTAGAAGAAGCAACAGCAGCAGCAGCAGCAGCAACGGCAGCAGCGACGGTGACTGCGACTGCGACGGTTAGTTAAACTTTCTCATTTCGGCGCTGGAAGAGCAGAATGGCCTGGCTGGCTGGCTTGGCTGGCTGGGTTTTCTGTTCAGCGTCTGCACATTGCTGAGCGCCTAGTCGAAAATCCAACTAATTGCTTATTTTAACCCCTTGAAAACGGGGCGAGCACAGACACACGCACACACAATAGAGTCCGGGTCTCCGGGCTTTCATGTTTATTAATTAACAACACAAAACCCCCCCCCAAACCAACAAAAGGCCGTACACGCACACACACACACACTCGAATACCCAACACACACACCCATACCACACTCATACACACACACGTACAAGGCTAAATCCAAGAGCTGTCTCTGGCATTCATTAGTGTTCATTAGTGAAACAAAATGCTCATTTACTTAACTACTCCCGGAGACCATAACGAGAGTTTGGCCGCACAGCCCCAACCTCCTCCTCCAGCTCTACCTCTACCTCTACCTCTACCTCCTCCACGAGGCACCTACCACTTCCCATCTCTTCCGCTCACTCGCTGCACTTATCGGCACTCGGCAAGTCACTCGGCTCCTGCTTGTTTGGCCATCAGTGCCTCCCGACTGCCCCTTTAGGCCCCCACCAACTATACACTATTCGCTCTCCACCTCTCTCTCGTGTTGCCAATTAAAATTCCACTTATGCCAAGTTAACTCACTTGGCTCGTTAATTGTTGTGGCTTTTTAATTGGACCCTTTTTTTCTCCTGCGCCCAACTCTCCGATTCAATTGAACAACGAGAGAAACAACAACGTTTATAATGAATGGCACGGCATGGCCTGGCATGGCATGGCCAAAAAAAAAAATAAATAAAAAAAAACTTGTGGGTGCTATGCATCCATTTAAGCCAAAAAACCCCGGGCTACCCCCCTCTGACATGGCCCCAACCATCTTTTCAGCCTGGCCCAGAACCAACTCCTCGCTCACTGACCAGGTTTTCCTTTTCGTTTTTTCAATGTCCCATTTCGTGTGCATATCCATCGACAGGGTTGTCGATTTTGGCAATTGATATGGATATCTATTCAAAATAGAAATAGAATATAATTAATTACCTACTTAAATATAGAAATAATATAAATTAATTAACATTAATATACATTTTTTAAATATATTTATATAAAGATATTTTATAGTTAAAACTAAGAGTTAACGGTAGGCTTTATATAGTTATTCGGGATAATAAATTCATATTAATGCTTATATAGTATATATAATATATACTCATTAAACCATAGCTTTAATTTATTTTGTATTATTAACTAAAAGGTATCATCTCTTTAAACGAAATGAAACGAATTTAAACTATATTAAATATGGTTTCATAGTATAATATTATCAATATATTTATGGGTTCTTTTTAATATTATCATTTTTTTCGAAATGAAAATTGTAACCACAATTCTTTTTAATTCACTTTTTGCATATTCAATCCACGTACAAATTTTAATCAAAAAGTGAATTAAAAAGAATTGTGGTTACAATTTTCATTTCGAAAAAAATGATAATATTAAAAAGAATTCTTTTTACGAAACTAAGAATTGGAGACTGAATTTTTAATTATGGTTGTCATTAGCTTATACAATGTATATTATGTTTACTATAGTTTAATTATGTTTTTTTTTATAAAAATATATGCAACAAAAAATCAGTTTGTGAATTAAAACTTTTAAATCGAAAAAAAATTCAAACATTATCCAGATACCCTTTAATGAATCAACTACAAAAAATCAGTTGCAAAATGTAAACTTTTGAACTTATATAATTTTCAATAATCCTCAAATATTATCTAGATACCCCTTGTCTAGATCTCCCCAAATTTGGATACCCTTTCAAGCAGCCTGACAACCCTGTTCTGCTCTGGCTCCATTCAACTAATGAATGAAACCGCAAGCAGTCGAGCAGCGGCAACAACAACTTGAAACAAAAACCCAACAAAAACCCCTAATTAAAATGCATTTTCATTTGCGACGTCAGAGTGCCTCTCCCCCCGAGCCCCAGTCCCTGGCCCACCCCAGGTCCAACCCAACCACCCCTCCCGCAGCTTCCTCTTCCTTCGAATCCACTTGACAGGGGCGTCAGTCAAGAGGGATTTCTCATTGTCTGGGCTCATTAGTTGAGTGAAGTTGCCCGCTGGAGACGCCGCTGCCAGTCGTATGAACCGCTATGCCATTGTACACACTCACTCACACGTAGTTGGTTGGCGCCCCCCATTCCACATACCCCATCCTCCTGTGGCACCCGGGCACCCCCCACCACCACTGCCACTCTGAATGGCTGCGGGCATATTTAATTACAAAAGCTGCTAATTAGGAAACGTACACACCCACGTTGGTTAATTTGTTTGCAAACCAATTAACTCGGCGCATAGTAGCAGGCGCTCAGAAAACCACAGACAGTCGACAGGCAACTCGGACGTCGACCGAGGAGGACGGTGGTCGGGGGCAGGGGCATTGGAAGGGGCAGCAGCGGCGGTAACAGCAGCAGCAAAAGAAACGCGTCAGCAGCAGCAGCAGCAGCAGCACTAGCAGCAAATGGTATATCGGTCCCTCAGTTCGATGGGGGTCGTCGGAAGCCTTACATGGACTTGGTGGCAGAAGCCACCAGCAGCAGCAACAGCAGCAAAAGCAGCAACTGGATGGCTGGCAGAAGGTTCCTCCGCTCCCGGAAAGAAAGCAGAGAAAGAACTTTCCAATCAGCAATGTGTGCGTGTGTGTGTGTGTGTGTGTGTGCGGAAAATGGCAAACTTAACTGTTCAACTAACTAACAACTGTTAACGAACCCTGGCCACAAAAGATAAGCCAAGACATAGAAGAGGGGTGACATAGAACAGAGGGAGGTGGATGGTGGGAGGTGGAAGTGGGGGTGGAGGTGGCCATACCCTAGACGCAAACCCAGAAACGTCTAATAAATAAAAACGAAATTTTAATGAAAAAGTTTCGTTGCGTTAGGCTTGCGAGTGTAATTACACTGAGAGAAAGAAGGGCTAAAGTGATCTTAAAATAATAGAAGCAGTTATATACATGTATCTTATAGGTAGAGTATCTCCATCTTCTTGAAAAGTATCTCTGTCTACTAATTGGCTTTGTAATAACAATTGGTCACTTCCTTTTCTCTCAGTGCACTTTTGTTCTTAATAAATGAGCCAAAGTTGGTGCAAAAGTTTTTGCCGTTCGTTTATTGTTGTTTCTGGCCGGCTTCCGGACGGCACAGTGCGTGCTAATGAGTAATAAACGGGGGAGGGTTAGGCAACAACCACCCCCACCACCACCCCGCGGCCTAGACGAGCGCCAGACATGAATGTCAGGCGAACAGACCCGTCGAGCAGCATTCTCTGCCAAGAGTGAGAGAGCAAAAGCCCCATAGAGAGAGAAAGGTAGTGATGGAGACAGTGCCAGAGAAAGGGGGACTGTGCTGACTGGGGGGGCGTGGCAAAGGGAGAGACCACAACCTTCTGTTCCGGCTCGGCTTTCGCGTTAATTAGTTTTGAGCGCTTTCATTATGCAGCTACATGTGGCAAGCTGGAAGGTGGGGGGTGGGGCACTGATATGCCATCCTGTCATTATCTCTCTGCAGTTCCATCCGACTCCGCTAATGAGCTTTTTAGCTGATTCTCAAATGTGCCTCAATTAAATGTTTCAACTTAGCTGATTACATTTTAATGATTTCTTTTATAATTTTAATTGAAAATAAATTGGAATGTCAGAAGACATGGGAGTACTTTAATTCAAAATATAAATAAAATAAACTGAAACTTTTTAAAAATATATTTTATACCAAAAATAGCTCCTATAATTTTTTTTATTTTTAATTTCACTTTTAGGGTATATTTTAGCCTTAAATGTGGAGTAAGCCCCTATAAAAATGGAGTGCTGATAAGGCTAAATACGATTGCATCGCATTACAAATATTATATATGTATACCCAAACACGTAGCAGCCACCTATGCCCATTTGCTGGCTGCCCGGAACACTTCCCGATCCACCAACAACACTAGTACTAAGCCAACCTTATCACAAAAGAGGTAACAGGCCCCGAAAAGTCAATGTGCATGGCACGTCCACCAACCCCCCGCAGATCCCCTTACAATTCTACGGCACGTGTTTATTTTTTTTTGGGTTATCGCCACCCGTATTTGTTTATGGTAGAGAGAACTCTTTTTTTTCCAGCCACACTCCACCTGTTGCCGGTCGCTGAGCGCCTGATGCGCTGGCAAATAATCGATCGTCAGTTATTTATTGATTTCTGATTGATGGGCAGGCCCTCGATGCATGAGAGCCACCAAGTTCGATTAATGGGGGAAAAAGGGTGAGAACGTGGGATCTTCGAACCCGCTGGGGCGGATTAGCCAGCTTTGGGCATGCGGCAAGCAGCAACCAGCAATAGGCCGAGATCGCCGTCGCCGCCGCCGTGGAAATTTGAATAATATTACCAACCAAGCAGTTACAACAACAGGGGCGCGAGCGATAAGAGCTTAACTTATCAATGCATAAATTAATTTGTATTTTTTGTTAACTTTAGTTTATTCATTTTTGAAATGTCTATAACAGAAACCCAAGAAATTGTATGCAATATACGTATAACTTTTCTAAAACATAAACACTTAGGAGCCTACGAACCCCTTTTTTGGGGAAAAGGGTATTATGGATAATATTTTTTTTCTTTGTTTTTTTTTTTTGTTTTCCATTTTTTCAATTAGCAAAAAGAACTTATGTTTAGGTACGCCTTAGGTCTAGCAATATTATTGAATCGTTTGAAAGCCCAACACCCGAAAGTATGCTACGCCCGAGCGGTTAAGTACGATCGCCCGCCGAAAAGTAGGCAGCGCCCCGTCGACTCCTGCGACTGCCCTTGCGGACCAGTTGCTGGACAGCCTGCGCCGCCGCCAAAAAACTCCGTTCCCCGCCGCCGAAGCGGCTTGGCCAGTCCTAGGATTCGTAGAGCAACCGCTGATAGTGTGGTAGCACCTCATGCCGATGGACATGGAGACTGAATTCCAGCGCCACCAGCACTGCAAACTCCGAGGATATCAGCTCTTTGCGATTCAGCCGGAACACACTCTCCGTCTTCTCGATGAGGCTCTTGAGGGCCTCGCCCTTAACGTCGTTCATCTTGGCGCTGAGCAGCAGACAGGCGCCGGCGCACAGCTTGCGGTTGCTCTTGTTGATCAGGTTGGCCAGGATGAGCTTCTCGAAGTACACGTACGCCTGAGAGATGGTCACCAGGTCGATGCGCGAGTCCAGCTTGTTAATACGACGCATTTCTCGCTTGATGCTAGAAGAAATAATTTAATAATTAGTTTTAAGAATAAATATATTAAATATTCTAAGTCACCTCCTCAGCTTGCTCAACGTGAGCTGTATGGTGGGGAACTTTTCACGGAACTTGTCGTTCAGTTCCTTCTTCAGATCCGAAGGACGCACATAATCGATCACGGAGGTCATGTACGAGGTGAAGGTGAGCAGAGTGCGATGCTTGCCGGCAATTAGTTCAGGATCATCCAAGATGCTGGCGGAGTACTAATAAGATAACAGAAATATGAAATTAATATTCATTTTTAGAAATAGAAAAGAAGAACCTACCGCTTGACCCCTCGTTGAATCTCCCAGGATAACACTCTCTATGTCCATATCTAGCTTCAAGTCTGGAGTAGGACTTGCAGCACTATTCCGGTTATTGTTCTCATACGTAAAGCACCTAAGGAGTGTTGGAGATAATATTTAATATACTTTCAATAATTGTATCTCAGAAATTTTAGAGTAAAGCGTGAGAAGGCGGGTTGGGGTTAGTTGAAGCATCATCGTTGTTCGTTGGATGTGTGTGAAGTTGAGTGGGAGAGAGTGTGTGTGTTGTGGGATATGTGAGATATTGGTTAGTGGACTAAAAGCTTTATATATTTATTCTTTTTTTTTTATGTTTGCAACCAACCACGCTATGGATCTGAGTCTCAGTCGGAATCCATAGCGCGATTGACAGTAAATTATTTTGTCTTATTAGCTGTTTTTAAATTTACCATTTGCCTTGACGTTTGGTTATGGTTTTTGTGCTGAAACGAAGTAGTGCAAAGCGTTAAATGAATTAGCAAAAGTTAATGCCACATAATGTATTAAGGTATTTTGTATTTTGGGTCAACTATTACCGAACCAAAACAATGATAATAACTCAAAATCATATTACTACGAGTAGTATCTTCTGCCTACCAAGCAAATAAGCCGTATCTTACGATTTCTGTGTTATATAAAAGCCAAGAAATGTGCTGACCTAAAGATACTCTATTCGAAGATACTAATTGTTGGGTAATTATCGCAAGCCGCGGCTCTTGATGAGTCAGATTGGCATTCTGTTTGGTCAGCCAACTGGCCCCCAGAACAAGCTAGGCTCTCCAATTACCAGGTAATACGAGGAGCTAACAATGAAGCTTTATGTAAACACTTCGGCTTCGAATATCTGATTACAGTAGTATATTATAAACTTCCATAATACTCTCCATTAAGAGTCAAGTTATATATTAGAAATCGTTCGGTTATGAGATCTTAATGAATGATTCAAATGGCACATAATGGTCATAATGGATCTGGCTGAATGGGTAGTACAAAATGATACGAAATAGGTTCCGAATACGAAGACAAAGACAAATCCGACACCAACCTTGCAATGCCGTGGTTCTTGAGGGCGGCTGTACTCGTAATCTCCATTTGGTTCTCGAAGATGGAAGGATTTGTGGAAGCATTGCCGTGCTTCTTGCGTTCTTTCTCATACTGACGCGATGGTATCAGCAGGTGGCCATAGGATATATCCTGCAGGATGTAAAAAGTTGATTAAGAAAGGGTTTCCACTTTCAAGTTTCAAAAAGTAGACTCACCTGACCACTTTCCGCCTTTTGGATGCCCAACAAATCGAAAGGATCAAAGGGGGCATCGTTGATAGAGCTCAAGGGGCGTGAAGTGGAAGGATTCCGGCGACGACGATCCTCCTTCCGGAACTCGGCCCTAGAACAGAGAGTATTAGATATTATTTGCTTGTAAAGCCAGAGTATAACTCATCTTACCTTCCATTCTTGCCCTTGTAGTACGGCAATGCGGAGAAAATGAAAAAGGGCACTTTGCGAGACACTAAGACCATCCGCTCATCCCTGCCCTGACCCAATCCCAGTCCCTGGACTCCAGTTCCGCGTCTGCCATCACTGATCTGCACCGACTTGCTCAGGCTGTTCCGGAAACTGCCCGCAAAGTTGCCCGCCGGCGTCAGGCTCTCCGTGCTGCTGTCATCCGTAATGTGGCTGACACTCGATCCGCTCAGCACATAAGTACGCTTCAGGCCGCCTCCAACGGCGATGCTCGAATTGGAGCCCGCCCGCATTCCGGGCGCCGTGTTCAAACGGGCCCGCCTCTCCGGCAGCAGGTTCTGGTCGCTGGCCCCATTGCTAAAGGTTCTGTGGAAGGTACGAGCACAAAGACCAGAGATCAGTTAGAATCAAAACGATCTAAGGAGCAACAGGCGCTCAAAGATTCAAGTAGCGTGAAAAACACGCGCCGAGCGATACAAAAACGCGTTGGGCTGAACCTTGAAGGCTGCTTTTTTGATTTTTTTTCGCCTCTTAGTTGTTGCTTTTTTCGAAATACGTTTATTTCGGTGGTATTTATAAATTCAATGACAAATGCGAGCGAAGAGCCAGCCAAATGATGAGGTTTTAGCTACTTTTGGTTAGAGTTTCAGGTTCGAAACTCTATCAGATAATAGCTTATTTTTTTTTTTTTTTTAAATTTATTTGTATTAAAATGTTAATATAATTAAAATCTTTGCAGTACTAGTACTGGGTATCAAGTACTATTTTTATAATTACCAAACATTTATCTATAAGGTCTCTCATCTGCTACTTTTGGTTAAAGTTTCATGTTCGAAACTTAATCAAAATATATATTTTTTTAATATTTATTTTTATTACAATTTAAATAAAATTAAACACTAAGCAGTACTAGTACCGGGTATCAAGTACTATTTTTATAATTCATAAAAGCATCTATCTATAAGGTCTCTCATCTGCCATTTTGGGTTAAAGTTGCATTTTCGAAACTAAATTGAAAAATATTTTTTTAATATAATTAATTCTATCCATGGTACTGACTATTTTTATAATTTCTAAAAATCTTTCTATAAGTTCTCAAGTTCGAAAATTAATCAAAAAATATGTGTTTTTTTTTAATTTTATTTATAAAGCAGTTAAATATTAAGCAGTACAGTACCTGGGTATCAATAACTATTTTTTGATTATTCCAAAACTAATAGTTAAATAATTTGTTTTAACATTTTTTTTTTAAATTATAATATATTATATACATATAAAATAATAATGTATAATATAATTAATTTTAAACGTAGTACTGTAATACTAAAGTACTATTTTTATAATTCCTAAACATCTATCTATAATTTCCCTATTTTTTTTTTTCTAAAAACCAAGCTATTTTTGGAAGTGCCACCCCCATCCCTTGGCTGCCCAGCGGGAGGCCTCGTCACACCCCTCATGCAATGATCGATATTTTCACAGGGCACCAGAGCCGAGAAAAAGTCACCAGCACCGACTGCTACCACTCCAAGATTTTCCATTTGTGCGTATACGGCGGGGTCTAAGGGCGATCAAAACCGAGTGTGTGTCTGCCTTATCGCTTGTGCTGTTGGGCTGTTGTGCTGTGTGTGTTTGTGGTTGTTTTGTGTATTTTTGGAAATCAAACACAAAAACACACAAACATATGGAAGATGAAGGGCAAGCAGCCAGCAGTGAGCAGTCAGCCCAAGACAACAAATACAAATACGAGAAAAGCAGCATAAAATAGTCAATTAGCCAAGTGAAGTCGACGTCTCTGTGGTGGCTGAGCGCCTGGCCGATTACCTTGGGATAATTGGTCTAGGTCGAGGTTAAAACCGGAAAACTCACAAAGTGTGTGTGTGTGAGGGTGGGGGTAATCCTCGAGGTGACGATTTTGCGTTAATTAGTCGGACAAAGTGCAACCAGAGCCCCCAGTTGCCCCACTCTCTCTGAGTATTATTATGATGGAGGTGGTGGCGGCGCCTAGGCTGCCATAACCCGTTAATTAGTTGGAGCATTCTAACAGGCTCGCAGAGAACCGAAGCCAGAAGCTATTTTTACGTCCTAACCATTGTTGGAGGGGGAGGGGGCAGCAGCAGCAGCAGCAGCTGAAGAAGAAGAAGCAGCTACCAAGACTCCAAAATAAATGCGTTTGTTGCCTATGCCCCACTATATATATATGTATATATGTGTGTGTGTGTTTTTTTGTTTGTGTGAAAAAGGGCCGGGCAAACATTTACTTTCATGCGTTTGTTTTTGTTGCTTTTCCGTTCGTTGGTCTCTTATTGACTCGCTAATGAGCGTGATAGAGATGGAGTTTGCTTTCAGACATGTGTATGTGCGTGATAAGAGATAACAAGCGTGCGTGAGGGAAAGAGATAAGGGGCTGCACCCAAAAAAATAACAATGCAAGTGTGAGTGTTTTGTATTTCGGAGTTTTTTTTTTCCTATTTTCTATATCTTTTTGGGGGAAACTACATCCAAACGTAGCTGAGCTCCTGTGATAAAATAAACAATATTCAAATTCTTTCAATAACTTTGATGGATTTACAAAAATTCCTCTAAAAAAGTGTTGGAAAAGTGTGATACAATGCTAATTAAAGCAAGCAAAAACAAATTAACAAAAATTCCTCTAAAAAAGTGTTGGAAAACATGCAAGTTTGGCAGAAAAGTGTGATAAAATGCAAATTAAAGCAAGTTTTAAATAAATTCACAAAAGTTCCTCCTCTAATAAGTGTTGAAAAACTTTGCAAGTTTGGCAGAAAAGTGTGATAAAACACCCTTGAAACATGTTTTTTGATAACGAGACTTTAATAATAAACCCTTCTTATCAGCCCAGTAATTACAAAAGAAAACAGCCTTGTTCTAATTTTTATTTCCTTTTCTTGAGAAACCTACAAGATACTTTTGCCAGCTGTGATTTTGAGAGGTAGTCTATCTCTTTGATTCGCAAATATTGACCAAAAAAAACCTGCTACTAAACGCCTAAGTAAATAAATATGTATACTTTTCGCGTCTGCACACGAGAGCAAGCAAATAAATCGAAAATATTTTAATTGCGCTACCACCCCTCTCTCCCAGGCCGCCCCAAAACCCATCTCAGATCGTGTCAGAAAGCTTTCAAGACTAAACACTAGTGTGTGTAGTGTAGTGTGTTTATGTTTGTGTGTGGCAATCAAATCAACTGAGTCAATTTTGCTTTTATCAGCTGAACTGAACTGGCTTTTGTCATTGTTTATTGTTGTTTTTGCTGTTATCATCGTGGTCTATAAGCAAACAGATGTTAATGGAAGCCAACTCGTTTATATAACTTCCCATACCCATTTGAATAGATCACGTGCCCGGGGGCTTTTAAGTGGCCCATCAAAACAAATCAGAGAATCAATTGAAAAGTGAATAAATGAAATGTTACAGGAGCAATAGGTCTAAAAAAAACATTGTAAAATTATTAAGAGTCTAGGTTTCAGATCCCCTATAATATTTGGCGGAATGACGCACTTGGGGCCTTTTAATCAATCGAGCTTATTGCTCCCCTCACTTCGATCTCTCGATAACGGCCACAGTCCACCTTTGAAACAAAAAGCTGGCAGTGGAAAGCGGCAAACCAGCAAAAACAATAAATATAACAATAACAATAATCATGTTAGGAATAAAAGAATAAAACGCTGGTAAACAAACACCAAAAACAAAGGGGAATATCGAAAAACGGCCTCCAGCTACGGCTACGGCTACTCTTGTTTACACTTTTAGGCCCGAAAGCAATTACATAAGGCCATAATGTGTATTGGAAGGCTGGTCTACATTTCGCAATTAATTATTTGTTTGCTATGAAATGCTTTTGTTATTCGTTAGAAATATGCAGCGATTCTCTCAACTTTGCTATTTATGAAATCCACACTTCTTCCCCACAATCACAAAAGTCACAAAACAACTTGAGGGGGACTTAAATAAAATAGAAACAATAAATAAAACAAGAAAGGTAAGCTTACTTGAAGTGGGAGTAAGCTAAAGCTTATATACTCTTTTAGTTTATATTTTTTTATTTTTTCAGAAGTCAGAAGAATTGGGAGAAGAAGACGCATTCTAACGTCTTCCAAACTCTATCTATTCTCGGGTTCGACTTCTAACATCTACCTAAGAGAAAATAACTTTTTTCGCTTTTTTGTTGTCTTTTTTGAGATTTTGCTCTCTTATTTATTTTCCAAATCATGCCTGACTTGAAAAGCCCTTTAAAAGATCAGTTAACCGAATACTTTCTTTTTAAAAATGAAATCAAAAGTCAATATATTTAAAATATTAGATATTTTACCCGAAAGTTGCTACTGTTTTTAATTTTTATCTAGTCAACGTATTCTTTGATAGTTAAAATAAATATGCCATTTTGTTTTGAATTAAATACATAATCTTAAAAAGAATACATAATAGAAAAAAAAGACGTTAAGATTTACTTTCGCGTTTATGAGTTGCGAGCTCTTAAACATAAAATTTTGAACATATGTATTCTATAGTCCTCCAATTTAAAAAATGTTTCAACTTGATCCTAACTACAAACTGAAACTGAAAAATTCAAATGCTAAAAAATGAGAAGAATCTATTTATTGTATTTTTTATTGTATATTTATTGTATTATCTATTGTATTTTCTCCTCTTTTTAATCAATATTTCTTTCTAGTATATATTAATATTTTTTTAGCATCCTTTTGACCAAAACTAGAATACCCTTTGCCAGGGTATAACAATAAAATATATACATATGAAAACCCAACCAATCCGCTTTTGGCCGCTTTTTATAGCCGAATATAGTAGTGGCGAAAGCCACTGAAGCGGCAGACACAAAATTAATGAAAAATGGCCAGATATGATGGTCGGAAATCTGTATTGTTGGTCTAGACGAGCTCATATAGTCCAAACATATATGTCATCTATGCAAATAAAGTCGCAATTGTTGGCACGATAAGTGGCTTTGTTTTTTCATCCAACAAAGAAGTTGCAATAAATATACAATTGTGTTGGAAGAGTGGATTAGCGTGCGTGTGACTGTGGCATGTTTTTATCATCGTGGAGCTTATCGTGCCCCTCCTGATAGACAAGCGTGTAAAATGGAGCTTTACGGCAGTGTCTGTGTTGATTTTTCGCAATCCTTTCAAGACACACCCAACAAGTTAAACCAGCAGGGAGTTCTAGGGTTGCATTTTCTGAAGAAAAAAAAGTGCAAAACTGCATCCTGCAACTATTCGTACTACTGACACACATATCCTTCCGTCCTGTTTGGCCAAATCAACCCTTTTGCGGCACGACCTTGAACGCCTGTTTGTGAGGTTTCAGGATTAGAACCTTTCGCACAAGTAGTTGGATCACATCTCAGTATGTATAGTTTTGCGAAAACAAGAACGAGGGAAACCGGTTCTTATTACGTCGTCGATTGCATAAAACTCCGAGTCCAAGGTTACCCAGTTTTTGGACCCAAACAGGGGATGGGGGGTTCGGACAGGTTTGCAGCCTCGACATTGACATTGTCCTTGCCCCAGAGCAGGGAGGATGAATGGCAGGAAAGCTCGAACAGCTCAAGTTCAATGTCAAGCTTTGCCGGCGGCTTGCCCCTCTCAGTGGCACGGGCATTAAATCAAATTAAGTGGCATGACGCAACCTCTGTGGAAAAAAGGAAGCCGGCCCCTCCTCTCTTTCATGGAGGGATAAAAAAAATTGTTTACGTTTTCGTTAAAGTTTTTCTGTCCATTCTTCTCGGTTCTCTGCCATTCATTTGGGGGAACCAACTCCACGGCTCAGGTTTCAAAACAAAAACTGGACTGGAGTGGTTTGTTTTGGTTTTCGAATTGCGTCGCAATTTGTTTTCATCCGGCCCTTGGCGGGGGATTCGAGCATGCGCAGCACTTTGTGGCAGGAATCTCTCCCGTATCCGTATCGCATAACAAAATATTTGGCATTGCAACAATTTGCCTACTGAGGAGGAGGAGGATGTGCTGACTCTTGCTGCTCCATTCCGGAGCGGAAATAGTTAAGTAATATTAGAATTGTGGGTATGACAATGTTGGAATTCCCTTGTTTACAAAATGCTGAAGTTTCAAAGTTTGCTATTTTGTCAGAGAAACATTAGATTTGTGGGTAAATTACTTTGTGGGGATACCACTTAGAGGCTTGAGTTTCAATAGAATTTTATAGTTTTTTGATGACTTTTCTTCTTTGTTCTGTGAGACAGACTATAGCTTTGAAAAATGACTTGAAAAATAGAGAACTATAAGCCCATTATATCACCTGACATCAGTCACTAGTCGCCTTATCGATTTCTTAAATAATCTCACAAAAATACGATCAGTGCCACATGTTTTACCCCAAAGGAGATCGTCCGATATGGAATATCAAGATCTATTCAAAGCTATCTTATCAGGTGTCTTGCCTTATATATAATTGGCCATTCAGATCTGATAAGGTAACTAATTTGGCTTTCTTCTGGTGGTTAGCAAATTGGCCAACGGAAACATGATTTGCCAGAACAAATGCCCCTGACAGGCCGATGAAAAGCCAATTGGCCGGGCTCCAAGTGCATTTCGATGACAACAATAATAATGCATCAGGTCCCAGACCCTAGACCCAAAACGGGTTAGGCCACCAGTTGAGTGACACCCCAAATCCCCCCGAAAGAAATCGAAACCGAAATAAAACAAGTGGGCTGAGAGGAAAAACAAGAAAAAATGCCGAGACGTCAGCCGAGCGCGACTGAAAAATTGAAAATGCAAAGCTGCTCAGAAACAAGGTCAGTTTGTCAAAGCAACGAATGCAGCTGGCTAACGACTATCCGTGGGTTCAACGTAACTTGTTTTGGCATTGAGGTGAAAGCTCCTGGGGATGCACTCGCCTCGCCGAGAGCTTTTCGCGAAGAAATCGCGAAAGGAGGCCCCGCCGGAAGTTCAAGGAGGTTTACGTTCCATGCGATTTACGAGCGTTTTATTGGCGTTCTTGTTCGCTTTTTGCAGTTTGCGAATTGCGCAATTGTTGCGTGTACTTTGGCTAGGCTTTTGGCTATAGATAGATAATATCCATGATTCACTTGCCGCTTCAGACACTACAACACTCTAACAAAGCGATTGTAACGCTGACAGGTCATTTGAATGCGTGACACACCAGCGACGCCACAACAAAAGCTTCAGTTTGAGGGGGTAAATGGGTTTCACGGTTCAAGAATTAGACTTTTATCCATATAATATTTTTTAATAAATTGAAAAAAAATATATAACATTTTTAGATCAAACTTTATTATAAGAATGACATTTAACAAAGAGATTTCTGACTTCTAAAGTTTCTTTTTTTAAAAAAAAGGTAAAAAATTAAAAGAATTAAACATAAATACATCTTAGGTAAAGAATTTAAAGTAAATGGTTCCTTTGTGGTGTTAATTAATAATTAAAATACTTTGTTCTATAACTAGTTTATTGTATCTCGAAGATCTGTATGAAAATTCATCAAAATCAGTTGGTGTAACCGATTTGAAAATATTGTTTTTTGAAAAAAACCGACTAATAGAACTAAAAAAGAAGAGTTACTATTTATTTCGGTTATATCTTAGAAATTATTACTCCCAAAATCCCCAAAAAATATACTCGATTTCTTGCAGAAATGAAAAGGAAAAAATATATATTTTCTTATATTAATCAACTGCCTCCTTTTAAAAGACAGAGCGCGCTGGGGGCAGCGTGGCAATTGTTGTTTGAATTGGCTGGCTTTTTGCGGGGCACGCTCTCTAATTCACGTTAATTGAGCTGGCACACGTCGCTGAATGAATGAATCGAGCAGTTTAGCTCACCCCCCTTAAACAGTAGCTACAAATTTGAGGCTTATTTTTAGCATCAGCAGAGCAGCAACAGGCCCACTCTAATTATGACCAAGCAGGCGCCAAAAACGTGCAAAAATTGGAAACCCCTCGAAAAGAAAATGGTGGGGAAAATCTAGGGGACTTGGCAGTGTTTTATTTTCTTAAATATATCGAAAATAAAACAGTTTATAAATAAACCCTGCCAGTTGTTACTAAGTTCAGTTCATTGTTTCGGAATTCGCACGGATTTCTCAGTAGTATTTTCGATCGCTTTTGAGACTTTTGTAAGCAAATTAGAAACCAAGTGTCAATTGGCCGAAAGCCACAGCTTGTTGGCGGAAATCTCAATCAACTGGGGAGGCAGGTGGAAAATGGAGACCAATTATGACGACAAAATTAATTGAATTGAACTAGAATTCCGGGAGATCCAATCGTATGATTCATTCTTGGATATACGTCTTGGATGAGGAATATTTCTTTACAAAGAAAAGAATTTCCATTTTCAGGAAATGTACAAAAATTCTGACCACTTGACGTCAGTTGTCAATCAAGTGGGGGTTTTCTTCAGGTGTTTTGAGGATTTCTTCTTGGTTTTCTGATTAATTAAAAGATATGTTGGGTGTTTTTTCTTATATGTGGATTGGCGTCATAGAAAATTATGTATTTGCTTCCCACGCCCACAAGTTTCTATTTAAATTGGGGTATTTCTATTGAATAAGAGATACTTATTCAGATAAACCTAGAAGATAAAGATTCAGAAGCTTTGTGGTATAAGATACTTGAACTTATAGATAGTTAGATAGATAGATCAGGTAGATAGATAGTTAGATCGAAAGATAGACAGATAGATACATAGATAGATAGACACAAGTTTCTACTTTAATTATGGCATTTCTGTCGAGTAAAAGCTACTCTTTCAGATATACCTAGAAGATAAAGACTCAGAAGCTTTGTAGTGGAAGATAATAGAACATAAAAGATAGTTTATAGACCATATAGATAGATAGATAGTTTATAGACCATATATATAAATAGATGTATAAAAGTTTATATTTAAATTATGGCATTTCTATCTAAGAACTACCCTGTCATATATACCAAAAGATAAGGATAAACAAGCTATGTGATAGAAGATAATGGAAATTATACATAGTTTATAGACCTTATAGATAAATAGATAGAAAGATAGATGGATAAATAGTTAGATATATTGATAGATACAAGTACAAGCTACTCTTTCAGATATACCTAGAAGATAAAGATTCAGCAGCTTCTTAGTAGAAGATAAAATAAATTATATATAGTTTATAGATCATATAGAAAGAAAGATATTAAGATAGATAAATAGATACCTTATAGACCATAACCCCTGAAAATTCCACCACAATTCTTACGAATTTCAAATCTAATTTAATTTTATGAAGCCATAAAGTTTTATGAAATCACAATTAAATGATAAAAAAAAAAGATAATTTTTGTGACTCACCTTTCCCTTAGCGGTAATAGCTTTGCTCCCGCTCCTGCTCCTGCTCCTCCTCCGCCGGTGACGCCACCGCCGCTGCCCAGATTGGACACCTTGAGCGGTATCTTGACGCTGTCGGAATCGCTGCCACTCTCGGCACCCGATCCCCCACTGCCGGCGGTGCAGCCCCGTGCCTGCCGCTGTTGCAGCTGGTTCTGCTGCTTGCTGATCATATTGCCACTGCCCGGTGCCGGAGCACTTGCACCCTGATGGGTGGCCGGATGACGACCCGACGAGGTCGGTCGCTTTATGTTGCGTCGCTCAGCCGGCGCCGATTGGCCGGCTTTCGCTGGCAGGACATTCATCAGGTGGTGACCCATATTTTCAGTTTCACTAAAATGCCCGTCACCATCGCTGGCAGCGGCGGTGCCGGCTGTGGTGCAGTCCTCCAGGCTGAAGCCACCATCGATGCCCATATGGACATCGGCGCTGCAGAGGAGCGGCGAGCATGGAGCTCCTCCATTCTGCTGATGTTGTTGGTTTTGTTGATGATGTTGCTGCTGCTGCTGATGATGTTGTTGCTGCTGTTGTTGGTTCTGGTGGTGCGGATGCTGCTGCTGCTGCTGCCGCTTTTGGTGGTTGTGGTGCGTGGCCGAGTGGCTGCGCTGGTGGTGATGCTGCTGATAATGCGGATGATAGCCTCCTCCTGTGCCGAGTACCAGCGAGGTTGGATTCCTATTATGGTTGCTGCAGAGCAGGCTGCTGCCGAATGTTGCGCCAAATTTTGTGTCCCGGTGGGTGCCATCTAACGAGATATTCGATAGGAACGAGATCGCAGCCAGTCTGCGCCTGTGTCTCGTCTTGTTTAGCGAACTTGCCATTAGGCGATTAACCCTTTGAGTTACCAAGAAAGTTTAACCAAAGTGGTAGGTGGGTGGTGGTTGTCACACGAGTGTTGTTGTTGCTGTTGTGGTTTGGGTTTCAAAAGCAATCCCCCCGTCCGTCAAGTGGTGGAATGTGAAGTTGGCTTGCACTTTTCTGGAACAGTCTCTCTCTCTCTTTCTCTTTCTCCTTCCTTATTGCACTCACAAACAAATGGATTTTGTTTAAAAATTTTATTTATTTTTACTCTTTTTTTTAACTCTTTTTTTTTACTCTTTTAATTAAGTTTTTTAGTCTCTAAATTCTCCGACGAATTAAAAAACAAACTACTAATTCGCGCCATGATGACTGATTTTTTTTAACACTTTTTATTAACTTTAAAATTGAAAAATAAATTTAGATTTATGTTTTTTAAACACTTTTTTTTCGATTTTTTGAAGAATATGCGTTGTTGGCTGCAAGTAGAAACGGAAAAGAGGCAAAAAGTGAATCAATAAGTGTGGAAAAGCTGCTTTTTGGCCAAAAACCGAAGCTTTGGCAGGGTATTCGTGGGATACAGATGAAGTCTAAGTGGGTTGCCATGGCAGATGGATACTAATTTATCTGTTAGATACTTTTGCTTTAATATTTATTTGACTTATCAGAGCTGTTTCTTAAATAAATTATATTTTGAGAACAATTACTTATAACTAGTCTTAAATTAACTCTTTTTTTTATATTTTCTTTAAAAATAATCTGTGATTTTTTGCAAACTGTTCGTGGCAGCTGGAAAACTCTTCTTGGCCCAGAGACAAAGAAAGCTTTTGCTGCAAAAGCTGCACTTGAAGCGGCCCAAAGCTGTAGAGAGCCAGCTCTGGTCCCAGGCTCACTGTGTCACTCGGATGGCAGTCGGGGGCTGTAGGTGGTTGGAGGGAAACCGGCCTCTGATTTTCCTTCTCGAGGCGGCTTTAGGTCCTACTCTGTTTACATTAGAAGCCGCCCCGGCCCTCAGGGCCCTAATAAACCGGAAAAATTTCCGCTGCCAGGTCACAAGTGCGTGGAAAATTTTTGGGACTGGATATCAGCTGATCGAAGGGCACACCAGCAACAACAACAACAATAACAGCAAGCAAGGAGGCTGATTTTTCCGGGGGTTGGTTTTCCACTTCACCCGGAAAACTGAATCTAATTGGATTTTCTGGACCAATTGGAATTGCGGCCCAAACAAGTCTGAACCTGTCGCTTTCCCATAAAATTTTTTATTTTTTTTTTAATTTTAATTTAAAAAATGGAAAAAAATCAATGCAAAAATTTATTTATGACACACACACTGACACACTCACACCAGTGCAAAATGCGTATGACGTGTGCCGAACTGCTGCTTGTTCTTACCACTTAGGATATGCGTTTTTTAGCTGATTATTTAATTTTATTTATTAATTGATTTTCATTCTATGTTGAGAAATGTTTCAAGCGCGTCATATTGGGCTATTTTTAGGGGGCTCGCAACTAATTTCGAAAAAGACTTTGATTTTCGCCTCTTGGCTGCCAACTCGCCTGCGCCTCCACAGGCCCTCTCTCTCTCTTTCTCTCTTTTGCTTCTGTATCGGTCTTGGGTCTCGGTCGCACTCACGCAGCTGCCCCTTTCGTTGCGTAAATTATGCAAAATGCAGGCCAATTACGATATGTTTACAAAAAACTCCTTCACGGATCGGTGTTAGGTTGTTTGTCAATTATGCGAGCGCGGTACGTAGGCTGGGTGAAATTCGCGAACCAAATGAGAATCAGAAAATCCGCCGCAACGACGAAAACATCAGCAGACGGGCTTCCACAAAATTCACGAACGACTGACAGTGTGACCAGCTCGAATCAAAGTAATAGCTTAGTGGAAAATTACTTTCTTTAGTTATTATTTATTTATGTAATAACCACAAAAAAAATGTATTAAAATTATATAATTAATTTAGCAAATAAACATATTTTACCAATATAAATTGACCAATTGTTGTACGGTTTTGTTACGGGTTTAAATAAAAATAGCCAACAAGAAAAGCATATGTTTTATGGAAAATCTGAATATAAATGTATAAAATTATATATAATTAAGTTGAATTTAATTCATTTTTTATAGAAAAGGAATAATTATTCTTCAAGACAATAAAGGTTTGTCTTTGTTGGTTGGTGTTATAAGATTTTCTGGTATTTTTTACCCATCTGTTTTACCCATCTGGCATCACTGTTTGAAACAGCTGTTCTCGGCAGAGACGCGCATGAAAATTTGTTTGCGGCTTTCTCGTGTTGTGAAAATCAAAAATCGCCGAAAATGGCTGCGGTAACGAGTCAAGCACTCAATCTTGAAATCAAATTCGTAAGTATGATGCAAAACACGTAAGCTGACATAAATATAACATGTAATTTCTTTCCAGGACGAGGAAGATGTGCCGTACGAGGAGGAAATCCTCAGGAACGCTTACTCCGTAAAACACTGGCTGCGCTACATCGATCACAAGGCCAAGGCTCCGAATAATGGTGTGAACCAGGTCTATGAGAGGGCGCTGAAGGAACTGCCCGGCAGCTACAAAATCTGGCACAACTATTTGCGCACGAGGAGAAAGCAGGTGCGGGGCAAGATTCCCACGGATCCCATGTACGAGGAGGTCAACAGCGCCTTCGAACGGTCTCTGGTTTTTATGCACAAAATGCCCCGTATTTGGATGGACTACGGTGCCTTTATGACGTCTCAGTGCCGCATTACGCGCACTCGCCACGTATTTGACCGCGCCCTGAGAGCTCTTCCCGTCACACAGCACGCCAGAATCTGGCCCCTGTATCTGCAATTCGTCCGGCGCTTCGACATGACGGAAACAGCGCTGCGGGTTTACCGGCGCTACCTAAAACTCTGTCCCGAGGACGCCGAGGAGTACGTGGACTACCTGCAGGAGGCGGGACACCTGGACGAAGCCGCCCAGCAGCTGGCCAACATTGTGGACAACGAGAGCTTCGCCTCCAAGCACGGCAAGTCCAACCACCAGCTGTGGAACGAGCTGTGCGACCTCATCTCGAAGAATCCGCACAAAGTGCACTCCCTGAACGTGGACGCCATCATCCGTGGCGGTTTGCGGCGATACACGGACCAGCTGGGCCACCTGTGGAACTCCTTGGCGGACTACTACGTGCGCTCGGGTCTGTTCGATAGAGCGCGCGACATCTACGAGGAAGCCATCCAAACGGTTACCACTGTCAGAGACTTCACCCAGGTCTTCGATGAGTACGCCCAGTTCGAGGAGTTGTCCCTGAACAAGCGCATGGAGCAGGTCGCCCAGAACGAAACAGCCACCGAGGAGGATGACATCGATGTGGAGCTGCGGCTGTCGCGGTTCGAGTACCTCATGGAGCGACGGCTGCTGCTGCTTAATAGTGTCTTGCTGCGACAGAACCCCCACAATGTCCACGAGTGGCACAAGCGAGTGACTCTCTACGAGGACAAGCCAGCCGAAATCATTTCCACGTACACGGAGGCCGTGCAGACGGTGCAGCCCAAGCAGGCGGTGGGCAAGCTGCACACCCTCTGGGTGGAGTTCGCCAAGTTCTACGAGGCCAACGGCCAGGTGGAGGATGCCCGCGTTGTCTTCGAGCGCGGCACCGAAGTGGAGTACGTCAAGGTGGAGGATCTGGCCGCCGTGTGGTGCGAGTGGGCTGAGATGGAGCTGCGACAGCAGCAGTTCGAGGCTGCCCTGAAACTGATGCAGCGGGCCACGGCGATGCCCAAGCGAAAGATAGCCTATCACGATGATACGGAAACTGTGCAGGCGCGACTCCATCGCTCGCTGAAAGTGTGGTCCATGTACGCCGACTTGGAGGAGTCCTTCGGCACGTTCAAGACCTGCAAGGCCGTCTACGAGCGGATCATCGACCTGAAGATCTGTACGCCGCAAATCATCATCAACTACGGGATGTTCCTGGAGGAGCACAACTACTTCGAAGAAGCCTATCGCGCGTACGAGAAGGGAATCGCTCTGTTCAAGTGGCCCAACGTGTATGACATATGGAACTCTTACCTAACCAAGTTCCTGGAGCGGTACGGGGGCACTAAGCTGGAGCGGGCGAGGGATCTCTTCGAGCAGTGCCTGGACCAGTGTCCGCCGGAGCATGCCAAGTACTTTTATCTGCTGTACGCCAAGCTGGAGGAGCAGCATGGCCTGGCCAGGCACGCCATGTCGGTCTACGATCGGGCCACTGCCGCCGTGAAGGAGGACGAGATGTTCGACATGTACAACATCTTTGTGAAGAAGGCGGCAGAGATCTATGGCCTGCCGCGCACCCGGGAGATCTACGAGAAGGCTATCGAAGCGCTGCCGGAGCAGCACATGCGGCACATGTGCGTCAAGTTTGCGGAGCTGGAGACGAAGCTGGGTGAGGTGGATCGAGCCCGAGCCATCTACGCCCATTGTTCCCAGGTAAGGTTGCTCATTCTTCCCTCTTCAGAACCCATTAACCCGTAAACCCTCTCTTCTAGGTTTGTGATCCACGCATAACTGCAGACTTCTGGCAGACCTGGAAGGAGTTCGAGGTGCGACATGGCAACGAGGACACGATGCGGGAGATGTTGCGCATCAAGCGCTCCGTGCAGGCCACCTACAACACCCAGGTCAACATGATGGCGGCCCAGTTCCTGAACAACGGAGCGGCCGATGCCGGAGCTGGAAACGGAGCCGAGCCGGATGCCATGCGGCTGCTGGATGAGAAGACGCGCCAGGCGGCCGCCGAGGCCAAACAGAAGCCTGCCGAGAAGGCAGCCTCCAATATTATGTTTGTGCGCGGCGAAACCCAGGGCGGTGCCAAGAACAAGGAGAACACGGTGGTGAATCCCGACGAGATCGACATCGGCGACAGCGACGAGGACGAGGAGGAAGAGGAGGAGGATGACGACGCGGCGGAGGGAGGAAACGAGAACGACACCGAGGCGGCCACCAAAACCGATAGCGAGGGCCTGGTGATGAAGAAACTGCGCTTCGAGCAGAAGGCCATTCCGGCCAAGGTCTTCGGCAGCCTGAAGCACTCCAATCAAAAGGACTCTGACGAGGAGTAAGGATGCGTATCCTTGATTTATATTTAAGTTTTAAAAGTAAAATAAATTTAAAACTAATAGCGCGTTAGTTTTGAGAATAAAGTCAGAGGTGGAGAGACTGGAACACCTGTCAGTTGGTCCTCATCCAACAGCCAACTGAAACGGAGTCGGCGTTCCGAACAACGTCCCAATATATGGGATTCCGGTCATGTTAGTCTACCCTTCATCCTAACGAAGGAACACACTTTGTAATTTCATTCCAAAATTGTCAGGAACAACGTGGAAATAAATTTGGTTTATTTGTCTTCTTCAATAAACTCGACTGAATAGTTGGTCGAGAAGGCGTAACCCGTAACCAGAGAGCGTGTAATCCCAAATGGCATCCACTCGCATGATGAACGCCTTCCATCGAAACGTTAATCTGTATCGTAGGGTGCAGGGCACCAGGCCGGGTCCCCCATTGCCCGGCGGTGGACCATTATTGACCCAGGGTCTTCGCCCATATGACTATCACATCCTGAGCAGGGGACTGGCGGACAAGTGCGAGGGCAAGTCAGTGATCAAGGGCGTTGTGGTGGGTGTGTATGCCAAAGAGGGTGACAAGGACCCAAAGATGACGTCCAGCGGCGAAAAGTTCGATGACCGGGCATCGGGCAAGATCTCGGAGCTGATACGCGAAACTGGACTCAAGGGCGAACTGGCCCAGGGCAGGGTCTTCATGAACGTTGATGCCGAGTACCGGGCAGTGGCAGTGGTTGGTCTGGGCCAGGAGGGAGCCGGCTTCAATGACCTAGAGATGATTGACGAGGGAATGGAGAACGCCCGCGTTGCCGCTGGCGTTGGAGCTCGGTCACTGCAGCTCCAGGGCTGCACGGAGGTGCATGTGGACTCCATGGAGTACCCGGAGCAGGCGGCCGAGGGCAGTGCCCTGGCCATTTGGCGCTACAACACCAACAAGCGCAAACAGAATCGCACCCACATCCCCAAGCTGGATCTCTATGACTCGCCCGATGTGGATGCCTGGACGAGGGGTTTGTTTAAGGCTGAGTCCCAGAACTTGGCTCGGCGGCTGAGCGACTCCCCCGCCAACCAGATGACCCCCACCATCTTTGCCCAGTCGACGGTGGACGCTCTCTGCCCGTGCGGCGTCTCTGTGGAGGTGCGCTCCATGGACTGGATCGAGCAGCAGAGCCTGAACTCCTTTCTGATGGTGGCCAAGGGCAGCTGCGAGCCGCCCGTGGTCCTGGAGGTCAGCTACTGTGGCACCTCGCCGGAGGACAAGCCCATCCTCCTCCTGGGCAAGGGCCTGACCTACAACAGTGGTGGCCTGTGCCTGCGTCCCAAGAACTGCCTGCACATGTACCGCGGCTGTATGGCCGGGGCGGCGGTGTGCGTGGCTGCCATCCGGGCAGCGGCCGCCCTGTCGCTTCCGATCAACATCTCCGCCGTGCTGCCGCTGTGCGAGAACATGCCCTCCGGTATGGCCGTAAAGCCGGGCGACGTGGTCACTCTGCTGAATGGCAAGACCATGGGCATCGTGGACGTTAGCAAGGCCGGTGTGGTGGTGATGGCCGATCCGCTCCTCTTCGCCCAGACGACATTCAAGCCCCGGCTGGTGGTGGATCTGGCCACCGTGGGCTATGGCGTTTGTGCCGGACTCGGGGGAGCAGCCGCCGGAATGTTCAGCAACTCGAACTTCATTGCCAAGCAGATGGAGAAGGCCGGCGGACTGACTGGGGATCGGGTGTGGCGCCTGCCCCTGTGGCGCTACTTCAAGCAGCTGGTGACCCCGAATCTAACCTACGACATCAGCAATCGGGGTCGCGGTCCGGCCTCCAGCTGCATAGCCGCTGCCATTCTGCACGAGCTGGTGCCGTGCGTGGATTGGGCCCACATCGATATCCGGAATGTGGGCATGCTGACGCGACACAATCCGCTGCCGTACCTGCTGAAGGATCGCATGACCGGTAGGCCGACGCGTACGATCATCCAGTTTCTGTACCAGATGGCCTGTCCGGAGAGCAAGTGATCTCCCGGCCGGACGGGATCGCTGGGATGGGACATCTGGCTTCTGGCTTCTGGTCCGTAGCTTCAGTAACGCTAGTTTCCACGTCCTCAATGTTCTTTGTTCCGTTGTTCTCGTTACGTTTTTCGTATGACATTACGTTTTTTTGTATCTCTGTCCCCCATGTCCGTGTCCCGCGCGTTTTTTGTCCAAAATTTGTTGTTTAGTGTTCCCCTGTGCGGCCGGAGCTGCCTCACAGAATGGCACCTGGATCCGATGAATGGGGCTGGAACCGATGGAAAGGATGAAGGACAAAGGAGTAGGTTTTTACAGGCGACTACCTAAATTTTATTGTTCCAATGGAATCGACTTGAAGGCCTGTGAGTCGGCTCCCAGTTGCACAGAATAAAAGGCTTTAAAAAAAATTAATTTTTAAAGGATTCTGATTCATTAAGGATTAAGACCTTGGACCAGATTTGTGTAATAATTACTTTACCCTTATGCTACTGGAACCTGCTACTGAACCCTCCACACATCAAATGTCACTTGGGTCAGTTAATTGAGCGAAAGTCCAAAATGGCAGCAAGAAAGTGTTTTATATAACTTTAACGGTTCTGGCCTTTCTCCGCCCTCTGTCTCACTTTCTTTTTGGCCTGGCCCTTTTGTCGAGGGCGGCTTATTAGCCTAATTGCGTGAAGTTGGCTTTAATGAGTCGAAAAACGGTGCCAGCCAGGGCCCGGGCCAGAAAGCCACAAAGCAAAAGTGGCCCGTTGTTACTGTTACCCTGTTGTTGTGGCTTTGAATTTATGACACGGCTTTAATGGGTTAATGCTCATCCCTCAGCTCATCAACTATCCCACCAGCCCTCCAGCTTTGTGGTCCATTTGCATAGTTCTGGCTCTCTGGCTTAAATTTTTTTTGACAATTAAGCCAGGACAGGCCGGGACATTTGGGTCTCATCTTCATTTCTATTTCGGGGAATGGCTGCCACTCGAAGGATTCCCGTTCCCCCACTCTAGTCTATAAGTGTGGCAAGTATCTTAATACGAGGACATTTTGCACAAGTCATTAGGCTCTGAAAAATTATAATTTTTCTAGGATTTTTATAATTTGCAATTTAGAGAAATACTCTTTGCAATGTGAGTTATAAAAGGGCTTATTAGAATTACTTGATATTTAAAGATAGATATGTTTTAAATTAGTATTATATTTAATTTAATTAAATACCTACAACCCCCTCATTAAATTGTAAAAATGAGAGAATTTCTTGTTCGTCCTGTTAAGTATTTTCCTTCGGCACTTAATGCCTTCTAAACTGATAAGTCCCGGCACGTCCCCTTTGGGGCTGGAGTGCAGCCAAATGAATTCGCTAATGAGCAATCAGGCCTGAAAATATGCAAGTCAGTCGTCGGAGGCAGAGGGCACTTGGGCCATAAAGGCCTCATCCCAATGAAGACCTCCTGCAAACTAATCCTTAAAATCCCTTCAGTAGCGTTAATCATTTACAGCATCGGTTGTGCCGCCACACACCATCCACAAAAGTCCAAATTATGATTATTTAAAGGCAGCACGTGGAAATTAGCGTTGGCCATTCCCAGGGCAGATTCCAGGGCAGTTGCCAAGGCAGCCCATCGGTTTCGGCCTGGTTTGTTGGCTGGACACCATCCAAAAGGCGAAAAACCAAAAAAGGATGAATGAAAATGAAATCCTTTTTTTCGGCGACTGGTGTTGCGAGGGTGTTCGGGACTAGAAAGAATTGCAATTGTGATAAAATTCAGCGTAACTAATGCCGACCACAGCAAAATGCGATAAATCGCTGGTTGGGTTCATGCTAAATACCCTGTAACTGAAGGGTCCTTTGAGTTGGTTAGGGGTTTGAAGGGTTTCTTAAATTTAAGATGTTTTTTATTAAATAATATTCTATAATTATAACTAGGAATATAACATTTTATTTTTAGTTTTAGGCAAGTTTTCTAGAAGCTTGCCTTTAAAAAGCATGTTTTTTGGAAGAAATTAAAATTTAACATTCAAAGGACTTAAAATTTATCAAAATTTCATAACAATTTATCATATTTTGGTCAGTAAATATTCTTTTTATCTTTATACTCATATAGCTCTATTTAATTAGTGTTATCTTAACCACCATATCCCATAAAAATGTCCTTTCATTTCTGATATCCCAATAGAGCATCTTTCTTGCAGTCTAATGATTTAACAACTTTTTCTTGTTGTACGTTTTTGATGGCGCTGCGGAGCGATGGAGGAGGAGGCAACTGTTGGCCCTGTCTTGTGGTCGGCCTGGACGGTTTGTCCCCGTCTAAACTTTTGTCGACTTTTGCGCGGCTTTTCGTTCCCAGTGTTCGCTTCTTCCGTGTTCTTCCCTGGCACTTCCGTTCCACTCCCAGTGTACATTTTTCTAGCACCACCTTTTGTGTTTTTTTTTTATTCTGGGTGTGGAGTGCGGGGGAGATTTAGTTTCGCTGGAAATGATAATTTTCACTTGAGCGAACACGTGAAAATGGATCTGGAGGCGATGGAGGAGGCGTGGCTGCGGCGGCGGCTGTGGCTGGGTGGGGATAGCATCGCTATAAATTGCCAATTAACGGCAGAACCTTCTCTGTGGCGGATTTCATTTGCATTTCGATTTGAAAGCAATGCATGTGCGCATATAATGCATGGCCAAGAAGAAATGCCTTTTGCCACGCGGCGTATACTTGATATTGGCAGTGCTATTGCATACTTTTTGGGGCATCCGATGGCCACTGTGACAGTCGTGCCCACTTTTTGCCGCCATCTCGCCTCGACTGTCACGCTTCACTTGCCTGTCCGGCGGTATATTCAAATGCAGTCGATTCAGGATACCTACCCCTTCCCCCCAGAATCCTTCCCCGCCCTTGCCTCCCGCCGCTCCTTGTGTTTTTTGGTCAAGAATTGTGCTAAATTCGTTGCGGTTTTTGTGGTTTCCTTGGCCCGTTCTTGTTTTTGTCCCTCTACCAAAAAAAAATGGTGAAAATAAATATACACAGCAGAGCGGTTCATTTGAAAATTGCAATTGCATCGAAGGCGGAGGCGGAGAGCAAAAAAAGGCAACTAGAATGAATAATTAAGCGTGTGTGGTGAGTATGAATGAAGTATAAGGATATACTTCCTAGCTAGGAATTCATTTAATTTGAATTCGAGTTTTTGGCAATACATTCTGGCATTGTATCCGGGGATTAGACAAATGCCAAATCAAATCGCAAAACAATCAATTTCGAAACTCAACTTGTCTCCCATTCCATACCATTTTAGAGCTAATCACATTTCGGTTATCATCGGCTTTATTTTTGGGTATTGCTATTGCTGCTTGTTAAATAAGCAGCGAGACAGACAAATAAATTATGGTCGATCTAACTAGAAATTGCGTATACGAGGCGTTGGCTGCCACTGCCACTGCCTCTGACTCTGGCTCTGGCTCTGGCTCCGTATCTAACGGTACATAAAACTGTCTGGGCAAAATGCTAAACAAATAGCCAGCAACAACAACTTGGACAGTGCATAAACATGGCATAATATTAGGAGTACCCCCACCCACCCAATAGCACACCATAGCACACCATCCAATAAATTGGCAACAACAAATTATGTTTATTTATTTATTTTTAACACTGCTGCCCCTCTTCAGTCCAGTGGATGATAAGCCTGGCAATCGGATGATTCGCTTAATGCATATATACATGCATAAATCGAATATATTTGCCACAGGATATGTACAGTGCGTTTCACTCTTATAATCTAATCAAATCAATTGAAATTCAATGAAAATATAAATCTAGAAAGGCAGACTCCAAGAGCCACTTATTCCTTCAAAATTATTATAATTTTAAATAATTAAATATTATATTATAAGTATGTCATTTAACTTAATATCTAGCTTTATATTGGCTGCGATTTATGTATAAATAAAACTGCCAAATTAAAGTGGAAGACTGGAGCCTATTCATACAAACCCATAACCTATTCCCCAGCCTTCATAGCTCCATAGCTCAATTGCATTTTTGGCATTTTCGTTTATTGTGAAAATTGCATTATTATGCTGTTCCCAGATACGATTTCGTCAAGAGATACCAACTGATACAATTAATGCTCTTCGCCGAAAAAAGAGTCTCGATTGAGGAATTTTAATAAAATATTTTTGTTTTTACTTTATACATACGCCAATGAATGTGAGCCGACAGTTAAAGGTGGAAAAAAATATATATCGGGCTTTCAAGTGTTAATACACACATGCATAATGGCATAATTTACAAATGGCTGTTGCAGGTTTCGCCTGGACATTTTTTATTTTTTTGCATAAAAGAAGCCGCATATATACGGCAAAAATAAATATGCGAATATCTTGTGCATATCCAGTCCAGACCGGCATGGAGAGTATTCCAACCATATCGATACTCTATCCGACCCACACCACCCCAAAATTGTGCCGTTCTGTTCCCCTTTTTGCCAATCTGATGCTGCCATTTGCATCCCAATTGAGCCGCACTGCGTGCTCGGGCCACAATGGAAGGCATTAAAATTAGTTTATTTGAACCCGGCTGTGCCGATGGGCATTCCCAATCGGAAGAGACTACCCATCCTCTGGAGGAGTCTTTCTCTCATTCCGGTTTATATTTATCATACGCCGTGGGGCCCAGCAGGAGTCGGCTCTATTGTTGGTTTTCCGTTTGCTATTTATTTAAAGTATTCGATGATCAACAATTAAATCTGGCAAAGGCTTGTCTTTTTCAAGAGGATTTTATCATTGCAATTTTCAATTTAATGAACCTTAAATTGCTTCTTTTTTAAATTAGGTGAACTTTTCACTGACCCGCAAAAAGTCAAGTGTCATGGATTAAAAACGGGTGGAAAAAACAGAGACTATCTCTATCACTATAAAAAATGCCCGCCTTGATTTATTGGCAAAATTTTGTTTATTTATTTAACAAAACATACATCTGCGGAGGAATGCAAATTGCCCCGGCAGCGTCAGCAACGTCATTGTCATCATCCACATGCAATTGATTAATGGCCGAGCAAATAAATTATGGCAGTTTATTTAGCCACAAAAAGTGGCCATTAAAAAACCAAAAATAAACGCCCAGCCGCACATAAATTTCACAAAAACTTGTCAAAATCAAAAGCCCGGAAATGTCACATTACATTGCCAGTCAAAAGCATTGTTCAAAGTATTCGATATTTATTAAGCAATTGATAAGAGCCGATCAAACACAGCGCCCAGCCCATTACCAGTGTTGGTTTGTTGTTTGCAGATCCATTACAGGGTTGCAGTCCGACTCTAGAGGTGCAGACACAGGCCTCCACCTGCATGCCATTCTCCTTAGTCTGAGTGTAGCACCCGTTGGTTGTATTCACTTTGGCAGCCATGTATGTGATATTTTGGACTGAAAGAGTTACGGGATTATTGTGCGACAATTGTGGAACTATTGCGTACTAGACATATGGCACATGATAATTACACAGGCCGACAAAAAATTGTAACTGCTCCACCTTTAGGCTCCCCTGAAGCAAAGTATCTAGAACTGTTAAACTAACTATATAAAAATCAATAAAATTATTTCGAGTTGTATCTTAAATCCAAAATTAAAACACGGTATGATGTACTGATTTCAATAAGATAAAAAAAATTTTCAATAGGAAAAAAAATCATGGAATCAAAAAAATAAATGTAGAAAATGGGAGATCTCAAATTTGGATGAGTATTCCACAGATATGGTAACTGCCTAGATGTCATTTTTTAATTTAGTTGGTACACATACATTTAAAAAATGAAATTTACTAAAAGCAACGCAATTTCACGGCCTAAAGATGACAATATTTTGGTAAAATTTGCTAAATTTCTTCTCTTAGATGTACCGCGGAAAATGTGGACGATGGAACCTATGTTTGTTCTGAACTTTGGTTCAGGGGAGCCTAAAGGTGCACCTGAAGAAGGTGAAATTATGTGTGGAGATTTTTAGCTGTCGGCCTGTGTTATGTGAGGTACACTTACTGCCACCCTTGAAAATGTACGAGAACTTTACGCAAGAATACCCGGGAGACATCTGGCAGAGGAACTTTTCTCGGTCTTCTGTTTGATTTTGCCACAAGGCCTTGACATCCGGCACTGTGTCATCGGCTATAAAAATCAGGTGCTTCGATAAGCAGTTCTTTTATAATAAAATAGTATTAATAACCTACGTGTCACTACCAGAGGCATCGAACAGGGGATCTCATTAAAGTCTCCCACTCTTGTCTCACAGGTTTCCGATTGAACATTCGAGTGATTTTCATAGGCACCGATCCAAGTGAAACGAAAACATTGCGGAACTGAAATATACAGTCTGTAAGTCTATTTTTTTTTATAAAAAGTAACTAAAACAGCACTCACTATCCGCCATCAAGTGGCAACTGAACAGGAGCACAGGCAGCCAAATTATAGACAACTTCAGTGGCATGACAGATAAGATATTAAATTTCGGAGAATTTTTAAAGGGGAATGTCCGATCTTGCCCCTGCGAAAGACAAACTGATATTGATATGGGTGCGATGGCAATGAAAATGAACGATTCTTTGAGTCATATTGCGACTTATCAGGGTAAGTTTACAGACACTTATCATTCGCTTGTGAGTTCAGCTGAAGAGCAATAAAATAATTGATTTGATAGGTCAGTTCGAGTGATTAATTAGTCGCATTGCATGAATGATTAAATAAAGGAAACTTAGTTGTTTTTGGCCTTAAAAAAGTGGCTTTTCCCATGAACTATGAATGAAATAAATTGTAAACCCAACCAGAAATAAATGTAATTTTTTCCATTGTCAATTTTGAGCATTTTGATTGCTATCAACTATTGATAAGATTTCGTTATCTTGACTTGAAGACCTACCTCCCGTCATAAAACAAAGAAAGTGCAATAAATTATAAACAAAACCCTGTTTAATACAATGTCTTTTTCCAGTATCGGAAAAAGGAAAAAGCTAGCAAGCCGGAAGGAAGAATTTATGCAAATGACATTTAATTAAATCCTCACAATCGTGACGCACGCGGCAGCTAAGGGAAAATGAAACAATTAAACAGGAGCAGTTGCTAAAATTTTTAACTAAACTCTGAAAATTGTATTTGTTGTTAATTGTTCGACTGTCCTCTCCTGGTCTCTCCAGTGTCCTTTAGCGTCCTGTTTTGTACTGCCCTGTCCAACAGCCTTTGCTCTTCCAAAATGAGTTTGAAAACAAATAAAAATGTCAAACGAATGAATAAAAGTTGTCTAATTTAATTTGTTTAGCCGGAGCAGTAGAAGCACACACTCTCACGTAGTTTCAAAACATTTTCCCAAATTGAATAAGCACTGAACTATGTGTGTGTGTTTCTCATTTTTTGGATAGCGCTTGTTCCAAAGTATTTTTTAAATTTAATTTTTAATTGCTCAAAACAATTAAAATTTATTTGCAATTTTGTTTTTACGTGTGTTGCAACTTTTTCAGCCATGGAGATACGTGCTTCAGAAACTTTAGAGCTAGTGGTTAACTTTTTTAAATAAATAAAAAAATGTATATATTTTCACTTTAAGCTTTTTACTTTGTATGGAATAATATATATATCCCATATCCCATCCCATCCATCAAATTAAATGCATAATCTTTGAACTTTTCCAGTCAATTCACGGTTAAGCGTTACATGATAAGCGCATTTCCCAGACTTTTTCAGACTTTTCCACACATGATAGCCTCGGAAACCTTTTAGGGCCTTTGTCTACCTTGATGGATCACCTGCCTCATTGGCGGAGGCGTTTTGGATCAATCACAGGGCGGAAATTAGCGTTAGTTACCTTTACACTTTTTTTTCCCAAAAGCTCAATTGGTATTCTCAGACATGCGGAAAAAATGTCAAGTCAGTTAGGGTTTTTTGAAAATAAAATAGGTTCTTTGGGTTTAGGAGGAAGGATAAACTAGGAAGTAGTTTCAGCAAGGATATTAAGGCTCTAGGCTTCTCTAGGCATATTCCTGAAGGAACATACTTTATATACGATATTTTTGATCAATAAAGTTCTCAAGTAACTAATTTCTTTAGTTTCTTATTCTTGTAACTTCAATCCCCACCCACACAGCACTCATTAATTATGCAAATGTTTTGATTTTGGCCATGTTACTGGCTTTCTGGCCCAACAATACACCAAAAATTATGCTCCCAAAATGCAAATGTCCTGGCGGATGAGATTGGGTCGGAGGAGTAGGAGGAGGTCGTAATCATAAAGAGTGCCATGTGATTAGCAGAAGCCGTTAGAACGGCCTTCGAAATGGCCCAAAGTTGTTAACAAAACTAACACACTCTGTCGCCCCCCCTTGCTTTCTCCGGAAAAGTTATGTTACGAAAGCATAAAATTTGCATGCGATTAAAATTGATAAATTGCCGGATGGGATGTGTGAATGGGATTGGTTTGAGACCCTCCGTTCCCGGGGTAACCCTCTGAAATGGTCTGAAATTTTCAATTATTGCTAGCAAGTACCAAGAAACGCATTTTATCTGGATCTAGACATCTTTTTAGCCACCTGGTGGCAGCGACAAGTAGTGAACATTCGCCTACAAGTGTAAGTAAGAGCCTAATGTCTGTAAATTTAATAAGGCGTGCTGGCTGGCGGATGTCCTTTCTATTCCCGATGACTTGCTAAACCGATTTGCTAAATTACAAAGTCTCAGTGGTGTCTTTTGTCCGACTCCGTACACACTCCAGCTTCCGTCCTTCGTCCTACGTCGGCCTTAGTCCTCTCTGTGTCCCCCCTCTCTAATTATCTACGATTGCGAGGCGCTGGCGAGTCCGGATCATTATGTCACCTGTACGAAAAATGGCGCACGTAATCCGGAAACGAGGAAACGAGACTCCGGGGAGTCAGAGAGGCCAGCGGGGCCCAAAGCACCCGGTGAGGAGGAGCTCATTGTGCGGAAATCGCATTTGGGGCAGATAGCAGAGCCTAACTAACGACCAACCAACGAATACGATTAGTGTCATAATGCCGGGTCTCTTCACTCGCACTGGAGTACTGGATGCTGTTGCACAAGGCTGCCAACAAAACGTTTGAAATGTTGCAACAAACAATTTCATACTACAAGCCATTTATAAACATTAACATTTGAATTTAATACAAAATTGATTTGGTTAAGCAGAGTTAATCCCATCACTTGGAAATTTGATCTATTTTGATGCCATTTTGTCTTTGATGTTACTGATGATAGTTTTCAGATCGTAATACGAAAAACGATAATAGCTATAGTACTCCGGATTCTTGTAGACCTCCTTGCGTCCCGCCTTGGGCCCGATTTGTTCGTCGGGCTGGACGATTCGATACGTGGATGCTGGTATGAACTTCGGGGTCTTGAAGGCTTTCGTGATTAAAAACTGCGGTATACAGCCGATGGGGTGATCCCGGTTGTTTCGGGGACTTGTGCCCAAACGCTTGAAGGCATTCTTGGCCTGGCAGTGTGGACACTGGCAGTCAGGACCGCATTCACAGGACCCACCATCCTTTGTACAACCACACTTTTTACCATACTTCTTTACGTTACAACGGATCCTTAAACGCCAGACAGGTGGAGGTGTAATCTGAAGACAGCGGACCATGGTCTTGCCAGAAGGTCTCAGTCCAAAATAATTTCAAGCAATAACAGTCTATGGAATGGTAAGTTCTCAAAAAATAATTAAAGCTAACAAACGATTTGGAGATGACATTCAAAATGTGTAACAAACCGACTGGAGTCTCGAATAAAATGAAATTTTGAATTCCGTACCAAGCCTATTATTTTAAACTACAAATCCCAAAATCTGTTTCTCTTGGCAACCTTAAGCTTTGGGTAAAAGGACCTAGATAAATATGTTGGTTTTCCCACGCCAACCGGAATCTAAACCTGTCATAAACATACAATTGTTCCGCCGTAAGCCAAGACCATAAACCAGGCACCAAAGCCAAAACACAAAGGGCACACGTTGAATAATTTCGATCATTATACTTATTCCACTTAAAATCCATTCCGGGATTTGTCGAGTACAAAACTTTAAGGACAACGCCGTAGAGGCAGTGGTAGAGGTTGTGGAGGCGGAGATAAATGCCCCAACAACCAGAAATGTTAGCTCCCGGCAATCAGGCATCCACCACGAGACCCCAAGGCAGTGGTAAAGTTTTTGAAACTAACGTTAAACAACAAAAGCAACGATGGGCAATAAAAATCAGCAACAACCAGAGCCGGTGAAATAAACGCTCAAGTGCTGAAAATTGTCAGCTTGTGGCCAAAGGACAGGTAACACCAAGGCACCACGATACCAGTTTACCTGAACGCTTTTTAATACACTCTCTGCCAGACCCACGCATAGAAAAATATCCATAGTGATGTCCTTAAAGGGGAAGTGTTGAGTACAAAGTGTTGGGTACACAGGAACACGTGACTTAAATTTGTAACGAAGTTTATTAAAATATTTTACTTTATCTTATTAATTACTAAAACATTTAATTATTTAACGATTGTATAAAGTAAAACTCAAATTTATCAAATAAATAAACTCCTTATCGCGTTGAAATTCCAGTGACGAATGCACATCCCATCTAATATAAGAGTTAGTGACGAAAATCACCTTAATTATGTTAAAAAAATATGATTTTTTAAGCTTATAACCTACTCAGTTTCATGCAACCAGTTAATTTGCCACATCACATATTTTCCAAACACTCTCCGTTTAAAAGATGGTGAGTTAAAACTCCAGTGACGAATGCACACCATATCTACTATGTGTGTTAGTGACAAAAACCACCTAATTTATTTGAAAAAAAATATATATTTTTAAGCTAATAATATACTCAGGTACATGCAACCAGTTTATTTGACACATCACTGCCAAACAAACACATTCCGTTAAAAAGATGGCGCACATAACAGTGGCGTCTCCACTGCGGCCATGATTGTGGCTTGTAAATTTATAGTTTCACCAAGAAAATCGCGTTGGCAAACTTTTTACCAGGTCTCTTACCACACACACACAATCGTACTTGCAATTACATTTAACCCCCACCATTCAGCCCGCAGTTAACCCGCTCGTTTCAACTTCCTCTTGTGGTAACATCCACAATCCTAGATCCCAGATCCCAGCCAGCCAGTCAGCCAGTTGGCGACATCTAATTGCTTTTGTTTTCGGGCCAGGTTGGCAACGCCACTACAAGTGGCTTACAAGCGGGTACAGTTGTGCCCGAAAGGTTACACTTGCACATGGCGGAAGCCCTTTCGTTAAGGTAATTTTCCGCTATAATTTCTATGACTCTACGACTATATGTTGTCTTTGGTGTCCTGGCACTCCTGGCTGTCCTAGCTGTCCTGGCTGTCCTGGTGTGTGTGCAAAAGAAATCGTAGAAACTTTTTTTGGGCGCACCAAAGATTAAAGTTAAAAGAGCTGTTAAAGTTTATGGAACTGTGTTTGCTTTGCGTTTACATAAGGGTAAGTTCGTTGCCAAGGATACTGGGGGATAAATTGTGAAATTTTGTTGTAAAACAAGGCCTTTTGTTATTGAAGGAGCACGTGACTCTGTTTCTATTCAAAAAAAGCTCATGGTCTAATAAAAATGAAAGGATCTCATGAAACAAGATGTAGTTCATAAAATAAGGATTATTTAAGAATTGGATGTAAAATGAGGACAATTATAAGAGGGTACCCCCTATATAGGGTACTATAAGTTAAAAGCTATAAAAATTTAAAAAATGTGAATTGTAGTTTTTGATCAAATCATTATTATGTAGATCGTTGGGGATTATGAAAAGGTTTTCCGTTCAGGAAAAGTATTAACATTGGTCTTTATGGGCCTTTATTAATGAGGATGTGGAAGTAGATTGTTGAACAAAGGATTTATCTTCCTTTTCTTTACTATTATTTTAAGGTATTGCGATTAAAATTGTACAAATTATCTAAAAATTGACGAAGAAAGATATATCTCACATCAGAAATGTATAGTTAAATAAAAGTATCCGTCTTAAATACTTTTTGAAAATGAATATAAAATACTTTACTTTCCCAATTAGTCCGTGGAATTGGCTTTTCGTATCACACCATGTATGTAAATACTCGGTAGAACTAAATGTTTCATTTCCCATTTCCATAACATCTCGAACTTTGTTAACTCCTCAAGACACTCGGTTGACGTTTTGCGGCCGAAATCAAAAACCCCAGGGCGAAACAAAGCTGCAGCTGCATCCAAACTTTATGCAAATTGTACGCGAATTCTGCGAGTGCTGAGTGTTGATGAGTACGTTTTCTGGGTGGATTTTGTGCTATTTTTGTGAGGACAAAAAAACGGGGGCAGGACGGCAGGACGGCAAGGAACAACGAACAATCCGCAAGGAACAAACCAAAAACGAACAACGTCAACCGAAAAAAGCGAGGAGAACTATAGTTGTTACTGTTTCGGGTGCTTGCTTAATTAAAATGCGAAGGCAGTGCGAGCGCTTCATTTGGGCCGCTTAATCGCCTGCCACAGATTCGCATCGGCCCACAGGATGGTGGCACACGAAGGATACCGTTCCAGGAAGGATACGATACGAACTTCTCCTCGATGCCAACCTCTGCTTTCCATTTCGGTTTTTTGGGGACGATGTGTTGTTGTTCTTCTTGTTGCTTTGCATGTAAAGTGTCAAGTTTTTCATTATAATTTGCATATTTTTCGCCAACTTTTCCTCCGTGCCACCATGCTTCCAGGACCTACCGCCCTGCCATGCCATGCCGCCAAATGACAACAATAAGCATTATGGCATGTAGCCGAGCAAAATCCAGCTCGGCCAGGACCTAGGCAACATTCTATCGCCTAGCCAGTATCTGCTAGATACACAGTATGTATCTCTTAAGCTATTTTCAAGTTTAATTCCTTGACTTGGGCTCCTTCCTCATGGCTTGTGTTTGCCCAAAAACTCCACTCTCTCCACTTTGCTCCACGCCGGCTAGGATGGGGTCGAGCCGCGGCGCATAATCACGCAAAATCTGAAAACGTGTCTGGTATAATAATGAGCACTGATTATAACTTGAAATTGTGTGTGAAAGTACAGTTGTGTGCACAAGTTATGTTACATTTTGTAACAAAAAATAATAGAAAAATAGGCAATCTTTGAAACTTTTATGAGAAAACAAAGGCAAAGAAAGAAAGTTCTTTTTGCAAAAATGGCCCTAACAAAATGGCTTTATTCTGGACTTCCTTCTGGGCTTACCAATATCTCATAGCCTTTTATTAATTTTGAAAAATTTAAGACACATATTTTTGGGAGTCAGTGTTAGGCTAACAATGTCTCACCCATCATAGAATTTTCTTTATATTTTTAAACTTAAATGATGTCTTCTTAATCAACTAGCATGCTGCAATGTGGAGGAGGGATATCCTTGCTGGGGAAAGGGGTCAGAAAACTAAAGACCAGGCAATCCACCTCATTCACGTACTACGTCACACTCCCTTCCATCCACACGTATATATATTTTTTGTATTTTGTCCTCCGGCTCCGTTGTTATGTCGTATTGTGCCAACATGTCCTTCCTCCTCTAGCCGTACGTGTTGGGCGATTCGGGTGGGAGTGATGAGAGCCTGCAGGATATTATATAATGTGTAGTAATTTGAATTTGAAGTGTGTGGCATCGAATGAAGCTTATAAGCCGCAGACATCAGACAAAGGGGCTCGACGTGTGCCCCGTTGTCCTGTATGTCCTGTCTATCCTGTGTGCAGATATTCTCTCTCCCTCCATTTATTTTTTTTTTAACGTTCGGCAAAACATCAAAAATGTCCTCTTGCCTCGGGGGACGGATTAATAAGATTTTCTTTTATGGATTTATGATGATTATTCCGGCGTTATTAGTTTAGAAGCGTGACAGGCGATTCGACAGTTTGGTCGATTGCCATTTTAAAGTAATCCATTGATATACGACTTGCCGACGCGGGGTCCTTCGCAGAAGCCAGCTCAATTCAAAAGGCTTCCACTAAATCACAAAAATTGCATGAACCTCGCCCCATTAGCCCGACTTATTTATGGCAACGCGACATTCAATGACAATTCAATATATTTCTGGGATACACAACGGCCGATAAAAAATAACCAAAAAACAAGAAAGGAAAGCTAACTTCGGGCGGAGCCGAAGTTGATATACCCTTGCAGTTCAGTCGCAGTCCGCTAGGTGGCGCCACCCATCTTATTTTATTAGATATATAGCGGATCGTTTATAGTCGGCCGATCCTTATGAAAATTGGCAGATCAGATTGTTTTCCCCAAAATAGAATCTGTACCAAATCCCATCTTTCTAACTTAAAAAACACCAAAGTTATGCCAATTTCGATCGTTCTATGACAGCTATAGGATATAGTCGGCCGATCCTTACGAAATTTTGTACATAAGATATTTTGGTCAAATATAACATGTGTAGAAACTCCCAACCCTCTAACTTAAAAAACACCAAAGTTATGGCATTTCCGATCAATCAGTTATATGGCAGCTATAGGATATAGTCGACCGATCCCGGCCGTTCCGACTTATATACTGCCTGCAAAGGAAAGAAGGGTGTGTGCAAAGTTTCAACTCGATAGCTTTAAAACTGAGAGACTAGTTTGCGTAGAAACAGACAGACGGACAGACGGACAGACGGACAGACGGACAGACGGACCGACGGACAGACGGACAGACGGACAGACGGACAGACGGACATGCTCATATCGACTCAGGAGGTGATCCTGATCAAGAATATATATACTTTATAGGGTCGGAGATGTCTCCTTCACTGCGTTGCACACTTTTGACCAAAATTATAATACCCTCTGCAAGGGTATAAAAACAGAGGGGCTAGCCCCAAAACGAAATGAAACAAATTTTTGGTATCTGGTCGTTGGTCATTTTTGGTTGGATGGCTTGGCTTGACTTGGCTCGGCGGCTAGTCGGGTCGAACCATTTTGGCCTGGCCAAAAAAACAAAACTCCACAATCGCCGCACACAATAAACCATTACAGACGATTAATTTCATTATCCGCGGCGAGTGAAATCAAAAACAGCAACAGATTTATGCGTACGACCGCAGGATCTCCATTGAAAGCGAATGCAATTGCCCCATCTTGTATATATATAATTCCGAAATTTATTTTCATATTTTTTTAACCATTTTTTGAGGTTGGTCTATCCGGGGAATAAATGGATTGTATGATAAAACTGATGATGATTTGGTTTTGCGGTTTTATCACAAAACTTCTATTGTATTTTTTCGCCAGATTTAGAAAAAAAAAAGGATTTCAGATCCCGTCCCGAAACCATAAAATATTTTATAATTTATTTTGATTTGATGTGACCATTAAGTGTTTTGTTTTATGACCCGAAGAGATAAGTGTCATTTTTTGTAATAAAAGAAATATTTAAATGAGAATAGATTCTTGAAAGAGGGCATTTACGCGTTGAGGCAACTGTTGCAAAATGTCCCTCCCCTATGGAGCTTTCTTTTTTGTTTTCTTGATTCATCTCCCAGGGGTGCATTTAATTTTAATTGTTTCATTTGTTTGTTTTTTCGCTGTATCGCCCCACTTCCTTTTGTGGTGAAAAAAATAATAATAATGTTGATATACAAAAAAAAAAAAAACGAAAGCAAAATGAAGTATATAAATAGAAGATTCAATTCATTAAGCAAACATCAGCAGGTGGAACACCACAAAAACACTCATACCCACTCGCATGTATAGTGAAATTTCCATGCTGACGCATTTCCCCGCAATTTCGCTTCCGTTTCCGCTGCGAATGTGCTTCCCCTAGATACATTTTGACTTATTTCTATTTGTATTTGCCACGCTTTATTTTCGTGGTCGATGGCCGCCACAGGAGACATGAAAGGAGATTCTCTCGTTCAGCTCCTTTTAGTTTTTCCTTTTTTTTTTCTTTTTGTATTTTGTATTTCTCCATCTGTGTTTTGTCTGTGTATCTCTCTGTGTGTCTGTGTGTGTGTGTGTGTGGATCGCTGGGGGTCATGTTTAGCTTTTTCACCCCTTTTGAATTGCTTGGCTCTGGCAGCCGACCCTTGAGGGATTGAACGGCATCTCTATGGTCTCTATGGTCTCAATGGTGTCTATGGTGTTGCTGTTGCTGTTTCTGTTGCCACTGCCAGTGCCGCCTGTTTGTTTGTGTCTCATTGAGCGTGGATGCGAAACTGAGGCGACTTCTACACCGAGAACATACATCCAGAATCAGATCAAAGGGAAACTTTTAACAAGGTGTGCCATAAACAGCTTAAAAGCTATTATTTCGTAAAACAATTCTTTTTCGGTTGAATTTTGAGTTCAAAATAGGAGTGTTCTTCTCAGAATTTAACAATATTTTTAACTTAAAATATATTATTCTTTACCAAGAATCGGTAAAAGTTCTATATTCTATATAAAATCTATATCAAGTTCTATATAAAATATTTTTCAAAAATACTATTGTAACTCAGAGCCTTGTTTTGAGAATTGAAAATTGTAGAGACTTTCACGATTCTTGTAGTATTTTTTGCAGCTTAAATATCTAGAAATCTTAAATGAAATATAATTTACTATTATAGAAGTTCTAATATTATAGAAATGTATTTCTAATCTAAAAGATATTTTTAACAAACTGTGACCATATTTAAGGGGGGGTTAGGGTCTGAGCGAGCAAAAAAAGACACATTTTCATTTTTTTTTTTTGAGGATCTGGTAAACATCTATTTATTTAAACTATTTTTAGATTGAAGTACAACATTTGAAGAATGTTTTGTAAAATTTTCAGAAAAAAATAATAAGAACTACGGCAATGGCGACCATTATTAGCAGGCTCCTCGAAAAAAAGTTGCATTGCGGCCCCTCATATATCGGTTGTAGATTATCTGAAATCAAAAAATCAAAGTTCTATCGTTAGATAGACATTTTTCCCAGGTAACCCTGGGAGGGTTTTTAGAAGTTCCGATTTTTAAATTTTTGGGAACACTTTGAAGTGAAAAACGTGATTTTTGAGGAAAAAAATCGGCTAATTTGTTATTTATAAAATAGAAATTTAAACAAATTTGGGAAAAACTCTCCAGGGATACCTGGTCAATTATGTTGGCAAGAAGTGGTAAAAATTTCAAAACGATCGATTCAGTAGTTTTGAAGTTATGATGGGCACCGACTTTGAAAAAGTGAGTTTTGGGAAAAACGCTTTGAAGTTTTTCTCTCCGTTGGCCTGGCTCGGAGGTGGGGTTGCTAAAACCGCTGTATTTTTGTTAATAATGCACCTATCCATCTAAAATTTGGACACAGTATTCTTGAAAGGTTCTTTAATAAGAAAATAAAAAAAAAAAAAAAAAAATTTTAAAACCCTTAAGAAATCATTTTAGAAAAAAGTGTCTCAAATATATAAATTACCATTCCACTTGCTTTTTCAGAAATTCTACCACTTTCTCTGTCTTCACTTTTATAAAATATTATCTTTCAACTTAATTAAAAATTAATTTAATTAAGTGTGACCATATTTCAGAAAACATTTTAAAAAAAGTATCTCAATAGAAACTAACATTTCTCTTATTTTTTCAGGTTATCTACCTCTTGCTCTGACTTCACTTCTAAAAAATATTATCTCTAAACAATCTAGTAACCAAAATTTCTCTCAGTGCACCCACAAACTCATCGGGTGAAAGCAAAGGAAGGAGCAAGGAGTTTGCGGGTGGAATGGAAAACGTTTTCGGACGGATTTATTTGCTTAAACCCAAAGTAAAAAGTTCACTTTGGCTGCGTGGCACGCGGTAACTGTAATTGTCATTATGCCCCCAAGTTACTTACTAACCCCTTGCCACTGCCCCACTTCCCATGCCTCGTCCTTATGGCTTATAGCCTTCTTGCTTACTCACTGCCTGCCCTCGGAATGTTTGTCTTTGGCTTGGCAGCAAAGTGAAGGCGACTTGAATCATTTTTACCCCCTTTGGAGCCGACCCGCCAAGTGCCTTTCATATTTAGACGTGCTACTGACTTGGCCCCCCATACCCCCCAGGGCCATCCCACTCCCCCACCCCCATAAGCCATGCATTTTGCCATCATCTTCTTGGCCATAATAATCATTTAGAGGAAGTTCGCCTGAGTTACTTGGCACACTCAACAAAGTATCTATCAATATTTGCATTTAGAAGTTCTTTGCCTTCTGGCTTATTTGTTGAGTTATTAACTGGAATTAGGAAAATTGAAATGCGTTTTCCGCATAAGAGCGTGAAATTAAGGTTTTGCCCATCCATCCAATGGCCAACTTGGGTGTACTTCAGTGTCAGGCTATGGCTATGGACTTGGTCTTGGACTTAACTTTTCTAATTATGCGACACGATAATTAACTCAATTTTTTGTCATGCGACATTGAAGGCGACAACAACAATAAAATGTCAAAAATAACAAAACAAACATCACGAGTCAAAAGGCCAAGTGAAAACAAAGGGAAACGAAACTAAACAACGAAAATGTTTGAATATCTCTGTTGGATTTTTGGCTTCTGCAATGTGCAATGGCCATGGCCCGAAAAGCATTTTGGCAACTCGCCGAAAGGGGATACAAATTTTTTGGAGGAATGGGGGTGGAGGTGGATGGCCATTTGGGGCCGTGGAATTCTCAGGGGGGCGGAGTCGGTGGCGAAATGCCATAAAAACCGCCGAGTGATGCTGAAGTTTCCAAATTGCTGCTCGATGTGGTCGGTTGGAAAAGGAGGTTTTCATTTTCATTTTATTTTATTTATATTTTTTTGTTCTCATTTTTTTTTTTTGGCAGAAACTTAGCTGGGGAAAAACCAACACAACGATAGTCCCAAGGCAGTGTTGTTTAAATCCTTTTTGGCCAAGAGCAGCTAATATCGCGGCCAATGTCAATTTTGGAAAATGCTTTTGTTTGATTTCATTAGCTGGGGATGACTATACTATTTTTAATTTAAGTCATAAAGCTTTTAGACATTTAAAAAAAATACGAAATAATTTAGAGGATATAATAACAGATCGAATATAAAGCCTTTCTTTAGCTGCTTTAAATTTTAGGATTTTCTCAGGAGGTATTATAGTTTTAAGAGTCCTTACCCCATTTCTGATAAACATTTTAGATAATTTTGTATCTCTATTATCTCACATTTTTATTAATACTCCTTTTGTATTATCCTTACCCTCAAAATCCTAGAATTGTTAGCAACTAAGCCATCACTCTTAAGTCTTGCAAATAGGCTGTACAATCCCAGTACAATCACAACCCCACAGAAGCAAATGACATTCAAAGGTTAACCACAAGTGTCTGGCTTAAAGGACTCCCAAATGTGCGTTTTGTTCTCCAAAAAGGCAGAAGAAACCCCCGCAGGATCTGCTAGAGTAAATACAGAATTAGCCAAGTCACGGCGCCAGCTGAAGCTATTAAAAATTGTGAAATAATTTCCAAGCACGCTCCAATGGAGCAATCGGGATTGTCGCGGAGTGTGGCTGCAATTACTTTGATGGCGACTGCGACACTGATGATTATGATGATGACGCGCACGTTACGCGTAGCATGCAAATACCGAAAGCTATGAATCCTCCAAGGACGCACAATGCTTCCTTGCTTGGTTGGTCGGTTGAAAGTCAGCAGTCAGGATCAAGCCACCCTCTTAGGAATCCCAGGCCCTAATCCTCTATCAGCGGGGGGCGGGCTCTCGCTCTCTTATGATGAGAGCCTTTAATCAGGACGCATTATCAGCGAGCTATGATATATAGCTATTTGGCAGATGACTCTGGGGCTGGGTGTGTTTGAGCACATCTGGCGCGATAGCAGGTACTAGCCGAAGCTCTGACGAAGTCCTGCCAGAGTCCTTGCTGACAGGAGTGCTTGAGAAGTGCTCTCGGTGGTGCAAATGTGTGCCAAGGGTTGGTCAATGTCTTCTTTGTAATTAACTTTCAAGTTTTCGAGTTCATTTAGATATGTAAAGAGATCATTTGTTTTATTGTTTCCCTCATAATTTAATGCTTGAATTATGGCAATTGTAGCAATTGTAATTTTAAAATTTACACAGAATTAAATCAAATAGTTAAAAAGGATTTATTTGCATTTGTTGGATATTTATCTTAAGGGATAATAAATTTTGATTTTCTTCTGTGGGGACATCATAAAGTATTTTTAATGAATTCTTAAAGTCTACCTTTAAAAACCTTAAAATTGTCCTATAAATTTAGTGTGAGTTTCTTAAAAGGTTATATGGTTTTCTAAGGATTGAAGTTATTTTTTATTTGATTTTTTAATAAATTACTCTAAGATATTTTACGATATTGTCTCAAAAATTTTAGGGAGATCCGGGTAATACTTTTAAAGATACAGCCAAAACAAGAAGTGCTTGACAGTCGGGAGCTAGAGTTTAAAGTTTCATAGGTTTTGTTTTAAAACTTCAAAAATAGGCAATTTCAAACCTTAAATAAGAAACAAATTTGTTAATATAGCATCTTAAAAAACCCCATTTTAATTATATATTTTGTATAAAAGGTTAGAGCGAAATAATAAATTAGAACGAATGTCGATTATTTTGATACCGAAGTATTGTCTAGAGTCTCGGCGAGAGAATCGTCAAGAACAGGACTAAAGGTATACTACAAGTCCAAGTTACAAAAATAACCTTCACCCAATTATAAATAAAATGTATAAAAATTTCTTCGTGACTGTTTTCCGGCAACGTAACATTATCGAATGTCCGCCGTAATGTGTGTGTGGGAAAATCCGGGCTTGCATCGATAACACTAGTTTACAAATTTAAATGTAATCGAGTGAACCTTAAAATTGATGATTGTTTGAAAAACAATGATGATTGAATTTTGAAAATTTCAATTTTTCAATTGGTCGAAAATGACACTATTTTTGTACTTTGTTCGCTTGTGCATTACAGAGATTTGATTCAATCTGCACATATTATATATCCACGTAAACGTTACTTCAATACCTGTCAATCAATATCCTTTTTTTGTTTGTAAACAGTTTTTTTCATGAGATATTACCAAAAAACTGAAAAAGGACCTCAAAAACACGATTTTCAAAAATATCTCAAAAACGGTTCTTAAGAAAAATAAACGGATGTCATTTTCGTGTTCTCCGACCCCAAATTACTATAAAAAACACTTTTTTATGGAGGTTCATTTTTGGTGTAAACTAGTGTAATTATTGGCGCGTACTTTAAGACGCTTTAAGAAAACCCTACAAATATCGGATCACAAAGGAAAATCTTCTCGCACCCGGATTGCTGATAAGGGGCGTGGCAGTGGGTAGGTGGATGGGTGGATTGGTGGATAGGTGGGCAAAACCCCACCCCAAAGAAGCTGTCAAGCGTTGAATGTAAATGCCAGGCAGGCAAGAGATAAGCCGCCGCCAAAAACCCCGGGTACGGCAAACAAGCCAGAGAAGTGTCGTCGTCCGGGCGTATACTCAGCGTCCTCGGTCTCATTGTCCTTGCTTGCTTTTTTTTCTTCTTTTTTTTTTTACATTTTCGCGCGCGACTAAAATTAAAAAAAAAAAGAAAGAATATGATAAGGAATCGGTGCTGCCAACTTGACACAATGAACTTAATATTAATATGAAGTAAATAAAGGCACCGCCAAGTGTTGAAGTCGAAAGGACCTTTGGCATGGGAGTTGGACTGAAGTGAACTGAAGTGGATTGTGGATGGGAGTAGGAGTCGGGGAGATGAAGTGGCTTGCCGAAGTTAACTCTCGGAGAACAGAGTCGAGTATATTATTGGGTGGCTTGTGTTGTACTATGAATGTGTTGAAAAGATTTACGAGCCCGAAATTCGAACAAAACTTTAAGAGAGTGAGCCATAAATTAGCCGGGGGAAGAAGCGAAGGACCCGCCATCGAGCCCCGTCTTTTGAGTCCAGTGTTTTGACAGGAGCACCCAACCACGCCCCCATCCCACCACACCTCGATCCCTCTCAACAGTCTCTCAACCCCTTTCATCGTTATCCTCCCGGCATCCCAGCATCCCGGCATCCTGACATCCCTATCCCTTATCCTTTTATGGTTATTGTGTGCAATTCTCGTGGTGGCTTCACCTTTTTGTTTGGATTTTTTCATGCCTGCCTGGGGAAGCATCGCTTATTGTTATTGATGTTGTTATCAGGCGCAATTATTTTTTTGATTTACACAATTCGATGCTCGGTTGGTGACAATTTTCTCGCCTCGTTTTGCGGTTGGAGACAGAGTCGGGAAAAGCAGACCGAAAGGCAGGCTCATTTGGCATGGCTTAGTGCCGAAGCCTGTCCCTTTTTCAGTCTCAGGCTCTGCATTATTGACAGTTGTTGTGGAATAATCAGATTTAAAACGTTAAATGTCGTCGCTACTTGGGCGGTCTTTCGCACCCCCATACCCATGCCTCTGATCCTGTTTCCCAACTCATTTTCCATTCAAGGGTCCTGGCCATATTTTTTGGCCGCCATTGTCTTCAGCTTTTATCTTTTATTTTCTGTTTGGCTTATTTTTGGAATATTTGCCAACAAAAGAGATTGGCTTTGAATTTAAGTAGCAATTTCCTGTTTTGTTTGTGTCCTTGTTGTTCATGTCAGGCCATCATGAAAGTGAAAATATGTTAGGCTGTGTGTCGAAGGTGTCCTGGCAATTTGGTGAGGATATTGCATAGGTCTACCGTTGATAATTGGGATTTGAGGTGGCTTCTGAGGTAATAACAATTTTATAATGGTTATGGGGGAAGGGTTTAGAAGGTTTTTTAAAAATTAAACCCAAAACCCCAACACATGCCCATGCCTAGAACCTGATATTAATTGTCGATTAACTCGAAAATACTCCTAATTAACCCACAAAGCGAACCAATCCAACTCGTCCATGTAATGAAGTATGAAGATAATGTAATCCCCGGCAATAACACACTCGAGAGCATAATTACACTAGTATGTAGTCAAATTTCACGCAATCTCAGCCGGCAGCCAGCAGTTAGAAGCATAAGCCAAGTGAAGGTGTTGTCTTATTTCAGTTAAGCCGCTTACCGTTCCTCATCTATGTGGGTGGATCTCTTGGCTCCTACTGACTACCAGACTACCTACCCCCCATAGCCCCACATTACATAATATATAATGCATTTGACTTTGGCCGGGCCATCGAAGCTATTTGGCAAAGGGGCGGTCGATGTCTTCTGCCTCGTCCTTCCAAGGAAACACGAGGCACTCACGCATATACGTATACGTATATGTGTGTGTGTGACTATGTACACCCATACTCATGCATAATCAAATTCAATTGCTCATTCAAAACATTAAACTGTTTATTTTTGGATGGGCGCTGCAACAGGGGGCGGAGCGGGGTGGGGCCAAAAAGGAGGCGACGGCTCGAGTGGCAAGGCACTTCATCATGCCGCCTAATCATTTGACCCACTTGAGAGTTGTGCAAATACTTTTTACGTTCAAGCGAGAGTCCCTGCCACCCACTTTACAGTCCAAACACTGAAAGAAATTATATAAAATTTATGATTTTTTTTATTTTTGTATTATTTTATTTTATTTTATTTGAAAATTATTTTATATAAATTATAAATTATTTTATTTGAAAGGACTTGTAGTCCTACGAAAGACATGATTTATTATTTTTTAAGAATATCCTTTTTCTCTCCCTGTGCTACCGTTCTATTTCTCACACGACACAGGGACACATGAGCTGGTCTAATCCTTTCAACTGTCGGAGTCGCAGATGTAGACGGAGAAATAGACAGAGCAAGGGCGATATAGAGAGAGAGATAGAAGGGGCATAGAAAGTGAGACAGAGAAAGGGGCCATAACCGGAGACGGACGGAGATGGAGACGGAGTCCCTGGCAGTTTTGCATGCATGCAGCAATCATTGAGCCAAAGGCAGAAGGACGAAGGACTCTGAGGGGGGGGGGGGGGGGGGGGGAGGGGAGGCACAAGTGAAGACAAGGAATTTGGAAAATCTCAGCTCAGTGTCAGGTTGCACGTTGAAAATTTGTCGTCATCGTGTCTCGCACACAAAAATGGCGTTAAGCATAGAATTTTGCCGGGCAAAGGTAAGAGAGGAGGGAGGGAGTATGATGGGGGAATGAATGGATCCTTAAGGGGTTCGAGGACATGGAGGCGGGAGGGGAGCTACTACTAGGAGGAGTAGCAGGACCACGGACCCAGGCCAAAGACAAACACATCAGAGAAAAGGACAGGAGGCAAGGAGTAACAAGAGAGGGGCGGGGCGGCGGGTCGGCGATGCGCCTTGGCTGCGGCTCAAGGATAAGGCAAGAAATAATAAATTATATTTTCCGTGATTTGTGTTCGCTGTCTCTCTCTCTTTCTCTGTATCCTTCTATCTCTCCACCTAAAAAGGGGGGGAATTGTTGTGCAAAATTTACTTTTCGCCCCAAAAACCGGAAAAACAACAATAAAAAATTATTTAACTGCGAGTACTTTGAGGCTGAACTCGGTTTGAGTTTTGGTTTTTGAATGAAATCCTGCCAAGGGCCTTTATTGTTCGAAGAGCATGCATCCGCACTGGAAGCGTCCCTGGAAGGACGATGCGCAGAGAGAGCGTTCTAACGGTTTCTCTTTCGGCTCTTCCGTTTCAGGGTTGCCACCAACATCCGCAAACAAAATGATTTTCAATTAAACGATGATAAGTGTTGTGTGGCTGTAGGGTGCATCAGTTCGATTACCCCTCGGCTGCAATAGTTCCCATATTTCCACATGACTTGGCACTTTTGAAGACTTATTAGTTGCGCTTTTAAGAACGTTTAAAAGGCAAACGGACGTACGCCAGGGGTCAGAGTTCATTCATATGGCAGACAAACATCAACTCTTGGATAAACAATTTATTGTGCACTCGTTCTCGTCGTCGATCCAGACGCGTGGCAAATTTAATTTCAAATCTTTTTCAGCTACGTCATTGGGGTTTGGCATTTTTCCTCCGCCATCCTTGCAATCGCAATCGCAAGTCATTGTCAAAGCGAAACGTAAACAAAATTGCATTTCGTTGCGTTATAGGGACTTTACGTAAACTCTGCAATTCTCAAGCTTTTCTTTTCTTTTCTTTTATTTATTTTTTGTATATACATATATATTTTTTTGTGTTTGTTAGATGTAGAGATTGCGGATTAGCAGAGTGAATAGAAAAAAAAAAGAAATCGTATATATAAGTGGCAACAATTGTCAAGCAGATGCAGCGGCAGCATCAGCAACCCCCTGGAGTTGAACCCGAAAACGAACCCGAAGCCGCAACACCAGTAACAACAGCAACAACAACAACAACACAATGTGACACTGCAATGGCAATGACATTCTGCCACCACCCCTCTACATCCCTTCTTGGCTCATTTTTCACATATTTTTGCAAAAGTTGAAACTATTTTGGAATGAAGTGCCGGCCGGGGTAGGGGTTGGGCGTCGTCCTTTTGTTGGATTTTGGGCGACAGGCACTCGAAACCGTTAATTGGGTTTTATTTTTAATGATGTTTAGGTCTAGAGACAAGTCTAGTAACTCTAGGAGTGACACTATGCGATTGTACTCCCCGGGAGCCAGTGCCGGGCCCACACGCTCCCAACAATTATTTATGTAAATTCTGGGCGTCATTGCATTGACGTGATTTATGTCTTTGAATTTTATTTAGAGACTGGAGAGTCTGGGAGCTGGCTGTAAAAACAATTAAACTGCTAATTGACCGGCAGCCAAAGAAGTGCCAGGCTATTCCCGAGTCAATTGATTTCGCTGGCTCCCTTGGTAGCCAGATGAATGGTATTCCAAAGTGTTTTTAGAAAACAAAGTGCCGGAAGCGGGTCTTCGAACAAAATACTTGAAATGAAAATTTATTTTCGGAGCATCATTGAAAGATTTGGGCAACGGAAGGAGAAACATCTACATGTGTATATTTCCAATTTCTAAAAATAATATCCTGTCATATTAAATATTATTAAATTGAAAACTACACATTAAATCAATTTAATTCAATTACATGTCATGTGCATTACCCAACGCCCTTCGCTGTGCGCAGGAAGGACACCCTTTCACCTGCATTACAGGTGGCACAACAGGTGTGTCCTTGTCGTAGGGCGGACAAAAATCTGGCGTCGACGGAGCAACTCTGGTGGCAGCCAGTCCTCCACTCCGTCAGTCTGTCACTCTGTCAAGCCGTCAGTCAGCGATTCAGGGCACATTAACACGCCACGAAGACATAATTTATAAGCAAATGCATTTAAGTTTCCTCTGGAGAATCTCCAGAGTGCGGAACCCGGAGCCGGCACAACGATGCGAATCTCAGAAATGCCGCCAAACAAACCCAAAGCCGGTGAGAGAGTATCTGAGAGATACAGATGAGGGAGAGTACCATTCTCGCCGACTGGAAGGCGTATAACACTCGTATAACAGAGCAAAATGTTAAAAGAGAAGAGTTTGCAAGCCAGAGAGTTGATGGGAAATAAACCGTAAGTCTAACAGCAGCTGTTAAACTTTCTTTTGCTATTACAGTTATGTTGCACTTTCTCCACAGACTGTTAGCATTCTGTAGCATAGAACCCAGCGTGTTGTCAGAATCCTCGATGAGAGTATTTGCGAGAGTCGACGGAACCGGACGTGCGTCGGAAAACAATTCGTGAAAATAATTCGTGAAACAGAACGCGGCGTGCGTAAAAATCTGTGGAAACTACTCCTGGGAGGGGTGATGCCATTTTCGCAACAAAGAAAGTAAACCGAAAAATAACTGTTTGCAATTGGTGTCCTGGAGAGGTGTCCTTTTGTCGCTCGTTGCAACATCCCAGACATGTTAAATACTCGCAACAAACACGAAGGACAACAAGGCAAACATAATTAATTGCCGCTGGCACTGCCGCAGAGTGTGGCGCGTGAGAAGAGCACGTGTGTGTTCGATTCGTGTCCGATTTCGTTTAAAAACAAAAAAAAATAAATAAAAATCAAAATTAATTGCGTTTCAAGTATTTTTAAATACGCATCTCGGGGGCCGTGTCAAACGGCTGGATTATCTGCGGTTTTATTGGCCTGGCAAGCAGTATTAAAAACAACCAGAAAAGTATATAAAAAAAATTAAAATATAAAAACAAGCCGACTGGGTATAGTGGTAGTGAGTGCGTCCTGGGTTTCGGTCCTTGGTCGCTTGTTGTGCGCGCAATTTCCGGCTTCCGTTTCCGGCAAAGCGACGTCCGTGTCCGGCCGACTAGGCGCAGCCTTAATTTGCCAACGCGGAGAGTAATCACAGTTCACAGAAACCGAAACGCGAACGAGTTTTTTTGGGCAATCCCCGAAAGAAAAACAAGACAGCAGTCTCAAAGAGTTCTCAGTTAATAAGAACCTTTAATCCCCCAAAAAAAAGTTCGCCTACTTGAGAAAAATATTTTTAATTGAAAATCCCCGCTGTAATGCCTGATTATTAGCATCAGTAAGCAGGTTAGTGATGTTTATTTTACATATCAGATTTAAGAACAAAAGAAAATAGCTTTTTATCTAAAGAATCTTGCTTTTTGTGCCTCACATGCCTTTAAATATTGTGGTGGAATTTGTATCTCCCAGAGAGGGAAAACGAAACAAAAAATATACAAATTTTCTTTTACAACCGAAACCGTATCTGACTTGAAGGCTTTATATTTATTTTCGTAAATTTTTCCTACATTTAATTTCATGCCCGGCGCCCAAAAGTATGCAGCTAGCATATTTCAGGCGTGGCAGGTTGTTGGCACAAGAAAGGCAAAACGGAACCAAACGAAATGGAATGACAAAAGTCATGGCCCCATATAGCTCTCTCTCTCCCAGTGTGTGTGTGTGTGTGTGTTGCTGTGTGTTTTGGTGTGTGTTTGAGTGTGTAAGACAAGCAATAAAATGGCAAAGCGAGCGCCAAGTTTTTGCGCGCCAAAAAGCGTGCAACAACGCGAGTGGCAGCTATGTTTATGTGGCACATAAAACTAGCACCGCGCTCGGCTCTCGGCGCGCCGCGTCGCATTGTTGGCCAGGAATAAAATGGAACGGAGCGAGTAAAGAAGAAAAGATTGCCGAAAACCAGGCAGTGGCAGTAGTAGTAGCAGTCGCAGTCGCCAGGCAGTTTTATTTTATGGACTTTTATTATGATATTTGCCCTAACTTCTGGCCGTGTTTTCTTGCACCCTGGCTTTAGTAAACAATAATCATAATAATCGTAATCGCAGAGCAGAAAGCAGCAAACAGCAAAGCAGAAAGCATGCTTCTACTGCCTCCCGGAAAGCGGAGAGCATGGCAAACAATGAGCAAAAGTCGCTGGCCTTTTTGTGTTGCCTGTTTTTAGGCGCCGCATTCGCACGTGTTTGTTCGCACCTAGTCAAGCGCACACACACCAGTACAATTGCATTCACACACACACAAACATAGACATAGAACACATTGGAACAGGTAGGGGTGCTGGCTCCAGAAAGAGGCCCTTTTGTTGTCGTCCTGTCGCACTAAATTGCGCACAATTGAAAGCATACTTTCAGGCGCCCAAGCATTTAGTGTGCAGTTTTCTGCTGTTTTTGAGTGTTCACTGAGGGAAATCACAAGTCTGGGGATTACTTGTATATTCTTTTTAAAGGAAAAGGCTTAAAAATTATCCTTTTAAGGAAATCTTATGTTAAGGCGCCAAAAAGTATGCTATGAATTATATTAGTTCCTTTGAATTTACTTTTTAAGCATTATTTGACTCCTCAATTAAACTTTTCTCTATGTGTATTAACAACATTTGAATGCCCTGCACTCTTGGCTCAAATCCTGGCTTTATTTATCGCACTTCTCGCCTCCTTGGCCCATTGTACTTTCTTTCGGGCCTTTTTTGCCCGCTTAGCGATGCCCGGGGGACGTCTGTTGTTGGCCTTTTCCCATTCTACTTTCTTTTCCTTTTTTTTTTTTGGTGCAGCGTGTAAAAGGTTTTTTATTATTAAGTATGGCAGTGAGCATTAAATATTTCTTGGGCTCTGGCGCCCAGCTCTCCAGCTCCCTGGCTGTCAAGGTTTCGGTTGCGAGATTACCTCGGGGAATGCTTTTTTTTTTTTGGCTTTCGGTTCTCCTTAGATTGCCAATATACTTTATCCTTTGGGATTTGTCCCTCCTTTAACGTTCACTGGAAATTCATTTAAAAGACGCTCTTCTACATTCGGCTAATTGGGATTTTTGAAATTTCTCGCTTGCCAAAATTTCTCCAGCCCGAAGCCTCGACTAATTGACCTCAATTCGTCTAATCGATAATGCTCTCGAGAAGTGCATTGTGTGGAAGGCCAATCGGGCGACCCGGGGGGACCGTTGTTTCTTTGGCAAATAATTTCATTAGATTGGCCTCGTGTCTACCGAAAATGTTTTGGATGCTCTCTCTTCGTCTACGCAGCCCTAATTAGATTAATGAAAAATAGGATTAGGCCCAGTCAAAGGCGAAGAGCCCAGCCAAGCAGCTTAAATCAATTGCGTCTTGTGTGTGCCAGTACTTTCCTTAAAGAGTCTCCTTACTTTCAAGGGAGGGAGGGAGGCCTTGAGGCAAACCGCAGCCAGTCCCCAAGACTGTTAGCTTGAGTTCTCATTATGCATCGCTTAGCTGCCATTTGCCAGAAATGGCCTCCAAGAAAATACGAAAAAATTTCCATACTGAACGGAATAGCCTGGAAAACCCCAAGACTGGACGTGACACACAACAAATTCACGGCTATTCTGGCCAGCCACCCTGCTTCTCGCGCAGCTTTATATTTTCAAATTAATTTTTTGGGGCATGCCCCCTACTCCTGCCGAGTTTGGTTCCGTTTCGACATAATCTATTATAAGAGCTTCTCATAATTTCTGTTAAAGATTCTTTTCTGTTCCCGCCCCCGATGGGGAATGCTTTTAATTGTGGGCGTGTTAGGACTTAATGAGATCGCTAGAGAACCTTAAACAATGACCGTCGGGGGAGCGATTTCAAAAGTAAAAAAAAATATTAATTAATATTTGTAGGAAGTTGGGAAGCTCTCTCACACTCTCTACCCCCTAGATCCTTCACAAATGTGTGCCAATACGTCAGCCCCAATAAATCAAGAGCAGAAGCAGCTTTTGTAAAAAGTTACCTTCACCGAAAAATCCTGTGCGGCAACATCCGCCCACAACACACACGAACTTGCAACTTATGACAGTGACTTATTGTAGCATTTATATTCGTGTATATGGTTCGTCATAAATTTTATAAAACAAGAGTCAGAAGAGCTGTGAGTTTATGTCGGGATTAGGCTTCTGCTGGAGGTTAAGGGGGTGAGATGATGGATTTTTATCAAAATCAAAGACCCGGGGGGACTCCTGATGGGGTAATGGGTTCTAGTGTTTGGGGCTCTCTTGTGCGCAAAATCTAAATTTTAAATTAAATCAAAACTATGGCCCAACACTTGATATTTTCCCATAATTTACTTTTAAAGAAACTCTGATAGCCAGTATTTACTTAATATCTCTATTTATTTGGAAGCATCTACCGTATGGTAATATTTCCATTCAGTTTAGCAATTTTTCAAAATTATTTCTATCCAAAACACTCACCCTAACACACTATATACACACATACACATCTATCTAAATATTAGCATAGCAATATTTTTCAATATTTTTGCTAACGAAAACTAAAGTCTATTGTTGGCATATTTTTCGCAATTTCATTTGTTCAACCCCCGAACTTTAACAGAAAGCATCCCAGTCCAGAACAGCCACAATGGCCTTAATGCTTTTAGCTAGCTAGAAATTTTTCGGCAGTTTCGGTGCCAAAAAATGCAAATTTAAAATGCGTTGGCATGTCAAAAATCTGCACAAACACATCCACAAGCCCACAAATACTGGGCCAGGGTGCAATTGCAGACAGCGATGGAGTGGAGCGGTGGGGGATGAAAATCGATAAACGAGACAAGAGTGTGTGTGTGTGTGTGTGTGGGGTGTATCTGTGTGTGGGGTAAGCTTTTAGTATCTTTTGCAATGCAACGCCATACACGGTTTTTGGCAAACTCACAATGCAGAGAAACGAGAAGAGAGCCCGAGCGATAAAAGAGAGCCAGCAACAAATAGCTTAATAGGAAATAGCATAAAAGCATCCTCTTTTATCCTTGCCAGTCCACCCTCACCCTCCTCCTCCAAAAAAAAGGAAGAAAGTCCTGTGAAAAGAAAATCTTTGCACGTATCGTACTCAAAAAATCAGTAAACGCATTGGCATCTCCTCCAAGACATTGTTATTGTTGTTGCTGTTTGCTTGTAAGGGTTGACTCATCGAGGGGTTAAGGGTTGGAGAATGAGGGGGAGGGGGAGTGGGAGCCAACTCCTTGTGGGTGTCCTGTGGGTGGCCCCGACGCTCTGTCGTCTCTGAATATTTGGCATTAGTCAAATGCAAATTTTTATAGCTGCCTGTCTGTTTACTTGAAGCGCCGATAAGCCCGCGCATAAGCGTATATGCCAAATGGATTCTGGATGTGGCACATCGGAAGGGGTTATGGGGTTATGGGGGCTTCATGTGGCAGCCACCGCCCTGAATAGACTGTGTCTTGTGCCCCAACCAAATTACCGAAAATCTCTCAAATTCCCATAACAGTTTGAAGTCAAATTTAAAAGGATTTTGAAAGGAAATTAAATAAGGATTTAATAAGAAAAGGAGTGTTATGGATGAAGTGATTTTTAAAGCTACTTGCTTTTAGTATTTTTTCTTAAATTCTTTAGCTTTAATAATCTGGAAAGCAGGCACTTCTGTTGTACTACCTTTTTGGCGGAAGAAGCCTTGCCAAATGAACAGCATTTTCCTGCCTACTTGTTACTGCCACTGCCACACACATGCCGCGTATCTTTGCTTTCTGCCCCGACAAGTAGGCAATAAGCAGCGTGTTTATGTATGTGATACAAACATTTTAGCGTATTTTTATTACACACACACAGGCACACAGAGGCACAAACACACACACACACACATGCGTCGACAAGCTCATTGCTGAATTTATGAAAATTTCGCGGCGAGGGATGGGTGGGTGGATGGGTGGCAGGGAAAAACATTAGCACCCAATAGAGTTTAATGCGTGCGTGTTAGACCTTCGGTCTCGTCCTGCTTTTAGGGCCCCAACGGATGTGTATCCTGTCTGTCGAGGGGGAGGACTCAGCTGCGGGCCAACATCAAACAGCCACCCAACCATCTACCGACCCACTGCCACCGCCACTGCCACTGCCAATGCCAATTTGCGGCTTAGCATCTTTGAATTATTGAGGCGAGTCGAGGTCGCAGGCTCCACTGCCACTGCCACTGCCCCTGCCACTTTCAGTTGCGACCTCCTCCTGCTCCTCCGCTAACGAGAGCTACCCGCCCTCTTGGCTTTTGCGGGCTTTCGACCAAATTAAAATTTTATCAAAATGAAATTTGCGGTTTTTGTGTGTTTAGTTTCAAAATTTTCGAAGTGATTTCGGTGGCGTACTGTTGTCCTGGAATTTGGCGGAAATCACAAGCCGAGGTCCTTCGAAAGTGGCCAGCGGTTTTTTGGATACATATTTCATGTTTCTGCGGTCTATGCCGGCTCCCAAGGGATTTCAAATATGAAAGTGGAGGGCTGGAAAGTAAAAAGGAATAGTTTTGAAAACATCTCTGGGGGATTTTCTAAATATTTTTTTATTTAAAAAAAAAGGGGGAATAATACTTCCCAAAGCTTTTGGCATTTCAAAAGGAAGAGCATTTCGAAATAAAAGCTCCAGTGACATATTTTCTTATAATCTGCACTTTTATTGTCTCATCTCTCGGTGGCCTTTCAACCGTTTTTTACATCACTTGCTTTCTTTCTTACTTTCTCCGCTCTCCGCTCTGCCCCCAGCTTTCTCCTCCCGGCTCTTGTGTTTACATTACACTTTAACTAAGCCGTCGAAAATTATGCAATAAACTTTACTTGAACTCGCCCCGTCTCTTTCCATTGTCCTGCACTTGTCTCTTTCTGTCACTGGGATGCTATCTCTCTCTCTCTCTGCTCCTACATTTATTTATTTACTTTGCTGTTTTGTTCTGCTTTTTCTAGGTATTTCCTTTTTTTTTCCGCACTTATCCTTGCGATTTTTGATGTTCGCGCATTGTAGCTCGTTAGGGGGGTGGTGGCAGGATGCTACCCGGTTTTCTTTTTTTTTTTTGTATTTTTCCTCCTCTGATGGGGGGGCGGGGGCGTTGCAAATCTTATTTGATGATGCCACGGTAAATACTTTAATTTATGCAGTAATCCTATTACAATAACAGCGGCGGCGGCACAAGTAACAGCAACAACAACCGAATGAACAATGAGCAGGTCACAGGACTAAGGACTAAGGACGAAGGACGAGCGATGAGGACGCGGGGGAATGCCAACCATAAAACAGTAACAACAACAATGCATTTATTTCGCTCGTTGAAGCGATTTTCTTTTCTTTCCTGGGCCTCTGTACTTTTTTTTTATATTTTATTTTGTTTTCATTTCGTGGGTCGCCTACCTATATAGTACCAGGATATATATCCCCCAGACCCTCCATTTTCCGCCTTTTCCATCGATGTGACTCATTTGCATTTTCCTTCCCATTTTAGAGCTCCTTCGCCGTCGCTCGTCTTAGCAGCAATTCAATTTATTTTAATTTCTGCTTTTAACACAAAAAATTACCAATTCAATTTTATGACTTTATTCTCCCCGCCTTGCCGCACGTGGCATGCCTCACAGAACCAGCTGCTATTGGCGGAGGGAGGGAAATGTTGGCAGGAAAAATAGGGAATCCCAAAGATAGATCTGCACTTTCTTGACATCGAATCGAAATGGAATCTGCAAGGAGGCGCCGACAGGCGACAGTTTCCCCCAGCTATTTATACTATAGAGACGATTGAGAGAGGGGCCATATCCTACGACTTGCTTGCCAATTTTTGCACTGTCTTAGTTTTGCGCTGGGAAACAGCTTAGGCTTAGGCTGTGTCGGGATGTCTTGTTCCCCGGAATGCAAATCAGTTTATAAATAAGTTTCTTCTCAGCTTGGGTGGGAAAAGTGCTAATGGAATGGGTTCTCGATGGCCTAATCGATTTTAATTCGATGATGGCCTGGAATTTGTAATTTATGTATGGAATGTTAATAGTATCTATATGAAGCTTAAATATTTAATATAAAATACAAGTTTTTGTTTTGCTTTCAAATTCAACAAAACAGTGTGATTTTTAGAGGAGTTATAGACATTTGTATTCAGATTCCCTATTGGCTTGTTCCCTACCACCCAAAAGTATGCATCAAAAGTGCCTGGAAAATGGGAACAGGAAAGTAACGGGTATCACAATATGATAATAATACCCATTACTCGTAGCCATGTCACTATAAGAGATAGGCTATATGATTTAAAATATGTTTTAAAACCAAACCCTTATATAGGCCCATTTACCATCAGGCTATTTTTATCGGAGTTATGGACATGATTCCCTTATGGCTTATTCTGTAGCACCCAAAAATATACAGAAAAACGCAATAAAAGTGAGTAATGTAAAAGAAGAAAGTACCGGGTATCCCATAGTCGATAAACCCCACTGTCTTTTATCTCTCTAAGTAATACCCCTATTAACTTTCCTGGAAAAGTCCAAGTCGTTCAGCCAACCAATTCCCTGATAACATATATCTCATCCAATTTCGCTAGCATGTTGCCAACTAAGTAAATTTCATTGGCTTTGTGTTAGTTTTGGTCTTTTTTTCGGGTTTGTTTTCTGCGTCTGCCATAAAAAACAGATTGAACGCCGAGTCGGGACTGTTTTCCACAGATTTTGTGTCGCATAAAAATCGCAATCGACGAAAGCCCGTTGCTGTATCTGTATCTGGTATTTGTATCCAGAGCCAGACATTTAACGTAGATATAAAATTTACATTTTAACCGAAGGAAAGGTGGACTGGGACAAGAAGGGGAGTAACTGGATCGTTTAAAGACCAAGACTGAAATTGGTTTTTGGTTATTTTCTAACTCTGAGTCTTTCCTTCTGAGCTGTGAAAAAGGGTATATAGAGTGGAATCTATATCTTAGATTTTAGATAATTAAGACTTACTTTAGATACATCACCTATTTATTTAGTTATATCCTTTATAAAGAGCATCTACTAGCCATCTTGTAAATAATTCCTATTCTTGTTAGTTTGTCATGCGGACTTGTGTCGTCTTTTTCGTGAAAAGTGTTTGTCTGAACCATGTGGCAGCCAGCAGCCTTTTTGTTTTGTTTTGTTTTCGTTTGTTGGGGGTTCTTGGGGGCCCTGGCTCCCTGACCGCCTCTGGGCATATTCAATTTTCTTTATTATACATATTTCTCTCGCTGCCAGTGGGAGATGGGAAATACTCGGGGCGAGCTTTCAATTTTTATGACTTCTGGTTCATTTTTACTGCGTTGGCGGTCCCAGTGTCTCGTGTTACCCCGATAAACGTTGCAAGTTTCCCGGCCATTTCCCACAGTCGCCCGCCTCTTTGCTGAGCTTTCTGGCTTCGTTTTATGCCCCGGCATGCGTTTTTTGTTGCGTCTTCAATGAAATGTTTATTGCCATGTACTTTTATTCCCGACCCCAACTCCTATTGATTGAATGAAGAGGTCCTATAGGACTTGCCTGACTCCTGACGTTGCGATGCGATGTGTTTTTTGTGTGAAAAGAGCCACACGTTTAGGCCAAGTCAGTTTATCTGCCAGCGTGGGCTCTATTAATGTTTCATGTTAATGATCCGGATTTTGCGAGTTCCTTTGTAACGATTTTATTCAATCCGAGTGCTGTTCACGGCGATTAAGAAAGATAAATGGCAAATACTTGGCCATTGTGCTTATTTCTTTCAGGTCTAATTGGTGCTTTGATTCAAGTAGTTGCTTCCATTAAACAAAATCATTATTTTAAAGTTTTCTAGAGCTCAGGCTGTGCTGTTTGCTTAAGACTGATACTCTTGGAAGGCTTGTTGTTACTCCGAAAAGTACACTTTCTCTGTGTTTGGACAGAAACAGTGCTTTAATATTTGCTCTTAATTAAATTCAAGTTCTCTCGAGCGTAAAGCCAAGCTGACAAATAAAAAACAAAAATAGGAAGAATAATATAAGAATACGAATACGAATATCTTGCAAAAAGCATCCACTGGGCCAGTAGCTAGAGGATGGAGTGGAGTCCCCATGGCAAAAACCCACTTAATCCAATTTAAGAATGCAACCACTTGAGTGCATACAAACCCACTTACACTAACACAAACACTCACAAACACTCACACGAGCCAGTGGGGCTACAAATGTACTCTTTTTGGCTTAAAGGAACTGGTTTTTTGTATTACGGCTTAGCCGAATATTTGTTGAGCAGAAAAATGAATGCCATGAATACCAAAAAATTACTCTTTTTAAAAAATTAGCTCCTTCTGGCTGCACCACATATTTATTGTGCGTAACGTATGTGGGGTATTCTTCTCGCTTTTTTCTCATAAATTAGAGGCCATTTCTTTCCATTTTTTTCCGCATTTTATTTTTTTCTTGGCTTGGCCCAGGACCCAGAATCAGGACCCAGACCCCAGAATCCAGCATCCAGAACCCAGATAATGGCATACCCAACGACAATGAGGAATATATATTTTGCATGCTACCCCAACACCACACCATCCTCCTGGAAATCTTATCAGCAAGGGAGGTTGTGTAGCGCACCCGCTGGTTCCTTTGTTACGGGGCGGGATATCCCCATTCTCTCCTGCCTTCTGCCCAAGCTCTTGGCTAAAATTTATATATTAGGTCATTAGGTTTGTAATAATTTGCTGGGGCCTCATGTAAAATGGCAGTAGTGTGTGCTAGTTGTTACGGCTGCTTATTGGCATCATTGTTATGCGAGCCTAATAGGCCAATTGGGGGAAGAGGGCGTGTATGGTATGTGTGTGTGTGTATATCCTTGCAGTTGCTATCCCCCCAGCGACCTATTAAAGCGAAATTTCGTTTTAATTAAGCTTCGGATCCGACCAAAAATAGGCGTCATGCATTTTTAATGACCGCTTCGGCTCAATTAGCAATCTGCCCCCGAACTATGCAACACACAACTTTGCGATGCATTTTTCATAAGTTCTCTCTCCCAGTTAGCTAAACAATTTTCCAATTAAATCATTTTCAGGATAGCCAAAAAACAACCAGCAGCAGAAGGAGCAGAAGCGGCAGTAGTTGGGCGCCAAAAAGTATGCCCAACTATTTGTGCCAAATATTCAATAGTCCTTTCTTAGCCTCCCGGATCCTGTGCTCCATTCCTCCGAAGCTGCAGAACTACACTTAATTAAGTTTGTTGCGGAACTGGAATTGGGGGAAATTGAATTTTCAACTTTGACTCCGATTTTTGTTTTTTGCTCCGCTGGACTTGGAACTCTGGACCCTGGACTGGGTCGGTTTTTGGATTTCTGGTTAATTCGCATGCTAATTCCCCCGAAAGTGGGCAATAAAATTGGGCCAACCGATGGCCATGTCCTGGTTCTTTGGCTCGCTTATCCGGAGATTCAGGTTGGGCTTCTGTTTTCTGCCGGTCTCAGCACAAAATATCTGTGTCGAACGGAAATGTCTCAGTTTCGGTGCGTAATTTCCCCCAGAATACATCCACTCTACCCACTTTCCCACCCACCCTCACACACACTCTCATATATACACACACACACACACCATCGCAATCAACTGCCGCTGAATGTCTCTTCCTTTTGCTATTTACGCTCACATGTCCGTGAGCACATGACCTCCATATAAAATAAATTACTTTAGTTATCTAAATGCCATACATGTTTCTCTCGGTGTGTGTGCGCATGTCTTTGTGTGTGTGTGTGTGTGCCAGCTACGCCCTCTATTCCTTCCTCCGTCTCTGTTCGGCTCTCCTTACTCCCTATTCGTGGGTTCTTAATTTTTTTTTCTCTTGGCGGAATTGCTAGAAATACCCTAGAAATGGGGAGTATTGGCATTTAGAGATTTTGGAAAAATTATATAGATTTTTTAGATGCTGGAGAAACATAAAATTATATTTTTACATCGGCACACTTTCAGAAATTAACAATAATAATTATTAAAAAATTGTATTATTTATTAAACTTTCTCTTTAAAACAAAAAATCTTATGAGGCTTCTATATTTATTTATATTAAAATTAAATCTTAAATCTTAAGTGTATTATAAACTTTATAATAAAGTCTTTTAAATTTTAGAACTCTTTTTGTTATTATTAACGAAAAGCTTGTACCACCTACCATTCAAACGACCAAGAGTCGCTGCTGCATATTGTACGGATCTAAGAGCAGGGAGAGTTAGAGTGTTGCTCAGATAAACCCAAAGTATGGAAGACTGAATGTTAAAAATATATAGGCGCGATTTTATTGCAATAATTTTGAATAATACTATTTGTTTTTGTAATAAAAAGCCCTCTAAATTAATATTACACTTAAATTTCATTTTCTAATATAAAATATCCATTTTCATAAAAGAATCAACAGAATACTTACATAGATCTCTCTAAAAAAAGAGTATCCCAAAATCCTTAATAAAAATGTTCTTAATTTTAGCATTTCTTGGTCTTACGCCATGTTCGCCATCTTCGTCCTGTGTCCAACGTCCTTCGTCCTTGTGTGCTGGTCTTTTTGTGCTTTTTTCCTTTGCTTTTAGCCAAACAAATGATAACAATAAATTACACTCTCGAGATTTGGACGAGCTTAAGTATGAAGTGCAGCCAGTCGATGTCGATGCGCTGGTCCAAAATAATGAAGGCAACAGGAAGAGGGGGTGCTGGGGCAAGGACGATATTCGGGTTTCGTTAGATGCCACATCAAGTGGCAAACGCACTTGGGGGATTTTTTTCCTTTTCGCTTCGCTTCTCCACCCACAATGGGTTGTGTTTCTTTTTTCTTTTCTCTCTTTTTTTTTGGCAACGCCGGGGCAGCAAAAATAAATGTTCTAATTTAGCGACTCAATTTGTGTAGTAAATTTATCAAAGGGCGGCCAGTCCTGTCCGGGGCGTGGCGGGGCAGGGAGTGAGTGTGAGTGTGAGCCACACCCACTCTGGTGTATATATAGTCACACATAGACACTCGTCGTCTTACATTTCAGTTGCCATTTGTATATGCCTGGCCGGGCTCACCTGCCATGCCGGAGAGTGTGTCTGTTATTTGTATATTAATTTTTGGTCTGTTGCGGTCAGCAGGTGATAAATCTGCTGAGGTGATAATAAGTGCCATTGGCAGCGATTTGTTTAGTTTTTATTGCATGCGTTGGGGTCCTGGGCGTGGCTGGAAGTCGTTTTTGCCCACTTTCAGATACTTAAGTGCGATGCGATGCCGGAAAGCCATAAAGTTTCTCGGAATGAGGCTGATTAAATGGATCCCACAATGATTACCAGAGTGGTGGAGGGAGGGAGCTGCCTCCATGGCATAAAAACGAAACTTATTTATATCTTTAATTTTCTTGGACAATGGCCGAAAGTTTCGCTTGGTCCACTTAAGCAGCTCGCTTTTCGAGAAACTTTTAAGAAATATAAACCGGCTTGAGCGCCATAAAGTCGGCTTTAAAATATCCACACTAAATACACGTAAAATCAAGAGCCCCGGGAAAAGTTTATTTCAAACTTGCCACAGGCATCTAAAAAAAAATGAAAAATATCAAAATAAAGCGGAAAAATGAACTAGGCAGCTCAACAAGTGAACTTTGCCGCTGCTTAGCGCCTATTTGGCCGACTTTAAACATTTTTATGGCCCTTTTTACGGCCATAAAAGGCCGCCTGCCTCATGGCCTCAATAAAAGTTTTGTTTTGTGCGTTAATATTATTACGACATTACGTCAGCACTTGGTCCGGAATCCGGATGACCACAACGATTGCACCTCAAGTTGCGCTTTATGTTGCCCGTATCCGGTATTTGATCCACTCCCGTGGGTCTGGGTTTGGCCTAGTCCTGGACCTGCTCCTGGAAACTAAACTTTCATTTATAACTAGACCTGGGGCTCAAGCCCACTAAAGGATTATGCAAATTCAAGAAAAATGTTTTCAAAAGACCAGAAGCTTAGGGCTTGTTTTTTATGATTCAGTTTTGGGAACTAAAAGTTAAGTCATGATGGGATGGTTGGAAATATTAAGAGTTTTGATGATTTATTATTTAAAGAGCGTTTAAAAATTGTTCTCCTACCTAGATCCTTAATATTTTACTTGATTTCTGTAGTTTCAAGTTTTATTTCCCCAAAAATGCACTTCCATTGAAGCCTTTTTAGACCATTTTTGCACACACTATTAAGAATGCCCAGCAGTGCCATAATTTTTTATCCGCTGCCACTGATTCGAGCAGCCGAGCGTTAACTTAGCCAAGCTAATAAACTTTTCCACCGAACAGGACTATCTGGGTCAGTTCAGGAGATGTATATATATATCTCTATATATAGTAAATTGTAGAGCTGAAGAGCTGGCTCTACTGGCGCCCAGCATCCTCGGCCATTGTTCGCGGGGCCGCTTGGAGGAGCATGGACTTGCGGCATGGGCTTTGGCTTTGGCTTGGGCATTGGTAAACGCATTTTCGACAATCCCGGCTCATTGTTCCTTAGCCACGTCCTCGTCCTCGTCCTCGTCCTCGTTGCATCCTTCTCGATTTCTCGCTCCATGGATAAAATATTATTTTTATTTGCTTCGCTGAGCAGAGCACAACTGCAGCATCAGCGGTCGAAAGGCGAAAGGAAACTGCTGACTTCACCTTGATGCATGCGCTTTTCAATGCAATCCTCACTCCTGACACACACACATACTCCCTCACACATGCATGGCATTTTTCACATCCTTTTCATTTTTTTCTCTTTCCGATTTTTCCTTTTTTGGCAACGTTGGCAAAACATTTCCGCAACCCGCTCGCTTTCTGCTCCCAAAATCAATATGCTTTCGACGCCAGCTCTCTTTGCAAGTTAGCAAACTGCCACTGTTGCAGCAACTGTGGCAGCAACTGACTTCCCCCCCCCTCCCCCCCTCCCTCGACCATCCCAGTACCTTCAGTTTGAACCGCTTTTCCGACCTACTTGCTTCTGAAGCGAATTTTCTTGTCATATTTTCAATTTGTGTCGCCTCGCATTGGTTCGCAGAAAGAAAGCAAAAACGCTTGTAGGTGTCGGGATTCTCGGCTGCTTTATGGTCCCAGTTGACAATTGCAATAAAAATGTTGCCGGGGATTATAACAAGCGTATAATGTCAAGCCACGCCCCCGCCCATCAGCCAGAGGTCAGGGGGATGGCCTCGGTGCTGCCAGTCTGTATAGCTGTTGCAGCATCGAGTTTCACCTGTTCTTTCTGCTTTCTGATTTTTCATTTTTCGCTTTTTCGTTTCGGTTTTCCAGCTATGTTTCGACTTTCCCTTCGCTTTGCCATGTCATGTGCATAATGTCAATTGTGCTTAAGGGCAAAGGTATTTGATTTCAGTTTTAGTGTTTGCGGGGGTTAAATCAGTGCTTTTCTTTCTTCTTTAGGCAGCCCAAGCCCAAGACCTCTCTCTGTCCAACCCACTCCAAGACATTGTTAAGCGTTGATGCATGAGATTCCTTCTTCCACTTTTGTTTGCTTGCCTCGGCAAAGCAAAGCAGCAAAGTATCTTCCAGATACTAGATGCCAGATGAGAGTTCTTCAGGTTATTCCTGGCTCTATGTTTCGGATTAAAATCGTTTCGTTTATTTTGGCCAAAAGGTAAACTGTGTACTTTTGACAGCATGTTTAAGCTTCAAAAACACAAGTCCTTGTTTGAACAGGAGTTTTGAAATGGACTAGCAAAGTAATTAGCAAATTTTATATTTTTGGGTTTAAAAATTCAAAAGTTATTGACTTGGGTTCTTTTTAAAGGGTTATTTGGTTGAAATAAAATAGAACATTTTATAGAACATTTTCCCATTTTAAATCGTATTTACTTAAAAATGCTATGTTTTTAGTATGTGTCTTGGACGATCTGATACTTTTTTTGCTTGATGGAAAGACTATCGCTATAGATATTAGGTTTGTTTTTAAAATAGTTTAGCTTAGTCTTCTAGTCATTATTCTATTATTGTAATCTGTACTAATAAGTCGTCTCAGACAGGGCCAGTCTTATTGCTCCTATTGAGAGTAAGGACCTCTAGGGGAGAGTTTAAAAGGAATGCACTGGGCGCATGTGCAACCATCCTTATTCGGAAAGCTATTTGACTAGTTTCTGACTAGACACTGCATTAACTAGTTAGTTCTCATAATCTAATTATTCAATTTTAATGTAACCAGTGTATTGAATTTAATTTTTAGAACCTTAAAAATCCGGCTTATATAATCTGGGTCTAGAAACTCTGCTAGCTACACAAATAGACCCTATTAGGCCTAAATAGACCCTTCCAAAACCAATCCTTTCGACAATTATTTGAAATTGAACTCTGACACCCGCAAAAAACGAGAAAACCAAAGCGAAAGCGTCGGATAATAAACAGCTCATAGCCAAATGAACTTTTTTTGTTCGTTTCTGGATGGGCAGCCAAATGGGGCGAATTCCACGAGCTTTGCGTTTTGGCCAAATGAAGGCCGCTTGTGTGTGCAGGCGCCAAAGAAGAAGCACCATTGCCAAAAAGCAAAAACTGGGGAAAAAATTTAACAAGCCACGCACAAAATTAGAAACGTGCGTGGAACACAGACCGCACACACCCAAAGAGGAGTGGGGTGTGGGATGTGGGTGTGGGTGTGGAGGCGGTCGGACAGACAACTGAGCGCCATGTTTAGCCCGGCCAATACAATTACGACGGCTATAACCCTTTCGGCGTGTAATACGCACGTAGTGACCAACAGCCCCGCTGACCGCTGACCAACAGAGCCATCCCCATCTCACCCCATCTCCACTCGTAACCCCTTGGCTTTCCTACTTTTCCCATTTACCCGCCTCATTTGGCCAACACCCCGCCATCCTAGCCATCCCCAGTTCCACGGGCAAATACACACAATACGTGGTCAAATAAATTGACGCCAGCGACGACGCACCACAAAATTCAATTACACGTACAACTTTGGGGCACGGGACTCGGTTCGGTTGTTTTTTTTTTGTTTTTTCCGTCAAATATTCGAATATTGAGTCCAGCCATCCGTCAGATTCGAATTGGGATTCATGATTTCGATTCTGATTTTCGAGTCACTCTGTACAAGCTGGAATCTCAAGTGCGGCATGCAACTTGAGCTTAGAGAAGCCCCAGGTCCAGCCCCATCCCCATCCCCGACCTCGAGCTCAACTCAATTTAACCCTCGATGGAGTTGTGAGGGCGCATTGACCCCGGTAATGGGATTATGGCCAAAGCCGAAGCAGTTTTGGCCAACTGTTTGGCCCCCCGGCTGCTTGTTGCTGTTCCTGCCGTTGTTGTTTGTGAACTCTTCAGGCTTTGTTTGGCCAGCAGTGGGCAAATCCTGTTATTAATATTTTATGCGTTTCTTTCTATTGCTATTCCTCTAACCCTTCAAAACGCTCTAACGCTTAGTTGGGCTCACCGTTCCGTCCGTGTGGGCCGGCCGCCTGGCCAGAAGGGTTTTCTGGTCAGTCGGGTCTAGTTTGGGGCCAGGTCAGAACACCCACACGATTATGGAATCAGTGCATGCGCTTCAATTGCTCTCGACTCCATTATCCAGTTAGACACATAACCCATCCACGACTGACTGGGTCTAGTCCGGGCCGGGCCGGGCAGCAGAAGTATATTTATTTTTTTCCATTCGACGCTTTGTTCTGGCTTAAGTGTTGTGTGAAAATTGGTGGATTTCGATTTAGAAACAGCTTTAGCCATTTACCCCAGTAATCGCTCGGCAAAAAACAATCTATTTCTTCACAGGCTTCGAGTGCCAGAACTCTCTTGCTTATTTATACAATTTTATTTGCCATTTCAAACGCAAAATTAATGCCTGTTTTAAGAGTGGTTTTAATGTTTGGCCCGGCTTAAGTAAATTTACAGTGCGTGAGGGAGTGATTGTGCTGGACAAACAGTGAGCTGCATAAGTCTCTGGCCGCCCCCGGGCGTGTCATAAAACGCTGTTGTAATAAAAATTATTGTCTACATATATATTTCATTTGCTGCCAAATGAAAATCTCTGGCGCAGATGCCATTTTCCTAGAGGCAACAATTCAATTTTGTATTTCGTAATGGCACCTACCTACCAACCTAACTACGCAATGAAATTCGAAATATTTTAATTGGAAAAACTACAATCGGTTATCTAAATAAATGTGGCACAAACACACACACACACACACACCATAAAAGTGTGTGCCATAAAGTATGCGGCATGAAATTGTGTGCCTTGTGCAACAAAGCCGGAGCCAGAGCCACTTTCATACTGGGACAATGAAAGCCAATTTATGTGAATTTTATTTTTGGTTTTTCCAATTTCATTGCCGGCAATCAAAGGCAAATTATATGGATCCAAGTGCCGGGAAATAAATATATACATATATACTGATAGATGGACGAGTGGCACAAAGCCAAAGCCAAACAATCAAGAAAGGAAAACGAAAAAGCCCCTAACCAAATGCAATTTAAATAGGAAACCAATTAAATTTAAACACAAAAAAAGGTAAACAATGGTCCGGCTATGGGTTGTCCGAAAACTTTTACGAAAAGCACCCATAGAAGTGCATTGAATTGCATTTGCGTGTCGCTTGATTCGCCGTCATTTTGTTGTTTTTTAGGGGAGAACTTTGTTTGATTGTTTGCCTTTGTGGCTAAAATAGAATTGTGCACAGGGAGAAATTGTTCCAAATTAATTAAAACCTCTTTTTCCCATCCATATCCTTGTCTCGCCGTGTACACTAAAGCGTTTCTGGCTTTGTGCTGGCTTTTTGGGCCTCAAATAGTTTACCCGGCACGGATTTCATTTGCTAGCCACTGGTCATTAGATGGGGCTTACCATTCACGGGTTGATTATACGGCCCGCCAGTCGATGATGTGATTTCGTTTTCCGCACCGCTAAGTCTGTTGGCATAAAGTTCGCAGACTCCGTTTTTGGGTGACAGCCCTTTTCTGTGAGGTGACCTCCATCTGTTGGCTACATAAATTAATGGCTAAAAAGGCTCACAGGATGGCAGGCAGTCAGCCAACATGCATGCGCACTAGACTATAATTTCCATTTGGCAAAAGTATGCCAACAAACCAAAACAGAAAGCCAAACACATGCCAAACCAAAAATGCAAAAAGAACCCAAAGAAAGCCAACCATCAGTGGCTAAAAAAAAAACAAAAAAAAAAACCAGAGAAATGTATAAAAAACAAAAGCGAGGCGAAAAAAACACTGAAATCGTTGTCGAGCCATTGCTAATGGAACATATTTGCGTTGAAAAGGGTTCCCAGCCATGTCTTCCAGTGGGAGTTGGCAGGGCAGGGTGTGTGGCTTGAACTGAACTGAACTGTTGGCAAAACAATAACAAACAAAGGGGCGGCGGGTGGCCCGGGGTTGTGGACTGGCAAACTGGCAAAAAACTATGCGTCGCATTCCGCATGAATAAACCCCAGTGGAGAGGGTAGCCGGGCAGAGGACGTATGGAAAGGCTTGAAATATTTCGAGGCATTCATAAAAATGTCGCAAAAACAAAACGCAGCTGAAATAAAAAGAACTTTATGTGTCATTCATTCAAAACCATGTGAAAAGCATCAGCAGCAGAAAACGGATTGTGGGTCCCCGGGTTCGAGTACAGGCCAGAATCCGTAGTGTCTGGTCTGTCCAAAGTAGCCGCTGCCGAGCGCCAGAGCGCCGAGCGAGTTCAGCGACATAAAAATTCCGTGACAACCAGGAATTCTCACTTTTTGGGTGGCGAATAGAGTGTGAAATATATATATATACGAGTATTCATACATACATATATCTTTATCCACTCAGCCTGCTCCAGCCCCCAGCCCCTGCTGTGGTTATTGTTATCCTAGTCCATGACAATAGAATTTTTAATAAATTAAAAGTGTTTCCCGGGCAGGACGAGTGTGGCGAACAAAAGTATGCAATAATAAATTGATATTCCATTTGCATACGAGCGCTTCTTGCGGTTAGAGGGGGTCCAACCCCCCTGGTTGAAGAGCTTTTGGCCGAAAAATGTTTGCCATAAATAATATGTTAAAATTCGTATGTCTGCGCCTGGCACTCGCCCAGCTAACGAAATGAATATAATGAATTAGAGTCGCCGCCGATGTCAGTGGCAGAGGTTCGACTTCAAGGGTTATTCAAATGTGGGTCATACTGTGGGGCCAACAACCTAGTTCCAACCATGCCATGGGCTAATGTATTTCAATTAAAACACTCATTCCGACCGTAGAATAGCTTTATGCATCCATATCTCAATATTTGTATAATTTTTTTGCATTTGGAAATTGTGGAAAATATGGAAAATGCGAAATGAAACTGTGGCCATATAAATGCCATGACACATAATTGGGTTTTTGGGGGAAAAGTCGAAAACAAATACAATTTGTCTTATGCCGATGGCAAACAAGCGTGTTCCAATCACAACAAGAACAACTCAAACAACAATCTACAAACAACGCGTCGTATGCGCAATCAACGACAACATTTATTTAAATATTAAAATCGTCGCGTTCCCAACGAAAACTATGACATCAAAATAAATGCAGACTCACGTGTGTTTGTCCCTCTATATATACATCGGTACAATCTATATATATACTTGTATCTCTACAGAATGGTAGAGTGTGTCTGTTTGTAAGCCCTGGGATGGCTGGCTGGTTGTTTGGTTGAAATGTTTGGTTTTGTGCGCTATTCATACGATGAATTCACGCCATTTTCAACACGTGATTTTCACACCGCACCGGAATCAGCAACAAATCCGCACTCTCACAACATGCCAAATGTTTTCGCATACAATCAGGCGCTTAATTAATCATTTAAGCCCTTTTCCCGAGGCCCATTTCCCCATTGAGCCGGGGAATCAGTAAGCACAAAAGCAAATCACCAAAGGCATTGTCAATGCTCTTATTTGTTATTAAAATTGCTTAAAAAAATAATCAAAAAAATATATATATATATAAAGTATAAATTACCGAAAGCCTCTTACTAATATAGTATTATCCCTTCCTATTTTTTTCCAGGTGAGCGATGAGATGACTGTTGGCTTTGGACTTAAAACAACAATTTACGAATTAAAGTGTAACGTTATGTAATCCATTTTTGTTTATTTTCTGGCTAGATTAAAAAGGATACTTGTTTGCATTTTTATTTATGGAATGTCCTTTGGCACTTAGGGGAAATTAATTTGATTATCCACCATGCCTATCTAAGCCATCTAGGCGTTGGGCCCACGATTGCCGGCGACACCTCCTGATGGCATTGTCACATAATTAAGATGGCACACGCACTTGACCTGACCCCGGCACGCAATGTTCACACTCGTACGCCCCCCTCCAGCCAGAAAAAGAGCACGACAAACCATTTATGGCGCCAAATTGTAAATTATACTGGCAAACAACTAGAAACGAACATGCGCCCAGGTTAACTGCCAGGCAACTTGGCTAACAAAACCGGAAACGGAAGTTGCCATGTCGTGGTGCAAAGGGAAAAACTGAAGTCAGAATGTGGGAGTGTGGGTGGAGGAGGGTGTGGCTGTTCCAAGCAGCCAGCCTGTTGCCTGTTGTGTGCCATTTAAATATGTCATAATTTCATTTATGTGTACCCTCACACCCCAGCAGACACACACACACACTCTGGAACACTCTGGCAAAAAGTCAGACATGTCATGTATTTCTGTGCGGGTGTTGCTATCCGTCCGTGTGTTTGGGTTTTGGGTTATTTTTATGGCATGCACGAAATGTTGTTGAAACACCTGTCGCCGTTTGCCGCCTGCTTGCCGACTTGTTCTGCTGATGAGACGTCATATATCAGGAACCCCCGCCGCTTGGCGGAGCATATTAGCAGGCCTGTCGGCTTTGTGCCCAAAAATACTCACAGGGCATCGCCGATTCGAGGCTTGTTCGCCGAAGCTGCTCATTTTGTTGGGCTTTTTTCGCCGCCACCTTTAAACCACACGGCTGCAAAATTATTTAATTAAGTGGTACTCACCTTGCTAATTGTTTATTTACAGCCGCATATGGTGGGCCGCCAGCCAACCTACCTACCTGGCGTTCCATCGTTTTCCGCGGAAACTTTTAGCAAACTGTTATAATTGACAGCTCCAGCCGCCGACAAAGTCCCAGCCACCGCCAACCACCCATCCATCAAACGGCGGCCTGGTGTTTCCTGTTTACGAGTAGTTTGTCTTGGTTGCGGCGGCGGTAATTGCCGTGCTCACTTAGTCGCTCTTAGGCACAAAATGCCAGGTTACAGCGCAAGAAGTATTAAAGCTAAAGGACCTTGCAGCTAATTAAATAATGTCAATAAAAATAAACAGTATTTCTTCAGGAGATATTAATAAAAAATTGTATTGAATTTAAAGATATTAAATATTGATTTTAAATATTCCAAGTCCAAATTTTTTTAATTTAATAGAAATTTATTTGACCTCTTTATTTTGGTTTAAAGCAGGGATGCCCAGTCCCATTGCTCTCGTTCCTCCTTTGTTGTTGGATTGCTCTGTCATATGGGTAGAGCAAAATCATATACGTGTGCTGCTCCCAGTATAGGCAAGGCAAATTACAATAACAATTTTTCGTAGTTTAATAACACTTAAACAGTTTCAACACTTTTCTGGCATTTTGTTGTTGGATTGCCGAAAACTTTTCACTGCAAAAAATCACTTCTTGTTGTGGTTTTGGACAGAATGGTTGACTGTGGAACGATGCATTTTTTCTTTGTCGAAAATTTTCTTTGCGAGCAGCAATGTATTATATGTAATATAATAATAAGCGGAAACAAAAAAATTAATTTGGAAAGGCATTTTATTAAATGCTATGCTAAAGTATCTGCGTCACAAGCCGATATGGAAGCGCAGTAAAAAAAATTCGAAAAATAATTGAGCATATTGAAAATAATTATAATCCTAAAATTAATTCTCAATTATCCGAAAAAAAATTTTTTTTTTTTTTCTGTTGAAAATGTTACAAAAATTTTTTTCAGTGATACGATAGAAAAAAAAAAAAAACTATCGCTCATATGTATTTGTGCTTTTGTGCATAGGTATTGGAATTTGCTCTGTCATAAGCAGTGCTTGGGCACCCCTGGTTTAAAGCTTAAAGTTGATTAACAGGTCGTATACGTAATATTTTTCTTTCAAATTACGTATACGCCACGTTGATCAACTTCAAGCATCTGCTAATTTTGTCATTTAAGTTGGACTTCTGAGATAGAATGTATATTATACATTGTATAACAGCTTTTCTAGATGTAACAGACCATCAGTGCGTATACGTAACTTTAAGTTTCTAATATGACGTATACGACCCGTTAGTCTATCTATATAATTTTTGAGGCGTTTTGATTGAACTTTTTAACATTAAGCCCTTGATTTAATTTTTAATAAACTTTACTAAAATTTTCATTAATATCTAATTTAATTTTTAATTAGGCTAATAAGTAATATTGATTCTAATAAAGATTTAAAATTATAATTGTAATTTTATTAATTTTATAGAAAAAAACCTTTACTTTAACAAACTTTAAAGTCATCATAATAGCTACAAGCTGTGAAAATTCAAAAGAGCTGACCAGAACAAAATATTCATCGACCTAATTGATTCGAGCAAAGCCGAAAATCGAATTTTGTAATGGTGTTTCGATGCTATTAAAATGAATGCCGCATTTGGGGCAGAGTTTTTGTGGATCGTTTAATTAGCAAAGGCATAAATTAGTTGCCATGTAGCGCGGGCGAGTGCTCGATTTATTGATGTGTGTGCGGGCATCCAAAATTATGCAAAATGCAGTTTTATCTAATTAAAATGGACACGACCATGGCGCAGGAAGCGGATGCATCGGCGGGGGGCTCGCAGCTCACAGCTCTCAGCTCGACTCCTCTGGCGACTAAGCCTTTAATGAGCTTATATTTATAATTTTATGCTCACTGACCCCCGGCGGAGAGCGTAGTGTGTTCTAGTGTGGTTGGTGCATATTACGTGGCATAGTTCTGGGCGCGCTTTGCTTTTAATTAACCTCGATGGCGGGTTAAACGTTTTGAAAACAAATACGAGCCGGATCCAAACATAAATAAATTCGTGCCGTGCCATGCTCCCTGGCTATATTTTCATTTGGCACGCCACAAAAGCGTTGTAAAAAATAAAAGGATAAATATATAAAAATTTGTCTCTGGTCTTCTCGTTCCAGGAGATGTTGCTTCTCTGGTGTGCTTCGAGCTTGTATTTTATTTCTTGTCCTTTTTTTTACCTGATCCACTTAGCTTTATTAAAAAGCTCACCTCACAGCGACTCGGACTCGGTGTCACTTGCTAGGGTTTTGCCTTTCACTCATGAGCCTCACGTTACTCATTCAAATATGGGATGGAGGAAGGATAGTTCACTATGACATAAAGTGATTAAAATATGAAAAATAAAAATAAAGTAAAGGTTTGAAAAACATATTCTTTAGGCCTCTTCTTGAGTGTCTATAAGTTTGATTTATATAATTATTTCTTGTATTTTTTATTAGTGTAGAGTATAGCCTCGTCCTTAACTTCCTTTGAAAAACCATTGTATTTTTTTGTTGGCATATAGTTACTACATTTTCCGTTTTATACCTTGGCCCTGTGCCATATTCCCTCTTGTTTGGCCATAAACAATTTGCGTTGATATAGAATTTCCGGTATGAAGGAGATATGCGAATGAAATGCTTTTTTAAATGTCGACTGTTTCGATGTCGCCTAGTACTTTCTGTTCGGTGCCGCCTGCCACATGCGGCTGAGCGTCTCTGGTGGCTCTACGCCCTCGCATGGCGTGTGCCTTCATTTTGATTTTGCCGGTGACTTTTTGGCTTTCATCTTTGTCTCTGCTACCTGCCACATGCCACCTGCCTCTGGTCGCCTTGCCTCGTGTGTTGTGTTTGGCACGCAAACTTTACCGCTTGTATCGAGGGTCATGTTTCATGTGGCTTCCGCTCTTCTGGCCCAGTGTTGTTGTTTGAGTTTCCTACTTTCAGGTGGGTCAGCAGTCAACTCGGACGGTCCTTTTCCCTTTTCGCTTTTTTGGCTAGAAGTTCGTGTTCCACCTGAAATTTATGACGACAATCGCGTCTAAATGTCTGTCTGTTTGTCTGGGCCTGTTGCCACTAAGCGTTCGCTCGATAAAAATCACTCTGTAAGCATAAATTGCTTTAATTTTTGGGCCAGCATGTTTAAAGGTATAGAGGCGATATTGCCGAAATGGCAAACCAAAAATGGCCAACGCCTAATAGCCACAATCGAGGCCGAACAGGGAAACTCTCTTCCACCAAATTCCTGGCATTTTTGGCCTTGCTGCCATCACATTTCGATTTGCATCGCGGCCAGCGCCTAAAAGTGGCCTACAGGGAGTTTAATGCACTCCTCTCCCGGATAGAGGTACTCCATTATTTCGCGTCCAGCCGCTGAGTTGTTATTGATTAATCGCCATTCGCTACTCCCCATCCCAGTCTCCTTCTCCCTTTCCACGTTCATCTCTTTTGGGCACTCCACGCCTTCCTGAACTGCAATCAAGCCCCTCTTTTTGGGTGTGAACTCAAGTGTGCACGGAAGCGCTGATAGCTGACGTTGGCATGTGGGCTTTAAGGCAGCACTTAACTTAACCCATTAACGCCAGCCATAAAAAGTTTAATGCTTCTGTTCCCGACTGGAAATGAAACTTTAAGACCTTTCAAAAAGAGTTATTTGAAAAACAAACCAAACCAGAATTTTAATTGAAATACATTCCTAAATATTGAATATTTTGAGGTTGATTTTGAGCGTATTGATTTGAAAAAAACTCTCGAAAATCCTCAAATTTTTGGTTCAAATATTTTACTCTGAGTGATTGGCTTTCGAACTCATCGATTCATTATATTCCGTTTTCGATTCAGCCCAAAAAACCCCAAATTTAAATGTAAAACCCTCGTTTGTATGCAGATTTTCGATGGCAATCGAGAGGATCCTAAAAACTATGCGCCATGCATTTTTCACCAGCCGCAGAAACAATGATTGCTATTGTTCGCTGCCGGGCGAGTTGTTTTGTTGATTTACTACTGACCCGATTTTCGGGCATGTCAACACAATGGCCCACTGCCACGCCCCCTCTCTGTGCTGTGTCTTTTTGAAACACACACACACACCCACACACACAGACACGTGGCTAGCCGGGAATTTGTCGCTGCTGCTCGGGTATGTGCAACTAATAGTTACATTCTGTCACTCGCCCCTCCCACTAAGCCCGCAAAAGAGCCGGCGTGTTGTATAACTTTAGGCGCCACATATGCAGGCCATTGTTTCGGCGTGCAAGCAGCCATGCAACAGACATGCCACGCCCCGCCCAGCCCCGTAGAAGCCATTTTAAAGTTGAAGGCGCATGCCAAGCGCAGGAAAATGCCTAAAGTTATGCTCTGTAATTTTTTGTGCTGGCTGTCGCAGTTTTTTCCGAGGGATACAGGACCTCCTGGGGGTGGTCTAGTGGTGGTTGGATATTTTTTTGTACTGCCTCTGCTTCAAATTGTTGCATATTTTGTGGCACATGTGTTGCCGTAATTTGGTTACACGTCCACGACTTGACAGCCGGGCTAGGAGAATGTTTCGGCATTCGGTCCCCCGATTCGGCTTGCGTAATGGAACTTTAATTTGACTTTTGCCTTCGGATCTGCATTTTTCTCCAAGCCCAACTATTTCTCATTTCCTTGCCTTGACTTTCGACGGAATTGTGTCAATTTATATAGTCGTATACTCCCCCATCGGGGGACATCCCAGGCTATTATTTCTTTTCTAATAAAAAAGGACTCTCGCTCTCTCGGCTGCAGTTCTGCTGCCTTTGCATTCTGTGATTTTTCATTGTGCCAGGCCACCCAGCCCGGCCACCCAGCCACCCAGCCAGTCAGCTAGCTAGTCACTCACACACTCAAACACTCGCACCCATATTGAAGGTCCTTCAGCTCCCTCCTGTGTGATATTGAGTGCACTTTGTCAAAAGTTATTTTGCAACATTTGCTATTATGCGCTCGATAACAATTTTATAACATTTTTCCTTCAGCCCCCCTCCCAGTCAGGCATCAGCCCTTGCCCCATTCACAGCCTCATGAACCGTCCTTGCCCCAAAGTCGCTCTTCTTTTTTTTAGTTCTTGCGTTTCGCAATTTATTGTGTTACATATATTATTATTGTGTACTGAAAAATGCATTTTTCATGACATAACAACGACCCGTTTTGGCATTGGCAGCCCGAATTGGGCTGCCATCCACCCAACACCCCATCACCCATCTCCCCAAATATATGTATTTATTTATATATATTCCCATACACCATATTACACGTCTCTGCCCCGATCTGCCCCGGCAGCGGGAAAAGTTTTTGGGTTGAAAAATGGTTCTTGGCCTGGGTTCTGACCTGCTCCGGCTCCTGCTCCTGTTCCCAGCTCCACTCGAATCCACTCCAGGACATGCGTATAAATTGTTTGCGACAGTAATTGGAACACAATGTTAAAGCATGAAATTTTAATTTGATTTTCGATCGGGCCCTTCGAGTTTATTCAGGCTCTTTTTCAGATAAAAAACACCAACAAGGTGGCTCTCAACGATGTTTGGGATGAAAGTCGTTAAGCGAAGTTTCTGATGCGATGCAATGAATAAAGTAAACATGATGGAATATATTTTCAGTTTGAATTTATTGATAGTTTTGAGAGAGAATACACTTCTTGACTTCTTGGAAAAGTTGTCAGCCGTTAGCTGTTGACTTCAATTTATTGTGCTGATTGTTTTTCGACGCTTTTTTGGCTTCTGTCTGTGGCCTTCTTGGGCCAACCAACCAGACCGTATGCCATCGCCCTTTGTGGCTTCATATGTACTATATGGATGCCCCACTCTGTGGATAACCCAAATGGCAGCATGCCAGTCACCTGCTTGGCCATTGTCTTGGCTCGGCCTGTCTGCCGACTTAACTTGACTTGACTTGACCTGGCCATTGTTTGGCTTAAAGCTCCTTTGCTGGCCTTTAAATTCAACCAGACCCCTACCCCTACTCATAAGCCCCCAATTCTATTAATCACAAATCCCACTCTGAATGGGAGTTTACGGTAAGCTGGGATAGGAATATCAATCAAATGCTTCGAAGAATACATCAGGCATGCTTATCGATTACTACAAAAACCCAAACAACACATCCTTCGGTTCAAAAAATTCGATAAAAATTCATCCCGAAGCGGAAGCGAGTGCGTAGCTTATAAAAGCCGGGCGGAAACAATAAAAGCCAAAACAGTAGCACCAAAATTCGCATCATTAATTTTTTGCAACACGAATTTATCGCCTATGATTATACAGAAGAGGAGACAGCGGAAAATAGACCCGGAATAGAGGAGCTCCCGGAATAGACGGAGAACAAAGCGCAATGGTGGGAAAATGGGGGAAAAGCATTTCCAACTTTCCGTGGGGGCTCGTTTTTTCGCCTACCAATCATTATTCAATATGTTGACTTTTGTGCTTTCCACATTTGTTTCGCTCCAAGCCACATAAGTCATGTGGCAAGGGTGATGGGCATGAGGGAATGGGGCATAAAGGGGACACAGGACTCGGGACCTAGGACACAGGGGCGTGCAAAAGACAAAGAAAAATTTGTTCAAGTGGCTTGGAGGGGGTGGGCACAGCGCGTCGATGTGGAAATTGTGATAGTGAAGGGGGGTTTGGCAAATGGTGTTGCCCCGACCTCCCAGCCTCTCAACACCCAACACCCGCATGCCCCAACAATGAACTGTGCGGCAACACTGTCGAAGTTGTTTAACTTTGCATTTGTCGCCTTCCACGAAGGACACTCAGAGAAACCGAAACGACAGGGCTCCTCCTCTACTCTAAGGATAAAATCTGAATAGACATAAACGAGAAATATTCTCACAGTGTGTGTGAACCTTCAGCTCGCTTTTCAGCCAAAGCTGGAGCTTAGTGCTGCCTTTGATTAAGGCCACATAGAAGTGTCAGCTGGGCCAATGTTTTCGAATGGCTAATGGCGTTGTAAGGGAGCCAGGTGTTGATTTTCTGATGGCCAAATCGGATCAATGGGTTAAACTTTAAAGCATTCGATGCTATTTATTTTCCACGCTACATTCAATTCATCATAAATCGGGTTTAATCTACAATAATGGCAGTGCATTAGATGTACTATTTGCCGATGGCAAATGCAATTAAAAGTTGCGAAATTAAAAGCAAATAAAAGGACCGAAAAATTTAATTACGCTTATTAATTCAGCGTTGGCGGGGAATGAAATATTAAGACTATACAGCCTCGGCACTGTTTATCTTTTTTCTTTCAATTTTATTTTTCCCGCTTTTCCAGCTTTTCCATTTGCAATCAATAAAGCGACCGCAAATGGATGGAAAAGCAAAATCATTGTTTCAACCACCCACTCCTGGTCACTGCCACCCCCTACCGACCACTCCCACCAAATACCACCCACTCCCACCCACAGAAGGTGTCAATTATTTTGGCCACTTGTCAATGAAGCGGATTTTCAAGTCAGTAAAAATTCAAGCTGCAAATGAACCTGCCAATAAATGGCTTAGCTTGGTTTGTGAATTTAATTTGCATTTGGCCATTTGGTTTTCTCCTCCAAACCCTCTCCTGGTGCTGGTTCTAGTCCTGATCCTGGCTATGTCCTTGCCCTCAACCCCCCTGTTTCTATTGCTGCTGCTGTTTTGCGGTTAACCAAAATTGTTCGTATGCAACACATTGCTGCTTTGCAAAGCTCAACGAAATGATTTCGTCTGAATTTTTCAGCATCCACCCCCAACACCACCTCATTGGGGGCGGTCCAACTATTTCCAGGGATCGTTTGCATTGTTGCGGTAAATTGGTAAAATTTACATACCATTGGCTTTTATTGTTTATGTATCAGCAGCCATCATCATGATTTTCCCAATGATGCCTTTAAAATAGTTGCATCACAATGGGAAATAGTAGTTTTGCTTTCAGCCTAATTGGTTTGTTTGCAGATACTTTTAAAATAATGTAATGACTTAACTGCTCGCCCCAGACAGTTTATAAGATTTAAGTAATTGTTGGATATCCCACTTCGTCCCACTTTAAAGCCCATAAACCACGGCCCACTTCACTTTCTGACCATAAATAATAGACCGGGGGCTGCTCTTAAGTGTTTCGCTTGGGAAACGTGCGAGAAATGCGAAGAACTCTCCGCTCTACCACCTCTTGACAGCACCTGCCGCTAATGGTCGAGTTTCCTGCCATATGTCTGATTTATTTGGTTCAGAAAAGTCGGCTATTCCGCGGCGTGAGCAGTCTGAAAAGTCTGCAAAGTTCGCAAAGGAAGCCTTCGACGGCTTCTGAGGGGTCAACCTTAGAGCTTCTGTCAACATACACAATCGGCTTGTAATAGTTTGTCACTTTGGTTTTCTTCGCTTTGTTTCGGTATCGCTGTCGCTATCGTTGTTGCTGTTGTGTGTTGCTGTTGTGTGTTTCTGTTGCTGTTGTATAACGACAGCTGTGCGACATGTCATGGGATCCCATTGGCATAGAGTGGCAGCAACAGCAACAACACGGAATAGGTGGGGCATGGCTGGGGCCGGCGACATGCAGAGTCACATATTGATGATGTGCGTCAAATGTCGATGTTTCTGCTGTCAATTTTGTGGGCCACAATGCCAGGGGGTTGCCGCACCACCAGACCACACCGCACCGCACCACCCCCCAACTTGCAGCACCATCTAGTCAGTGTATTCACCCCCAGTGTATTGCAGCGGTTACTTCATTTATGTTGCTTAGTTGACCCCAGTTGTTGTTGGTGGTGGTAGTGTTGTCGCTGTGTCGCAGATGCTGCTTTTGTTGCTCCTGTGTTGGAGTTGAGCTTGTTTGACAAATTGATCGCGTGATATGTTTGCCCAATGCTGTCATTGTTGTTTCTGAGTGCTGGCCACATAGTTGCCGTTGCAGCTCCGACAACAATTGCTGTTGCAACAATAGGTTGCGATTTAACATCCACTGAAAGATTTTTATTTTAAAGGAGTTGCAAGATAACAACAGGACCTCTCTCAGGATATTACTGTTTCTCTTATAATGATGCAAATAAGATATCCTTCTTGGGCAGAAATTTTCCCTGTGCATATCCTCCAGATTGTCCAAAAATAGCTTTTCCAAAATTCCAATTCGATGTAAATCGAAACCTCTGTGTCCTGGCCATAGCCATAGTCCATTCACAAATTGGTAAGCTCTTGTTGGGCAACGGAATCTGCTATTTCCCAGTCCAGCCCAGTCCCTGACTTTATACTTAAGCTTACCATGGCCATGGTCCTTTGGCAGAAGGATTTCACATGCATAATCAAGGCCCAGTGGCCAAGGACAACGGGGAGCGAGAAGAGAGGTACGCCACCGGATTGTGACAGTTATGAGAAGGAGTTCGGAGGTCCTGGCAACGTCAATTCGTTAACAGCTACGTCAGCTTTGCTGCTAATTTTGTTTGCCCTGTGTCGTCACCCACACACGAACTGGTTGCATATACTACATAGTGTTTGAGAAAAGTACGCGCACGCTTTGTGTGGTCCAAGTGGTGGTCCAGGACCGAGCCCATCCACCTCCGTCTCTGGTGCTGCCTCTCGTCGGGTCGCTTTGTTTGCCGTGCACTCCAAACACTGCAGACAAAATGCTGTCGAAAATGTAGCCGACTGATGTCTCTATCCTCGCTCTCCACTCTCCAGTCTCCAGCAGGAATCCTGAATCCTGAATCCAGAATCCCTCATCCTCTAGCCAAAATCCTGCATCCTACTTTCAACATCCTACTGTGCTACTATGTATGCTTCGCCCAGTTAATCCGCCTTGCGTTATGCAACAAAGTTTTTGTGGAAAATTAATTAATTTCATGTGCAAACAGTTGTTAGATTTTTCCGTCTGGCCGAAAAAAGGTTAAGGTGGCTAGGCTACCGTTTAATTGGATTAAAACATTTTTCCACACTCGATGCTAATTAAACCATCCTTTTTTTCCAGCTCCTCCACTCCACAAAGCCCAAGAGCCCTGAAAAGCAACCAAAAAAAAAAAACAAAAAAAGTAAATAAAAGTACCCATGTGCCAATCTGAGAGCTGAGCGGTTTCGGAAGGAATATTGCCGCACAGGAAAATCCAAATACCAACGAATTTCTGGACAAGTGATGAAGTCATGAGACCGACATTCGATCGACGCCTCTGGATATTATTGTTCATTATTTCAGTACAATGTAAGTAGCAAAAAACTATTCAAAATAAGAAGAGAAAAGCTTACTCGCATATGTTTTTTACGCCATACCCTCCTGGCTCTATGTGCTGGATTTAGAAATGAATGGGCCAAGTGGCCTCAGCAGGCCAAGCAGCTCATATATTGCCAGGCCGAGAGAGAGAATGGACCACTTTGTATGCCGGCAACGTGTGAAAAATAGTTCACAGATAATCGCAGTCAGGCAGGTCACATTATTTATGCGCCAGCACACAATCCTCATCCTTGGATGCCTTGGGTTCGGCTCCTTGGATGGGTTCGGCTCCTTCGCAGCCCCGTCCCCTTATCAGCTTGATATTCTATGCCACATGCAGCAAACAAAGCCATTTCTTTTATTTGATGTGCGTTTCGGGAAAGAAAGCTGACCCAGGGCGTTTCCCAGCCCCTCTGTATGTGTCCAGCCCCCCGAAAAAAAACAAGGTCTGCATATCAATGGCTATCCCAAAAATCCTCTGCTCTTCCCTACCAACTCTTATTTCTAATGCAATGAGTAATATGCGATTGTCAATGTCTATTAGGAACATGTGGCGTATGAGTAATATTTTTGGATGAGAAGATGTACAGTTTTCTTGCAAATTAAGTCATATTCTTGTGAGGAAATCTCAGTAAATGGGTTACATGGCGTATGAGTAATATTTAAGGCAGAATATTAAGTATACGTAAGAGAAGCTGTAATTTCTTCAGTCCTTGAATCAAAATCTAGTAAATAGCTGACATTGAATTGCTGTTGTCATCGATACGATTTTTATTGAGTATTTCAGCCACGACACACAACTTTATTCAACTCGAGGTCACTGCAAGGTTGCAACTTGCAACTCGTAATCCGTGGTGCAAACTCACAGCCAGAGCGAAGTGGAAAATTCAAGCACCATCGCACCCTTGCAGGAGCCAAGTAAATGCCGGGCATATTCCCCAACACACACAGACACTCGCACACTCGCACACACAGAGGGAGAGTGAAACGGAAACGGAAATGCGCGTTCAAGAATTTTAATCTGCATGCGCAATTTCGCGTGTGAGCTGTATGCCAAAAATGGCGCGCACATGTCGGCCAACTGGCGACTGTGGCACCATACCTCTCACCATCCAACCATCCAACCACCCCCCAACCCATTGCCTGCTGGCTTTCGTTCAACCACATGCCCCACTGTGGTGCGCCTTGGAATTTCACGCGTTTATTTGCAAAGATTACGAAATGCGACCGGTTGCCGCTAAAGTTTTGTATGCGTTTCCTGCGAACTGCCGGCAGTGCCTTTTCCTTCTTGTCTGCCCGTGTCTGTGCGTGGGTTTCCCCTCTTCCCCTGCTCTCTACCCTATTGCTTTTTTATCCTTTTCGTCCTGTTTGCTTGTCCGTCCGCCTGTTCGCTTCGCTGACTTGTTATGCATGCAAAAGTCTGTGGCAAATACACAGACCAGGCTTCAACCCCGCAGATGGGAGTGACATGCAAAATATTTTTGCATAAAAATGTTTGCCCACCAACACGAAGACCATGAAGAGCCGAAGGAGGGGCAAGAGTCCTGGCAGAGTCCTTGCCGCATTCTGGCAGCTGCATCTTCCCCCCAATTTGATGTGTTTTTGTGCGGAGCATGGAGTGCGGAGTGGAGAAACGTTAAATTTTAAAGCATTTCAATTTCGAATTTTTGACACACGCAAGTTGAGCATGAAATTTTCTGGATATATATTTTAGGTATTCCTCCTTCTCGTTCCTGAAACTCCATTCTGTGGCAATCCACCTTGAAGAGAGCCAGGAGAGTAGCAGGATGGCCGAATGTATTTCTTTCTCCATCATCGTCCCAGGGGGATTTAATGTCCGGCATTTTATCTCCTGTATTTAAGCGTGCTGCGTTTGGTACGTGCCGGCCATGTTAAGGACTTTGGACTCCTTTCGATGGCAATGCATAATTCGAGTCGACAGCAGAAGTCGAGCATATTTCATATTTAATAAAGTGGGGTGGCCTTATGGGGAGGAGGTTCATCCGATGATGAAATCAGATGATGATCCTCCACATTCCGCGGATTATTGGAGTGTTTCATGGCCACTTTGTAGGTTGTTAGTCCGTGTATGACCACTTTTATAACAAAACGTAGTATTATTACTTTTGAATCTCTATCCTGGTGTTGCAATAATAAACAAAATATATTTCACAGAAATTCTCAAGAGTTTTAAAGCCACTTTCCCATGAAGTATCTGTGGTTTGCTCAGCCCTTGGCTTTTGCTGCAATGTTCTGGCTTTTTTCTGTGGCTCTTTTTGGTTGTTTAAATTTCTAGGGTTCCGAATTTCCGAAGAACACAGACCGCAACCAATATTTCTTGCTCTACAAATCGCCAGGACAAGTCAGCGGGAGTGGGAGGAGCGGCTCTTCAGCTAGGAGAACTGCAGTCCTGATGATGATGATGACGGGGACGACGACGATGAGGAGGGGGGCCGGGCTAGGAGATTCGAAGCCGGCGACTTAGTTAGCCACTTTTCTTTCATAGAAAATGCGCCTTTTGTGCCTCAAGTGGCGCCCCCGACTCTTCGCCTACCCGGTGGCCAACTTCCCAGTACTTCCGATCCACAGCCCGCCCTCATCCTCCTTGGAAGAGAAAGAAAAATAGAGCTGACTGCAAGTTTATTTTAAAACTCGACTTTTGTGCGCTCAAGTTTACTTTTGTGGGGAATTACTTTTCGGTTATTTTTGTGGCCCAGTCATCGCCTTTTCGTCCCTGGTATCTCTTAGCTGATTGTCTTGTTGCTCTGGTGGTGTCGATGCCCAAACTGCACTGGACGATGATTTTTCGACTCGGGGACGGATGGGGGAGTCCGCTTCGTCGCGGAGTTTATTAAGAGACTGGGGTGGTTGTTGCCGCTGCTCTTGTGCAAAATGCAATTATTAAAAGTTCTCCAAGTTGGCCGCTTCTTATGCATTTATTTTCCTTTCAGCACCGCTTTGTGTCGCACTCTGAAAATTATAGTCAGCGCTGTCCATTTTGCTATCCATAGTTTTCGTCTTAACCTTCTTCTGCCCCATCTTTTTTTCTTTCCTCTGTGTGTTAAACATGGCATAGCAAATGTAGTCCATTGAAAAGTTTTCGCCATGAAGTTCTGCCACTAACTTTTTCGTTAAAGACGTGCTGCAAAAATTGAACTTCATGCCATGCCATGCACCCTTAAAGAGTCTCGTTACTGGCCCTTTCTGTTACTTTTTTGTGTGTTGTTTTAGCCGGAAATGTGGACGGCTCGCGAAACGAGAGGCCAAAAATACCGAAAAAGCGGAAACGCAGCTAACAATAAAAGCCGAAAAGGGCAGAAAACGCGAGCTTCCGTTTAAAATTTCCTAACGTTTCAAGCTGTTCCTCTTCTCCGAATTCGTTTCTCCCATTTCCCAGGGAAACTTTCCAACTTCACCGTCATTCAACTGGGCACACACATGGCTCACACGCTTTGGGGGCCATCGTGTGGTCGAAAAAGTAGCAGACGCCCGACCTCCTCCATGGCCACTTCCTGTCCAGACCGACAAAAATTGGCCGCACACTAAATTGCACACCTGGGAATTAATGCGCCGGCCGCTCGAAAGGCGTTTTCCGAAATGGAGGCAAATGGTTGCGAGTTGCAACAACGGCCAGGACGTGAAGGTGTGAAAGCCGTAAGCGTAAGCGTTGCAACCTGCAGTCCCAGACAAATGCAAAGTCAAATGCTTCTCGGCCCGGCTAAAGCTGCTGCCAGTTGCTGGCCGGAGGCCTGCGGGCTTCGTCTTCTTTTCGGCCCTAAAACCGGACAGTGGGCCAGCAAAGTTTTGGCTGAGTTTTTGGCTTCGAAATACTTTGGCTTTGGAGCACATTGGCTTTCAAGAGAACAGAAATGGTAGAATTTATTTTCTCATATATTTTATCCTTAAAGTCTTGAGGGAAAAAATATTTATTTTAATCCCATAACTCTCTTATTTTCTTAATCCATTCGACTTTTTGATTTATTTGTTATATTTTTAAGAGTTCCCATACAAAATAAACATGAACGGCAACTTCATTGACCAACTGTGTCATGTAAAATTCCTTTTCGGGCTCAGACAAAGTTGCCTTTACCATCCGCCCGTCGCTGGTCCTTGCTGCCCCGCCCGGAGTCCAGAGTCCGGACCAGGCCTGGTCTCGCCGCCGTAAAAGCAAGTGAAAATAAATTAAGTGGAAGTAAGTCGTAACGAAGTGATACATAATTCTTTGTATTTTTTGTGCCTTTCTTCGTTTCGGGGCTTGTCTTTCGCCCGGGACTCCTTGTGGCGCCTCCGCCTTTGTGTGCCACAACAATTGAGTGCAGCTTGGGCGGTTGGCAGGGAGGGGCTGGCTGGGAATATTGAATAGCTTAAAGCTAGGGATTTTCCAAAAAGTCTGTTAATTAGCCAGAATATTAGCTGCCGCAAAGAAATTCCGAACAAAAATCGTTGAGAACTTTAACCGAAAACTCTCCTCAACTTTTCCCCTCAAACTTTTTTTTCGTCACAAAAGCCTGGAAAAGTCAGGTGTATTTTCGTCCCCGGCTAACGGTAAAGGTAACGGTAACCTAATATACCGTAATTTGGCTTTAATGACCAAGAGGGTGTCCACTTGGCGTCTAAATAGCCTAAATAACTTAATATCAACCTGAAACGCCGTGATTGAGAGCCGACGTATTTCGGGATGCCACTGCCGTGGAGTCAGGCTGGGTCCTTTTGGCAGCTTATTGCTACTTAACTAATCCAACGATATCATTTTATTACATGGCTCTTGGCCAGGACTGCCAGAGCTACCAGGACTTTGGCCAGGACTGCAAATTTCACTTTCCATCGAGCCCGGCTTTAACATAGCCCAGTAACCTCTCACCTTCTTCGCAAGCCGGCAGCACCCCCGAACGATGCCAACAGCTCTCGGAGGCCATTAACGTGTTTCGTTTCATTTAACTTTTACGCTCTGCTACCGCCCTCCGGAGCCCTGGCCCTTGGTCTGAGCAATGTATATACATCCCGCTATTTAGCACAGGTCCGGGATCCGCAGCTCGGAGACTCCGTTATGCCCTCCCTCGTGTATTTTCTGTGAAACTTTTACCTGCTGCACGCTTGACCCAACAAAGGCGGCGGCTGACAGGGAATTGGGAGGGGGCGCCTCGGCGTGGGTCGGTAGGTGGGTGGGTGGATGTTAGGTGGCGCCTCGGCGTTAGATGTGACCTTCGGCGCTGACAGCAGTCGTCATTAACCTTTCATGATGAGGGAGCCCCGAGAACAATCAAGCGGAACAGGTGGAACAACGTCGGTCGGTAGACGGCAGCCACCCACCGGAAGTTGACAACAACGAAACGGAAAACGGGAAACTGGAAACGTGAACTGCGAACTAGGAACCTGGCACTGGAAGCACTGGTTGGTAACTGGTAGTGTTTCTGGCCAAAAGCAAAAATCCAGCCAACAAGCAAAGTGAAACTAAAACTTTTACCAAGTGTTTAAGGCATGTAGTCCCTGTTGTTTGAACTTTGACTATTTTCTAGCAGCCAGGTAATTTCGCTTTAATGCGTCTGCTTTTCCTGGCTGTGATGACCCAGTTTTCAGTTTTCCTTCTATATTTTTTTTCAGTTTTTTTTTTTTTGGGCACATTTTCGTTTAACTAACCACATGCCACGCCCATGCGACCGCAATATAATTTGGCAACCACACTGCTTTGCATTTGGCAGTTCTGGCGGGGCGAAAATGTGTTTGCCAAAAACGAATTTGTGCGACAGCACAAATAGCCCAGAATCGGGGGCACCACCAACCAACTATATGTATGGCTATGATATTTGCAGCAAATAAATGAGCTCAAAACTGCAACATGTTTGTGTGTCCAAGGTTGCAAATAGAAATTCAAAGATATGCCTTAATATTGTAAAGCTTTTAAGCTGCTATTCGAACGACAGGATATGAAGGTGCACTGAGGAAAAATGAGTAGAGTTTAGTAGTGTTATGTGCCATGTCAGTGCAATGTCCGTGGAAAGCCCAAGGCCACACAGACTTGCACTTAGAATCGCATTCGAATGCATTCCTTGCGGGAAAATCAATAACCATTGCATTGTGCCACGTGAATCGTGCAACGTGTGAATCCTGAATGGAGGACGGTGAGTGGTGAGTGCTGGGTGGCTGTTAGGATGGCAACCTCGTCCTCAAAAACGTCATTCCATCGGACTAGTACAACCGCCGCTACATAATCATAAACGTAATCATGATGAAGCAGCTTCAGTGACGACAATGTCGACTGACTGCCCTCGAGTGTTTTATCCTTGACAAATCCTTGTGCAACAATCAGCAGAAACAGCAATAGCAGCTAGGAGGAGGAAAAAACTAGCACCGACATTGTGGAAATGTTACAAGAGCAGCCGAGAAGAAGGGTTCGGGAAGGAGGAAGCCAAGGACTGAGCGGTGGAGGGGCTAGTCTGTCGAGTAGTTGACAATGGCAAATGCGCAGCAAAATGTCTAAATGAGGCCGAGCACTGGCTGAGCCAACTCCGGCCGTAGAGCTCCCAGCTAAGCTACAACTACCAGTTTTCCCACCTAACCACAAATCGAGCCTTGAAGACTATATCCACCTTGGGGTGGAGCAGGAGTGGCAGGAGGTCCTGGCATGATGGATGACAATAAACAAGACAAGCGGGCACAATTGTTTGTCGCCCTCTTCCACTCTGTTTCATCATCATCATTGTCTCTCGCCCTGTACTTAGCGGATTCTGCCGCCGCTCCTCCCCAAGGAACAATAGCCCGCCCATCCGGCCTGGTCTTTAGCTTCTTGGCCAACTTTAAGATAAGACTTAATATTCTTACAGTTTATTTATGAAAGAAACCACCTAAAATTTAACAAAAAATATGTATCTTTTTTAATATTTTTCTAGCGGCGGCGTTAGTGGGCTTCGAATTTATCTCAATCTCATAATAAATTCCAATCGAGCTCAAGGAGTTCAAGGATTTGTTGTATGTCCAGATTAAAATTAAGTAACTCCCTGGATGCTCAAAAAATGTGTAAAATTAAATCCTCGGGCTCCTTTACTCCAAGGTCCTTGGCCCAGATTTTCGGGATAACCTCACTTATCTCCTTCCTTTTCTTTCTCAAAGGCCGATAAGTATCTGTCTCTGGTTTCGCTCCCACAACTCTTTTTGCCTTTCTCCTTCTTGCCTTTCTTTTTGTCATCCTTTTTGGAGCCTTTCCGAATGTCCTCCGAACATTTCTTGAGGCGCTCCGCTTCTTCTTTCTTCTTAGCCTCTTCTTCGCATTTCTTCTGCTCGTCTTTTTTTTTTTGGACTTCGGCTGCAGCGCATTTCTTCATCAGCTGGAGTTCTTCGCATTTCTTTTTCTTCGCCTCCTCTTCGCATTTCTTTTTTGCCGCTTCTTCCTCGCATTTCTTATTCTTAGCTTTCTCCCCGCATGCCTTCTCGTTCTTTTTCTTTTCTACGCACTGCTTTACTTTGGCCTTGTCTTCGCTGATCTGTTTCTTGGCATTTGCTATGCACTTCTTCAAGGCTGCCGCCTCTTCGCATTTCTTTTTCTCGGCTTCTTCCGCGGCCTTCTTTTTTTTGGCGGCTTCTTCGCATTTCTTTTTCTGGGCGGCTTCGTCGCACTTCTTTTGGAGGGCGGCTTCCTCGCATTTCTTTTTTTGGTCAGCCTCTTTGCTCTTTTCTTTTTTTCCACCATCGCCGCATTTCTTTTTCTTGTCAGCTTCTTCGCATTTCTTTTTTTGTGCTAGCTCATCGCATTTCTTTTTCAAGGCAGCTTCTTCGCATTTCTTTTTCTTGTCAGCTTCTCCGCATTTCTTTTTTTGGGCAAGCTCGTCACATTTCTTTTTCATGGCAGCTTCCTCGCACTTCTTTTTTTGATCAGCTTCTCCGCACTTCTTTTCTTTTTCGGGTTCACCGCATTTCCCTTTTTTTGCATTTGCGAATTCTTCGCATTTCTTTTTCTGGGCGGCTTCTTGGCACTTTTTAAGGAAGGCAGCTTCTTCGCATTTCTTCTTTGCGGCAGCTTCTTCTTCCTTCTTTTTCTTGGCAGCGTCTGCGCATTTCTTTTTCTCAAGAGCGTCCTGGCACTTCTTTCTCTGGAGAGCTTCTTCGCATTTCTTTCTGAGCGCGGCTTCTTCGCATTTCCTCTTTTTTTCGGCCTCTTCGCACTTCTTCCGCTCCGCCGCCTCCTTGCACTTTCTCTTCCGCTCCTCTTCCTCGCACTTCTTTCGCTCTTCGATCTCCTTCTCCATTTTCTTGCACTTCTCAGCCTTTGCAGCCGCCTTGCACTTCTTCCGCAGCTTGGCGTCCTTCGCCTTTGCCGCTCTCTTCTTGCACACCCCCGCCCAGTGATCCCGCTTGCACTTCTGCTGGATTTCCGCCAGCAGCTTCTTCAGCTTGGCCTCTTCCCGCTTCTTCTTCAGGGCCAGCATCTCCTTCTCGTTGGAGCCCACCTCTTCTTCCGCCATCTGCTTGCAGGTCTTCTTCTTGCCCTCCATTCTGGCCTTCTCCGCCTCGGCGGCAATGGCTGCCGCATTCTGCTTGGCGTCCTTCTGGGCGCAGATCTTCTTCTGGGCGTGGAGCAGGCAGCCCTTCTTAATGCCCTTCAGCATGCAGCGGACCAGCTTGTCCACGGCGGGGGGATCGTGCGAGAATTCCTTTTCTATGTTCTTCAGGTCCTTGCAAAGCGCCCGGTACTGCCGCTCCTCGCACTGCTTGATCTCGGCGCTTAGCTGGCAGGAAAATTTCAGTTCATCGACGGCCTCATCGAGACTTTGGACGGCGTTCGCCTCGGCCTTGGCCTTCTCCTCCGCCGCCTTCTTCTTCATGTCGTCCAGGTGTTTCCGCTTCCTAGCCATCCGGCACATCGGCGGCGGCTTGTTGTCCGGCTTGGCGTCTTCCAGGTTGGCACAGTCTTCGTCAGAGTCCTTATTGGACTTCCCAACCTCCTTGCTGAAGGATCTCTGCTGGTGGAGGGACATTCGGAGGAGGGATATATTGGATCGAAGCTTCTGCCAAAACGCGAATAGCTTCAGTTTACGAGGAACATCGTAAGTATCGACTGGCACAGGACTCGAATTTGTTTTGTGGAAGTGATTGTCGTGGCATCTCCTCAGAAAGGATCTCTTGTGGCGCTCGAGTTGGGAAAGGATGTGGGAACTCGCACAGGCCTTGCAGAGCAAATGATTCCACCTGGGATGCATTAGTTGGTATTGCACAGATCTTGAGAAACTTCGCCCTATCGCCGCCATATTTCCAAACGGAGTTTACAAATTTGAATACATAAAATTTTCATTAACTTGAGGCTTAGTGTTTGAAAAGACGACAGGCGAGTAAAAAGTAAGACTGAACGATTTTTCCCTGGCTGTTGTATCTGAGTTATATATCCTTAAGTTAGAGCCTCCTGCCTGCCGCTGGCCAACATAATAAAGCAATTAAAGTTTCACACGGCCATACCCACGGAGAAATTTCACTTTCTCCTGAGCGAGCCCCCATCCAGAGTCCTGGTCTGGGCAATAAAATGAGCATTTCCCTCGTTCGTGCCACACATGTGTGCAATTAAAATGTAAACGTGTCAAACACATGCCAGACTGCTCGGGCAGAGCTTTCGCTTAAAAATTAACAGCGACAATGCCGAACAAGTTGCAGAAATTAATGACAACATAAAGGAATTTAAATTCGCAATGAGGACAAGATGGTTGGGGCGGGAGGTGGCCAGGTGGGAGGGTTACCCGGTGGGTGGTACTCGTAATTGCGGCGCAAGTTTGTTACACCAGGCAGAAGGTTACTACACACACACACACACTCTTGTACGAGTGGCACACTGTGTTGCCAGGTAAGCGAGCCTGGCAGTGCCACTCGAACTCACCTGTCTGCCGCTGTCTGCTTGGCGGCGCATGAAGTGAAAATTAATTTCTAAATGCGGGAAATTAACAAATTACAAACAACGCAATAAGGGGGAGTGATGCGCTGGAAGGCGGAAGTAGACATGCCATAATTCACCGCACACACCACCCCCACACACACATGGAAACAAAGTTCGCAGAGCAACTTCCTTTTCAGCGGAATGAAGGAGGAGAGGTATGCCGGAGTGGGTAGCAAGGTGGTGAAGCACAGGTGAGGAACATTGTCTTGCCGTTGCCGGGGGGCATGTGCCCCCAACTTGGCACTCCCGCATACTCTGGCCGCACTTCAGTTCCCAGCTCGCCCCGCTGACAGTTGACAGGTTTGCTAATTTGAAGCAGCCCGCCGAAAATGAAGTTACCGTCTGTCAGCGTCTTCCGTGCTGATGACGGCTTCCTCCTGCTCCCGCTCCTACTCCCACTCAATCCCGCAACCCGGCAACCCTTCCACCCCTGCCACACACTTCGAATTCGCACCTTTGGTTGCCACAGACGCGCTGCGGTCGCGCTTTTAACATTTAATTAAGTTGTGCTCGATTTTATGTTCGACAAAATTGTTTGTCTGCGCTCCGCCTATTGCGAAAGGGATGTGGCAAGTAGCAAGTGCCAAGTGGCAAATGGTATTTGGAGGGGTGTGCCGGTATTCCCTGTCGTGGTTGCGGCTTTGCTGCGCTGTTGTCATTTCTGAGGTTTGTGCAAAGATTGGAAAATTGTTTTCGGTAACAGGTAGAGTGTAAAGTGAGTTTTTGAATTATAGGTGGCAAGTAGGCAAAGTCCTTCGCGGAGACAGGACTCCCCGAAGGAGCTATTTAACAGCAATAGCTTAAGAGGAGACTGGAGTCTAACCTAGTGTACTTTTCGTTTCTAATTCGTAGATTTTCATTTTTAATATGGCTTTTATATGTGTACACCCTTTTCACACAATTTCGGCTCTAGCCACCCAAATTTCGGAACTAAATTTCGTCCTATTCCTTTTATGACTCACACGACCCGCTAAATTCCAAAAGTTTGGACCAAAATTGAATCTGTCGTTTCGTGGGGGCTTGAAACGGGGACTGATTGACTCGAGAGTGTTATGTGCTCAAGACTTACCGGCAATGTGCTCACCCGGTTCTGCGGTCCCTCCACCCGGTACGTGGGTCTGGCCGTGCGACCCGTCACCGTGCTGGTCAAGTACCAGCTGCGGCACTTCAGCGAACCATCGCTGGAGATGAGTGGCGCCGTCTTCAAGAGGCAGCTGGCCGAGAGCCTGCGCGAGAAGAAGGCGGCCAAGCAGCGGAAGGAGGCCCAACGAGATGCCATCCGGATGAAGGACATGCTGTACAGTTGCATCGAACAGAGGACCAAGGTCCTGAGGGCGAGCATCGAGAGCATGTCGAAGGACGAGCAGGCGGCCATGGGCGGACTGATGAACTGCGTGATGGTCGGCATCAGGTCGGTCTGCATCAGGAGGGTCCTGATGAAGTTCTGCAAGGAGCAGATGATGAAGCGACGTTACGCCCAGTTGATCAAGGAGAAGAAGATCAGGTGTATAATGCAGCAGTGTGCGCAGGACGAACAGTTCTCGGCGGAAGAGGAGCAGCAGAAGAAGGAGGAGGCTCCAGGCGGGAATCTTGAAGTGGCATCCTTGAAGGAGAACAAAGTGGAGACCGATTGTCAAGTGTGCGAGGTTGCGGAAGAGATGAAGACGTATCTCAAGACAGCTGCTGAGATTTTGGAAAGGGAGTTGTACAAGGACCTCAAGCCACAGCCCGGAAACTTGGAAGAGAAATGCGAAGCTAAGGAGGCAGAAGAGAAGAAACCCGAAGAATCAACCCAAAAACAGGATAAAGATAGGCCTCCTGAAAATAATTGTTCACCTCCCAGAAGCAAGTATGAGGAGAAACTGAAGGAGTGCTTTGAAAACGAGTGGAAGGACATCTGCCAGGCTCAGAAGTACCTGAGTAGCAAAGAAAAGAAACAATTTCAGAGTATGGTGTCCTTCATTGAAGATATAATCAAAAAGTCCTGCCGCAAGAAGGTAATCAAAGAGATGTGTGAAGAAGCCTGGGGAGTACAAGAAGAGAAGAAAGATGAAAAAGGATATAAAAAGGAGGATGGCAAGAAAGAGAAGCAAAAAATAAGGAAGTTGTGGTGCAAAAACAATCCCGAAGCCAGGCTCAGACAACGCGTTCAAGAGAGATGGAATGAAGTCTGCCCCTATATCAAGGAACTGACCAAAGAGGATAATGTCGACTTTGGAGAAACAGCCGAAGATGTGAAGAAAATGATAAGGGATTCCTGTTTGAAGGAACAGCAAGTGGAAAGCCAGGAGATGCAACTAAAAGATGTGACCATAATAGCCAGAAAATGTGCGATTAAAGCTTTGAAGAAGAAATGCAAAGAATTCAACGAATCCCTGAAAAATGGACCCGGGCTGAAGCAAAACGAGGAGAACGAAAAGCTGCGAAAGCAATGTGCTGGGATCATAATGAATTCTTCCCAAATCCTTCAAGAAGAGAGTGCGGAGATGAATGCGAAACTTTCAATAAAAGAAGGGAAGCTGTTGAAGAAAGTAGCGGAGGCACGTCAGAAGCTTCATCCGAAAGAGTCAAGGAAAAAAAAAGAAGAGAAAATACAGCAAGAAAGAAGAGCAAACTATCAAAGTGTGATGAAGAAAGAAAGGGCAATTCTTCAAATGGAAGATCAAGAGGTGATAAGGAAAGAAGAGGAGGTACATCAGAATCTTACACTTAAAGAGCCAAGGAGAATAGAAGAGAAGAATGTACAGCAAGAAAGGAGAGAAAAGTATCAAAGTGGAATGAAGAAAGAATGTGAAAATCTTCAAACGGAAGACCAAGAAATCATAAAGAAGGAAGACGAGGAACACCAGAAGCTCATACAAGAAGAGCCAAGGAGAAGAGAAGAGAAGAAAGTGCAGCAAGAACATGATAAGCAAAAAGCAGAGATCAAGATGACAGGAAAGGATCAAAATTTAATGTTCGAATGCGAAATGAGGAAGCAAGGACAAGTAGAGATGGAGAAAGAAAATACAAATCTTCAAATGAAAGACCAAGCGATCGTAAAGAAAGAAGAGGAGGAACACCAGAACCTCATCCTTAAAGATCCAAGTAGAAGGGAGGACGATAAAGAGTGTGATATGAAGAAGCGAGGACAAATAAATATGGAGAAAGAAAGTTCAAATCTTCAAATGGAAGACCATGAGCTGATAAAGAAAGAAGAGGCGGAACACCAGAAGCTCATTCTTAAAGAATCAAGGAGAAGAGAGGAGGAGAAAGAATGTGAAATGAAGCAAGGACAAATAGAGGTGGAAAAAGAAAATGAAAATCTTCAAATGGAAGACCAAGAGCCGATAAAGAATGAAGAGGAGGAACATCCTATGGAAGCCCCTGAAGAACATGAGGAGCAAAGGAGAAAAGAAAAGGACAGCCAAAAAGAACTTGAAGAGCTTATGATAAGGACAAAGGTACAAAATATGCAAAAACTTAACGAAAATGACTTTAAGGAGTTAGCGAAAGAGGAACTAAAGTCAATAAACTCAAACTTTTATAAGATTTTAAGAGAAAACTATAATGGAAATCCTTTGAATGAAAAAAAACCAGAAAAAATAGGATTGCGAGTTAGATGCCAAAAGTTCGATCTTCAGGAAAAAGGCCAAGCTCTTCAAGCCAAGTCATCTAATACAAGGAACTCTCCTCTTCGAGTCCCTGCCATGCATATTTGTAATAAATTTAAGAAAAAATCTGAAGGAGATGGTTTCACCAACAAAAAGCAGAAGACTAATCCAAAGAAGACGGATGAAAAGAGGTCAGAAGATTCAGAAGAAGAAGATCAGAAACGAAAAGGACTTAAAGTGAAGAAAATGAAAAATAAGCATAATAAAGGACCAGAAAAAGGCTCTAAGGATTCTCCGAATAAGGTAACCCTTGCAAAGTGCAAGGGAACTGGCAAACCCGAAAAGGATAAGGCTGCCAAGGACTGTAAGTCTTCAAAAAAAGATAAGTCAAAAGGGAAAAAAGAGTCAAAGGAATGTCAAGAACGTGAAATATTCGGGCTTCGAGAGCTCAGCGAAGAAATGGCTCTTGAAAAAATATGCGAAAGAGCGGCTTGCGGAGAAAGTAAGCCCAAAGTGGAGTCGTTTAAGGATCTGTGCAAAAAGTATACGAAAAATAAGCCAGATGAGGCAGCCAAAAAGAAGGATAAAGGTAAGGATAGTATAGAAGAACAGTCCATAAACAAAAAGAAAAAAGAAGAGCCAAAGTGCCCGGAAGACGAGGAGCAGAAAAGAGTTTGTTCCCATAATTTGAAAGAACTCAGTGAAGAATTGTCTCTGGAAGAACGATGCAAAGAAGCCTCATGTAAAAAGAAAGGTAATGCTGTACAGGAACAGCTCGGGAATGTTAAGTCTACAAAGGACATCTGCAAAAAGTTTCAAAAAACTGAGAAGAAAGAAACTAAGGACGGGAAGTGTAAAGAGAAACCGAAACCTACTGATACAGTGATGCAAGATAAGTCTGAAGACCCCGAATCGTGGAAGGAATCCTTCAAAGAAGACATCAAGATTTGTCAAGAAATGGGTGTTAAAAAGAGCTGCGAGGACATGAAACTTCAAGGAGGAGACGTCGCTGGAATATCCTCAAAGACAATAGGAGATTCAACGGACGCAGGATCTTCTTCTGGCCAACCCAAAGCGGCTCTTGAAACGTTCAGTAACATGGGAGATTTTGAAGAAAGTATTCTACAATCGATTAACTTCAAGACAGACCAAGGGAAGAGCTGCACTCTCTGCCAAATAGAGGATGGAGACTCCACGCGCTTGATGTTGATTCAGTCGCAAGGATCTGGCGGGAATCCTGAAGTAACCGAATACGTGCTTGGTTCCATAAAGGACACGGGGGCGGACGAGTTGTCCCTGAAATGTGCGGAATTGAACAAAAAGCTATCAAATTTGAAACAACTTTTTGAAAAACCATCCATCAAAAATGAAAACTCAAATGCAAGAATTGTAAAAAAAAAAGATCAGGATAAAAAGGATCAGGATTAAACATATCCAGTTAGTAAGGCCGTGGTAGAAATCGAAGCTAAAAATCAAGATTTAGAAGAGGCTCAAGGATGGGAAAATATCTGTTTATTTTGCGGAAGGAGATTGTCGGAATAAGCCCGGAACTCCACCAATGAGGAACACTTCAAGGAAGAAAGCTGCCGTCACCGCTGCCATCTTTTCTAGAAGACTATAACGACCGATTATCGCGACAGAACTATAACGACAGGAATAGCTTTAACGTGGGGATTGTTCTGAGTAGTTATGAAGCAATCCAGCAAGATGACAACTTTGGCCCAGAAAATGGCAACGATCGTCAAGACCGCTAGACGCTAGTTGGTGCAGTTTAGCTTCCGGGTAATTTTCGTATTTTGAATAAGTTCTATTGAAGTCGATCGATTTGGGTATAGCGTTCCATATCGCACAGGCACCATGGACTGCATCAACTGGATGCCAGTTGTCTCGACGCTCGCTGCCATCGTCTGGGCCGTCCTGGTAGGTCATCATGTGATGTCGCTGTCGGTTATCGTTTGGTGTTCGGACTGATGATGTGTGTGGGCTGATGACGGAGAACCTTCTGATGCCAGGATACGGATACCTCACATCTCCCGCCCTGCCTGTCTGCCCGTCGACCTGTTTTGCTCCATTGCTTGAGATTGAATTCGGTTGTCATGTTGTCATGAGATTTCTATCATTTTGATTACTTTTATATTAAAATCTCCCGTAACTGCCCCCACGAAAACTTGGCCTTTTTGTTTTTGTTTTTAAGTGCAACCATCGAAATTGTTTGGCAATCGTAGCGCCCTGAAGGAATCACCCCCAGCCTTGGTGTCACCTCTCGGCATGCTCCGCCGGTGCATCGGCAGGCAGATGCAGTGTCTGCTGGCTTTTCCCCGACCTCCCCCTCTCATACAGGCCACCTCCTGTTGCCAGCGATACATATCGCGAGGGCCGTTCTTCGGTCCGAGCTTCTTTCAAGGTCAGATCAAGTGGATCGAGAAAAAGCGACCGCCCCTCGGTCCGCTGCAGTTTGACCCCCCGATGTCCTGCGACATCCTCTGCACGGATGTGAACGAGCCGGGTCCAAGCGGGGTTAGTAAGCAAGTCAGACAGGTCCAGCAGCGCGTATGCCTTGTCGGCCAAGTTCGTAGACTGAGTGACAAAGGACCTGCTGGTCCCAAAAAAGTCTCAGTCTGCATGTTTAGCCGAAAGGGTAAGCTGTACCACAAGGACAACGACAAGAAAACAATGGAAACCTGCCTGGACAAGCGGAACAAGTGCTTGTGCGACAAATGGCGGCCACGTCCCAGACCCAAAAAGCGCAAAAAGGAGAAGAACATAAGGAAGCGCTTGGAGGAACTAATGGAGGAGGGTCCAGAAAGATCTTTTGAAAACGAACATCTCAAGCTAACTGCCCCGAAAAATTCCAATGAAAGACATCCATCCAGGTCCCAGTCCGATGACAGCGATTCGTATTACGATTGTGAGGAGCCGAAGTTCACGATCAGTAATTTTATAAACATGCTCCGAGAAAAGTCCGAGGAGATTAAGGATCAACTGCGCGAGGGAAAACTGGCCGATCATCGAAGAAGAAACCAACAGGAAGATGAGCTTATTTTAAAATACAAGGACTTGTACGAAAAGGAAATGGCGAAAAAGGTCAGATCGTGTGATGGTTCGTCTGTTACGAATCCTCCACCTATACAGAAAGAACCACCTCAATCGGTGAGCAACCCAAACCTCGAAGAGCCCCCGAAGAGCCAAGCCTGTGAGACAGAAGAGCCAAGAGCTTGTGAGACAGAAGAGCCCAAATCGATCCTGAGGCCCACTTCACATCAATTCGAGACAAGAAAGCAGGTTAAATTAGACCAATTGGTTAATTACGTTAGGGAGAAGAACAAGGAAGCTATGAACAACCTAAAGGGATGTGACAAATTAATCAAGGAGTGCGAGTGCCAAGTTCAGGGACTGGCTTCCGCTCAAAATTCCAAAAAACCTGAGTGTCCTGAAGCAGCAAATAAAGAAGGTAAGCATCCCTATCCTAATTACGTAGTAAAATACGAACGTTATTGGCCAAAATCCAAAGCAGCGAATCATAAGCAGGAAAAGAATGAACCCTGTAACAACGATACTCCAAGGGCACAAATTTCCGACTCATCCAATAGTGAAAAATATAAAATCGATATGGCAGATTTCAAGGGAAAACTAGAGAGATGTGAGAGACTTCAGGTTCAGATAGCGGACATGGTATCCAAGTGCATCAGCCTGGTCATGGGAAACGTAGAGAAGGAGCCCCAAGCATCTTCCCCAAAGAAGAGTGCCAAGAAGGAAGATGATCATTCCTTCCGTTATCAGCGGAACTGCAATGAACCAATTCAGTCAACCGACGCTATTGGCACCACGAAAAGTTCCGACAAGAGACTCGGTGGCAAGGAGACCTCCATTCTAAAAAGCCCCGAAACGACTTCTTCCATCAAGAGGATCCACGCCAAGCTATATTCTTCTCAGAAGGTCGACAAACCTCCCTCACAATATCTGACGCAACAGGTCGATAATATAATCAGGCAGTGCGAGGACTTGAAAAATGAGTTCGAAATGAGGTTGCATTCGACCTTTTCGAAGAGTTCCGTACCAAACGCGGGTTCTAATAAAGCTTTCCGAAAACAAAGTCCTGTAGAAATGGAAATGAGAAGACGGTGCACATTGGACGCTTTGAAAAAGAAATGTGAAGACGCGGCAATAAAGAAAGAAGCGGGTAATGATGAAGAGGACGATGAAGTTGAAGTCTTGAGGAAGAAACAAGCCGAACTGAAAAAAAGACTGGAAAAAGCCAAGCTTAAAAAACAATGTGCTCTAATCCGTAAGGCGATCGAAGAGTCCGAAGACGACAATCTCCAAGGACCAAGTGAAGTGACATTTTTGGGAGAATGCAGAGCGGCACTCAAAAGTAGATTCGCAAGAGAGGATCAGAGAAGGAAATGGGCGGAAAGCTATTTAAGAGAAAAAATTGAAAAGATAAAAAGATTCGATCGCTCCCTTTCTTCGAAGAGGAGTCCCACGCAGCTCGGCTTTACCCAGAAATCTTCAATTGAACTTAAGAAGAATCAAGTAGATCCTGTGATGTCGAAGAAATGCGACGAAGAAGAGTTTATAAAGAAATCTGCTGAAGAAGACTTCAAAAAGAAAGTTGCCCAGAAAGACTTGAAGAAGAAATGCGCAGAGGAAGAGTTGAACAAGAAATGTGCCGAGGTAGAGTTGAAGGAGAAATGTGCCAAGGAAGAGTTGAAAAATGAATGTGCCAAAAAAGAGTTGAAGAAGACAGGTACCCGGGAAGAGTTGAAGAAGAAATGTGCAGAGGCAAAGTTGAAGAAGAAATGCGCTGAGGAAGAGTTGAAGAAGAAGTGTAGCGAGGAAGAGTTAAAAAAGAAATGTGCCGAGGAAGCTTTAAAGAAGAAATGCGCTAAGGAAGAATTGAAAAAGAAATGCGCAGAGGATGAGTTGAAAAGGAAATGCGCCGAAGAAAAGTTGAAGAAGAAATGCGCCGAGGACGAGTTGAAGAGGAAATGCGCCAAAGAAGAGTTGAAAAAGAAATGCGCTGAGGACGAGTTGAAGAAGAAATGCGCCGAGGAGAAGTTGAAAAAGAAATGCGCTGAGGACGAGTTGAAGAAGAAATGCGCCGAGGAAAAGTTGAAGAAGAAATGCGCCGAGGAAGCTTTGAAGAAGAAATGTAGCGAGGACGAGTTGAAGAAGAAGTGCGCTGAAGAAGAGTTGAAGAAGAAATGCTCGGAGGAAGATTTGAAAAAGAAATGTGCAGCAGACGAACGAAAAAGGAAAAATGAAGAGATGCAGTTGAGGTTAAAGTGCTTTGAAGCGAAACTAAAAAAGAAATGCGAAAAAATAAAGAATGATGAGCTGAAAGAGAAGAACACTGAAGAGAGCTTAAAAAACAAAGGTCGCGAAGAAGAACTTAAGAAAAAAGACAAAGAAAGTTCCCAAGAAAAACTAAAAACGAAATCTGCCAAAGACGAGAAAAAGAAGAGGGCAGAAGAGGAAAAAAAGAAACTCTACAAAGAAAAAGAAAATAATAAAAGCACCGAAAAAGACTTTAAAAAGAAATGTGACCAAGCAGCACTTAAAGAAAAATGCGCTGAAGAAGAATTGAAAAAGAAATGTGCCGAAGAAGAATTGAAAAAGGAATGTGAAGAAGAAGAAATGAAAAAGAAATGTGCAGAAGAAGAAATGAAAAAGAAATGTGCAGAAGAAGAATTGAAAGAGAAATGTGCAGAAGAAGAATTGAAAAAGAAATGTGCAAAAGAAGAACTGAAAAAGAAATGTGCAGAAGAAGAATTGAAAAATAAATGCGCAGAAGAGGAGAAAAAAAAGAAAAGAGCGGAAGAAGCACTGAAAAAGAAATGTGCCGAAGAAAAATTAAAAAAGAAATGCTCTGAAGAAATGAATAAGAAGAAACTTTCCGAAAAAGAGGTCAAAGAGAAATCTGACAAAGAGGAACTTAAGAAGAAAGGCAAAGAGGAAGACCTTAAGAAAGAATCAGAAGAAAAACCAAAGACCGCTGCACTAGGAATAAGAAACAAGGAAAATGATTGCAGTGAGATCTACAAAGATTCGCAAATTCAGGAGAATCGGTTGATGGGAGAACTGAAAAGATGGTGGGAGGAAGTTGACCGAAATACAAAGAATATCGGTGGCGTGCCGCTGAACGAACACGAAAGTGAGGAGATTCATAATTGGCTGAAGAGGCAAAAGGAGAAGGACACCCAGGCCGGCAAGGCCAAGCCAAGGTGCGCTGGTCCTAAGGACAAGGGCACCCTGAAGCTCCAGAGCCTGGACGGCATTTTTCTGACATCGGGCCTAACGAGCAACCGAGCGCCCTCGAGTCGCGGCCTGCTGGACGCCCTGTGCGATCCTTTGCCCAGGCTGAGAAAGAGGGTTCATCGAAACCCCTCCGGCTTCCCTCCTCTAACTGAAAATATCATTGGTTCTGGCTGTGGCCATGGCATCATACAACATCCCGAGCCTTGTCGGATTCCTTTGCTGGGGCCGAACATCTTTGTGCGCCAGATACTGCCACGTCTGAAGCCGCTGAGTATTAACGGCAACCTGAGGGTTTACTGGCTCGACGCGATGTTCTCGTCGACCACATTTAGCAGGAGAGGCTACACCAGGGACGAATCAGGTAGATATTCGTCCTTGGTGTGGCCCTATGCTACATTTGGTGGCACGAACTCCGACGACGAGTCTCAGAAATAATTCAAAAGTGCTTCGAACAACGCTCATTGCCAACGTCAAAAATTGCATTGTTTTACCTCAAAAAATGGAAACAAAAACACTTAAATTTAAATTAAAACTAAATAAAAGATATATTTTGTGGTAATCGTACAAGATTTTCCTTCTCATGTCTATTGGAAAATGTTATGAACTGAATATATTTTGATTCAGTATTTGCTCAAGAGTATATCCCAGGTATGAACTGGCAATGCAAACAATAGGACATCTCACAATATTGATGGCTCTGTTTTATTGATGAAATAATGAATATACATACCTCCTCGTCTGTCATTGCCTCGGTTATGTATTTTCCAAAACGATAACGAAACTTATCGGGCATCGGAGAGCAAACAAGCTTGAGGTGATGGTCTTGTATTTGATCAGGGACATCAGACATGGCAAGGATATGGAGGGGAGACTGCGGTGGGGCAGCCATTCCTTATTTGGTTTTCATTTCGTATTGATTCCGAGTTAGCCTTTGCTTTCATATTGGCAAAGCAAATTTACAGATGCCCCATGCCCCATGCCCGATGCCCAATGGCCGATGCCATGGCTCCGAGTCGCCCCCGGCTGGCCTTCATCAACAGCCATCCGTTTAAATTATTAACGTATGAGTAATTTTTATGACATATAAACAAAAGTCTGAGCTGGGGCCATGGCTGACTGGTTCCTTGGTTGTTGTTTCAGTTTCTGCTACAGCTATAGCTACAGCTCCAGCTCCAGCTTCTGTTGTTTGTCATGTGTCGATCGCCGCTGTCTCTTTTCGGGTTCCTATTTCCACATTTTCACATTTCCACCCAATATTTTCCAGGCCAGGATCGAAGAGTGGGGGCCTGGGCCTGGGCCTGCCACCGGGGTCGGGGTCGGGTCCCGTGTGGCACATTCGGGTGTTGTTTTTGTGTGCGGCAAATGAGATGTGTGTAATTAAGTTCGGGCTCACAGCACAGCAGACTCTTATTTTTCGATAGCTATCAGAGCTGCCTGGGGAATTCAAGCCGAAAATGGGTTTGATAAGTAGATTCTGGCTTTGGTTGGCCAAAACAGATTGTTGCTTTTATAAAGCCATTCCATAACATACACACTATATATTCAGGGGTTGATTGAACTATGCAATATGCCTTTCACTGAATACCAACTTTAAAAACCTAAAAAATTAACCAAGTATGCCTGAAAACTTGCTCTTTAGTACAAAGCACATTCCTGACAATTCAACAACTTTAATTAACACTTTTTTCCACATTTTTCTTGTCTATTTTTAGGTAAGTACCTAGAAGGAGCAAGCTCAATCACTAATCACGGAATAGAGATGCCCACAAAAACCGCAAAACTTTCGGTCAAAGCTTGTGCCTTTAATTTGAAAACTTTGGCATATCCAAAAATAAAATTTATATGTATGTATGTATAGTCCAGTTCAGTCCACACAAAAACCATGGCCCAAACAATTCGAACACTGCATTCCACGCAATGAGAGGGGCCAAAAATCAAAGCATACTTTCCAGCGTGCCCGACACAACCGCTAAAGTGGCCAGTCAGTCGAGTCAGCCGGATAGCCTTAGCCGTAGTAGCTGCCCGTCCGCCCGGCCAACCGTACCATTCCGTAGCCAACCCGGCCAGCGACATAGTTTAAACAAAGTTTTTTGTTCGAAAGCGTAGAACGTGCAGCGTAGAAAATAAAACAAACAAAAAAATAAAAAAAAAAATAACAAACAAAAAAATAATCATAAAACAAGAAAGGAAAGCTAACTTCGGGCGGAGCCGAAATTGATATACCCTTGCAGTTCAGTCGCAGTCCGCTAGGTGGCGCCACGCATCTTATATTATTAGATATATAGCGGATCGTATATAGTCGGCCGATCCTTATGAAATTTGGCATATCGAATTATTTTGCCAAAAGAATAATCTGTACCAAATCCCATCTTTCTAACTTAAAAAACACCAAAGTTATGCCAATTTCGATCGTTCTATGACAGCTATAGGATATAGTCGGCCGATCCTTATCAAATTTTGCACACAAGATATTTTGGTCAAATATAACATGTGTGGAAAGTCCCAACCCTCTAACTTAAAAAACACCAAAGTTATGGCATTTCCGATCAATCAGTTATATGGCAGCTATAGGATATAGTCGACCGATCCCGGCCGTTCCGACTTATATACTGCCTGCAAAGGAAAGAAGGGTGTGTGCAAAGTTTCAACTCGATAGCTTTAAAACTGAGAGACTAGTTTGCGTAGAAACGGACAGACGGACAGACGGACATGCTCATATCGACTCAGGAGGTGATCCTGATCAAGAATATATATACTTTATAGGGTCGGAGATGTCTCCTTCTCTGCGTTGCACACTTTTGACCAAAATTATAATACCCTCTGCAAGGGTATAAAAAAGAAGGAGCAGTATCCACTACTATAACATTAAAACAGAAAAATAATTGCAAAAATTTCTCAAAACTTTTTCAACTTTCTCTGCTAGCTGTTGGCTTGACTTTCTTTTTTTTTTCTCGGGCCTCTCCTCTTTTTTTCTATTTCTGGCTTGCTTTTTGTATGACGCACTTTGAATAGCCGGAATTGCGAAATTTGGTTGCCATTTGCCACGCCTCAATGGCGGAACTTTAAGACGCCCCCTGCCGACGTCGCTCATTACAACTAATAATGTTAATAATCATTAAAGAGTGGAATTTGGAAATAATTCGTTTCCATCACAGCCAGCCGCAGGGAGAGTTTCCATTTCCCAGATTCCTGCTTCCAATTCCCCCAAGATTTTATTCTTGGGGCGCCGCTTTCTTCTTGGGCCGCCGTGTGGCACTCAAATTGCAAAAATTAAAATACTTTTCCAAACTAATTAAAATTGTGTTGGATACTTCGGGGCCAGCAATCCGGAACGGTCTGTCGTCCCTTTTTCCATGTCCGTAAGCTAAGCCTTTCGGGACACCTTTTCCGTCCCAGTCCCCAGTTTCCTCCTCTCGGCCAAAAAGAAAGAAAATTAGCCAGGCAACCGAATCCTTCGACGTCCATCGCATCGATTATTGTGGCTTGTTTAATGGGCGGCCTCGGCCATTCTCTCGATTTCCGTTGAAAACTTTTGCCATTTTTCTCTCGTGTTTCCATTTGGCAAGGAGCGGGCAGCTCAATTGCAGATTCTGTGGTCTTCCCGATGTCTGAGCAGAATTAAAGCTTGGCGGTCGGCTGGTGAAACCCAATTATCCATCAGCTGACAGCGGGTTTTCACATCACTTGGCCGGATCCAAAAATACGAGAAGAGTCTCCCCAGTGGATTGTCGCCTTGTTGCCACAACGGCTTACCATATACGGAGGATGTTTTCTAGGCCCGCCCTGTTGTCACACTCGCAGCATGCATTAAACTTTATGAACAGACTGCGGGGGAGACTGGGAGGAGGAAGATAGTGGACTGGGAGGCTCCACATCTGAGCCACCATCAAACATCAAACGCGTTAAGCAACTCGAAAGCTCAGCCGAGTGCATGAAATGCGTCGCTTGCCCCGCACTAGGACGCCATTCAACACGCCACGACTTTTGCAGCCAAAGCAAATCAAAAGGAAATAATGGCGCACTGGCATGGCAAACATTGAAGGCGGGGGGAGGGGAAAGGGAGCAATACACTTGAAAAAAATACAAGGCAGATCCTTAAGACTTGACAAGACTAAGCATGAATCTCAATTTGTTATGTTTGATTTTGAGAAGTTTTTTTATATGAAAGATAATTTCCAATAAAATAATACCTATTTTACCCCTTAGTTTCTCTCAGTGCAGGCACACTCGCTAACTAAATGGCGCGCACGAAGTGCTCACATGCACCTGCCGGAGCTCAGTCGGAGCCTCTCTCCCCTGGCTCTGTTGGTGTACGGATGCCTCGACTCCTGAGCCCTGAGTCCTGGCTCTGAGTCCTGAATGCTGATGCCGATGCCGATGCCGGCAATTAATTAGGATTATGTGTGTCGTCTGAGCAGCGCCTAAAAGCATGCAACACATGTGAGTCGCCCGTTACGGAGACTCCGATCTGCCTCCTCCCATATTGCTCTCAACGATTCAGATGCAGCCGGAATGCCGAAGTCGTGGCAACAGCAGCCTGACTTCCGCTGCGTGACATCCACAAGGCTGGCTAAATAGTTTGATTAAGCAAATTTATGGCTCCGCGCTTCCAGGCGCATTTAATGGCAGCTGCCAGTGCATACAGAACCCAATCAATCATCAGAATCGCAGCTTGCATATTTTTAATGATGATGACGTCGACATCGGAGCCAAAGGAGTGGCTCATTAAAAGCCTTTCACTTCACTGGGTCTCCTTCTCTGTCCCTGTTTGCCTTCGGGTGTGGGTGACCACGTTTCTTTTGACCATCTCTAATGACTTTTTAAGTATTTACACACAATTTGGTCGGAGAAACTTTCAATGCCGACAGTCTTACAGACAGTCCTACTTAAGACTTTTAATTTCCAAATACGCGGAAATAATTTCCGAAAAGTCCTAGTTCTTACACTTCATTATCTTCAAGTTTTCCAGCCAAAGTGGTTTGTTCTTGATACCCTCCCACACATGTCCTGCGGCCTGTGGGCCTTGCTACTCATTTCATTTTAAGGACTGCCATGGCAGCCTGATAAGCCTGCGCCTGTCGCTCCAACAAACATTTCCTTGTCCTGGCTTCCTGCTCTCGCTGCAACGCCTCGAGGTGTGTCACCTGCAACCTGCAACTAGCATGCCCAGATTTTAGCAAAAACTTTCTGCATTTGACTTGCCTTTCACCGCTGGCGGCTGAATCTGAAATGCTTGCTTGCTTTGGTCAGGTGGCAGAGCCAAGTTCCAAGTTCCAGATTGCTGGGTGTTGCAGCAGTTTTCAAAAGGCATTCCCTCAAGTCTGCTTAATGTCTTGTTCACTTCCCCACAGAGACACACAGACAGACAGAAAGACAGCCAGAGAGACGGAGTTCGGACACCTCGTTCCACTCGAGTTCATCTTGGACAGGAAAAACATTGCTGATTGCTTACTTCGCAGCTTTTTCAGCTGCACTCGGTGCTCTGATCCAACAGGGGAGTCCCGGCAAATCGGCACGTGCCCCGTCTATGCAAACAGGACACCAGAACTATGTAGCTCTGGTCAAATCGACAGTTGTCTGGTAGGATATATACCCACTGAAGTCCTCCACCCCTTCTGGCTTAACATCAAAGTGAAAGTCACGCATTTACGTCTATTTGCCACTTTGTCTGGCTGTGTTCTTCTTTTTTTTTCAATAGAACCACTTGCATTCGCCAGAAACTGCAAAGCCAGAAAAGTCTGGCTGTCTGCCGCCTTTTTCCCCGTTCTAGCTTGTCTGCCTCATTATGTTTTTCTTGGGATACTCACACCCCCACAGCCAGTCATCGTCATCGTCATCGCCATCGTTTGTCGTGCTTCGTCTTGGCAATATTTTTATGTAAACAAGCCAAACAGACAGCGCCAGACGAAATTGGCAAATCATTGGATAGACAACGATACAAGGCCAGACGCCGGCAGATGCTCTAACGAAGCCAGGTCCTGGCTGTTTCCTCTCGGCTTTGAGCAATTATGATTAATCCGAAAGAGGACTCAGCTAGCTGGGCAAGCCAACAGGATACAGGATACAGTGTTGTCTGGCCACCAATTGGCGTTAAAGTCACATTGACCTTGATGACTATTTTTGGGATTAAGTTAAAGCGATTTATTGAAATTGTGAGCCCAGCCCGTCTTCCGGTTCAGTTTTGCATAAAATGCACATTAAATTTCGTTATATCCCCGACAAACCATAAAGTATGCTTTTCTGTATGCCATTCGTAGCTGGCAACGCCTTGGGCAAACACTCGATCGCAGGACTCGGAGTCAGGGAGTCCTTGCTGGCGTTTCCACTACTGCCAAGGCATTTGCTTCTCCGTTTGTTTATTTACGCACATGCGAAGGAAGGACTTATTTCATATTCATAGAAAAATCGCAAACACATGTGCTTGGCTGGGAAGGTCCTCGAACGGAGGTTGAGAACAATGGGAAAGAGAGCGGTATAGAGGATGGAAAAGAGACAGCCTGATTGCCGGCTGGATGGCAGGATGGCTCGGTGCTGGGTGGCTGTGCTGGAAGTAAATCAGCAGCTAAGTAAGTAAAATGCTTCATAAATTGCTTCAAGTGGTGCAGCTGGCTGTTAGCTGCTGGCAGCTTTTTGAGGCGCCATGTCCCGGACAAGGACTCCCCGGGCATCCAGGATATGTGGCCCAGAAAATCCTTATCTCTTTCTGCCGGCTTCCGCTTTAAAGCAAATCATCATGCATAAATCTAAATCAGAGCACAAATACAGAGAAACCCAAAACCGAGAATCAGACTCATCATGATGAATCCTTACACATCCCTACGCTTCTCCCTGATGCCTGATCCCTGCGTCCTGCCCCTCCTTTCTGGCTCCAGAGGAGCATAAAATTTACGCACTAAGAGACAGGACAAGAGCCTTTGCAAAATATTAGAACCGAAAATGTTTTCTGATTTTCAATGCTTAGCCGGAAATATTTTCACAATATTTTGCCTTGAACCCTTCTCCCACCCTTCGGGCATAATTCAAACAATTGCGACAGATTTCCGAAAGGATTTTGGGTTATGGGGTAGCAGAGGCAGGACATTTTCCTTATTTATGTGCTGGCAGTTAATAAGCGGAACGTGTTGATAATTTTTGCATTGGTTCTCGTTTCGGTGGCTTGTTCGGGTTAAATTGCTTGTAACATTTAATGGAAAATTAATAAGTTGAGAAATGTGCGCAGGAAGTTCGAACAATTTCATTTGAGGTCGTCCCAGGAACGGGTCACTGATTTTTGGTTGACCGAAAAATCAAAACGAATAAATTAATTTCTAGCCAGGAACTCAAGATAAGGACTGACATCAATTTTGGAGTAATTGGCGTGGATATTTATTGGTTTATTTGTTAACTGTAAGGCAAACATAGTCTGGAGTCTGGAGGCCGGAGGAGCGACGAAAAAGTGAGCCAAGTGAAATATATTCCAGCTTGACCGCAAATATAAACTTGATTACCCAAAAGTGGGTAATTATCGCACTGCTGGGAGTGTGGGCGGCGTGTTTGTACATCCCGGGTAACAGTGCATTGATCAACACTTGGTTGCAGTCTGTTATTACATAATTGCACCTAATGACATGCAACGAAATTACCTAAAATTCAATTTCCGCACTGCTAACCCAAGCCACAGCCAGAGCCAGAGCCAGAGCCAGAGCAAGAGCAGCAGGACACACAAAAGCCAAAATGGTATAATTATCCCTCTGACAGACCGACTGTCAGTCACTTGTTCTATTGAAGTCCTGGCGTTCACTTAGCCCCCTAATGGTTGTTTAATTTTGAGCTCCTACGGCCTGCAGTTCTGCCAAATTATGATATTTAAATTGAATGACTAGCCCACCGAGGGAGAGAGAGTTGAGTTTAGTTGAGTTGCACCTGCTTTGTGGTTTAATTAATCACCTGGCCAGCAACCGCAATTAGAGCGTCACTTGATTTATACTATTTTGCGGCAATTATTCAGAACGGAGTTGGGTGCCAAAAACCCGATGCCACAAATTGAAAACTGTGTCAGAAGAACCTAAGAAGAAGTGCCCAGCCAGGCATAAGGACAATGGACATGCGAAGAAAAACAGAACTTTCCTGGCGCCAGACATTCCAACCACTCTGTGTTATGCGCACATGATTTATTATTTTTCAGAGGAGTTTGTAAAAAAGACAGGACTGGACTGAACCCTCCCATCTATTTTTTTGTTCCAGCCCTCTCATTTCTAATGTGGAAAATGACCCACTGACAAATTGTGGAGCCAAGTTTTTGGCCCAAAAATGGGTCACAATTTGGAAAAAAAAAATCCCCTTTTTGGAGGGTAGGGATCCGGCTTAAATATACTCCCACTCGCGGCTTTCCCTGTGGCCTGTTTAACTAGACTTGTCGGCCAAAATTTATGGGGTGTTGCATTGAGATTTATGTCTGGCCATGGCAAAGGGGTTTAGGGCGTGGCTCTGGTGAACATCGATAAATTATTGACATTGTCGCTGGCTTGGCGCATAAATTAAATATGCGTTTCAGCTTCTGGGAAATCTTAAGCCATTCCTTTGGCCTAATGAACTTCAAATTCGTGATTCTTGTCTGGCCGGGATTCATAATGAGCTCATCCAGCAGATTTCAGATGATTCTGGGACTCAAACGTCTCGTTAAAAATCAATTTTCAGGCCGAAATCAAAAATTCATCTGTATATTTTGGAATTTTTCGCCGAACTTTTCATCGTAATTTGAATGCAAATACTTTTTGACGTCATTATTGAGAGCGTTGGCAGCCATTTAATCATGCTTTCCGCAGCTCAGCATAAAAATATGCAGATGGACCTCTCCATCCTCTCCTCCCTAGTCCATTTCGAAGGATCTGTTCCCTGGGCATCCTGGCCATGCTCGAGTCCTGGGCCGCAGCAATTTCTTTGGGCTGTCGAGCGCGGAATGCAAATTCCAAACAAAAGTAGTTTAGAATTTTTGTGGCCCGTTCGGGGGATGTTTGGCCAGGTTTGGCCAGGTTTGGCCCGGTCTGTGCCTTCTGTGGTTTGTGGGGTGGGCAGGACTGTGGCAGGACGATTTCCATCTATCCGGGAGGACTCTGTCGACATGGCATTAAAATTCAATATGTTAATGAGGAAACGGTCGTCAGGTGTTGGGTGGGTGTTTCCAGGAGATATAAAAGGATACAGGCAAGGTCAGACGAAAACGAGAACTTTGCTAAGCTGTCGGTTGATATTTAAATTTGTTCCTGGCATTCGATTGCTTGAATAATGATTCAACGATTCCTGCAGGATCTAACATCAATGGAAATGCGAATAACACGCCCATCACCTACGCCCCTTTTTGAATTATTCTCAATCCACATTTATGGTAATTGCATTATTTTCATAATTATGCCAGCTCTATTGGCTTATTTGGCATTTTTATACCCTTGCAGAGGGTATTATAATTTTGGTCAAAAGTGTGCAACGCAGTGAAGGAGACATCTCCGAACCTATAAAGTATATATATTCTTGATCAGGATCACCTCCTGAGTCGATATAAGCATGTCCGTCTGTCCGTCTGTCCGTCTGTCCGTCTGTCTGTCTGTCTGTCTGTCTGTCTGTCCGTCTGTCTGTCTGTCCGTCTGTCTGTCTGTTTCTACGCAAACTAGTCTCTCAGTTTTAAAGCTATCGAGTTGAAACTTTGCACACACCCTTCTTTCCTTTGCAGGTAGTACATAAGTCGGAACGGCCGGGATCGGTCGACTATATCCTATAGCTGCCATATAACTGATTGATCGGAAATGTCATAACTTCGTTGTTTTTCAAGTTAGAAGGTTGGGACTTTCTATGGATTCTTATTTGGTCCAACTTATACGATCTGCCAAATTTCATAAAGATCGGTCGACTATATCCTATAGCTGCCATATAACTGATGGATCGGAAATGGCATAACTTCGTTGTTTTTCAAGTTAGAAGGATGGGATTTTCAATGTATGCTTCTTTGGTCAAAATAATTCGATATGCCAAATTTCATAAGGATCGGCCGACTATATACGATCCGCTGTATATCTAATAATATAGATGCGTGGCGCCACCTATCGGACTGCGACTGAACTGCAAGGGTATATAAACTTCGGCTCCGCCCGAAGTTAGCTTTCCTTTCTTGTTTTGCTTAACATACTCGTGCATATCTGTAAATCAATTCGCGCCAGCTAATTGCCATTTCCAGTTCATTGGCGTCTAATATGCTTAATTAACAAGCGACATAAATTAAAATGTGACCAAGCAGGGCGAAATCAGAAAAACAATAAACGCAATCACGACTTTTAATTAAGTTATCAACAAGTTTTCGATGCTAAATGGCAAAAACACAAATAACAATTGAACATTTCGTACCGATTGAAGCAGAAAGCATCGAATTGAAAAGTCGAAAGCATAACCTGTCTCAAAAATTGATTTGCAATAAAAAGAAGTGTGCCATTTGGAAAAAGTTCAAAGAACGATATTGTTAAACGCATCCTCTCCACTAAAAAAAGTAAATAAATAAAATAGCAAGAGTCATAAACAAGCGTAACAAGCATTTTCACATTTCTCTCTATTCTGCTCTTATTACCATAAAACCGGTCGCGAAAAAAATAAAAACAAAGAACAACATTTGTCAGATGGAAGGAAAAAATTCACAAAATAAAATACAATTTAAAAAAAAACTTGCAACAAAAGTAGGAATCGAACCGTATCGAACTGAGGCTAGGCGGGACGATAGTAAAAAGTGCAATCTCTTTGAAATTTCTCTTTCCCACTCAATGGAGGTGGATCGGGGTCGGTTGCGGAAATGGCCTTTGGCGGAAATCCGTTTAATTTGCAAAATGCCAACAATGCCAGTGCAATAAATGTGACAAAAGCAGAGTCAAAGCACCAGAGAACCACAAAAAAAAACCAGACAAAAAATTGTGAAATCATCAGAAAACGAAGAGTTAAAGCATGGAAGAAGATTTAGGTTTCAATACATTTTCAATAAATAAATCAAAAAATTGTTTATCAATAAAATATTATAGCCACGAAAGCGGCAACCATTTTTTACACATCGTTAAGTATTACAACTTTAATGACAGTTGGAATTCTCCCCCTATTTGATCTTGAAAATATTTTTTAAATTATTTAGCACGTTTTTGCCTATGCTCTGGCCTCTTTAATAATTTAATTTAATTGCCAAATTTGAAGGTAAAAAATAAAGAAGCGTTATTGAACGCTTTGCCACTATTATTCATCAATAAATAAAAAATCGGACCAATCTGGGGGCTGGACCCGCTTTTGCCTTTGCTTTTTGCCAGCTGTTGTTCATTTTTAATGGCGGCAGAGGCAGACACAACTGCCACGCCCTCAGAGGCGAATGGGCGTGGCAGGATAAAGGAACACCACAGGACATTGCATCTTGTTTAATTTGTATGCCCACGCAGACAGTCACAATGCACATGCATAATATTTTATATGAGTTTCCTTACTCCTTTTTTTTTTGTTTGCATATATTTTTTGTCTTTTGTCCCTTACGTTTTTTTCTACTTTTTGTCGGTGCGAGAGTCCTGTGTCTGGTGTGTTGTTATTCCAGTGATTGTTCGTTGTTGTATGTAGTTCTTTTTATTGTTATATAAATAAGCTATAAATTTCGCCGCGAAAGCAATGCACACACTCTGCGGCGGACAGAGATATTTATAGAAAATTTTAATATTTTTTTACGGCCGGATTGCATTGCTCTGACAATGGCAGGCCTTCGGCATTTCGCATTCGTATTTGCCTTGGTAAATTGAACTCCAGACTCCTTTAAAGACTTATTTTCCCAAATGAATACAATTTTTTAACCGAAAAGCGACAAAATCCCAATTCTAACCCTTGAAACGGGTTCGGGTTCTTAATTTGATCATTTATGCCCAGACAACCATAAATCAAGCTGGGATAAATCAGAGTGTCATCCATGCAAAGGACATCCTCTGGCCAGGAACTGGCGATGGTGGTGGCGATGGTGCTGCTTCATAAGCCCGGAAAATCCTCCACATTAAATGCTTTGGCGTTTCCGTGCGCGTTGTGCAACTCAATTTTATGCTTAATGGCCAACGTTCCTCTCTCTCCCTCCTTCTCTCTACCTAATCCCGAATGTGTGTCCTGAAAGGACACCCTCACCTGACCCAAACCCGTTGCATTATGTAAGCAACACGTGGCAGCAACCAGCCAGAAACCAGGGGAAGCCTCACGACCTGCCCCCTCGTCCAACTTTCGCGCTAATAAAGGTAATTTTGCACATCAGCTTCCCCGGCAACCTTTCAATGTCAGCCGAGCTGTCAAGTCGCAAGGACATCGTGATTTGCATCACAAGGCAGCCAGTTTTCGGGGATGGAATGATCGGAACGAGTTCATTTGTTGGCTTTGACAGTTTCTAATTGCATGTGTCGGGTTCTATTGTTGATATTCGTGCAAGTACCTCTCCAAGTTCTATGACGGATATCCAACCTGTTAGTAGCTCCCCCTAGTGCACCCCAATAACTCGGCATTATTCATTATCCATACTGTCAACAAATTAAATTCCATTCAGGGGCTTTAATTTAATTTTAACTGTTTCCTTTTTTTAATATGATTATGACCATCCTTTTTTAATAAGTTAGCAACTTAATGCCAGTCAACTGGGGAATGTAAATAAAAATAAAACATTTATGGTTTACCATGTAAATTCCTTTCAAATAAACCGTTTTTAGTTCGCCCACTTTAATTGTTTCAAATGGAAATTAACATAGATATTAGCACCTTGGAAATAGGTATCTAAAGTTCGAAACACCCCAATTTAGTCACTTACTTCTTTTCATTGTTTTACGATATGCAAATAAAATATTTGTTCTGTTCGGGCTTCGTTTTTTTTCAGCCAGTTATGCCAGTGTTCTTCCATGTTAATTTTCTGCCATTGTTTGTGGCGGTGTGTATGGAATATTTTACGCAGAAAATTGAAATATATGGCAAATTCTCTTTCAGTTTTTGCTGTTTTTTATGCATTTTTACCCTCGCTCCTTTTCTGGCCGCAGCTTTATTGCATAAATGTGGCGATTTAATTAATATGCTTAATGAGTTGCAATTAAACGCACATAAATAGCTGCCAAGAACACATAGAGGCGAAAATATATGTATTTGTTGAATGAAAACGGAGCTCTGCTCGCCAAAGTAAACAAAGAAAATTAGCAAAAATTTTCAGCAAATTAAGAGAATAAACAAACAAAGATGAAAAACCTGAATCGAATCGGATCAAAGTTGGGGCCAAACAGGGTTGTTAATTAAATCAAAGTGAGTTTAAATAGCTCCGAGGCGAATAAATATATTAAATGCAAATATTGAATAATTGAATAAAGAGCCTGATGGAGATTTTGACTTGAAAAATGTGTTCTCCCAAAATGAAAAGAAAAAAATGATTCTCTGATTCGGAGAGTTGGACAACATCTGGATGAATCACCTTTTTCGGAGGCCACACCAAGTCGGAGTGGCTGTTGTGGCAGGCTTGTTTTCCACCAGAACTCCTATTTTTTTTGTCGACTGTGGTTTTTCGGGATTTCCGAAGCCGGGGAAGTTGCGTAAGTCGGCTTGGAAGCCTCCGCCATCAGCCAACTTTGCATTTGGCAATCAAAAAAATTGATTAGAACCAAAATGGCAATCGCTGGCGGCGGCTCACGCAGAGGTTTCCCAGGATTTTCTCCCAAACAGACCCACACACACTTCACAAACACAGATACTGGAAACGGGTGCAGCCAATTGGCAAAATGGTATTGGACCTCCTTTTTCCCTGGTCCAAGTCCTGGTCCTGGCAAGATGAAAAGAAAAAAAATTTGCCAGGCAAAATAAACTCCAACCGAAAAATCTGAACCCGTAACCAAACCGAAAAGCAAAAACTATGCACTCGATTGCAGTTCCAAGAAGGGAAAGGGAACAAGGCGAGGAATCCGGAGTCCTGGCAACCAAAACTATTTTTTGGGGTTTATTTTCTAGGCCCAGAAGCTGGGGCTACCCCATCTGGTACCCCGCCTGCACCACCGTCCACTGTCCACATCATCAATATGAAACAAGGGACATGCATAATCGGGCGGATGGCCAGCACGGGAGCCGGCCTGCATTTATGCGTTGTCCTGGTAGGAAATCCCGTCCAGACAGGAATTTTCAAAATTCCATAGTCATGGATGTTCAGCCAGCGATATTTGGGGACTCCATCCATGCTCCTCTATCCTGTTGTTTTCGGGGGAAAAAATAGCATAAATCCAATGGCCGGCCAGCCGGCTGTCTGACAAAACAATCAGGGAATGATAATAAAAATCAGATTAGCGGCAAGTGGCGGCTGTACATCATAGTTAGTTTATCAATTAGACTTTTTTCCAATGGCCAGCCATGTAATACTTGTTTATCATTGAAGCCCACAACCCAATCAAAACTTAATCTCGAAGATCCACTTTATTGGGCAAACGACTAACATTTGTTCTCATAAAGCCCGTCCTCGGGCCCAATTAAATCCACTCAAATCTGACGAGTGTGTGCCCCTGCCACTGCCCCTGCCACTGCCCCAACTCAATGGTGTACGTGACTATTAATTAGAGAAGTAAATATTATATCTGTTCGTGTGCGATTACATGTAGATGAGACCAAATCCGGCGACGCGAAATGTCGTGTCCCGCAAATGCCGCTGCGGTTGAATGGAGTATAATGATAATACGTTGTGGGCAGGCGATGGCGGAATTGTATTTATCCTGCACCAAGACAAATAAACAGTGCGTGTGTGTACTTAATGACTTGCGTGTGGGTGTTCGATTATGAATTGTGCTCCTGCCACCAATGACCTTTGAGCCTCCGAGTGTGACATCATGTGGATGATGGCAACGCACTCATAAAAACCAGTCTTATAATTACCATAAATTATATTTTAAGTTCAGATATTTAACAAACGACAATATCCTTTATCCTGAATGGGAGTTGGCAAATTTAATCTACCACTGTTGACTTTTGTCTGGAGTTTCGGTCTGATTGCATTAATTAAATGCTCTACACGCATCCACAAAGGACTCCACTCCACTCGCCCCAAAAATGCTGTGGCATTCTCCAATTTTGCCGTCAAAGATTTGGCAGAGTTTACAAAAAGTTAGCTACAACTTAACATGCCAAGATTTGACTACCAAAAACTTTTGTCATGCAGCACACACGCCAGAAAATAAGAGCCAGCAACGAAGTTGTAATCTTCCCTTTTCTTCTCTTGTCAAGTAACCCTCCTCGTTTGTTTTCTTGAGGCAATGAGTGGGCCGAGTTAATTATAAATACATCCATGCCTCGTAATGTGTCGCCCTGGGGCAGCATCAGGGCCAGAATCGATCGGCCTGGGCTGGGCGATTCAGTGTGAAGGAGCTTCCCCCTTCCCATACCGGCTAATGCTGACAAACTGCAGCTTTGGCACAAAATTGTTGCAGAAATTTATTATTGGCTTAGCGAAAAGATAGAGCTCGTAGCCGGTGGGGGCAGGACTGAGTGCACTTTGGTGCTGAAAAGCGTGAGTTATGCTCCCACTTTGGCCCCGTTCCGATTGCCCCCGTCTTGGCCTGGCCACCTGACTAGAGACTGCCGGCATCACCTCCATCTACGTGTCTCGAAAAATTCTATAGCCAGATCTGCGACATTATGCCGGCGGAAAAAAAGGATATGGTTTTATGTGGAGGATGAAGAAGCACGGAGAGAAATGGGACATATATAGGTACAAAAATATAAGAATTTCTGTATAAGATTTGAAAAAGGTAAAGCTATTCCTAATTTTTCTCTCTGCATTTCATACCGAACCATAAAATATAATTCGTGATGACATAAAGTCGAAGAGTAGCAGTCGTAGAGCAGCTCAAATACTAACTGATGGAGTTAATCTAGTAGAAATTGTGATATAGAAGATATAGAATTTAAGGGTCACAGGACTTATGTCATTTGAGGAAACACCTCCGAGAATCGCACTAAATGTCTCTAAGCCAATGTGATAAAATTTTCGAGCGAACTACAAGCTAGAAACTCGTGTTTTTAATTAAAAAAGCAATTAATAATTGCCAAATACGACAACAGATCGCCAATATGAGACAAGGCAACAGTAGCAATTAGCAAATTTCAGCACAAGCAGGATGGCACACACACGCTGCAAAATGTTAATAAAAGTGGCATCGTTGTTGTTGCAGCCATTGTTGGTGGCAAGTTGGCTGCTGGCGCCACTTTAGCCAGTGACTTGTCCAATTACTATAACAACAGAACAACGGCGAGGGGCAGCCCGGGCAATGTTGTGGAGCGGGGGCCGGTGGGGCGGTGTGGCATTCAAATGGCATGCCGCAGGCCACACACTCACACATGTCTGGGAGGATGCAGGTTTTCGAGCGACGGAAGCGCCAACTCAAAGTTTTTTCATATCCTGTGAAAATTATTATGCGCTTTTGTGAAATAGTCGAAGCCAGCGGCTAACACACACTGCCATAGACAGGGACATGTGGAAAATGTTTGTATTGCTGGTGCATTTTTGACCAAGAGACAAGGACAACGCACACAGTCTGGGATTCGACAGGATGGCATCCTTGGGTGGAGGGGCAAAACTTTTGTCAAATTAGTTTTTTCCTTTTCTCGATTCGCATCTCTCTGCTCCAGGTCCTCCAGTGCTCCAGTGCCACTACTGCCACTGTTGCTCGTCCTGCGGTTGCAACAGCTTGTGGACAACGATGTCAGCGTTAGTTTTAATCATTATCTGTCTCCGAGCAAGGGGGTTTCATTATAGTACTGTGTGTGCTTTGCCGAATGAAATACGGCAGACATTAAGAAGAACGCGCCAATGGAAATAATTTACAGATAATTAAATGGTCCAGCCGCACGAAAAAATTAATCACTTTCGCGGCCGAGTCTCATTCCCACTTTAATAATGATTTTAAACCAGAAAAGATTGCAATTAAATTAAAACCTCTTTTCAATTTCTTTACTTTCAGGTAAGTTCCATCCTTTTGTCACTCGATGCTGAAAACATTCTGTATTAAAGCTTGGTCGAAGGTCAGTAATATTGTCTTGTGACTTGGCTTAAACTATGGAAGATGGCCAGAAAGACTTTCGGCTTGTTGAAGGGGAGTTTTATCATTTTTCAAAATGCATTTAATTTCATTCCATTTTGTCGCATTTCACTTTTGGGTGCCCGGCGCCAGGGCCCGTCCCTTTGACAAATCAGACCGAGGAGGCAGAAGTTGCAGAACTTCATTTGTAAAAGTGCTACGTCATGCCGGGACGTAGTCTGCCACAGCCAAAAGGAGGGCGGCAGTGGGCGTGGTCTGGGTCTGCGACTGAGACTGAGACTGGGTCGTGTGAAGAGTGAAGGGCACGAGTTAGACAAGTCATCAAATAAATCCCTTTTAGGTATAAAGTTCTTTGCTTTACTTTACTCTTTCCAACTTTCCTTTCCGTCTCCTGCTGCTTGTTTTTTTTGTGCCTTCATGTCTCTTTCGCAAATTTTTTCACGCTCGAGCTGTTTGAGCGGAGAATTTAGCAAGTTTTTTCCGTTGTTTGACAAACGCCATGGACAATGACAGCCGATTGAAAGACAGAAGGACAATTGAGGCAAAAAAGCGGAGGGAGAGGGAGAGGGAAAGGATAAGACGAAATGCCAAAGGAAATAGAGCTCGATTTCCTTATACAAGTAGTCGCAGGACCTCCGCCAGATCCCCACTGATTATTAGGCAAACATGGCTGTGCAGCGGGAATGGCTAGATAATCATATCATGGCCTCTTTAAGCCCGTCATCAATCAGGCCATTACAGCCAATTGGGCCACCATTGTGAATTTGTCATGGTTAAAAATCGTTTTGTGCAATGACTTTTAATTGCCACCAACAGTGCCCCCTGCATCTCTACAGTTTCTGGTCTGTAATGGGCAATGGGCGGGTATCCTGGGATATCTCTTTCACGTTTTCCTGTCAATTTCCATTTGAGCGGATATTTGTCGAACAAACTCGATTGATTTCCCAGGCTTTAGGATCCAGGCAGTGGCAGTAGGATCCTGCTGGCTGGCTCCGCTCGCTTTCCCTTCACGGCTCATAAGCCACAAAATGCATTTCTAGCAATTTCCTTGTTTGGCCCATTTTTATGGCGCACGTTGCATACTTTACGGCGCCACAGACTACCACTGTATGTGTGTGAGACGAGTGTGTGTGTGTGAATGTAAACTTCCTTTAAGCCGCTCCCTCTTCATCTGCTTAGGTTTTCATCCAGTCTCAGCCTTGATGCAAGCTTTGCCGGAAATCATTGCACCCAGAACCGGATATACCCGCCCCCTTTTATCCTTGATACCTTACGCCCCCGTCCGCCCCCGTTTGCCTTCGCTTGCACTCCCTCCCAGCTCCCAGCTCCCAGCCAGCTGTCTTCGGCACTTCAGCCGACGCTTAAGTTGCACAAAATGTAATACATTTGATTGCACTCATGCTCAAGTTCTGTGGCCAAAGTGGCTGCTACTGCTGCTGCTTTTGCTTTCTGCTTCAAAAAAAAAAATAAAAATAAAAAGTAGGAGGGAAAAAGGCAAGATACTCGACTTGAACGGATGCAAGTCCATGGCCCAGAACCCCTCGCAGCTTCACTTGCCCTTTGGGTGTCGTGGCCGTCGTCAGGTTGCACGTCCTCGTTTCCTTGTCGGAGTGGTAAGTGAATACGGTCGGTCGTGTGAGTGCATGTGTATTGGCCTGAAAATGTTACAAATTGATAGATCCGCTGGCACACTGGCGGCCAAAACAGCAAGTAACAGCCAGTTGCAAACTATCTGTTTATTAGACCGAACATGATGGACGTAAAATATGCAGGATGGATGTGCTTTATGGCTAGAACTTATTAACTTCGCTCAAAGGATTATACCAATTAATCTACCTATTTCCTAAAGACTGGAAATCAAAAAGGAGATGTAAGATTACCTTTGTTGGCATCTATTCAGGGATTGAAGGCTTTTGCGAAATACTCGTACACACATCCTTTTATGTGCCATGAGCCTTTGGCATCCTTCTCCACCCGGAACCCCGTTTCATTAATACCCATTAAGGGAAATTTGTGAGCAGCCCTGTGAGTAGCGAACGTACATCATTCACAATTAAATCAGATTAGAGAGTCAGCAGGCCCATCAAGTTCAATCAAAACTGACATGCCAAGTGGCCCGAAGAGTCCAACTGTTGGACAATCCCGTTTGGCCAGCAAAAATGAATGCCTGTCGCCTTTTTCAAACTGCCCACTGGCCACTCTCCACCCCTCAAAAAAAGTGATTCAGCCTTTAGACCATGGCTAATAGCCATCCAACCGATGGCGGCCAGTTCCATCATTAGGCAGGAAAAAGCGGAATAAGGGGGGCATAGCGTGGCGTGGCGTGGCGTGGCGTGGCGAGGCGAGTCGAGGCATTCCGTGTTCAGGTTGGAGCATCGACATGCTAATAGCTTTGAACTTTCACAAATTGCAGTCACTGCGCTTCCGCCTATCCGCCCATTCGCCCACTCCCACTCACTCAAAACTGCAACTGCATTTGCGTTGGACTGTTAATTACCGTTATTGAACTTGTTTGATTGGCACAAGTTGAAAAGTTGGGAGAGCCAAGGCAAACGCCGGAGCTGACCGCCGAGCAGTCCGCTTAACCCACGGAAATCCGATTTCCCGGACATGCGGACATGCGGACACTATGTACGTGGTTGTTGTTTGTGTGAAAGCAAGTGCTACCTGCTCTACACTGCCCCACCCCTGCCACTTGGGGGCAATACAAATACAGGCTTCATGTATGCTTGCCACTTGGTGGGGCATGTACCAGTCGGGCAATACTTCCTGCATTTATCCGAGCTCTCTGCGCTTTTACTTTCTGACTGACTGAGTGCATCCGTACGGATTGGTTTATACACGAAATTAATTTCCATTCCACTATGATTGTAAGTAAGAATTAATGGCATTTCTGTGTAAAATATTGGAATAATATCTTTGATATTTAAAAAGGTTAAGCTGTGCGAGGTTTTAATAGGGAAATGTGGGTTTTAATTTAAGCTCAAGTTTCAGAAGAGATTTGAGAGCAAAGTTTTCTGAAGAATCATTCCAGTTTTCTCTCGAGAACTAGACAACAAATTCTGGTTCTGGCAATCGACAGACCATGGCCAATCCAAAGGGAAAACTGGTCAAAACAAGATGGCGGACAGTGTCCTTATTGTCCTTGTCAGTGCTGCGCTTTTCACGCTGTCATCTCCATGCGAGTGTGTGTGGTCTGAGTCTCAGTCTCCTCCGACTGTTTTCGTTGATTTCTCCCACTTGGCTTCGATGCCATATTGTTAACGCACCCTGTACGCTCCATCTTCGGATGCTAAAGTTGACTTTTTACTGATTTGAACTGAAAACTTTTGCCATAGTTTAGCACAAGCTGTAGTTGCTGTTGTTGTTGTGAGTTTTGTGGGGCAACCGAGGAGGGATTTATGGTGGCTCAAAGTGCTCCTCGCTGCTCAGCTCTCAGTTGCGGCTCCCTGGCCCGGGTGTGAAGTAAAAACTTTGTCCTGGCATAAGTACGATATATATAAGGGAATATATATATGTAATACATGTGTAGGTGTTCTGGCACTTGGGCGTAAACTTGCCAGAGTGGGCGTGTAATCAGTTTTAAGCCAACTGTAATACCAGCAGATGATATCGATTCAATTTCAGGTCCTTGAAGCTCACATCCCGAACAGTTCTCTGAGAGGTCAATTCGTTAATATTAGCAGCCAGAATCTGGTTCATAAAACTTGCCCGAGTGCCGGCAGCTTAATCCCGGATAGAAGGGCTTTCCGGGGAAATATATCAAGTGGGTTTGTTGCAGGCTAAAGCATTTTGCAGTTCCTTAATAGCAATCAGTTGGAAGAGCTGACATTAGGGGCTAAATTATATCCTTTTTCCCAGCGCCATTTCTACTGGTTGCTGGATTCAGTTTTGTAGCGACACATTTTCTGTTTGCATCAGGGTGCTGGGCTTGTGGACTCAGCAAATGCAAATTTTTCGGCAATTTATGGCCCTGCCGTTTCGAGAATTTATTGTTCTTGCATTAGTTGTGCACCCACAGTCGGGCAGCTGACTCCCCCATCAGGGACTTAAAGGATACCCCTAATTGTTTGCCCAAAATCTCGTATCTCACTGATGCTAATCAAACGGTTGTCCTTCGAGCTCATGTGGAAAAAGAAAAGTTTCCCCCGCCCCAGCTGCGACAATTTTTTATTTCTTTCGCCAGCCCGAATTCAATTTCTTCGCCCACATTTCGTTTTTTGTCTGCTTCCACTTTGCTTCAATTTATAAAATTGAATATTGGCGAGCGAAACTCGATTTGCCCGCCCATGGCCACACCCATTCCGGGAGCAGAGGATGTCAGGACGATAAGGCGACTAGCTACTAGCGACCTGCCCTTGTCTTCGGCAAGTTGCGTAAGTTGGCAAATTATCCAACGGAAAGCAGAGCATCTGAAAGCTACTTACCTTAGTAGCTAAGGAGTACAGTGGTACAAGAAATGATTATCTTTTCAATAAACTATTTCTAGATGGGCTCTGGATGGCCTAGACTATAGAGCTCTTAGATACCCTCTTTAGGAAAATATCCTTTTTCCAACTATTTAGATGTTTTTATATTTCAATATTTTTATTTTCAAGTCCCACTGTTAAATCGCTTAGTGCTTTACCTCCAGCAGATTTTATCGCCTGACAATTGCTTCATATCCTTTTTCCCAATGGCAGGCATTTCATTTAAATACACATGTGTGTGCCTCGGTGTGTGTGTAAAAATTGACTTTTTCCCCAGTGATTTTTATTGCTCTTGCCGCTTTTTCTTAGTGAGTCCTTTGTCCTTAATATTGGTTTTTCCCCTCTCACCCTCCCAGGGAGTCCCATTTTCCATCACTCTGAGAAACTCGTTGACAGTTTTACGTTTTGTGGGGCGCACAGTGACTTACATAAGTCGAGAAAGCCACCCACCTACACCCACACACATCCTGCCAACTGCTCCTTTGTGTGTCATTTAGCTTTTGTCTCACGCGTGCCAAGCCACCACTCCTTCTGCCGCCCCTCGCGGACTTGTTTGTGCTCTTAATTTTCTTGCCAAGTTTGCAGTTTTCGCAGCGTTCTTATATGACGTTTATACATACGTGATATATTTTTTTGATGCGCCCGTTCGCTTTTTATTATCGAAGGATACAGCCACCCCACAATCCACCACCATGAGTGCGTTTTTCGTCCTTTGTTCGAGCTTATTCAATTTTATTTATTGATTTTCCCGCTTATCTGCTATTTGCTGGAGGCGGCCTGTTTGATTCCAGTTTCTAATTCGATTTCATGAATGCAAACTGGCGGGGATGCAGGGCGATGTGCTGGTCCAGCTTGTTCCAGAACTCCATCAGGATGCCGCAGTCCAGGTGCCGCTCGTGCTGCGGCAGGCTGAGGATGTGCACCTGCAGGTTGTGCAGCTCCCGGGCCACCGGCGAGTTCTTGAAGTGCAGGTGAAAGGCGCAGACGCGATGGAATATATTGGCAGGATCCCCTCGCTGCGGCCAGCCCTTGAACTGCCAGTGGGGGCCCAGGGCGAACACGGCGGCCACTCGCTCCCACTCCTCGTTGGTCAGCCGGGAGACATTGTCGATCACCCGATAGCGCACGACTTGACCCTAAAAGAGAAGCACCTTAGAGCACAAATCTTCTTAGTTGAATAAAACCTTACCTGAACCTTCCTCTCTATGATTACTTCGTCGCTGGGCTGGACACCCGATTGACGGAGTTGCTCTACGGGCACATAGCGCATATCCTGCAGGAGTTGCTTGACGTTGTGCAAGGTCACCAGGCTCTTCACGGCCGCCGGCACCACGATTATGGGTTTCCGAGAGCGACGTTTCTTGGGATCCGACCTCCCCTGGTTCTGGGCATGATTGGCCTTGAGGTTGCTGCCCAAAGGATCGATACCGAACTCTGGCTTGTTCCGGTTGAAACGCTCTTGGCCATAGCGATTGTACTTGGAAGACGAGGCCTTGGGGTCTGAGGGCTCCAGTTGCGGTGGCACCACAGGCACTTCCCGCAGCTTACCAGGCATCGGAAGCGAGAGATCCACATCCGGCACCTTTGGTGGCCTCTCCTTCGACTTCAGGCGACGCTTGTGCGAGTCGTAGACACTGGCCAGGATGCGGAGGACGCCCGGCAGCTCCTTCTCGCCCAGCAGCTGCTCTTCGCGGTTGCGATGTTGGCGCTCCCGCTCCCTGGCCCGCCGGCACACCTCTGCCTGCTTCTCGTCCTCCTGGCGCTGCTGTTCCCGCAGCAAGCGCCTGGAGTTGCGTTGTTCATCGTCCACCTGGCCGCTTTTCATGGCCAGGCGCTTGGCCTTGATGGCCGCGATGGCCTCCACGGACATGGTCTGCGACAGACTGTGCAAGTTCTGATCCATTTTCGTTTATTTTCTAAAAATTAGTTTTAACTTTTTTGACAGTTAACTGACAACCACCTTTAAATGAGGAGTGATTGAAAGTGAACTATATTATTTTTATTTTGTAGATAAATTAATTGGAAATCTAAGAAGGGAGTTGCTTCCTCCAGCATTTCATTCCATCTTCCACCCTTTTTTTCTTGGCTTCTACTCAGCTTGGCACATAAAAAACTCATAAATATTCAAACTTTTTTCAGGCATCGTTTATTTTTTGTCAAAGCCATTATTTATTTTTATTACATTGCCTTGGTCAGTTGTTTTCCCTGCCAGGACCGCCCTGGTCCAGCCCAGCCCGACCCGGCCAGGATGATTTTTATTTTTCCGCCTCAAGTTGTTTTTATTTGTAAGCTATTTTTATTTGACAAAGTTTCACCCTCACCCCCGTGGGGAAGGCGATGGGGCGGCGACCAGAGGGAATTGTCCCCGGCTTTATGTTATTGACTTTAATAACATTTTAGCTGCAAGGCACGAAAATATTTTTATAAATTGTGTTTTTGTTTTCCTCGACCTCCCTTCTTTATTTTCTCCTTTCTTGCAATCCCTCCCCCTGTTTCTCCAGTTTGGTAAATATATCCTTATATAGACCGATATATAGAGGAGTCGAAGAAGTCTGAAATTGATTTGTGCGAGGGGTGCACTTGGGGGCTCCATTATAATTTATGCATCCATCGAGTCAGCCGGCAAGCCTCAAAACCTATTAGCTGACTTTGCCCGGCATCCTGGCTATGTCCCGGGGATGCCGGTAATTGCTAAAGCGAAATTTCATTACCAAAAAGCGAAAAGCGAGTCGGGCTGTGCCGTCGGATGGGGCGGGTGGCAGACGGGATATCGCGTGTGATAAATACCATAAAAGGTCGCCGCCGTCGCTGGCATCGCCATCGCCGTCTGTGGAATGAAATTTTCATCCAGACTCTTGTGGCAGCCATTTTGTAGTCGTTGCACTAGAAAAGCGGCAGAATGGCGGCTGTGGCAGTGGCAGTGGTAGTGGCAATGGTGTTGTTGTTGTCGCCATTTTTGTTTATGGCCGCATTTGTCACGGCAAATTGTATTGCCAACTGACGGGGCTTTTCCCCGGATCCTTTCTGTTCTCTTTTTCTTTATTTTTTTGTTGGCCCCTCTGGGCCATAAAAAATAGCGATGAACCGAAGGCTCACCTTTCGTCTAGGGTCTTTGGGCATGTTAATTAAGCTGACAGGATGGCAAGGATCATCTCAGTGCCCATTTAACTCTTCACTAATTAAGTTTTATGGAATTATGGCATACCATTACTGGAGATTAAAAGCAAAGACCAGTGCTTTCTGGGTCTAGTTCTGGCCTAAAGGATATTTCCGAAAAAATCATTTGACCAGAAGAAATAGAAAAAGCTGAAAAGCTTCGCAAACAATGCCAAGAATCGAAATTGGAAACAATGGCACACTGACACAGATATGGAATGCCTTTCTGCCAGATTTCAGATTTTCACTTTTGGACTCTTTTCGGCCAGATTCAGCGGAGCGTGCCACAGAATCGAGTGCATAACTCGAAATTTAATCAGTGAAGAATGCGACCACGCGTAGTCGTTTTGGGGCCACGAGGAAATGGAATCATCGTTGCACTAAAACGCATAGAATCGTAAAAAATCTGGCCAACAAAAAAGAGCTAGAGATGGAAAGAATTTGAGTTTAGTTTTCTGGGGCTTTTTTTTGAGTCTTCCACCAGAGCAGCCGCAGCTGGCGTCTAATTTTGCTTCAGTGACAAGACAAGGCCATCAGAAATTCCCCCAAAACGGACCTTCGCCAATTATTGTTTGTGGTTCTCGCATTTTATTACGTAGCCGCAGCATTGGCCCATTTACGGCACACGACCCTCTAAGGACGAACCGTTTAATGTGCTGGCTGTTGGGGTGTAAGAAGGGAAAAGAAGCACACCCAGAGAGAAAAACAATTTTGTCAGCTTATAAACAGTAAAAATAAAATGCCGGGCTAAACAAATACGATGAGCCGAGAGCCCAGGACGAAAAGGACCAACGACATCACAATAAAGCGCCATTGAGACACGGGCACATGTCGAGAACATGCCGTATATACGAACGAATACTATATACCTTTTATATATGCTGTGTGTGCTGTGCTGCCACCAAGGCTGCCTCTTTATTACTTTCCTTGGCGAATTATTTTCATTATGTTTTCAGATTCATGGAAGGCACGAGCCAGCCTGGCTGGCAATTCAATGGAAATGAGATTGGCCACGCTGCAATGGAGCCATTGGCAGGGAATGGAAATTCGCATTTTCCCTCTGCCCCTCTTAACCATAACAAATAAGCCCCGGGGCGAGGGTGGACAGGTCAGGTCAGTGGTGCAGGCAGGACGATCAATTTCAATGACCCACTTCTTGGTCGGTCTTGGGCGTTTAACTCGAAGTTCGATCGGCAAGGCCTTAAATTCCTGCAAAGTTTCAGAGAACGCCTCCATCTGGCGGTGACAGAACGGAGATGGACTGGGAGAGTGTGCATCATTGTCAGGCTGTTGTTGTGCCAGTTGATGAGCTTGTTTCGAGTGCCAGACACACAGCCACATCTATTCCCAGTTCGCTAACCTCTTTCGAGTTCTACAAAAACTCAACAACTGCAGTACTCGCTGCCAGTTTCTTCTGTGTCCTTTCGCTTCTGGTCTGTCCACTTGGCTGTCTCTCCTCCATCTCCAGCGTGTTTGCACATTTTGATGTCTGTTTGATGTGCAACAGTTGCACTTGAAGTGGCCATTCGAATGGCAGTTGCTGCCTGTCATCTCGTGGGTTGTGGGCTGTACGATGGGAAAGTCGGGGAAAGAAACCCTTTGCGCAATATCAAGCATTCGCCATGTGGTCCAACTCTGGCACTTCCGTCCCCGGAGGCCACTTGGCCGGCAAGAAAGTTTTTTATTCAATTTGATTTGCTCAAACTGCATCTGGCAACTGGCAACTGGCAACCGGCAACTTGCAACTAGCAACTGGCATCTGACACTGCAAGCAGCTGTTGCAACTTTCTCACAAAATTGAATCCAAAGGCGGAAGTCAGCAGACGAAATTAACCGGAAGCTCTGCAATTTGTTTCTAATGGTTTATATCAAGAATATTGATATTGATTTACTAAAGCGTAATGAGCTGACAAATGTCGCTGAACTTAAGTCGTGGATGTACATAGGGAATGTAGGCCAGATGGCACAACAGGCACAGTACATAACATGTGCCAGCATGTGTTTCTTGACTCGATTTCAGGCACTTATTTTTGCCAAGTTAACAAGCCTGAAGGGGCCTGAGGGGCTGCAATTGGCAGAACGCGGAGCAAGGATTTGCCATTAAGTCACTGGAATAAGAAAAAAGGACACTGCAAGAAAATAAAAGTATTTAGCTTAAAGATTTATTTAAAAGTAGTGTATTTTTTATAATTTATCCTTCTTAGAAGCAAGGATTCAACCTTGACGAACATGTGCCTCTGCAAGGTGGCAGGAAGTGCACTTCAACCGGAAATTGCGACACACATATTGCCTTCTTCCTTTGACAAGTATACGTAATTTTTCACTCCCTCTCTTTCTCTTTCTCTTTCTCTTTCTCTTTCTCAGACTGGTTCTGTTTCAGCTTTTGCTTTCAATGTTCCCACAGCTGCTTAACAATATGTGCACGTATGCTAATCTCTTGGCCGTCCCTCTCTGGCTGCTTTCCACCTGTCTATCTACCTGTTCCGAGCCCGGCCTGTACTAAGAGTTTTCTAAATTACCGTAATTTATTACAGCAAATGGATGGTGGGTGGGGCACTCTCCAGCTCAAATGCATTTCAATTGCAAAGTGTGTCAAAAGTTTCAACGCTTTTGGCATTGGCTTTGCCGGCTTTTCGCCATATACCTGCCAACTGTTGCCCTTACCTGCCTGTCTCTGTCTCTGTCTCTGTCTCTGGATCTGGTTCTGGCTCAGTTCTGTTTCAGTTTCTGTCTCTGTCTTGGCCTCGTACCCCTCTCTCTTTCTGGGTCTGGCCAAAAAGCTCATCACATTTGCCACTTAGTCAGCTTGTCAGCTTTTGTTGCAGGTGCATACCTTCGTGTGCAGCCTCATGCAAAAATATTTTTGGGGCGGTGTGTGCAGAAACTGTAAACTGTAAAATGCTACTAATTGTTTTGCCGCCAATTACGTGCACAACTGTGCATGTGTCTGAGTGGGAGTGAGAGTGAGAATGGGTGTGGGTGTGTGCCTGTTTTTGTGGCAACATCAGTCTGACTGCCGTTTGATGTATGCGCAGTGTTTATTAAAATTTATTTCACCCTAAAGTGCCACCCACTCCCCACCTTTTCTCGCTGTTAATTTTTGAATTTTCGCGAAACATTTAGCGAAATTTTCCACATTTTGTGGCAAGTACAACATATTTGCATTTATTTTTCAGAAAAAAAAGAAACAAATATTCCAACAAGCAAATTATTTGGAAAATATTTAAAACAAATCGAATTACCCATCATATTTCCTGGTAAATAAACTATAAAGCCGAGCCCCTCTGGCTGACCTGTTTCTTGAGGCCAAAACACACACCTCCGAAAAGGAAAAAGCCAATGCAACGAGGCGTTAAGCGAGAAGGCGTTTCCACCTCTTACGGCATAACGCGCATACGCACCGTTGTACACGTTTCAGAGGAACGTGGATGGGGCCTCCATTTGTAGCGAGCAAACATACACATAAAAGCAAACAATAAGTGAAAAAAATAAGCCAGAAACCAAGAACTTTTTTGTGAAAATAAATGATTATTTAATATTTATTTTTATGTTGCTTGACGAAGGGCCAGGCCGCCTTGCCGGGGCAGTGCATCATTTTTCATGGCACTTCGACGACCGGCCGCCATGCTGCCGTTCTAAGTGCCTCGCTGGGCCCGGCTATTAATGCCAGTTGATTGGTCAGCAGAGGGCCGAGAGGGCTCCAAGGAATCTCCAGACAATACACACACTCACATGTATTTATTATTTAGCCAACGTTTGTGATTATTTACGCCTGATAGGCCCCCGTTCTGGAGGGTGTAAAAATGATTGAATGAGTCGGACCGGAGCCGGGTTCGGAGAGTTTGGGGGAAATCGGAATTGGATGGGCTTTTTGTTGTCTCGTCGGAGTTTCAGTTGTTGGCCCATGTGTTTAGTTTCTGTGTATATCTATAAATTGAGTTTTTGGCCAGACTAACGAATTACTTGGTGCCAGGGTGATTTATTGCTTTAAACGAAAATAAAAAGGAAATACGAATCGTAAAAGGAAAGAATTCCATTTTTTAAGTGAGTAAATTGTGAGATGGAAGTAGAATTAATTTGTCTTCTAAAACCAAATATTAAATAATGGTAAGTTTAGGGGAATCTGTAAGGAATCCTGCTATCCATCATCTGCTTTTTGTGCTCAAAGTGCGAGACCCAAAGAAAAAAAGCCCACTGAACCGTAGAGACAATCAAAACTTACACCCACCCACTCGGATCACTCGAAGACAGAGAGGCTGGACAAAAAAATCCAGAACCCAGACACCCGCCCGGCCGGTTGGTCGGCTTGACGGCAGGTTTAATGAATTGGAAGGTAATAAGCAAAGTATTACGGCTATTTCTTCATCAGCCTCTCATCCACTTCGATTATTGATTTTTATTGAATGTGGAATCTTTTTTCTCTCCTGCTCGGCTGTGACCTGCTCGCCCATTCCTTTCGGGCTGTCTTATTGGATTTGTGTGTGCACGTAGAAAAAGAGCCGTGTCCTGCCAAAGTTAATAAGATTTGCCTTTTTGTGTTTCTGCTTAGCTCTTCTACTTCCACGCTGCCCTTGGGGCCAGTGGTCGTCCAGTGGGCGAATTAATTAAAGTACCTCACAAAAAAAAGAGACGGTCGAGTGCGAGGAATGCAATAAAGTCAACCAGGATTGGGAAATGAGAAGAATTGCTGGTTTTGGGGGGGGAGACGGAGGACCAGAGCCAGGAAAAACTTAGAGCGGCGAGCACGCATCATTTAAGCGCTAAATTATAGCTTATTTTTATGCGGCAGGTTATAATTCACGGTACGTGCGAAATGCAGTTGCAGCCCCGAAACCGATGCGGTGCTGCGATGGTGGTGCCACAGTGGAAAATTATCATTTTAATTGCGCATTTCCCAACACAACCCCAGCAAACAAAAAACATTTGCGAAAAATTGTCTGCAAACCGAAAGCGGCCAAAGTCAAAGCCCAAGTAAATAAATTATGCTGCAGACCAAACGGCAACAACAAGCGTTTTATTGCACGATGGTCTCTGTTTTATTTGCATTAATTTGCTACTGCAGAAGGGGAACTACTAAAAAACTCAACTCACATCTGCAAATAAAAAATTGTATAGTATGAATGCCACGCCCCTCTACCCCCTGCCGGCTACCGCCCCTTTTAAATGTGCACAAATTAAAAAGCCAACGCCGCGAAATGAAAACATGATAAAGTCGGTATGGCGCATCCCCATTGCCAACAAAGTTGCCATCGAAATTTGGTCACGTGCCGCCCCGCTTCCAGAAAACAAAAAAAAGAAAAAACAGAGACCCGAAGCTACCAAAACGCTGCTGCCACTGTGTGGAGTTATTTACGTGCCGTGCACATTTTTTGGCGCTTAATTTCTGCTCCGAAAAGCAGATGTAGACAGGGCCAGGGGGATAGATACAGGGGCGACCAGGCTGATGGGGAATGGGTGGCTCAAGTGAACAAACAAACAGCAAGAGGGACGCACAAACAAAATGGAACGAACTTCTTGCTCGCACAGAGAATCGTCAGGACACTGCTGGCATTTTGACTGCCCTCCCCCCTCTTACTGCCACCCTCTCTCTGATTGTTGTCCTGGCATTTGTTTGTTCGGACTCCGGCAGGACAACTGCAGCAAACTCGGAGGCTTCGGCGAGTCAACGTCGGTGGCGCAACGCGGCGTATACTTAATTTGCGGTTGGCTCTGGTCACAGCACGTAGCCGCTAAGTATGCTACGCCTAATGACCAGCAGAAGCGAATGCCACAAAGGCGAACTCATCTTCCACTAAAAGGAATCAAGGATACCCTATTGTGTTTTTTAAATTAAATCCTAGTAATACTATTAATCTTTTAAATAATTTAGGAACAGACTGCAGCTTCCTTTCATGATTCTTGAAGGAATCTAGTCCCTCGACTCCAGAATTTATGAATACCTGTGAAGAAAGTATCCCAACCTCTATCTGTTATCATTTATTTCTAGTTAATATTTTATAATTAATTTCTCTTTGGCTCGAGCCAAGTCTGTGCCCCATTTTCTTCACGAAACAGGGAAGCAACTCTTGCCAAGGCTGATGAAACAAAGTGGCGACCTTTTTGGCAGAGTCGCCGGGCGACATAAATAATACCAAAGAAGTCATGATGGCTAGAATAGGAGCAGCGAAGAAAAAAGGCCGAAAGGAAATGGCCAGATAGGGGCATTCTCGTCTTCTGCTTTTCCTTTTTTTACGTTTTATAGATGACCCTGTGAGAAATGACCCTGTCCCGGGCAACGAGGCTCTTGCACTTAATATACCAAGAGCCGTAATGTTTTATCTAATTTTTATAATGCCACGCGTACTGAAGTGAGAAATATGGCCGGAGAACGTGGTCGGTCAAGCTGCAGGTCCGGAGGCAGCTATCAATTCCTATTAGGCCCACTCGCACTCGCAAGTCGGTGGGGTTGGGGTCCTTTAAAAGTGCAGCCTGGCCTGGGAAGGCCAAATTGAAAGCAACTGGCAGAAAGGCCAGGTCCAGGCCAGAGCCTGCAAAAGGGGCCAAATAAAAGGGGACAAACTGGTAAAAACTGGCAACAAAACGTGGCATCAGTAGCTGTAGCAGCAGCAACGGCAGCAAAAATTGCTCTTAATTGGCGGCAGCCATTAAATGCAATTTATCAAACAGACGAGAGACAGCCGCACAAAGCACACAAGAGATGGCAATATGTGTGCCAGAAAGAGAGGGCCTACCGGGGAGGGAAAGAGACGGGGCAACGACAACAGTTGACAATTAATTTGACACAATTGCAAAGCAGAGCGCACAGTGCACACTGCAGAATATAGCAAACGCACCTGGCCAGAAGGTAGAAGGTCCTGCAGCCAGGACCTGTCCCCCCAGCCTCTACTCCGTCCACTTTCCCGAGCCTTTCCTGCCCGCACTGCAGTTTAGTTGACAGTGTGTACATGGCGCCGACATTGTCCTCGCCGTCCCGGCTGTTTGTGTTTGTGTGTGTAATGAAGTGGCAGGTTAGAGGAATGCAGTGATGTGTGTATGTGGCAAGGACTCGGAGCTAAGGCGTAGCCGCAAACATTAGTCCTGTGGCCTCGGAAGGTCAGAACTTTCCAGCTTGCATAATCATAAAAAAGACCACCACGCACTCACTCAGCTCACTCTGCTGTGCCGAAAAAAGTGCCAGGAAAAAGGATCACGTAGAGCATTTTAGCTGACAGGGCAACAACTACGAGCTTGACACAGGACTTACGGAATTTAACAAATAAAATGTGGGGATAATTTGTCATATACAAGTAACCTCTAGCCAGTTGAGGCTTTCGGGGCACTAATTAGTTGCGAATCAGCATTTTGCATTCATAAACGAAGCTCGCTCTATAAAATCCACTGAAGCTGACAAAATGTGGTGGAGCGTCAATTAATTTCCGAGAGCTGCCTTCGCCTCGAATAATTGAAGCATATGTGCTGGGCCATACCTAGGCATCTCTCGATTTGCACAATAATTTTGCGAGATCCTTCACAACCGATTAAGAGGCTTTTAGTTGCCAATGGCAGTAATGAGAGCGTAGGAGTCCCTCAAACTCTGCAGCAACGGCAGCTGCTCTGCTGCTGTTTGCTGGCTTGCCACAAAAGCCGCCACCACACACCAGGCAAAGTGCAGTCGGAGGCACCTCCTCCTCCTCTGTTAGGGACTGTGAACTCAGCGCTTGCATTAAGTGGCGGTTGCCAAAGTTGTCGACGTTGTGGAACTTAAACAATGCACAAGCCAGGCAACTAGATGCATGCAGCCAGCACTCCTGCCGTTGCCAGTGTTTTTCGTCCAGGTGCAAGTTGCACCACCACCCACTCACGCACACACTTGCGACCGCACCCACACTCTGGGAATGCCATAAGCTGCTCATGACTCGCAAGAGGGAAAGGAGTTGGCCATGAAGCCGGGGACTACCAGCTGTTCTTATGCCTTAAGGACATTAACCTAATCAACGCTCAGTGCAAGGCACGAATCTCACACTCGCACACCCATACGCTTGCCAGCATCCTTTCACAGGATGCGAGGCAAAGCAGGGAAGGCTGTTGGGGGTCTGTTGACAATTGGCTCATGAGGGAAAAGGGTTTAAAAAAAATGCTTCGAATTTTAAAGTCATAAATTTTAAAGGATATTCCACATGGCAGTCTCTGCTTGGTTCTTAAAAAGGAATGTCCTGAAAATAGGAATCAAAAATAAATTAAGAATCACCAAATTATTTCCCTCAGTGCTGCTGAAACTCAAGCAAGAGAACAAGGATAATGACTGCCCCTGCCAGTTATTGTTTAATGTTTGGACTTGGGAGCCGAATGGGGAGTCCTGAATCCAGAATCCAGAGTCATAGCAAAAAGTAAACACCCTGAATTGCAAATAGGCAGATGCAATGGGAACAAGAGTTAATTAGAACCGAGCCAACCGGAAACCGGACCATTTCCAGCTACCCATGTTCGACAGCCATGATTACACCGGATGTCACACCATATTTTCTTCTCGGCTATATTTTTGTTTGTCCGAGCGATTCGATGGGATCGGAATTCGTAAAAACATAATATTGTTAAAGACAACACAAACACGGAGATTGAAGTGCATTAATTTAATGTGGAAATGCATGCAAACAATAAAAAAAAATTGACGGCAAAAAAGTGCACGAAATTAAACTCAACTCGATGTCATTTACATGTTTGCCCCAACGAACGTGAAAAAATGCCGGAGCTGTGCGGCAAAAAAAAAAATGGGGGAAAGGGAAAATGTTGTGTGGAAATCGATGAAATTTTTGCCCGAGAACGCCGCCCCCACGACCGCGATGTGCCAGTAATCAGTATGGCAGTACGGATATATCCCAGATATATCTGGGATATGTTCCCGTGTACATTCAGACGCGTGTAAGTGCGTGTAATTATGTCAGCAATTCGATTGCCCGGCTCCGCCCTTAGGCGACAGGCAGCCGTTTCCATCGTTTTGTCAGTTTATAAAAGTACATGGCTTTTTTGCATATTGATAAGGCCTGACGCTCCATCGGATCGCCATAATTGTCATGTGGAGAGTGCCAGAAAAAATGCAAAAAAAAATGCATGGAGTGGAGGGGAAAATATATGCATTTATGCCAATAATTGCGTAAAACTGCCTGATTTATGTGGGCGTTGGCAAAAACCAATATTATGCCGCAAAATGTTTGAAAAACAATGCAATTAAGCAGCCCGACACATCGCATCGAATGAAATCGCATCGCATGGCATCGCCTCGAGCCGGGCAATCAATTACTGATGCAAAATTGAACCGGTTAAAAGTGCTTGGGCCTGGCTAATGAGCACGGAGCCACCACTGGAGTGGGCCAAAACACACGTTTGGCTGCTGGGAGTGGTGCCAACTGTCAACCCGCCCCCACCCACAGTTGCCATTGCGCCCAGGGAATTTATGCGGCACGGCAAATGCCGCAGAAAGTGCGCCAAGCTTGAAGCTCGAGCATGCTCGAGTGTTTGTGTGCATTTAAGAGTGTGCAATGTGTGTGTGTGTGGGTGTGTGTGGCAGCTTCATTAAATTTGCACGCACTTGTAGGGCTAGAGAGGGGGGCTGAGATGGCTGGCTTTGAGGCAACGTCAGTTCTCTGCAATTTCCGACGCAATCTTCATTTACAACTTAAGTTACAGCGCAAACAACTACAGCTGCATGCAAACAAACAAAGCACACACGCCCACTCACACACACACACAGACTGGGGAAAAGTGTAGCCGACTTTTAAGCTGTTGTGAAAACATTTTAGCGCTTCCCTCTAATACACGTACGAGTCTGTGTGTGTGTGGGGGGGGAGTTACGACTGCTCCATAACTAACCCCTCTCCTCGGGCCACCTCCCGCCTAAGTTATGCCTATGGCTCCCCCGAATAACAGGATATGCCAGGCTGAAATTTATTAGGCGCATTGCATACTTTTGTGCGTTCACTTGAAAAATGACAACTTTAATTTAGCAACGAACACACAAAGCCAGCAAAAAGCCAAGAGCCAAGCGAAAGAGATGAGTAACGCCCAGCTAACGAGAAAAGGGCTGGAAGACAAAAGCCCAAAGCCAGCCAGACAATGTACTCGGTCGGCAGGACGATGGAGGAAGGACGATGGCGACGGCGATGGCGACGAAGGAAAAGGAGTTTGAAAGAAAGAGCGGTCGGGCGACGAGACTATTCCCCGGCACTGACTCTGCTCTTGTCAGCTAACCACAGACATTGGCCATGCATTTTTACACAAAGAAAAAACAATATACAATATTTCGTTGAATAAGAGGAGATTTGAAATCTCCAAAACGGGTGTCTGAAAGTAGGCAATAAAAATGTATGTATAAAAATGTATAAATACCGACTCTTTTCTCAGTGCACTTTCGTAGCTGCCGGCTACAGTTGACTTTCGGATGAGAAACCTGGGTCCTGGAGCACGGGGCATGGGGCACTCAGTCTGCCAGTCGTTGTCTTTTGAGGGGCGGTGTCATACCCGAAACCCATCGCAACTCCCAGTCCTATTTGCACCACCGATCCCTCCATCCGCTGCCCTTGCATCCCTGCCTCAGATGAATATTAATTACCATTTGAAAGCTTGTCATACACTTGTGTAAATTTATCAACAACAACAGGAGTGCCAGCAGGAAAACAACAGCAATGCCAGGAGCATTCTGGAGGAAGGAGGCTCTGAATCCTGCAATAGACAATAAGCAGAGTTGTCAAAGAGCAACAAACGGAGGAGGAGCACTGCTAGTGGGAGTGCCGTAGTAGGCATGAAAATTGCTTTGAATGTGCAGCAGATTAGGCCAGGATTTGCATGCATAGAGAAAACATTTCGAAGGATGCCTGGCCCACAACGGCGACGACTAGACTGCTGCTCCTTCTTCGACTTTTCGATCGGCCCTGATGACTGGCCTGCCTACTGAAATGTCCTAAATAAATGCATGAGCCCTGAAAGCATTATGGCAGCAACAAGGCAATGTAATTGATACTCTTACTCCGGTATCAATTGCCCTTGCATAATTTCCCCCTCCCCAGACAAAGTTACTGACCAGAAGACCAGGCATTCCTTGTGTGGTTAGAGCCACAAATATCTATGTCATTTCTGTTTGATGTTTTATTTACGAATGTTTGTTGTTTAATTACAGGTACCACCTACACGCAACCACAGAATATCAATCCAGCCAAGTCAGTGCAAAAAACGAAGCCCGCCGACCGCCGAGAAGCCATCAGCAGCCAACACAGCAGCAGCAGCAGATGGCTGAGCATATCACCAGAATCGCTGGAGGAGCCAGTTGACCAACGGGGCAAGCCGGCCATCAAGTGCACTAAGAACTGCCAGAAGGCCAAGGCCAAGTGGGCCAAGTGGCGGACGCAGTTGAAGCCCCACCATCAGGTCCACCGGGCGGTCAAGCGGCGACAGCGACGGGAAACCGAAGAGGACTCCGACCTGGAGTCCAGTTCCACCAGCACCTCCACGGTAGCGGCCGCAGTCCTTAGCACAGTGCAGGCCACCAGCACCAGTAGTTCGGCCACCCGGGGCCTCCATGTCAACGAGACCAAGGCGAAGCGACCTCGGTCCACGGTCCACTTGGCACCCGAGGATCTGCAGCCGAAGGCCAAGGAGCCAGTGATCATCATCGACGATGTGGAGGAGTTCGATAGCGGGACCAGCACCCGGGATCTCTTCAACCGTAAGAGCCGCGAGGAGGCCGTCGATCCCGATGGCGAGGAAGACGAGGACGAGGGACCGCTGGAACCGAGGGTCCTGCCACTGCGGCCCGTGCCACCCAATCCCTACGAGGCGGAAGAAATGTCGGTGGTCTATGCGGAGCAGCACTCGGAAATCAAGCTGATGTGCGAGGTGGACCTGGACATTGCCACCAGCATGTGGTACAAAAACGGCCAGGTGAGCTAGCACCCAATCTGCATTTTCAGGCTCTACTTTAAGCCAGGCCGAGAGGACCTCTCAAGCTGTCAGGACTGCCAACTTGTGCTGACTTTAATTGCATTCTTAGCCTTTTGCATTCCTTGCCTTCCCACTTCTCCCCTCGTATCCTTTTCGCCCGTTTCTGTTTGTTCTTTGTCCGTCCGTCTGTCTGTCTGTCTGTCTGCCTGTCCGTCTGACTGCTCCTGGCTTTATTTTTATTCTGGCCGAGACGTCTCGAGTGGCTGGGTTTTTTCTCCTGGCTCTGCCTCTGTGTCTGTGTCAGTGTCTGGGTACTTGGTCCTTTGTCGTTTAACTGCCGCATTATGCAAATAGGATAATCGTTATTATTTGATAGTTTCTGATGTCAAAAGCCCTACCATCAAGCCAGCCTGCCAGCCAGAGAGCTCATCTTTCGAGGGTCGTGCTTTTTCCACGATTGCCTCATTATGCAGCATCTAGAAGAGCTTCTAATTACAGAGTTTTTGCCACGCCGGAACGCCCACAAGTACTCAACAAATGATGGCTCGAATGCAAATTGCCGTAACAAAAAAAAGCTGCCAACATGAGCACGAAATGCGAAACAAAAGTTGGCCCGGTCCGAAAGTTATTGAGTTGTAATTGCGAACGCAAACACAGGCCACACAAAAAACCTCTCGGCGTAATGCAATTATAACAGTTTTGCAAAGTGGTTGTTTGGCAAAAAACCAGTGGTGGCCGAGGTGGAGGGTGTAGGGTAGTGTGGAAGACACCAAAGTGAGATAAGGCCCCGGTGGCACGAAGTTGAAATGCCCCAGAAGCTCGCCACACTCGCACACCTTATGAACCCCGTTCAATTTGGCTTTCAAACCTCATCGCAAACTTGTTATGCACCTGGAATACCAGAATGTGTTTGGGGCAAATATGAGGAAGCGGGGCAAGGGGATCTGGAGTGGGGGGCATAACCAAAGCTCGCTCATCCACTCTTGTTGCTCTTGTGCAGGTGTAAATACAACAAGCCGGCAGGCCAAGTTGTTGATGGGCAAATAATAGTTGCAACTAACACAGTGCCAGCAGAGCAATGCAACTATGCAGCCAGTGGCACAAACACTACACACTACACACTACACATTGTATACCACCAGCACCACCGACACTTTGCGTCCGTGCTGTGTGTTCTCCACTCCTGATGGTGTTGCACTCTCGCAGCACAACATGCAACTCGGAAAAAGTGTTGCACACTTGCGGCCAGACAAGCAGACCAGGAAGCTGCAATTGTTTGTCTACTTGCTGCTATTTGCATTTGCATTCCATATTAGATTGCGTTTGAAGCCGCTAAATTGCCTGTCAGCAGCTGCAAGTCGCTATTGCATCCGACACGTCAGCAATCTGATTGCATTCGGATTCGCATCGGAGCAGATTGTTTGCTTTTATTTAACCTGAAATGTGTCGCCACATATTGTCAGTCAGCGAAAGCGAGTATCTGCAACATAAATGGAAGCTCTCTTCTTATTTTCGCCTTACAGATTTAAAAATGTTGCAATTTTTGTTGCAATTTGCTGGCCTTATAGTGTTGGCCATATTTTCTGATGGCGACAATGGCCGGATGTGAGACCTAGGAGCCTGGCCGGAGGGCAGAGGAGGAAAATAAAATAACAGGTTTATGGTTGCATCCTGCTAGCCTTGCTGCACGCTGTCAGTCTTGCCTTGTTTATGGATCCAGGGGCTCAGGTTTAAGGTCAACAAACCCCTCTTCTCTGTCCTCTTCTCTGGCCGTCTACGATGGCATAAATTTTATCCAGCGAGGCCAGATAAGCCTCCATTAGTCAATTAGGAGGGAAGCTAAGATGCAACATTAATAGACAAGTTGCACCCCCGACGCCATAATGCAACTAGGGTGCCGGAGTAAATCACATCAAGCTGGAAAATTAATCAGTCAGCCTCAGAGATCCCCGGCCCAAATAAAACAGAGCAACAATGCGGTGGCACTTAGTGGGGCAGTGGCTGGAGTGGTTGCTGGTTGCCCCACCACCAGGGGCAGAGCTGGCTGGAAAAGCGTAGCTTAAGTTGCTAACACGCCGCCTGCACCGCCTTGTACCTTTGACAAGTTTATTAAGTTAGTTACAATGTCGACGCTGTTCCTGGACCCAGTTCCCCGGCTCATTCTCCGGCTCTGACTCTGAGTGCTCCGATGGCAAATAAAATCAACGCCAATGCAGCAGCAACATCAGCAGCAGTAGCATCCACCATCTACGTCTGCCATCGCAGCACATTTCCCAGCGGTGCAATTGTATTAGTTGTGTTAAAACAAAAGCCAGCCATGTGTAAGAGCCGAGGAAGGACGAGATGAGCGGCAGGAGGCAGGACGATGAGCAGGAGGCTGGCGACTGGAGGCTGGGAGATAGAGCAACAGTAACGAGCCGGCTGCGGCAATTACAACAATGATGCGGCAACAATGTATGTAAGTTGCAGGAGTAGGAGGAAATTGTGGCAAAGTCAGAATGCCGCCAATTGAATGCCCTTTTTAATTTAGGGAAGGCCTGTCCAGGAACTAAAATATCATTAATTTAAGGAAATATTTTTAATTATAAATAACATATTAAAAGTATCCATTTCTTGTTGCCATTTAGAAAAGTCTATTTTTCAAAGAACTCTAGACTTTTTCCTGCCTGGACTAAACTCGAAATATATACATATATAGATTTCGTCATTATCCCCAGTTACTCCCCAAACTCCTTGCCACAGCGTTGCAGCTTGCTCCCATTGACTTTGGTCCTTTGAACGAGCTTCCCACACAAGGCTGCTACACTCTACTCCACTTTCCCCTCCTCGACTCCACTGCAACTGCGGCAATGACATGCGACAAGTGTTGCACTGACAGCTTGCAACATGAGCGACTTTTGTTGTACTTTCTAGAGCGTTGCACAATGCATTAGAGTCCCAGAGCGGGAACAGCGACTAAAGGAGTTCATCCCGAGCTGTAGGATTCAGGATCCCGGCTCGGATCCAGGCTCCAGCTACAGTCCTTTTCGCATCCTTTGTCTGCGAGTGTGAGTGCCAAGGAATTTATTGTTGGAAATTATCAAGAGGCTAATATATTTGCCGAAAGCAATTTCAAGTCAGTGGCTGGGGGTGGAGGGGCATGAGTGGCAAGGGTGGCATGGCGGCAGGGTGGCTGGGGGCGCGACAGTCAGTGAGCAATGTTGCCTGACAAGATTTTTGCAATTCCAAGCTAGTGATAGATATAAGTAGCTATTTTTCCTTCCCTCTTCCTTCGACTGCACTTGACGCGAACGAGAAAAATACAGAAAGGATCTGTTTGGAATGGTCGGAGCTGAAGGAATTCCTACTTTTTTCGAGCAAGAGCATGGAGCTAATTGTCGGGGAAATGTCAATAAAGTATCTGCTTAAAAGTCCCATTTATTACGATTCTCGGAATGAAAGAATGTTGCCAAAAATAAACAAATTCCAAATACAATTATTTTTTCCCCAATAATAATAATATTTCATTATTATTCATGCATAAGGCTGCGGGAGTGAGGTAGAAATGAAATGTAAATCGCCAAAAAGTTGGCCAACAATGCAATTAGATATTACAGAGCCAACGAACCAACATTTTGCAACAAGCCGATAACGGCGCCACAAATTATGCAAAGTTATGCGTGCAAGCCTTCAAATATTCAGCAATTTATGCGAATCGACGCAGCTGACAATACAGAACACAACAGAACTGAACAGAACATTCCCCCGCCAACATTCCGCGGTGAAAACAAAAGCCACCGAATTCATAATTACCTCGCTCGAAACAGAAGCGAGAAGATCGCCATTTGGCAGGACCAACAATGGTCGAGGACGAAAACAATCGAGCGTGTAATCCGGCAAACGCTCGACGCTGTAAACAAGGATTTGCCACGCTCATTTAACGCTTTTGTCCGGCGGCCATGTTGCCAAACCAGAAAAATCCAGCGACTCGCACACACGCATTCGTCCAGGTGCCAAAGGCTTTCAGACAGGACCTACAATCCGGCCCAGGACTCGCCGTGCGAGTGTGCGGCTGTGCGTGTGCAAAATGCAGTGGATGCCAAAAAGCCTCGGATCGCCATCGACCTCATAAATTTCCAACTGAATGCCCCGCTGCACAGCCACGCAAAATCCAGTTTCCACTTTGCCAGTTTGCCACTTGGCCATTTTGCCATCCAGTTTGCCAGCCAGTTTGCCATTTTGCCAGTTGCCAGTCAAATGCGTCGTTGGTTAATAAATTTTCAGCAAATGGCCGCTGCGGCGACTGCGGCAAATGCGCACCGGAAGTCGCCGCACGCACACCCATCCACCCATCCGACCATCCGCACACCCAATCACTCCGATCCAAAAAGGAGCAAAAAATGGGGGAAGCAGCATGGGGAAGTGAAATCCATATACGCATAAATATTTGCACTGCATTTGAAAAATATACACGAAAAGAATCTAAACTGAAACAAACACTACAAATGGCAAACGCACAAACGGAACCGGAAGTGCACCAAACAAAAATATTTTTTGTTTAGTTCCGCTTACATATTTTGCGCAGATTTTCTATAACAGGTCTGGCTAAATTTTTATTTTCTGAAGAGCAAGAGACATGAAAAATGTATTTAAAAGTTATTTAAGGACTCTTAGTTACTAAAAACACGGATTATATATTTATTTATTTGGGGGATAATTTTAATAAAAATCATCAATACCTATATCATAACAAAAATCTCCTTTAAATGTGAAGCAAATATGTTAATATTTTATGACATATTAATTAAAGTATTCCGGTATTCAAAGATACCAATAACATTACCATCCTAGGCCATACCTATGCATGGAGGTCCACTGGAAAAAATTAAAACAAAAATCTATAAAAAATGTTATTTTCAAGTATTTAATTTAGAAAGATGAAGAATTAATTTAAAATACAATTAAATTATAATCGGTCGCTTAAGAATTCATATGTCCTATTTAAGCTCCCATACAAGAACCTTTTCTCGACGCCTTCCAAAAAGCACTACTTTATCATAATCTATTGTTTCTGTATTTAAAGCAAATTAAGTTCAATTAAATATGAATTTCCCCCTTGAAACGGTTTATTGAACAAAAATTCTGTTTATTTAATTTCCGCTTTGTATTTAATATTAAAATCTATAACAAAGGGAAGAGGGATGCGTCAAATGTGGGCAGTCCTGCGCTTTCAAATCCTTCTCAGACAGCCCATTTTTTGTTCGCAGCGCCTTAATCCAAGCCCAAAAGTTAATCTCTTCTGCCTGGAAATGCAATTAAAATTGTGTTTCAGTTGCCGGCAGTTGCCTCGCCCCCGCCGACCGCGCTCTTTTTAGCCAGACATTTAATTGGCTCTTAAACGCATTAAGCGCCCGAAACATTTTCATATAAATACGTGTGGCATTTTTGCGTAATTTTTTGTTTTTGTGCTCTGCATTCCTCATAATTTTTATTATTGCTGTGCGGCCGAGGCATTTGAATACGCACATAAATATCCTTTTGCATTAAGCCCCGAACTGGCAGGCAGGCAGCTGGCCAACAACTATTGGTAACAGTTTTTAAGCCGGCAGTTCATTGTTGCCACATTACCAGTGGATAACATGCGGCATGCTGCAAAGTGGTTCCGAGCTTTCGATTCAGGATGGTGTGGCAGATTGATGGGTGGGTGGTTCGATGGTTCGGTGGATCGGTGGCTTGGTGGCTTCTGCCTGCCACTCCCAGCGTCCTCATTTAATTGTCATTATTGTGTTTGTTTGAAGCGAAATGTAATAAAATTCCAACGCAGCCAGGCCCAAGTGTAAATAAATGGATATGAAAACATTAAATGCAATTGTTTCGCATGCCAAAGTAGACAGAGACGGCCAGGGATAAGCAGAGGATGGCGGGGATATTGCATTTAAGGGAGGATTTATGAGTCTTTAATGCGCTGCATTAAAAGTTTCAAAAGGCGCTTTGCATAATTCCAACAGTGACATTAGTTTTTACGCCGCACAAACTTATCCGCATCTTCTTATTTTCACCTACCCGGGGAGTACACAGAGAGCAAATTAGCTAAAAGTTCTTGTTGGCCAAATACCTAATATTCTTTAGAAGAAAACGTCCTTTAACCATCTTGTTTTCTCTCTCTGCAGGTGGTGCACGCCATGGACCGCACCACCCGGGTCACCGACTATCGCTTCATCAAGGAGGCTAATGGCGCGCTAACCATCACCAACGTCATGCTGGAGGACGACGGCAAGTGGCAGTGCGAGGCGGAGAACACGCGCCGCTACACGGAGAATGCCCGGCCCGTCAAGCTGGTCGTCCTGGGTGAGTATCCTTGCAGTATCCTTGTCTAAGAGACGCCGTTGCAGTCACGACTTGGCTGAAAGCTTAGACAAATATTAAAAAGGTCGTTACATTTGCCAAATTAGCCGAGGACCCCATCCAAGTCGGGAATGTGGCCTTTAGTGTTAAGATGCAAAATGCTCGCCTTTATGGCCAGCTTAGCAAACAAAACTTTTTCCCGAAAATGGGATAACAACATGATCCTGCAAGGACTATAACCTAAATTATGCAACAACTTCTTCCACAGATCGCCCCAAGCCACCGTATCTGCTAATCGACGGCCGTCGCCTGGATGCCAGCAACCTCTTCGTGCCCGTGAAGGAGAACTCCGAGCTGAACCTGGCCTGTGTCAGCGAGGGCGGCAACCCCCGGCCGACCCTCACCTGGGAGGTGCTGCTCAGCCCCGGCGTGGACCGGCACGCCCAAAAGGTGTCCGCCGAGGTGCTCGAGCTGGAGGAGATCAAGGGCGAGAAGGTGAGGACAACCGAGGGATGGGAGGTTCAGAGACAATCGATGGAGTCGGCGGGTATATCCGTATCTATCACTATCCGGGCATGTTGTTGCCGCAGCCCAAGCCAGGGGAAAACCGCAGCAAACACATTAGGTGTGGCTAACAGCGGCTCCTGGCTCAAACAACGGAAGCCTTCCGGACGGCTGACTAGGCGGTGGGCGGCGAGTTGGGCGGATCGGGCGGGTGTGGTTGCTAACTGGGCCCGTTTGCGGTTAGGCCGAAATTTGTTTGTCTTGCACTCGAGCATAATGAAAAGCAGACATTTCGGTCAAGCAATGCAGAAGGCCCAGCAGACTGACTCAGTTGCCCCCTCCCCCCAGTCGTGCAACCTGTCAAGCACAGCCACACAAACACATCCTATTCCTTGTGTGTGTGCCGGAGAGTGTGGGTGTTTGTCGCTCGGACCCTAAATGCCACAAATTTGCGTGTTCGGCTGGTCGCATAGCCCCGCCAAGCCCCCGCCAAGACCGCCCGCCCGATGATTGATTGAAAATTGTGCCAACAAAATTTCCATGCAGAAGCCACACAGAGAGTGGGTCGGGGTTTTTTGGGTGGACTGAGGTGGTGGCGTAGCGGATGGGTGGCGTGGGTGGCCAGTGCCCTTGCCCTTGGACTTTAATTTAAATTAATGATGTCGCGCTGATAACAGGCCTGACTAATTGGCTGCCCAGGCCACCGCCATCGCCACCGCCACCGCCAGCAAACGGGGCCTGTCATTTTGGCCCAATTTGCCAGTGTTTAGTGTCAAATTGAAATGGCATTTTATCAGAGGCTCTTTCTTCCACTCCGCAGGATAAAAATGGCTACAAAATCAACAGCGGCTCGAAGAGCGAGGCTCGACTACCGGCCGTCTATAGAGCCCATCACAATGCCCGGATTCTGTGCGTCATGGAGCATCCCACGCTGAAGATACGACAGAATGCCTCCCTCCTCCTGGACGTGCAATGTAAGTTCGATTTAAATGTTAAGATTTAAAGCATCTTTCTGCTCGGTTTTTTATCCTTATTTAGTAATGACCTGCCAACCTTTCACCCCGTTTTTCCAACAAATCATAAATATCCCACTAAAATCCCATTTAAATCTCTCGCACAAAAACAAAACAAACTTTTTAATAAAAGTCAAACAATGCGAATATCTCACCTTGTTTAATTACCTTCAAGTTGGGCCTTGGCAGAAAACGAGAGTCGAGCGGCGATGTAAATAAAAGTGAAAACCAAAAAGTAAATGTTGATTGAAAAGTTAAATTGCCAAAGTTCCAGCCTCCAGCCGGCCAGCCAGGGCCAGAAGGAGGGCCAGGAGGGCCAGAAGCCGAGGAGCCAGAATCCCTGAATCAGAATCAGACTGCCAGGTAGCCGGGTCAGAAGTAAAAATAATGAATCACCGCAGCAGAAAATTATTATCCACCTGCAGCAAAGTCGCTGGAACAGGGAGCGCGAGGTGGAATTATATTAATTGAAAGTGCTGAAAAAATAAGAAAACAGACCGGGCGGAGAAAGAAAAATAAAATCAAATTGCAATGAAACTGCATGCCACTGGCGGAGGAGCTGAGGGAGAAATAATAAACGCGACATCCGAAAAAAGGACTCCCACGTCCAACAATTGAAGTGAAAAGAACAAAAGCTGCATAAAGGACGAATCAGGCCTCGACTCAAGGGGATCGCTGGGCTTTCAATTAGCTTAAAATTTAAGAAGGTGTCGGAAGGACTTTAAGGGACAGCACCATTCCCCAAATAGACTTCCCTTAATTACTCAATTATTGACTGTGGTGCCTATCGTCCTCTGATTTCAATGACAGTTTTGATTTCGGGCCTTGCCAACTGTATGCATCCCATGGTGGCCGTGTTAGCCACAACAAAACAGGCAAATAAAGATAGGAGTCCTGTTGGCACCGCAGAAGTGACGCAACTGGAAATGGAAATCAATGCCAGGCGACAATTGGAAGACTAGCACTAATTGGCAGCAAAAAGCCGCACACAAGTCCAGCCAGGACACCAGGTATCCCGGACTCTGAACGGGAGCTCCGGTCTCAATCAGCGTCAGGATCAGAGAGGGACCGCAGTTATTTGCTTTATTAATGTTCGTGAAGCCGCATAATGCCCTGACAAATGCCCAGGCATAGAGGATCCTGCGCTGTCGAGAGGCTCCTGAAAATGATTGGAAAATATAGAAAAGCCGTGCGGGATTTGCATGGCTGGGAGAGGTAGAGAGTCCTGGCCGACAGGCTGTGAGTGTGGAGGTGTGGCGGTGCTTTGGCCAGGCATGAAAATTGCAAAAACCGCAATAACAACAGCAAAAGGCCTCTAACAATAATAATAACAACAAGTCAGGACCAACCGCAATGTTTTCCGGTCTACAACAAAAGAAAGAACAAGTATCCCGTTTCTGATTCGTCCTGTTTTTCCTTTTATTATATCCCAGCCCAGCCCAGCCCAGCCCAGCACAGCCCATTCCAGCCGTGTGTCCTGCGCTCCTGGCTTGTATAAATTAAAATGCACACACATGAAAGCACTTGCTAAGGGCACAACTGTATCTGTATCTGTGTCCGTGTATCTGAATTCGCAGCATCCGCATCCGCATCCGTATCTGTAATGGTGGGTTGCGTTTAATTTGCGCATTTTTATGCAGACAGTTGAGAGACAAATCAAGGACAGCAGAATACCTGTCCACCCCTGGCTCACTTGATGACATATTTTGCAATTCAAACTGGAAGAAATTAAAGTAAACGAGCCAAAGGAAACATTTGGGTTTCCATTTAAATTAGGGCCTTTGCCATGGCAAAGGGAATTTCCTTTTAATTTGAGCAATTGCCAAGGATGTCAGTGTGCATTGTGCATATTTTGCAGCAGCTACAGAAGCTTTTTGTCCAAATACACTTTTGCACAATAATTGATTGAAGTTGGCCAGAAAACAATCTGCTTCGCTCTGGTGTGTTCGTGCTCTGGTCTGTTGACCATCCATCGGTCCGAGGCCAAGTTAAACAATTGTGTGTCTCGTCTCGGCCCCGGTTCGGTCCCAGGCCAGCCCTTTGTGGTGCACATTTTTAGCCAACAAATTGATGGACCAATGCTCCCTAAAAGGGAACAAATATACATATATATCTATATATTCTGTATATATTCTGTATGATGTCTGACGAGTGACGTCTGTCTGCATGTCACATACGAAAATCAACGAACGATGGGAGCCAGCCGGAGTATTGAATAGTTTGGCAAACAACCGACAAACAAATTTCATTTGTCCCCTGGCATCTGCAAACTCATTCCGGGTGCCTAATCAAATTGTATTAGTTACAAAAGGCCACAAAGGCCGGCTGATGCGCCGAAAAATTGAAAAGATTGAAATGAATGCAAGTGCCCCCCAACATATACTATTCGTTGGGGTAGCATATTTTTGCCGGACAGTGTTTTCTCCGCCGATGACTACTTCGACTGCCTGGCTAGCTGTTCCCATGAGCCAAATGGCCAGCACTAATTAAAAAACATTTGATTTATGCCCATGAATATGCATTGAATAGGACAGAGGGGCCCCCAAAAACCAAAAACAGAGAAAGTCTGGACGGATGGGATGCCCCTGCCATGCCGCATCAAAGTGGCGCAGATATGGGCTTTGGTGGGGCATTCCAATTATTTGCATTTACATTTAGATTTACATTTTGTCGATGGCTTTTTGACATGCTCTGAATGGATTTCTGATTGGCAGTTTGGGATTGAAATCGAAGTTGCGTTTTGAAACGTATATCGAATTACTTTGAAACCCGAATGGAATGGAATGGGCCAAAAGGGCCAAAAAGGGCCACAATGTTGGGGCCATTGTGAGCGAGAACTTGGCCAGAATGCACTTCTAATTGACATGTTTCGGCCACTGGTAATTAAATGCTGTCATCTCTAACTAAACCGAATTAATTCATCAGTCACTACTATTCTGAAAGTCAATTAGCAAAGTCAATTCGCACAGATTAGCTTGATATAACATATCCGTGGGTTCATAAATTATAAAACAATTATCTGAGGAGCCTTGTGGCTGAATTCCCATCCGGAAAACTTCAAAAGAATATTCTTTATCCTTTCATTTAAACAAACACCTTGGGGTAACAATTCGCGCTGCCTTATTTACCTTTTGCCTGTCCAGAACAGACAAGTCCCACCACTCTGAGCCTAACATTTGCATTTAGTTTAATTATAAAAGTTTCTCTTTCTTACGTTCAGTTTTAACCCCTTTTTTGCCCCTTTTCCCACCATTTTTTGAGTAATTTTTTAATTAAAAAACTATTTTGTTGATGTTGCCGGCAACCGACTAGACTTTCTCGGTCGGTCGGTCGGTTGGCAGTGAAGAGAAGACACCGAAAATCTGCAGCCAAAGTCAAACCAAAATAACCATCTGTCCCCGTTGCAGACACGCCCTCCTTCGCCATATCCCGCACACCTGGCTTTGGTTATCCGCTCCGCGAGGGCATCGAAGTTAGCCTCAAGTGCGACGTCGACTCCAATCCCCCGAGCACTCCTCGCTGGCAGAAGGACGATGGTGACACGCCGGTAAGTTTTTTTTGCGGTACACTAAGGGAAAATTTATTATTATTTCATCTGTTAAGTTTTTAATGAAGTCTTTTATTGCCAAGAAAAAATGCAAGAAAATCTTTAGGTTTATTTTCAAGAAAGTGTAAGAACATTACAATATTTTTATAGGAAGGATTTTCTACATTTTCCAAGAACTGGTTAACGAAGGTTTAAGATATCCAGCAAACTTAAGAAAATAAATTAAATCACAACAAAACATTATAGTTTTTAGAGCCCTTAATAAGTTCTTATTTCTATCTATATTGATCAATAAACTTTATGAAGGTTGCAAAAAATTCCATATATTTTTTGAGTATGTTTTTAGAACCTTACATCCTTCTAGTTTTTATTGGGATTATATTATAGCTAAGAGCTTAAGGTCCTTTAGAAGAATACAAAAATATTAACATTGTTCCAAAAAATTGAAATCAAAGGACAACATTAAGGCTATAAGAAATACGAAATCCACAAACATTATAGCTATAAGAAGACTTTTTTTTGTAATTAAATCTAAGACAATCTATAATCTCAGTGTAAAAGAAATAAAGGTGGGAAAATGCGTAAAATGGGATAAAAGCCTGCATACGTAGGCCGCCAAAATGAAGCTTCGGTCTTTTGTGTGATTTTTGGCTAAGGAGCAAGTTTTAAATGGATTTTCGTGCAGTTGTCGCTGCCTTGAGAGGCGAAGTTCCAAGGCAAGATGGAAACTTGTGCGAAACTATTTGCCTCGCCTTTCCTTAATTACCAAAAATTGTTTACGCATAACGAGCAAAGCCCTCATCATCCCCTTCTACCTTGATTCCATGTATATCTATATAATATAGACTATATATATTTTTTTACAGGTGCCTCAAACGGGCGACGGTTTCCTGAACTTCACGTCGATACGGCGGGAACATTCCGGGTGGTACAAGTGCACATCCCGCCACCTCAACTTCCAGTACTCGTCGATTGGCTATTACCTCAGTGTGCGATGTGAGTATTACGAGTGCCGGCGAAAATAAATGTATCCGTAAATTAGACCGCGTATGCGTGAAATTGCCTCAAAAAATGGCGCGTGATAATATTTCGCCCATTAGTTTGTGCCTGTAAAATTACGTACGTAACACTCTCCGGGGAAATGAACAAAAATCAGCGAATATTTTTACGACACTGGCACATGGCACACGACGATGTCATGGCAGAAGAGCTTCCTTCTTTTTTTTTTTATTTTTTTTTTGTTTTTTGTCGGGGGATGTTCTTCGAACAATTTGGCAAAGGAGCCTTGTGGCGCCACCCTGTGTCATATGCAAAATGTGGCAAATTTCATTGGTATTGGCAGTGGCATTGAGTGGGTGCTGAGAGCTTGTCAACCCCCTGTCTGTCCCACTCCGGTCCGGTCCGCTCCGCTCCTTACCAGCAGCACCACCTCATCCTTTTACTATTTACGCTTACGCGCCATTTTGCTGTCAATATTTTCTCGTTTGCGGGTTTTTCGGGTTTTTTCTTTATGCTCTCAGCGCGTGTTAATGCTTGTAAATATTTTTATTGAATTTACTTTGCCGACAGCCGCCACTTTGTTTGCAAATATGCCTAAAAGCTGCTCCACCAGACACAAAATCAAATTACCCGCCTAGAAACCTCTAGTCTAGAAAACTCATTTGCAGGCTCATTAGGCGGCAATTGCAATTCGAAGCCAATTCGGAGACAGGTCGAGATTTGTAGTGGAAAGTGCACTGCGGCCGGAAATCCATCTTCATCCCACTAAACTTGGCCATCAATCATGGCCGAAAACGTGGAAAACGCCAGCTAGACAAACGAATAGAAGAGCAAAACGGAAATAAAATATTGGTAATAACAACTTGACAAAGTGTTGCCACTTTTTTATGGCCCCGGGGGAGGGATTCTTTTTGCCACTCCTGACAGCCGCCTGTCGTTGCTCATTATGGGGAAAACAAATGCTTTATTAATAAAAACAGAGGGGCGAAAAAAAAAAAAACACACAAACACAAATCGAAAGGAGCCCAAAGAGGCCAAAAAGTGTGGCAGGGCATTTTAGCCCTATCGATATTATCGATGATTGATGGGGGACTCCGTAGCCGCTGCCGTTGCCGTTCCCGTTGCAAAGGAAGAAAAAACTTTTCCCTACCGATTTTCCAGCGAAATCTAATTGTGAGAGACGCGAGAGCTGAGCTGGCAACATGTTAAGCACATAAATCAATTTGTAAAACGTTTTATCGAACTCCGAGCAGAGGCACAAAACTGCCGAAATGGCGAAATCCGGGCGGCAACAGTCGGCATCTAAAATCCCATTTATGACAACAGGCGTTCTCTTCTCCTCTGTATGGACGTGCCAGTATATGTATCTGCAAGTCTGCGAGAATACCTATAAGATATAGTAGAAGGAAAGACACGACTCGCCCGTCATAAACTATAAAACAGCTGCCTCCTCAAACCATAATGATAAATGGCGTTTGGAAAAATATTTTTTGAGGAAGAATTGAAAAAAAAGACACAAAAATTTCAAGTTAGCGGGGAGGGCGAAAGAAAAAACTGATAAATCGCATTTAAGGAGGCAGATGGGAGGAAGACCGGAAAAAAAAGAACCAGCAATACCAAATCCCAGACAGACGTTTGAATGCCGGCTTAATTGCTGACGATATGTTTCCTCTCTGCTCCAATCTGGCCCGAAACGTTCAGCCATTGAGCTGGAAAATGGAAGCGAAAACAGGTAGTACACAGGTGGTGGCGGCATTGGCATCAGGGGCAGTGGTCCAGGCTGGAGAAGAAAAGTTTGCTGTCGACAACAAGGAGGCCACCTCGCTGACAAACTGCAATGAAAAAGCAATCAGCGATGCCAACCAAAAGAGCGGCAGGACCTGAATGGAGAAAGTGCGGGCAGCGAGCAGAGAAGGACTCTTTGGTACATGACGTCCCACAAAAGTAGGCAATTTGACGCAGTTGCTCAAAGTTTTCTGCGCCGGCCACTTTCGCGTGATTGATTCGCTTCGTCTGGAGGAGGGAGGACTCAGGACTCAGGACACACAGGACACGGCGAGCTTGTTAAAACGTCGCTAATTTGACACGTACGTCAACAGGAGAGCAGAGACGTGATGGCAAAAACAAAAAAAAAGCATCAGAGCTGAAGCAAAAAGCTGCAAAGGATCGAAGAACTTAACTCAAAGTCGAAGTGGGCCATTTCAGGTAGAAGCCATGGCCATTGACCAAGTTTCTGTTTGCCAGCATCATTAATGAGTTAAAGTTCTCATCGAGGCTAATTAATGCTGAGTGGCTTGCATGGCCTTTGCCCAAACAATGTGCAATTAGCAAAAGTTTTGGCTTAGATTCAGGCCAGGTCCTTCAGAAACTTCACATATCGTTTATCGTTTGGTTTGTAAATACCTTTCCTTTGGGAGATCCAGTCCCAACTTAAAACGAACAATTCCTCTTCCACTAGCCCAATGAAGTTGTCAAAAAAAAAACGTATCTATGAGTTAGTTACCCGAAACCCTAATTAGTTTATCAGCTAGAGTTAGAGTCACTGGACTGGAAGACGAATCGGTTCACTTCATGTCAGTCGGATCCCCCGGAGACACTTTTGCGGCCGGAACACCGCCCCGCAACGAAATCCATGTGCAAATTGCATTCGCTTCGCACTGAACTAATTTGGCCAACCAACTGTCGTGAAAATGCATCCCAGCTATCCCAGGACAACCACCACTGGCACCACTAGCCCGGCTGGCCCCACTACTGCCACTCCGCCACAAGCACTCTGCCGCATTTCCAACCACTTCACTCGCTCCGAAGGAGAAACAAACAGAAGTCTTCAACGACGAGTCCCTGTGGGCAGAGTGGGAATGTCCTGGCCAGGAAGAGGAGGAGGGCCAAAGCTGAAGGCGAATTACAATAAAATTTAATTCTACACGCTATCGTAAGCATTTTCATTGCCAACCATTTCTTGCGCCCCAAACCCAAAAAATCGGCAGAGTGTCCTGCGTCGGGGCCTGAGCCCATGCCCTGTTATCCATTATCCTTTGTCATGCTGGTTATCGCGGTTTAACTTTATTGTTTATTTTCCCCCTCCCCCCTCCGCTCTAATCCTTATGAGGATGTCCCATGTCCTGGCCGTTGTCCTTCGGCCAAGTTGAATTTCTGTGTTTATCGGCGCGCACGATTATTAGTTTTTTTGCCTTTGTTTTTATAGCAGGCGATTATGTTTCGGTATATGTTTGGATGTCTGAGGATTGAGGATTGGGGATTGAGGACTAAGGACTCAGGCTGGAGAACTGAGGGTCGCTCCAAAAAGATTTTCAATAAAATTTTATTTGTTCTTGCCTCAAATGAAACGCAAAACTCATTCGAATTGTGTCCCCTTGTGCTGGGAAACTTGGGAAAATATTAAAAACTCGTTGCGGGCAAATGCTTCGAGTGAAAATTTTTTATGATCGCAAACTTTTGCAGCATTTCCTTCGCTTCGATGAAGTGGACGTAAATTTGTCGAGAGCGATTATCCTTTATGGATATGAAGACAAAGTATCCTTCGGCTTGAGTTCACTTGGAGCTGAAGCGGAGGGTGGTCTCTAATTTGCATCTCTGCTCCTGAACACTGAGTCCTTAAATTAACCCATCATCGTCTCCTTTGAAATGTCTTGTTTTGCCCGGCGCATCACATCCATCCACTGCAATCATCTTCAATTTCAACTCATTGCAAATTAATCGCGCAACGAAAATTCTCGAGGACTCTTTTGGCTTTCGCCTGCCGGATGCTCCAAGCTGGCAGGAGGGAGGATAAAAATTAAAATTTATAACCAAGACACAAATGCAATCACAGCAACCCATCACATCGCCCAAGTTTACTCTCTGCTCTGCTCTGCTCTGCTTCCGCCGGCTGTTTATGCAGCTTGTAAGTTAAGCTGATTGTTGCCGCGATGCCTGCCAGGACGATGATGATGTTGCAACTCGTCGGCCTCCTTCATATTCATGACTAACTGCGAAAATGAAGAGCTGAAGCTGTAGCCGGGGCGGGGGCGATGGTACAAAAAACAAGAAAGGAAAGCTAACTTCGAGCGGAGCCGAAGTTTATATACCCTTGCAGTTCAGTCGCAGTCCGCTAGGTGGCGCCACGCATCTTATATTATTAGATATGTAGCGGATCGTATATAGTTGGCCGATCCTTATGAAATTTGGCATATCGAATTATTGTGCCAAAAGAGTAATCTGTACCAAATCCCATCTTTCTAACTTAAAAAACACCAAAGTTATGCCAATTTCGATCGTTCTATGACAGCTATAGGATATAGTCGGCCGATCCTTATGAAATTTTGCACACAAGATATTTTGGTCAAATATAACATGTGTGGAAAGTCCCAACCCTCTAACTTAAAAAACACCAAAGTTATGGCATTTCCGATCAATCAGTTATATGGCAGCTATAGGATATAGTCGACCGATCCCGGCCGTTCCGACTTATATACTGCCTGCAAAGGAAAGAAGGGTGTGTGCAAAGTTTCAACTCGATAGCTTTAAAACTGAGAGACTAGTTTGCGTAGAAACGGACAGACGGACAGACGGACAGACGGACAGACGGACATGCTCATATCGACTCAGGAGGTGATCCTGATCAAGAATATATATACTTTATAGGGTCGGAGATGTCTCCTTCACTGCGTTGCACACTTTTGACCAAAATTATAATACCCTCTGCAAGGGTATAAAAATGGAAATTAATCTTGGGTGGGCATGGAGTGCTAATGAAAATTGCAAAGGAAAAAAGAAAAGGATACCCCTTTGTAGTTACACTTTAAGAGGCAAGAAAACACTTTAAGAGTCACGATAGCCTCAAGTACCGGGTATCTAGCAGTCGTGAGGGGGAAAACAAATACCAGTTATCGGCGAAGGATTTATGGATCACACTCGCCCGTCATCTTCACACATTCTGGACAGGGGATAGACGCGTGTCGACACATTGGAAGCCACCTCGATACACTCCCGATTTCCGAGTACTCGAAAGTGCTCTTGGGGGCAACTGGATTCGAAACTGGATTCTGGAACTGGCCTGCAGTTGGCAGGTCCTTGGAGGCAAAACGCAAACTTGGATGGCTGGCGGGATGGCTGACTGGCTGGCGATGATGATGATGATGAGGCTTTATGATTAATGATTGGTGGGCTCTTCAGTCTCGCCCGGCATATTGATCCTTCTTGTTTGCATTGGTATTTGTTGTTTGCCCTTCACATTTGTTGTTGTTATGAGTTGGGATTTATTCGAGTGTGCGTCTTGCCGCCTCACCCACTCTACCCCCACGAAAATGATATGCCCCGGGAATCACTTTCGCCCTTTCGCCAGGACCTTTCGTTCTTTCCCTGTATCCCAATCTAATTCAGTGTCGCCATATGGGCGGTACTCGATGCCCATTTGTTTGCCTTTGTTTATTTGTTATTTTTGCTCTCCTCTCGTACATTCTTTTCTGGAGTTTTTGTGCTTTCCGGAGTGGGCGGACTCTTTTATGAATGGCCATTGAGTAAAATATGCGTGAAACAAGTGCTCAAAATTATGAATGTGTGTATTTTGGGAAAATGTGTTGAAGGAGTTTGTTAGTCCTTTCTCTTTTTGCCGGCAGGGTGGGAGTAAGTACTTCAAGAACTCGAAAAGTCTCAATATGTCGTTTAATATATTATATCTACCCCTGACATTTCGCAACTCGATGCCATCCGATCGCCAAAAAAATAAAGCTGACATGAAACCACAAATGGGAGTCGAATTCCTTTGATTATACGGCGTAAATTTAAAAACCATTTTGATTCAAAATTTATAAAGATAAATCTCCCGCTCATGCCGAAATTAATGAGAAATTTTCGAGGGGGATTTTCCTCGCTGTGTAGACGCTTATGGACACTTTTGTTATCGCATCGCCCCGAAACACGCCGCCAGCCATCGCCATCGCCAATGACAAATGTCTGTCAGTTGAGCCGAGACAAGCTGAGCTCATTAGACATTTTTGTGCGACAGGAGGACTCTGGGGCAGTTCTTATTTCTGTCAAAGCTGCAACCGAGTACCCCTCGCGACCGCCAACCCCCTTTTTGAAGTTGTCAATTTGTGCGACGCCGCCTTTGTCCGCCTTTGTGCTGTTGGGCAATAAAAAAATTTTTTAACTACGTGATTTTGACTAAGTAACACGCCCTCCCGGCTCCCGGCTCCCGGCTCAGAAGCCGAGGGGAAGACTTTTGCGCTATTGTCAGCAATAAAAACGCACGCCGAGGGGTGGCTATCCTGCCGGTTGATTGACATCCGACGAAGGGTCCTTTTGCGACAAAGCGAAAGGAGCTTACAATTAATTGTCGTCCAACCCGGGGAAATCTCAGTTTGGCGTGGTTTGGAGTGGTGGGCACTTCAAGGCCTTCGCCATCGATTAGAGAACTTGCTTGCTCTCCGCCGGTCCCCCCCATTCGGTAATTAGTAGTTTTTGTTAATTGTGCGGCTCACTTTTGGGTCTGCTAATTTGTCGGTTGGCCCCAAGGAGTGCTTCGAGGTGATTCTGCGGCTCTTTTGTCCTCAAAAAAAGTGTACACTTTCTTGTACAAAGATTTTTTCGTTGCCTGTTGACAGTGGCGGCGGGGGCTGTGGCAGGAGCAGGAGCAGTGAGGTCGCCATGTCGCCACTTGGCAACTTATTGTTATGATATCCGGTGGCAGACAAAGGCGAGGCGTTCTAGACGGTCGCATACTTTTAGGCACATGTCAGGGCAAATTGTTATTTATACCGTAATATGAACAGCGCCATAAAGTATACCGAACCACAAAGGCGGACTGAAATTTAAAGCCATCTCCCAGCCGCCCATCTCCGCCTGGCAAGGCAAGTGGAAAATATGCGAATGGGTGTGCTTCGCTCCTGCCTTCGTCCTTGCTCCGAAATTAGAATGAAGCATCGTTATGGGTTCTTCCTTCTTCCCACCACCACCCACAACCCACCATCTTCTCCATCCCACGGAAACAAGCATAAAATATATGTATTTATGAATTTTGCGGCAAAGAAGATTGCAGCTCAGGCAATTTTCCAGCTAGCTGCGCAACGATTTTCACTTTTAGTTGGCATCGGAACGGAAGTGACAACTCATTGCGGCTCGGGGAGTGACTCAGGTGTCGGCAACGCGTCAGCAATTTGTTTCCGACTCCTGTCATTGAAATATTGTCACATTTGACAATTGCCGACAGTTGTGGGATTTGCACAGAGAAAAAAAGGATACGGATACATCGAAGTAATCTTTTTAGCTGATTGAAATCATTGAGGCGTCCCAGCCATTCAAGAAGCCATTCTTGGCTACTGCTTTAAAATTCTACCATTTTACGCTCAGTGTGTGTATGTGCCACATGTGGCCTAAAATTTGCGGCTTTAACTTATGTAAGCTCTCTACCCCCCTCTTCTGTGCCATTTCAGACGATTCTGTGGACGTGACCTCGGAGCCGGATGATCAGGATGTTTCCGTGGCAGCTGCCTCGCACAATCCCAACAAGGGGCAGCTGGAAGTGCAGCTGGGTGGCGCCGTAACGTTGCAGTGTCCGCAAGGTAAGCTTCCCTTTTAGGTCTCCCTTTAAAGGCACTCTGGCAGATACAATCTTCAAAGGAACTTGGTCGGAGGAGTATCGGAATTCTTGGCTGACAAATGCGTCTGAGCTGTAATTACATTTTACATTTTACTTTCGTTCGATTTGGGGGAGCCTCTTCATTAATTAGCGCAATTGGAAATTAATTATGCGTGCAATTTACTTTGCCCACTTTCTCCGCCAAATACCAAAAATAGACAAATGGCTGGGCGGTTGGTAACGCGGGGGCGTGGACGTGGCCTTTTAACCGGCGACGCATCAATTAAAGAAATTAAAACTTGCGTGCCGAGTCCGGGACGACTCCCGGCCGACTCCTGACGACTCCTGACGACCCTCGACCCTGGACCCCCCCTTTGGAAGTCAATTAATTAAATTATGCAATGACTTTCATGTCTTTTAGGCTCTCTGGGCTGCTGGTCTCACTTGGATCCCATTTCGGCCCGTCTCCGGGGCCTGGGCTACGGCAGCAGCCAACCCACCGGCCAATTCTCGCTCAAGGACGTCATGTACCAGGATGCGGGCATGTACAAGTGCGTGGGCCAATCGCCAGCCAACAAGAAGAAGCTGGAGGTCCTGCAGAGTGTCACGGTCTCTGTGAAGGGTAAGTGGAAATCATTTTGGTCTTCAAGCATAATAGATTCTATCGGAGTTGATATATAAGGGAGTTTTAGTGTTAAAAGTGGCAGTAGACCCTCAAAAATTAGATGGAAATTAATTTAAAAAGCTAACAAGATTATAAATAATCAAAGGCCCATCATAGCTGACAATCTGTAGTCTCTGGAGCCAGTTCAGAGCTGTTCACACTTGCTGGATTTGTGTAGCCCCTGGTGGCCCAAAGCCCAGCATCCCAATCAAAGAAATGAAGCCACTACACCTTTGTGGCATGACCATTTTGGGTGTGGCCCAGTTTTTAACATGGTCGGAAGGGAGGAAGGTAGATTTCTTTTTTATTTCCAACTGGATGGCAACTCAGGTGACAGCGAGGAGTTAAAAACATTAAAAACTTTGACAGCAGTTTCGGGACACGCCAGAGCCAAGGAAAACAAATGAAAAGTTTTATTTTCTTGCTGTCAGAAGTTCGACATTTTACTTTGCATGTGATTTCCCATCTCCCTATCTACCTAGCCCCCCAATGCCTTTATTTTTTCCAGTCCCCCTCAGCTCCTCTTTTTCTGGCTTATATATATTCTTTTTTGGTTTATAGTCTGGCTTATCGCTCGTTTGCTTGTCGCATTGACACTTGTCAAAATCTTTGCCTGGGCGTGTGGAAAACGACGCATGATTGATGACATTGCAGAAGGCAATTCCAATCAGCTTTTGTGCCTCTCTCTCACTCTATCTTTCTGTCTTTGTCTCTGTGTCTGTCCCTGTCTCTTTCTGTGTCTCTGTCAGCTGGCAGATATATTAAGTATACGACAAGTGCAAGGGAATTCAAAAGAAAAATTGGAAATCATGCTGCCGGAAATTAAGGAAAATGCGTTAGCTTTGACTTCACATCAGCCACAGTAGAAGGACTCCTCCTCAGCTCCACTCCATTCCACCTCTTTGTGAGCCTTCTTTTTCCCTTTCCGGTGACGAAGCCTTCGTCCAGCGTATTAAGTTGTCTTGAGGCGAAAGCTAAGTGGACATTGAGACAATAAAACTTGCCAAGTAGTAGGAGTATCTGACAGATACAGGGAGCAGCGGAGATGAGGACTTGGCCAAGCTTACCCTCGAGTGCAATCCAAACATGAAGTTCCCAGTACTCCGGACTCCTCATTCCGGACTCCAGGACATGCCAAGCAATCAAACAAAGTCCTCCTGTGGGTGAAATGGGTGGCTAGCTGGGTTGTTGGGGGTGGAGGTGAAATGGAGACACTTATAATGCTCCCGCATGCAATTTCAAGGTAAGACAGTTTGTCATTAAAACTGCGAAATTGAGTGCTAGATAAACAAAATGTAAAGGGGTCCCCGGCACAGGACTCGGGACACACAGGACGAAGCGTGGCTGCTAACACTTAACGCAAATAAACAACGAAAAGCTAAAGGGATGACCACGGCATGGGCATGGGAGGGAAGCGTGAAATAGTCATATTTATCAAGTGGCAGACGCCAAAAGGATTCCCAGGCTTCCACTCACAGGACAGGCGACAGGATGCGGCAGGAGAGGAGAACACGAAAGAGAGATGGCTTAAAGGAAGTGGGAGTAAGATAGTTGGACAGACATACAATAGATTATATTCACAGGAGTTGGAAGCTAAAAAGAAGCCATGGGAGCCAGAATGGTTGGGGGCTAGTTACTCACTACTTGCTCTATTTGTGTTTGCTTGTAAAATTAAACAAAATACAAAGAGCAACTGCGAAAAGTTCGCTTCCTCTGTCTGCAAAGTTTCGCGTTTCTTTCGAGTGTATTCAGCCAGAAGAGGGCCCTGAAAGAACTACCAATCTGCTCGAGTTTGAGTTTCATTACAGGCATAAACCGATTGGCAAAGGATGGAATGTAATCGGAGCAACAATAAGGCCTCCTATCCAGGATTACCTGTCCATAATTACCAAGTCAAATGGCAGACCAAACCGAAAAAAAAAAGTCCTGAAAATGATGACAAAAGAATATTAGCAGTGGCCTCAATCATTTGCTTCGTTGACATTTTTGATTAGAGAGCCAGAGCCATAGCCAGGAACGGGAAAAGCTGAAAGGAAAGTAAAGCTTACTGTGCGATTCTTCATTATTCATATGAATTTCTTCGGCCCCCTTTGTTTTTTTCGTTCACTCCCCCACCCCCATGGACTTTCCTAATGAACTCGTGACTTAAAATTGCAGCCTGTGTTGCCTTTACGCTTCGTTTAAGTTTAGTAAAGAGCAGAGGTCGGAGGGCCAGGCAGACGTCAGGGTGCTGAGGTTGTGGCAGGGTGAAATTATGCAACAAATAAGCAGGCAAGATGCAGCACCAGCACCTACTTGCATATGCAGCTACTTGAGATGGCAGGGCGGTGCGCCCAAGAGGCTGCGAATAAAATAAATGTGCATATGAATTTTGAAGAAAGCCAAAAGGATTCGCGGCGCCCCCAAATGCAAAGTGCACTTACTTACCCACACACACACACACACTTACTGGCATCCTGCCGTCTTGCATGTGTGTGTGTGAGCCAAAAATTTATGCTTGTGTTAAAGTTTAGTGCGTGTGCTGGTCCTGGTCCTGGTCTTGGTCCTGGTCCTGGGCTGGGCAAAAAGTTTTGCAACAGGAACTTGAGCAACAGCAGCTGCAAAAATGTTCAGCACTCACACAAATTAAATAACAATTTTCTCTCAGAATTCTCCTCGTCCTTTCTCCGCTTTCTTTCTTTTTTTTATGCTTGTATATTTCGTTTCTTTTTTGCCCTCTTTCGCTGTCGTTAACTTTATGTGCGTGTGTGTGTGTGTGTGGGCGTTTTCTTGTTGACAGTGTGTGTGCATATGTGCGAGGCGGGGGTGTGTCAAGCCCTGCATATGTTAACTGCCAGTTGGCGAAAGTAGCTCAGTAGTAGACTCTGCCTTCTTGCCAGCGCTCTGCCCTCCTCGCCTCTTGTTATGCATTGCAATTTTTGTTTGCGTTTTATTTCAAGTAATTTAAACAAATGCAGCGCCAACTTGTGGCAAAAAGAAGTAATTTTTTTCCAAGGCTTCAAAGTGAATTTTGATGAAGATTACCAGGCGTTCAAGTCCACAAAAAATAAGCCATTTGTAAAGTAGACAAATACAAAATTTCCCCCTAAAAAGTATATGGCATTCCATTTAAAAAATTTCTCAAAGTAAATATTTGAGGGTTTTTTTTTCATTCTTAAAATTAGGAAAATATAGAAATGAAAGCTTACTTCGGGTAGAGCCGAAGCTTATATACCCTTTCAGTGTAAGATCCTTAGAAGAATTTTAGTATCAGTTATATTTGGGTTAATTTAAATTTTGAAAAAAAATCCCAATATCCCATCTGAAGCATCATCCGAAAAGTTTCCGATAGTATGAAGTTGGGAAACTTATGGAGCAGCTTTTAGAGCAATAGGATTTAGTCTCCAGATCCAGGAGAAATAAGCAGACTTGAGTGCTATCGACTCTAGAGGCGATCCGGATCTGCTTTGTACACTTTTGATGATTTCTAAAGACAGGACTCAGGATAGACCTTCTAGTAACTCTTCTAAGACATAATAGTCTTCCATATGGAAGGAAAACATTTACTTTCCTAAAGTAAATAACTCACAATGGAGACGCATTAAAAATTACAATAACTAGATTTAAAGCTTGGTATTATTAAGATTTCCAATGGCTGAACAGCAAACACTTTGCATTTACTTTGCTTTAATGGCGTCCCCCCTTTTCATTAGGCCTCCCATCCGAAACCCCACCGTAATGATTATTTGCGGAATTTTTATTACAATCCAAGGAACCGGGAAGCAGAAAGCCACGCCTACTGTAATAAAAACCAGGGCGCCCTGAAGAGTCCTGTTATTCGGCCTGGTTTTAATAAAAGCTTCTTCTCCACGCATATTCCACGCTTAATTTAGAACCAGAAACGCACCAAGAGGCCCTCCTCCCAGGCTCCCAGACTCCCAGACTCTCAAACATGCCAAGCTGAACACCCCTCGAGCGATACAGGAACATAAATATTGCTTTATGCGCCCGCACACTCGAATCGAGTTCCTTCCGCCCTCGCCCTCGCCAGGACCTTCTCAGCCAGGACTCTCCAGGACCTCCGCCCGTTGGCCATTTCCTTCTCGGCCTTGTTTTATGCATGCTAATTTGTAATATGCATGTAGCTCGCTTTTGATCAACATATGAGCCATGAGCCATGAGCCAAGAGCCGAACAAACCAAACCGAACCAGACCATCTCGGCCAGAACGAGGGAAGGAAATATTTTCGCATTTTTTCATTTTCCATGCGTAATTTTTCTCTTCTTGGCAAATTTGCTTTCGGAATTTGGCGCGTTTGCCAGCAAATATTGCTTTGTTTCTACTCATTAGGTTGGCTCGCAGTTCGGGGTTGGCAATTTTTTGTTCGCCCCTTCCGCCCCTCGACTGGGATGGGGTTTCCATTCCATTCCCATAAAATATGCGAAAGAATTTTATTTTTTTCCGTTGGGCTGCCTTTCATTTGTGCCTCATTTAAATGGCAATTTATTGTGCCCTGTGATAAGGCTTTAAAAACGAGGCAGTGAGGAATTTTTCACAGCAGCTGCGCTAAATTGCATGTTAAATGCTTCATAGTCCTCCCACTCCCCGAAAATAACAAATATCCTTGACGATCTTGAGCATTAGATAAGCGTTTTCCAAGGGGGGTTGAAAGCACACACACCAAATTGAAATGAAAATTAAACCCATAGTCGAATGCAACTTCAAAGTTACCAGGACTTCGTTTTTTTTTTTTTGTTTTCATCCTGCCCAAAAGGATACCCCAAGGGACTCTGGAGAAAATTGGTAAATAGTTTAACCACTGTCTGAGCAACATAGACGAGGGCCAAACACTTTGAAGTTCGATTTGGGATTTCAAAATAATTTGATTTCAGTTAGCCGGAATTTTCCGGAAACGGAAACGCACTCGTCGCACCCACTTCGATTTCCAATTGATTTGCTTTGTAAATATTCGAACTTTGCCTAATTATATGCTTTCTGGAACGTGGACTCACCACCCCCTATCTCTCTAAGCAAAAAAGGGATGTGCACTTTCCAATAATTTCTTTGGCAAGGCAAAGAAAAACATTTTCCGGAATGCAATGTCAAAACTTTCCCAGGCCCATACCACTCTTATTACTACCGAATGTCATGGGTGTCCTTTCTCGTGTCCTTTCTTCCTCTCTGTGTGTGTGTGTTGTCTTTTGCACAAAATGCACTCAAGCATTAATTTTTACGCTTCAATTTTCCTGCAAAACACACACACACCACCCACTCACCCACCCGCACACTCTCTGAGACAGACAAATAGCCAAAGAGACCCAAAAAATTGTTGACTAAATTATAATTTTCCATATGTGTGTAGCCATCTCTATTCCAATTTCTATCCACCTCTCTCTTACTGTCTTACTGCTCTGTCTCTGTCTAGAGTCGTTAGTTAAAATATGAAGTCAAAAACTTGTCATCAGAAACACCCCATGAAGCTAAAAAATGGCTACCAAGGCTGCCTGTAAAAACTTTTCAGACAGTTGCAGAAATCATTTTTGGCCACTCGCTTCAAAGGAGTGAGACGGATAGACCGGGTGCAAGTGAGACGGCAGCTGTCGGTGACATTGTGGGTGTTTGTGGGCTGTCTGCAGCTGCCTGCAGCGGAAATGAGCTGAAAAAGTTGTGCAAATAGACGCCAACAGGCGTCGCAATGTCGCCAGTGGTCCGTCCTGGCCGCCACACTACCCCCTTTTCTGTGAAGGCTACACAGGAAACAACATTTTAGGGTATTTTAATTTGTCACATTTAAGCCTTCAAACTGAATACTTTCTTTGGCAAGTCAAAAGTCAAAATGTATGTAGGAAAAGAGAAAGCCTTTTAGTTTTTGAAGGTGTCCTTGAGCCTCTGTGTTTTTCTCTGTACTTTTCCCCCAACCGGATGCTGGCAGTAAAACAAGCTCACAGCCTTGTGTGACCTCTCTCTCCCAGAAATCAAAACTAATTCCAGCCACTTGACCAGCTCGCACTTCAGCTGCAAAAATATTAGCAAAATGCATTTGATTTCCGTACTTGAGCATGCAAATTCCGCACCACAAGACGTCGTCGTTGCCGTCGAGCCAAGTGCTCGATGGGCGGTGGCTGGGGTGTTGAGTGGCTCGGCGAAGGGGTTGGGTTGTGCCGACTCGAGAGTGGCATGCCACCAATTGTGCCCAGCGGCAGCCGCATTTGCTGGTTTCTGCGACGAACTAATAAGCGGCTGGATGGCAACGTAACAATGTCAACCCCCCACCAGCTTTCCTCGAGTGGATTGCGACTGCGAGAAGTTTGCAACACAGTTTGCCAGCCCAGCCCAGTCCACCCCTTTAACCCTTTGGTGATGATCTTAATGGGTTAAGCAGACGTGGCTAGTTGTATTTTAATGCCCCATTTCATTCCGTTTAATTACTATCTGCATTCCCTTCAGCAGCAATGTTTTCCAGGATAATGAGGTGTCCATGCATATATGTGTGGCATATATCTTGTTTTTTTTTTGTTTTTTTTGGGAGTTCAATGCCCTGGCCTATAACTCAAATGCATATTTTAATTGCATTTCACAGGATGTGCCGGAAGTGCGCATATAAAAATGTCGGACATTGTTCGCAGCGTGCAAAGTAATTAAACGCCGTCGCCACAAAGCTAATAAAAATGTCAAATGTCAGACCATAAAGCATAGGCCCTCCACATAGCCACACACACACACACACACACACATGGGTGGGGCTGTCCTGGTCCTGGTCCTGTCTGGTTGGCATTCGCAATAACCGCAAACACCGCTCGACATGGGTTGCACATTTTATCAGGAGCCTATGCCAGGATCTAGTTCACAGAGGGGTCATGGGTCATGGGTGCAGGAGAGAGTTCAAAGGCTCCTTCTCCCTTTTTCAATTTTGAACACTTTGTTTGCCTTTGTCTGATTGACAGACAACGCGAAATCGGTGTTCAATTCTGTGGAAATGTCACACCCAGGTACTCTAATGGGATAAAATATATCAAAAAGCATCCAAGAATCAGGTCAAGACTTCTATAAGCCCCCAGAGTTTCCAATTAACTAGTTTGTTGCCAAGCCAGTGCACTCCAAGCACTCCATCGATGTGTGTGTGTAGAAGTAGAGTCTCCAAAAGTTGCAAGTGACATTGTTGCAATCTCAAAGTCATTTGCTGCACTTTCGAGTGCAAATATCGTTTGGCAGCACAAAATGAACCATCGATTCCATCAAAAGTTTTCTGGCATTTCTCGCAACTTCACTTTCGTCTTGTTTAACCATAATTTTGTGTGTTTACCAACATCACTTAAAAGTTTTTCAAACATCTCACTTTCACAGTAGGGCATAAACAAACAAAAAATGCAAAAATTTATTAAATTTACAAGTGGCAGGTATAGGTAGGTATGGAGGATGGGTATAGAGAGTCAAGAACTTGCCGTGGCAAGTTGGCAAAAAAGCAAAAACTGCAGTGGCAGGACAGAGCCGGGCCAAAAACCGAAAACTTTAAGTGGCACATGTGAAGCGATTTTTGGCAACTTGTGCAATTTGCAATAGCTAAGGGGCGAGGAGGTGGCTCTTCAGGGGAGGCACAGAGACTGTCTCAAATTGGGTTGCTGTTTCATACGATGCTTCTCCTGCTGCCGCTGCTGCTGCTGTTCATCCAAAGTTTAGTTCAGACACAGATCCACACACAAACACATGGCTACATGGATGGGAAACTTTTGCCGGGTCGGGTCGAGGCCGAAGTATCTGCGTATCCGTGTATCTGCAAGTTGCAATCTTGCTGCCAGGCAAAAGTTGCCAACCAGCCACTCATTTGATATTGAAAGTGAAAGAGCATATTTAAATACGTAAACTACGGTCGAAGGAGTACGGCGGAGCACGGGCATACGGGTTATGCATTCAGCTTTACAAGCCAGCTTAATTTGTGTTGACAACGTCTAAAATGGGAGAAACAAGAAGGTGGAATGGTGGCTTCGAGCTTCGAGCTGGTGGCTGTTCAGGGGCGTGCTTTGTAAATTTCCAAGATTTGGGTTAGAGATATTTGCACACTCATCCGAGCTGAAAAGTGCGAGCGAAGCTAGATATAGAAGCCCCGATAAAACCGGAGCAGACTAACAAGCACTCGAGTGTATATCAATCTTTTTGTCCTCCCCCTACTTGGAGGTCACCTCTCTCGGCCAGGTCTCGGCATCAAAGTTTGTTTGGTCCAGTTTGGGGTTCTGCTCGAAAGCAATGCATCTATCCCCAAGCAATTGACTTTGAAGTCGACGCACTCGAAGGGATTTCAATTAGGAAAAGTAAAGCCATGTATAGGTGTCCTCAAGCCGGTCTGAAGTGCGCTTATCCCGGGGTTCCAATTTCGAATTCTCTTCGCCGCCGACGGGGCGAGTGCGCGTTTTAAATCGCTGGCAAAACGCGTGCTCGGACTCGACAAAAACAAAAGCCCCATCCGAGCTAAGCAAAAGCAAAGCCAAGCCATGGAAACCACACAAAACCACAAGATGACTTTGTAAAGTTTTCCATCCTTTGGCCAAACACAAATACAACACACCCCCACTACACCCACTCATTAATTTTTGAGCAATTTGGACTGAGGAGGAGCATCGTTCCTAGCCTCTTTGTAGCAAGCCGGCGCCCCCAAAAAGTTACTAAACTTGAGATAAATGTTGAAAAGTCCGCCTCTTGCTTTTGGCCGAGTTAAGTTGTCATCGCGGTAATCAATAATTCAGCAACCACCTCGCTGACAATAAATTCAATTAAAATCGCCCCGGCCGGCAGGGCCCGAAAGGTGGCTCGGCCCGTTCGCAATTGGCAAGTGACAAACGGCCAACTAAAGCCAAAAAAAACAACCCGCTAATCCCTCTTTGATTGCTCAGCCAGGGCACGTAATTTCAATTTGAGCCTCCGACCCTTTAGTCTTTGTTTGGTTTTTGTTTCTGCCAACAGGACCATGATTTCAGGACACAACCAGTACACAGGCCATCCTGGCAGGAGTTTTTGTCTCGGCGGTTGGTAATTTTATTTGCAGCTTTTTGCATTAAGTGCACACAATGTTTATTAATTATTCAGTGGCATAATATGGAGCGTTGGCTCTCTTACTTCAGCTGCCCCGTCCACCGTTCCCATATCCGTGTCCGGATTCAGGATCCAGCTCCATTTGATACTCCTTCTGGCGGCGCGTTGCATAATTGAATATTATGATTGTTATTTTCACTTGCTGCCTGTCCGACGGCCTGTTATCTTATTTAAGTCTCTGGCACCATCTACGGCTCCGACTTCGACTCCGACTCTGGCCATGTTGCTCTGCATACTTAATGACGTTTGCCGGACTCTGAGCCGGAGCTGCCTTGGATCGCAGTCGCAACCCCCAAAGGCATGTTTCACAAGGTATTTACGTCTTCAAACACCGCTCACCTGTAATTGCTGGGCACTAATCTGAGAAGCTTTGCGTTTTGTGGCAAGTTTGGGAATTCAATGGTTCATAACAATTTTATTGTTATATTACTAAGGAGCAATGTTGTGAATATATGTTCAGATGCTTTGCTCGATCAATAAATATAAAAATCAAAAGTATTAAGTGCCTTTTAGTAAATTATTTGGCAACTTAATAGGCCTTTTTAAAATCATTTCTTTTAGAACTATAACCAAAGATCGGACCAAAAACGAAAAGTATAGTCTTTTTAAATTTTTGGGGAAAATGCTAAAAAACCTCTAGAAAATTTTCTACAAAAATCTATAATCTAGAAAGTTTCCTAATGATCTCTAGTGTAGCTTCTACAGAAATCACAAGTAGATTTAAACTGTAAATAAAGTCCTCTATTTCTGTAACTATTTTTTAGCATCTAAGAGCTTTTCAAAAAATATGTTACTAAATTTAGTTGGCTTAATGTAATTACATGTTGCTTTGGTCCATTGCCCGAAGAGTTGCTTTGGCGGTTCCTCTTTCCTCGTTGGCCCAATGAAATTTGCATGTTTTTGGCCACTTTCGGGGCTCTAGACAACTTTTGCCAGCGGGGGCATTTACAGCTGCAACAGCTGAGAATAAATATTTAAACAATAACAGCAACTTTGCATGTTCTACAATTGATGCAACAACAATGGGGGTGGCGAGGACTCTAAAGTCCTGCCAGTCCTGCCAGTCCTCCCAGTCGAAAATAATAAAGTTTTACGGCTGAAAATTACTCAATTCCCGTTGCCCGAAAAAGTTAACTTAATTTTTCGTAGTTGCCTTTTGTGCGAAAAACTTGGCAAAGAGGTGAGGCAGCACAACATTTTGCAACACTTTGACTGAAGAGGGGAGACTGTTGGAGGTTGTTGCAGGTTGGGTGATGGGTAATGGGTGTTGGGGCAAGGGAGGGTTAAACTGAGTTTGCCCCATTGATTGCACGTCCCTGAAAGCTGTTGTCCTTCCTCCAGCGGATGCACAGAATGCGTTTTCACTCCAAGGGGACACAACCCAGGGCACCCAGGACACTGTCCTCGACAAACACAAAACAAAAAAAAAATGACAACAAGGATGAGGAACAATAATGACCGAAAATAATTGAATTTTCGCATTCATTCGCGAGCTGCAATTACTTTCTGGGGGACTTGTCCCTCGGCCTTGTTATTGTTTTTCCTTGTCTTGGCTTGGCTTGGAGTCCCATCCTGCTCCTCTCTGTCCTTCTCTCATGCATGCTACTTTGAGTCATCGGATTGGCCGGGAATCTCAATTATTTATGTTTCAGCGACCCGAGCCAAAAGGATAAGCATGTTCCCCTTCAATTTGATTGCCTCCCAGCCCCCCAGCGCCGCCGTGCCGGCAATCCGAAACTCATTTGTATTTGGCGCCTCCGGGAAAAACACGGCGTGGAAATCAAATTAAAAGTCGCACCAATGACCAAAGCACTGACCTTGGGGGCATAGGCGGAAAAAACCATCCCTCCACCTGGTTGGCTCTCCGATCTCCCTCCTCCGGTCTCCGGGGATCTAAAATGCTGCCACACGGTTCACTGACTGCAAATCAAAATAGAATTTAAATCTCTTTGAGTGCCGCCCTGCCAGGGCTGCCTGCCTGGGTTGGATGGGCTGGATGGTCTGGTCGGGGCTCATGCAAAAATCATTTTTGCCTGTCAAATAAATTACACTTTTTCTGGATTTGGTTTGGGGTTTTTAGTGGCGGAGGGTGTCAGGGATTCTGGGATTCGAGGGGGATCGACAAAATGGCGTTGAGAACGCATAATTTGGCTGGCAGGCTCAACCCTGTCGCACTTGCTTTAATTGATTTTTCAGTTAGTCGCCCAGGTCCATGGATATTTCGTGTTCAAAATTTCAATGGCAAGGGTCGGAACTCCAGTTCTTCGATTTGTTTTTGTTTGTGTCTGCCCAATAGACCTCCCATCGCCCATCACCACCCATCGACACTCATTTGCACTTAACACTTTCCACCATTTTGTTTGCCTTCGGTGCGCCATTCCTCCGGAAAAGTTTAGTTTGTTGGCCCCGGACTCCTTTTCCTCCGAATCGCATCTATCGGTCTCTGTCTCAAGGCAATGATGGGGAAAATTGCAAAATTTCTAGCCTCTCGATAATTAAATATGCTTCTACAACAAAAACGGGGACTGATCCGATAGATACATTGGCCTGGCACATGTGTCTAATTGGATTGTCGTTTGGAGTGCCTGGTTCTGGCCAAGAAACATGGTCGGGAGATAATCTCCGTATCTCGGCTCACGGCCCATGGCCCACGGCCCACATAAGTTCCACAAAATTCGCTTTTGGCGCAAACTTTTTAATGAAGTTTCGCCGTTCTTGGGGCCAACTTTTCTGCTCTTGGCCCTACCAAAGCCAAGCCCCAGTTGCCACCCCAAAAACGACATGTTGTTCTCTATTTATTTTGATTTTTCCCACACCACATACCCTCGGCACAACACCGCTTACTTATTTTCCCATTTGCCGGAGGTGCCACTGCGGCGGCCTTGAGGTGGTGCTGGGAGCTGGGTGCTGGGTGCTGGGTGCTGGATGGTGGGGACTGGGTGTGTGGCAGCACTCTCTGTGGCAGTAAGTGGCACATTTGTCGGGTGATACGCTTTTAATTAGTGGCGATGGCGCTGGTAACGGTGGCAGTAAACTTTTCGCCCGGCTTTAATTGCAGCTGATGCGAAGGAGTACAGTTGCCCCGGAATTGGCTTAGCATGTGCGAATGCGAGAAGAGAGTGCGACGCAGCCGGCTTAGCAGCACAGAAGTTTGTTTAGAGAAAATCTGGGGGCGAAAAGTTAACGAGCAAGGACTGGCTCTGGCATCTGAATTGCAAAAGTTTCGCCACACTTTTAATCCACCGCCTCCACTCGTTTCCACTCACATCTAGATTATGGCCAAGATTTAGTTGCAAATGCAATGTATATTTTAGAAAAAATTATCCGCGGCGACCCTGTTAGTAGTCGTGATTTAAGACCTCTAGTTCTAAAATCTTCTATAATGTCTAAGCCATAACCTTTTTTTTTCCTTATAGGTGCCCCCACAGCAGTAGCCTTGAATGCCACTCCCATCGCCTATCCAGGATCGCCCCTACATCTCAATGTAGAGTTCTGTGCCAATCCGCCGGCCCATGCCGCCCGCTGGTTGCACGGTGATCGGGTCTTCACACCCGGAAACCAGTACGGTGCCACTGTCCTGGCCTATGCGGTCAAGGTAAGGGAATATAAATAAATAATATTTGAATTTTATTCAAGTTTTAAATAAATGACACTTTTCTGGTCAGGATCTACCCGTGCCCTTCTGCAAGGAGGCGCGACTCACCTATGTCAGCATGCACGAACGAGTGCCAAGGACCTTCTACTTTATTGTATCGTCGCCTGGCGGCGTGGCCGAGGCGGTCTTCAACGTGAACTTCACCAAACGCCACCGCCAGCTCTCCAACTCCATCGACGACGACGACGAGGAGGAGGAGCTCCATCGACCCGAGCAGATCCACTTCCCCATCTTCAACGGCAAGTCCTCCAGCGGACGCAGCCGGTGGGCGGTGGTGCCGGCCCTTTTAGTGGTTCTTGGCCTAATCAGCAGCCATTAGACCCGATCGAATGCGAGTGAGTGTGTGTCTCTGGGAGTGAATGCGTGAATGAGATTCCTTTTTGGGAGTGAGTGCCTAATGCGTTCTTTACACCAAAAAATGTTCTATGTAACCAAGCCCTAACTTGTATGGATCTACCCAATTACTCGACATTACAGCGTGGACTATGCTGCACGACTACTACTCTATATAGCTATATATGTATGTGTATCTGTAACCGATTTAGCCAAGTATCAAAAATTGCCCTAGGCTAAGATCCCAGGCCCCCCCCCAAAAAAAAAATTAGGACTTTTCAAAAACTTTCCAAAACAAAAAAATGAGGATACGAAAGCACTTTCGATCCCCGAAAACTATTCGAATAATTTTACTATAACCCCTAGCTGTAACTGTAACGGTAACTGTAACCTTATCGCTGTATGTCAATGTGTATGTGTGTGCGCTTAACTAAAATGCCAAAAAAAAACAAAAAACAAAAAAATACAATTCTTTTTTCGAAAAAATAAAACATTGTTACAAGTTGATTATTACGAATGTACTTTAAGTTCCTTTTCAAAAACGAAAAAAGCAAAGGAGAAATATGAAAGCGACTGATTTTGTTAAATATTTTGAAAATGTTTAGAGCTAAAAGGGCAGAAAGGACAAGGAGTATAACCTATAGTTTAAAATGTAAATGAGGATACGAATATCGGAGAAACACTTACCAGGCACGAACAAATTCCTTCCATTTCAAAAAAAAAACAAATGTTTGCCTTCGAGCAACAAAATTGTAAGATATTTTCGGAAATGAAATTAAGCGAAAGATCAAAAAGAGTTTTTAATATATGTAATTGAATTGCGTTTCCTTATTAAATCGCACATTATTGTTTCCAATGGTTTTCCAATCGTTTAAAAGGACCAAAACAAAAACAGGATATTTTTCAATTACTACGGATATTTTTGTAACACACGAACGAAAATCATTATATATCCCAACAAACAAAAAAATATATATGAGACCCTCCACATAAGCGATAATTGTACATACATGTTCAAGTAGCGAATTGCTCAACGAGAAACATAAAAAAAAAAACAATATTATATAAAAAGTGTTAAATGTTGTTTGAAAGTAAAACTGAAAAGCCATTAACGTGTCATAAGTAGCAGTTCCACTAGAGAATAAAACAATAAGAAGTGTAATATAACAGACTACGGTCACTTAACCAATTAAACATAATTATAATTATCAGCTATTGTAAAATATTTCAGTTTCAATATGGGAGAAGTGGAGAGGATGCCTGCAACATTTGTTTGCATGCCACAGGATTTTTTGTACAAAGCCAAAGCTTTTGTAATTTATTTCTTAGTTGATCTAAGCTTAAGATAACTCTACGTATCCTATGCGCAATACAGATACAGATATACAACTACTTATATCCGTAGGCTAAGGATCAGTGTAAAAACAAGAAATACTTAGAAGAACCTAACGCCAATTTAAGCCAGAGCAAAGGATGGGCAGAGCATTTGCAGCAGAGTTCCAAGAATTCGGGCATTGTAAAATGTAATAAGTTTAAATTGAGATTTAAATTGAAATGGAGATTAAATTAAAATTAATACGGAATATACATATACATTATTTGAGTACTACATAGGTACATACATATATGCCATACCGCATATCCGTAGCCCCAATGTAAAGTTGAGTTAAGTCATTTCAGTCCTTGGGTTAATTGTCAGCAAAACTTTGCAAATTGTATGAACAAGGCAACAAGGCAAACAAACACGTCGTCATGTTAACTAACAAAATAAATTACTAAACAAATGAATGCTCCAGTGCGTATTGTATTTATGATTCATTGCGTTGGTAATATTTACAAAATATTATTTAGAACGAAAGCCAACAAAGCAACAAAGCAAACGTATATTATACTAATAACAAAAATATTAGCTCCTAAGTGAAACACAAACCGAATGTGGCAAATTAATTTTAAACCAATGAGTAATTACGATACGAGGGACAGAATGTTCATCTGTCATCTGTAGTGCAAAGCGTGTTTTTTGTGGGGGAGGTCACTCACTAATAACCCATACAATTACAATTACAAATACAAAATACAACAATACGTGTTACAATAAGGAGAAACGGTTTACATATATAAGTCATAGGCCCAAGAGAAATGTAAGCAACCACCACCAACAACCACAAAACAAAACCAACACTTTTAGCCGTAAACTTTAGCCTCAAGCCAGGCCCAAACCAAAACACTTTCGAGAGGAGAAGAAACAGAACAACCAGGAGATAAAAGATATAGCAGCTAACAGAATCAAAAACTAACTCTTAAGCCCAGAAACGCAATAACGCTCTTGGCCAGAAAACTCTTACATGTAAGCCAAAATATCGCAAGGCAGGGCAGAGCAAGTGGCCTTTGGCCAGGTGAAGAGGTAAATAGGAGGGTCAGGGCTGAGGAAATCTACCAGTTTAAGTGACAAAGCAACAAAACAAAATAGCCAATTTAGCATAAAGTAAAAATAAAAACAAAACGAAACAAATGCCGAAAGAATGCAAATAAAATGCAGATAAAAATGAAAGGACCGAGCGAGCAGTCAGACAAAACAACAACTCACACACAACACAGACAGAAATGAAAATGAACATGAAATAAAATTTAAAGGCAGAGAAATGCATAAAAAAACAAACGACAAATTGCTTTAACTGGGCGGGTGGTCCCTCTCATGGAAGGGAAAACTGGGATGGGGAAAGGCGGAAAATACTGGAAATGTCGGAAGGCGCACACACAATCAATCAGCGCCGAGGAACGCCCATCATTAAGCTGCAATGTGAAAAAAAACCTCAGACAGTCGATGGAAGAGATACTCTTTACTCTAGGGACGCTGCCGCATATCGTACGGCTAGAATCTTTTGCAGCCAATTGCATAAAAAAATGCTTCACAAAAACTTTTCCCAAAGGTGGTCTTGAAACTATAAGTTATATTGTATTAAAGGTTCTTGAGGTTCTTTCCAATATCATTTAATTTTTATTATGAAATATGTGGCTTAAATATTTTCCAACAAAACTGAATAACTTTACAGCACTGAAGAAATCTTTCCCCACATTTATTTGTTTACATTCAATGAGAAGAAAAATGAGAAGATAAATTACTTCATTCGGAATAGCTCTCCCCACTACCTCGGAATACTTGGGATTCTGCAATTTTTGGTCAAACATTTGCTGCCCTCGAAAGGGTATGAAGGGTCACACAAATTGCCAGGTTGCACTCCGACCCGAGATGAATGCCAATGAAGACCTGGTCGCCCGGCAATTGTTGACATGCCGCATCGCATCGCAGCGGCAACTGCAGTGGCAGTGGCTGTTGGTGCTGCAGCTATAGTTGCAATTTCTGTTGCTGCTGCTGTTGCAACAGTTGCATCAATATCAATCAGGGGCCAACGAAAGGGAAAGGCCACCGAATGCTGAATGCCGAATGCAGCATTTGGGTGACCGCAGGCCCCCGGTTCATTTTGTGTGAAGGAGATTCCGGTTTACGGCTTTCAGCTCGGTATTGGTTTGACTGGGCCTGGTGCATTGGCCCAATCCCATCTCCATCACCTCATCCCAGTCCAAATCCCATTCCGATTCACTATCCCAATCCCAGAGCTGCGTTGTCACTGCAACTGAAACGGCAGAAAAATAGCTGGTGCGCTGCGGCGCTTGTTTATTAGTTGAAAATCAAAATCAAAAGTACAACGACACCGCAGGATTGCCAGTTGCTACACTTTTTGGCCCAAAAAGAGCGGAGCAACCTGTTTCTCGAACCGCAAAGAGTGCAGTGCCGTCCTGGCCACAATCATCGATAACCGGGCCGGTTTTCAGGGGCGCTAATGACAGTGAAATGCTAGAGATATGCCGAGGCGCCAATAAGATTATAGCCTAGCGGGGGCGTACCGTACAGTGAAGCTAATGGTTACATTAACACTAAAGCACTTAGGGAAATTGGGCGTATTGTTACTTATGATACTATAAAGACTAAACCATATGGCTTGAAGTACAAGTTCACTTTTTTTTAGAAATAGGTAATACTAGAAATTTTATACCTTCTAGAATCTAGATCTTATATCTACGAGTACTATAATTCCATTGTTTCATTTTTGTTTTTACTTTTTAGTATTATATAAATATTTTAGATCTGTTTTTGAAGTGTGCTTAAATAACGAGTGTAGGATAATTAAAGGATATATTTATTTTCTCTCTGAAAGCACATCAATTGTTGTGAATACCCTCCAATTTTAAACCCGATAAGTAAAGCCTTCTTGGCCATAATTTGTGCAGTGTAAATTATCAATCAAAATTCCCGAACAGTGATCGAGTGGAATAAACTTGTAAGTTGTCGCAGGCTCCACGGTGGCACAATGTGGCTCGGTTCGGTGAGTGTGCGAGTGCCGCATAATGTCGACGCACGCGCCACGGCGAAAGGTGCACCAACTAATGGGTGTCCCTGCCCCCTGGGGTAGCCCCCTCTAGCCCATCTGCAGATATCCGCAATCGCCAATTGGCATTACTGTGCGCATTTCGCTTTAATTGTTGCCTTGTTGGCCAAATCCAGAGCCGCATAGGAGAGTCACATAGGAGAGCACTACACACAGCCACCCCGAAAACCGGCTGCCAATTGAAGGCCTGCACCACTCCACGGAGCTGAAACCACACTCGGCCGCACCACACATACTATATTTCAATTTGCTTATGATAGGCGCCGTAGTCGGTTGAGGAACCGAAAACTCCGCAGGCCTATAACTCTGGCCATAAAATAGTTGGCTAAAAGCAGTCGGAAAATGGGCCTGATAAGTGGGTTTTACCAAATGCTGATAGCATATCCACTATATCTCAATCAATGGAGAAGAAAGTTCACGTTTTTGGTGAAACAATGGACTTTTGTCTTTACCTCATTATCATATCCTTTACAGGACGTTCCATCCTCCAGCTCTCCAGCTCAGTTGGCGACTTTAAACGAGCATAAAATGCTGACAATTAAAATCGTTTTCATTGCACATCGCTGGGCGTCAATAATTCCAGCCCAATACGCTTGTATGAAATTTCACAGTTCAATTAATGCATTTTAATTTTAACTTTATTTTCCAATTTACTTCACACAGTTAAAATGGTTGAAAGGCAAACGCAGCACCGAAGCCAAGAGCCTGGAAAAATATGAGGGACTCGGCAAGCGAAAAAAAAAGAAAAAAAACTGAAACACAGTTTAAGGCTGAAAATTGTTAACGCAAAATTAAAAATTGTTTTTGATTGATTGTTGCATGAAATTGGCTTTTGGTCTGAGGCTCCACCGCACCGATTGGTACCATTGATTGTAATTACATTTTTTTTTCTGCTGTCATATTTCATTTGCCCTGCGCACTTAATTAGCTGACTGCCGACTGTCGACTGCCCAGTGCCACGCCCCCTTTTCCCGCAGTACTCATCCCGGCCCGGCTTTTCCGGGCGAGTGCGCTTTTTCGGGAAAGTACAATGGGAAAATGTGAGCAGCCATACCGGGTCCGGTAAAGGCAACGAAATTAAGCGAATTGCTTTTAATAGATTTTTCCGCAATTTCTGCTGATTTTTTTCTTTGGTTATTATTATTGTACAATTTGGTTTGCGGTCAAGGCATCCCAAAGATTTCCTTTAGCCAACTTTTTTCGTTAAGGCCGAGTTGCAGTTTGGTTTCCCAGCGACAAGTTAGCTCAGGCGGAAGGAAGTCGATTGCCAGCTTACATTCGACTTTTGTTACACTTTTGCCAAATGCTGATCCGGCGAAAATTAGCCAATTCCAGGTGTTGGCCAGCCCGGTCATGGCAGTAGCGCCAATTTATGGCTCGCATTTCCTTTAGACCAAAAACCAACGCCTCCGATTATGCAATCTTGCCTAGGCTTTTCATCGTAATTGTCTCCGAGGTTTTTGGTGCGACTGGTGCGGAAAATGGCAGAGGAAATGCCAACCGAAAAAGCGATCTTGGCCCCAGCTCCAGCTCCAGTTCCAGCACCAGTTCCAGTTTCGGCTTCAGTGGTGAAAGTCACAAAAATGTGTGTGCATGAGGCATGCAACACGGCTTAAATGAGATGCAAACAGATAAAGAAGCTGAGCGATTAGGGTAAGTATAAGTCACACCCCTAATGACGTCCGGATTCATATCTCACTTTTGGCTAATTGAGCTTTTAGCTTTTTTTTTTTGTTTATTGGTAGAATGAATACTTTCCCCTCATTTCCATTTTTTTAAAGCAATATTTAAACAATTTTCATTCAGTTTTGTCGCCAGACATTAATACATTTCTTCAAAGACAAACGATTTCATTTAGTATGCAATAAATAAATTGAATTACCAAAGCATTAATAAAAAAGTCGCATTTTATTAAATCAGAGAGAAATAAAAACAAGTGCAGCGCCGTGGCGTCTCCCCGCAAACCGCATCCACATTAATCAATCAGCCGAAAACGTCATACGCTCCACAGCGGCGACGGCAACGGCAACGGCGATGCTGCCTCATTAAAAATGAATGAAAATGCCAGCGGGTTGCAGTGTCGAAGAGGAGAAGAACTGCGGTGGATAGTGGGGAGGGGGTGAACAATGCAGGCGAAGGTGATCGAACCGACAGGTGTAAAATAAATGCGATAATTGCATCAAGTGTTATGAGGCAAGGAAATGCGGCAAAAACAATAACACATTTATGTCAACGGGGGCAGGACAGAGTACAGAAGAGGAAGATGGCAGTAAAGGGAGTTTAGGCCATGACGAGGGCTTTCACTTGGCCAAGAGAAGGTAATAGAAAAGGTATGGCTCTTTTATGGCCTAAATGAGGTAAAAGGCATTGCCAAAACATTGCAACTGGGAGGTAAGATAAGTCTGTCTGAGTCTGTCTAAGAGCTTTCTTATCGTACCTCCCTCCAATTGGCCTAACGGCTCATTAAAGCTAACTAAAAACAGAAAATCCCTTACCTTAATTGATTAAATTTAAACTTGAATAGCAACCAAAAATACCAACCTCAAGACTCCCTCGTCAAACACATGCCTCAGCTCATTTCCACATAAATGCCTAGGCAAGAAACCTGTTGCCAAGTTTTCCCGCGCATGTTGCTGATTTTTTTTTACCAATTTTTTATTCGGCAGGGTCAATGCTGCCGCTGTTGCTGCCACGGCTGTAGAAAGCCATAAAAAACAAAAATGTCACTGCCACTAAGGAGCAAGCGAGATGGTTGAGGCTCTTGCGCAATCGCCGACTGGACAAGTTTTATGCTACACTTAAGGATCGCCAGCAGCAACATCGGCAACTTGCAACTTACTACTAACAACTTGCAACCAACAGCAGCGGCTGGGCAACACAGCAACTGAGCAACTTGCAACCCACGACGATGAAAAGAAAACGAAATGCTCGATCCCCGACGGTTTCACTTTCATTCGCAACGCGCACGCGCAACTGTCAGGGTCGCCAAAAAGAGCACCACCGCACCACTCAACCACCACGATATTCGAATGAAAAATATATTCAAATCCTGTAAAATAAATAACAATTGCGTGGCATTTCGGAGCTCAGAGAATAAACATTACAATTGTTTTAATCGAATAGAAAAGTGATTATAAGTGAGCTTTAATTGGAAGGCAATCAACATAAATAATTGAGTGTTTTCATTTCATTTCGCTGGATACCACCCTCGCACCCCATCCTCCGACAAAAAGACAAACCCATCGCGCAATACTTAATGGATGCAGGTAAATTGGCCAAAAGGAGCAAAAAAGCGGGCAAATAAAATAAACGAAGCATTTAAAATGCCCATTTAATAGTGGAAATTAATATTTTCTCTCTGGCCGCAGAGCGAATGTGAAAATTGAGTTAGTAGACCTTTGAAACGGACTGGTGATTGATTATTGAATGAAGGTCTTTTCAAAAGGTAGAAACCGAACTATTTTGCTGCATAAAATCAATCAATCATGAAGGATTTCCTTAGGCCATAGTATAGGTTTAATAGCTCAGTTCAGAGATCATTATCCATACGAGCAATTAAAGCCACAATTTCCCTACCAGAGCTCTCGGTAGCTCCACTTTCTTGCCAACGAGACAGCTAAGTGGGGGACCGGCTCCCAGGCACCTCGGGCGACTCGGGCGCCTCTTAGCCATGAATATTGCAGGTGAAATATGTTTTGGCATGCATATTTAATGCCTATCGAAATACAAGCATCAGCAGCAGCAGCAGCAGGAGTGCAGACCAAACTATGTGAAAACCCGTACGAACCATTTTAAACGCCATCAATTTCAATTTTCCAAATTAAATGCAAAAGAGCAGGCTTCAAGGCAGCACAAATTGGAGGACTCCGACTGGGAGAGGTTGTTTTTCGGGGCGATAATTAATAATTCATTACGTTGCCACTAGCAATGACATAAGCCCAAAGCAAACGCAGCCAAGTTCAACAACTTTCGACGACGTTTTAGGGAAAATCTCTCAGCGATAGAGAAAGAAAAACGCCAATGTGCCAAAGCAGTCGTTTAGGAAAAGTCATCATCATCATCATCCTCTTCCACGACGACGACGACGACGTATCGGTTGAAAATCAAACAGCCCGACAAGTGAGTGGCTATACTGGAGGCCATATAGTGGCCATAACGCAGATCGGAGCGCAGTACAGCGGGATTGGAGTGCCTTTTGGATACGGAGTGGGCCGAAACAGGCTTGACGACTCCGCGCCAGCATCCTCCGCCGAATGTTTTGTCGCTTGGAATTTTTCGTGGCTGCGGGGTTATTCACACCAGTCCCCCCACCCCCTTCCAATCAAGCCATCCTGGCAGAAACACAACTCTTTCCATTTTTGGACATTTCCGCAAACGTACACAGAGAGAAAAACAAGTTCCCTATTGATAGCTACTCTTGAGGATTAAATAAGCAATGATAAGCAATGACCTACAATTGTTTAAAACTTTAATATATTTTCTAAGCTAATATTAAAAAAAGAAGAATTTAATTAGAATCCCAACTCACCTCTTATTTCTCCCTGTGCCGCAGCAACTCCATGTGGCCCAAACACAAGCATCTGCTAACGGCGGCAGCGACGATCTGCTGTCTTTTGGCCATCATCCAACCGGCCCTTTTAGCCAATCCGCCAGATACCCAGGCCCCTCCCCCCCGCAATGACACAGAGGCATTCGACCATGGGGGCGTGGCGGCGGATGGAGGCATAAACTCCGGACTAAATGACAGCAGCGTCAAGGAGGTGAGTTTTTGGGGAGTTAAGTGAAAGATTTTGACAGGCAATGAGCGTCGCTTTTGACAACTTAATAAGCAGGCAGGCGGCGGACTTGAAAAGGAGGTCATCGAAGGTCTCGGCTCCAAGGAGGTCAGGGATCTGGACAAAGAAGTCTCCACCACCGGCGACAGAGATGCGGAGTTTGTGGGGTGAGGCATAATCTGTTTCTTTTTAATCAAGAAAATGCAATCTCTTTTGAATTAATGTTTCGCCTTTCAGAGTGCCCGGTTTTCTGCCAACGGTTCTGCCTCCCAAGGACACCACCAGTCCCACCAATGGCCATGGTTACATTCAGTTTGAGGTCGACGAGGAGCTGCCCGTGGAGGTGGTTCGCCGACAGAAACCCATCCAACAGACCCTCACTCGCTCCCGGACGGAAACTGTCAACGAAGTCCTCTCCAATCTGTTTCCCAATGGATTTTCCGATATCTTCCGGTACAGTGGCAAAGATGGCAACATGGAAACAGTTACCACAACCACTAACAAGGCGGTGGTGCGACCCACAGTGGATGTAACCAGCACCACCGAGGCAACAACCACTGAGCCGGAAACGGAAACTTCCACAAAGGCAGCCAATGATACGTATTACTCCTACCAGACCACAGTGACCAAGGAGTATCGCCGGGAATTGGGTCCAGGACACACGGAGATTGTGGTTGAGCAGATCCGGGAACCGGGCTTTAGAGATGGCAGCAACCACATTTCCAGGGACGATCTCCTGAGGATCAATCGCGCCGCGGTGGCAGCCCCTGTCCTGCCAAGTTTGTTGCTCCGTCCGGAGTCTGATCCCGACGACAGTGAGACTTTGGTGGCGGCGGAGAGTGCTCCCATTATTATCCTGGGTGAACATGAGTCGGACTTTGAAATGCCAGGGCAGGAGATTCAGGACAACCAAATAGCCGAGACACGGCATGTGAGCCGGGAGGCGTACCAGCAAAGACTGCCACCGCCCAGTTCCAGCAAACAGAACGGCATTGAGAGTTACACCAACCAGAAAGGTCCTGGCCAGGATCAGGAGATAAACGTTCACATCATCCATGATGAGACGCTGGGCAAGAATCAGGATAAATCAAAGGATAAGGCGGCCCAGGAGAAACCCCAACAGGCACTGGATCATTATCAAGCTCACAGCGAGCAGAGATTCCAGCAGAGGCATCAGAGTCACGAGGCACCTTCCAGGCAGTTCCTCAAGAGCTTCAAGCCCGTGGTCTCGGGCAGTGGCGACGGACCCATTCCCAAGGGCGCCTTCCACTACGAAGTGCAGACTCCGCCCCAGAAACAACCCCAACCGGAGAACCCACACTTTTTGCGGCCTGCCGCCCAGTTGGCGTACCAACGGGAACTTGGTCAGGTGCAAGTCCAGCATCCGCAGCCTCAGCAGCTTCCCCATCATCATCCGATAGAATCCCTGCACACCAAGGCCATCTCCTCTCCTCCATCCCCGGCTGTTCAGGACTACTCTGGTTATGCAAGACCCACTCCCGTATCCGTCACACCTAATAGTTTGGTTTTTGTTACCCTGAACACTCCTTCCCCACCTGCTGCCCCCCACTCCTCGCCCGCTCCTCACATCCCGCATACGCCCCTTGAGCCAGGAGTCCAAATCACCGTGAGTCATCCTCCCCCTCATAGCTATGTCCCGGAATCCGCTGCAGAATCCTCACAGCAACATGCCCAACATGCTCCAGCCCCTGCGAAGGCCCATTCCTCCCAGCCGAACGGCTACACCTTTGTGGAAGTTCAGAAGTCCGTGAATATCCACAACAAGTTGATTACGGAGAAGGATGGCCGCTTGGTGGAGCAACACGAGACCATTTACCATCAGCCTTATCTGCCGGCAAGTGCTTCTCCCGCTCCAGCGAAGAACTACGCATCTCTGGCCAAGAATCCCATTCATGTGGAGTACGATAGCTCGCCCCAGGAGGTGGCCATTTCACATGCGGCGGTTCACTTGGATACGGGACATAAAGGACACTCTGATAGCTCGAGTAGTGGTCACCAAATTCTGCATACTTCTGCCAGTTATTCGGTTAAGGGGCAGCCGGGGCAACACGATCAACATGTAGTGCACCATGATCAGAAAGGGCATCATGAAACACAGATACAACACGTGGTGCATCATCAGCAACCCATTCATCAGGTTCATCATGAAGAACCCATACAACATGTAGTACATCATGACCAACCAATTCATCAGGTACATCATCAACAACCCATTCACCATGAACAGCATATAGTACACCATGAACAGCCTATACACCAAGTACATCATGAGCAACAACAACATATAGTTCATCATGACCAGCCTATACATCACGAACAACCCATCCACCAAGAGCAACATGTAGTACAACATGAACAACAGGATAATCCAGTACATCACGATCATCAGATACACCACGAACATGAAGTCCATCACGAAGAACCCATCCACCACGAGCCATTAATCCATCATGAACATCACGAATCACACGACCACCATGAACCCCTTCATCACGAGCTTCACGAGCATCATCCTGTGAAGCAACATGTTGTGGAAAAACATATCCCTGTTCCATACGCCGTACCCCAGCCAGTGCCCGTACCCGTTCACGTGGAGCACTACGTCGATCGTCCGTATCCGGTAGAGACCATCGTGGAGCACGCCGTTCCATATCCCGTGGAGAAAGTTGTGGAGAAGATTGTGGAGAAACATGTGCCCGTGGAGGTGGAACGCATTGTGGAGAAGCCCGTGCCGGTGGAGAAGATTGTGGAGAAGTTCGTGGACCGGCCAATGGCCATTCCCATCCATGTTCCTGTTGCCATACACATGCCCATGCCACCGCCGGGCCACTCCGCTCTGCCCTTCTCCCATCCCAACGCATTGACCCCGTGGGGTCACCACTCGGTGGCTCACATCCCGCCGAAGGTGCTACAGAACTATTACAACCGGATGCTGAAGAAGCTGCTGCCGCAATTGGCGGCCAAAAGCCCGGCTCTCCAATCCCCGAAAGCCGTAAAGCTGAGCAAGCCCGTGGCTGCCCTGAAGCAGCCCGTGAAACCCGTTCGCGGAGAGGTGCCCAAAGTGGCCACTTTCAGCTTGGCGGACATGCGCTTCGACTTGCGACCCCCGCCACCGCCCCAAGGCTCTCCCTGGCTTCAGGGTGCCCGCTACATCTACAACACCCTACCCGCCGACCTGGCCACCGCCGCCGCCTCTGCTCCGGCCATGATAAAGTCCTACATTGGCTCCGTGCCCGCTGCCACCTCGGGAGGTGCTCCTCCAGGCGGAGACACTGCACTTGGCGACGATTTCGACGAGTTCCAGCGCTGGCGGAATGGGCACTCCCTCAAACGAAGCCCCGACTTTGGTCGCAATCTCCAGCTGGAGTACGGATTCAAGCCGCCTCTGGTGCCGTCCATGGAGATCGACGACAAGGGGAATCCCCTGAAGCAGGCGGAACAAGCGGAGACGCAATGAAAAACTTGAACGAATGCGTTGCGAAGAAAAAGCGTGCCAAAATATAATGCTATAGTTATTGTAACCTATTTATGTAACATATTTAAATCAATGAATGCATTTAATGAAATCTTATTAAACACACTCTTAATAAAGAATTAAATATTACCTAAGTACCTGAATTATTCCTTTAAAGAAGTATAGAAGCCACTGCCAACTCCAAGACAGGCACTTTGTATTATTGCTGACAATAATCCCTGAAGAAAAATACACATGTGTCTGCACATTACTGCCCTGGGCCCGGGTAATGTACATAGATGTGTGTGTGAACCCTGCTTAGGTGCAATATTAATTAAACAAATGACAGTGACAACCCTGGCAGTCAGTCGCTACGGCGCGGGTCTGTACTCAATTAAGAGGGAAAGACATGGCAGAAAAATATTATGAATTTCCTTAAGTAGCATTTATGTAAATGAAAAATTCACGCACTTGGGGGCAGAAGGGTTTTGGCCGCCAATCCCTTATCTGTGGAGAACAGGCGCCACCCCAAGGCCACGCCCCCCCAATCGGAGGCTCACACGTCCCGGCTAGCAAGCTGGATGGGTGCCCAAGTGCAAAGATTTATATGACAGCTAATAAATTTACAACACATGTAGCGCCCGGCAGATATTAGAAGATACGAGTATTTTTCGGTGACAACTCAAGGCCCTGCACGTCCCGAGTTTTGAATGTTATTGAGGCATGTTTTTGCGAAAGGAAAAATACAGCCTTGCAAAAATACAAACATGTGTGTATTCGAGAAGAGCACGTCGGTGCTGCTGCAGTTGACATCTGACGCTTCCAAGGGGGAACTGGGAACAGTTTAGAGCACGTATCGAACGGAAACGGAAACGAAAAACTCGGAAAAGGACAAAGGCTTCTTGAGAAAAAGAAACATGGCTATCACATCCATATTTGTTTCTCAAAAACACCAATAAATTATTCATTTGCTTGAGTTTTGTGAATAAATTATAAGCTTATTCATTAATAGCTCATTTGTTTGGACTATTATTTTTGGATATTTATTTCCACACCACGCTGAGCATTATTTATGCATTAAATTCAGACATAAATCTCGAGACACGTGAGGTCAGCAGAAGTCCTTCAATCTCTAATCTTTAAGCTCCACTGCCAGGTTTTTGTTTAACTTTTGCCAAAATCACAGAGCACAGAGCAGTAAATCATAAATTGTTGGAGATCCGACACGCCCACAGATATCAAAAATCAATTGAAAATGCAACTGAAAATGCAAATGCAATGGATATTCAGCATTTTGATAGACTCCTTGGGGTGGGAAGGTCAAAAGTAGCTGGTAGACCCCCCAAAAAAAGGGAGTAAGCCAACAAGAAAGATAAGCAAGGGAACAATTGAATAATTTATATGCAAATAAATAAAAGTACTTTCGACACAAAAGCCGTGCAGTTCAAAAAACAGTGTGTGTGAAATAAATTCTACGATCTGGCCACAAAAGGCGTGACACACGCTACAAGAGGCGATTCCAGGATGCTGATTTTTTTTAAAGGGGGGGACCCAATTCGAACCCCCCAAAAACACCCAATTGCCAACACCCCCAAAAAGCTGTCGGCCTTTTCTGGTTTGGCTGAACGCTCGCTGCATGTCATTGTCAGGGGCTGCCAACTCTGCATTTGATATACGATGTGTTGGCAAGCCGCCCAAGTTGGCGGCACTCCACCATCCGATGGGCGGAGGGCCGAGGGGTTCGAGGGCGTGGCATTGCGAGACAAATGCAGCTGAACCGAAAATTGCATTTCCGCTTTGGAAATTGCGCAAACTTCCGCAGCGAGAGGCTGGCGCGCAAAAAAAAAAAAAAATAACCAAAAAGGCAAAAAGCAAAAGCAAACATGGCAGGAAAAAAAATAGTCGGCTAACCACGAATACGTCGGATCGTCGCCAGACAATTGGCAAAAATTTTCTATAAAAGTGTGAAATAGGCCGTCACCCCTTGGCCCGTAAAGTTTTGGGGAAGGGAAGCGGGAGGCGCCACAGATGAAGCTGACACGCCGTAAAGTGGCCCCAGTGAACCACAGAAAACTTGTCACACTAAAATGAACGCAAAAATGTCAAAAGCACACAGAGATAAGGCCAGGAAAGTGGGGGGGCAGCGGGGTGGAAAATTCAGGAAACTCTTGGCTAAGAAAAAAAATAACTTGAACCATAAGAACCGAATGAATGAAATCTGAATTGCACTGCAAAGTGCCGGAAAACGTGGTCGAGTTGCACCTAACTCTTGGGCATTGAAAAGGGATTTTCTTTCTATTTCTTCACTAAAAATAAAAATATATTAAAACTATAAACAAACTCAAAGTTAATCTTAAACCTTGGAAATAAAAAACATATTTTATTTTATATTTATACTCCCACATACCCCCTTTTATAACCCATTCCCAGGTTACAGTTTGTTGACAAGGGTTAGTTCCGAGTCGCTTAACCCGCTAATGGGCGGAAACGGAAACTCCTGCGGCTGGTAAATTGATCTCCTAAGGACTACCAAATAGTCAAAGGTACTAGCTTAGAGGGTAAATATTTGGGAAAAACCCCCACACAAATGCCGCGATTTCGTCTAGACTTGGTTTTCCATCGGCAGCCCAGGAAAAAAAATATCCTGACACTTGCCAGGCGACAACCGAAAACAAACAGGAAACCAGCAAAAATTCTATTGAACCAGGCTGAGAAAAAAAGGTGAGGCGTCTGCACGTACTCGAAGTGCAAACAATCATAAGTTTGCCGCAAAGGAACATGAGCAAATATTTTAAAAAATATATTCAAAGAGTGAGGCTTTTTGCCGGCAAGCCTAAAAGTAGTCACTATCCTAATGTTTAGTTTGCGTAGATATTGTGTAAAAACTATCTAGTTTGATGTAACAATTGTGCAGCCTGAAAAAAACCATAAATTCATGATAAAATTCCTACCATTTGGCTTATGATTATTACCTTATTTTAGCCAAAGAAATCCTCGAGAATGCACAATGAAAGGGGAAGGATTTCATTGCGAGCCCTTAGCTCGAAGCTCACTGCTGGTCAACAATAAGAATACGCAATCAATGGCTCCCCCTTGGAATGAGCAAGTAAAAACTAATCAAAAACCTCAATTGCAATACTGGAATTAAGGCAGGAGCAAAATATTGCCAAGTCTGTGGGAGAAAGCTCGTCGGGCTTCTGTTGTATGGCCATTTCAATGGCCAGCCAAACAGGCAGCATCAATAATTAGAAACGGGTTCAGCTCGCAGGATGAATGCCCTCTCAAAAATGTTATTTTAAACAGAAAACAAGAAAATAATAGTTATTATTAGGGCATAATAATAATAAAATGTTAAGTAGCTACAACAATTTCAGCCATCATTAACCAAACAAGTAGAATATACTATCCTTGGCTATAATGCCACAAGAGGCAACACTGCAACTGACAAGAAGCAGCCCGCTGCGACGCAAGAGCCATATGATTCTGATAGTAATAACAATAACAATAGCTCTAATGAAAACTATCGAAGGGCCAAGTTCCGATCCTGAAGATGAAGCTGAAAATTATAAGCTGGCCGAGGAATTTCAATCAGTGGCGAAGACGACCGACTATGACGATGATGGTGGCAGCAACTTTGTGATTGCATAACTGCGTTGTGGCAAGAATTGTGGCAAGAGGCAGGTGGCACGAGTACCTGGCATCTTGGCTCTCGGCGGGAGATTTCTCCGCAACCGTTGCAACATTCTTCTCCGTGTGCATCCCACACACACACACACAAACAGGCGGTTGGCCAGCAATTTTCTGTCAAAAACAACGGCCCAGAACAACAAACTCCTGGCAGAAACTTTTTCCTCGGCCACAAAGTCACCGGAACAGTGCTGACAGATGAGCTATTTTCGAGACAAATAAGGATATATTGTAAGAAAATTTATAATTTGAGACTTAAGTTATTGGATTTTTTTAAAGTAACTAATAAGATAATTTTATATTACAATCATTAAGTCTTTTAATCCCAATCCTTTATCTCATTCATATCCTTTGAAATAAAATTATTGCATCATTTACTCACCTGGCAACACTTGACCGAACATTCCACACCATTTTGGGAGGTGCGGCCACACTTTTAGCATGCGTGTGGTTACCGTGCGTAGTGGTGCGGTCATCCGGTCGTGAAGGTGGTGCGAGAAAATGGCGATGGTGATGGCGATGGCGATGGCTGGTGGCTCCTAGTTCGGTTAAAAGTGCAAACTGCACAAACTGGCAACTGGAACTGCTGTCAGTATATTGGCAAAGTTTTCGTGTTCTGGACTCTGGAGAGTCTGAGGGGGCAAGTCCGAGTGTTTATTTTGCTAGTGTGTTGTACCATAAAAGCAGAGTGCTTGTTTGCTTGTGGCAAATTATTTAGATTGCAAAATCTCGGCCAAATGAAAAATAAAACTACGAAAAAATATATACGTAATGCGAGTATATTGAAGCAACTTTCAGTGTAGAGCAACTAATTCACTTTATGGCTTTTCCCTTGACTCAAAATCCGAACTTAATTCGCAGTCGTGCCCCAAGTTTTCCGGGGGTGCATTATCTCGATTCTCATTACCGGAATAATCTGCTTTGTGCGGGCGGACGAGGCAAATAGTTAAGTATTTAACGACCCTTCTCAAGTCGGGCGTGTCAAGTGCAGTGCTCCCCTAATCCGCAGGACTCACAAATCCCATCCCGGCAGCTACGAACTCCGCCAGCCAAAGCCAGCAATTGCTTTAAACTGTTTACACTTTAGGTCGCTGCTGCATTTGCCGCAAAGGAGAACTCTGAACCTCACATTTGCCAAGTAATTTTCACGTAAAAATCATTTCCATTTCCGCCGAAAAGCTCTACATGGTTGAGTGTGTCGTGTGTGGGTGTAGATGTGAGTGTTGGGGTAAGGGTAGCCATTTTGACACTTAATTATTTCAATTGAGGCTGAGTCCCATTTCTCGTTTTGGGGGCTTTTGTTTTTCGGATATCCAAAGCGAGGGTCCTGGCCCTGGGTCCTTTTATGGGAATACCTTTTACCTTTTTTGTCGCCCCCTTTTTCGCCCAGTATGTGTATCTCGTTAACAGCCCTTCATTTATATACGAATATTTATATGTGTGTTAGGGGGGAACGGCGCTTTGTTCCAATCTTGCCTTTGTCTGACGATTTTGTCGCAGTCTCATTTACAATATTTGCCTCCCTGCCAGCGGAGCAGAGGGCACAACAAATGAAATCAGCATTAGCTGCATTGGGCGCCCGGTTTCGGGTTCGGCACAAATCCCAGCCCGAAATCTAGATTCAGACTCAGATCCAGACCCAAAAACCAGAACCAGACCGAAGCCCAGACGACAGGCGACAGACGACATCGTACAATGCCCGAGGACCGCAAATGATAAAGCAAATCACTGCAAACCGTTCTCATTTCACTAAAATCTAGGAGCTCTATCTGGAGTTTTAGAAAAAATTTCAGATACTCTAAAATCTAGAGTCTAGATATAAGGCATTAAAATAAAAATTTATTTATGAATATAAAGAATAAAGAGTTGCCTAAAAACTAAATAATTTTATAAAGTTTTATTTATTATGAATATTTTTAATATTAAATAAAAGTTCAATAACCTTTCTCTGATACTCTTTCTTAGGGTATTTAAAATATCCACTTATGTTACCGCCACCCCACTGAGGTTTGGCAAGTGAGGGAAGCGGCATTTTAACAATTTTAAATAAAATTGGATGTGATTCCATTGGATTACACTTTGCGGCCGAACTTTGCCTCCTCCCTTGATCGGAATAAAGCTAGGTAAAGGCCGGAAGCTTTACGGGTAGAAAAAAAAATAGAAAATAGACGCCAAAATGGCAAATCACCAAGTTTCCGTTTCCCTTAAAATTGTCAACGAGAGTTTACAAGAACCCTGGCTGGCTCCCCTGCCACGTTTTCGAACCAAATTGAGGGCGTGGTCGCAGACAAAAGACAATTGAAGTTAATGTGAGCCCAAAACACTTGCCATGCCCACTGGAGAACCCAAGACCAGCCACGCCCACATCCAATACTGTTGGGGGAGGGGGCGTGGCACGAGTGGTGGGGCATGGCAGATGGCCATTTCGGATTCGGTATTTTACTTTGGGATTATTTTGTGATTTATGCGGTCTTCGAGTTGACATGCAGATTTAGATTAGGAGCCGGGCGAAGGACATCTCCTCTGAAGGATACGGGATCGGAGATGGAGATGGAATGCAGGACGCGCATAAATCTGCTCTAGGCCAAGACCAAACATGCTTCGGGAGCTAGTACGGATGGGCTGGGTCGGTGGCGTATGAGTGATATTTTAGTTTTGTCGTTTTGCGGCTGCCATTTTGTGTGCGGCATTAAAAGATTTCGGTTTCTCGTCTCCCACTGTCCTTGGAGCACATATAAAGTACAAGGATTTGCTATTAAAGGAAATTAAATGCCCCACCCCCAGCTCTCCCACTCCCTATCCCACTGGCGATAAAAGTTTAATTAATTATATGGTCACCAGCCAGCGGGGGTTTTTGGTTTATTGTATACGCATTTGATTAGCCGAGGGGCTAGCCCGTCCTGGCCCTGCTCGGTCCTTCCTGGCAAATGCATATTTATCACTTGGCCATTGGCTAATTAATTTCCTAATCAATCTGATGAGTGTTGTGTTGGCACTGCATTGACTTTGCATTTGCCCGGAGGCCGAGATATAGTTATAAATTTTGTTAAATTAAAGCATAAATTGTTTCTCAAATAGCCTGCACTGCCACTGCCACTGTAACTTAATTTTGACTCCCATTGTTGGAGTCAGTGTGTGGGTCTCGTTTTTCCTTCCAATGAAAAGCAATCATTCGCACAATTAGAAATCGTACTTAATATCAAATTGTTTGCAATTACAAAGCATTTTAGTGTGTGGACCAGAGGACATGGACACACAATAAATGGAACGACACATGAGGCTAGCACAGACACACACTCAAATTGCACCCTTTTGGCCACAACAACAACGATAACAGAATGTGGCAAAACAAGGGACTAGACCAGGCCAAGCTAGGCCACAGACATAGCCAGAGCCGGACACCAGTTCGGTTCAGAGGCAAGTCGAGAGTGAATTTGACTTAAAAATGGGCAAAAAATTGCGGCAATTAAAGTGGCAAATTGTCTCGAAGAGGCAGCTACGTTCGAACGAGTCTCTGACATTGTCATGCCACTCCCACAGCCCCAGACCCTACCCACCGCCCACCACCCATCCCCATTTCACATTGTGAAATGGAGCCTTAAATGAGTTTTCAGTTGACTTCGTATGGGTCGTCTTCCAGTCCATCTCCACTCTCCATCGGGTTTTGATTGAAAACCCCTTCGATTCCCCAAACAGAGTCATTAGCAGGAAAATGGGAGAATTACAAATAAAATGCAACGCATTTATATGGCTTATTTAAGAGCCTCCACAATCCGAAAACTATTTTCCCCGACAATAAAAGAAAACTCTTGCCAGAATTTATACGTTTGGGGGTCCAGTTCAGGGGTAGCCTGGCCACAGATTACCCATTTTGCATTTGGGCAGGACAACTCTTTTTCGTCCTTTTATCTGCTTAGCCGACCGCTTGCCGACCTGCCTCCTGGGGTTGATTTTTATGTGCATCTTCGGGCCGAGATAAGCCCTGAAATATGGCCAGAAATGGCCTGGTCAATGTCTTAAAGGGAATCGAATCGAATAACGACGAGGAGCAGCTGCACTCGGAGGCTATCAGCCACCGAATCTCAATTAACATAATTCACCTAGACCAAAGGTGGGACGCATCCGGAAGAGCCCGGACCACTCAACTACCAAACCCGCTCATAAACCAACAGTTGCGGGAGGAATTGTCGCTCCCAGATAGCAGCTTCCCTAAATAGGAGCCAAATATTAGTGCAAGATTGTTGTAGTTTTGGCCATTTTCTGGCAACACTTTTGGCTAGAAATAAAGGGCTTTTGAGAAGATGTATGCTTGAGGCTAAATATAAAATTGTATTCATTTATACTGAAATTATTTTTGAGAAAAAGCAGCTTACATTTGTGGAATTAGCATTCCAAGTAGTGTAGTTTATCTAATGAAAAAAACTACTACCTTCACTCATTTTTCTCATAACAACTTATACTACTACCCATCTCACCCCATTTTCAAGCCAAAAACAGTCCCATTATTGGCTTAGAAACCTGACATCACTTTGACCCGGACATGAGTTCAGTTTTCGGGATAAGGAGTACCGGGGAGCGGCAACTGGGGGCTCATCTGCTTCTGCTTGGAAGCCAGCTATCGGCGAAGTGCTGGAGTACTGGAAAGTTCGCTCATTGTCAAAGTGGAAATTGTGTTCATAAATCAGAAACTGTCGCACATGTGTGACACCCAGCCCCGAAACGAAGACCCCCGACCTCTGAACCCTCGGCTGTGGTCTCCTGTTTATTGTGTTGTCAATTTGCTGCGCTCGTTGGCTTTCTGGCTGGCGATGGTGATGGCAACGGCGACGGCGATGGCGATGGCGATGGCGTAATTAGATTTCGGCCTGGCCTGGTCTAGTCTGGTCGGTCGCCCCGGCCTGACTAAGATTCATGGGGATGGGAGATGGGTTTCCAGATGGGAAGCAAACCACGAAAACGGGAAGTGCCGGACAATTAAGGCAGTGCTGGCGACCAGGAGGCGACCGGAGATCCTGATCTGGCAAATGAAGGAAGCTGTGAACGAGTCAATTAAAACACTTGCTACCCCCCTCCTGCGATCGCAATCGATGCTGCCAAATGGCGTGGTAATTTCCTCAAAACCAAATGACCAACTGTCCAAGTTATAAGCAACAAAACAATTTAATGGCAATTAATTGGCTGGCTCGGCATTGTCAAAACTGGAACGTGTTGGCAAGCCGGTGGATCGATCCATCGAATCCATCGGGGCAACCAGTTCCCAAGATGAGCGGCTGGAAGTGTCAAGTCAACACACTTTTGGCCAGCAATTGTTGCCCCTGATTCCAAGTCACTTTGTTAGTTGGTTAAACTCCAACTTCCGCACCACACACTCTGGCGATGGAGATGTGGCGATGGAGCTGCATCCGCAATGCAACTTTCTGTGTGAGATTTCCGCCTATTGCAGCTGCAATTGCCGACGCATCTGGTGGGGCACTAACTGGCGGGAGGGGCAGGGCCGGATGGATTCTCCAGAAGATGTGCCAGACGACAGTGTCTGAATTTATTACGAGATTGTGAATCTCCACCGCGATTACAGCAATTATGTGGTGGCTTTCGGGAGGAGGTTGGCACATTGCCCGAAAGTAGAAACAAAACAGAGGTGTAGTCGGAAATAAATGGATAAAGGGGGGCTAGTATAATTATTACATAGAGGCTTGTGTGCATATTCCAAATATAAGGCAGAGAATATCAATAAGTTACCCCCTTTCCCCCATAATCCTCCAAACTACGCTCCTCTAAAGCTTTTCTCTAATAACTCAATTTCAACACCAGCCACTGTACCGCCCAGTCCCCGCCCAATCCTCCTAAAAAAACAAATGTGAAAGTGCCAAGACCTGCCCTCCTCCGCCGCCCCATTTTTTGGTAACCAACAATCATAGCCGAATAACAAAAAATCCGGCAATCGTCGCGGCATCAGACCAGGTTTGATGCACTCGGTTAGATAGTTCGACCTCAGGTCTGGGATCTCCTCGCCACAGCCACCACTGGAATATCTCATGGGTTGCAATAAAATAAAAATAATCTGTCAGATACTTCATCGGTGGAAGCGCGTGCGTGACAGTCGAAGAGCGCGTGCTGAAGTGGCAACGGCGGTTTGTGCCACCGCCTGTTGCATAATATCTGCAGTTGAACTTTCACATGGATCTCTGCTCCTCCCGCCTCCCGCCACCCCCTGTGGGATTGTTTTGGCATTCGGCCAGGTTCTTCCTATAAATCACATAATCAATCTGGTGGAAACTGGGATGGATGGAGGCTTGTAGGAAATGCGTGGAAGTGCATTTCACTTGCTTGCCATTAATAAATTAATTATACAACCATGACGGGGAGCAGAGAGCTAAGCCTGATCTCCCAGAGCTGCACGCACATGATACGCGTAAGCACAAGCGTACAAACTTAACTGTTTCTGTCATCTATTGCCAACAAGTTGATGGTCAAAAGTTGGTTGACGCCTTGGCCAAAGCCATGGCCAAAAAAGCAGCTCCCAAAGACAAACAAAAATCTGGTCTGAGACTGAATGTGAAATGGGGAATTTCGAATACACTTCCCAGCCAAGTCGAACTGAAATGCATTTCCCTAAAAAATGCATACCAAGTAGATGCAACTTCCTTCTGAGCGTTGCAAATTTAATCACTGGCTTAGCGATATGCCCACTAAAAACTAATATTAAAAATGCAGAGTCCCACCAACACCGCCGACTACACCACCTCCACCGCAATACAAGTCCCGGCTAAGACAGGGCTCAGTCGGGCCAAGAGAGAAGCCAAAACAACAAATGCGAAAACTGAAAACTGAAAAGCCAAAAGCAAAAAACAAACACAAAACTGGCTGTCGCCGTGAAAACTGCCAGGCCCCGAACACACACAAAACTCAAGTGGCGCGAAAATTCGAGGCACAGTTGCAGCAACAGCGCGCAAGCGTGCGGTTTTCCCTCCACCAGCTTTTCCAGCCAAAAGTAAACTGAAAACTTAAATTAAAACTTGCATTAAATAAATGAGAAATCAGCCACGAACAAGGACGAAAAGCGAGTTCAAACAAAATCCAGAGACAAAGTTTAAATCGAAATACCAAGATATGGGTTGTGTTTTCCACGAAAAGGATATTAAAATTCATTTAATTTGAAAAGAGTGTTAAGGAATATTAAATTTAAAAAACAAAGTGAATAGCTGAGAATTAAAATTTTTTTCCTTTGTTGTATTTTCAGAATTAAAATAAACAAATACCAAAGTCAAAATTTTGAAAGAAAAACACTTGCAGTTGAAAAATACCTGCCAGCTTGAGGAGAAGAATTCGTTGTGAAAGAATAATAAAAGTTAAACAACAATTACAAATTGAGCTGCCACTTTCGTGAAAACGCGCAACGTGCAACGTGCAACGTGCTACTTGACGCCTCATTTGGCCGAACTTCCGCCGACATCCCGACCGACCAGGCCCAAGGAAAATGGCTATCTGCGGTGCTGGCACCACCTTAATGGTAAGTGCAAAGGTTCATCATTCTGAAATTTTAACATAAATAACAGACAACTGCAGGGGCAACTGAGGCGTGAAAACAACAACCGCCAATGGAAGAGACACCACCTTCTCCTGCCCCCTTCTCCACCTCCTCCTCTGCCCAGTGCCTCTGGCCAAGGGAAAATTTTTGCAGCCATTGAAGCGATTTTCTGGCCAGGAAATGGACGATCCAGTCATTCCATATGGCTTGCAGCTTTTTAAACACATTTTGTTTTTTTCTCCACGCACATTTTGCGAATAATTTATTTTCATGTTCATGGGCTGGCACTTGAACTTCAATTAGCCAGGAAACATTAACGGCGGGGTCTTGGCCAGGCTTTTTCCACACCGCCTTTCCCACCACCACTCATTTAATTAACAGCCATAAAAAATCATAAACCGAATGCGAATATTTCAAATGCATTTTGTTGCATTTTGTTGCATTTTGTTCGGTTAAATTCATTACGCAACCGGCATTGGCTGTTTGTTGGCCGTTTGGGGTGTCTTATGGCATGCGGCATGTGGCATGAGGCATGGGGCGGTGGAAAGTGTGGAAAACTCTTTGGCTATTGAAGCCGATTTTATGACCTCGACTTCATAAAGGCCCGTAACCGTCTTGGTTATCTAACCGAATCGCAATCGCAATAGGAATCGGAATCCATATCCAACTGGTAGTCGAAACTGGAAATTTGCAATTTAAGTGGATGAGAGAAAAAGTTTGCGGCCATTTCTTGCATTTCTTTTGAGCCAAGTTTCCTTGTGGCCAAGGAAGTGTAGCTGCACCTACATACCCTCCCCACTCCCAAGTCCAGTCAAGTCTCCTATGTGCATTGAACTTGACTTTGCTTCGGGTTTCTGGCCAGGCCAAATAAGAAAAAACAGAAGACCTAAAACTGGTTCTGCTCTGCTGATGTTGCAGCTGCAGCCCAGGCCGCAAGCAGTTGGTAGCTTCCATGCACCACCCACCCACCACTCGCACTGCCAACAATTAGCCCAAGCTGTGCGCCTTTTTGCTGCTCCAATTTCTTTTGGTCGCCCGGCCCTCACAGTCTTGGCCAATTCTAGCCAGTGCTGCTGCTGCTCCGAGCCACGTTTTTCCGCCTTGTTGCATGCAACAACACAGCCAGTCAAGGAAGCCGTAAGCGCATATTGCAGGCAACAATTATACAAACTTGTGGCCAAACAGCAATTACAGAAACCATTTAATGAAGCAACCTGCCCCGACACGAAACAAAAAGGAAATGAAAAGGACACTAGGGAGTGGGCACTAGCCCCCAGTTGCTGGAAAAGGATGTATTGATTGCTTCTTTGGGGTATTTGATTCATTAGCCTTACAGTGCGGCCTTACTTTTGAATTTAATACCGGAGTAAATGCACATTTAATAGCTTGTGTCAATTTACAAAATGGCTTCTGATATTTTCAAACTGTAAGCAAAATCCTGGAATGCACAGATACAGATATATGCCTCAGAAAAGATCCAACTTTCATTTGAAATGAAATTCTTAGAGCCCGAGCTCTGGGAAAACACTCTTTTTATTTATTGTTATTTATTTTTGGGCAAGCTCTGGCAATTCCCTGGCAAGGAAAACTCGTAAATAAATATAAAGCCAAAGAAACCAAGGAGCAATAGTAAAATGTAATTTAATCAAACTTTAGCTGGCACAGCAAATATTAAAGTTTCAATTTGAATCTAATGTCAAAACAAACGAATGCCGAAAAACGAGAAACTTTTAGAGCGCCATCGCAGATAGATAGAGTTCTTGAAGTGGTGCGCGAGGACGGTTCCTTTTGGCTCTTAGCGGATCGTAAAAGAATTGTTAACTAGTTTTTCGCAGCACTTTTAAGGCCATAAAATCCGGCAGAGCAAACAGAAACAGAAACGCAAATAGCAACAATTTTTATCGCTGTTTTCTATTGAATTTTAAAACGAATCCAGCGCGTGTCCCAAACTGAAATGAAAAGACACATTTCCCCGAGACCTGGGGAGATGGAGAATCGGAGGAGGAGGAGGCCCAGCCGTTACAGGGGCATCCTGCATCCGGCAAAGTGTTAAATAGAAAGCACATAAAATTTTATGCAACCTACAGTTGGGTGCTCTTCCATATAAAAGTTGTCGGGGACGGGGCGGAGGGCACTGCAGAAAGTGCAGTTCTCGCCTCAGTCGGCCAGGTTACTAGGCCCAAGTGGGCGGAAAAAACGCCCCAAAGAGGGGGGACGGGGCATCAGTCTGATGTCCTTGCTATCCTTTAGCCCTCTGGTAGTGTGCGAGTGTGGCAAAGTTCATAAAAATTCACTCAGGCGCAGTTTTAACGGCCGTTAAATGTTTACGCGGTTGCATTTTTAACGACCGTTGACAGTTCATTTGGGCTTAGCTCGATGGGCTTAGTTAAATGGCTTCCAGCGGCGAGGCGCTAGAGAGACCCGCGAAAAGCCCTAGATCCCAAAATTGAGCCATTCCGTCCACGTTAAAATTGAATTATATTGCATTGAAGTTGGATAAGTTCCTGGTGGTGTCGTTGCCGCTTCTTATCGCAGTCCATCGCGAAATATAAGCCAATGATGCAGCTGGATCTGGTTGCATCACCGCACCAGTCGACTGCAATTGCAATCCCAGTACCAATACCACTATTATTACCAATACCATAATTGGTCTTACGTAAATCGAGAGTGGCAGAAAAGCAATTGAAATCGCCAATCGATGAGTTTAATGGCCATAAAAGCCAAGTTCAACATGTTGACGTGAAAGTGGTTGGCTCAATGAGCAGACCATGTGGCACCATGGCACCATCGCGCAGAATCACTGGCCACAATTGCCCCAAGTTGCACAGAGCGCGTGCTCAACTTGTTTTCTGTTTGCTGTAAATCAACAAGTCTGAGAATAAGCCAGCGTCCAGCCAGATTCCAGTCTGGCTTGGAGCTTCCGTCCAAATGTGGCAGCAACATCTTTGCTGGAAAGTGAAAGTGGGCAGGCGGCTACCAAGATGCAGGTGGACGGGTGGACATATTCGGCTTATTTATGGTTTCGGACGGCATTTCGTATGTAAACCAAAGTTGGTTCAACCCTCGCCGATTTATGAGTTTTTGTGCATTCATAAAAATGAAAATTATCAAACCACTTTGATCGCAAGCGGGTATGAGATCTCCATCATTGCCAGCTTTCCTTACTTGTTTATCGCAAAAATTGCAAAATAAACTGATTCAAAGAGTTTTTATATGAAGATATTACATTTTCGTTAAAGGTATATAACTTGAGAATGGACTGTACTTTAGAAAAGAGTGGTTTGTACCTCGGTTGTACACATAATCTTAGTGGAGCTCAATACTTCATTACCACAGAACTATTCAAGTTAACAAAGAAAACTTTCATTACATAAAATCTTTTAAAAAAAATGTATGGTGATCTTTCAAGCCGATGGGTAAAAATCGAATTTTGACGAAAATATAGTGGCTAAAATATTTTCCAAAATTGTCTTCTGAAAAATGCTTTCTTCTCTTTATTTTAGCTATGGTCTCTGACTGTAATTCTAACTTCTGGTGAAGCCACGGAGACATGGCAGAGGCTGCCTTCCCTGGAAACATTCTCCAGCTATGAGGTAAGGATACTCCATCAAAAACCATAAAAAAAGTAACCACCCAACCCTTGATTACTTGCAGGACATGCAGCGCTACTTTGATCAGCGGAACATGCGCAGCATGCGACACATCGACAATCCCACGGATGACAGCTACTTGGAAGCCTTCAACCAGTACAACGAGCAGCTGGCGGAGCAGTCCCATTCCAGGGTAAAAAGGGAACAAAGGGATGTGCCCACCGCTCCAAGGATGCTGCGCTTCGAGGTGGCAGATGCCGTGGAACCGAGTCCCGAATTGAAGCAGATCCTGCGTCAATATCATGCCAGGGCTCTGATGGAGAATCCTCCCAAGGTTTCGAGTAGCACCACCCAGGCGCCATCAGCGGCTAGTAGCACCACCGTGAAAAGTGTGCGAAACCGAAAACCCCGCCGCCAAAGACGATCCACATTCCCGGGACAGCAGCCGGCAGAGTTTAAAGTCCAAATGATTCCCTTCGAGGAGACTGATGCCCGGGAGCCGGATGCCCTGACAGCCCAGCTGATCAAGAAAGCCCGAACCTTGGACCTCCAAAGTCAGGCTACCAGATCCTCTTCCCTGGGCCAGCAAGTGAAGCCCCAGGTTGGGAAGAAGCAATCCTTTCAGGTAAGAATCCGGAAAACAAAGCGCTCCAAGCGATCGGCTCCTCCTCCGCAAATGATTAAGTTCGAGCTGGCAGATGCCAAGCCCCTGCCCCAGAGATCTGCGAAGCAACTCCATCTCCCAGAGGCACCCACTCTGCTGACCATGGAAACAGAGGCCAAGAACCAGACCCAGACCACCACGCCCTTGCCCCGTTTGGAGGAAAACGACATAATGACGGGAGAGGCCACGGCGGAGACCAAGAGGATGTATGTTTACAAAGAGGCTCCCCACAGTTCCGGGCACTTGAAGACCAAGAAGTCCCTCAGCACCCTCCCCCACGAAGTGCAGAAGGTAATCAGTCATCTGATGAAAGATGGCCATGGCGGAAAGGCCTACGTCAAGTATCTTCCAGCCCAAAAATCCGACTACGAACACTTCAAGGCCAAGTCAGTTCCCTATGGCATTAAGCCCTTGGGTAATTATGTGAAATATGTGAAGCCCACAGATCCGGCTCCAGCCCCCACACCGGCGGTGCAAGTCCACATCCAGCCAGTGCCCGTGGTGGAGCAGCTGCGATATGTCTACAAGCCAGTTTATGCCGTGCCTGCCCCCACCATCGCCCAGCCCATTGTGGTGCAAGATGCTCCGGCCACCAGCAGCGTGGTGGAGGAAGTGCATCACACCTACACGGCCGAGCTGGCGCCTCCGCCCACGCAATCCCTGGATGTCGTAGTGCCTCAGTTCCGACCCTCCAAGCCGGACCCCCTGCTGTCAGAAGCCCCAGCCATTTACGGAAAGCCAGCCGGCCAGGAGCCATACCAATACGAAATCCAACAGGAGGTCTCTCCCCTGATTAAAATCGAGTACCACGCCCCTGCGGACAGCATCAAGGAGCACTACAAGCAGCTGCCGGAGTTCCAGCAACTGTCCACGCTGATTGGCAAGTCGCCGGATGACCAAATCCACGGGCTAACCTACCTCTTGGCCAAGGAGATGCAGGCCAAGATGCAGCGACAGGGCAAGCAGTTGGTGGATCCCCGTCCCCAGGACAGCACTGCGCCCATTCTCTTCCATCCGGCGGTGCAGGCCCCTGCTATTTCGGTGGCACCCACTTTAAAGACTCTTCTGCAGGATCATGGCTCCCTGGGCGTTCAGCCGGGACGACTGATCGGCATGGCCAAGACCAAGCAGTACGTACCCATCATCGAGCCGGGAAACAACGATGTGAAGGAGTTACCGGCCGTTCCAGCCAAGCTGCCCACCCCCAGCTCTTACATCGACTACACCCACGGCCATGGCCTTTCCAACGGCTATGAGGGCGTGGCCGATGTGGAGGAGCCAGTGACCACGGTGGAGCATGTGGTGCACCATCCCACGGTGGCCACGCTGCATCCACATCCGCATCAGCACCACCTGCACGAGCCCAGCCACAATCTGGTGGCCACCGTCCTGCCGGCCGAGCTGGATGCCGACAAGGGTGTGAAAGGATTGCACTTTGTGCACGACCAGGACGATAAGTCGGTGAGTTTTTGGGAATCGTAGATTTAATCACGTTTTAATGGGCAGTACAGTTAGAACTCGATAAGAAGAACAAATTGAAGCAAGTCCTTCAAGAAGGACGTCCTCTCACCTGCCATCCAATTAAAGTCCATCTTATTGAATCCATACTGTGCTGGTTAATATTGGAAAGTGTTCCTGCCGCAGTCGGGTTGCGGGGGTGGAATATGCACTTAAATTAAAGCATACCTTGGGGCGCTCCACAGAAGGCTCGGTGCTCCCGAAAGCGTGCCCCATTGATTGGCATTGGCGTAGGCAAAAACACAATCAACATAAATAAGGGGGGAGACTTCTGCGCCCGTGGCAGAGGGGGGGCTGTTGCCACAATCACAATCACCAGCACAAGTACAAACTCAAACAAGCCGGGACGTGGATGCAGTAGACACTGCACGACACTGCCGCAGTCACAACAATAGAATACCCTGCAGCAGGACTTTCCCCCTTTTGGTCCTTTGGCACTGCCCCGCCTTCTGCCCTCCGCCCTCCCCCCGAAAACTTGGCTAGTCTGTGTGCAATTCAGTTTGATTGCCGATCCATGTCTCGCCGGTAATGCACTTAATCGAATAATTTTCAAGTTCGACAAGCATTTTCAATGTCGTTAGCCAGGCCCCGAGCACCCTCTACCTCCCTACTGCCCCATCCTGCTGGCTGAATGAGTATATAGTATATATCCTTATGCATGTACGTGTATATATTGAGTGTCTGAAGACCCTTGTGCCATATCGTCTGCTACCTGGCAACACAGCCACAAAAGCGATGCAAACGACTTCGCTTTTCATTACTATACTTCACCCATCCAGGACACAGAACGCAGGGATAGCTGGGATGGCGGTCTGTGTGTGCATTTTGGGGCGCTGTCTGGACCAATTGATATAGATATATAGTCGCATGGCAGCAGTGCCGATGCGATTCAATTCGATATAGATTCATTTGGCTAACCACAAGCACTTGGAGCGTGTGCCGAGAAAGTGCTTCACTCCATGCGTCTTGGAATTAACATTTTTTTACCTCCCATGGCTGGCTGGAAAAGAAAAAGTTTTCACCTTCGCGGGGGTGGTTCAAGGAGTCCTGCATTTAATTTATCTGTATTTCTTTAGCGAACCGCAAGGCAAAGAGTTTGGGAAGCGGCGGTTCTTTGTGCTCAGCCAGGCAAAAGGCCACAGGAAAGTATCTTCAAGACTGTCAAGGGGGTGTGGGTGTTTGGCTGGAAGCGACCAGACATACCTGGGGCGGGGAAATTAAAGGGAGTTAGCAAGGATAGAGGATAAAAACTTGCAACAAAGTATCACTTTTTTAAAAGCGAATATTTGTTAAATGTCATTAATATCTTAAAGCTCTAAAGTTACATAGGACTTGGGAATAGTTTCTTAAGAGATTGGCTAGAGTCTCAGAGCCTACTGGGCCAGTTATTTCATAATTTGATTTAAGCCCCAAAGAAATACAAGATACACCCTAGGATTACTAATACGCCGCGCATTATATTGTACTTATAAAAAATGAAAAATACAAATTACTCGTAAAACAACTTGGCTGCCGTGATGCAACCATCACGAGTACTCCTCTCACTTCATTTCGGGACAAGCTATTTGGTAGACGAACTGCACCAGAGTGCGCGTGGGCCGTCCGGTCATCCGTTTCGCGGTAAGATACGGCACCAGCCCGTACTTGGTGAGAAGCCCTGTGCCGCGGGTATCCAGATGAGCCCAATCCAAGCAGGGCACCAGCTCGTGAAGGATGGCAGCCGCCAGGCAGGATGAAGCCAGGCCGCGGCCATTGTTGCTCAAATCGAAGGAGCGCTCATCGGTGACCTGCTTCTTGTAGTAGTGCCACAGGGGAAGACGCCACAACCGATCGCCGGAGATGGCACCGGCGCGCTGGAACTGCTTCCAGATGTAGTGCGAGTTGGAGAAGATGCCAGTAGCACCGCCACCGAAGGCCTTCTTGACGCCGGTATTGAGGGTGGCGATATCGACGACCAGACGGGGCAAATAGGTCTTCTGCCCGTACAATAGGGCGTCGGCGAGCACCACCACGCCGGCCTTGTCCAGGTCACGCACGGCCATTGTTTTGCCATTGAGGAGCGTGATCACGTCGCCAGGCTTGGCCGACATGCCAGAGGGCATGTTCTCGCACAGGGGAATAACGCAAGTGACATTGATGGGCAGGGACAGGGCGGCGACGCAGCGCATCATGGCCACCACGGCGGCAGCGCCGGACATGGAGCCACGGTATTCGTCCATACCCTTGCAAGGGCGCAGGTTGATGGCGCCGGAATTGAAGGTGATTCCCTTGCCCACAAACAGGATGGGCTTGTCCTCGGGAACGGTGCCGCAGTAGCTGATCTCGAGGAATACCGGCGGCTCGCAACTGCCCTTGGCGATCATGAGGAAGGCGTTCAATCGCTGCGTCTCGATCCAGTCCATGGTGCGCACCTCGACACTGATGCCGCACGGGCAGAGGGCGTCCACCGCGGCCTGGGCGAACAGGGTGGGGGTCATGCAGTTGGAGGGGGCATCGCTGACGCGTCGGGCCAGGTTCTGGGCTTCGGCCTTGAAGATGCCGCGCGTCCAGCCCTCATTATCGGACGAGTCGAACAGCTCCAGTTGCGGTACCATGGGCTTGTTGGCCTTGGAGAGGTTATCGGGGAACCGCCAGACGGCCAGCTGAGAGCCTTCGGCCGCCTGTTCCGCATAGTCCATGCCATCAACCGAGACCAGACCAACGCCCTGGCGCTGCAGGGCCCGTGCACCCACTCCGGCCGCCACGCGGACAAACTCCATGCCCTCGTCAATCATTTCCAGCTCGTTGAAACCGATGCCTTCGAGACCCACTCCCACAACGGCCACCGAAGCAAATTCATTGTCGATGTTGCTGAAAACCTTGCCGCGTCCGAGGCGGCCGTCCAGGCGGGTCTCGCAGATCACCTGCATCAGCTTCCCGTCAGTTCGGTTGTCAATCTTTTGGCCGGCCGGAGTCAGCTTGGGGTCCTTGTCCCCCTCCTTCTGATAGAGACCGACCACCACGCCCTTGGTGAGGGCCGAATGCTCGCCACAGCCGCTGGTGAAACGTACGCCGATCTTTCCCAGGTTTTGGGGCTGGCACAGGACACGCACTGTCTTCAGAGAGCTCTGGAACTGACGTACCGACTTCATCCTGCTGCTAGTTGAGGTTTTGTGGCTATTTGCTTTTTATGTATGGGTTTTGCTGTTTGGCTATCGTACTTGACGCTTCGTTATTTCGTTAAAACACGGTATTACCTAATTTCGAGTCCAAAATACAATTTTTTTTACACGTACACTGAAAACTTATAAATTTTGTGGTAAAAACAAGTCCGTCTGATAGACTAATAAAAATTTATATTAATACCAAAAGTATAGTCAGTAAAGTACAAACGAAATAAAAAAAAAAAAAGTAGACGGATAATTTTTCTGGGGACTTTTTAAAACGAACTCTGTTCTTTACCGGCGTACGAATAAAATTATACTGAACATACCGGACCAGCTCCTCTACAAGTCGATCTGTCAGCTGTCAGATTTTGAGTTAACATTTCAAGGAGTACCTGATTGGGGTTTTAGGATGTAGAGTTTGTTAGAATTTTGTGAGTGATTCCCGGACTCTATATTAGTGGTAATTTAGCAAAGAGTACCCACTGCATATCATTTCTTTGATAACCCGAATCCTTTAGGTTTTTATTGCCAATACCATTGACGATGTGGAAAAATGTTTTCCAAAGACTTTGTATTTTGTATTTAAGAGGAAAACAACTTTATTTGCCAATAAGAAGAACAGCCTTTCTACCATTCACACTGTCAATCGCCTTAAAATTGTTTTCGATTTGAGGCAAAGTGTCTCGCTTTTTATTCGATTCTAAAACGAGAGACAGGGCCGAAGACGGGTGGATGGTGAAAAGCTGATTACATTTTATTTATTGGCGTCACCGAATTGCAATGGGCGGATGGAGGGCGGAGGGCGGAGGAGGATATCTGGCATCTCTCCGGTCAAGTATCCAAGTATCCGACTTTTGCGTTAATGCGCATTAAGCTCGTTTTCCGGAATGCAACAACGCCAGGCAAGGATCAGATCCGCCAAACAAGCAACCGACCAGCCGGCCATCCAACCAGCCAACCAACCAACCAGCCCAGTAAACAAGGAGCCAGTTGGAGAAACTGGAAATGGCCAGAACAGGGAGAGAGCCTGGTCGGAAGCTGGTGCTGAAGCACACATTGTTTTACTGCCGTTTAGCATGATTTTTAATAGGCTTTTGCCTTGTTCCTGTCGGAGTTGTCGTCATCGGACTAATCCTCCCCCTTGTGCTTCGGTCCGGTTTGTTAAGTCCCCCTCCCTTCATCCCCTTTCAAAGCGACGCCTGATGGTCCTGATGGCGGGTGAGAGCAGGATACCAGGATACAGGACATTGTTCGCCTGGTCCTCAGTGTGATGTCCCTGGTCCGTTCAACTCTGACAGCCAAACGACACTTGTTAGGCTCAAGTTTAGGTTTAGGTGGATGTTATGGCCGCTTTTGCAGCGCCGACAAGGGGGGATGCAGAGGGGCGTTGAAAATCCGCCCAAATGGGGGCCCAACATGCCGTTGCAATGCTCGTCATGGGACTTGTTTGACGGCATCTGCTGCTGCTCCTGCCCCTACACCACCGGCTACTGCTCGTGCTCTTTTTGGTCCTGTTCCTGTTCCTGCTCCTGGTGCTGGTGCTGCTCTTTCTAACGTGTGCGACATGGTCTGATTTTTCGGGCATTTGTCATTTTATTGTGGTCGAAATGGTTGGTAATGGTCGTCACTCAGTCCCGGAGAATCCAGACAGTCTTACATTGATATAAGGGATGACTTGGGGCATCTTTTAGTCTCAAACTTTTGGTTGAATCTTATTTTGAAAGCCACTTAGTTCTAAGTTGAAGTTACATCTAAGCCCCATCATTCATCAATTCCTCTTAAGGATGCCTCACTGTACTTGGTTTGCTTTATTTGTGTGTTTGCTTGCCATCTGCAGGTGCAATATTTTTGGGTTCCCACTCACATATTTTAATTTCATTTTTATATCAACCCTTTTCCCCCTCCGCCGGCTTGTTTTCTTAGCCCATCCCCCTCACTTCTTGGCCAAAAATGGTTTTGGGCGCCACAGCTACCATATAACATATATATATGTTTTTTTGGGCCAAGTGTTGAAAAGAGGCTGCCAGGGATTTAAGTTTCATTTAATGGAGCCCTCGAACATATGTTTTTGGGACTGTAAGTTCTGTGTTCCGGCATTGAAAATCACTTGGACTCAGCCAGAAGGTCCAAGGGTTTCTCTAGAAGCTTTTATGGCCTAAAAGGTTACCCTCCTGGTTCTTTGGGGCATGTGTTGCTAATGTGTTTCGGGTTTTCCTGTCGTGCAATTTATGGATTTTCACTTATTCTATTTTAAAATTTAAGAAAATTTGCAAGCCAGTTGAAAAATATATGTGTAAACTGGTTAGGGAGGTGCTGCCTCAGCACATCTGACCCGATAGTTGACTTTAAATTAGCTTCACTTCATTCGCTATCCATAATAAACCACATCCACCCAAGCCCACAACTCCAACAGCTAATATCGCAGAGAAAAAAGTGTATGTGGTAGGGCGTTCTGCCCATCCTGTTGGTGGGTCTGGGTCCTGTTCGTATCCCTATTCCTATTCGTATTGCCATTCGTATTCCTATTCCTATTCCAATGATGTTTGCAGCGTATTGACAGTCACATTCGCATAAAAATCACGTAGTTTGACATTTTTCTTGCTGCTCTGCCATTTCGTTAGATGGATTTTTTGTGCAGGTCCGATTCGCCCAGGCCAGGATGAAAGTGTAGGAGCACCCCAGCTCAGCCCAGCATAGTCGGGAGTAGAAGTAGCAGCAGCTGTCACGCAATCAGCCCGAGAGCAGAGCCAACAAACTGATAACTCAATTTTGGTTAGAGATGCCTGGCCAAGCTCTGAAACGAAAATTGCTAACAAGCGAGCCATAAAAAGTGTGGGTGCTGGTGTGGGTCCTGGTGGTTGCATTTAAAATTTTTACCCACTTTCCACTTTAGCCAGCGCATTTTCCGGCACTCACCTGTAAATTATACAACAATTTTCGTAGGAGGTCCGGTGGTCCGTTGGTCCGCAGGTCCGTTCCTCTAATCATCGTACTGCTCTTTTTCGAAACTGCTCCTCCAGGGCTGTCATAATTGCGTGGCCAAAAGTTTCATACACAGAAACAAAAAGCAACACTCAAAAAATATATATTTTTTTATAACAAAGGAATAGTCCGTAGGTAACCTTTTCCATTCAGATCTACCAGAGACTTTCCGCTTAAAATATATAAAAAATCTTGGCTAGCAAACTGATGATATTTTATTTTCAATGCACCTTCAATTGTGTCAATGGCTGCCGTGTGGCATCAACGAGCCCAGGACATTCATTTGCCTGACGAAAGCTGTTGAACACGTTCCATTTGAAGGGGATTCACACGCCTGCCAAAGCCTCTCCGCCTCCCAAAAAACACGCCCACCCAGCACAGACACCCACACATGAAAGTGAAGCCCTGAACGCATTACATTGTAAAATTGGTTTTTGTAAATTGTTTGGACACAACATTTATTTCCATTTAAATGCGATTTGCCTCGACTCGGTGCTGACCATCGCCAGCTCTCCCAACTCTTGTTCAATTTTAAATGAGCATGCAGCTGCAGCTGCCACATAAGCCTGCCTCCTTCCACAGTGCCGGACCGGACAGACCCCTTTGCCGCTTCTGCAGATTCTCTGGCTGGGTGTCCCTTGAGGTTTTTGGGTTTCGGTACGAGGTGTTTGCAGCGCTTAAACGAATTGTGTGAATAATAAACGCAACACACTGGGCAAAGGCATCTGGAGCTGGAATCGAGGCACACGAGACCATGGTTAGAGGGGGCATGCCAGCTTTAGTTACCCAACAAGGATTAGCGTTATGGCACTGGCGGGAAAGGGAGTCCGGGCTTCGGAATCCTGAATCCTTTCCGGCTGAGTGCAAATCATGAGCTAATTGAAGAGGGTAGCTAATGCAGCGCTTTGAATGGCTAAGAATCGGCTTAGCAGAGTTGGGAGTGGAATTTAATTTTTATAAATTTCTATACCTCACAGGGGTGATGGATGTAAAAACGATACACTTTCAAGGACATCAGAGTGCCAACAATTGTCTTGCCCAACCGCAAATGATCAACTCTTCCTTGACATTTGAACCGCAGAAGTATGACAGCCCGCAACAAATCGAATTATGTGGAAAATCACAACAAAATCAAGTCGGGCAATGATTGGAGACTCGCCCACCGCAGTTAATGAACTTCCTGACCCCCTCGGGTGGCCGCAGGGGTTAACCACAAGGGCTGTGGCAAGGTGGTGTAGGGAAGGGCATACTGTTTGAGGAGAATAGGGTTAAGGCCAGGCCAGCCCAACCAACACCAACACCTCCACCGCCGCGGGCTAAACAAAAGGCAAAAACATTTTAATGAGCGCGGATGAGATGACAAAGCCAAGGGGAAGCCGAGTGGTAGGAGGGAGGGGCGTTGAAAACAATGCTGATTACATGAAAATTAAAAGAAATAAAAGTCAGCCAACACCAACGCCTTGGATGTCCAATGTCAAAGGCATTGCTCGTTACGCCCCCAAGCCCCTTCAAGGAGCTTCCGCCGGGCCGAGAGTGCCATGAGCTGGGAGGGTTTTGGAGAATTTTCGCATTAAGTTACCAGAAGAGTTGTGCTCCCCCCGGGCTTATTGCTTTTAGCAATGAAAAGAAAGTTGTGAGCTGGCCGGCATGCCAATTCGGACATAGTTCGGCCATCGGATCGCTTCCTCCTCACAACTAAACGAACTCACGTACTTCTTGCCTCAAATTGCATTTTGCACTCGATTCGCTGCACAATCCGCTGAAAGCCAATGTCCTGGCGAAAATGCCTTAAATGCAAAAATAAAAAAGTGTCCCCCCCCCCCCACAAAAAAAGCACTTTTGTCATATTTGGCCAAGCTTTTACCTTCCCATTGACATCTATCTTATTTATCCATCCATCGAAGTCCAAATCCAATGGCGACGGGGCACAAAAAAATGGCCACGTCATCGGGACTCACGGTAGACTGTCCCGGGTCCTGTTCAATATGGTACGTGATCAGATTCGGGATTCCAGTCGGCTTGACTTGCCAGGACCGCCCTGGACGGGGCTCTCGATACTTTCAGTACAAACGTTTCCCAGAATCTGCATTGTAATTATGTGCACTTTAATCAAATCAAGTTGTAATGAAATTCCAAACTGCAGAGCCTTGCAGTAAATTTTTACATCTTGTCTGCAGAGCCACCAGGCACCAAATAATTTGCATATTCCCCCCACGGTTGCGGTTTATTTGAATTCTCTTTCTATATTTTTTCCCTTGATGTATGCTTCCTGGAGGGAGGGGAGACCCAGTCGGGTATATTGTTGCAATCTATTAACATTTTTTTTCTATAACCGCGCTGTTAATGAAGGACTCGGGACGCCCCCATCCGTCGGAACAATTCAGAAATATTTTTTGCATTTCATTAGTGAATGGAGAAAGGAGAAATTAAGTGCAAATGTTGGCAAATTGCTGGAGCAAAGAATTTATTAATTATGATTAACGCTGTGGCGGAAAGTAAATTGATTTTCATTTCAGTCAAAGGCAAGTGACTTCTTCCTGGGCCTGGCCTGCCCTTGCCTGGCAAGAACTTGGTAAAACAAATGTCAATCAGGCCTGTAATCAAAAGGAGCTAACACCACCTCGCCAAGTCTATAAATTTTCTAAAGCTCGCCGAAAACTTTTGTTCTGTCACACGGAATAACATTTCCCTTCGGCAAAGTGAAATCTAGTCAACAATGTAACTTAATTAAACTTAATTTACAACTCATTAACATATCAAAAAGTTTGCCACGCCCCCCACTTCTGGCACTCCGAGAGTGCCGGTACTTCTGGGCACAAATCTTCGGGCCAGGCCATAAAAACCGCAAAAGCAGCCCAAAACATGTAGCGAAAGTTGCCAACAATTGTCGTCGAAAGCGTCGGCAACGAGATCCTGAACATTTGAATGAGCGGAAACGGAAACGCACACCCCCAACCAACACACATCCCTACATACACACTTCCCCTAGAATTCCACTTATTTTATTTTATTTTTCATTTCGCTGCGAAATACTTACAATAAAAAGGCAAAACCAAAATTGTTCACGACACAACAAAACGAAATCTACGCTGCATACAGAATGTCACATTTGAATTTTGGGCGAGATGGGGGTAACTGATCAGGGGGCTTGGGACTTGTCAGGGGCGGGGGTGGCATTGTTGGAAATATATATATTTGTAAAGAAAAAGCTGCTCTTGTGCCATATATTGTTGCAAATTTCATTACGCACGCGCCTCCTGCCTCGATACAATTTACAATCGCATGCATAACAAACTGAGCCGTGCGAGTGACAGACAGGCAGGCGGGTAAGGATGGTGACCCCCTCCAAGTCAGCACCAATGCTTTGTTTTGGCCCCCTTTTTTGGTCTGATTCCCTTGCCCCACCCTCGGCCCTATCCACTGTCCAATCATCATCAGATACTCTGCCTTCGCCGAAACACTTCCACTTCCACTCGATTGCCTCGATTTCGAACTGATTTCCACGTATTGGGAAAGTAATGTTGAATTGAATTTTACAAATTTTTTCGACTTCGAGCTTAGACATTTTTTGTTTAATTTATCATTGTATTATATTGGTTCTAAGACAGCTATGTTTTGTTTCCATAAATTATAATAACTCCATTCAATTCTATGATTTTCTAAGCAGTTAAAGAGCAGTTACATGTTTCCCCAAAAACTCTGAAGAAATCTGCAGTAATGGCCCAGAAGTACCTAGAGTATACCCCATTTAACCAAATCAAACTCTATATTTTCATTTTGAGTTTGCCTGCAAGTGTCTCCTGGCAATGCAACATCGCATTTTCCAGTTGTCGCCGCCTTCTGTCTTCACTGTACATGACAGTGTGCTTAATGCATTTTGCAACGCATACTTTTCAGCATGCGCACGAATTCTCGGCGCCAGAAAATATGCATATGGGCGGGGGAGTGGGTTGGTTGACTGGCTGACTGGGTGGCTAGATGGGTGCTATGGCCAAAATCCGAATTGCAACATATCGGTTTAGTGAACAATCTAACGATAATATATACGAGTAACTTATTTACCAACTTTCCAATCTGCCTCCGGGTATTTCGTTGCAGCTGCAGGAGTATGCCTCAAAGTATGCGTTCGGTTATCGCATACGTGATTTCCATACCGGCAACGATTTTGGCCACAAGCAGAACCGGGACTTGCACGGCGTGACACGCGGCCAGTACCACATTTTATTGCCGGACGGACGGATCCAGAACGTGATATACCACGCCGACGACTCGGGCTTCCACGCGGATGTCAGCTTCGAGAGCGGCGCCAAGCACTGAGTCAGATGTTGGGAGATGTTGGGAATAAAAGTGCGACCTAATGTGCAATCTAGAGTCTAAGCCAGAATAGTTCAGTTTCGGCCAATCACAGTTCTTGTTAAAACACTAAACTTAGATGTAAGCAATTTCCATCTCATTTATGGTTATTGAGCGAGAGCTCAAATTAGTTTAAGCTCATAAAAAATGCAAATTTAAATTAAGAAACCAATGCAATAATGCATGCAAACAATGCCAACCAATGTGTTTAATCGATGTGCAATAAAGTGAAATCAATAAATTACATACAACATTGGCAGTCTCCGAACAGTCTCTGTCCGGCTGGGACTGGACGGCAGGAGGCCTCTGACAAATTGAGGCAACTTTCCACAAGGCAGCGTGTAAAATTCGAGATGAAACCTTCGAATTGGCAGATGAGCTCGACGTATTTTTTTGTTCCGTTCATTCCGTTTGCCTTTCGTCCATAATTGACTTTAAATGTTCGTTATTGTGCGTTTAACGCACAACCTGAGCAATTATTCAAGCCTTGCCAAGTGACCTTTCGCTTCCGCTTGGCCTTTTTCTGATTTCAGATGTCGGATTTCTGATTTCAGTTTCATTTTTTGTGGCTCCGTTTCGGTTATTGTTATTATTGCTCTTCTATGGCTCTTGTTTGGCTTTAATTAAAATTGTAGCAAAATTTCTTCTTGCGATCTTCGCCCATCCACTTATCCATTTATCATCGGACGAAGGTCAAGGTGTTGCTTGTGTTTCTTGTGGATCTGGCTCTGACTCTTGCTCTTGGCAATTTGTATTGGACTTGCACTCCAAAAATTGTACTTTAATTAATTTGCCTGGTTGGAAAATCGATCGCAATGATTTTTTTATGCCCCATCATCACCGTCATGATCATCAATGTTGGCTGTAATCATCACCCCGGCAACATCACGTACTTGGCCCGAGAGTCCGGGCCATTGGCTTCCAGTTTCGATGTCATCGCAGATACAGATACGCAGATGCAGATACAGGTTAGAAGGCGAAAAAAAACCGCAATCACATGTGCTACCTCTGCTACCATTTAAAGTTCAATGTTGCCAACAATTGTAGAAACAAATTCGAGTCTCAGTTACTTCTGTTGTTCAGGTTGTTTCTGTCGCTGTTGGCCAATTTGCTTGCCACTTTCCGGCTCCGCACCTTTAAATTGCTTTTGGCATTATTCTCTGTATTTGTTCTGTTTTTTTTTTTGTACATTTTGCTTTTGCATTTTTGTGTTTTTAAGGCTGTGCGGATTTTCATGACGAACTCATGCAGAGCTCATTAACTAATTTAAGTGGCAAGCTCCAACAGTGGGCGCCATCAGTTTTCGGCACTTCCAAAACGTATTCATAGTTTCCCCAGAAAAATGATTCCTTCTGCTGAATTAATCAAAAGAGCTTAACGAACTATTTGCGAGAATTTCTTATTATATATTCGGTGAGGGAGTGCCTCATTATCATAATTAATTCATCAACTTTTTGCTGCCACTATGCAATAAACAATTTGGAACATGATCTTTTTAAGCTTTTAATTTTTTCGATACTTTAATTGTTTTGACATTCAAAGGTATGAAAATGATTTGTTTTTTTCGAGTTCCGAGTCACTTTCAGAAGACCCAAAAAAAAAGATGTTGAGAAGAGACGTTCTCCTTCTAAGACATTTTGGCTTTTTGGATGGCCTGGCCAAGTTGGTGGGTAACTTGATTGACATTAATTGCCATCGCGACCGGGCCAAGAGATGCACACACATCGCTCACATCACTGCACTTGTTATGACTCTGTCTGATTTCTGTTTTTTTCTGTTTTTAATTCACTTGGCAATAAGGCAATTCGCGAGTTAATTAAAACAAAAGTTGAAAAGAATGCACAATTTTGACAAGATTTATGTGGGGTGACCTCAAAAATGGTATGAATTCGGTGGGGCAATCCATGAGAACGAAGTGCATTATAATTATGGTATTATATATAAATCAGCGCATTAGTCGTGGCAAAAAAGTCCAAAATAAAAGAAGAATCGTTGAGGGAAAATTATACTTCACGCCCACGCCCTCGCGAGTCGCGACTCTCGAAACTCTGAGACCAAGCCCATTCGCAATTCTCAGGCTGCATGTGAAGCCCAAAATAATAAGAAAAAAATAAAAACTAAAAAAAAAGATGGCCAAGAACTCGGGAGGCAGGAGGAACGAGCCGAGTTGAAGTTTTTGGCGACGATAATAAAATCCCATTTAAGTTTGACGATAAGTTTTGACCATTAGTCGCTTGCCAGAGGCTCTGCGGCTCTACGGCTCTACGGTTGTGAGTCTCCGAGGGGGCTGTCATTGCAAGTTAAATGCTTTGGATTTTCTCTTTACTTTTCAGTTTTTTTTTTCTCCTGGATTTCAGTTTTGGTAGCAGCAAGTTATGGAGCCAACTTGGTGCGCCTCACATTGCAATTGATAAGCGATGAGGGCTCTGCCTATGGGCGTGGCGCGGCTAATGCGTTGCCAGAACTTGGCTAAATGCTGTCGCCTACTGTTTTTGATAAATGTTCAACCGAATTTATCTCCTGGTGATCAAAGTGTGTGAACATTTGGCAGCCAAAATTCTGGCACGGAAGTTGCGGTTCAATTTCCACACGAGGAAGTGGTCGAGGAAGCTGATTTTTTAACAGTAATATTAACTTTTTAAATCAAATTTAACTTGATGCTTGAATTTATTTCCTATTAATAACTATTTTTTTTTACACAGCTTTAATCGTAATACATGGCGTATGATTGATTTTAATAACATGGCGTCAAAATGGCGTCTGATGGATTTTAATCAATCATACAGTACAGTATGCAGTTTTATAAATCACTGTTTTTCACAAAAGTATGTTTAAATATTTTTTAAACTTAGCCTTTACATGATTTTAATTTCAACCTTTTATATTTTAAGACAAAGAGGTGCACATATGTGGTATGATTAATATCTTTGAAGACTGTGATTAATCATACGCCCCGTTGCCATTTAAAATTCATTGATCCTCTGATATTCTAGTTTGAAATAAAAACTAATCTTGTTCAAAATGCAAATAAATTCCCCTTAATTATGTGAAATTATTTGCAATTAAATTGATTGTAAAACCTTTCTAAATAAGATGTAACCAGCGATAGTTGTTTTCTTGCATTTGGCCACCAAGGGAGCCTAGAATGTATCTGTATCTGTAGGTGCACCCTTTGCAGGACTTAGATAAGCAACAAGAAAAAAAAACATTAAACACGTAAACAAGTCAGTCCAGGTTACGGCTCAATCGCTCAAGATCCCGGGAGCAGAGGAATTTCCCTCTAGCTGGCTAAATAAAAATTAACAAGGATAAATGATGCGAGGATGTCAGACAATGCGGGTAATTGTTCAGCAACCTCCTCCACTGTCTCCCAGTGTGTGTGTGTGTGTGAGTGTAAATTGATTAAATGCGAAATTGGAATATGCAAATTCGAATGCAGCCCTGACATACACAAGCCCAGATACAAATATATATGTATCTGGGGGATACAAGAAACCGGGACTCGAAGTGGGCGTGGTCGAAAGACGGAGGGCGTGTGCTAGGATGTGATTTATGTTAGGTGCAAAGTTTTCCACAACTTTTTCCTCCACTTCGTCGCCAGCCTTATTATTTTTTGCACATTTCTTTCCCTTTTTGGGTGCAATGAACGGAAGTGCAAAAGATGACGATGACAATGAGAGGAGAGAGAGATGGATGCACAGCTCCAGAAAGAGACAGAAAAAAGGTGAGACGAGAGGCAAGGCCGGAGGAGGAGGAGAGGGTGCAAAAAATTCGCTTAATTTGTCTCAAGAAAAGCCAAGCGCATGAAAATTTCCATTAAGAAAAATGGTGGCAAGTGTGGCAAGTGACAGCGAAAGCTCGACGAAAGCTAGCCAGAAGAAAAACTTATCACAGTTCCGTGGCGGAATAATGAGAGCAATCAACAGGAAACTCCGGCAAAGAGATCAAATCAAATCAGGGGCAAGTGCCAAAGGAGATTGCAGTAATGAATGCAGCGCAAAAAAAGTTCCCAACTTGCAGAAATTATCATAAGGCAACAACTTTATTAATGAGAATCGCTCAAAGTAATCACCTGTCACCTGGTAAGGAATTTTCCCAGAGAACTATTTCCAGGCAACTACTCCATGTAAGTGGCCTGTCATTTTTCATCAAAATCGCACCAAAAGGCACGATCGCGGGGAAATGCCAAGCAAATCGAACGACATTTGATGCGCCTCCACCGCCGGTCTATCAGAAACTTTATTTAAGCCATCAGAAGTCCAAGACATTTACTCTATAAATAGCAAATAACAAAAAAAAAAAGATTCCGAAAAAAATGCAAATCATCCAGCGCGTCTGGACCCGAAATAAAACAAAAAAACACGATCGCCAAAACATCGACCACTTCTCACACCAAATCCAGCAACAAAACAAGCCACAGAGCCAACCAAAGCCACCGCAGCCACATCAGAAGCTGTAATAACACCAGTTTGCAACAATAGCTCTAGCTGCAACAGCAACAGCAACATTCATTGCTGGTGGCAATAAAATGCGGCAATTACATAGTTGGCTATTCTAATTCACTCATTTTTAGCTTGAAAGAGGTGCGCCTTTGCCGCGGCGTGGAATGTCTTTTGGTTCTACTCTGGTGCTGCAGCAGAATAACCTGCAACAGCAACAGCAGCAGCAGCAACCATCAACAGGTGATTCGCCTGAATGTTGCACGAAATGGGCAAAAAAAATTCGAAGAAAAATCATTTTAAATGCTTCTTCTGCTGCAGAATTTGAGTCTGTTCTTTTAAATGTTAATTTTTTTTCTTTGCATTTTGCATTTTGTTGTTTTTTGCTTTTTCTGTTGCCTGCAACAATTCAATAAACTGCAACAAAGCCAACTTTAAAATGTCAACAGCTATGAGCCAACGAAAAAAAAATTTAAATAAAATTTGAAGTATTGGAAGCCCACGAGATGTTTGAGTAAGTTTTGCTTCCGTTTCGCTTGAAGCTCTCAAGTGTCCACTTGATGAATTAGGCGGGAAATTTGCAAAACTTTATTGCCTTGGACATTTTGAAAAATGATCGAAAATTGAACAAAACTGAAAAGTGCAACAAACGGCAGCAACAGCAGCAGCAGCTGCCAAGGCGATGACAACGAAACAAAAGTTTTCGGCCACCAAATGTTGCCCAATTGATGTCAAGTTATATATTGTTGAAATGAATCAAAAGAAAATTTTGAAATATTACTTGCACTTGGGAATTATATAAAAATTCGCCCCATCATATTGCTCTAATTACTTTTTTTTTTTTTTTCATTTGGATGAAATATTTTCGTAATCGCAGCTACCAGCAAATGCACTTAATAAATTCAATAGCGGCTCAAAGAAATTTTAATGTGGATCGGAGTGTGGGACTCGAGTCTCGGTGGTGTGTTGCCCCCAATTGTTGATATTGTGGGGTATTATGTTGTTAAGACAGTTTTGACAGTACGAAGATGTGCGTGAATATGTGTGTGTAGTGTAGTGCACTTATACATGTTCACCGTTCAAGTGTCACGGAAATCAAAAGTTAAAAGTAACCAAAAAGTTGTTCAATTACTTTTCGTACACTGACGATCGATGGAGGTCCATGGGAAGCTGGCAGAAGCAGGTGTAAGATGGGTGATTTGATAGGGTACACATGTTTCGGTTGTTGGCAAGATACACTGGGAAAAATATTAATAAAAATATAAATAAATAAATAATAACGATATATAAGTAATTTTTTATAGATTACAATTTTTCTTATATGCTTATAATATTTATAACTAGAGAAAGTGTAGGCTTTTTAATCGGATTCTCTACTGACTTGTTTCAATGGCTTCTGAAAAAGTACCCAAAAGTATGCAACCAAATATTATTTAAAGAATATTAAAGTGGCAGTGAAGGGTACCGGGTATCATATGATCGAGAAACTCTAATAAAGATTTTCTTACTTGATTCCTCTTCAATCAAACCCTTAAATAATATTTCTCTCTCTGCATCTTTATATCTAATTTTAATATTCCGCACACGCACACACATCATCACCTCGAAAGTGGTCTATAAAAATGTGAAGAAACTTTGAAATCAGTCATCAAAAATAGATTGCTTTTAATTGTTATTTAATCTCGAAGTTCGGAGGGTAAAAAATATGATATTCCCAAGGTTAATTGGTTTGGGACTTTGATGTCTGACGGAAGGAAGGAGCCCAACCACAAGACCCTCGACACACGTCCGTGTTGTCGAGCCTTGTGCAACAACAACAACGGCGGCCAATACTTGGTAGATAAGTTTTAGGTTTTTCGGCTCTTTGGCATGAGCCTCACGTCATAGATTGCATTTTGGCCAAAAAGGTGGTGTGGTGGCAGTGGTGCCTGGTGGTTGTAGGAAATTGGGACGCCACATGAACACGTTTGCAGCTTGTGCAATTTTCACTGGCAGCCGCATCACGTTTTTCTCGCCTCTCCGAAAACTTATTCTTTGGGGTTCTTCTCGGCTGCTTTCCCAAAAAGCCAAACAGAAACCAAAAAAAGCAAAAAAAAATAAAAATATAAAAGAATAAATTTCAAAAAAAGGGCTCTTGATATCTTGGGGACCGAAAACTGAAACTATCTGACATTCCCAGTGACATTTTCGTCTCGATTTCAGCTGCATTGCCCGAGGGTCGAACTTCATAAGAAAAAAAATGAGAAACAACAAACAGAAACTTAAATATCAAATTTTGGCCGTCTTTTTTTGGCCAACTACAATATTTAATGAAGTCATTTGGGGCGTTGCAGAGTTGTGTTTTTTTTTGGCTGGAGGTCTTACATCCGCCTGAGACAACTAGCTTCATCATCTTGGCCGTTAAATTCATTTATCAACTTGTTGTTGTTCATCAACGTAATGATCGTGTTCAATTGTTTGCAGGTTGCCGCTTGGCGGCGATGATCTGCAACATTTTTCACTTCAACACTCTCGATTTCTAGAGAGCATCATCGACTCGACTCTCTCTCTGGGGGTCTCTGTTAACTTGGCCAATTCTGAGTGGAGAGTGGAGAGTGCAGAGTGGAGAGGCACAGAGGCAGATGATCTAGAAGTCAGGCCCCAGACTTGCCTCAATTGTTCAAACCACTTCGTTTTTTTTTTTGAGGTGCAGTTGGCAACGCGAGCGTTGCTGCCGCAGTCGCGGCTGGAGCCTCTGCCACAGCCACTGCCGCTGCCAGCGCTGACGTTAACGTGGCCAGCGTTTATTATAAAAAGCTGGCGCATCTCCATTGTCTAACCTAATTCAAAACGTTCGTGTACTTCGTGCGGTTGGCTTGGAAAATCAAACACCGAAAACTGAACATACAACTCCTCGAAAAGAGTCTCCCCCACCGGCCCAGGAATACACCACATCCATCCCCCCCTATTCCGAGAACAACATAAAGTGAGAGTCAATAAAATTTAAAGACCCCCCCTTAAGCCACAAGCCATCAAAGATAAAGGACTCCCCCACATCCAATACAGACTCAGTGCAAAAATCAATCCCAATAAACACTTGATCAATTCAAAAAAGCAAATCAAATTTGAAAAGCAAACATAAAATAAAAGCTCTCTAATAAATTTAATTCGATTTCAACTTCAGCCAGCCTTGTGGATACAATATTTTTGCCGTTTTGACTGAAATTGATTTGAACAAGAAATCGAAACTTAAACAACAAAATGATGTCCTTCAAGGCGTTCATGTTGCATGTAAGTATTTATAAAACATTTCCATTTTAAGACCGAGCAAACACCAAAAAAAAAAAGAATAGGATGAATCCTAAGCCTACATAAATCAGTTGGCAAAACAAATCATACGAGATTTGGCAAGCGTGTCCTTTGGCTAAAACGAAACTATGCGGAAAGGACAACAAGTTAAGCTGGTTATATGTCAAATTTGTTTATCGTCGGCGGGCGAAATGAGACCAAAGGACATGGTCACTTTGCGTGTGTGTCCTTTCCGACTCCAATGTCATTTTTCTTATGCGGCTTTCGCCCAGTCCGCTCATCAGGCACTTGTTTAGTGAACTTTAAATGGTTTTTTTTTTCTTGCCAAGGAAACTGGTAGTTTGAAGTGCCTGGCAAACAGCTCCACTTCCTTCAGAGCTACACTTGCCGTCAATGGCAACGAAAACGATTGCATAACTTGCCAGGATACAAATACAATATTTGGCAACATCTGTTCGTTGGAAGTGCCACGTAAAATACTATACCATACGCCCCCGAAATCTAGGCAGCGCCCAATATTCCTTGATTGTTTCGAGAAAGCCAGAGGACATGTGCTAGTAATATTTTTTTCATGTTCGCATTTAGGCCCTGTTCGAGTGCTGGCCCATATGTGCAGTAAATTGCAAACCTTTTCTCCCCCATCCTCCAGTAAACTAGAAGATCTGAAGTTCTTTAATGAAGGGTCTTGCTTTACAAGTAAAAATTTGAGAGTCTTAATAGCTTAAACCCGCAATCAACTGCTCACTTTCGACCTGCCAGGATACTTTCACTTTTGCTCCTTTGTTAAAGCTTTGAATCCTGTTTTCCGGTTACGCCCTCCAGCTGGCAACAAAATAAAACAGACGCGAGGTCCTGTGGCATCTACTGGTACTCCCTTCATTATTTTTTTGTTGTAACTGGGGCGTGTTAAATTGTTGGTGCGACACTCGGATGCAAGGCAGACCAGACATAAGTCCATACTGTCTGGTATCTACAAAGAGGTACTCTTCCCATAATTTCAAAAAAAGAAACACGGAAATGAACAATTTTATTTTAAAAACGAATCAGGCTCAGAATACTGTTCTTTGGAATTCAAGTAAGCCCTCAAAATGTGGGTTTTCAAACTCAGTTCTTGAATAGTTTTTCAAATCGTTGGTTTTTTCGAACCAAAGCCGGTCCAATCGCAAAGAATTCATGATTTATTCATAAGTTTTTTCTCTCTCTGCAATTTGCGTGTCTGGTCTACCAAGCAGATAACTGGAAAAAGGTATCCCAGACACCGAAAGAAGGACTCGGGTGGTCCTGCGAGCGAGAAAAAGAGAGTGCAGAACTCCAGCCAGACGCGTGTAATTTGCCGCTTGTAACTTTTTGACTCTTCACCAGCGATTCCTTTTCCCCAATGGACGTTTTTAGCCATTTCTGTTTTGGCCAGGCCCACGCCCCAAACAGACCAGGCCAAGTGGTGCCAAAAAAGCAAAAAAATATTAAAAATAGAATCAGGAAACCAGGGGCCACCAGACACTCGATAGACAAATGGCCGCTGGACAGTCGAGTGGCCGGGCTTTTGAGAACATCATGGCGAGCATGTTTTACATGTTAATTTCTGCAGTGCCCCTGCCCCCTATTGAGGCCGCCCACTCACCCACCCGGCGCATACCGCCCAAGCACCCCCAAGGCCGCAGATGCTGCATATTGATGGCCAGAAGATCCAGCTGCTCATTTTCGCACGCGAAAATACCAGAAATTCGCCAAAAAGTACGGAACAGAATGGCAAACTGAAGAAGTCTGACGTTTTGGGCACGCTTTTGAATTTCAAATGACAAACCTAAAATATTCACAGTCTGATATTTGACTTTGTTGCTGATGAGCTGGCAAATCTGAAAGCTGGCAGCTGAAACCGAAACGGCAATCGGCATTCTGCATTCTGTAAATGCTGAATTATTGCAATTTGGCCAATGCGAATCGTGAATGGGGCATGCAACGAGGCGCAACGTATGGCGGCTCAATGCTGCCCCAGCCTCTGTCTCTGCCTCTGCCTATTGTCTCTGATTAGAACCGCCTGATTACGGCCAATATATCGCATGCCTGGTCGAAACAAGACCCTTTCATTGGCTCTTTGCCGCCGCTGGCCGCTCGAATGCTGGCCAACTCGAGTGTGAGCAATTGCCCAATGAATGATGGATTTCTGCATAATCAGAGGGGTAAGGATGGCAAGGATATGAAGTTTAGGAAAAATTCAATAAATAATCTATAGTATAAGGAAGTCCAAATCATAAGTCATAGTTTCTATAATTCCACCATAGAACTTCATCTAACCTGCTGGAGAAGTGCATTCCCCATTCGTTTCTTTTCCAATTGCCTTACAAATTCTATTTTAATTGAAATAATTTGGCAGATCCAGCAGATTTCGTTTGTTGCCGATTGCCATTGCCTCAAAAGCTGATCTATGCTGAGGTAATTGAGCCTCGGGTCGGCCCATTCTTCTGACTTTGGGGAGGGGAGGTATGCGACTTTGTGGTTTTGCAGATATTCTCTGCATCTTTTTGCGGTTTTTATTGTCTTTGGCAATGGCTTGAATGCTAAGGGGGTAGCTTACACAAAAAGAAATAAAAAATGTAAAAATTCAAGCGAGGAAAACCCAAATAGCAAAAAAATTAATGACGCTTGAGCAAGCGGCAAGTGCAACGGCAGCCCAGCGCCAGCGCCACAAAATGAGATGTTGCAAAGTAACAAGGGTATTAGGGGGGATGGTAACCATCCAACCATTCCCGCTTTTGTGTGTGTGGTAATCTAATTAAATCGAAATTTCAGATGATTACAAAAGCCCAGCCTCCGCCTCCTCGGAATCTGAATCTGAATCCGTGTCCGAAGGCAGCGCCTCTAATTGCCCAACCAAAGCCAAAGCGTTAAACGCGGCGTATGCGCAATTTCCAAAATAGTTGGGGGGAGTTTTTAATTGCCGAGTCCTGGATATCCTATCCTAGAGGCCATCACAGATGGCAGTTAACTAGGCCTTTTAGGCAACTAATTATTTATAATTCAAATTAAACAACCAACTACTAATGGAAACTAGTCACTCTTTTTATAACATTTTAAGTAATTGTGGTTGAGCACAATTTTCAAATTCGTAGCTGGCCATAAACAACTACTTGAAGTACTCGATCGCAGTATATAATTTATAAGTTTTTTTTCTCGCCCATTATGGATATTTGAAAGGTTAATATCTTTATGGGGCCGCTGGCGGCTTTGAAGTAGAGAAGTGGGTGTGTGTGGCTCTTTTCGGGTTAAATAGGGTTAATGTGGTGTGGGGCGTAATTTACAATCTTGTCAAGATGACGGACGGAACAGGCTTTGGGTTAAATTGACTTATCACCCAGGAGTCCCCAAGGAGAAGCCCAAGTCGTGATCGCAGCTTGCCAGCCGACCTTTGATCTTTGGCATTGTCCTTGTCGCCAAGAGGCACGTGACAACGGGGAAATGTGCAACAAAAACTAAAGAAAAACTCGAAATTGTTGTGTACATTGGAAGTTACACAAAAGACACAAGACAAGGGAGAAAAAACAAATAAGGGGAGTTGATTGAAATCGGCTGGCAAGTTGCAAGTTGCAACGAAAGACTGAAACAACAAACTGCGAGCCGGCAATAAAAGTCATTTCCCATTGCAGACAGATCCCCCCGGGATCTCCCGTTCGGCTTGCCATTCACATGGCCCATTAACTTTTATTTTGCCAAATTTGCATTTCAATGCCCCAAACTAGAGGAGAGCAAAAAGCAAAAAATAGCGAAAAACTAAACACTGAACACTGAAAACCACACACAGCAACATGCAACATGCGATGCAACAGAGCGCGATGCAGATGGGAGATGGCGATGAAAAGGTCAACCAAATGTTTGTTGTTCTACTGAACGAAGTCGTGTCGTGTGTTGCAAGTGCATGTTAATCTAACATCTATGTAGGGGACTTTTTCTGTTCGGTTGTTACTTTGGTAATTGCTGGGAAACAGCTGCGGCTGCGGCTGCAATACGGTAACACAAATAAAAAATTTCAAATAAGCACAACACAAAAAAATGGCAGAAAATTCCATAAATTAAGACAGCAGTATGGCATCCATAAGTAGGAAGCCCGAAAACCAAACCTTGTTAAGCTTCATCATCATCGTGGGGCTTATATGTGGGCGTTGCAGAATGCTGCTGCTGCCGCTCTGTGGTCTGAGGTGCTGCCGCTCCAAAAAATGATGCAACCTGCAAAGAATCCATACATGCTTCCCGATGATGGCTTAATAACACAGTTCCCCTTAAATTCCAGCTGGAAAACAACAAGCTGATCAAACAAAATGCCATGGGAGAGACTCAGAAATCATAACTCCTCGCGCAGACAGCCGCCAATTAAATTAATTAAAATAAATGCAACTGGAAAACTGGATAGGCAACTGCACCGCATCTCCGTCTAGATTTTTATGAAGACATTTTGGCGTAAACATTTTTATTGCCACCATAAAGCGGTTGACTTGACTTGACTTGACCAAACCAATCCAATCCAAAGCAATCCCATCCAATCCGATATAAAAATCCGAAGCGAGATCCGATGCGATCGGCTTAGCATATTAAATGCTAAGCTTCCATAAATCACCTCCAGCGCCCCAGACACTCGCGTTTGCCATTTAAGCCGCATTCAAAATGCAATTGTCATAAATTCATCTTGGCGGATCTCTGCAATTTGGCATCGGACTCTGTTAACTGGGTCGTGATCTAATGTGAGCGGGGACTTGAATAGTTTCTTTTTTCTATAAATATCATATATGCAAAGCGGGATGAGACTCTGATTTATAATGTGGCATCTATGCAAACCCTTGGGCACAATTGATTTCGCTTAAAAAAAATATAGTCATAATAAAATATTTGATTATACAATTGCTGTTATTAGCGGACAATTCCCATAGCCTAATGGCCAGGCTTTGAAGATACTTTATCCGACAAATAGCAATCATCAAGTCGATCATCATATTTATCCTAAGCGGCTCACGTGTAATTAATGTAAGCCATCTCGGGCCAACCTTCGACTCGAATGGTCAGTAGCAAGTGGGCGGGTTCTGGCCACAAGCTACACGTCAAGACCTGAAGTACAAGCTCGAAAAACATTTTTTATGTTTTCGCCGGCGACTTCCGACAAACTTCGATGCTCAGTGATTAATTATGGAAATGCTTGAGCGAAACTTGTTGATTTAATCAAATAAATTCAATTATTCGCACAAAAAAAAACAAAAAGCAGTTGATGTAATTAAAAGAGACAGCGGCGTGAGCGCATCATAATAGATATTTAATAATAAGCCGGACAGAGCAAACAATTGTTAATTTATTAGATTGTGCGCGATTAATGATGCTTCAATGCGAGCCGGCTCGTGCCTCTGGAATTTACAATCTGCGTGCCGGGCACTTGCTCTTGCCTAGAAATCTTAATCACAGGCCTGTGTACTGGGGAGGCACTACTGTGGCAAGATCAATGTCTGCTGCTCAGACACCAAGTCAAGGCTGCGCTGGCCACAGACCATGGCAACCGCGGAGCCCACAAACCATGAAAAGCCAAGCCACAAAAATAAAGGCCTTCAGTCCTATGAACATTTTCTGACAATGAGAACAGAACTCGGATCCGGACCACATAGAAGTGCTCATTTATTGTGGTTTTGAGTCAAAAATATTCAAAGAAAAAATAAGGAAAAATATTATATAATGTTACTTAAATAGTACCTATAAAATCATACAAATTTGTATTCTTTAGGCACAGTTTTTTGTCTTAAACCACCAATTTTCTTACAGTCTTAGCCAACTGTATTTTTTGGCCAACTTCTTCGGCTGTCGTCAAGTTGCCGCAATTTATTTTGCGGCTCTCGTGTCTTTAATTTAATTTACACGCAAATTATTTGTAGTTTAGTGCTTTTATTTTTATTTGGGCTTCAAGCCGCATTTGTTGCAGTTACCAACCCGACTCCGGCTAACGGCTAACGGCCAACGGTAATTACATTTGTTTTACATGAAAAATTACCGTTGACATGCTCATTGGCCAGCACTTTTTTGGCCAAAGAACCCGAAGGTTAGGACCACCCAGCTAAGTAATTACGGAAACTTAAGTGAAGTTAATTAATTTAAATTTCAATTAAAGTGATGGGTGTCTGTACTGCAAACATGGCATGATGAAAAAAGATAAAAAGACGGGAAAGGAAGTCATTTTTGGGAAGTAGGAAAGTGAAAAAGTGTTTATTAGCCTTCATCTCAAGGAAAATGCTTTGGAAGCACTGAATATTAATTGAATTTATTTTATATATTTTTCACGATAATAGCTCCGTAGATAATAGCCATGAGAATCCCGCTTTCCTTGACCAAATACATTCCCAAGTGGCTCCACTTACACGTTCGACCCACATGGCGTATGTGTAATTAAATATTATAGATACTATACTATAGTTCTCATCGAACAGCTAATCAGCAAACAATGATGGCTTCTATAAGCTATAATATAGAATATTTCTAAATAGTGAGTAATTTAGTGCCTTCTGTTGCACTTCCGCAATCCGTTGCAGCATGTAAATTGAAAAGTTGGCTAGAAAAAAGCGATAAAAGCGATAAAAGCGAAAAAGTTACATACTAGCATGACAGGCAGAGATGGCCCGAAGCCCCTGGCTAGAAGCTGAAACTGAAGCTGGGCCAAGTGGTTATGGCAACTGGCTGACCGGCGGCTGTCAGCCCGCTGATGGATGGCTGCAATGTGGCTGCGTTGACGAGCTGCCGTCATCATCATAGTCGTCGTCGTCGTCGTCGTCGTGTGCATGTGTCAATTAGCCGTGTTTAAAGAGCGGACCGAGGCGGCTAAATCAACTGTAACCACTCGGCCTAACCTCCGCCATTTGATGCCCTTTTGCGGGCGATGAGCAAACGCCTTTCGGGCACGTTCTAAATAAATTGCAGCCGCCGCTTTTCGGTTACCCAGATAGATGCACCTGCTCCTCGCCACCTGAATGTCAGACGCGATCTTATCGCGACTTCTATTTCCATTTGCAACCGTTCACTTTTCAGTTCGCCCTCTTAATGTAACCTTTAAGCCATTGCTCTAATGTCCCACTAACTACCAGAAAAAAAAATAAATCTATAAAAGCTTAAAAGAATTACATACTAATTCGGAAGTCTGTCAAATTAATCTATCTTTTGGCATATCAACCTGACACGAGTTTATAAATACCAGATTAATAAAATTAATTGCTTTTAAGTAGTAAAGTTTATTATTAATAAAATCTTATAATACTTATTTGCAGAGCTTAACCCTCGCTGCCATCAGTGCCTATGTCTACGCCCAGATCGCTCCTGGATCCAATGCGTACCTTCCGCCCACAAAGAACGGATACGATTACTCCGAGCCCAACACCCCTTTCGTGAGTTTACCCCATTTATTTATATATGTATCCTCTTTTTTCCCAAGCCAACCGCCACAAATTGAATCCCAGTCAACGGACTAATTACGGTCATCATTTTGGTAGCCGTTTCAGCCGTTAAGGCAGCCAGACCAGGCCAGACCAGGCCGGGCCTGGCCGACTTCAGAGTCGGCGGCAGAGATTTGTCGCCACATTTATCACCCGGAATGTTTGTGGCCCAACTCAATAAATGCTGCCACGTCATGTTGCTGAATGTCGGCCCAAAATGATGGCAACATTTTTAATCGGTCGGTGAAGGGCTTTGGCAGTTGAAAATGACTGCAACTTAACCTTTTGGTAGATCTCTTAACTGAATGGAAGATCGTTGCGAAAAATAAAAGTGGGAAGTGCAGAGTTTCTATCAAAATTGGAGTTAAAACAAAATAAAAAATTTACTGACATTGCATTTTTGTTAGAAATCCTAAATCTTTAAAATTGTGGCTTATTTTTTTGTCTCATATTTTAGAAGCCCAGCCCACCTGGCCGACCTGCGCCTGGACCCCGCCCACCAGCACCACCTGGCACGCCCCGCAACATTCCCGGCCAGCCTGCCGATGTGAGTACTTGATAAGTTTAATGTCCCATTGAAAATTAAATATCAAAGATCATCGTTTATTAAAAAAATCAATTACCAAAAATAACTATTTTTATTTTAATTTCAGGACCATGTCCATGTTCCCGGCATGCCATACGACTTCGAGTACGCCGTCCAGGACCCGGAGACTGCCAACGACTACGCGCACAAGGCGTCCAGCGATGGTGATGTGGTGACCGGCGAGTACCGCGTCCAAATGCCCGACGGCAGGACCCAGATCGTCCGCTACACCGCCGACTGGAAGACGGGCTACCATGCGGACGTCACCTATGAGGGCGAGGCCCAGTTCCCCCAGGGACCGCAGCCGGGTGCCCGAGGCGGCGGTGGCGGTGGGGCCGGTGGTTACAAGTACTAGGCTTGGGTAGTGCTTCGACTGGGTCAGCTGGGGTCACATACTTTGCGCAACGTGTAAGCCTTACGATATACCAATAAAAAGTATTGATAAACTAAAGCGGCATCTGGTGTTTCATTTGGTCAAGTGTCCTTTTAAAATCACGGTTTAGGCACTCGGACGCACTCTATTGTTCAAGTTTGAAAGCTTTGTTTACCCTATTTTGATTTGAAACTTGAAGGGTGTGCTAGAATATAGGACTAAGTAGGCATTAGGACATAAGTGCTAGCAAAAAATTGTATTTAACAAAGATAATAAAACAATATAATAAAAATTTACCTTTTCCTGGCAAGAATCGTTTGAAATATAAGAAATAGGGATTCTCCTTCCTTCCTAAGCGTATGAAACTTAAACAAAATAAAGGTATGGCAGTAATCTAGGTACAACTGAGCATCCTTCTTTTTTATTACACTTGAAGGATTCTAAAAAGAAACCATACAATGCCTTAAAACATAAAAAAGATGCAAAGTCGCCCCTGGTGTGCATTCTAATAACTAAATTTTGAATGGAAAGTGTGCCAAAGTATTGGAAGCTCCTGGCGGGGAAAGCTTTCTCCAGGGCGAGCTTTTTTTCTGGTTAACTGTCAGCGAGCATCAGCTGAAGCAACAGATGTGCCCCCAGCTGGCAGAGGCAGCACGTAAACAAGGCGAGAGCGCCGACGCGGTGGCAGGTAAACAAACACCTGTGGGACTCCCGCGGAGGTAAACAAAGCCAGTGCGCCGAAGCGCCAAACGTCAGGACACGCGCACTGCCGCCCCAGAAGAGTGCGGCGAATGGCAATTAAGGTGGGAGCATGGAGGTCCCTTTCCGGCCAAGGGGCGTCCAATGGCGGAGCTTTAAGCTGCCCCAGAAACGTCACAGAAACGTCAAAACGGGCCACGACAGTGTAGAGAGAAAAGTTTTCGCTGGCCAACAACACACACACACCAAAAAGTGCTGGCTCGCGGAGAAAATTCCACCAAAAATTAAATATATTTATTAATAAAATCACAATTTAGTGGAAATTAATGAAATTGTGCATCCGGTTAGTGAGAGTGGCCTGTAAGAATGTGCCGTGAATGAGCGAGGTGGCGAGGAGAGGAGCTATTGAATTGATCCAGTGATTTTGTGACCCCGGGGGGAATATGTTTTCGGATGGCCAGGACAGGTGGCCAAAGCCGAGCTAACGGGATATGTGGAGCAAGTGCAAATGTTAGGCTATAAAAAAAACGGATCCGATTGGTATTTATGTCGCGCTCCCGCCCGATCGTCCTCCACCATCATCAGCAATTAGTACATAAGCAGCAGCAGCAGAAGGAGCAGCAGGATCATCAGGAGGAGTACCATGGCGTGGCCGAGGACGAGGACACTGGCCCATTGGTGGCGCCTCTGCCTGGGCCTTTTCTCCATCGTGGTCTGGCTGGTGCCGTGCGTCAACCTGCAGCCAGCCGAGAACATCAACTACAATCTGTGAGTGGCATTCGTTTAGTTTTCTAGATTTCTGCATCTCTTCCGGAGGACCCATTTTGAAGACCCATTTCCTAATCCTGGCCCATATTCCACATCTATGTGTCTCTACCTGCAGCGTTCATTCGTGGGCCGACAAACTGGGCATGGAGCTGTTTCATCTGGGCGATTTCATCACCAGGCGCAAGGAGGTGCAAGAGGTGAGCCACCAGCATTTTGTTTTATTGATTTTTCCGCCGCTTTCTATGTTTTCAGTTCAGTTTCTGTTTTCCTTTTTTCCCCTAGTTTTTTTTTTGTGAGCTCCTTGTTGACGTCTCTCAGCCTCAGCGACGTCAACTTCGGCTCCGTATGTGGGTTAAAGGCTAAGGGCTGCCCGAGCGGCAATTATAAAAAATGTAAAGCAAGATGGCCCAACTCTGTGTCAGTAGGTCGAACTAACAATGCTCTAGGAAAAAGCTGTTTGCCCAAACACTGGCCTGTTCACTACAACTAATTACAAAACAAGTGAGGGGAATAAATTACATGGAAACTAATTAGTTTTCCAATAAAGAAACTGAAGCATACTTTTTTGGGCCAAAAATATTAATTAATCTTGAACCTTTAGTTAAAGAGCTCTGAAAGTATATGAAGCAAGTGCACTTTAATATTAATATTTCTTTGCCAAAAACTACAATTATGTAAATATGATTAAGTACCATCCGCCTTTGTGTCTCCTCCATTATGAGGTCAGATTTTGCCGTCAGTATCCCCGGGACCAGGACCAGTCCCGGCTACTAAATTATTTTTAGGCATCGCAATTGGATTTGGAAATGGAATTGTTTTGGTGCCAACTGTTTATAATATGCCGTATGCATGTAAATGTGCTTGTCGATGGGTCCGCTGGGGCCTCTTAATGGGTCTTATGGGGTGGTTACCCTCGCCCATGCCCTGTTCCATGGCTGAAAGACAAAAATATATGGTATTTTTCAAGGGTTGGGGGCAAGCTGATAAATAAGTCTAGTCCAAGCTGAAGGCTTATAATTTTAAATTAAAAATTACAGAGCTTCAAGGAAGCCAAAGTTGTGTCGCGTAATGGCGCCTCCATTGTGGACTCGATGGCCAAGGAAATAGAAATGATGATGGATCTCAAAGTTAGCGCCGTAAGGGTAAGTAGTTCTTAAGGAAGAAACTCTTAATATTTAAATTTAAATATTTAAAAAAAATTTTTTTTTTTATAGCGCATTATGGATACCGCCGAGAATACCGCTCTGTCGCATCAAAACGATCTGGCGGACAAGATGTTCTCCTACTACAACGCCAAGGAGATGCTGGAGCCCGGCGATCCCTTTCCACCCATTCCCACCCCGGCCCCCGACATGGACAAGGACATCGGTGAGCCGCTCATCTACGTCCAGCCGAAGGTGGTGGTCCTGGAGAAGCGGCCGGAATTCCACAACACGCCCGTTAACTTCAGCGTCAGTTCGGTCCATGTGCCGGTGAATGTGTTCGATCGAGGTTTGAACCCACTAATGATCTTCATCATCATAATCCGTGTCTCTTCTCTCCGCTCTCCACCTGTATCTTTCTCTGACTCTATCTAACTCTCTCTCTCTCTTTTACTATATGTAATTGTAACTGTAATTGTACTTGTCGCCTGTGTGTGTTGTTGTCTCTGTCCAAGGCCATGGTTTTGAATTCTCATTTTTATTGAAAATGGCGTCCTGAGGTCCTTTTTGAGGTTAATAATTAAACAATTGAAGTTTAAAATTGAAAACATTACTTATTTAAAATGCATTTGGAATGTATTTGAAATCTGTTTTAGTTTTTAAATTAAATCCTTTAAATATCTCTTCCGCCAACTTCAATGAAAATCAGGATTTTAAATTCTGGCCTTTAAGTAATGCTTTTATGTAAAACACCAAAAAAAAAATCTACTCTAATCTAACACTTTGTGTCTCTGTCTAGCTGCAGAAAGTAGTTAAACCCAGAAATCGCATCTAAATCGCTCTTACTAACTCTCTCTCTATCTCTGTCGCTCGCTCGCTCGCTCACTCGCTCTTTAGCTGTTTGCTAGCTCGCTTGACCGTTACTATATATCCTTTTTTTGATATGCCATATTGAAAAAAAAAATATATATATCTTTAAAGAGTATGCCATATGCCGTACGCTGCGCCTCCTTATTTTTCAATTTTCAAACCGCTTGCGTCAATGCGTGTGTTTCCACGCGGGCACGTGTCATAACACCCATTGTGCCGCCCGGCCCGCCCGCTCTGTACCTAATGCCACTAATCCGCCGGAGTCTCCACCACTCCGGATCTAATGGGCCGTTGGCGGTGCAATGTGTACGTTGACTACGCGCCCGTGTTCCTTCTGAGAATGCGAATGCTCCACTGCCGACACACGCGGAATGCTTTGCCAAAAAACCGTACAACACCCAACTTGAGCCACCAAGCACACGTAAAATGAACTAACCCACTAACTATAAACAACCACCACCAACCACCAGTACAAGAGAGACACCTGTCACCCGTAAACACCTGTGCCTGCACTTCAGCGGAAGAGAACCCTAAAAAAAATAATAACAAAATATAGAAAAAAAAGTAAACCAAGTTTAAGACCAAAAACTAATTCGAATTTCTTACCAAATTTTTCCCATTTCTTTTGAAAAAAAAAAATAAAATAAACAACAAACTGCACAACACACAAACAACAAACACACATACTGTACACAGCACCGGATGTGATAAAAGCAATTCAGTGGTCGGAGAATTTGGATCAGATATTCCGCGACAATTACAAAAACGATCCGACATTGTCGTGGCAATTCTTTGGCAGTTCGACTGGCTTTATGCGTCAATTCCCTGCATCGAAGTGGAACAAGGACGTACCGGTTGATCTGTACGATTGCCGACTACGATCTTGGTACATGGAGGCGGCAACGAGTCCGAAGGATATTGTTATCCTGATGGATGGATCCGGTTCAATGTTGGGACAGAGGCTAGATATCGCAAAGCATGTTGTCAATACGATACTCGATACATTAGGTACAAATGACTTTGTGAACATCTTCACCTTTGCTAAGGAAGTGAGCCCAGTGGTCTCCTGTTTCGAGGATTTACTGATTCAAGTATATATCAATTTTCTTTCAAATACTATTACTTATTATTTATATTTATATTTATATTTAATTTTTGATTTATTATTTTATTTATTTTTGATTATTAATCATGATTGATTTTTCGTCTTTCCCCCGACCAAATTCTGAATACGAATATCATCACCAAAAAACCAACCCCAATTCGATGCAACAAAACAACAAACCCACAACAAAACAACAAATAACAAAACAACAAACAATACAAACACAACACTCTATCCCGAAAATTCAAACCAGGCGAATCTGGACAACATACGTGAACTGAAAGAAGGGATTGAATCGTTTAAACCCAAATCGATCGCCAATTACACCGCTGCATTGACATTCGCTTTCGAGTTATTGGAAGACACCAAGTCGTCTTCGCGCGGGGCGCAGTGCAATCAGGCGATCATGGTCATTGGCGACGGGGCGCCGGAGAATAATCGGGCGGTCTTCGAGCTACACAACTGGCGGGATCCGCCATACAAGCCGGTGCGTGTGTTCACCTACCTGATCGGCAAGGAGGTGGCCAATTGGGATGATATACGGTGGATGGCGTGCGAGAATCAGGGCTACTATGTCCACCTCAGCGACACCGCCGAGGTGCGCGAGATGGTCTTAAACTACATACCGGTGATGGCCAGGCCATTGGTATTGGGTAGACACGATCATCCGGTCATTTGGTCGCAGGTCTATGCGGATATCGAGGTGGGTAGCGCCATTATCTGGTGCGATACAAACTATACATATGGCTATTATTTGCCCCCAAACAACACGGTTTGCCAATCATTCAATCCAATTCCCAAAAATCCCCCCTATGATTCTCTGACACAGGACACCAAGCTATCCGACTACCTCTGGGAGATCAAGCAGTGCGAGGAGCAGAAGGCCGATGTCCTGGAGTACTGGCAGGTGCAGGACAGGATGCTGGAGCCCAGCGAGATGCACCGCCGCGAATACCGGCGTATGAAGGAGGTGAGTTTTGAATAAGACTTTCATAATGCATATCACTCATACGCCCCATATCTCTCTAATGCTAATGATAGACCTGGAACCAGCCCGTGGACTCGAATGTTTACCAGTTCATGACCACCGTCTCGATGCCCATTTACGATCGACGCGAGAATGCGGTAAGTGAAATCGACACAGAACCATCGTGCCCCGTGTGGCACGACCCATCGATCCAATAGCAATCGAACTCTATCAAGCGAGTTAGAACTGAAAAATTCTTAGCGGAAATCAATGAAAGAAAAGCAATTAAAAAGCAGCCGCCGATGCAGCGCCGAATTCATTTTATCCCCCAACTCATTTACGATCGAAGCAAGAAATCGAAATACAGCAAAAAAAATAAATAAATCCAATCCGAATCTATGTAACAACTCACTTTATACTACTACTACTACTACTACTACTACTGTATTAATAATTTATGCGTTATATATATAAAACACAACTACTACTACTACCTACTACCAAACTATACACAACTATACCACAGAATATCACCGAAGAAGTTTTAATAAATGAAGCACTCTGGGAATTGCAAACACGTGAGGTACAAACTATAATGCCAAATTCTAACAAATACCAAATCGAATTCAAACTTAAATTTAAATTTAAATAAATTTCGAACGAAATTTCTTTTGCGTAAAACGTACTCGTACATATTTGCTCTTGATAATAATAAAAGTTTTATATACGCCACAATTAATTGCATATCGTATTGAGCTCTACTATATACTCGTATATATATTACCTCTATATATATATATATATAAATATTAAAAAAAAAAAAAAGTAAACAATTTGTTATACTTTGCGCTACATACATGCATACCTAATCCATATTTAACCGATATATCGTATACTCTAACTAACTATACTATAACTCGTATATAAATCTAGCTAAACATGGTCTAGGACCATGGCATTCTTTAGCAACCTTTTGACATTATAGTTGACCACGTACCGGGTTTTCTAGTTCAAAATATATTCAATATTCGAATTGAAAATTTCAAATTGAATAGAAATTGTAAATCCAAAAGTATAATCTCATCTAACAACGAATTCAGTTCGCAATTGGACCAGTATTTAACGATATATAGATATTGTTTTCTTATTATATCTAAATACCTATAACCGTACTCGTATTATAACAAATTATCGAATTATAGCTATGCCTAGTTGATTAATTAACGTATAAATAGAACATTTTATCTAGCATTTTGAGTAGTAGAGTTAACCATTTGTTGTTTTAACTAAGAAAGATTGGGTTGAGCCGCGATCGACTAGACTATCTCCACTTTGTACGTATATATATAAACATAATAGTGCTAATTGGTAGCCCCGCCTCCTCCGATAAACCCCTAAAAGCCTAAGCCCCACTATTTCCCCTAAAGAATATGTGTTAGTGTAACAATTGATGTTTAGTAAGTACAATCATTGAATCAAAGCGAAAAGAAGGCCAATAATCGGAGAAACCTAGGCTACGGCTGAGGACCTATAGAGCACACAAGAACCATCATCACAACAGATCAACGATATACTCCAAAAAGATATCCAAAAGACACATCCAAACACCATTCAGATAATAGGCTACCAATGGAGTTTTTATACCCTTCGTCGGCTGGACAGGTACTAGTGTACTTTAGTGTGTGAGGAAGATCTGTTAGGGAAAGGACCCTTCTTAACGCACCCCGCCGCGCTTCCCGCCCACCCACACTGACACCGCCACGCCTTAAACTCCACCCGCCCATAGACTAATCCTACTTAAGTTGCTTCCGTTCCTAGCGATTGATTTATTAAAAACTACAAATACAAATTCACAGCTCATTAATCTAACGACCGATATAAATCCGGCTGCGAAAAGTATCCTCCAAGTTGTGAGTAAATTGTATCTAAATCCATACGAAAATACCAAAATTGCAAAATCTTATGCAACTGCCAACGCAAATCCCTGTTCCATTTTTTATGCAAAATTCTTAATATTTATTTTAATATTTTGATTCAAACCGCATGTGTGCCTTGATCGAAATTGTCTTTGGTTTTCAACTAATTTGGTTCTGAGCACCCTCAAGATTTAACTATTTGAATTATTTTTTGTTCAGTGTAATGCCACCCACCACCCCAGCCGCCCAAGGATATGATTTTTGATTTCTTAGCCAGTCCGCTCAAGTGCTTGGTACTAACCCGAATGATTTTTTTTAATCTAATCTGCAAACTAAAACTAAGATCTCACTCCGGCACTTTCTTCCTCTCTGTAAGCCTCTGTGTGTAAGCTTTCGCTGAAAGGACACTCCGTCGATCGGAAGATCGAAGATCCTATGTCTGTGCTCCTCTCTCTCTCTGTAACTCTCTGTAACTCACTTCTCTTGGCCAACGGTATCCTGTAGATACTTGGCCAAACCTAACCACAAAAGGGTATAAAAACTGTGAAAATCAACACCGAAACACCGTAACACCAACAACGCAAACACAGACATGCACAACTGTACTTTCTTTGCGGAGAAAGGTGTAACAGCTTTTTTCACATTTTCTGTTTAATTTTTGGTTGAAAACTTTCCGATTTTGTAAAGAATATATTGTAAAATACACTCTCAATTCAACTTACCTTCGAATTAATATTTTATTTTGAAAAAAGTGTCCTTTTTTCATGATTTTCGTTAACACTGCCTCCTAAAACTTAACGCTCTCATACGCTCTTAGTACAACTCTGCTAGCCATGTAATTAGCTGCTAAAATACAGATTAAAACGCTTAACAAAATTCCTTGTAAACATCAATACAAGAAACAAAAAATTAATAATAACAATAATTGCTAAATGAAAATAACTTTGAAATCGACTTTCTTGACTGTACTCGTAAGTTCTTGCGTAGTAACGATGCTTCTCATATTTGCATTCGACATTGTTTACTTTTTTGATTTACATCTTTCGTATTTTCCTTTGAGATGCCCTAAGGCGTTTTGTACTAGCAATGCCATTTATCGAATTCAAATTTCAAATTCATTCTTCAGTATTTGATTAACATGCAAAACCAAAAAACAATTAACTATCAATTCGTCTGTACTTGTAAACATTTAAAGTCCAACTTGTGTATATGTTTCGTTTTCACTCACTGTATTTGAAACAAAACCCATTTAAATGTAACCTCCAAACTTCTCACAGACAAGAATTGCGAATATCCTGGGCGTGGCTGGCACCGATGTGCCCATCAATGATATTAAAAAGCTGCTATCGCCATTTATGGTAGGTCTCCTTAACTCAATTTATTTTTTATTTAATTTTAATCCATTTTTTGTATGAAATTTTCAGCTTGGCGTGAATGGCTATGCGTTTATAGTAACCAACAATGGTTATATACTATTCCATCCAGACTTTCGTCCAATTGTAAGATATATAATATCTTAATATTTTATATTTATTTAATATTTGTTTAATTTTTGTATAGTTCCAAGGTTACATATTAAAACCATCATACAATAGCGTTGACATGATTGAAGTCGAACTATTGGATGACGACAAGGGCGCCAGAGACTTTAATCCAGTGCTGTTGACGGTAAAATTTATTTCAATTTTTAAATTAAATTTCATATTAATATTATGTTGTTTTTAAAACAGATAAGAGATTCCATAATCAATCAATCGACAGGCAGCAAATGGATGTTGGTCAAAAATCATTTCGATGAAATGGTAAGATTTCAAACAATTCTATAAAAGATAACTATAAATGACTTATTTTTTAACCAGAAACGGGTGATTCGCATTAAGCGGCAGTATTACTGGACAGCCATCAAAAAGACACCTTTTACTTTGGTCATCTCATACCCAGAGCAATACGGAGTGAGCCGGATGGACATAAGAACGGAGCAGGAGATCCATAGAGTTAATATCAAGGGCACAAATATACGCAGCTTCTTTGATGGCAAGCGTTGGAAAATACATCCCGATTGGTGAGTTTTACTATCTTCTACTCTTCAGGACAATTATTAAATAATTTGACTAAATTCCAGGCTATTCTGTAAGCACAGCAACCGGACATTCAAAACGCCAGAGATTGAACTTTTGTACTTTCTCGAGCGTATGTCCGAGCCTGGCTGGCGATGGCCGGGAAGTCGAAGCGCTATGCCCCCGGAGCACGCAGCTGCCATGTTCTGTAAGTATAGCCCCACTCATCCCACTATCCCATCCGAAATTTTGCCATTTTCGAAACTCGAATCCGATCGCTTCGATCCGATCGCTTCGCAAGTCGCTAAAGCTTTCCCAGAACTCTGTTATGCGTATTTGTGTTCGATGTTAGATGCGATTCAATTACGATTACGATTGCGATTTCAATGTTCATGCAAATTCACAGCTAACAACTCATCAACTGGCCGCTATCCATCAATCAATGAAAAAGAAAGCTACTATTGTGAGTAACGAAAGTCAAAAGTCATCAAAAGTCACTGTGTTGTGCACCCAATCATATTAATAATAGCACTCGGTAGCACAATTCCCATCAGCACATCCTGCACCGGATTAATTAAAACGATACTTAATCCAAAGAGAAATTAGGATATATACTTAACTATGGATAGATAAACCTATCCACCTTAAAAATAAAATATTTATATGATCCATCTGATTTGGCCTAAAAAGAGAAAACTTATTAAAAATTTACTATTGATGGAGTTGACTTAATAATAAGCTAAAAATATTTTAAACTCGTAGTTACTTGTAGCACTGTAGTTAGCTGAGGAATTTGCACTTTCTACGATGCATGCCTGAGAATATGTTTTGTTGTCTTTTCGAAATGACTCTTTTTTGGAATACAATGGGTTCACAAATAAGCTGCTACCATTACAATAAAATTTACTCAAATTTAAAACAAACTCAGACTTATTGGAACATGTATTTGAGCATTTATTTGAACTTGTCTTCCAGGTGATCGGCAGCTGATGCAAGCCTTGGTATTCGATGCCCGAGTCACCGGGTGGTTCTCCAACAAAACCAGCTGGCACTCCAAGGACGAAAAGGGGTAAGTGTTCGATCTATGGATCGAAGGGAATGATAGGCATTAGGCTTGACTTGATAGACACCCAAAAAAAAATGAATAAAAGTACAGTCAACGCCATGCACTCGCCCAACAAATACAATCGATCGATTTCCCGGAACCGGAAGCCAGCACATATTAACCGATTTTTATTTCTGTGTACACCCTTCTTTTTCTCACTTTTATTTGCATTTTATACGAATTCTTTGTGTCGTCCCTTTGTATCGCCGTTTTGTCGTTTAATGTCTTTCTCATATTGAATTTTTGCACCCACAACTCGTACTACAACAACTATGAACTATGTACTATGAATATGTATAATTACTTGTTGGAAAATCTTATGAACTTAATACCACAAAACATATTGCCTTTCCATTGTGAAATACCAAACCATTCACGAATCTAGCACAAGCGCATCAAGCCCAATAGCTGTTCTAATGGGTTTGCTGCCAAGGTAAACAACGAACAGTAAACTTCAATACTCCACCTATGATCTAGTCTAAAATCTAATTTATTTTTTGATTACAAAAATATAGTTTAAAAAACATATTGTGTTTTGGGTGATAACGATTCCCTTTCGTTTAAACAGGAACGAATTCAAGCAGCGCTTCGGCGTCACTTTGGCCTTTCTGGCCACCCACAGTGGCCTCACCCGCTGGCACGAGTTCCATTCCAACGGACTCGAGGATACTAGAATTGGGTACGTACTCTGCCCCTATGAGAGTGGTAATCTAACTAATTAAACTGGACACCTGCAGGGAGGCCTTTAGTCAGAACAACACGCGAGCCATCGATGAGATTTGGTACAAACGAGCCGTGGACCAACATTTTGTACGAGAAGAGAGCTTTGTTTACTCGGTGCCTTTCGATGCGGGTGGTAAGTTAGTCCTATTAACTATATTAAGCATAATATTAATAATTAATATTAATATGCAGAAAGCAAATCGGAGATTTTGGTAACCGCCAGTCATGCCATTTTTCATAACGAGGGCGGCAAGGCAGCTCCAGCAGCTGTCGTTGGCTTCCAGTTCCAGCACTCGGCTCTCTACAAGCTCTTCCACAACATCACCGGCAATGTAAGAAGGATTCAAGGATCCTAGCCCACTCTAACTCTAACTTAATCCTACTTAATCCTTAGGCCTGTGCGATGGACGACAAAGACTGTTATATTTTGGACAACAATGGCTACGTGGTCATCTCGACCCGGGTCCATGAGACGGGAAGGTTCTTTGGGGAGGTCAATGGAGCCATCATGAAGCGGCTGCTGGAGGAGAATGTGTACAAGAGGGTGATTGTCTACGACTACCAGGCAGTGTGCTTCAAGTCGAAGAACGACAACAATGCATCCAGCATGTTGCTATCGGTGAGAAGAGCTTCTACTTTAGATAGAAACTAATGCTAACCAAATGGATCTATAGCCTTTCATCCATGTTCTGCGTCTGGGCAAATGGCTGCTGCATACGGCGCTGTGGTATATTGTGCAACTGATGCAATGGGCGCCCGGAGTGTCCGCCCATTTTGCCGATATGCACGGCGACCTGAACGGCACCGAGCCGAGACCGCCGCCAGAACACCATGAAAGGAATGGCCATGGGAATGGGAAGAAGAAAAATGATGACACATGGCTGAGATATCTGACGTTGCACCGGACCAGGCTAAAAACGTGCGACATGCAACGCGAACTGTACACACTCTTTAACGAGAAGGACAACGTTGTCTACAATATGACAGCGCACGCATGCGAGCGGCCATTTGTCGTCCTGCCCATACCGAACAGCAATCTCATTTTGCTGGTAATTGACCAGCTGTGTCCCCGGGACGCCTCCCTCATCCTCACGGTGAATCCCCAGACGATCGACTACCACCTGCCGGTCAACGATTCCTTGGCCTGCTTCAAGCAGGCCAATGAGTTCAATCGCGTGCGGCCCCAGAGCTGTATTAGCCGGCATGCGAACGTAAGTACAGGTCCTTGGGCAAGGATATGAAGGAGTATGAAGGGGAGGGCTTAGTTTTCGTGTGAAATAAGTAGTAGTTCCTTTAAGTGGAATCTATACTTTTCATTCATTATTAACTTAAGTGTTGGTAAGATTACTCATACGCCCCGCAGCTCACTTATTTTTCGAATATTACTCATACGCCTAGTAACTAATTTAAACTCCCCATTCCAGGAGAGCGCCATCAAGCTGTGCGGCAAAGGATGTGCCGTGTACGCGAACCTGGGCCTGCTGCTACTCTGCCACATACTGAGTCGCTGGCTGTAACGGCGGCCGATGGGTTAGCTTAGATCTAGGCAATATTTTGTATTATATATGGAAGAGCGATCCGGAGGAGGGGATTCCGACAACATTTTTTACTCTAACGCTTGAGCGCAGTTCAATATTTTTGGTCACCTAGAGAGAAACTTTTCCAAATTAGTTGTTAAGTAGCTAAATATCCGTTTTGAGCTCCAACGTGAAGAACACGGACAGTGTGTGCTGCCTAAGACGGACGGACGGACGGACGAATGGACAGGCGGGCTTATTGTAGACCTTCCAGTAGATGACAGGAGCAAATGCGAGAAAACAAAAACTAAATTAATATATATATTTATTGCATATGTATAAACTGAAAAACCAAAAAGAAATTCCAACAACGGCCTTAAACGACTTGCAACCATCATATAAGCTGAACGCAAAGCGCCGTCGACTGGCGACAAAACTTATGGCACACACTGTTCCAATGCCGACTACTGCCCATGGTTATGCGTGTGAGTGTGAGTGTTAGTATGTGTGTGAGAGTGTCGAGTGTGACCGAATGCGTGTTTGAGTGTGTCTGAGTGATATTCCTAATCTAAGACGGCCACATTTGTAAGTAACACTTAGCTACAAGTTTATGTTTAATGAACGGATCAAGAAACCTATCGGTGAAGGTGGCGAATAACGGAACCATTTAATTATATATATATACACACACACACATATACCATAATACGATATATACCTACGAGTACGGCCCGGTACATGCTAATTAATTTAAGTAGCTTTTGTATATTTGCTTAGCTTAGCCCAAATGAGACAAACTAAACGAAAGAAAGTTCAGCCTTGGAAGTAACTACATAAAACTTTTATAGACATTCGTTAAATGATGATAAACATAAAAAAATAAAAGAAAATTGTAAGCCACTAAACAGAAACCAAAAAAACCAAAAAAACTAATACAAAAATTTAAAGGCATTGTTTTTTTATATACACTGATGACGATACCTAGCATTACCCACAAGTACCTACATATATTGACAAAAAAAATGAGAAAATGAGAAAAAAAAAACTTTTTATTACTAAACTACTTGATATGAGCCACAGAACTGAGCCGAGGACGAGATGATTGAGTAGAAGCAACAGCATCTAGCAACTAAATTATTATTAATACTACACTTAACATTGAACTAGTTGAAATTTACCAGAACAAGCTCCAATGACACAACCCACATACTATACTATACCATATATCTCTCTTGGCCGGAAGGCCGATCTCTGCTAAGCTTTAGCCCCCAACCCCCAACCCCCACCCCTCATGGTAGTGTAATCAACTTGTGCCATTCGAACTGCCTACAATTTGTTATTAACTATTTAATATTTAAATCATAAAAGCGTAACCAGATCTCTGTTATTCATCTTGAAGAGTCCTCTCGCAGGTTGTTTTAATCCTTAATCCTTAATCCTAATTTTGTATATTCCGATTGAGCCCACTTGAGTATAAGGCTAATACTAATTCCAAAACTAATACCAAGCTTGCATGCCACCACACCACAGGACATTAATCTCTGGCCCGATCTCTGCAACTCTCCTCGAAAACAAGAAAAAACAAGACACTCGCTGACTGCCACAATTGTACTACATACATAAACATATTTCAAATTCAATCAAATACAAGTAAAAACCATTTGTCTAATGTGCTAAAAGAAGAAACTGATAATAAACACAAAATAATTTCAAAAATAACATTAATTGTTTGTTCTATAAGATACTAGATACAGTTTTGGGGAATGATACTCATAGCCTTTTTTTTTAAATATTCTTTATGCTTAACAATTTATTTTAACACAAGTTTATATTATTTTACATAACTTTCATTGTATTACAAAAAGCCTTAACTCGATAATTAATTTCTAATTTAGCTAAATGACGAGTTTTTGTTGTTTTGTCCAAGTAATCTGTTATCTGTTTTTTTGTTTCAGCTATTCAGTTTTTGCCGTTTTTTTTATTAAAAAAAATCATAAATATGTAGTTGGATTTGGAGTTGAATTGAATCCGCGATGATCTCGATCATTACTTTGCAAGTATGCCGTCTTCTACATAGTCCAAGTCGTATGTAAGCAGTGACTTTCATAGAATTCGCGTAGCAAACAAAATGATAAACGTATTTTACAAGACGAATGGATAAAAAAATATAAAACAATTTAATATGATAGATTAGATTATTAGTTGAAGTCTCTCTCTGTTCTGAAATCTCAATTCACAAAAGTAAACGTCAGGAATTAACGATCGATATCGATATGAAAAAAATCATAAAGAGGGCAAGGATCGAGGGGCAAGGACTCTTCCTAAGTTGAATAATCGACGGCCCCGCTTCCGTTCTGTTGCATCCGAACCGATCGGCGACGCGTCAGGATGCGGCCTGGTGCCGCAGAAGCGGCATCACTAGCTTCGTTAGCTGCCCCAACTCCCACGCCCGTTTCCGCGCTTGTTCCCATCGCCGCAGCTGCAGCGGCCGCCTCCTCACTGGCCATGCCAGCCACTGCATTGTCTACAATCACTGGCATCACTGCCACTGGCGTTTGGAGTTCATCCTCCAGCTGGGAGTTGCGTCGCGTGGTGAGGCTTCGCAGCTTGGACTTCTTGGGCGGCAGAGTGCGTGGAGCAGTTACTTCCCTCAGCGGCGCCACCTCCTCCACATTGTAGGCCACCGGATTGGGAATTACGGCCGGAGTTGGTTCCTCCTCGTAGTTTCGTTTGCGAGCTAATCTGGCCGCATTGTCAGTACCGTTTCCGTTGCCATTCGTTCCATCCTCGGCGACTGGTGGGCTGACGCCAATCGGGTTCTGTTCGTTGTTGATTATGTTGCTTGCCGCGCCATTGAAGGCCTCCGGTTCCGGGGGATTTGTCGACAAGCACGCGTTCTCCTCAATGGTCTCCAGCTTGGATAGGGTCTTTGTGTTGGTGCTGCCGTTGGTGGCTGGCGTGGGCGGCACAGGCTCGTCCTTGGGGCTGTTGACCTGCTTCAGTTGGGCGTTCTCCTTCTCCAGCGTCTGGATCCGGTCCCGCGTAGTCTTCAGTTCCTGCTGCAAGAACAGTATAGTGCTCTGCATGCCCTCCACATCTTCGTCTAGTTCCTGCAAAAAGTCATCCAGTTCTGGGAAGGGAGGAGGTATAAGCATGTGGTTGAAAATATAGTAGATCCTTTGTCTTACCCGACTGAGACTTCTTGACCTCCTCGCTGAAGCTCTTCTGCATGGCCAGCTCGGTCTCCAGCTTGGCCAGCCTGCCGTTGGAGGTCATCTTGCCCAGCTCCTCGTTCTCCTGGTAGAGCAGCCGGCACTTGGCCATCAGACGCTTGCCTGTGTTCGAGTCCGGGGTGAACTTCCATGCCGAGAGCTCGTTCTGGGTCTCCTCCAGCTTGGACTTGGTGGCCTTCAGTTCCTTTTTGAGGCGCTCGAAGAGCAGATTGACGGCAGGATCGAGGAGGGCAGTGCGAAGAGCAAGGGCAGTGGGCGCCTGCTGGGCCTTGTACTCGGCTATTTGGCTCTGAAGGGAGAGAGTGATGAACTGGCATGCCAGGAGATATAACAAGAGAAGTACTTACCACATAGTCCTGGAATTCCTGCTCCTTGTTGGCCAGTCGCCGCATAAGAATCTTCTCCCTTCGCTGGGCATCGGCGCACTGCTGTCCCATTCGGATCTGCTCCAGCTTGAGATTCTCGATCTCATCTGTGAAACGAAGTAGAAATCGGATTAGTTATGGGATTCTGGATAGAAAGACGAGATATTCGAAGCTGAGTAAGCCATTCTATGCAACGATAAAGCAGCAGACGCAGTTCTATTGGATTGTCTCTGTTTGCACGATATATTACAAGTTCTTATGGGCAAAGTGTGGTTTAAGGTGGAACTTAATACGAAATCATACCAATGCGTTGCAATCATTCGTGTAAGTTCGTGACATGGTCGGTGGACGAGGCCGCATCCCGACGTCAGGCCGATCCTGTGGCAGATACGATGCGATGGTCACATAAACTATTACTTGAACACGATTTGGTTATCTCTCGCACTTGACTTGGCACAACACCACCCCCAGGCATTCTGCTCATACTGGGATTAATTAGCATTTCATGAATTTCATGGATTTCATGGATTTCTTGAACTGAACTGAATTGGAATTGCATTTCGAACTGAGAGATTGCGATTGCGACTTGCGACTTGCGATTGGATTCCGTTTCCGGTTCCGCTTTTTGGATATATATATATATTTATATATATATTATTATTGCTTGCTTTTGGCTTAAACACTGTGGGAATTGACAATATCAGATGATTTTGTGGCAAAACTGAAAATATTTTTGAAAAACACTTGCAAAAAACTCGACGCACACCACACACTGCGGCTCAAAGCTCTCGCGCTCTCTCTCTCTCTCTGCTCTGGCTCTCAGAGAGCTTTTGGAGAGTGAGCTTTTTGACATTTTGGGACATTTTCGAACACTCTTTCGTCTTACAAAAAGTTTATTGACTTCATATATTATTTTTTTTTTGTTGTGCAAACACCATAATTAGTTTACTCGGGTAATTATTTATTTATACAATATGAAATTGCTTTGGCGGCTCTGGCACTCGATTGTGTGTGTGTGTGTGGACTGGCCTGGCTAATAAACTAATTACAAAATAATAATAAACAATTAAGCGACAAAAGCTCTCTTATCTTATCACCAGGCCTCTCTCTCTCTCCCACACACGCACATTCTCCGCCATTTGGCGCCTTTTATTCCATTTATTTATTTGTTCTTTCTTTCTTTCACTTTTCGGCTTCAACACAAAACTTGAACATAAAAATAATTATATATATATATTTTTTTTTCTTAGTTATACACTTCACATTTTTATTTTCTTTTTTATTTCTTTTTTTTTTTTTTGCGTTTTTGTTATTTGTTGACGTCGACGCATGAGCATAAGAGCAGAACAGAGACATTGAGGGGGAGGGGGTCTGGGGGCCTGAGACACGTTGGCTCTCTGGCGCTCTCTCTTCCTCTCCGCCTGGCACGTAGGCAAGCGAAGAAGAGATGGTCGAAAAAAACGAAAAAACTGTACACCGAAGAAGTTTGGCGTTTTTTTTTTTTAATATTTTACATAAATTTTTTATTAATTTATTTGATTTATTAATTTTGTAATTAATTGTTCTGTTGCACAACACTGGGAGATCACTTTATGCTCTTTCAAGCACTTTTTTCAGGGAGTTCTTCTCTTTTCTTTTCTTTTATTTTTTTTAGATTTTCTTTTGACTTGCAGTTCATTATTTCGAAATCACTTTTCACAATGGGCCGATTTTTTTGGAGATTTAATTTTGTGTGGTTTTGAAAAAAATACAACTTAAAAGGTAAACAAATGTCCGAAGAGTGTTCGCTTCAACTTGGCACACACGTGGAGTTCTTTCGAGTGTTTTTCATAAACAATTTCTCGTTTTTTTTTTTTTTTCTTTTCTTTTTTTTTTTGCACAAAACCCAACTAAACCCAGAGATTAAGGCAACTAAAAAGGATACAGGATAACACAGGATATACATATGGTAACAACACTTTTTTTTTTCATCATTTCTTCATAGTATATGTGGTATATGTGGTATAGGGGCTATAGTATATAGGGTCTCTGATTAGCAGGTGTACCAAAATATGCAAAATACCTTCGAGCAACCGCTGGCGCTGTTCGGCTGCTGCAACAGCCTCTGCAACTGCATTTTGTTGTTGCTGCTGCTGCTGCTGTTGTTGTTGTTGCTGCTGTTGTTGCTGTTGTTGTTGTTGGTTCTGTTGATCCTGGCTCTGATTGTGAGGATGATGATGATGGTGGTGATGATGATGATGCTCCTCAGGACCGGATGGCGTGGGCGAGGCGGGTCCAGAGGGCGGGGGAGCTGACTGATTGGTGGCACCGGCACCCCCTACTCCCCCTCCTCCCCCACTGACACTGCCACTGCCACTGGCAGTGACGCCACTGCTGTTTAAAAGATTTAAATTTTGCTCGTATTTCGAGGTGGGCATTTTATCGTAACTGCTCATCAAGGGTCTTTGATCGTCCATAGTCATTGCAGCGACACTCATAACTCGATTTAAAAAACGCTCTAGTTACGATTCTTTGTTGTTCTTGTTGTTGTTCGTGTGGGTCCTTTGCTGGCGCTGTTGTTGTTGTTGTTTTTCATATGGAAAATGGGGGAAAGGGAAGAGAAGAAATACACACACACAAACACGCCGCTGCTGTGCGCGCTCTCACCAATACAATCACACCAATACCAATGCCCCTGCGCCACTATCAAATGGCGAGACGCGAAAGGCAAACTTTTTGCAGACGCTGATTTCGATTATATTTCGCGTTTTTTCAGCGCCCAATTAACAACTACGCCGTCGACTGTTCTTTCTTAAACACTTTTTCAATATTTTCGGTCGGTTTTGGACACTTTAACGGCGTTATTTTTGGATTTTTCGACGCTGCGAAGCGGCCAAGCTGAAATTTCTCGAATGGTGCTGCCAACTTTCTGTTACAGAATCCATCATGGCGATTTTAGTGTAACCGAGCTCGCCCGAAAATACCATGTCCAATTGCCATCAGTGGGACCAGGTTCAAATTGTGTAACTTTCTGTTGAGATGTGTTTGAAAACTATTTAGCCCGCTTTGGTGACCTACAATATTATATTCGTAGTCATTTTTTGACACTTTTTTTAACACCAAACATGCGGAACAGTTTTGTACGCATACTTTTTCTGGCAAGTGTACATGCGAGGGAAGTCTGCTGCTACTCAAACTTTCAAAATCAAAATCTTGTTTTAATATCTTATATTTCTAATATAGAACAAAACTTAATTTTAAACCAAAGAGAAGAGGAGCCATTAAAACAACACGTAAGCCCAAATAAATAACGGGATTTTCCCTTACTCATTGACTTAATTTCTTACTGGAATGCCAAAGATTGTCCGGATTAAAGAACCTTTGACATGAAAATCCTGAAACAACCTGGATATTGACTGACGAGATGGACGCGATCTCGTCCAGCCATCCAATCACCATTCCATAGGTTTTCAGGTTCATGAAACAAACGCGTTGCAACTTTTTATATGTTTTTTCTTAAAGGCGGTCTTAAAAGTTAAAAAGTCTGAAGAAAACTGAAAATTTGAAAAATCGCAAGTGTTGCCAAAAGAGAAAGTAAGACCTTAAATTGCCGTGGCGCTCCTGGTGGCGGAATAAAGAACTAAATTTTTTTACTAAGATGTAAAAATCAGCTGTTTTATCAGCTGCTTTTTGTGTTTTAGTTTGTTTTGAAGGTTTGTCTTATTTATTGTAAAATAAACTGCGAAGGAAATAAATATTTTTATTGCTAGTAGACTTTGTGCAAGCGGTTCTTAAATCTTGAAACAAAGCCAGGTATAAATCGGAGGTACACTCTTCACAGGATAGCTGCAACCATGGCGGAAGGTGATTCCTCGCAGGTGAGGGTGAAGTTGGAGCAGCAGAATATCAAGGAACGTCTTAATTTGCACGTCAAGCGGCGCCTCCAACAAGATCCGGACGTGCCTGGGGACAACTTTGATTTCCCGCCTGGAGACAACAACGGACCTACGAACCTGAAGCGCACCAAGGTTAAAGAAGCCCCAAAGCAACGAAAACCCTATCAGAAACGCACTGATAAGGCCAAAACTGACACTTTAAAGTGCAAGAAAGGTCTTAAAACCCTAATTAGTTTCAGTGACTTGATAGTAAAGTATTTAATTTATTTTAGGTGGACAACTTGGCAGCCCGGCAACAGATGTACCGGAACCCCTGGAGGAACAGGAGCTGGAGGGCGGATCTCCAGAGGCAGTGGAGGTTAAATCTTCCACTCGGGATCGCTACAAAAACGCAGATATACTGAACATGGTGCTGAGCGTTAAGAAGTGTGCTCTGATGCAGGATCCCGAGGTTCAGGCCTTTTGGTCGAAAGTTATGGCAGCCATCAAGAGCTAGGCTTACATAAGGATATAGTGCCATAAAGACATAAGGTTTAAGTAAATTTAATTTTAAGAATTTGATTTGTTTGTAAAGTACTATGTACAAAAATAGTTTTTGTTTATAAGCGTTATATTTATAAAGATTTATTCCAAATACTTGAAATATTTCTTCGAAAATATCTTATGGTTCTCCATGTCCAGTGCGCAATCTCTCTCCGGTGGTTGAGAATCTCTCCCGCTAGCCTGTGTCGCCGGCCGCTGGCGAAGCGGCCTCCGGACAGCTGCGGATTTCGAGGAGCGCTCAGAAAGAATTTCAACGTGTTTGGGGTTGCATCGCGTCGCGTGACCGCAGCAGAGTCCACAAAAAAAGGAAGCTCATTAAACTAAATACCGATTAGTGTCTCAAAAAAACAATAATTGTGAGAAACGCAAAGGTAGACGAGAGTAAAATTAAAAATCGTTGGATCTCGTGGCGATTTGGTGATTTGGTGGGGAAAATCGGACTATAAGGCCGTGTTAGATAATCCCGCTTTTGTGGCGCGGTTCACTATCGATTTAACTTTTTTCGCTTGGTTTCTCAAAGGGCGCTCTCTCTCTCTCTCTCGGACTCTGTCTCTACCACCCCCTGCTTTCACCGCCCGCTCAGGGTGACTGCCACTCTCTCTCTCTCTCTCGCTGTCTCCATCTCTCCTTCTGTGTGTTCTCTTTGACTTTGTTCTTCGTCCTTGCGTGAGAATTTGCACTGAAATCGCACTCACCTTCGTCCACAACCCCCTCCCCTGTGAGCCCTGTGAACCCCACCCCCACTTTCCCTGCACCCCTGTGAGCCCTTTTTCCTTGCATCCGCTTTTCTTTTCGCTTTCAACCGTTTTCGTTTCGATTCGTTCGTTCCGGGGCTTTCATTTGGACTTTGGTGTCATCAGCTCGAAATAGTTCGAGAGCCAGGAATATTTTGCATTCGCCAAGTGCGGTCGTCGTCGTCTCCCCTCTTACGTAAATAAATAATAGAAGTATCCTTTTGAAGCAAGGATTTGAGAAGTCCTTAAAGAAGTTCAGTCCTATCTAAAATAGTGGCTGGCTGGGCTAACTATTACATAACGGTTTGACGGCGAAAGTAAAAGTGAAAAGTGACTCCACAACAATGGAGAAGAAAGTGCCCAAGTGATTATAAAACCGATTGCGAAAGGAGAACGTTGAAAAAAGGACATCCCTTTAAAAAAAATATAATATATTCTGTTATAAACCAATTAGAGGAATGAAATCTTAACCCTTTAACCTTTTAGTTAGAATGACTAAGCCAAGTAGTTGAGCTACTAACTAATTTTAGATTTGAGAACATAATGTCCTTTAATCCTCGAGGTGCATTACACAACGAACAAGTGCAGACCCAGCCCCTACCTGGGGGCCGCTTACCTGAGTGACTTTTTCATACCACTTGTTCGGCTCATTTTTGTTCTTTCTGGTATTTTTTTTTTTTTTTTAATGGCTAAATCGATATGGCAGATTCGTGTTCTGCCAATTGCCTGACTATTACATAACAACACAAGAGCCAGCCCGCCGCTCAAAGGAAGCCCCATTCAGGAACCGAACTGAAACCCATTTCCCGCAGGAAATGCCACAAGACGGAGACGGTTGACAACAAAAAAATAAAGGAAAAACAGGAAAAAAACAACAAATACCTGGGGAGGGGAACTGAACTAGGTCAGTTATTGAATTTTCCGAGTGGGAGGAAAAAAGCATAAACCGGATGGAGAAGCACTGGAGACGGAGTGCTATACTGTCTGTCATGTAAAATGCAACCGATCCAAGACTGCACATCAAATATTTATGGGGGAAATAACATAAAATACTATAGACCCACTTAGCCTACACCCCCTCACCCCTGGAATGGCCTGTCAATTTCAACTCTTCTGCCTTGCCTGTCAGTTGGCCAAAACCAACAACAACAACACGAACATAGCCATTTTGTTGTGATTGAGTGGCCGACATGACAACGGCCCCTTGACTACCATATTGATTGGCTTTTCATTCGTTCGCTCAGTTTCAGCCATCTTACAGTGCACTGTGCCGTCTGTGTGTGCGAGTGTGCCAGAAACCCAAATTTTCTGACTACAACGGGGCGTATGCGTAATAATTCTTACTCTGATCTGTCTCCCCTGGTCTTCCTATTTGGCGAGTTGGAGTGGTCTCACCTGCACCTCTCTGCAATCGAGCACAATTGGTCAGGCTTCAGGGCATTGCACTTCGGGGGTTCCTCAGAAATGGCCAATAGAACGGCAGGGAGTCTGAAAAATGTTCAAAAGCCAATTACTTAAGTGCTTGGGTAATTGCATATTTAGGAATTTTAAGTGGGATTACTATCCAGATATGTCAAAGGATGGTTCTTGATTTTATTTAATATAATATACCATCTATAGTTATGAATTATAAGAAAATATTTCAAAGCAAGCAACTCTTGGAATACCTTTTTTTAATGGTCTATCTTAAGTCCTTGAGATAAGAAATTTTTAGAAGAAGAAACATTTAAAATACCTGTAATATTTTAATTTGTTATAGAAGTTTTAATACGAAAACTAAGCCTTTTTTATATTACAAATTTTGTTTTTTAATTAGACCTTACCTAAAAAAAGCTGGTCTAAAAATAAGATCAGATAATACAGACTTTTCTCTATTTGTTTGAAAGTGATTCATAATTCAAGTTAATCATTTTATCTACTTTATTTGTATTTATTGTGTTCAGTAGTCTAATTAAAGCATTTTCATATCGTAGTATAGTATATACCATGTTCCATTTCTTGGTCTTGGAATCAATACACTGTCTTCTATTGAATCTATTTTAATTTTTCGAAAAACTGTGTATAGAATTATGGAGTTATTACCAGAAATGTATGTTTGGCATATCTTCTGTTCAGTTTTTGCGAAAATATTTTCAGCAAAAGATTTTGGACTGTTGGGAACTTAATTCGATTGAGCCGGTCGATTTGAATCGAAATCCCTTAAGCCTGGCCTAAAAAAAAAGCCATCGAGTGCTCTTCCGGGCGGCAAATGAAAAATAAATTGCTCGGCCGTATTGAACCATCAACTGGCGAATCACTTGGCCGCAAATCGCAAAACGATGACAAAACTATTAAAAGCTTAAAGGCGAAGGAGGGTCGTGGTGGGGGAGCGTTGGTAATTTGTTACCTTAGCTACCGAATGTACCGCTAGCAATTGCTAACGGTCTCGTTGGGGAAAATCAATTGCCGGGCCCCGAAAGTGGGTGTGGGTGTGGGTGTGGGTGGGAGAAGATGGCGATGGCGTTTGAGCAATCATTGCAATCCAATTAAATGGACAGTCGAAGCCAAGAATACAGTGGGAAAGAGAAAAGGAACTAGTTTAGTTTCTAGGATATGGTTTAGACAAAGGAATACCTATTATACATAAATCATTGCCTAGTTTAGGGCTTTTAGAAGGAAATTTCTCAGTTCATGTCCCACAAATGTTAAAGGCTCAGAGGAACTGATCATAATTTACTATTAATTTCTAACTAAGGGATATAACGGTAAATATTCCCTGCATTCGATTAGATTCCACCCACTGTATCCGCTCTTGCGTTCCACAAGCCCACTAATTGGGTCGCCAGTTGGCATCCATACATGGAGCACGTCATCATGGGCCGCCAGAGAGCGAAAATGCAACGGCTGAGAGGATACACTGCGCCGTCGCCTACAAATTGCACTTGTTTTTCCCCACTTTTTTTTTTGGTTTTTCCTATTTGCGTCCCACTTTGTGCAGTCATTCTCCTTCTTCGTTCCCCCATTCAGTTTTGGGTTTATTTTTGCCAAGCAATGCGATTTTCACTTTTCATCGCAATGGGCCAGAGATGTTTCGCAATTCGCACACGGGTTATTGGCCAACATAAAATATAAGACAGTCTTTTTTTGATTTAATTACTTGACAAGATTTTGTTTCATTTCTCGATCGTTTCCAGGCTAACATGCTAATTTAGCATAGCAAAAAAAATATATAAGACACATCAATAAAATTGTCCAACGAAAGCGAAGCGCGTGTAACGCCAGCAAATTGTTGCTCCAGCCGCCGAGCAAAGAGCAGTGAGCCACACACAGCTGCATACATATTTAATTTCAATAAACCCAAATACATACAAAATGTCGCCTTTCATGGAGAAGACGCTGTTGTTGTTCGGCGTGCTTTGCTGCATACAAGGTAAGCGCCGAAGTTTATGCAACGCAAAAATGCAAAAATAGCCCCACACACACACACACGCACGAACACACTGACATTGCTGCGAGCCATGACATTTGGTGGCAGGTCCATTATGGTGTGCATAAGTGAAAGTGTTTGAAAATTTGTTTAAAAAAAACGCACAATTTAAGGGGTTACATGGTTTTCCTGGCATCAAAAATATATAGAAAATGATTGTTTAAATATTAAATTTTAATTTATTTTTGCTTTTCTTCATCCAATTACGTATTTTGCAGTTATGTATTTTGAAACCCGATGAACCTATTTTACTCTAAAAATAGACCGCTATTGAGCCGTGAAACTCATGTAACCCCTTAAATAAACCCGTTTCCGGAAATCTTTAAACTCCATTCCAAAGCAAGTTTGCCGCCATAATATTTGCATAAAATTAGCAAAATGAAGTATAAATACATACAATAAATAATGTTAAATTAATAGATAACTATATAAAAAGATGAAATATTATATTTAAAAGTTTGCAAAACTCTCAAGAAATTGTTTTTATTTTTAAATGGATTTAGAAGCGATAATCCCAAACCAATTTAATTATTTTTATTGAAACCTACACACTTGAAATCTCTTCATAAGATTTGAATAACTTTTAGGTCATCGATCAAGTTGTGTATTATCCGCTAATCATTTTTGCAAACTTAGACACATTTGAGTTAAGTTAAGAGACCACTAAAGGCTAGACCTTAAATCTACTTTGGCCATAAAAATCACAGCCGTAGACACGTTTCCCATCTTTTCGATTTATGTCTTTTGTTACACAAATATGTAGATTAATGGAATGGGTGGAGATGCCATTAATAAGGAGAAAAAACCAGACACCTGTTTGACGGCTTTTTTTTTCTTACAATTTTCGAAATCTTACATTGTAGTTACCACAAAATATTATGCTTTCTCTTAAAAATTTTTAAATAAATTACAGTCTCCACTGCCCTGATGTGCTATGATTGCAACAGTGAGTTTGATCCTCGCTGCGGCGATCCCTTCGAGCCATACTCCATTGGCCAGGTGAACTGCAGCAAACAGGAGCCGCTGGAGCACCTTAAGGACAAGTACAAGCCCACCCTGTGCCGCAAAACTGTTCAGAAGAGTGAGTTAATAAAATCATTAACTTTTAAAATTCAAAAATAATAATATTTATTATTTTTAGTTTATGGGAAGACCCGTATTGTACGTGGCTGCGGATATATTCCGGATGAGCGCACTGACGGCGAGTGCGTGAAGCGCTCGGGAACCCACGACGTGGCCGCCATATACTGCTCCTGCACCAAGGACCTGTGCAACGGAGCCACCACCCCGTTCGCCCAGTGGATGATGCTGCCCGTCGTCCTTGCCGCCGGAGTGGCGCTGATGCTGAACTCGAGGCACACAATACGATTCCAGAGCTCGTAAATCCAGCTCGATCTAGCATTTTTCATTGAGTTTATTTTTATCTATCATTTCCGATATGATTTTAAACTGTTTCCTGACTCAAATCAGAGAACAATGTTCATTTAGTTGCATAATTTCATTAATGTATAATTTAATGTGTTCGTAAGCGTTAAAATAATATATAAATAATAATGAGATCCGTTTATGAAAGCAAAAACAATAATACATATTTGGGGGCAGTAATAAAGACACATTTTTTAAAACCCTTGATTAAATAATAATTTTCAAAATACAAAAAAACTGCCAGAAAATGTCTCCGCCTAAAAAATTGTCTAACTTTGATCCTGGATCGATAGGAAATTATCAAGTTCTGCACTTTATAATCATTGATCTTTTCTTGTATTTTTATTAAATATTTTAAGATTTCTGATAAGCAAAATTCAACTTATTTCTCCACTTCTGATCAATGAAAATAGTGCTTCTGAATGCCACAGATATCGTTCCCTTACTAAAAAGTTTTATTGACTCAAAAATCATGTTTTTATGGTTATGGTTTGTTTATTTTTCTTTTCAAAAAGACAGCAATATGTTAATCACTTTCGAGAACACAAAAAACATAATTTTTGGGTTGAGATGATTTCTTAGAATGTGAACGATTTATGTTTTTTTTTGACTCAAACATGTTTCAAATACCATTTCCGCCATAATTCTTCCAATGTGATAATGCACCATCCATTAAAGAGAATTAAGATGGATTGGGATTGGGGACATGTCTTCTCAATAATATTTCTGACATTTCCTTTATATTTGGTTACAAATTAACTACCCAGTAAAAAATTAATAACTTAATTCAGAGGAAATATAGGAAACCCTTAGAAGGCCCAACCCTTCGTTAAACCTATGAGAAAATAAAATTCTAAAAAAGAACATCTATAGAGCATACAACTTGCAATAATTAGGATTCAAATCTCATACGAAAACAAAAAAATTGATTTATATAGAAAAAGAGAAAGTAAGAGAACCATATTAAAAATATATATATATACATAATTGAATAAATGGAAGAAACTATTTACAAACCAGCAGAGAATCCATTAAATATTAAAAATTAATAGGAAGAGGAGATATAACATTTGTCCATTTTAAGCTTCATACAGACAAAACAAATAAATCTTCCTAATATATTAGATGACAAAATAAATGCAAGTTTTGATTTCAATCTTTGATTTTAACAAAATACCCCGAAGAGAACAGAAACACAGCCACAAACCAAAAAGTACAGTCAACACAAAAAGCATGGCAGAATATTAATTAACGAGAACACTAGCCAACACATACCGAACAGTTACAAACACACATCATTTTGTGTAGAAAAAATTATATCTATACATCAGATAAATTGCATAAATTATATAACATATTTATTTAGTTAAATATTATTAAGAATTATACGGAAAGATAATAAAACCGACAGAAGCGTGAGCATATGTAGATAAACCTAACTAATTTAAATTTATAAAAAGATTAAAAAAATAAAAGAAAACAAGAACAAAACACTAGCCGTTGTATCGTAATTGAGACAAAGAAATTAAAAAACCAAAACACCAAAATACAAATAAAGCTATAAAGAAATTGCAAATCAATAAACCATTACCTATTCAAAATACTTACTTAAGATAACTGGGCAAAATCGAATCGAATCGTGGCTGGATTTTTTCAAAGCACTTACAACTTCACCAATTATTAATTAAACTCCAAGTACATCCTTTGAGAAAGACACCAAATCACGCAAATTAAAAATCCGACAACTATAGAAATAATTAATGAAAGAAAAAAAAATTCATGAAAATTTGCGGGAATCATATCATTGAGCTTTGCTTCACGGAAGAAACATTCTAAACTAAAACTCATCCAGAAACTAAACGCAGAATTCAACATATATTTCAAATTATATAAAGCAAATTGATATATAATAGAAGAATAAAACTAAAACCAATAAAACAAAGTTTCAAAAACCGTTGCTGAAACTTTCGAAAAAAGTTTCTCGAAATGAGCATGAAGACGCAGGAAGAAACTCCTGTTTATGTCTTCACCGAACGAGTCGCATACTCTATAAACATAATTATAATAAAAAAGGATATATCAATATCATTTCCATTTGTTTTTTATGTTTTTAAACCACTGCAATAAGAACAGCAACCAATATTGTATGCATAATATGCAAAATAAAACCTATAACAGAAAAAAGAAACCAGCAAAAAATAATAAAACAAAATCCATGAGCAAAAATAAAAAATGGCGAAAAAAACAAGAAAATATAATTATGTGAACTTGTTAATTTTTAGTACTTAAGTCTGTAAAGCTCCGCTTGTAGATGAAAAATCAATAAATAAACTAAATAACAAAGATAAATTCAATAAATCGAGAAGAGCTATTAAAATTTAAACAAATAAATACGTTTGGAGGGGAGTGTTTTAGTTAACATTAATTTTATTGATCGGATTTCTATAAAATAAAATAAAATTAGGCAATTACGCTGGGGAAGATGGCATTTTTGGCCAGGGGTTGGTTGTCCCTTCGGACAATCCTGATGTAGCCATTCTCGCCCCAGGTTGTGCCGAAGGAGTTCAGGCATCGCCAGTAGTCCAGATTGGTGTCCGCATCGTGGTCGAAACCCACAACCACCAGGAACTGGGAGCTCTTGGGATTGGTCAGGGCCGAGGTATCTTGCACATAGACGCCACTGGAGTACTGCATGAAGCCGAAGGTGGCCGGGTTGTATTCCACCACCACAGGGAATCCACTGGACACGTAGCGCATTAGGGAGACATCGTCGCCATCGGCTATGGTGGAATAATTGGTCAACCGCACGCCCACGCCCACGGACGGAGGGGGCTGGCACATGCCCTGGGACTTCCATGTATTGTTGTTCGGGTAGTCCACTTCCGGATACAAATACGAGTCCGAGTACTGAGTAAGGATATCCAGGGCTGCCTGGGGCACTTGGGTGGAGCAGCCGGTGCCCATGCCGGCACAGTCGATCAACTGCTGGGCGGATAGCGATGCAGGTGCTGCATTGGCAGCCTGTATGGCGTTGAAAATCTCCACCGACTTGGCCACGGCATAGGCCCAGCTGCTGCTGCAGTTCACGCCCTGATCCTCCACATTCACGGTCAAACCAAAGTCCGTGATCATGTCGAAGGTGGTGGACGATGCCTGGGTAGCCGGCGGGGTACTGGCATGAGAGGTCAGGGTATTCACTGCCCGAGGAAGGAGGGCAGCAAACTGGATCAGTCTGATGTCCGAGAACTGGTTAACCGCCTCCCTGTAGGTGGTGCGATTCCGATCCGCCAGAGCATTTTGCTGGGCCACCTGATTCCTGTTGTAGATGAAGTAGTAGTTGGCGAAGGAGCGGGCTGAGGTAGTTGGGTAAGTTTTATTAAAAGTTTCCTGAAAAGAAAACATTAGAGATTCATAGATTAGTTATGAATCATAGGGTTTATCCAAAAGTGTATCTTTGATTCGAAAACTCACCACATAGGCATTAAAGTCAATCAAGTCCTGGCCATGATTAAAGGCCCATGATCCTTGGCCGGCTGCCAGGAGGAGATAGGAGAAAACCAGTAACTTGAACATGTTGAAAAGCGAAAAACCTACACAAACTGATGCCACCAAGAACCATGGAACGGTCTTTTATAGGCGTTTGGGGACGGAACTCTTCTTCTGATTGAAAAAGCAAACAGAAGTTTACCATACCATACCGACTTACTTTCGCAAGAAAAGTGCAAATAGATTTCTATCAGGCCTTGGATTCGCACTTGGCCTAGAGCCGCGATAGAGGCGTCGGGTGAGTCGGCTCGATAAGCCCCCATTTAGAAGAAAAAGTCGGGGTGTGCTCTGTTTGTCCAATAAACTTGTCAAATGCGCTCTGTTTTGGATCGTTGCGATTCGTTAGGTTCTCGTATCTCTGTTAATTCGAAGTCCCCACTGGCCCAGAAATAAAACCTGTGGTAGCATCGTAAAAATATCTCTCTCTCTAATGCCAACTTACCCGTATCTTTGTAATCACGCCCCGGCAGTCGGCGTTTTGTCTTCGCCTCATGATTAATCACATTTATGAGGTGCCCATAAATATTGCAACACACTTGCAGGCTCGTTTGGAGTCTTTCCCAAATGATCATGTAAACGAAGTGCTAAATGACTTGTTGGGCAATTTCAATCGAAAGAGAAATAGTTGGAAAGTTACCTGATTTTCTTGAGATTCGATGAATCGGAGATCCATAATTGATATACCAGTCAATGAACTCTAAAGGTAATAATCCCCAAAAATCCATCCAAAAACTGTTAATTGAATGGCAAATAAATTTGGTGAGGCATCCCGGCACTATAAATTCGACAGCTTTCTGCACAATTTCATATTCAAAATCAACATTCAGAAACAGTTAGTTGCCACCTGATTGACTGATTATTTATGTGACAATATTTATTAAAAAATGGTCAAAGTTTTCCTATCAACCCTATACGAATGGGCCAACAAACAATTACCAAATTACTAAACATGCATAAAATTAAGGGATCCCTATTATAAGCCCATAAACCAGATAACCAAACCATGAATATTAAAACATTTTCATTATTTGTCTCGAAAATATGTAATACTGAGGGCCTATCTGGTTTTGGCCAGATGGCCAAATCCCAGGCCCGATCCCCAGCCGAAGATCGAACCCCGGACCCTATAAAACCGCGATGTACGTGTCGATCGCCGCTTATAACCCAGCCGGTCTTCGGGTCTGCACCATCTTCGCTGAGATTTTCGATCGCGGAAGATCCATCCCACAGATACTCGTTATAAAAGGTGATTGAGTCTAAACCCATGGCTTCCAACATGTGTCCATTGTGTCGTGTGTGCGTTTCGTGAAGAGAATCATTACGGGCAAATCGATTGCAATTGCAATTAAAGCCAAACATTCAAGTAGAAATCGGGAATCACGCAAACATTAGAAACCCGGATCGAGGGCCCGTGTTGTAAGAGGATCGCCTTTCACCCGGGCCCAGCATGTGATGAATATTTACAGCATCGAAAGTGAAATTGGCCAATTGGCTAATCTAGATTTATTTGGCCCTCGGCCATAAGACAAACCCACAAGATGATGAATATTCCGCCGAAATCCATCCCAAAGCATCGATATTGAGTGTGTCTTCTGTGTTTTAATTGGACGTTCGATAAAATTATGCTAAGCATATGCAAATGGGATTATTCAACCGATAGTTATTAGATGTCATCAAACACCGAATTGGCAAACACAATCGCTCTGCTTGTTCCAAAACCCAATGGGCTAATCCAAATGAAGATGGATCGGTCCAAGTGGTCCGAGTGGCCGGAGTGTAGGAACTGAGGTTGTGAAATTAAGACACTGGTTAACGCCAATGGGTTATTAATTACCAATTAATGTTTCCACTGACAGTTGGTAGATGATTTGCGGAATAGGTATTTTTGTTTACTGATCATTAAGATGTTTAGTTTTCACTTTTTAAAAAGCAAATAACATGCTGGTTAAACATAGATTAATTAGACCATTTTTTAGTTATTATTTTGATGGCATATGGGATATAGTTTCATGTCTTTATAGTTTCTCCTAAGAAAAGATAGTTTTGATTACAAAAAATCACCTGATTGCAACCATAAATTAATATTTATAGCGTGATTCCCCTTGAAAAGTATACAGATTGGGTATAAGTTATTCCACATGCCCCGATACGAGCCTCAGTTCGATTCGTGTCGGAGGTGAATGGACCAACTAAAGTTTAGTGCGATTAACGTTGACAGATGAGGCTGAACGAAGAGGGAAGACTTTGAGAGTTGGCCAAGTGGTTACTTAACACTTTCCACTATTTTCGTTTCTTTTTTCCCCCCACTGTGTTCCAGATGCGGATGTGCTCACCGATGTGGCTGCAGCTGGCCATGTGCCTCGTCTGCCTGGGTGCTGTGTCATTGCAGCAACTGCAATCGTTTCCCAAGCTCTGCGACATCCAAAACTTTGATGACTTTTTGCGGCAAACGGGCAAGGTGTATTCGGATGAGGAGCGGGTCTACCGTGAAAGTATCTTCGCCGCCAAGATGTCCCTCATCGCCTTGAGCAACAAGAACTCCGACAGTGGTATCTCCAGCTTCCAGCTGAGCGTCAATCCTCTGGCCGATATGACAAAGAAGGAAATCGCCACCCTGCTGGGATCCAAGATCTCGGATAATGGAGAGTGAGTATTTATAAACAAAGTTAGTTTCTTAGTTAGATTGATTTGTTTTTATTCTTGAATACTATAAAAGGGCTTAAGACGTATCAACTTTATTATATTAGGTCACATGTGATAAAATCTTGACGTAATCATTAAGGGGAAGTCCATGGAACTTGGATAAATTATCACCCGAATCCATAACTTTTAAACGGGTTTTTGTCTTTCTTTATTTTTGGTGCTAACCAAAAAGGTTGTAATCTTTATGCTGGAGATGTCACTTACCAGATTATGCTAAACCAGTTCATTCCAAGTATTTGAACATTAATAGCTATTCATTATCGCCCTGAAATGAATCATTGTTTTCGCAACTACACATATTTTTTATGAGTAAATTTTGGGAACGAACGATAATTAATTTATAGTTTTGTTAGTTTTGGGAGCAGCATTCTCATATTATTTGTTGAAACCATTAGACACCATATCGAAGAACTTATATCACCTCAGAAACCCTTACCTTTTATCAATGAAAACATTCTGAAATTGTTTTTATGGCAGTGAGTGATAAAAACATTTGATGTTTTGATGACTGGGAAGTATTTAAGAATCTTATCAGAATTTTTGAGGTGACAATTAGATGACGTAGGGGAAATTATAATTTTTTCCAAAGAATCCAAAACAGTAAAGTAAAATCTTAGGTCTATATCATTAAAAAGTAATATTTTGTTAATAACTCGGTTTTTTTTCTAGAAAATACACCAATGGCCACATTAACTTCTTGACTGGCCCGAGGACATCCAACGTAAATCTGCCCGAGAAATTCGACTGGAGGGAGAAGGGTGGAGTCACGCCCCCTGGTTTCCAGGGTGTGGGCTGTGGATCCTGTTGGTCTTTCGCCACCACCGGAGCCCTCGAGGGCCACATCTTCCGGCGCACGGGCATCCTGCCCTCGCTCTCGCAACAGAACCTGGTGGACTGCGCCGACGACTACGGAAACATGGGATGCGACGGCGGTTTCCAGGAGTACGCCTTCGAGTACATTCGCGATCATGGCATCACTCTTGCCAATAAATACCCGTACACCCAGACGGAGATGCAGTGCCGTCAGAACGAGACTGCTGGACGTCCACCACGTGAGAGCATCGTGAAGGTGCGGGACTATGCCAGCATTACACCCGGAGACGAGGAGAAGATGAAGGAGGTGATTGCCACTCTGGGTCCCCTGGCCTGCTCCATGAACGCCGACACCATATCCTTCGAGCAGTACGGCGGTGGCATCTACGAGGACGACGCCTGCAATGCGGGCGAGGTCAACCACTCGGTCACGGTTGTTGGTTATGGATCGGAGAACGGACGGGATTACTGGATCATCAAGAACTCGTATTCCCAGAACTGGGGCGAAGGCGGCTTCATGCGTCTGCCCCGAAATGCCGGCGGCTTCTGTGGAATCGCCAGCGAGTGCAGCTACCCCATCCTGTAGGCTCTCTACCAACTAAGCCTAGCTTTTAGTTTAGTCAATTACAAACCACGAATTTATAACTTTGTTACTCTAGTTTGTAGCTTTCCAGTAAATAAAGAAAAATGAGCCTGAAGTTGTACTTTCTTCTGGTTAGGTTACTTTCTTCCCGAAACTATAGCAATGAATAATGAATCTCTACTAGAGGAAGTACCATTTTTAGCAGTGGGATAAATGCAAACCAAATGTTGATATTATAAGATTATTATTTGCTTCATACTTGACATTCAAAAGAATTCTCAGTATGCGAAAAATCTTTGAAATGCGATCATCTCGTGAATTTGGTGCCGAATAAAATGGTTTTGAGGTACACCCATCCACTACTCTATAAAGGTCAATATTAAATATTGTGGTTTCTTTTAAATAGACTATTTTCTTTAAGATTATATCTTTTATACTATTCAACATGATATTAAAATCATAGTTTTTTAATAATGTTTTTACTTTAATCTTCAAGTATCCTCAAGAGTCATTTATATATCTTGAAATTCTTTCTCGAACAGAGTACTTGTAATACTGAGTAATAATAATTACTCAGTTCTTTGCGTCATAAGATCTAATCCCATTAAAAGCCATCAAGAGAGAGTATTTATATTTGCTATATAATTGGCATTACTGGGCATTCGCAGCTCAGTACTCGAATAATCTTCAAGATGCGTTCAACTCAAAGTGCTTTTGTGGTTCTTCTAGTTGTGAGCCTAATGGAAAGGGTCTGGAGTACGCCCACTAACTATACCACCCAGGCTAATAATGATATAGAAACAAAAGGGGCTTCCTCTCCAGACAGTGAAACCTTTGAACCTATAACTGAAACAACCGAATCGGAATCCTTAGAATCAACAACTGAAGATGAAAATGCAACCACCGATGAACCAACAACAGCGTTTATAGAAATTGAATTACAAATAGAAGCCGACTGGAAGAAGTTTTTGGTATGAGTTTTTAAGGAAAAAATAAAAAGGATTTAGATACATTTCAATATTATTTTAGACGGACTATAGCGTGACTTATAAGAATGAATCGGAGGCTGAAAAACATCGCAAAATATTCATTGATAACTGGATAATGATTCAGGATCACAACGAGCAATACGAACAAGGAAAACAGTCCTACAAAATGAAAATAAACCAATTTGCTGACTTAAATCGGGCAGATTGGAAGGCTACGTTGGGAAGTCATTGAAATGTATTCATGTATTTTTTTATCCAAATTAAAAAATAATATATATACATAATATAAATAAATACCGAGAGAGCAATTATCCCATTAAGAATTCATCACTGTGGAAGGCTGTATCTTCTATATATATATGTAAATGGCAGTTATGGTCAGTTCCATCTCAGTAACTAAAAAATTTTAAAAATAAAATACTCATCAAAGTGTTCTCTTAATCATGGGCTGTATAAAATAGATATGGAGGTCAAAAATGACAGATTTATTGCAAGTACCGGATATTATTGGCCCATCATTATAAGAAGTTCAGTGAAAGATAAATTCTTTTAATATGAATTAGGATTAATATAATTATTAATAATTATATTTATATAAACCAATAGAAATGCAAAATGAAAAAACGAGAAACGAAACTCATTAGGTTGGTTATAAAAAAAAATGTATGTATGTTTATTTTCGGGGTATCCAGTTTTAGGACTTTGTTCGAGGATCTTTTCTATTACAATAGTGTGTTGCAAATGCTGTAGCCTATTGTCGGCTGGGATCGCTATTTTGTATTCCACTGGCGGTTCGTTAGTGTTAATTAAATTGTTTCTTGAAATGAGTACATTTGGTTTTGTGTTATCTTTTTTTTCTATATTTTTAACGCACACGAATTCTACACGATTAATTTATATTTGTGTATATTTACTGAGAGCCCTATCTCATATACAATCCGTAATATATATAATATATAAGTATATATATAGTATTTAATTTAACAAATACATCTGTAGGTTATCGCAATTTGCTGCACTAAGTGAACATTTATGTAATCAATATGTTTACATTCATTGATATTTGAGTATTTCCAACAAGGAGCAATCGCAACCTGCTCAGAAAACTTGGAATTGTTGTAAGGATGCGACTGCCCCTTCGCACAATGCATAATGGGTATTGTACATATAGATTTTATTTATTTATTTATTCTTTTAGGTATTTATATATATACTATACAAATCTTTGGTTGGGAGGGGCAACAACAAGCCTGAACTGCGTTAATCCAGTTTAATTCCGGCAGCAATCTAATTTGCAATACTGTGTTTTAGTTATTTTTTTTAATTATATATTCACAACAAATTCAACGACTTGGAGTTTCTTACTGCTTAGAATTTACAAAAATTTTGGCGTTTTATTGTTGCGGTTGCTGTTGTTCTGTGTTAACGAAGCTTTCCGACCCTGGCCGCCAGTTTTGAATTTGTGGGTAGTTTTCCAAACGTATATCGGTTATTGGATATGTTGTTCATTGAGCAGTGTAATGGTTTCTGAGCCTCCAAGTTCTCCAGGCTGCCACCTCAACTATTTGCATTGCACGTGTGTGTAAATTTATCTAAAAAAAACCGTATGTTTCCCTCAATTGCAAACTATTGCCATTCGTATTAATCGAGTGTCGAGTTAAGAAGCTGATCAGGGAGACCAGGGCCCGGCATTGAATCCAAAAATAAATACAATTACGTACACATTAACACTAAATAACTAACAACGTTGAAAGCATACTTCGAATGGGTTAGCTATGCATGTATACATATACTCGTAATATAGGATATATTTATATATAACTATTTGTATATCTGTATAATATCTGTATAATATTGCAACAAATTTCACTACAAAAAACTGCACACTCAACTTAAAGGGCTAGCTTAAGAGTTATTCATACTTTTCCGACAAATACAAATTATGTATATCCTTATATATCCTTCTAACTGAGTTTGCCTTTTTGGTAGCTAAAGCTTGGAATTATATCCGAATGCTGCTGCTGCTTCTGCTTCTGCTTCATTGCTTGCTGGTTTTAGGTTTTTTGTATCAATTTTTTATTGTTTCTGTTACTTTTATTTATATGTACGACATCGGTGTATTCTGTTGTGTTGCTGTTTAGTCGTGTTTTTTAAACAAACAATTGTTTCAATTTGCCATTTGCACTGCAAAATCGAGGTGAGTGTGTGTGCGGACAACGGAGGAGCAGGTTGTGAAGAGTCCTTAATAGGTGGGCTGCTGGTACTCCATTCCAGATTGCTGCTGTTCCATTCCTGATTAACAAAATAATTAAAATATCTATTTAAATGAAAACAGAGCTCCTGAACTTACCCTGCTGTGGCTGACCGAAGGGCGAGGCGCTGTACTGATCATTGTCATTGTCCATGGAATAGCCATAGGCCTGTTGGTGAACCACGTTGGCCGGATCTGTCTCAAAGGCCGAGGTGAACTCATCGCCAGCTCCGATCAGGAAGCGTTTATAGGCCATCAAGGCACAGAGACCCTACATAAAAAATATAAAAAAATGTGTAGTAAAAAGGATAAAAGCAATAGTGATTAGTCATCCAAAGGATAATAAAAGATTGAATATAAAAAACGCCTTTTGTATAGTTACCCACCCAGGAGACTATCGAGAAGAGACAGAACCAAATGGCTGTCTTCATGCTGCCACCTCCAATTCCCAGCGGTGGTGGGGGCGCCGAGCTCCACTGCGACCACAAGTAGAAGAATGCCACAAAGTACATGAAGGCCCAGAAGGCTAAACAGAAAATAATAGATTTTCATCATCATCGGGCAAAGACAATGGCAGTATATAGAATGATTAAGACATACCCGAGAAGGCCATATCAGCCATGACGTAACGCTTTCTGCTCTTCACCGACGACATCCGCTCGAAGAGGAACTCACCGCCCATGAAACCCATGGAGGCCAGGAACCCGAAGACACCAACCATATTGCCATACTTGCAGGCCATTCCGTCCCCATTATAAAGGCAGTATTCCTTGCCCTCCTTCTCCGTCCATCCTTCCGAGGATATGCAGCCGAAGACCACCACTGAAAAGAGCTAAAAGGGGGTAGAGGGAGAAATTCCAATTGAGTGAAGACATGCCAGGCATTATTTTTATACCCTTGCAGAGGGTATTATAATTTTGGTCAAAAGTGTGCAACGCAGTGAAGGAGACATCTCCGACCCTATAAAGTATATATATTCTTGATCAGGATCACCTCCTGAGTCGATATGAGCATGTCCGTCTGTCCGTCTGTCCGTCTGTCCGTCTGTCCGTCGGTCCGTCTGTCCGTCTGTCCGTCTGTCCGTCTGTCCGTCTGTCTGTTTCTACGCAAACTAGTCTCTCAGTTTTAAAGCTATCGAGTTGAAACTTTGCACACACCCTTCTTTCCTTTGCAGGCAGTATATAAGTCGGAACGGCCGGGATCGGTCGACTATATCCTATAGCTGCCATATAACTGATTGATCGGAAATGCCATAACTTTGGTGTTTTTTAAGTTAGAGGGTTGGGAGTTTCTACACATGTTATATTTGACCAAAATATCTTATGTACAAAATTTCGTAAGGATCGGCCGACTATATCCTATAGCTGTCATAGAACGATCGAAATTGGCATAACTTTGGTGTTTTTTAAGTTAGAAAGATGGGATTTGGTACAGATTCTATTTTGGGGAAAACAATCTGATCTGCCAATTTTCATAAGGATCGGCCGACTATAAACGATCCGCTATATATCTAATAAAATAAGATGGGTGGCGCCACCTAGCGGACTGCGACTGAACTGCAAGGGTATATCAACTTCGGCTCCGCCCGAAGTTAGCTTTCCTTTCTTGTTATGGTTTTTTTTGCAAATGAAAGTGTGATTTTAAAAGGATTTGGCTAGCTAAGGATAATCCCCACTTCTTGACCATTTTTCCTTCACTATTAGCCAATAAGAATCGTAATAGATTATGTTTTTTTCGGCACACCCTACCCCTTCCTTACTCAGTTATTGATTTTCTCGAGCAGGTGCAACAAACCAGAAGTTCAAGTACACAGACAACGAGGCAGACACGTCCTTATGCTTCTGACCCAATTTGCGAAATGAAGGCCAAGTTTAGTTTGTTTGTCCAGGAAGGGGGTGGTAAAGTGGATGGGGGATGGGACTATAGAGTGACAGAGTCCTTGGTTAAGTGAGTGGGCAAATATTACGTATACGTATAAATGAAAAGCAAACTAAAAGCCAACCTCCTGGCCGCCCACGAAGGAATCCCATGGAACTTTTTCCACTTCGCTGGTGACGCACATCGCCCTTGGCTGGTATATATAATAAAGTTCTAAGCCTAGTGGCCAATTGCCCGAACACTTTATGACATTTAATTATAAGACCTTTACGAACGTGGGAGTTTTTATGGTCCTGCTGCAGCTGATCCATGTGTCCCCCCTTAAGGAGGAGCTACTTTAACTACGTCCCTGGCACTTGGGTAAACAAATCGGACACAATTTTTTATTTGCAAACGTTTATGGGGAGAGTTTTACGAAGTAATGAGTGGTATTATCATAAACTTTTCAAAAATAAACATTTAAAGCAAAGTTTTAAAGATAAAGGGGGTGTTGTTTTTAGGGCAAGTATAAAGTAAAATAATGTCAATTTTTCTCCAAGTGCTTAGTGAGTGACAATTCGAGTAAACAACGTGACAAATACGACTGACTGTATGTGCCCACAAAATCGCAGCAATTCCCAAAGCGATGCCCACACGTATTCTACTCCCGCCCTTAATAGAGGGAGCCCTGAAGGAGGAATTACTTACCCAGCAAAGGGCCCGGATGACCACTTGGGGCTTCATGGCAAATGTGAGGGGATCAAAGGCGCCGCCAGCCTTCCCGCCCCCGTAGGCGCCACCATTGTTGATGCTGAGTATCTGGTTGAGTGTGTCCATGTTTGATGGCTCTTAAGGTTTCAGTTTTCTCAGCTTAACAGTATATAGTTTTTCTCAGCTTTTCTCAGGCTATCAGACCGTTTCAGTTTTTCACGTCTTGTTGTGAAAAATCGAACGCTTCTCGGTGCCAAGGGCAAAAAGCGGGGGTGTGTGTATACCGTCAATGTGAGTGCGATTCTATATATCTGTCTTTGAGTGTGTGTGTGTTTGTGGGTCTTTGCAATTATGGATTACAACACATCAGACCCTGGCGAATGAAAAAATGAGATATATATATAGGTACACGTATTTATATCTCGCACTGTTAACGGTTTAATTTTGAAATTCACTTCCGTTAGGCTCCGAACCCTGTTTCCGTTAAATGTTTTGCGTTTCCGTTTGTGTTTTGTGTTAGCGTCTGCCTGAATCAATGCATAATTGATGAACAAATTTCAAGGGCCTGATTTTCACTTTTACTTTTTGCCAGCTTCGCTCTCAACGGACTGTCAACGCGCAGGACACTTTTCGAAAACGTGAAAAAAGTGCGCAAAGGTACAGCGAATATTACGGTGCGGCGAATTCGCCGCACTCTGTTACGTTAACAGTGTGCTGTTAAGCGCAATGACCGTTGTGCGTTGTGCTGTCGCAAAAGTGACATATACTTTGAAATTTAATTCAAATTCGGATTTCTGGTTTTGTGAATTAACTTAAATTGTTTGTATAGCGAATACTCGCGTATAAATTGACACGCTATGGCGTCGTTTAGAAAATGCAAATGTTGTTGGTCGCTTGGCCAATCCCAGCGTATGAAACAGGACCCCACCACTATTTTATGGAATTCGTCAATAACTCAGGTAACAATAAATTAAATATTTAATTGTGAACAGAGAATTTAAAAAAAATAAAAAAATTCATAGCTTACTTTTAATTTTTTTTTAAGTTTAATAGGAGTGTCTAATTTGTAAAGTTTTTATTTTTAGAACCCCCTACACGAATGCAATCGCAGGCAAATCACCCTTGAAGAGCTTTATAACACCTGTTGCCGTCCAAAATCCAAAATTAAAAAGGATGTAGTGCCTGAAGAAAAAGCAATTTTGAAAAATGTCCCCATTCCTGTCCGGTTACGAAAAACCGGATATCAAAACCCACCAACGACTCCAAAATGGCGGCAAATGCACGAAGAAAATGAAGCTCAGGATGAGGATCAAAAACAAGAGGAGGCCAAATGGCAGGATTGGATAAAAAAGCGACATGCTCTGGACCTTTTCCATCGCCTTTGGGAGAAAAATCGAAGAATTTCGGCACAAAGACGAAGAAAAATGGTTCAAGATGCCAAAGAGGAGGGTCGGGATCCAAGCCTGAAACCCTATGTACACTTAGACAAAAACACCCCAGATCCACGGAAATCTATAACGAAGCCGAAAAGAAAACTCATTGATGCCGAAAAAGCTGTCCAACAATTCTTTCCCACAAAGAAATGCAGTAAGACCTCCGTACTAGGCATACCTAAGGGTCAGATAATGTCAACGCCATTTGGAATTTATCGGGAGGCTAGGGAAAATAGACAAACCCGAATGATTATGCCAACTTTCGATCGAATGCTTAAAAATTTGAGTGTCCCAGAACATCATCAAACCCTCAAAAGCCGTCACCAAATAGACTCAACCCCCCGTTTTAAAAGAGATATTGAAATGGTTTACAAAAATGCCCCTCGGCCTTCCAAACATGTTGATTTTCATGAAAAAGAACAACTGGAATCATTTAGAAAGGAATTCACAAAAAGTACGGAGGAGTCACCAAAAAAAGGAGGGAAGACCGTAACTATAAAAGATGATCAACCACAGTTTTCAAAAGCGTTTGGAGAACTTCTAAAGAGCAAAAAGTTTAGAATTCCGGAACATCATACAGCCTTACGAAGTCACCATCACATAAAACTCAAGTCCGAAATAAGTGCAGAAAATTCCCAAATGACGACACGTTCGTCAGAACCGGATTGGAGTCTTTGGGCTCCAGAGCTGGCAAAACAAGCCCAAAGATCAAGCTTGAAAAAGCAACTGAGCTCCAAAAGTTTGTCCTCAAAACGTCGCAAATCAAGTGACAAAATTAAGAACGTAAAGCCGAAATTCACACAAGACTTTAGAAAAATGCTAAAGGGAGTAACCGTTCGAAAACCAGAACTTCATACAGCTCTAACAAGCTTACATAATTTAGTGGTCAACCCGAAAAAAGGCCATGAAAAACAACTGGGATCTGATGATGATAGCTTCTCCTCGGATGAAGTGGTACTCAAAACGGGCACGTCTAAAGTCTTTCCGGACAAAAAAAGTTCTATGAGCGGCGATGTGTCCTCGATAATTACAAATTCTTCATTACAAAGATCAAAAAGACTCAAGGGACATCTGAAAACATTTTCGGATTATATAAGGTATTCAAAGCCAGATTTGTTGCTCCATAGAAATAAGAACAAGGATACTAATCCTTCCTATCTGGCCGACACCTCGAGCTTACAAAGCAAAAGAGAATCTCGGGGTACTAAAAATAAGAGCCTGGAAAAGAGCTCCGATATAGGAAAAGAGGATTTCGATTCAGATAATTCAGTTTCGTCCGATAAGTCCGGCACGACTGAAAAGAGAGACGCGAAACGTACCACTTACAATGCCATGAAAATCAGTCTCAAGAAAATGGAATCTATAAGATCGGTGCTACTGGATCCCACTCTGCTCACCAGTCCTAGTAACGAAGCCGGAGATATGGACTTGGACGCAATCATACGCGAAAAACGGAAAGCTGTAATGGATAGTATTAAAAATTTTTCCAAAGTGGGAATAGCACGCGAGGACTACCGTCCACCAAGGGAGGAAAGAAACTTTATCCAGGAAAACATTGAGAATATCCGGAAAATGTCGAGAAAAATCACCGAAGCTTCTAAAGGGATACAGAAGGGTCCGGATGTATTCGCAACCCATTACTTTTATCTGCCATGGTATCAGAGCCCCAAACGAGATCAACTTGAAGAGAGCCAGTATGGTTTCTCTTTACAAAATATTACGGATAGTTGGGCACATCCTATAGTGGCATCGATGAAGCCCATGCGAATCCGTCGTTATTCACTCAATGGGTGGCGTAATCTCATGGAACAGTACTGGGAGAAAATCAAACTCCTGCGAAAAGACACATCTCCTGATGTGGGTGATGGCTTGCACAAAAAACCGGAGAAATGTGATTGCTGCGTATGCTATACTCTTGCTAAAGGTAAAATCTCATTCTTCCATGAAAATTGAAGAATCCTTAATATTTTTATTTTTTCAGGAACCGAACCAGACAGCGCACTCATTAAGAAAATCAAAACCCAGTGGCGTCGTATCGAGCTCAGAAACTTCTACTCTCAAATGCGTGAAAAGGAACGTTTAGATTCCAGTGACTGCCGGAAAGAATCAATTTTATATGCCCATAATCATACCTGCGATCAGTAAGATCAGGGGACTCAGAATAATAGTAAATTCATATATTGTTTTGAGTGTCCAGCGCTTACTGTCGTCTGTATGATTTTTAAGTTTTATGATCCATCACCATAAGTAATATCCGTTTTCTGTGGAGATCTTGTCAACACCATTTGGATATAGGTTAGTTCTGACATTTTTAATTTTATTTTTTGGTTTTAATACAAACAAATTTGGGTTTCTTTTATTAATATGCTAAGTGGACTGAAAATAGCGAAGCTTAATAGCGAGAACACCTGCACTTCGTACTACGACTTTCTCACCTGTGGGCCCGCCTACATGCAGTCTGTGATTTGCAAACCGGAACCTGTGCCGGCCAGGACTCAGCCGGAAAATGAATCGCCATCTGGTCTCCTTCGAAATGGGAAGAAATTCTACGGTGTGGAGGACACGGCGACGCAATGGTATGTCCACAAAAGGAGACCTCAGTACGCCAAGTGTCCCAAGCCGAGGATGTTCGGCTACAAGTTCCGCATGCCCATCCGGAATGCCCTGAAACATAAGAGTACTACGGCGCCTTATCGTTTTTCGGGGCGTAGAATTTCTCCGGAATTTTTGTGCCTTCTCAACCGACACCACGCCAGTCTGCCAGGAGTCAACCGGGTGTCCAAGCGGTATCTCGTCCAGAAGCCCAGCTTCTCCTACTACAAATTCGATGCGGAGGAAAAGAATCGCCCCATGCGTCCTGGCATTGAAACGGCAGCTCCTGTGACATTTCCCTGCTGGAGTATGGTCTGTCCTCGGCGGAAGCCGATCTACGATTGGTACGTTGCGAATGATCCGTATCAATGGAGGTCCCACGATCAAGAGTCACAAGACGACCAAGAGACGGCTAAGCCAAAGGAGAAGGATACACAGGATAAGAAATTCAAAGCAGTGGCCCAAGATGAAAGAAAGCAGGAAACTAAAAGAGATCGTAAAAGTTCTCCTGGAAGCGCTCACAGTTTACCGAAACCGCAAAAGATCCGGGAGCCCTTGCTACATGGACTTTATACCACCAAGGAACCAGAAGAGATCGAACCTGGAAAGAAACCTTCTAGACATAAGAGTACTAAGGCAGCAGAAAAGAAGTCGTCCAGCCTCAAAAGTACTATAACGGTAACTGAATCTTATTGTTATCCTGCCGAAAAGATTAAGGAACCTACTTCATCTCGGACATCCACAATGCGAGCGTCCAGTGAGCCTGCCTGCGCCGATCCCAAGAAGACAAGAGATCCTCGACGCATTGAGTTTGAGAATCAACCCTTCTTCCAGGCTCTTAAAGGATCCAACTATGATAGAGTTTCCCGCCAATCAAGTAAAGATTTGGTGACATGTTCGGCGCCAAGGATGCACAGCGTCAATTCCCAGGACGAGGACAACTGGGAAGTATCCCTGGAGAGGGAAGAACGCAGGGAGAAGGCGGATTACGAGCGAACCGGTTACCGAGTACGTCCAGAACCGGAGAACAACTTTTTCAAGTCCATGTGTTGTCCTCGCCAAGTCGGCGTCCAACGCTCGGAACGTCCCGATTTCTATGATGGGACTGATGTGGAAATGCCACCGGATCACCCATGGGGTTGCTGTGGCTATGGGTACGAGGGCTTCATCCACCGCTCTGAGTTTCAGGATCGCTATGAAAAGAAAACGAAACGAAAGAAACCCCCACCGTACTGCTACCTATGGTCTGCCGTGGATCCGAACATCCGGGAGGAGGAGAAGAAGCGTCTTGCGGAGATTAAGTGCCAGCACCGGAGGAAATCTCGTCACTCAAGTCCATATTTTTTCTACTGGTCCACCCCAAAGCAAAATGTCAGAACGGAGGCAAAAAGTCAATTGGAAGAAATGGATAGAGAGTCGGAGGAGGAACCTTATCCCCCGCCACCGTGTTTTCCGAACCCCAAGCCAAAATGTTCCCATGATCGATTCAATAGAGCTTCGGCCGTTAGCTTCGGAGAATCAGGTTTATGTGAATCGAGTGCTGAACGGACTAAACCGAAGAGATCAGACTCCTATTCCACGTGGAGCACTGGAAGAAAAGGACGCCTGTGGCGTGCCAGGAGTCACAGAAATACAGATGACAGTCCATTTCCGTGGGGGGAAGATCGAGACTCGCCAATAGAGGAGCATGGACGGAGTGATCACAGTGAAAGGCACATGTGGGGCGGTCCTTTGCCCACAGAGTTGGGCCGGGGTCTGCGGGAGAAACCGCGATTTCTGCCTCGGATTCATGCCTTCGCAAAGCGATTCCTGTTTCCTGGACCCACCGGCATGCCCTTGAAACCCAACTCTGATCGCCATTTTTCGGAGAGCGAGAGATCCAAGCCCTCCGCCAGCTGCAGAAAGATGGAAAATGAAACTCCCTACTGCATCCGAAGATCCAAGAAGGAAGCGGCACAATCTACCTTGGCATCGCCCTTGGAAACGATGAACAAAAATTTCCGAACACGCGCAAGTGAACAGCCCAGGATTCAGGATGTAAGAGGCACCAGGGATCCTAGCTATTGGGAAAGAGCCATGTCTATGAAAAGACAGGGAAGCTCATCTCCCAAACGAAATCGGGAAACTTTCTATAATCCATATGCTAACCAAAGACCCTCTACACTGTCCCCCAAAAGGGAGAAAGCCCGAAAAAAAAAGAAAAGGATCGAGCCAAGGAATCGAGCTTCGTCAGAAGGACCGTCTACATATCAGAACTATCAGAGCCCCCCACCCCCGACACCTACGGCACACACGAAGCACGTTAAGGAAACCAGTGACTTGGATGAGATGCCAGAAAGGAAAAGAGCCCCCAGTCCTACAAGCTTGAGTAGCGACTCCAGCGAGGACCAGTCGAAGAATACATGTAAGAAACGGGAGTCCAGAGCCCAGCGCGAATGGGAGGAACGCCGTCAGCGGAGAAAAGCCAAGAAGTGCAGGGAAGGATTTGCGAGGACCAGTAATGATTGGTTCCTAACCTCCCGCTCTCCAGACCAACGACACCCAGATCCTCCTCGAGCGGGAGTTCTAACCCTGCGCAACTGTGAATTTCCCAGAGAACCTAGTGACCCGGCATTGATTGAACCCAGAGGCGATCGATTTCAATTCCTCCAACACCGTGCCATGTGTGGACGAGGGCGGGCAGATAATCATCAATCTTCTACGAGTCACTGTAATTATGACAGAAGCAGAAGCAGAGCCCCCGAGCCAAGGATGCGAGGAGGAATTGATTGTCGAAAGGGCGACTACTCCCGACGAAGGAGACGTGGTGAAGAGGCTCATGGTTTTCCGACCGCGTTGCCGGTTCCGGTCAACAACAAGCGGGTGCATTACACGAATTCTTCAAATTTGCAAAAACATTGTTTTTGTTTCGATTAGGAATTAGGCCATGCAGCCTGGAGCCAGACTGCCAGGTGGATATTCCACAAGTGACAAAGTGGAATACCAACTGGCAGTCAGGCTGACATGCTGCATACTGTGCGTTTCAAATTATCACGATTAAATTTTTAATTGCGTAAAACAACATGGTACTTGTTACGAATATAAATGCAATGCTGGCTGGGAGGGATCTGGTTGGTATATCCGTCTTATTCATTGGTGAACTTGGCTGGACGCTTCTCGGCGAAGGCAGTCATTCCTTCCTTGCGATCGGCCTGAAAAATAAAGGAAAATTAATTAAAAAATAATATAACACTTCCAAGAAATGTGTAGCTTACGGTGGAGAAGGTGGCATGGAAGGTGCGACGCTCGTACTTGAGACCCTCCTGGAGAGTGGTCTCGTAGGCTGTGTTGACGGCCTCCTTGCACAGCTGCACGATCAGATTGGAGTGGGTGCCGATCTTCTCTCCCAGCTTGATTGCCTCGCAAACCAGCTGATCAGCGGGAACCACCTTGCTGGCCAGACCCAGCTTCTCCGCCTCCTGGGCGGTGATCATGTTACCGGTAAGGCACATCTCCATGGCCTTGGACTTGCCAACGACGCGGGTCAAACGCTGAGTGCCACCGGCTCCGGGAATGGTGCCCAGCGCGATCTCGGGCTGACCGAACTTGGCCTTATCGCCGGCATAGATGATGTCGCACATCATGGCCAGCTCGCAGCCACCGCCCAGAGCGTATCCATTAACGGCAGCAATGATGGGCTTCTGGGTGCGGGCCACCTCGGTCCAGTCGTTGAGGAAGTTGCCCTGGATGCACTGCGAGTAGGTGTTGGGCAGCATCTCCTTGATATCGGCTCCAGCAGCGAAAGCCTTCTCGCTTCCAGTCAGAACGATGGCAGCAATACTCTTATCCTTGCCAAAAGCCTGCAGGGCGGTGGACAGCTCCTTCATCAGGCCATTGCAAAGGGCGTTCAGAGCCTTGGGGCGGTTCAGCGTGATGACAGCCACGTTCTTGCCCTCGCCAGCAACTTCAGTCTTGATGAACTCCCAGTTACCAGCTGTGGGGGTGAGAAAGAGATGGCATTATGAGGTGATCGTGTGTTACGCAATCAATGTTTTTCGCCGGCAAGAGATCAGATATGTACATATATTCGACTAAATCAGCAAATTCTAGGCAATTTAAAGTGATTTAGGCAACGAAGAATGCTGCAGTTGGACTTTGATCTCTTGTAAATAGATTCTATACTTACAGGTGCTGGCAAAGCGGGTGGCCACCTGTGGCTGGCGGGCGGCTGTCAGCAGGACACACTGGGCACGGGAGGCGAAGAGCTTGGCAATGTTGGCCATTTTCAAGGTTTCTGGACCGGCTAGAAGGCATGATGTTATCTAATCGGTGCTCTGGAGGCCTGAGTGGGCGATACTTACTTGGAGAAGCACTGGAGCAATATTGGCGCACTTGAGCTGTGGTTAGTGTGACCGCACTTCCGATGGACCAGAATAACAGAGGACAGTGGCTTAGTTCCATTTTATAATTAAGTATTAAGGGGGGTTTGAATAGACCCAACATTTTTAAAATTTTAAAACAAATAGGTTTTTTTGTTGTTTTTATAAATTATTATTTTTGGTAAAATTATAATACATATCATATTATCACTTTTTTAATCACATATGAACCATCTCTAACAAGCATGTTGGGCCAAGCAGCCACCAAAAGGTGCATTTAAAATAATCATAAAATGCTAAGCTGCAGCTGTTGTTATCAGCATGTTTTCGTCTCTGTTTTGTCTCCCAGTTTCGCATGCGCTTTATTGTTATTTGTAGAGTATGCGCTTTGGGGAGCTTTGGTTGAGCTTCTGCGCAAGCTCTTAGGTTTTTATGACTTGTAATTCGGCATTGTTTTGGACCGGTCGCGGAATTTGTTTTGGGGTTAAATTGACCCATAATAAATTGATTTGTAAAATTGAACCTGGTCTATTAATTTGGCCGCTATCAAAACGCTGATAGCTCAACATTGGTGACCCCGACGTGATTTCATCCCGGTTTATTATTGTTATCAGCATTAAAAGTGCCAAGAAAACGCCCTTGTTGTTGTTGCTACAAGTTGCATTTTAATTGAAGAATGGAGTCTGGATCTGAGATTATTGGAGCTGCTGCCGCAAACCGGGAAAGGATGCTGCGGAGAAGAGCAGAGGTGGCCTGCCAAGAAATGGAGGCGCTGCATCATAAGGTGAAGGCTGCGGCGCGGACTGAGGATTCTTCCATTATGGCGCTGGAGTCGGTGGAGAAGCGTTTGCGTGAGCGGTTCACCGCGCTTCAAGAAGAGTTGGAGGAGCTTAATTTTAGCGAGATCGGGAGTGATCTGTATTGGAGATTCTCGCAGCTGGCGACTGATGTGGAAGTGGAAATTCAGTTGGAGGTTGCCAAGCGCTCCATTAGAATCGCTGCCCACTCCACACTTCTCGACGGTGCCAGTGTATCGCCAATGCCAAACAAGCTAGCCCCCTCCTTGCCACCGTTGCCGATGCCAACATTCAGCGGCGGCTATGCCGAGTGGCCGGATTTCTGCGCCCTTTTTAAGACCACGATCGACAGCCATCCTCATCTAACGAAAATGGAAAAGCTCCGGTGGCTCATTTCATGCCTGCGCGAGTCAGCCTTGGATACGGTGAGAGCTCTGGAAATTAATGACGCGAACTACGATGTGGCCCTTGACCTATTGCGCAATCGTTTTAGTAATCGGCGTTTAATATTTCAGTCTCACATTAATGAGATCCTGCAGCTTCGTGTGGTCGAGCCAGGATCTGTTACTACTTTGCGGGAGCTATCGGATCGGTTCAATGGGCATATGCGGGCTCTTATGAGTTCCGGATCAGCTGCCGAGATCCAAGGATGTTTGCTTATCCAGATTATCCTGCAGAAGTTGGATCCAGCCACAAGGGCCAAGTGGGAAGACACTCTCGCCGGAAGCAACGACAGCATTCCGTCTTGGGAGTCCATGGCACGATTCTTGGAGCAAAGGTGCCGGACTCTTGAATGCGTCGAGTTTTCTTTGGCGGCGTCTCCCCCAGCTAACCAAGTGGGCCGAGGTAGATCTTGGAATAACCGATCTTCGTGCATGGTTATTAACGCCCGTCCTGCTCTATGCGCCCTGTGTGGCATTTCGGAGCACGAGCTTCCTTCTTGTCCAAAATTTAGTGCTTTGACAACTGAGGAACGGTACGACGAAGTGCGGCGTCTGGCTCGATGTTTTGTTTGTCTGGAGGATGGCCATCTCGCTCGTGGATGCTCAGCTTCCCGCTGCTCGACGTGCAATCACCGTCATAATATTTTGTTGCACCCTCGCGGGCAGATTTCACCCGCACGAGTCTCCCGTCCCATCGGTGCCGTTACTGTTGCGCACCCATCCCGCTCAATCAACCCTGTTATGAACAAGGATCGCAATGCTGAGCTAGTGCTCCTGCCAACAGCCAATGTACTCGTTCGTGGTCGATCTGGAGCCTTCTTGCCTTGCCGAGTTTTATTGGATTCCGGCTCACAAGTGCACCTCATCTCGTCGCGGCTGGCGAATGAACTTCAGCTTGGCCGTTCCAAATGCTCCACTACGGTGGCAGGTTTCGGCGGCGCTGGGTTTGATACGGATGGAGCATCCGTCAATGTGTGCTTGAAGTCCCGCCTTAGCACGTACTCAGTGGAAATTGAGGCTGTTGTAGCTTCACATATAACGGACTATCAACCTAGCCAGGACATAGATGCTTCGCACTGGAAGATTCCTGGCAATTTGGATCTAGCTGACCCTAACTTCTACAAAACGCAGCGAGTGGACCTGTTGATTGGAGCCAGCTTATTCTTTGACCTATTGTCGGCTGGTCAAATCCAATTAGGTCACGGGCTTCCCATTGCCCAGAATACGCGATTTGGCTGGGTGATTTCTGGACGCGGTGAACTATCACGGGATGTGTCGTCGCTCTATGCTAGGAAAGACAACCCAAGGAATACCCACTGGAATGATGTGACTGCTGCCCCTTCCAACAGTGTTATTGAAGGCCCACCCTTCAATGGGGGGAGGATGTTGGGCCAAGCAGCCACCAAAAGGTGCATTTAAAATAATCATAAAATGCTAAGCTGCAGCTGTTGTTATCAGCATGTTTTCGTCTCTGTTTTGTCTCCCAGTTTCGCATGCGCTTTATTGTTATTTGTAGCGTATGCGCTTTGGGGAGCTTTGGTTGAGCTTCTGCGCAAGCTCTTAGGTTTTTATGACTTGTAATTCGGCATTGTTTTGGACCGGTCGCGGAATTTGTTTTGGGGTTAAATTGACCCATAATAAATTGATTTGTAAAATTGAACCTGGTCTATTAATTTGGCCGCTATCAAAACGCTGATAGCTCAACAAAGCACTTTTAAGTATTCCCTAAAATCCGTTACAATTTAAATTTAAAAACCTAACTTATATTCTTAGAATTTTGGTAGATTACTTTCCGAGGGTCGACTAGAACTTGTTTCTACCAACCAAATATTTTCCTCCCGTCGCCGTCTAGTTACACTGTCACGGCGCAGCCGCCACAGTAAGAAAACCAGGATCACCATCAGGAGGGAGAACAAGCATATTGTCAGATTGAAGAAGAAGGCGGTTGGAGCTGCTGGTAGAAATATTCGTTAAATAAGTATTTTGAAACATTATCAATTACTTACTTTCACAATATGGAAACTTTTGGATCCACATGGAACCATGGCAGGTATTGTGGGTCTCTCCTTTCAAGGTATGTTCCGCCGGGCAGTCATAGAAAATGGAAGTGCCATTGGGAATCCTTGTTCCGGCGTGGATAACAGCACTGTTTGAATATTTAATTATCACATTTGGCAAGTCCGGCACCAGGCATCCATCCTCCCTCTGGGTGGTGTTAGTTGATGGATCATGTTCTGTTTTTGTCACACCCTCGCACAATGTTGCATCTTCATCATCCCCATCGGTGCAATCCGCGGTGCCATCGCACAGCTTGGAGTATGGCATGCACTGGCCGGAGGAGCAATGCATTTCCCAGAGATCGCAGTTGGCCTCCAGCATCTGTGCCCGGCACAGCCACCGCTCTTCGTCCGAACCATCCACGCAATCCGTAGTGCCATCGCACACCGCCGCGCTGGCGATGCAGGCTCCGTAATTGCACCGGAAAGCGTAGCCCGGACACAAGACTTTCTGGCACAAGGCTTTAGTCTCGTCCGAGGCATCCTGGCAATGGGCAATGCCATCGCATAACCGGTCCAATGGGATGCACTCGCCGCTCGCACATCGATAGCCGCAGCCCGTAGTGCCAAGAAAACCCCAACTACCGGAGACGACCGTGGTGATCACAAGCAGCCGCAGGGAAAGATTCTGATGCGCGGTGAACATTCTCATCTGATCTCGTTGTAGAGACTGGCCCCTCCATGCCGTAACATGCAGTACAATTGCTACTCAGGCATATAAAAAACCCGTTTTATGATGATATGCCGATCTCTGAGAACATACTTATATCAGGGCTTTTCCTCAATTTGATTATTATTTTTAATATAAAGAGTCACTATTTAAGATTATTAAAATCAAAAACGTGCTGTTATCAAGTGTACTTTTTTCAAATCCATTTCACTTTATTTCCCATTCGGGGGTTATTTTTTATACTTAGGTTAGTACGAGTAAGGTGCTTCAGTTTATAATCGAATACATTAATTATAAAGAAAAACTACTCCTAAGCGGGGTTAGTTGGGTACAAATATAATAATTACAGCTCGAGAATGGCTGGCCGGAAACAAAAAAATGTAAATACTTGAAGTAAACTTAAGTAACACGTCAAAAGCTTTCAACAAGGAAAGTTATCTTATTTCTTGTGGGCAGAGGCTGGCGGTGTTCCGTAAAACTTTCGCTTTTTAATGGTGCCCTTGAAAGGAGTAGCTAAAGAAAAATAGGATAATAAATAATTGGATACATTTATTATAAATTATAATGCTCACCGTATAAGGACAGCAAGTCCTTGTTGCTGCTAGGTACTCGCTTCACCACTGTTGCTGGCGTCCGGGTATGATCTATGGCTATGTACTGCTCCCAGAAGGACACGGGCAACTCCAGGAGAGCCTTCATTACCTGCTTCTGGGTAAAGACCTCCGTGTAAATCGCATGCTGGTCTGGATCTGGCGTAGAGTATCCGACAATAGTTGGACCGAAGATGAGCGACAGATTGTCGATGGGCATCAGCACCTCGCGGCACTCTGCGATCCGCTGGAAATGAAGAATCAGGAAGGCCAACGTGTCCCGATTGGCTTGTGGCAGCTGCTTCACCGACTTGTACAGCATTTCCTGAGCATCTTTGGCGTCCGGATCCTGAACGGCGTTGGCAAAATCTTTCCACTGGCTGGTCGGAATAAGGGGCTCTGTGAGAGACCTGAGGAAATCCTTCACACAACAGCACAGCACATAGATATCTGTGTTGCCCAAATGTGGCGTAGCCTTTCCTCTTAAAAACTGTTCCTTAAGAGCCTTGTACTCCCGCTCCGAAGAAGACAACCTGTACAGTCCCACCTCCTTTAAGCCTCGGGCCTCAATCTCGTTCACACAGTGCACAATCAGAGCAGGAATCATGGGCGCTACCGAAGGTGCAAAGTCGCTGACATAGCCGGTCATGGTCTTAGCCGTGGGGGTTCCTGTCTGTGGCACACAGCTGACGGTGAGAAGATACCGACAGTCTATGTGGCAGCGCACAGGGCAGTCCCGACAGCGAAGGCCAACTGCTCCAAAGCGAATTCTGAAATGCAAGATGAGGTGTTAGTACCGTCCAGAGAACCCCTTCCATCCTACATACCGCTTCTGGCACTGAACGCAGTTGTCGCCGCGCAAGAAGGTCTTCTGGCTGAAAGTGTGCTGCCTCATCAGGGGACGGTGTTGAATCGGGGTGCCCGATTCAGCGGCCACATGCGGGGCCATTGCGTTTACTGGTGTCAGGGGCGGAGCAGTGGCCTCCTTCATGGCTGAGCGACGCGGCGTTGAGGACAGACCCTCGCCGATCCTCTCGTGACCACCGATCACCGGGAGCGACTCAATAGTTGACTCTGCTCGGATCACTCCTTGCCCGTCCTGGGGTATGGTGACCTTGGTGGTGGCGCAGAAGCGCTCAGCGCCCTGACCCACATCCACTGTGTGCTGCTCCACGCCAATGCCCAAGCCAGAGCGACGCGACTTGGTCGTCGTTGGAGTATTTGCTGACATGCTGCCATTAAGACCCGAGCTTAGCCGGGATCTCTTATTGCCCACACAGGGAATAGGATTCTTGGGCAACGATGGGCGGTGCTCTCGCCAGGATTTTGATCTGCGCACATCCAGAAAATCGTCCTCGGAGTGTGTGATGGATAGATCCGACAGCAGCGAGCCCGTCGAGTTGATATCCCCATAGGATTTGTCCTCCCTCACCGCGTTCAGTGACTTCCGCTTCCGGGAAGAGGGCAGTGTGTGAAGAAATGCCAACTTATCTCGGGTCTCGTTGTTCAGATTACGTTCGTGGCGCAGCAGATCGGCAACGGCCATGATCTTGCTCTCCATAGCATCACGTTCATGCTCGGCCTGGCGACGGGCCTTGATCTCCATATCAATGATACGGCGGGCGTGGAACAGCTTGCCCTCCAGATCGCCCATTTTGGTCAGCGACTTGTCCAATTCGCTTTGGATCCTCGCCGTTTCCGCCGCATATCCAGCACACTTTTCATAATACTGCTCGAATATTCGCAGAAAGCGCAGGAACTCTGGAAACAAACTCAAATAAAGCAAACATTTACCCATAAATATAAGCCTTTACTCACCCTCCTCGGCAGTTCCGTCGGTCAATACCTGCATGCAACGCCGAAGATCATCGAACGACGCCAAGGCAGAGAGCGCCATATTCAATTATTCTCTTTTTATCCGCTTATATATTTCACTTTACTCGTACTGCCTGGGCACTAAACTCTTCGTTCCAACACAATTTTCTATTGTAGATACGCTTTCCTCTGAATTATTCCACAATAAGCGCGATCGAAAGGAAGCACGCTGCAAAGGACGCTACAAATTTTCCGGTTATTTTCAATTTCGTTAGAGATGACACTATCGGTATAGGAACTGAAACCAGTGTTGCACAACTTGCCCGGGTTTCGGTACTAGTCAACACTACTGGCATTCTTGGATTTTGTATGACTGCGGCTCCAATAGTAAATAATGTCGGTCCATTCGCCTAATCCTGCTTTGATTTTGCAAAATAAGCGGTGGAACGGTCTGCGCAACGTTCTGGAGCGAGAAGGACCCTTCTGCAAAGATGACTTCTCCGCCTCGTCCGACAATCTGGAGTTTCTCCAGACCAATTGCAAGTTGTTGGTGATCGGAGCCGGCGGTCTTGGCTGTGAACTGCTCAAGGATCTGGCTTTGATGGGTTTCGGCAACCTGCACGTCATCGACATGGACACCATTGAACTGTCCAATCTTAACCGTCAGTTCCTCTTCCGTCGCACCGACATCGGCTCCTCAAAGGCCGAATGTGCTGCCCGGTTTATCAATGGAAGGGTGCCGACTTGCCGGGTGACGCCTCATTTCAAGAAGATCCAGGATTTTGACGAGACCTTCTACCAGCAATTCAACCTAATCGTGTGCGGCCTGGATTCGATTGTGGCCCGTCGATGGATCAACGGAATGCTGCTCTCCATGCTGCGCTACGAGGATGACGGCTCGATAGACACGACCTCCATTATTCCAATGATTGACGGCGGCACTGAGGGATTCAAGGGCAACGCCCGTGTGATCTTGCCTGGGTATACGGCCTGCATCGAATGCACATTGGATTTGTTCCCACCCCAGGTTAACTATCCACTGTGCACTATAGCCAATACGCCCCGTTTGCCGGAGCACTGCATCGAGTATGTGAAGATCATACAGTGGGACAAGGAGAGCCCCTTCGGAGTGCCGCTGGACGGTGATGATCCCCAGCACATTGGATGGGTCTACGAACGGGCCTTGGAGAGGGCCAACGAGTTCAACATCACCGGAGTCACCTATCGCCTCGTCCAGGGCGTCGTGAAGCACATCATTCCTGCCGTGGCAAGCACAAATGCAGTCATAGCAGCTGCGTGTGCTCTGGAGGTGTTTAAGCTGGCCACCAGCTGCTACGACTACATGTCCAACTACCTCAACTTTAACGATCTGGATGGTATTTACACTTACACCTACGAGGCGGAGAAGTCGGAGGGGTGCTTGGCCTGCAGCAACGTGCCGCAGACAGTGACCGTCGACGATCCCAACACCACAACGCTGGAGGATGTGATAAAACAGCTGTGCGACTCGCCTCGCTTCCAGCTAAAGAACCCATCGCTCACCACTGTGATGAAAGATGGCAAACAGAAAACCCTATACATGTCCACTGTAAAGAGCATCGAGGTTGCCACACGGAAGAACCTCACCCAATCGCTTGGCGAACTGGGGCTACAAGATGGCCAACAACTAACAGTCACCGATGTCACCTCGCCTTCGGCCATGATCGTACAGCTCAAGTTCCAAGGCAATGAAATCGAAATGGTTTAAGTTATATTTGATCACATTGGAAAACAATTTGTAAATAACAAATAAAGATACAGGCTCAGCCTGCACCTACTTGCTCATGTCCAAAATAAATTTCTTGCCCGTGAATCCTTTAAAGTTCAGGGCCGCTGCAGCCGCATCTTTGAACTTTTCCAGCGGCACCATCTCGTGCGCGGGAGCGACAAACTTTCCATTCTCCATCAGCCCAAAGATTTCCTTGAACATTTCCGATCGTTCGGGAGCATTGTAATTCTCCTTGGACCAGCGAGTCATCCAGAAGCCTCTAAACGCAATATCCTTAAAGATTAGGGGACCAGTAGCAACAGTTACGGGCTCCCGCGACATGCCACCGTAGGTGACGAGGATGCCTTTGTGGTCCAAATGGCGCGACACTTCCGTCGCACTCTTACCACCCACACAGTTGAAGGCCAGGCGCGGCTTTTTCACCTTTCCCGTTTTAAAAATGTCACTGGTACGGATCTCCGCCTCTGTCAGAATCTCAGTGGCTCCAAGGCACTTCAGCATCTCCTTCAGTTCGGCTATCTCCGGGCGATCCCTAACGATGCCAATGCTATTAATGCCCCATGCACGGCACAGCTGATGCACTGCCTGCCCCACTGCACTGTTGGCTCCGTTCTGGATGACCGTGTCGCCTGGACAGAGGTGAACAAAGTCCTTCAGCATACGGTAAGCAGTGCAGGGATTCACCGTCACTGTGGCCGCCTCCGCTAGGCCGACTTTCTTGGACACAGCCAGCAGCTGGTCCGCGTTGTAGACAGCATGAGTTGTCCATGTGCCGAGACCAGTAGCCAGTGGAATGACATGTTGACCCTCCTTCAGATCCTTTACATTTTCACCCACGCAGATCACTTCGCCCACAAACTCGTTGCCGGCAACGGCTGGAAACTTTGGTTTCACTGGATATTTTCCTGCAATGTCAAATTATGATTAGAATTCTTTGCAAAATTTGTATTTCTTACCTTGGATAGTGTTTATATCGGCTGGGTTGATAGGAGCAGCCAGGATCTTTACCAGGACCTGTTTGCCCTTTGGATCCGACAGTTCATCCTCAACCAGCTTGAGCACATCTTGCGGTTCGCCATGCTCTGTGTATTTTAGTGACTTGGCCACTACCGACATATGTCGGCTCCATAGGGCAGGGCTTAAACTTTGAATCCGCGATCTACGCAACATCTTTTACCGAAAATTTCCAGCCGTTCGAGAAACAAACTTGTCAAATTTTATAATATATTTGTATTAGAGTGACCAAAGTTTTTAATGAACAAAATATTAATATGACGAAAGGTTAAATGAAAGTCTTCATGGAATTAAGAAACGAATGAGACCTCCTAATTATCACAAAGTTAAAACATAACCAACAATCAATGACCTTGTTAATTTTTTTCTTATCAGATTTTGACAATTTCAAATTAACCGCCACTGCAACCAAAGTTATCGATTTGATAGTAGTAAGACCATTTATTGCCACCCCTTAGGTATTTTTTGGCCAACAGTACACGGCCGCAGTGTTTGTCGCAAAATTCAGGTCTCAAAATCGATTTTTTAAAACAAAACCTCACAAATACTCAAGTTTAGAACCGCACTGATAAAAAAAATGGATGCGTAAGTTAAAGAGCACACGAAACTCGATCACAACCAACAGGTGTTAACTATTGAGGTTTTTCACAGTTTGCAAGATGAGGTCGAGTCGCTGGAGGCAATACTTATGGAGGATGTTATCATTAAACGAACACCGAGGTATTTAGTTCTTTATCGAAAAGTCATTGAATTGTAAGGCTTAGCTTGATTTTTTTTGCACTTAAAGCGGCGAGGTTGACTTTATTGAGACTACTGTGCTCCCACTGACGGGTGAGGAGGAGGAGCAGCAGTACGTGTGTGTGACACTGCAGGTGTATCCCCCGCAAGGATATCCCGATGTTAGTCCTTTATTTAAGCTGCTAAAACCCAGGGGACTGGATGACTCCAGGCTAGAGTCCATCAGGAGCGCCTGCAATGCCAAGATCAAAGAGTCTCTTGGTTTCCCAGTCGTTTTCGACCTCATTGAAGTGGTGCGAGAGCACCTGACTGGCAGCAACCTACCCTGCGGGCAGTGCGTGATCTGTCTTTACGGCTTCGCCGAAGGCGACGAGTTCACGCGCACCGAGTGCTTCCACTACTTACACAGCTACTGCCTGGCCCGACATCTAAATGCCATGCGTCGTAATTACCAGGAGGAGTTCGAGAAACTGCCAGCTTGGCAGCAAAAGACCGCCGATCCCTTCCAGGCTCTCTGCCCCGTTTGCCGTGAACACATCGGTGATGATACCGACAGCCTGAAGTGCGCCATGCCGCCATCAGAGCTGACCAATGCCCCCGATTTTAAGGTTACCCAGGAGTTGCGGCAAATGCAGCAGCGGATGTCACAGCTCTATCTGCAGCAAAAGAGTCGCGGTGCCATTATTGATGTAAAGGCCGAAGGAGCAGCCGTTATTTCCATTGAGACCGAAGAAGATATTCGTCGGCGTCAGCGTCGAGAGGAGGCAGAGGCTGCCAAGAAGTTAGAGGGCCCGGCTAAGGAGGAGCCTCCCAAACCAACCACCAGCTCCACCTTTGCGCCGGTGGTGCAGGAGACACAACGCATTGCTCCGGAACCGACAAACAACAACTACCACCACAATAGGCGGCATTACAGAGGCGGACGTCGGCATCATCATCACCACGGCCACCATCATCGTGTTGAACGCGATCGTGAACAAAATTCGGGTGTTGCAACAGGATCGGCCAGCGGCGGAGGCTCCTCATCGAATACAGGAAGCGGCAAACAGGGAAAGGCCCAGTCAGCCAGCTCTGGGCTTGCCAGGTGACGATGGCTTCCAGAAGAGATGGGGATCCGGATACCCATTGCATTGCCATGCTGCTAATACACAATGAAGCACCATCCCAAAACGGCCCAGGTTTAGTTTTATGAGGCGGACTCGTTTCTGTGAATTCCTACTTTCTTATTAAAATATGTATTTATTTTTAGTTAGCTTTAGCGAGCCGGGTTAGCTAATTTTCGACGAACGATGATATTTAGTTGTACATTAACTATTGTATAATGATATTTGTAATGGTTTACAAAAGACTTGCGGCACCATGCCGAGACGATATTACGGTTACGAAGATGGTTTAGGGCTATAGGGCATTTAGTAGCTACCAATTAGCAGCATGTATTTAGCAGCACCAAATGGCAGCGCTGGCGTTGACGAGACCACACCATAATACACATTGGTGATCGGAGTAGAGATCACGACGGAGACGAAGACGAAGACGAAGACAACTACGATGATATTGATATCCAATTACGCATAATCTGAAACTGCACTTCAAACTATAGCATAAATATTTCTCTCTCAATGGACAGCCTGTAGCACAAAAGACAAGTAAAAGTGACAAGCTTAAAAACGAAATAAAGAATCGAAGTTGGAGCGCCATTTCTAGTCAGTGAGTGGAAGGATGGCAGTTGCTGAAGACGAAGACGAAGAACCCGATACAGGGCATTTGCATTAGCATGCATGCACACATATTTAAATATCACAATTAATTGAGTGTTTTGTGTAGAGACCCGACCCGAATAGTGATTCCTAATGGATCGACCATGGTATTATATAAACAATTCAATTTCAATGTGTCAAATAAATACTACGATTGAGAACTATACCGAATAAATCAAATTTCCAAATCAACAAAACACTATTTTTTACTTAAAATTATTTAAAAAAAAAAAAAATAAAGAATTAAGAAAAAGACTCATTTGTTTATGTTATTATTTTTTGTAAATTTTTATTTCGCATTTAAATTGTTTTAATTTAATTGAATTACAAAAAACGTGTTTTAATGCACTTCCTTCGTTTCGTACAACAAAATAATTTAGTATTAGTATTTTACAATATTTATATAAACGGGGGATCGATTGCATTCCGCCCTTCTGCATCGTAATTCATTCGCTGCTGCCATTGCATATAAAAAAACAAAATAATTATGCAATACAAAATCTGCGTGTTTTTGTAGCTTAACAGTTAAATATTAATTAAACTTATAGTAATGACTTTTAGTATATAATTAAATATTTTTTATGCGGCTTACAATTTTTCACTTTCCTATTAGTTTAATAACAGAACAAAATCAAATTTTTTTCTCTTTAACGGGTTTAGTTATTTTTTGGGTCGTACCACCCCTCTGCCACGCCCCGTTTCCTGGCCAGGTATCCACCAAACTGGCGATTCTGATGGAGTCCCCAGACACAAGATGGCTTGCAGCAAAGGTCACGACATTTCATTCGAATGTTTTATTTTTTTCTAAATATTTTTTTCGTTTTTAAGTTTTTTGTATTTTTTTTTTTGTTTGTTTAATTGCCTTAGAGCACTTGGAGTGTATTTTTCATTAATTTACGTTTGCTTTCCTCTTTAGAAGTATATACAAATCATAATTTTGGAAACGTGTATAACTAGTGAATAAAGGTAGTGGGCATTACAAATTAGTAGTAGCAAAAGGTAGTATTAGTATTAGTAGTACTCGTAAGTAGGTTGCTTGTCTGATCAACTTTGTGTGCTAGCTATATGTCTGCATTCCGTCTCTGATCTCATTTGTTGTGTGTGTGTGTGGTTGTCTTTTACAAAATATATATATATATAGTATAAACATCTATAAATTGTCTCGCTCTTAAACTCCTCTTTCCTTTTTATAGGGCACTTTAAAGTTAGTCTCTTTAGAACTGTGTGCTGATTCTGCTACATTTTTTTGCTAATGTAGACTTTTTTGGGGAGTTTTGGGGGTTTTGTTTAGAACTTCAGTGCGTAGTTAGTAAGTAGAGTTGAGTGTGGGGGATATAAGGGGTCCTTTCCAATATCATCCTTGACTTAAAGCCGGAACGGTTCGCGTTTTTCCGTGGGTGTGGTTCCGCGGGATGTGCGCCGCATTGTTGAGCTGAACGTTGGCTCCGCCGAGCTCTTCCTCGGCGTCTGCATGCCCGATGGGGTTGAGCTGCCGCTGATGTTCCGCCTAGACAGGGACATAGTTCAAAGGATTAGTATCTCTTCTTGGGATGAACGGCAAGAACAATCATATAACGTGGTAAAAATAACATAAATAATTGTATTATAATCTGATTATCAAACTTAGGGATTAGTCGAAAGCATTATGTTGCTTGTTTCTTTTCAAAAATTTGGTTTCATGGACAGATGCATGGACATGCACGGATCACAGAATTACATGCTAGGAAGGGTTCTTTTCAAACAAGGGAACAAATTATAACATTAGACGTTTATAAATCATAATTACTTGCTATAGACTGAGTGTTGGATATTGACTAGTTAATGTCTGTGGCTGATTGCTTATCAACTTTACCCCAAGCTGGTTGGATTCGTAGTCGAGCTGGTGGGCGATGTTGACTTGGAATCGAATGAGGGTATCTTAATCGGTATCCGTGATGGCCGGCTTTTTGGTAATGGGAGGGTAGTAAGTATACAATAGTTAGCATAAAGATTAAACCATAACCGCCCTGCCTACTCAGGATCTTAACTCTAGCCTACTCTTATGTATGTATGTAATATTATGTTTAGTGTTTTCCAACCAACTCGTGGATTGGTAGAGGTATTACCTAATTGGTTTGAAGCCGAAGCCTGTTAGTGCTGGTATACTGGATGATCTACTCATGCCTCCATTGCTATTTATTTTTATTTATTTTTTGGGAGGGATTTCAGGCACAAGATTAGTTGCATTTTTTTTTTAGTTGCGTTCAAGCAAATTTCAAAATGTTTTCAAATGCCAATACATATTGTTTGTTGTAAGTTAGCGTTTCATGATGTTGTTTGGTTGTGTGAGTTGGTGTTGATCAGTTATTAATGCGGTAAACCGAAAACATGGTGTGGAAAATAAAAATTAATAAATTATTAAGATTTTTCATAAATTTTTTTGTATTTTTAAATAGACCCCCGTTTCTTTCTTCTCTCCTCCTCTCTGATGAAGACTATCTGTAACCCAAAAACCTACCTTGTGGGTGCCGGACTGGCTGAGCCGGAGGCGGTCTTGCGGGTGATGGTGCTGGTGCCATTGAGGCGACTACCCGGCGTGGTGCTGGTCACCGAAAGACGAGCCGGACGCGGTGTGGTTCCACTAGTGGTGCTGGCCGTTGACGGTTTGCGTTGTGGAATGCGTGAGGGTGTATGGTCGTCTAAATGATAATAATTATATTAATTTAATTAAATTTATTATTTATTTTATTATGATTAACTCACCTGTGCTATCCAGCGATAGAGTGGAGCCTTGTCGCGACGGTGGCTTCGATCCTTGTCTGCTGAGCGGGCGCGAGTTGGGCTTGGAGCCGGCACGAGAGCCTCCTGGCGTGAGGCCTGTGCGCGTGCTCGTGTAGGTGACCTTGCGGGGCGTGTACCGGCCCGAGGGTCCTCCGTGGCTGCCCTCGTTGTCGCTCAGAGAGTCCGGAGTGCTGGCCGAGAGCGACGAGCGCGATGGTCTTGACATGGGAATAGAGCGTACCGAACGCTCGCGAACCTTTATTATTTTAAGAATAAAAATAAAGACATTGTTAACCAAGTTATTTGTAATTAAAAGACCCATGGTAACCCCTGAAAATGCAACCAATTTGGATGATATACTCCTGCTCCTGGGGCACTTCTCCGTCTGTTCAATTTTTTTGTCGTTCTGTTAGACTTACCCAGTGTGTTGTTGGATGACAATGCAGCACATGTGGACTCAGTGGGACCGAGCGGCTGGTATTGCAACGGACGAATACCGTACCGCCGGCGCCCATGTGAATGGGAAAGGCGCATGGAACCTGGTCTTGAGCACGGATCTTTTCAAAGATTGGCATTAGCTCGGCCAAGTGCTCGTCAGCTAAGGGGATTAATTTCGATACGTTTAACCAACAATGGACATTTGATATTCTCGCAATTTGTGGCAAACGGTATATGATCATTTAAGCCGTGGACAACAACCTAACCTGGCCTAATCGCTTCAAAAAAATCGCTCAACAAAATCACTGTGTGGGGTGTACTTTACTCTAGCAATAACTAAAAAATGGCACTCATAATAATACATCAAATAACATCGGTTCTCATGCAAATACTTGGAAAAATAAAGAGTCGGCGGCGCAGCAGCAAGAGCTATTCATTATTTTTTTTTTTTGTCAACAACACACACAACAAACCCATAAAAAAATATATAATATGGTACATAAGGAGAGCTTACCTCGTGCTCTTGGAGGATCTTTTGGATGGGATGGGTGGAATGGATGGATAGATGGGATGTGGGAGTCAGGAGTGGAGTAATAATTTGATGATACACGCTTATATTATAACTCCTTCTTGATGATTTCTTGTTCAAGTTGGTGGTTTGGAAAAATATTGAATTTTAATTTTTTGAAAATAGGATGTGTTTGGATTTAATTTTGAATAGTTTTTTAAACTCCAAGATGGTAAAATTGCAATATTATTTCCACCAAACTGTCAAGAATGATTATTTTGGGGAGTCCTGTTTTATTTTTGATTTCCCTTGAGATTGGCTGTTTGATTTACCTTGATGATGGGACCCTGTCCACTCATGTATGGCGGCAAGTTGGAGCTGCCGCCATTCTGGGCATTGGGTGAGGAGGAGGCAGTGGCTGCTGCATTGGGCGTGGAACGTCTGGGCGTGAATGCGGCCATGCTCTGGGAGACGCCATCGGCCAATATGAATTGCTCGCGTAGCTCAATGTTAGTGCGTCCCTTGGCTGCTCCCGAGTAACATTTTTGTGGCATATTGTATTTGTGGCAGCGTTTTGCAGGTGGTTGCAAGTATGCAATGGTATATGCCCCAATGCATATACAACACACAACATACAACATTGACCATTTTATGCAATGTTTTTTGTTTGTATTTTTTGTTTGGTTGTAGGGCGAACATATAAACAACAACAATAACAACAAAAGTATTTGTTACCGCAAAGTATTTGTCACAGTTTTTGTATCAGTTTTTTTTGTGTTGTTTTTTTTGGTTTAGTATTTGGTGTATTGTTTTTGGTTTTTTTTTTTTTTTTTTTTGTGGGCACAGGCGGGTGCATATCGGGCGTGGGCGTGGTCGTGGGCGTGGGCGTGGGCGTGGCGAGCGGGCAGCGCAAGCGCAGATTATACACAGATTATGTATAATATTCGGGATCGATTTTGTCAACATTTTCATTCAATATTCGGATTATAAAAGGAAACCATTTTTGAAAAAAAGAAAAAGGGGGAAAAACATAAAGTTTGATTAGTAAAAAACGAAAAAACAATAACACAAATTAATAACAAAAGTTTTTAATTCCAAATTTTGCAAATAGAGGACAACGTACAACGAAATTTGTGGAGCTTCAAACATAAAAGAGTGTGTGACATGAGGAGGAAGTACAGTCAGCAGGCCGCTGTTAGTTAACAGTGTCAGTTAACAGTGGCTGCTACTCTGTTACACAAATAAAGCAGGATGTTAAAAGAAAGGTTAGGTTAACAAAAAAGCATGCTAAATAGCCAAATTAGTTAATACAAGTACTAGTTGTTCTTACTACCACTAGGCTCTTGTTGCAACAACCTGGTTAATACTACAGATCACTAATTAAAGAGGTACAGTAGGTACAGGAGAGGAAGGATTCTTTTTTTGGTGGGCTTTTGGCGTATGTGTGTGTGTGTTTTTATGGACAAATATCAACTAATTGTTACGCAGTTAGATAAACGAAGCGACGAAAATGAGAATGAGTAGAGCAAATGGCAAACCCCTGACCAAGTTCGGGTCCTGGGGTTCATTGGGTTCCGCTGTTGATTTCTTATTTTTTTTTTATGGTTATTTTATGAGGCTCTGGCTGAATGGTAATTAAAAAAAAAATATTATGCGCTCTGTTAATTAGGCAGCTAGCTTTTGGACCAGAATTAATAATGAGGTTGAATTAAAGGTCAAAACTGGTTTAAGGTATCTCGTTTTATTTTCCGGGGATCTATTTTAGGCACAGTAGTTTATTGTTGGTTGGCTGGTTGTTTGTTGGTTTTTGGTTAAATGACCATATCCGTTTGGTATTATTAATATTTAGCATTATAGAGTAATTAGTTGTTAAGCACAACTGTACCTAGGTGTGATATGAATGCGTTTATTTTTGAATGAGATGATCGAACGATGCACAGCATCTCTGGGTATATAGACAAAATGCATGAGCTTGGGTGGAATGGAATTCTTAAGATGTGGACTACAAGATTACACTATATATAGTATATATTGTTTTAATATGCATGGATAATGTAATAATGTGACTTGGTACTTTGGTAATGGAATGGAAGAAGTCCAACATATTTCGAAAATGTGTTTTTTTTGTGTGTGTACGCAACACAACTAAATAAGTATGGTGTCTGGTTTATAGAATCAGATTAAATGGATTGACTTACCGCGGCAAGGATCGTTCTTCTGCAGGAATTCGTCCAGGGCTACCCAGCCGCCGCCCACACGCACCATGACAGTGCTGCGAAGGATGCGGACCAGGCGCAGTTTCTGGGAGTCTCCAAACTAGATGGGTTATTTTATTATTATATTTTTCAAAGAAATATTATTATTATTGTATAATCTTACTCTGTATTTGCCTTCGCCCACTTGGAACACTCGGAACTTCTGTCGGCAGGTGCAGAGCATAACCAGGCGCTTGACTTCGTCATGAATCTTATCCGAGTCGGTGGCAGGTTTGCGCTCCTGCCAGTCAGGACGCAGGGCGGCAATGAACTCCTGCCAGTCAATGAGACCCTCGCCATTGCGATCGAATAGATCGGCCACGGCCTTCATTTCCAAGCCAGAAGTGTCGAATTCTGAGAGATACAATAGAGTTAGTTTTTATAAACCAGAAAAATCAATAAAATCTTACTCGTGTTGAGAATGCCATCGATGAAGACATCGCGTGGAATCATGCCATTGTTGTCCTTGTCCATTTTGCGGAAGAGGTCCGTGAGACGAGACTTCTTGTGGTTCATGTACTTCAGGAACTATAAGGGGATTGTAAGAAATAAGTTTAGATATTCAGAATTTTTAGTTATGAGATACTTACGCGTTTGCGCCAATCATCCCAGCTGAAGTTGCGAGCACGCTCCACATCCTTCAGATACAGGAGATGATCGTAGAGCAGGCGCTGACGCTCCCATGAGAGCATCCAGACATCGCGCCACTTGGTCCACAGAAGCTTGGCGCGAGGCGAACGGAATTCCAGTTCGGGTCCAGCAGTGCTAAGGATCAGAAACAAAGAGTTATAAAGTGTCTCAAATACTAAGAGTAAACTATCCAAACTACGGACAAAACTTTTGGACATGCACAGCTTTGGAGATGATGATGATGGGAGTAGTGTGTTCTGGTCTAGGACTTACCTTGGCGAGAACCTGGGGCCGTAATGCGGCAGGCGATCTCTGTCGGGCGTGTCTCGAGTGGGTGTGACACGACTGCTCAGAGATGCGGTTTGTATATTGTTTATATTTTACAGAGAGTGGCAAATAAAGCGGCAAAATGCATATAGTTTTTGATATTCGAGCGGTATGAGCAACGTTTACGTAGTAGCGGAGTGTAGACAAGATGAAAGTAGATTCAAAAAGAGACAAAACAAAATGGTAAAGTAACGAACAAAATACGCAATACACAAAATATATATATACATATATAATAAACAGATAATATATAATAATTTATTTAAATTTCATTTGAATAGTTGTAGACGCAGCATTTCCAAAAAGTAGTTTGAAAAAGTTGAAAACAAAAGAGTTTCGATTTGAGAATTTCGAAGTACATGCGGAATCTATCTATTCTTGAGATTTGAGATCCTTTAGGATCCGCAACTTACCTTCCCTTGCGGGCGTTGAGTCCTTGATCCCGAGATCCCTTGAAGCTGTTGAGAGAAAACATAGTTTTAGTTAAAAATTTTTCAAAAATTCGTACGAAAAGCAAACAGTTTTTAGCAGCAATGATTAAGCAAGGTTCGAGAGTGCAGGATCGATGTGATTTGTGGGTTAGCTGCTACAGATTTTAGCGCTACGGGGGGGTATCATGGGTTTGTTTTTCGGGCGGGAGGATCAAATGTTAGACAATCCATTCGAGTGGAGTGAGTGTAAGCACAGTCGCCACAATGGGGCGGCGGGATGAGAGAGAGAGAGAGTATAAAGTTGCGGCCAAACCTTTGACGCCTCAGAGTGCCGTCGGGTGACGTCTCGCGCAGATCGTGACTGGAGCCACGACTGGTGGGATTCGTTGATTGGTTGTGTGGAGTTTTTTGGATAGGCAGAGAAAGTAGGTGTGCAATACGTTGCAGGGTATATTGGTATTTTTGGTTTTTTGGAATATTGTAGCAATAAGGTGGTGGATACAACAGAAAGTATATAAAAAAGAAAATGGCAAAAATAAATATACAAAATCAAAATACACAAAAGAAATATACAGTAGAGCTTCGTTCTGGCTTGAAGCTTCCACTTACACTGGTGTCTTGCCGCTACGGGATGGCTTGCGGGCTCCTGGGGGCAGTTGGCGTGGCTTGCAGGCGCGGTCCACCTCGTTCTGGCGACGAGCGGTGTTCTCCATGAACTCCTTGTGGTCCTCGATCAGCTTCTCCACCGGTGGAATCTCATCCGGCAGGCGCTCGTGCTTGAGGTCTAAAAAAAAGAGGTTTATTATAACTAATCCAAGCACTTTAAGGCAGAAAAACTTACTCAACAGAGTGCCCTCGAGTCCGCTGAGCCAGGCTAGCAGCTCCTCAATGGTATCGTCCAGATCCTTGAGCGACTGCAAGTGCTGCTCCAGCTTGGACTCACGGTTAATGGCCCACTGGCGCACTTCCTCCCAGCGCTGTTGGATAATCGACAGCCAGTTCTTGATGATGGGAATGGCGTCCGGATAGGCCTTGCCGATAATATCCTCGGCATATTCGAAGGTCTCGGTCTTCTCGCGCTCGCGGACCCGCAGATCCTTCATGAACTCCATGTGGATGTCCATCATTTCGCGCGACACCTTCTCATCGTCGGGGGCGTTCTTGGCGTAGCGCAGCTTGTGCTCGGCATGATCCAACCAGTCGAACAGGGCCTGGACGCGGGCATTCAGCTTCTCGGCATCGACCAGAGCCACCTGGAGGCGATCGCCGCGCTTGGCGACGGCATTCTTGACCTCCTCCCAAATGGACTGCATCTCATCCAGCTGGCGACCGACCTCCGGGTTGTTGCCCGAACGTTCCAGGTCGCGACCCGTCTTCAGGACGCCCTGCATTTGGGCAGCGCGCTTCTGCAGATCCTGCTCGATGTGTTTGTGGTGCTCGCAGAGTCCCTGGACCGTCTCCAGGTCGCCGTGCACCGGCCCGTTCTCGTTCAGACGGCTCTTGGCCTTCTTCAGCCAGTCGAGCAGCTCACCCAGAGCATCGCTGAACTGGCCGGACAGCAGCAGAGCCTCCTCCAGCTTGCGCTGGCGCTCGATGCTCTTTGACCAGACACGCGTCCATTGCTCCTTCAGCTCCAGCAGCATCTTGTCCAGAACCGGGCGATCGCCCTTCGGAGCACGCTCCATCAGGTTCTTGCCGGTGCGCATGGTGCCGTCGTAGACGGACTGCTTGGCGCCCAGCTGGCGGTGAGTTTCCTTCAGCTTGCCAATGTACTTCTTGATCTTCTGCGGCTCCTTGGAGGCGGTGGCCTCCTCGATGATCTGATCCAGAACCTGCTCGGTTTCCTGCAGGTACTGCATCATGCCGCTCCAGGCGTCGTTGAACTCGCGGGCCTCTTTGTAGCCATGGTCCAGAGCACGGGTGCGTTCCGCGGCCTTGCTCACCACTCGCTCCCAGCGATGCTGGACGGAGACGAGCAGGTTCTTGATGAGGATCACGTCCTGCTTCTGGCTGAAGTACTTCAGGTGCGTGCCCTTCTTGTCCAGCAACAGCATGGCCTCGCGATGTGTGCTCACATCCTTCTGCAGCACCTTGTGCTCCTCCATTTGGGCCTGGATGGTCTCCAACACCCGGGACACGGGCTCTGCATTGGACAGCAACTTCTCGGCTTGGGTCAGCCACTCCACGAAGGCCTGCAGGGTGTCGTGGAACTCGGTGGCTTCCTTGAGGGCAATCTCCAGCTTGATCTTCTTGTCGGAGGCCCGGGAAACCACAGCATCCCAGCGCTGCTTCAGCGTTCGCAGCGTGTGCTGCAGATTGCTGGACGAGACCTTCATTTGGTTCTGGCGCTTGATGTACTCCTGGCCCTGGGCCTGAATGGTCTCCACCTTGGGCCTGTTCTCCTCCAGCTCGTTGTACACTTCCATGAAGCGCTCCAGCTGCTCGGTGGCTGTTTCGGGCAGACCACCCACTGGCTTGCTGGCTCCAATAACGGCATCCACGTCGCCCAACCAGCCCAGAATATCCTGGACCTCGGCTATGTAACCGTGAGCCTCGCGCAGCGCCTCTTCCAGTTCGTGCTGGCGATCGCTGGCCTTCTGGAGCAACTGCTTCCACTCGTTGTTGAGCTTGCGCAGCTTCTCCTGTGTGGTGGAGGCCTCGAGGGAACCCTTCTCGGTTTCAATCAGCTGCCTGCCGGCGTCGTTGAGAGTATCCACGGAATTCTGATGGGCCTGGATGTCGTTGGCCAAAACCTTGAGCTTGGCCAGCTCGACCTCCAGCAGTTGGGGATCTCCAGGGATCTATATTAAGAGATTAGTTAGTATCCAGTAGTAGTAGTATAGTTCTGGTCTGTTTATAAAAACTTACTGGTTTCAACTGATCCAGAGTTCCATCGGTCTTGTTGATCCAGACCAGCAGTTCGTTGAGGGCGTGCTGGAATTGACCCAAGTGGAGCAGGGCGTGCTCCAGCTGCTTCTGCCTCTCGACCATGCCACGGAGTAGGGCCTCCCAGCGGCGGTTGACCACCGACAGGGGCTCCCGGATAGATGCCGCCTGCTCGGGTGAAGTGCGTTCCGTCAGTTCCACAGCTTGTCTGTAAGATTATCCAAAACAATGTTAGCCAAGAAGGATAAAGAAGTCCAATTCCAAGGAACAAGTGCTAACAGCAAGCGAAAATAATAATAATTTTTTGGCAAAAAGAGTGGGGCATGCAACCGGTTCGAGAACTGTGGCAACCGAAGGAAACAAAGAGAACATGCTGGCTCAGCTTTCAGCTTGGGGGAGATCTCCGAGAGAAATCCCACTGGAACAGCAGCAGGCAACAGGCACTTAACAATATTCAATATCACAACAATAACAACAACGAATCGGTTTAACAAATTTAACTTTTTTGGAACCATCTTGCCTTTGGAGACCTCTGCCAATTCACGAGTTGAGATGGAAGACACGACCCACGCGGAAACGGAATTGATTGGATTTAGAAAGTCGGATATATAATAGATCTTAGGGAGGATTATAGGACAGACATACCTGTTTAATGCTTCTACTTCAACCATGTGCGGATCGACTTCATCCTTGAAGGACTTCAACTGTTCAATCTGCCGCTTGACGGCATCAATGTCCGAGCCAACGGCGCCCAGGTGGGCGAACTTGTCCTCGGCCTTGGTGAGGAACTTCAGCAGGTTCTGCAGAGTCTCGTGGAACTCCATGGCCTTCTCCATGGCATCGATGAGGTTCTCCTCGCGCTTGGCGTACAGGGCGGTGATGTTGTCCCAAGCATTGTCCAGGTCCTCGATGTGCTTCTTGACCTCCGGCTTGTCGGGCTCGCCGCACATGTTCATCAGGTTGCTGCCATGGCGACGCACCTGCTCCACCTCGGGCTTGGTCTGGTCGATCTCGTGACGGATCTCCTGCAGGGCCACCTGCTGCTTCTTGATGTCCTGCGGCTGGGCCGCCGGTGGCTCCTGGCACGAGAGGGTCTCCTCCAGATCCTTCAGGGTCTTCATCACGCTGTTCAGCTGCTTCCAGAAGGGCTCGGCCACACTGAGGATGTCGTCCAATGAGCTGCCACGCTTCTTGGTGGCGTTCTGCACATCGTTCCACAGGTTGTTCAGCTTCTCCAGCTTGGCCTTGATGTCGCGCACGGCGGGATCGGACTTGTTGCCCGCCTTGGCAATGACATCGTTGGCCGCCCTTTGGACGGCACTGAAGGCATCCTGTCGCTTGTCCAGATCATCCATCAGCGCATCATTGTCCTCGATCTGCTCGCGGATCTTCTGGGGCAGAGCCGACAGAGGATCCAGTTGGTTCACCTGATCCACGGTATTGGCCAGGGCACGGAGCATGCCCTCCAGCTTGTCGGAGAACTGGCTGGACTCCTGGAGAGCACTCTCCAGGGCCTGTTGGCGTTCGCGCAACTCCAAACGGAGGGCGGCGTAGCGGGCATTGTCGGTGTCCAGAATCTCGTTGATCTTGGCACTGTCCTCGTCGGCCACCAGAGCACCCAGAGCCTCACCCGTCTTGTTCAGCTTGTCCAGGAGCGGTTTGTGCTCGGCAATCGATTGCAGGAGGCGCTCGTTCTTGTCCTGCTGCAGGGTGATCTGATCCGGACGAAGGGCAGGCATACTGAGGCGCGATATCTGCTGCTCCATGTCATCCAGCCAGGCTGTCAGTCCCTGGTGGGAGTCGGCAAAGTGCTCGGACAGGGGCAGAGCCTGCTCCAAGATGCCCAGACGCTCGCTGCACAGTTGGGCCACTGTGTCGACAATCTCCTTGAGGTCGTCCAGCTTCTCGCGCAGGGTAGCGGTGTTCTCACTCTGCGGCGACTCGCGCAGGACCTTCTTGGAAGCGGCAGTCACGTCGCGAACGCGTCCCTTCTGGCTGGAGATGTCGTCGTTGATGGAGCGATGCTCCTGCAACTGGGCACGCACCAGCTTGGGCTCCATGGCCGGGGGATCGGCCTCGCGCAGGGTGGTGTCCATTTCGCGGAACCATTCGAGCAGTTCATCGATGTCTCCAGTGACTTCCTTGGCGCGCTGGTTGCTCAGATGCAGGCGCTCGGCCTTTCGCTGGATTTGCTCCACAATGGAGTCGAAGCGGCGGTTGTCCCGGGTAACGATGCTCTCGATGGTGGCGGCACCTTCTCCCGGCGACAGCTGGCACAGCTGGGGTCCAATCAGATTGATGGTATCCAGGATGGGACGCATGTCGGCCAGCTCACCCTCCAGCCGGAGGACATCCGACTGGCGGGGCTCACTCGGGGCCAAGGCGGCCTCGGCGCTCTGCATCCATTCGACCAAACGGTTGTGGGCTTCATGGAACTGCTGCACCAAAGGCAGAGCGTTCTGGGCGCTCTTGAGCAGATCTCCACCACGGTTGGTCAGGTCTCCGTAGCGACGCTGCAGGGAGTCCAATTTATCCTTCAGCTGGATGGCCTCGTCGTTGGAAATGTGCTTCATGAGCTCAGCACCGGATTCCACGGTGGACTCCACATTGGAGGCATGGCCGGCAATGTTCTCGTTCAGCTCCAGCAGATGATCCATCTGCTCCAGCAGCTTCTCGGCGTAGACGGGCACGGACTTGAAGCGTTTCAGCTCCGCCTCCATGCTCTCCATCCAGGCCACCAGGTCCTGGTAGCTGAGGACCAAGTGACGCAGTCCCTGGCGGGACTCGGACAGCAGAGCTCCAATGTTGTCGCTGGCATCCACCAGGCCCGTGTACCGTTCCGTCACACCACGAACCTTCTCGCCAAGATTGACGGCCTCCTCGTCGCTGACCAAGTGCATCAGCTGGGCGGCCACGTCGGCGAGGTCGGTGAAGTCGGGCTTCTTGCCCAGAATCTCGTCGTGCAGGCGATCGTGTTCGCGGATGCGCTGCTGGATCTTCTCCTCGTCAGTGGGAATGAGTTCCATGGACTTCACCGCGCGCTCAGTGTTGTCGAGCCACAGTTCCAGGGGGCTGATCTTGTCGTGGAATCGCTTGGCCACCTCCATGGCCTCCTCCAGGTCCAGTTCACGCTGCTCGGCTCCGTCGGTGAGGGCATCGAATCGCTTCATCAGGTCGTTCAGTTGCTTCTCGATAGAGGCCCGTTCGGCGGGCTCGCAGTGGTTGGCCACCTCCTTGCCGAGATTGGCCAGAGAACCCATCGAGTTCTGGCGATCCAGGAGCATCTTCTTGAGGAACTTCTGTTCCTGCAACTGGGCCTTCACCACCTTGTAGTCGGAGCTGGGCGGCTTCTGGTTGGCCACCATCTCCTCGGTGTCGCTGAGCCACTTGGAGAGACCGGCCAGAGCTTCCTGGAACTTGCCAGACTGCAGCAGAGCCACATCCAGGCGGCGGTCCCGCTCGTTCATACGCTCCTTCAGGTCGTTCCAGCGGTCGTTCAGCTTCTCCAGATCCTTCTCAATGGCCGTGGTGGAGACACCACTGCCGGCGGATCGCACCAGATCCCGTCCGGCCACGTTGACCTTGTCCACGTTGACGGCCAGCGGCTCCACCTTGCGCTCCCTGAAGTTGCGGAAGTCCTCCTGCTGGCGGCGGATCTGATCCAGTTCCGAGCCCACAGGCTTCATGCGCTTGAACTCCTCGCTGACATCCTGAATGTCGTCCAGGGTGGTCGACTGGTTGTCGTAGAACTCGCGGAGAGCCTTCAGAGTGGCCTGCAGGTTGTCCTCGTGGTCGCGCACCCGGTTGTCCAGGCGTCCCAGAGTCTTGCGCAGCGTGGAGATCTGCTCGCGGGTCTGAGTGGTGTCCGCAGCGAATCCGGCATCTACAAGGACATCGGCGGCACGCTCGGCATCCTCCAGGCGACCCACCAGGCGATCCAGCTTGTGCTGAATCTTGCCCACATCGTCCAGCTGCTGTTGCACGATCTTGATTTCGCGTGCCGGCGGCGACAGCTTCTCGATCTCAGTTTCCAGGTCGTTCAGGTCGATGCCCAGGCTCTTCATTTGTTCGTTGAACTGGGAGACGGCAGTGGCGGCGGATTGCAGTTCTCCGCAACGGTCATCCAAGCGACCCTGCAACTCGGACATGCGATCGGCCAGGCCATCGACTTCGCTGGTCAGGTGGTCGGCGTCTCCGCCGGCGGCTCTCGCCTCGGCACTGATGTCCTTGGCCAGAGCCTTGAGGGACTGCAGAGGCTTGCTGAGATTGGTCAGCTCCTCGCGAATGGCCTTGACACGCTCCAGAAGCTTGGGATCCTTGGCAGCGCCACCCAAAGCGTCGTGGGCAGCAAGGCGATCCTCGCAACGACCCAGAGAATGGTCCAGGTTGCGGAGTTCATCATTGAAGTCGCCCAAGCGGCGGGAGCAGTTCTCAATCTCGTGAGCGCGGGCAATCAGGTCGTTGTTCAGGCGCTCCCAGCGGTCGCGAATGTCCTGCAGCTCCGCCTTGATGGGCTCCTTGTCGATGTCGCAGCTGGTGAGGAAGGTCTCACCCAGGCCCTTGGTGTTCTCGAACTCACCCGAGTGCTTCCACACTTCGCTGCGGAAGGTCTGCAGGTCGCGCAGACGAGTCTCCAGCTTGGCCTTGGACAGAACTCCGGGTGTCAGATCCGACAGCTTGTCCTCGGCGGTGCGCAGCCAGGCGAGGAACTGCTCCGAGGTCTGGGAATACTTCTTGCAATGCTCCATGCAGGTTTGCAGCCTGGTGTGACGGTCGACGGCCTCGCGGCGCAGTTTCTCCCACTGCTGCTGGATGCGGTCCAGGTCGCGTTTCACTCCACGGTCCTGCTGGCGGTCGGACAGATCCTTGCCCTTGTTGATCAGCATGATGACCTCGTGCTCGCGAGCCATCACCTCGCGGTAGATGGGTTCGTGGGTGTCGATCTGGTGCTGCAGGGTGGGCTTGTGCGCGGAAACCAGCAGGCGGTCGGTGAGATTGGAGAGCTCTCCTCCCAGCCAGCCCAGAGTCTTGGAGCAGTTCTCGGCAAAGTGGCGGCCATCGCGTAGCGAGGCCTCTGTCTCGGCCTTCTTGGTGTCCAGTTTCTTCTGGAGAGCCAGATACTGCTTCTCCAGGGCGGCCACGCGGGAGTTGACATCCGCACGAGAGGCGGGATCGCCCAGAATGTTGCACAAAGTGGCGGCGGACTGTTCCACGTCGGCCAGCAAAGGACGCTGACCCTCCAGCTGGCGCTCCAGGTTCTCGATCTTGCGCAAGTTCTCCTGGTGGTCACCATCCGTGGGCAGGGCATCCAGATTGTCGCTGATGTTCTGGAGGGCCTCTCGCAAACGGTTGACTGCCGCGTCGAATTCCTTGGAACTGTCAGCAGCGCCACCCAGACTGTTGGCCCGGTCGTCCAGTTTGCCAACCAGATCCTCCCACTTGCCCAGGATGTCCTTCAGCTTCACTTCGACAGCCTGGGCGTCGGGTGTGCCGGCCAGGTGGTCAACAACATCGTGTCCCAGCTCTTGGAAGTGCTTGAGTTGCGGTTGTTGGGTGCGGAACTCCTCGCGGAGCACCTGAACCTGTTGCACCTGGCTCTGGACCATACGGGGATCCGAAGAGATGGGTCCCAGCACCGTCAGCATGCGCTCCTTGCTGTCCAGCCAGCTCTTCAGGTTGCCGTGGGTGTCGAGGAAGTCGCGCAGCTTCTCGGAGAAGGCGATGCGGTTCTTGCAAATGTCGTTGAGATTCTTCCACTTCTCCTGGATGTTCTCGTTCTCCAGGCGTAGTTGCTCCGCTCCGGGAACATCCGACTTGCGACGCAGGATGTCCTTGATCTGGGCCTTGGTGGTGTCCAGAAGGCTCTGCTTCTCGTACATGTCCTCGAGTATTTTGCGCGCCTGCTTGATGCAGCGCTCGGCCTCGTCCTTGTTGGAAACGGACTCCTTGGGTACCTGGCGCTGGATGCGCTCCAGGAACTGGGCCAGTCCCTTGAGGTTGTCGTACTGCTTGCGCAGCTCTTCGCTGAGGTTGTCCAGCTCGTGCTGGCGGTCGTTCAGCCGGACGCCGATCAGGCCGTACCGGTTGTTGATCTCGCTCAGCTGCTGCTGTACCGGAGACAGCTCAGACAGCTGGAAACCGTCCTGGGAGGACCTGCGGCTACCGAATCCACTGGAACCAGTCGATAGTGGCGACAGGATGCCTCCCTTGGTGGGGCTGGGGCTTCTGGCGTCTCCGGACATGCGGCGCAGCGGGCTAGCTCGCTTGATCGGGCTGTAGGTGGACCTCTTCCTGGCCGGACTCTCCGGACGGATGAGAGCATCGTACTGGGCTCCAATATCGTTGATCTTATCGATAGTGGGGGCATAGTCGCGGTAGTCCTTGCAAATGGGCTTCAACTCATCGTGCTGCTGCTTAATCCTGTCCAGATCAATGGCCACCGGTGGCAGTCCATTGACGCGCGCCTCCGTGCTAGCTAGCCAGGAGAGCACCTGGTCCTTGAGTCCTTCGTAGGCCAGCTGCTGCTCGGCCTTCTGCTTGGAGAGCTTGGCCCGCTCGTCGATGCTGATGTTGATGTTGCGCCACTGCGACTCCAGGGCCTTGATGCGGTCACGCAGCACTCCGGTGTCGGTGACGTCGCGCAGACCAATCAGATCCTTGCCGTTGCGCACACAGTCCTCGAACTGCGGCGCCAGGTGGTCCTTTTCGCGCGACAGGTCGTTCATGCGGCGGGCCAGCTCCTCGGTGGACAGCAGGCTGGTCTCCCTGCTGTCGAGGGCTTCCTGCAGACTGGCCATGCGCTGCTCCACGTTGCTGATGTCATCCAGGTACCTTCCAAGGCGGTTGTAGACGTCGTCCAGGAACTCGCCTCGCTTGTTGGCCTTCTCGTAGAGCTTCTCGAACTTGCCGGTGACGTCGTTGAGGTTCGACTCCACCTTCTTGGCGATGCGGGCGTTCGAGGCACTGGCCAGCAGATGCTTGGCCGAGATCTGGACACTGTCGATGCTGGCCTGGTGAGACTGGAGATCGGCCAGCAGCACCTTGTGCTCGCGGATCTGCTCCTGCAGGCGCTCCTTGATCAGGGATGCCGGGCGGAGGTTGAGCTTGAACTTGTCCTCGGCCTGGTTGACCCATCCGACCAGACTGTCCAGGGCGTCCTGTACGCCCTGTGACTGCACCAGAGTCTTGTCCAGGTTCTTGCAGTGCTCGCCGAGATTATCCAGCAGCTGCTGGTAGTTGTTCTTCAGGTCGGCAATGGGCAGTTCCAGTTGGTTGATTTCCATCGGGCTCAGTTGGCCGCCCAGGCTGCGCAGCAAGTTATCCAGAGCCTGCTGGGCATTGTCCACCAAACGGCCGCTGGAGAGGAGTTCATTGTGCAAGGCCTTGGCCTCGTTCATCTGGTCCTGCACGCCCTTGGGATCCCCGGCAATGGGTTCGGCAATGATGCGCGATACCCGAGGGGCGATACTACGCAGCCACTCGTTGGCCTTGTCCAGGGCATCCTGGTACTCACGCTGGCGTCCGCCCAGCCCAGAAACACGATCCTGCAGAGCGTTGACACGGTTCAGCAGATCCTTGTACTGGGCCGACACCAAGGAGACCTCCTGGCGGATGGGACTCTCGGCACTGGACAACGGCTCCACATGGGGCAGACGCTCTGGCAGCGAGGTGCGGAAGTCATTGAGTATGGCCAGGAACTCCTTGCTCTCGTCCACGAACTTCTGGGCAGCCATCGTGATGAAACGAAGATCGGCCTGGTGTCCAATCACATCGCTAACGAACTCCCTCACCGAATCGGCCTGGGAGGGCAGACGGGTCAGATCGGACAAAGAGCGCTCCTTGTCCTCCAGGGTGCGACGTGCCACTTGCAGCCAGTCGGAGAAGACATCCAGTTCGCTGCGCAGCTTGGTCAGCTCATCCCGACCAGCCTCGAGGCGGCGGAGCAGGCGAACAGTGCGGTCGTTGACGCGATCCACACGAGAACGCAGCTCCCGGCCGGAGTTCTCCAGGGTGGTGACCTCGGGGGCGGACAAGACATCGCCGCCAGTAAGAACGATTTGACGGATCTGCTCCAGACAAGTGGCCACAGGTCGCTGTTGGGATTCAATCTCGTCCTTGATTTGCTGTTGGATTAAGAGTTATCTTGTTAATAATAGAATCTTTATGGATTTCCAGGGATAACCAACCTTGAGAGCATTGATCTGGTTGCGCAACTCATCGATCTTTTCACGTGGTCCGCCGACACTTGAGATTTTCTGTTCCACAGTGGTCACCCACTTGAGGAGGTCGTTGACGTTCTCCTCGCACATGTTGAACTTCTCGAATACTGCTTGCTATATTGGTAGAAGTCACCAGGGGAGAGGGCAAAATAGAGCCATTAGAATACTTTTAAAAGACACATTTCTTAGATTTTTAGCTCGTTACAGGTCGCTAAAGAGGATTCATATCATAGATATTGTTTTGTATTTTTAAGAGATAATATTTCAATAGATATAAATGGAACACAAAATATATATAATATTTAAAACACAAAATTGGCTGAAAGAACACATTTGTTGATTAAAGCAAGGCAGATAGACTTAAGCAAAAAGCGGAATTGTTTTCATTGGCAGGCAATATAAAAAGCATTAAACATAAACCAAAATTATAAAATCATAAAATAATAAAGACATCCAAGCACCAGAGTTTTTTTTACAACTACGGGGGGGAACGAGCACTACTTTGGGGACTAGCAACTACAAGTTGGTTTTACTTTTAGTACGAAACTAACTACGTTTTAATGGTTTTTTTCAGTTTGATTATTATTATTATTGTTCTTGTTTGTGGTTAGTGTTAGGGTTGGTTTCTGGTTTGTTTTTTATTTTGTTTTTCAAATCAAAACTGCAAACGAAATAATATATATTTGTTTAAAAAATGTATGCTGAAAAATAGGTAGAAAATTGGTATTTAAACAAAATGTAATGTGTACAAATAATAAGGACTAAAGCCTGGTTTGGAATAGGAAGTAGTACCTTAGTCCAAAACTTAGAGAGACTAGGAGATCTGATACTAGGAGAGTATCCTTAATCCTACAAACTAAACTGCCTAAAATAAGGGCTAGCTAGGATAGAACAGGGCGAAAGTATGGGGTGTGTGTGCAGAGTTCGAATGGAATATAGAAGAAAATCGTATGCTAGTGTTATAGACAAATCGATAGAGTATATATAGAGTATGCTGCATTGCTTCCTATTGCCGACGTCATTATGCGGAGGAGCTTATGAGACTCAGGAGCTGAGTCTGCGGCCTGAGAAAGCGCGATCGATGGAGTACGATAGTTATGGGATGCATGTTTGTTGGATGTGGATCAGTGATCTGTGATCTGTGGATGTACTTGCTGATGACTGATCTGATCGGATCGGATCTGATCTGATCTGATATTTTTATTTGGCTTCTGCCGCTTGAGAGCGAAAAATATATAGAACATAAAACTGAATGCCATGCGCTGCAATATAAAGAGATTTGCAAAATAATAATAAATATGATTTGCAAAGTTTTTGCCGAAATATTCTCACACATCTGAGCGGGTTAGTCTGAATGATAGAAAGTAATGGACTTTTTTAGATATAGAGATAGAGACAGAGAGATATAGATAGAGAGAGACAGCGCGCAGATCAAAAACTTCTCAACGAAAATCGAAATATAAATCGAATAATAAATAGAAAAATATGATAAAGTACCAAACATGCCACGAACAAAGCTTTTAATTTAGAATAATTTTGCTGAAATAGTTGCTTTTTGCATTCGAATTTTTGTAAATAAAATTTTGGATCGAAAGAAATCAAAGGAACGGACGGATCTGGTCTGAGACTTACCCTCTGTTCTGCCGGCAGGAGCAGGCCCTTCTCGGCGGCCTTCACCAGGTCGATGTTGTTCTTCGGGTCACTGGCGTCGGTCAGGCGACCCTCGGCGGCATCAATAAGCCCGCTGCCGATGGCAGCCGTCAGTGGGACGATGACCCCGCTGCTGGGATCACGCACCACCGTCGACGAGGGATCCACCAGACCCGAGCCAATGGCCTCCGCCAGCGTGAACTTCCGGCGGCGGATGATATCGGGATGCATTTGGAAGGGATCTACGAGGCATCCGTTGGTGGGATTGTACAGGTTGAAGGTGATGGCTTCAAGCAGGCCGAAGGAGCGCTTGGGTGTGCAGATCAGGCCACTTTCGTAGGCCTCCTGCAGGGTGCAGAGCTTCGAGGTCTGGGTGTTCAGCACGTTCGCCTTGTTGGCGTCCATCAGACCCTTGCGGAAGGCCTCCGGCAGGCGGACCAGCTTGGCCTTGGCCAGATCCTTGACCAGCGCCGAATCGGGATCCACAACCCCAGCACTGGCGGCCTCCTTGAGCGTGTATACCTTGGGCGTTTCGATGACAGTCAGTGAGTCGTTTGCACTATCATCGCCCGCTGGTGCGGATTCGTTGCCAGTTGCACTGGACACTGGGACATAGGTTAGGATTCCGGTCTGCAAGTCCAGGCACTTGGACTCGGCCGCCTGGTCAAAGGTTATCGGTTCGCGGACATAAACAATCAAGGTGGGATCGAAGGCAAAGTACAGGGCCTTCGGGTCCACGAGGGTGCGCTTGGTGGTGTCCACGAGACCGCGTTCCACTGCCACGGAGTACGGCAGGAACTTGAAGCTATCGAAATCGCGTACGAGCGCGGTCTTCGGATCGATTATATTGTACCGGATAGCCTCCTCGAGAGACATTTCGCGCGGCTTGCTGATCACAACGCTCACGGGCGTTTGTCCCAAAAGTTCGACGCTGTCCTGGCGACGGACCACCTCACTGCGATCGGTTAGAGGACGGGCGACGGTCACCAGGATGCCGCGCGCGAGTGCCACGTCGTAGTTGTAGGCCGATTTGGACTTGGGATCGAATACCCGACCCTTGGACACATCGATGTCCCCGTTCTCAATGGCCTCGCCCAGAGGCAGCTCCTTTCCGGTAAGCTGGTTCTTGAACACCGTGGTCGCGGGATCTATAAACCCTGAATGAATAGCCTCGATAAGGTCGAGGTACTCCCCGGTTGTTGGATCGCAGAACTTGCCCGTTTCGGGGCGGTAGAGTTGCTGGCGCAGCACCAGCTCCAGACTTAGCAGGCGGCGGTTGGAGACAATGAAGCCTCGTGCTCTGGCGGCCTGCAGGTCCAACTGTTCGTTACCCAAGTTATAGCAACCCCTGTTGTCATCGATCAACTGCTCCTTGATGGCATTGGCCAGGCGCAGATACTTGCCGGTCTCGTGGTGCTTGACCAGGCTGGAGGACAGGCTAACCACGTCCTCCACGCAGGCCTCGTTAAGATTCAGCTTGCGGTTGGTCACCGGATGGAGGACCTTGCGCGTGGGAGTGTCATAGAAGCCCATGGACAGAAGTTCGTAGAGCCCGAAGCCAGCGTTCTCTATGTCCACAATCAGGCCGAGACTCAGGGCCTCGCCCAGAGGCACAAAGCTACTGCTGCCCGGCTCCCGGAAGACGCCTTCGCGCCTGTTGATGATACCGTTCCTACAGGTCTCGCTGAGGGAATACATGGTTTCGGTTTGCTCATCGAAGTAGCAGGAGAGATGGGGATTGATGACGAAGCTGCGCATACCCTCGAGGAGAGTGATCTGGCGACCACTTCGCGGATCGCTGAGCTTGCCGGTCTTGTCGTCAAAGAGTCCCTGGTGGATGGCTCGCTGAATGCTAATCGGGGCATTGACATCCATGAGGATGCCAATGTCGAAGGCGTGCTTGAGGGTCATGGTCTGGTTGTTGTACAGCAACTTGGAGTTCTGGGCATCAATGACGCCAGAGTCCTTGGCGTGGGTCAGGTTAAGCTGCTTGTAAAGTCCCGTCTTGAAGTCCCTAATCTGGACACTGTGCTCGTCCAGCAGATTGGTGTTCAGGGCCTCGGCAAAGTTCAGTTTCTCGCCCGACTTGGGATCCACAAAGTGTCCGTCCACCTCGTCGTAGACATTCTTCACCACCGCCTCGATGAGACGAAGTGGTTTCTTGGCCTCCACCAGGACACCCCGGTCGAATGCCTCCTTAAAGTCAATCGATTTGTCGTCCTGGTCCTTCACCGTGCCCTGCCTACTGTCCACAATGCCCGTCTCTGTGGCCACCCCGAATGGTATGATCTGACCCGAACCCACATTGACGACCGTCGAATCGGGATCGAGGATGCCCCTGCGAATGGCACGTTCAGTTGTGAGCTTCTCGCGGGTCACCGTGTTGCTGAACTGACCCGTCTTCGGGTCGTAGAGACCCCGGTAGACTGCATCCGGCAGGCTGCGCTTGCGCTTGGGCGGAATGAGAATCCTGTTCTCCAGGGCTTCGTGGAGCGACAGCTTGGTGGAGGTGTATGGATTAATCACATACCCGCCGATCGGATCGAGATAGCCCTTGGCTATGGCCTCGGTGAGGGAAATAATGGACTCCGTTTTGGGGTCGAGCAGCACCAGCTCCTCGGGATTGATGAGCTTCTGGGCAATGGCGGACTTGAGGTCCAGCTGCTTGTCGTCGATGGTGAACTTGGCTGTCGACGGATCGTAGAGACCACGCAGCAGACAATCGACCAGGGACAGCGGCTTCTTGGTGCTGATCAGGTAGCCCTTGACGAAGGCCTCGTCGAGGCTAATGTTGGGCGAGCTCAGTGTGCCGCGCACCGTGTCCAGCAGACCCACCTTGGCCGCCTCCTTGCCCGGCACGATCTTGTCGTGGTCGGCGTCTTTCACCAGCGTAGTATCTAGCTCCACGAAACCCATCTCGATGGCCTGCTGGAGGAGAATCTCCTCACCGGTGACTGGATTCAGGACCTTGCCAGTGCTGGGCGTGTAGTACTCGCGCTGAAGCACCTCCGGCAGGCTCCAGGTCACACTGTCTGTCTTCACCAGACGCTGCTGTACACCCACATCGAACGGCACCAGGGTGTTGTTCTTGTTGTCCTTGATTTGGCCCGTGGAGGGCACCACCAGCTCATCCTCGATGGCGCAGTCCAGCTTGACCTCCTTCTTGGTAACCGTATCAACGATCAACGAAATCTTGGGGTCAACTAGACCGATCTCAATGGACTTTTGCACATCGACCTGGTTCTGACTCTCCGAGTCGAAAAGTTTTCCCGTCTCGGGGTCGTACAGACCCTTGCGAACAGCCGCCTCCAAGGAGATGGGTTTGCGAGCACCGGGCACCAGGAATCCCAGCTGGAAGGCCAGCTCCATGGGGATCTCTTTGAGAGTCTGGATATCGATCACCGTGCCCGCCTGCATGTCCACCACCCCCAACTCAATTGCCATACGCAGCGGAATCACTTCACCGCTGACTGGGTCGCGCACCGATATCGACTGGATGTCCAGCTTGCCACTGTTGATGGCCTCAACAATGGAGCAAACCCGACCATCGTCAAGTATCACCTGTCCGGTCTGTGGGTCAATGGTCACGTTCTCCATGCCCGTCGGTTTCTGTTCCTCCGGATCGGCACGGATTATCCACTGCCGTTCAATGCACTCAAAGAAGGGAATCTTCTTGCCCGTCTTGGGATCCACCATGTGACCTGTGTGCCTATCCAGCAGCGGACGCTCCAGGGCAGCTGTCAGTGTCTCGTACTTGCCCGTGCTGAAGTTCTTCACCAAAATGGTCTCTGGGTTGAAAATGTTCATGTCGAAGACCAGGGTCTGGAAGGAGATCTTCTGGCCAGTAGTTGGGTCGATGAAGTACTGATTCTCTGGATCGTAAATGTTCAACTCGCTGAGCTTTTCGGGCGTCAGTTCGGTGTCCACGTCCACCAGGTAGGATATCTGCTGGAGGATAATCAGTTTGTCGTCGATTATCTGCACTTCATCCAAGGGACTCAGCTGCTCCTCCTTGAGCAGAGTGGAGACAGTCTGCGATTGCTGCTCGCCGTCCACAATAACCTGGCACTCGTCCGGGCTGATGAGTTTCTGGGAAATGGCATCGCCAATGGGCAGAGTCTTGGGCACTTCCCGTTTGATTGTTGGTTCTGCCGACGAAATTGGAAGTTCCACAACATCGCGGGCCTCATCTTCGGGTGATCCCTCGCCGGTCGTGGTGGTGGTAGTGGTTGTGGTGGTCACCTTGGTCACAATTGTGCTGGTGGTGCGGGATATATCTGCTGGCAGCTCTTCCACGATTTCAGTAACCACATGGGTCGTGGGCTGACCAGTTTTCGTTGCCTTATCTGAAGTGAGGGCATCCACCAGAGCCTTGCCGGCCAGGACAGGAGCTCCCACAATGGCCAGTGCTCCCAATTTGGCTGCATCCTTAACATTCTGCAGGACCTTACTGCCTTCTGACGGTTGAGTGTTCTTTTCAGCCTGAATAAAGTCGACAACTGACTGGTGTTTGTTGGTTGAAGTTGGGGGCTGGACAATTTGTTCTAGATCTCCTGGCTGTTGGGGTTTCTCCTCCTGGATAATGGTTGTCGTTGTGGTCACTGTCTCTGTTGTCTGAGTAGGCTCAGTGATTGGTTGGCTTGCATCCTTGGCAGGCTCTTCCTTTACTAGCTCTTCCGTGACTACAGTCTTCTCTGGTTGAGGCGTATCCTTCTTAGGTTCCTCCTTGACTATCTCCGTGACCACTGTTTCTTGTGGTTGCTGTTCTTCGCTGGAAGTGGTAGTAGTGGTTGTGGTAATAGTGGTTGTTACTGTAGATTCTGTAATAGTTGGCTCTTCCACAGTGATCACCCTTTCTTCAACCACTATCGAGCTAGTTGGTTCTTCAGAGACTTCATCGAGAATCTCACTTGGCTTATCGTCCTTAATTGGTTCTTGGACGGCAGGTTTTTCCACTTCAACTTCCGTAATCTTTGCTGGCTCGGATTTGTCCACCTCAGTGACCTCCTTTGGCTGCTGATCGATTGTTGTCACTGTGGTCGTAATGGTAGTGATAGTTTCAGTGCTTGAGACTGGCTCTTGCACTTCAGTTGTTACTTCTGTGATCTTTGTCTCGGCTTTAGGTTCCTCGAATGGTGCCAAAGGAGCTGTGAAAGGTGGCTCAAAAGCTGGCACTTCCTCTTTAACAGCAGTTCTTGGTTGAGGTTCTGGCTTGGTTGGAACTTGAGCAGCTTCCCTGGGTGCTGGCTCAGGAGTTTTCTCTTTTTGAATCGGCTCAGGAGTTGGTTCCTTCGTTACTGGAGCTGGCGTTGTTTCCTTCGTTACTGGAGCTGGAGTTGTTTCCTTCTTGGCTGGCTTCTCCACTGGCTTCTTCTCCACAATCTTCTCAGGCGTGGGCTCTTTTGTGGTTGGCTTTTCTGGCTCCGAAATAGTTTCTTCTCTGGTCACCGTGGTGATGGTTTCAGTTACTTGAACATCCACTGGCTTGTCTTCTGGCTTCTTGGCAATCTCTGGCTCCACTGGAGTTGTCTCCACAGTGGTGGTAGTCTTGACATCCTCCACCACAACGGGTTCGGCATCTCCAGTCTCCGTGGTTGTCTTTGAGGTAGTAATTGTTGTGACTGTGGTGGTGGTCAGTGTGTTGGTGGATTCAACTTCCTGACGCGACACCTCCTGAGGCTTCTCCTGTTGCTGTTCATTTATGATGAAGTTGGCAGTTGTGGAGCTTATGAAATTCTCGGTTTCGTTGAGGAGATTATCCACCTCACTTGGCACTTGTTGTGGCTCTGGCACATTGCGGCGCTCCTGTTCTATGAAGCTGCTCTGAGGTTTCTCTGGTTTTTGGGTCGTAGTCTTGGCATCTTCTGCGGGAGACTTCACAGATTTGATAAGGCTCTTCACGCCGCTGACAAGGGCTCCTCCGGCCAGCACTGGAGCAGCAATTACTCCCAGTGCTCCCATCTTGGCAGCATCCTTTACATTTTGCAGAGTCTTTGATGGCTCCTTGCCGACCTTGGTCTCGGCTTCGCTTACAGTCGGAATAGCAGGATTTTCCTTGGTGGACTGCGTGGTGCTGATCACTTGCATCTCTTGCTTGTGCGTATCTGAGCTGACCACCACTGTCTGGGTGCGCTCCTCCACCACAACCGTCTGATCGCTGCTCGTGGGAAGATTCTGAACGGCTTCTGGGCTTTCTCCGGCCGCTGCCTTGGTTTCCCGGGTGGTTGATTCCTCGCGCAGGATACCAAGCTCCTTGGCCTCTTCCAGGCTGACCACCTCACCGGTGTTTACGTTCTGGACTTCGTTGTTCGAAATCAGTACATAGCCCTGCATCAGTTCAATGGTTTTCGTCGTCACTGTATGCACGGCTCGTACTGTTTCCATGATTTCTGTCTTGGGAATAGGCTTCTGGGTGACCACGAAGTCGGACAGTTGCTTCACTACCAGTACTCCATTCTCCATTGCCTGGCGGAGCGGCAAGCGCTCTCCCGTAGTTGGAACGGTGATGGTTTGGGCGGCCACGTCGATCAGATCTCGCTCCATAGCGGCCACCACTTCGATGGCGTCCTTTTTGGGGGCATATGGAATAGACATGATGAAGTTCTCGTCGATGGCTTGCTTGATGGGCAGAGCATTCTTGGTGCTCGGATGCAGGACCACTCGCTTCGACGGCTCCACAAGACTCTTCTCAACCGCCACTGGGAATATCATACCCACCGGAGGGATGTCCACCTTCGACTTTTGCTGATCGTAGCTCGGATCGAAGAGCCTGGCTTCGATGGCTTCGCTGATGTTGAGGTTCTTGTTCTTGTACTTGAAGATGGACTCATCCGCGTCCACGATGCCCTTCTTGATGGCCGCCTCCAGGGTGCACTTCTCAGGCTTGCGGAGTGTAGAGTGGGGGTCCAAGACCTCGCACACGATTGCCTCGTGAATGCTCAGCGGATAGCCACTCTCCGGATGAACAATGGTCTGAGTTTTCGGGTCAACTAGTCCCTGGGCAGCCAGTCGCGGCACCGACAGGCTCTTGGCCAGCGGCATGAGTATGTGATTGGTCTGCTCGGGATCGAGTATCTTCTGTTCCACGGCTTGTCGCAGGTTCAGCACACGGTTGCTCTGGGGATCGATGATCTTGCCACGACGCCCATCAATCATGCCCGTGTTCAAGGCCTCGGTTATGTTCACCACCTCTCCCTGAGGATTGGTAAAGTTGTTCGTGTCCTCGAGTATCTTGCAGGTCTCCTCATCAATGATTCCCTTGCGCAACGCGTCCTTCGGTTTCAGAATGATCTTTCGCATCCTCTGAAGCACCACAACCTTTTCCTCCACTGTTGTCGTCGATGGTTCGCTGTCGAAGGACCGTCCACGCTGGAGTTGATCTCGAGACACGATACCTCGTTCGTAGGCCACCTCCACTGGAATCTGTTCGCCTGTTCGTGGATCCGTGACAAAACGGACCGTTCGCAGGGCTCCCTCGGCAGCCACCAGAGGGGCTCCCACCACACTGAGCAGGCCCAGCTTGGTGGCGGTGATCAGATCGACAGGTTGTCCCTCCGCATCGAGTATGGTTTCTGTCTTGGGATCGTAAATGGAACGGGCTATCGCCTCTGTTACGGAAATGGGCTGCTTGGTTCTCGGGTCGACGATTTTGATGAGCTGCTCGTCTATGAGTCCCTGGCGGGCGGCATCGAAGATGTTCTCGGTCTCGCCGCTCTGGGTGAAGATGACCAGAGCCGTGGACGGATCGTAGATGGCGCCGGGAGCGATCTGCAGAGGCTCTGGTGAGGCGAGCTCACGTTGGCAGGTACTCACCTCCACGAACTTTGGCGGCGCATCCTTAAGGGGCGTAGAGACCTCCAGTACATCTGGCATGTTGTTGACCCTCGTGATCCGAAGGATTGTCTTCTGGCTGGAACCTCTAGTCGCCGGTACTGTCTCCAGAATGATCTTGCCCTCGTCAATGGCACTGCGCATGCCCAGGACCTGTTTCCGGCTGTTGGTGTAGTTGCCATAGCTGTCCAGAATATCACGCTCGAAGGCCGATTGCACAGAGATCTTGTCGCCGGTGCTGGGATCGATTATGGAAACCGACAGGTTGTTGATGATCTGCTTGTTGATGCACTCCTCGAAGTTAACCAAGCGATCCGTGCCCTGCACGTGGAACACTCCGGTATCCGGGTTGAAGATACGCTGCTCGATGGCATCCTTGAGACGCCATCCACCCGGAGGCAGTTCCATAATCTGTCGCTCCGTCACATTCTGCTCGATGTAGCTGCTCTTCTCCATGTTGATGAAGTCGGAGACCACTCGCTGTGGCTTGATCAGCTCCTGGGAAATGGGAATCTCCACAGACTTCTCCACGTACTTTGTGTGCTGGGTGTTCAGCTTGATGGGTTCTGCTTCTGGGATGATCTGCTTGGTCACAATGGTGATGGTGGACTTTGTCTTCTTCCTATTCGTTGGCTCTGGAACAGTCTGGTTGCTGTCGGGGACGAGCAGTCCGTAGTTGAGAGCCTGCTGCACTGAGTAGATGTTGCCCGTTTTGGGGTCCTTGAACAGCTGCCTTTCTTCGTCGATGAATCCCTGACGCACTGCCTCCGTAAATGTTAGCAGCACCTGGTCGCCTGGCTCCTGGGAACCCGCCCTGATTGTCACGTATCTGTTGATAGTCCTGGTCACAGTCTCAGTGGTCAAGGTGATGTTGAGCAAACTGCTCAGAAGCAGAGCTCCCTCGGCGGTGATAAACTTCCGCTCGATGGCGGTGTCCAAAGGAACTGTCTCACCTGTCTTGGGGTCCAAGAGGTAGCCTGTCTTCGGGTCAATCAGATTATGATAGACCAGATCGAAGACACTGAGCTCCTGGCCACTGGCGTTCTGTACCCCGATACCCCGATTGAACATCTCGTACACCTCTTGGCGCACCAGACCCTCGCCCACCGCCACCTCTAGGGGCACCAGACTATCCCTACCCGTTTCCAAGGCAAAGCCCGTGCTCTTGCGACGCAAAAGGTCACGCGAAAGGGCCACATTAAAGCTAACATAGTCGCTGCTCCTCAGGTCCTTGAACCCATCGATATCGAAAATCGACCGCTGCGCCACCGAACTAATCAGACCGCGCTCCACCGCCTCGGGTATGCTGATCAGTTCCCCGGTCATAAAGTCACGGTACTTGCATTCCGCCGGCAGAACGATACCGTCGGCGATGGCCTCCTGAAGGGTGACCAGTTCGCCCTTCCGTTTCGTGATGCATTTCAGATTATTGCCATCCAAAACGCCCGCCTCGATGGCCTGCATGATGCTCAGTTTCTCGCGGCGCATGGGACTCGTGATCTGGGCCTGCTTGTCGAGCAGGTTCAGATCGCAGATGTCCTTCAGCGTGTACGGCTTAACGATCAACTGACGGTTACGCGCCTCCGCGAATGTGAGCTTCTCCTTGGTCACCTCGTTAACGTACCGACCCGTCTTGGCATTCAGAACGCCCGACTGCAGTGCCTCCTGCAGTGTGATCTTCGTATCGCGTTTCGCGTCCACCACCTCGCGCACACCCGCGTCAATTAGCTGATTGGCAATGGCCGAGTCCAGCCGGAACTTGTCGCCGGAATTGCGATCCGCTATCCAGCCGGCGCCGTCGACCAGGCCATGGGCGATGGCATCGCTCAGGCACAGTGCATTCGACTTGATTGTCACCGACTCGTGCCGGATGAGGTAGCCCCGCTCGTAGGCCTCCGCCAGGCTGATCGTCTGGCCCGACTTGACGCGATACAGGCCCGTCTTGGTGTCCACACTCCCCGCAGTAATGGCGTCGGCAATGTTGCGCGGATTCTCCGGCGAACCGGTGCTCTCTACGGTCACCGTGCTGTTTACCTTAATCCTCTTCTCGGCCGTCTCGTAACCGGATTCCGCTTCGTTTATTTCACGCTGGATAACCTCCAGCAATGACAGCTCTCTTCCACTGGCATCTCGTCCGGCTCCGGGCTGGAGCAGCTGTCTGGCCAGCTGGGCATCGATTAGTCCCTGTTCGGCGGCCTGTTCCAGGCTGATGCGGCGGTCGCCCACCAGCATCTCTCCCGTTCGCACATCCAAAATGCGCAGCTGGATGGCCTCGCCAATCGTCAGGACGCGGCCCGTACGCGGATCACGTATTCCGGCAATATCCAGCACAGAGTTTCCGCCCAGCTGCTGGGAGCGCTTGAGCGTCCGAATTTCGTTGAACTGGATCTGAGAGGGGGGCAGGTTGGAGGTGATGACCTCCTGACTAGCGGCGTCCAAGCCATCGCTACTGTAGACGCTCTTCGTAGAGCTTTTCGTTGTCTTCGTTGAGCTGAATCTGTGGAGGGAGAAAGGGGAAATGAATATAAGAATGAACACTAATAAAGGAGTGAAAAGTGTTCATTTTAGAAAGTGAACAGATTCATTTTACAAGAAAGTGAACTAGATTCATTCTGCAAGAAGATGAACTAGATTCATTCTGCAAGAAGATGAATATTCATTTTAGAAGTGAACACTATTCATTCTATTATAACTGAAAACTGATACTCACTGTGTGGTGCTGTAGGTGGTGGTGTAGAGATCCTCCGGGCGTGCAGCGTAGCCATCGCCAGTTGGCACGCTGCCCGCACTGAAGTCAACCCTAAAGGTCTTGAGCGGTTTCTGTAGACTCTCAGCGTATTGCTAAATGCCGGAAACGAAAGCAAGTTAGTAAAAGTTGGTAACTACGATTAAATGTAAAATATCTTCAAATGCAAGTCGTTGGAATCTTTGCGAGGCAGAGTCGAGGGAAATAAAACACAAAAAAAGATAGAAGTGGTAGGAGATTTTGGAGCATTACCTGAAACTCGAACGCAAAGTCGTAGTCACTTTCCTCTGCCACTTGGACAGTCGTGGTTTGGGTTTTGGATTTGGTCGTCTTGCGACCCGATCTATGCTGAGGCATGTCTAAGGCTTTAGTTTCGTTCAGTTCAACAAAGTCATAGTCAGCAATTTGATTGGTTTGTTTCGTTGGCTTAGTAGGGGCTTCTTGAATGCACTGCGCGAGATTTAATTGTGACAATAGCCGATTAGAGATTACGATAGACGTGATTGGTTTTTATTTCTTGGACGCGTCACTTTGAAGTTAAGAGGGCCACAGTTGAGTTTTGTGGAATGTTTTGTTTATGGCATGCGTGAGAGTGATATGGCCCGAAAGATAAATACACCGGCGATAAAGCAAACAGAAATGGTAGAGCCTCCGAGTCTCCTTCACCTTCGGTTGTAACGAATCTCAGCTCGTAAGTCTGACTAAATCCACGTTGATTCACTCAAAACTCAGTCCATTCACTGGTCTCGGGCTGTGCACTTCGACTTGCCCCGTACCAGAAACAATTATTATTATCAACCCGTTCCAAAGCACACACAAGTCACATAAAGCACGCCAAAAAAATGGGGGAAAAAGTACGAATAACACAACCCAAAGCCTTTATGAAAATAGAAATGACGCTATATATGGAGAAGGCCTCAGTCGCTCTGCAAATATGTAGTCCAAACACTGACAAGGGCTCTATATGTGTTTTTTTCTTTTTATGAATCGGGTTATTACCCGGGAAGAGGTCTTTCCCTGTGCCGGTGGTATCCGGAGTGCATCTTATCTGGCAGATGGTAATTTATCTTTCCAGAGTATGTGGCATATGGTTGCAGGGCCATAACTTCAATATTAATTGCACTGACGTCACTATTAATTCCTACGAAAAGGCTGCAGAATCAATTACCAGATGAAGTCACTGCGAAAGTGATTGGTATTTTCGATTTGCATTTTTTAAATAAACAAAACAGCAAAAATTGCTAAATTGCTATTGCTATTCAAGGTTGACCTAGAGTAGGTAGAAGCAACAAATAAATTATAATTAACTAAAATACGCAACAACACCGACACAAAAAAACACAGAAATACGAGTACGGGTACGGGTACGGGAACAATGATGTCATCAGGCGATGAATATTTTTGATAATAAATGAAACAAGTTTTGTGCCGAAGCAGCAAACATAAATATATTATTCTCAATGATGTTTCCTCCGTAACATTCCCTAAGCAGATTAAAATGAATCTTGGCCCTAATCGACACTGATAACATGACTAATACGCCACGTTGTGCCGGCTGGTGGCTGATGGCGAGAGCGCAGTCGATACTGAGAGCGTTGGTGGCACATTCACAGAGAGAGGGATGGAAAGCTTTCTCAATGAGAACGTGCAGCATGCAGCAGGGAGGACATGCCTCGCCTATGCGGCATCACGAAAATAGGCGCCCACCTCGCCCCATCTTCTTAAGACTTGCAGTTGGAGGCAAAGACCCCGAAACACTCGCTTTCATTCCTGATTTATCGTGGCACCAAAATATGTTAGAATGCCACTAAAAATATACGTTTGTTTCTCAACATATATATATATATCTTTTTGGGTGTCCCAGCGTATCGAAGGCAAACAGGGCCAAACACACAAAAAAGCTACAGCTAAGGCGGCACGAGTATTAAATCGATAAAAGTCAGATGGGAAAGTGCAGGGCCGACGAAAAAATGGGAAACAAAAAGCCACAAACACACCCACTTTGTAAATCTTTTCAACTCTAAAATGTTACTAATTATTTTGTCTAATAAATATTCAAGTCTAATAAATATATTTTGTTTTCCAAGGAAGCTAGACTGTCAACAGAAAACTGATCGCTCAATCCCCTAGCAGCGTGCCTGATGGATTGCACCTCATAGATTAGATTGTAGCGCCAGCTTTCTGACTTTCCGGCGATCTGAGAGCGTTGATAGGAAGTCGTATTTCATGTCACTCATCACCGAAATAATTGAGTGAGAGATTCCACTAACGGCTTTCCCTTTAACTGCACTCCATAATGCTATAATTTTTGGTTTAGAGGCAACTTTTAACGAGCCAAGCACAACCCGTTTGACTCATGGCTGCTACTAGACTTTTATTTTATGATTTTAAGAGTGTTGCTGGGTTTTCATTAACACCCGACAGACCCGACAGTCGAAAATATAGAAGCCAAAGAGTCGAGTCAACATTCCGATTCTTGCGACATGTTCAAGGCTATATTAATAATGTATTTCTTTTATTTTCGTTTTCACACTCTTCACGATTCAGTTTTGTTTGCTTTTCGGTTGTTTACGGCAGTCTTTTTATTTAATTCTTAAGAGTCAGGCATCACTGAGGAGTGACTTCATTTTAGGGCTATAATAGAACTCTTATGGGGTGAAGCACTACTTTTTAAATTTAAATTTCTATTAGTGGAATAAAAGCGGGACGGGGGCAACGCGATTCGCATTTAATTGAAACGGCACCAAGACCAGTGCACGGACACACTTTCTATACGGCATTCAGGCCGTATGTGACATCACGTCTGCCCATGCGGCGTATGAGCAATATATTCCTGGCAGGTCAGGAACAAAAAAGATGAAGTAGCTACTATTTGGTTATTTATTTAACACCACTCTATTCTACGATAATTACACGTTCAATTCAAATACACTCCGACCAGCGATTCGGAGGGCTTTTGGCCTTTGTTTGGCTTTTCAAACACACCGGCAGCAGTTCACAGCAAACAGCGACACACGGAGCGTATACGTGATTACACAACCACGTCGCATTCGGAACTAAAATGCGAGAAGCGAAACAGAAACAGAAACCGAAACCGAAAGCATGCTACTCGCAAAAGCCGAGAGCGCTCTTTTTCTCAGAGAATATATTTTGTATTTTTTTTTAAGTTGGAGAACCGAAAGCAGCTATGCCGGCTAATAAAGAAAAAAAAGATACTTTCCAGCTGTTGCGCCAAAACACTTATAAACAATCCATTTACAATGGCTTGTCAGCTTAGGAGTCCCGGAGTTCTGGGCTCCACATTAAAGTCGAAAACAATACGCGGAAGTCAAAGAACAAAGTAACTCCAGCCGCCGTTCATCCGACTTGTTTGTCAAAAAGATACAAAAGCCCAAAACCAGTTTGCGAAGCGATCTAACCTTCTAAATAACTTACTTTGCGATCCAGTCTATTTAAGCCAACGGAGCTCTCGCTCGACCCGCCCCTGCTATGCATATCAAGTTGGCCCGAAGGCAAAAACATGGCAATGGTAATGGTAGCAGTTATGATGTCACTCTCCCAGCCCCGAAAAACACCTTTAAAAAAAGTGTAGATTCTGAAGATAATATTGGCAGGAGGAGCATACCAGAGATAGAAGTATCTCAGCCCTAGTCTAGGCCCTAATATTTGTCTTTTTTAAGAAAAAGATTCGAGGTACTTTGCCTATTCATTAAGGTAATTGCCAGTTAAATATTTACACGCCATTATTCAAACAGCAGGGAATACTTCTTGCCCAGAAATCCAACTATTAATTGAATTTCTTGGATCGCGAAACTCTAAACCAGTCTAACAAAAATAGTCAGATCGAGAATAACAAAAATTCGGAGGAGTTGACAGATGGCGACAAAGATGTTGATGACGTCCCCTGGCATTGAATTCGGACGGTCGTTCCTCATTAATATTTATAGAGTTCCCATCAGCGTCGTCATTCTTAATTCGAAATCTGTCTCCAATTTGCCTAATTGGTCAAGCGAGCTTATCTTTTTCATTTATTGTTTTCTTTGGCTATTCGATTTTTTTGTTATTTTTTTAATAGAAACTCTGGCCTGACATAATGCAATGTTTATTTTTAAAAATTAAACAAACTGCTCCATCAATTGTCAGCGCAGACAAACGACAGTCACGAATATAAAACGATGAAAATAGTTTAAATTTTTATAAATTAATCAAGCCGTGATTAATGGCAGCAACATTTCAAGCGCTGACACTCCACCATTGACGGAATTTTGTTACCCGATCCACTGACTGAATGACTGTGATGTCATTATAGAGTAGTATAGTACTGCCGCTGTACACCGATTCTGAAGGTTAATTTAATAATGCTAAACGGCCGCCGGTTAACAGATACACTGATACAGTTACAGATACACCACACATTCACGTTGAGATACAAAAGCACAGATGGAGATACAATGATACTGCCACTATGAGAGCTCGTATTTGCATTTGAAAACTTGGTGTTTGAAAAAAAATAAGAAACGAAAGCGCCAAACTCGTTTTCTGAACTTGAACCCCGCGACTCACGCGATTACGACACTGCCAATCGAGTACTTTAGAGCCTAACCTTTTGTCCGAGTATAGAGTCTGATGTCAGGGTACCTCGCAAAGATCCTTCATGGGAGGGATCTACTTTAGGGGGATTACTCACCAGACCGTCGCTGCCATTCACTTCGATGGCCGTCTTCAGCCTCTGCGACAGTTGTTCCAGCAACCTGTCGTACTTCGTATTGAGATTGTCCAAACGCTGGCTGTAATACTGTGTGGCACCCGGATCGCTATCCGCCGGACGAAGATCCCGTCGTGGCGGCGAGAACGAGGGCCGGGCCTCAAGGAGCCAGTCCACAAACCGTAGACATTTACTGTCGTAGATCTATATAGTCCCAAGTCCCACGATGTTTCGACGATTGTTTTTTTTGTTTGTTTGTTGATTGGTTGGTTAATTTCGGTTAAAGGTTAGTAATTTTTGTGTTAAACAAGTTGGTTTTTGTTTTTGGTTTTGTCGTTGGGGAGTAGAGGGGTTTATATATTTAGTGCTTTTTATTTTATTGATTAATCAATACGAATTACTTTTTTGGCTAAAAATTGCTTTTTAATTGGTTTGTTTGTTTGTTTGTGGTTTGTGTTTTTTGTTGGTTGGTCAGGCTGTTTTTTGTTTCTGTATCACCCAAGTGTTATTCACGCACCTTTAACCCTTTTCTAGTTTTTTGGTTTTTGGTTGGACTTCTTGAAAGTCCGTTAAAAAGCATTAAATATATTGGAAATAGATTTTGATAGAGAGGCAGAGAGAAACAGCTAAGAGGTGTTTATAGAGTAATATCTTTGGGATATCGTGTCTTTGGTCGAAAATATTCACAATCACACAGAGTAGAGGTGCTAACCTCTCATGACCTGACCTATCTCAACCGAACTCTTGGCCCAGTTGGGATGGATCGGTCCCTCATCTCAATCACACAATAGAACAGTCGTACTAATTTTTACCTTGGCTTCGCGTATGAGTCGTCCTCCAGCCACGTTGACATTTTCGATTTTTGGTTTTCGTTCGATTGCAGCTCCGAGCAGTTTCTATGGGGCATTTCGAGGGGCATTTGGTTTTTGTTTCATAGGATTTTCAATTTTTTTGGTTTCATTTATAGTTTGATCATTGTTTGTGTTCGTTTATAGTGTGTGATAATATTTGATTGTTGTGTAAAAAGTTCAAGTTTTGGTGAAAATACAAAAAATTAGACAAGAATACATATACGATTAGTTTTCAACTACAAATACGATAATACTGGGTGGATATATATAATGTGGGTGTACGTCCATGGGGATGTACGTTTATAGGTGCATCTTAGGATTACTTAGGGGGACAAAACTACAAACATAAAATCATAAAAGTAGTCGGGTTTCAAAACTACTACACGTATTTGGTATCAATTTACAGTGTGTGGAGGGACGAGGAACTACTTATATGGATAGTTCTGTGTGGGAGGTGGTCATGTAGCCACTTTTGGAGGTCTGGTCCAATGTGTATATATATGTACATATGGTATAGAGTGTGTGGGTGGGGTGGTCTATTGGATTAGACAAGAACTACTGCAGAACTGCGGACAAGGGACCATAGATATTGTTTCTTGGACAGTTAAACAAATGTAAATGGATCACAAAGACAAAAAACTAAGTATACACATAGAATAATAAATAAATAAATATTTAATAGAGTGTCCAACACCAGCGGTTTAGAACCCAAACTCTTGGCGGGTTTTTGGGGGAAGAGTCTAACTACTTTTTGGACAACTACTTGCTACGTATATATACTTTGTGTTTCCCCTGATTCGATTTCGACTGGGGGCTAGGGCTAGCAGCAGTCCTAGCAGACCTAGGAGAGACTGTACAAGGATCTGGGTAGAGATCTAAGGCTAGAGACTAATCAGAACGCTGATCGGAATGGAAATCAAGTCATTACAGGGGCGGGCGTCGTTCTACTCACGTCTAGTTCGTATGCCGAGGTGGCGGTGGGCATGGCCGACAGACGTTCGGTGGTGCCATCCACCCATGACTCCTCCACTTGCACGCTCGACTGGAGATTCTTCATTAGCCCGATAGCCGTTTCGCATGAGCGCATTCTGAAAGAGTATAATGACACGGCGTTAGCACAGCAGGTCTCCTCGTCCCAAAAAAGGCAGCCTTTTGGGGCGCAGGTTATGGGATCGCAGGTGTCGGGACTCACCTTTCAGCCAGCTGGTTGCAAACCGCACTCCAGCGTGTGTTCAGGCGCTCCACGTTCGAGTGCAGCCGCTTGAGGTCGCCCAGCACCTTGGTGGGCACTCCCATCCGTCCCAGCTGGTCGGCCGCGTCGTTCATCTTGTCCATCTGCGGCTGCTGCTGGGTAATGACGTCCTGCATGTGGGTCAGTTGCTTGAACACCTGCTGCAGGCCCTCGGCGGTCGAGGGCAGGTCCTGGTGCTTGGCCAGCTCGTTCTCCAGCTCGGAGATGACGTGCTCGTTGTCCTCCAGACCGGCCAGCGAGGCCTCCAGCAGCTTGAGTCGGTCCTTGTGCAGGCCGCTCTGGGTGTTCAGCTCCTTCCACAGCTCCATCAGGTTGTCCAGGCTCTTCTTCAGCACCGGGGTCTTCAGGGCGATCGTCCGGAATGTCTCCTGGAGGTGCTTCAGCTCCGGCTCCAGCAGATGCAGCCGGCGCTCGTAGTCCGCATGGATCTCGAGCACATGCTCCAACGAATCCAGATCACGGGGCAGTGGAGCCAGTATAATCTGGTCCAGCTCCCGAGCCATGTCCTCCAGCTTGCTCTTGATGGCAATGCATTCCTCCGTGAAGATGCGACTGGCCTGCTTGCTCTCCTCTGTGGGAAGTAATGAATTTTTATTAGAATTATGATCGGAATATGTATCCAGATAGTAGCCCTCATGGGTTACCCCTTGTTTTGACACTCGCGAACAGCTTCTTCATGGTTGACTAGGCCAGACAAGACTGAGTTTCTTTCTGGCTTCCTGCTCGCCACTTGCCACTTGCCACTCAGATCAAACTTGGGCATTAAATTCAATTAGCCTCCGTCAATTAACCGATTTGGACAGCTGGCGAGCGCCGTCAATTGAAAAGCGAGGATGGAACCCTCTCTTCCCTGGAATTCCTACCCACTCCCACACTCACCTTCGGCGCGGGCTCGCTTCTCGAACTCATCGAACAGCCGATTGACCTCGTCCATTTCGCGGCGCAGACGTCGCAGCTGCGGATCATTGGGATCGCCCTCGCTGAGCAATTTATCGGCGTCGTCGTTGAGAGCCCGCCGGATGGCGGTACGCTGCTCCGGACCCATGGCCAGGAACTGGTCAAAGTCCCAGCCCTTGACCACACGGATGGTGGCAAAGATCATGTTCTGGCGCAGACGCAGATGCTTCTTCTGCCAGAGGGCAACGGATCGGTCGAACAGGCGCTTCAGACGCTCGGCGGCATCGATGGCCTCCTGGTCCGGTGGCGGCAGCAGCAGGCAGGCTCCGGGTATGGAGCCCTCCTGACCCTTGGAAGTGCGCACACGCCACTTGACGCGTCCCGAGTTGTCCAGCAGTGTCACTGTCTCGCCCTTTTCGATTTGCAGCTGACCCTGTTGCTTGTAGGCGCAGATGGCCTGCACGGGACCCTGACGGTTCACCGGCTGGCGGCGCTTGTTCAGTGGCACCACGGTCTGTGCCCGCCGTTGCAGGGTAGCCACGGTCTCGCCGAAGGCATTCAGCTCCTCGCGCAGGTCCTGCATGCCGCGCAGCAGGGTCTCCCCCTGGTCCAGTCCGAAGTCGGACTGCGAGAATTTGCTATTGAGTATTTCATCGCGCTTGGCCAGCCACTGCTCGGCGTCCTTGATCTCGCCGAAGAACTGATGGTACTCGGTGGCGTGCTTGAGGTGCACCTCCAGGCAGAGTGTCAGCTGCAGGAGCCAGGCCCACTGCTGTTGCAGGGCCGTCAGATGGGCCTCGATGCACTTGGAGGCCGGGTGCTGTTGGTTTAACAGCGCCTCTCCGCGATCCAGGATGGTGGCAAAGTGCATCTCGCGCTTCTCCAGCTCGGACATAAGGTTCTAAAGGGTCAAGAATATAATTATTAGTAATGGATTAAAACATGAGCTACTCTTAAGTGCACTTGGTTGGTTGCATTTTTCAAAGAATAAATAATTTTGTTTCAAAGTAGTTTCAAAGGATAACCAATCTGGGGGTCTTACCTCGTCGCCATTACCAAATGCACGCTTGGAAACAAATAGAAGCACAACACGTATTGGAAGCTATTACTAGGCTAGCATCTAGGGACCACTTACCTCATAGTATCTGTGCACGGAGGGCAGATCGAGTTGTTTGTCCGCCCAGTCGCGCGAGATTTCCACCTGCTCCTTCTCGTTGAGCCACTGCAGCTCCGCCGAGGCCTGGCCAAGGAAGTGCTGCAGCGAGTCCAGATCCGAGAGCCTTTTCGTCGAGGTGCTGAGCAGCTCGGCGTAGACCTTCTGCAGCTGGTTGAGTCGCTGCTGGTACAAGGCCAGCTCGTCGCCGGAGAACTTGGTCTGCTGGCGCTCGTCGTTGAGAATTTTCGAGTGGAACTGGTCGATGATCTTGTGCTCGTGCTGTTGCCGGTCCAGTTCCTCCTTCACCGATGGCAAGTCGCTGCCATAGTCGGCGGCAAGCAATTGTTTCTACAATGATAATTGATTAGAGTTTCCAGGTTTTAAAAATTCAATAAATTTGTCTACAAGTTTGTGTCTCAACGCTTTTATTCCTAATTTATGGTTTCCGATTTGCATTCCCGGCTTGCAGCCATAAATTAGTTCCAGAAAACATCATAAAACTCATTATGGATGCAAGCTTGTGATGGAATCAAACCAGTTCCCACAATCTTTGGGGAGACTAATGGCATAACAGATCAGGGATTACTCACCAACTTATTCTGGCACCATTCAATGTGCTCCTGCAGATCGCGGAAGTGGGGATTCGTGTCGATCTGACGGGATTCGACCACCATGCGCGTTTGACGCGTCACCGTGGTCTCGTGGACGGGATACTTCAAACCGGACAGTTTCTGTACCAGGTTTGTGTGGAAATTGGTGCGCAGCTGGGCCCATCTCTGGTGCAGTTTGTTGACCTTCTTGTGCAGCTCGCTGACATGGGGATAGCGGCCCTCGTTGAGCACATGGCAGTCCTGGTTCATGTCCTGTATGGGCTCCTCCAGGTGACGGATCTCCGTTTCGAGGGCCTCCACAATGCTCTTGGCATCGACGGGATGCAGTCGCTCGATGCGTCGTCCCTCCTCGACGATGCGCGTCTCCAGATCGGTCAGCTTCTGGTCCACATGCTTGATTTCGCGCTGGACCTTGTCGGCCAACCGTTGGAGGCGCTCCAGTCGCTCGATCTCCTGCTGGAGGATCACTTCGCGATCCTGCAGCGCCGTATTCATGCGGTACCAGGCCTTCTCGATGGCATCCGGCCGGAGTTCCGCCTCCACGTCCACCTCGCCAACGGTCTCGAAGTAACGCTCCAGCTCCTTGTAGATCTGGATGAGCTTGGACTTCTCCCGTTTGCGGGCACTGACCTCCTCGCTGCGGAAGCGCTGCAGATCGCTCAGCAGCCGCTTCATCTCGATGAGGGTCGGCGGGAAGGAGCGCTCCTGCAAGTAGGCGGTCTTCTCTCGGCACCAGTAGATGAACTGCTGGGCCAGGTCGCGGTATTCATGGACCCGGCGTTGTGACTCCATATCGAACAACGGATGGATGGATGGTGGCTCCGGGAATACGTCGTACAGCGACGAGATGTACGTGATGAGAGACTTCTCATCCGGCTCATTGGTGTCCACATCTAGGGAGGGGAGAGAACCATAAATATAAGGACTACTTGTAGATCATCTTAAAGACATACCTTCTGGATCCAAGAGACGCGTAACTCCGTACTCCTTCTCCACAATGTGGAAGGCCGTCTCCAGGCGATCGCGGGGCCGATCGTTCCTTGCCTTTCGCCAGTCAAGCAAGTCCGGTCGGTTGCGATGCACCAGAGCCGAGAAGGCCAGTCCGTCGCGCCACGACGACGTAAAGTCATTGACACGCACGCCCGGATACCGAGCTGTCGAGCGGCGCGCCCACCGCAGCAGAGCCTCCCGAGCGGATACGTTGTCCTCCTTGCCCACAACAATATCGGAGATCTGGCGGAGAATACAACAAAATGGTTAGTAATGGATAGTAATGGAATGTAACCAATAGATAATCGTAATTATAATTCAAAGACACGTTTTGTTTAGTCAACAGATGATGACTAAGAATGTGATTTGTCACAGCTAGTATTCCCGGATTCATTGATTGAGCATTTGAAACAGAATCCCCCTAGAGCTCCCTAGACCTCATCCTTCCGCTTGATTACCTCTCTGCGGTGCGTGGATGACTCAATGGCCGGGGGGAGAGCACGACGGTACTCCAGCTCCGAGCTGCGTATCATCTTGGCCGGCGGGAGGAGATCCTCCGCTGGCTGGGCATTCTCCTCCGCCCGGCTCAGGGTGGTCACCTTGCGCACTATGTGCGTGGTCACCCGACGATGGCCATTGGGCGCCCGTTGCGACGTCTTGGTGCTCTCCACACTGGAGCCCAGCACCTCCGTCGAGATGCGCTTGTTCCGGGTGACTTGCTGGTAGTGCGCCGTCGAGGAGGAGCCACTGCCACTGGACGGGACCAGGGCACGGGTCTCGGAGATGCGACGACTGTTGCCAGCCGGGTCCTGGAAGGTCACCGTGCGCTCGATGTTGGTCCGCTCGTGGGGAACACTTCCCAGGGGCGACACACCCGGGTAGTCCGTGATGACAGCCTCCACGGTGCGCTCCCGCTTGGTCTCGTGCCGGTACCGCAAGCTGGAGTCATCGATGTTGGTGGTTATGGCAGGACCGCGCGAGGAGTGCACCACCTCGGAGCCGCTGCTCAGGACATCGCCCCGGCCCCCATTCGTCTGACGGACCAGCTGCTGGGTGCGCTTCAGCGTCGATTGCGAGCTGGAGTGCATGATGTTATCGCCGTGTTATCGGCCTTCTAATTTATCGCATTTATCGTTTGCTATCGTCGTTTTATGCTCTATATCGTTTATCGTTTGAAACTTGTTTCGTTTGAGAGTTCGTTAAGAAATGTATCTTTATTTTTTTCTTCGTTGACGCGTTTCTTTTCTGCCGATTTTCGTAATTCTGCGTGATTGTCAAAATAGGTTTAATTATTTGGCGCACTCTTCGTGCCGGTCCGCACAATTTGCGATTAATTAAGCCGGAGACCCGTAGCCGTAGCCATAGCTGATGCCATAGCTAAAGCCAAACCAAAGTCAAAAAGCTGAAATAAAATCCAAAGCCGGCACCGGCACCGGATGTCTTGGTCTATGGCATTGCCCTAGACATTGTTGGAAACCCCATCGAGAACTGAAGCAGTGCCCCAAAGTGGAGTGAAGTCTTAAGCTCCAGCTCCAACTCCATCGCCATCTCTAGCCCCCCATTGTTGTTGTGAATTATTTATTGTGTTGTACGTACACATAATTATCCCAACTGTCTATCTGTCTTGCTCTTGGCGCTATTTGTTGGCGCTTCTCTCTTCAGTTGCCGACGCTCGTCATTTTAATTTTTTGCAAAAAAACGAGAGAAAAAAAAATATATCCCCTACCTACACGTTGGCGGTAAAAAGTTAATGTACGCCTCTGATTCATGGGCTCTGGAGGGAGGGAGATTCATTAGTTTCAGAACACGCAAGCCTATTTTGCATAGAGGAAGAGCAGAGGGAACGTTTTGAAAATGGAACGAAATTCACCGCTAGCTTTAGGGCTGTAGTGCACTATGGAAGTGGACAGGAAGCTCATGAAAGTTGGCAAATATTTAAGGTCTAAGGTCTAAAGAACATCATCAAGGTACACAAAATTAATTGATTGAAAGCTTAGAATAGTTATAGAAAAAACAAACCTATTTTGCATAGAGGAAGTGCAGAGTGAACGTTTTGAAAATGGAACAGTATTCACCGCTAGCTTTAGGGCTGTTGTGCACTACGGAAGTGGACAGGAAGTCAAGGAAAGTTGGCAAATATTTGGGGTGTTGACTATTATCAAGGCAAAAAATATCAATTGATTGAAAGCTTAGACTTTTTTCAGGAAAAACAAACATATTCTGTCTAGAGGAAGTGCAGAGGGAACGTTTTGAAATAGAACAGTATTCACCGCTAGCTTAAGGGCTGTTAGGCACTACCTAAATAGACAGGAAGTTCATAAAGATGCAAAATATTAAGGGTATTGAACATCATCAAGGCAAACAAAATATATTGATGGAAAGTGACTAGTAAAGAGAGTTACTAGTTAGACTAGTTACAGAAAAAATATACCTATTTTGCATAGAGGAAGAGCAAAGGGAACGTTTTAAAAATGGAACAGCATTCACTGCTAGCTTTAGGGCTGTTTTGCCCTACTAACTAGACAGGAAGACCATGAAAGTTGGCAATAACCCCCATAAAATACAAACTTTCTGGGTCAATTAAGTCTCAATGCCTTGTTCTTACACCCAAGGCTGTTGAAATGGAAATCTCTAGACTAATCCACATCCATATGGCTCAAGATCAATAAAAACAGTTGGCCAGGCCAAAAAGAGCGCCCACTCGCCAATCAGCACGACAGAATGTTTGTTTTGCATTGGACATACATAGAAATTGAAATTGAAATGGAGACTGGGGACTGGGGACTGGGGACTGGACTAAACTAAAAACAAAAACAGTGAGATCTGGAGGTTGTGGACTGCGTTTTACGCCTGCGCATGAGCGTGACAAACAAACCCAAACCCATCCATATCCACACCAAAAATGCTAATTGCAGCATTTTAAGCACACTATAAACGATCAGCGTTGTTTTTATGTGATTATGCCAAAAACAAAATGATAGAGAAGACAAATACCTGGGGCTGCCAGCTTTCAAAAGTGTCTGTGGAGGCGTCTCTAAGAGGCGTTAATAGCTTGACATTCTCAATGACTTTTGTGAAGCGGCGGCGGCAGCTCTAGAGCTCTATTGCTCTATAGCTCTATAGCTCCATCTGGTCGTTGCCTATTTCGGTTTACTGGCTACTGTTGGCTGATTTAGCGACGTCTCAGATTCTCTTTTCAACCAGATGCCTGCCAATTTGCATTGCTCAACAGAGGAGAAGCATTAAATTGGGGATTTGTGGCCAAATAAATTAAAATTAATAAAGCATCAAAGACAGTAACAATGAAGCACTTGGGGTCCGGAGCGTTGAAAATTGCAAAATAACAAAATTGTGATTGTTTTTTTTTGTCTTTTGAGGCTCTGAACTGGAACTGGAACAAGTGACGAATAGGCTGAAGCCGAATAGGAAAAACGAGATGAAATCGGAGGAGATCGGAGGGAGTGCAATATGTCATTATTTTACAGCTGCTTGGGCATTTCTGTTTGTTTGAAAACAACAAACAAACGATCGAATTGAAACAAATCGAGGTCTGAACACTCTCCCCCCCCTAAGCACTTTGGTAATAAACTCGTCATAAAAAAATAATTGAGTACGGTTTGAAAGATTGAAATGGAACTCAATTGGCTGCAGCCGAATGAGATTGAAATCAATTGGAATTGGCGGCATTTAATAAATCAAAACGAAGCGATTATGTTCGTCTTTAGAGTCTTTCTTGATTCTGACATCATACAAATGCCGAATTAATTGGAGAACTTTGGCTTTGATTTGGCATGACGGCAGACCCCCTTTTAACACACTAGGCTTTAGAGATTTACAAAAGATTTTCCGGGTTTTCCACGCACACACACACAACACACACACACGTTTCAGAGTTCAGAGTTCCTATCGCGGAATCGGATCGGATCGGTGGGACGCATATATGCGATTTTCGAAAATTGTTATTTGGTTTGTCCAAGAAGAGAATGAGGGAGCGTCGTGAATGGTGTGGCGGCGGCGTCTCGACAACAACTAAAAGCGATCGGGCCAAGTTAAAACGCTTAAAGTGCGCCGCTTGGCCAGGTGTTGACGTCGCTGCCGCCGTCGACAGCTACGCTGGCAGAGCAGTCGCCTTCTTTATTTTTTTTTTACAGGTGAGAACACAACACACAAAATAGATACGTTGAAACAAAGTGGAATTGGCACATGACGAGCTGTGGCTGTTGCTTTTTTGCGTCGGCGTCACAAGTCGGACTTCTATATGGAACCGCGATCGTGCCGACAGCTGTGCGTGTGTGTAAGGTGTGTGTGTGTTTGTGTGTGTTGGTGTCTCTGCCATCCCCGTTATGGGTTGCTGGCTTCGCTGCCTTCGTTCCACCTGATTCTGCTGCTGGCGCTGGCTGCCCTGCCGCCGCTTTGATGACGTATTTGCAACCAACACCTGTGTTTGTTGCGGCAACCATGGCAACGCCAACGCCAGCGCAGCGCCAACGCCAGCAGCGACGCCTACGCCAACGCACAGGTAAGGCAGCAGCAGCAGCAACAAAAACAATTATAGCAAAAAATAATAACAATATACAGAGGTTGAAGAAACAGACCCTAAAACGTACCCTTTCCTAACAATAATTGATTGAAATAAAGTCCACTCTAAGCAGGGTCACGGTCGCCACAATTGTCACGGTCGCCATAAAGAAGGAACTCTCCAAAGTAAGCTTTTTGAGGATAAAAAACATTATTCTATGATTGTTTTTAACTCTCAAAAAACCCTTTCCTTAGGGTATCTGAAATACCATCACAACAGAGAAAAAAAGGTTTGCCAAACGGGTGGAGAGAGTCTGAATTACACAACACCGGCTTCGGGTCGAGTATTCCCTCTCTCATTAGTAATTTTGTTGTGGTAGCTCAGTGGCTCAGTTCTCGACCATCAGCTCTCAACCCCAAAACCCCAGAGCCCAGAGTGGGTACGTCATCGTCCGGCCGGGTACTGCTGAGTACAAGAATACCAAGCCAAGGTATAATAACAATGGGAATTAGAAACAGAAGAAAGAGCTGGCGAAGAACAGCTCAGAATAGATGAGGAAACCAGAAGAAGAACTTGGTAGTTGATGGCAGCCAACAGTAGTGGAATGTGAACAAGTTTTGATTAAAAAAAAAACCGAAAGGCCAGCTCAGCCAAAAGTAAGCAAAAATTAGTCAAAGTCTAAAGCGGAGAAGAGCGCTCTGGAGTGAACCCATGGTATTTCTGGGTCTTGGCAATTTGAATTTAAATCTCATAACACATCACGACCAAGTCATTACATTTTACAGAGTGACCCAAAAACCTGGCAAAAAAAAACAAAATGACCAATGATGCTAACAGGTTTACGACAAAGCAGAACAAAAAGGGCAACGACAGCGAAAGAAAGGGTGATTTTAGGGCATTAGAAGGTTAGGAAGTGGGGTATTCGCCATTCGAAGCAACTCTAGTCTCAGTTATGCAACTAATTATAGAAATATTTAAGGCAGGCAATAATTTTAATGCAAATTAGGGCTGCAATTACGGACACATTGCATGCTTTTCACTCATTAATTATCGTGCCAAATATGGCAGCTTAGAACTTGCACTTAGAAAGTCCAGTGGGTGTTTTGGAATCTGTATACGAGTGACTGGAGCTACTTAGACGGAAGTGGCTATTGCTTCCAGGTTCCACCAACTTTGAATGTGTACAAGATACAAACAAATCGCGCCCCGACACACTCGCTCGGTTACTGCCAAGCCAACATTGGTTAATTAGCATGTTACATGCCTTAAAGCCCCCGGACCTGATGCCCTATATGGAGTAAAAGGCAGTACGAGCATGATGGATATCTATACAGCTATAGCAGCTTTAACAACTGTTGTCCGGAATAAATACTCTCAGCTTTTAACGGCTGTCAGTTGTTTTTCGATTCACACACACTCTCGAATCGATACGGTCAACACAGATGATAGTAATGATGATGATGATGGTTATGATGGCGTTGCACGATGCCGAGAGGATGGTATGATGAGTTGTGGGTCAGACCCCACACCTTGAGGTATCAGATAGTATGTGTTTGCAACTGAATTGCAAATCTAATTAGCCGCTGTCATGGAAGAGAGGGTGGATGGCCAGCATTACAGGTATGCTTATTAATACTGATATGATGCAACCCAGCAAACAACTGCGGCTTATGTTTGCCACTATTCGTAATTTGAGCAGCGTTTTGCACTTGAAATGTGTTGTTTGTGGTGGGAAAACAAAGTGGAACCAGTAGCTATCACTTGCCAACCCTAATCCCCATCATTTTCTATTTATTTATAGGAATTTTTACAGACGAATAAATGATTCGAGTCTCGAATATCAGCGGGTCAAGTTTAATTATAAACTTCATTATTTCTTTAAAGCTTAGCCCTGACACTCCTCATGGTCATGGTTATTTTTATTAAGTTATTAAAACATTATTAATCTGCTTTGTGTTCTAGTTATTCCCCCGATTTAGACTTGTAGGAGTCATTAATTGCAGTGTAGGTGTCAGGTCCAAATACGTCTAACATTCCTTGGGATATCACAGAGTGTGGGCTCATCTCATCGGTCGGCGATATAGCTCGAATTATTTACCCAGACAACGCTTGTAATTCCATCTACACACTTGAAATGTATCTAGCTGCGGTGTGTTTTCATTCAAATTAATTACAATTCATTTGAAACACGCTAACGATAGCTAACGCGCTTGTAAACGCTTCTCGAGTGCAAACAACAACCATTTGCATACCAACAACCATTGAAAGAGATGGCAAGTCGATCAATGAAAGAGAAAGAAGCTGTGATAGCTGGATCTTTCCTTATTTGAACATGCCAGCCAAGTCGGTTGGTCGGTCAGCCATCGATTTTATTAATGAAACAATGTTTGTTTTTATCTCTAGCAGTTACCGATTGCTATAGATAGATTTCGAGATGTCGAGATTTCGATCTTGATCTCGGTCTGGGGCGAAGCATCCCACACACGACTCACCCCGAGAGTGGCTATTCAAAAATTCAGTCATCAATGTCATAAATTAAGACGAATAAGTGCATCAGTTGTTGTTAGCATTCTATTTTGGCCATTTGATACGCTCCACAGAGCCAGCTGGCAATCTGGTAGTAAGCGAGTTCGTTGCTTGCGTTGAAGTCTTTCGTTTTGGCTGATGTCATGGGCAGGGCTGCCAGAAATAAGACACACACATCGTGCTTCATTCCACCTGATTTTTATTATTATTATTTCGGTCTCTACATATAAGTAATTGTCTCTGGCTGGCTGGCTGGATGGCTGGCATTGACTTTATTGTAACACATACCGTGGCGTATTATAATAAATCAAGTGGAGAACGCCACAAACAAAACACAAATCCCAAAAATAATCATCTTTTCAACTTCGAACGATGACGTGAGAATCTCAAAAGACTTCAACTAGAGACCCATTGTGTCTGTCTTTTGGGTGCTTTCTTCCGAGGCGTTACTTTTCATGGCTGGGCGCCTTGGATAAACTATTCGGATAGTGACGGTTCTGCTATTTTGGCCAAATATAAGCGACTGCCACTAACGAGCAATGAAAAATGGCAAATTGTTCGGAAAATTATCAGATGCTCATAATGAAAACGTTTGTCAGAATAATTCGACACACACACAGAGAGAGATACCTATCCGATTTGGCACACACAGTCCCCTTGGGGGGAGCAGCGCGATTTATTATTTAAATTCCAGCAATTGAGCGGCTTAGGAAGTTTACGTGGCAGCCGCAAGGTTGCCTCAAGATTTGTGGCACTCGATACCTCACAAAAGGCCAACAAAAAGTGTAAGCCGCGCTACTAAACATTTTAAAAATTATAATAGAGCCAACAGATAATTTTTTAAAAAAGAAAAAAACAATATAATAATTTAATCTGATTTTTAAACCTGTCGATGATTTATTTCTTCACGCTTGTTAGCCATTATTAAGCTAAAAGGCGCTATAAATATGCACTAAAGTGCATTGTGTCTTAACAGACACTCGTTCCAACCACGTGTATATAGTCTCTCTGTAGTATCCCATAATATTTTATGTCCGAAGGTAAAGGTAAAGTCGCTGATTGACTGACGTGCTGTTGTGACTGCTGTCGGGGGTGGTTCATAGATCAAATCGATTTGCTTGCACAATTTATAACTTAATTACAAGCTAAGCAGCGTTACAATCTGCCCGCCAGCCAGTAGTGTTTCTGTTTAAAATCCATTTCCCCACTTTGACCCACAAAACAGTGCACATTAATTGAATAAATAACACGGCTACGCTCCGTCACACCCAGTTCAAAATAGGCATTATGTCATAATTGTAAAATGTCAGTTGTGATTTAGATTTGGATTCGGGTAACCTGAAAATTGGAGGAGACTGCGACGAGATCGCCAGTAAGGTGAGCAATTTTGTATGCAAAACAAGAAATATCCTTTTAAGTCGTACGGAATTTGCATATCTCGAGTGGAATAACGAATGACATCAGACATCAGACACCCGCAACTGCAACAGTCGGCACAACAATACACACCAAGTCCTTGGGGGCCGGCAGACAAGAAATAATGAATAAGACTCACAAAAAAAACAAGAATAAATCAACTAAAGCAAAATAAAGCGAATATAGTAAATGAAGCGCGATTGAGTTTCACATTGTCGAGTGATTTACAATTCGTTCGCCTCAATTGAATGAGCGCCATTTGGCAGCCTCATTGCTGCTGCCACTGTTGCCTCTGATGTTGCAGCTTGACTGCTACTTGTGTTGTTGTGTTGCCTCATGGTCGGTGAACTGGCAGCATCATTGAGCATTTATGCGCGCCATCGATCAAGTCGGAGTCAGGCAGTCAGTTGAAAATTCAACTGCGTTTGTAGCAAATTACGAAATAGCCAGGTTTGTATTTTATTGCATCTTGTTTGACACACATGCTGCGGAAATGTATCTCATTGATGAGTAATGATTTAAATTGAAGTATTTAAGTGAAATTTTAATGAATCATAAAAAGGGTAACCATGTCTTATGAATAATATTCCCCAAAAAGCCAAGTATTAGTCTAACTTGTATCTTTAAGAATGCTACCTTGTTGTGGTATATGTGTAGGTGGCCTAAACCACTCCTATCCCCCCATCCCCCTGGCTGGCTGAAAGCCGACTTTCGGCCTTGCTGTCTTGCTGTTGACGAACTGTAGCAGCAGCAGCAGCAGCAGCAGCAGCAAACATAACAACATTATGTGTGTCACTCATCGGCGGCGGCAAAGAGAAGGCAATCATGTTGCCTTAAATGGTAGCACCGCGTTCGCCAAAAAATTACGACAACATCTCAGCTCTTATAGCGTGTTAAGACTGTAGCTCGTTTGTAATGATGTGTGGGCTGGGGCCTGGTCCGGAGGGGTCACCTTCAGCGGATACCGAAAGAGCTGCGGATATGTGGGCGGTGCTTTGCTGTCTAGCTGACTTTGACTCTCTGCCCACCGGAGTGGCGCCCACAGCTTTGCTCCAATTGCTCAATCAATGAATTCATTTATTATTCAACACTGTTTTCATTCAGATATTAGACAGACTCAACTTGAAACTCACCTGGAAATGCAATATTATTGTCCAGATCAAGCCCAGTGTCAGCTTGGGATTGCCATCCACAATGTCCTCGGCCCGGATGTTGACCAGTTTGATCTTCTTGTAGCGCAGAAAGTCGAGTGCCATTTGTGCATTCTGCAGCATATGGAAACGCATTTTACCCTTCTCGCGTGGCTAAAATTTAGTAAAAAAAAATTGGTAAAAAATAAAATACAATAAAACGAGAGTGTTGGCGAGAGCGTGACAAAACTGGCAAAGAAATCAATTGAAAAACTTACCAGGTGTTCGCCAGATAGCACCTCCAGGAGTGAAAGTAAGTTGTGACCATCGCGCAGATCTTCAAACAAGTCCACCACACGACGATTGGCCTGCAGGTTGGTCGGTGTTGGGGGAGGCAACAGAAATCCGGTAAAAGGTGAGTTCAATATTCAATGAGTGGCCAATAAATTAGAGAGTAACCAACAAAATCACAAATAAATGAAATAAAACCAAGAAACATGCAAAAATACAGCCTCAGGATGAGCAGCAAAAATAAATAATCAAAAAATAACAAAAATTAACTATTTTTTCAAACAACTATTATTATTTCTTTGAAAAACTCGACTTACTGACTGAGAACAACAGGGTATGCCATTTGTGGTGACACAAACATGTAGCATAGTATAGGTCTGAAATCGGTATGGAGATCAGATCGACAAAGTTTTATTTTTCAAAATTAATTAGAAATGATTAAAAAGTTAATTATTACTGAGCAATACCTTAGCATACTTCCAGTGCTGCTTGTTTTTATTTCGGGGAATGGGAAAGGTTGAAATAATTAACTCTTATTGGCACTACTTTTCACTAAATTAGATTGCATTCCATGTTTCTAAGTAGAGCAGCTCATAGATAGCTCTGAAACTCACCTTTTTCAGATGTTTGTTAACCCATTTTGTGAAAGTCTTCTTCTGAATGGCATCGCGTTCATCTAAATTGGGGATTTAAATAAAAAGATAATCACATTAAAATATTTTAGATAAACTAGATCTCGGGTTAGTATGAGAAACAAAATCAAAATCATGCAATGCTTGGGAAGATTTGTGCCGAAAAGGGAGACTGCTCTAAGCCACTCTTGGAATGGCGTCATCTTTGGTTGAGAAATCCATAATTTATTTATGAAAAATGTTTAAAAAAATTTCAACGCCCACTATCAGTGCGGGCGTTGAATAATAGGCCTCAGGCCTTAAGCCTTAATTAACTTGTTTGAAGAAATGTTTCATCTTTTGGCCAATTAATCGATTTTTTATCGATTGCTGAAGCAAACTTTGGTCATTGTTTGACCTTGTCCTGATAGAAGCAACAACAGAAATCGATAAGAACCGAGCTAGAGGGCTGGTGGGTGGCAGAAACTTTGATTTTTTGGTCCAACACTGACACTGACACATGACGTGCTTCGTGTTTGTAGCCAGAATTGTTACCAGAACTGTGAATAACCCTCCTAAAGATAAGCTAATGGTAAGGTTATTCCCCAATTTCGGCACAAATATCAAGCATTTCTTGGCAATTAGTGAGGTAAACTCTTTGGGCTGATAACTCTCGTGCAGAAATGTGAAAAGCAAAGCAATGCAATAATTTATTTTGAACATCCTTTAGACCACAATCTTATCTCCCCAGAGCGGTTCTGGCAGGTCGTAAAACGCCATAAACCCTATAGGGTTCAAGTTGTAGAAAAGTACTGGCATTAAATCGGTTGATAAACCCGATAAATTCCAAGTGCCAAACAAATAAAGCAATAGACGTAGTAAAAAACGGCTGAAAACAATGAAAAAGCGAGTCATATAACGACGAACTCACACCAGAAGCTAAATAGCAAAACAAAAGCGTCGAAAGATAAAAAATACAAAGAGTAAAAAGTGAGTTGAGTGATCCCCACAACTCTGCTCTCTCTGGACTTGGCTTAAACGGAGAACTTATAACTAGAACCGAAGCTCCAATGCCCTTGGTTAGGGATTATCGCTAATCAGGTTGGTCTCTTAAGGGGTTGACTTCGAATGGGGACTCTTTTGGGGCGACAATAAGTCTAACAACTTGAAAATATTAACCTAGTTATGGCCAACAAGAGATAGGAGAATGGCCACAACCTAAAGACAAGCAAGTGATGGATGGGGGATGGCCTTTACTTTAGATACTTAGACTTATTCTTTCAGATACCCTTTCTTGAGAGCTTGAACTTGTTCCAATCACCTCTGAGTCACTCTCCATTGAGTTGGAGATTCATGATCGCCGACACTTACAGCACAGTGTACCCCCATTCATTGATGGATCTTGCCGCAAAATCTTTCTGCACGATTGCATGCCACAACACGGACTCTGCACCACACTAATCGGGCTTATTTTTATCTACCTTTTGGAGCCGACAACGGGGAGTAGTTCATAAATATTCACACAGGTAATGATTGTGCAAAAGGTGTGCACAAATACCACTCAGAATCACCACTATCATCAGAACTTGTTCCGATATAGTATGAGTGTGTTGTGTGTGTGGGACTTTTGAGGAGCGCGTGATGATGTCACGTTCTAAGTTGAATTCGTTTTCAACGATTAAACGTTCGTTAAGTTATTTTTTTCGATTCGGAGTTCGGAGAAGCTTATTTGATATTTGTTAATGTTTATTTTTGCATTTAGTCACTGTCATTGATTAGCACACTCGAAGAAATGTCACACACGCCGGCTATGTTGTTATTTTCTCTACATGAAGGACGTTTGGTTCATTCGAGTATTTCTGGACGATAAGAAACTCTAGGCACTCGCCCCGATATAAGCTATGAACTCACTGTTAAGGAAATGCACCCTAAATGGAATCTAAACTATTTCTGATTGCTATCTTGGCCAATGGCGCCAGCAAATTAGTGCCACAGCCATTCAAAACATATAACAATCAGCATAAAAAGCCAATATAAATATTTTACAAAATTCAATAAGCATAAACCCGTTTATTTCTCAGTTTTCTGTTCTGTTGGACAAATGAGTTCAGTTTGAAATTCGAGGAATTTTTGTTAATTTGCCAACAAAGTTTCGGGTGTCGGGGTGTCGGGATAACCAGTTTGGTCAAGTTTTTAAGCCACAATGCATCTATTTTGGCCATTATTTAGATCAATAAACAGTTAGTTGACCATCATTCCTTGCCATCAAGGCCGAAAAGCAACCCTCGCTTCCCTTTTATTTGACGAGCCAAGAAAGGTGCGAACTAATGTCTGCCAAACTGTTTGCCCAAGAAGTGTCAACAGTTTTTCTGGCGATTGTCGGAATTCGTAATATCATTTTCTGTCCCCCAGACAGATAAGGGCCTTGAAAAGTCATAAAGATATGAAAGTGCATTGCTAAAAAGTGAGGTAATTTCATAGTTTTTATGGCAAATATTTTCACAGTCCACCCTGTCCTTTTGGCTTTCAAATTTGTGCATAAATTCCGTATCCGCCGTAATCCCATAACCAGTTCAGAATATTAGCAGCTAGTAGTATCTAAAAAGAGGGTTTTAAGCTGAAAAAGTCACTAGAGCGACCTTGACCCTTTATAATTTGCTTCCAAGCTTCGTTTCCGGCATTCGTGGCAAATAAAAAACATGTTTTTCCAACTTTTGTTGCCATCTACTTGGGTGTATTTATGAAACCGCGACGGATTCATAATTGAAATCCGTACAAACGAGATACAAACGAGAATTTTTTGCGTAGAATTGACAAAAAAAACAGAGCCTGACTTGAAATGCAAATGATTTCCGCTCGAGCAATTAATAAATCTTTGTTGGACTTGGCAGGGAATACCTAAAAACTTAGTCGAAGTGGGGGAAGCTAAATGCGAAAATGGAATATGCTTCCAGGGGAGACATCAAGTCTTGAAGAAAGCTGCGGGTTCTTTCTTATTATACCCTTGAAGAGGGTACTATTATTTTATCCAAAAAGTGTGCCAAGCAGTATTCTAAATGAGGATCACACCCTTAGTCCTTATAAGCATGGTGGTCTGTCCGTCTATAGCTTACTAGTCTCTCAGTTTTAAAGCTATCGATTTCAGACTTGGTAGCAAGTAGGAACTAACTTCTTTTCTTTGTAGACAGTCTATAGTATAAGAAAGTAGTATCAGGATCGGTGGTCTATATCCCATAGCTCTCATATAACTGAAGCATCGGAAGGGTCATAACTTGGTGGTTCTTGAAGATTAAGAGTTGTGACTTGTTTCGAACTTCATATTTTCTAAGTAATAAGTCTAATACTGACATAAATATCATAAAGATCAGCCCACTATATCCTATATTTAAGGTATCTATATCTTCTTTATTAGATTTTATATAAAATTAATTAATAAATCACTGTTAGACTTGTCATAAAAGGGCATACAAACGAAGAAACAACATCAAACGAACTGGAAACTGACAACTGCCAACTGGTATCATGCCTTCTAGGAATCTCGCCCACTTACGCATTATGTCCCAATCTTCTATAAAATGATCCCAAATGGACATGCTACCTTTGAACTGGGTGAGGGCATCCTCGTAGCCACCCTGCGGCTGGGGCTGGGTGGATGAGTGTTTGGCCTTTTTGGGGGCCGCCGGACTGGACTCGTAGAGCGGCGAGGAGGTATTGCCAGAGGAGTGTCGATGGTGGTGCGACTGCTGCTGGTGGTGGTGACTGTGGTGGTGGTTGTTGCTGTACAGCTCCCGATCGCGTTGCTCCCGCTGGACTTGGTGGTACTCCAAGGTACCATTGTTACCCGGATTGCCGCCCGGAGACACAGAGATTCGGGCCGGGGACTGGCTGCTACTGGTGGTGGCATGATGGTAGCTCTGATGGTGGTGCGTTGTCTGTCGCGAAGAGCTCCTCTTCATTGAGTTGGAATTGGAATTGGAGTTGGAGGAATGGAGGTGCGAGTGCTCATTCTGCTGCTCGTTGGGATCGAAGCCCAGGCGGTCTTTATAGTAGGAATGCGATGTCATCTTGCGGGTGGTAATGGTGGCACATTAAGAGACTCGAACACACTCGAAACACACAAAACTTTCTTTGATCTTTTTCTTCTTTTTCAGATTTTTTTAGCACGTTTCAAAGTTGATGTTTGTTTTTCAAAAATGGCACTGCTGCTGGTCTTAAATTTTATAGCTCGTTCGCTTGACTGGAGATTGGAGGTTGGAGTTTAGAGTTTAGATTTAAATAGACTTCTTTTAAGACTAAAAAGTATCTGTCGCTATGGCGAGTGACTCAGACTCGTTCTTGAACGTGAAATTGTTGCAATTATTTAGAGATACCCGAGAACCATCTCACAATAAATGCAATTGAAAAGCAAATAAAAACCTAAAAACTAAAATTAAGTAAAAGTTCTCGTTCAGGAAGTGAGGTTGGTCCGACTAGCCGGCATTTTGTTCCAATTGGCCGATGGCCAAAAGAAAACGCAGACGTAGAAGTATCTAGCAGATACGAATACATGGTGCATTTTGTCGCCATGGGGCGAACGAACTGTATACAAGAGATACAGATACAGATACTCAGATACTAAGATACAGAGAAGAGAAGGGCGCGTCGAGATAGAGATCGCCGGCAGCCAAATTGAAATTTATAAAGATAAATTGAAGCTGAAATCAGTCGCAGCTGCACACACAAAGCATCCAAGTAAAAGCGGGCACTTGGATCTTTTTGTATCTGATGGCTTGACAAAACTGAGATACTTTCGTTTGCCAAAAAATAAATAAAATGAGGAACTCCAGTGCTCTGATTCGATTCATGAGGTCAGCTTGGACCTGAACAATGAACATTAGTTATAAAATATAAATAAATAAATGCTCTGACTCGCTGAGGCCAACAGCTGCGGGCCCAGGAGACGGGTTGTCGCTGTCGCTGTCGCTGCCTCTGATTAGATACGAATCCGAATATATATAACTATAATGCCTATATACTCAATGAGATATGAGAGCAGACACCATTTCTTTCTCTCTGACTGTCACTGTCTCTTTCTGTGTTTTAGTTTGTTTTGAATTTTTTAAGTTTTTTATGCAAACTGGTGGGGGGTACTTTGTATCTGTGAGTGCATATCATTGATATTTCGCTTCTTTCACTTTGCTGGCTGGCTGTCAGTGGCAGTGGCAGTTGTTTTTCAATAATTTTCACTCATATTTCAGCCGGTCTGTATTGTTTTTCTAGTTCCGTGTGCATATTTTTTCATTTTCCATTCACATGCAAAATTTCACACAATAATTCGCGGAAAATAGTTGCCACAGTTTGTTGCCTTGGCTTTGGACCTCTCTCTCTCTTGGCCTTTCTCCCCCGCCTAGTTAGTAATGGTTGTGGCACAGTTAGCTAGCAACATGTTGCACGATCTCTCTCTCTATCTCTCTCTATAAGCCGGAGAACTTGGAATTCCTGGCATGCGGCCAAGAAGGTAAGAATACAGGTAGGTAGTCACATAGGTAGCCTGGCCAGAGAGAGAGCCGTTGTTGCATGCGTTTGGCATGACTAATTTGTCTCAGACTGAGTCTCAGTATCTGTGGCAGTGGCAAGGGGCAAGTTTCTGTAGAAAAACCCAAACTTTTGTGCGTGCAGCGATCTGCGGGTATCAGAAACAGAGACCAGATTGCCCCTAAAGAGCATTTCAAGCTCACTAACCAAAAAAAAAAAATACGAAAAAAACTACAAAAAAATCTGACAAAAAACTGGTTATTGAATGAAAAGCCAGCCGACTTACAAAAAAAACAAGAAAGGAAAGCTAACTTCGGGCGGAGCCGAAGTTGATATACCCTTGCAGTTCAGTCGCAGTCCGCTAGGTGGCGCCACCCATCTTATTTTATTAGATATATAGCGGATCGTTTATAGTCGGCCGATCCTTATGAAAATTGGCAGATCAGATTGTTTTCCCCAAAATAGAATCTGTACCAAATCCCATCTTTCTAACTTAAAAAACACCAAAGTTATGCCAATTTCGATCGTTCTATGACAGCTATAGGATATAGTCGGCCGATCCTTACGAAATTTTGTACATAAGATATTTTGGTCAAATATAACATGTGTAGAAACTCCCAACCCTCTAACTTAAAAAACACCAAAGTTATGGCATTTCCGATCAATCAGTTATATGGCAGCTATAGGATATAGTCGACCGATCCCGGCCGTTCCGACTTATATACTGCCTGCAAAGGAAAGAAGGGTGTGTGCAAAGTTTCAACTCGATAGCTTTAAAACTGAGAGACTAGTTTGCGTAGAAACAGACAGACGGACAGACGGACAGACGGACAGACGGACAGACGGACCGACGGACAGACGGACAGACGGACAGACGGACATGCTCATATCGACTCAGGAGGTGATCCTGATCAAGAATATATATACTTTATAGGGTCGGAGATGTCTCCTTCACTGCGTTGCACACTTTTGACCAAAATTATAATACCCTCTGCAAGGGTATAAAAATGGCAAAAAAAACAACAAACGACGCACAACTAAAAAGAAGTTGGGAGAAGTTGAGATTTCTGGGACTCGGGACTGGCTTTGGGTTTTCTGATTTCAGTTTGTTTTTTTTTTTTTAAGACAAATATTTAAAAAATGCAAGACACAGCTGCTTCTTTTATGGACTGCCTCTGCCTGTAGTCTAAAGAGAACTTCTTTTCGATTCGTCAGAATTCGTTTTTTATTTGCATTTCCAGTCAAGCGAAGAGTTCTGGCGACGATAACAAGGCGCCTCCTTTATTCGAATTAGTTTTCTTTTTTTTTTTTTTTAGTTCCGATCGCTTTAGTCACTTGTTTTATTTTTAGTTTATAGTTTTTCGATGTCGGTTTAACACTAAAGATAAACACGCTTTTTACGGCTCTATTTTAGCCAAGTTAGCTTTGTTGTTCTCTCTTATAATTGGAACTTAATAAGCCAATAATTTAATTTTTTTTTTTATTTTTTGCACTCTACACTACGACAACTACAACACACTCACACACACACACACACACACGAGGGCTAGGAAAAAACTTAGTTTTGTTAATAAACTTCTTCTTCTTGCTCACGTTTAGGGCCAAGTTGGACAAACGCGCTGCGCTGCGTGAGTGTGTGCGTTAAAAAATTGTTTTTGTTGTTGTTGTTGTTGCCACACCACACACACACTACACACACATACACATACTCTTGAAACGGTACGGCACACACAAACACACACAGAGATACACTCTGGTAAGAGAATTTCGTACGTTCGTTCTTTGGAGGAGAAACGCCCAACCGCTCGGTATCGTGGTTCAAATTCGAATGAGCACTTTGCTCTGCAACGGCCTGGGTGCTCTGCTCACTACTAGTATCTGAGTGCCTAATGAGTGGGAGCTGGGCGAGAGCCGTGAGTGAGTGAGTGAGTGAGCACTGGCCCAGTCGAGTTACCTGAGCAGGTGAATTTGCCAGCAACTGATTGCGTGGCCGCCTTGTGTGTGGGAAGAGCGGTTCACAAAAGAGAGAGAAGGCGAGAGAGAGCCAGCGATCGAGAGAGTGGTCTCTCTTGAGGATTGGAGTAACTCTCAAGTTCGACTCAAGCTACACCAAGAGAAAATTTAAGATAAGAGTCAAGGCTGTTGAGAGATGGGAGTTTATCAAAGAAGCTTCCGGTTCTAATAGCCTTAAAAAATATTATATTTTAATTCTTAATATTATTTTCCAGCTTAAGTTTCAATATATTTCTTTCTCTGCCTTTTAAAATGAAAAGAAATTCTTCATATTTGGTCAAAAGCTGGCTCCTAAGCATGTGGGCTAAAGAAGAATAAAGAAGAGAATAAAATAAACCGCTAATGGTCATGGCCGTTAATAAACACAAAGCCCTAATTTGGCTCTCGTCTTTCTTGTGGTTTATTAACAAAAACAAAAAAAAAACCAAAGAAGAGGAGCTGCCATCGACACGCACTTGTAAACAAATTTGGGCACTACAGATAGTGCAGTTCGGGGAGACTTTCATAAACAGACCCAAATAGCTTAGTTAGCCAAGAATAAAGTGTGGAGGGAATGGGTAAAAATAGTAAAAAGAATCCATAAAAATGTAAAAATGCAAAAGATTAGAGAACAGACTAGTGATGAGCAGAAGAGAGCTTGAGTTTTCACTCTAAAAGAGGGGCAAGAGAGAGACAGAGAAGTGCTGCGATCAGCTGGGCGACGGTGCGTGAGAGCCAGGGCTCCCCCGGATGAACACTGCACTTTTGGGGTTGGTTTTTGACTTTTCTTTTTTATCTGTCGGATTGCCGGATTGTATCTCTGTTTTTGTTGGGCAATCACAAACGCGTTATGAAAATGGAAAGTGGAATTGCATTGCCAGGCGGTGTAAGCTGAGCTCCGGCCTCAGGGTGGCAGGTAACAAAAACAGCTGTTCAGCAGCCAACGGAAATGCTATGCTCGCGTACTATGAGATACTAAGATACACTCACTCATTCACTCAAAATATTCGATCACCGGCTGGTGTGAGTCAGAGTTTCGGGAATGTGACTAAGCCAGTGTCCATAAATGAGTATCGAATTTTTGGCGTAGGCTTAAATGCGACCAGGTTGGCTTTTTTCGGTTCTTGGTTGTCTATTTTGGCCAAAAATAACAGCGAATATAACAGAAATAGAAAAAACACTGAGAGAAAATAAGTGACTTGACTGACTTGAGTTATTTCAAAAGATATAATAAAATAAGTATATTTTAAATCTTAAATCCTCGTAAAACTCTCTCAAGCCTCTTATTTAAAACTAAATAAAATTTTATTTCAGTGTAGGACCCGCCTTCCCTCATTTGCATGTCTCAGTCACCGACTCAGTCGAGTGATTGCCCCATCTAGATACATAATCCAATCCGATCCAATCCCATCCAACACTTGGCAGCCGTCTTAGCTTCCCTCTTGGCCAGTCTGGCCCCAGCAGAGTGCAACCCACTTCCACTTCTACTTCCTCAAGTGGACACACCAAGATTGTCTCGGAATGGGAATCGATATATATTGAATTAAAAGCAACTGTTTATTTCATGCACTTGTTGGCTTTATTGTTGTTTTAATTAGTAATTGGAAATAGCACATCGTTGAGCGGATTTTGAATCGCCAGGGCCATTTGGAGTCAGGGAGGAGGAGGAGGAGGAGGCCCAGTTTAATTGCCAACTGATTGCGTTTTGAATTGCCTTCTGGCACGCCAAGGGTGGCAGATGAGTTGGCCAACAAAAAAGGGGTTTAGAAGCCACTAATTTGCGAGCCAATTTGCATGAAAAGGTAGGTTTGTGTTGTCTTTTAAAGGATAGCCATTTAGAGGTAACAAGGCCCATTAAACCATAGTCAAATCATGGCTATATCATGGCTATATCTAACAGGTAGAGTCACCCACTTAGTCACAGTGCTGAAGAAAAGTATACTGCTGCTGGGCAGCTGTCGCCTATTGCTTATTGGCTTTTGGAATTAGTAAACCCCGGCCCACGCTTACGCCCAAAGTCTTCGGAATTCCGCCTGTCACAGTCCACATCCGTCTCAAGGCACCGCCTCCCACTGCCCTCCACTGCATCTCACTCCAATAGTGAGCTCCAGCTCAGACACTCTTGCAGACAATTTCCCGTTTTCGCGGAGGAATGCCGGCAATTGCAATTGAAATCGAGGAGAACAGCGAACAGAGTCTTCAGAGAGAAGAGAGTCTTCGGAGAGTAGTGACAAAAAACAAAAAAATATTCACAAAAGTCATGTGCTCAACTCTGTCGATTAACTTTGCATAATTCGATTGATTTAAGATATAAGATATACTAAGCACACACTTTCAAGGCAGCAGCCTGATTGGATGAATTATTATAATGTATTTTAGCATTAGAGTGGCTATCTCCAAGATACGAGATGGTAATTGCATAAATTACAATCAATCTGTGCTTTTCTGTCTAAAAATAGATGTATTATGATACTCTTATTCGAATGACAATTCGAGGGAGGAGGTTTAAGGGGTTTCTACTACTGTATTAAAAATTTAAAAAAAAGAAATAATTTGAAGTTTTGAAGAAATTGTTTCTTAAGATTAAAGATAAAGAGATATATAGATATAAAGATACTGATATCTATACATATCTATGACCTTTATGGATACAATTTATATTAATTTTCGAGAAATACTTAATAAATTTGGAACTCATTTAGTACAAGTGATGTGCCTCCAAATAACTTTTTCTCAATTTTCTTAATTTTGATTCTAAATTTTGATTATATATTTCAAATAACATTGTCTTTGTAGGCAAATAAGTGCAACATTGACTTAAGTTATTAAGATTTATTAAATACTTAAGATTTTAATATTATTTATGGACAAATAATTGCCTATTTATTGTAAAAAATTAGCGTTTTACTTCAAATTATATAATAATTTGCATTTTTAAAATCCTTTTCAAAATTCTTTATATTCTAAACTTATATAAATGATAAAAAAAATTGTTATTTTTATTCCAGATTCTAACATCTCTTGCAAAAACAGTTCGAGAGTTTCCATTCTATTATATTTTGTTTTGAAAAAATATATACTTCTTGTCAATTTAAAAAATTTGTTTAAAATATCCATTAATATTTATACCGCCCTTTCATTTTTCTTCCATTAAATAAACATTTAAAAAGATCCCTTTATTTTGCAATGGCGCCAGACATTATTATTTTAAAGACTTTAACAGTGAAGTTACCCCTCAATGCGCTACGCTACCTGGCTGAAGGATGTCTGAGTGAGTACTTGTGGCATTAATTTCTGCAACTGACAAAATACCCAGAAGATATGTGTGTCAACGTGGCATTTGTTGGGAATTATTTTGAACAGTCAGAAAGTAAACAAGGCGGATTGGAATGCCGGCTAAGAGCCATCGACTGACTAACTGACTAATTGACTTCCCACCCGCCCCGAGTCGCTTTCGACTAAAATATATACAAATAAGTGAAAAGTAACATTTCCTTCCCTTTTTTGGACTCAGTTTCGGTATAATCCGCACTGTTGCTGTTCAAACAAAGGTGGCAGCGAAAACCGAGAAAAAACAATGGGTTTTGGGTTATGGAATATTCGTGTAAGTTCAGTTCACTTCCAAGGATGCCCTGCCCCCTCAATTGAATTGCTGACTGACCCACTGACGGCAGACGTTACCCAGTAGTTGGTTAACAGAGGGAGTACTTCCAACTTCCAACTCCCAACCCAAAAATAAAAATACAGAAACAGAAACAGGTTTACAATAACACCAACTGGTGGGCGGTTTCAGACTGAGACTCAGTTGGAGACTTGTGTTGTTTACTTTTATTTGCGTGTAATGTCATTTAAATGATTGCTCGATCGCTGACAAAGGCCAACTTGTTTCGCAGCAGTGACGTCATGGTCACTCCACCCACACACAGATACACAAACTGAGAGATACAATATATAGCAGGTCATAAATATCCATAAAGTGGCTATCGGCTGGAGCTGAGATCACTGCAATTTCTGTGAAAGTCTCGAAAAGCGATGGGGGAACGCCTTGAATGAAACTCCCACCAGGCTGAGAAAATAATGCCACTCCATCCAAACACACACACACAACACATCATATATTGCACAACCCCATATGCTTTTTATTTTTTTATTTTTCTTTAAAATAACTGAAAAGTTAAAGTATCTTGACCTCGCATTGCCAGAGGGTTTCGTTTGCTGGCAATTAGTAGCGTAATTAAATATTTGTGTACAAATAATTTCGGAACAACACACACACACACTCCACTCCATCCATACACCTTATTATTTTTTTTGATATTTTATAGATTTTATTTATATTCAAGTGGCTGGGTGGCGCGGTCCTTTGCTTTGATCCAAAGCCCAGAATGGCGTATTGTTTTGCTTTTTGGAGTTGACAAATTGACACACAAAATTGCTTATCTTAATGAGTCAGAAGAGGGGCTATAGGCTGTAGGCTGTAGGATCTGGGAAAGGTGCCATATGGCGCTATTCAGTGTGGTAGCCTTGATGGGGAGTTGGATACCAAGATATGTACTCCGCGTCCGTGTGAAAATGAATCACGAATGTCACCTGTCAGTCAAGTCAAGCTATGTACCATTTTTATTTTTTTTTGGTAATTTTTGGGTATAAAAAATAGCTATCATGCATACCAGACACGTGCCTCTTTGAATATATAATTAAATAATTAGAGATCTTTGAATTAAAACATAAACTTCTCCAACGACAACTTGATTAGAGACTTTAAATAAAACACTAATTTAAGAACAAAAATGCACATAAAAACCTCAACAATCTAGCAAACTACTAAGCCACTGATCATCGAGTCATCATTAGGTTCCAGAACACTTAAAAATGTCATAACTCGAGAGGAATAATTACCGAAAGCAGTCGCCCCACAAAAGGGGCAAGTCAGAGAGAGATATGGTACGAGTAGTCTGGAAACATGGCGAACGAGAAATGCAAATTGAATTGAAAACTAATTAGAGATATCTATGTATGCGAACGCCAGCACACCCCATTATTCAGATACAGATACGCAGCTGCAGAACGGCGATAGGGAGCGACATACATATCGAGACAATTAAAAGCCAAAAAAACTGAAGAATTGCTGAGAACTCTATGCCAGAGTCTCTGATATAGTATAGAAATTCAAAATATAAAGAAGACTGATTCAGAAACAGAAGCAATAACTGCCTGGAACAGAGAAACGGTTATCAGTTTTCAATTAACAACATCGTGTTGTGTCGGTAGGCGTATCTGTATCTTTCAGATACAATACCGAAATGCCGAAAATAAAAACAGACATTGCGATAAAATTACAACAAGATACGCTACTCTACTTTAGACTCTTCTCAGATTTTTTTAACTTCAAAGTTCATTGAAAAGCAATACTGTCCGGTGGCCACTTCCGGTGGCAGCCACCGCCTGTTGCCGTGTCTAATTTCCCCATTAATACCGATCGTGTCTAAGCGAGCTGTGTATTCTGTGCTCAGAATATCTAATAGATACACTCAGTATCCAGCAGATTTATTAATGAAAACCTGTACTGCCTTGCATTCGTGGGGGATTGGCGCCCCCACCCACACTAGCCAAGTCTTTGTTAGATGCGGTTTTTGGCCAAGCCTTGTCTTGGTCTGGCCTATGTTCTACCCCGATAACGATAACGATATTGCGATAATGGGCCCAAAGAATTATAGAAGACCCACACCACTTAAAAAGAGGCTTCAAAATGTCGATTAATGGTATAATGGGACAGGCCAGGCCGGGGCTGGGTGATAACATCCATCTAAAAATAAGAATGCTGTCGAACGGTGTCAAAATAATCCGAAATCGAAATCGAAAAAGGCTCGATACGATACGAATATTATAGCCACAAACACACCCACTCTACCCACTGGCCGAGCCAAAAAACCTGGCCAAAAACATCTAACCAAAATTGGTTCAATCTGCGCAGGCGTAGCCTCCGAGTCGAGAGCGATAGATTGAGTTTAAAAATATCCACAAAACAATTGCAAACAAGAGACTATCAGCCGTTAAAAAATATTATTTAATCGAAGCATTAACACGTCTTTCGGAATAAAAAACAAAAAAGTATATAGGTCTCAGCCCATTACTATTTTTTTGTAGCCAGTTTTAGCCAGTGGGGGCGTCTTGGCAACTGCCTTTATGTTGTGGGCTACTTTTCCGTTACATGCATTTGTTGGCCAAAAAAGTGTGTGGGCTAACTGGCTGTTCAGGGCTAATTAAAACTCCAAACCGTCTAAACAAAATGCCACAAAATGGGGGCCTGAAACTCCAAACTTTTCATTTCACACGCAAAATCGGATTGAAATCGGATTTCTGACTTGCCTCTGGAATGGGAACATGGGGGATACTGTGGAGGTGTCTCCCTCCGGGGGCCTTAATCCCAGACATCAATCTCAATTTATATAAATACTTGGAGCCGCAGCAGAGACACATTCGGGCTTGTTAAGGTAAAACGAGTTTTGTTTTCAGTTTCGCAGTTTTCAGTTTTCTGTTTTCAGTTTCATTGACGATCTTGGGCGTTTCGCTTATTGAATCAATTTCAATTGAAAGTAATTACAATTGTACAGAGTGCTGACGCATGTGCATTGTCATATCGGTCTCTTAGCGCTCGAAGCAAGATTAAGTTTTGTGCTTTTCCAGTTAAAGGGAGATATAGATATGGCCTAGGGGATATAGGGGAAAACCCCTTAATACTAGTTGTAATAAATCGATGAAAAGTTGTGTTGTTTATAGCAGTTAGTGGAGAAAGACAAGGGGAGTTCTACAAATGGTGGTATTTTTAGGATTTTAAGTTGTACCAGTTAGGACACTATTTAACTTATAAGGAGACATTTGTAGTGGTATAAAATTCAATATAAAATTCTTAAAATTGTCCTTAATTTTACAAGAGGTTATCCTACATTTTTACCCTTTAAATCATATAGATCCAAATGTTTGTATCAGTATTTAGGTTCAGATGGCTAGAGCAGAATAGAAATATCCTGGCTGAATGACTGGAAAAACTCATACAAATCGTTTAAGGTATTTAGCTTGAGAATCTGATTAAAATTGGATTAAATATAGACACGAATAGAAGATAATATCAATATCCAGTATTATACCTGTATTCTGAATATTTTTAAACTGATATTTTTTATTACAAAATTTAAAAAAATCCAAAATGTTCAGATATTTTAATATTTTAACAGAATCTTTAGAGAATCGTCTTAAAAAACTCTTCCACTCAGGTATTGGATTTTAGTTCCCTGAGAAATAGAAGTAGTAGGTCAGTAGTAGGTCATATCATATATGATTTTACAAGAGTTTCGCGAAATATGGAACAAAATCAATTCCAAATTGAATACGGGGATTTTGAAGAGAAATTCTTTGAGAATTGTCATACAAATCTTCAAGTATACTCCTTTCAAGGATAGATAATACGAAGGATATTAAGGTTTCATGGTTTCAAGGTCTAATTAAGTGTTCTCCTCTAATTTATAAATTTCTTCGCTTATTTTAGTCTTTTAAATAAAACATAAAAGCCTCATATTTTTCATATCCCCTCATATTTCAGGCTCTCTACTGGCTCTTCCTCAAGGAGTATCTTAAAGGATCGAATAATACGAAGGATGTACGGGTTTCAGGGATTCATAAAGTGTTCTGCTCTATTTTATTTATTTCTTCGCTAATTTTAATCCATGAATTTAAATTTAAAAGCCACATTTTATTTAATAATCCATATTTAAGGCTCTATCCTGGCTTTTCCCCAAGGAGTCTCCTCAAGGAAGGACTCCTCTTCTGGAACAATACGAAGGATATATGGGTTCAGGGTCTAATAAAGTGATCTATTTTCTATTGTATTTTATTTATATCTTCGCTAATTTTATTTTTTTAATTACAATTTAAATGCCACATTTTATTGAATAATCCATCTTGTCTCTTCTTGTCTCTTATTTAGTAATATTTTATTTATCCTTCCATCCTATCAATATAATCCAAATCCAAGTGACTTATTTTCAATCTTCAGATAAAAATTCCTGAGATCTAAACTATGCCGCTCTCCTGAAGATGGAAATGTAATTTATTTGTGTAGGCTTTGATGTGGCATTCAGTGAGTGGTGCAGCCCAATCCCTTGAACTCCTCACTGCCAGATACTGCCGTTTTTAATAGACACAGGCCGGGGCACAATGCGGCAGCTATTCAATAGACTTTTTATTTTTTTATTTTATTGTGCGGGACTGGGACTGGGATTGGGATGGGGGGGAACTACCAACAATGCCCTCGGGCTGCAACGGCGACATAAATTTCGATTTTTCTGTTCTGCACTGCAAAAAAAAAATAGATCTGGGGGTAAGGAAGGGGAGGACATTGTACGTACATAGACTCGTATAACTCGTAGTTCTGTGGGCCGCGAAAAACTCCGTTGGCGGAACAAAAATAGAATTACAAGTGACTGACAGACCGAAGTGCAGGGGTGGTAGGGGCCTGGGGCACACACTATACATGTTGCAAGTACAAATACAAATAAGAAGAAGCAGGGGGCAGGCAGCCTCCGCCCTACGCCCCGCTGCCACCGTTAGCGTGGAATTAGCGCATAATAACGCTGCGTTGATGTACAGTTTGGCAAGCACTGGGTGGGTGCAATGAACCACCGAGTGGGATGCCGGATGGCAGGGTGGCAGGGTGGGGTGTCTGGTGGGTTGGCCAAATATTTGCTCAGCATATTGCCATTTCAATGGAGTTATCAGCCACAGTGGTTGTGGTTTTATTTTAAAAACAAAAAATAAAATAAATTAATTTAAATAAAAATTCTTGATCCACCCACCTGCTATCCGGAGAACTGCACGATCCGCCGGATCCAGCTGCAGGATGCTGAGCGGCTTGTCCTTAGCCCATTCGCTAAGGGATTCGCGATCCATCATGATGTTGGCGGCACTCCCCGTGGACGCATAGAGGCGACTCCGGCGCTGGCAGAGCTGCTGCTCGGATTGATGCAACCGCGGCTGCAGCTGCAACGTGGGGCACGACGGCGATGGTGACGGAGAGGGTGAATGGTGATGATGGTGGTGGTGGTGGTGGTGGTGCTGCTGGTGGGACGCTCTACCGCCGAGGAGTGCCGCCGCCGCCTGGGGGGAGTGGGGCGACTGGGGGGTGGAGCGTGAGCGGACGTAGTTGCGCGGGGACGCCGTGTTTGCAGTTGTTGTGGCAAGCGTGGTGCCGGGACGGTTTCCGGATTATCCTTAATCCTTTTTTTATTGCACACTGTACCGTGGTTGTAAGCCGTGGCTTAACTTTTTAATTTTTTTAACTATCTAGAATTTGGCTAGCAACATATTTGCTAAATTTTAATACTTTAACTGTAAAAAAAAGGAGAGAAAATACAAGTTACTAAATATTAATTAAAATCACTTTCTTTTACAGTTTTAAAGTCCACACACGGAAATACACAATTATTATTGCCTACTTTTGGGCTGTTACAGTTTTCTTAATCAAGTCTTTTGTTTTATTCTTCGCTTTTTTTTTGCCTATTTAGTGGATTAACCGCAATTGTAGCAAGCAGAGGAACCAAGAGGAAGGGGAGGAGACTACCTTATCGTTGTTCTCTCGTTATTCGTACAGTAGGTCATTGGCAAATTAAACGGAAAACAATGAGCTATAAATGGCAAAAATATTTCTGATAATCCGTGTACAGTCTCAGAGCAATTGTGTCTCGGCTAAGACTTCACTGTGAATGGAAAGGTAATAAAATGCACAACGGAAACTAACAAACCGCAAGAGCAACAAAAACAACACAAAAGAAACCACAAAACAACAACAGTTGTTCGATTGAGAGCCACACCGTGTGGGAAGAAAGAGTGCAGCAAAATGTCAACAAAAACCGCAGAAAAAGGTGCAAAAACAGAGAGAGAAAGAAAGGAGAGCGACCGGTTTATGACCGTTAGAAAGAGTATACGCATGCGCAGAGTTTCTGTACCGGAAATAAAAAGAAAAAGGAATAAAAAGCTCAGAGAGAGAGCAAATCCTATAACTCTCTTTTAAGATCTCTCTCTTTGAAGAAAACCTAGTTACCTGCCCTCACCTGTTCTATAAATATAAGTGCCTTTCGGTTCGGCTTGATGGCCAATTATCGCTTTTTAAATAGTATTTGCTGGCTCGAGTGCCGCGTTTTTGTTTTTTTTTTTATTAGCTGCTGCCGGCACATAAACAAACTATAACTGTATAGCGTCAAATCGCTCCATAAATGCCAGCCAGGCGCCAAAATCGGCAAAATCGGAATATGGAGACTAATGATCCAACCTGTGGCTGTCAAACTGTTGACTGACGACTGCCACGAACGGCCTTTGAATAAAAAATAAAACCAAAAAAGGTCTTATCACAACGATAAAAAATAAAGGCCGTCCAACAGTGGAGGAGGAAAAAAAAGAGTTGTTGCTTTTTGGGTTTTTTTTGCCTTCTCCTCTCCATGTGCGTGAGTTGGGTTGCTTATCAGCTGATAAGCGAGTCCCACGAATACCGTTTGATTGCGCCCCTGGGGCTTACGAAACCGTGAGATTCTACACTACAAGTTTCTAAAACTATTATTGTATTATTGTATTATATTTGAACTCCAATAATACGTAATAGTCTACCTTCTCTCTACCTGCTAATGGAACCCTAAACACGCTGCTGATCTAATCGCGGGGGCCTTCTATCCAAACACTGATTTACGATTCCAACCTTCCGGTGTGTGTAAGACGGCGGCACATCCACATCTTCTAAAAAATTTCAGCTTTTATTTGAACAAAGTCAAAGTCGACCCCCGGTAGGCATTAAACTTGCAAATTAGCGACGCAAATCGAACAAAAAATGGCAAATGAAAACGAAATCGGAATCGGAATGAGACAGAAACCCAACAGATTCGAGTCAGAATCGCGGCAGTATCTCTGAGAGACACGACAGATCTCTAAACCAAATAAAATAGTGCCCACAGCCAGCTGTTGGGACAAAAAAAAGGCAAATAAATAGCAATCTATATGTATGTTAGTTGTTGAAGGCCAAGGGCTGGGACATTAAACTATTTAGCGAATGCGCCAAGTGTCTAGACTTGAAACAGAGACACGAGACTATAGACTGCAGGCTGCAGACATCTTTCTTTAAGGGGTTATATACAGTGAGGATTTTCCAAAAAATTTACACAAATTTTGACAAAATTTCAAGTTGATCCGACTAATATTTTCAACTCAGTGTAAGTTAATAAACAAATTAACTACATTTAAAGGTGCTTGCAAAACTCTAAACGCAAGAATTTTCAATCTACTAAATTATATAAATTATATAAATTAATTGAGTTATAAATTAATTAACCCATCCGATGAAAATTTCTATTTTTTTTAAACCATAAAAGAGCCAAGTTTTGTTCGAAAATTGAATTTTTAACTTTAAGTAACCTGCATTTTCTCAAAAATTTGTTTTTCCCTAATTCCTTTAATAAATTTAAAGATAATTTATTTTTTTAATGAAATTAAATTGTTTTTTTGCATTTCAAAGGATCCTGTTTAGAGTAATCCTGCTTACCGCAAGAGGCCTTTTGTTTTGTTAATAATATTTTGCAATAAAAAAAATATGGGAAAATAGTTAAGGGTTGACTTTAATATACATGCTAAGTTTTAAATCAATAAACTAAATAGTTGGCTCAGAACGAGTTATTGAAAAAAGCATTTTTTTTCCAAACTGTAACCCCTTAAAAAAGACCTTAAAAACAACTTGAATAATTATTAAAAATAGCACTCTTTTGGCCAATTAGACCCAGTACTCGTACTCCCCATTCTTCTCCCAGTCTTTATGAGTCTATAACACTCCGAGTTCCATTTGAATAGAGTCCCCAAAGTTGATATGAAAATAAAACCAGAGACCCTTGAGATAAGAGAGTAATTGAATTGTACCAGTTATGAGCCATATGAGACGCCATTCTTTTTAGAAGTTGGACGCCCTGTTGGTCATAACAGACACCTGTGGACTGAAGAGTTCTCACAGGGCATGATGGTCTGGAACTGGGCTGCTCCCCAGAACCAATGGAGAATTATTCCCGACACAAGGCAGTCAATTAAGCGACAGTTGAAAAGGCAATAAACAGGCAACCGCAAAACTCACAAAACAATAAACGTTCCAAATGATAAAAAAAAATGGGGAAAAAAAAGTACATCAGACCAGAGAATGAAACAAGTTTGACAACGTCATTGCTCGGAAATAGATGAAAACAAGAAAGGAAAGCTAACTTCGGGCGGAGCCGAAGTTGATATACCCTTGCAGTTCAGTCGCAGTCCGCTAGGTGGCGCCACCCATCTTATTTTATTAGATATATAGCGGATCGTTTATAGTCGGCCGATCCTTATGAAAATTGGCAGATCAGATTGTTTTCCCCAAAATAGAATCTGTACCAAATCCCATCTTTCTAACTTAAAAAACACCAAAGTTATGCCAATTTCGATCGTTCTATGACAGCTATAGGATATAGTCGGCCGATCCTTACGAAATTTTGTACATAAGATATTTTGGTCAAATATAACATGTGTAGAAACTCCCAACCCTCTAACTTAAAAAACACCAAAGTTATGGCATTTCCGATCAATCAGTTATATGGCAGCTATAGGATATAGTCGACCGATCCCGGCCGTTCCGACTTATATACTGCCTGCAAAGGAAAGAAGGGTGTGTGCAAAGTTTCAACTCGATAGCTTTAAAACTGAGAGACTAGTTTGCGTAGAAACAGACAGACGGACAGACGGACAGACGGACAGACGGACAGACGGACCGACGGACAGACGGACAGACGGACAGACGGACAGACGGACATGCTCATATCGACTCAGGAGGTGATCCTGATCAAGAATATATATACTTTATAGGGTCGGAGATGTCTCCTTCACTGCGTTGCACACTTTTGACCAAAATTATAATACCCTCTGCAAGGGTATAAAAATGGGTATGAGGGAGGGGTTGACTGGAAGTAGTGCCTCCATGGGAACAGCTAAAAATAATATATTTTTCAAATTATCAACAATAATGGATCAGCAAACGAGGGATTTATAAAATATAGAACTAAACCCCCCTGGGCTAGGCTCCGGAATGAAATCATACTCGAAATTGCATTGATTGCTCCATTAGATCATGGCTCCAGGCTGGGGCTGAGTTATGGGATTATGTCATGGCTATTAGAACTATCAGAAAATATAATTTGCATGTCAAATTGGTAAACGGGTTCAATTGATTTGATATTCGAGCGATTGAAGTGCCTGTTTGTGAGCTAGTCTGAGGCGCTCTGAAGGTTTCTGGACCTGCCCCTGTGCTTCATTAGTTGCCTAACTAATTGATAAATGGCCCGACGAGACGACGATCTCCGACTAATTAGGCATTCTAGCTTGGAGTTCTTTTTGTGGGCGTCGCCTGACGAGCGAGTGACTTTTAATTACCGGCTCGGAAGAAGGGCCAGAGTTCAGAGAGAGACCCTCTTGTGCCTCTTGTGAGGCAATTGTGCGGTTGATTGCATTGTGTTCCGCTTATCACAGATGCCACACAACCGATAGGGCATCTGCCACTCGCCCCCCTCCGACAGCGTGTCAGATACATTAGCTAATGGAGCGCAACAGAACTATCTAGATACTATCTCCTCTTAGGAGCCACTCTATAGGACCAACTACCCAGGTTTCTTTTTCAATTAAACCCAAACTAAATGGTAGAGGACACACCTCTCTTTGTGGCAACTAAAATACTAAAAAATAAACAGAACAGAACACCGGAGACATCAAGATTTCCACGGCCGATGGCCACTTTGTAGCACAATCGGAGTTCTTACAACAAAAATGCGAAGTTAGAAGCAACTAACGTGGCCCCCAGACTGCCAGACTGCCAGACCGCCAGACTGCCAAGTGCATGTCGCTGCCAATCGAGGGAAACACTACAAGAACATAAAACTTGTCAGACGGCCCAGTAAGTAATAAAAAACGCATTCAGAAGGGGAGGGAGCTGTAGGCCCCGAACGCTCGAGTGCATTTTCCAGGCCGACAAGCAGGCGGCAAACACTACCAGACAACTAACAAACTAAACAACAAAACAACTACTTCAACAGCCAACAAACACAACAATAATAACAATAATAGTTCTCTAAAGGCAACCACCCCTTTGTCGGAGATGTCGGAGATGCATTAGACAAGAAAGTTTCATTAAAAAAGGGTTCTTCGGAAGGAAACACTTTTTGAAACAAAGAGTACACCTGAAGTGGATTTCCCAGACTGTATATAAAGTGTATCTCATTACAATTAAACATCAAATTCTTTATTTTTGTAGGGCAGTAACCCAGTTTCCCAGGAAGATTGGGTTTCATTATAATTCAAAGTGCTGAAAAGTGTTCTAGGAAGTATGTGATATATGATGAAGACCTCTTGATAGAGTTTTTAGGGAAATAGTTCTTTAAAATTATATATTTTATCTGATTATTAAAGAAACTAAAGGATATCGAAGAGATGGATAAAAATAATTATTTAAAATTATATATTTTAGCTGATTTTTAGGCTAGACTAGAGGATATCTAAGGTATCTATCGGGTTTTATTCTATTTCGTAATTAATGTAATTATGTGATGTAAGAATAAAATCTCTTATCAGGGAGTTTCAAGGGAAATAATAGAGAAATATTAGTAAAATGACATATTTTAGTTATTTTTTACAATAAAATAAAGAATATCTGATAGAACCTAAGGGACATGTTTGAAGAAACTCTCTTTTTATGAAAATAATTCTTAAAAATTTTATATTTTAGCAGAATTTTTGGTACATCTAACTTAGATCTTAGGGATATCTAGAGGATAATAAACTAGATCACCCAATAGGGTGTTCTAATAAGAACATTGGAAGCTCAAGATTCTTTTTTAAAATGATGAAATTTGTTCTGGGACTTATGGGATATAATTCTTAACTCTGTTAAGATGTGTTTTTATGAAAAAGAAACTCTAAAATGTATGTATTTTGGCTGGACCCCAAAATAAAGGCTATCCAAGGGATAGTAGAAAAGATCACCATATTAGAAGATTGTAAGCTCAAGATTCTTTTCCAAAATTATGAAATTTGTAACTAAACCCTCTTAATGTTTCTATTATACAAATAATTCTTAAAAATGGACCCTTTAAACCGGTTATTAGGGTAAAATAAAGGTTATCTAAGGGTTGGTAGAGAAGAGAACCATATTATAAGGCTGGTTTTCATTTTATTCTAATATTTTTACAGTATATTTCTTTTTAATTATTATTATCTTATGAAAATGGGATACCTTAATGGGATAATTTATATATTTGTGCTGATTTTTAGGCTAAATTGAAAGATATCTAAGAGATGGTAGAATATACCCTATTGTGTTTTTATTCTTATTTGTTGTGCTCCCTAAGTAGTGTTTTTAGAGAAGTTCTCCTTTAAAGTTATATACCTTAGTTGGTTTTAAAACGAAACTAAAGGCTCTCCGAGGGATGATAGACACATCATAGATAGATCACCATATTATTGGATTATGTTTCACTCTTTTTTGGAATTTGTTTTTGGAATTCAATGTTATACAACACTAAACCAACCTAATATCCTTTTTTATGAAAACCAACCTTCAAAATTATGTATTTTAGCTGCTTTTTAATCTAAACTAAAAGTTATCTAAGGGATGGTAGAACAGATCACCATATAACCCCATAAAAAAAAATTGGGCATGCCGCCAATTCTGAATATTGGGGTTGGTTTCTAAAAAAATACAAAGAAAAAAAGAAAAACAAACAAAATTGTAAACAGAGCACCGACCGGCGAAAGGAGCAGAAGAGCAAAGAGAGAGAGAGAGTGGGAGAGGGAGTCAAAGGTGAGAGGAAAAGAGCTCTTGCTCTACCTGTGGTCAGTGTCAGGGCCTGTCGCTCACGCGTGGCCTGACATGAGAGGGTGTGCGTGCGTGCGAGTGAGTGAGTAATGCGGTGCGGACTGTCCGATTGAATGAATGATAAAAAAGGAACGGCACATGGTATGTGTCAGCCACCCACCACTCATAAAAACGTCAAGTTGACCACCCCCCTCTTGTATATTATTGATTTTTTTTATTTTCCACTTTTTTTTTAGCAGATCAGATGACAAAAAGTGTGGCATTATTGCTAATTAGAACAAGTATCTGATAAAGCGCAAGGGCGAGCATGTTAGCGAGATAAGATGAAGCGAGAGAAAAGAGATAGAGTGGACCAGATTGGCAGTGAGAAGCAGCGGAGAATGGAGAAAAGAAAATTATTGTACTGGATTTGCTTTGATTAGCCGGCCCGGCCAGCAACTAGGCTATACAGTGGAGCCTGCCTTATGGCAGACACAATAAGAATTCCAAAAAAAATACAACCGGAATTCATAAACAAAGTTTAACTGTAACTCTCTCTCCCAAATAGGGTGGTTCGGAAAACTTAAAGTTAACGGTAGATAAGAAGACATAGAAAAAGGTGTTTTGGGTTAGGGATGTTCGACTGTCGATGCCGCTACGTCATAGGAGGGAGCGGGTTGGCTCTGACACAGTTTATAAACAAATTATTTAATTTGTTTACCCGCCCCCGCCTCCACACTTCACAACATAAGGCCACGGCTGTTTAAAAATTCCACTCACACACTTGGCAGAACGAGGAAGGAGGAAGGAGGAGATAAAACGGTACACAATACCCGCGAATGTAGGGGCCAAAGGAACAAGTAACGCCTTTTATTTTATTTTTTTTTTTTATTTGGCATTTAGCACATTGCACTTTGCTGAGAAACTGCTGAGGCTGGCCAAATACCCGGTATTTGGTTACTTTAATGGCTGTTGGGGCACTGTCACCGCTTTTGCACAATTCTTCCTCTTATTTTACACGGGGTCCGCTGCCCTCGTTCGTGACTCATGAAAAGGAAGGAGCCACAGAGCGCTCCCAAAAGGGCACACCGCAACTGCAGTTGGACGAGAGCGGGAGCGGGATCGGGAGCGGAAGAGAGCGCATGTCAGGTTTCCTCTCACCGAGAGATGAGAAGAAAAAAAAAAAAATAACAAAAACCAGACAGGAAAAGGACGCGGCAAGAGGGTGGGTAGTGGGTACTGGGGTATACACTATAGTGTTTCTATGTGTGTGTGTGTGTGTAAGTGCAAGCAAACGTTTTTCATCGTCCTCCACTTCTTGTGGTTCCTCGGTTTGCTCTCTTTGTGTTGCGGCTGCTTTTCCACTATTTTCCTTCTTGGCTTTCCTCGCTGCTCCTGCTCTATGTTAATTTTCACAATTCACTGTTATATACACAGCTCGCACATTTTCCATTTTCCACAATTTGAGCGAGCGCTTTTCATTAGCCGTTACACCGTTTTTTCTTTCTCTCTTATTTTTCTTTCATCATTTTTAGTACGAGGCACGCAAAAGCTTATAACAATAATTTATGGCAATTTATTTCATGTGCTGTTGCTGTTTGAATGAACTGCACTTTTTCGCGAGTCTGGTTACGAGCTTTACATCACCCGATCCGGATCGCAATGTTGTGGTAGCTGCACTTCTTCAAAACCGTTACACTTGTGCAATTTACCAAAAGAACGGCGTACTTAATGACCCGTCTACAACACACACACACCAACACCAACACACGCACACGGGCTGCAGCCTGCAGACTGCAAGTGCAGCAGCCGCAACGACAACAAACAATTCACGTGGGGGAGAGCCCGATACGAAAATATTAAATATTTGCAGTTTGTTTCCTTTTTCACTCGTTTGTTGGTTAGTTCTGCGAAAATCCAGCCTATTTCCCAGTCCACAAGCGTTCCACTCGATCAGGACTCGCTCGAGTCGATCAGAACCAACACCTCCGCTTTTTAAACGCTTCGTATTCCCCAGTGTAGATCTAACTTTTGTTACTAATTAAGTAGTTTTAAACCCGGCAGATCGTTACCTCCGCTGAATTTCCCGATGGATTTGTCCGCGACCGAATCCGAACCGCGCGCCCTCTCTTTTTGTTTTGAGTCTCTTTCGGAGCAGTGCTGCCAGATGGTCAAGTTCATTCGGCTAGGGTTGACAATGTATCAAAATATAAACCCGGTTCATGCATTGCCAACCGATTCGGGGCTGCCATTGCCTATTTAAGCCATTTCTGGCAATAAAAAATATATAGTGGTTGCCGTAGACTATCTAATACTCTATTTATTTTCCTACATTTGTTATTATTTGTGGCTACATTTAGCTATTTTAAACTGACTATAAAATATTCTGAAAAAAGCTGTTAGCTAGAATTTCTGATTAGGAACGGGCACACTAACTGATTCAATTTGGGCGGCTTTTTTTAAATATAACCCTCTAAACTTTACGATAAAATATATAAACTATTGGTAATAATTGTTTTTCGTTTTAATATTCATCAACTCAAAGGATTCTTGAAATAGAAGTAAGAAAATATATTTTGATGAGTGTTTCGGGGATCAACTACCACATCAACTATCATAGTAACATATTGGCCCATCGTTTCTTCCCTTGCCTGGCCCACAATGGGGGTACTTGGATCCATAATAATAAATATTTTTAAATTCATTGCACCAAACCGATCCTAGGTTAGAAACCACAATGAACTATAACTCTCAAAATCTTTTTAATTCAGTCTGAAATTGATACGATTCGTTTCAAATCCCATTAAATGGATAATAAATTAAATGCAACAGAAATGTGTCGCTTCACATTTCATCAGCAGGGTTCTGTTGTTCTGACTTGGAAATCGGAAGGATCACTTTGCAGAATCACAACCTCTTTTGGAGTTGAGGATCTTGCCCGGCTCGCACCCTGTTCGAGTTGGTAGGTTCTTGGATCGACCACCATTCCCAGCAATTCCAACAACCAGTGGAATCATTGCGCCCAGAATAATAAATATTTTTAAATTCATTGCACTAAAGGTTGGAACCTCCTTAGGTTAGAAACAACAATGGGCTATGACTCTTGGAATCTATTTAATTCCATCTGAAATTGATTTGATTCGTTTCAAGACCCATTAAACTGGGTATCAGCAATCTTAAAATTTTATTTAAATAAATAAGTATTTGAAATTTTAGTATGATGAAATTGTTCGAGGAACACAGATTTCCTTCTGATTTCGGATAAATTGGCCGAGGACCCCAAGAACCACTGTCATTACTGGTCCAGAATTTAAACTAAAATAAATCCATTTTCCAGAACTCTTGAATTTATACAATAAAAAATAACTTGGCAGAACCAAATACTATTTTACGCTTTAATCAATTCTATTTTATGAATCATAAACAAGACATAAATATATAAACCAGTAATATTTAATTATTTACATTTATATTTTTATTCGTGACCCTTTTCGGGCGATCTCTACCATCCAAGACCATATTTTTCTGAATTACGAAGATAACTTAATTATTTTCCAGATGAACATTTACCTTTGGCGTTGAGGGTCTGGTCTGGCTCACATTTGGGGTACTTTGATCGACGATTCCACAGCGAAAGTCCAACAACCGATGAAATCAAAGCTCCAAAAATAATCAAAAATTTCAAATTATTAAAAATTTGAAAATTTAAAGGCTCTAACTATACAGATATATAGTATATATATTATATATTATCGTTATAAGCGATCCGTAACCATTTAACTTATCTCTTATCGTTCTTATCCTGTGAGAACATCGAGTAAACTATATACACTAAATAGATATTTAAGTCGATCTTTCAGTTTTTTTTGTTTCATTATTACTGCGCGCAGACCACAATAACTAAAGTTTGTATTAAAGCGTTTAGTTAATTTATTTAAAAATAATAAAAAATTATTATTAAACCTAAAAGCTTCTTCTGTATTGGTGTTTTATTTCATTGTGTCAGTGGTTCCTCCAATCGCCTGTCATCATTTCCATGAATTCTGAAACCAAATATACGGATCGGTATTTGAAAAGGAAAGTATAATATAAAATATTTAAAACCCACCATCAAAATCCACTGTTCCGGAGCCATCAATATCGATCTCAGCAATGATGCCGTCCAGATCGCTGGAGGAGAACTTGTCGTCCAGGACGGCGAGGATTTCCTTGAGGGTGGAGGTGGTGATGTAACCATTGCCCTCGCAATGGTACAGACGGAACGCCTCCTTCAGCTGCTTCTGAGTGGCCTCGGCGTCCTCCTCCTCGAGGAAATGGGCGGCAACGTTGCAGAAGCCATCAAAGTTCACTTTTTTTTTACAAAGAACCTCCACCACCTCAGCAGGATTCCACAGCATCCACAAAATTAGTACAGGAATACAGAATATCAACAACTCCTTTGAAAACGCACTTGGAGCCACGAACTGTTTTCAAAACCTTATGAAGTATGTGTCTGATTGGGCGAATGAGCCCATAATCCTCCACTTCCATTAAGTCTTCATCGTCATCTAGTTCGTCCAGAAACTGATCTATCTCCAACTCGTAATCCAGCTCAGAGGCTCATAGTCCAAGTCTTCATTCGATGGATCAGAGTCGGCCTGAGGTAAACAAATAAAAAGTTAAATAAAATAGTTTACAATAAGTAAAATAAAACATAAAGAATAAATAAAAACAAAAGAATTTTAATTAAATATGCAATAAAATAAATCACTCTTTTCCGCACCACCTTGGAGGTAGAGTGATAGGCGCGTTTTTTTTTAAGTGGTTTCCCCCGGAGGCCTAGTCCACTTTATACTTACCTGATCCTGTGCGTCAAGGGTCATCCTTCCTTCCTTCCTGTCATGTTTGGAGCTTGGGCCTCTTCGACGGCCCAGGAAGCTCTTCATCGTCCTTCAACACGAATTTAGTGAATGTATTTTGCCTGAAAGTAAAAATTTTTAATTAATAAAAAATTATAAACAATTCTTACAATAATACTTACAGTTTTCGTAGTTTGCTATGAATTATTTGAGACCTCACAGCAGCTAACGTTGCCATAAACGTCACTGCTTTATGTGGGTCATGAAGCTCTTTGAACTTCTCAAATGCTTCTTCCCCATCCGGATGAATGGACTGAGCGAGCTCTGCCCCAACACTTTCGAAGAGATTGGAGTTAATATGGCTCATCCTCAGTTTCTTTCCTGGGAAGGATTTGAATATTCTTCCCAGGAAGCATTCGATACTGAGAAGCTGAAATTATATAATTTGTATCAATATATATTTATTTAAATTAATTTCAAAAATACTTACTTCATCTTCATATCTTTGTTTCAACTCGATGGGAACATCCTCTCTCACAATACTTCTAGACATTTTCAAAATTTTCTGCATGTTGTCCCCAGAAATTGTGGGGTCAACGTAGAGGCGACAGAATATCTGATCTATATATCTGCCCCTCTGCAGAGTGTCTTGGAAGTGTTTCAAATCGTACAGAACAGGAATCCCCTGCATCTGTAGATATGAAATCGCCTTTAAATTGGCGGAACATTTGTTGGCCACTGCACCCGCCATCTTGTGGTGCAGTTTAGGCCTCTCTTTTATAAAAGAGTGCACAAATTGCACACACTCTTTTATAAAGTCGGAGCCCAATACTTGGACTCCAGTCGTCGTCTAAATAATGCAAAATTTTATAATTTATAACAATTTTTAATATATGTATATTAAAAATGACTTACTGTTTTCAAATAAACAATTTGCAAATCCCCCTGCAGATTTGCACAAGCAATGGAAAATATTTTCCACTTGCTGTTCTTAATTGGCGAATTCTGAAATATATATATATATATTTGTAAGATTTTCTATAAAATATTTATTCAATAAAATGTATGTTATTCAATAAACACGGGTCGTATGAGTAATGGGGACGCTGCCCCAAAATGTATGCTAACATTTCAATGATAAGAACATGAAAATTGTTTAAGAAAAGAAAGGAATTCTTTATATACCCTTGCAGTTAGGTAGCACCTGTATTATTATATATATTTTGGATCGTATATAGTTGGCCGATCCTTGTGCGAATTTCTCCATCGTATCAAGTTTTTAATAAAAATTTTGGAAACAGCCTCAAGCATCTTTAAAACTAACAAAGTTATGGCATTCCCGATCAATCAGTTATATGGCAGCTATAGGATATAGACGGCCGATCCTTATGAAATATACCAAATATACCATGTGTGCAAAATCCCAACCCTCTATCTTCAAAAACAAACAAGTTATGGCATTTTCGATCGGCCGATCCTTATGAAATTTTGCACATAAGATATTTTGGTCAAATATACCATATGTGGAAAATTCCAACCCTCTAACTTGAAAAACAACCAAGTTATGGCATTTCCGATCGTTCAGTTATATGGTAGCTATAGGATATAGTCGACCGATCCTGGCCGTTCCGACTTATACACTGCCGCCTGCAAGAAATGAAGCATGTTTGCAAAGTTCAGAACAAGAATTATTCACCCGCTCGAAAAAAGGGGCAACCCACTGTACGTATGAAAATTGGCGGGAATATTTTGCCCAAAATGGAATCTGTACCAAGTCCCATCTGTCTAATTTAAAACACTAAATTTATGCTGATTCTGATCGTTCTATGACAGCTATAGGATATAGTCGCAAATGAAATGAAATTTTAACTTACCTTAAAATTTTTGACGTGGAATTCGCCGAAAATTAAAAAAAATGGTTCTTCCACTGCATCCATTAATTGGAAATTACTGGAAAACAAGCAAGAGCCTGTTTCCAGATTTTCCTTCTTTTTCACAATCCACTCCTTCAACACCGCGGGAAGCCCACCTTCGAAACTTTTTAATTCACACACGAATTGCATTTTTATGTTTATGTCTTTCTCTGCACAAATCAAAAGTATTGGCGTGGTACCAATAGTGATGGAACTTTCAATAAAAAAGTGTTGCAATACGATTAAGGAAGTGAACAGCGTTGCCAATTATTTTTTAATCTCAAAAAGAACTTTAAGAAGGTATTGTGAAGGTGTATCAATTTTTTTTTTAAATTCATTGAAAGTAAAATATTCTTTTACAGTTCTTTCGTCTGCAATGATAACTCCCTGCAACATCCTAACAAGAAGTCCACTATGCGCAGCTGGGAGCTTTATTTAATGTGCGGAGTCTTGCCAGTTTCAGTTGTGAGTACTTAGTATATAAGATTTGTAATCTTTGAAATAAACTATTCAACTTTCTCCCACAGATTCTTGTTGTGCAGTTCTTTACTAGAATCTGTACAATGTGATTCCCATCAATGTGAATCTTCTTTTTGGAGCAGCCAGGGAGACTGCCCTCCTGCCCTTTACTTCAGCATGGAGCAAACCCGAATATAGTGACTAAGCCAGTGGAGGATCACAACGACCCCAAGTGCTGTGAGGAAATCTATGGCCTAAGCAATGTTCCCATTGCTGAAGCATGCAAACAGAGGTCCCTGGCAATGTTGGATCTCTTGCTGAAGCACGGCGACGACAATGGTTCGGGCTATTGGAATAGCAATCAGCGGCGGAGATGAAGAGGTTTCCTTGACAGTCATCACCCGCCATCATGTGCTCACTAAAGTTCCTCAAGAGCTGTTTCATCTGGTCAGTCTCAAGTAAGTTTGAATTTTTTAGATTTTGAAAGATTAGTTTTCAATTTGCTTCTCTATTTTCAGATATTTAAATATTGCTCAGAACAGGATCACTGATCTGCCAGCCCCAGTAGGAAAGAGCTATAGCTGCCCTGTTTTGGATGAGCATTTCCTCCAGGATAACCAGTTAACCAGCCTTCCCATGGCCATATTCCATTTGCCCGCTTTGACCATCCTGAATGTTTCGAATAACAAACTGCAAAAGTTGCCCTTCGATTTGTGGCGAGCTCCGAAGTTGCGGGAGCTTATGTGGCATTCAGTCCGTGCCATCCGTGCAAACCAGTAGTTCCCTGCTGAGTCTGGACAAACTGCAGCTGCAGACTTTTGAGGAGCCGCGATCGAACAAGCCCCGCAATGTGAACCAACAGTGTCTAACGCATCGAAATCTCTGGCCCGGCTCTCTGGAAATAACCGACAACGACCTTAAATGGCAACAGGATCCAGACTTGGGAGATGGCAAGACGGCAGGAACGGGATCCTCCCAGCTCAGCAGTCTCAACATAGCCAACAACCTGTTCACCAGCATTCCCTCAGCTCTACCTTGCTTGGCCGTTAATCTGACTAGGCTGAACATGTCCTAATAATTATTATTTTTTATATTTTCACATTATCAGCGGGGTTCTGTTGTTCTGACTTAGAAGTCGGAAGGATAACTTTGCAGAATCACAACCTCCTTTGAAGTTGAGGATCTTGCCCGGCTCACACCCTGTTCGAGTTGGTAGGTACTTGGATCGACCACCATTCCCAGGAATTCCAACAACCAGTGGAATCATTGCGCCCAGAATAATAAATATTTTTAAATTCATTACACTGAAGGTTAGAACCTCCTTAGGTTAAAACAAAAATTTATTCGTAAACTGTAAACTTGGAACTGTGATCCAAGACTATATTTTGGTCAATTACGTATATATCTTAATTATTTTCCAGATGAACATTTACCTTTGGCGTTGAGGGTCTGGTGTGGCTCACATTTGGGGTACTTTGATCGACGATTCCACAGCGAAAGTCCAACAACCGATGAAATCATAGCTCCAAAAATAATCAAAAATTTCAAATTCATTTCACAAACCCGATCCTCCTCAGGTTAGAAATAACAATGAACTATAACTCTTAAAATCTGTTATTTAATCGGATATTGATTCGATTCGTTTCAAATCTCATTAAATGTCAACATTGAAATTTTCTTTAAATAAATTATTCAGAGTTTGGACTATGATTAAATCATTTACATGAAAGCACCCTAATACTTTCAGGGTCAAGTTTAAACTCTGAAGATACAGTCTTTCGAAAGTATCCTTCTGAATCCTTTTCCTTGAAGTACAAATTAAAGTAATTTATTCGTAAATTAATGTGAAATTAATTCATAATTATTATTCATCAATATCAATCAATGCAATAAAAGAAAATGCGTTTAAGAATACTAAAAAGTTCATTAATCAGATTGCCTTGTATTTGTATTTTCTTATTCCCATACTGAATTGTTTTAATATTTTATAATTTAATAATTTAATTTTAAACGCTTGGATCTAAGAGACTATAAGAGATAGAGCTATCCGATTTCCAATATCTCCTTCAGGCGAATAGGAATATTTTTAGAGGCGAAAAGATGAGTACCGGGTATCATATAGTCGCAAAACTCGAATAAAGGCGTCCTTCCTTGTTTTTATTTAAGCTAATCTGTCAGAAACAAAATCTTCAGTGGTTTAATTTTTTGAGCGATGTCCTGCTTCCCAAACCACTGAATAGGGAGGTAAATTCCATTTTCATAATTCTATTAACTTCAGGAGACACATAATGTCCACTTCCAAAGCCCCAAATTACTGCCCAGTTTGAGAAATTTGGCTTTGTAAGAACCTGCTACCTGTTGTTGAAACTGAACTACAAACAACTCTAATAAGTAGGCATTTAAGAGTGCTGCAAAGTTCATTTATTCATTCATTTTATTTATATAATTGAATTATCTCAACCCAAAGGACAGAAGCATGGATAATCTTTTTGCTCAAAACAGCGCGATTTGCAATCGTCTTGGATTATAAAGAAAAATATCAAGTGTACGAAATTCCACCAGAAGAGCTTCATGGTGCTTTGGTTATAAAGATTCTGTGACAACAAGATCTCCCTTTTATAATAATTATTAATTGCATAACTGGAACCGTTTTAAATAAGATATATTATATTTTACTGTTCCGGTTAATTAAGGCTTGAAAGTGACTAACATCGGTTTGGCTACGTTCTTGGCTACCTCAGCTCCCAGCAGTTGCTCGACAATCTTCAGGGCGAAATCAAAAGATGTTCCAGGTCCTCGGCTAGTTATTAGATTTCCATCTTGAACCACACTCTGTTCGATATAGCTGAAATGAAAACATATTATTAAGGCTATTAGGCTGACAACTTACCAATACTTTTCCTCCAACTGGCGCTTCATATCCGGGTGAGATGTTAGTGCCTTTCCCTTCCCTATTCCGTGCTTGGCGAGAGCCGTGGGTGCGGCACATATGGCGGCAATTAGTCCGCCCTGAGACTCCTGCTGCCGCAGAAGTTCCCCCACATCGCAGGACTCCATCAGGGCCTTGTTGCCCGCCAAGCCACCAGGCAGGACTACCACATCATAGTTGCCTTGGCCCATTGCCTGCTCCAGGGAAGTATCGGGCACAATGACAACATCCCGGGAACACTTGATGGGCTCACAAGTGTCCAACCCAGCTATGGTGACATTGATCTATTTTTTAACAGTAAGAGACCTATTGTAAGACAAGTCCTTGCAGTGAACTCACCTTTGCTCTTCGAAGGACGTCAGCCGATATGGTAAACTCCATTTCCTCAGCTCCTGGTGCCAAAATAATCAAGGCCTTCTTGGCACTTTCGCCACATTTTTGGCTGGCCAAGAGATGTGGTTGGAAGGAGGAGCCAAGTCTGGCAACCGATCTGCCTAAACCTAACAACATATTTTGGGAGCGACCCCAAAAAAACCGAGTGGAAAGTCAACGGGAATTTTTAGTTAAATATTAGGACTGGACTTTGTGGAATATATACATAAATCAACTCATTTAAAAAGAGTTATTGCAAAATTGGCTGCTGAAGCTCATCACCTAATGAAAAAGGATTCCAAACCCTTGCTGCCCATAGAAGACCATATATATATAACTCATATATAATTTAAAATATTAATAATTAATAAAAATACTTGCAGCAGTATTGCATTGCCGCAGAGCGAATCGCAGAGCTCAGAGGATAATGACAACATTGAAACGGTCGTTAAAAAGAGCCAAGCTAGATTTGGATGCGAAGGAATGAGGTGAAGACCTCATTGAAGAATTGGGACTAGACTTCCTGGGGATACCACTTTAAAAAATGCCTACTACTGGTGGGGATAAAGAGTCATTTTGTAGGTATATTAGGTTGGCATAATCTTTATATTAAAGTCTTATGATTTTCAGATCATACCCAATGATCAAGATTTATAAATATGTATATCTATTCGAATTATAGGCTCTAGGACCTGTACTACCAGATGGTAGCGTCGATCCAGACGGTAAATTGGGAAAAAATTCCTGGGAACGGCTTCAGATCTAAAACCTAAATTGGAGGAGATCCCAAAGGACGATGCGAACATCAAGGAGCCCAAAAGAAAAAGTATTTAAAAAAGTATTGTACTTTGCAAAAAAAGTCCTAAATCCTTTTCTGCTTCTCAATTTCCGAAATGAAAAAGAAGAATAAAAGGAGAAGAATCTGCTTGGCCTAGGTGGGGCATGATCAGGATAGACATTTCCTTCACCCTCTATTAAGAAAGCTAATATCCATCACTATAGGTGGATAGCCACCGATCTTGTCAGTCTTTCCAGTCAATCTTGTATTTATTTATACGATATTCCTTAATTCTTCGAAATATCCTTAATTCGTCTATAATAGAAGGGAGGTCCTAAGCATAAACCTCTTCTCGGCCTCACTAGTTTTTGCAATCAAAAGCCCAACTGACCGAGGAGCGCTGTCGCATAACGTACGACTCGATCCGAGATAGATCCGTGATAGTTTTCTATCACGGTAGTAAGTATCAGGAGGAAGAGTGTTGCCAAGATAAAGGGTTAATTAAGGATAAAAGGTTTTAAGTTATACGTAGAGCATGCTGATAAGATATGGTAGAGACCATTGTAGTCCGAACAATGGTCCGATCCTAAAGGGATCGTGTTGGGCATCTAAGGGTCTTGGAAAAACACTCTTTCTCAGATATCTGTTCTTAGATAACTAGTATATAACTTCCATAAATGTTCTCTATTAGTAGACTGGAAAGCGGCTTGGTGAGATCATCTCCTCTTAAAATCTTAAAATACCTAAAAAATATTCCCTCAAAAACCAAGGTGAATTTTTAGTTAAATATATTTTTATTGAACAAAAATGAATTGTATATGCTGTTCTCTTATTTTAAACGTAAACTTTAATCGCTTTAGAGTTGAAATTGTTTTGGTTTTAATGTTTCAGATTTAGATATCCAATATTTAAAACTTATTTTTTGAAAACAAACCAAATAGTGATAAAAATAATTGTAATTTGTATAAAAACATATACATTTAAAGATATAATTGTTTTCTTTAACTTAATTGAGTTTGTTGTTTCATGTTTTTTGTTTTTTTTTTTTTATATAATTTGCTTTAAATGGTATTTGTATTGAAGCGCTTATGATTAATTGTTAGACAGCTTGACAGAAATTTATCGAAAAGATACACTCCATTCTCCATTTTTTATTTTTAATTTTTAATTTTTCATTGAATTGCATATATGTTTGTGGCAAACATATATTTCGTCTTGTTACATAAATTACAATATGTGGAAAAATGTTATTTTTTGTTTACGTCGTATTTTAAGTCACTTTTAAAACTGGTTTGATTTGTATTCGTCACTAAACTTGATTTTTATTTATTTTTTTTTTTTTGCCTTCACTAATAACATTTAAAAAGATCACCAAAGTTACAGATTTCCCATTTCTTACGTTGCTCATTTTTTAATTTTTATTTTTTATTTTTATCAATTATCAATATGTTGACGTGTTTTTGCTTTTAGTCAGCTTAAATTAAAACTAAAATTATGTATTTTATTGATTAATTACCCGGCATTTTGGTAAAGTAAGGGATGTACCAGATGATGATCTTTTGTTAGCGACAATATATATATTTTTTTTCATTGATTTTCTTCTTTTTAGACTTAATCACGATTATGTGTTATATATATACATAATCATATATATATATGTGTTAATCAGATAGATTTTTGCTAGTCGAATTTCAGCTAAAGGGTTATTCTGATTCGTATTTGGAACACTACGTCAAGAGAGAGAGTTGAGAAGTATATGGTGTGGTCTATGGGGGATTCTTGGGTCTAATTGGAAGAGTACACACATATCATAAGTCATTAGTTAGTTATTCAAATATAACGTACATAATTGCTTGGAGTTAGTCCATCATTTCATCTTGATTTCGTGGTAATTGTTGTTGTGGCATATCATTTTAATCGTTAGATTTAGATTTGTATTTTTTATTTCCTTTAGGAAGAGTTGTGCAAATTGCTGTTCTAGCTTCGATTTCGATCAGATTATATATCTATATCTATGTTTCTTGTATATAATTGTAGACATCTATAAACGGCACATTTATAAGTAATATTGTATGTAGAAACAATGCGATCCCAATGCTACTATATATCTTACTTGTCAATTTTTTTTATTAAAATATTTCTTGCATTATATCATTATTTATTATTTATTTTTTTTGTTTTGTATTATGCCTCGATCTATCTTTAGTTTAAAGCTCAATTTAATTTTGACAGATAAAAATGTAAGTTCCCATATAGATATCCGGCTTTTTGTCTTTCGTTTGGTTTTTGGGCCTCGACTCTCTGAGCAGAACATAGGTTGGAAATCATATCTAAGGCTTCACTTTCTTCCTTCCTTCCTACTTTCTCCTCAAACCTTTCTCCCAATATCATCATCATCATCATCATCTTCGTTAGCTGCACTACACTGAAGAAACCATTAAATTGTTGTGTGTTTTTTATGTTTTTTTTTAGGTGTGTATCTGGGGGAGTACTCTAGGATATAGAATTAGATTTAGATTTAGATTTATATATTAGGGACTTGGCTGTTGGCATTCTCAGTGATTAGTGTAGACTTCCCCGTCGATCTCACGCGTTTCTTCTTATTTGCGAGTAGTTTAAAGCTTTTGGACTCTTCTCATGTATTGTGTCGGTAAAGTAAATTATTGTTGAATATTTCGCTCAATCTACAACTACGAGATGCATTCATTGTCGGCACACATTTCAGCTTCAGCTTAAACTTATTGAATATATAATAAGGATCTCTCTGGCCGATATCAAATCGAGCCTCGAATCTCGAACCCTTTTGCATTGTTCTGTTTTTTTTGTTTTTTGTTTGTGGTGTTTTTTTTAGCTTAAAAACTAAAATTGGTTGATTTGTTTTTCTTGCTTGGGTTGGGTTGGGTTGGGTTAAGTTGGCGTTTAAGTAAACATTAGAAATAATTTTAAATTTTAATCCCTTGTGTTGAAACATTAACACACAAAACATATGGAAAATGAATAATTACAATTACAATTTAAGAAATCAACAGATACGACCCGCACATCAACTACCCAGGACCAGCAAAAGGATATTATTCAAAAAGGATGTGAAAACATCTATTAGATCCTTTGCCGGTTTGTGTAATATCCCCTCCTCCTTTTTATGGTTTTGGTTGATTTTTCTCTCGCTTGGATTACCAACTAATTTGTAAGTTTAATTAAAATGATTAAATATATAAGCATATAGATTTAAATATGTATTTTATAATGTTCACATAATGTATGATTGGCAAAACAGCTTGCAAACGTTGAAAACTAAATCTAAAGTAAAGGTTCTGTGATAGATGGTACACATTTTTTTGTTTTTTTTTTTTAAGATTTATAAATAAGGTTCGGCCCGGGGCGGCTGGAGAGCAAAATCACCACCCACTGGACCTTATAAATAACAACTGATTATAATGTTAACTTGAACTGTGTCCTCGATATAGTACAATTATTAAGCATAAGTTCCATCATATTAATATTGTTTGTTTGTTGCATGTTTGTTGGTTGCTTGGTTGGTTGCGAATTGCGAAACTAAAACTACGTTTTTGTAAAATATTGAAATGTAGTTGCCACCTCTCCTCCGCCGTGGACGCCGGACGTCGTTTTGGAGAAAAGTTGCCTAGTTTATATTACCCGTACACCACTTGGCTCTAAAGTTATTTAATACGCAAATTACAATTTATAGATCAGAGATGCCATTCGAAAAAAAATAACATAAAGAAATCAACTTTTGTTGTTCTAGAGCGTTTTTTAAAAAAAATTAAAAAGATATAAGAGTAACTAAGATGGTTAAGCTAATTTAGTAAATAGGTACATAAATAAGAAGGTCTTTGAGTGATATGCCTTGGACTTGGACTTGGGTTTTGGGTTTCTGGAGGGGAGTTAGCTTTGAGTGTGATTGTATTTGTGTGCATACAAGAGGTCAAAACTAAAGACTAAACATAAAATATCTGCACTACTAACGCACTGCTGTTAGCGTGTTATTTGCACTTTTGAATTTAAGTATTTCTCATTATGACTTTTGACTTTTGCATTTGTTTTTGTATTTTAAAAAAACACCTTTTAACTTTACTCCTATGCTAGGTATATATGTATACATATATATAACCACTCTGCTCCATAAGTATATATAGATATTGTTATGACCAAAAGTTTGTCCCTTGTTGAAATTGCAGTTCTCGGGTATATTATGCCGCGCTCTCATCTCACCCATAAATTTTTTTTTAATCTGCCTTTTTTTTGTTTTTTTGGTAGAGCCCAACTTACAAACTATTAAATGTCCTTGCTTGGTTTAATCTGCGCCTTAGTTATTGAAGTATTTTTCATTCTTTAGTACATGCTAACTTTCAATGTCGCTCGCTATATCCTGGCATCTGGCATTTTTTTAAAATATTTCTTTTTTTTAATTAATTTGTTTGGTGGTGGTCTTCGTTCACAGTACAGAGAATCCGAGTTATTGGTGTTGTTTGTTGTTGGTGTGTGTATTTGTTGTGTGTGAGTCGTTCGATCAGCAACTTATTAATTTTCTTTTTTTTTTTTTGTATACTAAAAACCTTTGGTTGTATGCATTCATTCATGTCTTCATTTCGTATCGTGTAAAAATATATTGTACAATGTAATCGTAATTTCTATTAGAAAAGTTGTCTCTCTCTCGTGTGTTTTGATGACGTGTTTTGTTTACTTAACTTTTTTTTTTTTGTTGTTGTTTTGTGTTGGTGTTGGTTGTTGCTGTCGTAGTTTTTTTTTTTTTGCTTCTTTGTTCCCTTAAGTTGATTTCTATTTACTTGCATTTGCATTTTGTTTGCTACGCTTTTTTTCTTCTTTCAATTTTCATGAGAATTTTCACGCCAACTTGTGCATAACATTCGATTCCTTCCCTACATACCTATAATTTCTCTCTGTGTTGCTATCCTTGCCTTTGTGTGTGTTGCATGTTGCGTGTGTCGCGAGTGTTGTGTATGTGTGTGGATGTGTCTTTGTGGGATTTCGTTTATCGGTTCACTAACAACTAATATATGCATGCAAGATCCTCGTGTTCTGTTTCCTTTCATAAAATAAATGTAACTTTTAACTTAATTTCTAAAAACATGCTTGGCTTTCTCATCCGCCTGCTGGATCTGAGGAGGGCTGGGATGTGCTTGGATGATGGTGTTTTTAGTTTTAGCTTATTCGAATCGAATTTCGAAACTGATTTTGTATTCCTTAGCTTTTTGGTGTTGGTGTTTTGTTTGTGTTTGTTGTTGGGGGTTTCGTGTTTCGCTTTGTGGGGGACGACCGGAGCGATACTTTTTAGGCAAAGTACATGACCTTCTTGGTGTCCGCATGCACAGTGATGGCCCTGGCCATGGCACCTGGTGTGCGATCCTCTGAGCAGCCGCTCTGGTGCGATCCCTCGCCCGAGTCGTGTTCCTTTTCAACAAGATGATATCTTTCCAAAAGAAAAGCAAGAGTATTAATTATATTTCTTAATTTAAATAAATATAAGCTCACCTGGCACGGAAGGCCACCAAGTGGGCATAGTACGCCGGCGCTGGTATACTGACGGATCGGGTGCAGCGCACATAGGTGTGACACAGCTGGTACGTGAGGCACTGCAGCTCGTCCGAGTCAAAGTGGTTGTCGTCCCAGAGCACATGGTAGTGCGAGGGACGACTGGTGCCCTGGATACCCTGGTGACTGCATAGGTAGAAGTCGAACTCGGTGGGATGGGTGATGCCCACATCGACGGTGGTGCCGGCGGGTATGTTGCCCGACTTGCCGCTCTGCTCCTTCTTCTCGGCACAGAAGAGACGCGTGTGGTGGCGTTTCTGCACCACAATGAACGTGATGCCCGGCCGATATTCCGGCTCCAGCTTGATGCACGCCTCCCGAATGGCGGTCAGCTCGTGCTGCAGAACGTGGGGGAACTGGCCTTCGGAGACGCCGTCGCGGTAGAGTATGATGCGGTGGGGCTTGTAGCCGCCCGTTGACTTGTAGAACATGATGAGCAACTCCCTCACCATGCTGCTCAACTCCTGGATGATCTCCTGGCGATGCTGCTGCACTCGCACGGTGGCCGCATACCGGGACGGATGAGCATCCATGGACCCAACGACTGCGGCAATCGATGGTTTCTTGTTGTCGCCAGCCGGCGGGTGAGTTACGTCCGCTCCCAGGAAGATAACCGGCTCGTTGAATACCTTCGGCCGAATGGAGGGCACCAGGATCGAATTGATGCCGCCCAGCTTGACGTTGATCTTGAGACAGAGATTGGACAGCGTCTGCGGCGATGTCTTGTTCACGTTCTTGGCCTGGACGCACTGGGTGGCCATGCCCAGGACAGTGTCGCCCACGCGCTTAACCTCGGCATAGACAGGTGTCTTGCCGGGAAGCACTACCACAACGAGTTGCAGTCCCGGGAAGGTGATCTTCAGGTAGCGGAACATCGGCTCGACCTGATCCGGTCCGGTGGCATATTTGCAGAAGCACGGCTGGCCGATAATGGGCATGCCGGCGTCATTGGAAATCTTCTGCAGCTGCTGAGTAAAGTTGCGCAGCGCATCCTCGCGCACAGTACGCTGCGGAGCAAAGCAGGCAATGGCCCAAATGCGGATCTCCACTCCGGTGAAGAACTGCTTGCCGCGCATATCCCAAACACCCTGGTTGGGCGACGCGAGACTCACTTTGTTCTGCGGCGGGAACAACTGCTGGCCAGTGATGCCCGTGGACACACGTCCGCCGTACTGCAGCTTGGGTGGTGGGAGGACGCGTCCGCGCACCTCCATCATCGAATTGGAGATGGTTAAGCCGAACTCCTGCACATAGGAGTCGTTGTTAAAGTCGGCGCGCTTCACCAGATTGTTGATTTCGCGCTCCCGATCGGGAGCCGAGCGGGCGGTGGCCTTGATCATCGTCGAAGTTTGCATATCGGTCAGTTTCTTGATGCAGCGCTGGCCGGCGACGATGTGGCACACCTCCAGGGGCAGATAGGTGTGCTTGTGCTCCTGGCCCACCTGGAGGCAGGGCAGATGCGGGTAGCGCAGCTTCATGCGGTACTTGTCCAGGAAATACTTGGCCACAGTGCACTCCACGGTCTGGCCGTTCTCCAGTTGCAATGGGAAGCTATAGGAGGGAGAATCAGTCAGTTAGAAAAATAATTAAATAGAAAAGAATATGACGTACGATTGCATCTGGGCTGGACGACGGGTGACGTTGCACACCCGGTACTTGCGACGCATCTGACCACAGTGGGTGATCTCGATCTTCAGGCCCTTGATCTCCTTGGTGAACTTGACGCGCTGGGAGTCGGTGAGCGGCTTGCGCTGTTCGTTGATGTCGCGAATGTCCAGCACCTCACACATGAAGTCAATCACGGGTTGGGACTTGTAGAAAGCAGTAGCCGATACTATTAGAGAAGGGAGATTAGTAAAGTAATCAAAAGAGGAGGAAACTAAACCCACCATCGATGTTGAGCATCATCTTCCACTGCGAAGGCCTCACACTCTGATGGAAACCGAACCACACCTCGCGACCACCGCCAAGAGGATGGTAGTAGCCGTCGGGTGAGCTGAAGAAACTGCGTCCCACTGGAGTGTACGTCATACTGGGCAGATGACGCATCACCACGTCGAGCGCCAAGATGGCGTCATAGGGTATCTGGCGGGTGCGACCCTCGAGCGCCTCCTCCAGGTTGAAGAGAGAGACCTGAGCCTGCCACTTGATCGTCACGCGAAAGATGCGATCCTTGCCCTCGCCGGGCAGGGTGACCTCCAGCTCCAGCCGTTCGTTGCCAATGGGCAAGGGGTCACGGGTGTACAAGTTATTCCGGCCATCGAACACGGGCTTCAGCACCCCGAAGATCTTGCTGTAGGCATGGACCATAGTCTCGATGATCTCGCGGTTGACCTTGCGCGGACACTTGTCCGGCTGGATGTTGATGTCGTAGTGGTGGACATAGCCACGGGGCATCGTCACCTGGAAGTGATTGGCACGGAGCACAATCGGACGACCTTCCCGGCCCAGATTCGGACGGCGGGGGCACGTGAAGACGGGCATGTCCGGTTGGGCGGCTGGCGTGGCGGTGGCAATGGCTGCCGACACGCTGCCGGTGGTTGAGCCAAGGGCGGAGGCGACCTGGGCGGCTGCTGCAGCAGCACCGGCCACAGTGGCTCCACCAGCTGCCACATTCTGGGCACTCGGGCTGGTGACCGCGGTGGGATTGACCGATGAGCCGGGCGCCGGTGGTGCTGCAATGTCATTTAGAAGTTAGAACTCGAACTGAACTGGATTTTAGGAATCAATTAAGTTTAAAACAAATTAAAGTAAAAACTAGCCAATATCTAAACGTTTAGTTTGAGGATAGTTGTGCAGGAGAATGGTTGTAGTCTCTTCTGCAGAACTCTCTTCAATTCTTCTTAATTCTACAAGCCAAAGAATCGACATGCATCGAGCTAAAAAACACAAACAAGGAATCAGAGTTGGAATCAGGTGTTTTTTTTTTTTTTTTTGGTTTTAGTTCCAAGTGCAGTTTACGAAACAAATAGTATTAATTATCAAGTGGGAGTTAGTAACAATACGACAAAAAAAACAGTAGTTAGTTTAGATTAGTTTAGTTTAGTTAGTGGGTTAGTGGATAGCGGATAGTGGAGGAGTTAGAACATCAACTAAAGAAGGTTAACAAACAACAAACAGTTTGTGGCAGTTGACGCATCAATCGAATCAATCAAATCGCATTAGGTAGGTTCTTAGTTAATTTTTTAGTAATAATTTAGTCGGTTTTGGAGAGAGATTTACATGTGAGCGTGTCGAAGCTAGTCTGCGCCTGAGAGGGACTCTGAGGCCGAGTGGGCGAGGGGGTCCACTGTGACTCTATAAAAAGAAAATGTAATCAAAAATAAACGAAAAAAAATAAATCAATGAAAAGGAACAGGTTCTCAAATCATAAATTGATAATGGATAATGAATAATGAATGGTATTTGTGGTAATGTCCAATTCGATGAATTCAAAATCAATAAAGGCGATCGGGAGGCGATAATGGAGAAAAAGAAAACAAAATTAGAGTGCGTTAATTAATATTTTTAGTTACAGTTTATATTTCATCATTTCATCATTGTAAGAGTGTGTAAGAGTGAGTAGTGTAAAGATCTGTTGCCACAAGTCTATCTGGTCAGTAACAAGGTGGTTTTGAGGTGGTTTGTGTGCTGGTTAGTCCACCATGGTGTTAAAAGTGTAGGTTATTGGTAGTATCCCTGGCCTGTTTAGCTTCCCAGACCCATCAATAAACATAACTTCAGTAGGAATATAATATTTCAACAATAATGTTTTGTTTATGCTTTTCTTATCATTAGAGGGAGCTATAACTCTATAAGGTATAGAATTTCAAAGCCTTTCTTGTTTATATTTAGTGAATATCTATTTCTGAACCTGAGATACTAGTATTTATCAGATATTTCTAAGAAATACGCACAAGTAGCCACAAAATGCGACGCAATTAGTGTGCTCTTGAATCTTGAGACTGTCTGTAGTCTGCTACAGATACTTTTGAATGAAGCCAAGAGCCGTAGTAGTCGGAAGAAGCCCCAAAGCTTAAAAATCAACCCCCAAGTGGCAACTATTGCGTCGCGACGGTCGTTGACCCAATTTTTTGCGCATTTTCAACTCTTTTTAAAGCACGTGTCTGTGTCTGTGACGCCATGGCCTATCAGACCTGGGCTCTTTGAAAGCCAATTGGCAGCAAAGACTACTAGGTTCCAATATGTAGTTGCAAGTAGAACCTCAAAAACCAGATTAGTAAGGGCCAAGGGGCCAGGGGGTCTTGGGGCAACATAAACTTGTGGCAACAGCTTCTGTCGTTCTTTTCTAGTGTCCTCCACTCTTGATCGCCTGCACTTACGTTGTCCAACTGGATACATGGCTTTTGCACTAATTTAGGTTTTTTTGTTTTGTATTTTTAGGAAAAAGAATTAATGTATAAAAAGGTTGGCTCGTGTTTCTCTCCTTGTTTATGTTCGTGTTTTTGGTGTAAAATATGTAATTGATTGATTGTTGTTGTTGTTTTTGTTTTTTGTGGATGTTTTTTTTTTTTTGTTGTTGCTTTTGGTTTCTACTAATTATTTTTAGTTTTGATTTCAGCCTTTTGCTTATCACACTTTAAAGTAGTTTTTAAAGTTTTATTCGTTTGGTTGATTTTTCATTTTTTTGTTGTTGTTTTTGCTGTTGTTGTTGTTGGTTGTTTTGTTGTTGCGCGTGGGCGTGGCGTAGGCGTATTTATAAATTGGAATAAGCACAGTTAAGTGCTCTCTCTCTCTCTTGCTCTCTCTTAAACTTGCATTTACTTTATTACCGTTATTGTTATTGTTGTGATTATTATTTTTTTTTTATTAATTTTAATATTGGAAAAGAACACAAATGTAGGCACAGCTTTCGTTTAATTATATGTATGTTTATGTACTATACACATAGGCGTGTATATATTATGTATATACTATATATGTTATATACTTATATATATGTATCTAATGCTCTTGTAATACAACTAAGAAAAAATTCTTCTTTATGCTCGCATTTCTCGTTCGCGTGTTGGTGTGCCTTTTCGGATGTGTGTGTTGGTGTTTGTGTTGTATTGTGGTTGTGTGTGTGTGTGTGTGAAAAACTGCTGCTCTGGCTGCTCCCGCTCTATACAGCGAGAAAATGCGTTTGTATGCGTTTTATATGGCAGCAAAAATGTGTGCACGTAGAATTCTTGATTTTCGAGACGTGGTTTTTGTGCACCAAACACGTTCGCGCCGCCCGCTTTCACGCACAAACCGTCGCCAGACAACTCAATTTTGATTTTCCACAACTTTTGTTAGCTTTTCACGTCGCGCATTATGCAAAAAGTGCAATTTTCATCAGCTTTTCCAACAGCAGCCACACACTGGTACACTACCACACTTAAATGAGGGCAAAGCACTCTAGCGCGTGCGAGTGAACGGGCCAGCTAGATACCATGCTCTTCGCAACCACTAGAGTGGAGGAATATCGATAAATATATCGAACACTGATGTTTATTAAATTTTTAATTACTGCACGATATTCTGAAGTAAGATCACCTATTTTTAGAGAATGACTATCAATATTTATTATATAATTTTTCCATTTTACTAAGAAACTTATTTCTTTTTCCTCAACAAATCAAAACCAGTTTCTAACTATCGAAACGAGCAAAGATGCTTCTCCACCTCAAACACTTAACCACACTTAATGAGGGCAAGCACTTATTGGGATGTGTGCAAGCGAGACACCTAGAGAAGCTAAGCCCCCAAATACCAGCACTATCTCCTATCGATTATTATCGAGTATTTGGCAACACCAAGTAATGTTTTCCAACACCGAAAAATCCTATTCCTAGAGATGGACCTCAAAATAGTTATCGACTGAGACAGCTGATAACTCACGTAGCGTGTTACGTGTTTACTTTTTGGCCGCAAGTTTTGCTGCAAATTATAAATTATAATTTACAATGTCGGTGCCATTTAGCGGGACACTGCGCCGTTCTGGCGGCATCGTCTCGGCCATTGGCAAGCAGCTGAAGAGCGTTAACCTGAAGGGCGTCAAACGCATCACCGTTCAATTCGATCCGTTCGCGGAAAACGTCAAGTCCACTCGGTAAGTTATTGGAAAAGCGCTTTTCTTTTTATCGATTCAGGGACATGCGCAGTTGACGCGATGGGAAAATTTTCTCGAAACTGAACCAAAAGTGCGTAAGCGTAAGCAAATTGGAGGAAAGGTAATATGTACGAAAAACTAAAAACAACAAACCGAAAAGGTGCAGTGAAATATTGTCTCATGAGAAGCTATTTGAGATTTGGATGAGGTGTGAATGGATGTGTGTGAACTCACCGTAGACCTTTCCAATGATGCCCACCGCGGAGGTGATCTGCAGGTCCGGGAACGTCAATGGCAACGTGTGCGGGTGGAGCTGAGCTGGCCCCCCGGGAGCCAGCTCGCGCTCCGTAGACATCTTGGTCGGTGTCGGCGTCAGTTTGAGGCTGCTCCGGCGCTACTCCTGCAAAGGAATAAAATCTATACTCAATATCAAGTACTAATTGGATAAAATTCTCCATTTTAGCGAATTCCTGTTCCTGCTTTCCACACCAAAAGTTGTCCAGACGAATCCCAAGTGCGTTGTCAAATCGGACATAGTTTGCGACCGGAAGCCGGCCTCCATTAAGTTTTCCCTCATAGATTCCGCACAAGGTGAGGATATAGCACATTTTCCTTTAAACTTTACTAATCAATAAACCCTTTTCCATAGAACAAGCCAAAGTCAAGGAGATTCGCTTCAACAGCGATAATCTGAACACCCTAGAGCTCCTGCAGCTGTGCAACAAACACGTATCGTCCCTGGCACCACCCGAAGAAGTAACCAACAAGGTTCTGACCAAGGCGGAGAAACAGAAGCTTGGAGGCGGAGCAGGCGGCGGCAAAAAGGCACCAAAAAAGAAGTAGAATCACGATGGTGAAGAAGCACAAAGGAACCCTGGCTGTGATCGAACAGATCTACCAGGATATACCGGCATTTTCCGACATATTCACCGAGGAGGGCTTCTACATGTTTGCCTTTTGCTTCGTGTGCGCCACCTTTCTGGTGGCCTTTATTCTCTCCCGTTTTATCACCATTAAGCCCGTTGACTTTTAAGCCAAAAGTTTGTCAAATTCTGCACACCACGTACATTAAAACAAAAATATATAAGCTTTAACATGTAACACTCGGCGTTGTCTTTTTGGGACGACTGTGCGAAAGGGCACCGTTCAACTTTGGTCCGTCAGCCTGTCGTTTTGGTGCTCGAAACCAGTTTTCGGGGCCCTGGCAAACCGGAAAATCATCTGCTCCTGCTGCGGCTGCTGATGTCAGCAGATGAGAGAGTTGCCTGCAAGGCAGAGCTTATAATCACAATGGGCGGGAGGAGTCGATGATAATTGGACCAGAGGAAGTCGACCAAATGTGCCAGAGATGTGCCATGCAAAGTGTATGTAGATGGGGTGGACCTAAAGTGATATATATTGGTTTCCTCAGACAGTAATTGGAATGAAATAATCTTAAATTGGCAATAGCTTGTAGGTGAGGTTGTTTTCTCTGTTCTTTAGATTCTTATCACCTTTGAAATGTTACCGCATTTATGATTAGATTATTATGGAACCCAATTTTGGGTATAAAAACGACCTAGGAAGGCAAAATCCCCTCCCAGGAGTTCAGGGAAAAGTGCAACAGGCAAGGAAAAGCTCCTCGACTTGCAAGACAGCTGTTTAGAGTTGGTTTTCCCGATTTTCTTTCCCCGAACTCCCACGCAGAAAAAGCAACATACCTGTGGGTGGAGAATAGCAGGAAGGCAGGGAAGAAGAAAAAAAAAACAAACAAAAAATTTAAGAAAATGCACTCGAAGCTTTGAGCTAAAGTTTTAAAATGGCGCGCGGCAAACGTGGATACAACATTTGCATATGTGTTGGTGGTCTGAGCATGTGTGTGTGTGTGTATCTGTATCTGTATTCGCGAAATCGATGAAATTGCTGCAACAAACAGCCGAAAATTGCACTCCAAGCCAAACAAACTGTTGAAGTATTTGCAACTGGCGATTTTTGGCGAAAGTTGAAAATTGAATGAAAAGCTGGTCCATAACAGTGGACACCCTCTCGTGTTAATATTAATCGAATTTAGAGGATACCAAGTTCAATGTCAGGAAAAGCTTTCTCCCATCCATATTGACTAGAATCCTTCCATAAACTTTCCCCACCCACCAGATGTTATGTATTTGAGAAGGTTACTTTACCGACAAGGATTGTTAAGGATTTTAATGAATTAAAATGCATATAAATTTAAAACAATTTTGAAAATATAGAAATGTTTAATATAGTGTCCTTTTTAAATAATGAATAATATAAAAAGTAAATAAATCATTTAATCACTTAAATATAACAACTACTACTTTTTTTACTTAAAAGTCCTTTTTTTAAATATTTTATGTTTTTTTTTCCCCCCAACTATATAGCAGGAACATCCTGACCCTTGGCAACCCTGCTCCTGACGTAATTCCCGTGGAGAAAGTTGCAATTGAAAGCTAAGGGATGTATTGTCTGTGCTTCGGTGACCTTTCTACCAAAACATAAACACAGACAGTCGGACACCGTGTGATGGTGGTGGTGATGAAATTTCCCACAGCATATGCTTGGGCGCCATATCTGTTTTGGCTTTTTTTCGCTCCTTTTTTTGAAGGATTTTCGCCAAAAAGGGGGGGTGGATGCCACCATTTTAGATGGGCAGCCAGGATTCGTGGGCGACCTCGAAGCGACACTGCAGCTGTTCTGGAACACTCGAGGCTGCTCCTCCGATGCTTCTTCTTGTGCAGCCGGCAAACCTCGAGGGCTCTCCCACCCAACCATGCACCCATTCTTCACCCTTTACCCCTAAGGGTATATCCCTCCCTACACCGTTGTTTACTTACCTTATCGCTGAAGTGCAGCTGACTTTATGGATTCTTTATCAGCTCCTATATCAGCGGCAAATCGAGCCTAGTTGTTCGTACAAGCTTATTTTGCGATTTTTTTGAGGGGCAATCATTAATACAGTGTTGGGTTTGCGTCTTCACTAAACCCTAGGCCGACAATTTCTGTTTTTTTAATTCAGTTTTTGTTGCTTTCAGCAGTAATTGTTATTGCACTTGTTTGATTACAGGTAATTTGTTGGAAAAAAACGACAATTAAAGGCGAAGGAAATCGAAATTGTCCAAAACGCAATTTCTTTCGTGGCTGGTGTTGTTGTTGGTGCTGCCAGATCGCCGCACACACACACACATACACATACACTGACAGCCTACAGCTCAGATATGGAAACAAAATTGCAAATTCCGTGAGCTTTTTGTTTATTTGTTATTTTGACAACACACAATTTTCGGCTGCTTCACTGTGGCTCTTATTTTATTTAAATTTTTTATATTTTTTAAGCTTCTTGGGCTCACGATGGGGCGGCGCATGTGTTGGTGTGGAAGTGAGTCAAAGTCAAAGGTTGTGTTTCCCACCTCTCTTTCTATCGCACTCTTCGGCTCTCGGCGCTCGGCGAATTGTTTTTGTTATTTTGTTTTTGGTTTTTTTGCAATTTTGTTATTGCCGCGGCTTTTAACTTTTATGCCAACAAACTTTGGAGGGAAAAGCTTTCCCCGAACAGTCAGTCATGCATTGGAAAAAAACATACAGACTGCCACAAAAAACAACACACAGCTATAGATGCGTATATAGAACCAACACACACACACACACACAAACTCACACACGCATCCGCCAAATACAAAACAACACAAGAATTGGCAAACCAAACGCCAAAATTATTACAATTACTGCTGAGATGCAGTGCCTTCGAGTCCTTGCTGAGAAAGAGATCGCCTGAGATCGTTATGGTTGGAGATAAAAGCCAACAAAAATGGCAAACGCGCGGGCAAAACACAACTTAAAGGCTGGCCGTTTTGGAATTGAATAAAATAAATATTGTTGCCGAGAGTTGCGAACGAAACTTGCTGAGAGAGTTTGCCAATTTGGAAATGTATGCGTGCCAGTGTTGTATCCGTGCGTGTTTGTGTATCTGTGTGAGTGCTGGCTTTTACATGTGGGTATCTGTGTGAGATGAGTCGAGAGAGCGGCGGCGCCGGAGAGCGCCCCCAAACACAGTGCCTACCAATCGTACACCACCACCACCGCCGTCCATACGTATATGCGATGGGAAAGTGAACAGAGCCGAGAGCTTTGGCGTTAGGGGAACACTGACACCCACACAACGACCTTGGAGAAAATATTACTGCCATTGCTTCCATAAATCAACCAGTTGGGGCTTAACGCTTCTACGATTCCCCGCCAATTTCACGAATCACGAAAGCTAAGGAAAAGTTTAATATTCGAGTTCAACTCAAAGGACTTTTTACATTCTTTGATATCTCTTGTGTTTTATGTAATTTTTTGTAAATGGTATTCTAAAACAAGAAAGGAAGGATAACTTCAAAAGGAGCCGAAGTTGATATACCCTTTCAGTTAGATATATCTGATATATATAGGATATAAATAGCAAATATGGGATATAGTTGGGAGATCCTTATGAAATATTATGATCGTTATAAGACCAATTTCTTTAAATACAAATTTTGGAAAAAAATCCAAGTTTTTATTTTTCAAAAGACAATTTAATGATATTTCCTATCTTACAATTACATGGAAGCTATAGGATATAGTCGGGCGATTCTTATGATAGTTTTTAAATCGGCTAAGTTGACCTGAAATAAAATAGATCATATAGAAAGTCCCAAATTTCTAACCTAAAAACTGCAAGTTATGGCCTTTCCGATCAATGAGTTATATGGCAGGATCCGAGTAATTTGTTAAACAAGGATAGTTTCAACCTTCTATTTCTACCTAAAATAACATCGAAGTTATGGTATCACCGATCGTTCAATTAAAATTCAGGTATAGGATATAGTCGACCAATATTGTCCTTTTCGATTTACATATATAATATGTGCTAAAGAATTAAAGATGTGAATAAAGTTTGGAGCCGATATCTTTAAAACTAAGACAGACAGACAAAAGGACATGCTTATATTGATTAAGAAGGTGATCGTGATCAGGAATATATATGCTTTATAGGCTCGGAGATGTATCCTACACTGCGTTTTACACTTTTGACAAAAATATAATATACCCTCTGCAAAGGTATAAAAATCAAGACCTTTTGATTTTGCATCATTACTTTTGAAGTTAAATTTTAACTTGGGTAATCATAAACCGACATAAACTACCAAACTTAACTTAAAATTAAAACAAAATAGGATTTAATGTTACGCATTTTATAATGCTAATTTGCCAATTTATTAAGAATCAAAAAACGTAAACTATTTTCCACCATAATCGGGGTGTTTATTGTTGTATCACCTGGAAAAGCTATTTTTGCTTCTCCTCTTGCTTATCGGCAGGATCGGTGTTCTCATCGCGGGCAACGGGGGCCTCAGCTTCGGCTTTCTTCTCACTGGATTCTGAAGTGGCCATGGTGGTTCCGGTGGGCAGACTCTTCTCCAGAGCACGCACAAAATCCTCCAGATTGCCGGAATAGGCGGCGGCCACGGCCTCGTTGGAGAGCTCGAACTGCTTGACCACTGGACCTAGCTGGGCAGATTGTAGGGCATTGGAGAACTGGGCCAGGGCCTGCTGGAACTGCGGGGAGGTGATGTGATCCTTGATCTGCTGCTTACGATCCTCATCGGCGTCCTCAGCTTCCGGCAGATGCACAATCAACGACTTGACGCGCTCCGGATCGGCAATGAGCGTGTTGATGGCTTCGGCGCCGGATAGTGCCGTGGATAGGTCGATGTTCAGAGAACGTCCTGCGCCATGTTCGGGGGAGAGATTGGATAAGTAGGCTTGGAATGGATTTGCATAGGCTCCGGTCGCTTCTGACGCCGTTGTGTTCGCTGTGGTTGTGTTCTTACCGGAGGCATCCGCATCTAGGGACGAGCCAGCACCGCCGGCGGCCTCAGCACCCTGTGAGTTGGCATTGCTGCGGCTACTGCCAGACTTGGATCCCCGAGATGGGGCAGACGGTGTACGGGGCACAGTCACATTCTCCGGAGTCTGCAAGGCTGAGGCGCCACCTCCAGACGACGAGGTATTGCGGGACGAGGGAGTCCGGGAGCTATAATTTAAAGTAAATTTATATTTTGGAGTGTGAAAAAGGAAAATTACGCCGAAAGCTTACTTCATTTGTCCCAGGAGGGAGCTAAGTCCTCCCATTTGACCCACACCGCCAAAGAGCTGCATCAGCTGCTGCTGGGACATGTTGTTGAGCATGTACTGCAGGTCGCCATCGTTGCTGCCGCCACCACCGCGCTGGTGAGCCGACGGCGGATTGTTGAGCAGCTCGTTGATACGCCGGCAGTGCTCGTCGTCCTTCTCGGTCTTCGGCTCCTGCATCCAAAAGAACATGCGGCGCGTCGAGGACTTGAACTTGAGCACAAAAACTCGTCCAGTTTTGCATTGATCAACACGCTTGTACTCAAAGTCATCGGGAAAGACAATCAGATCGTCCTCCACCTTGCCGGAGGTGCGGTCCTTCCAGCAGAAGTGCATCAGGCCGTCGTCGCTCTGAGTCATGTAGACCAGACCCTTGCGCGAATCCGGATGGACCATCTTGCCAACCATATTCATGCGTCCGGCGCGGAACTCCACCAGGTTGCTGCTGTTGCTGGAACTGCCCAGTCCACTTTGTCTGCCGAACATGATGCGGGAGCTTCGTGAGAGCTGCAAAGGATTAGCTTTTAGTACGGAGTAGTGGCGGGCTAATATGGGAGTATCTTTCCACGCATGAAGTAGACATTGTGGGCTCTTCATTTTCTAGGATATACTTACGGGATATATTATGCGTAAAATTTATAGGAGTTTTTTTGCCAACTTTTCCTGAAAATCGCCTGCTATTTGTGATGACGAGCAATTTTTATCTTCCTCTTCTGTCAATAGTGTGACCGCTCGTAATGAACAGGCAACTTGGTTTAGTATTTTAATACTATATCACTGATAAAGTATTTCTGGTTGTTATCAGAACCTTCTGGGATGTCCGCCTACGGCCACACAGCGAAGTTTCTTGGGAAACAATCTCGGTGATATTTTTATTGAACATCGAAAAGTCTAACAGAGCATAACTTAAATTGCGACTCAACAATTAGATCTGCTTGACTTGCACTTTTGAGCAACTGAGCCAGCATACAGTTTTATTATATAGTGCTAAGATCAGTGATTTTTCTGCATTTCCTGCTGCGCAGTTCTGAGTGGTAAGTGGAAGCCCCGATGCAGTTCCTAGAACGCAAAATAAATATTCCTGCCCTGCATTAACGAAAGTAAATGTTTATACTTGTCGATTGTTTATTCTAATTGCGTCATGCTTTTGTTTTTTTTTTAATTAATATTCAGCAAGAAGTTAGATTTATTTCAGCATTTCTACTCCGCGTCTTTGTTTAGTTATTTTTTTTATTGCTTAGGCGGCCATTTCTCTGTTGTTCTTTGTGACCCATTTTCGCGTTTTCTATTTTATCTCCAGCCATTTTATCACCTGCTAGTCCATATACGTATATATTTTCCCTAACACACATATAGGCATATAGTTAGATGAATCACCTTGAATTTCAAAACCCGTTTTCGCCCTCGAACTTGGCACAAATCGTTCGTATATCTACTATGTATTTCTGCAATCGCAGTAATAACAATCACATAATTTAAAAAATGCCCCTCACGTTTCAAAATGGGCGAACTAACATGGCAGACGCGACTCACCGAAGACGGAATCGAAAGAGGAATGGCCGATAAGATAACGCATCTGGCGATTTTGAAAACAAACAGCTAAAAAGAAATCACAAAGAGAGTACAATTAACGCCTTTCATTTAGTCATACATTAAAAATTAACAACTAAGCAGGGCTTTGCGGTAAAAAGTTTACTAAATATTCACTAGATAGATATATTTTATTTGTCATTTTGTCTTATTAATTGGGTGATTCCACTTTCCAGAAACCACAAATAGAATACTCACTAGATAGGCTTTAAAAATATGTTTTTAAATATTTTATTAATCATTCTATCTTAATAATTGGTTAATTCCAAAAACCACAAATAAAATACTCACTAGATAGGCTTTAAAATGTGTTTAAATATTTTATATTTTATTTGTCATTCTATCTTATTAATTGGGTGATTCCAATTTCCAGAAGCCACAAAAAGGATACTCACAAGATAGGGTTTAAATTTTAAAGTTTAAAACGATGATTTTAAATATTTTATATTTTATTTGTCATTATATCTTATTAATTGGGTGATTCCACTTTGCAGAAACCACAAAATGCGCACAGTATTCGTACTTCCCCTTCTGGCCCTGCTGGCGGTGGCCCAGGCCGTCTCCTTCGCCGATGTCGTCAAGGAGGAGTGGCAAACCTTCAAGGTGAGTGGTAGTCCCTGTTCCCGATTTGTCACCTAGGAAATCCGAATCCAACAACTGTTCTCGTTCTCCGGTGACAAGTGTAGCTGTAAGCGGTGATTAATCCATTATTTTTGGGCCTTTGTCTCGCGCAGACATTGTTTGCATAGTTGGGCTTTCGATGCATTCTTCCGTTTGTGACGCCGCCGATGTCGATTCCCTTCTCTGCTGCTGCTGCTGACTCACGAGTGAATGGACTGCGGATGCACCAGTAGGAGGCTTCCCGATAAGTCTAGGCTTCGGAGTCAGTCACATGCCGGCTCACATGACAGCCCGTCCGCGCTTAGAGTCGGTCCGTCCGTAAACATCGTTGTGTGGTCACCCACTCTGCCCATTTAGGGTCAGAATCCCTGATAAGAGGCTGCCTGCCGGCCAGTGCTGTGCAAGACTGGACTTGAGAACTTGAGACCAGCCAGCCGGTCAGTGATAAGCTTTGACTTGTACCACTTTTGCAATTGTTTCCTAATCGTCATGTGTTTAAAGCCGACTTTGGTTTATGCCCTAGTTTCTATTTTTTGCAATTCATCAATACTTTGGATTGCATTGTTCTTTGTGTTACAATTGTCTATATATTTCTTATCAGTGCTTCGAGAGTTGCCTGTTTTTGTTATTTGTTATAAAGTGGCGTGCCAAGCACCATTAGCCACGTATGGGGGCGTATAATTAGGGATTTTCGTGCAGATCTGTTTGATAAAACTCCCATACATGGGAGTTTTTTAATTTCCCCTGAAAAGGTTTATCTTGTTATTGGGTATTGAAGCTCTAGCAGTTTCAGAGCAAGAGAATAAACCCGCATTCCATGCTATATCATATCTATTATAAGGGATTCACATCCGCTTGAAATGAATAATTTCAAAAAATAAAATAATTATGACTGAACTTCAAATAGAGATAAAACACAATTTTATCCAAATATTCAAACCTTTTATATTTTTTTGTGCTATACATTATGATAAAGAATAATCAAATGTTCCTTATTGTTTTTAAAAAATTTTGTTTAAAAAACCCCAAGCTGAAAAACAAAAATTTCAAAAATGTACCAATCTAACGGTTTGTTTTTTACATACATTATTTTGACATGTAAAATACTTGTGTACTGCGGTCACACCAAAAGTGCTGCCCATAATGTAGAACCAAAAAAATGAACCCGCGCAATTCAAAACAATAAGTTGTTTACGTTCCGTTTCGAGTTCGTCTTGAGCAAGCGCGAAACTATAAATCTTAATCTCTTTGGAGAGTTCAAAGTGCCACAATCTGCGGTTGCATATTAGCAGCTGCAAATGTAGCTGTCAAGTTATTTCCCCCGCTGATAAGCGTTTATATCAATATAAATGCGTTTCCACCAGGCTCCCGCTTTCAACAAACAAACAAACGTACGATGTGGGAAAAATAGCAATAATAATAATAATAATACTAAACAAGGGGTAGGGGGTCGAGCATTTTAGAAGTGACGCGTGACGGATCACTTAGCAGCTTATCAAGTTGCCATTTGAATTTGGCGTATGAGTGCCGAAACCGCTCATTTCTGGTCACCGAGCTTTGTTTTTTTGTTTATTCAATTTCTTAGCAATTGAAAATCGCTCAAATACAAACAACAAGTGGCTGGGAAATATTCGCCTGACTTGCAAAAAAACCTGAGGATTTTTGATTTTTGATACCGCCTTCTCATGTTTGTGGATTTCTCCATTTTTTCTTGTTATGCTAACCGGTTAGGAATATTTGAATACATTGCCCGAAATCCTTATAAATCATTGGTCTTCAAAAAGAAAAAAACCGGTTAGTTTTAAACTGTTCCATAATGCGCACAATGCAAAAAAAAATAAAGAAAAAAAAAATAAACAGAATACTAAACAAGAAATATATAGAGTAGTACGCGCTTCCTCCAAATAGTTCGCCTACATAGGTTTCTCTCGGTACCGCCGGATCGTCGGAGAGATTCGGGTGAGTTCGGCTGAGCACCACCACCACCACCATTAGTACCAGCAGTACCAGCACCAACAGGCCACCACCAAAAGCGCGGTGTTATTTTTCTCTCAACGCTCAAGGCAGGCGGTCGGGTCGATACGCAAAAGTAAAAATATATACCGAGGGAGCGCCACATATCGCAGAGAAAAAAAGAAATAAAAGGAGCGCCCCCCTCCAGAACCCCGAAAGAAAAGCACACGCGTCATCCAAAAAAAACGTGCTACTAGTAGTAGTCCTTCCCCCCTCGAAGATATCCAACTGAAAGCGGGAAAATTACATAAAATTCAAAAAGGAGCATGGCCGATCCAAATAGCCTGAATGTGGCCGTGGATGTGGTGTGTCCCATCGCCATCGTTGTGGTCATGCTGTTCGTCAACGCCTTCATCTTGGTGTTCATCTTGAAGAAGCGGAAGGCGTACCAGAACCTTAAAGCTACCGAGGAGCAGCCCAGAACGTCCTATGCCGCCACCAGCACCCATGTGGTAGCCACTCCACAAGCGGAGACGGAGGACGACTGTGCCATCGAAATGGAACGGCTGTAGCAGGAGAGAAGGATAAGAAGTCAGCAGATATAAGTCCTAGATACTCAACCTCGTCCAAGCTCAAGCAGCAACGAATTTTCCTAACTGAAGATAACTAAACTATTACTAAACTGTTACTCAAAAGTAGCAAGATTTATTGCTCTCTGGTGGGGAAAAAGTCACGTCAAACTATAAAGTATATTTATACAAATTGTATACGTCGAGAGTGCCTAGACTGCACGTGCATTTAATAACTGTTTTTAAGCTGTTAATTATATATCACTATATTCATTTTCTATCAAAAATTATCGCCAAAATGTCAACAATAAAACGTGTGAAGTCTATCATGTTCCATCAAAAATGAGTCAGATTTTGTGGTAGAAAAATCAATAGGTCATTGGTGCAGACGGTTGCTTTCTAAAGGTTTCCCTCAATAGGGTCGGACATCGGACATCGGACATCATGATATGCTGCTATGCATGTCTTAAATTCGAATCAATTATGTCAATTATATGAGTGGACCCCCAGCATCCTCCCCTCGCCATCCGGTGGCCTGTTGGGGCGACAATTGTTGCTCTGTTCTGGGGAGCTGGTTCGTTAGTTCGTTCGGCTTTGGTGTCCAAAATAATTACATATTCATGTTTCTCACATGACTGACCAATATACGGGTTTATTGTTGGGTTTCAAATAGTTTATATATGTTTCTGTCCCATTTCTAGGAAACTCCAAGATTTCTCTTAACTCCTAACTCCCTGTCCAAGTTCTTGATTTATTTGAAAGAAAAATCCACCCCTGAATGGGATCAATGGATATCACCCAAGTCGCATACCTCGCCGGCCCTCCATTCTCTTTATAGCTATCATTTGTTTAGCGTTCGTGCTATTTCCGTACCAAGTCAATATGCGGGCCAAACAAACAACCCCAACGAATATTCCGGCATTGCATTCTAATCCGGGTCATAGATACAAAGATACTCTTACCTGTGATGGTGGCAACTACCTGGAAAACTATCAACGTTGCCTAATAGTTGTTGAAAAAAGTTTAACAATTTTATTGCCATGTTACGAGCTGTTTTATGGACCTTAGCTACCGTGACCAAGACTGCTTTTTGGTCAGGGAGAGAGAGAGAGAATAGCTCGTGCCAGGTTGAACATTTCGGTGATAAGGTTATCTCAGCACTAAGAACTTTTGATTGAGGTGTGATCGTAAATCTCTAGTTTACGTAAACGCTTCTAGAGATTTTCCAAAAAAATAATATGTTGATAGTGGAAATGCATTTGAATGCCAACTTCCCACTTGGTGGTGGTATCTAATCGAGGAAGCATGTACCATAGGTACTATAGATAAGAACAAATATAGATTACAGTCTGTGCATGGTAAAGAAGCAACCATTTTTTGTTGTCAACAGTTGGAACACCGCAAGAACTACCTGGATGAGACCGAGGAGCGCTTCCGCCTGAAGATCTTCAACGAGAACAAGCACAAGATCGCCAAGCACAACCAGCTATGGGCCTCCGGAAAGGTCAGCTACAAGTTGGCTGTCAACAAGTACGCCGACATGCTACACCACGAATTCCGCCAGCTAATGAACGGATTCAACTACACGCTCCACAAAGAGCTGCGGTAAGGAATCGATGATTCAATTTTTCTAAAAATAAACTCAAAACATCTTGTAATTTCGAAGAAAACGATCGTTTTCTCTGCTACATTCTTGATTTGTTGATTCTTTACTAATAATAATCCCATTACAGCGCCGCTGATGAATCCTTCAAGGGTGTGACCTTCATCTCCCCGGAGCATGTGACTCTGCCCAAGTCTGTGGACTGGCGTGACAAGGGCGCTGTGACTGGTGTCAAGGATCAGGGACACTGCGGCAGCTGCTGGGCCTTCTCCAGCACCGGTGCCCTTGAGGGACAGCACTACCGCAAGTCCGGCGTGTTGGTCTCCCTCTCCGAGCAGAACCTGGTCGATTGCTCCACCAAGTACGGCAACAACGGCTGCAACGGCGGTCTCATGGACAACGCTTTCCGGTACATCAAGGATAACGGCGGCATCGACACCGAGAAGTCCTATCCCTATGAGGCTCTTGACGATTCCTGCCACTTCAACAAGGGCACCATCGGAGCCACCGACCGCGGATTCGTTGACATTCCCCAGGGTAATGAGAAGAAGCTGGCCGAGGCTGTGGCCACCATTGGCCCTGTTTCCGTTGCCATCGATGCCTCCCACGAGTCCTTCCAGTTCTACTCGGAGGGTGTGTACGTTGAGCCTGCCTGCGATGCCCAGAACCTGGACCATGGTGTGCTGGTTGTTGGCTTTGGCACCGACGAGTCCGGCCAGGATTACTGGCTGGTGAAGAACTCCTGGGGCACCACCTGGGGTGACAAGGGCTTCATCAAAATGCTGCGCAACAAGGACAACCAGTGCGGTATCGCCAGCGCCTCCAGCTATCCCCTGGTCTAGTCCAGAACTGATTTCTGATGTATTTTAGCCACATAGCCTCCAAAAGATACAAACAAAAAGCAAACACGCATCTCAAATGAAACTTTAATAATTTAGCCAACTATTATTTTATCCCTTGATTCCGTACATTCATTTATATCTCTGCCATCACATACAATATTAAGAAAAGAACTGTGTTGATGTTTGTAGAAAAATAAATAAAAAAATAAAATTAATTTTGTTACTTTTAATTTTATGGAGTGGTAGGATTGAGGATTGATGAAAATTGGCAACAATATAAGCTTGGTTTTGGTCCGTTAATGAGTATCCTGGGTATTGAAGGTATAAGTGCAGATATTGCTGATGATCGTATATAATATAGCAAACATATTAAACTCGCATTTGTCATATTATCCTCCTTTTCGCATATTTTTAAACATTTTTCGAAAGAAACCTCAAAACAAGTAGTTTTTCAAGCAGTGTTTTAGCAAATACACAAACCTATACAAAATACCAACTTAAAAATATACCAACTGTTTCCGTTGGTATTATTTGAAATTGAGAACCTTAGCACACTTCTTGGATTGCTTAACAGCTGTTTTGTGTTATAATATGAAAAAAATATTATTTTAGTCGAGCCATCAGTTAAAATGCTATTGACACTTCGCGTCCCGGGGACGAGGCATTGCCTTCCTGCGTGCGCCAACGGTTTTCGCTTCCTGGCCAGCAGTGCAGCTGCTGAGAAGTCGGAGAAGGTGCCCCCATCCCCCGCGCAATCGCAGCTGGAGGTCAATGGGAGCACGTACGCCACCGATGGCTGGACTAATGTCACGCCCAAAATCCTATCCTACCTAGGAGCCAACAAACACCTGCAAAAGGATCACCCCTTGTCCATCATCCGCCAGCGCATTGTTAACTATTTTTACGGAGCATATCGCAACCAGCGCGGGAATCCCCTGTTCTCCGTCTATGACCAACTGAATCCAGTGGTTACCGTGCAGCAGAACTTTGACAACCTTCTAATTCCCGCGGACCATGTCAGTCGCCAGAAGTCAGACTGCTACTATGTCAACCAGCAACATTTGCTGCGCGCCCACACCACTGCCCATCAAGTGGAGCTGATCTCCGGTGGACTGGACAACTTTCTGGTGGTGGGCGAGGTCTATCGCCGCGACGAGATCGATAGCACCCACTATCCCGTATTCCACCAGGCCGACGCCGTTCGACTGGTGACTAAAGACAAACTCTTTGAGCGTAATCCCGGTCTGGAACTGTTTGAGGAAACGTGGTCGGGTCAGCTGGCTGATCCCAAGCTCATCCTGCCATCCTCCAAGTTTATGGACCAGACCAAGCAACCGTGCCATACGCTAGAGGCTGTTAAACTCATGGAGCACGAGATGAAGCACGTTCTGGTGGGCCTGACAAAGGATCTCTTTGGTCCACGCATCAAGTACCGCTGGGTGGACACATACTTCCCCTTCACACAACCATCGTGGGAGCTGGAGATCTACTTCAAGGACAACTGGCTGGAGGTTCTGGGCTGCGGCATTATGCGGCACGAGATTCTTCAGAAGGCCGGTGTCCATCAGTCGATTGGATACGCTTTTGGCGTGGGGCTGGAGCGTCTGGCAATGGTTTTGTTCGATATTCCTGACATCCGACTGTTTTGGTCCAACGACAGCGGCTTCCTGTCCCAGTTTAGCGAAAAGGACCTGCACAATCTGCCAAAGTACAAACCCATTTCCCACTATCCGCAGTGCACGAACGACCTGTCTTTCTGGCTGCCGGAGAACGTGGAAGTGGATGTCGGATTCTCGCCCAATGACTTTTACGACCTGGTACGCTCGCTCGCCGGGGATATGGTGGAGCAGGTGAGTTAGTGTGTTCTACAATCTGTTATTTATTTTAAAAATGTTCCATATACCATTACAGATCAGCCTGGTGGACAAGTTCAAGCACCCGAAGACGGGCCGGACCAGCTTGTGCTTCCGCATCGTTTACCGGCACATGGAGCGCACTCTCACCCAGGCGGAGGTCAACGAAATCCACAAGCACATCGCCAGTGCCAGTGTGGATAGTTTTAATGTGCAAATACGTTAGTCCCAATTGTTCCAATTTTAAAAACCAAAAAACCAGTAAATTAGCCATCTTTGTCAGGAAGTTTATATTGTCTTGAAGCATTTCACATTCTGTTCCACCCACTCGTTGGCGCTCTTGAACAGCTTTGGGTTGTCCACGAACTCCTGCTGGGGCTGGCTGGCTGTTTTCCCGCCGCTCCTCACAAATCCCGCCTCACCCTCTTTGAGTATTCCGACGGAGGCCATTTCGTGCATATTTACGGATTTGTTTTCCCGGAAACTCTTAATGCTTAAGTGGTCTAGAAGTGTGCTTAAGTCCTCCGGCTTGGGCGGGCATTCCAAGAACTCAGCAATACGATGAACTGCTCCTGGCAGATCCACCAGCATGTCTTCGTAGCGCAGGAAGAGCACATTGGGCAGGTGGGCATGTTCGCGAGCCTCCTTCACGTGACTGTAGTACGGCAGCCAAGGATCTAAAGGATGAGGAAGAGGGATTCTTTTTAGAGATTCTATTGGTTTGGTGTTCTTACTTAATCCCTGCTGGAAATAGCGCCAGTAGCGCTCGAAGTCTCCCACATAGCCCTGGGTGCGGAAGAGTCTGTTCAGGTGGTAATAGGAAACAGCCACATCCTTGGGATCGCGAACAACATAAATTATCTGAAATTCAACAAAAAAGATTATAAATATTTGGGTTTATATTTATATTTTAAAAAGTACCTTGCACTTGTTTTCCAAAACACTGGGAGGAAGTAGGGAAAATGGAAAATGAGTTTTTATAAAACGTCTTTGAGCTCGAGGAATTTCACTTAAAACCTCATAACCAGGCCGGGAAATCTTTTCAATGAACTCCAAAGCCCCTGTCGAGTTCTTGTTCAGCTCCTGCAACTCCTCCTTGATCTTGGGATGCATAAATACAGGAAATCTATAAGTTATTTTATAAAGTATTTAAATATTTATATTATTTTTTTGATATTAGACTCACTCAAAGAATGGAAATCGTTCAGTTAGCGGTCTATTTTGCGCCTCCTCGAAGTCCAGTTTGTTGGCCAACAACCAGATCAGCTCCTGTGTCCAAGTGGTGCCTGATCTGGGCACTGTTGCTATCCAAACATCATCTGGACGAGCCTCAAAATTATAATATCGCTCAGCCTCATCCTTGAATTTGTGCGGGAAGAAGTAGCCCTCGGGTCCAACCTGGACGAAGCCAGTTTTTTCACCTGGAGAGTTAGGATAAGCTTTGTAGATACTCTTTTTAGGAATGATGATTTCTAAACCAACCGTGGAAATAATCCATCAGTTCCGCGTTGGTGGACGCCTCCACATCGCGAATTTCGTGGGGAAATTGAAGAGGCGACTTTTCCATTGCTTGCACGACCAGTTGCCAGAGTTGACTGTGGATTTTGGCGACGTGAAAACGTCTTGACCCCGCTTTCGGGCCGCAGAGAAAGTGGTATTTACTGGCTGGGCTAGTCAGCCATTCCCTCTACTGCTTGGCTAAGCGCAATTTGAATATAACTTTGGACTTGCTGCCTTAATTTTATGTACTGGTTGGGCCACTTATGTAAGAGCACTGCCCCGCACTTATAGAAGTTGTAGCGGCCAAGGTTTCTGACTTGTTGTTTTTCGCCCTTTAGAGAGGGTGTGTCTGGGTGTGAGGGGGGCTATAAATAAAATGGAATATTATTGTAAAGCTTCTCTATTGGAATCTTACAAATTGATATTCTTCTCTTTCTTGAATAAAAGCTTTTTCTAGTTTTATTATTACAAAAATAAGATTGACCTTCTGAAAGTTTATTTTTATTATACCCGGTACTTGTAATACCTTACTGCTAAAGGTACTGAGATACAGGATGAAGTATACAATAAAGTAAGGATCCGACCCTTCTTGAGGAACCCTTCTTCAGTTACTATACTGAGGTCTGACTGAAGTACTATTTATTATACCCAGTACTCGTAGTGCCTTACTGGTACCGGTACTGATATACAAGAAAGATAAGACAGATAAAGTAGTCTATAAAGTACAGGATCCTTCTCTTCTTAATCAGGATCAACAGCGGAGTATATATATTTTATATATTATATATATTTAGCGCTATATCTATTAAGCTAGTTTAGTTTTGTAAACTTTTCTATCTTTTATAATAATAATAATAATAATATTATATATTATATAGTCTTTTACGTTTGCCTGTGCACCTGACTGAGGTACTTTAAAAGATAGACCCTATAACACCCCCAGTTTAACAGAATAGTAGATACTTGTAGAAAGGTTAGTTAAATTGTTAATATCCTTTATAGGAGGAAGGGAGTGGTGTGGAAGATCGGGTATTATAATAATCGAGAAACTCCACTTTGTAATTTTTTTAATCTGTCTTAAAAATATTCAAGCAAGGCACTTAAATATAAAAATAAAAGTCTAAGATGCTTTGAACTTAAAAATAACACTACATCTTACGATAATGGTACCGGTACTGAGATAAAAGATAAACTATTCCATGAAGTACAGGATCAGACCCTTCTTGATCAGGTACTATACTGAGGTCTGGCTGAAATACTATAATAGATACACCCTTTTTAACTTAACTTTAACTTTATTATTATAATAATTGAGGAACTCCACTTTTAAATCTTTTTAAGATATTTTTAAGAGCTTCAAGATCTAAGCGCTACTGTCTCATAAATTTTCCAACAAGGCTAAGGGTTTCCTAAAAATAAGTCTAATAATTAAAGTCTAATAATAGTTAAACTAAATAGTCTCTAAAAATAAGTCTCAAGACAGGTTGAACTTAAAAATAAGACTATCTTTTAGAATCGATGGAAATGAATGCAATATAATAATTATAATCCACAGCACCAGTACAAGTCTTTAAACACTTATAATTTGAAATATTATCCTCCTCCTCCGGGATAACAATTGATTTTGGGTTGAAGCCTTGAGAAGCTTCTCTAGCTATTACTCATTTAAGTCGACGTCGTCGAAGAGACTCATCAGCTCCTGCTCCTTGCGCCTGATTCTCTCCTGGATGTTGGTCACCGATTCGGATTTGGGAATCTCCCTCGAGAAGAAGTCATCCATGGACTTGAAGACGTTCTGGTACTGATTGTCGTAGGTGGAATATGTAATCGGTGGTGGCTTCTTGGGTGCCCGCTTGGTGACGGCATTCCGCTCGGAGTACTCCTTCAGCTCGTCCAAGTGCAGCTCCTCGTCCTGCTCGTGAGGTGCAAACCTCCGCACCGACTGCCGATCAATCTTGGCCTTCGTCTCGCGCCGCTCGCGTTCTATCTGCTCCAACAGTCGCCTCGAGGGAGTCACCATCTTGACGCTGCCGGTGAGAAGCTCGTGGTCTAGGATCTCGGCCTCGTTGGTTTGTACTCCCATCTCGAGCATTTCCTGGGCTGGCTCTTCGTTGTCCTCGCCCTCCCCCTCTCTCAGCATGGCCTCGTAGTCATCCAAGGATTTGGGTTCTTCGGCCACAGCCAGTTTCTCCTTGCGCAGATTGGAGGTGTGGGTGCTGCCACCCGCCGGCCTGGAGGGCCACAACCGTTCCCGGGCAGCCTGCTTGGCCGCAGCGGACATCACCCGACGTTTGGGTGGCTTTGCCGGGACATTTTCGTTGCTCTTGCCCCTGGAGAATGGGATTCGTGAAAGGATTCATGAATGGAAAGCGAAATGATAACCATACCCGGCAATGGTTCGTTCCAGCTGGGCATTGGGATGAGTTCCTCGTTGCTGGCGATTGTTGGTGGCCCTCAGCGATGAGGCTATGGTGGGCTGGGCCAGTCGGTGGATGGCGTTACCCTTACCTCCGGCACCGGCGCTGCTATTGCCGCCAAGACGGCGGCCTGTCTGCTTCCAAGCCGAGCCCGCACCGTCGACGGATCCTCCATCGCCCCCTCCGCCGTGAACAGTTTTGCGTGTTCCCGTCGTGTGCGTCGATAGAGGCGCCGTTAACTTGGAACGCAATGTGACCCCGGTGGCGGTGGCGTTGGAGATGGCCCGATTTCCGTTGGGAGCGGCATTGGCCCGATTGGGTCCCACGCCTCCTCGTCCGGTAGTCCTGCCGGTCGCCTGCATTGGGCACGCGGGTATAGCAACGGTTATATTAAGGCGAACTATATTGCCGAAACTGTATTGGTTTTTGAAATCAAAATGGTTGTTGTTTCTTATTTGATGGAATATATACAGTAATTTATACGAAATTTACTCAAAATTGGTTTTGTTTTGCTATTTGACTGGCTGGGAGCAGTAACGAAAAATATGTGTGCCTGGATTCGAATCGAGTGTTCTATCCCCGATAGAGGGATTGTTTCGACTTTCAACCGACCTACTACGAAATGAAAGTCTAGAATGAAAGAAACTTCTTTGATTTTTAATATAATATTGTCTTTTTATTTGAATCATTATGTTATTTATATTTTTTTTCGATAATAAACTGAACAAAGAGGTGCTTATTGCTTCCCATATCGCATCTTAAACTAAATAGAACATGGAGTATACTCTCAAAGCGTATATTTTTGGATGATTATTCTCTTACATGGATATGGAACAGTTGCAGAACTCTAATATACATGTTTTTTTTTTTGGGGAAATTGATCCTTTCTGAAGCTGATTCCCCTGGCATATTTATACATACTCTCTGAAACATCCAAAGACAAATCTAAACATATAACGACTGAAATCGCTTAAGGTTTACGATTTTCGTTATGAAAGTTAGTCCACTTGTACATATATAGGATAGGAGGACTAGCTTTCATAACATTAATCAGAAACCCTGGGCAATAGCAACTGAAATGTGTTCACTTTGAGATGTCCATGTCTATGCTCAAATCAATTACATTCGCAACTGACCGCCCAAGCGGGAGCTGCCGGCCAGGAGCCACACACATGGGTGTGGGTCCTCTGGTCCCGGCAGCTCCTATTCACGTGGACGCGCATCAAATGCGAATCTATTTGGTAAGGTGTTTTGCTGATTGGCGCATGGATGATCGCAGATCGCACAAATGCCAACAGCAAAGTCAAAAAAAGGACGTTACAGCCACTTGTTATGCCAAGCAGCTGCAACGTCCTCATAGATTGGAGATACGTCTCCGCGGAAGCCAAAATTATGAAATGACACACGTCGACTTCTTCTCCTTGGGTGGCGGCGTTGCTGGCCGCGGACTAAACGATGACGGCCTGCCAAAGTTATTCCAGCTGCCGTGATTCTCATAGAACGGCGGTGGACGTCGGTACTCCTCTGGCAAGGGTCTCGAATTCTCAAACCTCGAAGTGCCGGTGGGTACATAACTGTATGCCGTCGGCCTGGTAGCCTGGTAGCTACTGGACTCGTGCACTTCGCGGGCGAAAGGCACTCCATTCCCGTATCGGGCATTTTCCCGTCTGAACGATGAGGCATTCATCTCCGACGTATGCCTTAGAGTTGGATTATCGGCTGGCCGTGGAAGAGTACGGGGCACTGCCACTGGAACTGGACGTGATGGTGCAAGTGGAGCAGTGGCACGTGTAGTAACACTCACAGGTGCAGCCGTTACAGGATTAACCCGAGGCGCTGGAGTCGCCACAGATGGGGTAACTAATGCTACACGCTTCGGTGGCGCTACCGGTGTTGGTGCCACCTTCGGCATATGCTCCACCTTAAGATCCTTCATTTGCTTCGTTATCGAACGAACGGACTGGGAACCGTCGTCCAAGCACTTAGGCACCTTTGGCAGCTCGTCGAAGAACTTTTCCATCTCCGATTTCTCGTTCACCTTAACCTCCTTGCCCAGTTTAAGCAACTCTTCTTTGTTGTAGAAGAACCTGACCGCCTGGGCGGGATTCTTCTGAACGCCAGCTGAATTAAAAGATAAAGATAAAATGCTATCAATTAAGGACTCGTTTTGGGGCGGAACCCGCCAGAGAAACAACTCATCGGTGTCCGTACGGTACAAATTTTGGGAGTGCCGATTTATTTTTCAAATTCAGCAGCGGGTTGTTGTGGATTTTGAATTTTGGACTTGGTTCAAATCAATTTTTTTTGTCTGCAGACGATTATTGTTTCTCTGGAGGATTTGATTGGATCAATGGGTTTATTACTTCGTTTTAGGGTTTGCACCAAGCCGGTAGATGGCTGTTCCGCGACAGCACCTCGAACGCCGCCAGTCGTAGCTTTCGGAGGACTCTGCCCACACTGCCCGTTCTGCTTGCCGTTATTGTTCTCCTCACGGTAGTATGGAACTCCCACCAGTGTTTTCCGGTCACGGCACAACTCAATGATGCGCCGGAAGTCGTTGTTTTGGCTCAGGGTTCGGGGGTTGCCGATCAGAATGAGCAAGGACATCGGACGAGACAGCAAAACATTAAGGCGCTGGGTAGGATTAGTTCGAAAAAATTAATTAGAAGAGTATAGGAATAAGAACTGCTAATGAGATAACTTCTTTAAATGGTATACTTGTGTAGAATCCCAACTCACCCGTTCATTGTCCAGGAAGCCCAGCTTGGGTGTAAAGGATCGCACAAAAGATACGATGATAACCTGCTTCTCCTTGCCCTGGAACAGTTCAACCGAGCCGCAGTCTATCTGGGACCAACTGCGCATATTCAGCTGCTCCTGGATGCGCTGGTACTGGTTCTTGTACGGCGAGATGATTCCTATATCCGTTTGTGCTATCTTCTCCCCGTTCAGGCCAAAGTACATCAGATCCTTGACGTAGTCCATGACAGCATCGATCTCCTTGTTGTTGCACAAACTGTTTTGGAGAGTAATGCAATTATTGGTTATTCTAACTCCTCGATAAGTAACTCCTTACCTTACGGAGCTCTTCGTGTTCATCACGGTACCAAAGACCGAATGGAACATGATGGGAAAGTCCGGATTGGGCATGTGGAACCAGTTCCTGAATTTGCAAACACTATCTGCAATTGGAAAACATACATGTATGGCCATTTTTGAATTTCAAAAGAAAACCCTTACCCATTGGCGCCTTGGCCTTGAGCTTTCCACCGTAGTAGAGATCACTGTAGAGGGCGACGATCTCTGGATGGGATCGGAAGTTGCGGATAAGCCGTGTCTGCACGGCTTCGTTGTAGCTGCCGTCATCTTTCACCTGGTAGCAGTTCCTCTGGAGCAGGCGTTCGAATAGCGACAACGACAGACCCCATTGACTGGCGCGCTGCGACTGCAGCACCGGTCCCAGCTGCTTGTGGTCCCCGGAGAGGATCAGGTTGGTCGTGGGCGATATGGTGCAGGTGATGCCCATGAGGGCTTCCGCCTCCGTACTGGCCGCCGCCTCGTCAACGAACACGTGCGAGAACACATTGCCTTTCGCGAACCCACCGGTCGACAGCTTTCCCGCCAAGCTGAGCGTGCACACCACGATTCGGTACTGGTGCACAGCCTGCACGGCCGGATAAAAGTGCAGGGAGTACATATTGGAGTACTCCAGCAGCATGTCGTCTATGTTGTCAATACGCCGATCGCAGCTAGCGGCAAAGATGCGCGTGAGCGGGCGCGGGTGGCTCTCCGGAGCCTTGGCTATTGCCCGGAGCAGCCGCAGAGCTACTTCATCGCAAGCGGTATTGGAACCAGCCAGCACCAGGATATGTGTTTCCGGGCGTCTCACATACAGCTGATAGATTGCCTCGCAGATAGTGGCCGTCTTTCCGGTTCCGGGTGGTCCGACAATAATGTAGGGAGCTGGCAGTTTCTTCGACAGTGCTACTTGCCGCACCGCCTGCAATTGTTCCGGATTGCTGCCAATCAGCCGATTGTTCAGCTCCAAGATCCCAACTGGCTTCGATTGGGGGGGAAGCTCGCCCGGAAACAGAATCCGCTGCACATCGGTGCTGTTGGTGAGAGCTAGCTGCTGGAGAGCTCGGTACTGGTAGCGCATTACCGCCCGTACTGGACGAAATATCAACGTATAGGTGGTGTTATCCGGCAGCTGGCGCTCGCAAGTAATGTTCACACGCTGCGTAGAGACGCCCAGGATGCGGGCAAAGTAGACGCGAGGCTGCTTGTCCAGCTGACCGAACTGACCGTCGACTTTGCGAGCCCACTGAATGATGGAGTCGAAGTCCTTGAGGGCCAGCTCCATAACCAGATTGTTGCTCTCCAGCATCTGACGCACTCCCCCAGCGGTGCCTTGGGTGACGCGCTCGTTGATGATCAGAACATCGTCTCCGGGCGACAGCACATCCTCGACACTCATGCTGTTGCTGTCCAATTGCATCTTCACCGAGAGTTCCCGGCCGAACTGGTGCAGCTCCATCTTGGTCTGCTTGAGTCCGAGATAGTGCTGCAGCCGTTCGATATCCTCTACCTGGAGCAGAGTGCGTAGCGTTCCGCCCAGGTTCTCTTGGGTGAGCTCCTTGCCGAGCTCGCAATAGTTCCGATAATGCTTGTCATAGTCCGCCAGCCGGACCTGGGCATCCTCGTGCTTCAGTGCCCGGAAAACTTGCGTTGGCGGATTGGCCGGGGCCAGACCCTGACTCTTGAAGGTCTCGTTGTTCGACAAGCGATAGGGATTCACATTGAAGCTGGCCTTGGGCAGGGCCTCCGTCCTCATGAAGTGATGCTGCTCCACATAGCGCTTGCCACCGCTGGTGAATCCGATAACGATGGGCATTTCCCGGAGAATCATGAAAACGTGCGAGTCCACGAAGAAGACCAGTTCTCCGCTCTCAGAGACCTCCAGTGGCATACGAGCATTGTACACATAGTAGAACTGGCGTAACTGCACAATGATGAACTTGTCCACTACCAAGTCCTTGTGGTTGGTCTTCATCGTGAATCCAAAGTAGTGGCTGTTGACGCATGTTTGGTATGAGAGCGTCACCATGGGGCAGTTGCTACCAAGAGAGGAGAAATATAATCAGACGTGTCCCTAACTAATTAGAGGCATAAAACTTACAGTTTCTCCATTTTCTTTAGAGACTTGAAATCTGACTCATCTCCATGGTACTCCACATGCTCCTCATACTTCTCAATTGTCTCGAAGTTCACCTGGCAAATGTAACAGCCAAAGGAGTTCAGCTCGAAATCCCCCACTGGCTTCTGAACCTGTGTCTTCTGATACTTCAATGGCATGGCCACAGAGTTCTTATCAAGAACATATTCTAGAATAAATCCAAAGTACATTATAACATTATGATGTCAGGTAAGTGCTTGAGAACCACCTTCGATTATGGGTTTATTTCCTTCCGAAACAGCACCTGGAACTGAGGGGATGACCGACGATTCGCGATGCTTCTCATCGATCGCATTGAACTTCTCCTTACGGAACTCCATCAAGGCAAAGTTCTTGATGCGATAGTTAGGGTTCCCCCGCGGCGTATTGATCAAAAAGTTTGTCCGATGCAACAAAGATCCAATCTGTGATGATCCAAGAAAATAATCATTTGTTTATATTATCAATGGCTCTATTATCGCATCCGTTCGAGCAATATCAGAGTGTGTGGTCAACAACCTGACACGATGGAATTCGATAATGGTGCAGGCCATTGTTTTAATTGCGAAAAAAAAAATGAATAGGGGGAATCACATGATTCGTTTGTTTTAATTGTCATCTGCATCACATGCAAGGCTTGTCTTTTTTTTGTTTTATTTTAGATACACTGATGAGTATAATCCGGAATTTCCAAGATTAAAGGGGATAATGGGAATCACCTACCACTAACAGATGTTACTCTTCCACGACTAGAGCTTAACAACCAGGTGGTGATAATGGTTTGGGTTTTGGGATTTTTTGTAAAGTAATTAATAATAATTAATTACAAGGTACCTTAGTAATTTTTTTATTAAAGCAGTGAACTAATTTTTATTGCCATAAGTGGTGATAAGAATTGTTGTATTTCGATGACGCGAGCTTCTCAGAATTATCAATAAAATATAAGTTTGAAGTAATTATTCTTTGTTTTTATAATAAAAGATAGAAATAAATTATTTACTTTAATTTTTGGTTTATGCAAAACCCCAAAATCCCCCAAAAAGTAACCTAAACACTGCCTACAAACATTCAGAGATATGACTCATTAGCAATTGACGAACCAGACGTAACTTAGTCGTCGTCTAAATGGCAAAAATACAAAAAAAATTTGCAATACCGGCAAGCGGATTTGACTGTATTAGTGAGCTTTTGTTGATAATTTGTGGCGTCAACTGTTTGAAGCTCTCGCAACAAAAAAAAATAACAAAGGAAATCCACGTATTCTAGTCTCTTATCACCAGCTAAGAGGAAGCGGATTGAACGAAAGGGAGCTGACAGCAATGATACTCACATTCCAGGCTCCGTGGACGGAGAGCTTCAGGCGGACTTCTCCACCGTTTGGCAAGGAGGCCAGAAATAGGTTGAACATCTGACGAATCTTCTCCTTCTCCACATACCACTCCTTGCGGGCAGTGATCACCTGCTGATCGGCCATGTTCATCAGAAAGACTCCAATTAGCTCGCGCTCTGTCCGGAGATTAAGATGGAATTCAGTCTCAAATGGATGCACTTTTATGGATGAATATAACTCACCCCAGGGCACTGGCGGCTTGCGAATATTTCCATTGGCGAATGGACTGTTTTGTGGAGTCGTCTTCCCCACCAGCCCATTTGCTGGCGGCGTCAAGATAGTGTCCGGCAGATTCGTGGTGGTCTTCTGGGCAGCAGCCGCCTTCTTTTTTTGATTTTTGTTCTTCGTCATTTTGGTTCAATGGTCTTTTGAGTTACTCTATATTTTTTTTAGTTTTCTTGTTTTTAGCGATTTATTGCACTTTCACAAAGGTAAGGTTCGATATTGTTAGGCGAAAGAGGTTCGAGTTTCTAGAAGGTTTCAATAGTAATTAAATATTAGTTGTTTAACGTGAACACAAAGGCACAAATACACACAAGACGCTAGTGTAAAAAATTATCGGTAAATTATATATATATATAGTACTGGGTACGGAATCAACTGCTCGCGACGACGGTTGGTCAAGCAATAAAGAGAACGATTTTATTTTAGGATTTCGCCTGCATTTGACTGTATAGACAAGACTTCGGGTGCGCTGAGATTTCAAAAACGACCGAGTAAGTAAATCCCCCTCGGAATTTCCAAGGTATTTATCCAGAGATCTGGATGCACGATCTAATCTATAATTCGCAAGCGTTTCTCTCCCGGATAATGGATAAAAAAACAGACGAAAAACCAAGTAGACTTGGAAACTGGAACCTGGGGTGGCCTAAGAGATCCTTTCCTATAAAGCCCATGAGGATTAGGGCTAAAAGGGTTTCCATTAAACGAGAATGCATAGAAAATTCACTATTCCAAGAAAAGACAAAAATAGGCTGCAGCTTCTTGGCTTCGGCTGCTATTAAGTTAAAGATCGGCGAACCCCAGCCTCCATACTTACATACGTATAACTACAAATTTACGTGTTTTTTTTAATGGGTTAAGCTTAGTCGCTGGGGCGCGTTTTAATATGCCTAACCTTTTCAAAAGTTATTTTTTCCTGTGTGTGTGCGTGTGTTTTTGTATTGAAATTTTTGTGGCGTGTAACACTTTTTATAAAATTGAACTATGTTTAACGAATGTCTGACTTTAAATTCGTGGAAAGTACCGAAATTAAACTTCGATTGAGTTTGTTCAGTGTTACCAGGTGTTACTAGGAATGATCTTGAGTCTGTCACCCTCGCATTGACTCAAGATCAGTATTAAAAAAAAATATTCACACGATTTATTTTCTAATTTAAAATGTAACAGTTTTTATTTTTCCATAATTTTTATGAAAAAAGGAAGTTACATTTAAAATGAAAGGCAAGGTAACAAATAAATCCCTCCTATTATTTTTTTAAACAACAATTATTTTAGATAGAACTTATATATTTACGAAAAGTTAAACCTAATTATAAATAAATGTACATATTATTTCTTTGCCAGCTTAAGCTTCTCGGACCCGAAGATGACTCCAGTATCGCCCAGTTTACGCTTCATGGCAAACGGATTAACAGAATTCAAAGGAGTCCGTTGTTCGCCCGTCTTTCCAGAAAGAGGCTCTGGCTCCGACTCCCCAAAAATGTTCTCCTGCGTGTCTAGGGGCGAGTTCGGTATATCCGGAGTCGAAGGACGAGACGCTGCAGATGCTGCCTTGAACATATTTGGAGAGTTGCTAAAGCGTTTAAGGGCCCCCCGTTTGGCGGAGCTCAGCTCAATAGCTTTGGGTTTTGGTCCGCTGGTCTGGGTTGCTGAGGTGGGCGTCATGGGCAGGACAATAGTGGCTGCAATTCCACTGGCTCCCAGCAATGTCTGCTGCTTGCGCGCCTCCTGGATGGCCTCCAACTGCGGCAGCAGCTCGCAAAGTCGGTCGGAGAGATGGATCCGACCCCGCTTGGTTGCGTACTTCACCGCCAATTGGAGTAGCTCGGTGCAGGCAATCGATTCTATTAGCTCCCTGGCTCGTGTCTCGCACTCGCCGCTGCAGGCCAAGGCAAAAAGTTTAATAGCCGTCTCCTTTTGGATCTTCTCTGCGCCGTCAACTTGCATCAGGCTTGATCGAAGCAGGGCATCCTCCAGCTCCGACTTCTCCACTTCGATGTCGCACAGCGGGATCTGCATGCGTAGCTCATGGAGCATGGGTTTGGGATTGGTCATGGGGTACGAGGTGCCACGGCAAAGCACAGCCTGTATGATTTGTCGACGTTCCGAAACAGCCACCACGAAATAGTTGTTCGACACGCTGGAGCTCTGCTTCATGGTGTCGCAGATGGGGAACCAGGCGTTGCTACTCTTTCTGTAAAGTTGAACCAAGCCCATGTTATCCGCAAAACTAGGGGATCCCGTGTCACTGAAGCCAAGCCAAGACAGATGGCGACCGGGAGTGAGCGCCACTGGCAGATGCTCTAGCCGCAGGTTGAGTCCGTTTATGGTGACCAACATAGCGGCAAGATGTTGTTGCGTCTGGCTGGGGTGTGAGCTGTGATAGACCAGCATCAGGCAGTGCTCATGTCCAGCGAGAGCCACCACCGGTCCCGGAATGCTGAGAACCTCACGCTGGGTACCCATCACACTGAAAATCCGGAGGAAGCTGGAGCTGGTGGCTACAGCAACCAAGTGGCTGGTGGCCACTATAGCCTCCACACTCTCGCAATCTGGCAAGCTGAGCGACCACTCTTTGTTTCCGGCGGCTGCAAGGGCGATTACCACCAGCTTGCTGGACTCATTAGAAGCTAGGGCTAGGGCTCCACTGCTCAGGCTGGCCAAATTATGCTGATTGTAGTTGCTGATGTGCAAGGCATGGTGGAGGCTGGCATCGTGAAACTCCACGTCGATGGAGCCATCTCCCGAGGGTTCCACATGTCCCGTGACAATGCCCACATCATTCCAGGCCATGTAGCGGTGCTCCAGGTCACTGGGCGTTGAACTCGGCTGAAATGCAGCCTGTTGCTTGAAGAATTTGATCTGAGGAGCCGCGGGAACGGGCGCTGTACGGCTGCTGGCCAAAGACTGGTTGGACGTCTCGTCTACGTCTACATGATCGCCGAAATTCATTACCTTCCGCTTTAGTTGCTCCAAACTCACACCATCGCCATCATCCTGCGGGTTCTCCATATCATCGGCACCTTCAAATTCATAGCCCTCCAGTAGGTCATCCTGGGCCTCCTCGACTCCATCCTCTCCAACGATTTCGTTTCCATCACTTAGGAATACGGTTCCTAGCTGGCCAGTGGCATCGCAAAAAGCCACTTCCTCTTCGCCAGATCGGTTCCAAGCCAAACAAGTGATGGAGTTGCAGTCGTTTGGCGGCATCTCCACGGGAAGCGCTTTTCTCTTCTTAACGTCAAAGATGCTTAGCTCTCCTTTGGTGGTTCCGGCGGCCAAGCGATCACCATTCGGGGAAAACTGACAGCAGCTGTAGTTACTGGAAACCCTGTCGTCGCGCAGCTTAAAGGCCACCTCCCAGTTGGCCGTATTTAGAACCACAATTTCGTTGTCCGCAGCATAGGCCAGAAGTTCCCCGCTCTTGGGCTCAAATGTGGGTGTTCCATAGAGAGAGGCGCTCTCAAAGCTGTTTACTTTGGGCAAACCAGGTACGCTCTTCAGCTCCTTGCCCTCCTCGAAGTTCCAGACCTTTAATTGGCCATCTCCAGCAATGGACGCCAGAAGTTTGCGCTCAACAAACATGTCCAAGGACAAAACTGGACCCGTGTGCCCTTCTAAAACAATTTCATTGCCAGGAGTGTCACCTTTCAGCACCTTGATATTGGTGTCCTCGCTGCCTGCAGCTGTATAGTCCCCCACCACTCGGACACATGTGGCTGGAGCGGTGAAACGCATCAGAATGCCGTCGCTGTCCATGTCCGGAAAGGTGTAGGCGTGAACAGTGTTGCGATCCGTGGAGGCCAATAGCCTAGTCCCCGTGTGGGCGATGCACATGACAAATTCCCCCAGACAGCTGGATCGTGGGTCGTCATCGCTGATGGAGGTCCAGTGGCGGATGTCGCCGTCGGTGCCGCATGTGATGATGAATTCGCCGCGCGGTGTGTACAGGAGTCCAGTGTAGCCGTTGGTGTGGGCATAGCGCAAGGCACTACGCGAGAAGCTCATTTTTGTTGATTAAATTACAATTACAAGTTATAGATTCGCGTTGATCGTGCTACTTTTGGCGCCAAATATGTGATTAAGGGGCAGTGTTGGTAGCCACTGAAATCAGTTTGTTTTGTTTTGCCGGGAAAGTTGTCTCCTTATCAACACTAAACGAACAGCTGTTAATCAGCTGATTTGAAAATACCCTACTTATCATAAAGGGTAGCTATTTTAAAGATACTTGTTAAATATTAAAACATGGATTATTTTTTAATTTTTAGTTTTAACAAAAATAATATATAGTATCCTGGATAATAAAATAATTCAGTAGAGAAAACCATAATTTTTAACTGTAGGGTAGGAAATAGTCGGCTAAGACTTCACATTTTCATTCACTTGCCTATGCCGGTGGCTTATTACAGCATTGAAAACATCTCCACCGGATTATGTTGAGAAAATTAACTAAGTTATCGACCTTAAAGGTCAGATGTGAGCTGCGATCCCTTTCTTCACTTACACAGACCTCCCAAAACATATTTGACCGAAATGCCAAGCGATTGCAAAAGGAGCGTGCTGCCCTCAGGTGAGTTTTCTCTAATTTGTTGAAATCTGCCACTGAAATATAATATTTTCAGTGAAAATGTTGGACTTTATGATTACCTAAAAGAAGAGGTGGGCTTTCGACTGGCGGACCGAGTATTCGACATTAAACGAGAGTTTAAGGCAGCCGCTGACATTGGATGCAGTCGTGGGTACCTTTCGAAACACATCCTGGCGGAGAGCGTAGAGCATCTGACGCTGACGGACTCCAGTGCCAGCATGTTGGAGCAGGCCCAGGGCACTCCTGGCCTCAAAATGCGGAAGTTAGTGAAGGATGAAGAGACTTTAGATGTGAGTGAACCGCGAATATTCTTCCAGTCATTTTCTAAATGAAAGTATCCCCCAGTTTGAGGAGAACTCCCTGGACCTGGTAATCTCCAGTCTGAGTCTACATTGGGTAAATGACCTGCCCGGCTGTTTTGCCAACATTAAGCGCAGCCTAAAGCCTGATGGAGTCTTCATAGCTTCTATGTTTGGAGGAGACACGCTGTACGAACTGCGCTGTTCCCTTCAACTGGCGGAGTTGGAGCGAAAAGGAGGAATTTCCCCGCACATCTCGCCCTTTACCCAGATACGGGACATAGGTTCCCTGCTCAACCGCGCTGGCTTCACAATGCTAACCATAGATACGGACGAACTGGTTATCGGTTACCCCAGCATGTTCGAGTTAATGTGGGATCTCAAAGGAATGGCCGAGAATAATGCCGCCTTCAACAGGCCAGTACATCTTAGTCGGGAGACGATGCTGGCGGCGAGTGCCATATACCAGGAGCTGTACGCAAAACCCAATGAGAACGGTGTGCCCGCTACCTTTCAAATAATTTACTTTGTGGGCTGGAAACCGGGTCCCAATCAACCACAACCCTTGGCCCGAGGATCCGGAGAGGTGTCACTTAAGGATCTTGGGAATATCATCGAGAAGGGCGGCAAACTAGACACGAAGGCGGGGGACTAGTTTAGATTGAGTTGACAGTTTTATTTGAAACTTGCTTGAACATAAATTAAACTTAAATAAACATAATTCCTTTTTCTGAGTAACTTAAACTAATGATTCTGGTTTGTGTGAAGGTCCATAATGAAATGAATTATAAATACTCGTTTAACTTGTCAGTTGTTTGTCTTGCCGCGTACTGCTATGCTGTGTTATAACTATACATATACATAATATCTAGCGTAATTAATTCATACTGCTGCCTATAGCTTTCAAATAATATTTTTGGTTGTATGCTTTCGCTCTTTACATTCGATTTCATTCAATGGACGTAACTTTTTAACGTTGCTTTGTATTTTGTTCGGTACGTATATACAAGTACAAATTTACAACAATTTCTATAATATATATATTTGTTTGGGTTTAGGTTTAATTCAATTATGCAATTAATAGATTTCTAACCGATTTGTAGTTGTATTAGATACGATTTGCTCTTGCTTAAATATTGTTCCTTTAGCATTTAGCGTATTTAATTCTCGATTGCTTTTCATCAATTGTTTAACTCGTAACTGTTGTAAATTTAATTTGGCGCATCTATCCCAGAAACTGATTCCACTGTTCTTCAGAAGCATTTAGTATGTACAAAGGTGTTAGCTCTAGGTTCTTGGAAACTTGATGCCAGGCTGCTTCTAAAGGTGTACTAGACAAGTATTCCTAGTGGCTTCAGCGGTGGTAGAGCTACAAAGATAGTCGGCGACGGCGCTGACCAAGAACTAGGTGACTCCGCTCTGGTTGGCCGCCGCCGACTTTTGCTTTGCCAGTCATCCCAGCGACAGGGGCGATCTTGGTGGCACTGGCGGCGGTGTGGGTGTGGATCTTGGCGAAGAATTCGGGCTGACTCCCAAAGTTCTGGGACTAGTTCCTGCAGCTCTTCCCGTGTCCGCTGCGGGGCTAGTGGTGGCTGTGTGTGTGACTGATCCTGTGGTGTGTGTGTGGCGGTTTTCTGCAGCTGCCTGCGGCGTGGAAGTCGCAGGCGGCAGTTGACGTCAGGTGCCCAGCAGCATTTCCCGCTGCGGAGTGTTCTGTAGCATGTTGGCGGTTTTCAGGTGAATACTATATATTTAATAAGTTATTAGTTAGTTAATAATTTTAAGTGATTAATGCGATTTACTCACTTATTGTCCTCCAGCGACATGGTCTCCGACGAGCCGTGCGAGGCAACTGAAGTACCTGCAAGCGAACTTCGTATTGAGTGCGAGTCCTCGGGAACAGTAAGCGTAACTAATAAATGCCGATTGAAATTATTTGGAATTGGATTTTGGATTTTTGAATGTTTTGAGTTTGTCAACGCGTTTGATCCCAGAGTTCGTCGTATTGCCAATGCGTTTGAAAAAAAAGTTTGATTTTGGGAAAATTGCATTTAGTTTTCGATTGTGGCTGTGATGGTTGGTGGCAATGTGAGTTTTGGTTGTTAGCGGTGTTAGTGTTTTTGTTGGTTGTGAGGTGCAAATCGAATCGAATACTGCGGATAAATACTGGATTCTGAACCTGGAACAGTTCTTTGTCATACAATAATATGGAGGGATCGAATTGAAAATCAATCATGCTGGCAAGCAAGTAGCTTTTCAGTACAAAATCATTTTATTTGTGTGGTACTTTATCTATAGATATATCATATAATATTATAATTATTGGCTAATCAGATTACAGCTACTATTTCAATTTGGCTTTAACATAAACTAAAGTTGAGTTTCATCGTTAAGCAAAAACATAGTAAATGCAAAGGCAAAGCTTAAAGTACGTAGATAATAGATAGTAGGTGGCTGGTTTTAAGAAGTGTGGAAAGTAGTTAAGCGGATAACAATAAATATTAATCGTTGTACGTGGAAAAATCATTGGAATCTTAGGAGTTATCAGTTTTTCGTTGATTTCTTTTGGAATACAATAGTCTCTCGGGTGGGTAATATCAGAGAGTTTAAGGACATGAATGTATGCAGAATAAAAAAAAAAACATTCAATACAAAATTAATAAATGCTAGGAGCAAATGATAACAATTCAATTTTCCTGCTTGTTGGACACACAAAAAATTAAAGCTAAGTACGTGGATAATTACTATTTGAATGTTTAGAGTTGGCATATGCGTTATACAAAAACAGAGGAGGAAAAATTAACTACACAAAGAAAGATTACGGATCAACTATAACTAGAGGCGCGTATTCTCTACGCTCAGCGCATCATCATCATCATCATCAGCATCGTTCACTCCGTTCCGATCCGATGCCTCCTGGTGGTGACCGTTGTGGATGATATAGACCCCCTGGCTGCTGGGACTCTTTGTGTGCATGTGCAGTTGCTGTCGCTGGAGTGCTTCCAACGCCTGATCCAGATCGAGGCGATTGCGACTATCGCTTTCGCTGCTGAAGCTGTGCCGCATGTGCTGCAATCCGTTGGCCGGAGCATACGACTGCTGCTGGGCGGTGAGATAGCTGAGATTGTGGATACTCTGGCTGCGAGCATTGTCTTGGACACTCTCGGGAGTGGTCACCACATATCCGTTGCTGTACAGCGAGTAGCTGCTATTCGCCGGTGAGGTGGCTAGGCTAGTGATACTCTGATACGTTTTCATTGAGTATGCATCACCTAAGGACAAAATTACAGAAGCGATTGCGAATTAGGTCAGATCTGTTTTTGAGCGGGGACCGATTTGTAGCCGGGCAGACGCAGAAGCGGGCGGTGGCATGTGATCGTAACGGATATACATATGTACACGCAGCAGACAATGTTAGACAATGGTTACAGAATGGCTCTTCCGATTACACATGACATGAGAGTCGAGGGGCGTATTGAATAAGCATGATCTTTTGGTTATTGGCCGTTCGGCGTCCAGCCCTTAAACTCTAATACTTTACACATACAGTTAGTGCCCATTAGTAGTTCTAACATTAGGGGGATTCTCCTCCATCCCGAACCACTATACATTTAATCCTTTGCCGCTTTAAGACCCAATCATCATCACACTGTACAGAAATATAGAACTGTCGTTATCCCACCCCTCGGAACGTGCAAAGGTCAATATTAGCATATTATTGAATTAAATCGTTTGCGGCCAGGCGGATGACGCACTCCGATTGGATTGCTGCTGGAAAGTGGCTACGATTCGAACAACAAACTCAAAGAAAATCTAGACATTGCTACTCAAAATAAACAGAAAAATACATATGCCGTATCGGGTTCTATATCTAAACAGGACTTTGTACATAGGGATTACAGATCAATACAATTACAACTAAGAAAACACCAATAAAAGTTCGTTTTGGGGAACTGATTGTGTTTCTGTTTACATACAAATGTACATCGTATATACAGACAAATTGTGATTAACTTGCACCACACAATACAAAATAAATAAGAAATGTGAATTAAAATTGCACAGATTATAGTTACAGTCGGGGTAAGTTGGTTGTTTGAAAGCAAGCATTAGTATTAGTATTTAAAAAGAGTGTTAGGATGTGTGTAGATGTCATGACTCACCCGTGGCGCATTCCGAAGTCTCGTAGGACACTGTCGATTGTACCTCAATCGCGTTTTGTTCTTGTCTGGAAGACCAATCAAAAGTTATTAACTTTCATTCAATATTCTTTCAATACCCAACCTTGATATCACATCTGTTATGACTTGCTTTTCGGTATCCGTGTAATCGTTGCGCCTCCGACCGATCTTCTTCTCCATGTCAGCCTCCACAAAGTCGCCCAGGGTGCGCGTGGGAAACTCATTTGACTTGGCTGGCGGTGGGACGTCCAGCTTCAGATCCTTCAGCTTTTTCATGACGCGTTCCAGGGCCTGGATGGCGTCGTCGTCGTTGTAGCCAAAGTTCTTGTGCAACTTCACTTGCAAGTACTCGATGATGGCGTCCATGTCTTTGAGATGCAGCAGCTCATCCTTGTGGAGATAGAGGATCGTGATGGCCATGGAGAGTATAACCTTATCGCCATCCAATAGAAATATGTCCCACACACGCAGACTAAGGCTAAAGGGAACCTGAAAAACATTCAAGGTTTTAGTTGCAGAATTTTCATGAAATATTATCACGCTTACTCGTTCGACGAAGACCACAAAAAACCACTTGATGGCGTAGAGCAGTGCGTCGACGTTGTGTTTGGTAAAGTGCTTGTGGAGTTTGCGCATTATTTTGGACAGTATGCGATCGTGGTGGTCGATGAAGCGCGTCAGCTTGGGAAAGCCTTCAATGAACAGCCCGTGCATTCCGTATTTTTGGTCCGTAATTAGCGTGTTTAGCGCCCAGAAGGCCTGCTCCTCCTGCATGTAGAGCAGCAGGACGCCGGCGACACAGGCCATACCTTGGCAGTATCCCAGCTCCGAGTTGTAGATACTGTAGGCGTTGAGCACATTGAAAAGTGAACACTGCTTCACGCTGTAGCGCTCCCGGTAGGCAAGATTGTCCCGAAACTGCCGGTTAACGTCGGCATCGATCTGTCGCGTCTCCGTCGAGTACTTCTTGGCCAGCGTCAGCATGCGGTTGTACACATTTTTGTTATTCTCGATCGACTGTTCCACATTGAGCAATCTTAGCCAAGCCGGCCAGCGCATCCGATCGGGTATCCCTTTGTATATGCGCTTGTGTAGCTTGTCCGGCGGCGGTGGCCATGTTTCCAGCATCTTTACCCATTTCTTAACCCGTTCCACTTCGATTTTGGTGCGATGCACCTCCTGAGCGTCGCGGGTTTCCGGCAGGCGGGAGTCGTGCATGAAGCCATATCTGCGATGAGATACGTTATCAGTTTGTCAAGAATGGAATCAAGAATTTCATGGCTCTTAATTACTTGTCTGTTATGTGGTAGATCTCGAAGGTGGGATTCTCCCAGGAGTCCACCTTGTTGGTGGGGTCCAGGCCAAGCTCGTAGCGGCGAAAGATGCCCTCCCGCTCGTCCTCGGCCCGCTTGACCAGTGCCTCCTGCTGTTCGCCATCCGTCATCGTTGGCCGGAGCAGGGCAACCAGGAGGGGACTAGGAGGAGGAGGACGTGGTTGAGGATCAGGCTGAGGAGTAGACGGAGGAGCGGCAGTGGGAGCGGGAACTGGCGAGTCTGGGGAGCGGATGCTGCTTCTTAGCTCCCTTGGCGATAGCGCGAAACTTTGATAAAAGACAAAAGCGAAATTACAAACTGAGACCATCAGCGGTTACACTCATCTACGCTATATACTCCCAATATAAGCTATAATGTATGCAAACAGTCATACGCTTACGCACACACATGCACGAAAGGCCATACATAAATATGTATATGTATGTATGTATATACCGCGGAGTTTCTAACCCGATATTTAAATGCAATTGATCCGATTTCACTGGCCGATTTTGGTTGTTGGATTAATGCGGACCAATAAGCTGGCACTGGCAGTGACGTGATGGTCTCATGTTCCACCACAGCATCAAAACACGAACGAAACCATCAGCTAAAACATGACAGCTCACTGGACATCACATCAAAAACGCCCCCGTCTAGAGAGATAGAGGGAGAGGAGACTGCCCCGCCAAACTTATAGTTCAATCGGTGACTATGTGACTATGTGATGGGGGCTATAAGTGTTTTATTTTAATGCACTGCAAGTGCTCTTCATGTTTTATCTTTTACACACTTCCTGTTTTCGATTCGCTGCGATTTGTTGTATTTTTGTCAACACAGACTCGCACACACACACACACACCCGCCGTGGCGACGTTCTTTGGCTTTCACCGTCCGACGTCGGTAGCTAGTCAGTCGCCCCGCCTGCTAGCTTGTTGTTCCAACTGCCGTTTAATTACCATTTAATTCGTGTGTGTTTTCTTATTAACCGCTCGGCGCTGGAGTGTTGGATAAACTATTTTTTTTTTCACTATTTTAGCGCTGTTCGAGCTGCATTTCGAGCCAGTGTTGCTGCTTAAGCCATTTTATAGCAGTTTCTGGCCACATTGATAGTTACATTGCCGGACATTGATTTTTGGGCTGGCAATGCTGCTGGCAGGGCTGCCAGATGGCGGTTATATGCAGGTATATTTGAATTCGCAAACTGGTCACTCTAAACTTCGACCATTTTTTGCCACGGATTGTGTATGTAGTTTTAATTGTCTTGAAAAAAAGTGGGATAAAGTGGATGTCAGCGTTTAGTGGCTGCTTTGAAAAGTACCAAGTTTCCTGCTAGACACTGTGCGCCACCTTGTGCCGCGAAACAAACGATGCCAATGCAATAGTTCCATTTACGAAAACGGTACGAAGCCAGCTTCGATATTCAATTTTTGAAGTGCGTAGCAAATTTTTGAAAGAAATCTCTCACAACCGAAAAAAAAGCGACGAGACGCTCAATTGAACGCAAAGAGCAGAACGCTATCGTACTGTATATTGACGGAGTGTATTTAAGTAATGCTTGTTTCTTTGGGCACTTGCAGCTCTTCGTAGACGCTGGGACCTATTCTGTCCATTGCTGTGAGTGAAGCAAACGTCGCTTTCCTGGAAAGATGGTGTCCACCCGCCAAATGTGCGGCAGTGCCGCCAGCGGAGCTGGAACCAACTTTGCCCCGCCACTAGAGGCTGCCAGCACCTCTGGCTCCTCATCCTCCATGTCGTCGCCGAATGCGGTTTCGCAACAGGGAGCCCAGGATCCAGAGTCCACAGGCGCCCGTACATCCGTCCTGCGGCGCACGGCCAACTACAACAACAATCCATCGCAATCGCAATCGCAGCTCTCCTCACCGGCCACCCTGGCCTTCTCGGCCAGTGTGGTGACCCGCCACCACTCGTACAATATGCAGCTCCAGCGGACCACCAGCGATCGGATGCGACCTGCTGCTGCTGCTCCTGGTGGTCATGTCACCACCCCGACGACAAATCTGCTTGATCTGCCGAACGAGCTGATTGAAAAGACGCTCAGCTATTTGGACTACAAGAAAATCTCAAATCTCAGATTGGTAAGTGCCGCCATCTCCGCTCCCCCCTCGGTTGGGGGCTATTAAATCAATAAAAAGCAATTTGAAAAGTGCAAGAGCGTGGGAGGACGGGCGAAGAGAGTTGGTTGGTTTGGTTATCCAACAGCCAACTACCTGCACTTGTATGCCCTGTACATTGTTGTTGCTTCTTCTATTGCTATTGCTGTTCTGTTCCGTTCTGGTGTGTTATGTGCATTATTTTTGCCACTCAAAGCACCACGACATCGGTCGTCATCGGTCGGTCGGGCCTGGGCTGGTTGGTGCGTTCTTTTCCTTTGCAGGAGGCAATTAAAACTTTGTCACGAGGGCGCATGCACTTGTGATTGTTTATATTTAGCAGGACTGGGAGCTCTTGATCATGATTCCGGCCAAGAAAGAGACATGATTCACCAAGACATGATTGGCATGGCTTCTTCCCAAAAAAAGACCATGTTGTCCCATCGAAACCTTGGCTATAACATTTTTATTTATTCTTGTTAACTCATCTTAAAGAGGAATTCCACGACTCAAGGTCTTAGGGTATCTACACTTCGGTGTTTGTGTCTTGTTGGCATTTTATGCTGCTGCCTGCTGCCTGCACCTCGTCTACCCCTCCCATCACACCATCGAGTGTGTGTGTATGCATACCGCCGAGTGCCTGCATGTGTATGCGTCGTAGGTAGCGGCGACAAATGTAATCTGATATAATTTAATAACAGGCAAAACCACTACCTTGCATTGCCACTGGATGCGGGCTTAGCCCAGCAGCCGAAATCTTAGCCCAGTCCCGAACCAGTGAATCGTTTTCATCTGCCCCTTTAGCCAGGCCAGGCCAGGCCAGACCAGATCATCCCATATCTTATGCCCGCAATCTGACTCGCATTCCGGATATGCATATTTGCAGGTGTCGCATCGCTTCAACGACATTTCTATGGCCATGCTGAACGCAGCCTTCTCCAAGCAGATCAAGACTACGTTCAGCCGCTTCCAGTCGATCAAGGCCAGTATGCCACGGCGGGAATCGGCACGCCGTAACCATCCGTTGGCCTGCGAGTGCGACATCATTGAGACCTGCTACATGCGGCTCTCCTTGCTCCAGATGTCCATGGGTAAACACATTGAGCGGGGTCACTGCTGCTTCTTTCCAGGCGCCGTAAGTAGAGAACTATATCAGTGTTGGTATTCCGAAAAGCTAATTCTCTTCACTTTTCCCTTTTCAGATATTGGATGAAGTGCAAGCTATTCTAAACTATATCAGTATTACGCCCAGGCTGCAGCGACCCTATCGGGTGACCGATGAGCTCTTCGATCTCTCCACCATGGCCATGGAATATTTCAAGGACCGCATTGAGCCCACACTTCCGGGTCTGGCCTACTTCAACAAGGATTTCTACAAGTTGCCCACCACCACAAAACGACGTTAGTTAAGAAAGCGATTCTCAAGTCTATGAAAGTAACTCTTTTTCCTGCTCTTTTAGCCATTCTTGCCATCAGCTCAGATCTCGAGGACAGTGCCAGCAACTCGCCGCCACAGAATCATATGGTGCTCCGCAAGGGCATCCGGAAGATTAAACAGGGCATGAAGATGTACAACAACCAGCTGACGGTGCTGCGCACCGAATTGCGAACCTGCAAGCGGAAAGCCGCCGAGCAGAGTAAGCAGTTGGCTGAGCAGCAAAATCTCCTGGCGGAGCAGCAGAAACAGACGTTGGAGTACGCCAATCGGCTGGATGAGAATGACAAGAAAAACGAGGAGATGGCTCGCAAGTTCTCCACTCTTCTACAGGTAGGTTGGGTAACCTTTTCCACCATCCGATGGATTAAGACTTTGGTGTTCTTTCAGGAGCTCAACAAGTGCAAAACGGAGCTGCAGTTTTGGCGCTCCAAAAGTCCAGCCATTCCTGCCGTGTGCAGCTCGTGCAATCAAAAGGCAGCACCTGTGGTGCCACCAGAGGATTTCCAGGTGCTGGTCAACCAAGGTGTCGATCCGGAGCACTTCATCATCATTAGCGAGGATGCTGATGGGGATACCGAGAGTGATGTTAGCGTGGGCGAGCTAAAGGAGTTTGCCTCCCCGGATGAGTCTACTACAGCCAAGCTCCTGGCTGTGAGTTCGGCCGCAAGGAATCTCAAGCGGAAGCAGCCCTCGGATGTCCCATCCAATGCCATTGCGTCCACTTCGAAGGCGGCGGAGGCAGCCCAATCCAATCAGCAATTGCAGACAGCCGGTGGCTACTCGCCGAAGCTCTTTTATGGCAATCACCAGCGCAGCGGCGTTATAGTCAGTCCAGTTTCCATGAAGCTGGCGACTCCCTCACAGTCGGCTACGCAAACAGTGACCGTGGCGCCGGCCGGGGGCACCGAGGTTACCGAAGAACCGGAGGAGGCGAAGAAGGCACGTAGAGTACAAAAGACCAGCAGATATGTAAATACGGCTGGCAAACGAAGTAAATAAGGTTTAGAAATACGCATATACACTTTAAATATTTTGTACCACTTATTTACATAAAGAAAGCGCGTTCCCTCGGAATCGCCTAGCTCCCAGGGATGTGGGTTAGGGATCGGGGCATGCGCCGTAGTGTTAACGGAGGAATCAAATTAAATATACACACATATATCTATTAATGTCAAAATGCACTAGGCATTGCGAATATTATCATTATTATTATCGAGTACAACAAGAAACGTGTCTGTATGTTCTTCAGTTTTAACGCCCCACAAAAACAATTCAAGTTAACCAATCACACTACACGAACATACACACGACTCCCGTAGTTATTTGGCAGAGCAACAGATAATAATAATTTAAAAGCAAATTAATTTTAACTAAGGAAAACTTACAAAAAGAAACAAAAAAAAAAAACTGCAAAGAAATATTTTAAATAAAACTTTAAAAGCATTTAAATTTTGAATGAGTTTTGCGATTAGTCATTGGATAAATTACGTTTATTAACTGGGACAAGTGACAAAAGAGACTAAAGCTTCTGCGAGCGCTCCTTTCCAGCTGCTGGCTTGTTCCTTTCATCCCAGAGCGTAACTCCATCACAGGCACAGATTCTCTTAAAGTTCTCCAGGATACCAGCCGATCGTGCGATGATTCCACATGCAATCCTGAAAAAAAACACTTATTTTTTGAACTATTCTATACAAGAAATGAAATATTGTATTACCTGTCTCCCGAATTGCCGTCGACTAGACTTTGATCGTTGCCCCCTTGCCCCAGATCGTCCGGACTAGACGTTATGACTACAGATCTGCCAATGATGTCCCAAACCTCCAGAATGGGGTCTACGAATCGGAATGTGGCTCTACCGCTTTCATCCGCCCTTATGTTACCTAGATCCCCAGCATGTCGTTCCGCGGCCCCACCTGTGGGACTGCCGTGGGGCGATTGTCGCGGGTTGTAGTGAGCACCAACGGAAGCACAGCCAGCGGACGTGTCCCCGCACTCGTGAATGTGAAAGCCGTGCAATCCAGGTGCCAGTCCATCAACTACGCCATCGACCACTGCTCCCGGTTCCTTCGCTGTGATGGTCGTGAACCGTACCACTCCCTGGACAGGAGTTTTGTCCACCACGCTACCAGTTGTGTTGATAAGGGCCACCGCCGACTGGCCTCCAAATCCAGAGAGCACGGCTGTCAAACCAGTGGCTTCGATTTTGTCATGCACCTCTGACCAAGGTCGTTGGGTCTGGATGATCACCCGCCCCTGTTGCGGGTCTATTTCTACTTCGCCGAGGCCGGTTAGGGCCGCCTCCAGGGACTTGGCCTGCTCCAGGTCTCCCCTTCGCATTTTAACTGCAAATTCAATCTAATCTTTAACATGATAATCCAGTGCTCTTGTCACATATTTACCTTAATGGAACTCATCTTGAAAAACCCTGGAATCTTGTGGGGAAGCTCTGCTGAATAATAATGATAAACAGAGTACTTTGGCTCTTGACATGTTCCTGAGCTTGTTCAGTGTGACCAAAGCAGGGTTTGCTGGTTTGAGGCCCAAAAAAGCCCGCTGCTTAGCGGTAAGTTTGAATATCGATAACGATTGCTTTTTAAAAGCGGGATTTAAAATACTGGTCAGAGTTTAAATTTAGTCATTGTTTTAAGTTGGTTTCCGTTATTAAATTTGGGGGTATTTTAGAATTACATGTATTATGTTTTATTTTCAGAAGTCTTCATTAAGATTCATTACGATTTTTTTTAAGGTGAAAGTTTCTTGAAAGTTCTATTACCATCATATCGACCAAAAATTAAAATAAAACTCTCTTTAATTTCCATCCTATATTTTATAAATATTTATTTACAATAGCTCACAACTAAACTCTAAGGCTTAACTAAATATGTACTCAATAAGATCACACATGTTCATTTCTGTATTTTAAGCGCATACAAACGGAGATTTGTATGGCCCAGAGTGGCACCTGGTTTCAGTTCCAGTTCCAGGATTTGTCCTCAAACTGTTGTCTGTGTAGCTGGGGATGGAGTTGCAGGCGGCGCCGCCGTTGGCAGGATCTGTGCGGCACGGGATGTAGACGGCTGTACCGGTTCCATGGCGATAACTGTAGCTCCACTGGCATCCAAGTGGGGATCTGTTTCCGAGTACGGAGGAGCTGGAAGCGCTGGGATTCCAATGGGCCCGAGAGGCTCGGGGAGCGCTGACTGCGGCAGTGGCGCCGCCGCTGATGTGGGCGTGGTCAGGTTGCACATGCGCATCACCTCATCATAACTGGGCAGCTCTTTTTCATCCTTTTCCAGCTGCTCGCGAATGCGGTTCGCCTCCTCGCTGCCGGGCTCGATGAAGAATATGTCGCCATAGCGGTTGTGGGAACGTTCCTCCGGCACGGTGAACACATTACCTTGACGGTCTGGAAGAAATCAAAGAAGATAAAGTCAAAACAATGTGAGTACATCGAAGAGGAAAATCCAAAAAAAAACAAAAGCCATATCAGTTTCTTATTGGCACTTCCATAATTTCATCAATCAGTCGGGTTTGTTAACAAAAGAAAAAAAAACAAGCTAATCAATCAGGTAGGCTTGATTAGAGAACCATATCAATATCTATAAGATTTTCTACATCTGATGTACATATGGTTATTAATTATGAAATTATACGTTTTGCAAAGATTATTATAAAAGTCTATGGAGTGTTTCGTATTGTAGATTAGAAACCACGTCATGTTATTTTCAAAACCATAAACCACTTGTGATTTCTTTTGAAACTTTTCACTTTTTTAGAGGTCACAACAATGGGCTTAACCTGCTCTATGGGCCCGCTGTTCCCGTATTCTCCGAGTCCTAGAGTCGTGGATCCTTTTAGCCAGCTAATTGAACAAAAATTAACACCAATCCGAGTTAGTTGGAGAGTAATATTTACGAATATCAACTGGCTGACTATGAAAACGGCAAACACAAAGCCCAATGCCACGATCAAATTAGCCACCAGACTCATTCTGCGACTTCTCCGCCTCCAAGAAGACTGCGGCCCAAATAATCGCCCCCACATCCAAACGCAAAAACCAACGATTAGATAGCCTGTCACCCCGTTCACTTTTTGGCACACGTTACCAATTCCCATTCCGTATCCGATTCCAATGTCGTATCGTTGAGGCCTGATCCTCGGCTGACGGCGTCGACAGCTTCGCGGTGGACAGATCTTGGCCAGGGTTTTGCTCTCCACCCGAATGTAGTAGCAGGCCAGGGGGAGCAGGCAGAAAAATAGAAGCACCAGGGACAGGTAGATTGCGACATGGATGCCGAAGTCGCTATCCCAGTCCATCACAGGATCAGTACCGTGCATTTCAAAGCGTAATCAAAGCCAAACTACAGCCGCGATTGGCATTTTCTGGGCCCAAGTGCCGTCCATAGTTTTCCATTTGGTGGGACGGCCATTGATTGCTTGGCCAAGATTAGATTGTACGCCATGTTTGATGGCGGTAATACTATACGCCCCATAAAACTTGCTTCATATATCAGATATACACAAAGTGTACTCATATATTTGAATAGGATTGGTGTAGGTAGGTGGGTAGGTGCGAACAAAAGGCAGTGCAACTTACAACGCTCACTGGCAGAGCTCCGGCGTCTGGGGGAGCAGAAGAATCGCAAAATCCAAACGACGGCAAACTTTTAGATGGTTAAGAGAATCAATGTTAATTCGGAGAAGAATAATTCGGGCAGTAGAGGGCGTAGTTACCTGGAGGGCCGCATAGGCCGCAAAACCAATCAGGAGTAAAACAAGGAAAGTAACCAGAGGACTCGCACCCATTGTGCAACAAGCTTGCCAAAAGACTGACCCCCCTGGCTAAAACTGATTTGCAATATCTGCAAGGCGGCCCAGAAAGCCTTATCGCTACAAAGTCCACAATACGCAAACACTCCAGCCTTTATGGATTTATGGGAGCCACTTGATCATCAACCTCCCACCCTCCAACCACCCACCACCCACATTCTCACGTAGCCAGCATATCAATTTCAGTTTCATTTGATTTGGCTCCAAATAATACATACCAATGCCTACTAACTGGCTTCGAGGTTGACGTCGTCTCTGACGTCGTCCTGGCGATGGATTCTCAAAAGCCCGATGATTCGTTCCACAGCATACGTTAAGGAGTGCAAATAGCAAAAACTTCATGGAAATGAAGTTTTAAAGATTAAATCGGGCCAGAGGTGGCAGCGTGCCTCGCTTAACAATCTTTACGGCGTAATATTGCATCTTTTAGAAATGATATCACACGAAATAATTTACAATTTTCTAATATTTGAACAAGTTTTAGTTGGGACTTTTAATAAAAATAAAGGCAAACAGAGAACTCAAATAAAAACTAATCGGAGAAGCGTTGTTGAGCGAGGTGGACGCGAAGGAGGTTCGGCATTCCGGACAGATACCTGCATAACGAAATACACAATGGGCATGATCAGGAAGAAGATAATGAAACATCCCACATAGAGGATGAACAAATCCATATTGAAGAACTCCTTTTAGCCACTAAATACACAATCGAATCACTTGAGGGACAAGTTAAAACTGAGCTAAAACGGTCGAAACTCTACTTAATCTTATCTGGGCCAAGTTAACCGACTGATTGGTCAAGTGTGTATATAATATATCCGTCAAAAGATAGCCGCCAAAATTTGCGTTTTTAATTTGAGGCAGGATGGAGTGCAACCTACCACGACGTGGTCTCCGCATCCTCTGCCTCGGTTGTCTGGCCTCGAAACAGATCCAAATGCAGAATCTCAGGCAGCAGAAGGTAATCGCACAGGAGATGAAGGCCAGAAAGAAGAACACCACATAGGGCGGTATGTGGGAAGACATATTCGAGGTCGTGGTGAACGCGTCCGGAGCTACCGTAGTAGATTCACGTGGATGCGGGAAAACCGAGATAGATATTCGCTCCATGAAGAGGCCTTCCACCAACTGTCGCATCAGTCGACGCTTTTAGCCAGCCAGCGTTTTGGCCAAGACTTATCGGCGGCGGGAACGGGTAATAGGTAACAGGTGTGTCAAGGGCCGTGTGATAAGCGCACGGAGAACCAACATCGATAAGATACGGCCCGGAGTTCGCTCTCTGACGTTCTATTGCCATTACGGAATGTCTCTGTAGTCATGTGTGTGAGCGTCTAGCAGGTAATGTATCTATATCTGGCAGATATGCGCATAATTGCGTTTGGGATAATGCCGACAGAGCACGTGATTATTGCCAGTTTTAAAGGTCGTTCATTTAGAAAGGGATTTTCACGGTTTAAGGGGGTCTTAAAATGCGTTGTGTCTTGGATTTGTTTTTCATGACATACAGGTTTAAGTAGCATACTTAAAAATCAAATAGTACCTCTAATTAGAAGTGGACAAACAACACCTTAACTAAAAATTCGAAGCCAGTTTGTCCTAGTACCTTTTATCAATAAGCTTTCAGAAATCAAGGCAATTAACTAGTAACTATAAGATAACAAATATTTCAAATATTTCCTACCAACAATATCTGATTTCTAATAAAAACTTAACCTATTAGCTTTATAATTAAATCAGAAAAATACATTCCCTACATAGATAAGAAATATCCGTTGAATGAGAGCAAAACTATTCTCCCGCTAAGTTAAATGTCACCTGAACTGCTCACCTGTTGTCCAGCTTAAGTGACTAATACCATCTACCGGCGTGGACTGGCCGGAGGCATTGAATCCGCTTAAAGGTGGCAGAGGCACTGTTCTGGCTCGACGTTTCCGCTTTTCGGCCACACATCTCTGGAATAATCCGTTCGAGAATTTCTTTCCAAAAGAATGGAAATCATTCGATAAAAACAACTCACACTGATTGAAAAATAAAGGATCAGGAGGAAAAAGAGGAGCAAGACCCCGAACTCGCACCAAGGAAACTGATAGGCCATATTGCGGAATATGGAATTGTTACATAGCTCCTAGACATGCGACCGAACATCTGAATAAATTAATTTTACTGTCGACCATTTGTGGGTAGCCGGAATATAATCGAGACACCGAAAAAATATATATCGATAAGGGGAACAAAAGATAATGGAACCTTATCGGATGGAAGCACAACCAGTTGTGACTCATTTTCGGTTTACCTGGCTGCCTGGGGGCTGCATGTTCATCTGGGTCCACCCGACTAATACCCGAAGGATCTATTCGATAGCTTTCCAGGACACGTGCTGGGGCGTCGCTTCCGCTGCGACCAGGACCAGGTCCTCTGGAAGGACTCTGGCTGGCGCTGGACTCCGATTTGCGAGCGCAAAGGACACAGACCTAAAATTATCTTTGCCTCAACGAAGGATTTTAAATAGATTTTAGCTTCAACTCACTTTGATCAGAATTGCGACAATACAGATTATAATGAACCAACCAATTTGCACAATCTCATACGAGGACATTTTAAAAGAATTTGAAGGGAGGCCGATATACCACCGGAAAGAGTTATTTTTTGCACCGTTCGGAGCGCGCAAGAAACTCGGCTAAAATGGCAAAAGCCATGACAGTCATCGAAGCAGTTTAATCACCAACGAAACCCCACTCAACGCTGCTCTTATCAATCGGTGGACAAGTTACCGATTAAACCTCGACACACACATAATTTATATTATTTGTATTGTTTTTGTTTCCATATCGCAATCTATATGGAAACTGTAAAGGTACAGAAGCATTTACGCACCTGCGGACACACCCTCCGATACGGAGCCATCGGCATCGTACTCCCCGGACTCTATGTTTTTCCTGCTTTTGTAGCAAAGCTGTTAAGGCACAGATAAGGGTTAAAAATAAGTTTATACCCAAGAGGGTTATTTAAGGAAAAAGTCTTCTCATGATTGCGAATATATATTCTTGGTTAATTAGTTTATTTTCTGATATGCAAGATAAACAAACAAGTTTCAGTATCATTAGGTAATAAAAATTACTTTTTACACTTGAGATTATGTTTTAAAAATCATACAAAGAGTACAATCATTTCTAATTTACAACAATGTAAGTTCAAAAGGCTTTTAATTGTTATTATCAAACTGCAAAAGTAGTTTCGATTAGTTTTGTTGAACCATTAGATTACATACTTTAGATTACAAGCATTACAAAGTAGATTGTGTAAAACTTTTGGAAATTTTATATGAAAATACTTTATATAAAATATGTAGGATAATTTAAAGAGCCATTTAAGTAATTTTCAATTTTTCAAAATTAATCAAAAACACTATTCATGACCTTAGAACGACCTTTTCTTTTTAAGATCTTTTTCCTTAAACGATTAACTCACAAAGGCCACCAGCAAAAACATAAGGCTGATGTAGAATATAACCATCATCTGCATTCTGCCGATTGAGAAGTGAACCAAACTCAGACTGAGATGGATTAGGTTGGACTGGTTTTAAGAAAGTACGACGTAGAATGCCGGGAACAAGTTGTTCCATTTGCTATTTGCTGGCTTCCCCCATATCTTTAAAGTTCTCTGTTCTTTGATACTGTTGTTCACCCCCCAAAGAATCATTAAAAGCATTATCTTATCGACGGAGCTTTTGCGGCTTTTCATTCTTAAGATTTGTGCGCTTTTTTTGCAATAAACAATATGGGATGTGGGACATGGGATCTCTTACCCTCAATGGCCAACCGCAACATCACCTCGTGGCGCAAAAGGCGAGCATAGACCCTCATGTTCCATTCCTCGACCTTCAGCTTTATGAAAAGGTAGCATTCCTTGAGAAGGTTAATGGAAGGAGGTGAACAAGTATGATATCCAAATGGTTGGAAGAACCTACCCGGGCTATAAGGGACACAACGATCAGCACTATAATGCCAAAGAACCAAAATTCCACAACCATCGAACGTTTTTGAATCAAAAGTTAATTCTGACCTTTTAGGCAATGAATTTTAAGTTCCAAAATTAATATTTTCAACATTATAATTTTGGATATTATTTTTTGACAGATAGATGCGGGGTTACTTGTTTACAAAATCTCACTCACCCGCCGATTCCTGGCTATAACTGAGGCAGCAGATGCACTTCCACTTGTGATTTGGACACACATAGGCCTTCCGATAAATGAACCACAATTAGCCTTATGAGTCGCTTGAAATCAACCAACCCCACTCACCCTGATCAGTATGAGGAATATCAGGAAAAAGGATGTGAAATAGTAATACTCTACGAACTCCATTTCGCAGTGATGCCGGCAAATGGGGAAATCCAAATGAGGAAAGTGGAGAGCCACAGGAATATAAAAATATACCCCAGAGCTGGGGAGCTACGATAAAGCTGAATGCTATCTGATAAACAAAGATAAAGTTGACGTTGCATCACGTTGACTTGGGTAATTTTACCTGCCGGGTTACCTGATAAGCAAATCAGAGCTAATTATAGCGACAGGCGGTAAAAGATTCAGTTACGAGTCGGGGGAGTTGATAACCAACTAAATCCCTTAGCCTATTTGTTTATTTTACAGATCCATTCTCACCATTTCGCATGTTATGACTTCTTTCCAACCTGGCTGCCGTATTCCTCTCACATTCAGCCTGGCTGCTCTTTTTGTAGGCGTTCAAGAGATACTATTTTTGGGATATAAAATCACTACAATGTACTTCGGATATTGTGTCTTCCACTTACGACTATAACTAGGATTAATATGGCAAGGACTATGATATAAGTAAAGAAGGGAATCTCCATAACCATAACCACTCGGGAAAAGCTTTCTATGTGAACTGATTGGCTCTACCGGCAGTCGGACCGCCAAGGTTCTAACTGCATTATTATGGCCTTCGATGGCATATCTTATCGAGAATTCGTTTCAAAAATCCCAACTGCGAAATAAAAAATATTTTTGGCGAATGTTTCACAAAGAAATAATCTTCAAGAAACTAAATAGAAACAAAAATCTCCACAACTAACTATTGGTTGTTAAGATCTTTTAATAATTCTTTGCTATTATATCTTATCTTGGGTGACAAAAAATAAAAAACAAATCTGTTTAAATTCTAGACCTTGATTAAAATTAATTTCATTGACCATTTTTTTAAGGGGAGCTCTTATCAATCTACCATTAATCGAAATCATATTTTTGTTTACCATTTTCCATTCCATAGTTGCGATATCCCGGAATCCTGCGTTGTACTTTCTTGTAGGCATTTGCAAGAAACTTGTTTTTGTGTTTGGGAATAAAATGATATCCTTTAGAGCATATTCCTGTCAAACACTATTCCATTACTTACTATTATGATTAGGAAAAGGACCAGTAATACTATTGCAAAAGAACCAAATGCCGAGACCATGACTGAAGTAATCCAACTGTGACCACTCCTTCATCACAACTAACTGACTGACTATTGGCGGCTATTTCGGACCGCCAAGGTTCTAACTGCATTATTATGGCCTTCGATGGCATATCTTATCGAGAATTCGTTTCAAAAATCCCAACTGCGAAATAAAAAATATTTTTGGCGAATGTTTCACAAAGAAATAATCTTCAAGAAACTAAATAGAAACAAAAATCTCCACAACTAACTATTGGTTGTTAAGATCTTTTAATAATTCTTTGCTATTATATCTTATCTTGGGTGACAAAAAATAAAAAACAAATCTGTTTAAATTCTAGACCTTGATTAAAATTAATTTCATTGACCATTTTTTTAAGGGGAGCTCTTATCAATCTACCATTAATCGAAATCATATTTTTGTTTACCATTTTCCATTCCATAGTTGCGATATCCCGGAATCCTGCGTTGTACTTTCTTGTAGGCATTTGCAAGAAACTTGTTTTTGTGTTTGGGAATAAAATGATATCCTTTAGAGCATATTCCTGTCAAACACTATTCCATTACTTACTATTATGATTAGGAAAAGGACCAGTAATACTATTGCAAAAGAACCAAATGCCGAGACCATGACTGAAGTAATCCAACTGTGACCACTCCTTCATCACAACTAACTGACTGACTATTGGCGGCTATTTCGGAGCTTCTGACACGATTGGCTTTTATTACTCATATCTTATCTCAGTTTTATTATTGTAAAAACGATTTTTCGATCAAAAAACACTTACTCCTCCGTCTATGATTCCGGGACGCGAGCTGGGCAATCTGTCGAGGAAATGTTTGACTCAGTTAAGTGTCCTCTTCAAAATTGAAACTGTTTCGTAATTCACCTTCATGAAAACTCCGAGAGCTAGGACGAAGAACAGTACGCCGATGTACAGGCCGACAGCCATTTTCGATTCGATTGGGCTTGAATGGGCAACTGAATTCCCACTTCCCCAAATATGCCTGATGGCTAGGCGATCTTGGGCCAAAAACAAAAAAATACAGATAAAGTAGACAATGCCTGATTAGCTGGGTGGTTGCTTTAGACTTCTATATGGTCTTATCGGTTCGAATACCGAAGTAAGCAAACCGAAGCCTTAAATACTTGTTTTTGGTTAGGGACTATAAGATAGGGTTTATAATTATCTGAGATTTTAGACATAGATTTTAGTTTCAGGGTTTGCGAAAAATTGTCGCTTAGTTTCTAACTAGTTCCTGTGACTAAACTTGAATTTCTGTATGAGTGTTTTCAAAGCTGATATAAAAGTCAAAGAGTCTACTTCAAAGGCCGTAAGATTCTCAAGTACGGAAGCTCTTGGCTAATAGGAGAGGTGAACCACCGAAAAGTCTGTTGAAGCACTTTCTCAACAACCATTATGGATTGATAAGAACGTTTTTAGCCAAGAGTATAAGAGTTTAATCGAAGGTAAAATTTATTAGCAAGCCAGAAACTAGATAACAAGTATGGTGAAATATTTGTTTGTTTTTGCCATTTTCCAGAACTCTCCCACCTCAATTAAAAACCGCACCAACCCAGTTTAACCCAGAAAAAACCAATTCATGATCTCCATGTACCCTTGCATTGTATTTCAAATGGTCACCGCACAACAATTTCAATTTTCAAGTTCACAACCCAAAAAAAGAGCCGAAAACACAAAATACCAACTGCGACTGACCCATTTAATAAATCTGTGGTAATTAAAGTGAACCGCTCGGATAATTATAGGGCGGTTGGACTGAAGGAAAAAAAAAGCAGCAAGACACAAAACCAAGAAAAAACAAACAGACTCTGCTGAATTGTGATAATTAATAGTTGCCCTGGGAGTGTCCAAGGAGGGGAGAGATCTTGAACTGCACCCCAACACAATGAAAATTGTAACAAAATTGCGAATTTATTTTTGTGTGTTTCTAGTTTTTTTTTTATTTTCTCGCGTCTCCACTTCAAGTCTTTTTATTTTATTGTTACAAATCGGCGACGGAACGAGCGGGTTTACGTAAAATGATACGAGAGATGCCTTGAACTGAAATTAATGAGCCCGCTAGCCCCGAGTCAATCCACCAAGATCCCCCATCCCCGCCAGAAACATCCAAGTCCAAGTCCGAGTCAGCATTTCTTTTGTGGTGATCTCCATGGGATTGGTAACGCCGCCAAGCAGCCAGCCATGCCCAATTGCTTGGTCCGTATCGGAGTAGGAGATGGAAATGGGAATGGATTCGGAGGATTTCAACTGTCCATCGGCCGGTCCATCAGATCAGGTGCCCGTTCCATGGGCACGCTTCATGCTTCAAGTGCGCAACAATTGGACAAAAGCGGATTTGGTTTGCTTGGTTTTGGGTTTTTTTTTATGTATTTTTTGTTTTTTTTTTTTTGTTCATTCACACAAGTACAAGTAATCTTGTCCATTTCAATTTTCTTTGTTGGCACTTGATGTTTGAGGTTGGCGTGGATTGGTAATTTGTAAGACGGGGGCCAGTGCAATTGATTTCAATTCAATTACACACACCACCTTGTCGAGTGGTGGGAAGTATTTGGCATAGGTAGCGATTTCTCGGAAAACCAATTCTTAAGTGCCCTTTTCAAAAATGACACTTTAAAACCGTTTTCATTCTCCAACCAACATGGCTAAGAAAACTTCCTACAATAAATTGAGCTCCGATTTCTACTTCCTTCCGCCTAAAAGCTCTCACTATTCCAAAATAAATGGTGAGAATGGTCGAAAAAATTTACATTTCTTTGACTTCGGGGCACGCCCCCCCAATGTCAAGTTCAGACTCATTTCCGGAATAAAATGCACTGGCTTTGGAGTTGGTATTAACACGTAACTTCCACTAATCTGATCCGATCTGATCTTGATAGACACTGAAAAAATAAAAGGAAAAAAAAGGGAAAACAATCAACAATCCAGCTAAAACTTACAAATCATGTGGCGGGCAAGTTCCGGCTTTGGAGTTTTTGGCTTTATGGTCTAATACTTGCCCATTGTTGACTTGGCGTAAACGATGGTTATAACTTTTATGGCTCCGTGAATTAATCCCAACGGTTTGCGGACCCCAATTGTGGGTGTGGGTGAGGCTGCTGGTCGATGCTGGCTGGTGATGTCAGTTTCTGGCTCTTTAATCATCTATTAAATAATTTTAAGCACACTCGTAGCTAATGTGCTTCAATTAACTCCCAGAAATCCCAGGGAGTAATGGCTAGATATGATTTTTCATAAATTCGCCATATGGTTACTCTTTCACCTACAGTATGTCTTGGCATATCTATATCATGTAGTTAATTTTCATTCGATGTTTACCGGGATACTTTGAACAATTCTCGAGTGGATTTACAGATTTCATCTGACAGCCTCTTTTTCGATGGATATTTATCCAAATATTCTATACTATCCTCTGAAAACTACAAAACCCTATCTTCAAACTACACAACTCTTAGCAAGAGTATACAAATTACCTTAATATTTTCCCTCGGTTTCTTAAATTCAAACTTAATAAAGACACTCAAACCTAAACCCCTCGAACTGTCTGAACCAAATTACTCAATCATTTCGTGTGTGAATTAAACGAATTGCTAATCTAAAACAGATCCCAGCCCCAACCCAAGCTCATTAATGGAGCCCGGAGAACTTTTTGGGGCGCGTTCGATGTAATTAATTTCAATTCGCCACTCTTCGAATCCGGCCTTGAACTTCACGAGTGACGTGTCTATTAGAACGTTAATGGATAAGCGGCTGGAGCTGGGATTTACTTTCGCTTTTTATCGTTTCATCAAAAGTTAGAGCGCCATTCTTGTGAAATCCCAGATTGAGGGATTCGCAAGTGGAAATACCGTGACATAACCGAGAGGCTTACGCACTCACACTCCCATCTTGGTTGGAAAATATGTGGAGCATTAAGCATTAGGGCTAATTAGTTAATAAACCAAACAATGGACTATGGACACATGCGAAATGTTTCTCCATTCCAAGCCGATTTTTTTCCTTTTTTTTTTTGGTTTATTATTGTTTTTAGTTTTCTCTGCCTTTTTGATTTGAAGCCAAAGTCCGAGTGGTGGTCAATTCTCAATTGCAGCTGGGATGGTTGCACTGAAAAATACTTGCTTTACAGAAGGCAGTAAGGTTAATATTTAAATATAAATATTTACAGTCTTCAAGTTAACACATCAAATTGTCTAATTAAAAAAAAAAAGGTTTTGTGATGGTAATAAGTAGAGACATCTTTTTTTTAACAATTTTGGCCAAGTCTTGCCCAAGTTTGAATTCAGGCTTACAATGTTTTTTTCCAGTTTTGTTGTGGCTACAAAGTCTATAATTTTCCCCATTGAACCTGACCGTCGTGGCTGTCGTTGTCGCTGTCTTTACTATTACTATTGTTTTTTTTCTGTTTCGGTTTTTGTTGTAAAAGTATTTGTTGATGGGGCAGCAAACACAGTTATGATTATGAGAGGTTTTGTGACAATCAACTTCCTCAAAACGTGCCGCTTTGGAATGGCTTTGGCCTGCCTGGGGATGGCTTCGAATGGTCTTGGACTTTGCATAATGGCCAGGCAGTTGGCCAGTTAGCCAGTTAGCCTGTTAGTTCGTGTAATGAATTTTTACCCGTATTATTAGGGGCCAATCGCAGCGTAGAGTCACCGACATTGAGTTGGCTTAGTTGCAGGTGCATTATTTTGCTTTTCCCGTATTTGTTTGATTTTTTTGCTCTCTCATTTTTGGCAAGCCCCTTTTACACCCTTTGCTGACTAATCCGGTAAAACATTTATTAATTATGCATTATAATTGAGGCACCCGCCTGGGAACGTTGATTTTTGATTAGCTGCCTGCAATTAACCATCAAGTCATGAAGTTGTTTGTGACTGCTTTTGTTTTTGTTTGTCGCTGTTAATATGCATATAGTATGTATATTTATATGCATCTACTAACTTGAGTAGTGCAAGTATGTAATGTGGAATGGATAGTTGAAACAGGCAGCTGAAAACCAAAAAGAAAAGCCAGCAAATTATGTGAACTTGTTATATCACCTCGGCAGGCTTCAAACACTTTTCAACCAGCAATCATAACAAACACAACAACGGCCTGCACTTTCTTTGCGTTACGCTTCTTTGCATGCATTGCCAAATCGTTTATATATAAATGCAATATATATATATATAAATTGTATCCCCCCGATCTATGTTGTGGGTAACTGGCTGCGGTCAGTGTCCAGACATTGAACGCCAGGCAATTGAAATGCTTGAACGCTGCTCGCCCGAAAAGATAAAAAACAAAATAAAGATACAGTTGCAGATTCAGATACCGATTGAGATGCAGCAGCAACACCAGCGGCAGATGCAGATGCAAGTGCAACAGCAGCAGCAGTAACGGCACAGAAACGCAAAAGTTCAACAGACGCCAACGAGTTGGAGGCGTCGCCACCCCCTCACACCTCTTTTTGTAGGCGTCTGCTGTATTGTAAATTAATTCATATTAGCCAAACAAATGCATCCCTCGGCAAGTGTGTGTCTGTGTTTGTGTTGTATCTGTGTGTAGCTTTTAGCATTTCATTCGGCGGATGAGTTGCCGCACAGGTTTCTGCGGTCTGAAGTTCGTTGTGGGAGCATCGCAGCCTCGTTGAAGAAACCGGCGCAAATGATTTTTATTTCTTTTTTTTTTTTTCTTTACAACTCTAGCATTGCAACTGTTGTTGCCGTATTGAAAATAGCAAACATGCAAAATGCGCACCGAAGGCTGAGAAAATCAACAGCGAAAATGTTAATTACACTATATATCTGAGCAGCTTCTATCTGGCCGTTCGACGGCCACTTAAGTGTATCTGATGGACGCAAATGCAAATGTATGATGTGGAAGGCCTTTTTCGAAACCCAAAACAGTTACAGATCTTGATATATTTCACTGCATGAGTAATATCAATTGGTTTATGACTAATGGACGAGCCCAAATAAACTGTCAGACAGTGTCCAAGCAGAGAGAAAAATGATTAGCTATTAAATTTAACATATCTTATCTACAAAGGATATTTTATTACGATATATGAGTCTCACTAGACGTGTGACTTTTTTGTAGAAGTTGCTTTTACTTAATTTTTCTATATAAAGGCAAAAATTAAAACAATTTAATTATATTTATAAATTGTATTCGCATTTAATTAAATACACCCTTTTAAATCAATCAAAAGCAAAATTTTTCCCTTGTGCAAATCAAAAGACTTAAGAAACGAACTTCGGCTACAATGAGGAAAACTTCACTCAAGTCGCAGATACTTTTTTGAGTGGGTCTGTGAGAATTGTCTGAGAGTAGCCCCAGAGAGTGAGACAAGCAGAGAAACGGCCACAGTATCGTAGCCGGAGACTCTCTGGAAAAAAAACTCTCAATGGGCGGCTTTGGCTGTGAGGGGATTTTTGGTATAAAACATAAACAAGCCAAAGAAAGTCATTCATTTTGTTGTTCGAACTGGACGAGTGAACCGTTAGCAGCAGCAGCAGCTAAAAGAAATCGAAGAAGTTGTGGAGGAGGAGTGCTGCCCAGTGCAATCCAGTGATAATCAAGAATCAAACATTCAGTGACATCCAGTGATTAAGTGAGATCCAGCAGAACCAAAAGGATTAAAACATTTGATTTATTTAAATTGGATACCACAAAAGCATCCGACGCAGAATGCAGTAAGTTTTTATAGCCCCCACTTCACCCCACCCACCCATTGATCGACTCTGGAGACTATGAATCATAGTCCCAGATGCCATGGGGATTTGAACCTGGACTTGGTCTGCCCTCCGGCCACAAATTCGTGCTGCAGTCGCAGCCAATAATTAACATTTCGTTATTGTCTTGGTTTTGTTTGGTTTAGTTTTGTCTTTTTGGGGTTCTCTCGGTCCAGTTTTGTTTTTGTTTTTTTAACTGTGGGCTGCTTGGCAACCACAAAATATTCTTTTGGGCGATTTCAAAACCAGCCAACAAGATACATACGTAACAAAAACCGAAAACAGAAGCAACTACTTAGAGCTGCTCTGACTTTTCCTAACACACCGTAATACCTTTCCGTATTTCTGTGTTTGTTTTGTTTGGCGTGGGAGTTTTCGCTTTTGTCTGCTGGAACTGACAGCTCATTGAGGCAGCTGCAAGTCCCTCGGGGGGGATACTTGTTCGTGTACTTATTTTTATATATGTGGCTTTGGCTTGGCTGGATTACCCAATCCTATGGCTAATAACTTGGGTTTCCACTGCGGCTAGATCAATCGATTAGGAATTAATATTCATTTGATATTATATTGGTAGAAAAAAGATTTTAATCCCATTTTAATGGGAAGGAACTTTACACATTTTTGTCATGTGATTTATTATTTTATAGTCTATGACCTATTAAGACATTACTACGAAGGTATTGGGTGTTTTATCTTAGAGTTTCTAAACTCCTTAAATTAAATCCGAAAAAAATATCTAACAAATGTATTTCAGTGTAATATTTAAACTCCTAGCACGTGTTTACTTTATGCCAATCGAATGTCCGAGACTGACCACCGCGATCAATCGATTAGGACTTGGACTGGGTCACGCCTGCTGGATAGTGAGATCCAATCTCCGTGACAGATTGCATCATAAACCGAAGGGGGATACTGTTAGTGGTCCTTTCTAAAAAGTCGTATGGATTACTCATTCGCGGGCGTTATATAAGCCAACTGCAAATATGAACGGCAATTGTATCAAATGCACGCACTAGCGACGCACGAGGCGTATACGCAATATTTCATCGTTTGGAATTACAGCGACGCACAGAAATGCGCAATTGCCCAAGCGTGCTGCCAATTGCCACGCCTACCGCCTGCCATCTACCGCCGCCGCCACCTACCGCCCAAGGGAGTAATGACTTTCGATATTTTGGTCAGTTATTGAGGGGTGTGTTTGGGAGCAATTAATAAATTGCCATCGAATTGATTTCTTTCACTTTTTGTTTGGCTACAATTGTTGGATTTCGCCCGTCATTAAAACCACACCAAATCACACACCCACTTAAGGCAGCCCCCACGAAGGTCACAAATTTGTGAAAATTACCGCAGCATAACAATAAAAAAAAGCACACATACAAGAAAATAGCAAAAAAAAAAGAGACAAAAGCGAAAAACGGCTGAACATAAAATCCATTGCCAAGCCATTAGGGGGCCACATTATATCCAGATGCCCGAAATCAGGCAATCGTAAATTTCCAGTACATTTAAAATCAACCTTACTAACTGTACGCACATTAACAGAGTTTAATTTGTTACAAAAAAATAAAAATTTAAGAAAATAACAAGAAACAAAAATGTGGGCAAAGAAAAAAGTGAAAAATGAAATTAAAGCAGTGTAGTGTAATTTATTTTTGGGTTTTCATGTTTCACACAGTTTAATGGTTTCGGGAGTTGTGTGTTAACGAGCTTGTGTTTAATTAAGCACTTGAATAAAAAATAAAATAACTAGCATGCCCGTCTATTCACTGGAGCAAGTGAAAACAAAAGACTTAGGCAACAAACTTGACTTGACTGGGCAAAGGCAAAGGCACAGTCAAATGCAAACAAATTACATGCTAAAGAGCCGAAATGAAAATGGGAATGGGAATGGGAAGGCAGCTCTCCCTCCTTAAAACCAAAACAGCGGGCAGCCCGGTAATGGTAACCGCTAAGTGGTTGAAGCACTTCAAACTCTTAATTCTTTGCATACTGCCCAGGAAAATGCAGACAGTCCATCCAGCTAGTTATACAACAAAATTTACACTACAAAAATCAGCACACTTATCAAAATGCAGGTGGCTGTCTTCGACTCTCTAGCTGTGGCTCAGGCTGTGCCTCAAATATGTCGTAAGATCCAGACCCGAAACTGCAACTATTTGCGCGCTTATGTCACCCCAAAAATGCCCACCTAACATGACGCACACCCAACATTTAAGGAAATCAAAAGCAAATATAGTCCGAGTTCCATACGCAAGAAAACCCGGTGGCACACAAAAAAATCAACTCAGACTTTGAATGTATAACGAAACCGACAACGTCGGCCTCAAGACTCCAGACTTGTGGTTAGCCAGAAGTGGGTACGGGCGGAGATCGGGGATTGGACTGCATGCTGCATACTGACTATCGAGGATTGGGGACTGGGTTTGGGGGATTGGGGCCGATGAAAACCATCAACATCAAAACGCATCGCCTGTACATGTGCTGCTCCAATGCATGATGTAACTGCAGTGCGATAATGTCTGCATCTGGACCAGAGTCGATGCTGGAGACACACAAACACAGTGATCCCGGGACATGCAACCAATTCTCCATTTATGGCAGACATGCTTTGATCGCAAGTGGAGCAATCCGGGATGGAATACTCATCCAACGGAATGCCAGGAGCAATTTGCATTTGCAGGTGGGGAATCCATTTCCCTCGGGGGCTACCGCGGATTCCCATGGCCATTGCGCAAAAGGTTCGCTGACAGTGACAATGCAACAGGCAACGGTGGCAGTAGTCCCAGCCAGCACCGCTCCGCTTAAAGTTCAAAGGTGCAACTTGCAACTGCAACTTCAGATTCAGATTTAGCTTTAGCCTCAGCTGCCAAGCGACAGGCTGACAAATTGCCAGCTGGAAAATTCGATAGATACTTGCATAAGATGCTCTCCAGATTTATTGGTCGGTCTGGCCTCAAAAAAATAACAAAGAATCCGCCGTAATCGTAATGGGTTCAAAGTCACTCACTCAGCCGGACAGGCGATTGTTCGGTGTGAAAAGTAAAAGTCCACTGGCACTTTTTCTTTCATTCAATTGGCTCGCATATTTCACCTTGCCCAACTATTTGTGAGACTGTTACTCGGCCACAGACTTTATGGCCCCAATTAGATTCAAACACGTAACGTTGGTTAATTGGACTGCTGCCCAGCACCACCGTCATTTTTCCAGGCCAGGAATTCCCCAACCCTCCGCCACAGGGGTAGCTATATTTATGCGTATGAACAGCAGTTGACATTCAGCCAAGTCGAGTTTTGTGAGTGAGTGGGTCTCGGGTAAATGGCGTTCAAATTGAACCCGCCGCCAGCTGAGCATCTTCATTATACTCACTATTGTTGGGGTACATAAGCTATTAGATTGGGGTATTTAAAGTGGCTTAAAGATGCATCCCATTTCCCAATTGATCTTCACAGACTATGTGTTTTTTTCTCAATTTAGTCTTTAAGCAATCAAGTTTAAATAGTTTGATTTTATGTTATTGTTTTGAAGGGGATCTATTAGTTTAGATACTTGTCCAGAGTGTACTAGTGATCAGTGATTTCCAGAGCCTCCAGCTTTCCTAGCCTTCCCAGCTGCAGTTGCATCTTCATGTACTACCTCGAGATCTCCGTGGCCCGTTTCGATCTTGGGGACTTGCCGTGTTGCCTTATAACAAGTTTTCTGGCTTGGTCTGGTCTGGTCTGGCCTGGTCTCTTGCATAACTGGTCGCTGGGCTGCCGATGCCGATGCCGATGACGATCCAATGATGCTGCCTTCTTTGGCAGCAATTTGGCGGCATCTTCGCCGACGAGCGAAAAGGTTCGCACAAATATTTTCCCGCGTTTTTATATATATTCTCTTTTTGTTTGTGCTGGCCTGATTGTCTTCTTGCCAAAGAGTTTCCCATATCATAAAGCAGCCTGGCTCATCAATTGATTGGGTTTCCCATTGCAGCATCCATTCAGCCCTTCTGCTAGTCCTGGCTGTGGCCACTGGCCTTTGGGTCAGCAGTGTTGAGGCGGCAGCCACTGGTGCTGCCGCGGCCACGGCTACCACTTCCAAACCGAAGGGATTCGAGGCACGGTCGTTGGACGTGAATGCCAGCGGAGCCGAGGAGGAGGATGAGTTCGAGACGCAGGCCCAGACCCATCTGGCCTATCGCCAGCAGCCGCAGCAGCAGCGCCAGTTGTACGAATACAGCGAAGAGGAGCAGGAGGAGCCGCCGCGTCAGGTCTATGTCAACCGAAACGCCAAGCAACAGAGCAACTTCCTCAAGATCCAGGGCCAGCTTAAGAAGCCCCTGAGTGAAGAGAGCGAGGAGGAGGAGGAGGAAGTTGAGGAGCCCGATCGTCTGTCCACACTGCTGAGCAAGTCCTCTTTCAGCTGCAATGACAGGAACTCTGGGTAAGACTCCTGTCTTATAATACTTCCACAGTTTACTAACATTTCCTTTCAATAGTTACTATGCCGATGAATCGCTGAGCTGCGAAGTGTTCCACTATTGCCAGGATAGCCAGAAGCACTCTTGGATCTGCCCGGAGGGCTTCACCTTCCATCAGATCCACTTGATCTGCATGCCGCCCTCTCACGACAACATCTGCAAGCAGTCCTCCAAGTATCATATTGTGAACGATTACCTGTACAAGCCAATCAATCTTCAAGAGCACCAGAGCAAGCCCAATGTGACACTTCGCTACTCGGAGCGTTACTTCCCGGAGAACTACTACGAACACGAGCGTTACGATGATGAAGAGGAGGAGGAGCCCGCACCCAGGCCACGCATCCAGCCTCAGCAGCCGCAACAACAGCACCACCATCGAATTCAGCAGCAGCAGCAGCCCCAGCAGCAACATCGCCAAGTTGTGGCCTATCAGCAGCCGCAGCAACAGCCCCAAGTACGTGTCCAGTACCAGCAGCCCCAGCAAGTGCAGCACCAGACGGCTGCCCCACAGCCTCAAGTGGTGACGCAGATCCGCCACCAGCCGCAACCACAGCCCACGACATTGGCCTATAGGAAGCCACTGCCCGCCACGACCGTCCAGCCGCAGTTACAGTTCCACCAGCCGCAGCTGCAGCTCCACCAGCAGCGGCCACAAACGTTGGCGCCCACCGTGACGCCGGCGCCGTATCGTTTCTTCACCGCCGCCCCCCAGCTGCAACACTTGCAACAGCAGCAGCAACAGGTCTTCCGCACGCCCGAGGAGATCAATATCTCGCTCCAGCAGCGCCGGCCGCAGGTCTTCATCGCCACAACGCCGAGGTACTATGAGGATGAGTACCTCTACGAGCGGAGGAAGTAAGGCGGATGAGAAGATGGAGTGAGCAGAAAACAGTCTTGTCGTTGTCTCGTGTACATTTCGCCCCCTCCCCAAACTCTGTGCGTAACTCTGTTAGCTTTAAGCTCTCTTCCCTAGCTCCCTGGTAAATCCAAGCGCGAGTTTTGAGTACCTATTTGTAATATTTAATGTCCTGCTAGAAGAATCCGCCTTCTAACTCAATTCGTTAATAAAGGAAGCCACATAAGTTAAACAATTACTGTATGTCTATCTCCATGTACTGGTCGGCGTTAGACAGATGCACAGCCTGGCTGTGAGTGCCTTCCTCCACCACATAGTTGGGACCAATGATGCAATTCTTAAGAACAGAGCCAGTCTTCACTTGAGCTCGGTGTCCAATGATGCAGTTGTCTATGTTGCAGCCCTCCTCCACAACGGCGCTGGACATGATAATGGAGTTATTTACAATGTTCTTTGGATTGATGACACAGTTGGGGCCGAACACGCTGAAGTTGAGAGAGGTCTTCTCCGAGAGCTTGGCGTTGTCGGCAGCAATAATCTCCTTTGTTTGGGTGGACTTGACCAAAGCACCGGGTGAGATAAGAGGGTGGGACTCGCCGCACAAATCATTCCAGATGCCACTCAACTTCCGATTTATGGCCAGGAAGCTTAGTGTATTATTGACTCGCACTCCAAACGCGTCTTTGGGCGCCTGAATGGCATAGCAGCGCACCACATCGCCATGGTAGGGACCATGTGACAAAGATTGGTTGAACAGCGAAGTTTGCGAGATCTTCTGGTCAAGAATGGTGTGGGGAACGTACTACAAAAGACAAAGATTACTCAAATGACCTATGATTCTCTAAATTATAAAAGTCACTCACATGCAAAACATGGTCCTCATTCTTGGTTACAACACCCACTTCTGAGGTTGTATCCTGCACTGTTTTGGGTGGCCTTTTTGCATGCTGCTTCTTAATCAAATGCGGCAAAAACTCTCCCTTGAAAGTCGATATGTTTTCCTTCTGCAAATCGGAATTTTAGCAAAAAGTTTCCTCTGCAGTCATGCCAGAACTTACCCTGTGTAGATAGTCAATAACCCATTTCTTTAGGACATACAAATGCGCATCCACCAGTCGACTGTAAACATCCAAGCGACCACGGTTCTTTAACAAGTGTCTTTGGATGTTCAAGGTGTCTTCACAATCACTGGCGGCAGACACGAAAGCCAGCCTTTGCGTAGCTGCATGTATTCCAATGACATCTCTCTCAGGCTTGTGCTTGGTCTTCGGTCCCGGCATCACCACATCCGCCTCAAAACCGCTGGGAAAGAGGAGTAAAGCCAAAGAGGCGTCGTGTTCCCTGAACTTGTTGATCAGTGGGTACAAACTGACATTGCTGACTAGATCGCAGCTGATCACCAGAAAGTCAGACTTGATTTTGTCGTATATGTAGCGCAGACTGTCAGCGGTACCAAAGTCGCTGTCGCCGGGTATAGTAGCATAGTCCAATTTAAGCTTCAGGGGTGTGTTCTCCATTGCCGACTGTATCTCCAGCTTCTCCTGCTCCAGCACCACCACAATAACCTCTGTGGAGATCATGAGTCCTCATTACATTTAGAAAAATATTCGTGGCAACTGAATTACCTGAGAAATTGTGTTGTTGCAACAGATTTAGGGGATACCACAGTAGCGGATAAGGACCCACTGGAAGCAGACACTTGGGCGCATCGCCTAGCACCTCCGGAAGACGGGTGCCCCGCCCAGCCGCCAATACCACAGCCTGAAACTCTGCGTTGGTCATTTTCGTACAATAAATAAAAAAATATTCCGCTATAAGCGTGTCACAATCTGAAAAGCCAACAAGCGAACAGCTGATTGCCCGCGAGTAATAACAGTGAGCACTTCCCAACACTATTCCCAATCAGACATATGTTTGCTGTCATGTGACCTAATGTTTTTTTTGCTATTGTATAAAACAAGTCAGATGACCTTTTTTTCAACGAAAGATTCCTTTATTTTGATGCACTTTTTTGCAGGAATTACACACAATATGCTTTGTATGAAACAACAAGTTTTTAATGCATGATTTGCGCAGCTTACACTACACTACAAAATGGAATACATACTTTTTTCTTATTGGAATAGACTACAACACACTTGCTACATACGTACAATTAGTTTTGTGGCTTGCCTTTGCGATTTGCGAATTAAAATGGAAACAGAACAGTAGTTTAACAATAATATTGCTGGAATAAATCCAATACGGATAGAATACTTAAAACAGCACATCGTCATCGCCCTCATCCAGAATGTTGGCCTGCTCACGGACATCAATTCCCTGCTGCAAGAGCTCAGCCTTCTTTGCATCAGCCTTGGCCCTGGCCTCGCGCTTCTTGTCCTGGATCTTCTTCAGACGGTAGAACTCCTCACGCTCCAGCTCATCCAGCTCAGAGATGATGTATGCCAAGGTACGATCAATGCGTGGGATGATGACGTGCTCGATGGCGTTCACACGACGGTTGGTGATCTTGATGACCTCGTCCAGGGTGACGAAGGACGTCTGCAGAGAAGCCAGCTCCACGAGCAGCTTGACGGCGCTCTGGTAGTTCTTCTTAAGCTTAGCCAACTGCTGTCCACCACGGGCCAATCCGGCCAGCTCGTAGGTATCGGCTCCGTCCTGGTAGGACTCGAAAACGGGCAGCGTAACACCAGCAACGTTGTCTTTCTTGGTGCGGATCTTGATTTGGGCCTTGGTCACGTTCTGGAGAACCACCTGATTGATGTCGCCCGATGTGAACTTGGCCTCGGCCAGCGAGAAGGCGGCCTCTTTCATAACATCACCCATGAGGGTCTTGGTTTCGATGATCTTGCCCAGAATCATACGGAATCGCATTTGCAGGGCGTCAGCCTTCTTCTTGAGCAGTCCGTGACCCTTTTGGGCGCCCGCCAGACGTGCCTTCATCAACATCTGGGCACCACGGGACGGGAAAATCGGTAGCCTATCTTTTCCAGACATTTTTTTGTTTTTCTTTTCAGAGTATTTAGCTAAAACGATTTTCTGCTGCGCACCAAGAAAACTGCACCGTCGAAGAACACTAAAAAACTCCAACTGGAATGACTGGCACCAGTGTTGATAAGCGCATTCCATAAATCGATAACTTTAGGTGCTGCAAAACACATTTACTCCGAGTGCTGAGAAGTAGCAGCTGACTTTCGACAGATTCAAAAAAATAAACAAAAGTTAGGCCGGTTGTGGTGTCTTTTCTATAATGCTCCTGCAACGCCTTTGGCTACCGCATCTTAGCAACCACCTGCGGCAATACGCCAAAAAGTCCCCGGTTTACCTGAAGCCCAAAATGACCTCAAACAAGCGAATGGTCCACCAGGAAATCCTGCGTTATGTAAACCCATATGCCAGGATTAAAGTTGCATCGGATATATTCGTGCGCATCCAGCCGGCCGATGTGCATCAGTATACCAGCGGGGATGTGTTCATAGCCCAACTCCAAGGTGGTCAAGTCAAAAACTCAAATGTTTCCCTCGATGTTAAGGTAGAAAACGAAGACAAGGAGGTCAACGTTAAAATCAAGAAACTTACGGAAGAGCCAACGCAGTTTGAGTGCCACCTGCAGATCCCCGTCCGATCGGATGTTTGTGTAGAGGGCCAAGCCGGTGTACGGGTGGAAAACACGCAAAGCGAGCTTCTGAAGGTGAATGCTAAGGGCGGCATTATTACAAAGAACGTTAAGGCCACCAAAATTTCCCTATACAGCGAAAACGGTAACATCAACTGCCAGGGTACGCTCTTGGGCAAGATAACCGAGATAGAGACTCACAATGGTGTAAGATTCAAATAGGTGTAAGACCATGGCTTTGCCTATTGATATATCTTATTCTTTACAGAACATTTCAATGGACAAATTGCAGGGAGACAATCTGAATTGCTCTACCAAGGCTGGAAGTATTATAACAGACTGTTGCTACGTTGAAAAGTCAAAATTTCAAACTGAAACTGGACGCCTTGAGCTGAAGAACGTTCATAAGACAAGTGAGGTGCATGTTCACAAATCAGCAGAGCTTAACATGAGTGAGTAATTAAAAAAATGCAGAAGTCTTATTTAATACCTTTCCTATTTTTATAGCTGGTGTGCATGGCAATCTACAGGTGGTATCCAAGGGCGGCAGCTTGAATCTGCAGCTATCCGAGCTGGAGGGTCACAGCAAAATAGAGGCTAATAACTTAAAGGACGACGCAGTCATAAACATATCCCAGACTATTGAGCAGGATCTCAACATTGAAATCAGCGCCTCCAAAGTGAGCTTAGAAAAGGAATTGGAGCATGTGATGCATGCCTTGAGCGAGGACAAAAACAAATTCCTGCTGAGCAACGTAAACAAACATCGCCTGTTGATCAACAGCACGGGAGAGAAAGGTGTGCGCCTGGGAAAACAATCCTGGAGCGATATGATGCGTCAAAAGCTTCAAGCCATCGGGTCCGAAATACCATAGTTTCACAAATACAAACACCTTACTAAGTTACGAATTTATTGTGCTGTTCCAAGCTACAATCTCAGTCATTGTTTTTTTACCATTGTCGAGATAATCCTCAGGCTTGGCCTTGGCTTGTTTCGTTTTCCAAGACCTCATTTAGGACATCAAACGCGCTTGAGAAGATTGCATCCTCCTCGGCTTTCAGAGAGGACATGAACAGCTCAAGTTTTTCTTCGCCTATTCCTTGCAGGTCTATGCTGCCTGCTTTAATCAACATGCAAGCAAGAAGGCGCAGCACTTTGAATGCATTATCCACGTACTGTTCCTTGGGGACGTCTTCCTCCTCCTCGTCCTCAAATTCGTTGACATCTTCTTCATCGTTTTCTGTGTAGTTATCAATGTGCTTCTTTAGCCTAAACCAAACTTCCAACAGATTTGTGAACGCATCCGTTTGATAGAAGTACTTTATGCGCTGTAGGGAGAGAAATTAACTTTAAATTTTAATCTAAATCTGACAAATGTCAAACTCACGCTCCATATGTGAGCCAGATCCTCCAGATACTCCTCCTGCCGTTCCCCCATGGGAAAGAGTTGCAGGGGCTGTTGCAGAAACTGCAGTATCCGCGTGAGACAACTGACAATGTTGGGTGCATAATTGTCCATGGAATTCTGCGCCTCTGGTAACTGTACCAGAATGGTGCAAATGTTGAGGTAGGTTTGTATGATCTCCACATCACAGCTTATTTTCGGGGCACACGCCTCGTAGCCAACATCAGCATCTTCTCCGCCATCTGCCACGGGGGCTGGTACTTCTCCCTCCTCTGCACCGGCTTCCTCGTCCGACAACTTGGTGTGATCGTCTCGCATGAGCCGCAGAAAGGCAATATTAACTCCAGTGCAGAGTTCCTGCACCAGGAATACCTCCGAAAATGGTTTAAGATTCAAGGCAGAGTTGGAATTTTCCTCCTCCACCAAAGCGCAGCTTGCCAAAATGGCGTTTGTGGCTTTTAAAGCGGCTGTTAAGAGCTCGTCACTGACCGACTGCTGTAGGATTTTTCCAAGATTGGCTGCAGAGTTTTCGAAGGCAGAGAAACAAACGTACCAGTCCACTGCAAACTGCTCTTTCCCGCTCAGAACATGCGCCATGATGAATTGATACAGACGCATCAGCTGCACTAGCATTCCGGTGTCCATGCAGTTCGTCAACTTGAAGAGAGTCTCCATAAACTCCGGGTTGCTGGTCAACAGTACGGCGCAATCAACCTGGGCGCACAGATTGCCCAGGAGGCCGACAAGAATCTCGTAGAGGCGCACGTCCTCACATGCCGAAATGATGGTGTACATAATTGAGTCGACGGCGTCGTTGTCGAGTAGCATGGAGACCACCTCCGGAGAGGTGGACATATCCCAAACTTTACACAGGTCGTCCTCCAGTTGCTGATCCAGCTGGGAATCCGGCGTCAGTTGGCTAAGCTGCATCATGGTCTGCAGGATGAAGCGACTGCTGTACATGGTGTCGCCCACGGCATCAGCACGCATGCGATTCAACAGTTGCTCCTCATCCTCATCATCGCCTGCCTCCTGTTCCCCGCCATCTTCGCCATTATTCTCCTCTTCATGGGAGGGTGGGGGCGTGGTCGAAGCGCTGCTGGCGCTGGCTGAGACGCTTTTAACGGGTTCGGCTGGTGGCACCTCGTTCTCCTTGATCGCTCCTGTGGCCGGACCACTTCTCTCCGCATCCTCGTTGGGCATGGTTTATTCTTGGGTTCTTATAAATATTATATTTATACAGAAAATATTAGGCAGGACGCACAGACATTTTTTTGTCACAGAATATTTAAGAGAATACACCTTCGTTTCTTAATCTGTCTTTAAACTGCACCGAGGGCACTTGATAATAATTATTTCGAATAAATGCTCCCAGTTTTGAATTGTTTCAAATATATTTTGCAGGATCCACAAAAACTTTGGCGTGCTTTTGCCGACTTTAATTTTTTTGTGCCATACACTGCCTATCGAAGTTTATAGCAAGTTTATGGTTGTGAGGATTATCGCTGAAAGACATATGGTCACACTAATCAACCGTTGGGTGTATTTCGAATCTGGGACCACAAAGAAAAATGCATGATTTAAAATTTTTTTAAGCTAAATGTCTTATTATTTACTGACTTAGATGCAATATAATAAACGAGAGGTAATCACAGTTTATGATGCTTTGGACTTTGCCTGCCGTCGTAGCAGTAGACTCGAAAGATTGCTGTAGGGCAGCTCAAAAGCCAGCGAAAAAACTATGGATACGAGGTACACGATCAAGGCGAAACCGCAGCAGACCACACTCTACAAGAAATAAGTAAATAATCATTATAGTTATAGTTGGTTTTGAAATGTAAAGCACTTACCAGCATGAAGGGATCGGCGTGTGTGCTGGCACTGGTGAGACTGTAGACAAGAGCAATCACCAAAGGATTTAAAAGATAAATGGCGTAGGACAGACGATTCAAATGCTGGAAGCACTTGGCCTCCAGCAGGCGTGACCACCAGACTCCGCTTCCCGTGGCACTGCCCACGACCATCCAACAAACAGTAAGAGAAAATAGACCCCGTCCCAACACAAATAGTGATATGGTTATCAGGTGACCCAGATCCCGTTTCACCGTGGAGTATATGCATCCCAGAAACACCATACCACTAAAGTGCCAGAGCCACCGATTCTGCTGCTCTGTCAATTCGAACTGGAACCGCTGCTCCTGGAGACACCAGGCCGTAATGGCACCCACAATATAAGGCAGAATCCTGACGAAAGGACTCGTGTAGATTTGGGTTCCAGTTGCGTAGGTGGAGTCGAAGGAGAACTCAAACTTATAGTTGATGCCAATGCCATAGGACCAAGTAATGGTGGCAAGGAGTCCGGTCAAAGTTAATACTTTTGCGGTTTTGGGATGTCTAAGGTGGAGTATAAAATAATAAGAAGTTTATGGTTCTGCTCTCTTTTCCACTTACTTGGCGTAAACAAAGAGCATCAGATTAGCCAGGAGGAAAAACTGCATATCACAGGCTAGACTCCAACTCCAGTTCGCACAAAGTTCCCGGTGATCGAAGAGGTTCTGGATGAAGAGTAAGTTCCTCCACCAGTGTTGGGTGCACAGCTCGTCGAATCGTTCATTAATGTGATAAACGGAGACATCGCCGATGTAGGAGAAGGCCAGGTCCACACTACCCACAACCACTAGATAGAGAGGTCCTAATCTCAGATATCGGTGGAACAATAGTTTTCCGAAAAGTTTCACGTTTCCCCAAAGTCCATTACCACGAACTGCCTCGAGTTGCTTGGCGTTTCTCAAGAAGTTGTAAGTTTGCAAAAAGCCACTAAAGAGAGAATATTATTAATAAAAAAATTAAGTCTATCGACCATCTAGAAACCTCACCTGATGGTAAAGAATACATCCACCAGGAGCGGAGCTGTGGACACGTATTGAAACAAAGCCTTTTCCGCATAAGAAATCAGCACTGTTTTGTTATGGACAGTGAAGTACATGTACCACACAACATGGAATATGAGAATCCAATAGGCGCAGATGGATCTCAGGCCATTCATGATGGGTATCTCCCCGGGCTGGTTCTCCCTCATGGCGGAAATCCTTCTCCAATTGTTTACCACATCGAAGCAGGAGACAAAGTTCTGAAGAGGCTGCCACTTGAGCAGCGTGTCTAGAGTCTGCCAGATCTCAGATTCAACGGGAGCCAGGCCGGGATCGGGTTCATCGCCCCGCTTGGCCACTCGCAGCTGCTGGGCACACACCATAAGAGCTCCAGTGGCCAGGAGCGAGGCCACCACCAGCTTGAAGGTCAGCCGCTGATAGAAACGATCGCTCAGTTTCAGATCCTTCATGTAGAGCACTTCCGGTTGCATGTCAAAGATGTCATCTTCGGCGAATGTTCCACCAGCCACATAATCCCTCGCTATTTGCTTGACTTCCTCCGAATCGCAGGCGCTGGGCAGGCACAGACCTATGTGCAGAACTTGCTCGGACATCACCTTGATCTCCACTTGCCAGGGAGAACGGTGTCTCAAGTAGATCACCCGGTAGTCCATTGGAAAGGGGGCACTTTGGGTCAGGATGCTATAATGCATCTTGCGTTCATAATTCCGGGAGAGTGTAACCCCCACGGGTCGCTGGACGCCACGACAGGCCTCCCGACTGCCCAGCCAGTAGTTTTGGCCAAAAACGAATCCGGATGGCTTCGTTCCAGAAGCATCGAGTACTGGAAAGTGCATATATTTTCAATAAGTTGTTGAACCTTTCACAATGTTGCATAAAATATCGTGACAAAATATTGTCATTAACTATTATTTGGGAATATTAGATGTCTAAGGGTTGTGAGCTAAGTGGTTTCCCAAACCACAAGGGTGACCTAACCAAAGCCCGGTGAACTTTCAACAATACGGCAATATATTTCGCATTTACTCACGAAATGTTCTAATATATCTACGATTACTCACCTTTCATGGCCCAAGGCTGCTTGCTGAGAATGCCCCTCTGTACCTGTTGCAGGTGGGAGTAGCAACTGCGGCTCACCTGGCTGCTATTGGCCATCTTGGTCAGTCCAAATATTACCGAGCTGCGGATGAGGTGCGGCTCATGTTGCGAATGGATTATGGCCCGCGATTCATCTGATCCTCTGGTGATTTCCGGCGTGTAATCCAAGCTGGCGTTCAACAGTCCGTAGTTGAAGTGATGATGCCGCAAAGTTGACTCATTCACAGCCCCATGAGCCACTGGGATCAAGAGGCATAGTGCGAGAATCCCTCGCCAATTGGTTTCCATGACAGGGGAAGTTAGGCCGCTGGAGAAGGGAAGATTGTTTACCAATTAATATTAACAACAGAACTAGGCCCTTCGGCTAAATAACCACTCAGAGCTGGAGGTGCTTTTTTTTGTCAAAACTCCGTCAGTAGAAAGCAAATAATAACAAGTTGGTAAACATCCTACCGGAAGAATTCCGTAATTCCGAGTGCTTTGTGACTCAATATTTTACTTTAAATTTACAAAACTATTCCCAAAACAAAAGATTATAAATTTTAAGGAATCATTTTAAGATTAATCCATTGAAAGGACATTTCTGTGCCTTTTAGTTCAAGGTTGAAAGCCTCTCTGAAAGAGACTACTCCACATGTCCCTCAACCCATCACAGAACATGGAAGTAGTCGTATTAACGTAACCTAAGTGGTAGGTGGAGTTCCATTCAAATATCAATTAGCCGCATCCGCGGCCTGAGTGTTTTTCAATGTCAGGTTCATTGCAGCGGATTAGTTCGATGTTCGAATTCAAGCGAAAATTACTCGCAAAAATAGAGGTGTCTGTCGCACCTGAAGGTTTATGGGCTGCTGCCCAAAGGCAAAAAATAAAAACCTTATTCGAACTTGTCACTTGTGTTGACTCGTGAAGTTTCAAGTACTATTTATTGTTCAGATTTGTTACTTGTGGTATTATAATTTAATTGACAGAGGTCAACGACTAGAGAGTATGTCTTTTTCTGGTCCAGGGATTATGTTTGTAGTTCTTGGGACATGTGTTTGGAATGCTATACGACATAAATTAAATTTTTGCCACCCGAAACCCGCATACCCGAATACTTATCCCATTTCGGCAAATAATATTTGCTTAGGTCTCTCGGGCGGATCGACAGACTCTTTAGGTAGAAATTACGAGAATATTAGTGAGGCCCCCGGGCAGCTGCCTAATTTTGGCACAAAAAGTCCCTAGTTTCAATCAATGTTTTCTTTGCACTCGAAGATGTCTCCAAGAGAAGCAGTTGTAAGCTGCGATCGGGCAGTTTGCATTATATGGCAGCTAATGGCTTTTCGATGAAATGATTTCAAGGGTAAATCGTAAATCTGCGCTTGGCTTCGCATCGGCCACCGCATCTCTACATATTTGTTTTTATTTTTCCTCTGCTTTTATTTCTTTGGCTATGCAAATGAACCTTCACCTTAACTTTGCCAGCGAATCGGATCCCGGTCGCCCAGTTTTCGGACAAACGATGGTTTTGTAACTAATATTCGCAAACTGGCTTAGGTTTTGCCATGTTTGCTGTTGATTTTGCGTGTCTGTTCAAATAGTTTCCATTTTTTCTCTTTAATTATTAATGGAAATGGCATAAGCAAGCAGGAGATTTATTTTTTAATCCATTTTTTCGGGTGTCAAATGAGCTTTTTCAATCACGATTAGGGGTCAAGGCGTGGACTGGATTCGAGATCTATTTTAATCCCGGATTTGATCAAACACAAACTAATTAACTTTTCTGCTCGACCTACTTTCACGGCTGGTAAAGAACTGTGTTTGAAATCGAAACTGAACAAGGTTTTATTTTCCTTTGCGACACCATTTTATTGTCAGAGTTTCTGTTTTCAACCGAAAGTTTCAATTAAATGCAACTGGAAATTTAATTGTTATTGCTTGTTTCAAATATTATGCAACTTTTCCGAGTGAAGCCCTTGGGTTTTTAAGGGTTACACCTAAATTAGTATTTGAAAAACTCAGTAATTATAGTCACTTCATGAAACTTGATATACAACGCTTTAAAAACCAATTTTGTCTTAAATAACGTCCGGGACACACATATATTATTCAAACTAATATTTGTTTCAAGTATTTTTGAATAACAAAGCTTCGTTTTTTCTCCTTTCAGGGTAAATCCCGGTTTAATCAAATGCAAAAATATAAAAATTGGCGAATTGACCTACTTTCAGAGGCGAATCAAACAAATATCCAATCAATATAGAACTGTCCTTGAAAGCCACTTTTGTTTGTTTCCACTTGTGTTTGCTATAGTTTCGGGTGGTTTGTTTATTTTTGGTAATGTTTTTAATCAAAACCAAATTTGAAATCGTTGTTTGATTTTGAAGCGCGGCTCACGCAGCTTCGCGTCTTTCCGAGAAACTGTGCCGCCCTTCGGTGCGATTGAAACCTTTATAAACTCCGCCAGCGATGGACGCACGTGAACAGGTATCAAGCTGTCGATTAAAAAAAAAATAAAAAAGCAAGTCCGGCGTCAACAAAAACAAACTGAGCGATGAAAGCGAAACTGCTCTTCGTTGCTCGTGCGCTTACAAGCGGTGTTTATTTTTGAGGAAGCTGACGAGCGGCCCGCATTTCGGAGCTACTCTTATAATACGTCACAAAGCTGGGCTTGTAATTGTCGGTCTTGCAGTTCTTGTTTTTCTTTAAGTTTTTTTGTATTTTTTCTCTGAGGCGCGTTCATTGACTCTGTCGTGGCGATGAGGGGGCGGGCCACTGATTATGGGAAAGTCAAGGAGCGCCCTGATTTTAGGTTGAGCTTCAATAATAAAGCACATCTCATATCGTTGATCTTGTAATGTAACTGCTGTCTTGAAATTACAGTAATGTGACCTATTTGGGCTATAATTTCCGTGAGGGGATTCTAAATGTGCAGGATGCTATATAAATTGAAAAGTTGTTTCCTAAGAGACCCGGAAGTAGGCATTCAAAACCGGAAATGCTATTTTGCTACCTATAGGAATTCATCAAGGTTATTATGGCTTAAATTTTTAATTTCTGGAGATATCATCGAAGTTTTAGTTCAAGTTTAATAAGTAGCTCAAGTTGTTTAGGAATTTTTATAATATTTTTTACATTAAAGACTATAAATTACAAAATTAAATCCTCCATTTTGTTTAAAGTGGCGGTAATTTAATAGAATTGTTCTTAAGTATGACCGCATTTGTAAGTTCTTTTTTTTAACAAGAAGAAGAAACAAAAATTATCGATAAACCGCGATATTTTTGTTTATTAACATTTTCTTTTCTTAATGGACTTAAAGAATGAAATTCTACAAACTGAAACTGGCAAGCAACTCTCCGAATACCAGTTGAACTTGCTTAAAAAAAATGGTATTGAAACCATTTCTGACTTTTATGAAGAGGATGAGGACAAACTTAAAGAACTACTAGCCATAAGAATAGAAACATTGCGGGAGCTGAAGAGCGAGATGGCGCTGCTGACAAACCCATTTAATGAGGAATCTATCCTGGATATCAACTATGGAACTGGACTGGAAGAGTGAGTTATTCGGATGGTATTATATTGGCATAAACTAATAAAATTTTATTCAGATTAGACAAACTGCTTGTTAATGTGGAACAGCAGTTCAAGCCGGGCAGAGTTTGGGAAATATGCGGTCCAACGGGAGTTGGTAAAACTCAATTAATGTACACTCTGATGGTAAACTTTGTATGGAAGCACAATCTTCAAGCTCTGTTCATCGATCTTAAGAGGGATTTCTCCAGCAAAAGGATTGGGGATATGCTAGCTGCCCGCGAAACGGACAGTGGTAGCTGTGAGAGAGTACTGAAGGCCATCCGAGTGGCGGAAGCAACAACCAGCAGAGAACTAATTGAGATGCTGCAAAACTTTTACCAACAACTGGCTGCCAGTAACAAGGATGCCCAGCGAACAAAACTAGTTGTGATTGATTCGCTGCCAGAATGTTTCTATTCATTCCGGGGCAAAAAGATGGCTATGCTTCGGAAATCTTTGATCACAGAGCTGGCCTGCAGCATCAGGAAGCTATCGGTTCATGGAATAGCCTTCGTCGTGGGAAATATGTCCTTTTTTCAAAAAGAAGAAGGTATTATCTACATTTTACTTATGATTTTAATAAGCGCTACATCTATTATAATCTTTTACTCCTATCAGAAACTGTTAATGATGACGGCGAAGATGACGGTGGCAGAAACGAAGAGGTTCCAGTGAAGAGGCAGTTGGACCCCATGCTTGGCGATCACTGGGGTTCTGTGTGTACGTTGAGGCTTTCTGTGGAAATGCCAATTGTATGGTACGATGAGCAAGGCGCTGACCGTACCAGCCGTACAACCAGTAAGGACAATGGCATTCGCTTGGTAAATGTAATCTCAAACACATATGGCCCAGTGGGTGGGAGCTGCCGGCTACGGATCACAGAAGCAGGCGTAGTCTAGGGACGATGCTGTTTGTAGTTCTTTATAACCCTCTTCCCCGGCTCCAGGGTGTCGCCTAGCCCGGGGTGTTTGCGTTTTTTGCTGTTAGTCACTTCTCTGGACACACCAACGAAGGAAGCTGATGGATCCACCGGCTTATTTGCAGTCCCCGGTTCTTCCACACTTAAGTCCGAATCATGAGCATACTGGCAGCTGGTTCCAAAGCGGCAGCGTCCTCTGCGAAAGTTCCAACAGATTTTGAGGCCATTCTTCTGCTTGAGATGCTCATCGTTGGTAACCATTTTTACATGGCGCTCCAAAGAGGCGGTCTTGTTCAGCTCCGCCTCTAGGAATGGATTGCTGAACACATCACCTTTGCCAGTTTTCTGGCCGAGTACCTGGCTGGCACTGGGCAACTTGGAGGACGGCTTCTCGGCGGACGTGGGCGGCCTGCTTTAAATGAATATTTATAAAGTTCCCGAGTAATTGTTTTATTGAGCTTACGATGTGGCATCTTCGCTTTCGGACGATTGGCTGGTATTATCCTCATCAGATTCGGAAGAATCGCTATAATCTGCCACCAAAGACATTGATTATACTTTGTTTATTTTGCTCCAAACAGCTGGTGGGTGGTTGATAACAAAAATTTCCTAACGCGTTTTGATGGCAGAAAATACCAACAAAGAGTATTTTAAAAATTTAAATACTGAATACTTTTTAAATAAAACTTAAATGATTTAAATCTGTTATTTTTTAAACCTCTCAAAAATAAAAAAAGTCAGTAACTTCATTTGTAATGAATTGGCTTTATTCCATAATATGTATAATCACTTTATGCATGCTCTAGTTAGGTTGGTTTATGTTTTGTGTATAAGCTATTAACTAATTATTTTTACAAAATTCTCTTTATAAATATAAAAAATGAAACTTTGTTACAGTAATATGGTCGCCTCCCACTTTCACGTTGCGTGTGTAAGAAATATGCAAAAGTTTAATACAGTAATTGGAGGAGGAAACCCGTGAATGGTTCAGATTTCAGATTCCGTGGCAATCGAAGGCTTCAACTCAAAGGCCAGTCCTAGCCTTGGCTTTGGTCTGGCGGGGGATAATTCGCTAGTCGATGGGTGAACGGGCCGAAGGATCGTCACGATCGATGGGCGGTGGCGAGGTGAGCACTTCCACACTTTGAGCGGGTCCTGCCGTCAGATACCCAGCCGTGGGATTAACGCCTTTTGAAAAAAATTTCAAAAATAATTAAAATCTATAAAAAGTAATATATAATACTGCTTACCGGTTAGATAACCACGTATATTTGTATCAGTAATGAACAGATCGTGGCGCTGATCCTTGAACTCGGCCCATACTGGATGCTTGAGCAGGATTTGGGTGACCCGGTCGCCGTAGTTGAGATTGTGCGTCATGCCTTTGAGTGCGGCCACTATTTGTGCCTTTACCGCCGATGCATTATCCACGAACTCGAGACGACTGTCCAGGAGGCCAAGCAAAAATGGGATAAGGCCCACCTCCAGAGATTGACTGATGAGCGAATCCTAGCGAGAATGTTGTGTAGTAATTGTTGAACTAAATATCTTTTCTATACTCACATGCTGATGCTTGAATAGGCGACTCAGCGTTTCGCAGGCTTTCTCAATGCAGTCTCTGTTGTGCTCCATGCATTTCTTCAGCGGAGCTACGCACTCCGTCTGCGAAATGGCACTCACACAAAACTAAAAGAATAAGACCATCGAATTATTAGTCAACGAAAGGGGTATGCTAGTCCCACCTCAGAAATCGAGAGCTGGTGTAATACTGATAGCGTGTTCTTCGGCTGCACCGATAGAAGGTTGAACAACTTCGGTATGTGGCCCAGGACTGGGATATCATCTGCCAGGTTGGGCTGTGAGCGCAGCAACTCCACCAGCGCTGTGGTTGAGAGATCCAAAACATCCTGGTCGGAAGAGCTCTTGCCGATCTGTTCGACAACAAAGTCCAGGAGGTCGGAGAGGAACTGCTTGGGCTTGCGCAAGGTCCAGGCTGGATTGCTGACGAACAAGCGGAGGTATACACCGGCCACAACGATTTCGTTGGCCACAATGTCTTTAAGTATTTCAGGATCCTTCCAGACATGCCGTGAGTTGGACTTCTGGTGTTGATAGAATCTACAGGATGGACAGGCACATAAGACTAAACAGAAGAACTCTTAATTTTTCATCATTTACCTTTCACAAGCTTCAGCCACAGCATCGCAAACAGTCGATCGAGTAGAATCGTTCCATATCAGCTCCGGGTGCTCATGGATGGACTCAAAAAGCTGAATAGACGTGGCTGGGGATTCCACCATGGCGTCGATGAATAGCGTGGGCAGGAACTTTGATATGGTGATGCGAACCTTGGGTCCACTTAGACGATCTGCCGTCATCTTGGCCAGAATTTCGGCACACATTTCCCGAATCTGCGGGTTTCTCGAATTGCAGAACATGTCCAGGAGATAGATAACAGCACCCTTTGTCTGGGCTTCCTTGATCATCTCCTGCACATTCATAAGTCCTGACAGAGTCTCCAACACCTTCACCTGGCTGGCACGGAGTTCCGGATCTTTAAGCGCTACCAAGTAGTTACCCAAAATCTCGCAGGCTGCAACCTCAGAGACGCACTCTTTGTTGCGGGAAACCAGTGCAACGACTTCCAAGGCCACAGCCTTGACCGTGGAGCTCTAAAATAAAAAAAAAAGAGATAATCAAAACATCCAAGAAAGTCAGGTTCTAAGAACTTACATCTGGGAATATGTTGTTGGCCAGGAAACCAAAGATCATGTCGAAGTTTCCGATGCACTGGATCTCCACCTCCGCGTTCGCCTTGATCACTGCGATCAGCGCCCTAAGCACCATGGTGATATGCAGCTCCAACTTTCCATCGCTGGCAAAATCGTATTTGCTTTGCTGCAGGGCCTGTTGCTGCTCCGCCAGGGCATCCGTCTCCATCTTCTTTCGGCTCTTGGAGCGGTTGTATGCGCTCAGTACCTCATCGAAAGTGCTGCCAGGTTTTCCACCCGCCGTCGCCTGCTGTAGCTGGGGATGATTCGGCGCCAGTGTGGGCGTTAGTATGCCATCGGTGCCCATTTTTGGTGCAACAGGTGGAGCCGGGTTCTTCTTAAAATTCAGAAACTGATAAGCGTGCTTTAAGTACTCCAGCAGATCCATGATAAAGAGCTTGGGCTGAGCAATCGGATGGGTTGGCATGTCGTTGTAGATGCGGATAAAGATGCCTCCTATTTGCAGTTCATCCCTGCGAGAAATATAATTATAATTATTATTACCTGCTAAGTTAAGTCCATAAACTTACTTGTGAGCATCGAACTCAAACGTAGAGACCAGCTCCGAAACTTGGGCAATGTCCTCGTGCGTCTCCTTCGCCGAGACCGTACGCTGCTGCTCGAGGAAGTCCTTGAGCTGGGCACGGGTTCCATTGTCCCAAATGAGGTAGGGATTCCGCGTGTTTGCCGTGAGCAACTTCAGCACCTCGCTGTCCCGCGCCGTCGCCAGCTGGTTGGCAATGTGGCGGGTGAGGAGCCGGTCCAGGACCTGCTTTATCAGCGTGTTCTTCGCCTCACCCGTCACAATGTACTTCTGCTGGATGGCACTGGGCTGCTGCTGTTGCTCACTTTCCGTGGGAGTGGAGCTTGAGGTATCACTGCTTCCCGATGAACTCTCCGGCTCCTTTTCCTTGCCACTGGTGATGGCCAACTGCTTGCTTTGCAGCGGATTATGGGCATTCTGGGTGTAGGCCGTGTTTGTTTGGATTGGCTTGGGTTTGATGGCCGGTGGTGGCTTAGCCACCGGGGAATTGGCCTCACTGCCCGTGACTGGTTTCTGGCGCAGCTCCATGCTATAGCCCGCCAAGGCAATGCACCCGAGAACGGCCATCTTGGCCAGGTTGTTGGCCAGTTGCTGCTGGTTCGACTTGTCGCTGACCTCCACTCCGCTTTCGTCCAAAGTGTAGTCGTACTCGAAAATGAAGAGCAGCAGCGACCAAAGCACCCCGTTGCGGGATAGATCGCACTGCAGATCATAGTTGTTGGCCGCCAGACTGGTCACCAGACTCACCGACAGACTGTGCTTGAAGTAGACCACCCGACACACGTCGGATAAAAGCTGCGGCAACGTAATGATCTTCTGCTTGCACTTCTCGAAGTTGCAGGCCACCTCAAAGCAGCGTGTTACATTCGAAATAACCTGGTAGTGCAGTGAGTCCGGCTTAGAGTCCACTCCCAATATGGAAACACAGCGAGTGTAGGCCTCCAGGAGCGCCTCAATGCCTTCCTCCCGGCGCAGCTCTTCGGCGTTGAGCGCGGAGCAATGAACCGTGTGGTAACAGAGCTCGGAAGCAGCGGTCAGGAGCTGGGCCTCCTTGGAGAAGAGCTCGTCGTCGCGCGTCTCCAGGCGGATCGTTTTGATCAGTTGCGGATATCCCGCGTACTTGTAAGGCCGCAAAACTAGAGTTTTAAGAAGAAGTTACCAATGATCGTAAGGTGAAATATAATACAATCTTACCATCAGGATAGCGCTCGAAGAGAATGCTCTGGGTGCGGAGAATGAGCACAATATTATTGGGATCTGGTCCACCCGAACTCCACACATTCCTTGAACACAAGAACTCGTAGGCCTGATTGACCTTTTCGAATATTTCGCGACCGTTGGGATTCTTGTCCGGATGATACATCTGTGCCAGCTTGTAGTAGCTCTTGCGGATCATGGACTCGTCTGGCTTGGGCGTTTTCGTTAGATCGATACCGAGGTCTTGGTAGGCCTGCTGGATGGTCATCTGCGGTGGCTTCTTTTCCACTTCCTTGCGCCATGCATCCAATGTGTGCTTAAGAAGCTGAACGGGATCCGATATGGGCCAGTTGGGAAACTTCTGCGTGTCGCAAAGGTGGCGCAGATAATAAATATGACAGAAGAGCTCGTTTTCCAGCTGAGGATAACTAATCACTGGGATGGCCAGGTATGGGTATCTAGCCATTGTATGCCCCCGGAGTCGAGGCGTAAAATCAGCTATGTGGGCTGCAATCTTTTCGATGAGCAGTCGACGCATCTCCGAGCTCCAAATCACTTCGGGCGTGTCGAATTCGCCCAAAAAGATTTCCGCAAACTTCTCGGCGCTGTAATTTTCAAGGAAACAAACCATGGCCTCGGGCAAGAGTTGTCCCAGAATACTTCTGTGCATAATGCCGGACTGGGACGTCTGTAGAATGGAAATATATTGTAAGCTTATCCATTATATAAGTCGATAACTTACCTCTTCACTGCGGAAGCCCTGCTTCATGTGCGTCATCTTGAGGAAACGGGTAATGGGCAGAATGTTACTGCCCGTGTACATAAGCATAAAGTAGAAGACGCCCGTCAGGTAGACCTTGGGCATCTCTGGATTGTCTTCCATGATTTGGCAGAGCAATGTAGCTACACGTTCCAACAAGCCTGGATCGTGGGTAAGACACACTTGCACCACATGCGGCAGGCAGATGAACTCCGATAATTTTCGTGACAACTTGGGACCGGGTATCAGTACTGCCACCCCGTTCTGCGTGCGGCTTGGGAAGAAGCTCGTGCACTTGATCAGAATGTCGAGAATTTTGGAGGAGAGCTCCGTCTCGTCGTACAGAGGTGTTCCCTTGGCAATAAGGCACCATTTAAGCTGTGGAATTTGCTGCAGCGACCGCCAACCATCCATGCCGATAGCCCAGCATCGAGTCTTCGGAGTGATTAGTCCCTTTTGCCAGAGCTCCTTCAACTCGGAGTAGGTTATGGGTCCCTGCCGCTCCGGCTTCTGGCCATCCTTTTCGATGTTGTAGTACCAGTCCTTTTCTTCGTAGGCGGCCATGTTCGGACCGGCTTCGATGACATTGGTTTTGGTGTTCAGCTGGGCTCGACCTTTATGCAAATGGGCTAGCGTTATTAGATCAACCAGGCACTGGACATGATCGATAAGGGCGCGACAGTTGGATTTCTCCAGAACCAGGCACGATATTAGGTTGATTAGGGCATCGCGCATGGAAGGCGAGAGACACTAAAAAATATAATATTTAATAGTTGGAAACAAATTCTTAGAAAATTCATTGAAAAACCAACCCTATCGCTGAGCTGGAGGATGTAGGACATGTCGGCAAACTTGCCAATCTCCTTGTGGTAGCGCTTATACACTTTGGCCAAGGCTTGGAGCGAGAAGACGGTCATTTGGTCATCGTTCACCCGTTGCCGGCATAAGACTCTTCTGTACAATGCATTAAACAGCTCAACACTGCAAAAAAATTGGAACTTTAAATACATTTTGTTAAAATTTTTAAGGGAACACTTACGGATCCTTCACTAAATTCTGCGGCCAGTCATCCTTCTCCAAAATCAGGCGTATGTAGTAGTCGCCAATTTTTATTTCATCTGCTAGGCACTGGTAGGCCACCTCGAACTCTTGATAGTTCCAGGCCACAATCATCTGGCCCGCCAGGTCCCGATCGTTGAGGAACTGCCTTAGTTCGTTCTCCAAACACATACGCAGCTCCTCACGAGTCTGGGGAAAACAAAACAAATAAATATAAGGTATGATGAGACTGTACAGCCTCTATTTACCTTGTGATTCCAGATAAGGTTGGGCAGACTGTGGTCTTTGGCAAAACTGTAGAAGAAGTAAGGCAGATTCACAATCACATCGGATGTCTTTTTCTTCTGGCGACGGTTACGGAGAACCACTGGACGGTTTTTCAGCGCCTGGGCCGCTCCGTCCTGCTGCTCGATCAGGCTCATGCCCCAGTGCTTGATGCCTGCCAAATGCTTCTCTATCACATTTTTGCGCGTTCTATTGGAATGTTGAATTGCAAACTTGAGATTGTCACGAAAGTTTAGCTTGTCTTCTTCCACATCAGATTCGGGAACAGTTTCCTCCGATTCCAGGAAGGTCAAAAGACCAGCGGGCTGTGGAAATAAACAATAATATTAGCACATTTAAATTATTTTAATAGGATTAATAGAATCTCACAAAAATGCGCTTGAAGAGCTCCATGGCCTCCTCGCTGTCCGTTAACCACAATCCGATCAGATGTCGGGACAGCTGCCGATGTGTGGTCAGGGTGGGATCGTTTGAAGGTGTATATAAAGCTACTAGCAAGTGGCGGCAGAGAGCCGCCTCGTCTAAAGCCAAAGCCTGCATCTGCTGGGCCACATGCAACTCCCCCTCCTCGATTATGGCTCTTAAAACGAGGCCAGCTCCCTTGACAATAGCCAGGGAGGGGTGTTGGAATAGTTTGTACAGATAGCGACCACGATCGGCGACCAGCTCCAGCAAAATGTCGAACTGCTTGCCGTCGGTGGTCTCGCTGTAAGGCACGCACAACGCAAAGGTCATGAAGTCCAGCATAGCAGACAGAACAAGGGCACCGCTACCATGGCTCTGTAAGTTAAAAATTATAAAGCAAAGTCCTGGTAGATATACTTAACTTTCAAAATTACCACATGAGCTGTCCACATATTCAGCAATGTTTCCAGAAACGATTTAGACGACAAGATGGATGATTTGTTCAACTGCTCCTGCTTCAGGTCATGATCTGAGTTCACAGAATGCATCAAGGAATTGATCATGTCAATAGCAGAGTAAGTCACAGCCAGATCCTTGCGCCTGAGAGCAGCCACAACCTTGGTACCAATGATCTCACGAAAACTAGAAAGATTTCAATAATTAACTGCTGTTCAGAGAAATATTTAAAGTAACTAACCCCGGGAGATTGGTAAAGGCTGCGTAGCCCACCTTGCTGGCCAGTAGGCGGGTAAGGGCATGGAATATGGCCTCCAATTCCATGTTGGTCAGCTGCGCTGTGGGACTGTCCAGCTCCTTTTGAGCCAAAGCCTGCAGGGCGCTCAGTATAAGTTTTTCTTTGTTTTCCGCAAATAAACTCTAAAATTGAAAGTAATTCATGAAAATAGATTTTATAAAACTGTTAAATAAACTCACATCCTGGGTAACACTGTAGTTAAGGCCACTGTGCGGCACGTTCGCATTGAAGCGCTCTAGAATCTCGTAGCGCTTGGAGGGATTCTGGAAGTTATTGATTACCAGGCGCAACAGATTCGCCTCTGTCTCTTCGTCCACGGAACTACTTAGCGGGACATATCGCTTGCCTCTTGGCGTGTTTCCAATGCGGATATGTACATCCTGATTGCCGCTAGACCGCACCGCATCAAGCACAGTTGCCAGCAGCGAATCACGATCATTTGTACTGTAGCTGCGCACAATGCCGTTCTTGTACTCGATGCTGAAGCGCTGCAGGTTGTCTTTGTCGCGAACCAAGGCAAAAACATCAGCCAGTGGTCGCAGGGTGCAGATGCTGTAGGTTTGCGGATCTCGTTCGAGAAGAGTGGCCTCCGTAAGGCAAAGGGTGCGTTTCACGGGGTCTGGATGGCGCGGTGTTATCTTCTGGACAGTAAACTCGGTCATCGAAGTCTGAAATTGATCGCCACTGCAACGAAAAACGATATAGGTATTTAAATGTATTAGATTAGCTCCAAAGACTCACCTGAACTTGCCAAATCTCTGCCTTTCAAACTGCTCCAGTGTTATCTGGCTCTTGAGTATCTTCGTTTCGATGCCCAAAAACTGGGATGATTTCTGGGCTATATTCTGGACGATCTCGTGATGATTTAGAGCTTTGAACAGATGCAACCGACTGAATCCGCCATAGGCCATTACAATGCCGCCCTCATAATCCGATATGCCTGCTTAAAACGTGCGCAAACGTAAACAAAGACCAGAAAGATGAGTGCGGAAAGCAACGAAAAAGACAAAGCGTACACATTGAATTAAAATTGTGGCACATAGCGATAGAACGGGACACATGAATGGGAATGATGGCAGGCCGAGTCTATATAGCTACCTATTATTCCCTCGATGTCCTTGTACATGTAGCTGGCCAGTACGTCGTTTGTGGTGGGATCCAGCTGATCCAAGGAGCATGGTGTAACCTCCAGTACAGTAGGAAGGCTGATGCCCGACCAATGGTACTTGTACGCACTAAAACGCTGTAAAGAAAGGAATAACATTTAAAATTTCTTGAATTATTCCTTATTTGTAAGGAAATTTTACTTGAGCATGTTTGGGTTTGTCGGCAAACTCTTTGTAGTACTTTAATATCGAAGTGAGTATGTCGTTGCGGTACTCCGAGGATAACTTTATTGTGTCCAGCTTCTTATCCTTCTTGATGGTGAGCACAAACTCATTTGGAATCTGAATTAAAAGATTTCTTTAAAATATTTTGCTATTTTAGAGTTTCTTTACATACATTTGAGGTTTTTGAAGGTGCTGCTGCCACAATATCTGAGTAGGTCCACCGATTCGTCAGATCAAACCTATCTGGATTGTATGTCGAAATGCCGGCTGTGCCGATCGACAGGATCCGCTTGTACTTTCCCTTCCACGAGTGCTTGGTCACCAGAAAGCACTCCAGATCAACATTCTCCTTCGGCGGCAGCATTGTTTTTATCAGCAAATCCAATTAATTTCCACCTAGAAGGCCAGGAGAAAAAGAAAGTGTGGGAACCGCAATCCAAAACGGAGGCAGAGCTTTTCTGGCGCCCAGCTGATTCACTCACGACGTCAAAGTAGCCAATTGACTTGCCCCGGAGTCGGGGCACTGATTAATTAAGTTGACTCGCTGACCAAGCCACTTATCAGCAACAGACCAGCGGAGCACCAGAAGTGCCAACAAAGGCACCCAAAAAAGGGGAGTAAACGTGACGAGTATTGCGGCCCCTAAGGCGGATCCAATTGGAATCGCCTTCCGGAGGACTTTCTCGACTCTAAAATTGTCGCGGCTAATTACCTTGGAGATCTAATGCATGTCGTTGGATTTTATAACTATTTTTTCACGTACTATCTCCCGTTTGCGGATTTTTGCAACTTGCAATAAACAATATTTGTTGATAATTGTTAATGTATCGATATTTATATCGAAAGTATAATTTACATACTCGATATTTTTACCAGGTTAACTTTAGCGCCACAATAACTTTGTGAGTGAGTCATATTATTGGTTTTAATGAAAAATGAAAGAAAAGTAATTAGAATGAATCAAATCACATTTCATATTTGTCTTATTAAAAGTTCTCTGATTAAATTAAATGTCAGTTATTGTTACTACAAACTGTTACAATGTAAACTACTTTAAAGAAAACTTTCAATTATTCCAGTCATGCGGCTACCTTTTCTAAACTTATTTTATCTTAATTAAGTATTACATTTTATGAAAAGAACGGGATTAAAAAACATCATTAGATTCCAGTAGTTTTTTTTTAATATTTAGAAGTAAGATTATATCGTTTGGCAGTGGAAACAATATATCAAGCTTCGCGAAAAGCTTTCGGAATGTGGCCACACTTGTGGTCAGCTGATTTCACAATCAGTTGTTTACATTTTCAAACAAAGCCATTTTCAATCTAAACTTTGTTTACATAGCAGCCCACGCCAACCCAAACGCTGCTAAGGACCGCCTCAGCCTAGTGACTGGCGGGATGGACCCTCAATGTCGCTTTTTCACAACTTCATCGTTTAAAACGTTTCCATGCCCATAAGTTTCGGCTACTTGGTTGCATGGTGGTACGTTCTCATATCCACCGATCCATTCGTGCTCTCGCTGGTGAAGCCTGGAATCAGTGGTGACCGGCCTGTTCCGAACACAAAACAAATGGTTTACATGGATTTTCAGATATTATTATAATAATCTTCAATTATTAGAATGGTACATAAACCCAATGTAAACATTTCTTTTACATTTTTCAGAATTTTAGTATTCTAATCGGCGGATTATTATTTTGAGCGCATTACTTCTCCTCACACCACTCGTTTTCCTTGCGCACCTTCTCTTCCTCCTGAGGCGAGAAGTCGTTGCTGATGGTGAACGTGTCGCGAATCTCCTGCGGCGACTTGCCCTTGATCATATTGGCCACAGTCTTACAGGTGACATCCAACAGGCCCTGGATGTTCAAGTAATTGGCCGCTAAGATGAGCTCGAACAGAGTGCCCTGATCAACTTTTAGGAAATCAGCATCCCACGATGAAATGTCATCAGTACGCTTCTCCTTGTTTTCGTCTTCCTCTGTCACTTGCGGATCATCCTTGTGGTAGGTGGCCCAGTGGATGACCTTCTTCAGGATCACAGAGTTCACATTTGGCAGCGGTAGCACGCTATTATCACTCTCATCGCCCAGGTCCTCGAGCGCCGTGCGAATTGTCTCCGAGCACTTGGCAATCTCTTGTTCGATGTCGAAGATCTCCTTGTCGGAAGATTCAAGCCGAATGATAGGCATGCTGTAATGATGGACGCCTCCACTAACTATTCATAACTCCACTTTTTTTTTTGTATTTTTACTTACCTTTCAGCGCTTTGTTCTCTCGCTTTGATACTGTTTGATTTATTCGCAGTGGCGCAGCCGAAAAAATAAAATACTCGGGTGCCTTCTTAGCTCTGGCCTACTGTCTAAAAATAATATTCTCGTGCCTTCAAATGCCGGGTGCCTAGCAATCAAAGGGGCTGCTTTTCCGATAAAATATTTCTACTAGGGGTTCGAAGCATCCAAATCCTGACTCGACAAGGTGTGGGCGAGTAAGCATTATCGCGGCAACTTTGTTAACAACGACAACAACCTGGTGCGCCTCTCTTACAGCTTTTTCCACCATTGACGGTGCGACGAAGTAGTCTTGCTGGTCGAAGGGAGGTCCAACTGCAGCTGCATAAAAGAGGTGGATCTGAGAAAACAATAATTGAATAAAAATATTAACATAATGTTTGTAAAAAGGAATTTACTCTCAACGACCCACCATGATGTGCTGGACGACATTGGTGGACACAGCAGCTGTAATGTGAATGTCTACCTTTCTCAAGGATCCCTCCTGTAGCCTTTTAAGTTTTGTAAACCCTTCGAAAGTGAAACGCTTCGGAAAAAATTAGAAATATTGCGATCGGGAAAGCTTCATCTTATGAAGGTATTGATTCGTTTGGGACTTTCGTCGCCACAATTTGATTGACCTGCTGGCGGATCTATTCTTTTACCAACACAAAAAAAAAAACGATTTTCAATTTAAGATTACGTGTTTTTAAAAGTGTAGTTTTTCTTTACTTTTCCCGTTCAAGCGGGTTTTATTTTTTGGGTGGGTAAATAACCGGTATAAAACAGGTGCTTTATTATTTTTCTTTTTGCGCACCTGTTTTTTTAACTATTTTCCGTGAGTTCTGGAAGAAAATACTGTCAAAGACCGCGTTTGAGAAGCATAGAAAGGAGTGTAATATGGCCCCAAATACTTTTCCCAGCCCATATGTGCAAGAGCTTGCCGTTATGTTATTTAAATTTAACGGATATTATTTTAATGTTTATTTCGATGAAAATTTCTTCAAATAACAAATAACATCGATAAAAGGCCGTCGACTTTAAAAGCACGGTCTCACTTTAAAAGCTTAAAATGCATTCACAATATTAACAGCGATTTAACATTTGTATGGTGGAGGTTTGTTGTTGCTGTGCAGCCACTGTAAACTCTGATAAGAGTTGCCGGACCGAACCTATTGGCGTTTCGGTATTTCCAATCAGAATCCAGTATTAACAGTAACGTGTGCCTCGGCGGACGCAAGTGAAAAAAATCGCGTTCTGCGTGCGTTTAAAAATTAAAATGTAATTACAGTCAGACCGAGTAGCCAAACTCCAGTTACATTACAAAAATCATTAGAGATTTTTTCGCGTTCAGCCCCCTGTCGCCCCCCCGCTGCGCCACCCACTCCGATTGTGCAAGTGTATGTAAAAAAAATTAAAGAAAAAAAAAAAAGTAAAATGTGAGAGAGCAGGCAAAAAAAAAAACTACACTACGTGCGCGTAATAAAAAACGAGGCCGAAATGCACACGAGGAGAGTGAGAGGGGGTGGGCAGCGGTGGGCGGCAGGTGGTGGAAGGTGGAAGGTGGCGCCCTCCTCCCTACTCCCTGCCGCCACTAACCGAACCGAACGAAGCCAACCACCCACCGAAATACAATATACATACATACGAAAATCTACCTATCACTTTGGCTTGCGCGCTGCTTCGGCTCTTGGCCGTACTTGCTGCTTGTTGTTGTTGTTGTTTGATGCAAGGTTTTATTTGGAGGGGGGAGGGGGCGACAATCAATAAACACGAGGGGGGCTAGGATGATCTCCGAAGGGGTCGGCGGCGGCGACGGGAGAGAAAGGGGCCTGGCTCTGCGCAAGTGATTCAAATGCCGGTTTTGGAGCGCAGAGCAGAGCTCCAGCGGCAAGCGGCAAACGGCAAACCAGATGCGATCTCCGTATCTCTCTCGCGCAAATTACTTTCGCCTTATCATTTGATCGAATTAATTAACTAACCTCTAACATCGGCCAATTGCAATTACCAGTGATTAACACCTTCGAACCGGGTGGCTATATTTTTCTTAAACTCCACTGTGCCAGACAAGTGGCAGCTTCGATATCGAGAACGTCTGATTGGAAATTGGGTCACGGGCGCCCACTCTAAGCCAGCGGCTGCCAATCAGAATCGGCAAGTCGGCGCTTTTCTTGCCAAAATGCACTGTTGTGTGGGCCAGTGTAGGAGTCGGACGCAGGCAAAAAAAAAAAACAAAAAAATAAAAGTAAAAAATAAGCAAATAAACATGAAACACACGCACGTATGCATACCTTACTGAATTGCGATGGAAAAAATATCCAATATATATATGTATTTTGTATGTAGATGGGCTATGAAATGTTTATTTAAGCGAAAAATTATTTTGTAGGCGGGCCAGCGTACAATTAATTAAACAATTACACGGCAGAAAACGTGCAAGAAAGGGCGAATGTTTTATTTAAAAGAGGAAAAAGATAGAGGAGCTGTAGCTGTAGCTGGAGCGATGGAAATAAATCATTGATAAACATGCGCCGTACACAATTCCAATTAGCTTAATTACTTCTTTTTTTTTACTCCCGCGCCCTACAGCCTGTATAACGGTATAAACTAAGAATAAAAGTGTTGGAAAATGAAACAATTGTTTATTATTTTTTTCAGAAATTATTGGTATTTTTTTTTGAAATTTTTCGTTAACAGTTTGTTAACAGTGGTATTACAGTATAAAATATACTTTAGAGGGTGGCTAGGAGGGCGAATCATTAAAATCCCAGCAAATACGCTTTTCCCATCAAATTTAATAACGAATTTCTGTACTCGAAACATCAAAGTCACTGCTCGGAATATTAGAGTTGCCGCCGCAACAACAACAACAACAGCAATCAGCAAGAAGAGCGGCAACCATCCAACCTCCTCCTCCTCCCCATCCCTCCCCTCTCCATAAAAACAAAACCAAGAAAAAAAAAATAAGCAAAAAAAAAATCAAACAACGAGAGTAACAAATTAAATTTGGTTTTAGCCATAAAGAGCAAGAACAGTCAGAGGAGGAGAGGTAGCCACATAGCCATAGCCAGAAAGAAATAAACCAGAAAGAGAGTGCAGTAAGAGAAGGAGAATCGGAAGAAGAAGAAGAAGAATAAGGAGCAGCCCGAGGCAGGAACAGTAGCTGGTGGAAAAGGATATTCGCCCACCTACACCACCCAACAATAGTCAGCCACCAGCCAGGTGACAGCGAAAAGTCAGGTGAGTTGTACTTGAATTCCATGCCGAATCGAATCGACTCTCATTCTTTCCACCTCCACTTGGCACTCTGTTTGTCTCCCGACTCGCGATTAAATATTTCACGCGCTTATCAATTGCTCAAGGGTTGGCATTGGTTGATAAACAAACACAAACACAGCTCGAGAGCAAACAAAAAATTAAATAAGCCATCGGCCGGGCCAGGTGAAAGGGGTGGAGTCGCAGCCTGGTGCTGCCTCCGGAATCCAAACAGATATTCACAAATGAGCTGGCCAGAGGCACATTCTTGGCCCATAAACAGGGGGCCATAAAAAACAGAATACTGATTGTTAAAAAATAAATATAATTGTAAAATATCTTATCTCATTAAGAGACTTACAAGCACCTGCCGCAGCGCTACTTTCCTACTCGAGATTATCTTGGGATTTCGTTGATAAATAAATGCCAATCGCTTTCCTTCAAGACTCCTCCACTTCTAATTAATTCAGTTTTGTGTATTTGGCCAAAAGAAACAGACAGTAAAAAAAAAAAAACAGTCGAGAGACAACCGTCCATCCATCAACAGCAAAACACACACTTTTCCAATTCGATTCCAAGTTAGGAGGAGATGGCCCAAGGCGAGGACTTCCACGCCCACTACCCACTGCCTTTTATCCTGTCCATGACTTCCAGCCCATTCCCTTTCTGCATTGTCGTAGGACGACAGCAGATTCTTGTCATGTCCTCACGTTTCCTGGACCCGTGGAGCTTACGGCCCAGCTTAGTTTTTGCGCCGCTCCAGCTGGGATTCCTCGTTTATTGATTGATTTTTCCTCCTCTCCCCCAAGCTAGAAGCTCATTTCTGGCCTGGAAGAGCCATTAAAGGCCGGTTTCGGCTCACCAATAATATTTTCTAAAAAAAACTTCCAGAATAAAATAAAAAAGTTGCAACACGGCTTAAAGGGATTTTTATTGACAAGAGTCCTTCGCTTTCCTTTCATGTTGCTTCTGTTTTTTTTCGGGGGTTATTTTTTATATAGAGTTCTTGGTGTGTGTCCTGGCCAGGACCTGTCAGTGACAAGGGTGAATAACGGCACGTGAAAAACTCATCATAAAACTGAAAGGACAAAGGCGCCGAATAGCATTTCTTTATTGTCCGCCGGCCCGCTCTCCCTCTTTTATTTTCCTGGATTTTCCATTTTCCCATTTTTCCATTATGCCCAAACAATTGGCAGAGAAAATTGTTTTTCAATTCTGATTCGCAATTAATTTTGCAATTCAGAAATACGAAAATAGAAAGCAGAACGCATCGTGTAAACAACACGGTGTATGCGCAATATTTAAATGCCTACCTGACGGACGGCAGGAAAAACAGGGAAAACAGCTTAAAACTTTCCAAAAACTAAATCAAATCCAAATTGATGATATTAATTAATTAGTGGCGGGCTGTTGTCCGGATGTTGATAAATTATGTGTAAATAGGGGAGTCAAGTCCGAAAAGTGGGCCCAAAAGTGAGTCAGACGCTGGGGGTCTGAAGCTATTGCGCATAAAGTGGCCTGAATAAATAATCATAATTTCGACCAGACCCACTTCCCGCTCTCGGTTCCAATCAAAGAAAATAAAAAACGAGAAGCCCAATGAAAAGAAATATTCACACAGCAGAAATTTAATTGTTTGGCCAAAAAGGAAAGACGAAAATGGCCAATAAAAGCTACGACCTTCGATGTAGAATAGCAGGAAAGCAAAAAAAAAAAAGGTGGTCTTTATGTGCAAGTGTAGTAGGTGCCAAGGCGATTCCAGATTTCTATTCAGATGTGGGGCCCAGCTCTTCAATATCCCAAGCGATGCAATTAGACGAAGAAAATCGATTTGATACAGTAGACTGGCCTGAAGGCTATGCTATTTAAGTTCTGGGAGTTTTATATATAGTAGACTAATAGATCTGACTAATAGATCTATATAATACTAATACTAATACTATTACTAACTTAAACTTTAAAGTTCAAGTCTTACCAAACTGCCAATCTTCTCCCTCTTCCCGCTTCAGTTTCCTCTCCTCATTTGATTACACAAACTTGCTTGAAGTTTTCTTCTATTTATCCTTTTCCTTTTTTCTTTTTTTCTTACTATTATTTAGTTTTTTTGTTGCTGTTTTAGTTTGCTGGCTAAGACCTTTTCGAACTAATTAGGAGGGCAACCGCATTTTGCCTCGATGGCAGGGCCAAGGTTTCCATTGGCTTTTCCTGCCAAGCATTCTGTGTGGAAACTTATCTTGATTAAGTTTTATTTTTCCCACACATAACCATATATATACATATATATAGTATATATACGATAAAGTTGTGGAGCCAAGATAACCAGCAGCGGCACGTGAGGGAAAAAACTATTATTAGTTGACAGAGTTCAAAATAGATTAAGTATACGCAGCGTAAGCCAATTAAGCAACAATCTATCGGAGAATTAGTTTTCTGATTTCAGTTTCAGCTTGGCAGCTTGAGTTTCACTTCATTTCGCTTTTCCTCGAAAGTGTTGGCCTGTCAATATGCCAAAGTTGTTGTCGCCCCACTGGGGGGGGTGGTCTGGGCCTGATGACGCCTCCTGTCCACCGACAGAACCGACAAACTGAAATGTGTCATCGCCCGAAAGCGAACAATACTGGCCGCATTTTCATTTCATTTTCATTTCTCCGCTGGCTGCGGTTTATTAGTCGTAAATTTCGACTTGATACATTTCGCCTTCGCTTGCTTTGTGCTTTTGTGCGAAAAGTCATAAATTTTGGTGCTTCTCTGTCGGTGTTTCGTCTTAATATGCATAGCATTCTGGCATTCTGCAGTTCGGCGTTAAATCGAAAATGAGAAGCCTCCCACGCTTAGGATCTGCGAGGAAAATGATTAGATGTGGAACATGTGTTCCCATGTCACCAGAGTCTGTCTGGCATAGTCCATTCAAAATATTGCATTGTTTTTTATTTCGAGAGGAGAGTGAGAGGAGAGTTTATTGGTATTATTTATTAGATTATTATTAGTTCTATAAAGTGTTTTATAAAATATATAAAATTACACAGATCAGAGTATTAATATTTCCTTTATTTTATTATCATATATAGTATCCTAAACATAAAACTCAATACCTTTCTGGCTAGTTTGGAAAAATGCCAAACAAAAATGAGTGTGTTTTTCAAAGAGTATCAAGATACTATAGCTTTCATAAAGGCTTTTCTAAGTGGTAATATCTTATAGATACTATAGTTTTCATAAAAAAATATCAAGTAGCTAGTCAAGTATCTAATAATTATAATATTTCATCTTATTGTCATCGTATTGCCAATTTCCTAAGCTTAAGTCCTTGTTACTATGACTTTTAATAACTTTTGTCAAGAATCCCTGAAAATCTTCTATGTTTTCTCTGCTCTGTGCTCTAACAAAGAATAAGTAGAAACCCCTGAATATATAATATTGACCCAGTGAGTTAGTGCTCCCGTCTCGGGTCTGTCTCAATCTCAAATCCCCAGCGCCCGATAACTTATCGCCCGCTGACGCATTTCGCCTCGGACCGAGTTGTATCTAAAGTCTTGGCTTATCACCATATCTCATTCCCAAATATATATGGTATATATATTCAAAGTACGTGGATTATATGTGAATGCAAAATAAGTTTGATTTGATGACGCCTTGTGGCTCTTTGGCCTGCTGCTGATGACACCTGCGGTCCCCGAGTCTCTACTAATTAGAAAAACTTTTCTAGTACGTTGGTAACTTTTAACTTTTGTTGATTGCGAAACTTTGCTTTTTAGTACTATCGGTGTACTCGGGGCGTGGCAGTGGGGAATACATTGAAGTGGCAGTGGTAATGGAGGTGCGAGTGGCATGATTGACTGCCTGATGGGCAGTGGCATTATCTGGCTGCTGTGGTTTTCTTCCCAGTTACTCTATTTCACTTTCAGGCTGCCCTGCCTCTACCTCTGCGGCCCTCTCTACTGGAGTATCTCACAAAACTTTGACTTTAATCGATTTAACAATTTTTTACCCCCTTTACCTTTCGCTTACCCTTAACCCCCTGTTGCCCCAAGGCCAGTTTTTGTTGTTGTTGTTGTTGTATTGTGCCCACAGGCAAACATCAAAAGTCAAGCAGCTGCGTGACGTCAATTGGAGCTACAACAAACCGAAGGCCACCCACTCCAGTGGGCAGTGGGTGGCTGCCTCTTTTCTCTAGCTGCTTTTTTTTTTTTTGTCTTTTTTTATTGTTGTTTTTGTTTACCCAAGTCTTGTGGAGAGTGGTCAGAAAAAAAACACACACCACACACACTATACCCCTACCTACACACACCATTCGAATGGGGTATTACAGACCAAAACGGGGAGCGAATTACTTATATTTGCCCACGTAGTGTGTAATCTATTTTCAAGTTGACGAGTTACTCACTAGCAGGTTATATAATTACACATTCATGTTTGGCTGCCAATTGGATAATTGTTTAAAATTCGATTCTGGCCTATATATACCCAGCAAGTGCGGTGGTTATTTTCTATTTCATTTACGAGTATCTCGGGCAAAGGTAAAGCCAAATGTTAGACGGAGTGTGATTTTAGTACTGATACCCGGTACTTAATACTATACTACTTTTGTAGTAGAATGTATGGAGATAAAAGGAATAAAACTGAAACATAATAATTATAAAATAAATGTATAAGGCCAAAAGTGAGTTCATTTTAAGGAGCAAAGTTTAGTTAAAGAGATAGAATAAGTACCGAGTATCATATAGTCTTTTATATACATGTAGAATGTAATCTATATTGTATCTTTTCTACTATTTTACTCTATTTACATGTATATTGTATAATGTTTGTAAATAAAAAGTAAATGTTTTTTAAGTAATTAACAAAAGAGTAAATTTATTTGCTTAAAAAATAAGCTACCATCGTTATTTAGAACTGTTATTGTCGTTGAGACTAAAAGTGGATTCATTTTGCCTCCGAAATAACCTAAAAAAATCCAAAAATTATAGTTGAAAAGATAGTAGAAGATATAAGAATAAATTATAGCTTCATTAGGACCAAAAATAAACCAAAAAATACTCTCAAATAAGCTCCCTTGGAAATGGCAACTTTAAAGTCCTCTCCCTAATAATACTCCTCCCACCCTCCTCGTCTATGACAAACAGAATCCAGGCGCCCAAATTGATGAAATACTTGGGTGACCTTTTCTCTGGAATTTCGTTTGAATGACTGCCCACACATGTCAGACTCCTTGGGCCAGGGAGTATCCTAATTGATAATTTAAGGGCCTTCTGTCTAGCCCCGAACTTCTGTCTTCCAATTTTGCATCCCAAGTCTCTCTCTCCCAAGTTTGTTAAGCAAATTAAGCGTTGAGTCTTCATTTGAAGGGCCCAGAGCTTAATAAAGGTATACTCTATACTATGTACTGCAGTGGTCCAAGCCATGGCTGGCAATTTAATTATGAAATATTTATTTAGCTCGGAGATGTGAGCTTTGCTTTATTATTTAATCCTTTGGAGATGTGAACAATGTTTGCCGAAGCGAGAGACTCTTGGTCCGAGAAACGATAACTTCTTGTTGACATTATTTTTCCGAATAAAGCAAATTGTTTTCTTTTTATTTCTTTTTTTTTTTGTTATTTCTCCAAGATTATTTACTTAAATTGTGTCCCTTTGTTCGTCGCCATGTTCCATGTTTCTGGTATCAGTTCCCTTTTGTATTTCTTATTTTCTTTGTGTGTCGTCCTTTTTTTGGGGGCCCCAAAAGGACCTAGAACTTTTGATTCATTGTCAAGCGGCTTAAAAATGTAGCGACAGGCGAAACGTGTTTAAAGCGTGTTTTTGAATTTATCAAAAGTTTAACTTTGAAAGAGGTCAACTGGCAACTTTTCCAACTTTCCCAACATTCCCACCCACCTATCCGACACTTCGACGGACATTACTTTTTACCTAAAAAAGTTTTTTTTTTGAATATTCCGGCACGTGTAATGGCCATAAAGCACTTCCATGGCCAAGAGAATGCGATGAGCTAAGTAAATTTAATTTTTCATGCCAGTCCAGGAGTGGGGCGATGGAATATTTGCCTTTTTTCCAGAATAGAAGCGAAGGCTTCGAGCTTCGGGCTTCGGGCCATAAAAATCCCAGCTACATGTTGCGCTTTTGTGAGCTTCCCCTTAAAAAAAAAAATAGCACATACATATGGAGGAGTATATGTGCGAATATATAGTGCATATATGCAGACTTTACAGCTGCCACACCCACAAAAAGATACACATTGTGGCAGAAGCATATGCAACCCATAAATAAACATAAGTTGTCGCCTCTGCTCCCATTTCCCAGCTCTCTTTCTTTATGGCCGCCAAGCAACAGTCTATATTATATGTGTGTATAAAAAATATATATATTCATATTGGTATAGATATTCATGCATTTTTTATTCCATTTGGCCGAGTCTTGGCAGAGTCTGGCCATTGTTATTGCGGTCACAGGGCGAGTGTGTGTGGAATACAGAGTTTTCGGCTGGAAATTCGAGGTATTTTGGGAATCAAAAGAGTAATTAACATACTTAGCTCCATTAAAAACGAATTACATTTTAATGGGCTCTCGGTTTATTAGTCGATTGATTAATTTCGCTAATACACTTGTCGCTTAAACGATTCTTCAGCCAGCTCTATTAAATTTAGCTTCCGATTGGATATTAAATGCCAATTAAAATATTCTCTCTGTTAGCTCCCATTTGCCATTCAATTTTGACAATTTTTTGTCGCTGCCCTGACACTCGCCGCTAATTATGCAATTAATTTGCGGCCTTTGTCAATGGCTTGTGTCTAATCACTGGCCCATTTGTTGTCTGGGAAGCATAGCCGAAAAATTGTATAAATATTTTGAGATAAGCTGCGAACAAGTACGAGTACCCGAACCCATAAATTCTCGGTGGGAATGGCGAGAATTTCTGAACAATTTGAATATTTAAATATGCATATACTTGTACAGTGGATGGAGCTCGTTGTCGTTGTCGTCTAAATGGCCTTAGTTTTATTTATCGCACGACAAATGTCACTCGACCGTTTCAAATGCTTGTCATACTGACTTTTTTTGCATTTTTTTTTACATTTTTGCCTACTCTAACTATTATTTGGTCGTTTTTGCAAATACGTATTGTGGCAGTGCAATGACAGCACCCGTCACACGTCATCTGCTTATGAACTGCGGCACAGTTTTTGTTTTCTGTTTTTTGAAGTGGTCGAGTTCGATTGTTTTTAGTTTTTTTTTTTTTGGTTTGGTGGCAAACGAATCCGGGCTAATTCCAAGTGCATATTTAGCCTGGTCTAAAGCAGAGAACGAGCCCCAGACTAGGGCACTTGATGTCACAATCATTTGCGAAACTACTTTGCAGTCCGTACTGCACAGCCCCCAAGGCTGCAGTTTTTCGAGTCCACTTCCTGACACTCGGACTGGCAGTGGAACTTCTTTAAAAAGGATTTAAGGGAATATATTCTAGGGATTTTGTTTAAATAGAATTGAAAAGTAAGTTGTAGTAGTAGTATATCAAAATATTATATTTAAACTAGTATTTAAATGGAATACAACCATAGTTATACCCGGTACTTGTTGTCCTTTCTTTACATAAGTGTGCCTCAACACCTCTACTCCAGGATTAAGTAAACAAAATCCTTAGAAATGTCCACCTTACCGGGCTATGCCTGTAACTCTAAGTATATGCACATGACGTCATTGTCTCCTTGTTGGTTCTGGCCGCTTGGCGCTTAGCTCTTGGCTCTTGGGCTCTAAGTGATTTCCAATGCAGTCGTCGGCAATGCAGGCACAGTGGTGTATAAAAGTAATTTGCATAAATGTCGAGCCGAGCGGCCAGGCCAAGCGGTGGATAATAAACTGGAGAGTGTTTGTTGAGGCCATGAAACCTCATGCACTGCATATCATGGTGCCACCACATGGAGTCACAAAATTTGCGTTCGTTTAGCACATTTCGCACATTAACCCACATGCAAAAAAAAAAGGGGGACAGCCCAGGAAAGCCTTGTTTTGTCTATTGTTACCATACCATTTTCAAGGCAGAAAGGCCTTTCTCAAACAGCTTTTTGCATAATTATCCAGAAGGTAAAAAATGCAAACAAACAAGGCGACCAAGCGACCTGGTTGGAAACACAACGCGTGGAAGCGTTTATATTTTTAGATATTTTAGAAGCCGGGAATAAATTACAGAGCTGGCTTTGCTGAAACAACATTCAGTTTATTTAAGCGAGATTCCCTGTTTTGATGTCTAATTAATTGAATTGGGGCCTAATGACATTTGCCAAACGATACGCCCACCCATCAGACAGTCAGGATGCTTAACCTTAGGTTTGCGACTCAAATTTGCATTGTTAGGCGCCACAATGTATGCTACGATAATTACACAACTCTGGCGAAATTTGCCAACTTGCAAGAGCCGTTTGCAAATGCCGGCTCTCGTATTTGCCAGATAGGATTTCAACAATAGTCCCTCTAATGAGCAGCCGAGAGGATGAACTCTGAATATCGATTGAAATATTGGACGATTATTTGGGTGTGGGGCTTGAATATCTTTTTACTCAAATCACGCCATTAATTAAAATTTTTGGAATAAGGATTAAGTTAGTATTTATGTATATTTAAGGCAATCAGGCCAATAGTAAGATTTAAGATAAAATTAAAAGGATTTGGAGTAGAAGATATACTGGAAGAAGGACTCATTTCGGAAGCAATCTAGTTTGTATATATATTGCTGATCAGTCAGCCTTGTCTCTTTTATATATTGATATGTTCTAGATGTATATGAACAAAAATCATTTAAAAATTTAATATAGAAATGTCAGACGTCCAAGGCAAGGTCGAAGCATAAACCAAAATACGAGAAAATAAAAAAAAGGAGATAGGAACGAAGGACATCGAATCCATACCAATAATGATCAACTACAAATCATCGAATCATCGACATGTCTTCGAATAACATACAAGCACACATATATAATGGAACGAAGGGTTCTCGGGAAATGATATTAATGAAGTTTCATTAAAGAGTCCAATATTATTCGTCAAATGCATATTTGTCAAATGCACTTTGGACTTAATAAACATAAAACAAATTAAAAGAGTAAATAAGAGATAATAAAGTAAAAAGGCTTTGAGCTCAAAGTTGATTCAGAAAGAAAATTAAATTTTGCAAAAACAAATATATAATTAAATGGTAACTACATGCATATCCACATATGGCAGGGAAATCGTAGGTAATGAGAACCTCTATATAAAAAAATAAAAATCAGATGTCCTTTTGGTACAAGCAGAGTATAATAAAAGAAGAGGTATAAATCAGTTGTCCCTATGGTCATAGGATATAGTAGAATATAAGACAAGAAGGGGTTTTGTAGCTCACTGGCAAAATGGATGCTGGTAAACTAAACTCCAATGATCAAATTAATCAAGTATAAAAATAAATAAAATAAATAAGAAAATAAGAACAATCACATAGGTCATTGTGATTCAAAATAAATAAATAAAATATTTCATTAATTTGCTTTAAAAACAAAATAAAATTCAGAAAATGGAACTAAAGAGAGATGAACGATATCAAGAGACCAATGATAACAAAATAAGCTAAATTTTAATAAGAAACTCATCGGCAAAATGGATGCTGGTAAACTAAACTCCAATGATCAAATTAAACAAATAAAAAATAATAAAATAAATTTAAATATAAGAAACTCGGCGGCAAAATGGATGCTGGTAAACTAAACTCCAATGATCAAATTAATGAAGTATAAAAATAAATAAAATAAATAAGAAAATAAGAACAATCCCATCGTTGTGATGCAAAATAAAGAAATAAAATATTTAATTTTTTGCTTTAAAAACAAAATAAAATTCAGCCAATGAAACTGAAAAGAGATGAACGATCAGATGGTTTGAGGTTTAAAAGGAGATCTTTCTTGCCAATGGTCAGTATCAAGAGACCAATGGTGATAACAAAATAAGCTAAATTTTAATAAGAAACCCATCGGCAAAATGGATGCTGGTAAACTAAACTCCAATGATCAAATTAAAGAAGTATAAAAATAAATAAAATAAATAAGAAAATAAGAACAATCACATAGGTCATTGTGATTCAAAATGATTCTTGAAACAACCAATGGAACTGAAGAGAGATCAACGATCAGATGGGTTGAGGGATTAAAAGATGATCTTTCTTGCCAATGGTCGGTATCAAGAGACCAATGATGATCAAACAAAAGAAAAAATAAAATAAATATTAAAATCAGAAAACCACCAGGAAAATGAATGCTGGTAAACTAAACACCAAGGAAAATTAAAGATTTAAAATAAATATAAAAATAAGAATAGCTGGGGTTTTTAAAGTTAATACCATTTTTATGCTTGATCTTCATCCTGGCTGATATGTTCAACGTGATACAGATATTAAAAATAAAAAAAATGGTTAAAATTAAATAAAATAAAAGAGGGACCAGGAGCCTATCTACTGCAATTGCTTTGCTCTAGAGTCCAATGATAATCAGAATATATAATTATAAAAATAAAATAATAGAGAAAATCGAAGTTAGGTCGTTGCCGGAACCAGGGGTAGGATAGCGATTGCTTTGGTCGTATTAAATAAATATATATATAAAAAAAAAAATTGAAATAAGAGAATAAAATAAAAGCAGAAAACAGGTGGCTATCTACTGCGATTGCTTTGCTCTAAAGTCCAACGATGATCAGACTAAATAAATATTAAAAAAATATAAAAATAAATTAAAAATAAAATATTATAGAAAAGTAGAAACCAGTCCGATGGGGTCTGGATTCAGACTGACCCAGTAGTTCTGGCCCGTGCTCGTCTTATATACAATCCGAATGTGCTTTAGTGTTGACTAATTTCCAAAAAAATCGAGGACTCCTAGGACTGCCACCTGTCTAGGGCTGTCAGGTATATATTTATATTCTCTGTCAACTATCTATATGGTCTATTATATAGGTTTTTTAAGTCATAAGATCTAAACATTCTACAAACAAGTAATGAACTACGGTTTCAATTGCGAGGTATAGAGAGTAAATAATATATTTAAAAAAGACAGTATCCTTATGTAAGGACACTTGCATGTCTTATTAAAACACCCTAGTTTAAGTGATTAATTTGAATATCTTCTGGCATTTTGTCAAGTAAGTCTGAAGCAATCTCCGAGTCCCAATTGCCTATCAAGTTGTTAATTACGCTGCGAAACACTTTCAATTATCAGGCCAGTCGTAGAATTGTCCCAAAAAAGGCAGATAAAAGGCCTAAATACAAATTGGCCTGTTTGGCTGGTGCTGTTGGCCCGGCCCGGCTGTGTAATCCCCGTTTTTGGCCTTTTGGTTTATCGTCTTGAATGGGCCAACAACCAAAAAAACAAGAACGGGAATGGCAATCAATGCGCCAAACGAGCTGGAACAACAAAAAATGTTGCCACTTTCCGTTTGTTGTTATTTATCGTGTGTTTGTTTTTGTTTTTTATCTATACTGCCATGTTGTTAATTGCCGAAAAACTCGACTGTAAGTTTTTTCAGTGTTCACTGTTCATTTTTATTTTTCTGTTTTTTTGTTTTTTTCCCAGAGCTTGTTTGCTTTGAGCACGCGCCGTTTGAAACTGCCACGCGCAACAAATTTCGGGATATAGTCCGGGTCGGGATGTTGGGGTGTTGGGGTGTTGGGGTGCAGGTGGATGGAAGGAAAAATCGTGTTTAAAATTAAACTGAGAAAACGACAGGCAACGACGGCAAATAGAAACGTTTTTATGGGCCAAGAGCGCTGCGAGCCGAGCGGTGGCAGCAACAAATGTAGATAAACGTTTTGTTACAACACATAATCGCTTCTTCTGGGGTGGCTACAACAGATACAAGCACGTCCGCCAACATACGCACAAGCAGGTGGCACAGTAGGTACTACTAAGTGAAGGATATATCCCTTAGTAGGACAGGGAAACTGAAAAATTATCAAAATAAGTGAAAGTGAAGGGTTTTATCAAGAGTTTACTGACAGTATTTTGTTAAATAATTCCAATATAAGTACAGAAATAGTTTTTAAGTTAAAGTTTATAAAATTTTCAATTTACTTAATATCTTTTAAACTACATATATCCAATAATGTATTTTAAACTTGGTAATTAGCTATTTCTAGTTTACTTTCTTGCAAGAAACTGATTTTACAATACTCATTTTTTTATCTCTATGATTAATTAAATAAAACTAACAATTATTTGATATTTAAATTTAAAAAAATAATGGTAAAGACAACCAGTACTCACTGTACTTCTCTTACAAAGCAATAGATTTTTATGAATCCGCGAGTACCGCACCAAGCTGCCACCTTTAAAGTATCTGTATCTTTGCCTGCGAACGAGTATCTGTATCCGTTGGCCGCCTGAGCGAGCAGGCAACATAATTGCTCACTAATTTAACGCTAATGGACATCAATTTAAGCATCCATCCAGCAGTTTATCATTCTGGCCATAATCATAGGGCACTAGGGGGAGGGTCGCCTCTCGAGCGGTTGTGGCTTTGGGCCAAGAGGTGTGCCAAAGAGTTTGGCACAATAAACGTCTTAAAAGTGTGCGTAGGAAGTGTAGGTAGGAGGGCTAAGGGGAGTTGAACTATTTATAGACCGACAGATGATGGCAGGCAGGTCCTTGACAAGGTCTGCTCCTGACTGGCAGGATATTCGATAATGATTTGTGGGCGAAATATTAACCAGCGAGACTCGAACTTTTCAAGACTTAAAGTAGTCCTGTAGAGACTAGGCGGCTTCAAATCCAATAGATTAAAAAATAATTGAATCTGCTCCAGACTGAAAGGCGGAGGCCAAAGGTTAACTGACAAGTCGTTGTCTTACAGCCTCCACCGCTGAGCCCTCGTCCCTTTTTCGGTTTCAAATTGAATCCGAAAGACGTTGTATATAGAAGGAATACACATATATAAGTACAAGCTGGATGTATGTTCGAAATCCCTGGCGAATTTTCCTCTTTTCGCATCGCGTGGGCTGTAAAATTCCTTTTGACAGCTTTAAGCGTTCCATTTCCATTGTGCGAGGACCCCAATACATATGCTATATATCTGTACCTATATGTATGTACGGGTGTTTATGTAACAAAAGGCATTTTGGTGGAAATGCGTGAGTCAGCGGACCGCATTATGCCCTTTGTGCTGGTAATGCCACGCCTCCTCCTTTAGTAAGCGGGGCAGCAGGCTCTCATTACGCATACGACATGTGTTCTGGGGAGCGTTAATAAATCAATACCCAGGCGTCGTAGACAAATATTGTGAAGCTGATAACCTTTTTGCTTTAACGGAAAGGAAAAGGCATGTCCTGTGACAGGACAAGGGAGAGAGAGACATGGAGAGAGTCGAAGGCAGAAACAAATAAGAAATTCGCCATTAAAGTTGCGTGACGAAGTGAAATTTGCGTCAAATACTCGCGGGACTTTCTCCTCTCCCTCTTCTTGTTGTGTATGTGTGTGTTTTTGTGTGAAAAGTCCTGACATTTGAAGAAAACGACCCAAAAGCCTGAACCTCTCGTCATGTGGCGCATTTTGGGCTCAAGTGCCGGCGGCGCCCTGAAGTATGCCTTGAAATTGCTTTGATGTGGATGCGATATTTTGTTGTCAAAATACTAACGTGGAACATACATCTATATGCCATGCACATATATAATATATATATGCCCATATCGGTGTGTGCTTAGGGTGGGAGGAGTGGCAGAAATGTCAACGAAAATTAAGTGCTTTGCTCGCCGGCTCCTTACACTTTGTGTTGGCCCTCGTTTCTCGTATTTTTTTTTCGCGATTCGCCACTTTGACGCATTGACCGGAAAAAGAAAGCATTTCACCCGAGCGTGGAGATAGCAGAAAATTTAAATCGCGACATAAAGAGGGGGCAGGCCCTAAAGGGCATTTTTATTTAAATTTTAAAATATAAGGTAGCTTTGTAAGGCTTTGTTTAGTCTAAGTTTTAAAAAATAAGCTCTACATATGTGTTAGTTTCTGAATCACAAAGAAAGTCTACCTTTTCTGTGAATGAACGCCAAATGCCATATCACTTTACTCCTGAATGAATAAAATTCATAATTGAGACCATTGTTGGCTCGTTTTTTGGGTCATTCCTTTGAAGTAAAACGCATCTCCTTTGTTGTTGAATATCCGAACCGACAATAATTCTGCACTTGAGCTCTGTGGCCTCGCTGGGAAATGTATGTATTTCCTAAAGATTTTTCCCCAAGACCTCTAGACGTATGCCGTTCTGGCCAGCATTCTACTCGACCATTTGCCGTTAACACTTAACCCAATTGGGATTCTATAGGAAGGAAGGTCAAGCTGGGTCTGAGGTGGTGGGGCACTTTCAATCCGAACTGCCAATGACAAGGACAGACCTCGATATATGGTCATGGGACATGCATAATAATTAGGGCGCCTCGAGTGCTTCTTTGTTTGAGGTCTTCCAACTGTTGAATCCACGACAACTGACCATCAAATTTTAGACATTTCCAGGCAGCTGGGCTAATTAAGTTTACACACACACACACATTGCACCCAAGTGTGTGTTCAAAGCTGGCCGTTCCTTAATGAAGTCATTTAGAGCAGTTGCTGTTTGTGGTTGAGGTGGAGGTGGAGGTTTCGGCTGCTCTTGAACCAGAAACCCAAAAAAAAAACGAGAAAATAATAAACCCACGCACAGGTGTCCCATTTCTGACCTGTTGACGTAATCCGATAGGCCAACTGACACAGAATTCCGCTAAAGGATCCTATCCTGCCAACAGGTTAGTAAACAACGGCAGTTGGTCCTTGATTTTTCGTGGCATCTGTGGCCTTTAGGATCCCAGGAATCTTCAAGGTTGTTTCAAGGCATCTTTTTTTAGAGGCTTATTTTGATTATTTTGTTATTTGATATGTTTGAAGTATTTTTTATAGTTGCTATAGGGGTTAGATGAAATTTAATTAACCAGAAAATGTATGAGATCTCTTAGAAAATTTAATTATATAATTTAAATAAAAATTATTATTAAGCAACCAACTTTCTTTTTAAAAGCAAATAAACTACTATATTTATGTCTTTAATATTTAATTATTTATATATTAAATTAAAACTATTTTTTGACCTTATATCCTTTTAAAAAATATTGAATAAATCTGCAAAAAATTGAAAACCATTTCCAGTTTTAAATGCAATTTTAAATTTGAATTCGATTTTGTTGCCAAAGTGCCAAACTTAATTTTGCAAAAGAGCAAATAACCGAGTTGGCTTTTAGTTTGGTTCGAGCCGGGGCGGAGGGGGAAAATGATGGATATTACCATAACACCCACACCCACACACACAGACACACTAGAACATTTCGAAATTTCCCGAGGCAATGTGGGTGTGTGAGTGGGTGCGGTTAGGTGCTTCCACATTTCAGCACTCCACCTGCAGCAGCTGCAGTAAAAATGACATTAAAATGGAAGTCATATGCACATGGTTAACTCGCCACGCATAACCCCCAGCCGTAATCATTTCGATGGCAGTCAAAGGGGGCAAGGTTGCAAGGTGGTACGGTGGCTAGCGGGCCATAAGCTTCGGGCCATGGTAGTAGCTGCTCTGGTGGTAAAATTAGTTTGCCTTAATCCCATAAAAAGGCAGCCACCACCTAGTTCATGGATGGTAATGACGATGATGATGCTGATGGTGCTGTGGAAATTTCATTAAAGGAATGGGAATCGGAGAGCGAATGCCAAACATAAAACTAAAATCAAAATTACAAACTGAAACCGCACTAAACTAAATAGAAATTTTAATTAGAGGGGACTGTTTTGTTAAAAAAATCAATATGGAAATTTTAGATAGAACCCTATATTTTATAAATAATATTATTTGTGATTATAGATTCGGTATTCTCTTTTCCACCTTTTGTAATCAGCTTTCATAGCCTCAAAATCGTCAAAATTCGCTTACCACAGTCAGGTCCTTAACAGTCAGGTCTTAAAGTCCTTGTTGCTATTTTATAACTGAGTCCTTTCCCTAGCAGATACATTTTATATACTATATGCTCCTTGCCATTCAACTGCCGTGCATTTTTTCCTCTCTAGCTGCCGATTTTCTATCCGGCAGCTGGCGGAAATTGTGAGGAAATGAAAATGGTTTAACTTTTCTTTCTTCTGGTGTGTGTTCTGGCTTCCAACCATCCTATCCTCTCCATCCAAATCCTTGACTGATGGTCGGAAAATGAGTGGGGCATGGGGGCATGGGGGCAGCTAGACATTGCTTCAGTCTCCCATTACTTGAGCCGGGCTATTTATAGTATTTTTTTTCTTCTAATAGCTCTGTAGTTTTCAGTTGTTTGTGCAATTGCGTTTCGTTTGCTTGGACGGCGGTGCGTTGAGTGAACCACCTTGACCCACTCTAATTGCAACGTCTAATACCGTCTGACAACAACAACAACAACCGTCCGACAGAATTGGCTTTTTACTTTTTTTTAACACATTTTTTGTATTTTTTTAGTCGGTCAGCCAATCAGCAATAACAACACTTAAACGCTCAATTGGATATCGAGTCGAGAGATTTTTCGATTAAATTTTCATCGAGGTTTTTGGTTTTGTGGAAACCTTTATTAGTTTTAAATATTTATATTTGTTCCGCCCGGCCGCAGGGCAAGTTGAATATTAATGAAGTTAATTGAAAAAGTTTGCTAACCAACCGCGGGGATAACAAAAACAATCAGCACTCACTGGCACAATATCCTGCCAGGCATTGCCAGCCATTCCCAGGCCTTCCCAGGCAGCAGCCAAAAATTAATTTTCCAAATTAGGCCAAATAAAATGTTGCGGCCCAGAAGACGCCAGAAGAAAAGTACTTTCCTCAAAATGCCGCCCTCGCAAAACATTATTCCACCCACACCCCACCACCCTCAGAGAGCCGAGTCTCAATATGCAATTTACATAATTACGCATATTTCGAGCAAAACTTATAAATATTTATGTGAATGCTTCAAAAATTAAGTTGTTTGCTGGTGATTTTTGGGAAAAATAAGAATCTATTTAAAATAAGTCAGAAGCACTTCTAGAGTGAAGGTTTTCGACTAAGTGATACCTGGTACTCTTCTCTTTTGACTTAATTTATTTTTATAAAGATTGTTTTTATTTCAACTAATCTTTCAAAAAATATGTTCTCAAAATGATTCAATTCTCTTAAAAAATGTTGATTCATATTTTTGCAAAGAAACAAGCCAAATAAAAGGTCTATAGCTCCCAAAAAAGCTATCTTATGGTATGGAGATCTCTACGATCGTATAGTTGGACAGAGAGACCTTAATTATTCACACTGTGAAAGACCAAATTGGATGCTTGTAAAAAGACAGCTCCCCAATTGCCCTCTAAGGCAAGCCAAACTTCTAGGCTTTCCAAGACTCTCATTCACTTTTCTTTTTGTGTTTTTTTTTATTTTGTAAGTATTTAATAATTAATAGATTTAAGGTTTGTTTTATGCTCTAAAGTACCCATATTGTGATATATTACACATTGCTGCACAGGTTCTTCTTACTTAAATAAATAAATAATAAAACAACAAAAAATTTATTGGGTAGGAGATGATGCTTTCTCGCAGTGTTCTCTTTAACTACCTGATGTAAAAAATAATAAGATAATAAGATCTATATAAATCAGATGTCCCTGTGGTCATAGACAAGAAGGGGTTTTGTAGCTCACTGGCAAAATGGATGCTGGTAAACTAAACTCCATTGATCAAATTAAAGTATAAAATAAATAAAATAAAGAAGAAAATAAATTGTGATGCAAAATAAATAAATAAGTTATTTCATTATTTTGCTTCAAAAACAAAATAAAATTCAGCCAATGGAACTAAAGAGAGCAACGATCAGATGGGTTGAAAAGATGATCTTTCTTGTCAATGGTCGGTATCAAGAGACCAATGATGATCAAACTAAAAAAAAAAACAAAATAAAATAAATATTAATATTAAAAAGCCACTAGGGGTTTTGTAGCTCACTGGCAAAATGGATGCTGGTAAACTAAATTCCAATAATCAAATTAAAGAAGTATAAAATAATAAAATAAATTTTAATAAGAAACTCATCAGCAAAATGGATGCTGGTAAACTAAACTCCAATGATCAAATTAAACAAATAAAAAATAATAAAATAAATTTAAATATAAGAAACTCGGCGGCAAAATGGATGCTGGTAAACTAAACTCCAATGATTAAATTAATGAACTATAAAAAAAAATAAAATAAATAAGAAAATAAGAACAATCCCATCATTGTGATGCAAAATAAAGAAATAAAATATTTCATTTTTTTGCTTTAAAAACAAAATAAAATTCAGCCAATGAAACTGAAAAGAGATGAACGATCAGATGGTTTGAGGTTTAAAAGGAGATCTTTCTTGCCAATGGTCGGTATCAAGAGACCAATGGTGATAACAAAATAAGTTAAATTTTAATAAGTAACTCATCGGCAAAATGGATGCTGGTAAACTAAACTCCAATGATCAAATTAAAGAAGTATAAAAATAAATAAAATAAATAAGAAAATAAGAACAATCCCATAGGTCATTGTGATTCAAAATAAATAAATAATTTATTTCATTAATTTTTTTTAAAAACAAAATAAAATTCAGCCAATGGAACTGAAAAGAGATCAACGATCAGATTGGTTGAGGGATAAAAAGATGATCTTTCTTGCCAATGGTCGGTATCAAGAGGCCAATGATGATCAAACAAAAGAAAAAATAAAATAAATATTAAAATCAGAAAACCACCAGGAAAATGAATGCTGGTAAACTAAACACCATGGAAAATTAAAGAATCAAAATAAATATAAAAATAAGAAAAGCTGGGGTTTTTAAAGGTAATACCATTTTTATGCTTGATCTTCATCCTGGCTGATATGTTCAACGTGATACAGATATTAAAAATAAAAAAAAATGGTTAAAATTAAATAAGAGGGACCAGGAGCCTATCTACTGCAATTGCTTTGCTCTAGAGTCCAATGATAATCGGAATATATAATTATAAAAATAAAATAATAGAGAAAATCGAAGTTAGGTCGTTGCCGGAACCAGGGGTAGGATAGCTATTGCTTTGGTCGTATTAAATAAATATTTAAATAAAAAAAAATTGAAATAAGAGAATAAAATAAAAGCAGGAAACAGGTGGCTATCTACTGCGATTGCTTTGCTCTAAAGTCCAACGATGATCAGACTAAATAAATATTAAAAAAATATAAAAATAAATTAAAAATAAAGTATTATAGAAAAGTAGAAACCAGTCCGATGGGGTCTGGATTCAGACTGACCCAGTAGTTCTGGCCCGTGCTCGTCTTATATACAACCCGAATGTGCTTTAGTGTTGACTAATGCCCAGAAAAGAACTTTCAGGATTTCCAGGACTACCATAAATAAGCTCTAAAGGGCTGCCAGGTATTCGTTTGTGTCTATCTGTTATATATAGAAAGTCCTTCTCGGTTCATTCATACCATTAAATAATAGGATGTAAATGTTTTAAAAACTTAAAAGATTAACTATAAATAAAATTGAAAGAATAGAGCAAAGAGACGACCATCTATATATGGATTTTATTTATTTCCCATTATATTTTTAACTGCATTGCACTCTTTTGAGATAAAATATAACCACCTTCAAGGGTATAAATGTCGTTTTCTGAAAAAGTTCCTTATAAAACTATTGGCATTAGTGTTTTGTTAAAATTAAATATAAAAAATACGCCCCTTGGGAGTTTGGTAAACTTGGATTTTTTTTAAATTAGTGTATAAAACATCTTAGAATCTCTACAAGATATTTTCGAAGTCTTGGCTATTTAATTCGAATTATTTTAGTGAATCATAAAATGTTCTCGACTGTTTATCGGTTCAGAAGTAGTTTATTATCACGTTTTTGAATGCATCACTCTGTGACCTCATACACCCCTGTGTGTTGTCAAATTTAACAAAAAGACAATGCCAACGAAATGAATTTCTATAAAAAAAATATGGAAACTTAGGAGAATTACCCTTACCCGTAAATCAAATTGCAAACATTTTTAACATGAATCTCACGTATGTCGTTTTCGACGAACGACCGACCCAGCCAGCCCAAAATCCGAAAACTCAAATTGTGCAATGTTGAATCATGACGATGGATGACGATGTCAGGTAGTGACAGCCACAACCACAGAGGGCGACATCGTGCAACAACCATCTATGTAACTATATGTGTGTGGACGAACAACGCCATCAGCTGCGGTGACAACAATGACAACAACGAGTCGCTGATGGCGATGGATTGGCGGTGATTCCGCGGGGCGGTAATTGCCAACTAAATGACCGACAGGCGGCAGGTGACCGCCGGGTACCAGGGTCTAACCCAGTCCCACCTCTTGCTGAACCTTTGGACACATTTCGGGTGTTATATTGCACCGCATGTGGTGCCTGGTGGGGAGTCTATAATCGCGCATTCGAAGTTTGTATTTTGTAATCACTTTTTGGCGGAAATATTTTCAGCAATTTCGTGATATGTGATTTACAGAAATATGAGAGAAATAAAATAATAAAAAATATAGCTTTTATGGGCTTTGAGGCATTGTCTTTTCCTTAAAATAAATATAAACTTGATTTACCTTTCAATATTAATATAAAATTGTATTTATTTTCAGCACAAATATGTCGAGCGATTCGAGTCGAAGGATCCAGGTGCCCGATGAGCTGAAGGAGGTCCTGTTGCAGTTTTCGATCGCCTTTCTGGTCGAACAGCCCCCGGATGTGATCGACTATGCCGTCGAATACTTCACCAAACTGCAAGCCGACCGTCCCAGTGTCCTCAACACGGATCAGAGTACCGATGATCAGGTTAGCGTCAACTCACAGGATGCCGATGGTGAGTGCTTTTCGCTTTAGTCCTTTGTTTCAGGGTGCTGTCTCCCCTCTGGTTCGAGGTTCGAGGATGAAGGAAGAAATTCGATTGCGTGTCCTGTCATCTTTGGGTTCTTGGGGCCAAGTAGTTGGCATTTTCTAGCTGCCGCGTGTTGTAAAATTCTAGCTAGAGTTATTTTTAGTCTCCTAGTTTTTTCCTTTTATTTCTTTTATGAGTTTTTGCGTTATTTCCGTCATGCAATTTGCTGTAAACTTTCGCTGTAAACCTCTGACGTCAGCAGTGTCAGTTTTTGGGGAAAGGAAAATCTGCTCATGAATTCCCCGGACAGTTTCTGTTCTGACCAGAAGCTACATATATCAAGAGCCAAATCAAGATTTATTCTGTCTTGTAATGTTTTTCGGCAAAAATTGAAAAGTTTGTGGCGAGAAGGGCAGTCGTCTCTGGCGTTTGGCACGTGTTCAGATAATTAGCCCTGCCACCACGCATATGGCCATAAATCTTTGGCGCCCATCGCACCACGAGCATACAAAATACCAAATTAAATAATGATGGTGATGAAGCTTTAGCCAGAGTTCAATTTGTTTCCACCTCCATCCCATCCCATCTGCCTTGGATGGGGCCTTTGTTCACAGCTTCCTTTTGCGTGTTTATCTTCCGGTTAATCAAACACGCAGCCCTCGAGGGATGCCATGTCAAGTGGTTGGACAGAGACCGACTGAGATTCCCCGAAAGAGACGGGGCATAAAATACAAAATGTGAGAAAGAGAGAGCGAGAGCGAGGTGAAATGGGGCAAACTGGTCCTGTCATTAAAAATCTATTAATTGTGCACACAGCAGCCCCAGAGGAGGGCTCAGTCAACATGACTGCAGCTGGCAATCCTTTCTCCGCTCCATAGTTTGTGTATGGATGCCATGTACAGTTTTCATTCCATAATGCCAACAAAAGGCAGTAATTAATATTGGATTGGTTATTTAAAGAAGGTTTTATATAAAGATATTATATATTATTGGCTTTATTAGTAGTTCAATCAGTTTAACTGGTACACTATGGTCATTCCTTATCCAATCGAACAATAAATGATAAGATTTAGTTTTGAAACTAAGAAGGAAACTTAAATACAAGTATTTTATATTCTATTTAAGATTTTTGTGGATACTTATTTAATACAAATATGTGTTTATGGAACTGTTTATTTTAAAACCTGTAGTTCTAATTTACTTTCTACTAATGTATGTACTTCTAATACTTTGTTTCTATTTAAATGAAAACTACTTGTTTCTGATACTTTTTTTATAGAACCACTAAACAACTTCCAAATTTTTAGACATAATGTTGGGAAGTATTTAAACTTTCAAGTTTTGAGAATAACTATAAATTTCTAAAAATAATTTTCATCATAAATCCAATGAAATAATGGTTTTCGTTCTAAAAAACACATTTTTCAAATAAAGAACTTAAAAAACAACGCAAAAAACTTTAAGATTTTAGTCCTTAAACTATTATATAATCCTTCTAACTAAAATCATCAACTATAAAGCCTATATACAGATTTTTAAAAGCAGCGATTTATCCTTTAGAATTTTTTTAGTCAGAAGTCTGGCCTGACATTTTATTGGATTTGTCTCACTATTTTAATCCCGGCGGGATCTCTTGTTCTGTGATGGCCATACCGGATGGCCAGAAATGCCTTCGGGCCGGGTAGCCTCCACTGGAGCGAAAGCGTCACGCAAATAGCCACTGGCCCCGCCTACAACCATGCCAGTGCCAGGCCCGCCCCTGTTCCGCCTACCAGCTCCCACCTCCCACCTCCACTTGCACCTGCCACACTTTTTAGACTATCCCGACCGCGTTTCATCGATCGGTGTCTGTATTTTTGTGCTTTGATGTCTATTTGTGGCAGAAAAAAGAAAAACCTTGCCGCGCCACAAAGTCCTTGCTTAAATCAGAGAGAGCAAGAGCGAGAGCTTTAAAGTCCTAAAGCGTGTGCCACGAATATTGCGTATACGCAGCGTGAGCCTAACAACGTGGCTTAATGGGGACCCTTTATTTTTTCTGCTGCCAACTAAAAGGTGTACAACGGTATGCCCTGCTGACCAAACAAGGTACATTTTATTAACGCTCATATTGGCCACAGAGTCATCCAGCCAGGGAGCGGGAGGCGTCGGCTTGGCAGGACCACTTGGTCCACTGGAGCATACTGATGAACAGCTCAGCAGCCGCATTCGCTTCATCGGGCACACAGGGCGCATGACACGCCGCCGGGGGGGTGCCACCATTTGCGAGGCAGGGCGGGGCGGTGTGGCAGCGAGCTACATTTCAACATTATTGACATGCCAGCGGCGATTGTGGAAGGACTCTAGGCCCAGGCCCAGGACCAGGCCCAGGCACTGGCACTGGCAAACCTGAACGGAAATACTTGTCGCTCCAGCCAGCTGTCTCTTATTTTATATATATCTATTTTTTTCATTTATCTCCCCTCTCAGCCTCACTCTCAGGGTCCTGTCGCCGTCTGTCCCACCCTCCTGTTGCGCTTAATAATAATGTGTATATGAATGCTTATGTGAGGAGCTGAGGGAATGCTCATGTTAATCAAGACAAAGGAACTGTGGGTGCTATTTATAATCGCACTGAGCATAAAAAGTGGGGGTGTTGCTGCAATTTTAATGAATTTAATGAGTTTTTGTAATAAGCACAAGGATTTTTCTTTCCAGTCCACATTCTTTCCTTGTAATACTTCAGATATCAATTTTTTTGGTTTCTAGAAACATACAGGTTTTTGAAAAAGTAACTATTTTTGTATTATTATTATTATCTCAAAGATAATTAAATAGGATCATAAATATTTTATCCTTAGGATGTATATACATTATCCTTAGAAAATATATGAAGATTTGGTTGAGAAAAACCTTTCAAAAATCTATGAAACAAACATTAATTTCATAAATATTTAAATAAAATACCTATGACATACATATTTTCTTTTCTGTAAATTTCTTAACTTTAAATATGTATATATTTATAATCAAAAAATAAGTAAATGATAAGCCTAATAGAGAATCTGTTCTTTTCCCTAAAAGACAATACAAAAAATAGGCATTTTGTATAAGAAATATGATTCAAAGTGTTTAAAACTATCTAATTAGAAACAAAAATGGTCAAATTATCATAGACCATTTTATATTTTAGATTGTTTATTAGTCTTGTTATTGATAAATTATTATAAACCGAGAGACCAATCTAGGTAAAAGCTTATGAGTTTTTGGCCAACTTCTAAGGCCTAAAGAATGGTCTATTTCCACCTATAAAACCCCTATTTTGTTGACTGTACAGTGAACAAGGCTCTGCCGACAGACAACTCGACTGACACCCATACAGAGGCGATTCCGTATAAATAGACAGCCGACATTCAGTGGTCCGCTTGAGTGGCGTGTTCTGCTGCCTACTTACAGGCACTATTTCCGCCTTGGTTTGACGTTTGGCTGTCAACGGCGGGCGACTCCGGAGCCTGTTTCTGGTTGCTGGTTGGTGCTACAGATGGCACAGATGCTGCTGCTGGTGGTGCGGATGCTGCGGCACTCTTGTGGCACCAACATTGGCACTTTCAGTCGCTCGGCAGACGTCACAACGACAGCACGCACATAAACTCGCATCCGCACCAAGAAGCGCCTTTCATCGAGCCAGTGAGCCAAGCCGGGCTCCTGCCGTTGGCCATTCATACTACGGTTACCTCGTCAACTAGCTGACTGTCATCGTGTGATTGTCAGCCCGTCAGTGTCTGTTTGTCAGTCAGGCTGTCGATCTCCACCCTGTCATCGTCACTCGCACTGGCACTCGTCCTGGCTGTCGTCCTGGCACTCGTCCTTGTCTGAGACTGCTAATGAAATTAATGCAGTCAACTTTTTATTTGTCATCCTTAATTGAATTCGCAAGCTTATTTGCAAGTGTGCATGTGTGTTTGTGGAGCAGGCAACTTACTTTAATTGAAATACTTTCGGTGCATCATTTGCCAAATGATATTCAAAGTTTTGTGAGACACCAGTTGGTGGCGTCAGTTGAATCAACTATTTGAGGGACTTGACACAAAACTTTAAGAGTCTTTAGGAAGACAATCCAGATGCAATTTGCAGTTGATATTTCATTCATCAGTTTGTAAATCAAAAATTTCAAATGTCAAAAGCAAGACAATTGACTTGAGATTTTCCCCATGGCCTGAGTTTGAGAATTTCCATGAATGATTTCAAAAGTGTTTCATTTTCCCCACCAAATAAAGTGATTGCCAACCTATCACAGCAATCATAAATCCTGACAAAAAATACTTGAAAATTTCAACCTCGGATGGAATCAAGTGCAAAATCAGAGGCTGTAATAAAAAAAATAACAAGTGTAGAGCACGACGGCAATTTCTGTCCAAGTTACGGGTACGTGTCGGTGTTGTTTTACAGTTACGGGCACACAAAGCAAACAGCCGGACGGACTTGGACAAATACTTGCCAGCAACCGCACCCGCCGGAGACAGAGAGGAGAACACATAGACATGGTGGTGCTGCACTTTGCCATTTGGCTGTGACTTGGCTTACTTGGATTTTTGTGGCCCAACTTGGGTAAGGAGGTGGCTGGCTGGTGGAAAAGCTGGTGGAAAATTGAGAGTGCGTGGCTGTGTGGATGTAATTGCATCATTAAGTTGACACTCTGCCTGCCAACTTGACACGACGACGACGTGGACGAGTGGAAAACTGCGGGCAGTGCAGTGTGCAAACAATTTGCCAAATCCGAAACTCGATTCGAGTGATTCTGGTTCTGATTTCTGATTTCTGATTCCTGAGAGATATACACAAAATATATGTAAACACAAACACTCTCGAAATCGACTGACTTGCTGAAGGCTTCGCCAAACATTCGAGTGCATAAATATTTATTACGCATACGCAGCGTGTGACGGGAAAGCTAAGCCAGTTCCAGTGCCAGTGTTTGCCTTTAAAACATCACTCACCTTGAGTTACATACACTCTCTTATAACAAAATTGTATATATTGCAATACAGATATTTTTGTTTCTAGTTATTTTTTCAAACGTGTTCATGCTTAACAGGTTTTTGTTCAATTTCAAATCGTTACTAAATTCGGCGACACGCACAAAAACCAAATCACCAACCAACAACAGCAGCCACTGCAATTGAAAATGTCTACTCAGGTGTCTGGTAATTTATTGGCTGGTAAGCTCACAGCTCGACTGAAGCAGAAATTACATTTTGTTGACCATATTGTACAAAAAAATATACTCAAAGGCATCAAGCTCACTTTAGGTGTTGCGGCTGTGGGTTCGACTTGAATTTATAATTGCAGCAATTGGCGCAGCGGCTTAAAATAAGGGGAAAAGCATTTAAAAAGCAGCTCAAATTGTTGTAAAATGATGAGCGCTGATTGCTTCGAAAGCCCCGGCTAGTAGCGCAAGTAGCTTTCAAGGGAAATCTCAGATGAAGAATGCTTTGAATTCTCCAGGAAATAAAATCTACAAGATAGCTTTAAAACAAAAGATAGCAGAACACTAAGAAAAATAGTGCTAAGCCTTAAAATAAATACATTTTGGTGGGTTTCTATTAAAAGTCTTAAATTTTATGTTTTATTTTATTTATATAATTTTAAATTATTTATTTTTTTGTGCATAAAAAGTATATAGTACTTGTTAGAGAATTCCATTAGATTATGCTGTCTCTCGTTGATATACGAGCTCCTCCTCGGATGCAGTTTCATTTGAAATGCAATTGAAATACCAGCAGGGGATCTGCCAGAGTGGCAAATTCCACTCAGATGGTACACATTTCAAGGCATTTTCAGGTCGTTACATAACCAGAAGATGATGGTTTTTTTGTTCAAAAAGATAACTGAAACTTTTAATATAGTTGTATTAACATTAATGTGATTTATGCCCTTATTTCATCCCACAGAACCACCAGTTATGGCCACTTCTCGCCGCAAATCAGTCTTCGCGGAGGCCTACGACCCGGAGGCAGATGATGACGATGATGGTGCCACTGCCGTATTCCCCAAGACAGATGACCAGCGGGCCCGACTTGTCGAATCGGTGAAGAACGTCCTTCTCTTCCGTTCCCTCGAAAAGGAGCAGGTTCGTGGCAGTTGTCTATTCCACTACATAAATCATAAATCCCCAGGCAGGCGGGTTGACAGGCAGGCACACATACTGCCTGCGGTTTACTTTTTGGCATCGCGTGTGCCAGGATTATCCCCTTTTGGTTGCCCTCCTCTTCATTGTATCCTTTTGTAACCGATTTGTTTTTGCAGATGAACCAGGTCCTGGATGCGATGTTCGAGCGAAAGGTTCAGCCAGGCGATTATATCATTCGCCAGGGCGACGACGGCGATAACTTTTATGTTATTGAATCGTAAGTAAAACAAAACAAATTTCCAATCAAACTTCATGAATAATGCTTGCCAGTCATGATTGTCTTATTCTTTTTTCTTTTTTGAAGGAAAAAGTTTTGTATTTCGGTATAGACATATATAGGCATTAAAAAAAGTTAATATATTACGTAAATCAATGGTTTTGTGAATGGGAAAAATGTAACTGAAAAGATTATTTATTTTCAAGTTCAATCTACTTGTAAGTTAGATAGATAGTGGGTTATAAATATAAGCTCATATAGTCCAAATATTTAAATTGAAATAATAGAGAACAGCTAGGATTTTAATAAAATATTTAAAATAAAGAAAACACAATAAAAATTCCACATTTTCAGCAACAATAACTGCAACCGCTTCAATTTGCATTTCTTTCTGCAATTTAAACAATTTTCTAAGAATTATTACCGCATAATCGCTCAGGCATACCGACAAGAGCACCATTCATTTATTTGCGGCCTAATTAATGTGTATTTGAATTGGAATTTATATTTGATATGGCAATTAATAGGCATTTACATATTGATGAGCAAACATGTACCGCATCAATTATAAATTGCAATCAATTAAACGTGCATTTTTCTCTCTTCTCTCCCTCTCTGTCTGTTTTTGAAACTGAACCTTAACCCTCAACCGTCAAATCCCCAACCGCTACAGTGGCATCTACAAAGTGTATATTAATGACAAGCACATTAACACCTACAATCACACTGGACTCTTTGGTGAATTAGCGCTGCTCTACAACATGCCCAGGTATGTGATGCGAACTAGCCCCCACGAAACATGGTATTTGATTGATTCATTATGCCAAATTTTCCGCGGTGTCTGAGCCACAATTACAACGTGTTAATAGGCTTATAAATAGACTTTACTGATAATCAAATATCTAATTCGGATATCCAGAGCTGCCACCGTCCAGGCGGAAACGAACGGATTGCTGTGGGCCATGGATCGCCAGACCTTCCGGCGCATCCTATTGAAGTCCGCATTCAGAAAGCGGAAAATGTACGAGGAGCTGTTGAACAGTGTGCCGATGCTGAAGGCTTTGCAGGTGGGTAGCCACGCCTTTCGCCCTAAATCATTCTCCCCAACCATATCTAATGGCTTGTGCTTTCCAGAACTATGAACGCATGAATCTGGCAGATGCTTTGGTTTCAAAGAGCTACGATAACGGAGCACGCATCATCAAGCAGGGTAAGTCTCAGAAAATGATACATAAATGGAGTTCTTATAAATATTAGTTTATGAAACTCTTGAAAACGTTGAAATATTTTACCCACAAGTTCAGTTTTTGCTTCCCAAAGGACACTCTTTCTAAAAAGCATCGATTTCTCTTACCTTTCCCCAGGTGACGCCGCCGATGGCATGTACTTCATCGAGGAGGGCACCGTGTCCGTCCGCATGGACCAGGAGGACGCCGAGGTGGAGATCTCGCAGCTGGGCAAGGGCCAGTACTTTGGCGAGCTGGCTCTGGTGACACATCGGCCACGTGCCGCCTCCGTTTATGCCACGGGTGGTCCCGTCAAGCTAGCATGTGAGTGTCCTGCCAACTGTCTGGCCCGTGTGTGCCCCATGTGCCCCATGTGCCCCGCGGCGGCGACACGGAATGCCTTTCAGTTACAGTTGATCTCTCCCAGACACCAGTTCCATTCCGTCGCACTATATTGCTTGGCCTAATCCCTAATGCTTTTGTTTATTTGTTTTTTGTATTTTTTCCACCACCACCCTCTCCCACACACCACCCCCACTATCCTCCCCCTATGTATGTGATGTATTTGTTGTGCGCCTCTGTGTGTATCCGTAGTCTTGGATGTAATTTGCTTCGAGCGCCTCATGGGAAAGTGCAGCGGGGGCATCCAGCGTAGTATCAGCGAGTATCGCTATTTGGAACAGGACCTGCGCGAATACTTCGATAACTTGAATTTGATTTAATCTTAGTTAGGAGACTAGATTGCGACCTCTTTTGGACGAGTTTTTGGAGGAAAATTATAACTAAGTTAATTAAAAGTGGTCTTTTGTTTAGAAAATGTTTAAATGTCATTTCTATGAGATAACTAGCTTACAAGTTAAGAATTTTGTTTAAGTTTTGATCCTTTTCATAATTATTATAGTAATTATCGTAATAGACCACAACGAATCTCCTCCTAACCTCCTAAAAAAGTCCAAATGAGAGCGTTTAAATAACTTTTTCCTCTAACATCTATTTATAACAATTCCTAATTTAAAACCTGAAACTCCGTCCAGTCCTAGACACCGAGGCCTTTGAACGCATTATGGGCTTCCTGACCGATGTCCTTAAGCGCAATATCGTGATCTACGAGCAAATGTTCACCGACATGGCCCGCCGCAACACCAATTTGTGAATGAGTCAAGTTTATATAATTATTTTGATTATCTTTCGTGTTTCGCATTACCTTTCGGATTGTTCAACAAAATTCTCAAATGTAGAGCCAACAGTTTTCCGGAAATTCTTGCAGAAACATTCCAAATTTTTTATTTTCTTTAATATAAAAAAAATTATTAAAAAGAAGAAAGGAGTTTTTTTTTCCCCTACACACAATCGCCTTCAAAAACATGTCCTATCATCGTTCCCCCAAAAATAAATGAAGAATGAAAAACAGCTCAATGAATACTGAAAACGCCTGAAGATGACACAGGCATCAATGGGTTAATGGATCGGTAAGACTCGGCTATATAGAAGCTATAAGGGGCCTGTGGTGATCAAGAGATCGAGAATGAGTAAATGGATGGAAGGATTTGGGTTTCGGAGCGTGTGCTAACCAGTTGTTTTGATTAAGAATTACTAAACCCCTGTTCCCAGAGAAGTCCTTGTTTCCCGGCATGCACTATGTGTTTTTTATTCAACTAAAAATGTCAACAAACAATTAATAAAAAATTTCTCTTTCGATTCAGTCCTGGATGTTAAGGCGTTTGAGCGTTTGCTGGGTCCCTGCATGGATATTATGAAGCGCAACATTGACGACTACGAGTCGCAGTTGGTGAAGATATTTGGCAGCAAAAACAATATCACCGATACACGATAAAAAGTCTGAACAACAACCAACAAAAACCACCATCAAGAAAGCTACAACAAACAGCAACTGCAACAGAAAAGCAACAACGGTCACTTGCAGGCTTATTTAGGATTTTATTTTGTATGTTTTTTCTTTCAAATTGAGCAATACAACAGACAACAAACAAACCAACAAACAAACAAGCAACAAACAAGGCACAAATACCAAACAAACAATACACACACAAGGACACAACAAATCATTTAAACTTAATCTTGAATATTTGATAATTGAAATTAATCTATAATACTAAAATAATGATGACGATGTTGATCATGAGAAGAAGCTTAGCAATGTTTCTTAAATCTAAAAAAATCTAAAACAAAAAAATAATGAAAAAAGCAAAAAGCAAGTTATTGTATTGTATGTATTTAGCAATTGTAATTTGTAATGTAATTAATTGGGCAAAAATGAATTCAAATGCAATCAGCAAACAAAAACTCTAAAAAAAAGTAAAAAACAAGAAAGAAAGGAAGATTGGCTCAACGGGAATGTTAAAAATTTACTAATTTAAGTTTTGTTTTATATGATATATCCTTTTTGTTATTCATTGATTTATTCATAGTTTGTTTCATTGGCTGCTAATTATACGATAAGCGAAAAAACAAAAGAAGCGAAAGCTATAATTAAATATATATCAAGTAAGAGCAAATTGAACCACACACATCAGCAAGCTAAGAGTTTCCAAACCCACACATATATCGGACAAAATACTTACACACAAATTAAAAACTAAAAACTGAAAGAGTAAAAAAGTAAAAAACTTGCATAATGAGAAATTAATTTAATATTGAATCTAACAAAAGAACAACACAACCAATCAATGTATGTACTAGTCTATACAGCTGGACAGGCACTTCAGCCAGCGAGTTAGGGAGGCGATTCAAGGATATCTGATTTTCAAATCCATTTCCCAAAAAAACACGATAACGAAAGCGATTCGGAGCGATCTCATGAGCAAGTGCTATAATATCAGTTCGGTTCTCGGAGAGGAGGAGGATGCGTTGGGATTTAATCGGAAATAGCAGAGGTAGAAGCTAAAGGCACAATCAATATGTTGCATGGGATCAACTTAGAAAACTTTGAGCAAAAACTAGGGAAAAAACAAAAAAACGAAATTTAGCAGAGAGAAAGGGCGGGAGACCTAGACAGAGTAGTAGAGAGAAAGTGAATGGGAAAGTTGTGTGTTTCAAACGCTTTAGATTGTTCTCCTTACGATGTGTATATTGGGTATGTCTTTTATTGTCGCGGGCCCTAGGGTATCTGGTTAGGTGAACCAATCAAAGCAATATCGACCTGAACGGAGATCGGCCTGGATGTGGATAAGATGTGTACTTAGTATATTCCCGTTTTTGTTGCTGTTCAATACCTGTACTACCCTATATCTACATCTATTTATATATATATATCTTAATATATATATCTATTTATATAACTGAATGAGCTTAAACTATGGTAAAGCCTAAAAACCTAATACCTAAACCGAATCCAACTACTTTGTATGTGAATGTGTAACCCCATTGTTTTGAACAAACTGCGTAACTAAACAAATCTTAGATGAATAATTATAATCAGTGAACATGCATATATAAATATATAAATAGGTATAATATTAAATTAAATCAATTCAACTGGCATACCAACAGTCAAGAGGTGTTCAAAGCTAAAAGAAACTACATATAATACAAGAAACGGAGAAAATATCATATATGTAATTACATATAATTGCTGCCCGACAGTTCGCACTGTCGGTGCGAAAAATAATAAAATTATAATATATACAAATATGTTTTTAATCTTAATTGGTGTCTAGTCTATGTTCAAGACTTTAAAGCAAACAAATTCTTGCAAATTTTCAAAACAAGAACATAAAAAGAGAAAGATAAACCTTAATATATATCGAACGAGTAATGATCTAGAAACTAATTAAGAACCAGAAAGTGCTGGCCATTTTCTTCCACATACCAACTACAACTACACACGCACACACCATACGCACACACACACACACAAAACACACTCAAGCCATACATAATAAAAGCTCAATAAAAAAAAAAAAATAAAAATAAATACGAGAACCTATAGAGTCCTTCAGAAATTATGAATTCTTAACGCGCAAATTTCAAACTTCACCGAAAAAAGAATAAATTTAAAGAAGAAAAAATAGTAAGAGCTATTCGTATTTTAACTGTTGTGTTGTAATTATGCATAAAGCGTATTAAATTATGTATGTGTAACAAGATATGAATAAAAACAAAAAAACAAAAAAAACAAATACAAACGAAAGAAATAAAAAAAATAAGAATGCATTAAGTATAAAATATTTGACACTGAATATTTGTAGACACTGAAAAAAAAACTTTATTTACATTAATCGCCGAAGAAGCTGCAACTACCAACAAAAAAAAATGCAAATCAAGTATATCCTGCTTTCGCCATATACATACAACCCTAATTTTAATTTTGTTTCGTTTACCGATGCCAAAATATTGATTTTAAATAACCTGCAGCTAAATGAATGGCATAGAAAGTTAATTTGTAAGACCGAAGCGATGATGATTATTAAGATATGGGAGAAATCAACTAACTTCATATTAAGATGTCCTTGTTATGTCGCAAACAATTTATGAAAATAAAAGCAAAAAAATGGAAACATGAAAAGCAAGCATGACGAATGATGAATATGTCGGCGCATTGAGACTGCGTGGCTGCGGATATATGTGTGTGTGTGTGTGTGTGCGAATACACATTTCGGGTATTTCACCAGAGTGATAGTATTGCATCAGCCTCTTGCGCTGTGAGTGTGTGGTTGCCAGGCAACCGTTGCTGGGATTTTGTCGCTTTACAAAGTACCGTTGTAGCGAGGCGACAGCGTTGTGTCGCTGTCGCCGATCGAGGTTTGGTAGTATGCACAGTTGGTAGACAGTTGGACGCCGGCAGTTGCGTACCAGAACTGGAACAGTGTGCAGGGCTGAAACTCGATGCGCCACAATGGAGAACAGCAACAACAATAACAACAACAACGGTCAGGACTTGACATCAGAAGTGGGATCTGGCCACCAGCCTTCAGCACTAGATGGACCATGGCGTGCCCTGATGGAGCTACAAAATAAAAATTTAATTGAACTAGTGAAAGCCATAAAAACAACTGTACCTGATGCAGGGCAGAACAAAACTGTGCAACTACCCAAATTCAACCCAGACAAATCAGGCGCCAACGCATCATCGTGGTGCACAACGGTGGAAGTGATTTTACAAGAAAACACGTTGAGAAGCAGTGCATTGGTTATGGCCTTGAGTTCGGCTTTAGAAGGAAGTGCTTCGCAATGGCTTTCGCAAGTGTGCTATGCTGAAATTACTTGGCCTGAGTTTAAAGAATTGTTTATACAACGCTTCGATACTATAGAAACACCAGCCGCTATGTTTCTTAATATGCTATCAAATCGACCGACTGATGGCGAGAGTCTGGCTGTTCATGCAAGTCGCATGGTTACCGAACTTACAACAAAATGGCGTCAAATGGATAACGAAGAGATTGCTGTGTCTGTGACCCTTGCGCTGCTGGCAAGCTTCGATCACCGATTGCAGCGTTTAAGTTTCACATCAAATGTTCGAACCAGAGTCGATCTACAGTCCGAATTAAAAGCATTCACTTTTATTAAAAGGAAAAGCGGCGCTATGGAGCATCAGGCTGAAACTTATTCTAAACGGCAAAAACAATCACCGATGGAGTGCCATTTCTGCGGAAAAGTGGGCCATAAAATGGCTGAATGCAGATTCAGGAAACAACAGAATCAATTCGCGACTGATAAAATCCAACATGGCAGGCATGATGTTCATCACCGTGGAAAATCAAATTTAACTTGCTACAAGTGCGGAGAATTGGGTCACATATCCACCCAATGTACAAAGAAGGAAGTCGATAGGAACAAGGCATTCAATCGGGAGAAGCGAGTGGAACAGTGCAGTATTGCAGTACCAAAGGGATGTCTGAACCATAGAGGCCAAATTTTCGAAATCACCTTCGATTCGGGATCGGAATGCTCGTTGATAAAAGAAAAGCTAAGTACCAAATTTTCTGGTAAAAGATTCAATAATATTGTTATGTTAAAAGGTATCGGCAGCAATGGAATATGTAGTACTGTACAAATATTAAGCAATGTAAAAATTGACGATTACTGTATTGAAATTTTGTTTCACGTTATAGGCGATGATGATATGCAGAACGACATTGTAATTGGCCGTGAGATATTAAATCAGGGTCTTGATATTGTCATTTCATCAAACCAATTTAGGATCTCAAAGACCAAAGTAGTTAATTTGTGTACCGGCAATGAGCCAGCCGATATTGATACTGAGCTTGAGGGACAAGATAAAATAAAACTACATTCACTGTTGGCAAAGTACTCAAATTCATTTATAACTGGGATCCCAAGTACTAAAGTCAGAATTGGCGAAATGAAAATTAGGTTGATTGATCCAACAAAAACCGTACAGAGAAGGCCATATCGTTTAAGTCCATGCGAGCGAGATTTGGTTAGGGACAAAATTAATGAACTGCTAAAATGCAATATAATTAGGCCAAGCTGCTCACCTTATGCAAGCCCTATATTGTTAGTGAAAAAAAAAATGGTACGGACAGACTTTGTGTTGACTTTAGAGAGCTGAATTCAAATACGGTCGCTGATAAATACCCTTTACCACTTATACAAGATCAAATCAATAGGCTTGGGGGAGTTAATTACTTTACATGTCTAGACATGGCCAGCGGATATTACCAAATTCCTTTACATTCAGATTCTATCGAGTACACGGCGTTTGTGACTCCGGATGGTCAATACGAGTTCCTGTCCATGCCATTTGGACTCAAAAACGCACCTTCTGTTTTTCAACGATTAGTAATACAGGCGCTAGGGGATCTAGCAAATTCCTTTGTCATCGTCTATATGGATGATATCATGATAGCCGCCTCAACAAAATGCGAGGCCCTAGAAAGATTACAGATCGTTCTAGATGTTTTGACAAAGGCTGGATTTTCATTCAATCTTACAAAGTGCTCATTCTTGAAAACATCGGTTCAATATTTGGGTTACAATATAAGTGCGGGTGAGATTCGTCCAAACCCACAGAAAGTTGTAGCGTTGACTGCTCTTCCGCCTCCACAGTCAGTCACTTCACTTAGACAATTCATTGGGCTAGCATCCTATTTCCGACAGTTTATTAAGGGATTTTCACAATTAATGAAACCGTTATATTTCTTAACTGCAGATAAAAACAAATTTATTTGGAAAACAGAGCATGAACAGATACGGAAAAAGGTTATTGCCACTCTTACCGACAAACCAGTCCTTGTTATTTTTGACCCTTCTTATCCAATCGAATTGCACACAGACGCCAGTTGCAGTGGGTACGGTGCAATTTTATTACACAAAATTAATAACAAACCCCAGGTAATAGAATACTATAGCAAAACTACTTCACCGGCAGAATCAAGATATCACTCGTACGAGTTGGAAACCTTAGCTGTCGTGAACGCCATTAAGCATTTTCGACATTATTTGCTGGGCAGGAACTTTTTAGTTTATACTGACTGCAACTCGCTTAAGGCGGCGAGAAATAAACGAGATTTAACCCCCAGAGCACAGCGTTGGTGGGGTTATTTGCAGCAATTCACATTCGATATTCAGTATAGAGAAGGGAAAAGGATGGCACACGTTGACTTTTTATCGAGAAATCCCCTTTCAAAAAAGTCTACTACAACCGCAAAAATAGTCGAAGAGAAAAGAGTAAATTTAGCTGAAATTTCAAGCAACTGGCTTATTGCTGAACAACGTAGAGATGTGGACATAGTCGAAATTGTTAAACATTTTAAAAACTCTTCTCTTCCTGAAGATATTGCGAAAACCTATGAATTAAGGGCAGAAGTTCTTCATCGAAAGATACAAAGAAATGGGAGAACACGTTGCTTACCAGTGGTGCCACGAGCTTTCAGATGGTCTGTCATAAATCAAGTGCATGAGTCCATAATGCATCTAGGTTTCGAAAAGACATTAGATAAAACTTACGATTTCTACTGGTTTGACAATATGTCAAAATACGTAAAAAAATTTGTCGACAACTGCATCACTTGCAAAATGTCAAAATCCACTTCAGGAAAAATACAGGCGGAATTACATCCAATACCAAAAGTCACTATTCCTTGGCACACTATCCACATCGATATCACAGGAAAATTAAGTGGCAAGAGTGATCAGAAGGAGTACGTTATTGTTCAGATAGACGCGTTTACCAAATATGTCTATCTTAGTCATAGTCTTAAATTAGACAGTGAGAGTTGTATAAGGGCCGTTCAATCTGCCGTTTCATTGTTTGGAGTACCAAACCGAATAATAGCTGACCAGGGAAGGTGTTTTACAGGCGCAAAGTTCAGTCAATTTTGTTCAGATCAAAAAATAAAATTGCATTTGATAGCCACTGGTGCAAGTCGAGCTAATGGCCAAGTGGAGCGAACTATGAGCACGTTGAAGAATATGTTAACGGCGGTTGAAACGGGAACACAATCTTGGCAGGATGCGTTGGGAGAGGTACAGTTGGCAATTAATTGTACAACCAATCGCACTACGAAAGCAAGTCCTTTAGAAATGTTATTGGGAAAGGTAGCACGCCCATTGGGATTACTTCCACCTAGTGATGTAGAAAATGTTATTGACTTGCCAAACGTAAGAGCGCAAGCTGCAAAGAATGTATTAGCCAGTGCAGCTTATGATAAAGAACGATTTGATAGAAATAAGGCAAAAATAAAAAGGCACAAAATTGGAGATTTCGTATTACTTAAGAGCGAAGAAAGACACCAGACCAAGCTAAGTCCAAAATTTAGGGGACCTTTTGAAATAGTAAAAGTTCTAGAAGGTGACAGGTACATTTTAAAGTCTTTAACTAGTAAAAGAAATTATAAATATGCACATGAGGATTTAAGAAAATTACCAGAGGGGCAAGTTCCCGAAGAGCTAAATGTGTACGATGATTATAATAATTTAGATGAAAGAAACGTAACCGCTACAGAAGAGAGTGAAAATGAAAATATTGAGAGTATTGAAGAAAAGAGTGAAAATGAAAATATTGAGAGTATTGAAGAAAAGAGTGAAGATGAAAATACTGAGAGTATTGAAGAAGAAAATGAAGTACACCAATAAGGGTGAAAAAGTTGTACTGCTGGCCAATGAAAATGGCAGAGTACTGAGTCCATAAAATATAATGCAAGCACAAGTGCAAAACATATTGTTTGTTTTGATCATGGCGTGTGGGGTATTTGATTATGCGACTATAGGAGTGAATAATGAAGAAGAATGGATTATATAAAAGAAGAAGTAAAACAAAGAAATGAAAAGAAAGAAAGAAAAAGTTGAATTGAATTGATAAAAAAAATTATAGTTATGGAACTGAATACTGTTTTGTGAAACAGTCAATACGATAATTTGTTTAAGTTAAGATAAGAAAATTGGATGAAACTATTTAATGTTCAGTCTAATAAAGTAAGGAAATTCGAATGCTGCTATTTTCTACACGAGGTCGTGTTAGAGTCAGGATGGCCGTGTCGGCGCATTGAGACTGCGTGGCTGCGGATATATGTGTGTGTGTGTGTGTGTGCGAATACACATTTCGGGTATTTCACCAGAGTGATAGTATTGCATCAGCCTCTTGCGCTGTGAGTGTGTGGTTGCCAGGCAACCGTTGCTGGGATTTTGTCGCTTTACAAAGTACCGTTGTAGCGAGGCGACAGCGTTGTGTCGCTGTCGCCGATCGAGGTTTGGTAGTATGCACAGTTGGTAGACAGTTGGACGCCGGCAGTTGCGTACCAGAACTGGAACAGTGTGCAGGGCTGAAACTCGATGCGCCACAATGGAGAACAGCAACAACAATAACAACAACAACGGTCAGGACTTGACAAATACAAGTTTAATAAATGCGATAAAACAAACGTGACTTTATTTTTTGAATGGAAGGGGCTGAAAACAAATTATTATAATAAATTATGAAAAATACTTCAGTCAACTTTATTCGAACCAAGTAGTATTAGTAGTTATACCGCTTAATAAGTGTTAAGCTTTAATTCTCCAACATTTAAAAGTTAAATATTTTTTTTTATCTATCTTCAATATTTTTAATTTAATCTTTAATCTATAAATCTTTTTTTATTAAATAACAGCTAAAGGTTACTAAATACTAAACGAATCAGTTTTTTTGCTTACTAATATGGGAGTACTTCGATTAAAATTCGATTTTAGATGGATAATATAAAATGGGTCCTTCGGGATAGTGTCTAGTCTACCACATATTAAAAACACAAATTTTTTATTCTCAATAAAAGTCAGAAGAAACTTTAAGAAACACAAGCGTTTGGAAGAAGACGGAATGAAAATTCCAACTCGAATGTTACAAGAATTTTCTTTTTATACCCTTGCAGAGGGTATTGCAATTTTGGTCAAAAGTGTGCAACGCAGTGAAGGAGACATCTCCGACCCTATAAAGTATATATATTCTTGATCAGGATCACCTCCTGAGTTGATATGAGCATGTCCGTCTGTCCGTCTGTTCGTCTGTCTGTCGGTTTCTACGCAAACTAGTCTCTCAGTTTTGGAGCTATCGAAATGAAACTTCGCACACACCCTTCTTTCCTTTGCAGGTAGTATATAAGTCGGAACGGCCGGGATCGGTCGACTCTATCCTATAGCTGCCATATAACTGATTGATCGGAAATGCCATAACTTTTGTTTTTTAAGTTAGAGGGTTGGGACTTTCCACACATGTTATATTTGACCAAAATATCTTGTGTACAAAATTTCATAAGGATCGGCCGACTATATCCTATAGCTGTCATAGAACGATCGAAATTGGCATAACTTTTTGTTTTTTAAGTTAGAAAGATGGGATTTGGTACAGATTCTATTTTGGGAAAAATAATTCAATATGCCAAATTTCATAAGAATCGGCCGACTATATACGATCCGCTACATATCTAATAATATAAGATGCGTGGCGCCACCTAGCGGACTGCGACTGAACTGCAAGGGTATATCAACTTCGGCTCCGCCCGAAGTAAGCTTTCCTTTCTTGTTTTTTTTCCCATGGAATCCAAATCGAATATTCAGATAAGATCCTTCTTTCCGGAATAACTATGAGTAGTTTAGTTACCATTTACTAGCCAAGTATTCCATGTAATTTTATTAATAATATTCAGAAGTATTTAAAAACAAGAAATAAAAGCTGTCTTGGGGCGAAGATTTGACTGATCAAATTTCACTATGCTATATAAAAGACACGGGTATCTATAAGCAAGATAGCTTGTGCAATTTTATTTACTAGTAAGGATGACTTGGAGCTTTCTCGCTAGGATACAGTGTCCAAGCCGTGTGTGCTGGGTTTCTTTTTGCAATACCAGGGAGGTCCATAAAGATTCTGGTAAGCCTTTCGGAGAGTTCGCAGAATCATCCACTGAAGGATGATCCTTCCCGGCTTGGGCAGCTGGCATTGTTAAATTTTTTTTAATATTTATTAAAAACAAGAACGGAAAGCTAACTTCGAGCTAAGTCAAAGTTGTTATACCCTTGCAGATAAGTGGCAGTATACATCTTAAAATTTAAATACATATATATTTTGTAGTGGATATATGTCGGATATATCATTATGAAGTCGATTTCTTATATTACTAACTTTAATTTCCAGCCTTCTATCTTCAAAAACACCAAAGTTTTGTCATTTTTATCCATTACGATTGGATTAGTTGGGCCAAAGTCTAGAATGTTCAACCCATCTAAATTAAATAAGCAACAAAGTGATGGCATTAACGATCTATAAGATATGGCTTCTATAAGATATTGTCGGCCGATTCCGGACTTTCCGACTTATATACTGCGTGCAAAGGATAAAATAAGTATAAGAAATTTAACGTTGCTAGGACATGCTTATATCGACTGGGGAGGTGACTCTGATTAAGAATTAAACACATATTCTATATAGTATACTGTATTATCGTACAGCCTTTCGACCAAAGCATACAAACCCCTCTGGTAGGGTATAGAAATTGTCTAAATGAAAGAGAAAATATTGAATTTATAATTTTTATTCACTTAAAAACGTAGCTCCAAATACACTTATAATTTTACGGTGTTTAATATATGTATTTATCTTTAAATGTATGTGTGTATGTGTATCGTTTATAATTATGTTTATAGAAACTCATATCGGAGCCACTCTACCGACAATGCACGAATGATAAGTGTGAGGCGTAGTTTGGGATTCGCCAATTGATGTGGTTCCGGATTAGTCTGGCCTAATCCAAAATAAGGTTACTATCTTGCCTTGACCAAGACCAGTGTTCGTATCAAAATGATGATTATTGTATAATTGGTTTTGGGTATATATTAATCCGATTCCTTTGCCGGCTGAATGTCTTAGCCATGGGTTGGTTGCTGCCTCCAGGATGCGAATGTAATTTGTTTGCTTGCTCGGTTTTCTTTTCTTTTCTATTTCTCTTCTTTTTTTCTTTCTGGGAAAAATTCATTTAAAAAGTTTCTGCTTTTTGTTTTGTTTTTTTTTCGTATTTTCTTTTGTGGTTTTGTAGCAGTGTAAAAACTAGAAATCTAACTGTAAAGATCATCGTCGCCATTGTCTCCTGGCGAGTTAACTGGCATGTTGTTGCCAGACCCTGAGGTGTTGGCGGCTTGACCCGGGAATCTATATTTTCAAAAAAATTAAATACAAAATCATAAATGAGCTCTCAATATTTAAGTTGAATCTTACCTGAAGTTCTGTCCAAAACCACGAGACTGCTGCAGAGTTTGAGCAAACATCTCGTATTTCCTGATGTCGTTGTCGGACACCGAACGGCGAGCAAACTTCATTGCCTCCTCGAAGTGAGCGCTAGTGATCTCCGGCACTGGATCGTCCTCGTCCATCTGGGATAACGGGGGAAAAAGTCAAAAATAGATGTTCATTTTCCTTAAACTAACGCGCAACTTACGTCCATCGCGGAGTTCTGGTTCTCGGAGCGCTCCTTCTCGCGACGAATCTCCGCCTCGATGGCCTGGCGAATGGCCAGTTTGCAGGCGCGCTGGCAAATCTCAGTAAGATCGGCACCCGAAAATCCCTGTGTCACCTTGGCGATGTAGGTCAGATCGACCTCCTTGGCCAGCGGCGACTTGCGCAGGTTGGCCTTCAGGATAGCCTCACGCGACTTGTCGTCGGGCAGCGGGATGTAGATCAGCTGATCCAGACGACCAGGACGCAGGATGGCCGGATCGATGATGTCGGGCCGATTGGTGGCGCCGATGATGAACACATTCTTCTTGGCACCCATGCCGTCCATCTCAGTGAGGATCTGGTTGATCACACGATCAGCAGCACCACCAGCATCGCCCATGTTGCCGCCACGGGCCTTGGCGATCGAGTCCAGCTCATCGAAGAAGAGCACGCACGGAGCCGCCGAGCGGGCCTTGTCGAAGATGTCGCGCACATTGGCCTCCGACTCACCGAACCACATGGTCAGCAGCTCGGGACCCTTCACCGAGATGAAGTTCGCCTGGCACTCGTTGGCGATGGCCTTGGCCAAAAGGGTCTTACCGCAACCAGGGGGTCCGTAGAACAGGACACCACGGCTGGGCTGCATGCCGAATTTCAAGAACTTGTCGGGATGCTCCACAGGGTACTGGACAAGCTCCTGCAGCTCCTTCTTCACGCTCTCGAGGCCACCGATGTCCGACCAGGTGGTATTCGGCACCTCAACCACCGTCTCACGCAGTGCCGATGGACTGGACTTGGTCATGGCATACCGGAAGTTCTCCATGGTCACGGCCAGAGAGGCCAGCACCTCGGCGTCGATCTTGTCGTCCTCCAAGTCGATGAGGTCCATCTTCTCACGGATCTGCTGGAGAGCTGCCTCCGAGCACAGAGAGGCCAGATCAGCGCCCACATGGCCGTGGGTTTCGGCGGCAATCTGCTCCAGGTCGACGTCCTCGTGCAGCTTCATGTTCTTGGTATGAATTCGCAGGACTTCCAAGCGTCCGGTAGCATCGGGAATGCCAATGTCGATCTCACGATCGAAGCGTCCAAAGCGACGCAGGGCCGGGTCGATGGAATTGGGCCTGTTGGTGGCCGCCATCACGATCAGGTGAGAGCTCTTCTTCATGCCGTCCATCAGGGTCAGCAGCTGCGAAACGATGCGTCGCTCCACCTCGCCGTGGGTCTTGTCACGCTTCGGAGCAATGGCATCGATCTCGTCAATGAAGATGATGGCCGGCGAGTTCTTCTCGGCCTCCTCGAAAGCTTTGCGCAAATTGGACTCTGACTCGCCGGCCAGTTTGGACATGATCTCGGGTCCGTTGATCAGGAAGAAAAAGGCGCCCGTCTCGTTGGCCACGGCCCGAGCGATCAGGGTCTTGCCCGTACCGGGAGGACCGTACATGAGGATGCCGCGCGGCGGCTTCACGCCAATAGCCTTGAACAGCGAGGGATGACGCAGGGGCAGCTCCACCATCTCTTTGATCTGGGCCAACTGCTTGCGGCAGCCACCGATGTCATCGTAGCCCACTGCATTCAGGGACTCTTCCTCCTCCTCACGCTTGATGGGATCACCATCGCAGAAGATCACCGTCTCGGGGGCGACAATGCAGTACGGCTCTGGGTCGGTGAGCACCACCTTGAACTCAATGGGACGCATGGCGGCGCGCACAATGAAGTTGTCGCCCATGTGGATGGGCCGGTAGGCCTCGAGGAAGTAGGGCTTCAGATAGATCTCGAAAAGGTTGCCGGTAACGCCCTCGGTGGTGTCATCGATGGGCAGAATACGGACCCTTTTGCCGTACTTGACATCCGGGCAGGACTGTACCGACACAACATCGGACAGATGGACGCACAGATTGTTGCGCACCACCCGGTTCATGCGGATCTTCTCATCGGGGCAGGTGTCGTCCGAGAGCACGATGCAGACTGTCTCCTTGCGGCGTTTGCCCTTCAGAATTACGGTGTCGCCACGGAAGAGCTGCAGCTCGTCCATCTTCGCCTGGAAGAGAGACAGCCGACCCGGTCAGTAGTAACCTGAAACATGATGACGTGGCCCAACCGAAAGAGCCACCTGAACAACTTACCTGCGACAGCGACACCACGGAGTTGTCATCGTTCTGGGCCTCCTCCACAATCAAACGGTTGGGACGGTCCTTACGCTTCAGAATCGCCGTAGCCAGATCATCACTGTGAACGGAAACAAAAGTAACGTTTGATTAGAAACGTCTCTGCTCGATTCCCAACGTTTCCCAATTCGAACCGCTTCTCAGAAGAGGCTTGCGGCTTCATCTTCTCGTCCTGCTCGCTGCGATACCCCTGCATAAAGTTTCTGGTGTCATCGTTGCCGTTCGACATTCTGCCTTTTTTTTTTTTAAATATGCTTGGGAACCCCCTTTATGCTATTCTGTAATTTTTTTTGTTCTATTTTTTGTTGGTCTCGATCAAGTTTTTTTTTTAAACTACTACCACGCAAAGACAAACAATGGAACTAAAACTCAAAGTAGCTCCACTGCCCGAATGGTTATGCCCGGCAAACTATGATTAGTTCCTAGAACATTTTTATTTCAACGCTGTGCAGTTACTGACAGCCATGTTTTGTTGCCAGCCACCTTCCAGAAACACGTCATGTTTCGCAAAGTTTCGAAATTCTACTACATATTCTGGCAGTGCAAATCAGGATGTGTTCCGTAGGAGTAATTGTATTTTGTTCTGAATCATATAGATTAATAGATAAGAGTTTAGGGGCGATTCAGCTTCGAGATTAGTGAGTTAACCATAAATAAAATAAAATACACGTTGGTTAGGTGGTAGGTTTCTCCTAAAACGGAAAATCAAAAATATTTCGTCTCATTTCCCCCCATTTTCTTGGAAAACAAAGAAGAGGTCTCAAGCACCACCAACAACAACAACTCCCAAAGTAACAGCGGCGGCACCAAAAACAACAACAACAACAGCGAGACAACACCAAAGAGCGCACTGCAATGGCGATTTTCTTTTCGGGTTTTCGGGCTGCTTGGCCTAGTTTTGCAATTGGTGCATCGGAAAAGCGGCGCAAGGATTACTAAGTAAGAGATGGATGTTGATTAAGACTTTTTCAAAATAGTGCGCTATCAACATATACTCGCATTGTCTGCGATGTGGCCCTCGCACTCATTTTCCCCCAGTTTTCGGGCCAATGACTGCGCAAAATTTAAGAGCTACGGCAGCAAATTCAGAGCCGCTTTGTCGGCGCCCATTTTCGGGGCTAGTACACTCACCCCTTTGAATCTGCCATGGTAAACTAGTAGTGGTTGAACTTTGTAACTTAAACGTAGAAATCGGCGAATTGGAAACTAGGGGTTCGGCTGCAATGCTTTCTGAAAAATCGGTCCAAAATCGCAAAATCACCAAAAGACGAGTTAGCGGTGGATGAGCTTCGATAGGTTGAACTTCAGTGTTGTAGCTGTAAAAAGTTTTTAAATTTAGTGTTGCAAAACAGTCGGTTATATCACATTTTGCCCCATCACTGAAATCTTGGGTGGTTGATAACACTAAAAACGGTGGACCACGTAGGTGACGAGTGGCACTCGTTATGTGCTTCTATTAAAATCCGAAAGATACATGAATTAAATTGTGCATTTTGTATTACATACTATTTATTTTAGACAAAATAGTAACGATTCTTTTGTACAAAGTGACAATTTTTTTTTATAAATTATTCAGTGTTGAGAAACATTGTAATGCAATTAGAACCGCTTTGGCGGCTAATTTAAACGGCAGCTTAAGAAAACAAACATCAGTATTTTTGATTCAAGGAAGAATCTTTATTCAACGCTTTGTGCAATACACTTATATAAATAAATATATATTGAATACAAAATATGCGTCTCTTTGTGTGGTTGTGTGTTAGTGTAAAACACCATGTTGCACAAATACTCAGAAATAAATGTCACGAAAAAGATAAACAAATTTAAAATGCGTTTATTTTTTAATTATTTTTGAAGTATTTGATTGTTTTAGATTTCAATTATTACGTTTTTTGTTAATTTTTTAAAATTTTTTTCACGGGTTGTGGATATGATTTGGTTTGCTTTTTTTGTAACTTTCTAGCCAGCATGCACAGACTGAAATAAAGAGAAAGGAATCAATATTCGTAAATCAAAGAATAACAGAAGTGTCTACCATAAAGTCTGGCAATCAACCATTTGATTTTTAATTGGATTCGGGGTCGTCTCCACCATCCGCTTCTTAAGTTTTTTTCGCTACGCTATCTCGTCAAGCGCTTCAATTCAAAGTTAGATAAATTCTGAATTTGAATTTGACCGTACAATTACACCGCCTCAGCCAGCCAACGACAGCTTGCAACACTGTTTTAGTACTATAATATTTAGTACTCAAAACTCTCGAAGGTTATTGGCGGTTTGAAACATGGATAAGAAAGGGAAGTAAAAAACCCGAAATATTTAAGCACTTTTAATATTAAATTAGTTTCTTGCGACAGATTTTACATTTTTATACCATTATTTGGTGTATGGTGAAGAAGAAATTTTTCATCAGCCGATATAAGCATATCCGTCTGCCTTTCTGAGTAAAGAATGATTCTTTACAAAAAATCAAGAATGATTCTTTAAGAATCTAATCACGATAAAAAAAATATAATGAATTATAATGAATTGTATTCTTTCAGATGCAAAACTTTATTTATTCACTATATGAACATATTACTAATCATTTATATGTATTTATAATATTTAAATCATTAATTGTTAAGTTTTCAATGGAAAATGGCGCTGTATGGATAACTATGGTATTCATAAGATGTCCATAATCTGGTCGATCCAAGGGCGCATAATGGCGACATTGATGTACACGGCCGGAATGCCCTCGAGACCACAATGCACGCCCCAGTTTACGATACCGGCTAGCTCGAACCGGGAAGGATCATCAAGCAGTGGGCAGGCAAGGGGTCCACCACCGTCTCCCAAGCAGGAGTCTTTGTCCTTCTCTCCGCCGGCGCAGAGCAGGCTCTCGTGCAAGCTAAACGGCGACCCAATAGCCCTACTTATCTTTTGCTCACAGATCCCAGCAGGAACCACTGGCACTTCGATTTTCTTCATGACATGCACGTTATCTGTGTCCTCAAACTTTTCCCGACCCCACCCGTTGGTGATGCAGCGGGATAAGTCGAATCTCTGATCCGGCGACGGCAGGCAAACGGGATATACGTGAGGCAAGCGCGATAATGGATGCTGGAGTAGCAGTATGGCAATGTTGTATTGAGGATTTATTTTGTCAAATTTTTTATGGGGTATGATCAGCTGGATGCCAGCCTCCACACTGGCGTATTTCTCGGTATTGGTCGCCATATCCCATTCGCCGGCACGTACCTTCAGTGAGTTCTGGTTTTCTCCGATCACATTGGAGGCGGCCGTGATCACCAAGTTGTCGGCGATCAGGGATCCGGCGCCCTTGTAAGTATTGTTAAGAGTCATCAGGGCGACCACCCAAGGAAACTCGCCTTCATGGGCGTAGGTTTCGGAATCGATGTAGAATGTCAGACCATTAGGGTTTCGTTGTCCGCATTTAGTGGGTACTGGCACAGTCTTCTTAGTTTCTTTCGTCTGAAAAGACTCGTATTACTGATAAGCCAAAATTTTTAGCTGATGCTCAATTCTTACAATTTTATCATTGGGGCAACAAATTTGGGTGCTGGAGCACTCTAATTTACTGCTATGCTCTTGATACACTCCGACGTACTTTCCAGAAGCCTGATGGACCTCCCCGTAATTGCACAAAGAACGATCAACACACGACTTTTCGGATGAGCCGTCGCAGAACTTTAGGCGACCTGCCTGGGCACCGGCCAGAAAAAGGCACATGATCGAAACGAGAACGGAGCGAGCCATGTTCACTAGTTAATAACTTTGCACAGACTGTCTTGCTCATATAGCTTTATATAGCTATATAAATTGACTCATGGATCGGCTGCCATTACACTATGGGGCATTTGACCACTTTTTGTGGCATTAATTAATAACTTAAAAAGTAACCAACATTTTTAAATTCTGTTTTTGGAATTAAGTTTATGATAATAAAAGGAAGATATTTAAAAAAAAAGAGGAGTGGTCTCGCCTTTTTTTAACAAATTAAAAATTTTTTATTTTTTATTTTTTAAAATAAAATTTTTTTTTTTTTAAATTATAAAGTTTATTGAAAAATAATGTAATTTTAAAGAAATGGGCGTGGTCCCACCATTTTTGTTCGCTGGATAACTTCTAAAAGAATATTTTCCAGCTATTGTTCTTGGTCTTCGTTTTCCAACGCCATATTCCACAAATGTCCGATTTTTCCATGATTCAAAAAATTTTTTATGGTTTTAAGTTCTTTATCTGATCTTTTAAGTACTTATTTTCTTTATTTATCAAATCCTTAGATTCCTTTATGAACTCTAACTTGCTGTTTCACAATGTGAGGTTGGGACCTAAAAAGTTAAATTTCAGAGAAAGTGCGCAAAAGTGCACTTCTATTTTAACAGAGTATAAGAAGAATACAATGCTCTACGACATGTAACAAATTCTAGAGGTGCAAAGTGCTGCAATCACTTTGTTGCTCTATTTAAAAATTTAATTTCACTACCGGATTTTAGTTTTTTTAGGTTACAACTTACACAAGATTATTTGGACGTCACAATCAACACATATTAAAAACCACGATTATTGGACTCCATTCCAAAAACAGCACTTAAATTGCAAATTTTCAAACTTTTTCCACTTTGAACCTGAACGACAATTTTTCACTTTTGCAACTCGCTTTTTTATTGGGAGAAACAGCTGAATTCAACAGCTGATTGTTAATTAGTGGCGCCATCTATTACATTTATATTTATGAAACATTAAAGATTGGCCATTTTTCTATACATTCCAATTAAAAAAAAGGAATATTTTTAACTTTTAAAAAATGGGTTTTGGCCAGAAAAAGTGGTCAAATGCCCCATAGTGCATTATGAGTGTATTGGTGAAAATTTCACAGAATTGCCCTAAAGAGAAGTAATAACATAATATTTTAATCGCATTGCTACAATTTATTCAAATTAAAAACCTTACAATAATATTTCTAAGAATATATATATATATAATAATTCTATAATAATATAATTCTAAGAATATATATATTATAAGAATTTTTTTTGCGTGTCCCATTTAGTCCTAATTTAGTGAACCATATTTTTTTACTTTCACCCAAATTGTTCCCAAACTTTAATGATTTTTGCTAAATTTCTTGAGAAAATGATATAATTAAATTCTTCGGCTATATAGTAGTGCCGAAATTTCTTCGGCCACGCTACGTAGGTTCGTCACCTATTTAGACACTCAAGTTATAGAAATTGATGAAGCCTGCTCGTCAGAAATCGTCAGAAAATAAAGTTCGACGTCAGTTAAAAGGAGCCACAATAATACCACAAATAAAGGAAATAAAGGAACTTACATGAAAGTCTTTAGTCTAAGATGTTAAAACTACTTATCAGCTAGATCAATACATGGCACCCCAGCCTTCCATGTGACCCTTTGAGGGCGATAAGTACGCATTCTCAAGTTAGGCTTCAAGGGATCGGTCGTACACTACATTATTTATTTCTCTATGAGGGTTCGATCACTTAAAACTCTATCTTTAAGTATTTTTTTTGTGTTTAATGATTGTAATATTTGCACAAATTATAAAATATATGAAAAAAGACATGAGTCGGTTGGTAGTCGGCATATCCCATAGTCCTTGAATTCCATGTAGAATGTCAGACCACTATCCTAGATGAGCCTTCTGGCTTTATTTGCAATTAAAAACAAGAAAGGAAAGCTAACTTCGGGTGAAGCCGAAGTTGATATACCCTTGAAGTTGTGCCATTTCCGATCGTTCAGTTATATGGCGGCTATTGGATATAGTTAGCCGATCCTTATGAAATTTGGCAAATCAGATTATTTTGTCCATAGTAGAATCTTTGTTACCTTGTCCCATCTTTGTAACTTAAAAAACACCATAGTTATGCCAATTCCGATCGTTCTATGACAGCTATAGGATATAGTCGGCCGATCCTTATGAAATTTTGTAAGATATTTTGGTCAAATATAACATGTGTGGAAAGTCCCAACCCCCTAACTTAAAAAACACCAAAGTTATGGCATTTCCGATCAATCAGTTATATGGCAGCTATAGGATATAGTCGACCAATCCCGGCCGTTCCGACTTATGTACTACCTGCAAGAAAAAGAAGGATGTTTCAACTCGATAGCTCTAAAACTGAGAGACTTGTTTGCAAAGAAACGAACAGACAGACGGACATGCTTATATCGACTCAGGAGGTGATCCTGATCAAGAATATATACACTTTATAGGGTCGGAGATGTCTCCTTCACTGCGTTGCACACTTTTGACCAAAATTATAATACCCTCTGCAAGGGTATAATTAGTTTTTAGATTTTTTGAATACATACCCTCCTTTATCTTGAAAATATGTCCTTCCAAATAAAGAACACAAAAAATTAATCCAAATAATTTTTTAATTTTAGATCAAAGTTTAAAGCCTGCCGGATGATGCTCTGTTCCTTTTACTAGATTACCTGGATCGTGGAACTCAGCTCAAGATGATGCGAGTGCATTCGCATTTTTTGAATATAGTCCACAGTTTTGGCGTTTCAACTGAAAAAATATGTTGATAGTAGAGCCAATTGTTCTCGAAGACTTAATTTTGATTTTGAAAGAATCAGAACAGAACAAACAATCAAACAGAGAAAACTTCGTGGAAAAATATATATATGTAACCCAATTTCAATGATCAGCGGCTGGCCACCCGAAACTTTCAATTAAAGGACTCGAATGTGATAAAACTAGATCAGTCTTTGCCCAATGTGAGTTTGCCTCTGGTAGGTTTAACTAATCTGGAGTTACTTCACTGCGACAGCTCAGAAATTAGTGCTTGGTTTCTTGACAAAATACATTTTCTGGTCAACCGCAGAGAACTCAACATAAGTGACTATTTGCATGAAAACGTAGCCAGAGATCTACTTGATTCCCCATCAGTAATTAAATTAATTCAATCATTGGCTTTAGCTTCTTATTGTACGATTCGACTTGGGTATGTCATTATTGTACACACAGATATCCCAAATACTAAGAGACTTTATTTAAAGAGCTGCGTGATCAGAAGCCAAAATGATTTCTATTCGCAAATAAAAGCATTAAAAACAACAGAATTTATATGCTTTGATTGCTGTCAGTTTGGGTTTTATGTCTTCAGGTAAAGACATTGCCTAGGATCGCATTGCCAAACTAAATCTGTATATAATTGAGATCAAAGTCCTAGTATTCCTATAATCATATGAAGTAAGTTATGGGGTAGGTCTATCGGTATTATCATTAACTGAAGCAAATTGTTTTATTTTTTATGATAGCTGCCAAGTTGATTGGAAAGTGGTGAACTTCCAAAGGAGCTGAAAGTCGAGTACAATCATGAGCCTTTCCTCATTCAGTTTGAATAAAAATCAATAATACCTACGCTTGTTAACCTGACATAGAATTAAATAAAAGACGCATCCATTGTCTCTTGCATGAAAGTTGAATTTTTATTTAATTTGCAGCCAATGAATTCAATAGTAATTTCGGTAGATTAACTTATGCTGTTTGATTTTCCAACTCCCACACCATCCTCAAATACCAGGCAATAATTCTTTCTTGAAATGCGCGCGCCAATATGTTTGAAGGGAAAATAATTTCTAAACGAACTATGAACCAAAAACTGTAATTATCCTTGGCAAATTTTGCTCAATTAAATAGAGTGTGTGTGTGTGCTACTTCGAATTATTGCGAGGTATTCGGGATAGTTCAGAGTCGATTTAATTCTATTGGTATTTATTGGTAGACACATCTGAAAACACTTAGTAACTAGGTATTGATGTCGGCTTTAAGATTTCGTAGAGTTTTTGATTTTGGTTTTCGAATAGTTCGATTGTTAGTTTTATGGAAGTAAAATATTGTGATATCTGTGTACAATAGTTATTCGCCTCTTATCTTAACCAATGTATGTCATTATCGTTAATCGTTTGCATTTTTTTCATTTAAGTTTAGCTAATTACTTTTTACCCATTTTTCCCGAAAGTAGTTTGCTCTTCAAATGTTACATTTTGTCCGCATTTTGGTGGCGAACGTTTTTTGCTTAGATTTTATATAATATGCCAGCTTATTCAAAGAAATCCTCGATACATAATAACCGATAATAGTACAACAGTTTTATTAATTTGCGTTTCATTAATATAATTATTTTTTACGTTGTTTACCTAGTTGGGGAGGGGCTTTAACAATTAAAGTTTAAATTTAATTTAAACCGTCTTCCTTCTGCTCTCTGATAAGTTACCATGCAGTATTGAATCTATGAATATTACAGCTTAATACGATGCTCAACAAATGTGCTTAAGCCTAGTTAATATGCATAGCCGATAGCTAATCCTTACACACACATTAAATGTCGCCAGATAGCTTAAATATTAAATATACAATACGATGATCGAGTACTTGCTTCAGTTATAACGATTCCAATGTCTTGGTTCCCAAATCCCAAATCCCAAACGCCCAATCTTGACCCCCCAAACTCGAATCCATTCTTGAAGCTGAAGAGAGCGATAGAGAAATGGAGCTCTAACACCTAACATATGTACATAGCTATGAGTTATACGTTAATAAGTCAATTCACGTCAAGTTGGAAAACACATTAAAAGTATTGGTAGTAGATTGCTCTATATGCGTATTATCCTAGTTATGTCTGGCTTAACATCTAGTTATTTTGATTAGATACTTTTGTATTTGTATTGTTGGTGGCATCGACATCTCACTATTTGCCACAATGCAACACTTCACTTTGCTTCTAAAAACAGTCTCCACTTGGCTCTATAAATTTAGCTATGACTAATACGTAGAATACATTAGCATTTGGGTTAACATAAATTCAATCCCCTATTTACAACTGCTTATCGGCTATGGCTTATAGACTAGAGCGCCTTGTCATGATCATTGTCCTTAAACGTCCTTGGAGTTTTATTCACTGGGCTTCTTTGGTATACAATTGCGTTAATCCTCCTGCTCCCAATCTGGTGGTATAGCCGAAGAGGTTAGATCAACATCCGCTTGTTGGCTTAGCAGAAGCGTCTGCAAAAATAATCCAATTTACAAGATTCATTAGCAGTGCCGAGGAGCAAACTTTTTGCATTCACGGAAAAGTTCATTGAGATGCTAAGGCGGCCAAACTAAGTAGAAATTTTCGAAATTAATGTTACTTAATTTAACTTTCATGTTGCCTTTGGTAATGGAAATGAAAATGAAAATGAATGAATGGCAAAGATTTAACTGCTGCCACATGCAGATGTGGAGGAGCTCCTCCGTCCTCCATTCTTCATCCTCCATCCATCCATCCATCCCGCCCTCTAAATGCATTGCAAATGGTAACTATTCAAAACTTGTGCGCCCGTCTTTGTAGATAAAATCCAGTTTGGGTTTTGGTTTTGGCTTTTCGGGGGGGCGTTTAATTCTAATGGCCCATCTGGCTGCATTGACCGAAATCAGGGCATGCAGATGACAGGTCCGATAAAGGTCTGATAAAACTTTTCCTTTTGAGTGCCCCCCAAAGTTTTTCTCCCGCTTAGCGGCTGACGTATTGTTTCCAGTCATCAGAGAGTGTTTGGCTCAAAAAACATAAAAAACCGAAACAGAAACAGAAACAGAAACTCCTTCTAAAGCTGCACTTGCGACCTCTTCACTCAGCTCAAGCAATATCCATTTCGGTTCGGGGCTAAGGGCTCGGTGCTTTTAACCCAGAACTGGGAACTCGTGTATTGAAAATTGAAACTTGCCAGCCAGACAATAACATAAAAGAGAATTTGCAATTGCGTGTGCGTCAAATCGATTTGATTCAAGAGGTTTCCCATTGCCCACGGCCACCGGCCGATCCGGATAACACAATAACAATAACAGTGATGCACTCGGAAAAGAACCATGGCAGAACGGACGGATACTTTTTTTTTGCACATAGTAGGTTAGGACTCAAGGATCATAGTCCTTATTTGTTTTTTAATTGTTTATGATTTCTGTATTCATGTTAGATTCTTTTTGGGAGATGACCTTCGGTGCTTTGCAGACTTTTGACCAAAATTATAATACTTATAAAAGCTAATAAATGAAAAGAAAATGCCAAAAATCATTAATATTGTTCTGGCTCTAGTTCAAAAGACCAACCTTCGCCTCTTCGCATGCACTATCTAGAGTTTCCCGCTGCGGTAGTGGACTGGTCGGTGGCCGCCGAAGAGGATGCGCTTGAAGGCCTGCCGGAACTCCGGGCTGAAAATGGTGTAGATGACCTGAAAGAATAGAAAGTAAATATCATTATATTAAGCTATAAAAAGGAATTTATACAACATTTCCTACAGAATAGGTGTGTGTTCCACAACAGTTAACCCTTTGAGTCTAGACTTACGAATTTGGTTTTAATGGATCAGTTATTTTAAGCAAATTTATTGTTTTACGAGTGATTTAATGACTAAAAGTAATTTGGTAAAAAGTGATGCGATTATGTTAAAAATCGATTAACGTCGGGGTCAATAAAAGCATAGCTGGATTAGTTTTGAACATGGCACGTTTGTGGGTAGTTTGCCTCGGAACCTGCCTTTTGTGGAGTGTGGTACGTACGTTTGGATTGAAAAGCTCTAATTTTAACTATCCATCTTTCCCCCAAGTGCGAATGCCAGTTGGTGTACAAGCTAAAAAACCTTGCCTGTGAGCCCAACCCAAAGTTTGTGTCGAATGCCAGTTGCAAGTTAAGGGCTATTAATTGGAACAAGTCGGTGGCGAATGTGTCTTGTTTTTTGCACGAAAAAATCTATCCAACTGTACGCTATTGGAATCAACAATTTGAGCTGTAGCTCCTAACTGAGACTCTATGTTCTATAGGTTCAAGTGCAGTTTTTTAAGAAGGACTATACCAATCAGTTTAAGCCTTTTTTGGTCGACGTGAAGATGAACATTTGCGATGTGATTCAAAAGAAGAGTTACTTTACCTATGGAGTTATCCTCTGGAAAATTTTCAAAAAATTTTCTAAAACCGAACACATTTGTCCGTTCTATGTAAGTTTAACAAATTGTTTTAAGAAATAACTTAAATTGACCGAATTTTTATTTTCAAGGATGATGTTGTAGTTCAACAAGGCTATTTAGAGTCCGACCTAATCCCACCACTTCCCAAAGGAATCTTCCAATGTAGTCTAACATTCTGGAGCAACGCAACTACTCCTGAGAATTGGGGCTCAGTGAAGATCTCATTGGAATCAATGGATATGGTAAAGACCAAAAAGAAATCAAGATTATAGGAGACATATTTACTAGAAAAGCACAAACAGTTTTTCGTCTAATGGTTTCTGGTGCACATTAAATACCTATAAACACTTAATGGCTTGTGACCCACAGAAGCTTTGTTTTGAATTAATCTTTTTAATCTAAAAAAATTTAAAAAACTTCCCTAAACGCGTCCCATTTTAATTTAAAATATGTTGTAATGTTATGTCATTGGACCGTTTAATTAATAAACGTTTATTTGATATGAGAAAAATGTTGTATGACAGTCATTATAAAAAAAAACGATTAGAGATTTAGTGTATTTTTTCCATATTCCCAAAAAAAATTTTGCTTAGTTGGTTGAAACAATATGTAAGAATTTGAATAAAGATCTATTTTTTCGAAATTAAGTCCAAAGTGGTCAGCATAAAATGTTTCCAGTGTCGAAAGACTTACCGGGTTGAGGGTGGAGTTGAAGTATCCCAACCAGAGGAAGAGCGACGCCACGCTGTCGCTAATCTGACAGGCAGCACAGAGGGGCATCGTTAGGGCCATAACGAAGAAGGGAAGCCAGCAGACCACAAAGGCACCTGTGATGATGGCCAGCGTCTTGGCCGCCTTTCTTTCCCGCTTCGCCTCCAGAGTCTCCTTGCGCTTGTTCACCTTTTGCATGGGATTGGCGATGCTGGACAGCTGATGCTGCTGTTGCTGATGCGGATGTGGCAGTTGCTGCTGCTGCTGCAGCTGCTTAGGGCGTGACTCTGGGGTTAGGGGGGCAGGACTGGTGGATTCGCAGAGCGGATGCGCCTGGTTGCAGCTCGTCAGCGTGCTGGTTTTAGCCGTCATCGGACCGGCGGAGGGGACCACTGTAGCCATCGGAGCCACTGGCGGTGAGGTGGGCGTCTGCGGCGACAGAGCCGATATCGACGTAATTGTGGTAGCATTCGACGTACTGGCCCCGCCACCACCCCCGGCTTTGGCCGATTTCTGCAACTGCTGCACTTGTTCGAGCTGCTGTTGCAGCTGCGGGTCCTCCAACACCTCCACCCCGTTGGTCTTGCACTGGTCCTCCACCTCCATGTCGTCATGCTCCTCGCCGCCTTCGGTGTCATTTGGTGTTGGCATTGCTGATGTTGCGGTTGTGGCTGCCATGCCCTCCTGGTCCAGTTCCTCGTTCGCCTTACCATTCTGCTTGCCCGAACTACCAGCCGCTCCATTGACAGCGGACGCAGACTTGGCGGTGGCAGTGGCGGCGACGCCTGAGGACGACGAAGCGGAGGCCTTGCCCTGCTGTTTGGCCAGGGCAACCAGGTGCGAGACAGTGGCTATCTGGCTGCCGGAAGTGCTCGGCACCTGCAACGAAACCAATGAGGGCTGTCATTAGCTAGCCTCGGCTAAGAGCGATAATTAAAATGGACTTTGAATTAGCTTAACATTTTAAATACTTTTCTAGTGCTTTTATGAAAACCTTCTTTTTAGCATAATTTAGGGCATATGGAACTCATTAAATTTATTTTTTTATTTGAATATCTAAACTTATAGCCTCTTATAATCAACATACAAAGAGGCACTGCCTTATTGCGTACCACTCGAGGGAGATAATTTGGTTCTTACTTTAACAAGTGGTTAAGAATAGTTAATTTAAGGTTAGAGGAAGAACACTGTGAAAAAATATGATAGAGGCTATTGAAATTCGAGCATAATACTCTAAAAATTGGACCACGTTGATCTTAAATCGAAATAAAGGGCAAGAGTTTTCAGAGAGCCTATATGAAACGTAAAAATTTGCTTTTTCTGCCAACTCTCGAAATCCAGAATTTTTTCATTTTTCAATTCAAGACAAAACTAACACTACTTAAAAATTGGTGTATGTATATAAGGTAAGTTCTACCCTTCACTACCAAGTCATTTTGATCCACTCCCAGCTCCAAAAATAGCATCTTTCTGTAGCATCAGTTTAGCAATTTTTTTGAAAAAGGACCAACTATTCCAAAGGCCAATTTATATTTAGAAAACTCCAGGAGAGGAGTTATAGGAATTTGTATTAAGGTTGTCTGCTGACTGTTTTCAGTGACATGTTTCGATGCAGCAAAAATATGCAACATTTTCATAATCTTGTTTAGGAATTTACTTTATGAATGTGCCAAATAAACTAACAGATTCGAAATAGAATCTATAGTGGTATGAGGATAGAAGAGAAGGCTACCAGGTATCATTCTGACTTGTAATCTCCACAGTAGTCGTCCTTTGATGTTTTATTTTTATGAAGGCTGCCCCTTAGAATTTTTTTTCCTATGAGTGCTTTTTTTCTTCAAGAGAATTCTCTATCCGAGCTGAGCTAAGTTCGGGTTGTATTTACCAAGTATACCTCCTAATATACTGTTTCACCTTTCACTTCACATAGCTATTACTTTACAATTTGAATACCTTTGGCGCCAAAGACCTATTGTATTTTTCAAACTAAGATCCAAATTCTGTACGGCCGGAAAAAATTTCTGATACTTCTGGTTCTCAATTACAACCTCAAAATGATTACAGTACAACGGGTTTTGGTCGGCTTCATTGAATTGCTTCCTCTGAATTAGCATTTTAAATCAGTAGCAATAGCAGCATTGCATTCATAAATTTATATACTGCTCGTCAATTTTGATGGCGTTGGGGCCATAAATTTTGGTAAATGAATAAAATCAGTGTGTAAATATTTACTTTCGTTAAGCTCGTTGGCCATTTGGTGGTTCTTGCCCCTCCCAACCGCCAAGCGTTCCCCATTACCGTCATTTTTATCAGACCTTAGCCAGTCGGAAAGGCTGCTAGTCTGCTGGCCAATTTGTCGGATGTACCTTGTTCATACATTTTTGGGCAGGAGCCGGGTCCTGCTAACGGCTTGTCTAGCACTAAAATTCCCATAATCACCTGTAATTTGAGCCGGGCCGTAGGTGTGCTCCGAGCGGAAGTGGCCGCAAAGTGCTAAACTGAACTTTACGTGTGATAAATTGTGTCTACTTTGCAGCTGCCGCTATTTCTGGGGGCATAAAGCTAGGGATGGGCTGGAGAGCAGAATGCGATAGTTCGCTTTTATTCGCTGGATCCTTAATTTTTCGTTATTTATTTGATATTTCTCACTGTCACGAATTTAATCTTTTACTTTTTTATAGCCTTTTACTTTGGGCCATCGCCTTTTTCGGGAAAAATAAGCCAAGTTCAATTAATGGGCTGACCAAATGAATTTTATGACTGTAATGCTGCCATAAATTATGAAACATATTGTGGGGGGAGCGCATGTAATTTGTGTCTCAGTAAGGACATTCAAATTCGACAATGTAAAAACCCGTAGCCATTCCGGTTACGGGAACAAAGGACAATGCAGGATAAATCTCCGTAAGGAGAGCCAAGCTCCTATCAAATTCAATGGACTTTGGCCAATTGTGCAGAAATACAAAGTAACAAAAGAGTGACCACTGTGCAGTGGACACGTGTGTGGATGGGCGGGTGTCTTTGTCATGGCCCAAATCCAAACAAACAATTCGATTTTGATTCAATTCCTGCCCCCAGCATTTTTAATATTATGTTGCGAGGAGCCAGGCAGGCATCCAACGAGAAAAAAGCAAAGCAAATTGAAGCCAAACCGAAAGACACATCAACAACAAAGCAAAGGGAGGTAGTTTAATTTATTTGAGGAACAAGTACTGTAGTTTCATTTAGATACCTCCGGAACAATGGCGAAATATAGATAAAAGTTGAAAGGGAAAGTATTTCCTCTCTGATTGCAATTCGAGAGGTATTTCACTTTCTTTTTTTTTCAATTTGCACCCGGTGGAAATATTATTTTTCCCTCTTGTTTCGCTTCAGTAATTATACAGGTGCCAACAATATACTACAATCCCTACCTTTGTTGAATAGTTTCAGTTTCGCCATTTTGTATTCTCTCTTCTTGTGTATTTATACCCGGCACTCGTAAATGGAGTAAAAGGATCCGTGCGAATTTATAAAGGGTAGAATGATAAACTTATACATATCTTATATATAACTTATATATATAAACTTATATTTTTTGAAATATTTGTGAAATTAAAGCGTTTTTAGTTATAATATTTGGCAGAAGTTTGAACAACATATGTATTTTATATAAATTGGAAATTGAAAATATAAAAACTTTGCGGGAATTCGAAATATTCTTCATCAGCATCAACAAGTAGACATCAAGTAGATATAGCTACCGTAGATATAAGTCCGTCAGTCCGTTTGTCTATAAGATTGAGAGGATATCATTGACTATGTATAAGAGATAGAGGTATGAGATTTTGTATGAGAACTTCTATTATTTTTAGTTTTTAGAATGAATTTTTTTTTTTTAAAAGAAAGTTTTATGAAATAAAAGCTTTGTGAAGTGCAAGAATAGAGTACCGAGTATCATAAAGTTGGAAAACTAGCCGGAGCCAGGAAAGAAATGCTATTTTCCTATGCTTTTTTCAATATATTCTTATGTATGATATTTTATTTTTCTGTTTGAATAAGCTGGGGACTTTCTGGTCATATTTAACGCACACACAACTACAATAATAAATTTATATATTTGCTTGGGGGCTTGCGTGCGAGTGAGTGTGAGTGCGGGTGTGTCGGTGTTTGTTTATTTATTTGGCTGTCCACTTATTTGCCCAGGAGTGACTGGAAGGGGCAGTGGCCCAAAGAAGAAAAAAAGGAAGCACTGGAGGTGTGTGTGTGTGTGGTAGCCATTCCCGAGTAAATATTTAATCTCGGAGCCAAGACTGCGAGAAGCCTTTTTGGAGCGGGAGGATTCTGGCCAAGCGAATGGAAACGAAAGCTGTTAGCCATAAGCCATCAACATATTTTCCTCAATTACTCAAGCGTATTGAGTGCCTTGTTAGGCGGCCCAGAATCTGAATCTGAATCGCAATTGGAATCCACGGGTCAAGAAGCCAAAGGCCCCAAGCCCGACCTCATACACTCCTGTTGCTGTTTTGTTTTCATATCCTTACAGAAAGTATCTTGTTTCATCGAATCAGTTTTTCATATTATTCTTTTTTTTAATATTATTATTATCCTTGAATTGGTTGAAAAAAGTGAGATAAAAGTATAAATTAAACAACAAAAAATATCAAGGATAGAGCATTTGCTACTTCGGTTACTATCCGACCATTTCCTGTTTTCATTTGAATCTCTCTCCGCCGAATTCCCTTTGCTTTTGTCTCCTGTCGGGGGAAAACGAAAGCGTATCCTTGTCACAGCTTATATTTGACTTTGCTATTACTTAACCGGCACGAACCTGGCGATTTCGCCTGGCACGCCTCCTTTGACCTCTGTCTCTGATTCTGTTTCTGTTTCTGTTTCCAGTCCTTCCCTTGCGCCGGTCCCCCGTGACCTTTGACCAATCGAGTCGCCTGTGCTTTGCCACCTCGTTTCGACTAGTAGTCCAAAAGGTATTGGCCCCGGCCTGTAGCAATGCAAACAAAACGCTGAAGCGATTTATTCGGTCTCTGCTCTTTTATGACTTGCTTTCGCCCCTTCGCTTTAATGTGTGTTATTATTGAATGTGTGGCCCAGCTCGGATTATTTTTCAGCCATAAAATCGCTGGCCGAAAATTGAAGTACATAAAATGCGGCTAAATACAAATTTTGGAGCTTGGTTTCCCCTCTTCGGCCGCTTTGCCATTTAGGCCTTTCCTCCCCCAATAAACCGTAAGCTTTGCCTGCACTTTATCGCTGACATTTGGTCGAGTCGAGGGTAATTCTCCAGGATTGCCTGGATTTATCCTTGAGGGCGCCGGTTTCTTAGTCCAGCACTCAAGGCGGCCGTTACAATTACCAATTGGACATTAATTTCCTAATTGATAGGTTTATGAAGAGGTGTTATTCGGATATTTGAATGCCAATTAAAAATTAAAATTTAAAGAATGATGAATTCCACTGCTGGGTGAGTATAAAGGATTATCTTCCGAGACTGTTCAATCTCTTGCCTAGATGTCTGCATAATTTAAGCACACCTCCAGAAGTTCGTCCCAGAAAGTCGGAGAAAAGGTATTTCCGCACCCTCAAGGCCTGGGGTCATTATCAACAAATGTCGCCCCAGGAATTCTCAAGTGCATATTGCTGCGATGCCAGCTGGCCTAATGAGACATTAGCCGGGAAAAAGAAAGGGGAACGGGATGCTGGAGAATGGCCCTGAAAACAACACTCTGAAAAGGTAGCCAAGAGGAAAAATCATTTCAAAATCCCCAAAGGTGAGAGTCTGGCAAAGGGCATATGGTAGTGGGAGTTTCATAATAAAGAGGGAAATGAGCTGAACTCTACGGTTGGGTTTATTTCTGGTCAGCCTATCTGCTCTCCAGTATCCGGATTCGTATCTGTCCGTATTTTCGAGTGTGCCGGGGCTGGTGGGGCTGCTGGGGCTGCCGGAGTGCGTGTGCATTCAGGGAACAGGAAGCAAAGCCTCGGCTCAGATCGTTGGGCACATGTCAGGCGTTATGAAATTTGGTTTAAACCCAAAAATGCGCATTGTTGGTTCAAAAGGTGCACTTCAAGAAACTTTTCACTTTTCCGTTTTTGGTGTCTAGGGGGACAAGAGCTGTGGTGTTTATAGGAATGGTTTCAAAGCATGTTTTTAATATTCAATATTAAACTAATGAATTAATCCCAACAGTTTAATTTAATCTTTAGTGTGATTTTTACTTTATCACAAATTTGTGATAAATATAAGACATATTTTTAAATAAATATTTACTTATTAAGTAATGTATACTGTTGTATTATTTTATAAAGTAATCAATTTGGAAGGTGTTTTTTGTAAATATAAAAATTTGTATACGAACAAAGGGACAACTTTTAAAAATTAAATTATGCAATTTAACTTTTAATTAAAACTTTTTCTTTTGATGCAGACACATACCTCGATGCCGGCCCGACTCTTGCTGTCCACATTCGAGCTGCTGAACTCGGTGTCCTCGACGGTGTTGACCGTGTTTGTTGAGTTGCCGTCGACGAGGCCCAGAGCCCTGCCCCCGGATCCGGCTCCAGCACCGGCACCGGCTCCGGCTCCACCAGTGCTTCCGGCCTTGGTCTTGGCCGTGGAGAATCTGCCAAGGCGTAGACGCAGTCGATTAAGTTTCGTATCTGTTGCCGCACCTCCGTCCGGCTGAAAGAGAGAGACAGATGCAAACGGGAAGAGTGAGAGGTGGCTAGAGTATCTGGGCGATAAAGTTTTCTAGTTGTATCTGCATTGATTTTTCGCCTTTGACCCGTGTGCATGGCTTCGAATTAAATTCATACTTCTTCGCACAGCATTAAAATGAATAACAAAGGCCGGCCGGCCAGAGCCGAACCAAAATTTACATTTTCGACTTTTTGTGCTGCCTTACGCTTCAATAAACCGCAATTTGTACGCATATCTAAAAAAAAAATTGGGGCAAAAAAAACGGGAAAGTTGAAGTCGAACCGAAGGATCCCATCCGATCCGATCCTCTTTTTTGTGTCCGCATTATTGTTCTCTTGCTACCATATGCATATGTAAGTGGGTTGCGTCCCGTAAATAAATTGTGTGTATTTGTAACAGTCACCCAGTCAGCCAGTCACCCAGGAGCAAGTATCCTGCCACCCACGAGGCTATCCTGCCGGCAGACTCAAAATAAATTTCACGTTTGACTGCTCCCAGCGCTTGACCCCTTTGATTTTTTGTTCTCAGCCGCGTATCCTTTTTTTTAAGTATCCTGTAAGGGTAGTGTATTCAGTTTGTATTTTTTTGGAGGACGATGAACTTTCTATTTTGGGAATAAATCAAAAGAAAAAATAAAAAATATTCTTGGAACAAAAGGACATGTCTTTAGATATTTGTCTCTTTTTTTAAATTATTTTATAATTAGCTAATTTTTTTTTAGAATTTATACCACCCATTGACAGTGTAGGCCAAGTTCGATGTTTTTCCAATGTTTTTTTGGGTATTTTGTCGCCTTCAATCCCACCAAATTAAAGTAATTGAGTAGTCGAACCCTTTGCCATCCGCCTTGCCTCGTCATCTTTGTCGACTGCTGACCCTTCGGCAAGTCGATATTGCTTTAAATAAATAAAATTATGCTGATTTGGCCCTCGTGTGCGGAAAAAGGGTTCGACGCTCGAACCGGCACTACAAAATGGTGTGAATATTTGCGCAAATAGTATTAAATGGGTTTACAGCTCCCACGCATGCCTGACCTTCATTTTGCAGGAAAGTTCTTCTCAAGTATCCTGCGGGTTGACGAAGCACCACTGGATGCCACCAGTACTAGTAGTTTGCTTTGAGGGCCAGCGTGTCGGTCAGATGGCTTATTAAATATTAAAGAGTTTAAGCTTAATTAGACGCACCATCAAAGCGGAGGGGTTGGCAGGGGGGTGGCCAGTGAAATGAGATATCCCCCGCGGGAGGGAAACTGAAGTCTGTCCGAAATTAATAAATAACAGACCACCGGCGCTAGCCGAGATATTCTGCTGAATTTTCTTAACCGGAAACTCTGTCTAACCTGGGTGGTGTGAAATTTCAATTGCTCCTTGTTCCATTGATTTTCCGCACAAACATAGAGTGTATATCCTGTAGGTATAATCTAGGCCAGGGAAAAACCATTATTGTCGATGCCTTGAAAGGAGCATTAGGGAAACAATTGCCTGGCAACTTTTCCACGGGGAATTGCTGTCACTCGAAGTCGGAAAAAAACTAAAGTATCTGGTACTCACTTAAATACCAAGGACTCGCTCGCTCTCTTTTCAGCAGCTTGGCAATAACGATAAGGATATGGATAACCTCAGCTCAATGCGAATTTTATGCAGATGTGCTGTCAGCCAAGTTTCTTTTGGCCCGTTTCCGTTTTGGCCGCCTCAGTTTCAGTTTTTGCTTTTGCGCCAGTGTGTATTTAAGCGCTCGCATAAACGATACACTCAGCCTGTCTGCCCTCGTCCTTTTAGCCATTTCTGGCACTTTGGCTAATTTATGTAAATTGTTTTCTTATTTAATTGTTTTTCTTGCCAGGACATGTGTTCAGCTTCCGAAAAAGAACGCACGAGTGTCTGCGTGTATGGTTGTGTGTGTGTGTGTGTATTCAATAATGTGTTTTCATGCGATTTATGTTGGTCCTGAGTGTGACAAGAATGTCCTGGTATTAACTACACTGGGCAGCAAAATTTATGGCTAGAACAGGCCATAGGGCCCATGGCACCACTGGCTTCAGGGTGCCTGTGAGGCTAAAATTAAAATAAATCCGCCATAAATAAACTCAAATCAAATACACAAACTGAAAATCATTAATGGCCCTAATATACATAGACTACATTTGATTCTTGGCAATGAGCATAAATTAAGTTTTAGCTTTAAATAAGCTTTAAAATATTATGTGTGGCTGTGTATGCACAGATTAGATTTTATTTGCCATATCTTTGTCGTTACTTTGTTGTCTAGTTTTCCGACCATAGTGGCAGGAGCTTTCTTTTTCGAGAAGGACAAACACGTCTCCTTGAGTCGCAGATGGCGAGTTGGCCAAATATGCTTTTCACTCAAGCCGCCTTCTCGAATGTTTTGTCTTATGTTTGGCCATGAAAATAGTGTCAATATCTGGCGCAATCAATTCGAGATGTTGTTGTGAATGTAATTGTGATGGTGGTCCACTGAATTCAGAGCCTGTTCATGTATGTATGGCGCTCTGTATGGAGCCGCAGGCATTTGGGTGTCCTTCGATGTTGGACTATTAATAACATTTGTTCGCCAACAAGCTGTTCATAATGCCAATATCCGAATTTTTATACCTGCTTCCTTTAATTGCATTTCCTTCCCCGTCATTAATTGCACAATCAATGGATTGTTAATCGCCCCCAATTACTAAATATCTCTTTAAAATACTACCAGAATTTCAATAATTTAACCCACATTATTTTTTCCAATGGCAATTTGGCAATTTGTCCACCATAAATGGGGAATTCAAATACAATTATTATTATTATTGCGATTATATTCGCTGGTGAAATCCCTATAAAAAAAAACAGTCCAGATCCAGATCCACAGCGGGATGGGAAGGAAAGGATACCTTTCCATGCACCCTCGTCAAGGAGCCGGAAAGCAATTTTCAATGTGAAAAGCATTTAGTTTTCAAAGAAGAAATAATATAAGCCAATGAATAGCAACGAGAGTTGTGTGGTTTTCCCAGAAAAAGTCGATGAAATTATTCTCTTACTATTTTAATCCTGAAAATCATTTTATTCATTAAAGTACAATTTTCCCAATTAAATAAAGGTTTCCCTCCACGTGACTCTGATTAGAAAAATCTCAGGGGAGTTTAAAAAATAGCTTTAACTCGATCCTCTAGTTCGCAGGACTGGTGTAAAGGATATTTCAAATGAGAGTCAGTGTGTGTGTGTGCTGGGTAAATATATTCTAAAATCAACAAGCAGGTCAGGGAGTGAGTGCGACTAAATGGATGTGGAGCCGTGGATGTGGGCCTGGGAGTGAGGTGATGGGTAATGGGTGTTCGGTGTTGGGTGTTTGGTGTGTGCGCCTCAGTGTGCGGGTAAGTGTGTTGACATGTAACTAAAGCACGCATGTGAGGCTAGATTGGGCCGGACATCGGAGCAGGACATCAGAGAGAAGGATATCAGGACAGGACATCGGGGCAGGACATGGGCCGGGACATGTGTACGATTGGCAAATAGTGGACAACTTGTCTTGTTTGCGCATTGAATTTGTGATTCCAATGACTTTTTGCCAGCTTCTACACACACGTGTCTCCACACAGTTGCGGTCGCAATAACATTGGTGAGTGGAATATTAATTGATTTTGAAGTTGAAGAGGATTTTAGAAGATATTTTCTAAGAATTACCTAAGAATGATTTTGGTTTTTTTTTAGAGTAGAGTAGAGTAACTATTATTGTAGCCACAAGTGTGTCTCAAAAAGCTCACATGTGTTGGTAAGTGGTTGCAAACATTTCTACGTCAAATGGTCATTTTCAATTTAGTAAGTACTAAGCTTAAGTTAAGTAGCAACTTTCCGGCAGGTCAGGCCCAGATTCGAAAAAGAAAATATACACACATGGGGGTGTATAAAAAGCCTGGATTAAGTGAAGAAAAACAAGGGAAAGGTGGATAAAATACGGAGTTACATCAAGTTATTGGTACTCTATCACGAAATTAGAGAAGGAAAAGTTACGTGCGAGATTCTTTGAGAAAGAATTAGTTTTTAATTTCGTTGATAAACAACTTTTTCCAAAAAATAAAAACGGAGACAAGAAAATGGCAATTTGTCCAGGCTTTTCGAGGAAACATCCTGTGTGTTTTAGTTTGACCAGCTGCCACATTAGGGGAGAAACTTATTCTAACAGAAAGCTTCAAACATACGATACACACAAAGAGACAGGCGAGTTAGGACAAGCTGATGCTTCCAGGACGGCCACTTATCGCTCAGCTTTCAGACAAAAAGGCTTTAATGTCCACGTGGCGTATGCTTTACGTAAGCCATCTTCTACTTGACCTTCCTGCTCGGATAGGTAGGAATACCAAATATCCTTTGCAATGCATATTTCATCACATCGGATGATACAACTTAATTACACAGACCAATCCCTTTTGGTCGTGAGGTCATGTTATGCATATTTAAATTGGACCCCATAATTTCCAACGGCCTCAAGTCATGTGCATAGACATTTTCGAAAACGTTGCCTGCGGTTTGGCCTTTGACTGACTGACCCTTGTCTCTGGCTGAGAACTTGTGGTGGGGTTTTGGGTGGACCTGGCCGAGGGTCAGGGTTCAAGAGGCGCAGTGTGTGGTTTGTTGGTCACGGAGAGGCGTATTCCATTCGAGTGCATAATTGCATTGGTCGTCGATATTTGGATGGGGGATGTGAGATGATACGGGGGTAATGTAGGGTGTATTCTATTAACATTGTCTTAGTATTTAATTAGTTACTTTAAGGTTTTGCTGCAACTAGTAAAATTAATATTTTTTACTATTTTTTATTAATAGGTAAATATTAAATTCAAGGCCATGACGAAATTTAAATAAGTCCTTATGGAAGTTAAAAGCAAAATATTAGCAATATTTCGATTGTCTTTTTAAGAGTTCTGTTGAGAAATTTCATTCACTTCTAATGACCCACCTGATTATTGTTGACCGCTCCATCGACGGGCCGCGGACGACGACGGTGGATGCGCTTCCGGGCCGTTTGGTAGATTTTCCAGTAAAGCGCCAGTATGACCAACAGTGGCACATAAAAAGTGCAACAAGTGGCAAACACCTGTGACCGAAAGTATGAACTTTCCGTTTGATATAGAATCAATAGATGGTCTCACCTGATAAGAGACATCCTGGGAGACCATGCACTTCTGCTGCTCGATTCGTTGTAAATAGTCAGGATCCTTCCAGCCAAACTGTGGCGCCAAGGATACAATCACTGCCGCAGTCCAAACGCAGAAAATCATCATAAAGACACGATTGCTGGTCCTTGAATGGATGTAGTCAATATTGGTCACTGCCCAGTAACTGGAATTCAAATAAATAAAAAATGTAATAAATTAATTAATGAAATATTCAATATATTGTATATATATTACTAATTTCGTTTTGAGTTTTTATCAGTTTTTTTTTTAGAAATTCTGCTATTCTTAGAAAAGTATTTTCATAGTTTTTGTAGTTTTTATTCTAAAGACCATTAGACCATATTAATTCAGTTTCAAAGGAATTCGCTCTTATCAATATATTAGAATAAGAATAACATAATAATGGACAGAGCCGAAGCTTATCATCATGTCCACGTAAATTGAACCTTACGAAAGTAAATTGATCTTAATAAATTTAACACCAATAGAAAGGTAACATTAGATCATCTAAGGGATCCAAAAATTAGGCGAACTAACTCTGGGCGAATTTTGAGTATAATGAAAAATGTATTTTGATTCATAAAATTGGTTTCATAAAAGCGGAAAACCAAATTAAAATATATTCTTATTCGGCACGCGCAAGAATAACAATATAACGAAGATTCTTTGTGAAACGTAACGTGGTAGAATATTTTGTAACGTGTACTTTTGTTACTTATATAATATTATTTTCGTCACCAAAATGAATATCAGATAGCCGATGGGTAAAATGTAATGTCGGTAGCTTCAAAAAAGAAAAATTAGTTTTGTTAGAAACAAAGAAACGGACAGGCGGTCATGGAGTATAAATTTGAACGAAAATGGAGCACCTTTAGTAAGATTGTAATGAATAATTTTGTAATCAGTTCAATAGAATCTCTCTCCACTCTCCGCTTAAATTCTGAGGAATCTTCCTAAGCGGCTCTTATCAGCATTAGCGGCAACCAACCGCATTTTATGAAATTTCGCATTTCTTAGAGAACCCATGCCACGCATTGACCGCAAAGTGAAGTGTCATCCACAATGCTTTAAAGTTTAAAATGAAGCCGTGGCTGGGGCAGGCATGTGTTTATGTATTAATTAAATGCAATTTGCATAAACAAATATTATTTTGGCTTGTCGAGGAGGTCGAGTCTGGTAGAGTCCGTGTGTGCCTGTGTGTTGTTGTGTAAGATGAAATCAACAATTAAATGAGTTGACAAAGCACTCGAAATGAGCCATGGTTGGATAGATAGTATCTATGTATGTATGCACAGAGTCGTGGCGGAGATGTGGCAAGAGGCAAGTGGCATGTGGTATGTGGCAAGGGTAAACCGATGCCAAGTGCCATTGCGGCCATAGAGCATAATTTAATTTGTCTACAATTGGGCACTTAAACGACAGCTTTATAAATATTTGGCTATGCGTGAGTGAAACCAATCAAGTGTCACTTAATAAAAGCCGCTTAAAACCACGCTTTGGACCTGTTTAGTTCCGATCGGACTGACTGAGTGTCTCCACGCTTATCACGCATACGCCATGGGGTCATGCCACATAATGAATTATAGTGCAATTCACTATAATGGACTGTTGGATGGACCAACTACCTCACCGTAAAATACATATATATATAAGCTTGCTCCTCATCTAGAAGTCAGCCTAAGGGTCATTAGCATAATATAATCGACTTCAAGTTGCCTATTTTGATTGACTGCTTAAAATTAATGGAATTTTGTGATTTCGCTGTCACTGCTCCGCGAAAATGTACATACATACATATATACGTATTTGAATACATTACATATTTATTTACTGAATAGACCTTTTGAAAGGACACGGTGCTGCGTGCATACGCAATGAAAAATCCATGCAAATTAATAGCGAAACCTAATAAAATGTCTGTCATGCTTTTGTCAAAGCCTGGTCGGGTCTGCAATTTATATGACTCATACGATACGAACGGATAATAATATTTTATATAGGATGAAATATTCCAGGCTCCGGCTCATGGTCTCTCTGCCATTAAAATTCAATTCAATTGAAGTCAATCAATTTGCGACAAGAGTGTCTGGCGCTGTTCGTCACCGAGTTGGCCTGAGTGATGAATTATAACAATTTATTTGTGAGCCCAACAATTTAAATGCGATTTTTCCATTATGCCCCTCCACTGAGCTCTACCATGTCTAAGGGTGTGTGTGATAAATGTGCGGCACTCGAGTGTAACACTTTTTAATGCATTTCAAAAATTCGCGCCTAGCTCACAAAAAAGTCATTACTCTTTCAATTTAAAAGAGAAAAGTTGAACAAAAATCTATCTAAAAAGACTGGGTGTTGTCAAGTGAAGCACTCCCAGCTTTTTGCTAGGAATATGCTTCATTATTTTAAGTGTCATGCTTTTTCCCGTGATTATCATGTGGCTTTCAAATAATTATCTACTTAATCCTTTATAACTTTTCAATCTTTTTGTGGCATAATGCCACTTAAAAATGGCCGCAAATGCAATTAGAACAATAGCTACTAAATTGCTATTTTAAGGTGTTCATAATAAATAAAAATTATCATTTATTGTCATGTGGTGACAGTCAATATTTATCTACACATTGGATTGGCCTTAGTTTATCTTTTTTTTATTTACAATTCAATGCATTTTTAATGCCTGTTTTCAGCTATGCGTGTTTTATGGTTTTATTGTGTAGACAAATACCTTTGTTTAATTAAAAATAGCCTTATAGAACAGTGGTCCTTACTTGTTATACCCCTGAAAACCCCTGAAGGAGACATCTCCACATATTCTTGATCTGGACCACCTTTCGACCCTATGTGGGCATATCTGTCTATCCATCTGTTTGTCTCTACTCGAACTAGTATCTTAGTCTCTTTAAAGCTGAAAAAATCGGAAGAATCATAACTTTATTGTTTCAGAAGGACCACACGATCCATTACAGTATGAATCGCCTTTAAACTGCAAAGGTATATGTATGTATAAACTTCGTCTCCGCCCCTAATTAAGCTTTCTCTTCTTGGGCTTACTCGCAGTTAAGAAAAATAAATTTCGAAGCTTTTATTACTTATACGGAATTGCCGGTTCGGGGGAATGCCGATGCGATCAGAAATCATAATGGCAACTGACCCATGAGTTTAATTTCTTATCGCTAATTTATATAAAGCAAAATTCATCTGTAAGCAAGACAGTCTGTGAAGAACTATTTATAAGTTAGGATGGCTCGTTCCAATGTCGTTTTTATGCTGTGCCTCGTTCTGGCGCTCGCCGTTGTCCAGGCACGTCGCTCCAAGCCCTGCGGCAACAGTTCCTTCAAGTCGTGTGTGGCGCGATTTAGGTGCAATACCGGGGAGGTCCATAAGGCTTCTGGTAATTTGAAGGGAGTGTTTAGAATGAGTAATAGTACATTAGAGTGCTCCAGCACTCAAATTTGTTGCCCCAATGATAAAATTGTAAGAATCGAGCTTCCTTTAAAAATGTTGGCTTATCAGTAATACGAGTCTTTTCAGACGAATGAAACTAAGAAGACTGTGGCAGTACCCACTAAATGCGGACAACGAAACCCTCATGGTCTGACATTCTACACCGAATCCGAAACCTTCGCCCAGGAGGGCGAGTTTCCATGGGTCGTCGCTCTGATGAGTTTAATGAACACTTACAAAGGCGCCGGATCCTTGATCGCCGACAACATGGTGCTCACGGGCGCCTACAAAGTGAGCGGAGAAAACCAGAACTCGCTGAAGGTACGTGCTGGCGAATGGGATATGAAGACCAATAGCGAGCAGTATGCAAATGTGGACGCTCGCATTCGACGTATCGTTAGCCATCCGAATTTCGAACCTGAGAATGGAAATCCAGAATACAATATTGCTATACTTCTCCTCGATCGTCCATTTTCGCTAACGCCTCATGTTTATCCCATTTGCCTGCCGTCGCCGGAACGGAGCTTTGACTTAGCCCGCTGCATTACTAACGGCTGGGGTCAGGAAAAGTTTGAGGTCGGAATTAACGCACATGTAATGAAGAAGGTCGAAGTTCCGATGGTTCCTGGCAGAATCTGTGAGCAAAAGATAAGTAGGGCTATTGGGTCGCCGTTTAGCTTGCACGAGAGCCTGCTCTGCGCCGGCGGAGAGAAGGGAAAGGACTCTTGCTTGGGAGACGGCGGCGGACCCCTTGCCTGCCCACTGCTCGATGATCCTTCCCGGTTCGAGCTAGCCGGTATCGTAAACTGGGGCGTGGATTGCGGTCTCGAGAACATGCCGGCCGTGTACACCAATGTCGCCAACATGCGCCCCTGGATCGACGAGATTATGGACGACCTTGCAACAAAAAAACCTCCTACTCCTCGTCCCCCTCGTAAACGTCCAATCCCTATTGAGACAACCACCAACAAAATAATTTTTGTAGCACCGCCTACACCGCCACCACCAGAGAACCCAACGACTGAACCAACCGATGAAAAAGATAATGGAAATGGTAGTAGTGAGGAGGATGACATCGTATTCGATAATTCATAACTGCTATTTACTAAAGTAATTAACATAAATGCGAAACAAAATATTAACAAAAAAAAAATTTTTAAATGGAAACAACAGAGAATTATTAATGCAATTTTCACTTTATAAAAAAAAAGATTTCTAAAATTGTAAAATACTTAATTATTTGTTTGTTTGTACTAAATAAATTATACCAATTCCAATATTTATTCAAAATCACCAATTTTATAAAAATAGGAAAGAAAAGTTACTTTCAGCGGAGCAGAAGACTACACCCTTGCAGATAGGGGCTCATATCGCTGTAAATGCTTAAAGGACGTGATCCTGATCAAGAATATATATTCTTTACATGGAAGGCTGGGGTGCCATGTATTGATCTAGCTGATAAGTAGTTTTAACATCTTAGACTAAAGACTTTCATGTAAGTTCCTTTATTTCCTTTATTTGTGGTATTATTGTGGCTCCTTTTAACTGGCGTCGGACTTTATGCATTTCTGACGAGCAGGCTTCATCAGTTTCTATAACTTGAGTGTCTAAATAGGTGACGAACCTACGTAGCGTGCGCGAAGAAACTACTATACAGTCGAAGAATTTAATTATATCATTTTCTCAAAAAATTTGGCAAAAATCATTAAAGTTAGGGAAAAATTTGGGTGAAAGTAAAAAAAATATGGTTCACTAAAGTGGGGCTAAAGGGGGAAACACAAAATAAAATTCTTATAATATATATATATTCTTAGAATAATATTATTATAGAATTATATATATGTTCTTAGAAATATATATATATATATATACATACAGGGTGCTCCATCTATTATGTCGGTATGTAAACATGGAATAACTTTGAGAAACAATTGCATTTCTGCAACGAAAATTCCCGGGACTTCTGGTGTCAAAAAGAGGCGACATTGATTGGCCACCCAGATCACCTGATTTAACCCCCCCGGACTTCCTTTTGTAGGGTTATCTGAAAAGCAAGGTTTACGCAAACCACCCTCAGACTATTGACGAGCTCAAGGCAAACATTCGTGCTGAAATCGACGCTACAACAACCGAGATGCTAGGAAAGGTAATGGAAAACGCAGAAAAAAGGAGTCATTTTGTAATTGCTAATAAAGGTGGCCACTTAATTGATATTGTTTTCAAAAACAAGCCCAAAAAAATTGTAAGGAACCAAACTGAATAAAAATACATTACTTATAGAAATCGGTTGTTTTTTCTCAAAGTTATTCCATGTTTACATACCGACATAAAAGATGGAGCACCCTGTATATATTCTTATAAATATTATTATAAGGTTTTTAATTTGATTAAATTGTGTCAATGCGATTAAAATGTTATGTAGCATAAATTGAAAAAAAATAATTCCTAAAGAATTTATTTCTTTTTAGGGCAATTCTGTGAAATTTTCACCAATACACTCATAATGGCAGCCGATGAGTCAATTTCTTATCTCTCAGCTATATAAAGCTATATGAGCAAGACAGTCTGTGCAAAGTTATTAACTAGTGAGCATGGCTCGTTCCGTTCTCGTTTCGATCATGTGCCTTTTTCTGGCCGGTGCCCAGGCAGGTCGCCTAAAGCCCTGCGGCGGCACATCCGAAAAGTCGTGTGTTGATCGTTCTTTGTGCAATCAGGCTTCTGGAAAGTACGTCGGAGTGTTTCGAGAGCAAAATAGTACATTAGAGTGCTCCAGCACCCAAATTTGTTGCCCCAATGATAAAATTGTAAGAATCGAGCATCCGCTAAAAAATTTTGGCTTATCAGTAATACGAGTCTTTTCAGACGAAAGAAACTAAGAAGACTGTGGAAGTACCCACTAAATGCGGACACCGAAACGCTTATGGTCTGACATTCTACACCGATTCTAATAACTACGCCCAGGAAGGCGAGTTTCCTTGGGTGGTCGCCCTGATGACTCTTAACAATACTTACAAGGGCGCCGGATCCCTGATCGCCGACAACTTGGTGCTCACGGCCGCCTCCAAAGTGATCGGAGAAAACCAGAACTCACTGAAGGTACGTGCCGGCGAATGGGATATGGCGACCAATACCGAGAAATACGCCAGTGTGGAGGCTGGCATCCAGCTGATCATACCCCATAAACAATTTGACAAAATAAATCCTCAATACAACATTGCCATACTGCTACTCCAAGATCCATTATCGCGCTTGCCTCATGTATATCCCATTTGCCTGCCGTCGCCGGATCAGAGATTCGACTTATCCCGCTGCATCACCAACGGGTGGGGTCGGGAAAAGTTAGAGGACACAGATAACGTGCATGTCATGAAGAAAATCGAAGTGCCAGTGGTTCCTGCTGGGATCTGCGAACAAAAGCTGACTTCGATTTTTGAGGAACCGTTTACATTACACGACAGCCTGCTCTGCGCTGGAGGAGAGAAGGACAAAGACTCCTGCTTGGGAGACGGTGGCGGACCCCTTGCCTGTCCACTGGCGGGAGATCCCTCGCGGTTCGAGCTGGCCGGTATCGTTAACTGGAGCGCGGACGGCTGCGGCGTCGAGGGAACTCCGTCCATTTACACCAATGTCGCAAACATGCGCCCATGGATCGACCCGATTATGAATGGCTTTGCATTTATAGACGAATCCAGCACCGATATTGCAATCACTACTCCACTTTCGATTCCACTTCCACTCGCCAATTCTCCCGAGCTTGACGCAGAGAAAATAACGTTTTTGCCGGTAATACGTAAGAAATCATGAATTAAAAAGGACAGCTACTCTACTTGGCGCCAAAACTTTGGGGGCTGGAAGCGAGTATGAAGTACAAGGTATTAGTGCTACTACAACTCCAGGATATATGCGACTTTGTTCACTTGATGATACATTATTCATGGTGATGAGTACAATCCCTTTTAATAATATAATGTGTATGAAAAAGTTTTTATTTTAACATCAAATAAATACGAAGAATTCGTAAGGTTGTGTTTTTTTTATCAAAAATTCTTAAAAATTTTAAATGTTTCATATATAATATCTGGGGATTTACTTTCAAGAAATTAGCCCATTAGATAGGCTTAACTTCTAAGTATGATTCTGTCTGTTTTAACATGTACATAGATCTTAAAAAATATCTCAGCGATCTTTCCACGTAGTTAGTTTCGAAGGACTTCACCCAAAAGTATGCAACAAAATTGTATTTTAAGGATAAATTAATTGTATACGTTTTTGAATTTAAAATAACCTTTAGGAAGGAAAGGACATTGTATGAAAGAGAAGAGTACTGGGTGTCGTGTAGTCCAGAAGTCCGTGTTTGATTTTTGTATAACTCTTACGCTCTAATAGCAGTCGAGCTTGTGTATCTAAAATTTTTCTAACAAAGGGAATAATAAAATTCGTATAATAAAATTGTGTATTGCGTTGATTATGAAGAATATAATGATTTTTGAGGACTCAGATTTGTGGTCTCGTTGTTTATTTTTTAGGTACACAATGCGTCAGTAATGGTTACAACGAAATTCAATTTAAAACGTGTTGGCCCGTCCAACTTTCAAGGAAATCGCCCAGACGGCATTACAGCACTTTGCTTCTCGAGTGTCCTTTTTTGTTTTTATTTCTTGTTCAAAACAAGAGGCTAGAGGCTGATTTTTATAGAAACATAGTTTATAGTTTTGCAGATACATTCAGTATCTTATTTCGCTTCCTGCGACTCCTTTGAATAGGGAAATTTTGCTTCATTTTTTTGTGAAACATACGTTGTTCTGGGCTCCTTGTATCATTTTAATAAACGTAACAAGAATTATCCATAAAACATTGTGCCGAGTCTTTGTAAAAGTTTTCTAGTTGCCGCACAGCTGGTGCAGGATGCGCCTTTTTTTGATTACAGGACCTTTGCTGTGGGCCAAGTGGGTGCACAGTGGCGGTGCGAGTGTTGTGAACTTTAAAAACGTTCTTGTCTTGATCTCTCAACTGTTTACGAGAGTCTAATAAAATGGCTTAGAAACTACTGCTTGGCCCTGCTTAGAAACTACTCTGTTCTAAGGTAATATTAGTTTTGGACCTATTTGGTTGCCCTCGGCTGTGGATTTCAGTGTGTACGAGTTGCGTGCGTAGCCTGCAGGATGCGTGCCCCAAAGGGAGGCTAGCAATTGTAATTTACGACTGGCGCTTACAAAACGGCGGAGGCAAAGAGGTGGGCCGTCGGTGGAGGTGGATGGCGGCGGAGGTGCATGGAAAACTTATGTAAATTACAAGCAGAAAACAAAAGATGGGCAAAGTCTGCTGGCTGCTGTTCCCCGAAAAGAAAAAACTGTGGACTCCCGCCCCGTCCCGCCCCTTGACATACAGCCGTATCCTTATGATCCTTGTGGCGTGCAGCCGAGTGTGCTGATTACTGTCTGGCTGCCCTGCTGCGCTTCCTGCAAGTCCTTATGCGTGTCTGCATCCCTGCGTGCCTGCGTTATATTTTCGTCTGTCTAGCTATGTTCGGCCGCTTTAGAACTCAATGAGAAATACCCGGCAAATCATGGCACGGCAGGTAGAAGCTCTTCTGAGTAAGTCCTTACAGCTTGTCCTATATTCGGTGGAAATCAATTTTTGGAAGTGCATAATTTTTTAAGCTGAATAAAAACAATCACGGGGTCTTTAAATATTCAAGCGATTTCCATAATTGCGGTGGAGATGGAGGCGAGGACGGCAGGGGGCCTCCACCTAAGGACATCGGCTAGCCGCCACTTAATTATATTTAATAAGCTAAGTCGTCGACGTTGCCTGAATCCGGTTTGCATAATTATGCAGCAATTTGCATGTTGCATGTTGCACTCGCCGCAAAAAACAAGGTGGAACTAAACAAAACAAAATTAATGGCGAACCCAGAGCGCAACAGCCCCAAGTCTACGGAGATGGTAAAGTAATCTTTAATTAGAAAATGATTTCCCCAGGCCCAATCCAGAGACAAAAGTCCTGACAAAGTGGATTTCCATGTTTCCTTCGGGGATCAGCCAGCTAAGATGGTCTGGTTTAAGGGGGAGTGCTTTCGGAGCCGGTGGTATTCTTTGGCATTTCGTGTTCAAGGGGCAAAAATGGATTAACCAGTTGGCTTGTTGGCTATTTGCCTCCAAGTTTTCTCCAAGCCCGGGACACGGTTCTTTCCGGCTTTGTCCCTGCGGTTTCGGGTAAAGTTTTTCGCGCTCCCACCTTCCACCCACCACCACCAGCCGACATAGCCGGCAAGCCGACCATTAATCACATGGCTAGCTGGGCAAACTGGGCTAAACTCAAAAATAAATACACACAGAGAGTTACTTATGGCTTAATAGAACCGCAAACTTTTCAATGCAAGCGCCCAAGTAATATGCGGCCTTTGGAAAATGCACTTACTCTCCAGTTGGCCTTTTAATTTAACTGAAAATTTTAATTTATCTTCGGGTTGCTCCCGTCTTGTTTTTATTTCGTCTTTCATATTATATGCTGGGATTTGATTTATTCGAAATTCAATTTACTCTTCGCACCCTTGATTAATCATCCCAGGGCAGCCATTATTTTGATTTATGCGCCGAAACAGAACGGGGCGAGAACGAACTTGGCCAAATTGAAATTACGCACTTTTGGGGTTAGCCGCACTGTGACAGTTATAGAATTGTAATTCATCTTGGCTGCGGTTTCTTTCTGCCTCTGTCTCTGTCCCTTTACCATTTGTTTTCTCTTTTCCCGGGTTTTGGTCACCCCCAGCCTCCATCTCTATCTGTTTCTCCCATTTAGGGTTCGTGGTTTGCCAATTTAAATGGAAATATTCATAAAATTGCTGAAAGCACACACTGACAGATCCTGCGGTCTCCTGCAGTTTGTCTTCTAATTGCTTTGACATTTCATTTTCATTTGAAAAGTTTTGAAGAAGGTCGGGGATGGCCAGGATGCAGAATCGATTAGATTGGGGAAATCCCATCCAAAGTCGAAACTTGGCAAATGAACTCTCGATAAGCTGCGAATCACTTCTATCCTTTGGGGCTACGAAAGGTGGACTCTGGCCCGTAATTAAGGACTCGGTCGAGTGTTTGAGGCGTGTGTGTTAGTGCTATTGATTCGGGCATTTTGTGATGTTGCCACTCAAATGCATAAATCATTAGAATTATGTCTACTAATCGAGATTGAATAAGCCTGTAATTTACAAACGGACAGGCGAGCACACAAGCCCCAATACACACACGTACGGACACGGATGTGTGTACTCCGATGGCAGCACTTAAAGCCATTTCAGTTTGTTTGTTTTATGAACTTGACTCTGTTGGCCAAGTTAATCGGGTGGTCGGCGGGAGACCGACCGTAGGGGGCTGGCAGGGAAAGCTTTAAATGTAACAAACACCTCATTGCAAATGTCGTTGTAACTATTACTTTTTGGGAACAAATACACATTTCTACACGGAATGCACAAAGAAATATATTTATTTAGTTATTGGTTAGTAAGACTATTATCGTACAATGCTCTATATTTTAATGAACTGGTACAGAATTTCTCATATAATAATTACAATTTTCAAATTTTAAAAAATATCCAGACCCACTGATTGTTTCTCTCTGTGCACCTGTGTGGATTTGGGATCGTTTTAGTGTCGGAGGCATTAGAAGATAACATAAATGTCTTAGTAACATATCCGGTTTTATTGCTCGGTTGCTTTTCCGTTTGTTTGCTTTGGTTTTGGCCGCTTTTGGGGCCTCTCCTCCTCTCTGGCTCCTCGGCTGTGTCGTCGCAGTCTGTTGCCACTTTGTCTCATTAAACATTTGAAAACACACACGCAGACACACCAGCCAGGACATTAAATCAAATGTGTAAACCAAATGAAGCGTAGTCGGTGTATGTAGCTTTTGGTCGTGTGCCAGGAAAACTAATTATACTGTTAAATGCGTTTGTTTAACTGCCAATTTAATTAAGGTTATGCTTTTGTTCTGGCCAATCCCTAATCTGCCAGCTGGGCCGGTACAGGTTGCACCTCCTGCCGGCTCTCCCCAAAAATTTGTTCCAGCATTTGTGCAATTACCCAAGTTCCCCTCGGAACTCCCCTCGGCATGGAGCCGCCGCCCACACGAAAGTTGCGGCAATGCGGTTGCAAGAGTTTAAAGGGCCAAGGGTCGGTTGGTTGGTTGGTTGGTGGCAGGCATTTGGCTAAAACGCAACGCGACAGAATGAAAATTATGTAAAATAAGTACAATGTGCATTTGCCATTAGCCGAGCCTGCACAGTGGGGGCCAAAAGTTTTCTCATTTGCGCTAAGTGAATCAAAATATTAGCCACAGAATTCCACATGGCTACCTTTGCGAGGATATTTCATCAAGTGTTTGCTCAAAAGCCAATAAAGGGCTTAAAAGGGCTTACAAGCACTTAAGTCGAAGCAGCAAATTTAATTATAAAATTGGGAACTTCCCAGGAAGCGTCTAAAATTGAATATACCTTTGCGTTTAACAAACTGGTGTGTTCTGCTCATGGATTTTTTTACACTTTCCATTGTTGTATTCCTCGCTACACAGTAGTTGGCTTCCGATTAAGCTGAAATACAAAATACCCAAAAAAAAAATTCGGATGACAACAGCAATTACAATTACACATGGCACAGAGCACATGGGACGCAGTGGTCGCAGTTCCCTTTTGTTTCACTGTAGTTGCTGTCATGTAGTTGCGGTTACGCCAACAGAGAAAATAAAATAAAAGAGCAAGGACGAGTTTTTCGACCATACTATATGATACCTGGTACTTTTCCCGCATTAAAGGTTTAGTGGGATATTGTCAGATATAATAATTAGTATGAAACTTTTTCTCTTTTATACTAGAAGTGTCTGTTTATCAATGACTTGAAGGAGAGGATATCACTCCACTTTGCTAGTTACAAACCAAAATATTAAATGGATATATACCCCTTGAGGTTGTAAAGTACCGGGTAGGACTAGTACTGCCGACACTGAACATCGATGATGACAACGAATATGAACATGTAATTACGCTTTAAGTGCTAAATTGTAAAATATTTACGAAAAACTATTTTAACTTAATTGAAATTTAATTGAATATGACGTAAAAGTGTGAAGCGAGGCAAGTGGCGTTGCAGCTGCAGCAGGATATCAGGATATGGGATGCCAACAAACTGGATGGCCAATGTGGCTACCAGTTGGCCATCAGGAGAGGAAGGGTCAGAGGCCTGCAAATGGGAATGCCAATCCGAGATCCGGAGGCTATGCGCCTAGCAGACCAGGCCCAAAACTTGGCTTTTAAATGGTTTTGCCCACAGCCGCGAGGCATTTATCATTCAGGGTGGCCGCTGCCGTTGTATTTGCCACTAATAATGACGTCAGCGGCATGCAGACCATGAAATTTATGCACAACATTGGTGTGTGTGTGATTGGTTGAGTGTGTGTTTGGGTGTTTGTGTGGGCCTGCTCTATATGTGCATATATTCCAGAAGCCAACAGCATTCGACAGAATCAGCCGAAGCATTGGGTCAGTGCCATGAAGATTAATGTCCAGGCGCCATTTGTTGGTGCCGCTGGGCTAAAGTTTTTCGGTTCTTTTTTATGCACAGCGAAAAAAACTTTACTCTGTATATTTTGAAATTCTATTAGCATATGATTTGCTATTTTTATCCTAATATTATTAAGCCTAAATCTCAAGGCTTATATCACTGAAAATAATATTACATCACTATCAAATAATATGCAACATTTTAAAATAAAATAAAATAGTAACTTATCATAGGGATTAAGATCTAGAATTATTATTTGGAAAGGTATATTCAACAAGAAATCTATTCCTTTGACATCATAAATCTATCATTTTGACATCATAGGTTAATGAAAAGAACCCCATTTTAATGAAGTAAGTTTTTAAGATTAATATTATATTTGAAGGTAAGATATAGCAATGACTTTTACGACAATATAAAAAAATTACTAAAAGTTTCAAGACCTGTCCGAAATTTCATCAAGATCGGTAAAACCATTCTCGAGAAATAGATTTTCGATTTAAAAAACCAAGTTTTAAGAATGCGATTTAAGTTTTGAGAAAAGCAATGGATCTAGACTAGAAGTGCTATTTCTTTTAACTTTATCTCCAAAGGGACTATATAGTTACAATTATATTCTAGATTTTGTTAGAAATCGCAAAGGTAAACTTTGTAAGTAATTTTATTCAGCTACTAATAAAAAATGAGGAATATGATTTTAATGAAAATTAGTTTGAAATCTTTAATAGATCAATACCAGAGAAGAGAAAAACTTCTGAAACTTCTGAAACAAAAAACTGCGTACAATTGAAAATGATGTGATTGTTTTTTTTTCAATGTATAGGCTTTTTATTGTACTGGCGCAAATAGGAATGGGAAAATCCTCTGGCAAGGATGCTCAGTTCATTCGCTCCTCGTTTTCGTTTGCCTTTCGGGTCCTTTGTTTTATTTGCTGCCCTGTCCTCCTCGACCTTCGAATCGCCAGTTGCTGTAAATACTGTTGGCACTTTGTCTTAATTGCTTAAAAATTACTGACATGGAAAATGAACTCGGAAAATGTTAACCATGCCCCGTACCCCATGCCACATGCCCCATGCCGCACGATTTGGCTGCTGCCCCTAACGACAAATACTTGCAAATATTATTGTAGCCGAATGTCGGCAACTATTTATCATTCCGAGTTCCAGAGTCGGGGATCATTTGACAAACTTAATTTATTAATGCACTCGGCCCGAGTCGGTCCTTTTCATCCTGGTCGTCCTGGCCCGGCCTGATGCTTGCTTAAAAGCACATTAATTTTCATTTCACTTGGCGATAAAACAAAGACTTTCCATTTTAAATATCTAGTGACAACTAACAAATAAAATGTGCCAGCCCCCAACTCGGCTGGCTCCGGGGTAATTGTTTTCCCTTGCCCGTGGCAGGTCCTTTGAGTCCTTGGAGATATGTATAAGCCGGACGGGAGCTCTTATCATGAGGATGACGATGATGTGCCATTCGGACGAATCATCATCGCTGTCATGCCTCGTCATTTGCATACTTCCCGCCAGAAATGGAATTGAATGAAATGGAAATGCCTTCGCATTGCTTCATTTCTCAAATTACAATCATAATATGAAGTAGGACTCGCCATGCCGCCACTCGCCATGGGTCCCTTCTATTTTTGTGGCTCGGGAGTCCAGCTGACAGGCGAGTGGCATTCGTGAGGTGCCAACAGATAGGGAAGAATGTTAAGGCCCCGGCTTCACGCTGATTGATATGCATGCGAAATCTAAGCATCACTTGGCTTTGTTTATTGACAGGCAATTTGCGGAGCCAGCGTTTCAATTTGCCATTTGACAGCCACATCACACGACGGCATCACTGCCTCCTGGTCTATCTCCTCCCTGGCAAATAGTTGTCTTCCCTCCTCGGAGCCATTTTCAAAATCCCCAATTTTGTGGCATTTCTCTAAAAATTCCCCATGTCATACGGCGGTCGACTTCATATTTTTCAAGCTCGAAACGTTTCAATGCATTAATTAGATCCAAAAACAAATAACAATTTAGCACATTTCATGGATACACAGTAACAATTACTCACCGACTAGTTAAAATAATATTTTTATGAGTAATTATTTACTAAATTTAGTTATATGCTTTTTAACCGTAAATTAATACTAAAAATTAATCTTAATCGCTGAAGCCTTCTTTAGTTTATAATTTGTAACCTTATATGTCAATAAAGTATGATAACCTCCCATATTTCTCTCAGCGTGAAATCGCAGTGCAATTTTAATGGGCATACACCCGCATATTGCGTATACGCCGTGCTGTGCAGCGACAAAGAAAACGATTTGCATTATTTATGGGACGGATGGCCGTATGGGTGGCCGTATGGGCCGCCTGGTCGGTCGTTGGGTCGTTCGGTCGGTTCTAATTGAAACCGCGAAATAATTGGCCCGCATCGACCTGCAGCTTAGCCAATTAATGCTGCCATATAATTTCAGCTCATCCGGGAATTGGCCAACGGCAGTTAGCAGTTGGAAACTCGATTCGCGTTTTGGGTCACAGTTCCTAATAAAATGAAATTACCCGGTCAAGTGCAGAAAACATTTTGGGAAATTACAATGCGACCGAGGAGGTGGCAGGGCGGGGCGGGGCAGGGCCATGGCCTGGGCATTCGAGTGTTCATTAAAGCCACAACAGGCGGGAAAAGTGTCACGAGCATTCTGGGTTGGCGATGCATTACGTATACGCCATGCAGGCCATACAGGCTATGCAGCCATACAGGCAGATTGGAAAATTGCACCAATCTTGCAGCTAAGTGGCCATAAAACTGCTATCCAGGGGCAAATATATTTCCCGCCACGGTCTCCGTACTCGATTCTCGATGGTCGATGATCGCAAAAGCATTGTCGTTGGCGGAAAGTGCGCGAAAATTAGCTGGCACTGGATGCTTGACAATAAAATTGACATTCAGTTCGACAACTAGTTCGCTGCCAAAAGCCCCCTCGCCCCCATCCAAGTGAATAATGCAATTCGTTTTTCATTGCCCCGCTCTTCTCGCCCTCTGCCACGCTCACTGTCCCTTTGTTGTTTGCCGTTTTGCGTTCTGTTTTTTAATCGATTGATTGAAATGTTTGCTGCAAATTGATTGATGGCATGCAGCCAGCCGTTTCCCATGTTCCTCGCAGGGTGGCCCATATGCCATGGCTCGGAAAAATATATGTGTGTGTGGATTCAAAATTGATATAGCCATCAGCAGACAGTCGGCAGCAGCAGTTGGGATGAGTTCTGGGGAATGGTAGAAACAAACCGCACAGAAGCCCCATGAACCAGAGTCTGTGAACTAGAAGGGTATTCGAAATATCTCCGTTCCGATTACAGGGCATTTCCCAGTCTATTTCTGCGGTGTGTTTACAAGATGTTTGCCAGCGCCTGGGTTTTCATTCTTTTTCAAACCTTACTGGATTTGTTGGGAGATTTGACATGTTAAAAACTTGATTGATTGATTCGCTTAGCCAGACACATACCTAAACACATATCTGTATTAGAGGGGGACTGGTGGATTTGTCTTACACGCCACTTACAAGCCGAGCTCCGGGGGCAATTTATCAAGCTTCCGGATGGGTGGGTGCTCTAAGTAATTACTTACCGATCCATGGCAATGGCCACCAAATGCAAAATCGAGGCCGTGCAGCAGAGGACGTCGCAGGAGGTCCAAATATCGCACAGTTCCGGCCCAAGTATCCAACCTTGGCTGATCTGTGGGCATTAAAAATGTGGAAAAAAGAGGGAGGTTGGGGGTTGGCCATAAAGTTGGTTAGTCAAATAGACAATAAAAGTTGATGGCTTATTAAATTTGATGCTTCCGCCCCAGCGGCAGTCCAAAAGTGTTGAGTGTCGAGTGTAAAATGTAATGGCTTCTAATAACAAAGCAAACAAGGATTGTAAGGATTTCAGGGCCTTATAAGGGTCGCTTCTGGCCAAAAGGGTTACAGTGAAAGGCCAGACCATGTGGTGGCGTCTCTACCTAGTAAGTTTTCTCCTGCTCGGCCTCGTGGCGAAAAGCCAAATGAGTGTTCCAGTGCCAGACGACACTGACGAAGATTTGAACAAATCTATTAATCAGCTACTGAGCGTAGCTAATAGGTCGCAGGAGGTCTTCGATTTCCAAAACATCATCGTCTATTCGGACTTTCCCCACATAAGACCATCGGTTCAACAGCGACTGTGGGAAACTGCGAAAAAACCCATCTTTGCGGTCTCAGACTTCCGTGAAGGGCCACCCAGCGACCAATACACATTCGGAGAAAATATCATCGTCGTTTTATTTTCCAAAGTCGATGATCCCATAATGAGTGCGGTAGGCCACAACGAACGGGTGAACATGAACCGAAAAACTTTCATATTTGTATATGTTCCGCCGATGGCAGAGGACAAGCCGGGACGTAACGACACGATCCAAGGTGTTTTCGAGTTTTGTCGGACCCGCGGCTATGATTTGATGCTCTTATTGTACCAAGGCGAAATTTGGACCTTTCAATATTTTCGCGAGACGACCTTTACAAGATTGCCTCATAACAAAAATCATATTGACTTTCTCCGGAGCCTGCATTTAAAGTATCTCGTGCAGGTGGCTGTAGACCCTCCCATTAGCTTCTGGGTAAGTTTATTCTCAGTTAAAATCTTAATACTTGGCTAATAGTACATGGGCTTTCCAGGCCAACTCTACGGAGCAGTCGGCAGTGACCGGAGGTGGAAACTTGAGTCTGTACGGCCCCATAGGATTTTTGGTGGTGGAATTCATACGAATATTGAACGGCACCATGGAGATACTGCCCATGGAGTACAAGCCGAACTTGCAGTACTGGATCAATAAGGATTCAATAAACAGTGGAGACGTGGACTTAGTAGCCAATCTAGTGTATTACAACACCTCGGTGGACCAATCGATGATGATGGACTCACAGATTTGCCTTCTGCTTCCCCGATACCGATTGCAACCAATGTTTCAATATTTGTCTGGAAGCTGGTGTGGCAGTGTCCTTTATTTATTATTTTTTGCGCTATTCTGTGTTTTTTTGATCAAATATTTCTCGTACCGTCCGCGTAGCCCATTGAATGCTTTTTTTAACACTATCCGGTTCCACTGCAATATTCCGATACCAGACGCAGAAATGCGGTTAATGGGTTTGCCAGACAAATGCATACACTTGCTCTCCTCCTTTGGGATGACACTATTTTACGGAGTATCTCTGTCTGTTCTTGCCACAAGGTTTACCACAGGCTGTTTTTATCCCCTTATCACGGATGCAGAATCATTCAAGGCCAGTGGCCTACGCATCATAACTGATGATCCGGCCGTTCTGAATCTCTTCGAAGAGAATCAGTTGCCCAGGTCCCTTAAGGATAAGGTTACCATCGTGGACATCAAGACATTGAAAGATAGCTTTAAAAGTCTCAACGATAGCGTTGCCTATGTGGCAAAGTCGACGACTTGGGCCGGCGCCCAAATGTACCAGGAACGCCTGACGAGACCCCGTCTTTGGATAGCCGATGATAAGCTGTGCTCTAGGCCCCGAAGTCTCAACATACCCATTTACCCCCACTCTCCGATGATGAAAATTTTCCCCGATTTTTACATGCGGATCTTTGAGTCCGGCTTGATGCAAAAGTGGTACAGATCGGGCTATAGAAAGTACCGGACGCTGACTGGAATACTTACGTTACCTACCGACCCTGAGATATACAGTCCTGTGACCTTATATTTATATAAAAACGTTATCTGGATCTATGTTTGTGGTATGGGTATGGCTACATTGACGTTTGTAATCGAGTTGCTTTACAACAGATTCTGGCCCATGAATAATTGAAGGAATTCGATCCTGAAAATCTTTTTATTTTTGTAACTTTGTACCAGTTTTTAATCTCAGTCTCAGTGTGTTAGAAGCTTACATTTTAAGAATCAAACCTGTGTAAGGTGTTTGTGTAATTGAGTTTTGAAAAATAAATACTGCACTGCTTGGGCTTTGTATTGCTGCACCAAACTTACCTCGTAAACGGCTCCCAGGGGCATCACCAAACAGGCCACAAATAGATCGGCTACCGCCAGGGAGGCCACCAAGTAGTTGGCCACATTTTGCAGATTCCGTTCCAGGATAATGGCCGCGATGACAAAGACATTGCCTGCAAAAACGGACAGAACTTCAATTAGACGATGAACGTGTTGGGAATTGTGTGTGTAACATAGAGCTTTCAGCGGTCTAATTGCGAAAATTGACTGGAGACCGAAAAGTTTTGAATCGAATTAAGAGCTGCAGTCGAATTCGGGCTTCAGTTGATGACTGAAAGCGAAAACTGAAAACCGAAAACTAGGAGAACTTGAACCCTAGAACCCAAAACCGAACACCGAAAGCCGAAAACCGCAGCGGAACAGATAAAGTTTCCGGGAATTGGCAAACTACTTTGGACACCAGAAACCCGTGGCCCCCAAATGAAATGGGAATCTTATTAAGCTTGCCACCCGACATTGCACTGTTGCAATGCCACTTGCATTGCAATATCCTTTCGCCTCGTCTTCCTCGTCCTTTCACTGGGACTTCAAACAAAGACAAAGTTCACAAAAGCCAAAATAAACGACATGAGCTAATCGCGCTGTCGTAAACTTTGGCAAAAGCCCCAGATCTGGATTGCAGCTCGGGAGGATTGGACTGGTGGGGGTGAGAAATTGACGTGGGACCCAGGTGGTTTTTGGGAGACTCGACCACCTTTGATGTCTGCCGGTGCACTTATTTTTCTCGACTTTTCCCCTGCATACTTTCGACGCGCATTCCATGTACTTGCCACCTCCTCCTCCTTTCTATCCGCCATCCCACTGTCACTGACTACTTGTGGCACACTTGAGGCAGCAAAAGAAAGCCAACCACTACAGGTGCGAGACATGCAATTTGTGGCATTGAATCAGCCGACAGGTGACGGCAGGAGTCATGCCACACAGCCAGCCACACAGCCACTTCCCCTTAGAGATGCACAAACACAGTGCCACACTGACACACACGGGGCACATGCAATTAGATACTTGAGTGTCAAAGTGAAGGCGGGTAGACAAGCCTCATGCCTGCCAGCAGTTTTCTTTTTTTTTTTTTATTTTCCCAGTCAGCAGTGGCAGTGTCCTCGCAGCGGGGGTGGCTTTAGAAATTCCCACAAGCTAAGAAAGTTTACTCTAATAATTGGCTCATCGAATCACAGTACTCAACTTAAATCCTTAAAAAAGCAATTAGGATGGTTGTTTTTTACCAAAGGCTAAGATATTATGGCCGAATTACATCGAAGTAGGTCAGAAATGCCCTCTTTTAAATGCGCATTCAATGATTCCAACTGACCCGCCGCCTCGTCCGTTCTGGCCTTTTCATTTCGCAGGACGAAAGCGTGAAACAATTTAGCTAAAATTAGCATTAAAACTCATTAGCATTTTCTTTTTAAATGCTAAATGCTGCTGCCGTCCCACTTGGACGGCGACGAAAACTGCAAAAGTTCAAAAGCGAGGCTAGAAGAAAAGAAAACTATGTGGGGCAAGGGACGAGGGGAAGGAAAAGCCAGCGGAAGAGGAAAAACTAAATAAACACAAATTAGTCGAAATCAAAATGAAAACAAGCAGAAGCAGAGGGAGAATAAAGCGAGACATGTGAATGGCTTTTTGGATCCTTCTGGAAGTGACGTTGAAAATCGTAGCATTTATTTGCCTCCTGACTTTTGTGCGCTGCCGTTTTAAGCGAAATGAAATGAAATGAAATCTACTTAAATTAATGAAATCAATTTCAGCTGACTGCCCGCCTACTTATTTGCCTCACCCAGCAGTCCAACCCCCTACCTCGAACACCATTTTCATTTGTTACTCTGCTTGATTTTTATATATTTTGTTTTCCGGATTTTACAACATGAACATAAAGTTTTGCTTTGGAATTTAGAATTGAGAACTGGGGCTGATGATGGTGATGGTTGGTTTGGATTGGATTGGGGCAGCGTGATTGATTGATTGACTGTCAATTTTAATGCGGCGTGTCCTTGCCTAGATGGATGCCAGTTTGTTTGCCATCGGATTTATGGCTAAATGCGTGTAATGAATGTTGCCAACAACAATAGAAGCCTCGTCCTGCTTCCTGTGTCTCATTCCCATTCCCATTCCCAGTTTCGTTCCTCGTCATTGAGCTGCCTTATTAATAACTGAGACTGAGACTGAGCTGATGCCAGTGGTGCTGCTTCAGCATCTGCTACTGCAGCCTCCAGAGCCGTAATAACAACAATAATAAATAATATAAAATGCTCTGCCAGTATCATAAATATCAGTTACGCGTATTTTATTATCTACAACTGGAAGCCAAGGCCCCTCCAAGTCTTAGGCCTCTCTTCTTAGGTACCCTTGCTCCCTCGCTCCCTCGTCCTTATTGAATTGTTTGCCGTTTTCCCCATGGATTTGGAGGCAACCAAGAGGCGCGTGCCTGAGACTGGCATTCGAGGAATTTATTTTGGGTGGCATGGGGCTGTGCTGGGACTGCGACTGAAATAATTATGTCTATGTTTGGGCTTTGGCTTACACTCAGAGCTAAAGAGAGTTGATTTTTTTTTGTTTATAGGGACTTTCCCATTCTGTTGGCCTATTTTGCTCTTTTATCTTCTATTTCCTAACCTTTATAATTTCATTTACAAATCTGTACTAATTTCTTCAAGTTGAGACTTCTTCAGTATTCGGTCGAGTACTTACCAATTATGGTAACCAGTATCATCAGTCCCAGCAGCACCGAAGTCACGGCCATTCGCAGGAGCTCTGTGAAGTCGTCCTCGGCCACTTTGCTGGTGGTCACGTTGATCCCCGCACTGCCGTTGCCCAGGTCCAGAGGACCGCTCCGGTTGAGCATCATCTCGCCGAAGAGACTGGAGTCGTTGCCCTCCAGGAGCAGGGTGTCGTTGAGCAGCATGGCCCCCAGACCGACGGCCACGTTGGTGTAGTTATTGTCCATGTCGATGAGCTGGAGGACTGGGGGCGCCGCCGATGCCGCCGGCTGGTCCGCCTTGGTGGTCAGAGCCCGGTGTGCTGCCTTGGCCGTTATCCTGGCGGCGGCGGCTGCCACCGAGGCACTTGCGGCAGCAGCGGCCAGGGCGGCGGTGGCCAGAGGGGATCCTGCGGCGGCCGTACCGTTCGCATCGGTGGGCGGGGTGGGAGGGTTCAAAGCCAAGGAGCTGGCGACCTTCTGACGCCGCTTCCCAGAACTATAGTTTTTCTTTTTGCTTTTTCTGATGTAGCTGTTGCTATTGTTGTTGTTGCGATCTCCCTCCCCGGACTGATACTGTCCGGACATCTCTTCCTCCAGCTGGTCATCCTCCAGCTCCGCCTCCTGCTCCTGTGGATCGGAGCTCTGCAGTTCGGGATGTGGCTCGGCTATCAGGAAGGCCCTTTCATTAACGCTGTTCGCGATGTAGATATAGTCCAGGGCATCTAAAACGGGAAAAGGCGAAAATTTGATAGCTAATTCGAAGTAGAAAATAATTGGAGATGGAGTGAGCAAATTGGCTTAACAAAACATCGTTATCATTAAATTTAAATGTAAAGTTTTAGTTTTAAAAAGACAAAAAGAGTTGTTATTCAATAAAGAAATAGTATAAAAATTTAATAATTTCTTTGTCCAATAAAAGCAACTTTGTATTTATAAGCTTTTTAATCATAGAATTGAGAATAAATCAACTAATCTCCAACTAATGTGCTCGACTCTGAACTATAAACCCTAAATAGAAGCCGAAATTAAGCCATTTTGTGTTTAAAAATGTATAAATTATATTAAAATGTGATTAAGCTGGCAGTTATTGTTTGTTACCCACCATTAAAGCTGGTCTTGTGAGCCATTTTGAGGATTTTCCAGCTGTTTTTTTTATTGAGGGTGCTTTGCTCCGCTTAATTGCAGCCGCAGCGGAAATGAGGATTAGACGGAAGCGGAAACGCGACTATGCAACGGTGGCAGTGGCACTGGCACTGGCACTAACACTGGCAATGGCAATGGCCTGCTTTTGCTCTTGCTGTTCTAGTTGTTGTTGGAGGGGATGGGGGTGCCGTAGGTGGTGTTGGTGGTTCTCGTGTGTGTCTGTTGTGTAGGTGGGTGGGCTCTCAAGGTGGTGGTGCTGATCCTGCTGGTGCGGGAGATGATGGCCACTCAGACAGGCGGGGCGGCACATGGTGACACAGGGATACGCCACTTCCCCGTCGAGTCGCACTTTCCTTTCTGTTTTTGTGCCGGCGTGTGCTCGGTGCCGGGCAGGATGTATTATCCTAACGAGCTTTCAAGTGTTTACATGGAGCGTTTACAATTTCGGCTTTCGGCTTTTGGCTTTCACTTTTCTTTCTTTCCGACTTCCTGCGCTCTCTCTCCCGTTTTAGTCCTTTACTTTATTTTTTTGCTGATTATTTTTTCGTTTATTTTTTTTAGAATTTCTTGTGGCAGTGTTGCTTTTGTGTGCTGTTGATTGTTGCCAACTGCTTTTGTTGCTGCTGTTTCAGTTTCAGTTACTGTTTCTTGGTGTTGTTGCTGTTTTGTACTCTTTTTTTTTTTGGTTTACTTAAGCTCTTCCGTTTGCCGTCGTGTGTTTATGGCCCATTTGATTGGCTATTTTCATATCCTTGGAGTTGATTTCGCATCCGATTGCTGTCGTTTGGGGCGCCGACGCATTCTGCAATAAAAATTCAATTAGTCAATAAATATTCGCTTTAACTAATGTTTTTAAGCGGAAAATTGAATTTCGAGTGGGCGAGTGGGTGTGTGGGTGTGTCTCCATCATGAGATATATGACCCCGCCACAGTTGTGTGTGTTTTGGTGGAAAATAATTTCCTGTGGGTTTTCGAAATATTCTCCTGCAAAATTTATTGTATTCAATTTCCTTTCACATTGTGCGTAAAGTGTAAATGAATTTGAAATGCTGCTGCCACTGCCACTGCTTTTCCGCTTTTTCCCCAATGTCCCCTCGTCCTTTGCCCCTCATCCTTCATCCCTCGCCCATCGCCCGCCCGCTTGTTAAATAATTTAACGCAATTTCTGCAATTACACAGAATCACTTGGCACGATAAATAAATATGAAGACTGGCAAGCCAAGCGTTGTTTTCCTTTCTTTTCCATGTTATTTTTTTACTTGCTCCAGGCTTGCCACTCACACACACACACTCGCATGCATGGGCATGCATGTACACAAAGGATATGTGTACGCTCATGTGCTGGGCTATGCGTGTGTCTGTGGCTGGCGGAAGTTTTGCGTGCGTGCGACAGGCGCCATTGCTAGCGGCTCCTTTCGCCTCCTCCTGCCACTGCCACTGCCCCGTCCCTCGTCCTTTACCCAATGTTGCGACAGCGCCAGCAAAATAAATTTAAAACGCATAAAAACGAAAGCAAAAGAAGCAAAATACCCTAAGCGAGGAGCCGGTTTTGCAGAATGTCATCACATGTGTGAGAGCAAACGCTCGAGGTCAAGAAACTAGCCTCTAGAAGGATTTTTATATAGTAAAATAAAATAAATTTATCTATTAAGCCTTTCACAATGGGTTTCAAATAAAGGGCTCTTACAAATTCATGAATTATGTATAATTGAGTAGCTTTTTGAGAAAACATTGAAATTTAATCCATAATTATTTGAAAAATTACGTTAAATAGGTGATGTTTTTAAATATATATTAAAAATGTGCATATATTGTAAATACTTTGAGTGGAAAATTCAAAAGCTTGATAATGCCTTCTTAGCATAATTTATTGTTAAAAATTTATTGAATTATTCAGTACGTTACTCTGAATAAAATGGCATCTATTTAAAATTAATATGCATGATATAAATATTCATTTTCACTTATATTTAAAACCAAGAAAAAACCCTAGATAAGTTATTCTTCTCATATTATTCCTTTTCTACTAATGTATATGTTTCATTGAAAATATCTCTCTTGTAAGCCAGTATCCTTGAATGTGCATGCGGTTGGTCTGCATGTGTGGGACACACTGCGGTGCCATAAAACCCAAAAGCGTGAATGTTGCATGTTTAATGCCCGGCAAGTTTACAATCTAGGCTAGCGGATGGCACTCCACCATATATAGTGGCCAACTTGCTGATATGATATGTACTGGTCTTACGGCGGAACCAACTCGCATAGATAAGGAAGGGATCTGGTAGTATTTATTGGATCTTTAATTTCCAGATAGTGCCTGCTACCTTAGCACTCGCTTCTAGTTCCACAAAGTATGGAGTATTATTAGATAAACTTGTAAAACGCACAAGAGTCCTTATATACGGGCATGCATTAAAGGAGCACACGCTGGCATTTCGTTGCAAGTTTCCAAGTTGCACCTAGACAACCTTCAAATGCCATCCTGTGCACCTGATTGTGTGTGTGTGGAGTGGGCTGGTCATGTAGCTAACGTTTTCAAGTTCAAAGTCGATTTAATGCGGAAGTTTATGCCAGCCAGTAGTGTTGAAGGCAACCACAGTCGATATTCCCAGCTACGAACGAAGTTAGTTATAAATTAAGTTAGCGTACGGAAGTCGGGGTACTTTTACTATAAAAATTAAAGAGATTCTTTGCCTAAAGCTTTTTAAATTTCAATGAAATAATTGTTAATCGCTCTAGGGAAGTATCATTGTACTAAAGGACTTTGGCAGGAGCTCAGAGTGAACTGGGAACGTGTGCTGGGCTCGTTTGAAGTGCAGTTGAGTGTGAAGACGACACATGTCGCTTAAATGCACACACCCGGCCGCACCTGCCCGCGTCCTTGCCCCCTGCTACCTCAACCCACACTGCCCCCTTGCCTCCATGCACTTCTGGTCTATTTCGCAGTGGCGAGTGCACTTGTTGCGGCTCGCAACTTGTCCTGCAGCAGCCTGCATATATTATGCAAGTGTATGCCAACTGTTTTTGTATCTATGTGAGCCGCCTCTGTGGAGTGCGCGTGTATGTGGGTCTATGGGAATGTCACTTGCTTTTTATAGTCGAGCTTATCGCATATTTATGCAGTGTGTCCTTTGAAGCAGCGGCCCAGGACGCACACGGCTATAAATCAACTTTGGTTCACCGCACTCTGCTCTTGGCCATTTCTGCCCACCCACCGCAGCGCCTCACAGGTCCCCGTCCATTCCAATTCGCATCCGCATCCGCATCGCAGCAATTACGAAAATTGCCTATCTATGCAATAGTTTTGGTGTGGTATAGTTGCCGCTTTTTATTTTCCTGCTTGTTTACCCTCCAAAGCCATAAATCAAGACAATAACTAAAAAGAGGTTCGTAATTGTTACTGTTGGAACCTGAAACCTAAGGAAAAATATTTTATTTTAAATGAAAAATTGTGCTTTCTTTTCGGAGAATATTCTTAAGATTATAATGGTTCTTTTATGTTCCGGTTGTTGCATAGATTTTTCAGAATAGAATCCTTGAAAAATATTGAAGACTGAAGCATTTAAAATAGTAATTCGGCGATGGAACTTTATATTTAAAAAAAAATGGCTCTTTATCAATTTATTAAAATGATAAAGGAATTGAAAGTGTATGTCTGAGCGAGCTACATATACAAACTTTTAAACCGATTCTGAAAATAATGGCTATGGTCACCCTATTTTTTTTATTCTTGTAGAGGATATTATAATATAGTCCAAAATATATATAGTCCAAGAAATATTGCTATGTAGTGAAGGAGATACTAGGTATATTCATTTGGATTACTTTCAAGTCTATATGATCATTGTCGTTCGTCTGTCCTATTTTACCTTTTTTATATCTAGTTCTTAGTTAAATGTTGTTTATAAAACGCATAGATCCTATGAGTTCAATGAATCGTTTGGGACTATCGAATTTGACAGATTACCCTGGCAGCCCTAGATTTTGTGGCATCCTGGAAATCCTGAAAATTTGTTTTCCGATTTAGTCAACACTGCAACTCATTTCTTTTGTATATAAGACGAGTACGAGCCAGAACTTCTGGGTCAGTCTGATTAAAGACCCCATCGGATTGGTTTCTCCTTTTCTGTTATATTTTTTATTTTATTTTAATATTTATTTAATTTTTTCAATCATCATAAAACTAAAGCAATATTTGGTTTTATGCTGTCCTTGCTATCCTACCCCTGCTTCCTGCTTCGACATTACGTCAGTTTTGTATTTTATTTTGAAATTTATTTAGTCTGATCATCATTGGACTCTAGAGCAAAGCAATTACGGTAGATAGCCTCCAGTTTCCTGATTTTATTTTTTTTATCTTATTACATCTTATTTATTTATTTAATCATCATCATTTTACTAATCATTATCATAAGACCAAAGCAATCGCTATCCTACCCCTGGTTCCGGCATCGACCTAACTCGATTTTATCAATTTTATTTTGATATTTATTTAGTCTGATCTTCATTGGTCTTTAGAGCAAAGCAATTACAGTAGATAGCCTCCTGCTCCCTGCTTTTATTTTAATGAAATTTATCTATTTTTTATTTTTAGTATCCGTATAACTTTGATGAAATCTGCTTTTCTTATTTTAATATTTATTATTTTATTTTTATATTTGTTTAATTTGATCATTAGTTTAGTTTATCAGCATTCATTTTCCCAGTGAGTTTCTTATATTAATTTTCATTTTTTATACCCTTGCAGAGGGTATTATAATTTTGGTCAAAAGTGTGCAACGCAGTGAAGGAGACATCTCCGACCCTATAAAGTATATATATTCTTGATCAGGATCACCTCCTGAGTCGATATGAGCATGTCCGTCTGTCCGTCTGTCCGTCGGTCCGTCTGTCCGTCTGTCCGTCTGTCTGTTTCTACGCAAACTAGTCTCTCAGTTTTAAAGCTATCGAGTTGAAACTTTGCACACACCCTTCTTTCTGTTGCAGGCAGTATATAAGTCGGAACGGCCGGGATCGGTCGACTATATCCTATAGCTGCCATATAACTGATTGATCGGAAATGCCATAACTTTGGTGTTTTTTAAGTTAGAGGGTTGGGACTTTCCACACATGTTATATTTGACCAAAATTTCTTATGTACAAAATTTCGTAAGGATCGGCCGACTATATCCTATAGCTGTCATAGAACGATCGAAATTGGCATAACTTTGGTGTTTTTTAAGTTAGATAGATGGGATTTGGTACAGATTCAATTTTGGGAAAAAAAATCTGATTTGTCGAATTTCATAAGGATCGGCCAACTATATCCTATAGCTGTCATATAACTGATTGATCGGAAATGCTATAACTTCGTTGTTTTTCAAGTTAAAAGCATGGGAGTTTCAATGGATTCCTCTTTTGGCAAAATAATTCGATATGCCAAATTTCATAAGGATCGGCCGACTATATACGATCTTTTATATATCTAATAATATAAGATGCGTGGCGCCACCTAGCGGACTGCGACTCAACTGCAAGGGTATATCAACTTCGGCTCCGCCCGAAGTTAGCTTTCCTTTCTTGTTTTAATTTGATCATTGGGGTTTAGTTTACCAGACTTTAGTTTAGCCATTTTCCCAGTGAGTTTCTTATTGCTATTTAGCTTTTTTTATTTGAAATTTTATTAAATTTTATCGCCATGGTGTTTAGTTTATCAGAATCCATTTTCCCAGTGAATTTCTAATATTAATATTTATTTTTTATTTGTTTAATTTGATCATTGGAGTTTATCAGACTTAGTTAGCCTTTTTTTTCACTGAGGTTCTTATTAATATTTAGATTTTTTTTATTTTAAATTTTATTTGGTGTTAGTGTTAGTTAGTTAGCATGGTGTTAGTTTATCAGCATCAATTTTCCCAGCGAGTTTTTTATAGTAATATTTATTATTTTATTTTTATATTTGTTTAATTTGCTCATTGGAGTTTAGTTCATTAGCATTCATTTTCCCAGCGAGTTTCTTATATTAATATTTATTTTTTATTTGTTTAATTTGATTAACCTTTTCTTATATTCTGTTATATCGCTGTACCTCATCTTAAGTTTATTTATTTATTTTAGAGGTTTTAAGAACTATGGTTTCTGTGTAGCCTGTGAAACTGTTTGTATTGTTGTTGTTAATAATTCCCACAGTATCTATTTCATTTATAAAAATTATTTATTTTTTATGGTTTTCTATTTATGTTTTCCAAATGTTTGTTATGCATTGAAGGAATAGTCTGAGATCCTTTAAAGAACCATTACCAGAATTACCTTCTGATAACTCTCTCGCAGTATACATATATTCATGTATTGTAGTCCAAAATAGTTCGATAGTTTAGTTATATAAACGAAAAAGATGAGATATAGATGATATATACTGCGGAGATATGAATAGATCGTTGTGAAGAGACAAGAGATAGAAAATTAAATTATTAAAATCTTTTTTTTTAAGATCTCAATTGTTTTCATTTGCCATAAGAACCGACCATATCCTGTCCTGCCAAATAGCTGCCATCCAGCATTCAAGTCTGTAACCTGCCGCTCGAAACTTGTCAACCCCACCACCGAGCGCATAGATGACACCATTGTTTAGATGTCTTTGTATCCTTTTAGGGGCTTACGTGCACGTGTGTGTGTGAGTGGGTGGTTTGGTTGGTTGGTTGGTAGGCCATCAAAGTGCAGTTTGCCGTGTACAAGCCAAAGAAATGTCTCATTGTTTGCCCCTTTGCCAATGCCAGCTGTTTTCTGTAAATGGCACAAAAAAAGCGGGCTTTTGGGGATGGCATAGGAGAGAGGGAAACTGCAGGGCAAACTAAAATAAAGTAAAATAAATGGCATGCATTTTTCATGCGACGCTCGATTTCATTCACCACACACACACACACACATAGACACAAGGAAGGACTCGCAAATACACACACACATACACTGAGGCGATATGCACAGACAGGACCAGACATTTATCAGTTGTTCGCATGCATTCAAAAGATACTAATGTACATATTAGTTCAGCTCAGTAAGTGGCTGCCGAGCGCCTCTTTTCCGCCTTCCTCCACTCTCCCCGAATAGTTCCACTTCCGGTTGCCTCTCACTCGCTTGTTGCGGCTTTCCCCCCGCCCTGGCCACTGTTCTTTTTTTTTCACCATTTCCGCTTCATTTCATGCGCCATTTTTCTCTATCTTTGCAGTCGAGTGTTTGCGCCTTGTTCCCATGTCCTGAACGGCCTTTCATTGGCTTGGTCTTCGTTTTGCCTCACACACCAGCACACTAGCACACCAGAACACTAGCACACACATGGACATGGACTTTTGCGGTTGCAGCTGTTATGTATACAGCTTCAGTTGGATTGCTTGCCCGGTTTTGTTTCCCATTTTCCCATTTTCCATTTTCATTTTCCTCCGTCGGCCGCCTCTTCTGCCGCTTCTGCAATTGCTTTTGCCAATCAGTCTGCTGCAAATAATTTATATCGCACGAGTCTGTGTTGGCACCTTGGTTAACTCCTTTCCCCCTCTTGCTCACTTTCTCTCGCACATCCTTACTGGCATGTTTTATGGAAGAAGAAGGGCTGGCGGTCGAGCGAGCGTGCGTGTCCCATAAATATCACCCATACGCAGTGTGGGCCAACGAGAATTGCATTTTCAGCTTAGTTTTGTAGCTATTATCGCCGCATTTGTTGTGGAGGGCCCTTCGCTAATTGCTCATTAATATTCAATGGCCAGCAGCTTTTGTTCAATTATTCAAGCGAAAAACTTTCCGGCAAAGCGAAACAAATGATAAACTCGTAATTGTACACATATCCTTATATTGTTCCGCCCCAACCTCCTTCTCCTCCTCCTCCTCGTTCATCTGACTGTGTGTGTAAAACAATGCAAATAAAAACGGACATAGAAAGTATGCAAATATTTAAATTTCAGATTATTTCGCTTTCGGAGAGCGCGGGCGTGAAATAAATAACATTCAATGCATTTTGTATCCGCTCAAAGGCGAGAATGCAAAAAAATGCAAAAAGCCAATCGAGTTGGCAAAACTAATTTAGAGTCGAATTTTTAAGCACCCTGTGCGCTGTTTCTGAATTGGCCATCACTTAGGCTTATTACATTTCAGTTTCTAGTGGCCTGCGTTCGAATATCCCATCCTTTGGCTGCAATTGATGAAGGCTTATTCCATTATTCCGTTTTATGGGCCAACTTTTTTTGAGAGCCAAAAAATGCAACTATGCAGAACACTAGCAAATAGCCAAAAAACAAATGTTGGCCATGTCGGGGATTATTCAGAATTGTAATTCGATTTAATATTTTGATACATCCAGAGGTTTCTGATGCATGGCATGCCACCGCCACCGCCGCAAATCGCATCGAATATTTAAGCCCCGGCTTTCGATCAAAACTTATAGACTCTGCGGAGAGCAAATTGAAAGATTTAAGGGAATTTCAATTGACATTTACATGCCAGCCAGACGGCTGTGTTCGGGCCATAATAAAATATATGGCCCGGAATTGTTGGCTTTTAATTACTTTCGAGCATCGTTGTCTGAGAGTCTGAAAGTCTGGCATTCTGACAACCCGCTACGTGGCCCGTTTACCATATATATCTCAATATTTTCTTTAATGTCAGTCCAGCATGATAATAAATTTCCTCATACAATATCCTGCATTTAAATAACACTTCCTGCACCATGTCTAGGCCAAGGCATCCGATCCGTCCTCGTCCTTGTCCAAGCGTCAGCCCGGCGTTTCCCGACAGTGAAGTGAATTTATTTGCCGATGGTGGCCAGGACAACGGCAAAAACTCGGCTGTAACTGGAACTGAAGCTGAAGCTGAAACAGGAACAAAAACAGGACCCACTGCACTCCAGTTCTCGACCAGTTGATTTCTCCGCCGAATGGCGAATGGCGTGCCAAGGTACTTTGCTTCATTACTTTGTGTATCCTGCGCTCCCTCCCAACATCCTAGATATCCTGCGCCCCCCCCATCATATTGCGCGCCCAAAAGAGTTCTGGGGATTTTGTTTATTTTTTTTGTGCGCCGGACGCCAAAAGCCAAATGAAGAATGTGGCATGGGCGTACGGGGGCAGTCACTGTGGCAGCCAGCCGAGCGGTGGGGGTGGTGCGGTGAGGCCCCTCTTACCACACAATAAAAATTTATGAGCCATGTGCGTGTGCCAGTAGTCAGCCCCTCTGCTTTTTGGCCGATAGAGGAGCGTGCCAGGGGAAGGAAGTGAAAGTCTGGCATAAATTTTATATGTGCCACAGCTTGACATGCTTTTTGTGCTGCACCTCCCCCATTGTCTCTGCAGAGGAGGCAGGTAATGCAGCTTCGCTTTTCGGCATTATGATGCAACATGCCGCCTAATGACGATGTGGCAGCCACTTTGCGCTCTCCTCTCGATTAATTAGTCACAAAATGAAAGGCAAAAGGATTTATGCTAGTTTCCTACACAGGACACTAACCATAAGTTATGGCATGTGAAAGCCATTTGCCACAAAAATGGCTTCATAATTTCATTCAATTAATTTCATTTAACAAACAATTTTCGTAAAATTTAAAAACTTAACGAGTACTCATCACTCTTCCCGAAAATACCTTGTAAGGAAAGTATTTTATGGATGGATACTGATACTCCTTCAAAGGCAATGCGAGCACACTTCTAAAAGCGAGACAGACAGGATGAAGGTTGCGTTATAAAGATGATTTTACGGTTTTGCGCACAATTTACGAAAATTAAAAAAGGATATGGGTATACATATGAATGTGTGTATGTACACCTGTGTATGTAAAGGTAGCGGTTGCTCAAAGATTTGTGTGTCGGCCACGTGTGCGACGTGATTTCTTTCTCATGCAAATAAACGTGTAACAAATGGCGTAAGAGAAATCGTGGCGAGAACCCACCAGGGCGACCTTGTGTTCAATCCACATTCAAGCCCCATAAACTTAGCTGCATACGCTAAAAGTGGCAACTTAAAGTGTATCATTTTTTAGAGCAATTAGGCCGCACTTTTAATTATCTTGACCGAACACCTTCGGGTTCTCGAGGTCCTTGCACCTGTCAGCCGCAGATCCGCATATCCGCAGAACAGCTTTGAGGCAACACCGCAGACCACTTCACACAGGTTGACGCCTCGGCAAGGGCTTTGATTAAAAATTTATTAATATTAAACTTTACGCAACCGGCAGGGCAGCAGCAGGCCATCAGACCATCAGGCCGGCAATCGGGCCAAAATATATACAACAACGATATCCAACTAGCAGCTACTTTGCATAATTGCAAAAATAATCGCCACACAGAGAGGGGGCAGAAGCAATGGTGCAAGCTTTAATTAAGTTGTTAATATTAATGAGGAAAATTTTTGCCTTCGGCAGTCTGATGTTTGATTTTCATTTCGCTATTAATCAGCCTTTAATATATTTAATTAAGTTTTCTCTTCCCGTCAGAGCCACGGCCGCTGGACGGCCCGCTAAATATGTTGAATATTTCAATAAACCGTTCCGAGGCCAAAAAGCGGAGATTCCTGGGATGCGGCTAATAATCGTTATTGAAAATAGCAATCCACCAGATTAAGCGAAACAACAGCAGGGCTTTGGGATTTGGATTGGGATTGGACTAGAGCTTGGTCTTGGATTTGGCTTCGGGCCACTGTTCGGCACTTGCCACTCAGATCCGGCGGCGGGGCCGGGGATAAATACTATTACCATAGCGTCCAACAAACTTTTATCGACATTTAAAGCAGAGCCCAAAGTTTTTCCCGAAAATGGAATGGCAAACTTTTTGCAGCTTCTAAAGAATTTTTTTCAATTTGCTATTGGGGCAACATTTTTATTTTCTTCGCTTCTTGGTGCGTTGTGTGTTTGTATGTAGTACACGGTTCTGGTAGATATCAAGGGTATACTTGGCGAAAATATTCCTTAAGGGGAGTTGATTCTGTTCTGGGAAGTATCGGGTATCATGTAGTCCACATAATGAACTAAAGCCTGCTTCTCTTGTCTATTTAATATCCATGAGTCTATCAGTACCTCTAGGACATAAAGGAGCTGTAAGAGATAGACTCTTTTGTCAGAAGAGAATGGCAGAAGTACCGGGTATCATTTAGTCGAAAAACGCAAGTGTCCTTCCTCACTGTTATTAGGTTCTTCATTGGCATAACGCTCGGGGCGTGCTGGCTCCATCCCACGCTGCCTCATATGTTTGACACTAACAGATGGCGTGGGGCAGCTGCGTTTTGCCGGCCCCTCGACCGTGGCCCTCGATCATGGACGGTCACTTGTCATCTTGAGTGGTCGCTCATTTGTCTGCACAGCTTTTGGAAATTCGCACTTTATTTACGCAACATGCTGTCCCGGGTCCTTTCGCCCGCCGTACCTCCTGCTGCCCCCACCTCCTTTGACCAATTCAATTTTTCATTTTTCCCTGGCCTCCCTGGCAGACCGTTTATCTTTTGATTTGTGTTTTGGCTTCTGTGCTGGGCCAGCAGACTGCCACCCCCACGGCCAACGGCCCCACCCCTCCTTTTTGCCAAGTGTTTACAAACGATTTGCTGTCTTGCTTGTTATACTTTCTGCCATGGATTTCAGGTTCAGGTTCAGGTTAAGGTTTTTCTTTTCCATTTTTCCACTCAGATTTTTTTGTTGTTTGGTTTTCTTTGTTTTGGCTTTGGGTGAGGAAGCCCCAAAATGACTCGAGTGAGTTGCGCTTCCGGCAGTTTTGCAGCTTGTTGGCTCCGAAACGTTTCAATTGAATTGACTGACTGGAAGGTGCGAAGACGGCCCATGCCGGCAGGCAAATCACCCGAAACAGACTCGCCCAGAGCACCCAACTCATTTGCATTTGCGATCAAAATTGAAAATCGGTGTCGGGCCCCGCTCTTTAAAGTCTTTAAGGACATCTAGCCGGCGGGCGGGCGGTCGGCCCTTTCAGTGCCAATCGTTTTGGGATCCAGGCCAAAAATCGAGTCCCTTTCCGACTGTTCGAAGATTGCCAAATCGTAACCAGCGAAAATTGAGGCCCTACGAGTTTAGTGGTGTCTGTCCTTGGCTCAGTTCCAGCCATTGTCAACTCATTTTGTCTCTACAGTGAGAGAAAACTTGTTTTCTATGAGGATTTCTTACAAAAAGTTAATTAAGAGTAGGTCAAAATATTTTTTAAAGAAATCTAATTCTAAATTTAACAAAATATTCTATACTAGTCAGAAAAAAACTTGGTCCGACTGTCCTTAAATATCATTATCCTTTCTCTGTTTCCTTAAATTATAAAAGCAAGCGAGTAAGTATCTTGTATCTATCTAAGTATCAAATTGAAGTTTTGGAAAGAAAGTATTGGAAGAATACAAGTGCATGGCTCCAAAGTGTGGGGCCTCTTCGTCTATTGTCCTCTTCAATTACTTTAATGTTAGTCTTTTCTAATGATTTTCCAATTTACTAATGGTCCAATTTTTCTTTAAAATATATTTACTTTTTAGAACCAGTAATGTAAGTTATACAATGCCTAATTTTCTCTCCGTGCACGTCCGGCGGGACATCTTCGTTGAGCTGCTTAATGTGTGTGCGCTCATGTCGACGGAGGCGATAGTCGGTCTGCTTTGAATCTGGCGCCCGGCGCTCGTAAAACCAGAATATTGGGTGTACAATGTGGGGGTGGGATTGTTATTTTTCGGAGGGAGGGCTGGGGAGAGGGACAGTAATGGTGGGGTTGTGGTTTTTGAGCCGGCGGGGGAGTGCATTTTGTGGCTGTGTGCAATTAAATAAAATCGACTTGTGCAGCCAGCTCGTACGACCACCCACCCACTGCCTCCCAGTGGACGGCCTTGTCGCAGTCATTGTTTGCTTACTTGCTGGCTGTTCCTGCTCACTGATGCCCACTGTAGCTGGCCTTGTTGTTGCCAAGCTGCACTCAATGTTTATGAACAGTTGCGCTCGGCAATTGTCGTTTTTACTGCCAATGCCATGAAGTTTTAAGAGGCAGCCATTTGGATGGTGCTTCATGTTCTCCTTTCCAGCAAACAGGAACAAAAAGCTCTGGATACTGAAGCATATGCAAATCAATCGCTTGAACACTGGTCCGACAATCACTTGGCCCCAGCTTATTTTCCCAAAGAAGTCAGCTCCCGGAGTGGGTGTGTTGACCAACAAATGGCAGCATAAGTGTTTGGCCCAAAAGCGAGTGGCCAGGAGGAGGCGGTGGCACTGGCCGGGTGGCAAAACACAGAACGCTCTCATTCACAATTTCAGGGTCGAGGGGGGATTGAAAAGTTACTAATAAATATTTTTGTTAAATTCTTCTAAAAGGTAATTCGATTTTTTAAATTATTTATTTATTTCTTTGGAAATAGTTGAATTTGTATTCCATTTGCTTTAGATAGTCCCGGAACTCCTCTCGAAAAAATTCCAATGCAGGTCCTGGCATTTTATGTGCCAAACAATACCACCAACACACTGACACACTCTCACGGATACGAGCTCACACACACACACACTGAAACACAGGGAAGCAGCAAAGCCATAACAAATGAAAAGCAAACTTGTGGCTTGACATTGATGAATGCACGATGAGATTTATGCTCTGTATCTGTGTGAGTATCTGTGTCTGTGTGTGTATCTGTGTGTTTTGGCCCGCCACTCACGCTCTCACAGAGACTGGCACATACAGTCTGTCTGGCAGAAATAAATGTTAAGTATACGCATAATAAGCGCCGCACTAGGTTGTTGTTTCTCCTGTGCACCTTTTATTCTGTTATTTTTTTTTGCCAAAGTGTATGTGCCACGGGGTGTGTGAGGGTGGCAGTGTGTGTCTCACTCATTTACGCACTTTAAGTCGCTGGCTCAACACGTTCACCTGCTTATGGGGGTCCCTGTGTGAGTTGGCACTTTTCTGTTTACCTGCGAAGCGAGAGCGAAAAATAATTGCAACGAGAAAGTGAAACAGTCTAGGACAGGTGACTCTGAAATCTTTGTAGTTTAAAAGGTATACATTTTCTATAACTAGTCTCTTTATTATTTATTTAAACATTTACCAACAACCCAACCATAATTACCTCTGATAATTAGAAATTTATAAAAACACAACCAACGAAAATCCCTTTTAGCCTCTTTAATAGATAATTCTCACGTCGTGGCCAAGTTCTCTGCTCTGAGTAGTTTCTGGCGCTTTTATTTTTAATTGTTTGTTTATCTGTCCGACGTGGCCAAGAGCCCCACGAACGGCCAGAGTGCCCCCTTCTCATTGTTGTTTTCTGAGCTTAGGGTGGCTTTGCCGACCTCTGGTGTCTATGTACAGCCACGGCCTTAGTTTCGGACTCGGACTGGGGGCCCTGATTCACCTGAATACGTAAATGACTGTTTCAACTGTGCAACTGTTGCTCGAGCACTTGACCTGGCCGTTTTAATCGCATTATTATGCGAGGGGGGATGGATAGCAGGATAATGAATGTCAAATGCCGGGACCTTGACCAGAAACCCAAGTCCAAGTGCAAGACCACTGGCAAATGAACTTCATTGTGTTCGACCAGTCGGCAGAGTTATTCGAATATGTCAAATGTCAGCTTTGGTTTCAGCTTTTGGCCAAGACTCATCTGGTGCTCGCATTCCAGTTGGCCTGATTCTGGGCCGTTGGGTGCCATGGCCGAGCCAGGTGGGTGCATTGAGAGCGGCAGCTTGTTACCTGTCCAGAGCAATTAACGCTCCAGATGCAGTAATTACATATGCAATATGCAGACGCCGGAGTGGCAAGGAGCTGAAATTAATTAAAATGCAATTAATTCTCCCCCTTCTCATACCATGACCACTTCAGCTTGTTTCGTGTTAATGGTTTATTTTATAAAATGCCAGACTTGAGTATCTTGCCAGCACACAAAAAATGCCACAAGAACTCGTATGAAACAAGATGAAGGAGCAAAAAAAGGAATGGCTTTTATATTGCGTATACGCCGTGTATGCTTCAGCTCGTTGCTAAAGTTTCGCCACATTTATTTGCATTACTCTTTCGAGTCTGCCCGCCGCTCTCCAGCCTCCAGCAGCCTTTTCCCCGCCCTGTCGAGTGCACTTTGCTTAATTGATTATGCTCGAAAGGGGCAGGGGAGCAGAAAGTGCGCAGTAAAAATGCTAAAAAACAGTCAATGCCCGTCCAGGCCGCCGGGTCTTCGCTAAAAAGATGACAAAGATGAAGAGCTACTTGCAGGCCCGCAAGAACTTCCTTTGGCTTGGGCATTTTTAAGCCAATCAATGCTGGATTCACTTTTTAAAACCCTCGAATAAGTTAGAAACTCCATTTTTATTTCCCATTTACCTCTTGGCTTTTTAAAGCCGATCTTTAGCCCCGCCCTGTGTGGCGAAAAAAAAAATATAATAATTTCAGCTTTCCGACGCATTAAAGGCTTAATGCGTAAGCTGTCTGTCCTGCTGTGGGAATTCCACCGTACTTTCAGTTTAATTGCAGCTGCCCCAAAGCGGCTCCCAAAGCGCTCAGAAGCCAAATCCTTCAAAAGCCGAACACAACAAATCATTTGAATCACACACACACTCTGTGAGAGACGGAAAGGGTTGTTGGCAAATCCGGAGTGGGCTTCTGGATTGGGGTTTGGGTCTGCGGGCTGGGGCTTCCATCATAAACAAGCCGATGCCGATGCCCATTCCACTCGCCATTCGCTTTCAAGAGGCGAGTGGGCGTGGCACAGTTTTTTTGGGCATTCATCCTTTTGTGCTACGAGTATTATTAAAATGTTTGGCTCCTCGTCCTTTTCATCTCTGTGTGTGTCTCTTTTTTATTTGGTTTAACTTCTGCGTTTATGCCAGGCAAACATGCTTTATGTCTTCTTCGGCTCATGTGTATAAGGCATATAGATATGTGTTCTAACTCATACTGGGTGTGTGCGGGAATCTGTGCCTTTGTGTGCATTACGAGTGCGCGTATTTTGCGTAAACAATTCGAGTTGAGAGTCCTTTTCCCTTTTTTTATTGTATTTTTTGGAGGCTGTTCTCTAGGGAATCTGCTCTGTTTGTTTCCCAGTGCTTTTCATATCCTTCCAAAGGGTATTCACTCACTTTACATACATCTTTTTTTCCGGTTGACCATCTTCCATAGATGCCTTGAAACTAAACACTTGGGAATCTTATTTTCCAAGATAGAAAGTTGGAACTCTCTACGTATTATATTTTTAGTCCCTATGACTGTAGTCCATAGCTTCCTAGTTACTAAATGATTTGAAATGCCTTAACTTTCATGATTTTTATAAGTAGCATAAGAAGAGAAATCTTATTACAGTCTAGTACTAAAAATTTCCATTGGGATCTGCCAACTATATCCTATTTCTATATATTTAAATCATACATTAGAAACCTATTACTTTAGATAGGGTATATAAATATCGACTGCTTTCAAAGTTGACTTTCCTCTTTTGTTGATATTATATTTTATTTTTGAGGCTTCCTTTGATTATGTGTCCTGTGAGTTCGGTTGGCTGATGTTTGTTCTCGGTTATGGATTATGTGACCGTGGGGACATGGGGTGAGCCTCGGTGAGTTCGAATGCTCACTTTTCACTTCTCGAGTGGAAATACTTATGGTTGGGAAGCTCTTATAATTAAAAACAAGGAAATTCCGAACGTAAAATATTCGAAACACTTGACACAACATTTCGACGAGTCAGCGGCGGCGACATCTCGGAATGCAGGAGAGCCGCACCTTGGCTCCGGCGGAGGTCCTCCCTAAGGACCATAAAACGCAATAATAACGCGCATGAAGCATATTTTACACATGTCTTTGTCGCATTTATCACAATCAGCACGGGCTGCCCGTAGAAGGTCCTTCTCCGCCTTCCTGCCCCAGCTCCCGCACAGGTGCCTGAAAAATACTTAAGCAAACACGTCGCATTTTGTGAACTTTTATTACATTTTTTTGTGCGATGCTACCAAAATGTGTTTGCCAATTGTTTGTCCTCAGCTGGCAGGCATCCGAGCCACCTTGCCATCCTTAACATACCCCCACTTTTCCGCCGGTAATGTGGAAAAGTTTTAATAACTTGGCCTCTGTGTTCATGCACAGGTGAATAATAAACATGTTGACAGTCATAACGTTCTTAGGGGAACACTGGTTCAACACATGTCAACATGTGACGCCAAGCGATGTCCTCAGGTGCGTATTGAAGGCGGGTGGAGAAGGCGAGGACAAAGTCAATAACCAAATGGCTTCTGGCTAATCGCAACCGCAAACATAATGAATTTATGCCCGGATGATGCGATGGATGGGAATTGCTTATGAATGGGATGGCAAATAATTGGGGCTCCTCATGCCATCAAAAATGGAACAAGTCGGCAATCACTCCTTCAATTATCCTCACATTTCAAATGCATTTGTGCTCAGAAATTCTTGATCGCATTATTGGCAGACTCATGGGGGCACACGTGGCTTGAGAAATGTGCATAACACATTCCCAGCCATGATTGAAGCGCAAAGTGCCGTTCGCACCTCCTTGCACTCAATAACTGCGAAATCAATTGCAATTGCACTGGGGAGGCAGTAAGGACACTTTCGCACGCACAGGTGCAAAGACATTGCGCATACGCCTCGTGTTACAGCCTGGCGACAAACGCAATTTGCAAACGGTCTGGCCTGCAGGATGAATCTCAGATTGATTATTTGCGTTGCCTGGCTACTGGCCCCTACTACAGTATGGGGGATAGCTGGTAGTGGGGGCGTGGTTGGTTAGAAACAGGCACAAATACGAAAAATAAAGGGAGTGTGCATGTGAATGGTGAAAGCACTTGGAACGCGTAAAGCAATTAACACGCAATTACCATTTCCACTTTGCCATGTCACAGTGTTGACATTTCTCACGATTCATTCTCGTTTTTCCGCCGATACCCCTTCTCGCTCCCGTTCCTCTGGACGCCCACCTCTTCCACCTATCTATCGTGCATATGCGGAGTGTGTGTGTGGGCCGGGGAGTGGGTGTGGGTGTGCGTGGGTATAATTGGCAATGTGTCTGCGCGCGAAAACACTGCGGCCACGTTGTCGCCATACAATGAACGGAACAGGCCAACAAAAAATGCGAAAAATTCAGGTGGCCAAGAGGAATTGAATAATTAAATACTCTATAACAGGGGTAACTTAAAAATGCTTAAAAAAAAACATTTTTAATAAAGAAATTCAGGGGTCAGAACTTTAAATGAAGTGGGAAAACAATTTATTTTGAAAAGGATATGGTACTTGGCTTGAAACCTCTCTTAATATTATATATTTAAATTTTATTTTAAACCTAAGATGTTTAATTAATATTTTTATAACACCTTTATAAAAAACCATGATACCCTCTGGCAGAGTAAAAAAGAGTAGCCTGAAACGCTGGTTTTTGGAATGAGGAAAAATGCTTTTGGTTGTAGCTATATGTCAAAGTGAACAGATAACAAATGACAGGACACTTTTCTCCCCACTTCTGCCCCTCTCCCTCTGCCCCTTCCCAACAACCATCACCCTTCCCGCGTCCAAAGCCGAAAAGTGTTGGTCAAAATGATTTGCTGGCAGGACTTGGCCAGCTTCGCCGGCTGCGTCAGTGCTTCTGATTGTTTTTGCTGCTCGCAGTTTGTTTTCTGGCTTGTCCTCCGACTGAAATCACTCAAATTGTCACTTGCCTCAATAATTAACATTAATGCGTGTCCCGACCCAAAAAAAACCAGAGAGACTAGGGCCAGAGGACTTGCTGCTGCCGTCTGCCAACATAAATAAGTTAAGAAAAAGACGCTTCGCATCTCCGGCAACTGGCATGGCTGGTATGGATTGTGTGTGTGGGTACTCAGTGTGCTTCTGGCTGAGTATCATCAGCGAAATGTTTGCTTTTTAATTACTTTGTTTATTCGCAGCCAAATCGAGGCATAATTAACTGAAATGTCTCTCTGCCAGCCCGCCTGGCAGCGCAATTAAAGCAAAACTTTGTCATTTCAGTTCGTGATGGCGGTGATTCACTTTGAAGTCCAATGGACAACTTTACCTGATCTCAAGTTTAAGGCCATCAATTTTGATTGCATTTATCATACCTCGTTCTGGTTGAGGGTTTTCCGGATTTTCTTAAAGATTAGCTTTCAAGAAATGTTGATTTGTGACTGAAGTTTTCCCACTATATGATACGCGGTACTCCTTTCTTAAAATTTTACTCTAAGAGTGTCACGTTTAATAGCTTTACTGAAAACCGGGTAAAAGATGGTACATTATTCTGAATTAAGAGTTTTAAACTCTATCAAATAATAGTTATTAAAAGCAGTTAATAAATAAATAAATAGGTAGATAGATGGTCTATATGTGGCTCCCCCTTCCAGCCCTTCCTGATAAATCAGCCATAATTCAGCTGGCAGGCCATAAAAAAGTAAAACTTTTGTTGACCATAAAACAGCGCAGCGAAAGTTGTGCACATTTATGGCTAGGACTCACTGCGGATCGTCCTGACAAGCCCGGGATGGAGCATCGACAATGCTAAACTCGGATAAATGCCACGGAATATGTCAGTCACTATGCTGTTGCTGTAATTTGGCTTTTAGTTTTGTTAATTTTATGGCTCCTTCAGTCCTTTTGACTCCTTCTTTGTCTGCCAATGAGTGTGTGAGTGTGCTAGTGCAAGTGTGTGTGTGTGTGTGTGTGTGTGTGTGTGGCGACCATTAAATTTTGACATATGCTGCAGGCAGACAGAGAGCCCTCACTCGCTTTCATTAGCACTCACTCCGGCTCGCTCGCACTCGTCTCCCTCGGCGGATTGCAATTTACGAGCTTTTTTGCTTTTTGGCCATTTTACATTTGGTAAAACAAACACGTTTCCATTAAAAAGTCTGCGTTTGATGGCAAGCCAAGAAATTTGTTGTATGACGATGATGATGATGATGATGGCGGCGATGGCGGCAGTGCCGGGGGTGCCGGCAAAAAGGGCGTTTGCCTTTCAATAGGCGTGGCCCCTCCAATCTGACGTATATATAGTGTGTGTACACACATAGTGCCACAAGCCCAAGGCTGTAAGCTTGAGCCAAATTAAAGGTAAGACGGGTCGGGGCGGGCCAAGAGGGCCGTCTGCAAAAAAAAAAACGCTTTTTGCATTTTTGATATGCTGTCAGCGTGTGCAGCAGCACTGTTTTGTGTCCCGAAAATTGATGATGGAAACTGCAATGGTCTCAAATACAGAGCGAGAAAGCAGAACAACCCGAACGCCCCCCCCACTGCCGGCCAAGCCAATTGCCAGGACATCGGGCGACACGAAAAGCCCGCATTGATACAAGCAATTACCTTTTGGCTACAATTAGACTCGGATTTGTAATGACCCTGGTCGATGTGCACCTGTTACAGCAGCCCGGCAATTAAGCAAATCAATTATATATATATCTACACGGGGCTAATTGGCCTGGCTTTGGCTTTGGCTCTGGCTGCGGCTTTGGATGTGTCCAAGATGTCGAACAGTGGATATTCCTTAAAGGCCCGGGCTGAGAGCCACCTCCCGAAAAGTAGGCAACGCTTTAAATTATGCATGAGGTGGAAAACACACACACACACACACACTCTCGCAACGAAAATACTCACAAATGCGAATGCAAATTTCTTGGCAAGCAGGTGAAAAGAAGAGGGGTCGGAGGTGGGGCGTGGCGGCTGGGGGGTAAAAGCCGAGACGTTGGCCAAGTTCAAATCGCAGCAGATCCGTTTTGGAATCTCGTTTTGCAGAGCTTTCACTTTGGCATGCTCTCGTTTTGTTGTTGGCCGGAAAATTGGGCACGAAGCGAAGTGAATTTATTTTGTCATTTTGCATTTGTGTGTGTCCTGGGCTGTGTGCCGTGTGCGTGGGCTTGCTTAAAGGAGGATGATAGCATCCTTAGAAGGACTCGGTCGCATTAGAAGCGAGTTAAATATTTTTCCCAACCTAAAATATTCTTATCAAAGAAATTGGACAAATTTTTGCCAGAGTGCCTCTCACTGAATACATGTATAAGAAAATGTACCGAAAAGAGTCAAGTGCCATCCTTCAGGTCCGATGCATAAGGATATTTTTAAACGAGAAATCTTGGAAAACCGGAAATTCCTTAAGACTCTTGACTGTGGTTTCGCCTTTTCTAATTTTTCACAAAGCTAGGTCGCTCTGTCTGCGGTTAGGCGGTGGCACTTTCCATTTTCGCTGGAAAAATTACACAAAATTAGAAAATTGAATACGTCTCCGGCCAATGTCAGGCGACAGAGGCGGCAGAATAAAAAGTAAAACCCGGAGCAGAAGCCGAAGAAAATATGGCTCAAGAATGGGCGTTGCGAATTGGAAAATTTAATTTGCAATGGCCGAAGAAGTTTCCCCAGAAACGGGCACAAAAAACTCTATATATATTTCTTGAATAAAAAAAAAAAAAAGCTGAAATAAAACGAATAAAAAGAAACAACAAAATCAACTGACAAATCTGCACACAATGCGAGGACATTGTCATCCAGCTCATGCCCGCCCTCTGCAGGCATTTTCCCCCCGAATTTTATCTTCCTGGCTAAGAGAGAGCCCCGGCTGCTCGGCTGCCCGGCTTGGCTTATTGCTCGAGGTTTTCCCTCTTTCCTTTCCTTTTCTTTTGCGGTTTTTTAAAGACCCTAGCCGTCTTAGCCGTCGCTCGCTTTCGGCCATCTTGCGCTGTCTACGGCTGCTCTTTTTGTTTTGGCATTCGTTCTCATTTGGCCAATTCGCCTTTTTTTCTCCCCGTAACTGTAATTTTTCCATTTTTGGATGGCCAAGCTTTTTTTTCCCAATCTCCCACCCAAAACCCACCATAGCCGTTCTTGCTGTTGCTGTGGCAGCTCTGCGCTAAACCAAATTTCAATTATTTTGTTTGTTGCCATTTTCATTACGTTTCGCTTTCATAGTCGCCGCCTGTCAGCGTGCAACAAAGCGCCAAGCGAATCCTCAAGACCAGAGCCGAAAAATGAAACGAAAAATGGAAAATTGCTTATAATGCAAACACACACACACACATACACACACCACCCAACAGTCACAAGCACACAAGCACAATGTGGAGCGGCCATTGTCCGCAGCGAGAACCCTTGCGGCAGCCTGGGGCACCCATGCTACTACCTCCCTGCTCTGCCCCATTTTGTGGCTTTGTTTCGCGCTGTTTTGCGGCAACAGCGCCCCTTTAAGCGACATTAAACTGTTCTAGTGGCATAATGAACTGGCCGCTGGACGCTGCACGGCGCAAAAATGTCACTGAAGGTGTGCCTAATTAACTATGATTTAATTAAAAATAAAAATTAGGAAATAAATATATTGGTTTGCCCGATTAATCGTTTATTTTGTCACACTATTGAAGCAAAGATTTATTAAAATAATAATAACAAATAATTATGTGCAGTTCTTAATGAGTTCTGCTAACAATTAAAATTAATTCCTTTAATATCATAGATAAATAAATGAAAGAAAAGCGTTTATTGTTTGCTATTAATAGGAATTAATTTATATGTTTACTGTTCACTATCATCTGGCCCAATAAAAAAGTGTTTTATTGGAAGTTTTTCAATTAATCTTGAATCAACAATTGGAAAAACTTTGCCAATAATATTTAATATATTTTATTTTGGGTGTAGTTGCTGGGGGTACATGTTGCAGGAACAGGAGCGGGAGCATCGATGCGTGTAGCCTGTGCTTTGATGTGTGCCAGGGTTGCCAGGCTGCCTGGCTGGGCTAGGAGCCTGCCTGCCTTCATGTGGAGTCCATGTCCATGTCGTGAAACCGGGCTACTGCCCCCTGTCAAATGCAGTCTTTTGTGTACATTTCGCTGGCTTTGCTGCCATTTCCCCATCCCCATCCCCATCCCCATCCCCATCCCCATGCCCTTTCCTTTTCCTTTCCAGTATTTGGTTGTTTTTCAATTTCTCCTTTTAACGCTTTTGTCCTGCCTGTTGTCCTAGTCCCACACACCCACACCCACTCACACATACACTCGTTTGGCTTTTAGGCCAATTCAGTTCGAGCAGCAATGCTTAAAATTCCAGACACTCCTCGGAGTTGTTTTCAAATTGAAACTTGATTAGGTACTCAGAGGCACTGCCTGCGATAGAAACAGAGACATATCTCTGGCCCTCGGGCATTATCCTGGCATCTATAGTTTGGGTTGTCGGAGGTCCTGGGCCGAGCCTTGTCCAGGCCCCTATTCCCGAGTCAACGCGCTCCACTGCATTGTAAATATTTTCTTAGCCGCGCTTTCACACCAGCTGACACGCAAACGCCATGCAGAAATTTAAATAAGTCCTCCTGTCGCTCCGATAAACTAAGCTTTTGACATCTATCCTTGTATACGGATATATATACGGGTGCTCTTTAAAGTCAATTTAAATAAAAGAGATTGGGTTTGCCTAAGAAGCATACAATTTTGTTTCTACTTAGTTGTTTTGCTTAGAAAAATTATCTTCAGAAGAGTTTATTTAATGTGCATTTTTATTTCAGAGATTTTTTAGAAAAAAATTTAAAAATTATGCCATTTGTTATCAATTTAAAATCAATCCTTAAATAATTTTAAATATATATTTTTTACTTATGTATGTATGTTGAAACATAAGTATATTTTATTTCAGACAAGATACAATTTTTATAAACTATTCAGTCAAAGAGTAACTAGAATTCCAATTTTCCTAGAACAGTCGCGGTCTAAACAAATATGTCCTGCATCGATATCGCTCGGATCGGAATTTAATATTGTTCTCACCACTTATGGTCGGGTCGAATACGAAATTCGCATTCTGGAGTCAGTTTAGTTTGTTTTGCCCTGCGCCCGCCAGGCTGACAGCTGCCTTTCAAATGCAAAGTATTTCTACCATTTTCCTATTTGTACTCTTGCAGGATTTTTTCGTCCTTATATTTATTGGTTGCGCTGCAGTTGGGCTGCTTGGCTGACTGGCGGGATGGAGTTGGGCGAAAACATTTGTGCAGGAAATGTGTTTTTAATGAAGCCTTTAACCAGCCAGCCAGTTTCATACCCGAAAGCCCTTCATCAGACCCACCTTTTGGAAGGGACTTTTCTTGGTCGTCAACTCGTCGTCGTCAGGTCGTCAGAGTTCTTAGCTTTGGTTTTGCTTTTGTTCGCCTTTCCCCTGAATTTTCGTTTTTTATGGGTTTTTGCCGTTTGCTGCCGTTTGCTTTTCCCTTTTCAATAAATCGCAAATGGCAATGTGTCCTCCCAGCCCATCCCTTCCCCCCTCCTCGGATACAGGACTGCGGGAATACAAGGGTAAGAAGGCGAATCCTTGACGGGCCAAGTTTATGCAAAGTAGCTTTTAATATGTTTACGACTAAACATTTTTCGGCTGCTGCCGGTTTCGCATCAGGTTAATGTCTGCTCTTCGTCTCGCTTCACCCGTCACTCGCTGTCGTCCTTCTGTCGCTCAGTCGCTCAGTCCTCTCAGCCAGTTCCCCCTTTATTACACAATTTTTTAATAATTCCTCCCTTTTTTAAAGGCAGAAATATTAAACTTTACTGCTGCGGCCGCACATTTCCCTGGCTGGCACAACCATTTGATTGTAATTTATTTCGCCGTGGCCGCCTCAAAGTTGAAGTGGTTCCCAAATTTAAATGGAGCTCCGGCGAAAATTAAATGTTAATGGAGTCGGATGGTACAGGACACAAATACATAGATATATACATAAGTACATACCTAAATGTTGTGTATATGAAGAAATATCATTTTGTACCCCGACCCGACCTCCGTGGAAACCGTGACAGTTCCATTGCCATTTGCCATTCCTTTAGAAAAGTTCTGCGAATGTTGTTGCTCTTTCAAATTAATTAACATTTAAGCTGCTTAAAAGTTTCTGGGTCAGAGCGGAATTTAATATTAAACAATTCTAAGCCTGGCCAAGACTCTAGCCCGTCACTGTCGGCGAGCCATCGCCTCCAGCTATCTCGGATTTGTCTCTGCGGCCGACGGGGCGTATGCGTAATTCACGCAATTCATCGCTGGTCAAGCATGGCCAGCTTGGAGTGCTGGCAATTGTTTAATTTATGCCACAGCACGTTGCGCGATGGCCATTTGATGGCTGCAGGGGATTAATGCAGCTCACCGACTGACTCGTAAAATTCGGCTCATTGCCGCAGCCGACGCCCAAATGTAGGCAATAAAAAATTTTAAACCCTAAATTATGCACAGCGAGAGGAGCAACTGGGAGCACTCGGCCCCAGGGCCTATGCATTAGATTTGCGACCCAAAAGCCAGCCAAAGTTTCAAACATTGTTCGCATAATATAGGAAAAGTTGCACATAAAGGCCCTCGGTGGGTGGGTGGAAGGCGTAGATGGAGCTATAGGCTGAAGCTGAAGCTGAACCTGAAGAGCGGAACGTGCCACTTTGCCACTTGATGATGAATGAAACACCTCGGGCATGTGTGTGCTTGTGTATGGCCCGGGCTTGGCTTTGGGTTGAGGTCTCCCTCTCTGCTCTATGCGTTTTATGGGAGCCACTACTTTGAGCCAAGGATTCGGTGGCAACGTTAATCTTATTTGCCACGGGGAGAAGTAATGCACGGAGAAAAACAAACAATTTGTTTTGTGAAATAATACAGTTTACTGCTTAAAATAAAATACAATCTATGGCGAACATAGCAACACCTTTGATGACCCATCGACTGGCCATATGAAAATCTATAAAAATGTTTTCCTAATCCCCAGTACGCAGACTGATAATTTTCGGGAAAAATAGATAAGATAACAGTTTCTGATTTAATAGGAGCACTTGACACAGATTTTTTTCTCCGTGCTGGCGTTGCGTGTGCGTAAATAAAAGTAACAAATGTCGCACAGAAAAACTTAACGCCAGAGGCGCATATTTTGTCTACTAAAGGCATGCCGGGGATTTGGCCAACGCGCTGCCAGTTGACTCAAGAACCAGAGTTTTCGGATCGCATGTGTGTATGGGGGGGCCAATGTGTTAGCCAAGTTTTGGTGCGTGAATTGAATGCAAAACTGGAAAGTTAAATATTGCACGCTCCGCAGGCAGACAGTCTGCTTTTTTTTGTCAGTCTCTTAAATTTAATTAAAGAGACAGCCCAAGCAAATGCGATTACATCACAGAGAACAGAAAACTTTCAACTTTCTCCGGCCGGGAACTGCCAAAAGTGATTTGCACAGTTTGAAGGATTAGCAGGAAGAGCAGCTTAGGGGGCCTCCGTCGCACCGTCGCACATCCTTAGCCGCCACAATCCCGCCTATGCCCCGAATCTGAATCAGAATCTTTGCCTGCAGCTGTCACTGGCTCACATAAATCTAAACATTCTGATGTTCTACACGATACGTGGATGGCTGGCTGCCTGCCCTGGATGCCTGGCTCGGCATGTCAGAAGCCGAGTCCTCAGCCAGCGACTCAGGTGAGTGACTGCCCTGGCCCCTCCACCTGGCGACCCGAGAGATCCAGGTGGATAGATAGCCCGGGTAGCTGGTTGGAACAACATATCTTTGCATACTTGATGGCGCATAATGGTGCAAAAAATTGTTTACATGCATAGAGCAACACAAAATGTTTGCATTTACATAATTTTTGACTTTTCAAGTCGCAGCGCGCATTTTTCATAATTTCCCCATGTTGCCTCTGCAATTTCTTCTGAACCGAGAGAGAATAATGGAAAAATTCCGTGGAATGAATTATCCGGACGCCTCTTCCCAGACACCGTCGCCCTCGACTGTCAATCAAATATGCATGGAAAATTTTCCCTTCAGCCAGATGGAATTAGAACTAGAAATCGTAAAAAGAATTCATGTTTTTCCGGCAACTACTTACTCTTCTGTTTTGTGTTTCATTCCCCTTTTAAAATTTCTGGTGTGTGGCTATAAATTTCGCTCTTGGCAATTTTGTGTCAAAGTGCGGTTTTGGCATCAATTGGAAAAGCCGCCAAAACCATGCTGTTGCCGTTGTTGTTTTTTTCACTAAGCTCATGCTTCACACGCGCGCTGATAAGAGCGTTTAAAGTTGGCCCAAAACGAACACACCCGCACGCGCGCACTCACACAGACACACAGTCACTGGCCCAGTCACAGTCACAGTCGCCGTCACACACACAGGAAGTCCACACGGCTGATGAAGCTGTGGGAAGCGCGAGTTGGTCAGGTCGGGGTCTCGGCCGCTGGTGCGAGAGTACGTCCAGTTGCGCGCTGTGCCATCGACAAACTGATGATAAACGAAAACTGTTTATCAGCAGCAAGCGTCCGCAGTCGCCGCCGCTGCCGCTGTCGGTGTCGCTGCCACGTCGCAGCCGGCAGCGCGGCGGCTGAAGCGGTGACTACGTCATAGCCAAGGCATCGGCCCGGCCCGAAGGACCCGTCGGCGGTTCCTGGCCAGCACGAGGTCCTGCACGGGCGCTCTCTTCGCCAAGTGGAGACTTTTCCGCTGCCCAAGAGAGCGGGCTGGTAAGAGAGCGCCGCCTGGCGGTCGGGTCTCTTCGCCCGCTTATCAGATGTTGGGATAGGCTCGACTTCTCAGGCACTGACACTTTTGGCAGGAATATAGGCAACTGATAAGCTCCTGGAAAATATGTATGGGGAGGGATAATAGGAATAATAGGCGTTTTTTATTTCTAAGAGCTTTTGTTTGGAAGACAAGGCTTCTATACCCTCACTCCAGGCCTAACAATAAAATTTCATATACATTTTACTTTATTTATTTCATAGATAATAAAATAGTCCTAATAAAAGAATTATTCAGTTGGATGAACGGTGTAAAAACATTTATTTATACGCATAAGTAGGAATTAAAAAAAGGCAACATGTCGCATACGTAATTTTAGGGTTTTAAGTTTTCTATTGCTTCTACAAAAAAAAAACACAACAATATAAAAACAAACAATACAAACAAAATAAATAACTAAACAATAAATAACCAAAAAAAAACTTGTCTTTCACGATGAGTTTAAATAAATACCTTTTAATGCTAAGTACGTTTAATGCTAAGAATAATATTAAATTATAATATTTTTAATAAAAATTTTCCGATTTATTATTCTTAAAAATGTAAATAAATCACTTTAAAATAGTATGTGGAATTAATTCCAAGTCACCATATCGTATACGTAATTTTGAAGGCATTGTGTTATTTTATTGTTTCCTGAAACTAAAGAAATAAACGAATTTCTGGACGCAAACAAAAACTACAATAGAAGCTATTGTTCTATGCTGATTTAAGACAAAAATAAATAAAGACTTTCTGGTTGGCTCTCTATCATCCTGTCATGTTTAAAATAAAATAAAAATAAATCAATTTTTAAAATTTATTATAGAAAGCATGGGATACTCAAATCAATAGGCGATAGGCCATAAATCTTTAGTAAACATAAAACATATGAGTATGTATATAATAAATACTTTTTATTCCACTAAAATATACTTTTCATTTATATTCACTTTTGACACTCACTGTGTAATTGAGTTGAGAGGCAGACTCTATCTGTGGCACTGTATTTGGCTTCCGCTACCAGCTTCCCTCCTTTTTTTACGCTTTTTATTTTCCCTTTGAGCTAATGGCCAATAACTAATTCATAATTATGCATTTCCCATTTTTCGCTTTTATCTCTTGCCTCGTTTATTTGGCACTCCCCGCACCCCACCACTCTTTTTATGGCCAAAACACACAACGCTAAAGAAAAATAGTTTTTTGAGTTTTTTTCGAGAGCAAGCCGAAAAAAAAATAGAAATAAGAAAAATGAAATGCAAGGCGGCGTGCTGCCAGCTTGCTTGCTTGCCACTGATGGCGATGATGATGATTAATCAATTATGGGAAACTGTCAGAAAATCGCAACAGAAACAACAGCAAGAAATTTAATCACAATTTCAGTGCCGGCAGTTCCAATAACAAATAACAAGTCGAGGGCCAAGCCAAATAATGAATAATATTCGCCGCTTTTCATCTGTTCAATATCTGTTCAGAGCGCTTAACCGATTGCCCGCCCAGCTCATTGGCCATTACGGGGGATTTTGACACAAATTGCATTTGGCTCTGTCATAAGAGAGGGAGAGGGAAAATGTGCGAGTGAATAGCATATAGCAGAAGCTGACCATTTAAAATATGCATAATCACCTGTCTCGCGGCCAAAGAGCAAGTTGGGAAAATTTAATTTGTTGTAATTTGTTGCTGCACTGACAGTGACGATGGAAAGCGGTGGCACTGAAGGTACTAAAGGAAAAACAGACTGGACTGGAAAATATGCGGACGAAAATTAAACTGCGAGGGAGAGGCATCTCCGGCCAGGCATCCTTATGAAAGACAAATTAAAATGCACTTAGTGCACGAAAAAAGCCGGGGAAAAAAGCGGAAGAAAGTTGCCAGCCAAGTTCCTGAACCTGCCTGTGGTCATCAGAATGGCAAAAAAAAAAAAGATTATAAAGTAAAATAAAATAAGGAAGAGTGGCAGGACTGGGTTACGTGGCAGCTTAAGTCGCGTTGTCCTGGCAACTGCTTGACATATTTTCTTATTGAGTTTCTCAACATTTAAAGGAAAGAAATGCTGGCAGGCACTGAAAGATTTTTCTCCGTCTCGGCCTTTATCGGAGCAGAGCCCCCAAACCAAGGTGACAATCTGCTAATCTCTACTCCAAGGAGAGGTGAAAAAAGCACCTGGGAGAGCTCATTACGCCGGCGAAATGAGAAATTAGAGTGGAAGGCCACTTTCCCCGACACTCCTGCCAGTTGTCCTGCCGGCCAAGTGCTAAATTTTCATTGTGTGAATATTAATAACAATCATTTCTAATAAACAATAAAGATTCTGCTTATCTCGAGCTCGAAGACAACTTTACTTTATTCGCATTTAAATGTTTCTGCCATTGTCTCTGGCGTTCTGGCCAAGGGAGGATTGCGAGAAGGTGGGTGGCCAAGGAGGGACTAAGCCAGTCAATGGTATTATTGTCCCCAGCTTGGCTGCTACAGTAAATAATGCTTAAGCACTGATCCCTGTTTACGCATGCAAATCGTGAAACTTTCCCCCGATCGACTCCATTAAGTATGATGCGTCCAATATGCTTTGGGTTTCGATAGCTTCTTATTTCGGGGGCTCTTAGGTGGCGCCCACTGTGCCCTGTAATTGCTATGGAAAATTGAATTTCCACGGAGACAACGCCCTGACAACACTGTGGTCATCTAGAAGCCGGCTCTTATTCCTCCTGATTCCCTTCGTTCTTCGCTCTTAGCCTCCCCGGCTTGTCCTGGCATTAGGATTAATCAGTAGACTTGACATTTAATTGTTGCTCTCAAAGGGCGGCCGTCGAAAAAGGGCAAAAGGGGGTCCTCGAGGGCCCAGCTGGGTAGTTCATCATTTTCAGGGAGCAGAAGCGTCGACTAAAGTACATCTTGGCTGGTGGGAATTACTAAAAAGTGGACTTGGAAAGTAGTAATTTTTAACAATGCGGTTTAATGATAAAAAATTGTCCACTTTTGGTTTATTATAAAAAATATTAAGTGCAGAGTAATATTTTGACAGTGTTTAATTATCTTATGTCTTTTATTAAATATTTTTTTATACCAATTTTAGATTAAGAATACACCTTAATGGCAAAAGGGTACTAAAAGCTTTATATGAACCGGTTATCATATATGATTCTGTTATTATTTTGCAGTATATTTGAAATAACTATAATACGTGTGTTATAAATACAGTAAGTATAGTAAATGTATAGTTAGTTACTAATAATTAATAGTAACTATAGTTAAAAAATTTATGAATAAATAAATTATTTTTAAAAAATCCGTAGAAAAATAAGTCAAATAGAAGTAACATTAAAGGTTCTTACCTCTCAATTAGCAAGCTGTTTAAAAATGAAATTACCTTATATATTATATATTAGAAGAACCATTTTCAACAGTGTAATTGTGGGTGTTTTGGGAATTCGTTACTGAACGATGGCCTGTGCATTCGGCAGTCTTGGGCTTTATGTGCACTCTGTGTGCGCATGTTAATTGCATGGGATCGAGGCGAGGCAACGACAGCAGGCCCGCAGCAACATCTTTCAATTTGTCTTTTACAATGTGATGTATATGCTAACAGGGAGTGGCCAATTTGTTGTAGTCGAAGGAAGTTTTTCCATCCATTGTTCTTGTTATCCTGGCTGCTGCCCGTTTCAAGTTGAAGGCATTTTTTTAGGTGTTTGATTGTGTGAGTGGATGAGTGTGTGACTATATGAGTGTTGGGGTTTTCCGGTTTTGTTTTCGTTTGCCGTGGTACGGGTATTTGTTCGACTGCTGCGTGTGCATGCAAATGACTTGTCAGCTGACAAGCAAAATTGCTGACCATGTAGCAGAGTGTATATACCATACGAATGTGTCTCTGTGGGAATTGTGTATCTTGCCAAACCAAAAATTTGCACATAAAGTATCTCTGACAGCAAAGTTTTCACTTGTAAACTTGCACGCAACACCCCCTTTGTCCGATTCTCCGGCACTGTGTCTTTCTGGTGTTTTTGCGGTTTTCCCTGCAAATGCGTTGAAATAAATTTGACTTAGGAAACAACAGTAATAGCAATGACTCAATTAAACACGCACAGGCACACAGACACTTTAAGGACACGCTTGCTGTCTGCTGCTCCTTCCCCCAGCTCCTGCTGACATCTATTTTTTACTTCCTTCTGGCATCATTTCTCACTCGGTTGTTGACAATTTAAATCGACTTTTCTTGCATTTAAGCCGCTCTCTGATGGCACACACGCCCTATCCGAAGTTGTTTATTTGTTTATTTTGTTTGATTTCCATCAACCAGCCAGCCAACGAACCATCCAACCGCCGAGCCAGCCCGATCATCTCACGGTATTTTTATCGACACTTTGCCAAGCAAAATAATCAACGTGGACGTTTTTTCTGCCATTTTCCCTGTCACTTGGCGCCGTCTCTTTCTGCGTGTGGCCTGCAATTGGAGGTGACACTGAAATTTGCATAATTCTGTTGTCACATGTCGCATACGCCATGTATGATAGCCGCAAGGGGTAATCGAAAAAAAAATAAAATACAAAAATATACGCTACAGAGACGGACCTATCGACACAGCGTTGGGGCAGTCATCGAAAGGTCTTTAAAAATATAGTAAAAGTACTCATTGCCTTAAAGTTTCAAGCTTCTATGTTACATGAAATAAAAATATTATTATATCCTCTTGAGAAATTCTATGTATGTAATAAAAGATACTATTTGCTTTATTTGAAAGTAAATGAGCTTGTTTTCCTGGAAAAAATGATGTCTCTCCTCGGGCATCTCTCCTCCCCAGTGCCCCAGTGGCTTTAATGGCCTTTTAAATTCGTAGGCCGCCAGACCCATTATTAAATTCTACTTTATAGATACACGATACCCATAACTTTTGCTGACTCAACAGTTCAATTGAATTTTATGTTGTTGCTTCAAGTTGGCCGCACTTGTCGCCTTCGCTGCCTTCATGGCTTTTGACTATGAAATCTAGATTACAACTTTTGGCAACAACTTGTGGCAAACATAATTACAAGCTGCCAAATGACAACCATAACATTAACAGCCACCAACAACAACACCAAGAGTAAGAGCAAGAAAAGAACCAAGGATGTCGACAGACGACTGACTGACTCAGTGACTGACTGGCAGGATGACCGACAGAAGAGTGGCAATGTCCTGGCATCGCTCGTCTTTGTTGTCCTGTTCCCATAATGAAGCCATAAATTTCAAAAGCAAAGGAGATTAGCGAAAGTAGTCGCCGTCTGTCAGCCAGTCCCGAATGTCTCTGCCAAGTATGTATTTATTTATATTGCCACCGAATTTAAGGCAATTATTTAGACGTCACTGGGCGTTGGCAATGGGAAACTATGGCAAAAGTTAATGCACTTTCGATGCTGACAGGACCTTGGTTGTTGTGTGGAATAGCACTTGCCAGCATTTATTATTTACTCTTGTAAATAAATATGGCTGTTTGGATGTGTGAGCATCGGAGGGGCCTGGCCTGGTCACTTGCCAGCGAGAATTGCACATACATTCGCATTTACACTCCAGTTAACACCCCAGGGACACTTTCCTGGCAGTGGCAATTTTGCACAGAGAAAGAAAATCAGTCTGTTCTCAAAGTTTTATCTGAATCAGAAACAACTTGATTACATTGTAGACTTCTGACTCAAGCTGGCACATTAATTTAGTTTCCATACTTTAAAAGCTAATACTTGTAGTTTTAATGGTTACTGATGGATTTGTAAAATGTTTTATCGATAATGAACATAATTATACTATGGGTACTGTTAAGTGCTGCGCATCAGCAAAACTAACCATGTTTGAATGAAGTGAATCTGCCTATCAGACTCAAATCACATAATTTTTCTTGAGAGTAGGAATCTATAAAATAAGAATACATTTGAATAATTTTTTTCTACTATAAATAATTTTTCCTTCCTTTCAAATACTTTTCAAAACGCTTATAATTTTTAGCTAACAATTATTTCTTGATAAAATGAAAATTAGGAAGACATATTAAAAGAGCTTCATGAAATAAAATCAGATTCATATGAAAGAATAAACCAAGTCAATATTACTAAGATACAGATTTCTTTTTTTGAAAGACTAAGCCGTTTAATTTCTTTGGCATTAAATTCTTAAAAAGGTAAGTCAAAACCTTAAAGGGGTCCTTATAATGGGTCTGTTAAACTTTTCTGTGTAGGTCCTTTTTTATATTTGATGAAAGTAAATTAAGTAGCATTTTATAAAATACCCTATTTTAGATTAAATAGGTATATGTAGTAGTACTTCTTCATTCTCTTTTGCAATAAAATCAATTTAAATATATTTTCCGTGTACTTCTTTCTGGCAAAGCATCTACGCAATTTTACAAATGCCACGTTGCACTTTTCCGCCTCACACATGTAGATGTACTGGCACTCTTGTGCAGTTTATATAGATTATATACTTGGATTTGTAAAGCAAATTTGTATTTATGTTGATGGCAAGGCACCCATGACATTCGCTCTGGCCCTGGGACTTGGGGCTTGTGGGAGTCTCAGTTTTCCGATCTACTGACTCCTTCCGACCACCGACTACCGGGTGCCGGGTACTGGGTAGTGACTCCTGACTCGCAGCACATTATGTGCCCCATTTAATGCCAGTGTATGTGCCACACACAGTACAACACCCACTTGCACGCCCACTGAACGTCAAGTGGCAATTTACATTAGTTTTATTGTATACGAAATTAGCAGCATTTAGCATTTAGCAGAAGATTCAGTTCAGTTCCAGAGCCTGCCCTTCCCTGCCCTGTCAGAAGTTTTGCCTTTCGGCTTTTCGTGTGTGTGCGAGATTTGTTTGCTCCTTTGACTGCACTGTCGCACTCGGCATATCAATTTTCTTCCTGCCCACCACCTAGCCCACCAATCCCCTTCAGAACATTCCAAGGTGGGCGGCTGGCTGGCTGGCTGGCAATAGCAAATCGATTTTGTTAATGAAAACGAAGGAAAACTTCAAGGGAAAACCAATACAAGCCCCTGGGAGTGGCAGGGGAGTGGTCGGCAGGATATAGATTGTAGCGAAAGTTTGATGTTTGTTGGAGAGTGTAACAATGGCCAATCTGCATGGTAATGGCATTCCCGAAGGTTTATTATGCAACCAAAGAGATTTCTCCTTATTCCAAGGTTATTATACCCTTGCAGAGGGTATTATAATTTTGGTCAAAAGTGTGCAACGCAGTGAAGGAGACCTCTCCGACCCTATAAAGTATATATATTCTTGATCAGGATCACCTCCTGAGTCGATATGAGCATGTCCGTCTGTCCGTCGGTCCGTCTGTCCGTCTGTCTGTTTCTACGCAAACTAGTCTCTCAATTTTAAAGCTATCGAGTTGAAACTTTGCACACACCCTTCTTTCCTTTGCAGGCAGTATATAAGTCGGAACGGCCGGGATCGGTCGACTATATCCTATAGCTGCCATATAACTGATTGATCGGAAATGCCATAACTTTGGTGTTTTTTAAGTTAGAGGGTTGGGACTTTACACACATGTTATGTTTGACCAAAATATCTTATGTACAAAATTTCATAAGGATCGGCCGACAATATCCTATAGCTGTCATAGAACGATCGAAATTGGCATAACTTTGTTGGTTTTTAAGTTAGAAAGATGGGATTTGGTAGAGATTCTATTTTGGGAAAAACAATCTGATTTGTCGAATTTCATAAGGATCGGCCAACTATATCCTATAGCTGCCATATAACTGATTGATCGGAAATGCTATAACTTCGTTGTTTTTCAAGTTAGAAGGATGGGAGTTTCAATGGATTCCTCTTTTGGCAAAATAATTTGATTTGCCAAGTTTCATAAGGATCGGCCAACTATATACGATCCGCTATATATCTAATAATATAAGATGCGTGGCGCCACATAGCGGACTGCGACTCAACTGCAAGGGTATATAAACTTCGGCTCCGCCCGAAGTTAGCTTTCCTTTCTTGTTTTTTCTATAAAACTGGGTCTTAGGATCCTCATCGTGCTTTTTAAAGACATTGGATTGTGTGTTTGTTATTTTTATTACTTATAAATCCCCTCCAAAAGTTGTGTACATGAAAAACTAGAAAATGAAAATGGAGAACTTCAACATCAATATGGTTAACAATTTAAGCCTAAGCGTGCCTAATGGTGTTCATAATTCTTGTCGAGGTGTAACTGAAGAAAACCTAACAATTTAGAGAAACCTTTGATCGAAAAAAAAATTGTCTAATGGCGAAAACCCTATATAACCCATAGTATAACCCTCCCTAACCTAGACCACATGACATTCGTTAACCAGAACCACCTCGTCGTCGACCATCTCTCCATTACGGTTCGGATGAATTTCATGGTGAATGGGGCAGCTGACCAGCAGCTCGTCCTGCGGCTCGTTCGGGATGAACAGGTCCTGCTTGGATGCCTCCTTGTTCTTCTTTCCATTCTTATCCTTAGCATTTCTCTTTGGTTCCATATCTTTCTCGTGCTCGAGTTCCAGGTGGTCCCCCAGAAGGTGCTCCAGGACCAGATCCTGGTTGTTGCGCAAGTCCATGGCTCCGTCAAGGAACTGGTACAGGGGCGAGTTCATCCTATGACGTGGTTCCTTCGGTGGCTCCACAACGCTGTTGCCCTCAAAGGTCGGCTGCAAAAGTTGCTGCAACATGTAGAGCATGGGCGGCAGGGCCGGCGAGGACTTGTGCTTGTGGTGGTGCTTCGAGCCGCCCGAGTGGGCGTGTGGTACGTTATCTGCTGCATTCAGCAACAGCACACCGGCCAGCTCCGGCGGCAGCATCTCCGGTCCATAGTTCAGTTCCTGTTGGACACTCTCGATCACCATGTTGGGGGCCAGCAGCTCGAATTCCTTGACCTCGTGCTTGCCGTCCGGCGAGATCATCTTGTTGTAATAGACAAAGGGCGGTGGGGCCTGAGATGGGGGCATCGGCGCAGCCAGGGGGGCAACAATTGGGGTGGAATGCGATTGTGTGGCGGCGACTGGGTCTGCCACTCCCTGGTGGCGGTGCTTGTGGTGCGGCTTGCGTGGCTCATCCAGCTCCATGCGGCGCTTGGCACGACGCAGCTCCACTGGATCCCCCTTTCCAGGTGCCTTGGGCTTCTCAGTAAGAGTGATATCGATCGGGACCACTGTGGTTGTCTTCGAGGTAGTGCAGTTTTCGTCCTTGGCTCTGATGGTGGTAGTGGTTGAGTTCAAAGCAACCACTGTAGTGGACTCGACTTTCGGTGGCTCTGTGGCAAAAGCGGCAGTGGTTTGGTTGCTTGTGGTTCCAGTCTGAGAACGCTTCATTCTCAGGCACTGGCCGGGCTGTGGCTGCATCAAGGCCATGATGACACCTGTCAGGAAAATAAATCCAGGATATGGAATGGCATTTGAATAATATACTTACAACCAAAAATCAGGAATAAATTCATCTTGGTCATTGTCAAAGGACTATGATAGTGCGGTTTAGTTGCTTGTTGAAAGGCTTCTGGAAGGCAGTACTCTGCAGGATCAAAATTGAAAAGGTTAACCGAAAATTGACAAAAACTATTTGCACATTTTTCACTTTTTACTCTTCACTTTTTATATTTCACTTTTTATTTTCGGATTTTTTATTTTTCGATTATTTGAACTTACTTTTTTTGGAGGGGGATGTGTGCTCGGCACAAGGTTTCTAGCAGGAATGACTGGAAACGTTTCCGGCCTTAGGGCTAGGCTTTGACAGACAGCTGGGAGTTGGCAAAAGGTTACTATGACCCGGGCTACAAAAAATGGTATTTCAATATTTTTCTGATTGGAAATTTACCATGCACACTCACACCCACACTCACAGCTGTGGCGACCTTTTCAAGTGCTGCAAATGGCAGCCACAAAAAACCGCACACCAAACCAAACCAACGAAAAAAAAGTTTGTTTCGTGAGCCGCAAACAAAAGCAAACAGTGGAAAAAGTTTAGCTTATAAATTTCCAATCAATTTTTCGTGCAAAAATCAAGAGCTCCGCCGCTACCTCCCACCACCGATCACCCCACCACCCACCAATAATAACGACACACACGCACACCCACATATCGGTCGAGAGACTCAAGTGTTCGATAGCTATTACTTGATTAATAAATATTAGCAGCAAAAATTGGAAAACTCTCAGCGAAGCGTAAAAGTGCAAACACTGAAACGGAAAGCGGGAAACGGAAATGCGATACATTTGCGAAAAGGCTGAAGAATTTTCCAAATGAACCGAGACACCTGTCCCACACTAACATATTCGTGCATACGCTCTTGTAAACACTCTGGAATCCCCCAAAACGCTGTCTAATTTTGATACCCAGTAGTGATCTGGGGTGGGGTTTATTGTAAGAAACTTAACAAACTAAGTAGGCGTTTTCAGGGAAGAAAAACAGCGGGTCACTATGATGGTATTTTAAAAATTATTCAAGCTATTGAAACGCCTACTTTATAATCTTTACTTGATCCACATAGGTCCACATGGTCCGCAGAGTTTTTTTTTACCATTTAGGCATTAAATATGAACATTCATACGATTTTTCTCAAGAGAAGTGAGATTATCTCACCCCAATCAAGGGATACTATATCGTCGAATCCCTCTAATTTGGCCCTGATTTTTTCGCTTTTCCAGCCGCCCTCGGCCTCTGGCATTAATAATGTAAAGTGCGTGCGTCAAATGTAAATTCCTGGCTGGCAGCTCACGCCATTTCATAAATTTGCGACATTTTGAACAAACATTTTTTTCCGCCGCACCGCGCCACTCTGTCGATACGTGTGGCATACTTCAAGGCGACTTAACGCTCAGGTGAGAGGCGGCAGGCGGGAACCCAACCAGGCCAAGCAACTGGAGGGGCGAGGGCACTTTTGCTTATCAGCTTAAATGTAAATGCCAAGTGAGTGCAGCAAGGAGCTGGGGCAAGGAATTGGAGGGTCTAAGAGACTGCGGCACGGGACAGGGACAGCAGCTGTTGCTGCATTGGGGATTTGCACATTTATACTCGCATATTGCTGGAGCTCCCGCCCCCACTCCCATTCCACTCTCTGACCATCCTCTTATCTCGATTCCCGATTTTTTCGAGTTGATTTTCCAAGTGTATTGAATAAAAGTCGATTTTCCCCCACTGGCTTTGCGCGTTCGACAAGCGGCTTAAATACGTTTGGGTAATATACACACACATGTCCTGTATCCTTTTGCATATGTCTGGGCTATGACTCCCTCATGTGTGTGTGCGTGTCTCATTTCGCCTTTGATGTAAAGGTCGCGGCTTTTTAAGGGTCCGAACCCTTCTCCGGAGTGCATCACCATCATCTCGGTGGGATTTACACGCAGAGACGAGGATCCCCAGACGATAGACTACAATTGAACCCAAACCGTTTAGAATGCTACCCATAGTTCCCAAACAATAATGGGCACTGTAACAAAAAATTTAATATATATTTGGTAATCCAATATCTCGTATTTGTAATCTATAGTAAACATTTAAAAGTTTCATTCCAGGTACATATTTTTGCACCATAACTTAATTTGAGAAAGACTCGAGGAAAAATAATTATTAGTACCAGTTTTAAGAATTAAATTTAAAATAAGTAACTGAAATAAGGTTTTTTTTAAACCAACAAATAGGTAAATAAGGTAAATAAAAAAATCAGATAATCCACAAGAAGAATGATTGGTTTCAAGAGGCCAATGAGAGTAGAATTAAAAATATAAGAACGAAATATGAAGGATAAATGCATATAAAAAATTAAGATCAGAAAATCAGCACACAGTGTCCTTTGTTCTGGCCCAGCATGTGATTGAACAAATGCAAAAAAAAAAACACAAAAATTAAATAATTAAAAAAAATAGATAAATGCTGTTGTGTATATTTTTATTAACTGACAATATTCTATCAACTTCCAGGAATCCATAGAAAAATTAAATGAGTAAGAGCTGTACAAATAAATATCAGGATATGATATCATATAAAAAAGAATAAGGAATATTTTTCTCAGCCCATAGAAACTATCAAGCTTCCAATGATGATCAAGTAAAAATTAAAATAGAAAATTAATATAAGAAAAGCAGTTCCGAGTCTTTCATTCTGGTCTGGTACATTATTTCAAAATAAGAGCCACATTAATATAAGTTGGTAGTAAATAATCATTAAAATATTAAAAAAGTAAAAAATAAATTGGAGGAACTAGACCTCCTACCAGAAGGGGCCCAGAATCAGACTGGACAATTGTACTATTCCGAATTCGCCTTATATACAATTTTTCTAGTGTTTGTTAATGCCCATAAAACGAAACTTTTAGTATTGCTAGGACTGCCACCAAAACTAGGGATGCCAGGTACATTTTCATTCTCATTCATTTGTTAATTTATTTAAAAATGTTACCTACATATATTGTACTTTAGAAATTCATGAATTTTCTTCGCCTTTTCACATACTACTCTAAAGACTCTTATCACGCTCCTTTTTCAAGATTAAAAATTAAAGTGGTGTTAAAAATAAATTGTTTAAAATATAACATAATATAATATAAAACATATAAAACATAACAAGCTCAAATGCCAAATGAATGATAAACTTAAATTTTAATTTTTGTTTAAATAATACAAATTATTAAAAAAATAATCATTATTATTTTCTCAGTGCATTTGAGTAGTGAGTGGCTTTGACTCCTCTAGTTTTGAATTTGATTTGGTTTTGCAGACTGGCTTTAGCCAGGATTGTTGGACTTTGATCTTGGCCAAAATCAGAAACAAAGGCGCTTATTAAATGTTTCGCTTTCGATGCGAATGGAATTTGGGAAAAGGTGGAAAATTGGAGGGAAACACCGTGGTGGAGCAAGTACCTTTGTAAAGTTTCATTAGTTGGCTCGTTAATATTCCAATTGTTGACACACAAAAGGAGGGCGATGGAGGTTACTGGCTTAACCTGTGTATAAAGGAATTTAATTAATAACGTCCTTGGTCCTTTTGCGTGTGCAGTGCGGCGTAAACTTAATTAAATGCGCGAGTGGCAAGTAGCGAGTGGCAAATGACAAGTGGCGATGCAGGAACCGGAGCCAAGGAGCCAAGGAAACTCAGCTCAAAAAGTGGCAACACCTGGCCCGGTTCGAGCCAAGTTACCAGCGTCGGTATAGTAGTTTCAATCGTAAAAAACTCCGTCCTGTGTCACATGTCAAAAATTTTATTGGCCCAAACGTTTGACTGCTGCTCTGGCACTTTTACGGGCCCAGTTAATAGTGAAAAATGATGCAACAAAAGTAGAAATGATGGCCGACGCTTAGACAAAACCAGATGGAATTGGGGGTCGGAGTTTCGAGAGTTTGCATAGTTCCGAGAGGTCTCGAGAGGTGAGTGGCTTGAGCTCCCTTTTTGGCCATAAAACAACGAGTTGTGGTTCAGCGACTTTAACGCTTTTTCATGTTTACGAGTTTAGTGCGCCGGGTTTATAACCTGTAACCGGGAGTGCGGGGGTTTATGAAGTTCTTGCCAAGTGCATCAAATATGCAAAACCGCTAGACTTAATCATATTCCTTAGATCATCGACGGTATATAAATATTTTTTAAGTTTATTCTACGGTTATTGCTATTAAGAGGATTAGTAATGCGTCTGTGCGGTTAGTCTTGACGGATTTTATGAGTTTGATTAAAAAAGAGGTTGGTTTTTAAATTGTGAATGAAGGTTCTAAGTTTGCCAAATGTTAAAAATAGTGTTTACATTATTCAAGGGCACTTCATAGATAATTATAACAATTTTTTGTACCAGATATTTTTTTGAAAACGTCACATTTGGCGCAGAAGAAAACAACATATTTTCGAGGGTAAATGTTGTTCTGAAAACCTATCTTATAACACACATGGAGCATGGAGCATCATATTGGTATGTATGTCGTTTTAAAAACGACCTATGTATGTAGCTCCGAGCGGGCTTATGTACAATGTCTCGATGACTTTTGCATGCCCTGCATGTGAAATATCTAACTTATGGCTTCGGGGGCCAAACTTTAGTCGAGGGACTGGGCAATCGATGAAATGCACTGACGTTTCAGACACTTTCCCCGGTACGCTCTTGATAGACGACAAAAGGCAGCCACGCCCCGCTCAACCCGAAATTCTAAATCAATTTCAGTCGAACGCCTTTCGCCGTCCTCGGCCGCCTGGCCCAGTCATTGATTTATAATCCACGTCCAAACAACATACAAGTGTAAGTGGAAAAGCCGAAATTCGGGCGAATTATATTTCAATTTGGCAGCGAAAATGAAACAGAGCAATACAAAAGGGGCTGGCTGCCGAGTGGATGGGGCGTGGCGGTGGCCGAGTTAAAAACTTTTTTGACAATTGACTTAAAAAGTTTTCTCAAGCTGGCAGAAATTGACTGCCTTTTGTATACAAATAGGCCGAAATCAGACACTCACACACACACATACACGTAGTGGATGGAAGGGGAATGGCTGAGGGGTGGAGAGGGGCGGTGGGCCATGGAGCGGAAGTAAACACATAAAACGGAAATGAAAATTCAATTATTTCGTTACGATTGTTCAACTTTTTGTTGTTTTCGGGACGAGAGTGTGCGAGCGAGTGTGTGGTCCCGTTTCGAAGGGCAGAAAAAGTTTAAAATTAAGTTAACGTGCAACTCGCTTCGTGGGTCAGCGCATGCAACTTTTGCCCGTTTTGGCCAAATTCAATTTCTGCCGCCTGCCTGCTTGCCACATGTATTTTTTGTTCCTCTCTTTCCATTTTGACATATGACTGGAACCGAAGCGGAAGCGCCGCACATTTAAATGCGATTCTCAACAGTTTTGGTTCACGCACAATTGGCCTGTCGAATCGATTTTGCCAAAAACTAGAGGGGATGCAGAGGAGTTAGTCGACTGGGTGATACCTGGTAATTGGATGAAAGGGGGACCCTACACTATACTACTATACTACCCTACACTACTTCCTAAAGGTACGCTTTAAACTTTCCTGTCATTGTCACTCATGAAACGTATACTCCTTCCATCTTTCGTACCCTGCAATTACCGTTTAAAAAATGCCTTCACTCCCAATCCAGTTAGTTAGATGCCGCCATGGCCAACACAGAAACTGTATTTCTCGCCCTCACGGCCGGAATGGGAATTCTGGTGACTCTCGTCACACATTACAGGCTCTATCAGGACCTGGAGACTATGCGTTGGCGCTTAAAGGTATTATCCCTGACGGTGAAGGACACTTTTGGACAGCCCATAAGCTTAAACCAATTCGCGGGCCAAGTCCTGCTGGTCGTGAATATAGCTTCCAGGTGGATGCGATGCGAAATTATATTTTAAACTCAAATAGTAATAGCCATTCTATCAGATGCGGTCTCACCTCTTCCCAATATGCTGGCCTACACGAACTAAGGGAAAAATATGAGGAACGTGGCCTGAGCATCCTGAACTTTCCTTGCAACCAATTCGGAGCACAGATGCCAGAGTCGGATGGCCGGGAAATACTGGAGCATCTCCGCCAAAAGAAGGCTAATATAGGCCATATTTTTGCAAAAATCAAAGTAAATGGCCGCAATGCAGATCCCCTGTACAAGCTACTCACCCGAAAAGCTCCGCGGATAGAGTGGAATTTTGTCAAGTTTCTGATCGATCGGAAGGGAAATATCTATGGCCGGTATGGCGCAGAAAAGAAGCCAGCTGTCCTGGTAAATGACATTGAGAGGTTGCTGCTGGAAGCCAAATAAATATGAGAAACACCAGCATTTTTACTCCCACACACGCTGCCATAAATGTGACAACGTCATGCGTTATCATTGGGGATTACTGGTGATGGTCGCGGGGCATGTCAGGCGATTCCTTTGCAAAACTCTTACCTGTGTTTCGACTCTTCTGTTTCATCGCCTCACCTGTCACCTCGCCGCTGACTCCTGTCAGTTGCAAATGGCCAAATGACCTTTTGGTCTGCTGCACTTGTCACTTCGCTTTATCAAAATGCAGTTACCACTGCTGCTTGGCTCACGTCACATCCAGCATCCGCCCCGTGGACCATGGCGGCCAACCAGGTCCTGAAAGCCAATCGAATGCGTTGTGTCCTTGGCTGGTCCCTCTGCAGGAATCTCAGAACAGACGAAAAACCATTACAATTTCTTTGAGACGATTCTCCTTTTTTGTTTCCCAGTTGAACGTGATCTGAAAACCTGTTGAGAGTCAGAAAAGTTCTCCTTTTGAGAGGAAATTCTTCAGACATTGGTAATTCTAATGAATGGTAACTGAATTTTAAGAAAAGTTAGAACAAAAGGACCCAAAACTGAAATACTTCTCGGGCAACGCGGCGTATGAGTAATTTTTGTTCGATACTTCTATGAGAATTGGCAGTTTCTTAATTCATTTTTAAGCTTTATCTATAAATTGAATTTAAATACTGAAATTACTAAGAATAATTATTCTACAAAATATTATTATTTCAAATTAAAAACTCTCTAAAGTAAAAAGTAGCTTAAATTTCTAAATACCTAAATCCTTATCTCAAAAATGCAAAATAGTTTCCAGAAAAAAAAACAAAAACACAGAAAATATGTGTGTTAAAATGCCAAAAATTGTGGAAACTCGGAATGCAGTTAGCCCAGGTTGAAACGGAATTGGGCTAGCCAGGACAACTTCCTGCTGCATTCCCCCGGCTCGACTCGACATGGCTATGCCCTCCTTCCGTTTGCTAAAACCGCAAAGGATCCTGACTCCGGGCGAGTGGTGGCTTCTGTTTCTGGCTCGGTTCCTGCTATTCTCAGTTTTCTGTTTTGGTAGCCACTCCTTGTTGGCATGCAAACAAGCCTTCTGCCTCCTCCGGTTCCTCTGGCTCTGCTCTAACTGTTCTGGCTCCTCGGCCTGGCTGCTTGCAACATAAAAACGTGCCTGCACATTTGCCACATGCCTCTGTATTAGTGTGGGTGTGCGTGTGCGAGGGCGTTCAACGTTGACAGTAACCGAAATTGCCACAATTTGCGGCTGTGTACAATTTGGCCACTCATCAATCTGTGCGCATGTTAAACAAAAAACCATTACAAACAAGTCTGACAATATCATGAAAAGAGTGGCAAGAAAGGGGCGCGATGCAGAGCGGTGCGGTCCAGGGGGCGGTTGAGGGGCGTTCAGCATACACTTCCGGTTACGCACACATTTTCTTTCCGTTTTTTGCTCTCCGCATGAAATAGTTTTTTTCCCCCTGGTTTTTATTTAAGAGGCAGCATCAGTTGGGTAATTTTATTTGATGAGCACATTACTTTTGCATTTTGCATGCCGGCTGCGGCTGCCGGTTGCCGGTTGCCGACTGGCTTCAAGTCTACTGGCTGCTGGCTGACGCGGCGTATGCGTAATAAGCTTCAAATGGCAAAGCCCTCGACCAATTTAATTTTTCAAGAGAAACAGGTTCCCCATCCCCGTCAGCGTCGCTGTCGCCGATGTCGAGGGCGGGAAGGAGAACCCTTCGCGAAAAAGTTGGTTTGTTAGTTGGTTTGGCATTTCGGTTCGGTTGCCTGAGTTGAAACTTAATTAACATTTGATTGATAAAGGTAGCACACCCGCAAGTGTGTGTGTGAGTGTGTGTTGTCTGCATGCAAATGAAAATTTTCAATGCCGACGGCGCATTCTCCATTCTCCGGCGATTATTAATGCCTGTGTGTGTGCGAGTGCGTGCTCCAAATTTTAATTAGTATTATAAATTATTGCCAACGGTGTAGTAATTAAATGTGTGCGGCACCGGGGTAGATAAAGCTAAATATTAGCCAATTTAACTTGTATGACAGACAGGAGATCTACACCACCCCTTTCTACACCCACTGGCTCCCCGCCAGATGGGTCTGACTAGGGGGCAACTGGCAAAATATTTCGTTTAAATTTGCATGCTGAAATCACCGAAATTTAGTGGCATTTCCCATTGATTCGCTTTTGATTTGATTTGGTCAACGTCAATTGAATTTGGCGACTTGGTCCTTTTCGCCTCAGCCCGGTTAAGCAGCTTAGTCCCGTCCTGTAACGCCCCCTTTGTCGCATATGAGTCTGCTGGTGCTGTAGTGGGAATTGCATTTTTCTTATCGCCTCGACAGTCCTTTTTTGTGCTTTTTTTTTTTGCATGCTAGTCAGATGCAAATGGCAAATCGCAAATGGCAGATGGCAGAGAGCGTACAAAAAAGGGAGCTCGGATGGCACAAAGGCCACAAGAAAGCCATGGAGAACTGAATTCAATTTGTGCACTGAAAATACTGCAAAATGAACAAAGTCTCGGCTCGGAAGGGGATGGTGAAAGTGAAAAAGAAAGTGGGAAAGAAAAAACCAGAATGGAGACAAAGGGACAAGCCAACCTGATCTGGATAAGCAATGTGAATTCAAGGCTCGATTTCAATCATCATTTGACTCACTTTATCATATTAAAAATTTATTGATATTCGCCCATAAGACCCATAAAATACTTCAACACATTTTCCCCTTAACACAAAAAAAAAAACAGAAAACCCAAAATCGAAGCTGAGGGAAAAAAAGCCAAACGTAGAAGAAGAAAATTCAATAAATTGCTTGGCTCGACATAAAATAATGCTGCATTATAGACTTAGCCGCTCGAGGGCAAGTAACCGCCAAATGTTGCCCTGGAGAGCAACCAGCAAACACAACAATAATGACAACAACAATGGCTACAACAACCGTGACAGAAAGTACAACGGGAAATCGTAAAACATACAACAACCTTGACTGTCTATATCAGGGATGCCCAGTCCCATTGCTCTCGTTCCTCCTTTGTTGTTGGATTGCTCTGTCATATGGGTAGAGCAAAATCATATACGTGTGCTGCTCCCAGTATAGGCAAGGCAAATTACAATAACAATTTTTCGTAGTTTAATAACACTTAAACAGTTTCAACACTTTTCTGGCATTTTGTTGTTGGATTGCCGAAAACTTTTCACTGCAAAAAATCACTTCTTGTTGTGGTTTTGGACAGAATGGTTGACTGTGGAACGATGCATTTTTTCTTTGTCGAAAATTTTCTTTGCGAGCAGCAATGTATTATATGTAATATAATAATAAGCGGAAACAAAAAAATTAATTTGGAAAGGCATTTTATTAAATGCTATGCTAAAGTATCTGCGTCACAAGCCGATATGGAAGCGCAGTAAAAAAAATTCGAAAAATAATTGAGCATATTGAAAATAATTATAATCCTAAAATTAATTCTCAATTATCCGAAAAAAAATTTTTTTTTTTTTTCTGTTGAAAATGTTACAAAAATTTTTTTCAGTGATACGATAGAAAAAAAAAAAAAAACTATCGCTCATATGTATTTGTGCTTTTGTGCATAGGTATTGGAATTTGCTCTGTCATAAGCAGTGCTTGGGCACCCCTGGTCTATATCCTTGAGAAGGATACATGCGAGCGCCGTTGACGTTGCTACCTATGTCATTGTGTTTATTTCATTTTTTCACAACAAACTTAATTTATAAAAAAATGTCTAAAAGAATAATAATTATTTTGAATAAATATTTTAGACAAAAAATAATTAAAAAGTAGAAACCAAATACTAAATAAGCTGTTTAAATAATAAAATGATGCATGAAATACAAACATTTGCATAATTATTCTGCAAAAAAACCTACAAATTATGGCTTCATTTCAAAAGCAAATATTTTTAGTAAATATATAATCACGTATGTATGTGTATTTATGTTTAGACTAATTTGGCTGCCAGGCCAAAAAAGAATCATGCTGCGAATTTATTTAAACAAATTCGGGGAAATATCTATTCGATTTTTTGTTTACTTATCGTTGGGGGAACGCCCGAGAATTGTCTGAAATTTCTGCGAATCAGAAAGAGTATGCCAGAATCGAGATAGAGCCCGCGAATTGGGATTCGGAGGCTTTATCTCTGCCAAGGGTAATTCAAATTGTCGCCGACGAAACAATGAGTGTGCGGGAAGGTATGCGGGAAGCGAAGGCAGTGACAGTGGCAGTGCCGCCGACTTGAGGGACCCCCGACTTGAGGGACGAATCGATTGCTATTTATGTTTTATGAGACGTAAAATGATTGAGCCAAACGGAAGGCGGCAATCCAAAAAATGCCAAATAAAAGACGGCTGGTATGGGAGTGGCGGGTTGGTGGAGATAGGAGGCTGAACTGGGCCCGAGACAGCTGCAAAAGTTTATCGCCAAGGCAGACCGCATTAAATGCGGGACACACGCTCATTCACGCACTTTACGTTTGTCCGCATCTTGACGTAAGATAAAGGCGTATTGCGTATACGCCTAGTGTGCACTGCTCGGGGAGGATGTCCGCTATCAGGAAAAGCGTTTGTCTGACGTTGATGTGGGACAGAGCGAGGGGCAGGAGCGGGGAGCCTGGCTGGAGGGAAAAGCGTGTAAATTACAGCCGCCATACAGCTACACAGCCATACAGCCATCCAGTTCCCCGCTTTTTTCGGCCTGTATTCTCTCCTTTTTTTCGGCTGCCTTTGTGTATCTTGAAAAGTTTGGCGTGTGTTGTTGTCATGACGGCTATCATCTTAACTTGATGTGGTGTTAAGCATTGTTGGTGTTGTTGTTGCACTTGAAATGATGAACTGACAGATTTCAGAGTGCCCCTCCTGCCTCCTGCCTCCTGTCTCAATCCCCCATCCTTCATGAAGTGTGTGTTCTTCTTTAAGTTGCTTTAAGACTGGCCCGTGTCCGTGCCCGAAATCGTAATTGAAAATTCCGTTTCACTAATTAATCTTAATTAGTACACTCCGTCATGTCCACTGCCATCGATCAAACAAATTCCATGCACACGCCTAGTGGGTTATTGTAACGCTAATGACTAAATAATTGATCGGAAAGTAATCCCGGCTGAGAAGCGTTTTAATTTTTTCTAGACCAAAAATTGCGCTAAGCGGCTTATGGGCTCGCATGCGAATGTCCTTGTGTGTGAATGTCCTTATGTATGTATGTCGGCTGGGCTAAGTGAATAAAAATCTTTTTGCACAATTCATTAAACGCAAATTATGCCCCAGGGATGTTCCCCACTGTGATGGTACTGCATTGTAGCTGTCTTTGTTCCTTTTTTCGCATTTGTTTGCCCGACACACGCGAGCCATGCGAAATTAATATCCACTCCACAGTCCCAAAAAGGATTCACACACACATACTTGTACAGCCACACAATGTCCTTTGATAGAAGCAGAGGCAAAGAGAGACAATGAACCTGAAGGGCAGCAAAAAAGCATGCCACCGCACCAAGGTAATAAAGCGGGCCTCCTTTTTTCGCCAACACCTGCCACTTTCCACTCGCCACTCACCACTCACCACACGATGTTGTTGGTGTTGTGGAGGCGCCTAACAAAACTTTCACCCGCCGGGACAGGAAATGGTCACGATATAGATAAATACAAGTTGACGGCACAATTTATTGTTACACTTAGCGCCCAGGCGAAATGCCATTGTTATGTAAAAGAGCCGGAGCGAATTGCGGGGTGGACTACGGGGCGGATACTTTCTGGCAATGCGTATACGCAACGTTGGCAGCCACATCGAAACGCATTCGCATTGACGTCACATGCACTGGCTGTTTGCGTAAGTGTTTGTGAGTGTGAGGGTGCGTGTTTCAATGTATGTGAGTGGATTTGCGTTTAAAACTACACTCTAAAGTTTACTTAGAAAATACTTCTTTCAATTTAAAATTGATAAATCCAATATAATATTCCAATAAATGGTTCATCAAAATATAAAATAAAATAAAAAGTATATAGGTATGGGTTTCATTGTAGTCCTTTTAGATACATATCTATAAATGTCAAATTTACTAACCTAATTAGATTAACTTTAAGGTTTTACCTGAAAACTTAACTATTTAAATTTTAAAATTTATTATTTTTACAAGCTGAAACTAATCTAAACCTATACTTAGGAGAATAAAATATATTTTAAATGTTTTAAATCTTTCCTTGCCTTAAAAAATTACATATCCTTCTTCAAAACATTCCTTCTTAAAATACACACTTTAATATTCTTAAAAGAAATAAATTTATTATATTTCCCCATCAAATTTCAGTTGGGAGCGTCTAACTGCTTAAAAAATCAAACCTAGATAAATTTAAAAATTTTAATGTAAAAGCAATTAAAGAAATTTAAAATTTTTCTCGGTGCTTCAATTCTTTTGCCAAGCTGTCATTGTTCCCGGCGTGCAGTGGGCACGTGCTAGGATAAGCAGTCGGCCGTTGTCTGAAGGACACGCAGCTCCTGCTCCTGCTCCTGGTTCTGGTTTTGGTCTTTTTCGGTGTGAGTGTGTGGGTAAGTGCGTTGGGAATGGAAATGGTTTTATTGCAGCCTGGCCATGCAATATGTATAAGCTGATTGCCGGCAAAAAAGAGCCGAGGAACAAACAACCGACACAATTACGGCGGCAATCTTAAACGATCATTGACAGCCTCCGGACTACGGACTGTGGAAAGCAGACTGCGGACAGTAGACTGTGGACTCCGGAACACTCCTATGGCCCCTGGGGCAGAGCCGTAACTATTTTTCAACAGGTAGAACTCACCACGTCCCGCTCCCCGCCATTGTTGTCTTTGCATGTCAAAGGCCTGGCCCAAAGATAAAAGCTCAAATTGAAATTCCAATCGGGTGCTCTCCACTCGGGATATGGCCGTTCTATGGGTTCTTCGGTTTGCTTTTTATTCGCCTTTTGTTGCCCCAGTCGTCAGTCGTTGTTCTTGTTTATTGAAACAACGGAGCAACAATAAATTTTGCAGCGCATACTTCAGATGTCAAATGCGGCAGCGATAAAAATTTCTTTATTGTGCCACAGCCAAGCGCCCACACACATGCCACACCCATGTGCCACAAGTAGTCAAGTGTGTGTGTGTGGCTATAGGAATTGCTTTGGCTCACTGCATTCCCCCTTTTGGCCAGCTCGAACTCGGACTTTTCAAACCGTTTTGGCTTTGACAGTTTTTTTTTTACAATTTATATTTATTTCAAGGACTGCACAAACCACCCGATACGCATAAGTAATCCCCAGAACCGTCCATCCCGTTCCGTCCCGATCCTGACCCTGCATAAATTAAGATAATCGCGTTTACTCCTAGTTTCCTTCAGTCCAAGTTTCGGTCTCAGTTTCGATTTCGGCTCCGGCTGTCAGATCCTCGAATGCATAATTTATGGTGCCACGAAGTGGCGGAACCTTTCAACCATCCGGGACTTTAATTTTGTGTAATTGAACTCCAGCTGCGGTATTCCCATAATCAATGTCGACAACTTCAATGGGTTGATGATGTCGAGCTGTCCGCTTAATGAGTTAATGGCCTAGCCGCCTGTTGGCCAAGTTCGCTGCTTTCTACACTGAGCACAATGGTTTACCAAAAATTAAATGTATATTCTGAGGGGGCTGAAGGCTCAGCGATATTACGAAATCTGGCAAGCATTAGCTCTCTTTTAGTTCCCTTATTTCCATTAAACTCTTGTTTTACTTAAAGGACCCAACTGTTTTGCCTGGTGTCCTTCTAATCTAGGTCAGCGGTTGACAGGAAATTAAATCGACTGGCCATTAAAGCCCGTTGGCTCTCTGGAACTGGCCTCTCCCTGGGAGCCCTGTCGTTCGATCATTGAATTGCAATTCCAATATGGAACTTCCCGACTAGAACCGGACCGGAGCTGTAAGGGATTATTTGCATAAGTATGTTGCAGGGGCCCGACGAAGAAGTCTATTGGAGCACGTGCTGTCCATGCTTAAGCACACATTGTGGCCAGCCTCCCAGAAAACCCTCTGACCTTTGGCCAAAACATGTCGGACCTTGGTCTGGACTGGTTATTATTTTAATGGCTATCCGAAGTGGCTGCTGCTGTTACTGCTATTGGCAATGACCAGGCCATGATTTTAATGCCAATTTAATATAATTTTTATGCTCGGCCCTTGACCAGGCTCTAAATACGTGCCGACTGGAACCAAATCGAATGGCACCCAAATTGCCACAATGATTTGGCATATTTACTCGTGAGCCCCGAGAAAATGTCGGCATAATATGTCGGAGATATTAAACGGAAATCGATCGATGGGACTCAAAATGAAATGAAGCTGAGACTGCTTTCTCACATTTTCATTTGGGCCACAAATAAAGGCGAATAATTTATGCCGGAAAATATAATTTCTTGCGACCACAAGGCTGGAATAATTATTGAAGTCCAATATAAGTTGGACCTTTTTCCATGCTAATTAAAGGCGGCTAAAAAACATTGTCCCTCCTCAAGAAGCTGAGTGCAAATTGACAAACTTTTCCCAAAACTTTTCGAGTGGCAAATGGCAACTGGTGGTGGCGGAGGCAACATGTGGATGGAGCGTTTTTTAATTAAAAATTTCTCACATAAGAGTACAGGCAGTTTCCGGTTCCCTGAGCCAGTGCCACTCGTAGTTAGTTTCCACTGTAATTAGCCGAGTTGCTACTCAAATCCAGCCACAATGTTCCCCCTCCACTAATTAACATATCCATTCCGCCAATTACCGCCTCAAACTTCTTCTGTCTGAGGAGTTTATTTCAGCAGAAAGTTACTCACTTAGAAAGCCAGTCGTTTTTCATCGGCTCTCCCAATCGAACAGGTTCAGTTGATATTCCCAATTGTGTTTTGACTCAGAGACTCTGAGCCAGGGCTTATGCTCACAAATAACAATGCCTTCCATTATAATCTGCATGGAATAATAAAATACCTTTGTCTATGGCGGGTTGATAATCCATTTTTAGGAAACATAAATTTAGTTTCATGAAGCTTCATTTATTTCGACTTCTTTCGTTAAGTTTTTAAATTATTTCTCACCTATCTAGTCAGAGTAACCGATAAAGGACAAATTTTTTATACCACTACCACTTTTAGATTCTTGGCTTCTTTGGGGAACTCCCCTTCCTTAACTCCATCCGACTCATAAGGAGGTGGTTTGCTGCTAGTGACATCCTCTGAATGTTCTTTGGTCATCCTGAAGTTAATACTATAGATCCACAACATCATCCCAATGTGGAGGACGGCTGGAGTAATATTTTGAGTAATTCAAATTTTGAAATACAAATTAATAAATAACACCTACTTGTGTAGGCTACAGTTCGTTTAAGATCTGTATCGTACCAATGGGCACCAACCATGTTCATCATTGTGGCCAAAAAGACAACTGATGCCAGGAGCCAAACAATTTGAATCTGGATCCTGTGTTCTTTTCTGGCCGACATTGCTCCGAATGCCAATAAAGCAGACGCCGGAGCCAGTAGAACTCTGCCAAACTTGGCTGAGGCTTCCTCCTCTGTAAAGGTAAAGTATTTCAAAAGCCAGAACCAAAGCAAGCGACTTATCTTACGCTGTCCCCATACAAGACCACCTCCAATAGAACCGACCAAGACCACAAGGCCAATGGCCACTACTACAATCTTGTCTTTGTCCAACATTACTCTGAAGCAGATCGATCGCAACTGAATCGATTCATAGATTCTCCTTCATCCCAAGAATTCAATTCTCAAAAAATAAACTCGCTACGGTTCTCTGTAAACAAAAGCCCTTGTGTATACATTAAACGAAAATACATTTTAGAAGAAGAACCAATTCGGTTTGTGAACTCGAATGTCGTAGGGCAACTAAATGAATGAATAACTAATTTGAATATATATTCACATACACGCACTCAGAAACGCATTCATGTTTATTTGATGGATGAACTTTTCGACACTTTGTGCATTAGAAAGTTTTCCTAGTTTGGACTTTAGTGGCAATTATATTTACATTCAGCCAACTCTCTGGTCCTGGCTAAGGCTCCGACTATGACTCTCTGACTCTTTGGCTCGGAGCACTTAAGTTGTTCGGCTTTGACGCCTCGACCCGGCTTAAACAGGTGCCAAACAGGTTTGCGAAGATTACTGGCCCAAAAACTTTTCCAACTTTGAGTTTTTAATTAGAATTTGTTTCCACCAACGGAAACCGGAAGGAATGCTCTAACATTGCCACGGAACATCCTCAGATGCAAGTTATCCATAAATAACGCACTTCTCAGCACATTCCTTACGAGTGGATAATTTATGAATATTTTCTAATTAACAGGCCAGAAATTTATCATAAATTTCCATATAATTGGATTTTTTATGGCATCAAGTTTTTGGCCATCCCTCATCAAAGCCATTATAAATAAACGTGACTTTTTGGAGGATGGGTGGACATATAAGGAAGTCAGTAAGTCAGTTAGTTTCTCGAGCTTTATACTTTGTACTAAGTAGTAATAGGTATCTCCAAGTCGATTTTCTGAAAACTCTCCAAACTTGTTTATTTGTAAACAGTGTATTTTCCGGTGGGCTCTCGGATTTTTTTGGGGGCTCTCTGTTTGTCTGTGGCCTGATTGTATATTAATTTGGTAGTTTATTGGCCGTGAATATGAAAATTGCAACGAACTTTGGCCATTAGGTGCGCAGTTATTCGTCTTTTGGATGATTCATGGCGTCAGGAGTTGAGGCAACGCCCTTTTTTCCGCGAAACTGATTCCAAAACTTGGCCTTGTGGCCCTGACTCTGTGGCACAGTGCTCTTGTGGGCCTGTGGCAATCAAAGCCGTGGAAGTACAGTGTCAAGCTGAGTGCGGTGAAATGTTGCTCATTTATTTCATTTAAATGCGCATTTAAATCTATTTAAAACTCCACATGAGCCAGCCAGGCAGTCGCTCAGTCAGTCAGCCCCAAAAGCCGCACAGTACGGGCAACAAAAAATGGGAACATAAAGGGCAAATAAAAGGCAACTGACAAGAGGTCTGTCTCCAGTTGAGGGATTCTCTCGCTCGCCCTTCGTCCTGTGTCCTTACCGCTCAGCATGATTTAACGATAATGAAGGTATTTACGAGTTTAGCCTTAGCCTGGGAACACCCAGCCAGTGAGTCCTGTGCAGAAGCCAAAGCCAACGCCAAAGCTAAAGCCAAAGCGAAGGCAAAAGCAAAACTCATCATAATCCAGAGCCGGCAAAAGGTTATCCCGAAAAAAAATCAGAGGCACACATTCGGGCCCTGACTTGTTGTATCTACGTGTGTCCTGGCACTTGCGAGATGTTCCTGGCAAACTTTTCTGTTGACGCCGTTGATAAGGACACCAAAAACAACGACAACTACTCAAAGCCAGCTCAGATCCAAAGCCAAAGCCAAAGCCAAAGCCGGAGCCCCACTCCAAGCCAGAACCTGAATCCAAATCTGAGCCGTAGGCTCTATATACGTGTATTTATGGATACATGATATGAAGCATTCTGGCATGATGTACGAGCCAGGGCCAGGCAGAGCACATTGCTTGCCAATAAAACTCAATTTGCCATAAAATTGTTTCACAGTCAACATAATTACAACAGCAGCGGCATAAATTTGATTTTCCAATTTACGATTAGACGTCGCACAATTTTCAGTGCCTTTTAATATTCGAGCTGCGAGTTACTGGCTTCTGAATACCAAAATATACCCAAAAATATTAATATCTAAGCCAGTCAAATTTAATTTTATTTCTGGAGGCAAACACCTTTCGTTCATCACCTCCTTGCAGCCTCGTTTCCACTCACCTACATGCAATTTTTATTACACTCCTGGTCCTGTTCCTGCCACTGCTCCTGCTGCTTTTCTTCTTCGCCCCACGGAGATCCACCTGACAGTGCGCGGATTTTATTGTCCTGCCAAGGCTGAAGGACTCGGCCAATGCCACCTGGAAGGGAGATGCTGGGCCACGGAGCTTACTGCTAGTTAGCGGGGAAAAAAGCAACTTAACCTGGCCAAAATCGCCTTATGCGGTGGCCGACCTTCACTGCGAGGGGTTGTCTTTTACACAAAGAGAAATGGTTATAATATATTATATATTAATTGATATAAAAATTAGGAAGTATTTTAAACAGGCAAAAGCTTTACTATGTACCATTTGAAAAGTTTTGGCTAAAGCCATATGGCCCAAAGAGAGTACAAGTTACAGTGTCCTTCCATTCACTGCCATCAAGTGCATTTCGTCACAAAATTTGTCGCTGGGGAAAAGTTTGGAATTATGAAAATGAACGAAAGTGGGTGGCAAGTTAATTGCACGGCCTTGGAACGCTCTCAGAATCGAAGTAGAGGGCTGGGGGCTCAAAAAAGTGGAAAACAAATGAAATGGAAACACCAACCAGCCCTCAAAGACAATGGCTTACTTACGGTTCGTTTTAACATGGCTGAAACGGCTCTTGGCTCTTGGTATTTTGGCTGGTGGCCAGAATGCATCTGGGTGAGGAAATCCCCAGCTGATTGCCGCTTTGCTTTGAGGCGTTGCATTATCCGAATAATCGCAATCACCAGAAAAGCACCGGCATAAGTTGCGTATACGCAATGTTATCCCTGCAATGGCTTCCAGGCATTTCTCAGTGCGTTTTCCCAGTTCGCCTCGTTTGTGTTGCACATTTTCAATTATAATTATTAACGGATTGTTGTTCGACTTTGTTTGAGTGGGATGCTGGGGAGGGAGGGGTTTCTGGGTGTTGTGGGAATTGTTTGCATTTGCATTTGTTTTTTTTTTCTGTTGCCTCGGTTTGGCGAAATCACCTGAGTAATGCACTTGATGCTTGCGCAATTTCCCTTTCTGAATTGTCCTTGCGCGTTCTTCATTTATTTGTATTTTTTTTTATATTATTTTTGTATATATTTTTTTGTACTTTAGCAACCTGCCCGTTGCTTGTCGATGGGTTTTTGTTGTTTTAAGTGGTTGTAGCCGAGGCTGGGCACTTGTAGTTGCGATTGCTGTTCTCCCTACAGTCCGCCAGAGGCAACTTTTAACATTTAATGATGCTGCTTTGTATTTTAATACGCTTTGCTTGCTTGGCATGCTCATGCTCATGCTCTTCCTGCTGCCTGCCACCTGCCACCCACCGGAGCACCCTTTCTCCACCCCCACCAGCCTTGTCTCTCCAGCCAGCACGTGCCATAAGCAGCGCTTTGAAAACTTTTAAGTAGACAAGCAATGTCCCCATTCCCTCACTGCCTTTCTCCCTGTCTTTACCTTTCTTTACTACTTTCTCTCTTTCAACATCTTCTATTACTCGTCCTGCCTTTTGCGCTTTAAGCTGTCGGTTCAGTTCCAATCTTTCCACCAGCCTGCCAAGGTGTTTGAAGCAATTTGTGTCGCCCGTCTCATGTTGCACAGTTTCTCCTACCCTTTTTCCTCTCTCTCTATATCTCTCTCTTACTCCCGTGTCCGGTTGTCCTAGCCGCCACGTCCTTGACAACAAGTCCTACACCTCCTGGCATCCACAGAGTCCTGCTGCTCTTCACCGGCTTTGATCCTTAGTGGCGTGCGGTGTGCAGATTGCGCCAATTTCAACCTGTTGCCAGAGGAAGCTGACAATAAAAATGCATGGAAATTACTCGAAAAACCATTCTCAATATTATATATAAAATTTTTTAACAATAAATTGTGGTAAATTTAGAAATATTGAAGATTATTTAATGGTATTTGGAACAATGTATAAGATACTTTACATACATAGATAGGTTATGACTATTATTATTATTTTTATACCTAGATACACTCATAAATTAGATAAAAATGTAAGTAGGGATAGTTTTAAGTTACTACATAGTAGTTTAAATTTTAATGAAAAAACTTAAGCTTTTTTAATATATGATTCAAACAGTAAATGTCAAACTTGATTAAAATCGTAACATTTCCATAACTTTAAAGTTTAATCTAATAGTAATGGGTTTTGAAAAAGCATTACATTGTGAAAAAGTAGTTCTAAGATTTCTCTTAATATAATTTAATTTCTATATATTTCCTCTATTTCTTTCAGTGCCATTGGAATCAAATGAGAAAAGTTTCACGGTGGTTTCTGTGCTGGGGCCCTAAATTTTTAGGAGGCCGGCCGCCTTGCTTCTGGCCAAGTATTTTTGCACCGAGCCACAAATGAGCTGCATGTTGCGAGCCTGCCTGCCTTTAATGCAATTCCAATTTAACTTGGCCGCAGCTCAAATGCATTTTGAATCGCACTCGCATCCCGCATCGTAACGTTGCAGAAATAAAATCAGTGAAAAGTTTGCACCATTTTCAAAATCAAAGTAATTGCAATTCGAGCTGCAAGAATTTGCGAACAATTTACGAAATTAAGTTTCGGACAAAGTTCCCGAAAGGTTTAATGTGCCCGCTGACTGAGTATTGGGCGTGGGTTGGGCGTTGGAGGCGTGGTCGTTGGAAACTTTTTGGAAAAAGGCCCTCGGAAGTAAGGAGCAAAGTTCCTGTGTTCCTGAACCGTTTAAACCGATTGCCATTTTCGTGCTGGGGTCAATCAGCATCACGCTAGAAAATGCACCAAGCCCCGGAGTCGGCAAGACGGGGCCAGGATGAAAATGCAAATGACAGTGCATGGAACACATAGTCATTACAAATTAATTTCACACGTGAGTAAGTCGCACTGGCAGCAGATGAGCCATCAGCCCCGGCAGAGGAAAATCAGCCAAGACATGAAGAGCAGCAGGAACAGCCGGAAAGCTGGAGGAAGCGTTGAGGGAAAGCTGGGAAATTGGGAGCTGCTATGGCATTCCATCGCACATCGCACATTGGGCATAGTGTCAGTCATATGACATTCAATTAGGAAAGTTGTTGCATCTTGATGAGTAAATGTGCCATATAATGTAAGCCAAGCTACCCACCTAACCATCCTCTCCCCAGAACATATCCACTTCCATCGACTTCAGGTCGATGACGTGGATGCCGAGAGAATTACTTGCACTCAAATGAAAACATGGTAGCTCGAATTAAAAAAAATAATATAATGTATTATGAAAAGTGTCTTAATGAACTTCAGATACACATATGTTTATTTCTTATCATTTTGTTTTCTTTATTAAATATCAAGAATCTATACAGTTATCAAGAAATATTTCCAAATTCCCTTAACTCTTGCCTTATATCCAGTTAATAACATTAGCTATTGTTTTTAAAATAGGAACTTTCGATATTTGAAAAATTTATACAATTACCTGGCAACCCTAGTTTTTTTGGCAATCCTAGAAATCCGAAAAGCTTTGTATTATGAGAATTAATCAATACTGAAACACATTCGTTTTGTATATAAGAGGAGTACGGGACAGTACTAGTGGGGCAGTCTGATTTTAGATCCCATCGGGCGGACTACTTTTATTTTAATTTTCTATTTTATTTCTTTTATATTTCTCTTGATTATCATTGACTGGAAGCAATTCTTAGCCAGTTTATTATATACAAAAATGGATAATGAATCTAATTTTCTTTTAATGTTTTGCAATTTAATATTTATTCAATTGTATCAAACATAGTCACTGTGACCTCTTCGAGAGTGATTTCGTAGCCTGCTTTTCTGCTTTTAATTTTTTTTTTTTAAATATTTAATTTAATCACAGTTTGACCATACAACTAAATCAATTACAGTGGCCTATAAGTGATTTCTTCAAGGGTTTACCCGAAGCCTCCTTTTCTTCTTAAAATATTTTTTATTTAAAAATTTATTTAATTTTATTATCATTGAACTATAAAATAAAGAAAAATAACTGTGGCATTAACTGTTTTAACTGAGTAAAACAAAGACATTATTGATCAATGTTTATTCTGATCCTGATATAGTCATTTTTATAATTTCTTTTTTGAGGCCATATTTAAAAGTAATAGTTTTTCCAGGATTTTTTAATGGCTGATTCATTATCACTCTATTGCCCGTGGGATAATGGAATCTGCTTTTCGTTATGTTCTTTTTTTTGTGTTTATTTTGGACAAGCTTAGTCAATTTCTACTTTTCTGTTATGCTATATTTTTTCGGACTACTACCGCTTGATATCTAATTTAATCTCTAATTTTTTAACTCAAACTTCTGTCAGTGCATTCTGATGCAAGAAGGAAGAACCCAAAGCTGTGACATAAGTCACGCAGGGAGCCATATGGTTATACTTTGAGCCAGTTCCCAGAGCTGAGTTATCGCATCCCTGGTCGCACTTCCGCACCTGCTTTTGGCCTGGAACAGGTGGTGCAAGTGGTGAGGGAGGAAGTGTGGCTGGGAACAAAGGCTGTGCACTGGCCAGCGGTAAATCTGTTTCACTCACCTAAATTGCAGCTGCAACAAAGCACCGATGTCCTCCTGCCCCATCCGCTCAGAGTTGCAAGCCATCACAATGGCAATGTGGATGTGGTGGTCAGGATGGGTGTCCTTGCTGAAATTTAATTGTTGCATTTGGTCAGGGACATGGAGAAGTGCGTGAGTTGATGGCCAGACACCTGCTTAGCTGGCACTTCATTTATCCTGTGCAATATCCCATTGCTTTTCCTCGGCGCTTCGGGTCCTGGGCTTCTGGCTCAATCAACTGGCAATTTTTTGTGCACTCTGCTGATGCTGATGCTGCTGAAGGGCTGGGGATTTTCGGGCGAAATGAAAATGCCAAGAATATATCCCCTCGTTAAATATTACACATCAGTAGCAGCAGCAGTAGCATCACAAGCAAAAGCAGAAGCAGTTTCAGCTTCAGTTTCCTGTAGAAAATGGGCAAAAAAAAGTAGGAGACCGAGCAGCTTTCGGAGCTATGAAAACAACGCGAATCGTTTTTATTAAAAATTTCATTTTCATTTGCAAAAGCGAAAATGTGGCAAATATGAAATATGAGCAATAAATGGGCGAACGTCCATCAAAGTCCTTGAGCCCGATCCACTCACTTCATCCAACGACCACCATCCGCCATCCTCTATATATTTGCCGATTTCCCCGAGTGCGACTGGACAGCACTTGCAATAATGCTCTTTTCGCCGCCGGCGAGAAATAAAATACAAAAATAAGCGAGCCAAATATTAAAAAACAAAAATATCCGAAAGAAAATGAAGACAAATAAGCGGCCGAGTTCGAGGAATTAAAATTACACAGAACAGTCGATGGGGAAAAGTATGCGAAAGTCAAGGCAAACGGAACAGAACGGAACCAAACAAACTAAAGAAAATATAGAGCTCGGAAAATTATTTTGGCCAGCAGGAAGTGCCCCTGGATTGTATTGGAGTCCACGGGCCATAAGGATTCGCACGAAATTAAATGGAAAAAATTCGAAATGGAAACACGGATCCACAGAGCCAAAAAGGAAAGGTCACTTTGCACTGCAAAAGGATATACGAATTTATTATTATATAAAAAATAATTAATGTGATTTAAATTAAAAAAATTACATAATCTTAAATAACTACCTTGATAAAAACATATTTTTCATTTTAATTTCATCAATTTTTGTTATCCTTTTCCTAAAGAGCAGCTCGCCTTCAAAAATGTCTGACAGCCAAGCAAAATGGCAGAAAATTTTTTGATTAATTTAGAGCCGCGGGCAAGGCTCAATTTCCGCTGCTACCCCAATAACACACACACACTCACCACCCTACCAGCACACACTCTGGCACACCCACACCAGCGTGAAAAAAGTGGCGGATGAAACTCGAGTGAGCTCGAAGCGGCAAGGACCGCATTCTGAGCGCAATTAGCCTCACAATGGCCAGCGCGTCGAGTGACTGACTGACTGACTGACTCTTTGGCAGCCTGGTTAACTGGCTGGCGGGACGTCGCCAACAGGTAGCAGCTGCATCAGCCCCTGCACCCGGAACCCAAACCCAAAACCCACAGCACATACTCGGGCAGCACTTAAAATTTAAAGCGTTTCGAGTGTAATTGCGCGGTTGCCGTTAACGAGCCGCTTGTTAAAGTCCAGCGATGCCAAAAAAAGAGGCAAGAAAACCCCATGAGAAGGTAAAAAAAATTGGATGGATACTACATGGAATTCGGGAATACTCTTGGAAGAAAAAAAAAAGGAATTCTTAGACAAATTAAGTCGGTAGGAGCTACTTTTTATTTAATTTTCAGGTGTGGCCAAGGAGAGTCTGCAGGTTATTATGACAAAGAATTTAGGGGATAACCAGAAATTTGGCGTATCCTTCCACAGTAAGTAGAAAGTATTATATATATAATTAAAATCTTTTAATGAGAAATTCTAGACTGACAACATTTCTGAAACTGAAAAACAAAAACTCCATATGACCTATAAAAATATTTTTTTTATGAATTTGATCTTCAGATTAACAAAAAAGTTTAGTTTTTAAAGTTAGTCCTGAAAGGGTATGAGGCGGTCTGGAAATTGCTGAGCCAAGCCAAAGCCTCCAAGCAGAAGGCGGATCCGTAAAATTTTAAACGCACTGATGAAGATGAAGCTAAAAAAATCGGATTGGAGCCGCAGTTGCGGAAGCTGTTGCTGCCCCGCTGCGATGAAAGCTGTGGCACAAAAACGCATCAAACAAGAACCTGCATCAGCATCAGCATCAGCAGCCACATTCAGGTTCGACAACAGAATCCTCTGAAGCTTGCCAGTGACCAAGGCATTATTCGAGGCTCGACCTGCAAGTCCTGCCGGCTGCCTGGGCATTAATTAACATTTCAATGGGCCACCGAGGTGGAAGAATAATTTCATTGCATTTAACTCAACGACCTTAAAGGGTTCTGGGAAATGGCTGTGGCAGTGGCAGTTGCACTTTTTTTTTGTTTACGTCAGGGAGATCTCGAGGGGCAGGACGAGGCAGGGAGAGTGTGCAATTTCGACGAAATTAAAGCAGGAAGCCGGCATAAAAAAATCTGCATCTCGCGTTTACCGTGAGCGCAAACCGCAGAATGTGTTGCCGTGTGTCTGGTCGGAGTTTGGCAGGCGTAGGAGACAACATCTGGGCAAATTATTCGCAAATTGGAGCGGCTAATTGACACCTGGCCACAGTGCCGGGGCCGGAGACGAAAGCAATTGGGCTCGAAGCCATCGGTCAGTCAGCAAAATGGCCGCAGGACCGCACCCTAAACAAACAGAAGGGGGAGCCGCAGACATCCCAGAGATACAAAGACAGCAAGGGCAAGGGTTTCGTTAGGGATACAAAAAAAAAATGTGTAAAAAAATATGTACAATGTGCAACTGGCTCAAAGGGTGCAAATGGAAAATAAACACGGATTATACTGAATCAACAAGGACTAAGGGCCGGCTTAAGTTCTGGGCCACGGCTTCGATCTGCCTTTTTTTGTTTTTTGCGTGGAGCTCTCTTTTTTTTCAGACCAAACTGATTGATAGCCTTATTGATAGATGGTCCAAGGGAAGTCATTTTATAGCCGGCCATTTCGACGGAGCGTAATTAATATTTACCTCGCTGAGCGAGGTAGCGATTGTTCTCCAAGGGCTTTTCTTTCCACTTAGCCGAGCGGCTTTCTTTTCTTTCTTCAACTTACAAATTACGCACTAATTAAGCAGCTTTTGCCCGTTGCCATTTTTCAAAGTCATCCGCGCACTTTGCCGGACTTGGGTCACTCATTCAGTGTCCCGGAATCGGTCCCGAGTCCGTCGCTCACCTTCCCAGTGGCAGCGCATTAAGCGGCAAAAGTTAATGTGCATAATTAATTCGCTTTTGCACTTTGCCGACTCCTCATTTTGTTAGCGGTTGCCTTTGTTTGTTTCCCCCACTTTTGCATATAAATCAAGCCGAACCGTCAACTGCCACTCGACAGTACTCAAGGTCACGCCCATCTATCCAAAAACCCACCCACCCAAGAAAACAGAAACAACCAGAAGAGGAACCAAAAATATTCATCATACGACCTGTGTAATGTTTTTTAATTGCCTGCCAAAGGAAATTGTATTTTTCTGTTGCTGTCCTCGCACCTTACACAGGGGAAAAGGATAGTCTTCGAGGAGTTTGAGTTTCAAATTCAATTGGCCTAGCATCAGGCACAATAAACAACTTAATTTGCAATATTTACTGCCAGATAATTGAATTGTTTTTGGCAAAGATGCCAAAATGGGAGCTACATTGCACTGAAAAAATTATAGATTTTTATAGACATTCATACTTAACTATGCATGAATAAAATGTTTAAGAACTTGCAGGTATCTGTCATTTTGTATAAATATATCATATCATATCAAATAATACAACAAACTCCCCCTTACTTCTCGCAGTGTATGGATGTTGATCTGCCAAGTATTAGGGGGACTTCTTCTGTTTGTCTAGAGGGGGCTTTCAGCGGGTATCGTGGGCTCACATGCGCGACAGAACTCGTCTAACATGCAAATGCCAAATTCAATAAGCCCGATGGCAGACAACAAATAGACCAAATTATTACATAAACGCACGCACAAATACACGTAGAAAGGGAGTGGGGTCGGTTAAGCAGTATGGCCCCCATTGAGCCGCAACCGCTGAGCTACTTAGCCGGAGCCGAAAAAAAGTAGAAAAAATGGCCCTGCCAAGGAGAAAACAAGATCCTTTCGACCGAAATTGAACGACAAAAATGCGTGCAATTGGCAGCCGTATTGCGCAACCACCCAGTCACACACTCACACCCAACCATCCCACCACTCACCCACTGAGTGGAATATACTTCCACTTATTTTGGCCATAAGTCGCCGGGTCGTATGCGTGATATGAGTGTAAGTTAAACAGAATTCCGGTCCCCCTGAAAAAAAAAATGGGAGAACCGTATTCCCTCTTAAACTGCAGGGCCCTTGGGAATCCCCGACTCGTTTCTTGGCCAACAAAAATTCATTTTGGCCTCAACATGCATATGCCAAGCCACTTGGCCAAGTTAAATTTCTGCATTTCAAACATGAATATTCCACAACTTCACTTTGTTTTATTTTCCAGATTGCTTTTGTTTTTGTTTGCCGTTTTTTAGCTCGGGCCAGGGGCTGTGCCTCGTCCCGGGCTATTAATAAATTTTTCATCTGGGAATTAACATTTACAGTTAGCTGACCGAACAACTTGGCCAAACAAACTTCAATTGCGTCGCATTTGTCAAATGGCGAGGCGGAGACCCTCGGATGTCGTCGGACGTTTAAGCGCCGCCTGGGGAATTGGATATTTGGGAATTGGAAATGGGCCGTCCCTCCATCCCAATTCGCCTCTGTTATTGTTTTTGTTTATATTTTTATGCCTCTTATTTTTTTCTGGTTGCAGATAACTTGCAGATAAGTTTTGAGACTTTTTGACTCTCAAACTAAGTGATTTGTTTCATGAAGAATGAGGTGATAAATCGAAACGTACATATGGTTTATACTTACATATATGTAAATCTAAAGAGAATTTAATATATAACGTAATCTAAGAGAACAATGTACCTATAGACATTTAATGAACTAAACCATATACGATTAAAATTTTATATCAGAAATAATATACAAAATTATTTTAGGGTTTCTGCGAATAATTTTAAAATCGATTTTTGTGGAAGACTTTCTTTTTGGTACTGTGGTATATGTATATATGAAATATATATTTAAGAAAAGCCTATCCTATTAAATTCATCCTGAATTTAAGGCCAATTTTTACCAAATATATAGAGTTGTTAGGTAAGAGTTATAGATAAAGTTTTCTAATTAAACGACATAAAGGCAACATTATATTATTATTATTATTAACCATATTAAAATGGTTTCGTCAAATGCAATTCTTAAAATTACAATAAGTAACATTTAATATAAACTATAGCTTCATTATTTAATGCAATTTAGAATGAAAAATGAAAAGCTAAATAAAAACTTTAATTTGTATTTCTGGGTCACTTGTTTTTTAGCTACATTTTTGCATATTTAAAATTAAAGTAGCCAAATGAAGAGTTTTAAAACTTTAAGTTGCATGCCAGTTTCGGTGGCAGCTCATAAATAATTCAAATAATTTACACACTTACTGCGAGCGCAGCGTGCGTGTGTGTTTGTGTTTTGTTTTCCGCCTGTGTGTGTGTGCAGGGGAGGTGGGTGCGTGTGTGTTTGTGTGGGGGTGAGCCGCATTATGTGGTTCATTGGTTTGGGCCAAAAAGTGCAGAAACTGCAAGCTGTAAGCAGCGCCAGAGCAATCAACTGCGTACGAGGGACTGCTGCTGCTGCTGCTGCTTCTGCTGCAGTTAACTAAACTGAACTCAACTAAACTTTTCACTGCTCTCACACACATGCAACAACCACACCAACACAAACAGCCATACAGGACTCTTGGTGGTTACTGCGGTTTGCATTTTCATATCGTTCCCTCTAATATTTCACAACAAAATTTCTGTTGTTGCTGCTGTTGCTGCTGTGGCACATAAAAAGGCGAAGCTGCTGCATTTTATGTTGTCACGTTGGCTTCAAGTGCCCCAAAGGGGAGAGCTCTTTCACACACACATGCACACACACCCACTCCCCAATATCAGCACCCCAGTGCAGCACATACAAGTTTATGGATTAAGTAAACACAAAGAGCGCAAATGAACTTTCCTGACTCGGGCTCGGGCACAAAATGTTTCAGTTTTAATTTTTGATTTCACTCGAAAGTCAATAAAGAAACTTGCATGCGCATTAGGGTGGCAATTCCGGATTATATTTCTATAAATTTTTTCCGGTCAACAACTGCCTTTTTAATTTCATTCATATTTCATGCTGACAAACGTGGCTTAAACTCCAAGCTAGAGGGAAAAATAATTTGGAAATAAATTGCGGTAGCTAGTCCACCTCAATGGCCCAGAAAGCTACAGCTATGGGATTTCCTGGATCACTTCATATATATTACGAACTGGCGATAACGAATTTCTCAATAAACTGGCAGTTCCAGCTCGCCTTGAGCCTCCTCCGGCAGTCCGTCGGAGGCGTTCAAACAAAATGGATGGAGCTTATTTGAAGTTCATGATGTGCCAGTGCCTCCTGAATCGAGCGGACTGGGGCCTGGCCATCGGATGCACCAACTGTGTCCTGTCGTTCTGCCTGTTCCATTTCTGGCTGGTGGAGCTGGTCAAGTCGATGGAGAGTACGCTCGAATGGCATTCAACTAATTCCGGAATGATTTTAAACACATTTCTGTAGATTACGCTGTGAAGTGGGTGGTCCTCTACGGCTGCAATGTCATGTTCAACGTAATAACCATGATGCGGATTGTGAAGAGGGAGAGCATCTCGGTCTTCTATTGGTTTTGTGGCACAGTGGCTGTTTTGATTTTCCGGATTCATTACTTGTACGTGGATGAAGACGATTTTTGGCTGGCCAAGAGGGATATGTACAAAGTCTGCAATATTGTGACGGACGGTGAGTGGAGTAACTTACTTGCAAAGGCATTCGTTTTCTAATCAAAGTCTAGTGTACATTTTTGTGTCCCTCTTGGTGATGATTTATGTGATGTGGGGCCTGCACTTGGAGCCAGACAGACTGTATCCCAAAGAAGAAATGGTCAATAATTGTAAACACGATCCGAAAGAGGGTCAAGAGGATAATGAGATGGAAAAGGAGGAACAGCAGCAGGATATCGATATGGAAATGGATGAACTTAATGAGAAGGCCAACCAGAAATTGGCAAGTATAGTGGAGCTGGAGGAGTCATTCCAAGATCGACAAAGTATAGCTCCCACAGCTCCAGAGGACTATGGTTTCGAGGAAGTTTGTGAGCCGAGCGCTCCCCCGGAAAGCAACTTCTCCCTCGAGATCGACTTTAATGATCAAATAATGGACGATTCCTGGCCAGAATAGATAGCTGTGAAGTTTAGTTTGTAAGCAGATTCCACTTGGCTGGCAACATAAACAATCTAAATGAAAGTAAATAACATTTTCACTTGACCCCCACAAGTCTGGCCGCAACTTTTTGGTAACAAAACCCCGAAACAGAGAAACAACAAACAAACAAATGGAGGAAAAACTTGACTTGACTTTGATATGGACATGGGCATGGGATAAGGGGTACAGTATGGAGTAAGGGAGATTAAAGGGGGTAGGTTTTGTTGGAAAAGGGATTACGATCAAAGCGTTCGATTGAGTGTGTCAATAAATTCCTGCCAGTCGACCGAGTGTAGAACATTTGTCCGGCATCGGCGATAAATAGTTGCCACACGCTCTTGCTCACGAAATGGCCAAAAGCTACAAAGAGTAAGAGAAAGGGGGAGAGATCCCTTTTGGCCGGAAAGTTTCGTGTGAATTTAGTGCGGCTCATTAAGCCGGCCAGTGTCAGTCATGTGTGCGAGTGTCCTGGCTACTGTCCTCGCTGTCTGCTCCAATGGCTTTTTGTTCAAACTTCATTAAGTTGGAAGTGATGAAGATTAGGCGACATTGGGGGGTTGGGCTCGGGGGGAGCGGAAATTGACAATGGGCCAACCATTGTCATTCGCACTGTCATTGCAGTATAATAATGGTCTGCCAGACATTTGTCAACTGGATGCTTTTTCCTCTTCAACCGGCAAGCGGCAACTGGCTGCTGGCAACTAGAGCCTGGCAGCTACTAGGCTTTAAATGGGTGCGCTCATTAAGAAAATTAATGTTTGGGATTCATTAAAAGTGTCAAAGTGCGCACATTAAAAATATATAAAACGGCGAAAGGCAGCAGGCTGTTAGCTCTTGGCTGGTGGCTGCTGGCTGCTGGCTTCTAGCTGGGGAATAATGTTAGCCTGGTAACGAAGCCAACGTCTTGGTCCTTGCCAATTTTATTAACAAACAAAACATTAAAGGCGCATAAAATGTTGACACAGCAGAGGGCGTGGCTACGCGGCTTTGTTCTTGGCTGCTCATAAAAGTGTCTCATATTGACGGCTCAGGAACTGCCACAAAATCCAGACATCACACACACATGAGCCCTCGAAGACATACATATATATTGTTTATCTTGTCGGGGCATCTCATAAAACTAAACCGCAATTCATCAGTAAATTCCTTTCTGCTCTTTTCTCCTCATTTTTTACGTCTCTGCTCTATCCCCCACGTCTCTGCGCCGCAGAATATGCTACAATTTTATGCGCTCATAAAATGCGTAAAAATTGTTTTTATTATAATTATTATGTTATGCATGGTGACATGGAAAGTTTATTGCCCCGGCCCATAAAACTCGACTTCAAAACCGACCTCAACCTACTATAATATATATGAGGTGGCGATGGCTTCGAACTTTAGCTTCCACTTCGACTACTATTTGGTTTCCCCTCGAAAAGCACGCTTATCTCCGTGCCATTTATAATGGCAAATTATTTGAGATTTTCGCTTAACTTTTAGCCATTTGTAGCCATTTGAAACAATGACACACGCATCGAGCCAAGTCAACAACCTTCCGGGCTTCAGCTGCAGAGTGTCCTTGCATTATCCTGCCACAGATGCACAGAGAAAATATATATAATCTTTAAAATAATACAAATAATACAAATATAGTTTCTATTAAATTTTAGACTCTAACATGGCTTCAAGTCTGTGACTCACATTTTTCTCTCAGTGTGCTGATTCAGCTTCGTGGGGCATGCTGCATGTCACGCACTGGAAACTGCTCAACGCTCCCCAACGGAAGAGGGGACACACTCTAAGGTCCTTTTACGTGATGGCAGCTGCCAAGGACATCGCAGCATTTTCAGTTAAAGTTTCTGGCTCATTAGTATGATGCTTAAAAATGTTAAATGTGAGCAACTAGAGGGTCTGGTGAGCGCACAAAGATAGCTCCTTAAGCGCACATTAAGATAGTTTTTATTTAGAGATACTGCTTTGTTGCACCCTATGCTTTGGTGCGGTTTCAACGATCGAAGCGAAGGGAATGTTTCAATTACAGCCCACACGTCGTATGCGCAATGCTGACCGAGAAATTGCCGAGCAATTGCAACAATCAATGTTTTATTGTCGGTTGGATGGCTGGGAAACCACAAGTTAAAAGACAATCGATGGGGAAAACCAGTCAGTACCAGCGGCGACGAGGAACAGCCGAGCAGGCAAATAAATGAAGGCCGTAATTATTGTTGAGGCCAATGCTGGAACTCCGGAACGGGGCCAAAATGTCACGTACTGGCAATAAACCGCTGCTAATTTACGATGTCCCGGACTGGCCAGGGTCCGTGTCTCGGTCTTAGGTCCTGGTCTTAGTAGTAGTCCAGCTCCTGGTCCTGGTCCTCGGCGCTTGGTCCTTGGTCCTTGCCAACTTCTGATCCAGTAACAAAAGACGGCGGAAGTCAAAAGGCAAACGCCTAAGCAGTTTGACCAACTCGAAAAGTTGTTAGCCGGAATACTTCGCATTACGGCCGTTGCATAGAAATGGCCATCAAATTGACGACCAGTGGCAGTGGCGGGCAGTGACGGGATCTATCGAAAATGCCAATGGCCAAAGGACCGAGGCCTAATGCGCATTAGCCGAGTGTCCTGGTGGGACGTGCATTAGATATATTAAACCTGTTCCGGGTCCCGACTCTCGAATGCTGCATTGTCCCGCTGTTTGCATCCATTAGCCGCGGAAAGCCACTGGGCCAGAACAAAATATTTCCTAAATTCCACCCAAAAAAAACCCCGTCTAAAGCAAACAATTGGGCTGAAAACTCAACAGGCAGGCCGAAGAGAGTGCCGTTCGAAAATCAAAATCTTTGTAGATTCGAGTTCGAAAAGGGGCTCTCTTAAATTGGCGCCGCTTGGAGACTTGCCACACGGAGACCGTATAAGAGAGCGGCGGGAGGGCGCCTGCGTCGCTTTGGGGCAAGTCTACAAGAAATCAGCTGGTGGCTCGGCGAGTCCACCTACTTGAAACGGCCACATTGAAGCAGTTTGTCAATAGTTACGCTCAAGACGCGACGCGTCTGCCGACCGATTAAAGCCAAATAATTGAGATATTTAAACTCGAGCCAAAGACTGACAGCCGCCGCAGAATCAAGTCGAAACGCCGAACATTTAAGTGCATCAGCGGGCAAACTTCCTTTTTTTGGCCTGAATAATTAAATAATTACCTGAAAAAAAGTGTCAGGATCCCGCATAATTAGAAGGAAAACAGGACAAAAACGAGAGGCTGGAAACAAAATCAAAAAAAGATAAACACAAATCACCCATCGACATCCACACACACACACGCTGCCAAACAAACCAAAGGGGGGAGGCTGTCTGTGAACGCGCGACTGTGTACGGTGTGTGTGTGTGTGTGTGTGTGTGAGAGAGGTCCTGAGAAACATCATAATCACCGTAATCATCAGCAGGAGCAGCGTCCGTAGCCGTTGTCACAGCGCGGCATAAATATTTATGTTGACGAATTTACCTGCGGCAGAGCGGCGCTAATGAAGCGAGAAAAATGAAAATGAAAGGACATAATTATGCTTATGTGTGAGTATAATGAATACGAATTTCATTTCCCAAGGTCAGGCAGTTTTCAAGCACTTCCCTCACCACCTCACCGGCAGCTGCACTTTTTTCAGGCTCGTTTTTTGTTCCGTTTGTTCTGTTTGTTGCATGCAACCCGCCAGAGAAATGCTTATTTTATGTATTTTTTATGCTTCCAAAGGGCAGCTAATACACTGTTGAAAGTTTAAGACTAAAATAATTATTATTTAACTGGGATGTATATAGGCATTATTAAGAAAGGTATAATATGGTTTATAAAATAATTAATCATAGTGAAAAATTATTAGGAAATATTAAATTTCTTATCTTTTCTTAACCATTTCTTGTAGTGTAGAGTTCTAGTGCCACTGCCCTTCAAAAGCAATTAACTTTCATTTAAATATCAATTATTATAAATATTGATTCATAATGATTACTTTAATAATTAATACCTTTTTTTTACACATTTTTTATGCACAACTCTCATTATTTTTCTCAATGTGTAGCATGCTTTTGTTGCTGACCAGGATGCCTTGCGGCATCGAGTTGTTTGGCTGCCATTGTGCACTCAACTAATGGAAAATTGCATTGCGACTGCCAGCAATCGGTCCGAGACTTGGAGCAAGTTTTATTGGCTCGCCATGTGGCTGGCAACTTGATTAGTTCGATAGCTGGCAGCCCAGGGTCCAGGGTCCGTTGGGAGTCCGTTGTGGCAAGTGCCATGGGGCGAGGGATGGGCGATGGCGCAACCTGTGCGAGTCGTGGCAATTAGGCGACTGCATTAGTGAAAAGTTTCAACGAGCTTCGACCTGAGTGCAAATTGCTGTCGTTCAATTATCTTCATAAACTGGCCCAAAACAAAAAAAGACGTTAACCCAGTTATAACTCCCTTTGTCCGTACTACTATTCCGTATTTTATATTCTTGCCCGGCTAATTGGGATATTGTAGCACTGCACTGGCCAGACTAAATGGAATTAGAAAATGGGACTCTGAATCAAAACGAAAGGGCTGCTAAAAGATTACGCTGACACAGCACCAGCACCAGCACCAGCCCCAGCACCAGCAGCAACAGAAACAGCAACAAAGAAAGCAATGCCAACAGCAGACATTCAACAGAACTTTTTGTATATTTATTAGAGTATGAATTATAATTCCAGCAATTGTATGGGTGTGTGTGGCGAGCTGGGAAAGAGTTAAGCCTTCGGGGCAGATTCTGATTCAGATTCACGAAAGCAGTGGCCAGGGGATGGGCGGTTCAGGAGCAACCGCAGACCAGCGCGATTTTCCTTCTTTCTGCCACTTTTTTTTTTCGACTATCCCCTAAGGCGAATTTTGTTGCAAACGTTAGCACATTTTTTTTTGCACTCCACCCACTGCGTGTGGCGTGTGTAATTCATGTACACGGCCTTGGCATATAACGCAAAAAATATATGCATGCATGTGCCACAAACGAAGGCAACAACTCGCTTTTCATAATTAAAAAGCTGCGAGACGCTGGGCCATGTAGCGACCTTAAGATACCCAGTTGTATTCTCAAGAAGAGTGCGATTATTCGCACAAAACGATTGATTTTCAAAAGGTTCGTTGATCTTGCTGGCACTCGGTGCTGAAATATTCAAGAGTTGCACAAGGCCATAAGGACACGGGAAATGTGGTGAGGCAGCATCCTTGAACTCCAACGACTTGAAACATTTTTAGTGCCTTTATTAATAGCAGCTTCCACAGGGACGGATGACGATTACCTTGACTATGAAAATATTTCTCACACATGAGCTGCTTGGCTTTGGTTCTAGCCACTCCTGCCTTCCATTTCCGGCGCCACTCATTAGCATTTCAGGCAAAAGCCGAATCCAAAAGCAACGACGAAAGACGATTAAGCGAGGGCAGCCACAGGACTTCCTGCCGGGCTGCCGCTGACGTGGAGCGCTGGGAGCTGCACGCTTCCGGCACGATGCATTTCATGTGGCAGCCTTCGCGATGCCTCAGACTGGTTAACTGCCTGCACCTGGGGACACCTTGGCAAACACACATTGACAAAGGTCAGGCAGTGTGTCGGGCGCACAAAGGCCAAGTGGCAATACCACTCGCCCGGCGACACCCAGTCACCCCACCTGGCAACCTGGCACCCCAGCACCCTGCCACTTTGCCACTCACACCGCCCTTTGTGAGTGAATTAAGCGAGAATGCAAATGTTCCAGCTTTTCGCTGCTTTATTGTTTCTGCCACTACATTTTCAACCGAAAAAGGGCGGAGATCTCAGATCCGATCGAAATTCCTTCGGCGCCTCGTAAGGAAGTCGGCGCGAGTCCTGGCGATAGGAGGCGGTCCTTTCATACAGTTGAGAGTTTCCAGGATGCGCCAGCAGCAGCATCAGTAGCGAGGACAGCAAAAGCACGAGATGCATCTGAAAGCCAAGTGTTGGCAGCCACATTTCGAATGAAACTGAGCAAACTTAGAAAACTGAGCTTATATAGTAAATAGACGATTTAAACTGGAAATGAATATGCAAACAAAGTCTACACAGAGAAAAGTATTCAGTACTTAGAGTACTAATTCATAAATTTATATGAAGAGACTATATGATTACTATAGAAACTACTGCAGTAGTATACAATAGTTCTTAGAATATGCTAATGTAGTGCCTTGTAATAGTTTGAATATATGTATATTATTATTATATATTATTAAGAATTTTTAATAATTTTTAGCCGGAAATCGTAAATTCTAATTTCCATTTAAAAATGAATATAATTTTTTTACTGTTTGGGGACTTTCCCATCCGAAAGTCAGATAAGGAACTGGAGGTCACTGGGGAGGTGAGACCCACAGTGGGCTGGGGGCTCGTAAAAAACTTGTGGAAGAGTTCGCTCGATTGAAATGATTAATTAATTGGGAGATTCGAGGTAAACGGAGCCAGAGCCAGACGAGATGACCATCATTTATCACTATGTGAACTTAATTTGAAGCACTTCAGCTTCACTGGAGGGGAATAAAAAGGGAAATTGTGTTATTTTGGGGCGCAACATTATGATATTCGCCTAAACGGAGCAAGGATTTTATTTCTTGTTTGTTTCATGGCATCTACTATACGGTTTTTTCTACAGATTTTGTGTTTTTTGCTTTTCTAAATTTGCCTCTATGTACTCTGTGTGCTGTATATGTGTTTTGCCATTCATCTCTGACTCCCCATTGACTCTCGAACCGCCCTGTATTTTGCAGTTTACGTGTTAAGTGCTTGGCAAGCACGATTAAGGCGCTTTATCACCCGCAACAACGGCAGCAACACGAACGGCAGGCACGCCAGCAACAGCAACACCAGAAACGGCAGCAACGACAACAGCAACAGCTGCGACAGCAACACCAGCAACACAAGCAGCAGCAGCAGCAACACCAAATGCTTTAGACTAACACACACACTCTGACACGCCCCAAAAAAACGGAAAAGCATTTATACACACAAAACCATACACACAGACATATACACGAGACATGCTTAAAGCAGCAGCAACATTGTCCACCATGGCTGAGGGAAATGTGAATGTGAATCTGGATGTGGATGTGGATATGGATGTCGACGTCCCAGCGAGCATTTTGGAAATAGAACTGCCAGCCATTTTGCTCAACGACAGCCTCTTCATCGAGCTGAATGGCAATCTCACCCAGCTGGAGGACACCATCGGCACCAATCTCAGCCAAATCATCTGGAATCGCAGCAGCAGCAACAGCAACATAAACACCAATAGCAGCATTCTCGATTTGGAAGCCGAGCAGCGGGCGGCCATGGAGTTCTGGCTGCTGGTCAAGATGATCGTCATGGCCGTCGTTCTGGGCCTCATGATACTCGTCACCATCATAGGCAAGTACTTAATCAAAATCAAATCCAAATTTAAATTACACCACTCCACCCAAAAATAATAATAAAAAAAATGGGCGGAGGAAGTGCCAGCGGGTAGGAGCTGGGAACTGGGTACTGGGATAGGCATTAAATTATTCTCAAATTTATGCCGTCGGGATGTATAACCGGGACTGAGGTCCCGGGACTGGGGATGTGGAAAAAGTTTCCATATCGCCGCCAAACTGAACTGTAAATGAAGTGAAATTTATGATGCAGAAGATTTTTATTGCGCCCTCTTGGAAGATTTTATTGATTTTTGGGCTTACGAAGATGATTTGCTACCGCCGGCTCTAAGCGCTAAAAATGGAAAATTAGAAGTGCGAACTGGGTGGAGGGGTGTAGGAGTGGCGCTTTGGGTGTCTGCTCCTTAGGGGTGGCTGATTGTTTTGCTTGGCTGGGTGATGTACGAGGAGTCCTTTGAGCTTAAACGCCGCAAACGCAAAAGGCGGCCAAGAGCAAGCAAAAGTTTCCAAAAATGTTTGCCGCGGCACGTGAAAAGCTATTAAAACCGCGCCAAGGCGTCAAATGCAAATTACAATAAACACACTGCCAAACTCCCACATATCAGACACAATTTTTAGGCACCAATACACACAGAGAAATTTATGGCATAAAAAAATAAAAAAAATTAAGTCAAATAAGTAATGGCTTTCAGAAGTAAAACATACTAGTCGTATACGCAATATTTTGGTTTACCTGTTAGAAATAATTCAATATAATTAATGAATTTTGCTATTAAGTCTAATAAGATCCAAATAAAACATAAAATCTCTTAAGTAGAATATTTTTGGTGCACCCTCAGCCGGTGTATGGTACCACACGTCGTATGCGCAACATTTCGCCGGCAAAGACATATGCAAATGCACTTTCTGGCCCCGGCCGAGCGACGACAAAACGTTGTGACAACCCTGTCCTCGCTGTCTCGGCAGCCGCCACTGGGGTGGGAGAGGGGGAGGGGGTGTGTGGCAGGATGCTGGGATGGAGTGGAGGTGAGTCGAGGTGGCACTGCGGCAATTACAATTTGCCAAGTTGCATGCGCTTAATCAAAGCAAGCAACGACAATGATGATGGCTACGAGCTAGCTGCCAGCCAGTTCTCATTTGCATCCCACAGGGAGACAGGAAAGAAAGGAGAAAGCACCTTTGATGGTGTGTGAGTGGGTGAGTGTGTGCTTGTAGAAAGTGGAAAGTGAGAGGGGTGCTGGGTGACTGGGTGACTGGGCGACTGAAAGGTGTAACGTGTAACGAATACCCGGCTGGATGATATTTCCCCGATTTGACCCGCACGTTAACTGTTCCGGCTCTGGCTCGTCGGTGGCGTGGTGTTTGGGGTTTTGGCCAAAATAAAGGGGTGCCTTGTCAGGAATGAAAATTATTTAATTTAAGAAACGTGCGTACTAATAATGACGAGATAAGCTACCGGACGAGCTAGACTGTGAACTGTGACAAACTACCAACAAAGAACAGAAAAAAACAGGAAGACACAAATTTGCAAAGTTGGTCGGATCGCTCCTTGATGTAATAGGAGCTAGTGTCGCCCTCCCTACCGTGATCATGCTTCTCCTAAATACCGGTTTTCCCATGATCCCTTCTTCGGCAAGCGCTACTGAGGCGGGTTTACGAAATCAAAAAATTTTGTTTTTAAACAAACATTATAAAATTATTTATTACCGCTAAAATGGACTTGATATAGTATTGGAGGTTATAAATTTCATGTGCATAATTAAACTACAGATTAATAAAATAATAAAAATATTTAAATTAAAAGAAAGGAATTCGAAAAAATTATCTCAAAAAAAAAAATATATTAATCCTAGGGTTCAATTGCTAACCATGGTAAAGCGTGGTCGCTTAGCAAAAATTAATTAAGAGTAATAAAAAAAAAGGTTACTTCAATTTAATATGGCTCTCATTATCATTATTATCATTATCTGACACTTTTATAATTATAGATGAAAAATCTCACTCACTCTTTTTATTACGCCATCCACCGTCGAAAGCTTTCTAAGGCTGCTGCGCTGTGAATAAAAATGATCATCGCACACCAAAAATAATAATAATAATTCTAGAATTCGATCAGCACATAATATGGGTTTTTTTTTTTCCCCGAATTAGGGACTTTTGCCGTTTTTTCACTTTTTCCTTACTTTACCATAATTAAAATTAATCCCTAAATTTAAAATATTACTTTACTAGTTTACAATAACAAAATCACTTATCCTAAGCTCAACTCAGCTGTTCAACACCCTGATATTACTCTCTCACTCTCCGCTCTACCAAAGTTCAATGACCCCAGTGGACCATTGGGGAGCTATGCTCTATCCCTCACTCTCCACTGGGATGCACCGCGTGTTCTCGCCTTCTCGCTTTTTGGCGAAACCGCAACGGCTCCCTTGCACCTTCGTCTGTCTCCCTTACTCCTACATCTAGTCTCGGAGTGTCATATGAGACGATTGGAGCTTTTTCTTTAGTTTCTTTTTCGTTGCGTTTGGGGCTTTGACGAGCATAGGGAGAGGGGCTTTTTGGCAGCGGTTACTTTTTTTGAGCCTATTTAAAACTGCATGACTTAGGCACAATATTAATAATTAATAATAATTATGAATTCACAATATTAACTACTTAAACTACACTTAAGCACTACAAATCACGCCGAATTTAGGGTTTTTTTTTTTCCTCTTTTCCTTTCCCCTCGCGTAATCAGCGGAAGGTGTAAAAGTCGCCGACTGGGACGGTTCGCCAATTAGAAGATTTCGCGACGAGCCCCCGCACCAGGGACCACGATAATTCCGGAATCACGCCGACTCCGTGGGCTTGAGAACGCGAACTGCTCCAGTCCCGAAGCTTTGCTTCTTCGTCTAGGGTTCCTGACTTAGGGAGCGGTGTTCACTCCAACCTAAGCAAAGTACGCGGCGTTAAAACCTCCTCTCTTATAATAGCTAATTCCTCCCCCGCACGCTTACCTCTCGACTCTGCGCCAACCACAGAAATTATTATTGATTCGCACTAGTTTAATAGTTCACACTTTTCTTAGGCAAACGCTTTTAACTTTTCTTTACACAAATGCCTTTACACAAAGACCTTTTATTTCACTTTTCTTCTGGGGTTTTAAGCTACCTTTCTGGATGAGGTCCGGATGGGAAAAGAAAGGGCTTCCAGCCGCGAGCTACGAGGAACCCCGTGCCCGCTATTCGGAAGATTTTACCTAGTTTACCCGGTCCTAAATTTCTCCACCCATTTCTCTCGCTGGGGAGCAGCGCTGCCACTAAAAACCTGCCCGTTTCGCTAGAAAGTTTGACAATCAGTCGCTCCCAAACCTCCTAGGCAAAACTAGTTGCTACAAGCCTATTACAAAATCCCCCCCGACCAAAATCAGACTTGGGGTTGCATTTAAACTTCTCAACCCACAAGGCTGATCGCTTGTAGCTAAGCCTGACGAATATCTTTGCCATGGTACCGACCGACAAGCTTTCCATTCAAATCCTCTAGTTCGTAAATTGAGTCCCCTATTTTCCTTCTCACTCTAGCCTTTACAAATAAGGGAGCCAGCTTAGCATTGTAACCTGCTTGGAAACAGCTCTGTTTAAAATTCCTCCGATATACTTCCTGGCCAACCTTGTAAGATACTTCTCGCGCCCTAAGGTTGTAATGTCGTTCATTCCTCTCATGCTGTTTACCCAATGTTTCAGCTGCTTTCTTCCTGATTACTTCTAGAGAGTCCTCACGGCTAAAATTAGCTGCTTTGTCCTCTAGCATAGCCAACTTCCTCAATAAGGAGTATGTTGCCCCAGATGTAATCATCTGCTGTCCAAAAACCATATAGTAAGGTGTGGATCCCAGACCGGAATGAGTTGCAGACCTCAGCGCACAGCTGATTTTACTAAGATTTTCATCCCAGTCCTTTTGGTCGCTACGAATATAAGCACGAATGCCAGCAATCACAGAGCGATTTACCCGCTCCGAAGCATTAGCCTGAGGAGCGTGCACCGCAGTTAAAGTGTGCGTGATACGATGACTCCTAAGCATACCTTGAAATTTCTCGGATCTAAACTGCGACCCATTATCGGAAACAATGCTCTCAGGAAAACCAAAGGTGTGAAAAAGATCCTCTTCTAAATACTTTAGTACAACCTCCGCTGTAAGTTTCTTCACGGCTCTAAGAAAAACGAATTTGGAATAATGGTCAAGCACAATAAAAATGCCTATATTCCCACTACGAGACCTAGGATAAGGGCCTAAAAAATCAATGTAGAGACGCTGGAAAAACCTCTGCGACTCGACTGCCTTTCCCATCGGTGGCCTCAACGCCCTATTCGGTGCTTTAGTCATCCTACAACTTTCACAGGCTGCAATGTAGTCCTTCACGTCATTCACCATTCCTGGCCAGAAATAATATCGTCGAATTCTCTCCAACGTTTTATGAACACCCCCGTGAGACGCTAATGGATCGTCATGCGATTTCTTTAGCACCTCCTGAATCATAGACTTCGGTATCCACAATTTCCACGCATACGCATCATTGAGCAGTTCGCCTTTCGAATGTTCGGTGCGTCGATATACCAAGGCATCCACGATTCTCAGATCCGGAAAGTTATCCAAATTACTTTTAATTCCCTCCATTAACTGTATATACTCAGCGGACTTAAAATGTTCTGAGTCGATATCCACCAGCAACCCGTTCTTAAAATCTATTGCCGCTATCTGTTCATGCTCAACTCTAGACAAAGCATCAGGAACAACATTTAGCGTGCCCTTACGATGCTGGATTGCAAATCGAAACCCTTGTAACTTTAAAGCCCACCGTGCCAATCTAGTATTTAGATCATTCTGCGACATCAGCCACTTCAAGGACGCGTGATCCGTGATGACGGTAAATTCAAGTCCTTCGACATAAGCTCGGAATTTTTTAATGCTTACTAAAGCCGCAAGGCACTCCTGTTCTGTAACTGTGTAATTCCTTTGCGCTTTATTCAATTTCTTAGATACAAAGGCTATAGGTAATTCGTCCCCACTAATAGACTTCTGCACTAGGACCCCTCCTACTCCAGTCTTACTAGCATCACAATGTATGAAAAAGGGTCTCTCAAAGTCTGGGGTCTGTAATACCGGCGCACTTCCTAACATAGCCTTCAACTTCTCAAATGCCTCTTTACCTTCTTGGGTCATCACAAATTTACGTTTGTTTTGTAAAAGATCGGTCAAAGGAGCCGATACTGACGCAAAATTGTTTATAAATTTCCTGTACCAACCGGCTAATCCCAAAAAGCTTCTTAACGCCTTGAGTGATGTTGGTAACGGAAAATTTGTAATGGCCGAGACTTTGTCAGGGTCCGTTCGAATACCACCCTCACCTATTATGTGGCCCAAATATTTTACGGTTCTCCTACAGAACTTGCTCTTCTCCACATTCAAGGTTAAGTTAGCTTCTCGGATCCGTTTCGCTACAGTCTCCAAAACTTCCAAATGCTTATCAAACGTATCGGAGATAACCAATAAATCGTCCAGGTATACAAAAACTTCGTTTCTGAGTGATGCCGGTATTACCTTGTCCATTAACCTCGTCATGGTTTGTGGAGCGTTGCAGAGGCCAAAAGGCATAACTTTATAATGATACAAAGGCCTCCCTGGTATAGTGAATGCAGTTTTCGCTTTCGATAGAGGATCCAAAGGGATTTGCCAAAACGCGTCTTTTAAGTCAAGGCTACTTATAAAATTTGCCCTAGGTAACCGGCTAAGTATGCCATCGATCTGAGGAAGCGGATATGCATCCTTTTCCGTCACTGCGTTAACCTTTCTGCTATCGAGACATACTCTTACTTTGCCTGGCTTTTGGACCAGTACTACTGGCGAAGACCACGGACTGTCGGACTCCTCAATAACCCCAAGTTTTAGCATCCTATCTACCTCGGCATATAGCAATTTTTCAATGGCCGGCGATACTGGGAAATGCCGTTGCTTAATGGGCTTCGCTGACCCCGTGTCTATTGCATGGCTTAAAACGGAGGTCCTACCCAGTCCCGATATCGCAAATGATGGAAAGCTTTTAATAACTTTTTCTAATTTAAGTTGCTGCCATCTTGATATCGAGTGCTGTTCCGCATCTCCTGAGATCTCGGAGATAGCTAGGGTTGGCGGCAACAGCTCATAAGCTGTCCAAAAATCTATTCCTAAATAAATATCTTGCCTTAGAGAGGGGATTATATGAAATTCTAATTCCCTTTTAATTCCTTTATATTCTATCTCTGTCTTAAATTTACCTATTATTTGTTGCTTGTTTCCATCGGCAGTACATGCACCAGCTAAAACCTTTTTAAAAGGCTTTCTACTGCATATATACTCCTCAGCCAGCTGCCCACCTATACAAGATATAGCAGCGCCTGTATCTAACAACCCTCTTCTTTTCTTTTCTAGTAAATTAACTTCTGCGTAAGGCCTATTGTCGCCATAATTTCTCCTAATGCTAGCGATTTCTTTTACTGTCTTCCAGTAATTCCTTTGTCGCTGACTGTTTCGCGAGACAGATCTGCCCTCGTTCTTCAGCATTGGCAGGTGTAATCTTCGGAACTTTTCCAGCTTAGTATGCCAGACTTGCAATCCCGCATCTCCGGAAGGGGAATTTTCTACCCTAAGCGCTCCACCCCCACTAACTACTGCTGGTCCTCCAAGCCTGTCTGTCGGTTGGGAACACTTGCTTTGGAACGCGGTGTTGCAGTGTTCCTGCGGGAGTTTTTTGTGCATCTTTCACAAGAGGGTTTATAAGCATTTGGAAGCCCACAACCATAACAAAAGATTTTCCTTTTTGAGGCGCAATCTTGGTATCTATGCCCTTCCTTTCTACAGTTCCAACAGACCAAAGCAAAGGCACTTATTTCTTCTTGAAGTTCTTCTTCCCCAAATTCTTCGGCATCGTCGGCTTCCACCTCCTCGCAAAGTTCACTGATCGGTTTTCTTAAGGGAAGTGGTTTTTGGTACCCGTGATGTTTGCGCATCTCTTCTATAAATAATTCCCTTTTTCTAACCGTATCCCTTAAATTCTCCATGGACTCGAAGCTTAAATTCAGAATCTCGTGCTGTATTTCTGGACGTAAATTTCGCCGTACTATTTCCACTAGTGTTTCTTCAGATATGGGCTGGCTAAGTCGGTCAGTAAGCTTTAAAATGGAATCATAAAAGCTTTCAAATGATTCCTTATCTCTCTGCTTTCTGTCCCTTATCATTTGACGGATATCTACATCTGTTCTTGAATCCCTGAATTGCTTCCTTAAGGCTGCACAAAGCTCTTGCCATCGCACCACTCCAACAGCCTTATGATGACGCCAAAAGAAATCTGAGGCCTTTCCTTCGAATAGCATGTTCGCATTTCCGCATAAGAGTGAGAAATTTCCCTCTAATGTCTGGTGTGTCAGAGCCTCGACTCTGTAGATAAAACTATCTACTCCTATAGTATCTGACGATCCCGAAAACCTTAATTTCCAGTTTGATAATATATGCCCCACTTTGTCGGGTCTCTGTGCTAAATCCGAGTTTAGGGATCTGGAGCTAGAGGGTCTCTGTGGAACTGTATACTGCTCTGTGGGTGGCATATTAATTCCCAAAACCTGCTCTAGGGAGGAATTCCTACTTGTATTAGGATTTACCGTGGCTCTTTGCTGGTCTATATTGCTCATTTGCGCTTCAACATTTGTCTGTATTAGGTTGGCCATCCTCTCAGTGAGCTGAGTTAGTAGCTCGTTTTGCATTGCCTTTACGGCTGCAGAAATTTCTGTTGTGATTTGACTCATTTCTTCTACTGGTGTATTACAGACTGTAATCTGATCCTGCCTAGACCGCTCCTGACTGGTAGAAGCTGTCAAGTCCAACTCGCTTCCACTACGCGAAATTGTTTCTAGCCTTGTACGCTGCCTAGTTTGAATTGCTGAAGTCGGAGGCTGTGAAATACGTTGATCGATACAAATTGACTCACAAATCGGACAAGTTCTTTTGACTGCTAAATGTGTCCTAAAGCACGCTTTATGAAATACATGCTGACACTTGGTTTTATAGCTATCAGCTGCCCTGATCTCAGAGTTACACAATTTACACTCAGAACTAGGAGGATGTCCCTCTTTTTGAGGCGATCGATCTAGACCCATTAATGTCTACGTTTACTTATTTTTAAATTCCAACTTCTACCAAAAATGAATAAGGTAATACTAAAAGGGTAAATAATAATATAAGATAAATAAATATAATAAATAATAATTAATTAAATAAATATATAAAATAATATGAGTTGAATATGATTAAAATTTTTGATACTTGTAATTTAAACGTAATTTTGATTTCCTTCAACCTACGCACTCTGAAACGCTGCCAGCTATCGACCGTCTTCACAAAAATGTAAATAAAATAAGAAAGTAGACTGAAAACAAACAATGATTTGTGGACATGAAAACATATGTGTAATATGACTCCTCATGTTCTCCATGCAAATCAATCGCTCGTTTATACCTAAAGAATTGGTTTTCAACAGAGCTTTTATCCGTGGTCACGAGCTCTACTTTGAAGTAAAGTCAACGTGCATTCCAAGCGTCTTATATAGCTCTTCAAGAATAACCAAAGATTAGTTATGAAAAGAGGAAAAGAAAAATAAACAAAGAAATGGGGAGCTATTACTGAGACTAAGTGGTCAGTAGCCAGCTGCTAGCAGCTTAGCAACTGAATCCCAATCCTATGTCTCAGTTAGCCCTCTACTTTTTTCTCCTCCAGTCGTCACTTTTGAACCCACATGTCACTGGACAGGATATCTGCCTTAGGCTGATCATCCTGTTTTCCAAATGACGATCCAGGAACCAAAAATGACAAAAGGACGTGCAAGAAACTAGATAGATGCCGCTAAGTAAGGTGATGTCTCCCCCACCTAACTTTTGACAACTGACCCAATTTAGTCGTTGAGGAGAAATTAAAGTTAGTTAAATTTTGATTATAGCAAGAAACAGTTACGGTCTAAATTTTAGTGAGTTTCCTAGACTTAATATTCTTTAAAACTTTTCCAAAAAAAAATCTAGCTTCACGATTGGGCGCCAAAATAATAATTATTCCTACATAATTATGATTCATTACTGTAACGTGTAACGAATACCCGGCTGGATGATATTTCCCCGATTTGACCCGCACGTTAACTGTTCCGGCTCTGGCTCGTCGGTGGCGTGGTGTTTGGGGTTTTGGCCAAAATAAAGGGGTGCCTTGTCAGGAATGAAAATTATTTAATTTAAGAAACGTGCGTACTAATAATGACGAGATAAGCTACCGGACGAGCTAGACTGTGAACTGTGACAAACTACCAACAAAGAACAGAAAAAAACAGGAAGACACAAATTTGCAAAGTTGGTCGGATCGCTCCTTGATGTAATAGGAGCTAGTGTCGCCCTCCCTACCGTGATCATGCTTCTCCTAAATACCGGTTTTCCCATGATCCCTTCTTCGGCAAGCGCTACTGAGGCGGGTTTACGAAATCAAAAAATTTTGTTTTTAAACAAACATTATAAAATTATTTATTACCGCTAAAATGGACTTGATATAGTATTGGAGGTTATAAATTTCATGTGCATAATTAAACTACAGATTAATAAAATAATAAAAATATTTAAATTAAAAGAAAGGAATTCGAAAAAATTATCTCAAAAAAAAAAATATATTAATCCTAGGGTTCAATTGCTAACCATGGTAAAGCGTGGTCGCTTAGCAAAAATTAATTAAGAGTAATAAAAAAAAAGGTTACTTCAATTTAATATGGCTCTCATTATCATTATTATCATTATCTGACACTTTTATAATTATAGATGAAAAATCTCACTCACTCTTTTTATTACGCCATCCACCGTCGAAAGCTTTCTAAGGCTGCTGCGCTGTGAATAAAAATGATCATCGCACACCAAAAATAATAATAATAATTCTAGAATTCGATCAGCACATAATATGGGTTTTTTTTTTTCCCCGAATTAGGGACTTTTGCCGTTTTTTCACTTTTTCCTTACTTTACCATAATTAAAATTAATCCCTAAATTTAAAATATTACTTTACTAGTTTACAATAACAAAATCACTTATCCTAAGCTCAACTCAGCTGTTCAACACCCTGATATTACTCTCTCACTCTCCGCTCTACCAAAGTTCAATGACCCCAGTGGACCATTGGGGAGCTATGCTCTATCCCTCACTCTCCACTGGGATGCACCGCGTGTTCTCGCCTTCTCGCTTTTTGGCGAAACCGCAACGGCTCCCTTGCACCTTCGTCTGTCTCCCTTACTCCTACATCTAGTCTCGGAGTGTCATATGAGACGATTGGAGCTTTTTCTTTAGTTTCTTTTTCGTTGCGTTTGGGGCTTTGACGAGCATAGGGAGAGGGGCTTTTTGGCAGCGGTTACTTTTTTTGAGCCTATTTAAAACTGCATGACTTAGGCACAATATTAATAATTAATAATAATTATGAATTCACAATATTAACTACTTAAACTACACTTAAGCACTACAAATCACGCCGAATTTAGGGTTTTTTTTTTTCCTCTTTTCCTTTCCCCTCGCGTAATCAGCGGAAGGTGTAAAAGTCGCCGACTGGGACGGTTCGCCAATTAGAAGATTTCGCGACGAGCCCCCGCACCAGGGACCACGATAATTCCGGAATCACGCCGACTCCGTGGGCTTGAGAACGCGAACTGCTCCAGTCCCGAAGCTTTGCTTCTTCGTCTAGGGTTCCTGACTTAGGGAGCGGTGTTCACTCCAACCTAAGCAAAGTACGCGGCGTTAAAACCTCCTCTCTTATAATAGCTAATTCCTCCCCCGCACGCTTACCTCTCGACTCTGCGCCAACCACAGAAATTATTATTGATTCGCACTAGTTTAATAGTTCACACTTTTCTTAGGCAAACGCTTTTAACTTTTCTTTACACAAATGCCTTTACACAAAGACCTTTTATTTCACTTTTCTTCTGGGGTTTTAAGCTACCTTTCTGGATGAGGTCCGGATGGGAAAAGAAAGGGCTTCCAGCCGCGAGCTACGAGGAACCCCGTGCCCGCTATTCGGAAGATTTTACCTAGTTTACCCGGTCCTAAATTTCTCCACCCATTTCTCTCGCTGGGGAGCAGCGCTGCCACTAAAAACCTGCCCGTTTCGCTAGAAAGTTTGACAATCAGTCGCTCCCAAACCTCCTAGGCAAAACTAGTTGCTACAAGCCTATTACAAAGGCACATGCACGATTGCCTGCAATTAGGCTGGAAAATGAAAACTCCTTTGACACGAAGCCTTTGCCACTGATTGATTTTGCCCAACTTCATTGAAAGTTTGCCTTCTCAGTCCAAAAAGGACACTCTCACAAACACACACCCGAAGAGTTAATGGCTTCCATTCCAGTTTCCAATTAACTGCCCTCGACAAACCACTTAGTGATTCAATGGAAAATTAAATGACCCATCACATAATATAAAATTTATCAATTTGCATTCATCATGGCTTTCCGTTGTTGCAGGCAACGTCTTTGTAATTGCCGCCATTATCCTGGAGAGGAACTTGCAGAACGTTGCCAATTACTTGGTTGCATCTCTGGCAGTGGCTGATTTATTTGTTGCCTGTCTTGTCATGCCACTTGGCGCCGTTTACGAGGTAAGTCTGTTAGTGTCTTTGCTCCGCTCACTAAGCTCACTGAGAGAAGGTAATGGTTCAAGCTGGATATCTGTAGAAAATACTATTTAAAAGAGATAAGCCAAGTCCTTTCGCTTAAAAGCATTCATTTGATTTCCAATCAATGCCAGTTCAGAGGGCAACTGGCACTTGGCTTAAATATTTTGAGCAACAATGTCGAGTCCGGTATTCAGTGAGCTATAAACACAATTTCAACTTCAACCGGCTGCCTTTTTTCTCCGTCTGCTGTTATTGTCCTTGCCGTTGCTCAACTAACTCGATTACCCTAATGGAAACTTGAGCAGGAATGCCGGCAAATGAAATTAGGCGCCAAAGAGTTGACACTTTCGCCGAGGCCGAGCTGCCTCGCTGGGCCGTGCTAATTGTTTCAATTGCATCATCACTGGCAAACAATGTGTTGCTCAAGGTCTCGTCCTTTCCGCTGCTCATCGTCTTGTGCAAAATCTCTTTCAGATAATCAGATATCTCTTTTCAGATAAGTAATGGCTGGATATTGGGCCCGGAACTGTGTGACATTTGGACGTCTTGCGATGTCCTCTGCTGCACGGCATCCATCCTGCACTTGGTGGCTATCGCAGCAGACAGGTGAGTCTAGTAAAAAAAAAACAAGGACTTCCTCTATTGCTTCCTTTCTGACAGATATTGGACGGTGACCAACATCGACTACAACAATCTGCGAACTCCGCGGCGCGTCTTCCTCATGATTTTCTGCGTCTGGTTCGCGGCACTGATTGTCTCCCTTGCTCCGCAGTTCGGCTGGAAGGATCCGGACTACATGAAACGCATCGAGGAGCAGCACTGCATGGTGTCACAGGATGTGGCCTATCAGGTAACCAAGACGGATGCCCCCAAGCCCAGGACTCGGATCTAACTCTTACTCGCTTCTTATTTCTCTCCAATTGACAGATCTTTGCCACCTGTTGCACCTTCTACGTGCCGCTACTGGTGATTCTGTTCCTTTATTGGAAAATCTATATAATTGCCAGGAAGCGCATTCAGCGGCGCGCCCAGAAGTCCTTCAACGTCACTCTCACCGAGACAGATGTAAGTAAATCAATAAAGTCAAGTGATAAATGCCAAGTGGCCACTTAGGGCCGACCTCCGACTTATCGCTCATACGCCCCATATGCCCGGTTGAGCCATTAATGAAATTCCACAAGTATTCTAATATTCTATTCTTCTATGCTCCTATTTCCCTCACTTTCACTTCCACATCTACATCCACATCCACTCCCATTTCCCAGTGTTTGTATTTTTTTTCGGGGCTCTATCGAGTGGATGTTGATGCTGCTCGAGAAGTGTATTTGCTTGCCTGCCATAATGAGTATGTCATTAACAGAAACAATAATGCGAATGGGTATGGCTATGGCTCTGGGAAGTGGCTATGACTATGGCTATGGCTATGTGGTTTCTGCCCGTGCCGTTGCTGGGGGAAGTCCTCGTCCCGGCTGCTCATTAGCATGCCCAAGTGAGCACTCGAAGCGAGCGGCTGCGGCGAAAGCCAAACAAATGCCAGCCGAGATTTATGATCGCCCCGATGTGTGGCCCTGTGTCAGGGGCAGATTGCTGCACTGAAAAACAATAACTGAAAAACTCTTAGTGAAATTAAAATTAATTTTAAACTAAAAAGGCTTCATATTATTAACAGAATAGGATTCAAATTTAATCTTATGTCTCAATTATAAAATATAAAACTGATTTCTCTCTCCCAAAAGATTTGTTCTCAGTGCTCCCAAAAGAATAATTAGAGCAATATGCGAAGGTCAGAGTAATTTCCATTTCGCATTTGATTTGTTTTTGTTCCGTTGACAAGACACAAGCCAAATGTGCCTCCCAACCGCTTTCATCAAGTTCATAAACAAGCCGTTGCCCATTAACAACTCGGCTAACACCTTTCGGCCACTTTCCGTTTTTTGTTTCGACCGACAGTGCGATTCCACGGTGCGGGAGCTGAAGAAGGAGCGGGGCAAGCGGCGGGCCCTGCGGAAGCGCCAGGAGGCGGAGGAGCAGCGCGGGCCCGGCGGAGAAGCCAGCGAGTCCCAGCTGCAGCGGCGACCACGGAAAAGGATGCGCATCTGCTTCGGGCGCAACACCAACACGGCCAACATCTGCGCGGGATCGGAGGGAGCGGTGGCCAGGTCGGTGGCCGCCATCGCCGTTGACTTCGCCAGCCTGGCCATCACCCGCGAGGAGACAGAGTTCAGCACCAGCAACTACGACAACAAGAGCCACGCGGGCACCGAACTGACCACCGTATCCAGCGATGCTGATGATGTAAGTTTGGCCTCTAATTCGGCCAGAAAGTTATCTCAACGCCCAGGCGCACCGTACTATATTACCTCATTATCTTTATTCGCTCGCCCTTTGTTCTGTGACTAATTAACCCTTGACCCGCCTCTGGCATCCCTTTCCCCATTAGTACCGAACCAGCAACGCAAACGAAATCATCACCCTGTCGCAGCAGGTGGCACATGCCACACAGCACCACCTGATAGCCTCGCATTTGAACGCCATCACGCCACTGGCCCAGTCCATCGCCATGGGCGGTGGCTGCTTGACACCGGCCACGCCCTCCGATGGTGGAGTGAGCGAGGGCACTGGCGGAGGACTCGAGACGGCCGGCGGGGGAGGTCCGGAAGGCAGTAGTCCGGGCAAGAACGCTGGCGTGGGCATTGGCGGGGTGCTGGCCAGCATCGCCAATCCACACCAGAAATTGGCCAAGAGGCGACAGCTCCTGGAGGCGAAGCGGGAGCGGAAGGCGGCCCAGACACTAGCCATAATCACCGGCGCCTTCGTCATCTGCTGGCTGCCATTCTTCGTCATGGCCCTGACAATGAGCCTGTGCAAGGAGTGCGAGATCCACACGGCGGTAGCCTCGCTTTTCCTCTGGCTGGGATACTTCAACTCGACCCTGAATCCGGTGGGTAAACCTATAAACATTTTAATTAAACATAACATAAATTAAAAACAATTAGTAAACAAAAGCTGCTTTAAATATATTAATTTTAATCACCAATTATTTTAAACACAAACAGTCAAAAATAATAATTGAATCGGCGCAGTAATAAAATATATTAAAGCAAAATAACAATGCTAATATAAAGTATCTATTAAGTGATTCAAAAAGTAGCGTAAAGTTTAACAATGACAAGCAATAATTGTTTTGATTGCTGAATATTAATATTTAAATTAATATTATAGTTTTGTTCAAAAAAATAGCATTCATATCCATAAATTGAGGTATTAAGGGGTTAAGTGGTTTAGTGACTAAACTTTAGTCCATTAGGAAGGTTTTTTCTAAAGGTTAGTTAGCGGTAGGAGAAAATGATTTTGGAAATTAGATTTTTGGCAGACCTCGTAATACCTCAATTTGTTAAAGTTAAAATTGACTCTAGATTTTATTTAGAAAGCGTTTGTATGGGAAATAGAAAAGATTTTTTTTTAGGGTTTTTCCGGCACGTATTAAATTTTTTCTCGCCTTTTAAACCTTCCTTAGACCTTCACGAACATTTCAAGATTAAGATAAGAATCCGTTCAGCCGTTCTCGATTTTAAGAGAGTCTAACGAACAGCAATTTATTTATATATATATAAATTAGATATATATACATATATAGATATAGATATAGATCCTTTTAAAGATATTTATTACAAGAATTTTTGCAATTTATCCATTAGAATATTTTTAAGAATTTAAACTCCAAAGCTCCAAAGGAAATTATAAATAATTAATTATGAATATAAAATATAAACATCCTTTGAAATCCTTAGTTAAAAAGAAAACCTCTTTAATTTCTATTTTTGGTTTTCAAAGATTTCTTTTTCAGTAACTCATAAAGAAATCCTTTCCACAGGTCATCTACACCATTTTCAATCCAGAATTTCGAAGAGCATTCAAGAGGATCCTTTTCGGACGGAAACATGCGGCCCGGGCCCGCAGCGCAAAAATTTGATTTCAACTAAAGGATAACGAGGACCAGTATCTGTAATAGCGGGCCGGGGCTTAAGGATCTGAGGCTGAAGTTATCCGCTACTGAAACAACATGCTACTGGAATATGCTACGGAATTGGCATTGCATTACGAGAAACTAGCAAGTAGAGGCGATGTTTTTAGCAGAGACAATCCTAAATAGTTTTAAAAAACTAACTACAACTCCTCACCACACACACGTGCCCCAAAAGACAACCAAAAAGATAAATATCTATAAAGCCCAGAGATTTTTAAGCGCTTAAAAGAAAACAAAATACGGGAATACGGAATTAAATATCTGTTAGCTGATACTCACTAGGGCTAAGTTATGTATGTACGCCATTTATGATTAGATTTCTAAAGTCTTCCCTGTGTCTTAAAGAAAACCACGATAGTACGAGTAGATACCCTAGAGTCCTAAGAGTGTTGGATGAATAGCGATCGGAGATCGATACAAGAAGGCTGGGTCCAAAGAAATTCTTACGCTTTCATCTTCTGTGTTAGTTTCGTTTTTAGTAGCTTAGGCAGCGGAAAATGCTCAATTATTTCAACATAATCTGCATGCGAGTACCAACTAAAAGTTAAAAATGAAAAATATAAACAAACAAGTCAATGTATTAAAATTTAAACGAATTTACACCGAAGCGCAAGAGAAAGAAGCGTAAATCCAAAATGTTATTTCACGGCTAATTAGGCAAGTTAACCAAGCTACGAGTACGTTCAGTAAAATTAGCATAAATTCAAAACGGAAAGCAGAACTTTTGTTGGCAATTTTGGGCTCCTCCACCCTCGGACAGAAACTGCAAACCAGGAAACCGCAACAAAAAGTTTAAGCCATGAAATATGATATCCACACATGCATTCGTTATATATATACATATATGTGTGTCTATTTGGTATATTTATGGTTCAATTTTTGAAAAGTTTTCTTGTAAATAAATGGACTTACAGTTTTAGAAAATAGCAACCACCAAGCAGCAACAACTATAGAAATAACCACTCGACAAAAAAGAACTACTAAACTACTATATTGCATATAGGGTATACCGTGTTGGGTATACTTGTGTGTGTATCAGGACCTTATGGCTATTAAGTCGAAATGCTGCAGTTGAAATCTAATACGCTTCAGCATGCACATACATACATGCTGGCATATGTATGGTGTGTGTTTTTGTGTACAGTGTGTGTCTGTGTTTATGCAACTTCTCGATGTGTACTTGATGTCAAAGTTATTAAAATTGTGTTTTATCAAAAGCATACGCCTGCACTCTATATTTTATTCATGGATGTTGGGTTGGGGCCCGGCACTTTCGGAAGAGTGGGGCTTAGAGGAGGCTATTTTGGCCCTCAACTCGAAATTGACAAACTTTTCAGGCCAATGCCGACCGACCGACCGACCAACCAACCGACCGCACGCACGCTCCAATTGTATCTAGCTAAGCAAAATGTCAGCGCAATGAAATGTCAAAGTTCAAGTGCACTCACAACACGCACAAGGTGAAGTGGGCTGGCCGTGTTTTCGGGGCGTGGTCGACAGCAACAGCAACAGAAAACAACAACCAACAGAAGCAGAGGAGATGGATTACGCATCGGCATTATCAACGCCGGAACAGGCGAAAGCCGACAAATGGCCTAGAATGAACGGCTGCCTGCAAAAAAATCAATACATCGTGCAGGATCCGGGTCTATCGGCCGGGGAATTGGTGTAATACATTTGGGTTCTCTCGGCACACAACCCACCCCCTTAAAGACCCCCCTTAAAGCCCACCAAAAGTGCTTCCAATAGACGTCTCTGGCTGCAAGTAAGCTTATTAAAAGTACCACTACCTTCCGCAGATGAAAAATCAAATGTTGAGCACACGTTGCGTGTTCAAGAATCGACAGTTTAGCCTCGAAAGTCATCGAATTATAGTGTGTAACCTTGGCTAAAAATCAGTCATCAGTCATTAAAAATATATGAATTAATATATAATAATATTCTTTTTTTTTAATTTAAGTTTCAAATCAAATCAAATAAGAATGAAAAACAATCATTTTATGACAAAATGTATAAAATCTTTTTTTAAGCTGACAATAGTATATGTTTTATTCCAAAATAGATTTAGATTTGGATATACTTTTTCGAATATTTTTTATTTAGAAATACCTTTATTATACCCTTGCAGAGGGTATTATAATTTTGGTCAAAAGTGTGCAACGCAGTGAAGGAGACATCTCCGACCCTATAAAGTATATATATTCTTGATCAGGATCACCTCCTGAGTCGATATGAGCATGTCCGTCTGTCCGTTTCTACGCAAACTAGTCTCTCAGTTTTAAAGCTATCGAGTTGAAACTTTGCACACACCCTTCTTTCTTTTGCAGGCAGTATATAAGTCGGAACGGCCGGGATCGGTCGACTATATCCTATAGCTGCCATATAACTGATTGATCGGAAATGCCATAACTTCGTTGTTTTTTAAGATAGAGGGTTGAGACTTTCCACACATGTTATATTTGACCAACGTATCTTATTTTCAAAATTTCATAAGGATCGGCCGACTATATCCTATAGCTGTCATACAACGATCGGAATTGGCATAACTTTGGTGTTTTTTAAGTTAGAAAGATGGGACTTGGTACAGATTCTATTTTGGACAAAATAATCTGATTTGCCAAATTTCATAAGGATCGGCCGACTATATACGATCTTCTATATATCTAATAATATAAGATGCGTGGCGCCACCTAGCGGACTGCGACTGAACTGCAAGGGTATATCAACTTCGGCTCCGCCCGAAGTTAGCTTTCCTTTCTTGTTTTATTATAAAATATTATTGTAAATTTTATGCAAACTCTATGTTTGCAGGATAGATACAAAAGACCGAATAGATTTTAATAAAATAAAATAACATATTTTTGAACCCTAAATAGCTTTATATAATTTCAATCTCTTATAATTTTTACCCGACTCCTGCACCTTTGAAGCCCACTGTGCAGCCAAACACACTCACACACTTGCAGGCAAAATAATATTTACCAACACTTTTAATTTCCTGTTGGCCTCAAAGGAAATGCCCCTGCGGCCGAGTCATAATAAAGGCAGAAAGAATTACAAAATCGGCTCGCAATGAAGTTGAATTTTCAGCTCGGAGTCAGTTTCATAATAATGACAAATTAAATAGCACAAACTTGGTAGCGGCCATGCAAATGCAAATAATAATAAATCCACTCGACAAACTTTTCAATTTTCAACGTAAAAGGACAAATGAAGCGGGAGGACGAGCCCAAAGGACGAGTGTGCCCAAAAGTGTCACATCATCGATATCCATACACGCATATCCATTCTCCTACACACACGCATACGGACTTGTGCGGAGGTGCGTGCCTGTGTGTTCGTCCTTTATTAGCCTAGTAGCATTATTAATTTCCTCTCAGGCACACAGCAATGGCAATAGCTGCAGGATAATGCCAATAAAATTCGTTTTATTAAAAAATTCTTTTGCCAAAAAATTCCATAAATCGAATAAATATCGAGTGCCACTCCAGTACAAACGGTACAAGGATAAGGCAGCCGACAGAGGACCAGGATCTGTGGCAGGAGCAGTTAATATGCCACATGAGGGGCGGAGTGGGAGCGCAGGACCCTTCCTCCCGGAAAGAGAAAAAAATATCCAGCTCTGTTTGCTTGGGCATCAATTTTTGAAGGCTCCTTGAGCCGCACGGAGCAAACTTTGTGGCAAGCAATTCAAAAGGTATTAAAAGTATTAAAACAGAAATGAGTATGGACAAAGTATCTATCAGAGGTCCGTATTAGGGATTTGGTCCTTGGGGGTGGGGGTAACTTTTAATTGAATTGCATTGGAAGTGTGCAAATAGCTTGAAATGATTAAGGGCTTAGGCCCTGTGGCCAAGAGACACACATCTTGGCTCGAAGGACAAACAAAATGGGAAGTGCATTTACCTTATAGACTTTTAAACAATTAGGACTATAGAGGAAAGGACTACAGAGACCTATAGATATTATATTTTTTCTTCTAAGTTCTAAGCTCCTTTTAGAAAATCCCTTTACTATTCTATGTTTTTATGTAATATCACTACTTTACAGGATTTTATTCCCACCATTACAGAGCTGTTAGAAGCTGGTCTTCTATTCATTAAACTGCTGCAGGTAAGACAGCTCGTAAAAACGCGTTAGTATCACAGAAGTGACCAGAATGGACGAGGCAAAATATTTACAGGTCCTGGCCGAAGGCAAACTCATTGCCAAGTTGTTGACACCATCGCGGTTGCGTGGTTCGGTGGTTGGCCATTCTATTCCCATTCAATAGCCCAAGTCCCGGACACAAAAGGACGAGAGCCGAGTACTCGGACCAAGCAACTTGGTGACTTGGCTTGGAAAACTTCGACTTGCAGAGACTTTTTGCAAATTGCGGCCAAGTGCACTTTTCGTTGCCTTCGAATCTGATGCCGCATTGTGGTGGTGCCTGCTCTTTCGACTCCAGACAGTTGACAGAAGCAGTTAGAGGGGGCTCTGGCGAAGGCGACTGTGATGGTTTCTGGCAGCTAATAATACTTTCCTGAAAGGCCAGGTGAGCTCTGCATTTTCCTCGGCTGCAGCCAGTCTGCACTAATTACAAAATAATTGAAATAATTACGCAGAACGAGTGCAAGCGAGTTAAAGTTCTCTGTCTTAGGTTTCAGTTAATGAAAGTCAGTGCCCCACCGGGTAGTCTCTCGATATTTCAGCAAATTGTGGCGCGAAAAATAAAAATAAGCGAGGAAGCTATAGTTTCAAGAAGTTGGTTTCTTCGAGCAGCTGTCGTGGCAGCAATTGAGAGGAGATTCCAACAACAGCTCACTTAATCTATTTCGAACAGTATTGGCTATTTAAAACAAACATTGTGTAAGACCTTAAAAAATTATAATTTTTATTGCTTAAATACATTATGACATACGTAAAAAAATACTTTCAATCATAACCTTTATCTTTAAATTCAAAACAACAATTTATTGTGACAATCAAAGTCTTTCATACCGGATATCCTACTGTAGAGGGGCGTGGCCAAAAGAAGTTTCAAGTTCGCTATCGTGTCTGTGCAGCTTATTCTTTTGGCCAGCAGCTTTTGGCGCTGACAACTAGCGCAAAATGCCAAAAAGGACACGTACGTAACGAACACAAACACGTACGCCGGAGCGGCAGGACTTGGCCCAGAGATAGGGCCGTGCAAGACTTGGCCGGGCTTAAAGTTTCAGCTGGCGAAAGTTGCAACAACGCTGCACACCCATCTGAGGCTGATGAGGCAGATGAGGCGAGTGGCAGCCCTCGGCTGAGCACGAACGGCGGAAGAAAAAACTCAAACTTGCTTGGCAAAAGTTTTGCACTTGCATTTGTTGCTATTGTTGTCCTCATCCGAAGGGTGTCCAGGATGACTGGGGAATGGTTGAGGGTCCTCCCCAACTGTCCTGCCTTGGGTGGGGAACCAGCAGCAAGGGGGGTTTCGAGGATGTGCAGCCGGCGTGAAGCTCAACGCCCAGCGGAAGTTGCCGTTCGTCCTGTCGACTGTTGCATTTTGGGAAACTGCTAAAAGTTGCAACTGGGAATTGCAAGTTGCACCGGAAATAATTAATGGTTCATTCAAATTTTATTTAAATTTTTTGTTGATAACGTCATTAAGCTGAAAGATAAAAGCTGAAAGATCTTAAAAGAGCAGCTTCATGAAAAATATTACTTTATTGCCCAATAGCCGTTTTTTCCAGTGTATAAGTTAGAAAATGCTTGGCATGTAGTTGTTTCTGTTGCCGCTGGCATTGTTGCTGTCCTTCTTGTTGCCAGTTACAAGTGCCGTTTGCTTAATTTTTATGCACTCGCAAGTGTGCGTGTGTATCTTGGCAAGAGCAGTTATTGCTCTTGTTGGTTTTCTGCATATTTACTTGGATCGTGGAGGATATACGCTTACACATACACACTGGGCCACCGGTGGGGGAGGTGAGTGAAAGGACTTGCGTAAACGTGGCTGGGAACCGCCAAGTTTCGCACAGTTGAAGGGTAAACTTTCCGCCCTGCCGGGCTTCCTTGGCGGCCTTGGCTAAGTTCAGGCACTGACATTGTGACTTCCGTGCCAGCCGCCCACAGCCACGATAAATGAACCCGAAATTGAAATTTAATGTGTATGTAGCATCATCATCAGCTGCAACAAAAACGAAAGCACTCGCAACACATCTGCCTGCCGCACGATTTGCATATGCCAGCCGCCGGGACTTATTGCAATTTACCATCGCGCCGGATTTGATGATGTGGGAATTAATACTTTCATCGAACTGATTTTACAACTTTTGCCCTTTAACATTTTACATCAAGTGGCAGGTGTTTATGATGCATTTTTTAAATTATTTAATAAACAAGTAAACACATTAATTGTCTTTCTTGTTGCCCATAAGCACTTAATTTTAAGACCACTGGATTTTCATTTGCACCTTAAGCCTAAGCACTAAAACTGCCTTTAGTGATGTAAACAAAAAAAAATAAAATAAGCAAATAAAAGCATAACCCATTTACTTATTAAAGATTTCAATTAGTTTACCGAACTAAATAAATTTGTCATTTTACCACAAATTGATGTGATCAAAAAAATTAAATTAAAATGAAATAAAATTAGGAACACAAATGAATTCAGGACAATCCATTGCCATTTTCGGGCATTTCCATGAAAAATTGAATTAAAAAAATATAGTTTTCAAATCAAATAGTAGTCTATTGACTTCAAGACTCCATAGAATAAATATAAGTATAATAAATAAATATAAAACAAGAAAAAGTTAGCGGTAAAAATAAATAGTTAAAATAAAAAGTCACAGCATCACAAACCGGACGAGAAAGAGTTCAAAGGACCAATAAAAATTGACTTAAAAAACCAATTTAAAAAAATTGAAAATAAGAAAAATAAATATCAAAAGTACCCGAAGAAAGTGGAAGATAAGGAAGGCTTTTTGGCAATGAGAGAGCTAACATGAGACCAAGGATAATCAGGAGATAAAAATAAATAAAATAAAAATTTAAATCGAATAAACCGAAATCAATACAACGTGATCGTCCAATAGAAAATGGTCGCAAAACATGACCGAAAATTTCAATAATCTATACAAACATCAAAAGCTTCCCAAGAAAAGAATAAGAAAGAAGGCTTTCTGGCAACGACAGACCCACTGAGAGACTAATGATAATAAGGTTATAAAAAAAATAAATAAATAAGTAAAAGAATTCCCAGGAGCTACTTCAGCCTGGACAAATTAGAGCCATCTCGTTGGTGCTAAATAAATAAATTAAAAAATAATATATTAATTGGTTGAATGTATTTTTATGAAATGATAATAGTCTATTAACTTCAAAGGCTCATTACAATAAATAATAGTTTAAAATCAGAGCCACAAAATTCAGTAGAGAAAAATAAATAAAAATTAAAAATTCACACGAGGAAAAAAAAGAAGTCTCTTATCCTACCAGTAAAAGACCAATAATAATCGTTGGCATTCAAAAATAATTAAAAACAAAAATAAATACTTATTAAGAGAAACCAGACCCCATTGAGGTCTAGAATTAGACTAGAATAGACCTGGCTCCAACTCGCTTTATATAGTGTTTTTTACTTGCTTTAGTGTTGAATAATTCCCATAAATGGAAACTCATTATTTCTAAGGTTGTCATCAAAGAACCAGGGTTTCCAGGTACTTATCTAATTAATTTTGATATAAGTACCTTATTGTTTCATTGATATTAAGAGATTTAAGATTTTACAAACTAAAATTGATAAAATAGGTAAAAAACTACAAGAATAACAAAGCCTGGCAGCGGCCTTCCAGCTTATATCGACTTGGGAGATGATCCTGATCAAGAAAGTTTATATATAATGGGCATACTTTTGGGTTATCATTCTTTTTTTGGACAAAATCATTAGAAACAAAAAATGTTTAAATGTTTAAAAAGCTAAAACAACAGGAAAAATGTAATATTGGTTTTATATGATTAATTTTGCTTGGCAACTTCTGAAGTGTTTTTGCATTTCATTGCAATATAATTTATTAAATTTCAACAAAAATTATGCAAATCAATCATTTGCAAAAAAAGAGCCCATATTAAATCAAAGCTAATTCCATTATGGCCGAGCCTCGTGAATCTGGGAATGATCTCATTGAGTAAGTAATTGTTTGCGTTAGTGGCCCTTATCGGATGGAGAATTGTTGGTGGAAGTCCTGTCGGAGGTCCTTGCATGTTGAAGCCGCCACAGGCACTTGCCACCGCCATCCTACCACGCCTTTTTCGCACCTTTCTGGCTTTACGCGCCGTTTGCGTGTTTGTTACAGTTACAGTTAGGTTTTTTGTTTTCGTTTTCGCCTCGATTTTGGTTTCGGTTTCGGCCGCCTTCTTGCCTTTTTTTCCAAACTGGCCGTTTCCCAAATGAAAGTCTACACGCGCCCGAAGAGAACTCTTTCGTGAATTAAAGCGCTGATTTTCTGTTTGCCTTAGAAAGTGAAAATGAACGGGACTCTTATACGAGTTGGTCTCTTATACTACGCGAACATCACGTATACGCAGCGTGGCCGTGTGGAATTGGACCAATCTTATCAGCCCTATTATGGGGAAAATGGGTAAAAGGGTGGGGGAAGGAGGGCGGGGGTATTGCATTTGCCGGTAACCTCGTGCTGTCACGTACCTTTTGGCAGCGACTGTAACCAGTTTCCCTCATTATTATGAACTCTTTTCCCACCAACTTCCTCAGCTCGTTTATCTGCTACCACTTCGCCCCTCGACACCCCGAAACTGCCACGGTTGCCACACAACGTGGCAACAAGCACTGTGGCAAATAAACAAAATCGAAATAACCGATGCACCGAAACACTGTACACTTTACGGCCCTCTGCTCGCGCCGGCATCCGGTGGACCTTAATTAGCAGTTATCATATTTCTGCCCCAGTGCAGCTCCTATTTAAGGTGCAACTGCCACGGCACTTGTTTTCAGTTTTTGTTGGAATTTATGGCGTGCCACGCCAATCGAAATGGAAAGCCAGCTGGCACGCCAACTCCAAATTCAAGCTCTGCACTACTGGCATTTCCGGCCAGGTCCTGTCCGAAAAGGACCTCGCCCTTATTCCTTGGCCCCTCCCCGGCTTGGGCTTGGGCCGGGGCGTTGCGTGCCATTTAGCCGCAAGCTGTCATTTTATTGTTAGCCAAATACAAATCAAAGTGCGCTAATAACAGTCAACAGCAGCCACAGGACTCTTCTTTGGCAGTGGGCGTGGCAGCAGGCCACCATGCCACCATACCACTGTTCCACTTGGCCATGGCATGCAAGGCGAAAGTTGACACCTACCGCCCACTCGAAAGCGGTGGGCGGAGCTGGGGTCCGGGCTCCAAAGGCGACTCGCCCGACTGGATGGAGTGGAGGCTAATTCCCACTGATTGCAGTGCAAAAGTGTGAAATTAAAATTCAACGCGTGCGAATCCTTTGGGCCAAACAATAGTTTTCTGTGAGTGGTTGCACTGGATAAAAATACAGAAATTTTGGTATTAATTTTACAAAAACTATTAAATTAGTTTAAATAATAATAAAAGTAGCTATGTATATCTTCCACTCCTGTTAATTTCGTTAGAAAACTAACATCACTCTTTATGAAAGTCTCTATATTATTTTCTTTCTGTGCACTTGTTTTTGTTTATGCTGCGCCGTCGCTGGTGTTTTGACCATTTTCATGGATTTTGTTAATTTCTGGCACGTCTCTGAGCTGCCTCGCTGCATTCATCTCTTCATTGGCAGAGAAGTGCTGGCCATGTTAATGAAGTGACTAATGGCCGGCACGGGCAGCTCAAAATGGCAAACAGCCAGAATGGAGAGATTTTGCAGCAACACGACAACAGTGGCTTTAAGTGGTGAATCTGCCACAGTGCCACATGTGGCAGACCTCACTCTAAGGACTCAAAGGACTTGAACGCCGGCAATTACACATGCTGGAAAAGCACAGAAAGGAAACCAAATCCCCGCCGAAACGGCTAGAGTTACAAAGGAATCCGCATGTTGCAGCTGTCGAGAGGTCTCCCTGCCAATATATCAAATGTCAGTCCGGCTTTGGCAGCATTTGAAATGTCCGGCGAGTCCTCTGCGTCCTGCTCTTCCAGACAGGCGAGCCGGAGAACATAAATTTTATCTGCAACTACACACCAGCTCAACCCCCAGTCGATAGCCTTGCGTTTGGTTGCCAGGGGGGTCCTGTGTGATTGTGATGAATGCCAACAGCAGGTATCAAAGTACGGAAAAACGGATATACGGACACGTGGACACGGGGGTATCATGTGTGCCAGTCAGGCGGCCAGTCGGGCAAAGGCAAAACAAATAGACGCAAAATCCCAAATTAATTTGCAGTGACCGAGCGGCCACAACAGGCACATTTCTTGCACAATCAGCAGGCATAACAAATGGCGGTGCATATATCAGAGCCACACTACAAGACCCGGCCATTACACGGCCCAACCTTGGGGAGAAACCCCAACCCCACAGAGAGAAGGGCCAAACCGAGGCAGCAACTCTGGCTAATAAAATGCCCTCATTATGCAGGTAAACGAAGCAGAGCCATTTGATGTTTTTATGCCAAAGCATTTAATATCAATTTTCAGCTCGGACATGCAACAGGACCCGGTACCTGAACATGAACCGGAACTGACCCACCAACTGACCTCATCTAACCTCCCCCCAGTAACCAATCTGAGTTGGCTTTCGTGTGTCTAATCGCTAAATGGCCACAACAAAATAACAAAAACACGAGAAAAAAGCAGCACAAAATAATGTCTGCTCCAATTGTTGCACGCCACATGCAACTCCAGTTCTATATACACATTACACCAACTGGCCACGCCCCCAAATTGCATGCTCTCACGATAATAGCTTACTTTGCATACAAATTGTTGGCAGCGCCTCCACCACAAACCAAAGACCTGCACTTAGGGAAAGGATTTGAGCTTTGTAGTTCGTGAAATTGGAGGAATAGGGCCTATTCCATAAATTTATGATAATCTTTTAAAGACAAATAAATTAAAGCAGTTTGCAATATTATATTTGATATATCAATACCAGACAAGAAACTAAAGTGATGATTTGAGGCTAAATGATACCCGATACTTGCCTTGTCAGCTCTTCTAAATATAAACCATTTAAAGCATACTTCTAGGCTTATTTCTTTTCTTGTTTTGCTGGAAAAGTATAAAGAATATTAAATATTTTATTATGACTCTTCAAATATAATAGACTTTATAGTCATTTCTTTACTTAAGTATTCCTACTTACTCACCATTTTCCCTCTGTGCAATTCGGACGTGGCTCAAAATAGCAACGTCTCGTGTCAAAGTTGGCCATAAATTTGTTATACTTGCCAAAAGGCGAGCAAGCTGGGCGGTTTCGGCCAAGCCCCCATACACAAGTCCGAAACAGGACAACGGAGAACGAGTTAACAAAGCCACCACCTTGGAGAATTTATTGTGCTCGACCATAAATTATGTCTGCCGCACAAAATAAAATTCTTTTGGCCCTGCTGGCCCATAACCGGCAAACCAAAATATTGACAAGAGCTCGAACTACTCGAACAAATTTTAATTGCCATGCAGCCACAGCCACAGCCAGAGCCAGAGAAGGCGAGACCTGAGCCGTCAAGCAAAACCAATAGGATTTGCGTATGGCTAAAGAGGTCTTTAACTTGGAGCCTTTTGGGCCGTGACCGCAGTGGGCCTGGCCGGGACTCTACTGAAGGAACACAATGGGGAATTTCAATTTAACACCAAAGGACGCTCTATGATAAATTGCGCCAGCGGTTGGCATCGATACAAAGAGTTATGAACACGAGGTGACCCCAATAGGCATTTAAATATAAATCAAATGGCCGCAATGAACCCTCCACAGCCAGACAAACGACCATTGTCAAGGTCAACAGATATCCAGATACCCACAGCCACAGCTAGGATGCCCCAGTGAGTCCTTCCTGTTGCCTGTTATTCTGCCCTTGTCTGTTTTTATTAACATACTTGCGAGGTGGGGGAGTGGGGCGTGTGATGCCGCTTTGATGAATCGGGCCCCGAACCCAAATAGGAATAATATCAATGCGATTTCTCTGCTGATTTGCCACGTCTTTGTTTTTGTGCAACATCGCAAGGAATAAGGATTGGAAATGGGCAATGGAATGGGGATTCCTTGATAAATGGATTTCACGTGGCGCATGATAAATGTTAATTCGTCAACAAAAGCCAAGCAGCTGCTGATTCTGTTTCTGCTTTTATTTTCTGCCGGCCTGGCCGAGACATTGACCTTTTCCTGATGCCCGATGCCACTTTCATGGGCCTAAGCACATATGGCTTATATCCTATATCCTTACATCCTTATGGCATTGTGTATCCGAAGGACACAGGCAAAACAAACTTGACCTCAGGTGAGGTGGGGTGGTCGAGCAATCAAGGTAATTACTTAATGCAGGTCCTGAAAACACCGCCTTTGATTGCCCAACTGCAATTTAATTAAGTTAACAAGCATCTGAATCAATTGCCTAACAATTGAAAGCGTCTTTCCTAAAAATATTGGCTCATGTTTGATTTGAACATGTAAGCTTAAATAATCGTGCTATTTAGTTTTCTCGAATTTCTTTGAAATTGGAAATACTTGTGCAGAGTTTTTCCCATTTAATCCGATCATTATGCATACACCTTTCGGAAGAAAACGCTCTTGCCTGAGCAAACATCCAGAAATAGGGCCATTGAATGTGAAAATCCATTTGGAGCTCCATGCAAACTGTAAGCAGCTTTCGGCTTGAAGTTTAATTTTCTCTCACTTTGATTTACGAAAACTAAAAAGCACTTCACAACGTGCAACGTGCCCCTCCGGAATGAGGGGTACTTACTCTATTTATTCAGCACTCTCAACAAAAGTTTCTGGATGCGAGTGTGCCCTTCTATCAGTTGCAGTGGTATTTGCACAGGTTTCTCTGAGCCGGCTCAGAGTCCTTGCATTCAGGATATGCCTGTCGCCTGGCAGACTTCGTCTACTTTTGTCCGATTAACACAAGTTTCCCATTCAATTTTCTATTAACTTGACGCAAATGAATTTTTCGTTCGGTCTCTCGGCAAATGGCTCCCTCCATCCATGTGGCCACAGCCAGAGCTGACCATTTTATTTATTAAAATATTTATTTAAATGCAACTAACAGCTGTTGGCCCCCACTTTCACAGCCCGGCAGACCGACAGCCCGGCTCTGTTTTCGTTTTTTGCCATCATTCAGCAAGCTAGGAAATATGAAAACAAAAGCCGGTTCAAATGGGAATAATATGAGTAGAAGTGAAAAGTTTTCGCTGTTGCTGGATGCATATAAAAATGTCTGACACGTTGCCAAAACAACAACTGCACAAAAAAAGGATGCCTAGGAAAAATGGCTAAAAAATACAAACTAAAATCTAAAACAACAAAAAATACGGGGGAAAAACTAACAAACGGCGGACAAATGGCAAGGCTAAGTCCAAATGAACACAAAAACAAAACAAACCAACGAAATACCAGACCCACACACACATATACGCATAGAAAGAGCGCCAACACACACACAGACACACACATGAGTGCCCGCCTGGCCATAAAAAGTCACTCAAGTGGTATTAAATGTACCACCAAGTGCAGTCAGCATCGGGAAATGGCAAGTGGCAACTGAAACTGGAAACGGAAAACTGGGAAACTGGGCAGCGGTAGATGGAAACTTCGAGGAGACCACCTGCCACAAAAGGTTAAGGACACACACCCCAACCCACACCCATGCTATGCCACATACACACACTCACACAAAAACAAGCATGTGGAAATAGAGAAATCTGGCTTTCCTGAAATCGAATTTTTTCCGTGTGCGTGTAATTTTTGATTGAAACTGAGTGGTCCACTCAAAGAACACGCCCGCCCACTTATTTATTTGGTAACTTCTTGTGCGGCTGTCCGAGGCATTAGGCATGCTTTTACACTTAACTGCCAAAAAGGTGGCCAGCTGTTGCTTCTGGCCTCCGGCCAAACTCAAGAAGCCCGAATGGTTCCGGCTCTTCGAAAAAATTTTTATTGTGCACTGGTACGAGACAAAAAGCCTAAAAAAATGAAATAACCTCGCTGCATCACTCTTAGGCCCGACGACAAAAAAAAAGTCGCCTGTTGTCCGATTATATGATACCCGATACTCTATAGTTTTTCCGCAGGACGACATGAAAATTATTTCTACCCTTGCCTACTTTTAGGCTTTGTTGTTCAGACAGAATTCCACATGATTGCATTTCTTATGAATATATATAAAAAGTAATTTCAATAGTAATAGTACTTGCCTTATTTAAAATAAAAATTTAAGAAGAAAAATATATATTTTCTAGAACCGCAAAGTTACTAGAACCTCCTGGAAGTCCATATACCATTCACCTCCAAGAGTACCAGGTATAAAAAATGGACATAAAAAAGAAGAGCAGCACACAACGGCAACTCAAAATAAAAGTAATAAGCGAAAAGGGTTTTTCATTTTGACCAACATAACAGCTCACAGCTGGGGCCAGCAACAATGGAAATGTTTAGAGAAATTAAACCAGGACACGACTATTGCGGTGCACCGAAGCCTGCAATACCCTTGAAAAAAAAACGAGAAGAAAGGTGAAAGTGAGGCGGGCTGAGTGAATGGAGGAGGATATGAGGGAGAAAGTGGGAAGACGCACCTGGCAACGACAGCTCATAACTGGGTCAATTCAAGTGGCCAATTTAAGTGGGTAAACAAGTATTTTCAATTCTATGCAGCCACTTAAAAAGTACTTAAAAACTTATTATGGAATTTAAAGTTTAAGGTTCACCTGAGAAAGAGCCTTAAACTTAATGTTTCATTTAATCCACGAGATATACATAAAACAATATATGAAATGGGCCTTTTTTTTAACATTCATTTTGAAATTTAATTGGGAATAAAAATTATGACAAATTGCTTGGAATACCTGCATCGACTTTATTATTTGTTTTATTGAATATAAAGAAATACTATATCATTTATCAGCTGAAAGGCCTTTAATCCCTTAAACAAAATTCATTCAAATTGACAACGACTTCGAAAAAAGATACTGGAAACCAATTTGAGGATTTTCCATGTGAATGAATAGAATAACTAATTGATCTTTTTTGCGTTTTGTGAGGGGCTTTTCGACAGAAAACATTGAATAACTAATTGATCCCTTTGCCACATTCCAGGCCACTGAATATACGTTGTTTTGTAAACTTGTTGAACAAGCCAAAAATTGCTGCCAATATTTATATGTAGGCTCCCCGCTCGTGGCACGTTGCTGTTGCATGTATAAATATCTAACGGAGAAAAAATCCATTTGCCATTCCATTTACCATAAATCTAAAACTATTTTGGCACTGAAATGTAAGCCAGAAAACTGAAAGCCCGGTTGCATGGCTGCCCAGCTGCCAAATGAAAGCAAACAATGGAAATGAATTTCCACCATGAACAATTTTCACTTTTATGCAACTTTCCTTTAAAGCGAAAATATATATGTATTTGTATGTGTATGTGGGGGGAGCCTGCATAAACTTTTACCAGCTCATAAAACGCTCAGAAACAAGCGAACAAAATCGAATGGCCATAAAAATTGCACAGCGGGGTCAGATTCAGTTAAATGGCGACCGAAAACCGAAAACAGAAGACTGGAGGGCGCTGTAGGGAGTTTGGCCTGTACGGAGCGACTTGAGATGGATTGGATTGATTTCCTATCGCCTTCGCCAGAGTCGTCCTGTTGCCAAAGTCCTGTTGCCAAGTCCTGTTGCAAGTGCAAACAAATGAAAATCAAACGCCGGGCGATGAAAATCAAAAGTAACGGCCACCTTGCCACTTGGCCAACTTGCCGCGGCGATAGTAAAAAGATTAAGCTTTCCAAAAAGTTGCTTAGAACGCCCCGCCCCCTGCCCGCCCTTTGTCTATTGAAAGTTTTCAGTTTTCCGTTTTGGCAAACGCATACTTTACGGCGTTCCAACTTTTTCCTGGCTTGGCGCTTTTTATGGCAACTCCCTGCCATTTGGCCGTCGTAAAATAGAAGCCCGATGGCAAACGTGTTCCAATTAAACGCTGCCACGCCCCCATCGCCCATCCTTCCGCCCCAAACACGCCCAGTATAGTTAATTTAAATGAAATTTGTAAATTTCAGTTGAAGGCACGTGACACATGCAAATATGGCAAATAAAAATTACAACTCATAAAAATTGACTCCCCCAGCCGTCATCATTTCGCTCATGAAACAGTGTAGTAAAATATATATATTCGGGAAGGAGGGGGTACTCTCATACAAAAGCTCCAAAAATGTCGCTACTTGTAGCTGCTACACAGCTGCCACGCCCATACGCGCCATAAAATTGCAGAAAACACAGAAAACATGAAATAGGGCTGGGAGAGGTGATGGGAGAGGCTAAGGAGGGTCATGGTTCGGGGCATGGCTCATGAGGCACGGGGCACTTTAACAAATTGTTTCTACGCTTTAAATTCAACAAACATACACAAAGCGCTGCGACTTTGTCTTCCAATGATGCGAAAAGTTGATTAAAATGTTGCAATCCCTAATCGCTAATTGAAAGGCAAAACTGTCACATTACGCAAAACCAAATTGGCAAAGGGGTGTAGCTTGTGTGGCATCAATGCGGCATATCTAGGCCTCATCAAAGAATTTACGTGCCTCAATCAAAGGTTAATTGCAAATTGTTGCAAATCAAAGAATTTTATTGGCGAGGCAGGGGGAATGGCACACAAGTGGTACCTCCTGGTTGAAGGGTGCCATAAGTTGTAGTAAGTAAGCCATAAACTTTCATCGCAACTCGAACGCACTCTCTTTAACACACACACAGGCACCCCGGGGCACCGGGGCACCCTCTCTGAAACCCACACACTCACATGCATTTTAATCACATAAAACTCACTTATCCCGGCAACATTTTGCGTCATTTGTATGAGGCAAGTGTGGATGTGATAGAAGCCAACGATGGATGTTAGCACTTTTCAAGAGTCTGGTATATTAACTAGAGTATGATGCCTGGTAGTTGGAGCTTGACTTTCAGACCAAAAAAGTGTGAAACAGAGTTTAAAGGTAATTTTTGTAGAGTGTCTGCATGAAAAATTCTTAATATTGGCCAATAATATACAAAAGTCAGCTTCATATTTTTTCAAAAGCTTATTCCCTTTCTATAATCAATTTTGTAATTATTACATTACCTCTTGACAAATTAATAGAATTACTCTCAAAAAGTTCAATTCGGACAGCACAACATACATGGCGTATACGCAATATGCATCATACATGGCGCATACGCAATGTTTAATAAACAGACATGGCGGATACGAATATGAAGGGCATAATATTTTTATTAAAAAATTCATGAATTGATTTTAATTATGGCACACATTGATTTTAATTTTTATTCCAGCCATTCAGAGTTGTATTTATTTCCGAATTTCAACTCCTTCCATACCCAAAAGGGTATAAGTTCTTCCTGATTTGAAATTAGTCGACTCCCATCCCGTTCCAGACGCTTTTTTAACGCCAGCACTTTTTTGGGAGGAGTGCGAGTACATAAATACATGGCGTATGCGCAACATTTGTCGGCAAACAAATTTATGCGGCAGCATATAAATCGTGTAACTGTAACTTTAGCTGGCACAGTTGCCGCTACTACCGAACAGGACACAGTTGTTGTGTTTGCAACACAGTTACACACGCCACACGCATCTGGCAGCGGCAGCGGCAGCATCGGCTGTGGCGGTGGCAGTGGCAACTTGCGGAGGCAAATAGTTTATGCGAAAAGCTCAGGAAAAAAGTTTCCAATTTGCTGGCACAGAACATCTTAATTTAATAAAGTGCCCGGGGTGGCAGCAAATTTGGAAATTGTTGGTCTGAAGGCAGATAAATCTCAATTAGGGAATACTTGAATGCAGCAATAAACAGTTGGGTCGCTAGGCCTCTCGCCCGGAATATATACTCGAATGTACTGTATATCCCAATATACAGAGGGCTATAAATGGAAAGAAAAAGAGCGTGCATATTTCACTCAAACTCTGACGAGTTTTCGCTTTTTTTATTTAAAGGTTTCTTTTTTTCGCTTTAGTTTAACAAAAAGTTTTCGATTTTTTTCTCAGCTTTTCTCTCGGCTAATTGGCAGAATTTCTGGGCGCAGAAATAGAGACAATAATTGCCCTGGCACTTCCGAACAAATAATAATTAATGACAAAATGAGATAATGCAATTGTTTTTTGAAGACTCCCTGAATCAGAAGACTTGGACGCGATGGTTCTCGCGATCGCACACCAAAATGTTGCCGTTCGACATGATGGCCACGCCCTCGAGTCCTTTGAACTCCGAGTCGCCGGAGCCCCAAGAGCCGAAGGTCTTCAGGAAGCTACCATCCGGATTAAAGATCTGTATGCGATTGTTGCCCGAATCGGCCACGAAAATATATCCCAGATCGTCCACAGCCACTCCGCTAAAGGAAATGTTATTAGTGAATTATACTTCTGGCAGGGATAATTCAATTTGCTTACCGTGGAAACTTGAACTGGCCGTCGTCGGATCCCTCGCCACCCACCGTGGACAGGACCTTGCCATTGACGTCGAAAATCTGCGGAAAGAAGGACCGGGTCAAATAAATTGCGAACGAATCTGGGCGGTGAGCATATTTTAATTAAAATTGTTCACATGGCCAGACAGGCATGAAAAGAGGTAGGGGCCGGTGGGGCAGTAGACTGGTGGCTCACCTGAATCCTGTGGTTATTCGAATCGGAAACAATCACACGATTCGTGTTCGATACGGCTATATAATGCGGATGCTCAAGTTGTCCCTCGCCACGGCCGCAGGTACCGAATTTGCCAACGAAGGAGCCATCGGATTGGAAAACCTGGCGAATGCGAATATTCACGATATATAAGTTTACAAATTGAAATGGGCACAGGAGCTCTCGAAAGGATGGACAAGGGACCGTCCTTGCCAATGCATATACATATATTCCAGTTAAGCTCATGAAAATTTGCTGTTCTGGCATTTGCCAGGTGCGGCGGGTGTCCTGGGGGAGGGGTGGTGTGCGCGCAGCTCAAGTGTGACAAATTGGGCAGGACTCGAGCCTTGCACCCATCACCCACCACCCCAGCTCCTCACCCAGCCCGATCCACTGAATATATAAATATTTGCATGCAAATCGAGATTGAAGATGGAGGCAAACTGGAAAAGGTTGTGAATAGTGAGAGAGATTGAAGGCGGGTTATGGGTGGTGGCAGGTGGGCAGATGGTGGATGGGTGACTCAGTGGAAGCTGAAATGGAAATGGAGACACAACAGAACACCCTGAACCCGCTTCTCACCTGCACTCTGTGGTTCTCCTTATCGCACACGTAAATGAAGCCGAGTGCATCGGTTGTTACGCCCCAAGGATAATTGAATTTGCCATCTGCGGTGCCCTGCGAACCGAAGGCGCGCAGGAATCGTCCTTGGGGATCGAGCACTTGTATGCGATGATTGTATCTGTAAAAAAAGAAACAAAAAGAAGGCTCAGTCTCACCCAAAAGCTTTACAATACATATTACACCTTTGGTATACTTTTCCTCTTATTCGAGTGCTGCTTAAATAAATACAGATTTTTTTCTCAAAATTACATGTTTTCTGTTCTTAATAAGAAACATTCTACATTTATTATTTTATCAACAGATATTTGAATTATTTCTTTAAACTGAAACAGAAACGGTAGCGAAGCATCCTTCCGACTTAAAGTCCTGCTGCCAATTTATAGGGCCATTGAATCGACGGATTCCCGGTTAATTGCGAGCCGTAACGAAGAGAGATCTTATTACGGGTTCCCGAAAATAAAATAAAAACCTGCGAGGGTTGTCAACCAGAGCGCGACGCCTTGGAATGCCAAAAGGTGTCGGCCGTGGGTTTTCGGCCCGTGGGTGGGCGGATGGGTGTTGGGCTTAGCTCTAAGCCGCTTAACGTGCAAAATCAAAGTTGACTCCTACAATGAGCTGGCGGCCCCCTCCAGATCCGGGTGCTTAACGAGATTTTGCGTCAAACAATGACAGCACTCGTAAAAAGGTTACAGATAACATGTGCAGGAGCGCCAGAAACTCTCGCCGTCTCCTGGTTGTCCTGGCCTGGCCCGGGCAAGCCAAGCCCGGCCAAGTCTGGCACATGTATCTCATTAACGCGGCTATTATGCGCTTAGCCCTGCCAATTAGAAGCCCGAGAAGCCAGGCCCGGGAATTAATCATGCGCCTTTGTTTGCGCTTAATTAAAACGCAGACTGACCGCTGCCAGGGGCTCAGCCACTCGGAGATAAAATATCACCCCCGAAAGTGAATGCAATATCAATTTTCTATTCTAAAAGGCTCTATTTTGGGGCTTCTGATAGGTTATGAAAGTGTTGTAACGAGTCATGTAGAAATATCGTTCATTTTTAACTACAAAATAAAGATGTTTTATAATTTTTTTCAGACAAGAATATACTGCAGTACGAGAATGAGATTCATGATGCTATAAATTAAATATATTCTTGACCAGGATCGCCTTTCAAGATGATATACCATAAATCTAGTTTTAGTGTCTGTTGGGCCAAGCAGCCACCAAAGATTGCATATAAAATGATAATAATATGCTAAGCTGCAGCTGTTGTTATCAGCATGTTTCGTCTCTGTTTTGTCCCCAGTTTCGCATGCGCTTTATTGTTTTTTGTAGCGTATGCGCTTTGGGGAGCTTTGGCTGAGCTTCTGCGCAAGCTCTTGGTTTGGCGTTTTGTTGTGATTTGGAGTTGATTGGAGCCGCATAGATTTGGGTTAAATTGAACCAAAAATAAATATATTGAACCCTGATTTGAAACGCGTGTATTTATTCGGCTGCTATTAAAACTACTAATAGCATAACAGTGTCCTCTTGTTTCATATCTAGTTTTCCAAAAATTATTTTTGTGAGTCCTAGAACTTATATGTAATTTTACTAAAAGGATACACTGCAGCCCTAGTTTTTTATCAACACTAGAAATCTTGGGGTTTTTTGAGAATTAGTCAACACTAAAATATTTTAAAATCACTATAAATGCCAGTTCAAGACATAAAGACTGGTTAGTATACTACTCCACCCCATCGGAAAGGTTACTCATAATAGGGATTTATTTATTTTATTGAAACAAATTTTTCATTTAATTTATTTCCTCTTCTTTTTTTTCTTCTGCGACTTGCCAAACAATGGATTTTCCTGCCGGAAGGACATACCGCTTGGCAATTCTTCTTGTATTTTTTCGTTTAATTTTTATGTTTACATTACTTGCAATCTTTTTTGGACGATCACATTGTATTGGTTCGTGTTTTTATTTTATTTATTTAGTTTTTTTCTTTTAATTCACCTGACTATCATTAGTCTCTTAGTTTGCTTGCCAATGCCTTGGTATTGGTTCGTGTTTTTATTTTATTTATGTAGTTTTTTTTTTTTTAATTCACCGGACTATCATTAGTCTCTCATTTCGCCTGTGGATGACAGAAAGCCTGCTTTCTTATCCTGCTTCCAATCCGGGGACTTTGTTTTTTTTTTGATAACTTTTGCGGCCCTTATTCTGTTGGACAATCACATTGTATTGGTTACTCCTATTTTAATTTTATTTATTTTAATTCTTATTATTTTTCAATTTCATTAAGTTTTAAGCCTAGAGGCCTAGAGGAACAAAGGCTGATTCAGGGTCCCATTGGACAGGTTCATTTCAACTCTATTTTATTTTTTTGATTTATTTTTTATATCAACTGATTTTTTATTGGTCGCTCGAACTCTTTCTCGTCCGGTTTGTTATTCTGCGATAAAATTTTGCGGCTTTTATTCAAATGTTTTTGATTATTTTATCCTTCGTTTCTGAACCTTCGTTTAATTTTTTTCACGTAATTTGATTTGGCTGCAATCCCCCAATTTTGTGTTCCATAAAGCCAAATTGGCAGGATGTAATTCACATATACTGGCCTTTTGCATCTTAGCGGCATAGTGTTTTTTCCACTTATCAGCCAATGCAGTTGCTGAATCCTTAAATTTTACTTTTTAATCGTTGACTTGAGATTTGGAAGTAAGTCCCTTGTCATTTGGACTCTTGCTGTTTTATTTATTTTATTATTTTTTTTTGGTGTAACTCTTATTTTGCATATTTTATGTATTTGATAGAAACTTTGAAATCAACATACTATTATCTTTGAAACAAATACTTTTATGTGTTTAACAATAAATATATGTTTAAATCAATTCTTCATGTCATTTCAAGTCGATGGCAATGTATTGTAAATTTTAATTTTCTTAAGCCTTATATAAATTATTAAGTTTTTGTTCTCAATTAATTCATAATTTTATTTTAATTATTTAATTTTGTTTTTTATATCTGTATCACTTCTGTCAGATTTAAGAGTAAAAAAAAAATGTTACAACCAAATTGAATGCAATTTCTGAATAAACTTTTTGTAGCATACTTTTTCGGGCAACAATTCTCTATCGATAAAAGTGATTGTAGTCCAACTTGTGGGTTAAAAACTAATCCTAATATAAGTCTCCAATGTTAATAAAATATTTTAAAAGGACACTCACCTATCGGCAATGATGTACTGGCCGATGCGATTGACGGCCACTCCGGCCAGGCAGTCGAACTCGCCCTCGCCGTTACCGTACTCTCCGAACTCTTTGACGAAAATGCCATTGGAGTCGAAGACCTGCACCCGGTGGTTGCTCGAATCAGCCACCACGATGCTGTTGTCCGGGCCGACGGCCAAGCCGCGCGGCCACGTGAAGGATCCGGGCTCGCTCCCCCGGCCCCCCAGCTGGAACAGCTGCTGACGCTTGCGAAGGTACACCTGTTTAGGGATAGTACCTGCCGCTCCGGTTATACCGGCTGCTGCTGCTACCGTAGGGGACGTAGGGGAGCCTAGCCCGTTTTTTGACCCGTCATCATCGGAGGAGGCCAGCTCGTTGGCCTGTCGCAGAGGGAGGCCCAGGCTGAGGCGCCGTGACACGTCGCTGGCGGTGCTGCGTCCGCTCCCGCTGCCGCTGCCACTTCCGCTGGTACCGCTGCCGTAGCCGTGCGCATGCGACGACGTCGACGACGACGCTCCCGTCGAGGAGGTGCCGGCGTGCGAGTCGCGTGCGCTGCCACTGCTTCCGGCAGAGTCCTTGCTGCTCTTGTTGCCGTACTTGTTCTTGAGGTAGCGCGCCCAAGAGCTAAGGGCCTCGCCGTCCTTGCTGTCCGTCGCGGAACTGCCGGCACCCAGGCCGCCGGAGCGGGAAGAACCCGCCCCCCCGCGGTCCGTGATCGGGGAGTTGTCGCGCGACTTGAGAGCGTGCGAGGAGCGGCTGCGGGAGAGGTCGCTGCTACCGTAGCCGCTGTACCTGCAAAGGAAACCAAAGGATTAGCCGGCAGGACCCAGGGGTCGTCGATGGGTGGGTGGGCAATGGGTGGATGGGGCAATGAAGTTCTGGCTGAATTCGAAAGTCATGAGGCGCTGGCAAACTGAATAAAGTGGCTATTGATTTATATAGTTGCTGAAAATTATTATATGTCTTAATGGTTGTGACTATGTTGGTATTTCAATCTCTGCAAGTTTCTGATAAAAAGATTGAAAATATTTAAGATTGGGATCATTTCATGTGAAGTTTAGTAATGAAATCCAGTTCTTGTTTTGAAATAGTTTGATAAAATCTATGCTCAAGTTTTCTTAACTTTGTTAATTTTTTGTAAAGAAAGGAACAATTTATCTGTCAATGAAATGTATTTTGAGGGAGAAGAAAAAATCTTTTAAAGAAACCTTTTTAAGGATATAAAGGGTATAGTTTTTCATCTATGAATACCAATTCTTAATACTTATTCCATATCTTATAGCCACTTTCTTCGCTTTCCTGAATTAAATGAAACGTGTGATTGAAAACTAATAAGAGAAAGGGGATACTTCGTGGCATGATGTCCAGTTAATTTCGGTTAATTTAAAAAACGCGAATAGTTTCTCTTTTTTTACCACAATTAATTGACTAATAGAACCAATAAGAAATACAAATAAAATAAACCAAAAAAATTAATTCCAAAAAGTTGAATTAGTGTAGAGTGCAACATAAACGAGAACGAAACGTGGCGAGAACGTTGGACGTGGCACGCACAGAAACTCAACTAAAAAATAATTAAAAACTATAGAAATTAAATGTAAATTAAAATTAAATTCGATAAATTTGGTCAAAAAATTTCGGTGGGGGGACAGCACACGCACAATGAAAGCGCCCAGCGCACCAAAAAAAATAATATTTTTATTTTTTTCGACGGGATATGTACAGCCGATAACCTTCAAGTATTTACAGGGCGGGGGCTTCAAATAAGGGGCGGGGGGTCTGAGATCAGATGGCTCACTGAAGAAGGGGGCGCACCTTGAGGCCAGGTAAGCGGACGGCGAGACGGTAGTGGGGGACACCGGCTCATCCAGGTCGTCGTCGTCGTTGCCGAATTGATGGGAGGAGCGACTGCGCGCCAGCCGGGTGCGGCGCTCCTTCATTGCCAGATAACGGGATCTGCCCGTGCCGTAGCGACCGTCCGAGTCGTCGCCCGTTCCGGTGGCGTCCTCATCGAAGGAGGCGGTGGGCGTGGATAGCGAGGGTTGCGTTACAATGGCGCTGCTCTTGCTTTTGTTTAGAAAGCGGCTTGTGTAGCTGCAAAAATGTTGATTCGGTTCGGTTTTCGGTTTGGTTTGGTTTCATTTCTTTGCACTTTATATTCATTTTAAATTATTTGTGTGTGTTTTTTCTGTTTTAAGATTATTTTTGATATGCCTGTGCTGTAGCTGTTGCTCTGTGTGTCTCGTTTTTCAATTTTCAAGCTAATCCCTTGCCCTGTGGACGACCACCGCTTAATTAACTAACTTTTAACTAGCTTAGGTCCGGGTCGGGTGTCCGGGTGTCGGCGTGTCGGCGTGTCGGAGTGTGTAGGGCTGTCTCATTTATTAGCCATTAAATTATATTAAAATACAAGGCGTGGCACAAAACATATAAAATACAACAAAGTGATGCCACCAAAGAGCTGAGCTGAAAGTTTCTAATTAAATTCACATTTCGCATTATCGAAAGTTAAACAAAGTAGTTGGGAAAGTTCGGTTAAGTACGTGAAATTATGGCGCCGATTCGCGTCCTTGCTCCTGTGACTGTGTCGGTGTCTGTGTGTGGGTGTTTTTCGGTGGGTGGTTCAGTGGTTGGGCGGTTAAGTAACACGAAAGAGGAGGCAGAAGCAACAACTACTACAAAAGCTTCTCGGAATACATAGAAATATTAAAAGCACGGAGAATAGCATAAATTAAATGCTTAAATCTAGGTGAGTTCATAAGAGTAATGCAAAAAATTCTGGAATAAAATCCAGAAAAGCGAAAGCATCAGGCGGTGTGGCAGTGAGGCAGGCAACACTTATTGCTGCTCTTTGATTTTACAAAAAAAGAAGTATAATTATGAACAAAAGCACAAGGTCAGTGCATGTGTGTTGTTCTGCTTTAATTATTAAAAATATAAGGTTTAAACTAGTGGCAGTGAAACTTATTCATTGAGGCCCCCACACTGCGATAATCGGTACATGGGTTGTACAATTTCAGTTCGTTCCCAAAATAAAAGAAAAACTTTACTACCTTTCATTTTAACCCTACTAAATATATTCCAATTGCAAAACTACTCATGAGAACTTAAAGGTATAAAATGGTAAAAGTGACTTCTATTTGTCTGGATGTGTTTGTAACTTAAAAAATTAAACTAGCTTTTGATGGGCAAAATCGATCAATTGCCACCATGAAAGAGCCAATTAAATAAGGATTAAAATAGGAACTAAAAGTGACTTTCAGCCAGTTTTGCTTTTGAACATCTATGTTTTCATCCAATTTAGGCCTTTTGATGCCTTTAAGCTAATAATAATTGCCAGCTGCTGCAATACGTTCTGCACAGCCCTTGGCTAACTGATAAAATCCAAAATTTATGCAACTGAAAGTGTAACCTTCTCCCGTTGAGCATAAATTCAACTTACTAAACAAATACCTTCGGTAAACACACCGCGATAAACAGACTAGCTGACTGACTGACTGATGAACCTGGAACTGAAACCGAACATGGAAGACGGAGTCGGAGATGGCAAATTATATGCCGGCAAAGGACCTGATAACAGATACCAATTTATAGCATTTTGAAACGAAGGTACAAACGCGAATAAAATTGGGAATGGAAGGCGGGTGCCTTCGGGGGAGAGTGGGCCTGTGCTGTAATTACATTACACAAGATTTGTTGCAAAGTGGAAAGGGTTGTTCAAGTTGTTCGGCATTTGTTGTCGTGCGAAAGTAAAATTAAAGAACTTTTTGTCGCCAAAGCACAAAGGCAAGTGGGAAGGAGGGAAGAGGGCAGGGGAAGGACATCGCAGTGTATTGAGCCCAGAAAGAACCGCATTGATCCCTTTGAAAAGGGTATTGACAGAAGGACATAAGGACAGTTGGAAAACAGACAGAAAGCGTAGAAGTAAAGTTAATTTCCAGCTCTTTGAGTGGCTCTTCCTTATTTTTTTTATATTTTTTGAACCGTTCACCATCATCACGGTTCTATTTGCCCATTGAAGGTGACTCCAAGTACTCCGGAATACGGCCAACTTGTTCAATTTTATTTCCAGAGAACATTCAAATATTTAATCAGTAGGGTTAAGCTGTTAGACGGTGGAACATTCAACGTTATGGGTTAACAAACACAAATTGAACTATGAGTATGAAATTGAATTGGATTCGGGACGAGAGCCTGAGCCTGAGCGACTTATAGAATATGGTATTAGATATTGTATAGATTGAGTCGGGGCTAGACATCGGCAAGACGTTTTCGGTAGCGAGCCCGGCCGGGTCTGCTGATGTACGGGATGCTATAGGGCAGTGCACTGCAAAGATCAACAAATAGAAAACATTGTGTTTGTGTGTTTACCTAATTTGTTCGTGTGTGTGTGTGTTTCTTGGTGTCTTAGTCTTAGTCTTAGTAGGTGTGAGAGAGCAGCACTGGGTGCTATGTAAAGGTTATGAACTTGACAATTAGACGCCACACGAGGCGTATGAGCAACAAAGTGGCCAGTGCCATGTTAATGCCAGCGCGGAGCACTTGCACAAAGCTAAATAGTAAATAGTGGGATACAAAAGAGAGTTTTTGTGAATCTAAAGTAAGTCTAATACATCGGGGTGTAGAAAAAACCAAACCAAACGCAATTACTTATTAGGCATATCGATTAAAGCCACTCCGTAATATTCAATCGGCATATCGATTGAAGTCACTCTGCAGTTGTGTGTGCATATTGTGTTCCTAATTAAAAATTTAAATTAATTGCAGGCACGGTTTTTTGCATGTAACTCAATTAGTGTTTGTGGCACGCAAAACGAGGAAAACAAATTACCCCGCAGCCGTATTTGACACATAATTTATAAATCTATATCGTATGCCATGCTCATCAGATACATATGCGTTTTTAGACCCGTATCTTTTAACAACTGTATCTAATAAGCTTATGCACAGAGAAAAAACTTTAATTAATAGTTCCATTTGTTGATTGTTATAAGAAATATTCAAATTGAAAGTCTGTCTCTATCCAAATTATATACATATTTTTTTAAGTTTATTGAGCGATTTTTGTATATTTTTAATCAATAAATGTTACCCTAAACTATAAAAATTATATTTGCATAAAAACGGCCAGTTTCTTTGATTTGCATCTCAACCTATGTTTTTTAATTTCAAATTTTATTAGCTAGTGAGATCAATAATTTATATTCTCCAATTTAAAATAAATATTAAAGGGAATTGGGAGTTTTATTTTAGTGAAATTTATGAATTATTAACTTTGTAACTTTGTGAATAATGTACACCTAGAAATTAAAATATTATTATATATTATCTCTAGAAAGAAGGTCTTTTAAAAACCTTAATTATGAACCCCTATATAGGTCTATTATATGATAATTTTTAAATAAATTTAAAAATTTTAAAAAATAATTGAAAATCGTATATTTTTTCTCTGTGCAGATAATCTCTTATATTTATTTTTCTATTATACGCCTAATTAGCCATGCAAATTAGTTCGGTTATAGAGAACCAGAAAAAATACACTCAAAAACGCTAGACCAAAATTTTGGAGCTGCGGGAAGGAAGGTTTCGGAAATACCTGCTGCCTGTGCCGCTGCCGTAGCGATCTTCGCTCTCGCTGGCGTGGTGGGGGGCTGGTACCGCCCGGGTGCGGGTGGTGCTGCTGCCACTCCCATAGCCGCTGCTGGATGGCGTGGCATAGCTGCTGCGTCCCGCCATCGTGGAGCTGTCGTCCCGAGAGGCGCGGCGAGCTTCCAGGCGATCCCTGTAGGAGGTGCCGGAGGAGCCACTGGCCGCGGTGGTGGAACTGGTGGCACTGCTGGGCGTGGATTTGGTGTTGGTGGTGCTGCTGGCCGCACTCGTCTTGGGCTTGCTCTCCGTCTCTGACTCGGATTCGGACTCGGAGCTGGTCTCCTCCTCGCTGCTGGAGCTGGACTCGGCCTTCTTCTTGTCCGCCGAGCCGTTCGAGCTTCCGGCGTTGTTGTGCTGCGGCAGGAAGCGGCTAACAAAAGGCTTCTTTTCAGGGACCGCCGTGGTTTCCTTGGCGGTTGAAAAGCGGGCTGAGCTGCCGGCCTTCTGCTGCTGCTGCGAGGTTGCGGTGCTGCTGCCACTGGGCGTGGCATTTGCCGAGGCTGCTGCCGTTGCCGCCGTGGCTGCCGCCGAGCTGGCCGAACTCTCTGTGGAGGCGCTGCTGTCGCTGCTTCCGGATCGCTGGGTCTTCTTCACGGCCGCCACCTGAGCGGAAACGGGTGGTTTCGACTGTTGGTAAATGTGGGTAGAGCATTGGGAGTTGCATCAAAATCTGTGGCTGTGGCGCTGGCCGTCTTAGTTAGTTGAGTTTGGGGTGGTAGCCTCGAGACATAACGCAACGAAACGAGTAAGGAGCGCAGTGCAAATGCAAGGATATACAGAACAATGCATAAATGGGTGTGTGTGGAGATGACGATGTGGCATGGAGTGGCATAGAGATGGGGCAAAGGTTAAAGGGTGCTGTCGTAGGGGATTTAAGGCTCGGTTCTAGGCGAAAACTGGGAAACTCTCTAAAAATCATATTTCTACTTTTCTACATTAATATAAAAAATAACTTTGATCATTTTATACATTTTCCTTTTGGAGTTTGTGAACTGTATGATACCCGGTACTCTCTCCCATCTCTTTTCTTTCAAATCACATTATATGATTATCATTTTAACTAACATTTAATCAACAAATAAAAACTAATTTAATCAACCAATCATTTAATCAAAAAGTAACTACTACATTATTTTAGTTTAGATATTTAAAAGAATCTTCTACCGTAGTAAAGTAGGCAACAAAAAACGTCAAAAAAGAGAGAAGGCACCAATTACATCCTAATGTCCATTCTCAACTCCAGAAAGGCCATCATGCATTTTACCGAGAATAATAAATCGGGTCTGGCAAAGGACCCTTTTCAAGTTTTATGTTTATGATATTTCATCAAGTTACTTTGATGTTGCCCTAATTGATCGAACAACCTTTTCCTATTTCCATTTTCTAAATGCCAGCAGCAGGACAAATATGCAGCGCCCGTGCATAGTGACATATCACTATGCCACTCACACACTCGCACATAGAACTATCACAGACACACACAGACACAGTCTCGAGTATGGAGTCTCGATGGGAACTGGAAACATTGTTAAACTGACGGAAACAGCCGCATCGCTGAAATTCGCATGATGGTGAAATATTCGCCATTGAACCCGGCTCTGTCTGGTATTTTTCAGGGGCGGCGTAGGTGGGCGGGCAACAATGTGTGAATACATGACAGGAGTGTGAAGGGGTGAGGGAAGGGGGGGATGTTGGATGAGGAGCCAAAAACGAAAGAAAAATATACACAACAGAAATATTTACAGCGGACATCAGAAATTGCAAAACAACAAAACGGGCAAAGAAATAACAGAACGAACAAAAGAATGATTCAAAATAAAATAGTATTCGAAACGATGAAGAAAGCGACAGAGATACAGAGCGAGATAGAGCAATATAGAAGTGATATAGAATCATAGAGAAAATGTCTAATAGTTGATCGGGTTCTGCGGTTTATTCATCTCGACAGCAATGACCAAACAAATTTAGTAAGATTTAAGCAAATTAACATCACTACCACATCGTTTGTCCACTTTCAGTGTATAAATAGATGCAAAGTTTGAAAGAGGCAGACAGAGACACGGAGAAAGAGAGAGAGAGAGAGAGAGATGTGTAGAGAGAAAGAGAAAAGGAGAAACAAAAATTTTATTTTAGAATTTAAATGCATTTTGTAGTTTTCGGTTGCTTTATTTGTTGTAACTTGTTTTTGCAGTCTCTAACTAACGATAAGGTAAAAGATGTTAAGCTACTACATTAGAAAGTATATATATAGGTATATATATCCATATATCGGTATATAAGTAATGAATGTCTACAATATTGTACAATTCTGATTTCTGATGTCCGAGTTTTGGGCCGAAACTCTGCTTTCTGTATATTAATATTGTTGTTTTTTATTCGGCCGGAGGAGAAAAAGGTTTTGACCCAAAACAGCATTAGGTTAAAGGCGCTCACAAGACAATAAACGTAAGTAAATAAAAATTAAAAGAATAAAGAAACAATCGGAATAACATAAAACAAAGAGACACGAACTTACAAAAATAAATGACATAAAAAACGGGATGGGATAAAAATAAATATAAAACAAAATGGAAGAAAAAGGGACAAATTTCGGGAAGAATGCTTATTTCATTTGTTGGTTAGGTAAGATTAACAGTAAAAGTAACGGTAAATGGTAAACGGTAAACGGTGAATGGTAAACGGTAACAGTTAACAGTTAACGGTTATTGGTTGCTCTCGTTTTCGGCCGATTTGTTTCGACAAATACAAAGAAACACTTACGGAGCGGAGGGGAAGTGTGAACGATGGAGCACAAATAAGAACGAAGCACACATGGCGTATACGTAATTATATTTATTTATTTCGGCGGGATATTTATTTCGGTTGTGGGGCAAAAAATGGGTAAAATACTGAGCCAGCTTAGAGCGACAGCGAGTGCTACCTAAAGCTAAGGAGAGTCGGCTGACAACTGATCTATTTTTATAGTCCACCAGGCTGAAAAATCTTTAATAATTGTGATGAAAAACTAATCAAGCTAACAAAATATTTTTAAGACATATTCTGAAGATTTTTCCACCAATTCTTCATAGATTTTCATGTATTCATCTATTTTTGATTCTCCTTCCTTTAAAATGTATACCTTAATCTTCTGTATCTCCTTTCTTGACCTCAATCTTCTTCCTCCTCATCTTCATCATCATCAGTGACCTCTTCCTCTATATACTCGTACTCGCTGCTCGATTCTTCGGCAGCATCTTCTCGGGGAGCTACTAACTCTTCTTTCGAGCTTTCTGCTTGTTCTTCACTTTTTTGACTATCTTCTTGGGAATTTTCAGGGATATTCTCGGAAGGACTCTCATCTATTTTGTGGCTTATGTCGCTTTCTGGCGGAAGTACATTTATCACTGGAGGAGCTATTCTTTGAAGAGATTCTTCTTCCTTCGGCTGCTGAGTTTCTTCTGTCTCTTCCCCTTCTTCTACCCCCTCCCCTTCTTCCTCTTCTTCGCTTTCTTCTGCTGTTTCTTCTTCGTATTCGGAAGAGGATTCCTCCTCTTCTGTAACCTCGGAACCCGATGAGGCATCCTGGCTAGCTTCTGGAACATTAAGCGTGTCCTGCGGCGCCACACCTGCCTCCTGTTCTACTTCACTTTCTTCAGACTCTTCTGTTTCTTCCTCCTCCTCTTCGCTATCACTGCCTTCGCTGGCCAGGGCTTCTTCTTCTGTATTTGTCTCATTCACACTTACCTCGGCCCGCGTCGCGGTTGCTGCACTGTTACGCACTGGAGACGCCGCCTGATTGGAGCTGCCATCGCTGTCCTCGCCGCCGCGGTTCTTCAAGGCTGCCACACGCTGATCCCCGGCAGTCTCCGCACTTCCGGAGGCACCAGATCCAGTACCAGATCCGGAGCCCGCTGCGCTCTTTCGCTTCTGGCGGGCCAACTCCTCCTCGTCGGCGGCTGCTTGCTGGTTCTTCTGCTGCTGCCTCTGCATGGCGGCCTTTTGGGCCTGGATGGCTGCCTGGATCGCTGCCTGGGCTGCTGCCGCGCCATCCGACTTCTTCTCGGGCTTCTCCTTGCCAATGTCCGCAAGGCGCTGGACCACGCGGGCGCAATCACTCAAGCGGATAATGCCGCTGAGCTGGCCCCGGGACACATCCTCGCTGTCGAGAACCCGATCCTTTCGCTCCTTGAGCTCCTGCTGGCGCTGCTGTTGCTGCTGCTCCGAGTCGGAGTCGTCGTTCTGGTGGGATCGCACAAAGCGGGATCGGAAGCGCGAGGACTTGCCAGCCCTGCCCGAGGAACCGTCGTTCTCGTAGTCGTTCTCGTAATCGTAGTCCCCACCCCGACCGTAGCGATCGTTGTTGGCGTGGGTGGCGCTGCGCTGCGGACGTTCTCCGAACTTTCGGCCGCCGAGGACGGGCTCGTCATTGTAGCCTCCCCGCTCCTCCTGCTGTCGGAACTGGGTGGCCAGGCGGTGGTCGCTCTTGGACCGCATCAGGCCCGGTTGCAGGGCACTGGGCGGAGCCAGGTGGGAACTGCTCACCGAGCCACCGCTGGGCGTCGAGTGCGGGGCAATGTTCAGATCCCCGAAGGTGGCCAGGTTCATCACCAACTGGTTGGGGTCGATCGAGACCAGGAACCTCACCCTCCTACTGTAGTCATTGTTCTCGTACTCAAAGTGACGCAGGAACTCCACCGTCTTCAGGAATATCTCCTTGGTGTCCATTAGCTCGCAGTCGTCCCACTCGACGGTCTCGTTCATGTACTTGTCCACAATGTCGCAGTTGCTGCTGATATTGGTGATCTCTAGATCGAGGTTCTCCTTGAGGGTGGTCAGATTGCGCAGTTCCACGGCCAAGTAGCGATCGATCTCGCCCTTCAGCTGGTCGGAGCGGTCCTTGATGGCCTTGGTGATCCGGCGGTAGATCTCGTCGATCTCCTCCGTCACGCTGATGGCATTGGTCTGCAGGCTCAGTGTGTTCTTCTCGATGATGGCCAATGAGTCCTGGAGACGGTGCAAGCTGCGACGAATCTGTGGGAAATAAATTTTGGATTAAATATGATGGGTCACCATCTAGGGTTTCTTAACTCTTACCTGTGAGTTAAATCGCGTAATTTCACGCCTTAGGATGTCCATGTGGGCACTCTTGCAGTCCTCGCAGATTTTCTTCTCGCAGTGCGCACAATGGGACAAGTAGGCCTTTTCCGAGCAAACACCGCATCGCTCCATAATTTGACCTGCAAAGATGCCAAGGCGGGGAGAAGGGACAATTACTAATCACTGCTGGCAGCCAAATATACACTTCCAAATGGGCCTCACAAATGACTTCCGGGCCGGGTCGAGTCGAGTTGAACAATAAAATGCCAGCCACGCCGACACCAGCAGCTCATCAATTTGCACTTTTGGCAACAATGTCATGCCACATGCCAAGTGGAGTAGTTTCAGAATGTCTGTTGCATTCACTAATGCGATTTCAAGAGCACGAAATCAACTGCACCTAAGCGGCTGTTATGCAGCTAAGCACTGAAAACAATTGGGGGGTTTAAAGTGCAGAACTATGAGAATTATGACAACTTGGATATATTTAAAGAGGAGGAACTATAGAGAAGCGAACTACTTCACGTGTTTATTTATCTAATGTTTACTGAACTCAAGTATTCCCCAGTGTATGTGTGTCACATCCTTTTGACTCGAGATCCTTTGGCTCGTTGTCGACGGGATGCTGATGCCTGCGCTGTGGCAATGCAAATAACGAGCCTCAGCAATGGGGCAACAATGCAAACATGGAGAAGATGTTGTCGTTACTACTGCCGCCTCGGCTTCGGCTTCAGCAGCAGTCAGAGCTTGAAAAAGTAAACTTTTCTGCATCAATTGCTGGCTGGCATTGGCAATGCCTGATGAACACTGCTCAGCTGCTTTCGCCGCTTTCTCCTAGCCGTCCTAGCTTCCTAGTCCTAGCATCCTGAGCTTGGCAATAAACTGACAGAGGATGGGGCTGAAAAATGTTGTGTGTGCCAATAGTTGGCTTCTGTATTTTCTCGTGTAATCATATGGAAAAGTGAATTTGCAAATTCCACATGAAAGCTGTACGAGAGCTCGTTGTCCTTGCTATATCCATAACACGAAAAGGATTCCTTTGTTTCGCACATTTGCATAGCTAAGGAGAATTTGTGTAACTATAGCTGTAGAAAAATTAAAGAGGTGCACTTGGAGAAATGAGGCAAACACCAATTGAAAGGGCTCTTAATAAATACTTAATATTGGGACTTGTCGTCCTAGAAATGCCTAGGATTCTGCCTTATTCTGTGGCTAATAAGTATGTAGATAGCTTGGGAAAATATCCTCACTGTGACTGGGATTTCGGATAGCTTCGTCTGCCTTATTAACTCGCACTCGAACCTGATTGCAGCTGAAAGTTGCAAGCCATTTGCATACCGCCCCTGCCCTGAATTCACCCCAAAATAATTGCGTAGTCATCCTCAGGAGTCTGCTCCGAAACCCAGCACTGGCATCAGCACCGGCACCGGGGCCAGGCCAAATGCAAATTGCTCAAAGGAAATCAATTTGGCTTTGCTTAGTTTTAATTGCTATCAGCTGGCTGGCGAGTGGGGCCGTGACTTTTTAATTGGAAAGCCAAACATAATGGAAAAATGCTAGTTTTTGTGGCCGCGTCACTGCATTCCTAAAATGCTTTTCGCTCTCCGTTTTTACTGGAATTTAATTAAAGTTACAGAAATGATTACAGGGCAATATTTTTATTAATAACATTTCTGCCAAAGCCAAAGGGCAGCTCTGTGCCCTCAAAGAGTTCGCTTTAATTGCATCGAAAATGCAACCGATTTTGGCATGAATCCGAAAACGAAAAGTTCAGATTGGAAGTTGGAATTCATCGCAAATATTTCACAAACGTCCAAAGGAAAAATTGAAATCAAACAAAATTGTAATAATTTCTTTACCTGAAGTGGGATCGGGCAGTTCTCCGGTTATTTCGATGTGCAGCTCCAGGAATCTCTGCAGGGTGACGTTGGTGGGGAAGGCCTGGACGCCGTTGTAGGGTATCCGGTGTTCGGCACGACATTCCGGACACTTAACCTGCGAACCAAACACTCATTAGTTCAACCGGAATTAGTTCTCCTCGGGCGTTGAATTAATAATAATATGATTGCAACCGCTTGAGGCTAGACTTGAAACGACTTTGTTTCTGACACTTTTCTTTTAATAACATTTGCCGGCTTAAGGCCATAAGCAGCCATTGGATTACTAATTAAACGATAACTCTTCAAATGAATTGCCATTTGATTACGGATTCTGAAACTATTAAGATTAAGACTATTAAACTATTAAACTGTTCGCAACTTTAAAAACCTCTCACATTTGGCAGAAAACATGGAAAGGCATCTTGAGTGCGCTTGAGTTTCTCTCCTGTCGGTTCGCAAATATTTCCACAAAGATCTATTCATTTTGAGGACTTTATCTTCTGCTCGACAGGTAATGCAACTTCCCCCCTTCTCCCTTCCCCTACATAGGTATATATAATTTTTATTTCCCTTTTTTTCTTAGTTTGGCCAACACAATGAAAATGCTTACCAATTATTTGCGTGGCACTGGCTGAAAGCCAAAACAGAATTTATAAATACACGCAGACACAGGCGTTCTCCGCTTCTGAGACTATAAGTAGCCCACCACACATATACCCACCCATACACCGACGGCACTCTGATGGGTCCATACGAGCCCACATATATGCCTTTCTATATAATTTTTCAACACGATATCTACGCAAATGCGCCGCGAGCCCCAAGATACGCAGATAAATACAGCATTTTCGGGGGCGTCTTGTTGGGCGCCTTTTTGTTTTTCCTCCCATTTTATTTGGTTTCATTTCCCAAGCGAGATTTTCCTTCTCGGCTAAGCAGCTACTACACTGGACTCTAAATATTTTTAATCGTATTTATTTTTTACTAAATAATATTATTTAAACGGGGAAAAGATTGGAGAAAGAAATACTTTTTAACGAAACTTTTAAATAGATTTCACAAGTTTGATTTAATTCTTTGGCAAAAATTAAAATTTAGTGGTTTACATTTCATTTATATTCCATAAACTGGATTAATTTTTGTAATGGTAAAATTTTATTGGCTTGTATACATATACATATGATATAACTTCGTATGTATAAACATTTTTGTGTCAATATTTCATAAAATGGAAACCATTTTATTAAGGAAATAACAATTAAAATCAAATATTAGAAAGGCAATTTTGTCTTTTCTTTTGAGTAAATATTCGAAGCAATATGAGAAAAGAAATAGAAGATTAGGAATACAAAAGTGGTACCGAATATTTTCAATTATTTGTTACTTAAGTATTTGTTAAGTTTAAAGTTCAAAGTTACTAAAGCCATTAGATACTCATTCAATTACTTATTTAATTTCTAAAAGCTTTATATAAATAAGTCATCTTATCTATCAAAATTATATTTTTAAAGATATACACTTATTTTTAGTAAGAATTTTTCTAAAAATTAAGAAAATATGTTTTGAAAATAAACTCCAAAAAGAAAACGATATTAGTTTAATAAGTATAGCCCTGTAGTTTCTAAATTATGCCCTATATGATAAATCCTTTATCATGGTAACTCCTATAGGATCTTATTTTGCCGAGTGTTAACCAGCGACGCATGACGTCCGGGGGCATTAACCAAATTGCCACACGCACGCCGCACAAAGGAGACCGGCTGCCTCTACCACTGGCCCTGCTCCGGCTACTGCTCCTAACTTATACTGGCTACATAGCCCTGCCGGCGGGATGATTAATGATGATCGCCTCACCTGTCGCCGCACGTAGTCCACCAGGCCCTCCATGCAGGGCTCCATGCAGAAGGAGTGCTGGCATGGCAGCAGCTTCGGGATACGGTACCTGTCCAGGCAGACGCAGCACGTCAGCAGCTGCTCAAATTGCTCCATGGCTCACTGAAATGGGAAACAGAGAATTAGATGCCAGAGAGCCAAACACAAATATAGAATTCGAATCAGATGCAAAACAATCATTAGGCCTGATTCGATTATACCGCAGAAGCGCTGTCAATTTGATATTCATATCATTATAAATTCCGCCCGATTTTGCGCCCGTGCCGCCCACTCTTAAGCTCATCATAAGACGACAGACAGGCAGTAAGCTCCGCCAACCGAAAAAGCCAGAATAAAAAAGGAAGGAAAAATCCGATTGCCACGAAATTCTTTCATTTGAATGAACACACAACCAAACACACACACACACACAGAGAGGAGCCAAGGACCCAAGACGGCAAAAGTCATACAATAAATTGACCATTTCGTCGTCGTAAGTCGCGAGCCGACTTCATTTGACCTGGGTAAATACACTAAGCCACAAATCTGCTTATGGCTGCTTCATTAAAAGCGGCTCTGACAAGTTTATTTGGACGAGCCCCGAAACGTATTTGATATGCCATCGTTCCTCCCTTGATCACTGTACCCGAGCCATTATTGTAACTGGCAGCATGTGACTCTTTGAAACTGAGGCGAAAAATCCTATATCTTTTGAGTTTACAGTGGAAACTGCAGTTTATGGAGAAATGTGATATTGCATGTCTCAATTTTCACTTAGTGTCGACCAATAAACTGAACCACAAACCGTCAAGGAGAAACTTCAAGCCGGAATTCAAATAAATTTTCTGGGAAAAGTTACCTCGTTACAGTATTAATAAATTTGTTGCAACATCATTTAAGAAGTTGCAATATATTCAGGCATTAATGGCAAAGGGAAAGCTGTCGCAGTTGGGATTTTAATAATAAAAATGACACACATTTCGTAGGAAGAGCTGTACTGTGCTGTGCTGGCCGAATATTTCGGCTGATGCCCGCATATACAAGTATGAAGTATAAATATAAATACAATTTTTGACTGGCTGGCTGGCGGGATGACTAGCTGACTGGCTAACTAGCTGGCTGGTGATATGCATCGCGTATACGCCGCGTGTGTCGTACCAATGCGCACTTCCTGCCCGTAAATAAACACGGAATGTGGGAGGATACAGCCATGGCAGCGACGGTGAAAGCGGTCCATGGCTAATTGTCGGGTGCCTGTTTGCCATTATTGTCCCAGCCAGCCAGCCAGCCAGCCAGCCAGCCAGCTCGCATAAATTTAAGCCATCAATTTAATGCGGCCAAAAGTTCACAGTGCTATCGCAAAACCAACCAAAAAAACCAACAAAAAAGCAAAATAAAGTGGATATTCTCGATGTATGGCATGCGAGCATATGCGAATGAAGTGCAATTAACTGGAAAATGCGCTAAAAATCAAATTGAATAGAAATTTTGTCGCTGGCTCAAATTGTGCGTGCTGAATTGGGACGCTCGGGTATGAGCTGGAGTGTGTCCTTAAAAGGACGCCCATGTGGCTGTTTGCTTGTAACCATGTGTGGGTGGGTGTGTGTGTTTGTTGAATCTAATTTAGCCATTGCATTCGTGAATCGCTGCTGAAAGGATTAAAGTGAATAGCACAGCTTGCTGGGCAGCATAATGAAAACCACGGAAACCCGAAAAGTACCCTTCCGCTCCTCTGCTTTCAGTTAAATGTTGGTCCAGCTTTTTGGCCATGCCGGCCCTGCTGGCCATGAATGGAAGAAAGTGAGTTAGTTGGTTTCCATTCTGTCCTTGAATGCTTTCCCCGTTCCGTGCGTTCGGTGAATAAAATTGCGAAATACCAAACCAATAACCCGTGTGAATCTTAAATACATTCCAACTGCATCGAATGAACCAGAAAATTGCAACTGGAGCTGAAAACAGAGCGAATTCCGAGTGCTTGTGATCGTTTACATATACTCGAGAAGGCGAAGGCTAGAGTGTCTGATTTTCGCCAATATACGTATAAACAGCTCTTTGTTTTCTTTCGAAAGCCAGATTGATGGCGACAGTTGGTGAATGTTTTGTTTACAGACACGGCGAAACAGCCAAAAAATAATTAACCTTGAGGGGGTTAAAATTAAGTCGAGTTATGTGACCACACGCAAGCCGGAAGAACAGTAAACGGTGAACCGGAAACGAAAACGGAAACGGAGAGACCTCCAACACACCGCACCCACACACTTGACCCTGAGCAAATTGGCAAGTCGTGGCGCGGCACAATGAGCTGCCAAAAAAATCCAAAATAAGTGAAACCCAGAACCGAAATGGGTCAAACATTTCGCTGGGTGACGGAAAATCGTCATCGCAAAGTACTGAAAATTGAAATCAACACAAATAAATTGAAATGAATGCGATGAAATTTGGGTCACTGGCTGTCGCCACTAAACCGCAACCAGAAAAAAATACACAGAAAGGGGGGTGGCCAGAAGCCCAACTCACCAATAGAAATGGGAAACTGTTTGGCAATCGTAGCTATAGCTGCTGCTGTCAAAGCGCCACTCAAAGGCAATCATAAAATGCAATTGGTTTTTGGCAATGCGAGAATCCTTAAAACTTCGATAACAAAACGTTTACAACTCGAGAGCGGCCCGGGCACTTGTATTTTTTATAATTTTCATTAAATATGTACGCATACGCTGCGGACTCAATCGATTTCCGTTCGCTTTATTTTACTCTTTTCCTATAAATCTATATCTGTACAATTTTCTAAATATATTATAGTGATTTTTTTTTCCTCGGGGGGGATTTTAGTTTGTATTTTGTGGGCAACGCGCCTCGTAGAATTCGATTGGAAATGTAAAAAGCGACTGAGGGCAAGTGAAAATTGCCAAGCACATGAGCCAATGAGCCAACAGGCAAAACAAGAGCAGTCCATATTATTTTAAATATATACAATCGCGCCAGACTTCTCACTTTTCGGGCCCGCTCTCTTTTTTCGCTGTGTATCTTGCAGATACTTATTATGTATATATCGCTGGCACGGCAAGGCAAGGCGAGAGCGAAACAAAACAAAATGCGCGATCGCAAGACAAACGCAAAAAAAAGTGTATATTCTTGGCGATCGAGTGTGCTGGTGTGTGTGTGTGTGTTGTATCTACGTGGCAGGGTGCAGCCTGCAGGCCATTAATGAGATACAAAGATACAAATACTTTACACCGCATGTGGCTTGCAAATGAAGTTCTCACACGGCGATTCGACGGCAACTTATTTGCTCATACCCGTGTCTTACCAATAATTGTATTTACGGGCAATAGGTATATATATAAGTATATAGATACTTTTCAGTATGTACGCACACACTCTTTGACGTCATCAAATGAGCTTGTATTCCCATTTGGACGTACGCCGGCATCGGCATCGGCATCGGCATTTTCCATCTATATCCCATTGCTGGGCTATTTGTGTGCGCTTTTGTGTATCTCGCTGTAACGGGCCCTAAAAATAAACTTCATTGAAAATTGGAGCGAGCATCGGTCCGATTCGCTGTTTTCTCCTTAGCACCCTCTTGCCCCTTTCCGCCAGGCTTCCGATTCATCAGCAAACTAGTCAAACATTCCGCCGGGCTAATTGAAAAGTTTTCACTTCCATCAAGGGTTAAGCCCTGCACTTCAGACTCACACACTTTTTCGGGGGCCTCTACTCTCGACCTTTCAAAAATACTGCAGTTCAAAAAATACATGGTTCTTTATTAACTCAAAATTAGGTTTTATGATTTACATTACTTTAAAAATAGTTTCCTAAACTAATAAACTGAAGAAAATAAATAAAATCAAACTATCTGTTCAATAAATTTCCAAATACACTCGATAGAGTCTCTTTTTCTCTCTAGTGGCTCTCCTCAAGGTCAGAACTCTGCATCTCCCTTATGGGAGTGGGATTGAAAATAGAAACTCCCTTGCCCGGAATTCACTGACTGCACTGCCCCGAGGCCAAAGATAGAACTGCAGAATATTCGAGGGCTATAAATAAGCGAAGCAGACAAAACAGCAGATGCAATCGAAACTTTTTCGGAAAACAAAAAAATAAGGAGCGAGTTTTTTTTTAGCACCACTGTCTGTGGCAAGAGCTGAAAACTTTAAACTGAAAACTGTATTTTGACGTTCGAATTACGTTGGTGATTGCTTACCGTTACTTCTGCTTTTCTTCCTTTTCCTCTTACTCTTCTTCTGGCTGGGGGTGCCGACTTCCGGCTAACGGTATCCGAGGCGCCCTTGGGCGGGGCCTGTTCCCTGGCTGTTAACTGTTTTGGCTAAAAATTGACGCAAAAAAAACAAGTTCATTTTTTAGATTTTTAAATTTTATTTTAAATTGAGTAGGAAATTAAAAATTTATACAGAAGGCCACAATATAGTAAAATTAAAATAAAACATGAAATAAATAGATATATAATGTATAAAATAAATAGGTATATAATAAAAAATAAGAATATTAAAAAGGATATAAACATTTAATTATTGGTTACTCAATTTATATTAGAAACAAACTTTTTAAAAAAATCGTCCCGCTTTAAAAGTATTTATGTATGAAATAATGAAGCTTATGAATGCTTATTTATGAAATATATAATGCTTTTATGATATAATATGATGAAAATAATAAAATGATAATAATATATGATGTTATGAATATAACTTATGATACTTAATAAAATATAATTTAAACTTAATAATGTATTAAAGTTTACAAAACTCCATAGAGTCCATAGAGTTAACTCTTTAAAGGACACACAATAGATTTCCTTTACTCTTCTTATTAATTGTTGTCTAAAAAGGACCTTGTCTTTAAGTTTAAAGTTCAAAGTAATTTTCCGAGTGCAGCAGACGAAGAGCCGATTAAATCAATTGACGCTGCCAACTGCGATGATTAATCGATTGAGTTTTTGGCCGGCGAGCAACAGGAAACAAGTCGAAAGAATTCGAATGGCATAGAGGCAACCTGGCGAGCACCTTTACGGCAGATCGATTTCGGGCAAAGCGGGGAGGACAGATAGGGACTGCCATATCCGTTAACCTGGTCATTAACAACCAGCAAATGGCGAATAAGCCGCATGATGCCGACTTAATTACTTTCTCTCAAAGGCTCGGCAGGCAAAACAATGACAAGTCCGCGCGGGTGGCACTGTCCTGGCAGGTGAGATATACATGCTCGGCGGTTAAGTACATATAGCAGTTACATATAGCAGAGGTAATGAAGTTCGAGTATTGTGCATTCGGACAGATAAGCTCCTTGGCTTCACACATTTGGCCGGCTTAATGAATAGACTGCGGGCTTGCTGCGCGGGGGCTGCTCGCGGGGGGCATATGCATCTCGGCAATTTCTATCAAAGCACATCAGTTTAATTAACTCGGACAGTCCGTGGCGAAATAACGTTCAATTAAACGAAACAATAAGACAATGGAGAAACAATTTCCGCGAAAACAAAGACATCATTAAAGGCAAAGTTTTATTATTCCAATAGTATAAAGTTTTTGGCCAAAGTCTATTCTATTTGACCAAAAAGTAAGTAACATAAAAATTAAGTTTTCAGAGAAAATCATTAAAGGTCCTTAAAGGATTAAAACAAAAGGAGTAAAACTTACACAATTTTAAAATTATTTATGCAAATAAGAATTACTTTAAAATGGAATACCTATTTTGAAATAACTATATTTTTAATGGAACTAATTCATATAAATACTTTAAATGAGCTGAAGGCCACTAGTCGATATTGCACTTCCCCACCAGTTAACTTTAAGTTTTAACTATAAGCTGGCTTTACATAAATAAATAAACACTTAAAAATACTGTATAAAATTTAATCTATTTAAAAGATCAATATAATTTTATTGTACGGCCTTAGGCTATATGAAAATGTTCCTTAAAAACCTATGTCTCTGATTCTTGGCCATATATAATGCATTTTTTTAATCCAAACTTGGAAACAGTAGTCCTAGTTATATTTCTAACATTTTTAGTTCAAGGACAGTAGGAATAAAAAATAATTTTTTAAGATTCCATTAAGATGAACTTTCAGTTAGTATGAATTATTACTGAAACTCGCTAGTTCCTGCTAGCCAATTATTTTATGAAATGAAAACCAACCGCAGTTGTTTCGAAGCAATAACTTTAAAAAGTAGTTCGGGTTGAACTTTATTTTAGCCACTTTATGAGAACATTAATTTAAATACGAATCTGCGGCAAGGAAAGTGCAGTGTTGGCTTTCTATGCTGCCAGCGACCTTGAACTTCCTGTGAAAACTGAAGCACTCGCTTGCCAATAAAGAGCGAACGTTAGAGTGGGATAAACAAAGAGTGAGGAGAGAGGTAGTAGGTCCAATAAGGCTAAAAGGAAAAAAGGAAAAACTGTTGCCTACTTTCGGGCGGATCATAAATTCAACCTCACAGCTTTCCCGTTTAATCTTTGGCATTATTTGTGCATTTTTCGGAAATGAAAAATTAAATGATATAAAACACACAGTACACAATATACAGTACTGTGCGTTTGTGCTTTGGGCGAGAGGTGTGAAAATTAAAATAAATATGCAAAAAGCACCACAAACATTCGGGAAACAGAACAGAGACGGAAGCAGAAGCAGAAATGGGATGCCTGAAATGGCAAATGAAAAATGAAGAATGGAAAAGTGGACAAAATAAAAAGGCGAAACCGAAACAAAATAAGAGCAAACAAAGCAATCAATGATAAGCAATGAGCAGCGGGCAAAAGACAAACACAAACGGCAAACAGCAACACGGAATGGAAATAGAAAATCTCTGAAAATGTCGCTGATTGAATCGAACTAAAAATAAGGCAGGCAACGCGGCGTATGAGCAATGTGCGTCGCCAAGTGTGTGTGTTTGTGTTTGCGCTTGTGTTTGTGTTTTGGATGAACAAATTATTGCCATGCTTTTTGATGAGCTGACTACACACACACACACACATGCCGACACACCAAACACACACTACAACACATATCAAGAGTCTGAAGAAGATCACCCCGTCTACACATTTGAATTCGAATACATGATTATGTCAAAATGTGTTAATAAATTTCAACGGCCACAACAAGAAACGCTACGAAAGATGAAAATAATTTTTGACAGCTTTTCACGAATGTGGGGGCGTGATGGTGATGGTGAGGGTGGTGTTGATGGGAAGCCAGGTGACATTTTCAGGCTCTCCCCCGCGAGGTTTTCTTTTTTTTTACATAATCAGCAGCCATTGAAAGCGCCGAAGCTCATCTCCATTTGAATGAGCCGCCAAAAAACGGGTTGAAAATGAGGCTTAAATCGTGGATATCCCCCACCTACACCTACACCCATACCAACTCCCACTCACTTGGGTTGGACTCGGCAGTTCGCTGATGATTCACGTAACTTTTGCAAATTTATTCGCATGCCTTGGCGGCAAGTCCTTTCACTCTCCGGCTCTCCGGCTTTCTTCACAAAAACAGATTTCAAAACTGATTTTCGCTATTTTGTTGAATATTGTGTTGGCATTGGGGGATAATCAGGACACTCGCGCTGCGCTTACTGATGCTAAGCCTTCGGCACAACAAACTTTGCACCCTCACGCACGGCGCGACAGGTGAAAGATCTTCGATCAGATCTTTTTACCTTTCTATATATATATATATATATATATGGGTATTATATATAGGTGTATATCGAACTGGGACTATGGCTATTATCGGGGTATCCGCACGTCCACTCGCGAGCGTGCCAGAAATGAAAATGAATGTTTTCCTCTCAGCCAGTTGATGATCAGCCGTTTCGGTCTTGAGGTGAAATTTTATAAATATAACCTGCTGAGCAGCGGCAGCAACAACAATCACAAATATTTCAGTGTCTTCTTGCCACTTTCACGTAGAACTTTTGTTGTTTCTCATCTTCACCCGACCCCAACGAACCTGTATGGAAATCGCACCATATATACTCGTTTACCGACATACTATATAAAATATTTCTGCCATAATTATCTGAAAGAATTCCGCTTTTTACAATGTCGCCCAGAAAGTCCAAGAGCACATATATAGTATCCTCGGTGCACCTATGGAACCAATTACCTGCTATTCCGCAGTTCTTTGTTGCAATTTCACTTTTCCCCGGACCAGGAAAAAATGGAAGGCTAAGAAAAACACCTCCCACGCTATTATCTGCTGGCATGAATCATTTTAGCCATTTCCTAAATATTTATAGATTTAAAAAAGCCTCTATTGATGGCTTAATATGAGCTAAAGAAATTAATGTCTCGGGCGATGTGGGGAGACTTTTTATGAAAATCGCATTAGAGCCTAATTGAGTTGGGTAACAAGTGAGAAGGTATTTATGAACCATCTGCGTATAATTATATTTTTATAAGGCGATATGGTGTACTATGAATAGAAGCAGTGCTCTCTATCGCCACTTTTAGTCTAATTGGTCGCCATTCTGCCTTTCTTGCCAGACAGTTGGTCTTTTGTCTAGCTTTTTGGCCATCTCCCATGACGGTCTCCCATGGCAGTCTCCTGTCAATCGGCGACTGATGAATTGAGTTTACCACAGAGACATTTTCCGGCCAAAGAGTGCCAGTGCCAGTGGCAGTGGCAGAACAAAGCCACAGCACCAGCACCACAACACAACAACGGACAAAACGAAAACAAAAACAAACCAAAATAATTGCGATTTATGAACGGGCCAAAACAAAGATGTCAACGCATTCGGAGAAGTTGTTGACGGTCTCTAGGTCAGTCCCCATTAACATCGCCATAGCCTTCAGAGCATATATCCTCGGAAACACTGCGGAAAAATCTGCATCACAAAGGAATATTCCATTGATGGAAAAAGCTTTCGTTGCTAATATTTTTATGACAAAATTAAACTAATTTCTATAGTTTAAATAACAAAAATGCCTAAAAGTATGAAGTACTTCGAGCCATCAGTTTCAGCTTTCAGTGTTGGATTTTTGCGCAGTTTTTCGCTCGTCTTCGTGATATTGAAATTGAAATTGTGTATTGCAACAGAGTGCATTGTGGATGCAACAATGCACACGCTACCGGCTCCTAGTCCTTCTCCTGCTCCGGCGACAATTGTATCGCATGAAATGACAACCACTTCCATTAGAGCAGGGTCGCAATCCATTCACAGGATATTCGAGAGCGAGTAATTAGGCACGAGAGCATGATTAATTAGAATCGATGGATGGCCAATTGACAGATGGCATAACGAGCAAGGAGCCGGAATCCATTATTGATGGACGTGCATGCATCAGGAGAGCCCATGCTGCCCCCGAAAACCAGGACACTTGGCTAATTGCTCAAGGAATGTGTTCAAGGTGGGAAACGGAGCATTTCAGGCCGGGCCAGGCCAATACAGACAGGGCTGCTAAAGGGGCAATAATAACGAATTAGCCAGCAATTTCAAGTGATGGGCTGGCCGAACTAAATAGAGAGGCTGGCCACGAGAGTTGCTAGGAAATCGATTGGAATTTCACAGGACTTTAATTGAAGAATATTGCCCTTTGGCTAAATTGAATTTAAATACCACACGTCTTGCTTTTGGGCTTTATTTCAATGGGCTTGTACTGAGTTTCCTTCAACAAAACTGACTAAACACACCTCCCAGAAGGATCATCTGCAGGGGGGCCCCGAAAACAAACTATTTCCAGTCAGACAAATGGCGTTAAGCACATAATAACCAATTTCTCTAAATACGGCCATAATTATGAACGCCTACTCACCCACACTCTCTCCCACCCTTCGACATGCACAAACACATGTACACTTTCGCTGAAAGGATCCTTCCTAAGTATTGTTGTATTTCCTCCTTACTTTTGTTTTTGATGTTGTTGTTGCCTACTTCATTTGGGCGCGCTTGTTCTCGCGAACTAAGTTTTTGGCTAAAAAGAGAAGGCGAAAGGCAAGTGTGAGCGAAAGTTGGCAGAACGCGGGCAGGACGAAGGGCAAGGATTTATCGTAATTAGGCATGCATGAGCATATGCTGTCGTCTAGGCTCAAGGATGACTCTCATCCTTTTCCATTTACTCGGCACTGAAACAAAACCGTCAAGGATCTAAAAAATATTGTAATAAAGGGTGTCCTTTCAGATGCATTCTAAGTCTCTTTATTCCACAACTCTTTCTGTTTCCTATAAATTTCGATTGATTTTAGTCTTAAATTTTCTCTCAGTGTCGGCAAACACAGACTAAGGCAAACACTGAACGAGGAGGTGGGGTTGAGGCCGGGTAAAGGGCCAAGGAGCCCCCAATGTACATAATTAATTGTGCTGCTGTGTTGGCAAACACGCGGGCGCCGGAAAGTAGGCAACACGCTTTTTTTCGGCAAACCGTCCGCCATAATTGATTGCCTCATGCACATCACACAGAGCCGTTGCGAAGCCAAAGCGGTATGTCATTGTGTGTGGATTGGTGTGGGTGTATCTGAGTGTGTGTGTGTGTGTGTAATTTCCGTCAGAGCTACAAGTATTTTTAAACGAATATTTCTTTAATTAGTTCGCTGCTAGCAGAGCTATTTGCTGTGGCTCAAAAGGGGTTATAGCCCGGTCTCAACTTGGCTATGTGTATGTTACTGTGTATATCTAAGACCTAAAAGGCCAAGCCACAAAAGACTTGACCGAAAATAATAATGCACAAATGTTGCCGCACCGCAAGTGTTTCCAGGCAACATACACACACTCCCACATGGCCGTTGCCGAAATATTTTCTTAAATTAACATTAGCAACATTTGGAGCTGCCATTAAGACGGTCGCCAGGCAGCCATTTCAAGAATCTCCTTCTTGGTTTCTGGACCCCAAAAAGGGCATTCCGGCCATACAGTCTAGATCCAGTAACTTGAACTTTTCAAGGTCGTATTTTAAGAATTTAAAGTTCTATAACCTATATGCTTTAAATCAAATATTTTTGATATTACTTTAGACTCTAACAAAAAAATTATGTATAAAAAATATAACCAATTTTAGGCGTAGATTTTAATTGAATATTGTAATTATATTTAAATGTTTATTATTTTTCTTTAGAATGCCCATTTCCTTCATGGAAATCCCTACTGTATCACTTAAGGCCAACTCCATTTAGTGACCAAAACCAGTTAAGCGTCAACATTGTCGTTTCTGGCAGTGTTTAGTTTGGCTTCTTTAAATTATGGTCGGCAGCCTAAGCAAACTACCTTTTGGCAACAACCGGAGGAGGGGGAGCAGGAGGTGTAGCATTATTACCTGGCGCCAGTCAAATTAGCAAGAGCATAAAAAATTACGTATACGCAGCGAGGACCTTTGGGTTGGTTTGCTTTCTCGGTTGTCGGTTGTCGCACGTGTTCATAACCCGTTGCTTTGTAGCTTCTAAAACAAAACGTCAAATGTTTGCATAATGGCGAACATTAACATTTAACCTTGGAGCACAAATTACCGGATTCTTGTCACCTCCGCACCACACGCACCACCGTTTCCCGGAGTCCTTCTGCCAAAAAAGGAGCGAGAAAAGTTTGTTGTTGTCCGCAACTTTTTTACCTCAGCAGGCGGCCTGCCGCTCTGGCAGACCCATAAAAAAATCCAGCGGAGAGACATCAACAGCTATGGAACATATGCGCCATCGCTGCTGATGCCTCCGGGGCCGCCACCTCCGCCCACTTCGATGATGATAAGAGTAGAGTGCGGCACATGGCATCGTGGTATCGTGGCGTTCTGCCGTTCTACCGTTCTACCATGTTGCCATTCTGCTATTCCGGCATCTTGGCATCCACTACAATGGTATCCCGGTGTCCTGGCATCCTGGCATCTCGGCCGCCACCGCAGCAGCATGACGTCGTCGTCCTCTCGTCGGTGGCGGTGGCGGCGGCGCCTCGTGATAAATAGCTTGATTTTAAGCGAAAGGCGCGGGAGTAGATTTATGACACACGCATTTTCCGCTCAGAAGGCTCGCAAAGAAAGTGGAAAGTCAGCTTGGATGTGAAGGCTGCCTCCAGGAAGGGAGAACGCACGAAGATCGAATGTCACGCAACAGGCAAGAACACAATGTAATGTATCGGAAAATCGACCATTTGCGGTATAGTCATATTTATTTCGTCTTTAAATCCTTGGCAGTTTAAATGATATATTTTATCAGAAAATATTGTATTCTGGTATTCATTTAAAGAGATTTGATTGACTTTTAAAGGTTATATTTAGATTTGTTTAAGGTAGTAGACTAATGTCACGGAAAAAATGTTTACGTTTTTTTTCTAATTTTTTTCTGTTTAATATTTTATATTAATGCAGAGTCCACGAAAGAATGGTGAGCTAATTCGGGTCTTCCGAAGTCATCGGAAATAAATATATCAAAAAATTTATTATTATGTTGACCATATTCTATTAAACTTACTAACAATAAACATTTCTATTAAACTTACATGTAAATAAAAAATTTAAAAAAATGCTGGAGTTTTGAAAAAAAGGTACTCAGAATCAAATTTTTTCCGTTCATAAAATGTTAAAAAAAATCAATTTATTTTTAACGGCTACGTATTTAGATATGTGTAGGTATGTAAACAATTAGTTAAATTTTTAGCCAAAATGGTTGAATAGTTATGAGTCAGGGCTTTTTTGAACCCATTACATTACCCATTACACAAAGTTACATTACCTTATGTAACTTTCATAAATCCACCCAGTACGAAAATTTCTTGAAAAATGATGTAAATACTTGTATCCTTTTTGAGCCACTAGAAGTGGCGACAATTGTGGACAAAATTGAATTATGAATCCTTGAAGGAGAAGGAGAGTAGGAAAATGCAGAAGTTTTTGATTGAGCATTTAAAGAAATACCGCGATTGGGTTTCGTGTTCGCGTCCGGATTTGATTTCGAATCGCGTCGCGGTAGCCATGGCATTCAAGGCAATTTCCTCGCTACTGCCATCCTTCGAGGGACTCGACTAAGCTGCTTACACCGGCACACCCACACATCGCCAAACACGGCGGAGAAACCTCAACAATTTCAACATCCGGCTTCCGCTACAATGTAATGGAAACTCAAGAGGAAGCCCGCGCCTTCGAGCTGTGCCAACATATTAAAGTTAGCGACTGCCGAAAGGGGCAACGGCAGGAGGGCAGGACTAAATTATTACAAAAAATTTTTAAACATAAAATACTTTTCTTTATACCTTAATCTTTAAGAATCAAAAGTGTACATTGTTTCTTATTTATAATAAAATTAATTATTACAAAAGGAAAAGGTAAAAACTTCTACAAAAGTAATCAATACTTTCTCCTTGTGCAGAAAGAGGATCTAAAGGATGAGGACTTCATACCCAATAAAAACAGTTCCCGAAAGTGTCGGGTGCGGAAATCTCAGGCCCGGCACAAAAATAAACCGAAAGTGGCACATTGCAGCTGGATATCGAGAGGGCTGAGAGCAGATTGTCGAGCCATTTGAGAGGGTTAAGAAAAGCTAAGGACATCCAAAATGTGCCCCGTGGAGTATCCAGCGGGCGACAGGTGGCCCGGAATCCTCACATAAATCAGGACCAGAAAACGCGGCCTCTCAAATGCCTGCTCATAACTCCCGCACCGCATATCAGTTTGGCAGGGGCGGTCTTGATTAATTGCTCGCTGCGGCGAATGTGGAAATTATTTTAATTTTGGAAAGCCACGCGCATAATTCGAGATACGCTCGGAAGTGAACACTTATGCGAGATAATTCGTTGGGGTCGGGAATCTCGACCCTAAACAGAGGTATATATAAATATTTTATGCAGATCGAGTCAGTCATTTTCATGAAATGCACATTAAACTGGCAGGATAAGAGGCGCCGACGAGCCAGCGGTGCGTATACGTGATATCTGAAACGTTTAATTCGAATGTTGGTGGAATGTTGGTGGGACGGAGGAGAGGCGACGTGGCGTAATTTGCAACTCAAACTTAAATCCGGGAAGGCAAACTACTCGCAGGCAGCCCAATATGCCAAAATGCAATGCCAACTGGCTGGATGGCTGTGGAGGTGGGAGAAAGTTTTGAATCGTCTCGCTTTTATTTCTTTGGCCTAGCTTTCGGGCCAAGTCAGCAAGTCAAATAAAAAGTTTTCCGTCAACATTACGCAAATTAGTTTGTCAGCCGACAAAACCCTAATGACATTTCAGACTGCGGAGCAACTTTTCCACCAGGAAGACTAAGGCCAAGTCAATCCAAAATCCAGGCGATGATAGAGTCCTCCAACTGCAGCATCCTACTGGGCTTGATATGGCATATTGGATGGCCCCCTGGCAATTATGATGCGGGCCCGAAACTTAATTCGATTCGATTGGGTTCGGTTCGATTTCAAGACCTCATTCTATATGCATTAATGCTTCTTTTCGCCGACGAATCATAAAATCAAATATGCATTGAATTACCATGTACGGCCAGGACAATTATATTAAACCATACCTTTTCAGCCAAGAGCCAAGAGCCGAGAGCCGTCAGCCCAGAGCCCAGAAAACAAAAGTATGAAGAGGGCATGAAAGGAAAAAAAAAGGAATATTTAACTCAATTTGCTGGCCGTAAATTTGGTACCACAAGCAGCTGTGTTGCCGGCGACGAACCAACGTAATTTCCCCCCCAGACCTCATCCAGTGAAAACCCTAAATCGGCCGCATTTTTCACTCAACATTTTCCTGGGGAGCATTTTTTCATTTTTTTTGCGTTTCGTTTTTTTTTTAGCTCTCGTTTATGCGCAAAAGTGCGTGTAATTCAATTTTTTATGCGCTGCCAACCATCGGGGGCCGTAGCCATGTGACAAGGAACGAGTGTGGAGTGGGAGGAGGCGCAGGACACGGCCACGACAGTAGCCGTGCTGCTACCTTTTCTGACAAAATTAAGACAAAGGAAAGTATGCGCTAAAGGCATATTTGGCACGCAATTTTCACGGCATGTCCTTATTGATGGGCAATCCCTTTTCAGTTATCCAATACCAATACCATTGCCATTATCAATTTTTGATGTCTTTTTGCATTGTTCTGAACCCTTTGGAGCGCATTACTCCCCTGTTGTATTATACATGAGAATATAAAAGTATAAAGTCTTAGTTGGAAACAAATTATGGCCAGGGTCCTGCTTTCGGTCCCGGTCCTAGTTGGGTTGATGGCGGACGCGCATGCCGGCATGGCGGCGACGACGGTTCCGCTGCCCGGCAGCCGTGGCCAATATGTTTTGGACCAGCACCGATGGATTGGCCGCTCCTCCTGCCGATGTAAGAGGATTGAGAGGCACGCCGCCGCCTCCGATCGATATACTGCGTGACAGGTGGGGGTTGGCCACCGTGAGAGCACGCCCGCCGGGCAAATAGGGGTCTACCCTACTGGGCCCACCTGTATCGTACAGGCTGCGCTCGATGGCCACTTCCAGTTCCAGGTCGTTCACTGGCACACTGTGCACTATCCCCACACGGGGGGCAGGGTTTGATGGTGGTAGCCCAGGGCCCTGGACAGCGGCATGAATGGCGGCCTGCAACGTTAGAGGTGCTGGCTGAGCGAGAGGATTCGATTGTGGTGGCTGTTGTAGCTGCTGCTGCTGCTGCTGTGGTTGAGGTGGTTGCTGTGTTGCCGGTTGCTGCGACTGCGGCTGCGGCTGCTGTTGCTGCTGGGATGTCAACGGCTGGTCTGGTCCCGGCGAAAGTATTCCTGCTGGATGCGATCCAGCCGACTGAGTTGCTGCTCCTGCTGGTGTCGTAAGTTCCGACATGTCGCCATCTAGGTTGCGGCGTAGCTCTAAGACCAGCGGACGATTGAAGTGTTCAATGACCATTTCGTCCAGTTCCCCAGCATCCTCGTCCTCCAGCATCAGTTCCGCTTCGAAGCCGGAACAGTCGTCGGGATTAATGCGCCGGGTAAAGTCGACGAAGTTCAACAAGCCGGCACCACAAGCAAGTCTCTGCCGCTCCCTGGCCGCTGCCGCGGTACTCGGACCGTCGTCATCCTCAGAACGAAACTTGTACTGGACACTGCACTCGTAGGATATTAGGTCGTCGTACGGCGAGCGGGCAAAGTTGATCAGCTCGTGGATGAAGTGCTTGGTCTTGGCACCGAAGTAGCTGCTCATGGCATTAAGGAATTCCGAGCTTTTGATGCCAACCCGAGGAAGCAGACTCAAAACGGTCTCGTACACATTCAGCACGGCGCTCTTGTTGGCCCTCAACAAGATGGACACATCGCGGTTGACAAAGTCCATGACCCTGTGCAACTCAAAGGGATTGCGGCTGCAAGAAGGAAATCTCTCTTACACAAAGACTATCTCCATGGAAGACTTACCTGAAGTACTGCGGCGACCACTCACGAAATCCGCGCGTCTTTAAATCGGGCAAGGAGTACAGGCCATTGGCGTAGACATAGATCCGCCAGTGGATCATGTGACGGGGCACCATCATGAGTCGATAGCTTTCGAATAAATGAAATGTATTAGCACGCAAACGTCTCACATCAGCAAAATGCAAGTGTCAAATGGGAATTCTCCGAACTGACAGGCGTGTTGACAGTTTCATGTCCAACGTTCCAGGTAAGATTGTTTCTTTGTTTTCAACTGGTACTTGACTCCCGATCGTCTCAATCTAATAAAATAAATATTTACCTTAGAATGAAGTTAGGTTTTCAATTTCACAGAAACCACACGCACACCAGGAATCTTTGGGAAAAGCAACCGAAAATATGGCGATGGGCTTTAGGGGCACTTACTAACGGTACGATATGCAATATCCATCTTTAGAGACCTTACACGACGAGAGAAAGGTGACGTTTATAGGTTTTAATAATTAATATTAATTAAAAATATCAACTTGGTTCATCTATCACTTCTTTTAGCCTTAATAAACGTGGATAACATTTTATTCTTTTAAATATTTATCTTAAGTTATTGCACGCTTTCGTGATGGAATTTGGGAACTTACATACGCAACGATTTATTCTCGCCTTCTTTAGGGACGACACACACGAACCACCATTCAACAAATAAAATAGAAGTAGAGTTTTACATTTAATCATTACATTTATTATGCATTTGATTTGTATTATGTATGTTTTTTGTTTTCAATTTCTTTGTATATATTGAGTACACTAAAATCTTAACTGGCCACGCCCTTCCATGCAAAAAACATTAACACTCGCCACAAAAATGATCGGTGTGCTATATCTATGGTTTATAAGCTACGAACTGTAAAGATACTTGCAATGAAGTTTAGTTATTTCATATATTATGAATGGATAATCCTAAATAAATACATTTACAAATCGATGTGGGGACAGGGGGATTGGGGCTATCTTCAGAGTTTTAAAAGGGTATTATTTTGGGGATGGGTGGGCTATATGAGAACATTTGTTTTTATAATGCTGCGGCTACATTTATATATGTATGTATGTTTTTATATTAGAATAGACGTGAATATGTACAACTTAAAATGGCAATCCTAACGCTAGGATACAACTAAGATGATCTTAAGCTTACTCCTTACTTAAAAAGCAACTCGAGTCACTTCTGAAACATATACATTATAGATGTACTTATTTTTGTTTTTGGGTATTGTGGTATAGGATTCGGAACACGACAAGACGGAAACCAGTTAAACAACGTTTAAAATAAACTTTAAAATAGGTTAGCTTATGCCAGGGAAGCCAACACCAAGCCGACCATATCGTCGGGATCAGAGTTTTCCGAGTTCCGATCCTCCTCTTCCTCATCATCGTCATCGTCATCATCGCCGTCATCGTCATCGTCGTCACAATCTTCGTCGTTGTCCTCCTCCTCATCAACTTCTCCTGCAATGTCATCTTTGTCTTCATCTTCGTCACCGGTATTCTGTTTTTCGTCCTCATCTCCATTCGTCTGCTGATCTCCTGCATTCGCTTCCTCGTTTTCCTCCTCCTCCTCGTCGTCGTCATCGTCATCTTGCTCCTCATTGGCTGTAGCCGTATCCTCGGCGGCATCAACTTCCGCTTCTCCCACCACGTCGATAGTTGCCTCCAAGGGCATCGGTTCCTGGCTACCATCCGTCTCAATTTCATCGTCGCAATAAAGACCCAGAGGGGAATCTCCGCCTCCTAAATTATTTCCTCTGCGCGGCAAGGAGTTGCTTAAAAATCTTATGGAATCTTCCACGCCATCGGAGTGATCGTTAAACAATCCATCCATGTCCCGCTGCGCCCCATTGAGCGTCGAGAGCTCGATCAGCGAGTTGGCTATGTCGTGCTCCTCAATTGCCGCACCGCGAACCAGAGGATCCATGCCATAACTGACCGGAGGCCAGTTAAAGGAGTTAACTGGAGCGGAGCTGGTGCTTTCCGTTGTGCTACTGTAACTGTAATTGGACAGGTTGCTATTGCTGCAGCTCCGTCGGCGCTTCGGTTCACTGCATCCGGGCTCGATGTCCCCTTGAAGCGACAATGCCTCATGGGAAAAGGCCGGCCCTGGCTGCTGATTCTCCTCCTCGTCCTCGGGAAGCTGTAGCTCTCGTTTGAGTGGCTTGCGATCCTCCAAAGTGGCCTCCGCTTTCAAGGTAGCTCTCAATGCGCTCAGCTGCAGATTCTCGGTGCTGTCGTCATCCGAATCATCGCTACTGGAGGTGTCCTTGCTAGCGTTGTTGTTGCTGGGTCCTGTGATGAAAAATAAGACAATGAGTTCCACGATTTCTCCAAATAAGTAGCCAAGTTATAACAAATTTAAGACCATTGTTTTCAAATTGCATTGGAAATGAATCACTCTAACTGATAAACACTGTGACTCATCCAATGCAACTGCATATACATATAATGGAAAAAATTAGATACGAAACAATAATTACAAAAGATTAAGATATCAATCTCTTGCACTTAACAATAATAGATAATTAAGTATACTTTTTGAAGAACAATGTCCAAACAACTTACGCAATGTCCCACTGCTTTCTGCAGCAGACTCATCATCACTGGAGCTGCCTGAGTTACTGCTGCTCTCCAGCTCCAGCTGTGGCTGCTCCGCGGGCAGATCCTGCTCACGCTGCTCCTGCTCAGAGCTGGGTTTCCTTCGGCCTGCCTGCCGGCGACTGCGCTTGCGGCGTGCCCTCTTGGTAACTTTGGCTGGCCGCTTCTTGGTCGCCTTCGGTCGGCGCCGCTTCTTCTTTCTGCCCTCAGAGTTGGAACTGCTGGAGCTGGAGTCGTCGCTGTTGCTGGACAAGTTGAAACTGGAGCTGCTGTGGCTGCTGGGGTTGCTGACGCTTCTGGCTCCGAAATAGCTCAGATGGCGGAGTCGAGTGGCCCGTCTCTGGTCGTTCCGGCGCACCTCTTCCACCAACAACTCCCAGTTCTTGCCGCCCTTCGCCGCCGCACTCGTGCTTGGTCCCATAAACAGGCCCTGATCCCTGGAGCCCGCTTCCGCTGTGGATGGCGCATCCGGATTGGCAGTAGCCGAAGGTTCTCTCTGCTCGTCAACGAAAACCACGTCCGAGTCACTGTTGGAGTCCAGGCTCACTTGCTCCGGGGTGCGCAGGTGTGGGGGTTTCAGCTCCAGGACAAAGACGCACTCATCTTCATCGGCGGAACTGCTGCTGCTCTGGAGCTCAATGTGGGCGCTGACCGGAAGTGCTGCGCCCGCATTCCTCCGACTGGAACTGCTACCATCATTGATGGCTGCCACCTCGGCATTGGCGGCCGCATCGCCATCATCGATTTCGATAACCTCGGGCTCTGCCTCCACCTGCTCCGCCGGACGCCGCATGCTGAGGTTGATGGCCACCGTCTGGGAGCCTACATTGGAAGTTGCGGTGCGGCGGATGGATATGCCCGGCAGCTCACTGCCATCACTGGCCATCGTCACACTGAAGGAATGTGTGGCACTGGGATTAGTCACAATTACGCTGGTGGAGGGGCGACCGCCAGCAGCGCTCCAATCGTTCGATGACTCTGCATTTCCGGCCTCGCCGTCTGCGTCGCCATCGCCGACGTCTAGATGGAGTTCACTACCATTGGAGGATTGGGTCTCCACCATGTCCAGGAGGTCCACTTCCACCTCCTCGGCGACGCGAGCAGAGTACTGGACGACATGGTCGTACCCAATCATGTCAAAGGGCGAGCGAGCAAAGTTGAAAAGCTCGTGGATGAAGTGACTGGTGCGGTCGCCCAGGTATGGCGACAAGCGGCGCCGGAATGTGGGCCCTAGTATGTTCGTCATCGGCAGGATGTCGTTCATTAGCTGCATCACGGTACTGACGCTGTGCGCCGCATTCCTCAAGAGGCAAATGATGTCGCGTTGGATCCACGGCATCAGGCGATGCATCTGGGCGGGATTGTTTCTGTGAAATGGAAACCATTATAAAAAGAGATCGTTCAGAAATAAGTCCAAAGACGCACCTGTAGAACCGGGCACTCCACTGGCGGAAGTGTCCCGTGCTGCTGTCGCTAACGGGCAGCGCGTAGAGCTTTCTGTCGTAGACATACCGCCGCCACAGCTGGCTTAGGGAGATGTTCGGGGAGGCCGCCTCCTGGTCTTGGCGGTAGAAGTTCATCAGCTCCATGCGGTAGGGCTCGAATCGGTTGTAGGTATGTCGGCTTCCAACTGCCTCCTCGGCGGTCAATACGTCCTCTTCAGCAGCTGCGCCTCTAGCCACCAAGACGCCACCGCCTATCTCCGCTCCGGCTTCTATGTCGTTGGTCATCACGGCCTGATTTTGCACAAGTGGCATGTATCTGGGACGACGAACGATGTGAAAACGCACGTGCTCCTGCATGGAGGGCGATGTGGTCTGCACCGGATACCGGTCGTAGTCGTCCAGAGTCCGCACATTGTGGATGATGGTCTTGAAGGGCTGCTTGCACAGCGGGCACTCCGGTTTGATCTGTGGATGCCAAAGGAATAGGTAAGAAATTGTTATCCGACGGGTCATCGATAAGCCTTACCTTGCTCCACTCGCAGAGGCACTTGAAGCAGAACTGGTGCATGCAGGAGTCTGTGAAGCACTTGCGCCGGCAGCGCGACAGACAAATAGCGCAATTGGGCGGCGGCGAGGATCTGCCTCCGGCCGATGCGGACACAGATGCTGATGCGCTGGTCCCGGGCTCGCCACCAGCTTCCCCGTCGCCCGACTCGCTGCCACTCTCTGTCAGATCGGCGAACTTCATGGCCGCCGCTGGCAGTGTCAGTGTTCCTTGAGTGGTCGGAGGCAGGGCTCCGGGTTCCACGATCACAGAGCCACCCACGTCCTCCTGGAAGAATGTCGGGGCCGGAGCCACCTCCTCGGCAACCTCGGCCATGTTAGGACTACTTCGATGGCAGCCGAAATAAGATTGGAAAAAGTATCAAAATCGGAGTTTTGTGTCTACTCTGGCCTGCTCTTCTCTTCCTCTCTCTCTCCACCTTCTTCGTCGCCTCTCTTTGCCTCTCGCACGCTATATCATCTGGTTCGCAATTCGTTCTCGGGCTGTCTCATGCGTCGTTTTTGGAAGGCCTTTTCTGGGCCAGCGGCCACATATTCTGACTATTTTCCAATCCTATTCTATGGCCAAGAGTATCAGCTATCGGCCTGCACTATTTTCAGCCCTTTAAATACACAATAACACGTATATTTCGACGCCTCAAAACGCAGGAAACTCGATTTTTCTGCACTACAAATGTTACCGTCCGTTGTATGCCGGAAAATACCAACCACAACTTTTCACCAAAATTATAATATTTTAATGAAAATTATTAAATAGTTACGCCATAATTGCTATCTAGTTTTTCATAGTTGCGAAATAGTTGTCTTCTTTTCTTCTGAATGATAGGAAATTTCTAGAATTTGCCATGTAAACAAGCCTGGGGTATGTTCTGGTATATTGCGACATGAGACAAAATACATGAGACAGCAATGATTTATAGGCAAATACTGCTTTTAATTCATTAATTTACTTTTAATAATACATTTTAAGAAATTTTTTGTTTGAGAAATATTTGAAATCTTTATTACACTTTCTGTAATATTAGAGACAAATTTTAAATATGCCGCGCATTGTTTTCACACTTTTTCTTTTTGTTTATTTGCGTCAATGCGAAAATGGTCACACTACACTTATTATTGTTGGCGTCGGTTTTAACTTTGTTTATTTTGTTTTTGGGTTCAAATAGTGAATTTCACGATGAACCGGCGCAGCAAGCGCACATCGTACTACCAGTATGAAATCTTTCTGAACACCATGGCGGCAAATCCGTTGCTGGCGGCCAATAGACTGACCCGAACCGAAGATTCCCTCAAATGGAAGGAGCTGAGCGAGGAGCTGAACAAGTGCCCCAGTGGCCCTACGTTAACTCCCGAAGAATGGCGCAAGGTATCATTGCCATCTACGCTATTTCATATAGTCCAATAATCCGTTTAACCCCCTCAAAACAGCGCCTGTACGACTGGAAGAATACAACACGCGCCAAACATAAGAAAAGCTTAAATTGCAGCGATAAGAACCTATATTCGCTCACACTTTTAGAGAATCGAGCCCTGAAGATTTTCTACGCACAGCAATTGAAAAAGGAACAGGCCGCAGATTACTTGGGTGATGCTGACCAGGGAGAAGAGGATGTAAAGGCAGAAGAATTTGAAGATGTGGATGAGGATGAGGATGAGTTCGAGGAGCCGCAAGAGGTGTATCCTCAAACGGAGCCGATTATTATAAATGCTGGACTGACATCCACGCAACGATTGCATCTCGATGGAATCGGATCCATTTTGTATGAAGGTGAGTACTCTATTTGCTTAGTTATGTCATGTTATAATAATCAAATAACAATTTCCTTTCAATATTTATCTTTCAGTGACGAACTTTCCCGAAAAGACTCTCACTGAAGAAGTTCCTGCCCCCGACTATAATCAGCAGATTGTGAAACAGCTGAAGAGAATATCAGACATTCAGGAGGCCGCCTTGCAGTTCAAAATAGCTAGTTTTAAGTATAAAAACCCCGGATTCGACTGTATGCCAGAATAATAGTATACCTGATAACGTATCTTAAAAACTGTAAGAAAGATATAACATTGTAAAGTTAAAACTAAGGTATAGAAGAATGAAAAAGTTTATTTTTAAGAAATATTCGACCAATATACTAAACTTTCTTATAAAAAAATAACATTTTTTAACTGAATGAATGTTAACGATCATTTTTTTGTTTTTGAACACAATTTTATTTTTGTATTAAAAACTATCGTAAATCACAACTATCGACTCAAATGTTTGTTTGTCGCACAGGGTGATTTGAGAAAAATCAAGCGGACTGTTTTAAGGGGTTGTCACGATTAACAACACTAAACAAACATTCAACATTTTACAACACTTAAGTCTTTACTGAACAATTCGCTTGGTGGCGTCGATTTGCTTTTTTTGCGCCTGTACCTTATTTGAGCAAGGACTTCAGGATCCCCCACAGAGCCGACAAACGTGACCAGCGCATGAACGGAAAGATGGACCGCCGCAAAAAGCGCACCTCCTCTGAGCAGTACCAGATGTACATAGACATGATGGAGTCCGACCCTATTTTCGCCACCGGGCGGCTTCCACGGGATTGCGATGTCAGTTACTTGACCAAGAAGTGGAAGGAGCTCTCCGACAGGCTCAACAAATGCAGCTCTGGTCCCACACTCACGCCAGAGGAGTGGCGAAAGGTAGGGAATTGCCACAGACCCTTGAACAACAGCACCAATTTCTCCCTCCAAAATATCTCCGTAGCGCCTAAATGACTGGAAGAACACCACCCGCTGCAAGTACAGACGAAGTCTCCAGTCAACGGAGAAGGACATATCGATGACGTCACTGGAGGTCCGTGCTCTGGACCTGTTCGGCAAAGTCCCCACCACAACCGGCGATGCTCTGATCAACCTAAAGTCCGAAAAGGATGAGAACGACGACGAAATGGAGGAACTGGGTCAACGCACATCGGCAGCCTTCCAAAAGGAACTGCAGGCCGCTGTAGAGGAGGCCATAAACGAGGAGGACGAGGAGGATATGGTAGAAGAACACGTCGATCAGGAGGACATGCTGGACGATGGCCTGGCGGACAATGGTGGTGTCATTGAAGGCGCTGCAGGAGCCACCACAGCGGTGAACACAGGCGGTGGCACTTATCGTACCATCGTTGTGGACAACACCTCCTACGAATCCGTTGAAGACGAAGGGCAGGAGGTGATTCAGCATCCCGTAGAGTTTGTTACCACGAGAAGGGCAACTGCTGCGGTTATCAGCACAGGGACCGCCACCTCCGGTAGCAAGCTGATCAATGGAGAGCTGCCCGCAAAAAGGATGCGCACGCAGGCCCGGGATCAGATCATCTACGAAGGTAGCTAAGCTTTTTCCTCATCTAAACAATATCTTTGACCTTTTTTTTTTTAATATTGTAGTTAAAAATGCGCCGAGATGTATTTCGAACATGCAGGCGGTGCCACCGTTGCACAACACAAAGCTGGATCGGGAACGGGAGCCCAGCTCGCTGACCTCCGCAATAACCAGCAGCGATGCCCAACAGATTGCACAACAGCTGAAACGGCTGGCCGATATCAACTACGAAACACTGCAGTTTGAGATAGCGCGCTTCAAGTTCAACAACCCCGGTTTCCAGTACAACCCGCCATCCTTATAGTGCTCTGGGCAGCAGGCCAGAAAGTCTCAACAGTCCGCTAAACTCCATCAGCAGCAAAAGTAGTTGAAATGGATTCAGTAGCTAATGGATCAGTAGCATAAGGAGCAGCAATAGATGACGGATCATCTCGAATTGTATGTGTGCATGTGGAATAATTGACGGCGACATTGTGTTTCCATCTCCTGTATGGTATCCGCCGGAAACAGAATCGTAATTTATAGTAGCCAGATTAGTTTAAAATTTACAGCATAGTCTTTAAAAGTGTACTCGATTTATTCTCCTTCACAACACATTGCAATTACGATATCCATATGTGTAAGTCTAAAATTCTAATAACAAAAGAAAAATTGGACAAGTAATTTTAATACGTTTTATGTAAATGTAAAGAATAAAGTTTACCAATGATAAATATTCAGAGCAGGGGCGTCCAGCTCCACCTTTCCCCTGTTGCCTGTTGAATTTTTAGGCTTATTTATGACGCCACAGCGCCCAGACTTTGGAGCCATGGCCAACACGAAAAGCCCATTAATCAAAGATGCGAGATGGCGTCGACAACGCATATGCATTGTATTCTGCCGGCTTTGGTTCTGGCTCTGACTTTGGCTTTGGTTGTGGCTCTAGGTTTGGTTGGGTCATTTAACCTGACCGCCAACTAGTGGGCGCACTTTGTAACTGTCAGGCAGGAGGGCCCAAGGCACCGATGCAAAAGAAATCACTTGTGGCTGTTACAAAGCTGATGCAACAAGTGCCGATCCGAGTCCTCCTCCACCTCTGGCTCTACCTCTGCCTCCTCGTCCGGGATAACTGCAATGGGCAATAGATCATTTGCAGGCCGTGCGCTACGAATCATAAATTACCGAAGAGCCAGACCTCCGCCATGAAAATTCGACGACGACGCATGGCGTTCCGTTAGGAATCGTTGCCATCTCGATGATAACTGCACAACACGTCGTATACTTAATCGGTTCTGCTGAGGGTTCACTTGAAAATATAATAAAATTATTAAGACTTTAAATAAAAATATGATTTAAAAAGAATAATATTTTTAATAGATACTAGCATCTATGTATATTAATTAAAAACCTATTATTTAATATTTCTTAGATAAAATTATAAATCTAAAATTCGTATCAATTTTACGAGAATTTTACTCTTTTGTTTAAAGATTTTTAACTCCTGAATAAAACTATTCCTATAAGAAAAAGTCTTATAATAAGGATAGCTAAGTCAACTATTTTTTGAATTTTTTTGTCAGTGCCAGCTTGTCGTGGGTGCCGCTTCACAATTTGATGAAAAGCCGGCTGGCAAAGCTGATTAACCCACACTCGCACACACTCCATACAGCACTCCATACATCGCGGGAAACGTGTGCCTGGGACCCAGATGTCTTCTTCTCACATGGCCGTGAAACCACGAGATGGGCTCCATCTGGGCCTGCACAACCCAGTCCAAGTCCATGGCCAGTCCATTAAACAGTTCGTGTTGCACTCGTTTCGCGATGCCAGGCATAGGTGCCAGGCATGTATATGCGTTTGGGCTTTTTGGTTTAAGGTTTGGGCTTTCGTCTGGGTTATGGCTCTGGGTCTGGGTTTGGGCTGGGACCAGGGCACACATGGCAGCGAGCGTGCAGAATTGACCCCGTGGGCCAGTGCTATAAAAATTCAGAAAGAGAAACGGAACAAAACGAAACTAAATAGGCTTTCGAGGATGCCATAGGATCGACTTTTAAATACCCATTACGGTGCAGGAAACGCCCATCTAGAAGGCTTGACAGCTCCATTCGTAGATGCCATTCTATCCATATTGAACCTGTCAAGGTTACGTTCGAGAAATAGAACTCGTCCCCTCGAGAAATACAAAATAAATATCAACACGTCAAGTCGGCTTGTTCATGAATTATTATTTTTGACCAAAAAACAATAGAAGGAAGAGTCCTTGGAGAATGTCCCGTATCGACTTGAAGGTTCGCAGTCCGAACCGAGGACAAGTGGATTTCCATATCTCAGTCAAGATGCCGCTGGAGAAGATGATGCGGGCATATGCGGATTACTACAAAATGCCATACAAACGTTTTGTGTTTCGAGTTCGTGGTCTCCGGATCGAGGACACTGACACGGCTGAGGTGCTCAGTCTCCGGAACAATGATATCATAAATGTGGTCGAGACGAAGAGACGTAGGTCAGCGAGAGTTAAACAATAAATAGCATGTCCTTGCCACCAATTCGAATTATTCGATGTTTTTCTTCCAAAATTTAGAACAAACATGGGAATGTGTGTTTCAATTTATTTGCCTTGTGTAACGTTTTTGGTATCGTATTTAAATTTGTACTAATAATGTATGCCATTGTTTTAATATACATATTCTCTAAAATATTCCGTGTTTATCCTTAGCCCTGGCCCTGTCCTTACTGCTGGGAATCACCAACTTGCAACTATTTTTTCGGAAATCCCTATGCTCCTGGTTGCCCTTGTGGCTTCAAAAGGCCAAAGCGCTATTACGATTGATCCAGAACTTCGATTTTTATTTCTTCCAAATTTAAAAAACAAAAATTGGAATGTCTGTTTTTATGTGCTATTTAAATTTGTACTAACAATGTATGGCATTGCTTTAATACATACTCTAAAATATTCCGTGCTAATCTAGCTGCCACGGCCAAGTCATTTTTGCTGGGAACCTCTTGGAACAACTTGCAACTGTGACCACCTTTTCGCAAAATCTCTGTGCCCCACTCTCTATGGTTTCCCTTGTGGGCGCAAAAGTGCAAAGCTTTTTTATGCCGGCGATTATTACGCTTGATCCTGAAGCACCGAAGGGTCAATTGATGTTTGTGATGACGCTGAATTGTGTTGATGTTGCTGACGCTGTTGCTGTTGCTGTTGCTCTTGCTGTTGCTGTGAGTACTAGTACCAGCAACATGCAACAACATTGTGGTCGCTTGCCCGCAATTTGCGTCGGAATTTTAAGCAGCACTCCAGCATTTCTTTTATATTTTCTTACTTTTTGTTTTATTTTTTGTTGCTGCCGAAAATTGCATTTCTTTATGGCCACAAGCAATAAAGCGTCAGCAACAATATGTATATAGTTTTAGTAGATTCGAGTCTATACGAGTAGACGAGTGTGTGCAGTCCGCAGAGATATATCACTGGTCCGAGAGCCGAGCTCAGATAGTGCCCCGCGGCTGAATCTGGCCATCATCAAAGCCGGCTTTTGATATAGAAATTATTTATAGTCTTGTGCCGGGCGGCGGCAGCGGTTAGCAATCGTAAATCTAAAGATCCTTTTCTTAAAAGCTTAATTCTGAACAATTATTATGGGGCAGCTCGCTCTCTTCCTCATATCAAATTTGATGGGTCCCAGTCCCAGTCTTAGTCCCAGTCGCAGTTGCAGTTCCAGTCCAAGTTGCAGTCTCAGTACAAGTCACAGTCTTGGCCATATTGCGTCCAGCGTGTAATTATATTAGCATGATCTATGCCATTACCGCGCACACACATCGATATGCGGCAATTAGTGCTGCGGCAGAACAAGTAGAACTGAACTATCGGCTAAACAATATGGCCAGCGGGCGTTTATGGCCAACGACAGGCCATTATTGACGCCACTCGATGGACTGGCCATCATCGATTGCTGCTGCTGGTGCTGCGGCTCATCCATGTTGCTGCTTGTCGTCCCTGGCTGGAAGTTGCAAGCTGCTGTCGCATGCAAATTGTCGGCGTATCCCAAAAGTGACGGGGGTATTAAGTGGCCAAACTAAGCTGCAAAAAATATTGAGCGCTGAAATGGCGCCCTCTCTGAGCTGAAAGTCGTAAACACGCACTAATTGCAGTCATGATTTGTTGCACATTCCACTAATGGCATTCGCAGGACCAACAGATGCACCATTTCCACCAGGAATAGGAGCAACATCAACTCAAATCGAAGCCTAATTGCCCATAAATGGTAGTTCTCGTTGGCGACATGTACAGGGGAAAAATATATCAAAAAAATATATCTAGTTTCTTAAACTACTGTTTGAAAAATGATGTGTTATTTTAATCTTTTTAAAAAATGTACAAAAATTACTGTCTCATTTAAATGCATTTTTAATCTATTTCTCTCAGTGTACAGCTTTCAGCAACAAACAAAAACAGGCATTTCTGATTTATAAACAAAATTTAACAACCGAACGGCGATTTAGGGCATTAAAAATGATGTAGTTGCTGCTGTTGCCATGTTGTTATTGCTGATGTTGCTGCCGCAGCTCCCCTGACGTGGCTCCTGGGCCTGCAATTAGGCGCCACTCCTGGCGGGGTGGTCCACCATGTCGCCATGAATCGATCGATCCCGTCGATATACAAATCGATTGCTTGATCTCTCACTTGCCACAGCAGAGCCACCAGCAGCAGCAGCATCGGGAGCACCAGCAACTCCAAGATTCTACAGCAGCAGCAGCAGCAGCAACACAAAAACGAAAAGTTGCTCGCGTGGTCAGCGCCAATTACTTAGAGCATATCAATTATATTACAGCAATGCATTGTAAAATAAATGCCTCAGAATGATAGCCAGTTGCAGTAGTTGCTGCCTCCACTGGTTGTAATTGTAATTGAACTGCGCGTATTGCGAAATTATTATTTTGTGCATTTGCAATTGCAAGTGCCTACTGCGGGGGTATACACATTGGTTGCTCATCCTTTGGTTCACTTTGCTCCACTCCGCTTCACTGGAGTCCACTCCACTCCACTTGAGTCCAGGCCCAGAGCGAGGGCCAGGGCCATCCTGCGTGTCTGTTCATATGTTTTCATTACTTTTGCCCATTATGCGTGTACGTGACGCACAATTTGAAATTGGCAGAGTCAGGCCAAAAGGCAGAGAGCCTCATAAGCCGGATACCCGGCGTCCAAATGCGCACAGTTCCAGCATTGGCTTGCACCTCATCGCTCCAGTGGTTGCAGCAGCTCCTATTCCGCCTCCTCTGACCCTCCGCCACTCCACCACTCCGACACTCCACCACTCCTCCAATCCGGCACCGGATCGTCGTCTGTTTGTGGCTTTTGTTTGCTGTTCAAGTTTACAATTTTAATGCACTGCCACTTGACTGTTGACAGTGGTGTGTTGCTGTTGCACACCGAAAAAAAGATATATTGTACCACATGTACATAAAAAATATCTGTATATTATAATACAAATATGTAGAAAAAAGTTTGTTTATAATTGTAATACAATTTATTTTCTTTAGTGCTCTATAAACAGTTTTTGGTTTCAGTTTCCGTGTTGCAGCGTGTTTGGTTTATTGATTTTATTCTGGGTATGTGAGTGCAACCTTGCCGGTAGTCGTCCATGTTGCTGCGGCTGCTGTTGCGCTGCAGCGCTCGGCTCTCATCTCGCACATGCCCCAAAATGAAATGCATGTTTATGTTTCCGTTTCTGTGGAAGCCATCATATGCTGATTCATAGTGTTGAGAGCAGCGCTTGAGTCTTTAAATCTCATTTTCCTTAGTCGTCAAGGTTAGGTAAATACCAGAAGACTGGGGACTTACTTTTAAGACTTATAAGCAGGAATTATATAAGTATTTAAATTGAAAAAACTAAACCAACTTTTCTTTATTTGGAATCTAGGTGACCCACGCCCCATTAAGGCCAACACAAATCGATGCAACAAAGGGCCAATAAAGGACGCCAGCTATTCCAGCTGACATCGTTAGGGTGCCACAATTGCCCGATATGATTGAAGTACTTCGGAGGTAACGAGGCAGCACCGAACATGGCCTCCATATCAAACTGCCATCAAACAATTTCAAATGGATCGAATGGGAAATCGACAGAGCCAGCCAATTGCTCTGGCTCTGGCTCTGGCTGTTGCTGTTGGTGCTGCAGTTGCTGATGTTGCACTTACAGCTGCTGATGTTGCTGCTTTGTATGCATGCAATGAACGTGATCGGCTGCAATTTCAGCGACCTGAGAACAAAGTGGCCACAACCAGAGGAGTCAAGCCGATTGCGATTGGAGCGACAATGTTGCCATGTTGCAAGACGCACGGGAGCAACAGTTGCTGTTGCTTTTGTTGCTGCTGATGCTGCTGCCACATTTCACCAGGTCCCGATCCGATGATTGAAATTCTAAGACCAGCAACTGAAACTGAATCCGATTCCGACTGAAAGACTGACCTTTTCGCATGAGAATCATCGACGGCAGCCGATGATGGATGCACTGCCGCAGCCAACCTGAGATCTGGCCCTGGAGCCAGGGAGGGCGAGATGGCTGCGATGCGATGGGTGCCATGTCAGTTGGAGTCAGCTGAAAGCTGTCAGTACGTGCAGCTCCTCATGGGGAATGTGAGTGCAAGGAAAGTGCCTCTTCTCATCCAACCATACACATGTACACTGTTTTTGAATAGAGAACATCTAATCTGACATGTTTAGAAATTTGTAATCCTTTAATTAATATTATTATTAATTACAAGATCTTGGGACTAAGGTCTGGCGTTTAAGTTTATTATCAGAAAATTTAATAGCATAATTTTATCTATGTACCAAATTTGCGTAAAAAAAGTGTTTTTATAATTGAATTTTTCAATTTTGTGTATAATACTCGATACTTTATCAAGATACATTTATCCTCCATAGTATGATCCAAAGTGTTTAAAATTTTTTATAAACATTTCCATAACATTTTTTTGAATAATCAAAGTTGGACCCAAAATTGGACCCAACTTCTTTATAAATATGTACTTCAAAAAAAGAAAAACTGAAAATTCAACAGTTTGAAACAGTTTAGAAACCTTTTTGAACTGAAATATTCTTAGATATTAATACTTTAGATTTAGATTTCCTTTATGTAGGACGCTTTTGAAGAAAAAAAAGGGACTTCCTTTAATATACATACATTATCCATAGCTTTCCTTAAAAGTATTCTAATCGTAAATATATAACTAATTAGCTAACTAATCGGGCGAGGGATAATTACGTTACGTTTATCCATCCCGAAGAAATAGGAGAAAGATTGCAGAAACAGGAGAAGCAGAAAGTATTCTAAGCTTAGGATTATGTTTTAACTCTAATTATTAATTATCTAATAAGCTCCTCGTAATTATGTTATGTTATTATGGGATAATTATGTTGATACACCCAAAAGATAAAGGAGGAAGATCGAAGAGAGGGCTCACACTCAGCCTGGCATCCCGATTTCCCTGAGTCGTCACTGATGTCGTCGTCGTTGGAGCCATTCCATCGTGGAATTTCGCAGCGAATCATGGAAATTTGTTCGACGGCCTGTCTGTCCTTCTTCCTCCCCGCCTCCTGTCCGTGTTTGTTTGTTTGATTGGGATTTGGATTTGATTTGATTTTGCCAGCACAGACCCAGTCCCCTCCGGCGCTCTTCACTCTCTCCTGGCCAGCTGCCCCACCATTCCTCCCACTACTCGGCCGGAGCTATTCAAATGTTCTGTGGGCACAGTTTCTTGACCCCGCCGTGTGACGCAGGCGCTGTCGCCGCCGACTTCGCTGCTTCGTCGCATTGTAACTGCACATGCGCGCGCCTTGTTCCTCTGGCTTGCCTGCCAGCCCGCTCCCCGCTCCCCTTTTCCCAACGCCCCCAATTGGCCGTTTGGCAATTTTGCAACTCCTTCGCCGATGTGGCTGTTGCTGTTGTTGTTCTTTCTGTTGCTATTGCGGGAAATGCGATTGACGGTAATTGGTTGACGTTTGTCTTATTTAAATTTGTTTTCTTTGGGATTTTTTCTACTCGACTGCCTCTGTCGCCGCCGCCGCTAGTGATGGTGGTGGTGGTGGTGCTGCTGCTGGTTCTGCTACTCCCGCCTGCACGCTCTCATGATCCCAGATACCCTACCCTATATATCTTTTAGATACCCTATAGACTATATGTCTTTGCTTAAAAATAAAAATATTACTCATACGACCTGTATGACATCGAAGTTAATTTATAAAATCTATAAAATTGAATATAATTAATTTAAATATAATATAATTATATTGAATAAATTAAATATAATGTAATTATAAAATATTTAATCCTTGACAACACTGCGTATGAGTGATGGAAATTAAGACCTATAGTGCATCTAAACTTCGAACCATCTCCCTCTAATTCCAGCTCTGTTTTTCTTTTCCTTTATGGACTTTTCGCAAGCTGTTCCTACTCCTCCTCCTACTCCATGCCCCATCTGCCCCAATCCCTGCCACTTATAGTCCGTTCTATTCCATGGCGGCGCGCGGCGTGCAACTTTAATTGAAATGAAATGAGTTTCGTCGATTTGTGTTCTAGGAATTTGTTTTTTGATTGTTTTCTTGTAAATTTGAATGATTATCGAGCCAGTTGCAGCAGTTGCAGTTGCCTGTTGCCGCATTTGTTGCAGCAGTTGCGCAATTGCAGCAGAAGAGCAGAAAAAAGGCAAAATAAACAAGCCGACGAGCGGAGCGTAATTGCAGATCACATGGATCAAAGACCCTAGCTTTCAGGATTTACGTCTGTCTGTATCTGTATCTGTATCTGTGTGTGTGTGTGTATCTGTGTGTGTGCAAGGGAAGTTTGCATTTTTCAGCTCCACCTCCTCTGCCTCATCGCCTGCCCCCTCCTCTTGGCCTCTTCCTCTGATCGATAGCCAGGTAATTGAGCTGCGAGAACTTTTAATTGTGTGTTTGTGTCGCGGAAGCGTTTTTCAAACTGGGCCAGAATTTCCAAAGCAAAGCCAATTTGTTACCGCTATATCGCCACGTATCGCTTCCATCGCGATAAAGCTGCCACGCTAAACGCAGTCACTTCCTCGAGTAAATACTGCCCTGCAGACAGAGAAATAAGTGTGTACTTTGTATTTTGTCTTTTATTTGATTTTTAAGCTTAAGGGTTTAAGGGTATTCTTTGCCTTTTATTTGATTTTTAAGCTTATACATGTAAGCATTTTATTAATAAAATAATAACTAGAATCATAACATTTATCAGTAAATTTGTTTTAAAAATAATTTCTCTTAAATTTTCGCTCAGTGTTTAAGCATAAACAACTGGATGGGGAATACAGCCTGAGATTGAAACCGAAACTGATGCGTAGTTTAGGGCGATTTACACACAGTTTAAACAGACATCCAGATACAAATCGCAGGTTCTGTGGAGGGGGCTAGTGTTTCAGGTTGGAAGCTCTGGGTTGGGGGCGGCGGGGGCAGAGCCGGAGCCAGAGCCAGGGCAGCTGCCTATCCAGTCTTCCTGGTGCCATAACTGTAGCAAATGGCCGGCCAACATGCAGGACCCAACCAGTCGCAGACGCAATCTCGGTTCTGGGTTTCCAACTACCTTAGCTTTAACCTTTTACATATTCTGGAAGTGAATATTTTAAGAAATATAGATAGTTTAGAAACAATTTATTAGATAAATAATTTATTTATATATTTGTAATTTTTCATATAAAAATTAATTTCTTCTGAAATATATTAGTCTTTTCTTTTAAACTCCATTTCCATTTACTTATTTTACCTATTGACATTCCCATTAATATTTTTGTGAATAAATTTTTAATAGTATCTTTATATATTAAGAAAAATAGTATAATTTATAGACACCTTTATTAAGAAATCTGTTGAAACTCAGCCTTTAAAGGGTTAAACCTTTCGCTTCCCGAGTCTGATCTTCACTCGCAGACCCAAAGATCTCCGGCGTGGGCGTCTGTTGTGGTTATAAATTGCACATTTGATGAGCAGAGAATCGTTTATGGTTCTCCCCGATTTGCAGGCTCTGTCCAATGCATCCCAGAATCCCAGCATCCCAGTCCCCCTGCCAGTCCTCCTCTGGCTTTTAGCGCTTGCATGCGGCTGATTAATTGTGCCAACGTCATAAACGTGATGATATCGCAATGCAAGCGCATTTTTCATGTTATTCAATTCGTTGCCCCCAGCTCCAGCTATAGATCCGTAGCTCCGAAGCTCCTAAGCTCCAGTTCCTGCCACAGCTGCACCACCATAATATGCAGAGAAAAAAACTACAAGGATGTACTTCAAATATATTTTAAAAAATATGTTCAAAAGTGGCTAGTGTTTTTTGGCAGTGTCTCTTCCGGCTACAATGTATTTGCATAGCGCTTTCAAGCGGCATAACGAAAGACCCAGGCAGCGAACTCGCGTGGCAGCCTCCCCTTTCCCGATATTGCAACTAATTACCAGCATTAACGCAATTTCGTCTTCATAAAGACATGGTTCCGCATTGCCCCCACCCAAGGCACCCACTCCTATTCAGATTTAATTCGATTCTTTGCCCAAACAGAGTCAGGTGTCAGGTGGGGCAGGTGTTTCGGCCAGGAAGCATTCGGCGTGCGATCATTTATTTGGAAGAATTATTTATCTGCGTTTTTCCTTCCTTCGATTTTAGAAAAACTGCGCAATTTTCACTGATTTTGGTCATAGCTGGTTTGTTGTTAGTGCCACCTTTTACGGATCGATATGGTATTGGAATTAGACAAGTGAGATCACATGGCATTTTATAGGGGCTACGTGTCGGGAATGTATAATTTCCATTGATTTCCTCAGATACTATACCATTTTTTGTTCTAGACTCTATAGATATAATATTTTTGTATTATTCCTAATGCATCTTAATGGGTTACCTCATACTTTAGGAGAAATGAAAAGCATTTCTAAATGATATCTTAAATTCCATTCCCATTTCTTTCACTTTTTCACCTCTCTACCGCTTTCGGCCATTAGTCAGATCGCTTTTGGCCAGATCAAGTAATTATCGAGTGGATTTCCAGGCCGTTAAGCTTACGATGGATAGTTTCCCGCCCACACACTCCATAGAACCAAGACAACTTTCGACGCTAGAGACTGTTTTGCATATACATTTATTTATCTGAGACATTTATTTAGACACAAATACAAGTTACATATATATCAGTATATAGTTAAATCATGTACGCATATATACTCGCTATTTATAGGCTATGTAAGCTGGATACAATACAACTAAAATGTACAGGCTAAACGACTAAGACAATGCAATTGCGAGCAAATTGTGGGGATAAGCTTGTAGGGGGATTGTAGGGGGATTCAGAGGAGTATTTTGCTCTGAGCAAACTAATTACTAATTACTTCGATTATGGATCAATCAACATTTTGCACAACATTTAAATTATGAGGAGGAAATTCATTGCATTAATTTATAAATTCATTTTAGCTAGATTTAGTTGCTGGTGCTGCATAATGTGCGAGCTGCGTTGCATAACGTTCTCTAAACGATTGATATACTTGGTTGGTTGATTGATTGATTGATAATATTGCTTACACTTAGTTACAAGTTCTCCTTTCGATTTCGCTATCCTGTTTACATACAGTACGGATACTCTATATTCATATCTTAAGTATCTCAATTATCATATCTCTCTTCAATGGACAACTAATTTTCTCTGACATTTTTAACATTTTAACGTGAAATTTCTCGTAATTCGTATTTCGTATTTGACTGAACAGCATGAATGGCTTTTCATCTACATAGAAAATGATTTGCAATAATTATTTAAATTAAACATAAAATTAAAATCACAATTTTATAGACTTGATGTGTGTGTGTGTTGGTGTTTGGGGTGTTTGGGGTGTGTGGTATGTGGCATGTAGCATGTGTCCTGTGGGTTTGAGTTTCTCTACTGCTGTGTGTGTGGCAGCATTCCATTATTTCGATAGCTCCTCCTTCAATCCATCCATCCGTCATCCACTCATCCAGTAAAAATATTCCCGTCGAATATTTCAGTGGAATTAGTTGTTCGGCTTGTTCGATTTGTTGAGATTTTTATTTTGTTTGGGATGCAAAGCATATAGTTCTGGGCATAGCAGGGAAAGGCACAATTCAATGTTAATTAAAATTGCTGCTGCAAGCTAAATGGTGAAAGCTGCAACGGAGAGGGAGCTGCCATTAGTTGCAAGTTGGCAAAATTGCTTTACTTTTGTTGCACGAATTTAATAAGCGAGCGAACAAAAATCATCAAAACGCAGCACGATTTGCATTTTTTTTAAAATATTTTTTTTTATTTTTTTTTTATTTTTTTTAACTCACCTGCAGGAACACACACAGCGTGCCAAATGTTTTTGTTATTGTTTCGTAGTTATGTTTCTGTTGCTCTTCTTCTTCTGCTTCATGTTGTTTTTGTTTATTTTTGTGTTGTTGTTGTTCTGTTTGTTGTTGTTGTGGGGGTCGATGGCAGCTAGAAACGAGTTGGCAACGAATCATCATCATCATCATCATTATCATCATCATCGTCGTGCTGCTACTTCCTCGTCATCATCATCATCATCATCTTCGTAGTCATCGTCATCCTCGAGATACAGCGCATCCTACAGATACAGCGTCGCCTGCTGCCGCTGGTCGAAGTGATGGATGTAGAGCTTCTTCTTCGACTTCTCCTTCGACGGCCGCAGGTCCCAGACCAAGTTGGACAGGCTCCGGGGCCGGGACAGGCGGCGGGTCTTCTTCTCCGGCAGCTTGTTCGAGTCGCCGGATGTCCGGCCGCCGCTCCGCGACGAGTCCAGGGTGCCCTCGCGCGGATTGTGGTGGTTGTTGCTGCTGGAGCTCCGGCTGTGGGACAGGGGCATGGGCAGGGGATGCGGGCTGGACAGGTAGCCGTGCACGTTGAGGATGCTGCCGCACTTGAGCACCACATCGGGCGGTGTGCCCGGGGTGCCCGGCGCAGCTCCCCCTCCACCTGCGCCACTCCCACCACCCGCTACGGATGACTTGCCGTGGGCTGAGATCGTCGGCGGCGTCACGGCGGCGCAGTTGTTGTTGTCCGGCGTCAGTTGCAGGCTGCTGAGGCTCTTGTATCTAATTGGATTAGGGACAAAATTAAGAAAAGTACAAGTTAGTTAAAGGCTTGAAAGGAGGAAGATCCTGGCCATGTTGAAGGACCTCACCTAATGTGAAACAGTGGCGACTGCGGCTCCAGAGCCTCCTTGGCCGGCAGATGGTTGTTCGGAGTGAGCACCTTGCCGTGATGCGGATGTGGTAGGGGATGCGGATGCGAGTGCTGATGGGGATGCGGATGCGAGCCGTGATGGGAGTGCCCATGGGCGTGGGAGTGGGCCGCTGCCACTGCGGCAGCTGCTGCATTGGCCACCGCGTTAGCCGTGTTCCCGTTCGGAGTGGGCGGCTGCTGTTGTTGCTGCTGCTGCTGGTTGTGACTGTGGACATGACTGTGACTATAGCTGTGACTGTGACTCTGACTGTGACTGTGACTGTGACTGTGGCTTTGACTGTGACTGTGACTGTTGCTGTGGGTGGTGCCCGTGGAGTTGCCGTTGCTGCTGCTCCCAGCACTGTGGGCATTCTTGATGTAAAGCTTTGGTAGAGTGGGACGCTGGCGCTTCTCCGCCGGCTTCTTGCCGGGAATGGTCTCGATCGGAGGCGGCACCGGCTTGATGTCCTCCTGAATATGGCCATGATGGTAGTGGTTCACCAGGTGGTGGTGGTGATGGTGTTGCTGCGGCTGCTGTTGCTGCTGTGGCTGGGTGGTGTGATGGTTGCCACCGTTGCTGCTGCTGTGCTTGTTGGACTCCAGGCTGCTGTAGTTGTTGTTGTTGTTGCCCGAGGTGGTGCCCTGCTGGTGTACTGGGGCACGGATGAGGCTGCAGTAGTTGCCGCTGCCGCTGTCCGTGTGATGGGAGCGGAGCGTGGGCGACTCGCAGATGGGCTCGAAGCGCGCCAGTCCCTTCGAGAGCGGCGTCAGGCCCCGCACATAGTCGTATATGTGATCGATCTCGTTATACTCCTCGGGTATTTCGCTGCTGCTCAGGATCTGTTGCTTGGACCACGAGTCGCAGCTGGCACTCTTCCGCAGGACATACCCGCTCTCCGCCAGCCCGCTGGCCACGCCCGCCGCCGACGGCAGCATCACCACCGGCAGCCTGCCATTCCGACTGCTGAACTTGGAGTCCTTCTTCTCCTTCTCGCTCAGCTTGAGATCCACGATCTGGAGCCGATCGCGTGCGTCCGCCAGCAGGCGCTGGGCCTTGTCCAGGAAGCGCGTGTACTCGATAAAGTGCTCCAGCTGCTCCATGTTCTTGGCCCGCTGCAGCTTGATCTTCGCGTTCAGCGGCACCGGCACCAGGTCCGTGTCCTTCTGCAGGGGCAGGGCGAAGATCCTGTCGATCTCGACGCACCCCAGCAGCCGGAGCTCTGGGACAAATGGCTGCTTGAGGCCCTTGGGCGCACTCCCATGGACAAGTCTGTTAAGGAGACATAGGAAATCGGAGAATTTTTGAGAGTTTCAAGGAAAAGGTTTAAAAGTATTATTCGGAATAGGATAAATAATAAAGGTCCTTAACTAGCAGTACTCCAGGACTCACCTCACAATGACTGGCATCCGCTTGAGCAGCAGATTCTTGACGGTGTGCACACCGCTGATGCTGTCCTCCCGGGCGATCGGCGAGAACTTGGCTTTGGTATCGAGTGGCAGATTGATGATCTCGTCCTTGATGTTCCGGCACTGCAGGTACTTCCCGTTGTCGTTCATCGTGGTGAGAAGTTCGCCGGCATGGATGGTGCGGTTCATTTGCTGGCAACGGAACGTCTCGCGCACCAGGACCCGGGCGTTGCGGCGCCTGGACAGCTCCAGCACCGAGTCGATGCATCGCGTGGAGCGGCCATCTTCGCTGAGTAGCTCGAAGTAGCCGCCGTAGGTTTCTGGGATGAGCACCTTGGCGCCCACGTTGGTGGGCTTGCGACCCTCCTTGATCTTGATCGGCTGGGCCAGGATCTGGTACTTCTTGCCGGCGCTCAGGAACAGGGCGGTGCTCTGGAGCGAGGGCGCCGACAAGGTGGGCACCCCGAGGGCCTGGTGCTGGCCCTTGAGGATCTTGGCCACCGCCGGCAGGGGCTGTTTGGAGAAGTCGCGCAGGTAGACGGGCGTGGAGTCGCCGAAGCGGGAGGCGGCCAGAATGATTTGGCCATCGGTGGCGGCCATGTCGCGGTTGAAGAACGAAAGCAGTTTGCTGCGCGCCAGTTGCACATTAAATGAGAGTAAGTTTCATTGGACTGGCTGCTGCGGCAGATGCTCCCCGCCCACGGCACCCTGATCCGACTCTGGATCCTGCTCTTGCTCCTGGCTGTGCTCCGTCTCCTCCTCTTCCTCCTGCTCCTGCTCCTCGTTCTGCTGATTGGCGTTGATCTGATCCTCGAGAGCACGCCGCTTTTCCAGCTCCCGTTGGCGCAGTCTCAGCAGCTGGGCGCCGCGGCTGCAGCAGGCGTGGGCGATCTCCTCCTCGTGGGCGGTGGCAGGCCGTCCGGCAGGATACAGGTCCTGGTTGTTGTGGTTCTGGTGGTGGCCCTGGTTAGTCAGCAGTCGCGTGGATGTCTGCAGCGCGTAGTTGAGATACTGCATTCGGTTCGATTTCGTTTTACCTTCCTGGCCACAGTGTGCGAATGGATTTTTCTATTTCTTTTCGTCCTTTTTCAGCTTTTACTTTGCCAAAAGTCGTCCTGAAGCTGAGCTGCTGGTGTCCTCCAGATGACTTTCAAGTCCTGCTGGAAAATACAGAAAAGGGAGAGAATTAATCAATGTTGGAATCACAAATGAATGAATAGCTATTCATGTTTTCAGTTGTGTTTGAATCAAAGATTAAAAATAAAAGGTAAAAAATATTGGATGAGAAGCTGGTATAATAAGCACTACTCCAAGCCACAACCTCCATCTTGGAGAGCCAGACACTCTTTGCTTGCTACCCAGTGGACATTAGGAAAATGAAATGTTGGCTACAAAGTGCACCTCCCTCTTTTCGGCTCAAAGTTGAAATATTCCCGCGTCCGCGGATCAGCTCCGCGAGTTCTCACACTCCTCAGTACTCACTCCGATATATGAGTATGAATAGTGAGCCATGGAGCCCCGATACACACCGATACAGTGACAGGGTGTTATTTATGAGGGCCATAAAGTAGGAAGAAGTCGCTGGCCAAGAAATGGCAAAGTGCACAGAATGAAAATGCAAGCGGCGTGCATATAGAATAGACAGGAGACGACTCTGCGATAATGGCCAGAAACATGCCATTAACAACAAGGGGAGCGAGGGGACTAGGGGGCGAGGGAGGAGTTGGCCGTGGGCCAACAGCCTGCGGGCCAACAAATGACAAGACATTAAAAGTACTTAAAGGATATTTGCATATTTTATGGCCAAACATAAATGCGGCTGATTACGAGAGGCAGTCGGAGTCGGACGTTCTGTGAAGTGGGAGGCTAGGACTGGCTGGCCTGTAGTGCTGTCGGAGGGAGTATTAGGTTCAGGTAAGATAGGGCATAAAATGTCCAAAAGTGTCCAACTCAAAAGGAGTAGAAGTCTAGGACAAATAGAAGACAAGTGACTGAAAAGGTTACGTCTTCAGAAACTAAAGAGAGAGTTGGAAGGCCTTCTCCCTAAGATTTCACCTCCAAGATCTGGCTTTAAAGCAAAGGCTTTAGGCCAAATATGAAGCCAATCTGGCATTACCACTGCCCATCTGCCCATCTTGTAAATAGTCATTTGCATACATGTGCCACGGGGGATGCCAATGATGCCGGGGAGTGTGTGGGACTCACTTCACTAAATTAGTTGGCAATTAGCAAAGTGACCGCACCTGCCACTCCGGCTGATTCCCAGCTGCTCCTGGCCCGGAAGAGCAGCCATCTCTAATTGCCTTCCTATGCCAATCGGAGCTTGGCCGAAAGTCAGTAGCCGCATCTTCATACACGGCCCACAACAACAGCCGTTTGGGCCATAAAGAGTTCGGTCGTAAAGCATTTAACGAGTCCTGGGGGAGGGAAGGATTCCTGCGGCCGGAGGGCGGCAGGTCCGAAATAAAATGCATCTGCAGTTATTATTGGGTCATATACATTACTCCGTAAATCCTGCTGCCCCGCAAAAGGTTATTAAATCTTTTTTAGTCCCCGGGCAGCGGCATGAAAAGATTTAATTGATTTTTTAGTGCCAAAAGTGGGAAGAAACTTTTCCGGGACTCATAACTGGGGGGCACTACTCCTACTAGTAGTAACTTGGAAATACATATACCTATAGTTTGGGGCAACTGTTTAGTTTTTTCTGGCTAACACCTTTGGAGTCGCTTTTGTTTTGGGGATCTGCTTTCCAATTAATTTCCAGACAAAGAGCCAGACTGCAACACGGCCGGCAATTAATTTTCACCATGGAAAGTACCTTTTTCCTGGATCAGGAGAGCTCTGCTCGCTGCCAGTGGCAGTGCCACTGCCAGTTGCCAATTCTCACGCTCAACGTGGCCGAAAGCCTTTGTAACTTATGTGGAAACGTGACATTTTCTCGGCTACTGGACAAAAATTGATGCCGCCGTCTTGAGACTTCTCAGATGAAGCTGGATGGCTGGATAGCTGGAGAGCTGGAGAGGATTGGTCCAGCATCAGCTAGTTGCTACAACAACTGTCTTGTTTCCTGGCCCGTACGTGTCTGGACTTTTTTCTCGGCCTGGCCGTATTGTTGCCCCTGTTGGCTGCTTTTTGCTGGCTTTGATGTCACACAATGACACAGTTTTTCACGTGCGGACCGCTCGTAATTTGTATTTGGCCCCGTCTCGCATTCGACTTGATCTCATCGAAAATGTCTTAATTAATTTGCGCTGGAAAGTGGCACAAAACCAGCTGCCCCAAGATCTTCTCAACTGAAGAAGCTGGCGCAAAAAAAAAAACTTACTTAATTTATGACTGACACGACACAAGATGACTTGGCATGAAGCCCCACAAAAGGTTTATGATTTTTTTCCTGTTTCAGTTTCGGTTTTCTTCACTTTTTTTTCGTTTTTTCGTTCACGGAGTCCTTTTCAACATCCTGTCTGCCTGTTGCTATTTGTTGCTGCTGTTTCCTGCCCCATCACCGCGACGCCACGCCCCCGGGGCCAGGGTAGCGAGGAGCCAGCGCCCCCCAGGGGCCTCAAAAAACACTTGAGCAAATGAAGCCCCCAAAGAGTCAATATGTGCCAGCGAGGGGAGTCGAGGGCCGTGTGCCATGTGCTATGTGTGCTTATGAAAAATATGTAACCCAAGACGGAGCTCGAGCACATAATGAGATACAAAAAACGCAAAATAAGGGAAGCCCAAAGCACCGGGGAATGAAACGGAAAGTACCAAGAAAAAAAGGAAGGGCTGGAGTTTAAAGAAGAGATGGACTAAGAGATACTCTGTAGTGGCTAGTATGTGGTTGGTATGGTCTATAGCTCTTCCAGTTAAAAGACCAACAAGAACCAATAGATTTCCCAGCTATTCCTTCCTAATTTCCTCCCAAATACAAGTCCTCTTTCCCCCAAATCCTTGCTGCTACCCTTTGGGCCAAAAGCTGCAGGCGAAACAAGCAGGCAAGTGCGATAAAAGCAGCGTCAAAAGGATTAGGGCATTGCAGTTTGCAAAAACACACATCCTGGGTGAGGGTGTGGGTGTGTATCTGTGTGTTCATGGCAGAGTCTGGGTGTGTGTGTGTAAGCAAACAGAACATGTCTGCGCGCCAAGGTGTGGGTGGCGCGCTTTTGTTTGTCCCAACAAAAGCCCAGAACTAGCAGGGAAAAAATAAAATAAAGTCCGAAAGGAAAAAAGGAAAAGTGTAAGGAACACGACCTGCTTGGAAACCAAAGAGCTCATAAAAGGAAACGCACATATGCACGAGCGTGTGGCACATTAATCACACTAAAGAGTTCTACAAAATGCATCTCGACCCGCCCGACACCTTGCCCGACTCCTGGCCCGACTCCAGGCCCGACTCCTGGCCCAAAGAGCCAAAGCCAAGAGTCGCTTTAGTTGTAGCCGGGCCGGCAGTTGTTGTTGTCACCACTTTAAGCCGTGGCTTAAAAATTGTAGCCGTCTCCCGCGGAAAGCGGCTTAAAAATGGAGCTTAGGCGGCCAAGAATCCGCGTCGTCCGCCAACGCCAACACTTGATGCTACAGTAAAGCCTTCCAAAAACTTAAAAATTTAAGAACAATTATAAAGATATATTATCTAAAGAATTGAATCTAAAGTTAATATATCTTCTCAATCAAAATATCTCTAACTTTCAGCTTACTGATCTCTTAGCTTACATATCTTTCAAAGCGAGTCCCTACTGTACCTCTCAAATATAAATGCAATATTCCTGCCACGGCAATGCTTTTTGTGAGCTTCGTTTTCTTTATTTGATTTCATTTTTTCTTTGTGAGGCGCTTTTCCTGTGAAAGAAACACCTTCAGCTTCAGTGCCCCCTCTACCACCCCTCGCCCAACTTTGTCTCAGCCCCTTCTTGGCCAAGTTCTTCCTCTTCTTATGGCTATGAGTCGCCTTATTATGTCGTTCTTAGCACTTTTGATTACTTTTTATCCGCTTTGGCCGCGGGTCTCATAGCTCACAGCTTTTTGCTTTCCGTGTTTGCCATTGCTGGCTTAAATCGTATCCTACTATATATTCATATATATATATATATATCCTCCCCCTCTGAAGCCCACCACTTGGTGTGACTAATGACATTGCAGAGCTCGGACAGCGTTTTCGTTTGTTTAGACCCTCTCAGCCAGATCCACATCCGAATCCGAATCGGAATCGGAGTCCCCATCCCCTTGGCTGTGATGTAAATAAATGAAATAGTATTCCTCTGCTGTTGTGTCCCGCCATGAAAAATTAACGCTGACCACTCTTGACTTATTTTTTTATTTTGTGGGTTTCTGTTATCTCTGGCTTTTATTCGCTGCGGACAGTTTTTGGCTCTTTGCTTTCATTTATCAACTAGCCAAGGGAAGAGATCTAGAAGAAGTAGTTTATTAAACTTAATGAGTAATATTATATACCCTAGTACATATGCCTATCATAAGCTATCATAAAACCAAGTTTCCTTATTTAAAATTAATTAATAAAACAAACAAAGAGTGCTCAGCAGAACCTCTTCCCTGGAATTAATTTACTTTATTACAAAAGAGAGGAAATAGAACCCTGTTCTATAGAAATGTTGCTATTTGAAAAGCATTAATCACAAGCATCCATAAAATTCCAAGTGCTTGGCTGGGAAAAAGAAGATAAATGGCAGGTAAATAGATTTCCCCCATCGATGACGGAAATGGAATAAGAACAGAGACCGTCTGGTAAGCCAAAAATAGTCAAATGATTTAGCTTTTTCGCATTACACATGCCCGCGTAATGCCCTCGAAGGTGGTAAGCCCCGGGAATAAATTCCATGGCCAAGCCACTCATACAGGGAGCTATAAAATCGAAACTCTGGGAGAATACCTATGCGAAACGGGTATGTAAATAGTGCATTGTTTCCCCCGGCCGAGTGACAAATGTGGCTCAATGCAATGTAATTTTCGTATGGGAAGTGCGTTGTGCGAATAAAGTGATATAGTCTTTGGACAGCAGTCTTATAATTGTTGCTTCTACGAATTCCAAACACTTTTAAGCCAAAAATGTTTACCTCTTTCGAACCAGAGACGCGCCCAGTTACCCGATTCATAATCATCGACAGCGGGGGCAGCCACATCAATATCAAAAGCAATTAAAATGCAAAGCCACAGATGCCGTCTCATAGGGTAGAAATGTGACGTTGATGAGGAGTTGCCCCCGCCGATGATTTTGTATTTTTTACTGCCTTTTTTGTGTGTGTCGTTTTGGATTTTTTTTTTTTTATTGAAATGTCGACATGCTTACTAATCAACGAAAGACTCGAAAAGAGCGTCAGTAGAACTTGTCATCCGCTGGTCCTCCTTTATTAATCATGCGCTGAATGCACAATCAAAAGATAGGTATCGGGTCTATATGGATGTCTGGGCACAGGAAATCGACTCCCCGGCATAATGGTTCGATATTACCGCTCTTTTAATCGTCAAAGAACCGTTGGCTTCGGCCCCAGATCCAAAATGTTCATTGGAGGCTTCAATGGCCAATGGACTCTAATTTATGCCCCACCGAGTCTTTATTGTTCTGTCGGCCTGACACTTTTCTTCGGTTCTGTTCTGTATGGCAATGAAAGTTTTCCGTTGCCTTCGTTGGCTTATAAAATATAAAAGGGAAATCCCTTTTTTGGCATCTGATGCAGCTCCGCACTGTTTAGGGCTGGGCTGTGGGCTTGGCCATCCATCCATCCCGGCCATCCTCTCTATTGACCCAGAAAAATGAAATACAATGAGAAAATGTTGCGCCCGCCTTTTTCTATTTATTTTTTTCGTTTGTTTGTAAGTGAAATTTTTTAACAAAAAAAATGAAAAATAGAAAAATGGAAAAGACGCTAAACAGTCAAAATGTCTTTCGAAGATGGTTTCCACGCGTTGGCGGTGACTGATGGGAAAAGTCTGGGAAGAGGTCCGAGGTAGGGACACATCTGCATGAAGTTGTTAGTTAATGAAACCGATAATGAATGGGTTAATAGATCTTTGTTGAAAGGGCGAGGCTTCAATGAAAGACTCTTCACTAATTGTGGGATATTAATGGAGGGATATGTAGTGTTCTATTGGAAAGGTTTGAAAAATATCCGATCTATTAATAACTATTTTCATCTAAAGAATGTAAGTCTGTATTTTTTAAATACGGGATGATGGGTATTTTTGATTTTTTATTTAAAAAAATATACTAATACAACACCTATTTGAATGTACAATGGAGAGACTTCAATTAAAAACTAATTGTAGAATATACCGAAGGCAGGTATTGTTCTTTTTTTTTAAATTTATAGAGGAGGATCTTGACGAGGACTATAGAGAATCTATAAACAAATATTTTCAATATACTTTTATGTATTATATATAAAAGAATAACATAACTCAGTGTTTTTAAGTATGGCATGAAAAAAACCTATTTTAATGGAAAAAGGCTTCAATGAAATCGTCTCTCCTTGTCTTTGTTATTTTGGGATATTAAGAGCAAATATTGTTATTTTTAGGGTTAGTGCTATTACTTCTATCACTAGTGTTATTTTAAAGTACGGGATGATAAGTATTTTTGATTTTGTATTGACCCTTGACCCTCACCCTTGAAGGAGCTTTCCCTTTACGAATTTTTCCAAAATAGATGATAAATAAAAAAATATTTTGAAGTAAAGAATATAATTAGGTATTTTACGTATTAAAAGATTAACAAGTACGGTATGATAGGAATTTTTTAAAATTGTAAAATAAATTAATTCAAAAATTTTACTATCGCTTCTTTCTTTTTTTACAATAAGTTTTGTGAAAATGTTAAAAAAATTCGAATATTTTGGGCCATCATGCATTTGCATAATTGATTAAAAGAGATGATTTTATTAAATAGTTGTGTAATAAAATGTGTGTTTTCAAGTTTTCCCACAATCAAGGGCCTATGAAATGCCCCACTCCAATCCAGCTCAACTCCAATTCTCCAGTCCCCATATCTGACCCCAATCCAGAGCCCTTAATTTGATAAGATCTCCCACAAAACCAAATCAAATTAAGCGATGAGAAATGATGTGACATTCAATGGCAACTGCCCTGGCAGACTGGCCAAAAACCAAAAAATTACAAAAACACTTTATTAATATCCGATATTTAACCCAATTTCTAGAGCATGACGCTAATTGTATTTTAAATATTATGGCCAACAGCCACACACTCGATGTCGATGGCTCACCTATGGCTCCAAAAGCGGCCGAAAAGAAGAAGAAATCCAACAGAGATCCACAATTTGCCGTTAAATTCGACAAATACAAATTCACACTTCCCCGCTTCTGCTGTTATTATTTTTTTTTTTTTTTGGTAATGGTTTCAAATCAATTAACACGCACACACAAAAAGCAAAACTCTTTTCTATTTGCTCCCCAAACACTTTGTATTCTTATCTCTTTCACTTTGTGGCTCAAAACGTAAGTATTTCGTAATATCGGGCGTATTGGGGAAATTTCTTTTTCTGCACAAAGAACCTTTTTTTTTTTTACTTTCACACTGTGACGAAACCCGATCCGTATTTCTTCTCCATTTGCCAATTTGCATAAAAAACGAAACGAATTTCAGTTGGACGATCAAAGCCGCGCAGCAGCCTAAGAAGTATCTCGCGTGGGCCGTTGCGCACGCGCACAGATCCTAAGCTCGCTCGTGTTGTTGTCTGCCGCTTGTAATATATTATATATATCGGATATATATTCTAGTCGATCGCGTAAGAGAGAAACCGAACCGGTCGGAGCGACGAGCTCCAAGCTAATGAAAAGTAGGGTTCTTGATAATAACCAACTTTTGGTTTTCACATTTTGGGCGATTTTTTTTCGAGTGTGTCGTGGTTCGTTTCGAACTCACTCGGGCCTGTTGATCAAGGTTGGGTATTGCGTGAGCGAGAGGTGGCTATAAGATCCCCTCCTCGGCTCTTGTTCCACACGACATGTTGCATGGGTTGTTTTGCTGGGCCAGAACGAGAGATCCGGCTTCCCATCTCTGTCCCATCCAACATGTCGTGTCGAGCCCCGAAGTCTGTTGTTCTGAGCCGAAGTTTAAGCCAGAACCCCAGTTTAAGCCAACATGTCTCTGCCGCAGTCGGCGTCGCTGTTAAGTAGCCGCTCCCTAACAGACCTCTGTTAAATCTTAAACTGTGTGTGTGAGGTTTGTTATTTTTTTAAATCCATTTTTTTGTCCACCTCCCGGTCTGTTTGGGGCTCTAATTTCTAAGCAAATGCTAAAGATTCGGTGTTTTTTCGGATTCTTTGTTGGGATTCTACGAGAGATTCCCTAAGATAAACAACAAACAGTTGTTTAATAGTTTTCTTTGAATTTTGAGCATTTTTACGATGGCACTGCGAGCGTTTGATTTGTTTGCTGAGAAAGGCGACTCTGCGTTGGTTAGCAGGTATTTAAGTTTCATTAACATTTCGCCCCCCGGAGGCGGAGGAGGGGGAGCTGAAGAAAGGTCTGTGTCACCTTTATTCGGTGGCATCGTTATATTTTGTCGCTGCCCCTTTGTGCGTGTGAATTTTTTATGGTTCATTAAAATTAAAAGCAGAGTTTCTTCCCCTTCGTAGTTTATTTATAGCGGCAGATTGGCATTTAGAATATGGGGAGGGGCGAATGGGAAGACTGGGCCGACTGGAAGACTGTGGGAGACGAATTTGATTCTTTGCCCGAATCTTAGTCGCGAGGCAATGAACTCGCTGGGCCAAAACCCATTGAGCATCGCGATTTGCGTTGCAGGCCTGGCAGTATGGCCGTATGGCCTGGAGATTTCCGCGAGAGAAAGAGGCAGCAGAAACTGTCACAGGTATGATTTACGACAAGTAAACTTTAGAATATTCAATCACATAACACACACAACATACACTGAGACACACACACTTCGTCGCGGACATGAAAACCTTTCAAAATGCCGCAAGGCCAAAGCCATCAAAAGACCCATAAAAAAAGGCAAAGCATGAAATATGAGCACAAATTATGAACAGACATCACGTCAAAGGATTAACAAGACCGAAAAGTCTGAAATGCTGAAATCTTGCAGATTTCAAGGAAGTCAGTCCGTCACTCCGCCAGTCTGCGGTCAATTTCTTCTCCGCCAGAACGTATTCTCGAAGCGATAAAAATCTAACAAAGTATACTATACTGGTATATGGTATGGTGTATGGTTGTGTTTTCAGACCGGGCGCGTTAAATGGTCAACACCCATTTATGTGCGAAGGGCCTTTGAAGTCCAGTGTTTAAAATGCAGATTATGTGCGTTGATTAAATATTGTTTTTTAATTTCTTTTCTGCCTCTGAGCTGTCTAAAATTAAAAATGCACAGGCATGGGGAAAAATGCATAGGAAAAGATTTGATTTTTCTGGCTGCCTGGCTGTATTTGTTGTATTTGTATCCCATATGCCGAGCACGTTGGCCAGCATAATAAAAAGAAAACACACACACTGGCTACAGGGTAGGGGGAGAATGAAAATATCAAACAATAATGGTAGGGGAGGATGGGGAAATTCTGAAAGGCGTGGCCAGAAAAAGGGGGAAACACATGCGTCGCTTATCAGCGCAAGTTCGTTGCCTGAGTCTTTCGTTTTGTCGGCCTTATCAGCTCTGTGGAAATCGCTTGGAATGAACGGTAAAAGGGATTTATCAGGAAACTGCTGCTGCTGCAGATTTGCATAACACATACTGGGATCGGGATCGGACAGAAAAATAAATCTCTCCGGATTTTGTTCGCCTTTGTGCGTGCGCCAATTCGGAACACTGAGAAAAATTCGCATTTCAAACTTTTGTACGTTCTTGTGCGAAACTTATCTTTTTTTTTGCTTAAAACCCTGAATTTCTTCCAGTGCAGACAACCCACACAGTCCTGATCATCTCGGAACCACTCTGCTCCCCACTCGCTCATGCAAATGAAGCAATCTAAAATTAGCTGCAACTTTTGTTAGGCTTCAGTGACTCTGCTTGCACTTTTTGTCGTTGCCTTGTTATTTTTTGTTTCTTATTTCAGTTTTTTTTTTATACACATACTCTTTTTATTTCTGTTTTGAGCGTCTCTTGCTTGCCGCTGCCTTTCTTTGGAAAGCTTGTCCGCCCGTTGATTGATTGCCGCTGCAGATGCGGGCTGGGTCTTCCCTGAATGGCGACTCCGGGATCTGGAGTCCGAAGCCTCCACTGCGGGCTTAACCTTTGTGCACTCTCTTCCTACTTCGTCTCGTTGTCTTCGCCTCCCTGGCCCAATCGGACTCCATCTTTGCTTTACATTTGACTGCGGCTTGGCCTCGGCTCTTTGATTTTTACGCTTAATTTGGCTTTGATTGATGTTTTAGAGTTTGATTCGTACGAAAAGTTAGTTGGAGCGGCGGTTCACTGAACCTGCCAACTGCACTGGTCAAGCGAGGGGGGTTTTTTAAGTACTAATCGGCAGTTGAGATGGGAAAATATTCAAAATAAAACGATATTCTTGAAGTACTTTCTTAAATAAGTTATTTATTAGGGGTTTGCATTAATATTTCAATAAAATGTTGCCAATAAAATGTTACATTTTAGTATTAATCACAATGACTTCTACTTCTGATAAAAAGAAAAGTGTACACTCCACCCTCGCTGTAGTCTCTATTTTCATAACTCATACGAACTCTGATGGCTGACAACTCAACTTGCATTCTTTGGCTTCCTATCTCCATCGCCCCATCAACCACTACCTGTGGAGGTAGAAACCACCGCACCACCAGACATATAAATAAGACACATTCATCAACCAAACAGCTGACCCACTTTGCTGCTGGAACTGTTGACTGCCCTTTTGTGATTTGGACACAGGTTGGAAAGCAATTAATTACATTACAACGTGGCCACCAGCAGCACCACTGCCACCAATACCAGGAATACTACCGCCATTTCGGCCAAAACAACAACAGTCAGGCACTCTGAAATTGTTAACAGCTGAAAAGGCGGCGTCAATCAATCAGCAAACATTTTGCCAGTCAATGGCCTCGGCCAGAGTCAAAAGCAAAATATATAGACGGGTGTATGCGGAGGTTCTATGCTGGGAGCAGGAATCGGAATCCCGACTTCACGCTCCGAGTGCCATTATCATTATTTATTTGGTGCGACAATCGTTTCGCCACCAATTAGGGCGAGAAACGCGAACATTTTTCATTCTCTACGGCAGGGCAGGAATGGCGGAAAGTTGCCAATTTGGCTTTCGTTTTCGGTTCACTTATGGCCATGTTCTCAGGCGACTTTCGGTTCTATGCACGTTAGATACAGTGATCAATGGCTAATAGGGACTGCAATTTCCTTTCATTTGCCAGGGTTTCTACAAAAACAGTTTGGGGAGAAGCAATTGTTCAAAATTGAAAAGCAACTTCCATATCTTTGGGCAAGTCTTTGAGGCATTTTAGTTGAGTGATGCCTGTGGTTCTCCATTTCTATTTCCGCGCCTTAATGGGGCTGCAAGTTCAAATGGCTGCGAGCTGGAAACTGGCTAAAACAATGCCCTGTTATGGATCCGCTTAACAAGGATGATGGCTTCCAGCCAGCGGCAGTAAAGTCAACCGGCAGAGAGGCGGTGGATTCCATATTCAAATGCGAGCAAACATGCACAGCATCCGCACACAGCATCCTGTAGCACCAAAAACCAAGGGCAGCTCCGCCAAATTCGACAAGAAAACAAAACTCCGCGAAACAGGCAAAAAAAAATATCGCAAAAAAAAGAGAGACACGGGCGAAGAAACGACTTTCGGCATCACGTTTCACGAATTCGCAGCAGAACACGGCTCCGACTTCTGGCACATTAAAAGAAAACAAAAGCAGTGAAACACCCAGAGTAGAAACACAAAAAAGGGGCAACAACAAAGCCCCGAACCACACACAAAAAGATTGAAATAAGCCTGGCTTAGAGCCGGAGCAATAAGTAAAAGTTGGAGAACTGGCGAAGAAGCTGCTGCAGCTCCAGAAGCAATCTTTGTAATGTATGCTCCTCCTGGATGCGATTCATTGTTCGACTCCTCCGCTTCCGCCACCGCCCACACCTACCCCACCACTCATAGTATATATATATATTTTTTTATATAGTTCCCCCGCTTTCATGATCGGCGGTTCTGCACGCGCTCACGTTTGGGAGCATCGGGAGCAGCGCAGTATTGGGAGAAAATTGCAAATAGAGGAAAACAAATCTAAGACTCTTGCCAAGTCTTTAGTGACTGGCTAATGCTCTGGAAAATTTATTAAACTCAATATAAATGGAGGGAAAAATTTGGATTTTATTTGTTCAAGTTTAAAAGTTTAATTTTTGTTGGATAATCTATATCCAAGAAAGAAAAAGTTAAAAGCCATGAAAAGAGATATAACTAAGCTAAACGATTTAAACAAGCTTCCCTTGATTTTAATAGTCTTTTCTTTGCGTCTGTTTTTTAATAGTTTAGCTTTAAATTTTATTTTATTTGAAGAAATTTTAATATGATATATTCCAATACCAATAATATTAACTAGTTTTATTAAATTTAAAAAAATATATATGTATATTAGAACAAAAGAAAGTAAACTAAAATTCAAAGTAAAGACTCTAAATTCAACTCTCCTTTATTTTCAAAAGTATTTAATGTTTATAAATTATATAAATCTATTTTCCGGCCTAAGAAAATACTCTGCCCCATTAAAATCAAACAAATTCCCAAAAGTACCAGACTCAGAAAATCCAATCAATTGAAACTTTGGATATAAATCCCATTGCAGGGCATTCAGCCAAGCAATAAATGCTCATGCATTTTCCTTTTTAATTTCTCCAACGGATAAAGTGAAAATTCCCCAGTCTGTTCTTGCGACTTTCCCCCGGAAAACCCCTCTGCCGGGGGCCTGGCCCCTTTCTTCCATTTCCCTGGCTCTATTCGATGGGTTCACTTTTTCGTCGCCTCCAATTGACATTTGGGCAGTCATGCACTTCCTTTTCCTTTTTGCTAATTTATCGCAAGCATATGTGTGTGTGTGTGAGTGTGTGTGTTAGCCTTCTTTAAGCCTTCGATGCTGCCTCTTCTTTCAGTCAGGCTGCAGCTATGGAGCTACCGAGTGCAACTGCAGTTGCATTCTTATCGAAACCGCACAATCAGCAAAGGGAGGGGAAAAAGGGAAAAAGCCAATCACTGGTAATGATGACGACGACGACGATGATGATGATGATGATGTGAATGTGGATGCCACGGAGGTTGCTGCTGCAGCTTCAGCTTCAGAAGCGGATGCGGTATGAGGGGTAAGGGTGAGTGCAAAAGTTACAATTTCAAAACAAATAAATTCATGCTGCAGGCTAAAAAGGGCAGCCCCAAATGGTCGGATGTCGGAGGACGGCGAAGGAACGACGGAGGACGAAGGAGCGCTTCTTAGCCCAAGGCAAACAAATCAAGGAGCGACAGGGACAACCACTCGGCGACCGGAGCTGCAACTGCAACGGCAGCTTCAGCGGCGAGGCGACTCTCTTTTTGCCTGCAGTTAAGTGCAATGGGGCTTGACTTCAATTGTTCTGCTGAAGCCAGAAGGAGCTCCAACTCCAATAATAAAAACAAAAACTAAAAACAAAAATTAAATAGTAATTACACGACAGCTATAAAGGTTCTGGAAAGGGTTTAGGTTTCAAATTTAATTTCCCTTAAAATTAGAAACTTAAAACGTTTGAAGTTAAAAGTCGTTCATTCCAAATAATTTTGTTTTTATGAGGATCATGAATACTTTTTCAGAAAATGGTGTCTTTATGGTACATTTTATTCTGAAGAGTTCTAAGGGTTGACAAGACTTCAGAGTATATCTTTGAAGAAACAGAAATGATACCAATACTAAATTAATGTCTAAAAGAAGTAGAGATATAAAATCTTAAATATTAGGCACATGGTTGTAAGATATAATCCAAATGCATGGCCGTTGTCGCTAGTACTCCTGCTTATATTAACACATAATAATATTATATATAGGTTTTATACAAAAAAAAAAAATCATTATACCAATAATTTGAAAAATTTATACACATGTGTATGTGTGAAATTTACACTGTGAACTATATATTATGACCTATATATTGACTTATATCATGTAATTTTGTAACCTTTGTAAATTTATACACCTTGTTTATGAAATTCAATTAATTATTTTAAACAAAAAATTAACTAAGTTCAAACAATGATTGATAGACTAGATATACTATCTCTCCAAAAATATATTATTTTTTTCAGTGTTCTGCTCCTTGTACTTTTTTTGTACAGCTTCTACAACAATAATCCATTCCAAACGCCCACATCTTGGCTGACTCTTTCATTTGACCCCCTCGGTCATGCCATTTGTTTGCTCATTTGCTTATTTGCATGGAAGCTGGCAATGTCGTGCTTAGCCCCCTCCGGGCCCACCCATGTCCTGGCCCCACTCCTGGCTATCTGTGTTTGTGTAAGGCTTCCTGGCCAAGACTCCTGGCGACTCGAACGCCCGGCATCCATATGCATGTTTTGATTTCGTTTTTAATTTCAGTTTCATTTGTGGGACTTCGGCAGGCTGTCTCAGCATGCAATTGTTCTGTTCCTGCCTGACAACTTTTGTTCTATTTATACAATACTAGTATTCGTATTCGTTTTTGTTTTCAGCCGTTTCCCCAAAGTCAGCACATTGAACTTGGCCAAAAGGCAAGGGGGAACAAATATAAGTTCTAACAGGCTGACAGAGCATTCAAACAATATTTTGCCTTTTGGCTTGGCCTTTTTGTCCCCAGCTGGCTGGTTGTTGTTTGTTTGTTTTGGCCACGCCTCTCCGCTCCTGGCGCCCTCCATCACCTTTGTTTTTTGTTGGCCAAGAGAAAGTTTTACGACCAAGTAAGTAAATAGAAAGGATGAGATGCAAAGTGCATACAAAACAAGGGATATTTTATTAATAAAGTGTTTTAAGACTTCATTAATAATTCATAAATAAATGCTGTTGCCAATCAACGCTCATTAAAGTCAACCACTCTTAACCTTGAACTTGGATAAAGAGAAAAGGAAGCTTCGATCTTACCACCTCGGCTGGCAAGGTCAGCTAGGCAAATTCAGCGAAATAACTAAACCAAAGCAGTCGGGCAACCCACTCTCCCCTGTGAGGGGCCACCCACCCCCTACCTGAACAAAGCTTAGACTAACGTAATTTAATAAAACGTTTAGCCGATTAGATACGTTCGGTGTATGCACTAAAATGTATCCATTAGATACGCTATCTGGACCCAGCGCCCAGACACCGCGATACAGATACAGATGCAGATACAGGCGGCATGCAGCAGCCAGCCAGCAAGTGCAACGAACGTTGCCAAAGCGTCTGCGGCAGCAAAAGTGGTAACAAAAGTGGCAGCAAAAGCGGCAGCTGCACTTGCACCGAGGCCCAAAACGCTAACGAGACTTTGGCCACGCTCGCCGCGACCGTCTTGGCCAAAACAACAACAACATCTACAACCAAAGCCAATGCAACATGGTCTCTGGACGCTCCCTTTTACCACAAGACGTTTTTACTTTTGGCCGATCGTGGCTCTTACTCTCAGCTCTTGGCCGTTGGCTGTTGGCTGTTGGAAGTTGGCTCTTGGCCATGGTAAATCTGCGCTGCCAATCGCTGAAATTATTGCGCTCAATCTTTGTTATTAGATTAACTTCTATTTTGTTTTCCTATTTGACTTTGCCATAAAAGCGAATCGGTTGAGGTTGGCCTGCCTGCCAGCCAGCCAGCTAGCCATCCAGCCTGCAGTAACTACCAAAAAGGGTATTTATGACTTGGCCATAATGTTTGGTCAGCAAACCAAAGAAAAAAGGGAAAGGAACTGCAGAGGGCCGGGAAATTGGTTGCAGTTTGGGCATTCCAACTGATTGGACTATGACGGCGCACATTCGGCCCGGCAAGATGGGCCTAATGATGTTTACGTTTGAAATATGATAACAAATTTTGTTTGCCTTGAGATTCTAGCCATGGCTGGGGGATTCTCGCTAAAAACAAACGCTCGCTTCCCGGACTTCCAGGCCAAACAAAGAATCCTGAACAAAAAGATGGCCGAGTGGATTCTTTACCTTTTATTTTCAATCAGAATAATGTTTGTTTTGATATCTGATATCCTCTGAAATATCTTTACATATTTCTTAGCCAAATTCTTTTACCAAAACAATCTTTAAAAATAAAAATTTAACTTTTTTTATAGAGTATTTCCAATGCGATCTTAGTTCTTAACGAAGATCAACTTTCTTGTTATCTGCTGCCGCTGTATTGGCCATTTGAAAACTGAAAGTGCGCCCGGTCAGCGTCTAAGTCGGAACGTGGTCGGAACGAGAGGGTTATATGGCTATATCCATAGCCAGGGCCATTGAATTAGCCATGCCCAGACAGGCACTCTTCCTCAGTTTCAGTTTTGGCTTCATTTGTTTTTAGTGCCTGGCATTTTGTAGTCATGTCCATTACAAAAGCGGCTGCGGTTTTCCTAGCCTCCGAGCCACCGATCCTTTCGACCATCTTCTGCCTCTGGTTTATCAGTCTGGAGTGCCTGTTTTGGGCTTTTTAAATTGGTTTTGTGCTCGCTGCCTCCCAACCTGGCTAGCTGGCCTGCCAAACTTGTGGCTCATCAATTGCAATTGCATTGGCAATTCCAGTTGCCAGTCGCAAGTTGCAAGTTGCAAGTTGCCAGTCTCTATTCTACATAACATTTGTGGCATTTAGAAAGGCCAACTTTCCTCGATTGCCCCTGGAGCTGTGGTTGTGATGCAACTTTCGTTGTCAGCCAGCTTGCGTCATTAGCTATTAGATTCTTTAATGATTTGAAAAGAAAGCTGGCTACGGAAGGGGCTAATAAATTAGGAAAGCTATTTCGCAACATCTTTTTCTCTCTCTGTATACGTGTGACAAGTGCGGCGTAATTGAAAGAAATTAATGAAATAAAAAAAAGGCAAGTCCCGTCCAGGCTGCAGCGACAACAATAATCATGATGCTCGGGCTGATGACGATAATGTGGCACGGAAGTGGGTTAAGCCGCTTAAATGTTCTGCCCCCGCCTGCCAGTCGCCTCCTCTTGCCACTTCGCGTTCTTACCAACTTTTTGTACGTGCACTGCTGTCGCCGAAACGTCTGAAAATCCGTCCAAAAAGCAACGCGGCAGAAGAGTAGGTGAGGATGAGGGTGAGGATTTCTTCTTTCCTGAATTTAAATTGCACACGCATCAAAATTAAGCTGGTCGCAATTAAAAGCAGAGAAAGTGAATCCCAACCCGGCCAGGCCACCGTCTTCAGATTTATCTCTTAACCGCTCTTGATGGCCGTTTTGAAGCTTTTACTCACGCGTGCCACGGTTCTACCAGTTTTTTGGATTCGGGTTTATGGGGTCAGCTGCCCTTCCAGAGTTGGCACGGTGGCTTTTTCAACTTACCTGCAAATAGATAGAAATCCCAGATAAGCATTAACAACATTTATGTGTAATTTGTTTTAACAACACAGCCACAGAAAAAAGAAACTGATTTATGATGGCTGGACTAATGGTTAATGTTTTTATTAAGTGAAAATTATTAAAACCATTTTTATCTGCTGCTGCTGCCAGATGCTTGATGGTTGATGGCCCACAAAAATATAATTCAGGTTTAGTGGCTCAAAGTGGAACTTGGAAAGTGAACCATTTAAGCCAATTACTTTTTGCCTATTTAAGTTCTGGGCTATAACTCTTAAAGAGCAAATATTCTTAGAGGAGAGAAGCTTCTCATTTCGTATTCGGATCACAGGCTTATCGACATGAAAATGGTATCAACAAATTATGGATTTTTCAAACAATTTCACTCGGTTCCCACATTTGAGGAGCGAGCAGGTGCCAGCCGGGCCTAAACAAGTTTTCAGTATTAATTCCTGGCCTAAACACACAAGTCCCAGTCCGGTCAGGTACGATCCGATCATCTTCAGGTCTAGACGTCGCCAGAGCCAGAGTCGATTCCTTAATGAAAAGTTGGCGCCTGATGCACCACCCATTTTCCTAGCCACTTCCTAGCCATCTCATTGGAAGGCGTCAAGTGCTGTAAATTGGAAATTTAATTAAAGAACTTTCCTGCACTTGGCCTAATGCCGGCCTGGTCTTGGCCAACGGCATTGCATAAATTAGCCAAACAAAAGCTTATCGAACCGCAGGCACCGCCTTCATGGCCAACAAATCAACGCAAATCGCTGTCAATAATAATACATAGAGCCCCCAAACCAGACCGTCACAAAAGCTTAATTTTGTAGACCGCAAAAAGCAAAAAAAAAAATAAAATCAAATCAAATAATTTGGTTCTCTTTTTTATTCGTATTTTGTTTTGATTCACACGCTTTTTGATTTTAAACAATCGGCCAACATAGACGTCAATGTCCCCCACAGTCCAGTTGGGTCTGTCATTTGTCGTTCACGCTTGTGGCCAGCAAATTTGTTAAAAAAAATGGTAAAAACTAAAAAAAGTGTAATATTAGCCATAAGGTCAGAAAATGTAAATGCGAGGGAGTTGGGGACGCAGAGGACAGACTTGTGGATTAACTTGGAACAGTTATGGGTCCAAGAGTTGAACGGCCCTTTTGGCGATTAAGGAGCTGGAAATGGTGGAAGATTATTTTTGGGTTCTATCACAAGAACTCTGAACTATAAGCCATCAAATCTTTTGGAGGAAAATGACTTAATCAATCATATGCTTTAATATTTGCCTGTTTTAAGCCCATAAAGCCATCAACAGTTGTCAGGCCGAAATCGAAAGCCCATAACGTGTTAGAGCCAAATAATTGGCTATTCCCATTAAACTAGATGACATAGGCACAAAGATTTACGCGCTGGCATAGAAACCAGAAATCAAAAGTTATCAGCCAAAGCGTCAAAATTGTAATGAGACACAAGTTGGCCCACACACTTGGCCATAGGGGAGGGAGGGCCTAGGGGTGGGTATGAGGGGGCATAAGTTGATGACCACGCCCCAGGTCGCTTTGAAAACGTTTTCGATTAAAGAAGTTGTCACAGTTGTTTAAAGCGAAAAAAAAGCTGTCGGCGAACAAAAGCGGTTGGATAATTGCGCGTGGGCGCCCTCTGCCCGCCCACCCCTGCCCTTGCCCCCCTGTCCCTCCCCTCTTCCTATTACCCATTTATTGGGTTTGCCAGCCATCGTCTATTTGCATAGCTCTCCTCCGTTTAAGCCTTGAATCAAATTGTGCGCCCCGACATCGTGCCCGTGTATTATTGTAAAGACTTATATTCCACGGATACAGATACAGAAACAGATACAGATACAGATAGACAGCCATATAGATACAGATACAAAGAGTATCTGAGGCGACCGTTAAGTTTAAAGCTCACAGCAGTGACCTTGCCTTGGCTCATAGAGAAATCTCTTTGAATGCAGCGAACAATGGGGACGAGGCGCCGAAATCTGAGCTCCAAACGCCGAACGCTGAACGCCGCCGAGATTGCAGCAATAAATAATTAATAAATTTCTCTTGTCAATTCGCCGAAAAAAAGCAACGAAGTTTAACAAAAGAGCGTACGGAATAGGTGAGGGAGTAGTCGGGTGGTGGGGCTGGCAGGGGGAGGGGCGATATAGCGCTATAGCGCTATGGGCCAACCCACGTGCAGCTTCAATTATTTTCAACCGGGAAGCAATTACCGTTATGTCGTCGAAAAGCCATCAAGATATTTACCCATACATATGATGTGAGCAAATGAGATACAGTGCGTTTCATAAATAAGTGAACTAAAATCAGGAACTAATAATTTCATTAAAATATTTTACTTCAAATATTAATTACAATATAAAAATTGACTTCGTTTTTCCCAATCTTAGATCTAATATGTAGTAGTCTAGTGGTGATATAATCCTAGTCCTCACTGTATTTGCTTATGCACTTCCAATTAATAAGAGCGAGAGCGACTAAGAGCAAAAAAAAAGGCAGCAGCACTGAGAGTGGGCGGCGAGGATATTACTTTCATTGGCCGCCTTCACTCAGAATAATCAAAAGCTTAAATAAAATGCAATCGCAATCAGCGTAAGAGTAATGACCGGGCATTTTTATTTTTTTTTTATAAACACTCTTGAAGTACACACTATTTAAGTGTTTATTTAACTGTTAAATAAAAGTTTTATTTATTTACATATATTTAATTTTAAAGTAAACATTTTTCAACTGCCTACTGAAATGGCCTAGACTTGGGAAATTTATTTAAGAAAATCCAAAATAATTTACACAATATTTTTTTTTTAAATATAAAATTTAATAATTTGTATTATTATTGATTAACTATTAATATTTTTCACCTACATAAAACCATAATTAATTTTTTATGATTTTCTTTTAGCAAATATAGTTTAGCTATCATGAAATACTAAGGGGTCTGACTCTCAAAAATCCAAACAGGTATCACAAATAATTGCACTAGTATCAAAAAAATCATCTAAAAATCATATCCAAGCTTCTTTTAGTAAACACCGTGTTGGTTAAAGTATAACACATTTTTTACCTAAGAAAAAGCTTTAAAAAAAAAACTAAGATATGATAATAATACTTAGAACATTATTCCATCTTATTCAATAAAGGAGAAGGCTCCTGTAATTAAGGCTCCTCCTTCTCCTATATAAAAGAGAAAATTTCAATTTTATAATAATCTGCTGGATCCCAGAATAATAAATACTAAATATTTATCAGTTCATATTTAAATTGTGTCGACTGTTGGCTAAGAACGTTTATAAAAAAAAGTATTTTAATTGTATTAAACCAAAATCCAGATTCGGAAGTATGAAATATAAAGGAGAAGCAAGGGAAGAGAAGTATCGGGCTTAGTCAAGAGACTATGGGTTTCTTTTCGTCTAGACTCTAGACTCTAAACTCTAGATCTTAAAATTATAATAAAATATGCAAGCACTAAGAAAAAGATTATATAAAAGTTGAACCAAATACTTTTATTTCTCCATGCAGCTTGTGTTTTTGTAAGAAACGTGGGCTTGGTGTCGGCAACTTTTGATGCCCTTTGCCAAAAGTGTCGGCGTAGGTGTTGTCGCCTGTCTGGGGCATGAATTAGGGTTTTAGGGTTGCCGACTCGGGGGCTGCCAAGCTGCGCCCCTTGGTTCCTTTGCCCCTGGCACCTGGCCCCCCCCAACTGCCACGCCTTCGATTGGTTGGCTGGGGGACGGGAGGAGGTCTGGATTTCCGCTCGTTTGGACCACCGATTAAGTGTGTTGGCAAATGAAGAAGACAAATAATGCTAAGTGTGCGAGACATTTTTGTCGGGCAATTAGCGGAGTTCTGGCTTTTGTTTTTGTTCTGGGAGGCTGTTGCTGCTGCTGCTGCTGTTGCTGCTGCTGATGCGCTCTCTCTGCTGACAGTTAAATAATAGAAACGTGCCAAGTTGCAACTGCTTGTTGCAATTGCAGCGGTGTTGTTGTGCCGCCGAGCACGTAACTCAATAATGTGCACATTCTAATAGCCAGAACAACAACAACAATTAAGCTAACAATGTACCACACGCTACCAGAAATGGCGGCTGGCAAGTAAAAGTTGTTGTTAGTGTCGACTCGACATAATGAAAATCTGCAGCTTCTATCCCGGCTTTAGTTTTGGCTCTGGCTCTGGCTGGCTTTGGCTGATTCGGATTCTGCCAACTGCTTCTGCCTGCCTTTTCCACTTTTCCAGTGCCTCTCCCCCCTGGGAAATTGTCTAATGAAAAGCTGCTGTCGACACAAGCGAAGCGTGGAGAAGAAGTGTAAAAAAACTAGCACTGAGAATTGCGATTGCAGCGATTTTAGAGTGCAACTAGCGGAGTAGGAGGAGCGGGGTGGGGTAAGTGGTATCGATTAAGCCTTAAACTTGATGCATCGCTGCCAACATGCGAGTGTGTTGTCAACTTTTTAGCGGCCAGTGAGCCAGCAGACCAGCGAGGCAGTTGGGTTTGGAAAGGCTTTCATCAATTTGGCGCCCTTCAGGGATTGCGCCATAATGGCCCAAAAAGAGGACTTTAATAAGCCATCAAGCACATACTCTGTCAATCAAAAAGGGCGGCTGCGGCATTAAACACACCCACTGGCGATTAAAGGGGCAGTTAAACCGTTATTTGACATGCGAATGGCTGTCATTTTCACTTCAGTTCGTATAGGACTTGAACTTTAAGGATGTTTAAACTTATGGAATATGAGCTCATAAGTAATAAAGTAGTTCAAAGTAATTGTTTTATTGCCAGAGTCTCAATATATATTTTTAATTATTTTTTTAATTATAATAACAATTTAAATAAAAATCGCCCCAAAAATTTATCCAGGTTTTTCAAAGTATATCAAATTAATTTATAAACCTTGAATAGAATGCTCTTTTCTGTATTAATTTATTTGGTAATTTTATTTCTTTGAAGTACTAATATAGTACTCCTTTTTTTTCTAAAATCACCTTATTTTAAGATTCAACATAAAATTCAATTGGTTCCAAGAAATGATTACACTTAGTCACAATTATAGGAGCTATACCTCAAAACCACACCGATTTTAAGGTCTTTGGATTAGATAAAAAAACCTCTTTAAAAGTCTACTCTTTTTTGTTGACATATGAGTCTTCACAAAGTTAAGATTAACTTTTTGCCACCTAAATAATTAAACATACTTCCCATTAGGGGTTTTTTAGGCTGAAAATCAAACTATCAAAGAACTTACTTGACTTTGCCCATTTCCAGCTAAAAAAGAAACAATTGTGGGCTGCCAATTGATAATGGCATGAAGGAAAAAAAGAAATCCAACTGGAAGGCCAAAAGTATTAAGAGGTCGTGCTGGAATTGCCGCTGTGTCAGCTGCCAAGTGTTAATTACATGGTCTGGCACTTCAATTGCCAATTTTGCTAGGCCGCTCCCTTTAAATTGCGGCCAATTCTTGGTATTTTGCATGCAGCCCGCCACTGCAAGCTACCAACTGCAGCCGGCAAACTTGGCTGTCTTGGCCATCATAATAGAATAGAGAAATTATTATTTTGGCCAAATGAAATTGGCTTTTTTAGCCCGCATTTAAGCTGGATTTCTCTCTCCCCGCCAACGGTTGGCTGACTTATGTCCATGTTTTTCATTTCGGCTAAACTTTTTTCTCATTTCGCAGCCGCAATGAATTATAGAACATTACGAGGCAGGTTCCATTTAACTGCAGAGACAGCAAATTACAGTTGGCCCGAAAGCGGCGGGGAGGTGGCCAAGTAAAGAGATTTGCTTGGGTTATTTGTGGCAAAGCTGCATTCTTCTGGGCCGGGGGAACTTCTGGGGCGATGTCTTTGGCGTATGCAAACAAGCTTCTCTTGCGGGGGAGAGCTGCTGGCAACTAGCAACTTGCAACTTCCAACCTGGAGTGAGTTCGTTGCACCCACTCGCCCAGAGATTGCCCCAAACTCCAGATCCACAACCATCCAGGCTGCCCCTTCTGCCACACCACCGAGTTGTGGGATGAGTAGGAAGTGGCAGTATTCTTCTTTAACTCCCGCAGACGATAAATTGATTGATTTATGCCTCAGACTCGCCGACTTCTTTGAGATTGTAACCCCTCTTGCCCTAAGTTTTGGATACTCTTGATGAGGGTCATTATACCATATCATGAAACAGGAAATTCAAATATTATTCCATGCCATATAGTTACTATATCATAAAAAATATGTATAGTGGTTATACCTTCTTCCCTAATCTCTAGACTTCTCAAGTTCTTAATCTATAGTCCAGCCTAGTATCAGGCACCATATACTCCTGCTTTCAAGGGTATCCCCCACTTCGCTCTCCAAATCGAATAGAACCTTTCTGGTTCCCCTTGAGCTGGTCATGGTTTTATTGTGCTTTTTTGGCGTTGTACTTCTTGTTGCTTTTAATTATGGGCGTTGCAACGGGGAAGAGTAGAACTCTGTGGCCGCAAGCCATTAGCAATTTTAATTTATTTATGTATGCGACCAACTAACTCGAACTCTAACTCGCGGTTCCAATGGAGAGTAGAGTCTGGGAGTCTCTGAGCAAGGAGGAGTCGAAGTTCTTGCAACTTGTGCTCGTCATGTCTCGGAACGAATGCTGGCATAAATTAATTTCAAATGCACACAAAACATGGTCTAGAACACAAGTTGGCTAACAACCGAGACACTCGACGAGGGCATATAGAAGCGATTTTAATTACGATTTACATTGCATTATCATCGTGATTATCAGTCTCCGACTTGCCGGTGGTCCGTCCTTAACAAATTTCATGCACTTGACCCTCTAGCCACCTAAGCCGTTTTGTGGCTTTGCTTTATATTTTTTTTATTGGATTTTTTTTTGGCAAATCATCAAACATAAGCGGGGAGACTCTGCAAATATTACGCATTCGCTTAATTATGGCGTCCAAGCGTGATGAAAGTGAAAAATCCACAACAACGGGTTATTTAACTTTGACTTGTACCGCTTTGTCCGCAGCTTCTTCACAGTTTGGTTTAGGCCACAGTCAGTCATAGCCAAATACAAACAAAAAGCAGCATTCAACCTTGGCTTAGAGCTCTCAGTTCTCAGTTTATGTTCTTGCCAAACATGGGATAAGCTGATAATTATCTGAGCGATCATTATCATATATTCTGACCGTGGACCATGGCTTTTTGTGCTGGACGTTATTAGCTTTATTAGCTAATTTACATGTTGATTGCACTGGCCTAGCCACGTCAGTCACGACGCACAATAAATATGTTTATTCGCCCAATCGGTTTCGATTGGGGCACGTGTTGCATTCTTTCCAGACAATTACTCCCGACTTTCTTTTGTTTCCACACACTCCGGAAAGTGGAAACTCTCGCGTTGCAATCAATTATAATATTGAATGCTCAATCTTGAATGCATTTCCCTGACAGATATTCCGGCACGCCCCCACGCCCCACACCTCCCAGGCCAAGACGTGCAATTGAAATGTCCATTAACTGTCTGCCGCTCCGCCACAGCGATAAAAATCAACGGGAAAAGAGAAACTTACGGGCATATTGGTGGAACTCTTTATGGACCATTAAGGTCTCAGATGGGGAAGCTATCGAGAACTGGAGATGACTTCACTGACCTTGGAGCTCGCAGCTCTCAGCTCGGCGTTCTTCCAAATCATCAATACCCGGCACAGTATGCATATATCGGATAGCCTTCAACTTGATCCGACATGAGCCTAAGCTGCAGAGCGGGGCTTAAAAACATACGTATTTGACTGCCAGCCGAAATTTATGATTTGGGGCTTAATGGCAAGTCCGGCGAGTCGATCATAAAACAGATGGCTCCCAAGAAGTCCCAGGCAGATGCTCTGGTTTGCTTTGGCAGCGAAGTAATAATTAGAATTTAATTAAATTTTTTTCTCCGATTACATTTATTGGATCATTAACATGTCTAGAGTCGTGTCCACCTGGCAATAGCTATGCGATGACTTCACTGACCTTGCCGACCTTCTAACAACAGTGCTCATGCCCTGACACTGGCCTTTCCCGCTCCCCAAATAAATTCTTATTGTCTAATAGTTACATCAATCCGGCAAAACTATGCGGCAATTCCAGCTCTTCGAATTGGCAATTAAGAGCCAAGTGCTCGCCAGACAATTAACGATTAAGACCCAACATGTTTGCCTTTTGTTCTTGATGCTGTTGCTGTTACTCAGATTCCTCTTCGTTTTGTTTATACTATTATTTATTTATTTTTAGACATGCGCCAGACATCGGGCCAAAAAGCCACAAATCGCACCTGAGTGGCTGGCTGCATGATTAACTATTTGCAAGCTGGCCGAGGTAAGCGCTGTGGTGGCTTAAAAGGTAATTAATTTATTTAAAATACTAAGCATTGCGGGCGGGGTGTGTGCGGTCGTGCTAGGAAGTACATTTGTTTATCAGAAAACGGACAAGGGGTGTGAGTGGAATTTATGTTTCTATATTGTATGAGTACGAGTATGTTCTTCCCCCGGTAATTAAGAGATTTCTTCAAAGCAGTTTCAGTTAGTCATTAATATAAGGATTGTTATCTAAGCTTTAGAGTTTTATTAAATAATATTCAAAAGTAATGAATGCGATGCGACATTATGTCATTTTTAACAATTATCTATTGGCCAATCTATTATTCTTGATAAAAAAATAAGTTCTATATTCGGTTCATTATTTCTTTAATAATTTTAAGGAACTAAGTAGTTTATTCTATGATTTATTGTCCAATAATATTTAATTAAATTATATATCTAAATATATTAAAAATATTTCTAGTCTATCTCCAACTAATTAGGCCTTTTTTGGTTTACGGCTTGCTGGAATTATTTTTCGTATGGCTCTTACATTGCTGCCTGCCGGAAGAGTTGTTTTGTCTCCTTCCACCCTGCTCGCATCTCTTTCCAGCTGTGTCATCAGCAGCTTTGACCCGTTAACCATAATTGAGCGTAATAACCAAAAGTTAAGCGGGAATGCCATTTCTTTTTTGTATTTTTCACTCATTGTTGTGGCTTCCAGTGTGTGTGTCTGTGTTTGGCCCCCCATCTTTCACGTTAACCCACAGGCCCCCTACAACCCACTGCTCCTCCACTGCTCCCCTCTTTTACCAACCCCCCTGCATAACTCTCTCACGTCGCGAGCCGCAAATAAAACGTACGAAAAATTTAATTCAATTTAATAAGCGAATATGTTGCGTGCCTCGGATGCAGAGACATATCTACGTCCATCTGTGTGAGTGGCTCGGTGGCTTCGGTGGGTAATGCGACGCATTCGTGCATGCTCCACCTCAACCTCAACCTTCTTGGCTTTCTTGGCTCAGCTGCCTCAGACCCAGACTCTTTCCTGTAATATGCTCTCTACCAAAGAAAATAAACATATTCTTTAAACAAAGGAGCTCTTTTTATATTATAAATAAAAATGTGTAATAATTTTCTTCTAGAATAATTTTTTCTTTTCTAATATTTCTTAACATACCACCCCATTTTTTCTCTCAGTGTAGTCATGCGTACCTATAAGTGCCTATTCGGGCCTGCAGGAAGAGCCACAAGCTCTATGGCCCAAAGACCAGAGAGTGTGGATTAATGGGAGTAAAGTGGGGCGGGGAGAGGTTACTCAGGGGCCAGGTTACATAGAGGAGACCAAGCTCAGCTCAGTCCATGAGTTGGCCAAATGTGAAAATAATCGTAAAAGGCAATTAGCGCAAAATAGCTTTGACACTCATTCAAGGCAGTTGGCCATGTAGGTTACTCTGCTTTACCGCCTTCAAATCGCTGCTCTTGATTTTCGTGTTTGTTTCTTTTTATTATTTTTTTTTTTGCTCCATGTGTGCTTCTTTCTGGCCAATTTTCCTTGATTTAGTAGATTGTTTTATTAATCAAATGTGGGTCAGGCTGCCAGAGGCCCGAGGCTAAGAAGTCCATGCGGTGTGCATATTTTAAATGAGTTCTACATATATTGGCTCCTAAATTTGCTTTAATTTTCTTTAATATACATGATTAACTTAATTGTACATTTTATTTCCTTTCTTTATTTATTTCCAATTTTCTTAAAGTAATAATGTTGGACGCTAGAATTCCCCTGCCTGTAAAACTCATTGAATTGAGCCCCCTCTGAGATTTTATTTTTCGGCGAATCTTTTGCATATTTCAGGTGAGCAGAATATGGCCCAGAGCAGCTGAAACTGGCTGACAGACGGACAGACTTTGGGGCAATTTTGATTGTGCGGCAACTTGAACCTGAGTCATGCGCGGCTGCTGGCAGCATTTTTGCTGTTTCTCGTTTCGTTTGGGGCAACTGGGGAGGGGCGGCCGCGGCTGCTGGGGCACCTTCAACAGTGTCATAGTCATGCAACAAAATTGGGTCTGTTCCGTTTTTTATCGAGTGTTGCAGCACACCTGGGCAGCACCCCCAGCAACCACACAAAGCACACACGAAGTAAACAAAAATTGAAACAAAAAAACAAAACTGGCTGGCAATGACATGGTCGATGGCAGAGCCTGGATAACCGATTACTCAATCCGCCCCCAAGCCCCTCTTTTCACCACACTTTAAGGGGAGAGGGGCAGGGAGGGACTTTTAAACAAAAACAAAGGCTTATAAAAATTGATAGCGTCCGGCGAATGATTTCAGATTTTTGGTTTTTTTTATTACTACCTATTGATTTTGATTTTGATTTTTATTGAAATGTTTTCGTTGTTCTCGGTTATTGCTGCGGCTGTTGTCGTACTGCTTATATTGACATATTTATGGGTCGGCTGCCATATGGATCGGCCTACCATAGCCACCCCGAAAAAATTGCATTTGAATGCATAGCATAAATCACGAGGTGCGCCACAGTCGTACAAAAAAAAAATTACAAAAAAATAAACTTCAAACTTCGAAGTTCGAACACACCTTTTAACAAATTTTTTTCGCTTTTTTCGGTTAATGAATGGATGTCAAGAACCCGAGTCCTGAACGGCTTAAATAAATTAAACAAACAAATATCCGTTGCCTTTTCGGGAACCCCAATTAATTACATAGAAGCAGGAAGGAAATAAAACAAACTTTTGTTTATATATTTCACTTGGTATGACGTCTTAGGCCAATTCCGTATAAATCAATGGCAATGTCAACGGGTGTCGAGTGGAAATGGAAAATATTGCCCTCTGGGTTGACAATTCCACGTGAAAACTAGCGAAAATATGCTCCAGCCAAGCGTGGCAACCAATTTATGTTTTGCAGTCATAAATTTTCCAAAAACCGAAAACACTCACACACAACCAACACACAGCAATTCCCATACACCCAGCTGGGCTGGCGGTGCAGCCTGGTTTATGGGCCACGTTGTAGGCCAGGTTGGCGAATAATGAAAATGTTTTCCATTTCGATAGCCAATTTCCGCAATTTCTAAACGGTGCCACACAGCAGTCGTTACTGCGGTGGCATTTTGCACAAATTATTGAAATTGACTTCTCAAATGTGGCGTTCAGGCTCTTTTGTCTCGGCCTTTTTCAGAGTTCCGAGTCATTTCCATTTTCGTGGCATTTCCTCCCTTCAAGCCCATTAGCGGTCTTAAATGGTGGAAACTCGGCGGAAGATGCTCTTCGGAATTTGTGGAACGCTTTTGGCTTTTATGCATTTGGTTAGGATAGTTTTTGGGGTAATTGGAATGGGGTAACCGGATTCAAACACAAGTAAAAATTATTGAAATTTAAGTGCAATACCAAGGCCTATAAGGACAGTTATACTAGTTTAGATGATTGAAATTTGTGAAATACCTGCTAATAATTTAGCTTTTTCTCCCACCGCCCCCTTTACATTTTCCAGAAGAATGACTCCTCTGTCATTTTATATTTTTGCGGTTGCAGAGTCCTCCTCCCTCCTTGATTTAAAAAGCGCTACATATGTAACAAGTCGAGCAGATATTAAGTAAAAAATTCAAAACTCCAGGCCAGCCAATACGGACTAGAAAGCCTAAAAAACCGCAGAGAAAGAGGGGGTGGGGGAGGAAGCACAAGGGGCAAAAGGGGCATGCTACAAAAAGCTTATATTGTAGGGGAAAATGGCCGCAAGGCTTGTGAAATTTCTTAGTTGTCTGGATGGCTGGCTGGCTAGCCGTTGTTGTTATTGCTTTGCTGTCTGCAGCTAAATTGAACAATGCCACTCAAAAAGCTAAAGTTCTGTGGGTCAGTAGAATTTTCTCAGGCCGCAATCAGCGCAAGCCAGCCAGCTAAGCGGGCCAGCCAGCAGACATGGCCAGCACAACACACACAGGCCAATGGAGTTGACTACGCATGCCCAGGCCACTGGAGTCAAGACTCGAGAGATTCTTCTTCCAGCCAGAAGAATTACAAGAAGAATCGGCAGAAGGGGCAGAAGACCCTCGAGTATGTGTGTGAGTGTGTGTGCCACTAATGAAACCATAAAAATCAACCACAGACCGAGAAAAGCAAAGATGAGCATCTTCAACTTACAGCCCCTACAAGATATAAACTGAGGAAAAAGTCTTGGTATATTTTCAAAATTTAATTCATTTTTTTGCCAATATATACATATATGCTTTTTTCTTCACCAGAATTGATATTACAAATATGTGTTGCATTCGTCATCGGAATTATCTGGAAAACTTCGGATCGACAATAACTATGAACAGGAAATAAAAAATGTCTAAAATGTATTGTAATTTCGTTCCTCTCTGATATAGGATCTATGCAAGTAAATTCGTCACCAAAACTATTTGAAATCTATTAAAGGTTGAAATAAATATGTACAAACTTTAAGCCTTTGGTAGTAATGTCTAAGCATATTTTTCTCCCAGTGCCCTTGTGTTATTAACGTGCCTTTGGCTTGGATCGGATCGGGTCAGAAAGTACATATATTTGTATATATGGGTAATTTGAGTGCGGGACTAGACCAGGGCTTAATGCTGACCACAAAATGGCCTGCACGAGTAGAGTTGCATGCAAATAATTACCAAAAGGAAACAGACTCTGAAGTCTGATGTCTGAGCCAGAAACAGAAACAGAAAAAGAAACCGAAACAGAAACAGATGAGGGCACCACACATGGCTGGGAGTGGAGTGATGCGGAGTGGAGTGGCCCAGAGATTGAATATTTCCTGCGTGCCCATCAGGTGAAATCCGTCAAAATCATCTTGCTCTCTGCTGTTGACACAGGTAATTAAGCTTAATTACAGCCTGAGAACTATGCTTCGTTGACAGCGTAACAAAAGTACAGAAAACTGAAAACAGTGTCGAAAAAAAACACAACACAAGTGTGTGAGCGACCTCCTACTGAAAATAAATATATGGGCCTCCTATAGAGGCCCTCCGTAAATCGAGGCTAATATGCGTATTTATGATACACACTGTACACCACCATACACACTCTACACTTTCACACACCGAACGGCAATAATGTGTCATCATTTTCACTTTTTTTCACAGATTTATTTTTTTTTCTTTATTGTCGGTTGGGTGCTGTCACCGTTCTTTGGTTTAACTTTTCCTTTCTTCGGATGGATTTTTTATTCATTTTCAGCTTTTTTTTTTGTTTTTTTTCTGGCTGGCGTTCATGACATAATTTTGTGGCTGCTGCATTTTCAGTCTGAAGTTTATCTTACTTCCAGCAGCGCCCTTCCTCGTGTTTCCTGCCTCACTTGAAAGTTTTTAGCCACTTTTCGGGTTATGCAGAAAATTGCCAAAATTGAAATACTCTAGAAAGTGAGAGATATTTCATTCTTCACTCAAATTTTTATCAGATAGTTTAAGCATCGCAAGTGTTTTTGACTCTGGAACTCGGCAAAAGTAGGTGTTTATTGAATCTGAAGTGGGAACATTTAATAAATAATAATAAGAAAAAACTAATAGTTTTCTAAAATGTATATAAATAGTGTGTACATAAATAGTTTGATGCATGTAATACTGAAACTCTAATAAAAGCTACTTTATCTATTAAGCTACTATATCTATTTCTTTTATATCCCATAGATATATTCTTTTTATTGAAAAGTTTTTAAGAATATGCACGTAGCATCCCACTCTCTTCAAAAAAATTAGTCTTCCATTTAAAAAGAAAAGCTTTGACTAAAAGATTATATGTTTAAATTATGCTTTTATGAATAAACTAAAACTTTTGATTATTTTTCAATATAACAAATGATTTGGCAAATGGAATTCGAGCATCTCTGACAGTCCCATTTCCTTAGCAATTTTTCTACAACATTTTCAAGGGCATCCGAGGCTGGCATTCGAGCTCGCTTTATATTATTTTCTTTGTCGCCAGAAGGAATTATCATTGTGGCAAGGAGATCTGGCAAATCTTTGGACCGTGTCTGGGTCTGGGGTGCCTCCCGATGCGAAATTCCTCATGCCTTTATTTATTTTCTCTTTGCACCCATTGCTTTTGCCACATCAATGGATAATTTACAAGTCACGTGTGTGTATGAAATTGAAACAAAATGCGCATAAATTTTGTAACGAAGGCAAGTCCAGGGACAGGGACAGGGACTGGCATCTCCTCTATCCTGAGGCATCTGTCTGCCTGTCTCGCCACGATATTCCCTTTTTTCTGGCTGAGGGGCTTGTCTTCTTGGCACAGGCATTTAATATTAATGAGTTATAGCACATAGCCTGGTCTATATGTTTGACGATGCGTTTTTGCTGATGTTGCAGATGTTGCGGTGTTGCTGTGTTGCTGTGTTACTGTTGCGGTCCCTCGTCCTTTGCACCGTTGAGAGTTGCATTTAGTCAGGGCTCTGCACTGCATTTTCAAGTGGTAACATCAACATCAACAACAACCGACTTACTGACTAACTTGGCCATTAAAGGATGTGGATGTCTTCTGTGGCTGGAGGCAGCCGGCCAGACCTCTGCTTCGATTTCTATTTGGTTTATTAATGCAGATACATTTATGGATGTCGATGTCGATGTCGATGGATATTCATACTCGCATTCGTATCTCCACACCTCGGAGCCAACAGCTCTTGCACGCGTTTTAACCAAGTCATTTCCGTGACATACTTTGTTCGGGCCCCCTTAACTTTTACTCTTTTCGGCCTGGTTCTGTGCTGGTTTTGGCCTCAAGCGGCGGATGACATTAACCCCGGTCTGGTGTTTATGACACGGCATCAAGCTGCGATATCTGGAAACTCGATTAGGCCAAAAGGATGCCTCGGGCCATAGACATACAGACACGTAGGTGAGCTATAAGGTGACTTAATTCTCGATCAACCCTCCGGCTAGAACACAGCCCACTCCCCCCATATCGCCTCGCAACCAGTGACATGGCGACAACTTGCAGACATGTCAGGCACTGTTGGCAATCGCAGTCGTTTTGGCCAAATGGCTAAAAGTTACCTGGCTCACCGCAGGTTTGTCAAACTGCGGTGCAGCGAACTCCGTTCAAGTCCAACTGCAGCTCAGCAGTTTGTCAGCCAGTCCGACAATCTGACAGTCGGACAAACGGACTCCCGGACAGACGGACAAAGTCCCCGACTCTCCGACTGGCATGTGGAAACGATAAGCGACAGGCAGCGGCAGAGACGTAATTGACACAATTTGAATTTATATATTTTCAATGCGACAAAACGCCGGCAAGGTGACTAAGCCACGAACGATCCTGGCCGGGCCTCTGAAAGGCACTTGAAAAAACTCTATACCATTGTCTATATTTTTGAATAAAATATAGATCATAGTATAGTTATATATAAGCTTTAACTTTAATCTGTTGAATGTCTCATATTAAATCCAAAATCCTAACCAATTGGAGATTAATTTTTTCAAGTGCCATTTGTTTGGCCTGTCCTTGGTGGTTGTCGCGGTCCATTAATCATCCATTGGCCAAAAAGGGTGTGCGTGTGTGTGAGCTGCCTTTTTGTTTTAGGCCAATTGCTGTTACCAAACACGTGGCATCCCCCCGGCTGGCCCTGCCCCCTCTTCTTAAATTTTGTAATTTACCCGTGAAAAAAACAAATTGAAATTGCAAGCCTTTCTCTTTGGCCCAACCGAGAAGACAATGAGGAAGTAAATGAGCCAAGACTAAGAGCCCAAAATCCGAAGATGAGCCAAAGGGCAGTGTGTCAGATACACTTATAGATTACGGATTACAGATACTAGATCTCGGATACCGATGCGGCGTGAAACATTAGTGGTGCAAGCTAATTCTTCCATTTCATCGTCGGAACAATTGAATTGTAACGCCGGGACGCGTCAGCCAAGTAAGAGGCACAAACGTAGAATAGAAAGGTGTTAACTTGGCCAAGCGTCTGGCAGTGGGCGTGGAGACTCAAATGGCCAAGGGAGACCTGGGGAGGAGAAAACGATTTGACCGAAAGGTCGTTCACTTGTGGTCACGGTTCACTTTTCCCCAGTTCAAAGTCAAACAAACAAATCGATTCGGAGTTTGGATTTTCGTGACCTGTGCCGTTTGTGTGCACTTCAGATATATCTTATCTGTCACTCGGAAACATATATAATCCATGTATCTCTCGTTTTGTTTCTCCTTCCGTTTCATATTTCGAGATATATTTCCCTGTCTGTCTGTGACAGATCTGAGATAAAAGCTTCCGTTTGTTTATTTTCTTTCGGATTTTTACTTGAACAGTAGTGCGACAGTATGTGCTTGACTTTAAAGGGCCAATAACCTGTATATCGCTCTAATTTTTAATCAGAACACAAAATAAATAAACAATATATTGTGTCAATTGTTTAATTGATGGACTTCCATTTCAGAGCAAGTGGCATTTAATTGATTTTTTCTCGGGTTTCAGTGAATATTTCATGTCACAAAGGACACTAGACTAATGAAAAGGTGTTTGATTTCAATTTAGGATATACAAATAAATTGTTTTCGTGCCTCGCTTTGTGTTTATTTTTTATTTGTTATTAAAATATTAATATATTTGAAAATAATGAACAAAAAGCGTTAAGCCAATATTAAGCCAAATGGATTGGGGCTTTAACTACCGACTTTGTCCGCCCACCTGGTGGCTTTGCCTGGGTATTGTAATATTTTTTCAATTGTTCAATATATATGCTTTTTTGTCTTACTTCGATTGTTATTTATGCGCATTTTAAGCTTGTTATTTTTTAATCACACGCCTACTTTTTGCTGCCTGTGGGATTGCTTCATTCCCATTTTTTAGTTTTTGTCCGACTGCCCGCCAATTTTCCCATTGTTGTGCGAATTTTTAATGAATATCTTTTCAACACATTGCAATGTTTATCGCTCCTCTATGATTGTTACAGTTGGGCCCGGCAATCACCAATCATTGCGAATGGGCATCGCATATGTATTAATCAACATTGGTTCGATCTCGGTACGACCCAGTTAACAATTAAAATTATGACAGGTATGTTTGATGTTTCCGCTGCCAGTTGTCGGTTTTTGGTTTTGGGTGTTGGGTTTTTGGGTTTTTGGGTTTCTGGTCGGTTGGCTGGCTGGTTCATTTTCGACCAATGAAGCGTAATTAAAATTAATATTTAATATCGGAACGAGCTGCGGCGTTGCCCCTTGACTATTTCATTTAGGTAAGCCCTGGCCTAATTATATAGACTTCCCTATTGATTAATGCCTTTTTTTTCCAGCTTACTGGGTCAATTCGACAATGCCCCGTCTCCGACAATTGAGTCCCCGACAGCTGAGCTCTTTAGCATATAAATCGAGGAACTCCTTAGTCAATCAGCAGCCTCTGCCTCCGGCTGATTGTAATAAAGACATGGCAATCGAGTAACGCCCGCGCCATGTCAGCGATGTCAACGTTTTTGACGTCTCTAAAAACCAATCAGCTCTCAAACTAAATCAAAAATCATAAAATATTCCGCGGCCTAGAGGAGGGGGATGAAGGAGAGACACCCCAGATGGTTGGATGGATGGATGCACACATGAGGCGTAGGATGGCAACTGCAGCTGACAACATGAGGAGGAGTTACTCCCAAGGAGGAGGCACTGTATCGATGGGAGTTGTGGCTTGCTGGATGGGTGGATGGCTGGCTCAGTGCCTTTTATAAATAAAATTTGCATAAATTTAATAAACCCTCGTAGCGTAGAGGCTACGTTTTGGCCACAAAAGGCTGCCAAGGCAGCACTTGTTAGGGGCCAAGGAGATTTTGTGATTTACCGATATAAGCCAGACCGTTGAAGCGGTTGTGTCTCCGCAAACAAAACCCAAAAAGCCGAAAAATCTGAAAATTCTGCAAAATGCAACATTGGTAGAAAAGAAAAACGCCGTTGTCTCACCCAGAGACCCATAAATAACCCGAAAACCGAGAACCCAAAAACTCCAACTCAGTGGCACAAATAATGATGTGACATGGTCCAAAGGCAGGAAAATGGACTTGGATTCGATTGGTTTGGATTGCAGTGGATTGGATTGGATTGGCCTGGACGTGGATGTGGATGTGGAGAACCTGGATCCACGCATAAATCGATTGCAGCTTGTTAGTTGGCCCAATGACAATAACCAATACCCAGTGTCCAATACCCAGTGCAGTGCCCATCTCCTTTCCCAATGGATTTGCATATGGAAAAATGAATGATGAATGCTCTTTCTATCGGAGCAGCACTTCCTGGTTTTTGGCCAACTGGCAGCCACACAAATTAATGTCAAAGTCAAAATGAAAATGGCATTTGGCAAGCATACAACGTGCTATGTATAACTTGCTAGTTGCAACTTGCTAGTTTGCTAGCATGGCTTTGGCTTTGGATCTGCCTTTGCCTTTGCCTTTGGCCAACTTGCTGCACACAAATCGCGCCATAAATTTCAGCCGCAAAAATGACAGAAATGCGTTTATTGACCAAATGTGCAGCGTACTCATCGATTACGAGGCCAAGACTTGCCTTGACCATAGCGCATGCGTTGCTGGCTCATTGCCTTTTGGGAATAACAGGCTAGCAGAGAAAAATAAACACAAACGCATGACACGATGCTGCTGTCCTCGTGGCGTATACGTAATATGTTTCTGTCTCTGCCTTTGTTGTTACTGCGTGTGTCGAACACAAATATATCTCGCTGGCAATTTATTTATAAACATTTCCCCTGTTAAATGTCACAAAAAAGCAGGAAAATGCGATGCCACAGTTGGTTTTTTTTTTATCAGTGATGGTGCATTGCAAAAAGTTGGATATTAGCTTTATTATTGGCTTCAGTTTTTTTAGCCTTTATAATTCAGTTTGGGAAAAAAATAAATATTAATTAGTTAATTCTGAGTACATGCCTGTTTATTTTATTGAATAACAAAGAATGTGTTTAATTAATACCTAATTAAACAAGATATCTTCCCGTATCCTTAAATAAGCTTTTGTTAGTCGCATTATTTATAAAAAAATATAAGAATATATGTACACGTTTTTTCTCTTGTATGTTGCTGTAGGTCATGCATTATATAACTAACTTTATATAATAGAAGGACATATCATAGAAAGTACAATGATCTCTTCAAAAATTAGTAAGCCTTTCCCCCAAAATTATTTCCTCAAAATCATTAAAAAATTCCTTGTGTATCTTCGCGGCTTAGATTCTCTTTAGCCAGGCCTAATCACATTCTAGCCGTTTGGCTGTGGCTGCGGCTGTCTGTTTTAGCCAGCATTGCCGGCACTTGGCCAATGGCATTTGGCCGGCTGGCTCTCCGTCTGACTGTCTGGCTGGTAGTGCCAAAAACGGGTATCTCTTAGCCATGCCAATCCGCGGGCTCCATGTCCAAGCTATTTCTGTGACTGCCAAGCGCTAAATGTGTGTTACTTCCGAGCCATGTCGTGAGTCGCAGCCTCAGACACACGGCGATGCATGTGGCAGCCAGGGAGCATGGGGCCAGGGGCCAGGGACCATGCGGTCCAAAGGGGGTCCTAGCGGTATGAGGCAGAGCCAGCAGGCGACTCTAATGCATGATTTATAGTAAAATATTTATTTTTACTGTTAAGTACAGCCTCAAACAGTGCAGTGAGAGAAAAGTTGCCATATAATCTGAGAAGAGTTGAGAGATGTGTGTTTCAATATACTAGAAACTATTTCCTGTTTTTCTTCAGTGTGGCAAGACATGAGTTGTCGCATCTCTTGGGGTGGGTGCCCTGCCACATACGGACTGGGGACATGGTATGAGACTCGGAATGGGACTGGGACAGGTTGCCACTGATGCTGCCACTGCCACTAATGTTGTTGTTGTTGTTGTTCTTGCTGTTGTTGTTGTTGCAACTGCTGGCTGTCATTGTTTGTGGCCTTATCAGCGGGCATGCAAAGGAAAGAAGAGTTAGATGAAGTCTAACTGTTATTCCTCTCTGAAGATGGCAGCTTGTTAGCTGGGGGATTCAACGCTAATGTCACTCATACGACACGTTGCACAGAGGCAACTACTGCCAGAGCAGCACGGAGACACTACAGCACGGAGCCACGAAGGCACACAGCAAGTGGCAAGAACCGACGCTGCCAGATAAAATATGAATGTCAAATGCTGGGGCATATAAATCAGAATGCTATCAGCTGATGACCCCATTCAGCGCCAAAGAGGCGCTTTTCAATAAACCGTGTCAAGCATAAATCATTCAAGTTATCTCAATCAGCAAAAGGGAGAAATTCAGCCAGAAGGGGTTTGGGCAGAGAGCGAGTACATGGCTAATATATCTCAGAGTCGGCTAAAAGGATAGGAAAATTAAGCCAGAGAGGGTGGGGCTTGACAAGCGATAGACATCAGAGCCATTGATTTTGCATTGAGGTTTTCGTTGGATTTCGGCCAAGACAAAAGTGTCATAAATCTCACAGCCCCGACGAATGGTGGCAAGTGCATTGTGGCCGTGTGCGACAAAGGGATACTAATGCACGTAATACGTGCCACTTGAATTGGCTAGAAATTGCTGTGTTAACCGGGCCAGAAGGCAAGTTCGAGTGCCCGGACGTGAGCCGGCCAAAAGGAACGATACAAGAGGCGAGATGTGAGCTGCGAGTGAGAAGTCGCACCCAAAAGTTCCTCAATCTGCATCTCCGACAACCCTTTACCGAACTGATTGGCTGACAAGCAACTTCCTGCCACACTCTCCTGTTAATCACAGGGCCCGTGATCAAAAACCAAAAACCAAGTCTTGCGGCTTGAAAGGAAGATTAATGACAACAGCAAATTGCGCCCAATGTCGCATTAATTGAGGCAATGAGCGCATGAATACATTCATGAATTTACACGCCAAACAAAAAGCCAAAACAATGACGGAGCCCCAGCTTCTAAGCCACAAAAATGCGCTTCGAGCCAAGGTCGCTTGCAGCTCATGAGGCGGCTGATTGCGTGATAAAGATTTTCCAGCCATTGAGGCTGAAGTTGAGGCGATGAAAATCGCAAAGAATTACTCAAGCAATTCTCCAGTTAATTGTCTAAATGTTTTATTTATATGGAAAGTAATTAAGATCATTAAATGCTAATAAATTAATGGCGTACGACTGCAAAAAAACATGCATTGGCACTCTTTTTTCTGACTATGAAAAAAAGGTTTCTAAAGTGTTAAAAAGTAATTACGTTTTTCAAAATATCCATTTTGAAAAAATGCATTTAAATGCATCTCATTTACTTCAACTATTTAAAATAATTAAATTCTATTATTAGATTCCTTTTGAGTTAAATACTGGCTCAAAAAATATTTATAATTTTCGTGTAAACCTGTCCATTCTGTAGTTTTTGGTTTACCCATTTGTTTATGTAACTTTTACCTTAATAGCTCACATAGGTCACAGTCGATTTACTTAACACTTGCTTTTGGCCAACTCGAAGCTCTTCCGCCCGTATTTTCGGTTGGCGCGTGTTTCGAGGCGTTGGCCACCATTAAGTGTGGCCAAAAAAAAAAAATCGGTTAACGGCTGAAAACCATCCATCCGAACAATCAGCCAACAGGCAGCGGCTAAATGCTGGCGGTGCAACGTGGCTGGCAACACACTGTGGCAACACACCTAATTTGGCTTTCGGGCCTCTTGGCTTTGACGCTGTCTATTAGCCGGGTTATGAGCAAATTACGGGAGCGCCGCAGCCATAACCAATGCCATGCCCCACAGAAATCCGTGGTTTGGAAAACTAAAGGGGGAAAAAAAACAAAAAACTAATTGCACCACAAACACACACGTTGCGATTGACGGCGGTGGTGGTGCAGATGGTGGTGCTGATGGCGGTGGTGCTATTTGGAGTGCGGCGGCCTACGCAGCCTGCGGTGGTTGTTTAATATGCAACAAATCAACGCGCCAATTGTGGCATAAAATATTTACATTGCTCCCCGCCGAGGGGGTTATTGAGCCACCCATCCCAAAAGCCACTGTTTTCAAAAAAATGGGATCTATTTTAAACTTCCTGATATTATAGCTGATGTTATTAAATTTAAAATATTTTTTATATAGATTAAATAATTTAAAACATAAAATATAAACTATTTCAGATTAAATCCTAAATTGTAAGCTCCTAACTAATAAATATTAGACCATAAAATATTATATTTAATCCACAGTATTGCCAAAATTTCAATCGACCCACATGTATTACCAAGTCCCCTCTGTTTAATCCCCTGATTTGGTTTATTGCGTTTAATTTGTGAATTGTTTGTTTGGCTCTTTGGGGATAATTGCGGGAATCAGTTGCAGTGGCAGCCACAGTGGCAATCAAATTGCCATCGCAACCTCCAGTGGACAGTGGCAATCAGATTGCCACAGACTGTGGCTACTGGCTACTGGCTACCAGCACCCACATGGAGTGGCGGATAGATTTTGGCTAAAACCACAAACTGTTCCGTTTGGCTCTCATTAAGTTTTCAGGCACAGCTACGTTGGTTTTTTATACTCTATAATCAGCGTTCATTTCGTGCAAGCTCCCCAAGCTCCCCTGACTCCCTGGCACCCCCGATCTTTTGACCATTTGTTTGTTGTTTGTTTTTCGTTTGCCAACATGGATGGATGTGTGTTTGCATTTCACGCCCCATCCAATATGTGTATGTGTGTGCTTGTGATTAATCCCCGACATAGAACCAATCAAACATGAAACTCCGGAGAGCGGACAAAAAAGAAGAATTACACGAATAATACTGGAATGATGCCCCACTGTTATTGATGATGTGTTGATTAGGTTCTGACAAACCAATCGCGGTCATGTGAACAACAATCAAAGTACAGAATTTCACTTTGAACTCATGCCGCATGGTGTGAGTGCGAGGGGGGGCTTTCGGCCAACACTGGACGCCCTGCTGAGGGGGTGGTGCCACCTGGAATCGGAGACCGGGACGCAAATGCAACGCTCGGGTATCTGGGTCATGTTTGCTCGCCCATATTGCCAAACTCAAACTCAACAAAAATGTGGGGAAACAAAACCCTAAGCCAAAATCATGCAAAGCAGCGTGAGTCTAATGAATTGCCACCCATATATGGCCGAAGTGTACATACACATGTGTGTGCGGCAGTCTCTGGCCTATTGTAGTGGACCAAGTGGTCAAGATTTGAGGCTGCAACACAGCGGTTGCATGCACCACACAAATGCCGCCAGAACAACGCCAACTGTCTGTCAATTGTTCGATATTTATGGAACATAAATCCAAGCTGAAGGGTCATTCGCTAATTGGGTTTTTCTTTTTCGGCCTAACGGGTAGGTTTTTGATGGCAGGCGGTTAAGAAATGGGAGAGTCCAATGCACAGTAAAGATTTACGAGATGGCTTGGTCACTACTAGTGGGAAACTGAAGAAACCCATTATGTTTAGCCTAAGCTTGTTGAAATTTAATATTTTAGGGATATTAGAGTTTGTTTTGGGAATTTATGCAACTGGAAGGCATATGGTTATGGAGGATTTGAAGTATCGGGTATCTTGGGAATTCTACCGAGTAATTTCGATAAACTTTTCAAGATTCTGTACTTTTTCTTTGCAATATATTGAAAGTAGATGTAACATTTCAAAGAAAACAAGGTACCGGGAGTCAGATACTCCTAAAACTTAATGACTTTTTGTTTTATTACTATTTTTTTTTAATATAAACTGTGTGAGCTTTAAATTTTGATTGAGTTTTTTAATACTTTTTTGCCTTTAAGGAATAAGTTTTTAATAAAAAGTTTATGGAATCCTTAGATATTTATTACAGGCTTACGGAACTATTTTTCTTATTTTTTTTAATGGCTACTTGGCTAAAAATCTCAAATACTTAATTTTTGTTATTTGTAAGTTCTTCTAACCAGGTATTAAATGTGTACTGAAGCTTTTAATAAAAAATTGTCGAAACCTATTAAAACGTATTATTACTGGTTAAAATTTAATTGAAATCTATGAAGAAGTCTTTGAAGAAGTATATAATTTTATTCAAATATATAATTTAATTTAAGCCAAAACATCACCTTGTAACCTTCTTCATGTCAGTTTTTCACAGCCTATCAGTGACCTTTGATTTCTTTGAATTGGCACACAATTATTTCCTCCCATAAAGAAAAATACAAATCACATGCAATTAGCCACAATTCAAATGAACTTCCGTAACAGCCCTCGATGCGGACAGTGCCCTTTCAGGAAAAAAGCTAAATAAGAGGAAAGATCTTTGCATTTATAATTTCATGGCAGAATTCCTCGATAAATTAATATATGTCTGTGTGCTTCGCTGGCCAGAGCTGGCCACGCCCCCTCCCGGCCCACCGAGAGCCCGGCTAATGGCCTGGCCAATTGTCGCAAATTAGTGGAGGCCAGCCCAGCACGCACCAATACCGAGGAGAGGAAGGTAAAGACCTGGCCCAGACCGGGCAGCACACATGCAAACAGGTGAAGTGGAGCCAAGACAAGACAAACACCTAAGGCCAATCCGTCCGTATGGGCAACCCGGCTAACGGTACCACCGCAAACAGTAGACCCAGACGCAGGCCAAGGCGGAAGAACGGGAAGAAGGCTAAGAAGAGAGAAAGAACAGCTATAAAGAAGTTTACTGCTACAATTGGCAAATTGAAAATTGCTCGCTGGTGGCGGCGGCGTTGGAGTTCGGGCTTGAGTTTTTTTTTTTTTTTTGGAGCCAAGGCGGAAGCTTCAGACCAGACCTGGTCTTGGCCAGACCCTGAGCGGGCCCAAAGCCACAGACCCCGTGCCACCCCACCCCCCGCTATGCGTTTGTCTGGCCGGGATAAGCTGACATCCACAACGTGCCACAGACGATGATGCATTTGCCAAGGTTCTTGTACCCACCAGCGGTTGCACGCTCTTCGCATATAACTGCCTCGGCCTCTAAGCTTGTCGCACCAGACAGAGACGTTTCAATTTCAAACGACCAAGTCTAGTCTAACCAACTTGGGGCAAGCAGATACCTCTTACAAGATTGCTTTGGTTATCAGAACTAATATCATCATTTTTGAAGTTCTATATGTTTTAAAACAGATTCTGGTCTCAATTTTATTCCAATGAATGAATAATGAATGAAATATAATATTTGCTCCAATAAATATACCCCTAAAAACCCCAAAAATCTCTGACAAAATATAAGCATACCCCTCCTGTATCGCAAAAATTGTAGGTTCTTTTTGAGAAGCAACAAAACGGTCTTGGCCAGGCTAATCTGCCAGGCAGACGTTTTAATGAAGCCGCCGTCAGGCAGCATTTGCGGCAACCACTTGCGGTCGTCTTCGTCTGGCTGGTAACGGTGCCAAGTCCACGGGTCCATCAAACTCTAAATACCTATAGAATAATACAAATCCACGCACCGGTGTCTGAAAGCAAAACGAATGACTTAAGCGACGAACTTGACGGGCTTAGCAAAATGCGTAAGATACGGCTCTGGGATTACCTAAGTCGCTGGCTTTATTACACCGCCAGAAATATGCGTAATAGCTGGGCCCAAAACAAAAAGTGTCACTTTCAACTTTCGCTAGCAGCTAACAGCAATCAGCTACCTGCTACCAGCGTTTTCCCCACCAGACTTGACCCAATTCTGCGTCGGAGGGGGAACACCCACGCCATCAGGGCGATCTCTGACGGCGGGTTCTCTATAATTAAAAAATGAAATGTTACTTCAAAGTCCACTTGATTTGGGAGCCACGCACTTGATTGGCACTACGGCTGGTGGCGCTCTCAAGGGGGAGATGGAATATGCTCGTAAAATAACAAAACGACTGAAAAGAACTGGGCCCGCGGTCTGTTTAGGCGTTAATTGCGGGTTCTGGCAAATTACAGACTTGGCCAAGACCGAGAGTATGGTAACATGAAATGCACTTTCTCTTTGCCGCCCAGAAAAAAGTGAATGAGTCCAAATAGATTGTTGTTTTGAATTGGATTTGGATTTGGGATTGGGATTCCAATTGGGTCTGGGTGTGTGTGGGAGGGCGTAATGCCACAATTGATGGCAGCTGCTAGCTGCTGCTTACCTTTTGTTTAGTCGTCTAATTGCTGCCGAAGATTGCCGATCACACTGCAAAAAATAAGAGGGAAAAGAAGTACACATGAGTAAGCAAAAGAGAAATGCAAATTAGTTTATGAAAATACTCGAGCAGACAATGAACTCCCCCCATTATGGTCATGACTCTTCAAAGGCCCTCTCCAACTCTCAGACCCGTCAGCTACAAATTGACATTGTTTTCGGTATTTATTTGAGACCCATACCCCCCCACCATACGTTTGGCCGAGAGAAACACGTGTTGGCCGCTTTGTTGGCCGATTTGGCAGTTCTTTAAACGACTTTGATTGCCATTTGATTTATTGCCTGCAATTGCCTCGTTTCGGGAAAGTGAAAACTTTCTGGCTCACTCCGGCACTTTCATTCGAAACTTTCGGTTTGGTGACTTAATTTCTTTCCAGAGGGCTAATGAAATCGAACTGCCGGCTAACAATGGCCCCGGCACTCTTATTGTCAGGCTTTGCCAAAGAAATTATCAAGTGCAGTTCGGCGGCCATGGCACTTTTACTTTCATTGTGCCAGCAACACAGACAAAACGAACATTTTATGGCCAAAAGCAGTCTCGGCCACTCTGCTTCGAAAAACAATTTTCACTTGAGTGAGTAATGCCCATTTTCCTCTTAGCATCGGCTAATGAGCCGAAAAGTCTGTCTCAAAGGTCCAAAATTTCCAAACAATTTCAAAGGCATTGAATGCGATTTGGCTTCGATTTGTATGGGAAATTGAAACTCTCACTGAGTTTGACAAACAGGGGGTTTCATTTCTGGTTTATGTAAGAAAATTTATGTCCAAAACAGAAACAATAGCGCCACAGATGCGCCAGCTAAAACAAATGCTTTGTTTTTAAAAACCAAATAAAGAGTAAATATAATTTATATAATATTCGTGAGGTGATAAAACTACTGGCTCTAAACTATATTTAAATTTATTCCCAAATTTCTGGCTTAATCTTGGCCATAAAACTAAATGGCCATAAAGTGGTGCCATAAATATGTATGCTTTCTGTTGAATGTCAACAGAGTTTCTTTTCTTTGTTCCCTCAAGACCAATTTATGGTCTTGTTTTGGCCAAAACAGAATGCTTCGCCGTTGAGACAGCCAACGTATTTATATGATTTAACATTAATGCCAATTATCTGAAGTTCTAGGCACTCCATATAATTGAAGTGAGAATTTCGTTATAAAAAGCCACTGATGCATGAAATATTCTTGGTAATAAAATGATAATTTGTGGGAATTCCCACGTCTCCCAAGAGCTTCCCAGCCGCAGAAGACAAGGGCATAAATTGCAGTTGACCACTTTTCCACAGTTCACTGTAGCGTGGCAGCGGGGGCGTCGGCTGTGGCTGTTGTGGCATGGGCGTGGCCGGAATGCTAACTGCAACAGTAACTAGTTTGCATGCAAAGCATGAAATTATCTCCAGTTGATCTCGAGCTGGGGCGCTTGGACCTGGACATGTTTGCTACTCGAATTAAATAAACAAAAAACCAGAAAAGCCCAACAATAGGAGAGGCAAACAAACGTATCAATTAGCAGGAGACCAATACCCCGATCACAAAGTAAAAACTATATAAAGTGGTTCGAGAAATTAAATACTTTGTTTGCTTGCTCAACCAAATGGCTTTAATTTGGCTTAAAATGAAATTGAGCAAGGAGTAATACTTATCGGAATAATAGCTAGAGTACCAGGTATCGTATAGTCTTGATTTTCAGGATTATTCCCCAAGCAGAAGCCTTTATAGCTGGAGTACCGGGTTTCGTATAATCAGACTTATTCTCCAAATTTCGCCTTCTGATACTCGGTACTAGCATTACATTTTTAGACAATGTTCCAAAAACAAAACCCTTAAAATCTAAAAGGGAATCATATTGCCTATATATTTTTAATCATTTTCAAGTAGAAGCTTTTAAAATATTGTCAAACAATTCGGCTCCGGTTTTTATACATCTACAGGCAACAAACACACTCCTCAACTGACATATATGAATAAAATCGCATATATTTTTTAGTAGTTTTAACTTTTGATCTTTTGATAGCGGGTACCCTCGAGTGACTGGTACAATGTTTGCCCCGAAATCAAATAAACAAGAATCCCATATCACTCTGAAGGATGAGGAATATGTTTACAGACCGCCTCCAGAGCAACCGAGTGAGTCCCCTCCAGAGGAGCCAGTAAGAAGGAAACGGAGGCGGTCCCCCAAAAAAAAGGCGCCCAAGAAGGCTCCCAAGAAGCCGCCCAAGAAGCCCAAGAAGCCCACGAAGCCGAAAAAAATTCGCATTATGAAGTCCTTTTTCCGCAGCGAGGACATGGAACTGTGCCAGCTGCTGCTCCACGTGGACAACGCCTTCGACTGCATCATGGAGCTGGGACATCTGGGCAAGGTGCAGTTCAACAACATCTACGACGAGGACAGGCTGCTGAACAACCTTTACTCCCGAAAGATGACAACCTGCTACGAGCAGCTGCGGTTGGTGGACAACCTACACCAGCAGATCATCCAGATGCGGGTCAAGGAGATCTTCTACCCGGACGTCGACAAGGAGAACCGCCTCCTGGAGAAGGAGCTGGCCATGTACGGGGACCGCCTGCGCCGGCTCTACGTAGAGAGTGCCGCTCTGGTGGAGCACTCCCACCGACTGGAGCAGCGGCGCAACAAGATGATCGAGCAGCGGTACGCCATCAACAAGGCCAACAAGTTCCTGGCCTCGGACATGGGCAGTGAGCTGCTTTACTCGGAGAGCACCATGATTAGTCTGGTGCAGGACGCCACCGTGGCCCCGGGGAACACGCAGCTAAACTATGTAATTGGCACCATCCGGGCGGACAAGTTCTACAGCTTCGAGCTGCTGCTCTACAGGATGTGCGGCTTCAATCTGATCATCCGGTTTTCCGAGATACCCACCCTCGTCACGGAGCACCACCGCGAGAAGCGGTCGGAGAAGGTGCGCAAGTTTACGCTTCTCATGATGGCCACCTCGGCGATCATCTGGACGAAGGTTCTCAAGATCTGCGTCCACTACCATGTCAACATCTACGACTGTCCCCGGTCGTCCCGTTTGCGGGAGGAAAAGGTCCAGGAGCTGGCCAAAGAGGTCTCCAACATTGAGAAGGTGCTGGCCGAGGCGATGGCCATGCGCCGCCAGATCCTCGAGATGGCGGCCCAGGATCTCTTCATAGTGCGGGTGAATCTTCGTAAGGCGGCCAAGGTCTACGATGTCATGAATCGTCTGAGAATGGTTGGAGGCTTTGAGGCGCCTAGGTAAGCCAGAAGAAGTACAGGGTATCGCGTAGTTCAGTCTTTTATACTTCTCTTCACCACTCAGCTTCCTTTTAGCGGAATGCTATGTTCCAGCTGCTGATGTCCAGGTGGTACGGCAATCTCTGCGCAATGCCTCCCGACTGAGCGGCGGGGCTGAGAAGAAGGATCAGGGCAAAACCTCGCACCCAGAGTCGGAAAAGCATCATCCTCAACGCAACTCGTCGACACTTCAACGGGATACAGAATACGATGATGATGAGATGGAGACCGAACTCGCCAGCATTGACTACAAGAATAAGCATGGTGTGGAAGAAAATGAAAACGATGTTGACGGGAAGGATCTACCCAAGATGTCCCCCCATTGGGACAACGATGACAACGAGCGGGATACTTTCGACTTTGAGTTGATAACCACGGAGGAGGTATCCTCGCGCCCCATCCTGATGAAGAAAGTCCGCATGGTGAATCACATGCCGCCGACCTACTTTCGGGTCAACAAGTTCACCCGGGGCTTCCAGAACCTGATCGACGCCTACGGAATTGCAGACTACAAGGAGCTGAATCCAGCTCCCTACACCATCATCACGTTTCCCTTCCTATTCGCCGTCATGTTCGGAGATGTCGGCCACGGCATTTTGCTTGTCGTCTTCGCGGTGATCCTGATTTGGAACGAAAAGGCCATCGAGATCAACCAGATAAGCGCCGTGTCGGAGAACGAGATCCTCAACATCCTATTTGCCGGCCGGTACATTGTCCTACTCATGGGCTTTTTCTCCATCTATATGGGCTTCATCTACAACGACTGTATGTCCAAGGCGGTAAATCTATTCGGCTCCAGCTGGAGCTGTCAGTTCAACCAGGATACCGTCTCGGATGCCATGAGCCAGTTGAGTATGGATCCCTCGGACCCAGCCTTCTACTCCGGGGATCCGTATCCCTTCGGATTGGACCCAGTATGGCGCTATTGTGGCCAGGATTCTATCACCACCACCAACTCCCTGAAGATGAAGATGGCCATCATCCTGGGCGTGATGCAAATGATGTTCGGCCTGTTTCTGTCGGCTGCCAACTGCATTCTGATGGGCAAGAACGCCGATCTCTTCCTGGTGGTCATACCACAAATCGTCTTCATGACCTGCCTCTTCGGCTACCTGGTGTTCCTTATCTTCTTCAAGTGGCTGGCCTTCGGGGGTCACAAGGCAGCGCCCAATAACTCCAGTTGCGCCCCTTCGGTGCTCATCCGCTTCATCAACATGATGCTGATGAAGCAGGTCGAGGCGGTGGACGACAATTGCCTGCCCGACATGTTTGTGGGCGAGAGGATGGTGGAGTATATCCTGGTGGGTGTGGCCCTAGCGGCTGTTCCCATCCTCTTAGCCGGCAAGCCGCTGTACCTTTTGCGACGCCGCAAGGTGCAGAATGCGCGGGAGGAAATGGATAACCGGGGATCCGACCGGAGAGTGCGGGATCAGCGCCGGCAAACCATCAAGGAGATGCGCTCCAACGTGCACTACACCAACGAACTGAACGAATCGATCAGCGACTCTAGTCGGGCCCGGATCGTGGTCACCGAGGAGGAATTCGACATGTCGGAGATTTGGATCCACTCGGCCATTCACACCATTGAAACGGTCCTGGGCTCCATATCGCACACCGCCTCCTACCTCCGGCTCTGGGCGCTCTCCCTGGCCCACGACCAGCTGAGCGAGGTTCTGTGGCACATGATCCTGGACGAGGGCCTGTCCCACAAGGGGTCTCTCTACGCCTCGGTGCCCATCCTCACCGCCGCCTTCTTCTTCTGGGCCATTCTCACCGTGGCCATTCTGGTGATGATGGAGGGCCTCAGCGCCTTCCTCCACACCCTCCGCCTCCACTGGGTGGAGTTCCAGTCCAAGTTCTTTGGCGGCGCAGGGGAAAACTTCAAACCCTTTGCCTTCCCCCCATCGAACCACCGGAGCTAGTTTTTATTTTTATTTTTTTGGTATGCGCCGAGCCGAGTGCTTTAAAATTTTGAAATTTGTATATGGATTACTAATATACAAGTGTGGAAAACGGATAACTTAAACTGGCTAATATCATAGGTAGATATTGGGCCTCTCATGACGAAATTTTTTGATTCGTCTTTAAAAGGTTTTAAACTTAAGCCTCCTCGAGAGCCGCTTTAAAAGTGTTCAGCTGGTCTTAATTTCTGGTCTTTTTCGGATGAACCCTTGGCTTTGGCTTCCCCCGTATCTTTTTGGCAATTAACTTTGGCCAACAGCCGGACAAGGTCTACCCACGCCCGCTACTGCGGGCTAGGACGCGGACATTCCTTTGCAATTAGCATTGGCCCGGCTCCATGCAAAAGGCCATAAACCAAAGCTGGCTTTAAACAATTTCCATTTGTTTGCTTTATGCCATTGCCAGCTGCTAAAGCTATTGCAGTTACGACTGTGGCAGTTGTTGGTGTTGCAGTTGCCGTTGCTGTTGCCGTGGCTGCCGCTTTGGCAGGCTAACTTCCTTCGACGCGGGCGCTGGAAGTCGTCGACCCTTTTGTTGGTGGATTTCTCAGTTCTATTCCAGCCTGATGTTCTTTTTACCATACCCTGTATTTTCCCCCATTTTACTCCCCAAGTCCTTATAAGAAAGTTTTTTTCTAAGAAAAATATAATAATTTTATATTGGGAGTCCTCATTCAAAGCATATACCAATTTTCATTAATTTTAGACCTTCCATAATGAATTTCAATTTTTCCTAGATATTTTCCAAGTCGAATAACTTCATTGTCTTGTCTGTTTTCCTCATACACCTTGGAGCAGTTTTTGTGAATATGCCGCTGTGGTTGCCGCTTGGCCTGCCATTAACACCCACGCCAGAAACTTTTGTTACTATTGCCGTTGCCGTTGCAGTTGCTAGTTGCTTGTTGGTTGTTGGTTGCTTGTTGCTGCTGGTGGCTGAGGAACAAGAGTTGGCATAAATTATGAACAGTAACCGATGACGCATGCAGGCCGGCCTAAGTAGACTGGCTCGTGCATAAATAACTTTCGTTGGCCACATGGCCCCGCTTGACTTGGCCTGGCTTTATTAGATCTCTGGCAAGCCGAGGCAAGGTACAATTGTGTGGTATGGTAACAAAGGCAGAACTAACTCTGTGCCCGTAATGTGCAGTAAGTTTCATGACCAGAGCAGGTTTTCTACGCAATTGCTGGCCCAAAACAGGCTTTGGCTCTCTTTGGCTTTGGCTATAACTTTAAACCGCAGCACGCGCCATTGTTTAGGTGGTGCAGCAGCTTCAGCTTCACCAGCAGCACCACCACTACCACCAACAGCAACAAAAACAATAGCAATAACAACGGGTGGGTCAAGTTTGTTGCCTAAGTCTTTTGTTTTTGCTTATACTTTCGTTGGATGGGGCCAATGTGCGTGGCTCTAATGCTGGGCCCAATGGCCAACTGCTTAGCACTTTTATGGCCAACAATTGTCAAGTCTCTATGGGTCTGCCAGCCAGATTGCATTCATTGCAGCCTAACATTAATGCAGTTTGGAAAAAAGTTAGTTGAGTTAGTAAAAGAAGAAACAAATAAGTGTTGAGTTCTCTGGCTTTATTAGATCTCTGGTAAGTCTTTAATTAAAACATTCATTCTGGAAAACAACCTTAAAAGCTTTTCATAATATATTCTTATAATACAATTAAAATACATGTTATGACACTCACAATTTCTCTCTGTGTCACCGCGAGAAAAGCAAGGTCGCATTTTTGTCTGGGGAGAATCAATTTGAGACTTAAATGCGGATGGCTGTCCGTTTTGTTTTCTGCTCGTCAGTCGCATCACGTCACGTCACAATACGCTCTTGGGTCGTCAGTTTTTTTTTTTTGTGGGCCCTGCCGCTGTCCTTTAAAGGGCCCAGAGGCCCCTGCTTACTTAGTTGCTGCTCCCATGTTGCTGTTGTCATTGTTGCAGCAGCAACAGCAACATCACCAGCTGCACTGGCAACAGCAACAGCAACTGCAACAGAAAAGAGCCATTGTTGGCTAGTTCTGCTTTTGGGCCTTTACATGCGCGGCCATAACAAAAAAGGTGTTAAATTCAGCCCATGCCCGGCCAAAGCCGAGGTAAAAAGCCTGGCCAAAAGCCAGGGCCCCGAAGAAAAGTCAATGTACGCTCAAGAATTTGCTGGTTCAGCAGAAGGACATTTCCAGCTCCAAACTTGGACACTGAAGCACCTCAAGTGCTGGCACACACTGGGAAAAAGTTCAGGGAAAATATATTCTTAAATACTTTCTATTTAAAAGGTATCTCTTTTTATTAGATCACCCTCATCTGTTATTTGGTGCAACGAATTGTCAAGTTGTCAACAGAAAACATTTAAATGAAATCATGACGAAACGTCAGCCACAATTTTAGCCAAAATAACAACTCAGACAACAATTAAGAAGTAGAAACAATAACAATAACAATCAGATACAACTGTAAACATCTGTGAATTGCCAAGGAAATTAATTAACTGGCGAGACAATTTGTTGGCTTTTGCACATTTTGGCCCATTCCGCTTGGCAAACGGGCTGTCAACTGGAAAAATGCCATTTAATTCGCTACAAATTGTGCATTGTTTTCGACTTTAATTAAAATTGTCTTTTGTTCATCTTCTTCAGCTTTTGAATTTGTATCTTTTTTTTATTTTTTTTTGAAGAACGGAAGCTGACAATTGACCATTAAAAAAATGAAGAAAAAACAGACAAGATCTTGCTAATGCGTAGGGGAAAAACTTTCTCCCCGGGCCACAAATGTTTTAATTAAAATTGGCTAAAAATAAACAGAGACCGGGCTGGAGTGGCAAGGAAAAGAAATTAATTTAAACTAGGTATTTTTTGTGTAACCGGTTGGGATTTCGGAATTCGCAATGCTCGGCGGGAAAAGTGAAATTTCTCAGGCGAGTCCGGGACCCGCTTGAGAACCCAATTTTGGCATTTAGCAGTTCATTAGCAGAATAGCAACAAAATATGCATAACATTTAATCAGATAATGCCAAATACAGGCCACAAAGGCGGAAAGTGAAAGACCACCTACCAAAAATAAAGCACGTGCGAGTGGCCATAAATACTAGAAGAAATTTGGAAACATGAATAAATTCAAATGGAATTCATGGGTCAAGGGGTGAAAATTTCACAAACAAACGAATTATAAATGAATATTAATTCAAATAAAGTGCCTTGCTTAACAGTAGCTGCTTTTTGTCGCACTGCCCAGATAAAATCTGGAAACTACGAGAAAAGCCCTCAGAATGCGACCCTCATTAAAAGTGAGTTCGTGTTTTAATTCTTTTGATCTTGGAGCGGCGACCACCGGAGAACTTTTTCTCAGCCGGAGAACAGTTTCTCGCTTTCTTATTCCTTTGTCTTTCTGGCCAAGAGTCATGCATAATGAGAACCAGATGGATGGGGGATGTATAGTATATATCCCCCGTATATATGTCAATTACGGCACGATCTTTTGGCAAATCGAGCGCCGTCGTCTGACACATTTCCAGTGGGCCACTGCCAGAAGCAGTGATACCGATATTTATGTCACCGGCGACAATAAATTTGTCAGCTTTTGTTAACCGTTAAGTAAACGCAATGCATGATTTGTGTTTTGTAATGAGGGCGAACGAGCCAGCTCAGCTCAGACCAAAAAACCAAAAGCCAAAAAGCGAGAATCGAAACGAAAATAACAAAACCAAGTCTGTCGGCGAAGATGAAGTCGGATTCGAGTGGGGAGTGAGGGCGAAATACAAACAAAACGGGTTTGAGTTCAGTTCATAAAATATTCATGATATGCCAAATGTTTTAGTTTTATTTGACTTTTTTTTGGCATTTTTTTGCAAAGTAAAATTGCTGAGGATTGAGTCATGGAACTTTCAATGGGGACATCAATATTCATTGCAATAATTTATGACCTCTCATTTTTACTGTCAATCCTGGCAATTAATTAATTACTGATTAACAAAACTCTTATTTTTTTAAATATTTACCAATATTTTGATGTTTATCGTTGCCCAATTGTTTAATTATTAACAAAAAATTCGGAAGTGTAACCATTTAAGCGACATTGACCACTCGAGTGCTTTAATTCGAGGGCCCTTCAAACACAATGTTTCGACTTCGACTTTTTGAATGCAATGGCAGCACAAGCAGGCAGCAGCAGCAACACCAATTGCCTGACCTTCAGTGGGCCACTTGCCACTTGAGGCGGATTGAACTGCCGCACAGCTTCTGCAACAAAAACATCAACAGCTCCGTCTCGAATTCGAACACGAAGTTCGTTGGCTGTCAGCCAGCTGAGTGACTGACATGCAACACCAACAACTGCAACATCAGCAACAGCAACAATAGCAACAGCAATGCCAGCAACAATGGACAATAGCGTGCCACAAACACCCGAAAAACACCAATTGGTGTCAAAGCAACAAAATGCTACCGAATTGCAAACTGCAACTGCCAGGCAGCCACTGCTAAGGGAATTTCTCGCTGTTGAAATTAGCAATAAATCAAAGATTGCTATTCGGAAGGCCCAGAAAGCGGCTAACTAATTTCACTAAAGAGCAACACGCGGCACTGGGGGAAATATTTCTTTAAGTAGGCTATTCTCATGAATTTAATCCTGAAATAACATATAAAATATTTTAAATTTATCATTGATTTGATTAATAATGTTTTTTTTATTTAGAAAATGAAAATAAATAAATTTTTAATAATACAATATTTAATTATGAATATAAGAGCTATATCTTTTAATAAAGCTACTAGAAGTAGAATTTTAGCTCGTCACTGGAACTTAAACTCATTAAGAGGTTATTAACTTTACAATCTAAACCTTGAAACTTAAGTTAATAAAATCTCTTAAATATTTACATTAATTGTTCGATTGTTTTGAATTTTTTGCTTTAAGAAAATATACAATATTTAAATTAACAATTTATATAGACTAAAACTATTGAAATTGTAGATTCCTCATGATAAAGCTACTTGGAGGATAAGCTCCTGATTTATCGAAATTACCATCGTAGAGTGAATATTCCTATTAATTTTTATCCGTGTGGCCCAAGGCACTTTGCAACCGTTTTTGGCCAAAAAAAATCGCAGAAAAGGCAACGAAATCCACTTGGATTGTCGTCGCTGGGAGCTGCCCACGCCACTTGAGAGGAACCAACAAAAAAAAAAACACAGAAACCAAAACAGAAACAGAAACTGAAACAGCAAGAGCCAAATCTAAAGCTACAGCAGCCCGCCAGTCACATAAATAAGTCACCATCAGAGTCAGATTCAGATTTAGATTGAGAATGAGCGACGCAGACGCCGAGCGCACACTTGGCCATAAATCTCGAGAAGCGTGGGCAGGTCTCAGACCCTGCAGCCGCTCCTGACCCCGGCTCCCTGGCCGCCACCCCAGTTCATCTACCAAAAAAGACGTCAACGGCAAATGGGGCCACGCCTCGCCAAGTTGGCCAAGACAGAGACTGAGGTGGCCACAAGTGCGTATTAAATGGTCTGTCAGAGCAATAATCAAGCTAATGCCATCTTATGACTCAACTAGGAGAGATTTCCCCAAAAAAAAAGACCAGAAAGAAAAGTGAGCGCTAAATGTATTTGTTGATAATCTGTTTATGGTCAACAGAACTAGGCCTCATTACCATATGAGCTGCAGACACAAATATGCCACAAAGTCAGCCGTTAAGCCAACGCACTTAGCACCAACCGAAAGAGAAAGATATATATGAAAAGATATATATATGAAAGAGACAGAGAGCGAAGGGGGAATCTCCTCAATTGACACATTTGGCACAAAGTGGCTTTCTGGCTTTTGATTTGCATTTATTTTTAATAAATCGTCGAGAAATGGAAATTCCAGCGAAACTGTGCCAGCAAAAATGTGAATGACAAGATTTTTGTTTAAGTGTTAAATACTTGAAAAATTTTACTTAATGGGTAAGAAGATTTAATGAATAAGATGAAGAATGGTTTGGAATTTTTAAAATCCAAAAAGTCAGATAGGAAACAGAAAGGATGGTCTCAAAAATATTACTTGCTTGGAACTAGTTAACTCTTTTTCATTTTAAATAATTGTCATAATAATTTTTAGAAAAAATCTCCAATAAACTAAACCATAATTTAACTAAAAACCTGGCTAAGTGACAGGCCACTATAATTTATCCGCAACTTACCCAAAAAAACACGTTTAAATACACCAAGTCGGGCCAATTCAAAGCTTCTGTAATGATGTGTTTCTGTAAAGATTTAAGCATAACAGAAAATGTTGTTTTTAGTAATTTGAAAAGCATTCAATCAAAATTTTAACGTTAATGTGACACTAGTTATGAGAGGGGACAAAAAATAGGCATAACATTGATTTACTCCCAAAGTCACGTCTGTTGTTGGTCTCAAATTATCACTCGACTATCAGATGTACGACTAGTTGTTAGAGCAACACTTTCTATGACAAATTCGAGCTGGCCAGAACACTCCGACAACAATAAGCAACACAATGGCAGCAACAGCAGCAGCAACCTCATGTACGAGTCCGAGTCCGAGTACTCGTACTGTGGCTAGCTTGTTAACTCATCCAAAAAGTAAACCACATTCTTGAGAGCATTAGAAAAAAAAATGGCAACAAAAAGCGAATAAAAAAAGATGTATAAACTAGAGCCATGAATAGCAGAGCACAAAAAACATGCTCAGCGCGTGTAGCAGCAGCAGCAGCAGCAGCAGAAACATCAACACAGCAGCAACAGCAGCAGCAGCAGAAACTTAAATAACAACAACGGCTGCCGCAACAGCAACATTAAAGGGGGGCGTTAGGCGTGGCCCGAGTGCAAAATGCAAAACAACATTGAAGACGAGAAAATCTGGCTACTGTAATTTGTCTGCCCACCAAAGACACGACCAGCCCCACCTCCTCCCCCTCAGCGTGTGTGTATGTGTGTGTGGGTAAGTATCTGCATGCCCCTAAACTTGGTTGCAATATGTAAGCTTGTTCGTTGCTGATCGCGTTTGGCCAGCTAGTTGTTGTTTTTGGTCGTTACTTCGACTTGGTCCGGGGCCAGTTTGCAATTGCTGCTCTACTTTTGAGTGTGCTTGGCCCCCCCTATGCCACTATGCCACTATGCCTCCTCTACTGCCACTGCCTCTGCCTCAGTGTGTTGTACTATTTGCTTCCTAAAGTTGCCGGCTTCGTTGGCCGCCTTTTGTCGTTGAGGTCAATTTTTATGTTGCAGCCATTTTTCAGCGACACAGCAACAAAGAAACCCCACAGAAGAATTCGTTATTTGTTGCACAATAAGAAAAATATTTAGGAAATAGACAAGGAGACTCTTATGACTTTATATCAAAAGTTTAAAAAATTCGGATAGCGTTAGAAAGTATTTCTTCCATATATTACATTTTTAAAACATAGTCCTAATAGCTTTTTTGACCAAGTCTTTAAATATTTCTTTCAATGTATCTCCTTTGCTTTGTAAGATATCATACATTTTTAATATCTTATGTCTGTTTTTTTTAGCGTTTTTACAACCTCAAGGGTTACATTTTTTCCAATGCCCTACATGGCAGCATGGGGTGACTCTACTTAAATCTAAAAATGTTTCTATTATCTCACAGGGTATTACAGAACCCGTTCCTGTCAGAAACGAAACAAACCTAAGCTCTTTGGAGCCCCTCTTGAAAGTACATATTTATATTTAATTTTGTGAACACTTTTTGCGACTCTTTTTCCGGAATTGTGAGCACTCCATGTTGTCTACTGCACTCGGAGTTACGTACGAGTGTGTTTTGGATGGCAGACCAACTTTTTCAACTCGCCTCTTGAAAGGAGAGGACTCCAGAGCAGAATGGCCCGACACTTACAGTTGGTAATTAGTTTTGTGGCCATGCATGTAAAATGCAATTTCGGGCTTGGGAAGACAAGAGGCATCCGCTAACACTCATTCATCTCAGTTCTGGTTAAAAATGTAGTCTAGACAATCGATAATCTAGCATTGAATTAAGTTGCTGCACGTTGTTTACTGGCAACCTTGAACTGTTGCAAGTTACTGCTTCGGAAAGTGACTGGCAAATTATTTGGGGGCGACTTTCGAGTGTCTGTCAATCAAGTCGAATTTGTATTAAATCATTGACAAATAACAATAATCAGTAACAAGGCTGCAACTTGTGCTGTCTGCTGACTGCTGCCTGCTGTTGCTATTGTTTCTTTGTATTGCATGTTGCATGCAATGCTGCAACTGCGGCAGCAATGAAAAGTGAAAATTCTTGGCTGAGTGAAATGCAGAAAGTTTTTCGCCCCAACCTGGCATTCACATATGTATGTATATTTATATGCACTTTCGGCAAACAAATATGAACAGTTGCCCTTTCCGCTGGCATTTTCTCCCTTTGTTGATTGCAAACTGTGCCGTCGTCATGTGCCACATTTGCACCCGAAAGCTGAAAGTAAAAATAACTGAAACTGAAACTGAGCATGCGGCTGTGGCATGGAGCATAAATATGCGAATAATGCATAAGCAACTAGAACACATTGCAGCAGCAACAGTTGCATGTTCGCAAAACAAATCCGAAAAAAGTCTACACAGTTGCTGAAAAAAGTTAGTGCACAGGTAATTAGACTGCAAGTTTCGTTCTATTTGGGCAAACAAAAAACGAACTTTAATTAAATTCTTTTCCACCTACCAGCTCCAATCAAGTGCTCTTTGTGGCAAGTTGCAATTCATAATTTGAATGCCATGCCACAAAGCTGTTGAAGCCTCAAAAGGAAAGCCAAAGATAGCCAGCGAGTGGAAAATGCACTTGAAGTGAATAGAGAAAAAAATAATAGTAATAGTTAAACAGAAAAATCTGCAAGTTGCAAGAAGCGAGATAACTTTCTCAATTTCCCCGACTAACCCATATACCTCGATATCTAGCTGCAACTCGGGTTATAGGGCAGGCCAAGGTATTGGGTAATAGGGGCAAAAAAAAGGAATTTCACAGTTGCAACAAAGTTCATCAAAACAGCATAACTGCAGTTGGAGTCGCAGTTGCAGTTGCCTCTTTGCCACATTCAAAGCCAAAAGCCCAGAGCCACCCACTCGCCACTGAAGCGGGTAAATAGGCCAACTCTGGAGGGGCTAACAGTGGGGAGGAGCGTTCGGGGACTTGGCCCAAGGGGCTCTTGGCTAACAATGCATATGACAAACTTTTGTCAATTTATTAAGAAGCGAAGAAATATAGCTTCCTAGCCGGGCTAACCTGATTCCCAGGGGTCGAGTAACATGGTCAGCCGGAGGAAGAGTTTCCTGCTGGAGTTTCCCACTTGGAGCTTGCATCGATACTCATCATTATCTACAACATGATGCTCATCATCATCTCCAGTTGAAGTCGCAGTTGCAGTTGCAGTTGCACAAACACTCCACTCGCAACTCAAACAACTTTCGTCGAATAAACTGATGATAACAAAGGCCGGCAATCTCGGTTTTGCTACCAAAACTGGTTGCATTGACCGTTTATGGCACAGGGGAAAATAAAATTAAATTGTGGAAATAAAAAAGAGATTTTAATACGCCAGGAAGTCAAAATATTGTTCACAAAAAATATAAACAATAATAATCGGTTTTCCTTAAGAATAAGATATAAAGCCGAAATAAATCCCAAAAAGAAATGGCTTAAAATAAAAATATTTTATTTGTTACAAACATAAAAATATATGAACTCTTAAAATAGTACACATAAAATAATAACTTTCATTATATTTATAGTATTGTTTAAGAAAATTATTTGGCGATCTTAAAATAGTACTTCTGACTTAACTAATTTTTCAAACAACTTACATTTATTATTACAAAACAAAAGTTATATTACAAAACCTGACTAAAAATACAATTTCTCTCAGTGCACTTTTGCCTCGGCAGTTATGAATTATGTCAAATGGCATAATTGCCAGTCCTGGCCAAGCTCCACATCCAGCAACCAGCAGCATCGAACAGCTGCTGCCTGGAAAGTAGTTGGCGGTTTTAAAGTTTTTAGTTTTCTGTTTTCAGTTTGGGTTTTGGCATCGCGCTGGCACCGGCAGGAAGCAATAAATTCTATGCATTGCACCCGATACAATTTTTCACTGATAGGATGAGATGTTGGCCATAGTAACTCGCGGATAGATAGATGGCTAGTTGGCTGACTGGATGGCTAGCTGGCTGGCTGGATGGCGGAATAGAGGCGGAAATGCAAGGAGATGGCTAATGAAGCTTTTTGCTACCTTAACGGTTCTCGTTAAATTGTTGGTAATTTAGTTTTTCTTTTCAGCTGGCCATGGTTGATCATCAATTTATGCATTTATCTATGATACAGTTACGGCACGCATCTGGTTGGCCATCTATTTGCCTAACAATCTGTATCTTTCGGGCCGGGTCCAGAGCCGACTTTCCCTTGCTCGCTGGAGCTTTGCAAGCAGATTTGTACTGGCTTTAATTATGAGCCGGTCTACACACATCATGGCTAGCATTTCACACCGCCCACCTCTTGGCCCTCACGCCCCTTTAAGCCATTTTCCTCCGTCATGCATCCGAGGCGGAATCTGAGAACTCACATGGCGAAAAGTGAAACCGAAAAGGGAAAACTCTCCGAGCCAGAGAAACATGAGAAGCCCCGGAGACTTTTACCCTTTTAAGAGATTTTACAACAAAACCATCATCTGCCAGATGGCTAACACACACTCAGTGTGTGTATGTGTAATTCATATTGAGGTTATTAGTAACAAGGCCAGATGCAGGCAACCCACACCCATCATATGCCACATTGGGGGAAGTAGGAAGTTTGTTTTGTTTTCTGTTTTTTGTTGCATTTGTTGTTGGCTTCGTATGCACTCGGAATCACAAAATGATAATTTATGTTTGTTGGCGATATTTGAATACAATTGAAGCTGAAATCGACCGGCAACTGGTGAAGGCGCATTTCAAATTTTCAATTTCCCTTTTTCAGTAAACAATCGGAAAATTCACAAAATGTATGAATGTGGCATTTGAATTTGAATTTCCATTTGCAACAATAACTGTATAGCTGTCGGGGAGGAAAAACAGAAAATAATGAAAACCAAAAAACAACAAGGAAATCCATGGATTTGCAAAACATTTTTGAAATAATCTGTCAGCTTGGCCGAAACATTTATGTTTACTTTTGAAATCTTTGTTTTCCGATCCATGACTTCACATTATGACATCAGAAGGCAAACACTGGGGGATTCTTTGATACGGAAAATGACAATCAAAAACCCATAATTAAGAAAAATTAACGAATAACATAATAGAGGCCAACAAAAGAAACCCGATGGCTTAACAATAAATAACAACAAAATATGTATAGAACCAAACAAAAGCATAAATTTCGCATTGGAGGGGACTATTAGTCGTGGGCTAAAAAATAAAATCAAAATTGTACTTAATTTGCATGTTTCCAGGGCGTTTTCGGAAGAAACTCAACTCGCCGCTAAAAGCCGCAACTCGCAACAAAAAACCCAACAACAAAGCAAATAAATTATGCTGAGCATTTCGAAAGAACTTTTTGCAACAGAAAGGGGCTGGCCCCACGGACACGCCCACCATCAAGGCCAAATACCTTTATATTGTATTTTAGTTTTTCGTGTTTTGTTTTTGTTTCAATTCTGTTGTATTCTCGGCTCTGAGAATTTATTACGAAATTGATGCGGCCGAGCTTGTTGCAATTTTGGTTTTTAGCCATCTCCTTAGCCGGCGAGACATTGTTATTTGCGAACTGGAGGCGCAGGCCGTTGCTGAAGGGGCAGCCAGCAACAAAAAACGGCAATAATAAAAAATAAAACTTAAGTTGGCTCACTGACCAAACATTTAATTACAAAAAACGTCGCGACCTGCAATAAATTTCATTCCGCAGTTGCAATCGCCTTTTTTTTGTCGGTTTGGTTTGGTTTGGCTTGCCTCGGGGCACGGAGGCAAATAAATACATAAAAATTGCCACTTTGCCCGCAGACTCAATGGATGCTCCCTCCCGCCCACTTCCCGCTCGCTGGTCGCCCCTTTGTTCTTGCGGCAAAAGTTGCTGCAACACTTATCCAGCCAGCCTCGAAAAGGATCATCCTTATCCTTGGTCTTAGCCTTGCATAAATATGTTTTTATTTATAAGATGGGCGGCAGGCCGGCCGGGCCTGAAACAAAAAGCCAACTTATTCAAAGCCAACAAAATTTGTAGCCCTGGTCGGGCTTTTGTTCCTGCCTGCCACACCACCACCACCATCTCCTTTCCCTTCCTCCACCCTTTCGCACAAAAAAGAATTATTTTTATAAAAAAGATGGCAAAAAAAAGATGAAACTGAAACTTTGTTGCCGCTTCGTTGCGCCTTTTTGCCGGACTTGGTTGCCCCTTTTTTTTCATTTCCCCTTTCTGTTAACAGAATTTTCCCCCAACTTGGCCCCCATAGCCCTCCTGGACAATCTAAGTTACTGCACTGCAAGGATATCCATGTCGGTGGGAGGAATAACTAACTGATAAGAGTTTTAATCGGATCATCATCAACTTGCCCCGCGAATTCCCCAGCACTTGCAGCGGGGCAAGTGGCACGAGTAGGGATTTGTTTTTCCCGGAATCAGATGGCAATATGCTGCAAGCAGATATTTCTGAATGGTGTTGAAAGTGGGGCTTGCAACACTTTAGGAATAGGGGATAAGGTTTAAAGTTTCTCGAGTTTTTATTTGCTTATAGCCACAAAATGTTTTTAATTTAAACTTAGACATAAGTCTAAGGAAGACATAAGTATGCAAATAAAATCTCAAGTGTTCAATTAAGCATAAGTAAATATTTATAATCAATTCAGCAGCATTTGAGAAGCTCAAACAAACTTTTTAACACATTTGTGCATTGAAATTAATTATTTTCAAATCTATATTTAAAACGGATTAATTGCGTTTGAGAAAATATAACTAACTTCTGAACCATAACTTTAGAAATTTATGGAATAGATAGAATTAAAAAAGAAAAGTTTAAGAAAAAAGTCAATCAAAATAAAGACTTCAATCTCCGGAAGAGAAGAACCCATTATCGAAGAGTACCATGCATTGAAGAAAGAAAATATATGTTTCTTTTTTTACAGGTTGCTGTGACATACGTAAAATATATCACAAAAGAAAACTTGGATCCAATTTTACTCTAAAATTAGGATTCAAAAATAAAACAAAAGTAGTAATAAGACCCGGAAGAGAAACAGTTATAACATTCATTGAATTTAAAAATTCAAAAATACACAATTCATATAAATAAATTAATAATTACATAAAATAGAAAATGTCATGTGTACTTTTATTAACTGAAAATATTCTATCAATTTCAAGGACTCCATAGCAGTATAAATAATGAGAAATAAAATATATCTTAGGTACAAGGATAAAGCAGAATATAAGAAAAAAAGAAATTAGCTAGATCTTTTTTGCCAATGGTCGGTATCAAAAAACCAATGATCTAATTAAACAAATATAAAAACAAAAACACAAAAAAAAGCAAATTTGTTGGTAGTTTAACACAAAAATAACAAAAATAAACTTTACAAAAATATATATATTATATTCTTTTTGCACATTCCACAAACTTCAAGAACTCCATTGGAAAAAATAAAAACAAATAAGAGGTATATGAAAATGAAAAAACTAAATTAAAATAAGAAAAGCAGAACCCAGTAGCTTTGAGTCTGGCTCAGTATGTGATGAAGGATTAAAGATAGTTTAATAAATTGTTAAAATAAAACAAAAATGAAAATCATCCATTATTAAATAAGCCTTACCCAAAAAAATGTCATTCAAAATCAAAATAAGAAAAGCAGTACCCATTAGTTTTTGTTATGTCAAGTTTTATGGTTAAAGACCAAAGTTTTTGAATGAGTACCAAAATATAAATGAAAAAACTGATCATAATTTCATCTTAAATCTTTAAACCAATAAAAAACAATTTATAAAAAAATAAAAAAGGAAAATCAGTTCCTAGACGCTTTTGTTCCTAGACGCTAAAGACCAATGTTTTAAAAATGAGTATCAAAATAAAAAGGAAAAATTAACCACAATTTGATCATCTAGGTAAAATATAAAATTAAATTCAAAATTAAAATTAGATAAGCAGTTGCCAAATGGTTAAAATCCAACGCTTTAAAAAGAAAACTTTTATATAAATAATTGAGAAATAAATAAGAATTAGATGGAAGCAGTCCTTCTACCAGAAGGGCCTAGTATCAGACTGGACAGTAGTACTGGCCCAAACTCGCCTTATATTAAATTTTTTAGTGTTGAGTAATTCTTAAAAAAATGAAACTCTCAGTATTGCTAGAACTTCCATTAAAACTAGGGTTGTCAACTTATTTAAATTATGTAAGCAGACTCCTTGAGAAGAATTGTTTACCTCCAGACATACATTGTTATTTGAAATTCATTATTTTCTTCACCTTTCCACAGACACCCACCTCGTAATTGCATTTCAGCCGTAACGCAATTTTTAACTTATTACAATTCATATTAAAAATGTGGCTTACATTACCGGGTTGGTGGGCAGAGTGGTCGGCAGGTTGGTAGGTTGGATTGCCGCAAATATGCACGCCCTTCTCGGCCACTTGCCACAAGTTAATTTCGTTTTAATTAAAACACCAAATGTGCAATGACAATGACAACATCAGGTCTCAAGGGAAGAGAGTTGTCCTTCGACTTGGGTGCTTTTCTTTCCCGCCACTTGCTACTGGGCCACGGGGCTCTTGGCAAGTTTCTGCTGACGACGCCCATGTGGCGTACACGTAATGTGTCTGATGGTCATTAACATTTTGCGGCTGCCACAGAATTACTCTACCTAGAAACTTCATGTTCGTGACCAAGCCCCCGAAAAATTCCTCTTAGCCCCTTATGGAGCCCCTTTTCACCTACTTTTGGCATTAAAATCCCCAATCGCCGGTTCTTAGTCACTTTAATCAAGTGCACGTTGAGTTCTGTTCGCTGCTCACTGCTCGCTTTATCGGGCCATGTTGTGTGCATGTTTATGGCCAAAACTGATGGGGAGAGGGGGGCAAAACAAAGGCCAAAAGCCAGCGTGAAAAAAGATGAAAAGGCGGAGAAAAAAACAGACAGCTTTGCATGCCTTTTCGCCCGAGCTTAGCCTGATGTCAGCCAAAGTTTCATATGTCATAATTTTATCAGCCAACTCCGCACACGGCTCCGTACATATGGCTCCGTGTGATGTGTCTCCATGTGTGTGCCTTTGTGTGTGTCGGGCCAAGAGCCCTAAAGTGGAAACATTGCGATGCCATTCATGACACGCAGGCATTAAAGTCTGCCACAGACAGCACAGGTGAGTGAGGAAGTCCAGGAAGGAAGAGATGCCAGTCTTTTGTTAACCGAGCTAAGAAATGCCCTTCAAACTCAGAGGGTCTTGATCTTTGGGGGTATAAGATTGGAAAATATAGTTAGAAATCCTTAATACCCTTAGTTGCTATAGGGCAAGAGGGTATTGGACCTAAAAGACTCTTTAAAAACTAAATAAAGTGATTTTGACTGACATTAAAATCTTGCCATTAAATCTACAATGAAACCATAAGAAAGGATTAGCATTTAGGATGACCAAGAACCATATTTTAAGACCCGAGTAAACAGATTAAAAAAATATACCCTCACGAAGCTGCACAAGTGTCTCCTTGTGGCCGAAATGATAATACCCTTGGCAAGAGCAGAGTGACAGGCGGCAAAGTCAACTCGACTCAACCTCAAGACAGGCAAGTCTCGGGCAGGTGTACCTGAATCTGCGGATATTTGTACGCTCGTGTGTGTCAGTGTGTGGCGGGACTAAGCATGCTAACAGGTACATTTGTGCTGTTGACTTTGATTATGGCCAAGGGAAAACAGTGGGGTAAGACGAGGGTCTGGGGAGTACCTTTTAAAGCTCTAGCATTTTATTACCTATTAGCTTGAAGCGCCCCGAACCGCCTTAGACGCCTGCCCGCCCCTTGCGACACGCAAAGTTGCAACATATTTCTTCAATTTGAGCGCAAAGTGCAACAGCAGCAGCTCTAAGAAGTATGAAAAATATTATGTTATTTTTAACACACTGAAAGCGTGTGGAAAAGCTATTTTTAGATGAATCGCCATCGCCATCGCCATGCCACAAATAAAAGGGAAAAAGCGCAAAAAAGCGACTGAGAAACAAGAAGTTAAAAGAAGAAGTTGCAGAAGGGGCAGTCAGAGCAACACCAGCAAATTGTGGCAACTTGAGCAGCACAACCGCATCAGCGCGACTTTGGCTTTTTGATATTTTTCTCCAGCGGACATTTTCTTAGCATTTTTAGCGCGTCCCCCTTTTTTTTGTGGTTCATGTTTTATAATAAATATGGCCAATAAATTGCTCCTTTCAAGTGTGTCCTTCGCTCGAACCAATAACTTTAAGAAGAAAATTGCATTTTCGTTGGAAAAAGTCTTGGCTATTTGTTTAACATATGATTTGGACCGGAAGCTTAAACAAACAAGATATTATTTTTTGACCGAAATGGAAAATAAACTTCGGCATGACTAAAGCTGGGCAAACACTGCCGCAAACACGTTGCACAAACAAGAGTGCCACCAGAAGTACTGGCACCAGGCACCACCACTGGCAGCAGCAACTTGTGACAAATGCAACTGCAAAAGCGCACAAAAAATTCAGAAAACCAACGGAAAAAAAACAAAATCAACTTCCACCGCAAATGCAGTTTGGTGAAGTTTTTAGTGCAAGGCGTGGTGGCAAGGGGGAAAAATCTAAATCGAAGTGTGGCATGTTTGGAAAACAACAGCAGCAGCCACGCTTAACGCATATTAAAACAAACACAGTAGTGCACTGCGAGAAGTACTCGGACTTTGCTTACATTCGTAGAACCGTATCTGTCAGATAGATTTTCCGCAGTGCACCCCCGCGTGAATGCAATTTCATCGATGGATTAGAAAGAGACGGCACGCCGGTGGGAGTCGAAGTCGGAGTCGGAGTAAGAGGTTGAAAGCCAAAGACATTGATTTGTTTCCCCAAGTTTCTTCGGGGCAGACAACTCACGTAACACGCCAAGATAAAGGTGCAAGAAACACACAAAATCGCACATACCGCCGGCTGAAAACAAAAACAAATACGATAGAAAAATACACACTGTGATTTGAGTGCCAAAACTTTTGAATGGAATTTACGACTCTGCATATTAAATCATTTGGAATACAGCTGCAAAAAAAAATCGGGGAAAAATCGAAATAAAAGAAGTCTGGGGGCCAGAGAATGTGAAATTTATGGGCTGATAGGGGAGACAGCGGCAACAATTGCGAGTAAAATATTCATTGAAGGCAACGAAAGGAAATAAAATCCAGGGGCAGAGGCAAAGCAAACATTGAAACTACAGAATAGGTGAATAGTTTTTTTATTGCTTAGAAACCGTAATCAGAGTGATACATAAATAAGTAAATCAATATAAAAGGTTTGGACTTGAGATAACCCATTTATAAAGAAATATTTATATTTGAAAGAATATGCAAATGAGGGTAGCCCTTCTTACAAACTTTGGTAGAACTGATTGAGAATTAGTGCAATCCGCAGAATTATATTTCACAAAAAATTTGTGATTAATTTTGACAACATCGGCAAGACCTTAAATAACAAAATAAAATAATATTGCATATCGTTAATAAAATATTTTTGTTGGAAAAGGAAATCAATCTTAAAAATATGCAAATGAGGATAGTACTTATAAGTAACTTTGCTAGAACTGATTGAGAATTAAGGTCACAAAAGCGAATAATAAAAGTTCAATCCGCAGAATTAGTTCAACAATTATTTCACGAATATTTGTGAGTAAAACCTTAAATAACACATAAATTAATATTGTGCAATATCATCAAAACCTTAAATAACACATAAATTAATATTGAATATCGTTACAATAATAATAGATAAATTAATCCACAGAAATGTAAATTAAAGGTATGAAATTCTTGGCCGGCAATCAATGAACACAATGCCTTGTAAAATATTTATATTAAAATTTCTTTGCAGGCCGCAAGGAATTCCGAGCTCATAAATTTTTTTAATTAATCTGGGCATAACACAACCTTCATTACGGCTTAAATTTCGTAGCTCCCTCAGACCTCCCTCGCACACCCCAGATCCGCCTTAATATTTCACTTTCCTTTCACTTAAATCCCTCTCCGGGAATCAGTCCGCCTGGCTCATACCCATTCCTCTCAGTCTCAGTCATTATCGGCCCGGCACTTCCGCAGACGCCTTTGAGCCATTTTTCATTGTAATCCAAAACCGAAACAACTCGCTTCTGCGGTTGCCACTTGGCTCAATGTGACAGTAACTGTTGCTGGCACCGTGGCAAGGCCGCAAGTCACAGAAAAAAGTGAAAAAGGTTTTTCACACTTAATTGGTAGCCCAGAAAAGCACACCGATATACATACACTTTAGAAAAAAAATCAGTGTCTATATACCGAGTTACCCAACCCGCCGCCGAGGTGATAAATTAATGAATATGAACTGCAGCCGAGTGGGAGAGAACGCGGTTGCCCAACTGCCTTTCTGGTTATGAAAACTCGTTTCTCGTTCCTACTCCCAAAAGTGTATCGCTTAGATACAAAACAGCAAAAACAGAAAACCCAAAACCGAAATGAAGCCAAAACAAAATATTTCAGTAATTTAAAACGGAATATCTAACTCCAGTGACGTTCACGTTAGCTGAATAAATTTTCGGTTTTTCGGTTTTTTTTTTTTGTAAAAATAAAGTCAAGTTGAGGCAGGTCAGTTGGTTCGGTTTACTTTTCAAGTGCTGAAAACTGAAATTATTTTGGAATGCAAGCTGTCGACGAATAAATAATGTAATTTGAATTCTAAATAGACAAATTACTGACTCATAGATACCATGGAGGTGATTAGGTAATTTTTTTAAAATAAATGTTAAATAGTACCGGGTATAAATATCGCTTGAAACTATCCTTAAAGGCACCCTTAAAACACACTTAATATAGATTTTTCAATCGAAGTATCGGTTATCGTATAGTCTAAGCTACTGATCATATAATTATCAAGATCCTATTACTGAAATATATTTCAAATATTTAACAATTTGTGATGTCTATCCTAAACTTCCAAACTAATGTCAAATTGGAACTAATTCCCATTTAAGACTTTAACTTTATTAACTAAAATACCACTATATCAAGCTAGTCTGATTAAATTGATTCTCCGATTAAATTTTCATTCAAATTAAGCACATATTTTATAAGCTCTTAATGTCCTTAGACCATTTAACTAGAATTTCCACTTAGAAGTGGAAAAAGGAAGGGTTTAAAGCCTGTTGACACTTCTGCTCCTTGCCTTTCTTTCCCTCTCACCCCAAGCCAGCCCTCTCTCCCCCAGCAGCCAGCACCCAAACAGATGGACAACAAATTGCATAATGGCATTTAAATGGCCCAGACGCATAAATGTCACAAAATGCTACAAATTGCCTTACCAAATGAACATCAATAAAAGCACTTTATGTCGCAAGTCACTTCCACAAACAAACACAAGCGCAGAGCAGAGATGCCCGCAGTTGCACAGATACACACGCACACTGCCTCAGAGATAAGTAGCTGGAGGAAAGGGACACTGTTGGCTCTCGGACTGGTCAACAAACATGGCCAACATGTCCATTCAGCAGAAGAAAAAACTCAAACTTGCCATCGGGAGTCAGGAGTGGGCAACCGGGAGCCGGTAGCTGGGAATCGGAATCGGGGCTAGTCAAATGGGAATGTGAACAAACCTGGACTGCGGAGTCCTAACACAAGCCAACGAATCGAAACGAAACTCAATCAATGATCAATGAAAAGACTCTGACAGGGGGATGCGCAAAGGGTGGCCAGGGGGATGGATGTGGGGGTGGCCCTGTTGCCTCTTGGCGGCATTTAACATTTCCGTTGTTCGGTCTTCGGGGAGGCCCCGAGCCACATCGAACAGAACCAAACAGACATCAACAGATACAGTTGAGGCACTCGGAAAAATAGCTATAGAATCTTTTTTTATAAATAATTTGCATATACACTTACCTTAATATATTTTCTATATCCCTTAAATCTTAAAAACTAATAACTCCTATTTTCTTTCTTCTTGAACCATGAAATAAAAACTTGTTCTATATTCGATTCCCCCTTTTTTGCAAAGTGCACCTGTTAGCCTGCGGAAGCTGACGAGCAACGGATGTCACTTGCCACTTCCCCCCACCCAACCTCCCAACCCCCGCTGGAGGCAACCCCTCCCTCCCTTGATTAATTCAGTTTTGTTTCAGCTGCATTGCTGCAATGGCAAATATTTTTATTGCTCTCGAATGCTCTTGCAGCTCGACACGAACTAATCGCTTTGGCAAATGCAAATTTGCATTTTATGCAGAAGGAGAGACGGGACAGTAGTGGAGGTGCAGTGGAGGGTCTCTGTTGGCTTTTATAAATGGCTGTATCCATGGCTGATTAGACTCATCTGGTCTGGTCACTCGATTATGAGCGGCAGTAACTTGTGCAGCGGGTAGCATGCAGCGGGTATCGGCGTGTCTGCCACCATATCCTGCCACAGCCATATATGATAAGTAATTAAGGGGTTCTTTTCGCAGCCCCTGGGCCCCTTCGTCTGCCGGTCAATTGCCAATTGGCAACTTCCTGCCGGCGAATTATGAGCCAGCTGCCAAACTGACAGCCTGAAACTGAAGACCAGGAGCCCCAGAAACGCGCCTCTCTTCCTCCAAACAAGTCCCATGGGATGTGTTTCGTTCCGATTCGGTTTGGCTGACTCTTTTTTTTCGTTGGCCTGGTTCAATGGGGAGCAATTTGTTGCGGCGACAGAAAAATATTTGCAAATTAAGCCGCTTGGGAGCCGATCAAATAGCAAATAGCCAATGTATGCCCTCCCATGGCGGTTAGTGATTAAATCTCATTTACGTTGAGTGCTCAGATTTTGGACAAAAGCCTTTTGGAAGTGGATTTAAATGCTTTCGGACGATTGCAAAAATTTGGCTAAAAATGTTCTGGTCGAATGCTAATTTGATTACACTGCCGTGTGTGTTTTATTTTGTTTGAAACACAGAGGACTTCCTCTGAAATAAACACAAGTGTCTTGCCAGTCTAATGCTCTTTTCCAGAAAACCAAGCAATTGATGTCTAGCCCAGCTGCTGTTTGTTTTAATGGAAAATCATGAATATATATATACCTGCTTCCTGATATCGAAACTGTCAAGCTGTAAACATATATCCGCTTACGAGTGGAAACCCTTTACGTACGGAGGGAGGGAATCAATTTCGCTCGAGGTATTCTCCATAGGAATGATTTTTCAATTGAACTCTCGCACACGTGACAGCCGAGGAAGTACGCAAAAAATATATAAAAAATGCGCTGGAACACAAAATTTTCATCAGCGCCAGATGACAGCTGCTCCTCTGGGCTTAAGCTGATTTTGCCATCAACGGACACTGGCGGCCAGTAAATAAATCACAAAAATAAAGGAGAAGTATATATGTAGCAAGGTATAGAGTGAGTATATCGCAAGTGGTCTTGTCGGGCTGGTCTTGAACTTGAGGCGAAAACAGCGAGTTGCGAGTCTTAGCCATGTTGACAGCGCGAGTATCTCTGCCTCTCTTTGACCTTAAACTTCAACTTTAAAAAAGCGGAGAAGACACGCAAAGTCGGAGCAAAGGCAAAAAATGGCAAGAAAAAACAAATAGCCGGCAGCTTCAGCCAAGCTTGATGCGATCGTTGGCTGCCTCGCCAAACGACATGAGCAATTAAAAATTTGCAAAATTAATTTCTTCTCCTTCTTCTTTTTTTTCCCCTTTATTTTTAAGTTTTTTTTTGCAAGTTTAAATAATTTTTCATTCGTTGCGCTCTCCCGCATTTTGTTGTAATTCATTAGAAACGCTTCTTTGGCTTTTTGTTCCTTTCGGGTTCGGGTTCTGGTTCTGGTATGTTTTTTTGGTATTCGGGACAGATAGGAAGCTCTTGCCGTTTATTGCTACACTTGACATTTTGTCAGCCGAGTTGTGGAATATTTAATTTCATTTCGTTTTTATTAAATGCGGGCTTAGCTGCAGAACTCGACTAAAAGGATAAAGGCGGCAGGGGACAGGGTGAGAGTGAGGGGCAGGCGCATCTAAGTTGACATTTATTTGTGCATATTGCGTATACGCCAAGCATGCCAGCAGAACATGGAGCACGGAACATGCTACATGGAAACTCCAGCCATGGCGGTTAGCCAAGTTTGTCACAAGTTCTTCCACCCAAAGCCACGCCCCCTGACCGACCATCCGACCATCCGACCGTCCGACCACCCACAACGCCCATGTGTGTAAACGTCGAGTGTTTATCTTCATTTCGGACTTCTGGCTTATGGGGTTTTTCAGAAAGTTTTCAGTCGGATTTTGCACGAGATTGGATTTCGGGCACTGCCAGTGCACAGATTCAATTAGAATGCTGTCGAATTTATAATTAATTTAAGAAAATCATAAGCCCACTCCTCGTTGGCTGCTGGAAATGTTAATGACCAGGAAATGGCCCGAAGATGGAACGTTGCCGAGCAAATTAAATAAGTTTCATTTGCTCGATTAGGCCCCTGAAGTGCAATTAGAACTTTGGACACGATCAAGAACCATGGAACCATGGGAAACCTGACAGCACGATTTAGTGACAGCAGAAAGGGCCAAAAGCTGGGCCAAATTATGGCCAATATTTTGTGGCTGCAGCAGCTGCAGTCGGACTACGGATTGCGGATTGCGGCTCGTTGACAGTTGGCCCTGTCAAAATCGAAGCCGATTTCTAGCCCCAAGCGGCGGTCGCATTCCATGGAGAACAATAACAAAAGCCGATGAAAATTGTGAGCATCGATCACGATCTGACAAACTGACAGACTAACTGACTGACTGACTGACTAACTGGCATCACCCGCGGCATGTTTATGAAGGGAAAAATCCGATTTTCTGATTTTCCGATTTTCAGATTTTGGCTAAGGTCGCTTGCATAAGTTAACCGAAAAATGTTCCAGCTTTTAGCCTCTGGAATCCCCAGATTCCCATCACACATAATCCGGCCTAAGCTTTCTTTCATACGCCCAGTGGCGCAATTAAAACTCTGGAAAATTGTTTCTGAAATTAATTCAGCTCATGCTGGCAAACAATTGACAATAATTTCCAAGAGCATAATAGACAAAAAAAAAAATATAAAAACGGAAAACAAACACCCAACAATTGCCCAAAAGCAAGCCCAAAAGTTGAGTCACTTTTAAACCGATTATCAGACTCCGAAACAAAAATGCTTTCAAGCCAAGTCCAGTTTCGGTCTAGACCGAACCCGGGTCCCGGCCAGCAAACAATTAAACAATTGCAGCACCAACAGACAAATTTATGAGCAACTTACTCTCTTATTCTCGGTTTCCCCCATTTTTCCAGATAAGCCACAAAACTTGGCATATGGAGAGGCCACAATGCCGGCCACAATTAAGCCTTATTTTGTGTTTGGGCCACATAACATGTCAAATGTCATTTGTCTGGCAATCACGATCCGAACATATTAGATAACTCGGAGAGTTGCAGAAACCGCATTAGAGGCATTCGAGAGACACAAGTATTGGAGACACTGGAGACAGACGGAGCTGAGAGGCGATTTGGCCGATCTAACGACCACTTGTCAGCCAGCTGCTTGGCGTTGGCCTGGCTTTTGGGGCTTTAATTTGTTAATACGAAATCAATCAGCCAGACGACATGAATCAATTAAAGACTTATGCAAATCGGATGCCTGCATTGAATGGAGTAAGAGATTGAAATTTATGAAATGATAAAATGCTTAGACAACATTTTTACTTTGGGATAATAGTTCGTTAATATAGATACTCTTGTGGTTTTTGTTTGGGAAAATACTTAAAGAGAAATGCATTTATATTTTATAAGCTCTTTATCTCTTTTATTCAACATTTTAGTTTTTTTTTTATTTGTTGTATTGATTAATACATTAACAATGAAAAGAAACCTATCTATGTTTATTAAACCAATAAGTACATATATTATACCCGCTACTCTTATCACAAGCTTCCTACCTCCAATAAAGGTTTATTGTTAATTCACAATAGATATTGCTTAAAATAATATTTTGTTGCCTACTTCTAGGGTTTCTCCAAAGGATTTAATAAAAATTGCAAAATAATAATTTGATGAATAATTTGATGAAAATATTACATTTTTGACGTATAATATTATGACAACAACTAACATTTTTCTAACTAATAAACATCACAAATTTTAGTTAGAATTCCTAAAAATTAATTTAATAGAGTAATTTCCATACATATTGATGAATAAGCCAAATTTTTAAGCCAAATCTGCAGTATTACGTATACGCCCCGTTAAGCCTCGAGCAATATTCTTCCCACTTTGATGAGCTTCGTCATTGAGAACCTCTCTGGCATTTCAGTTCCCGCCCTTTGTAGAGGCTTTGTAGAGCAGTGCACTCTGCAGCCCCTGACCCCCCACTATCGCAGCCCTCTGGTAGCAATTGCTGACAAATCATTTGGCATTTGACTGCGCTGTAGATATTTTTGTGAGCCATTTTTTTTGTGTCCTATTTGGTTGCTGTGGCATTTTTACGCTGCGGTTGCCATTTTGGCATGTGCCATGTGCCAAGCAGCATTTTTTGAGACCCATACGTCTGCCAGAGTCTGCAGTGTCGAGTATCTAACTGTCTGGCCATCTGTCTATAGACTCTTGTTGGATTTGTTGCCTTTGTTGCGCAACAACAATGCCCAACCAGCCACCAGAGCGAAGAATGGAAAACTTTACCTGTCGGTCCTGTATCGAGAGTATTTGTCACTTTTTGGGCCAATTTGATTGCACATTGTTGGTGTCGCTGCCAATGCAGTTGGCCATTTTTCACACATATCAATATGCATTTGCATGTGCCGCCGCCCCCCTTTGGGCCACCTTCGCCTCCGTGCCCTCAATTTGTGTACCGCTTTTGTCAGTTTGTGTCTTTTTTTTAGCCTCTCTGTGGGCGCGTGCCCCAAATTGCACGGCCATGTCCGGTGCAAAAACGCAAGAAAAAAGTAATAAACTGGATTTATGCATAAAAATGCAGCTCATTTTTTTAATGGTTTTTTGTTAGCCAGCTAATGAAATTATTTACTTAACAGCAGAGTAAAGTTTTTATGTCGGCATTTAAAAATTCACAATTTTTGGCAAGCTGTTGCCATGTGGCGCCTCCGGTGTCAATAAAATGTGTCAAAAGCATTGCTCATACGCCACGTTGTACGTTGAAATTAACAAAAAATAGTTGGGAGAAGAGCTCGGCTCGGGCATCATTGGATAGAAAAATAATTGAATTTGTCGAAAACTTCTGTGGAGCCCCGAGGGGCCTGTCCGAAAGCCATTTGTAATGTTTACATTCGCCAGCAGCTGCAGTCGGTTATTGGAAAACTTAAATCAAAGGCAAAATGGCCACGATTTGGGCCTAAATTGTGCATTGCAAATATTACAAAATAATTTCGCATTTCTGCACTCGACTGTGAGTGAGTGAAGAAATTCGGAATTGAGTTGTCTGGGTTTGTCAATAATACAGAAAAATGATGTAAAATTTAGCAAAAACAAAATCATCGGGCATCAGTTCGTGCCCGAGTCATTGAAGCTCCCCGCTCGGAAATAGTTTTTTGTTTGAAGTTTTTTTTACAAGTTTTCCTCGTATTTCCCCCACTTGGGTCCCTCTCCAGACCTGTCACCAATTGGTTTTTTGTTTTCATGACTTTATTATTATATTTTCTCCGCACAGTCTATTTCATAACTTAAAGACCAATTTCGGTAAGTTGTAAAGTTTGGAGCGCAGCTTGCCAGAAAATTCGAAAATAATTGTCAAAGAATCTAAGTTTTCCGCACCATTAGGCCAAAGTTTGTAGAATTTAAGGCAGTATACTGGGTTATTTCTGGATTTTAGTTACGTAACGCACTGTAGGCTCTTGATTGCGTAATTACAAAGTATCTTCATCGGTGTATCTTTGCGTCTGCATCTTTGAATTTGTTTGGGAGCCAGTGGTATTGGGTTCTTTCCTGGCAAATTGTTGGCCATAATTGATTTGGTCGAATCGCTATATGGCAGTTGGTAATTGAATATAATTTGTGGGCATCGATTGCGCTGACCTGGATCTAATCCCCGAGTGAATTTCGCCGGGCAACCGAATCCCTTAATTTGTGCCTGTTGTCTCCGGGATTTCTTTTTTTTTTCTTGGTTACCATTTTCTTGGAGTTATTTCCTGGCGGAGCTAAAAATTCATTATCATTGCCGCGGGCCAGTGAGGCGAGGGTAGACGGGTGGCTGGGGCAGAAGGAAGTTGAAGAAGAACTTCACGATCTTCTGCAACCACAACAACAACGACATACTTGCCACATGCAACATGTTATTTAAGCGTAAATCATTTCTCAACGTTACTCGGTCTGGGGGCTGCAGCCAGCCACGTTGCAACGTTGGAATTGGAATTTCGATTTTTCACAAGTTCACATGTTGCACCCCGCGCTCTAGTATGCCATGTATCCAGTATCCAGTATCCAGTCGGCCACAAGATGCGTTGTTGTGTCTTGACCGTGGCAAAGCCAGTGGAGCGAGTTGCAAGATGATGATGAAGCCGCCAACGCCGCCGACTACAAGAAAACAGAAAAGCCCCAACAAAAACCAGAAGAAGCACATTTTCCATTTTCATTTTCACACGCGGTCATTAGAGTTGAACCCACTTAAGAAGAGAGTGAGACTCGGCCCGGTGGAACTCGTCTTTATTTTTCTCTGTTTTTTTTCCCCCCATTTTTCACACAACCATCCACCACCAACAATAGCAAAAATAAACGAGCAAGTACTTGGAGCACTAGGAGCGAGAAAAAATCAAGGGGGATACAAAATAAAGAACTCCTCTTGAAGCTCAGCAATCGCCGGAGAAATAAATTAAATTTAACTTGCATTTTTTCCACTTGCAAAAAGGGCCAAAGTCGTTCTCATTCGCATGTATCTTGCAGATACTTTGGTTCTAGCCACGGCTCGCCACGGCAGCTCCGCTCGAGCGCCTTCTGCCATATGCAAATTAAAATTAAAAGCCTTTTTGTACTGCTTAACTTTATTTTTTTGCCAGCCCGCCTGCCTGCCTTCTAGCTTGCTAGCCTGCCATTGCCTCAAAGCCCCACTCGAAAAGGAGTTGGAGTTGGTCATGGACTTGGACTTGGACTTGGAGTTGGTCTTGGTCTTGGGTCTGCACTATTGGAGTTGGTATTGGAGTTGCTCTTGGACTTGGCTCTGTGGCTTTGTGGCAATGTGGCTCTGTGGCCGGTCGCTTCTTTGCCTATGACTTTACAATTTGTTTGGCCTGCTGCGGCCGCCGATAGGCTCTCTGAAGTGTGAAACATGGCTTCACACAAATGCACAGTGACAAAAAACTAGGTATTATCAGTTGATTTTGTTGCAAAAGAAAATCATATTTAAAATAACCCTACTCGTCCCGTGGCTATAATTATATTCGGGTATATGTATATAAATATATTGAACTATTTTTCAAGTTATAAAGATAATATATTTACCTATTATTAAAACTTAATAATTTTTATAAAAGTCGAATCTTTTGATTAATTATTATTTTCTATTTACAATATAAATTGTTTTTCACCAATTAACATTTCAATATTAAATATTGATTTTGAGAGTACCATCTATAATAAAGTTTATAAACTAGAGGGGATTTTGAAGAGGAAAATAAACAAATCTTTTGATTTACTTTAATATTAGAATATTATATAGAAAAGATTTATACGAACAGTTTTTTTTTTTTTTCGATAAAATTTGTTTAACTTTGAACTCTAACTGAAAAAACTCAAGGAATAAACACTATTTGTTAATTTCTTTACCTTAACTTTGTATCTTAAGCTTTATCTTTAATTTTTTTGAATAAATTAACCCTTAATTCTTAGTATCATATCATCTTGTATCATCTAATCAACTACATGCACCAATTTTCTCCCCGTGTAACCTCATAAATGAAGATTCAGACTCACAGATACAACTCAGCACAAAATGACTGTGGACGAGTCTTCGTCTTCGTCTACGTCTTGGCTTGTCATTCCTCCACCTCCACCTCAACCTCTGTCTCCCCCAACACCTCCTTATCCCGGGCCTCCCCCTGGCTTCTTGGCCAAGAAAGCTAGCTGGCCAACTCTGACTTCATTGGTTCGGTCGGCGCTCTGAACTGAGCTGAACTTCTCGAAGCGGAAGTTCAAGGCGTTCACTCAATTGTATCGTGTAATGAAATGTTTTATAACACCAGATACCAAAACAGCGGAGCTCTTTCGGCCCGTTTCTGATCTTGGCCCTCTTGGCATTCTATCAATTGTGGCCGGTTGTGGGTCATTGGCTTCTGTCATTCGTCTGCGGCCCTTAATCGTTAAAGCCTCATTAGCATTAATTCGCATAAACAGATGTAATATTTATGCAAATATTTACAAATACATGCAGTCGTCAGTGGAGCTATAGTTCACATCATTTGTCATAGGAAAACCAATCAGTTTATAGCGGCTAATTATGCCTCAATAATTAAACTGAGGCAGCGGGTCTTGGGGTGACCGACTAGATGGATTCCCTTCAAAGTCTGGGGATATGTGTTCTACGTTCCACATCAATGAAGTTGAAGTGACAGCCAGCTCCAGTAAACCTGACTCGACTCAACCAAGGTTGTAGACCTCGTAGACGAAAAAAAAAACACAAAAAATAAACAAGAACTCATGATGGAGGAGCAGGAAGAACAAAAACGAAATGATAAAGTATTCCAAAGACCCGGGCAGGCGTACTCGTACACAAAAATTGACGTAACTTATTCGCATTTATATCACTCGGCTCATCGGGAGACCCTCTCAGATACAACACCACAACATCGGACATGGCCGCAGATCTCGGATACAGATACCATCATCAGTGTCGGCTCAGGCCAACACACGCAACATCTGAGGCTCTTTCTGGCCAAAAACACCAACAACAGGGCCAGCCTGGCGCGTCAAAATTAATACGTTTTTAAATGCCACAACCACGCAGCTTCCTGCAGAGGAAAAGAGAGGCCACCAGCCGGGAGCGGCGGGGCGTATGGGCGTTTGGGAGGGGGAGTGGAAGGGGTGTTCCTCCAAGTACCTCACAGCTCAAAGTCCCAAAGATCGTCGGGTCTCGAGTTTTGAGCCATCTACGAAGCCAAGTTGCCAAAGCTTTACGCACATGCGTGTAATTGTTTTTCATTCTGCTCCACTCTGGTTTCCAGGTCGCGTTCAAAGTCATCAGATTTTGGCGAGGGTGGTTCGAGGAGTTTATTTTAAAGAAACAATATATTTTTAAAGATATTTATTCCTCTAATTAAAGTATTATATAATCATAAATTGCTTAAAAACTTTACAAAAACTAACATATTTAGTTAGAAACACTGCCTCATACAATTCTGCAATCTGTCTCCTATCTTAAATGAAAAAGTTCCATGTTTCTTTTAACATTTTTCAGTAGCTCATTAGCACAAATTTGTTTCGTATTCCTGATTATAATCGCTTTTAAATTTTTAGTTAAAATACAGAATTCGAAACACCTTTAAAACTGTTGAAAACATAGATAAAAAACCAAAACCATGAGTTAGATTTATTTCGGAAGACTTTAAAGTAAAAAGTAAATTGTACAAGGCTATTTAAAGAGGTTAAAAATTTGTACAAAAAAATTATTCAAAAAATATATGGTTTCAAAACTAATTTTATAACCCTCGCCAGTTAATGATGCTGCTCCAAACTGGCCACCAAACCGAAGTGAACCCTTTACGGAAAAGTAAAACCAAAATGTAAATTGAATTTTAAAAGGCAATTTAACGTGCGCGCTTGGCCCGACTGTGGCCATAATTAAAAATTATCTTCAATTTAACACTCGACAGGGCAGAAATGCTTCAATTTGTGTGATCTACGCAATTTATTCATTATTTTTCCCCAGCCTCTTGCTTTATTGCTTTGTTGTTGTGGGGGGTACTTTAAATGATTCCTATTTTTTTTTTAATTAAGCAAAGACCGAATACAAATATGAGTTATGCACTGAATTTTGGATATGAGATTTACTCGCAACCGTTTTTCGTGTTGATTTATTGGCATTTGAGATAAGCCAGCAAATTGCATTAAAATTAATGCCAAATTAATTAGCTTCAAAAGGGAAAAGGATTCGTGGGAGGAGGTGGGAGTTGGGTGGGTTGTTTCAGGAAGGACCGATTGCAATGCCATTTGGGCCACCAACTGCTGCATTTAGTGGATTTTAATTGCATTTCTGGGCTGGCATTCAAGTGGAAAATGTTTTCGGTCCCCTTGGCTTGGGTTTGGGTCTCCATTTTGTGGGGATTATGGAGGGATTATTTTGGCAAGCCAAAGTTTTCGGTACAAAACTAAATATTATCCAAAATACATTCAAATGAGATATTCATAATCCTCTTTTTTCACTTTATTGTTGTTTTTCTAGACATTTGGTTGTCGGTGGATCGAAAAATGCATTTTAATCTCGTCGCTCAATTATAACTTTGTTTTGCTATTCGGTCGCTTTTCAATTTACATAAATCAAGTTGATTCCGACCTAAGCCAAGCGAAGCCCACGTGCATCATTTGTAGCTTCTACAGTGTCGAACAAAAGTGCAGGTCTAGCTATTTAAATGAGTTATGGTACAAGCAAACATTACATTCATGGAGCGCACCTTTTGTGCCATATCGACAGCTGTCCAATAAATGTTGTGCATAAAATTGTACGCCTTTTTATGATTAATTCGCTGTCACTTAATTGCCACAAAATGCGACAAAAACAGATAAAATGCCAACAAAAATAGTCAAATGAAAATATTTTCCTTTGCTGTTATATATTTGCATATTCGGCAAACAAAACCGAAGAAAAAACTTTGGCCAATTGGCTTTTGAATATTTGAGAGTTTGGACGAAACATAAAACAATGAAAACACCGACAAGCAAACAAACAAACCAACTAACAAACAGCCAACGAACAATAAAGAGTGGCGCGAGTTTATGCAAATGTTGCACGCGTTTGTTTATATTGGCGTTTTTGGTGGGAGTTTAGGGGGCGTGGCCCGACGGCAACTGCCTCTGAGATGGGCTTTAAGCGCCAGCCATCAGTTAGTTAGTGCGGCCAAGTCGTAAAATCCAAAGGCTTTAATTGATTTGGCTCCCGCTCCAGCATGCCAGGCACGTTCCGGCGGGCCAACGTGTCGTATGGGTGATATTTATGGAGCTGCACTTTCAGTTTACGGGGTGCGAGAGTGTAAATATAAGCTATTAAATAATGGAAAGATGCTGATTAGATAGCATTTGTGGTACAAAGAGAGGGAATGGGGAATGGCAAACAATCCAATTTAATTGCAAATTTAAATTGAAATTTTTGGAAAATTTACTCAAAGGCTCTCGAGGGTATTGAGGCAGCAATTTAATTAACACTCTGTCCAAATATGTAATATATATTTGTCTATTGACTCACTTGGTTTGTCTGCGTCGCCTTCGTCACTAAATTGTCCTTTAATTGCCTGTCTTCACTTTTCAATTAGTAATGAAAACTATGGACACAAAAACGAAACACTTTTTCCATATTCTCTGGTTACACACTTTCATTCAAAAAACACAAAAACACAAATATTTATGGAAATTATGAAACAAACAAGGTAAGCGATTTAAATCCTTAATTTTTTGTGACTTTTCCGGGTAGAGTATGGGGAATATACTGAAAATAAGAGAACAACGAAAAATGAATTAAAATTTAATGAAATGATAAATGGAAGGTGCCTTGCCGGCAAACAAAAATGTCAGTTTTTCTGGGGTTCCGTGGGGATTACGGCTGTATCTAGGCTAGGCCCCACATAGGCTTAGAAACAAGGGGCTAGGGCGCTGGGGGGACACTGGCTACTAAAACTGTCTCAAGTTAATCGCTTTTATTTATTTTCGCCCTGTGCCAAGCAACAAAAAATAAATAAAAATAAAAAAAACACACGCAAACACACAAATAAAAGGAACCTTAACTGCAACCGGTTTTTCCACTCGCACACACACACTCGAACATGAATAGGGATTTTTTGCGCGCTTTTAGCTATTTTCTTCTTCTTTTTAATATAAACTTTTTTTGTTTGTTTGCTTTTGAAGAATTTATGAAAATCATAAAACAAAAGCGAATTTCATTCCACACATGTGTGAGTTGAGGCCTTAGTCTGGGCCTGCAGTTTCTGTTTAGTTAGTGTATCTCGTTTTTTTTTCGAGTGTGCCTGTATTGGTGGCGAGTGTGCTAGTGCGCTAGTGTGTGCCTTGGCTGCAGCTTAGGTTGCAGTTGCAACAGATAGACACCACAAGCTTTCATGTCTAGCCAGGTAGCTGCTCTTGGCCAGGTTAACACGCCAAACCTGGCGACGTCATAAAGTCAGCTGCCGCTTCTGTTTTCTTTTGTTGTGACTTGCGATGCTTTTGTTGCAGCAGCATTAGTACTTGTTGTTGTTGTTGTTGCAACTGTTGTTGTTGCTGCTGCAACAGCAACTATTCGGTTGACAGCAGAGGAGGCTTTCCAGCTTTCAAGGCTGTTCAGAAGGCAGCCATCTCAGACACATACTACGTTTATGCTATGCATTTCATGAATTATTTTGATGCGAAGAAATTTCACAAAAATATCTATACTTTATAGATAATATTAGGAAAATATTTGTATCTCTCCCCTACGCTTTGAGCCATGTTTTGGTTTTTGTTTTGCCTTTTTCTGTTTGTTCAAAATTTCTCCTAATTTATTCCCAAAACTGGCTTTCGTTTAACGTCTGTATTTTTTAATTAATTTAACTAATTTGTAGCATTCTGTTTGGGGTTTGTATTTTGCATTTTGTATATTTTTTATTTTTCTTTTTTGTGTTTTGTTTTTTGGGTTCAAATTACCGTTTTCAATGTGCGGGAGTAAAACGTGTTTTTTGAATTTTTTTTTTTGTTTTTTGCTGCTGCGACTTGCTACTGCTGCTGCTACTTTTGCTGCTGATGCGGCTGCTGCTGCTGGTGCTGCTGTTTTTTTTTCGGTTTTCAGTACCGCGGACACGAACTAAGAGATTCGATTCGACTTGAAGGAAATCAACACGCTAACAAACGCAGCTTCGTATTCGACTTTATCGTTTGGCTGGCAAAGCTCAACTGAAAGGCCAAAACAGTCGCCAGCGCTGATGGCTAAAACGAGGAGGTAGAAGAAGAGCCAGCTGCCACGAACTGGTTTCGCCGGCATTTGCCGAAGTCTATGGCCGCCCTCTCCCCCAAAACAACCGACCACGAAATAGTAGTAGAAAATAGTAGTAGCCAAGAGACAACCGAATATTACAAAGCCAAGGCAGTTGTTTTTTTGGCCAAATCCAAACAAATGAAGACAATTAGTTATTGGACATGCGGGAGTTGGGTTTTTTGAAAATTTCAAAAACCCTTTATTGTTTCAAGCCTCTCTTCGGGCGCTCTCTTAAGGCCACATTACTGCTCTCTTGGACGGAAGTAAAACTGCAACAGCCGGTTTGTTTACCTTTTTTCTATGCTATGCTCTCAGCTGTTATACTGTTATACCCGCAAAACAGCTGTAACTTGGCCAACACAGACACACACTCACACACACCCATGCACGTATCAGAGCTACAAACTTCCGTGGGCCGGTGGCTTGTCTTTTTTCCAGTTAGTGGGTGGTTGCCATGGCGTGTTGATAAATAAGCAAATAAATAAATAAACAGTTTCAAGTGTTTGCCCAAATTGAGTCAAATTTTCACTCTCTTCGACTGGCAGGGATCCTTTGTTGTTGGTTAGTTTGTTGGCTCCCCGGTCTGTTGGATTGCAGCGGATAAATTGAAATAGTTTCACCCGATTGATGACTTCATTAAGTGCAAATGCAACAATTAGCCCAACTTTGGCCACTTGGGTCGCTTCGCTTGATTGGCTTGAGGGTTTCCAGTTGGGGGATTGGTAATACAATATTGATTTGCAATTTTTCAAGTTGTAGCAAAAGTTTTGCCAACCTATTTGGGGGAAATCTTACAATATTATTATTAAAAGGGGAGCATTTAATTATAAAAGTTACATATATTCCAAAACTTTAAATACAGCCTGTTTATTTTTATTTATTTACAACATATAGGTTAATTTTCAGTGACGAAATCACTTTTCATCAAAATATTAAAACTTTAATAGCCTTTTAAATATTAAAATATTAAATATTTAATATACTTATATATTTATAAATCCTAAATATCAACTTACATACATGTACTTATGGTTAAAAGGTTATATTTTCACCTATTATATGCAAAAAAAATATATATTTTTGTTCGGCAACACTTTTTGATTTTAAATTTGATTAGAAATGAATAAAAACAGCCCAATATAGGTATTATCATATATGAATATCATGAAAAATCTTTTAGCTTCCGTAATTATGTTTATAAATAAAACAAAATTCAATCAATGTACTTCCTACAATTGTATGAATTATGAGGTTAAGTAATGCGGTTTATTAAACATTCCTCCAAAAACCAATAATAAAATACAATAAAATAAATCACAAGTTCCAAGACCCAGACAAATCTTGTCTTGACCCATTGAAATGGTAACTGTTAAACTCATATAAGTATCTCTCCCCCTTGACCGTCTCAAATGGCTGGCCTCAATTATTTTCACAAATTGTAATTACTTCATCGAAACAATTGAATTGTTTTCCGGCTACTGTTCACTCCAAAGATATGGATGAAAAAAATTACCTCCACACCCAAAAACTGCACACAATAAATGGTATTGAACATGGTTCGATCGCTCCTTCACCCCTGCCCCCACGCTTTAGCCAATGAATCAATTGTGAACCTTTTTCTTAGCCATTTTTGGCGGTTTCATAACTTTATTAATTCATTTGTTTCATTGTTTCCTTTGATGGCTTTTCCCTGTTGTCTTTGCCGAGCCTTACGGGTGGCAATTCAAGCGCGACAAAAGACAAGAAGCCGGAGGAGGACAAGAAACTAGTTGCCACAAAGACCGGGGATTGAAGTTGGACCGAAGAAATTCCAATTAATGAAAATGAGAACGACGGAGGGGATTAAAGACCCGGGGGTGATGGCTCCCAAACAAGCTATAACATTATGCAAACAGCAGGTGTTGGCCATTAGCTTTTCCAGTATTTTGCTGCAGTCACCAATTTGGGTCATTAGCAGGTGTTGTCATCTCGACCAATTTCCATTTTTACTGCCATAAAAACCACCAACTTCTGCCTCGGGCTGTGCGCAACCAATCAAAGTTATTAAAACAAAAGGGGAACACAAGAATTTTTTATGGTTTTTGGGGCGGAGGCATTCAAAGTGTAGAAAATTTAATTAACTGCTAAATTAAATACACTTTTCGACTCTCCCAACAGTACGCTTTTCGGTTGTTCTAACCTTCTTCAGTTGTTCACTTTTTTTGGCCTTCCAATTTTGTGGTTCTCTCAAGAACTCGCAACTCAAAGCCAGAACGGGAACGAACCTCTTGACTATAACCAAGGGGCAGCACCTTACACTGGCAAGAAAAATGGTCACAAAATTATATTGAAAATTGACGGCATAGTTCCTTTAAATTGAAAAGAGTTTTCCTTATATGTCAGACTACTGTATAAAAGAAGGAATCATCCCCTACCTTATAAAGAAGGAATATTCTTGATCAGCATCAATAACCATGTGGATATATCCAAGTCTATCTGCACATTTGCTTATATAACCACGTGAATCTCAGAGATAAAGTGACATAGAACTTTAAGATTCAACATGGATGAAGACTCCTATATCTCCGATTTCCCTAATCCCCTCTAAACCAAAATCTATCAAAATTCGTTAAAATTGCTACCACTTAAAATAATTCCTCTCAAAAAGGAAATAATTCCTTTCCTTTCCATAAATCCAAACTTTGCGTAAATCGTAAAAAATGTTATTGTATAATGTGCTAAATTATCAAAAAATAAAAATCGAAGAAATATTGTTATTTCTATTATATGCTTTAAGGTTATTGAATATGTATAAATCCATTTTCTTAAAAATAATAAAACCAATATATAATTAAATTAATTTCTAATGGTATATTTAAATTAATAAACATATTTTTCTCAAAGTGTATTTCACCCGCAATGGAGCGTCCAGTTTTGGGTGGTTCTTTCAATGTAGTTGCCGCTGTTGATGTTGCTGTTGCTGCCGATGTCGCTGTCGCTGCTGTTGCTGGTGCTACTGTTGCTGGTTGTTACTTTTGTTTTTGTTGGTGTTGCCGCAGTGCGTCGGAAGTTGTCGCCGGCAATCAACAAACCATAACGCACAACAAACAACAAACACAAGCAGCAACGGTTCTATAGTCGCAGTGCCGAACTGCCAGGGAAGCATTTAACGCCGCTTTGACTGTGGCGCGTTCTTTCTCCAGACCCACTCTTTCTCCCACCCATTGTTTACTTATTTAACAGAAATAGAGGGGGCTATAAGACAAAAAAAAATTAAAGAAATTCATTAAAAATTTATTCAACTCGGGGTAGAACAAATTAGCTCGAGCTTGATAAGTGGCTGCCGAGAAATGGAAATAGAAAATAATTAGGACCACAAATGGGTGGGGAGTTCCACAAAACGTGTGTTCTAAATGCATAAATTAAAAATTAAAGAATGTAAAAACTTATTAATTGGAAGGAGAGTAAGAAAATAGATTGTTCAAAATTAATAAATTTTTTATTAAATATCATATTACAAAAGTTACAAATGTATTCGAATAGAACTATTTCTTATCATCCTCATTTGCCCGAAAATTTCACTAACTTCCATATGTACACACATCTTCATCTCTCTCCCATTAAACCATCTACTTATTTACTTTAACCACTAATTTGTTTAATATAAACAACCGTTCTCATATTGCATCCAATATCAAAATTATCGATCATAATGAATAGGTTTAGTTCTGCTTAAATTGCCCATTGTATTTTATTCTTATCAATTTCCTAGCCATAAGCTGTCAATTTAATGACCAAAAACGGCGCTTCTCTTTATGAGTTTCAACACCCATTCCACACACAAAGTCCCCTTCCTGCCACCAAAAGCTACACCACACACAGCTCCCTCCACATTTTTTTCCCCGACGCACTAAAAGTAAATTTATGTTGATGATTTTGTGTACGACGGCCTATTGCCATAGTCAGAAACTCTTTTCTGTTATACCCTTAAAGAGGGTATAGTGATTTGTTAAAGGATCGTGTTTCATAATAAAGGACGACCTACGAAAATGCCAGTTCTTAATATAGGTTTCTTGCTGAGATTGGATTCTTATTTCTTCAGTTGGTATTCCTGATCGGAATTTATTTCATAGTCGATAGTAGCATATTTTTTTTAAATTTCTTACAAAGGAAGGATATCCTACTTATTATTTATTACAAAATTACTAAATTAATCATCATACCTGTTGTTTTTAGGAATCAGTATCGGCCTCATAAAGACTATTTCCATCATGGTATTTGAACACTTTGATATTACCTACTATGATATTATCAAAACATTAATATTACCAACTATATTATCACTTGACAAACTACTGACAACTAAACCTACAAAATTAAATAACTATCTAACTCAAGAAAGAGTATACACAGATCTACACTATCCGACTCAAGGTTTCCTATTTTATTTTTTCGGCTTTTATTTTTGTAGCCAAAGTCATGGACGCGGACTATTGCTGGCGGCTCACGCAGACCAGGAGACTCAAATTGGAGTTTGGTTTGGAGTCGGGAGCTGATTTCTGAAGGGGGCCGTCCGTGGAGAGGGAAAGAGGAATGGGGGAGATCTGCAGACAATGCAGCTCGGACCGCGGTCATTGGACCTCTGCCCACCCAAAAAGGCGGCACTAAATTGCTTTGAAATGCCGTTAGAACAATAATTGCGCGCACACCACCACGAACATCCAGCCAACATATGATTGGAGCTTATAGATAGAAGAGCCTTTTTGCCAATTTATTGAGTTGTAAAATTCAGCAGATGGCCATTACTGTGGGAGAGGGATGGGCAGGAGGGACTCCAGCGTACAACATATTAAAAATAAATAAATTCCGAGATGTAAGCCAGACGGAGGCTGGGCTCATTAGAAGCCAGTGGTTGGAGTGGGTACTTGGGGCCAAAAAGAAGAGAACCCATGTTTTGGCCCAGGCTCCCGACTAATTAGAAAACATAAATGGCTAGAAGAGTTCACACGAAATCTTTGGTAAGTATACTAAACAAAAATTGCTATATGGAATGGTTATTTAAACAATAATTTTATATTTTGAACTATAAACTGTTTTATAACATAAGAAGTTAGACTTACATTAAAAAATATTACTTTTTTAAAAACAACTCTTAACTTTTTAACTCTCCCTAAAAATGTACCCAAACCGTCCAAGTTCTCGTTTGATTTATGAAACTCACTTATATTTTTCCAGTGCATTTCCTTTGCTGGAACTTCTGCCGCGGACAGTGACGAATGCCACTTCCTCATTGCAAGGTCAGTTGGCAGCCTGGCACTGCCACTGACCTCCAATCCTCCACCCGCCCTCGCAGGCGGCAAGATGCAACTGCAACTGCAACATCATTGATTGATGCTCTGCCAGCTGCCGTTAGTGGAGGCCATGGCCGCCAAAGGAGCAAATGCAAAATTTCACACCGAATTGAAAATGGGAAATAATCTGTCCCAGACCCACGGACCTGGTCCAAAAATAGTCAGCCAGGCCAATTGCGAATGTTTCTCTTATTCGTTCCAACAATAAACATAAATTAATGAAATGCTAAGGCAGTCGCCGCAAAAAACCAGCATACGAGCAAATTGTTAGGAGACATATTTATGGGAAGCTTCCTTTATCCCCCCAGTTACCGCAGTCAGTCCCCACAGTACAGGTCGCAGTCGACGAGTGTTTCTCACTTTGTTCGGTACCATTTTGTGTGGCCATTTTCGGGGTAATTTGTTGCATCTCCCGATTTAATGTCAGCGAGTTAGCGGCTGTGTGTTGGCCATTTTTTGTTTGCTTTCTGGATTTCTGGGACCCAGCATTTAAATAATTAAAATATCCCGGGAAAGGAGGGAAACAAAAAATAAAACAGGAAAAGACTGGAATGTTAACGACTCAATAAAGAGATTCAAACAAATGACACCTGTGGCGGAGGAAGAGGTCCAAGTTGAGGCTAAACAATAAAGCTACACGGATAAATATTTTTTTACTAAGAAGTTTAAGTTTTAATATTTTTTAGAGTCTATAAAAACTCAAAATAATGAAAGAATATCAACAAATGAAACGTGACTTGAAATGTTATCTTTTAATAAGGATTCTAAAATGTGGCATAACACTATTTAAACAGTTTAATTGCAGCCAGTCCTTCTTAAATTCTTTTTAAAATTCTTAAATTCTTTTTTCCTCAAACATTTAGCTTTAAAAGTAAAACCCATGCATTCCTTACGAGAAAATAATGCTTTGGCAATCATTATTTTGTTCATGAAGACAGCCAGTATCCTTTGAGTCGTTTACATTTGTTTCTAATTTATAATGTTCCTAATTGAAAAACTATAAATTTTATTTATTCCCCCCTATTCTTAGGCTTTTATGTTCAAACTAAATCATTTCGATTTCCACACTTTTGAATCCTAATATTTATTATTTTACTAAAAGTAATTGACAAAAGTATTTGATCATAATAATTTAAAATAAACTCATAAACATTGATTGCCCATTTTTCATCATATTATCCCATTAAACTAAATAAAGTAATTTAATTAAACCTATTTAAAAACTACTTAGTAGTTAAATAAATAATTTAATTCAGTAATTATTTCATAAAAGTCTTAGAAAGATAGCAACATTTTTTACAGTACCGACTACCCCTATGTTCCTCCTTGGAACGGCCAATGGCCATGCAAATCATTAGAATGTTTCAGCAGTCTCCGAGAAAAAAGAGATGCCACAGCACAGTAGTTGAAGCTCATCACTCGGATGTGATTAACTTAAATACACAAGACATAAATATTTAAACGCTTGAGGCCATGGAAAGCCTCGTCCCAGAGCCACCATCCAACATTCAACAGCCTGGCCAAATGAAGCGTGTTAAGTGCGGTCAGGAATGAGGCCAAGAGGGGCGAGGGGGCGGCGGCAAGGGGCGGTGGCATAAAATTGCTTTTAACCAGCAAAACGGTTAAACAGCTTTATGCAAATGCCTTGGCCAAGAAGACCAAGAGGAATTAACAGCCGAAGAAGTGCCACAAACCGAAGGAACAAAAAGAAAAAATTAGAAGCCAGCGAGGATGAGGAGGAAGCCCTCCACTGTCCACCGTCCAGTACCCACCGGCCAATGGCCATGGCCATGGCCGATTGTGGCACCTTGTTGATCAATAATTGCCACACGACAGCTAAATGGGCTTTAATGCCACGTTGCAGCGCGTTGGGAGCCAAAGACGCAGCAGCAAGAAAATCTGCCACAGCAGCCCGATCCCAAGGAAACGCAAATCAAATTCTAATGATGTTGTAATGCAGACACCCCTTAAATAATGACTGAGCTCGGGAGTAGGGGAGGAGCCTGTTCAGACAATGGCCAGGCACGCAAATATTTCCGAAGCAGTGCAAAATAAAGGCCGGGGCAGGAGGAAGATTATATTATTAGAATTTAACATGCAATCTGACAAGTGTTTTTGTGAAGGAACCAAAAGATGGAAAGCGTTTTTAATGAAGGTAGACTTTGGCAAAACGAATACGCAAATATTCTTACAAGAATATATGATATATTTTTTATGTTAGATGTGATTATACTGTAATGCATATAAAGAATAAGTCATCTGATTCCTTAATATATGTTAGTTTTCAAAGTTTATCATCTTGAGGGTGGAATAAAAATAAAGCTAATGAAGCTTAATTCAATAATTTGCATCATACAGTTCTTACAATTAAACTTCTCATTAATGTTAATTGTAAAAATTTATTTTATTATATTTATTTTTTAATAAAAGAAATTACAAACTTTACTCAAGCCTATTCTTGCCATAAAACTATAATGACATCTTAGAAATTGTCCCAATTGTCCAAACTCTCAAACTTTTTTACCCCCGTTAAATTTAGTATCAAAAATTTCAAATCCTTTAGTTCTTGTATTAAAAATATTTCCACTAACTTGCACCAACCGTGCGTCAAAATTAGAATACCCCGTCTATGAGGTTCCGTCCAAGAAATCGCTTCCTGGTTGTACCCAGATCTTAGCCAAGCTAATTGCCAAGCCATGAGCATAAAACATCCACCGATGGCGGAGGGATTGGGAATGGAAATGGGAATGGGACAGGGCTTACTATGCGCCATGGCCATGGCGATTTATGATTGCATTTCCTGTGACTGCTGGGCGCAGGCCGAAAACGCCAGAAACGCGAATTGATCAGTCACCGTTGGTTTGTCGCCCATGATGGCACCATGGGACCAACTGGTGGTCCAACGGAAATGCCGCCGCAGTTTCGTTCTCATTGATATTCCATAGAGACGGATTCTGCTTGTCCGCATGTCCCCCGTCCGTTTAACGACAACGACCCTTGTCTAATAAGGTATTAATAAGTTTTTGCCTTGGCCAAGAACCAGACAATTGCCGTTGCATTCTTGGGCATTCTTTGTTGGTTGTTAGTCGATTGCTAGGTTTCCTTTTTTTTTTGTTTGATCGTGCTGCTGAATTTTAAATGCATGATTAACAGTCGACACTAGACAGCAGCAATTTTTATGATTCCGAGAATGTTGAAAAATAAATTAGCTTCTGTCAATTAGCTTCTCAATTGTCGTACATAGGTTTCTGGTATCAGATATATTGGCCATAAATTTGCGATTTAACTAATCATTAAACAGTTGGAGGAGGTAAGATGTATGATTTTTATATTCTTAGTTCAGCATTTGTGAGCTTGTTATACGTTTTGTGACTATTCTTGGTTGTATGGTATTATGTTTATGTTCTAAAATAAAATCCTTTTAATTTGAAATCCATTAGAATTGCAGCTTAGCCAACTTTTTGCAGTCAAGTGTAAACCAAAGACAATGACACATGCACTTTGACTGATGCAACAAGCTAAAATTAACGTATGAATGTCAGATTGCTGCTGTTGCTGTGGTTGTTGCTTCAAAGGTCAGCCAGCGCGTGCTGTTGCAGCTGCAGCTTTCAGTTGCAGTTGACCCCTTCGCATGGGTTGTCGGATCTGAGGGATGATTAATAGGACATGACAAGGATGCGTCAGGCTGTGGGAATCAAATGGAGACGACGACCTTAGTTGGAGACTGCAAAGACTGCGGGCCTTCAGATTCACCATCGATTGGCTGCCACTTGCCGAACTGGCCGGCCTTTCCGGACTCGCAGTGGTCATTTGTGACAAGCTGAGGAGAAATGGGGGAGAGAGTGCTGTGGCCGGGGAACAGAGCTGAGCCTGTTGGAGATGCCAATCGGGAGATACAGACACACACAGCCACAATTTCAATAGAATATTCGAGATAATTGGCTACAAATCGTCATTGCAATTGGTATTATGTTGGTGCTGCAGTTTCAGTTGCAGTGGATGTTGCTGTTGCTGTGGCTGCGACTACAGTTGCTGCTGATGTTGCTTCTAGGCCGCAAATTGCAGTTGGCTTGGGCTGACCTACGACACCATCCGCCATCTCCTCCATCTCCGCCCCCAAGAAGCCGCCTCAAATTACTATTGATACCGATAGCTGCAACTGCAACTGCAACACAAGTTGCAACAGCATTCAGTATCGTAGCTTTTGTTCTTGTTCTCTTAATGCGTTACGGTAAATATTTTTGTCTTCATTTTTACTGTTAAGATCGAGATGAAGTTGAGGCATCATTCCTTGTTCCCGGCCAGGTTTTTGCAACTTGCTGCTGGACTCCAATTAGCCAACCACTCCACCAACAACACATGCGGGCCTTGATGGGTTACGACAAACTAAAAAAAAAAAAACATAATATTATGGGGGACTCAATGGAGTCTGTGGGGCTCCTGGGGAAGCTAAGGGCCGTGGGGGCTCGGCCAGGTGCCAAGAACTCAATCATTGCTTTTGCCGAAACAATTGACGGTTGCTTAATGTGCAAAACGTGAGTCCAATTTGCATGACAACAGCATTGGCAACAGCAGCAACAACCACAATCTGCAACCTTCATTAGGGGGCCAGCCAAATGGTGTTCTACGCTGAAAGATTTGTGCAGCATTTGATGTCGATTTATTTTAAATCGAAGTCAAACAATTTATTAAACTATTGCCCATCGCAAGCTTGACGAAATCTTCAGTGATGGCAGCGTGACTAAATAGTGTTAGGGTCATGTGTCAGGGTTACCAAGGGGTAGTAGTTTTGAAAACATATCTTCAAGGGATGTACTCAATATGAAGCTATATATTAAAAACTAACCTTGGTGCAAGTTTTATGGTCGCAACAACTTTATACTTCTATATACATAACATTATTTCCATTCTTTATTAAAAAAGGTAAAAACTTAATACATATATTATTTATATTTTTCTGCTTACAATAATATAACATTTTATATTCATTTATTATGATTTGAATAACCTTTTTTCATGATCACTAAATAGCTCTCGCACAGGCCCCTAAACCCATATCTCCATTTATCCTGCCCTGGTGACCCCGATTCCGCTCCTCTTTTCGTGTCACGCAACCATCGTCCGATGCCTTGTTTCATAGGTCACGTGTTTCGTCGTGTGTCTGGCCAAAATATCAGCAATTGAACTATAGACATTTTGGCCAAATGCAGTAAGCAGGCCAAAATGCCGCGATCCCGCTTTTTTTTCTTTCGGCTAGACTCTAGAGGGAGTCACTGCCTTTGCAGATTGCAACTTGCAACTTACAGTTTTCGGGTTTTTGGTTTGGCGCATCTTGGCAAATGTCAAATGCAAATGCGAAAAGCCAAAAGCCCGTCTGGCACCTGCTAACTTTTGCACTTTTCCACTCCAGCTTGGGCTCTGTCTCTGGCTCTGGCCATTTCTTTTCCATCCGCCCACTAACTACACAAATCCCTGCGGCTTAGTTTTCCACACCCAAGTCGCCAGTCATAATTAATTCGCTTAATTTGAGTTACTTAGTCTCACTTGAGGCTGACAAAATTGCCAAGTTCTCGTAGCGGCCTTCATTAAAAAGCCATTAGTGGCGGTGGATGGATTTTTAGTGCCCCTGTCAGCCGCCGTCCGCCATCCGCCAACTGTCGACTTTCTTTAACCCACACACCCAGTTGGGCTCATTAGAAACTTGGCTTATGGAGAGCATAAATTTTTGGCCATGTATGTTCAGTTTCCGATACAATCAAAGACAAGAGCCGAGAGCTGAGTGTTGAGTGTGTCAAACAATTTAACTTGCTGCAATCTGAGCCAAGTCCACAAGGCAAGTTTGCGTGGGAAATGCCGTCGATCGTCACGATCAAACGGCAACAAGGAAAACTCCACCGATTCGCCGGGAAAACTTCAAGTACATGGTAAATGCAAAGTTGATTTTATCGTCAACTCTGTCTTTCCTGGCTCTCCATCGCTGCATTCTGGCTATGTGGCTCTCTGGCTATTTGGCCGCTTGGCTTTGGCCTAAACTGATTTGCCACTTGACAAATGAGTTGCATGCCACATGTGCAATTTGGAAAACAATCCACCCACCGTCATTCAATCCATCTCCTCCTTCTTCCAACTGCGATGCTACAATTTTCGAAGCGGGGCCAATTTCCCCGCAAAGAAAAGCCAGACCGAAGCCAAACAAAAGAAGTTCACTCGCTTTTGACTTTGACAATTTGCGCATTGATTTAGAAAATAGCTCTTCCACTCAAATTGGAGCACTCTCCATATGAAAATGACATGAAAAACAGAGGAGGAAAGCGCAGCAGCACCCTCTGAAGAAAAAGGGTTACTTTTGGGGTATATAATGCATGGGAATACTCTAAGAAATATATAGTTATTACATATTTTTTACATAAGCTGTAAGAAAAAGCTTTTTTTAATATAATATAATTAATTACTACAGAATCTGACAAATAACTTTTTGTTTGATACCATCTTATAAACACTTTCGTCATAAAAAATGAGGCTTCAGTCTTAAAAATGTTCCAGTAATCGATGAAAATGTCAAACTATATACAACAAATTGTCTCGAAAAGAACCCTAAAACATCTAATAAAACTATAAAAATCGTATACCCCAAGAGCAGAGTATTAAAAGGAAAATTGGCCAGAAATTGAAGCTATCAGACAGTACTTGCCCAGTTAAGCCAAGACAACACAGGTCAGACTCAAAAAAAATAAAAAAACAAAAACGGAGGCAAAAGCGCAACGAAATTTCTGTTTCTGCTTTTTGCAGATATTTTTCAGTTTTTTTCAGGATGGGGGGAAAAGTCATCATAGCCTGACCTTCATTGTTGTGTTGCTTCTAACATTTAAATTTGTTTTTCATTTATTTTTCGCTGGTGTTGTTATTGTTTGGATTCGTTGTGCTGGTTTTGTTTTGGCTTCTTTTCGATTTCAACAGAAAACGTGCCAAATTTGACTGCCAATTGCACGTTCCCCAAATTTAATACAGTTCATCTGGGTTTGGCACTCTGTCTGTTTTAGCTTTGACCTGGTCTCGGGTTTCAGCTTGGATCGGGCCCGGCCTGGTCTACTCTTGGCTCTTGACACACATCCACTCGCCACCTTATCGGCCTCTTATCAGGTTTTGAGACTCAGGGTCATAGGCTTTTCGGTTTCGAAACGTGAATTCAGTCGGTCAGAGAATCTTTGGGTGGAATGTTGGGACTACTGAGTGTCTGGTTTATTCTCTACATCTTTGACCTTATCCAAGGTCGTTCTGCGGGTGGCTTGGATGACTTGGAAGGGGTGAGTTTTTCGTGATGTGTTATCCCCTCCAACATGGTTCATCTTCATTGTATTTTTCTGAATTTTTAGGGTTTCGATCCCCGGCCCGATTCCACAATCTTTGCCATCAATCAGACTGATAAGGAATACATTTTAGATTATGTTTGAAAATAAATGAAACTATAACTTTAACTTGAATAATTTATTTTTTCTCTCTCTTCAAACAATAAATATTAATTTAAGGAAACACTTTCTAGAACCTGAAGGTATAGACTCCGCCAGCGCCCCATTGAGGGCGACTGTTGCCGTAGGGTCCGCCCAGATGCTGGGCATACTGGCCCGTGGCATCAAAGGAGTGGCGTCCATTGTTGCTCTGCCAGACGGGGACCCGGGTGTTGAGGTTCAAGTCGAATCCCTGCCTGGGGCTGCCACCGCCGCCGCCGTTCAACTGAAACTGGCGGCGCACTCGGGGCACGGCCACGTTGCCAAAATCGGGGGAATACTGTTTAGTGATGTTCAAAATAAAAATCTATTTTCCATAATTTTTTATCAAAAAAAGACTTACCGCCAAGGGTTGAGGCTGCAGATCGACAGGTCCTTGCGGTTCCGGATAAGGATAAGCCAGAGCACTGGAGGTGAGGCAAACACAGGCCAGGCCAAGAAACAGAATAGCGGTAGAGGAATGCATTTTGCTTGGATTTGACTTTGTCAGCTGAATGTGGCTGGAATCGCGATGAGAGCTCTTTTATAGCTGAATTCGGTGGCTTATCAACATTGGCAGATGATTCCCCAACAGGGAATCCCGGCCAGTCTAGCTCTGAGGTTCAGTGGTTCACCCGTGGATCCCCACATCTGTTTGATAAGAGAGCACACATTGTCGGTCTCAAATGATCTACAAACCTCAAGTTGGCAGAGTAAATCCCTCACCAGAACAATGAATGAGGTAGCGTGACACTTTAAAGGTAATTTAAGACAAAGAATCATTCAAGCGTTTCTGTAATATCCATAAATTCTTGTAAACTAGCTAAGGGGGAGCCCGCAATTCGTCATCAGGTTGTACTTTTTGATGATTTATTAGCGAAAAATAAAAAAAACAGAAACCATATACATATTAGCTTTGTTTATATGGTTTTAAAACAATATAAATAATTAAAATGGGTGTTAAGTATTTATTTTTATAAGGTATTTACTTTTCAGTACTGAGTTCTAATTGAATTCTGTTCCTCTCAATAGAAAATACAGTAAAGTCATTATTTAATTTATATATTAAAGAAATCTTTTAATATATCAGCTATATAAAAATTAAATAGCTAAAAAATATATATGAGTTAAGATTCAGAAATATGATAGACCTGTGTTACAACCTTCACGTTTTGTTTCAATATTATTTCCAATTTTCAATATTAATTAATTTCTTTTATTAATATTTTAGATTAAAATACGTCAAAGATAAAGGATAAAAATAAAGGCTACTCCATCAACTTATACAAAATAACACAATTTAAATACCTTTAAAAAACATTCTCTATACATATGACATTTTAACCAAACCAAATGTTTAATCCTTAACCAAAAGAGACAGAATGCATAATTTAAAAAATGCCATTTCCTATAGCATACAAATTTATAATTTATTTAATCCATCTGGCAAACACTTTCTTCGTTCTAAATTCGAATAAATAAATCTTCCGCTTTTCTACAAGTTAATAATTCGTTTTTTTGGCTATAATCTTCTCCTCTTGGAAGATGTCTCTTCCAGAAAAACAAAAAACAAACCACAGGTTCCGGCAACTCAGGCAAAAATAAAGAATTTAAGCCCAATCGATTCATCATCTTACAAGGTCAACCCAATTCGGATTTCCTTAGGGCAAATTAATGATGTGAAAAACTTTTGGTAATCCCCAAATTTGGTAAAAAAAAAAAGTTTAGAACTCCGACCTCTTCATGAATCATTTTTTGGCAAACCTATTCGCTTTCGTTAGAGACATGGCGTAATAATTTGTATTTTTTTCGGGTAAGGCATGATAAATTTCCATCGAAGGTTCTCTCGACAGTTTACGCAATAAATCCAATTAGCAAAAAACACACTTTGTCTTGGCAGGTTTCATTAAGACCGCCTGTCATCGTAATTTGTTATTACCCAACGGAGATGGCCAAACAAGATGTATCCGACAATTAGCCAAAATGCAAGATCATCTGTGACCCGGCCTGAGTTTGAGCAAAAAATATCTAGCCGCATGTTCCGGGGTAAACAAACAACGCCAAGGACTCTGATGGCAATTCAGATATTGAAATTATGGTCAGGCACACGTTATATTTGATAATGGCTATATTTCACACTTAATCAGATTATACAATGTGGTCTTTTGGGTTAGAACCTGAAGCGGTAGACGGCTCCCAACTCGTATTGGGGGTCAGAATTTCCATAAGGTCCTCCGAGATGTTGGCCGTATTTTCCGTTCAAATCGATCTCGTGGCGTCCATTGTCGCTCCTCCAGACATTCTCACTCCCTGAAACATGGAAGCCGAATCCGTCACCCCTCTGACCACCACCCCCGCCCTCGAGATTAAGGGGATACTTGGGAGGTGGTGTAGCGTCCTCGGGCATCGGATGGGCCAGGATGGAGCCAGCAATGCCGCACAACAGGACAAGTACGATGGTGAACTGCATCTTAGTAGTTTTGGTTTTCAGGGCTTCAGGTTTCCGACTGATATGGAATAAAAAACTGGAGCCTCTTTTATAGGTAGACCAGGAGGGTAGATTGATTGAAAATGAATCCCCTGACAGGGTATCCCCAAAAGTCGTAAAATGCAACTTAATCTGCAATAGGAGCCGGGGTTCCAGAGACGTTGATAGATTTATATAGAGACTTTTACAAAATTTCTCAAATATACTTAAAGATTATTCAGGAAAGAAACAAATTTTTTTATTTATTTTTTTTTTATAAATATTTAAGGAATCATTTTGATTCTTATATAAAAATATATTAAAAATTGCACATGTAAATATTTTTTCAAATATTTAGAAATATTTTATACCTCTTACAATTTAAAAAAAACATTTTTTAACTAAAACCAACCAAATTCAATATCAAATTATAATTTTGTTCAAAGCCTTTAAAGGCTTAACATTCAGTACTCACGTCTCCTACTATTTAAAATAGCATTAAACATGAACAGCCAAAACATGAAGAACTGATTCTTAAATATTTACAATAATTCCTATTTATTCTTAATTCTACTTATTTTAATCCAACTTCAAACACTATAATATTTATGAAGAAATAGTTCAAAATTATCACATTCAATAAGCCGAAGGCCTATGATTTCAGATCTGAGCTTAGATCTTAAGTAGTATTCGTTTTGTAGATCTATATTTTCTTTAATAAATAAATAATTAAATAACCAAATATCCCAAGACATTGTATGTTGCAGTTCATTACATGTTCACTGAAAAAATGCTCACCGCTACAGATAAGGCCGAGGGTTTGTAAATAAATACAAATAATACAAATATAAATATTAAATGAACTTTAATTGATTAAAAACAGAGCAGCAGCCACGTAAACAGGAAAACAGTCGGCAAACAGAAGTCGAACGGCGAGGAAGTACAGAAAAATGCTGCTGAAATCAATATTTGCGACAATATTGGCCATTATTTTGGTCTGCTGGGTGAGACTTCGTACAAAATTATTTAAATGAGAGAAAAATGTCAAGAAATTAAATTCAATTTGCAGCTGGGACACGTCACCTGCCAGGCTGCCGATGACGAAATTGAAATTGGGGAAGCTGGCAATGAAGTACCTTCGAAGAATGAGTTTCCAGTGTGGGATGATGCCCAGGGAGAATGGCCAGGAGTTGGGGATAATGTCGACTAGGATTTAGAATATTTTCATTCACTTAAAATTATTAAAGTTATTAAAATTTAATAAGAAGCTTGGTTTTTTCTTATAATTGGGAATCTAAAAAGTTGGCATACTTTTAAGCATACTTTAAAGAAACCCGGATAACGCCAAAAGAGAGTGTTAAATAAATATTTAAAACTCATAAAGCTTAAACATTTTAGCAAAAAAGGAAAGAATCAAACCCCAACAAAATAAATTTTCAAAAATTATAGACTGAAATATTTTTGAATTTAACTTAATAACAGAATGAATGAAACAGAATAACAGAACAGAATAACAGAATAACAGAATGAATGAAACAAAATAGCAATCTTTTAGGCATTACAGAACGTTTATTTCTTATAGAAAACATATAATTTTTCCATTTATTCAGCTAAAAACGAAACTCAGAGCCCCCAGAGCCAGAGCAGTATGGACGACTATAGAAGAAAAAATGAAATATTTTAAAAATAAACTTACTAACTTACTAGCAATTGGCCATATAGGCAGACTGGCAAAGGTAAAGGGAGCACAAAAAAGTATACCATAGAGTAGACTCATTTTCCTTGACTAATAAATAAATTAAAAATAAAAAGCTTACATTTAAGTCTAAAAATATACCTCCTTAAGTGCATAACCCAGAATCACAGTTGATATTATCTGAGAGAGCATTACCACTGACACTCCAATCACAACTTCGTCGTTAATGTGCCCCTTATAGAAGTGATATTGGAACTTTCGTCGCTCGTGATTTTCTGGATAATTTACTAAAGCAAAATATTCATAATACTTATCAAGAGGTTCCTCTTCCGTTCCATTTCGTGTGACGAACCATAGGAGTCCAGAACATAGGCGTAGAACCCAAAGCCCCCCAAAATATTCCATGTGGCCAATATGCTGATGGCCAACCAGCGTGTGGTAATTGGGAATGGCATACTTTTTGTTTTTCTTACAGAGGACTAGGGGTATTAAATGGAGGTATTAAATATTGTTATTTTTTCAGTTACAACTGAATTACTTTTGCCCGGCCTGCCCAAACGAAAATCAATTTGGTCCCAGGTTCAATGGACTTTACGACAAGTGCGTGTTTACAGAATGAAAAGCTAATTGCGGACATTAAGGCCACGCCCACTAGACAGGTATGGCCCGGTGGTGGGCGGTTGCCACGGGCAGCAAAAATCCCAAACTTTAACCTGAAGTGTAACTGGAACAGTCAAGTTCCATTCCCGAGCACTCAATAAAATGGGAATTAGCCAGCCAGAAAGGGCATTAATGGCCACCGATTGGGTTCCGGGCTAGGAACTTTTATATTTTATTTGTATTTTTCTTGTTTTTCCCCTTCCCTGGAGGTGGCAGCTTTGACACGCTTCCTGGTATCAATGCGATTTGTTTGCGGCACGCGAGCAAACTTTTTGTATTTTTTTTTTGGTTTTTTGGTGCATCGGCGGAGTACACAGAATCGGAAGTGAATGGAGTCCTTTGGCTGCGGCACAGTAATTGCGTTAATTTCACTCGAATTACATTTCTCATCCTATTGTTTAAATTGTTTTTGCCACTAGGCTACGCCCCCTTTTTTTAGGTTTTTGTCTTGCATGTTTGGCGGCACTTTTGTGGTGTTTTTGGGGCCTCTCTCTCCCTTCGATGGGTTTCCTGCAGAGGAAAAAACTAGATCTTTATTTCATATTATTAAAATAAATTTATATTACAACCCCAATATTTTGTTCATATAGATTTATTCTATATATTAAAAGAACTTGGTCTAATAAAAATTTTATCATAATAAGATATTCTTAAGATTAAATTTATTAAATTGAAGATTATACACAATTGTTTAGAGATTTTATTGAATTATTTCTTTAAAAACTAACCACATACTGGTAGGTAGAATTATATATAAAATGTGCTTTGAATTTAATTTTAAAAGCTCCTAAGGTTAGTATCTTTGGTTTTTAAAGCAAAGAAACATTTTTTAAATACTGTTGCATCTGCTGTGTCCTCTTTGGCACCTTTGAACTTTATAATTACTTCGTACTTATATTTTTTCGTGTACTTGCATGTCGACAACATAATTGTTTCGCCTCACAATTTATACAAATTATCCGAGGTAGCGGCGACTTGGCTTTGATATGATGACAAGTGCATGGCGCCTGCCAAACCACAAAGAGTTTCCTGCAACCACCCACTGACCACCCAACTACCCTCCAGAGAGCTACCCCAAAGCCCAACCACTTGGCCAAGTTCGTTGACTCAGTTCTGTAATTTATCAAAAACACTACAAAAATTTAGGCCCATCTGGTCACTTGGGGCCATCGCCGTAGCGGGCAATGTAAACGTCTATTAGATCGTCGTCCGCCAGACCCAGGGAATTGCACGTGTCCCACTCCATAATCTGCTGCCCATCGAAGGTGAGCTTCATGCGGCCGTTCCATCTTCCCCTGATCTGGCGGTACGTGTCCCGGAGCATGGTGGCCAGGGGATGGAAGCGATCCACCTTGCACGGCATACGATATCCATCCATGGACTGCATCCAAAGTTTAATTTTCTGATTACAATTTGCTCCGGACATGATGTGGGTTTCTGTTTCTCTGGATTGTTTAAATTATTGTGTAAATAAATGAGTCTGTGGATTACTCCAAATTCTTGTGTATAGTATCCACGTGGCCTACTGATCTTTCATTCAGCTTTTCAGTTTCATTTTTTTCCAGCCACATCATCAGAGTGGCTGAAGGGCTGAGATTTACAATCGGTTGCCGGTGAAGCGGTTTCCCATAAATAAGTGCGCCTCGATAAGATAATGCTTACTTTTAAGTCGTCCGGGCTACTCCCCGGAGTAAGGAGTCTCTCTCACAAATACCCGCAGAGGTTCCTCCAATGTGTGGGTCAGCGTATCTCGATTCCAAATCAATGGGCCATTTAAGGTGCAGACGTGGGTTTGATTAAAGGCAGACGAACCTCAATGGGCACCTTGGGAGCAAGGCGTTCATAACATGCATTATTAAAGGCTTACTTCAAATAATTTTTAAATTTAAATAGTTCAAAAAAGGGAAGACTTAATTGCCTAATTTCCATTAAAGCTGTTTATAAATTCCATCATTTCAATCCGTACCTAATTAAAAGATCCTGCATTTCTGTTCATAACTTTTACATAAAAAATTTAAATTTCATAAATTAACTAAAGTATATTATGATTATTATGTAATATTTTATTTAAGAGCTTGGAGTACCTTAACATACTTGTAATTAACTTGTAACTAAACTTGTAACTAAACCCAAAATGTTTCCTTTTTTAACAATTTTGAGCGACAAACTTAACCATTTTTAATTATAATTATTGAATATAAATCAAAAAAATATAAACAGATATTATAGAAATAGATATAAAAATAGAGTTAGAGTTACTTACATAATTAATTACCTACATAATAGAATAAATAATTTTTAGGCCACAATTATCATACAACCAAGAAAATGCCATGAATGATATTAAGGTGTTTTAGAGATTTTAGATCCTAAATCCATAAGATCCCGAAAATTAGTTCCTACAAGTATGAATAGCAGAAATTGTTGACCAGATATTAAATTATACATTCTTCGTATCATTAGCGGTGAAATTATCACAATGTCGTCTAAAAGGCAATTAGTTTTAACTTTTGAGCAAACCGTTGAACCATTGGCATGCCCCTGGAAGTAGTTCACAGATCAAAGTTTACTCATGACTCGGCAACATTTGACCCACTGTACTTGATAGCCAGCGCCCCGTAGTGCTATCTAAACTGAATTTATAAATACTACAGAATATACATATACTATAAGCCGGTGACAGTGAATTTTGATAGAGCTTTGCGGCAGTTTTTCGAATCTACCGACCGTCAGTTCGTTAGCGGCATTTCGATAGAGAGGTTGTTTCGTTGCTCGTCTTTGTTTTGATTCGGGTTCGGATCGGGAAAGGTATTGCTTATCGGCGTGGGGGAGCGCGCATTGAAATTCTAGACGCGATAGCTAATTGCAGTTTCGGTTCCAAGATGAAGTGCCTGATAGTCTTTGGACTGATTGTGGCCGCGTTCGCGGCGCTCGGTGGCTACGGCTACCTGGTGTTCACGGATCTCGTCAAGCCCCTGCCCAAGCCGGAGTTTAATGACAACACCTACTGGGGACCCGGAGAGGAGAAGGATTACAAGCCCGACACGAAGATCTATGAGTTCAAGCTGGACGTTCCCCAGGCAGAGATCGACGATCTGCGCCAGCAATTGAACCGCACTCTGAAACTGACGGAGCCCTTGGATGGCATCGCCTTCGAGTACGGATTCAACACCTACGCCCTGGAGCAGTTTGTGGAATATTGGCGGGAGAAATACCTAACCAAGTGGGACGAGCGCCAGGAGCTCTTCAACTCCCTTAAGCAGTACACCACCGAGATTCAGGGGTATGTTACCGGCTTTCCACAACCCATTTATTTTGATATATTTTTTATACATTATTTCATATTATTATTTAAGTATTAAATTTTTTTTTTTTTTCACTGTAAAAAATTACATTTTAGAGAAAACAGATAAATTGTTTTTTAATGACTTTCAAAAGTAATATTTAAAAAAATGTAAGCAACCTGTTACCATATTCATACCAGTTTTCATATACTTTATGATCAACGGGATTTTTAAAATTTACAACTTTTTGAAACAAATATAAATCAAGGCAATAGAAAAGAGTTTTGAATATTATCGGGTTTAAAATTTCCCAAAAATTAGACAAAAACTAGATTTTAATATCCATAATATCCACCTAAAGTTTTAGATGTAAGTTAACATGTAATTTTTTTAAATGGACTTTAATCTTAGTATCATCCAATTTATTTAAAACTTTTATATTTTTATTTACAGTCTGAACATCCACTACATCCATGAAAAAGCCAGCGAAGAGGCAGCTGCCAGGAAGCATGTTTACCCAGTTCTCCTGCTCCACGGCTGGCCTGGATCGGTGAGGGAGTTCTACGACTTCATCCCCATGCTGACCAAGGATCAAAACATTTCGGACTATGCCTTCGACGTGGTGGCTCCCTCCCTGGTGGGCTACGGATGGTCTGATGTAAGCATGAAATGGTCCAAAGATCCAATAGAAATATTAATCAATACTTCCTGATTTAGCCTGCCACACGTCCCGGATTCAATGCTGCAGAAATGGCGACTGTGATGCGCAACTTGATGCTCCGCTTGGGCCACAAACAGTTCTTCGTCCAGGGAGGAGATTGGGGCAGCATCATTGGCAGCAATCTGGCCACTCTCTATCCGGAGAACGTGATCGGATACCACTCCAATATGTGTGTTCTTAACTCTCCCCTGGCCATCCTGAAGGGAATCTACGCCAGTTTCTACCCGGAAAAGTATCTGCCCTCAAGGTTCTTTGTGGACCATCATTTCCCGGTGTGGGAGAAATACCTGGAGCTTCTGAAGGAGAGTGGCTACTTCCACATTCAGGCCACCAAGCCCGATACCATTGGAGCGGCTCTGACCTCTAGCCCGGTAGGCTTGGCCTCGTACATACTAGAGAAGTTCCAGACCTGCACCAATCCCGGCCTGCAGCAGGACTTTGGAGCCATTGTCACTGTATTCGGTCTGGAGACTGTGCTCGACAACCTAATGGTCTACTACCTCACCAATTCGGCCACCACGGCGGCCCGTTTCTACCTGGAGAACGTGTCCAAGACCTACAGAGACCTGCAACTGGACCGAGTTCAGACTCCGGTGCCAATGGGCTGTGCCCGTTTCCGGTTCGATCTGCCCTCCGTTACGGACTGGCAGCTGAGGGATAAGTTCCCCAACCTGAAGCACTCCATGTACTTCCAGCAGGGCAGCCACTTTGCTGCTCTGGAAATGCCGGCGATGTTGTACAATGATTTCACCATCTTTGTGAGGAAATTAGGTCTGCATGGCGAAGAGAATATATAAATTGTTTTTATAATATATTATTAAACTAAATATGTTTGATTTCATTTGGGGATGGGGAAACTTTACTTAGGTGGAAATTTTAATCATTTTCTATGCAAATTGTATTTACTTTTTCTTACATTTTAAATTGTAATTGTTAATTGTAAATAATCACATAATAATTAATTGTGCAATTTTGCACTTGAATACTAGATCAACTATTATACTTCTAGCACTATAGAAATATAGTATTGATTGATTTAAAATCAAAATGCAAAACTACTGAACACAATTATTACTTAATATCTCAGTATCAACAAACTGCCCCATCTTTTTTTATATTATTTAATTTAAAGACTTCGATCTCATCATACCTTGATATTATTTAATTAATAAAGCTTTTTAACGATTTTTGTCCAATCATGCTTGCGTTGCTGTGGAATGTGTATCTTAGGATCCACATTGTTTACAAACTTTGTGAGCCGGCTGAGCTTTCCTTTGCCGGTTTTTTGGAAAACTAAAATCATTTTTAATCAGTCAGCTCACATTAACAGTCGAAAGTTAAGATTGTCTAACTATGGCTAAGATTTTTATGGGATTATTGGTCATTGGACTGGCATTGCTGGCAGCCATAGTCTCTAAGAAATACCAAGATCTTCAGGCTCCGGGCGAAAGGCCTGAGCTGGACATTACAGCCTACTGGGGTCCAAAACTAAAAGAACCATATCGGGAGAATCAGGCCATTCTACCTTTTGATATTAGTGTAAAACCAGAGGTAAGATAAAAAAATAAATTATTATAAATTAAATATAATTTCTTTTATTGACAGGTTATAGCTGATTTAAAAGTCCAGCTAAGTCGTCCATTAAAGGCTCAAGAGCCCCTGGAGGGTGTTGGTTTTCAGTATGGTTTCAATGCCAAAGAACTGGGAAAAATGGTCAAATACTGGCGGGATATCTATCTTAATAAGTGGAGCAAACGAGAGGAGTACCTCAAAAAATTTGATCACTTCCAAACCGAAATTCAAGGGTAAACTAATACACTATATATGTCACTCTGAACCAATTTAACCTTTTCATTTTTTTGGCAGCTTGAAAATCCACTTTATCCATGTCAAACCGAATCTGGAAAAGAACCAAAAGCCAAAGAAGGTCCTACCGCTGCTCCTCATGCACGGATGGCCCGGAACTGTTCGGAAGTTCTACGACTTCATACCTCTATTGACCACTCCCAGTGATAAGAGCGAGTACGTCTTTGAGGTGATAGCACCTAGTCTGCCGGGATACGGATGGTCTCAGGTAAGCTATATAATATATCATCTGAGTGTCTAAAACATCTTTTTCAGGGTTCTTCCAAAACAGGATTCGGGGTGGCCCAGATGGCCGTTGTGATGCGAAACCTAATGCTTCGTCTGGGATTTGAAAAGTTCCTGATTCAGGGCGGAGATGCAGGCTCCGCCATTGGATCCAATTTAGCGGCACTGTTTCCGGAAAACGTTCTCGGCTACCACTCCAACATGTGCATGAATTCCAGTCCCTTGGGATCCATAAAGTTGGTTTTGTCCTCATTCTTCCCAAGTTGGTTTGTGGACACTGAGTACGCTGATTTCTACAAGGGACTGGGCCACTTTCTCGGAGTCGTACTGGAGGAGATGGGATATTTCCACATCCAGGCCTCCAAGCCCGACACCATTGGCAATGCCCTAATCGACAACCCCGTTGGTTTGGCCTCCTACATCCTGGAAAAGTTCTCCACTTGGACAAATACGGAATACAAGGGCCGCTCGGATGGCGGCCTGACCCAGAGATTCACCTACGACCAGCTCCTGGACAACGTGATGATCTACTATGTCACCAACTCCATAACCACCTCAATGCGTCTATATGCGGAATATGCGACCGAGGATCAATTTTCTTCCAAGGTTGACTCGATACCCATACTGGCCAAGGCTGGCTGCACCCGATTCCGCCACGAAATCAACCACTTCCCGGACTCGGTTTTGGCCAACAAGTTCCTCAACCTGGTGCACAGTACCCACCATGCGGAGGGAGGCCACTTTCCCGCCTTCGAGGTGCCCCAACAGCTCTACGATGATTTTATTAATTATGTTAAAAAAGCCAACTTCTAAATATTTTTTGAATAAGGGTCTAAAAACGTTTCAATTTGTTCTTCAATCTATGTAAATATATTGTTTAAATTAAAAAATGTATTTTAATAAAATAAAAATCTTATTGAAAAGACCCGATTAATGTGGTATACTTCATATTTATATATAAATTTATAAAAATAAGTTATAATTGGTAAATACCAGGAAGAAATCCACACAGACCATTCAAAGGAATAAAAAAAATTTTTGTTGTTTTTGAACTGTGGCATGAAATAAACGCTAAATAACGCTTACCTGAAATATAATAGTGCTGATAAATAAACAAACTGACTGATCATCTTCCCCTCCTGTATTCAAAGCTTTTTGTATTCTAAGCATGAGTTTCGCTCCGAAAGCTTTCAGTTTGTGCTTTGTCATGCTCGCATTGCAGTGCAGCTGTTACTACGATCCACATGCGATCCAAAAGCCGGCAAAAGTTTTCGTTCGGCGGATCTTCTACAAAAATACAATTATTTCCATTCAGTCAACGAAATCGAGCGGTTGGGCCGTTGGGAATTAAGCTTTAAAATGGCAAATATTTGGGTGCGGTTCCTGGTCGGAGGACTCGCCTTGCTGGCGGCCATCGGATATAAGAACTATCTGGATCTGCACGCTCCGGGCAAGAGACCCGATCTGGACAATAAGGCCTTCTGGGGACCAAAGTCAAGGGAGTCGGTGAAGGAGGCCACGGTCATTTTGCCTTTTGACATTAGCGTGAAGCCAGAGGTAATATATTAAAAATAAATTAAAAAATAATAAAAACTAGAAACTCTAGTGAACAAAAAAATAGTAGAATTATAATTGATTCCTATGATCGATAGCTACATAACAATCATCATAAATTTTTTGTGAAATTGATAAGAGTAAAAAGTCTACAATATACCACATTTCCTCCCTTTTTATCTAAAACTATTAATTCCAGATAATTGAAGATCTGAAGAACCAATTAAGCCGCCCCTTGAAAGCCCAGGAGCCCCTGGAAGGAGTCGGCTTTGAATATGGCTTCAATTCCAAGGAGCTTGCCAAGGTGGTGAAATACTGGAGGGATACCTATCTGGCCAATTGGGACAAGAGGGAGCAGTATCTTAAGAAATTCGACCACTTCCGAACCGAGATCCAAGGGTAAGTTTTCTGTGACCACCCACACATTAACCCCAAACACTGACCTCGAGTTCTAATTTGCAAAAAAAAGCTTGCAAATTCACTTTATTCATGCCAAGCCCACCCAAGTGAAGGGCCAGGCCCCCAAGAAGGTTCTGCCCCTGCTCCTCATGCACGGCTGGCCCGGAACCGTTCGGGAGTTCTACGACTTCATACCACTGTTGACCACTCCCAGTGACAAGAGCGACTACGTCTTTGAGGTGATTGCTCCCAGCCTGCCGGGCTATGGATGGTCTCAGGTAAGACAGAACCGTCCTCCGAATCCCACAATCCTCACATCCAAATTAATTTCAGGGCTCTTCTAAAACTGGATTCGGAGTGGCCCAAGTGGCGGTGGTCATGCGTAACCTGATGCTTCGCCTGGGCTTCGAGAAGTTCCTGGTTCAGGGCGGAGATTGGGGATCCCTTATTGGTTCCAATTTGGCTTCATTATTCCCGGAGAACGTGCTAGGCTACCACTCCAACATGTGCACGAACAACAGCCCCTTGGCGAGCATTAAGTTGGTGTTGGCCTCCGTCTTCCCCAGCTGGTTTGTAGACTCCCAGTACAGCGATTTCTACAAGGGATTAGGTGATTTATTTGGCACCATTCTGGAGGAGATGGGCTATGCCCATATCCAGGCCTCCAAGCCCGACACCATCGGCAATGCCCTGATCGACAACCCAGTAGGCTTGGCTTCCTACATACTCGAGAAGTTCTCCACTTGGACGAACACCGAGTACCGAAAGCTTCCCGACGGCGGACTCACCAAGAGGTTCACCTACGACCAGCTCCTGGACAACGTGATGATCTACTATGTGACCAATTCCATTACCACCTCCATGCGCCTATACTCCGAGTCGATGATCACAAAGCAGATGTCTTTGAATGTGGATTCGCTGCCCATCCAGGCCAAGGCCGGCTGCACCCACTTCATCAATGAAATCACCCACGTCCCGGAGGCTGCGCTGACCAACAAGTTCCCGAATCTGGTGCACAATACCCACCACCGGGACGGAGGACACTTCCCGGCCTTTGAACTGCCCCAGCAACTCTACGAAGACTTTGTTGCTTTTGTCAAGAAGGCTGACTTGTAAAAATTCCATTATTGGCTAACGATTATTTTAAGGAATTTATAAATGTATCATTTTTGATTTAAAGAATGGTGATGTCTGTTGTGAAATAAAAAATATTAAAAAATAGACTTGATGATCTTATCTAATTTGAAAACCGAAAGTTGAAAAGTTCTGCTCAAAAAATAATAATTGATAAGCGTGAGAAGAGAAAGAGGAAAGGACAGGGTTTATTTACTTTCTTATAAGTATGTTTTGGACTCATACAAACATAAAAATAATAAGATAAAAACAAGCTCGCCATAAACTTACGTAATAAAATAAAGGTTACTTAATGCGTATTTTTGTATACCCTATGATTTATTTTATATATTATTCTACCTATTTTTCAACAATGATTTTCAAGGCTTTGCCATTCTTTATTTTAATACCCAAATAAAAACTTGAATTTTAATAAAATTATTATTTATTTAGATTTATTATAGATATATTATTTATTTAATATATACTATAATATGTATATAGCTAGTATATATATTTTATTGTATATTTATTCTGGGCCTTAAGTACCCTCTTCCGTAAAAGGGTATTAAGGTGTAGCTACCTAAGTTTTGAACCCCAGTTGCGTCGCAAAATATCAATAAACACCGGCGTCCCTTTATGTCTCGTTTTTGCTTATATACTTTCATATATACATACATATATCTACAAACATACATATATATATATAGTATAGTAGAATTATATATCCACAGATCGGCGAAAAAGCTCCAAACACAAAAGCTCGCCGGGTAAATAAACAAATAGAACAAACAAGATGAGCGCGTCGTTCCTGACTTAAGAAGCCTATACTGAAGCGTCTTGGCGGCCCGGGGAAGTGGAACTTAACCCGGCGATAAGCCATAACTGATCAACTGTAGGGCCGTCCGGAGACCGATCACTCAAAGTCGCTTATCATCGTGAGTGTGAACTTCGGAGCAGCCAAACTGAGCCGTCCGAGCTGTCTTCCCAGCCAGTTCGAGTGCAACCGCTGATACGGAAAGATGGGTGTGATTGTGAAAATACTGGTGCTCCTGCTGGCTATAGGCGGGGGCATGGTGTACAAGAATGTAAGCCAACTGTGGGTGGACTTGCCGGCGCCCCAATTGAATCCCCAACAGTGGTGGGGCGACGAGGCAGAGCCGAAGGACTATGCCGCCTATCTGGCCAATAACTCGGAGGTTATAGGCAACCGCCTGTCTTATCCGCAGAAGGTGAGAGGGATCACTTGCATATACTGTATCTTAGGTACATAAACTAATTTAAATTTCCGCACCCAGACCATTGACGATTTGAAGAGTCTTCTGAGCCGCCCCCTGAAGCTTACCCCTCCACTGGAGGGAGTGGCCTTCGAGTACGGTTTCAATACGGATTACCTGAAGAAAGTGGTGGAATACTGGCGCGATGACTATCTGCCGCGTTGGCGCGAACGCGAGGTGTTCCTGTGGCAATTCAATCACTTCACCACCGATATTCAGGGGTGAGATAACGGGCACCCGGACCACTTATCATATCCACAGATAGTCCAGATAGTAACCATATGGATTTCTAGGCTACGCATACACTTCCTCCACTTGATGGTCTACGACGAAAACAAGGTGGGCAAGCAGCACTATCCGGTCTTGTTGCTCCACGGCTGGCCAGGATCGGTTCGGGAGTTCTATGACTTTATCCATCTGCTGCACCAGAGCAACCTGGACAACAACAATAAGTATATATTCAATGTCATTGTGCCTAGCTTGCCAGGTTACGGCTGGTCGCAGGTGAGTGTTTATAAGTTGTCGTATGGCTCTGACTGTTTATCGAGAACTCTATTTTCAGAGCACTTCCCGTCAGGGCCTGGGACCCGCCCAGGTGGCCGTGATTATGAGGAATCTCATGGTGCGATTGGGTTACGACAAATTCTTCATCCAGGGCGGCGATTGGGGCAGTGTCATTGGCAGCAACATAGCCACCCTGTTCCCCGACAATGTCCTTGGCTACCACTCGAATATGTGCAATAACATGAGCCCCAAGTCCCTGGTGAAGGGCTTCCTGGCTGGACTCTGGCCCAGCCTCTTTGTGCCCAGTGGCTTTGAAGATTTCTTCTTCCCGAAGTCCAATGAATTGAAATACCTGATGGAGGAGAGTGGCTACTTCCATATCCAGGCCACCAAGCCGGACACCATCGGAGCCGCGCTCACCGACAATCCAGTGGGCCTGGCCGCCTACATCCTGGAGAAGTTCTCTACGTGGACGAATGCCAGCTACCGATCTCTGCCGGACGGAGGACTCACTCAGCGCTACAAAATGGACGCCCTGCTGGACAATGTGATGATCTACTACCTGACCAATTCCATCACCACCTCGCAACGTCTGTATGCGGAGCAGTATGCCCAGGAGCAACGCGATCTGCAACTGGAGCGGGTTCCCACTGTGGTGCCCACGGGATGTGCGCGGTTCAAGAGCGACATCATGCAGTTTTTGGACACCCAGCTGCAGGACAAGTTCAAGAACCTGGTCCACAGCACCTACTATAAGAAGGGTGGCCACTTTGCGGCCCTCGAGGTGCCCAAAGTCCTCTACAAGGATTTTATCGATTTCGTCAAGACGGTGGAACGCAAGTTTAGAATTAAGACCCTGTAGATATTTCGTTTGAATAAAACCGCTTCAGCTGATATCGATAGCAGATTGCAATCCTGGGTTAGGGATGGAAAAGGATAAGAGTACATTATCCTTTTGGGTGTAGAAAGTACCTTGACAGCTTTGGATACCAATATTTGTACAATTTTTGCAAAAAGTCATTGATTTGATATTTCCAATTTCCAATTTAATGTTCTTATTTAATCCAAAATTTGTTACGTTCTCATAAAAGCTCTTTTGAACATTTAAATATCTTTGGGTACTTTATGGTTTACTAAATCTGTCTACAGTATGCTGTATAAATTATAGATTTATTGATATTTATTTAAAAATTGTATGAGTTTTCTAAACTTTAACTTAAATCAATAATCCAAAAATATATTTTGTTAGTTTTATCGTACGAATTTTTAGTTTAAGTAGGATTAGGTACAATTTCAGGTACAGGTACAAACTACTGAGCTATAAACCTCCCATCACTGATCCTGGAAACAATGGAACGCAAGCCGGGTCGCCGGCAGTGTGAAAAAAGACGACAAAGAGAATAGTTGAAAAATATTGAAAGCTTCAGAATTTGCATTTAATTTATATTCTTATTTTTGTAAGTCGCAGGCCGGTCCAGCGAATCACAAAATCAAATATCGAAAACCGCCATCAATCGCATAAATATTTAGAAATTGGATTTAAATAAAAATCAAGGATTTTGGAAAAAAGGTAACAGTAAAGGGAGGACATTTTCAAGGGCAACATGACTGACCTCAAGCTAACTGTGGCCTTGACCAGCGTCAATGGAGAGAACATGTCGCGGCACGACATGCTCCAGTGGGTCAACGACATAGTCCAGGGTCAGTTCAAGAAGATCGAGGAGCTCTGCTCAGGTGGGTTGCTCTGCCAAGCCGATTGTTCCTTTCCACTTTTAAACTGAGTGCATTGTCAGGTTCCGCCTACTGTCAGATGATGGAGATGATCTTCCCCAACTGCATCAACTTGAAACGCGTCAAGATGGGCGCCAAGCTGGAGCACGAGTATCTCCACAACCTGAAACTGTTCCAGGGAGCCTTTAACCGCCTGAAACTGGACAAAACGGTGCCCATCGACCGCCTGATCAAGGGTCGCTTCCAGGACAACTTTGAGTTTCTGCAGTGGTTCAAGAAGTTCTTCGACTCCCAAGCTCCTGGTCTGGAGAACATCAAGGCGCTGGCCAATGCGCCCGTAGCGAAGCCCATCAAGCCGCGGGTATTTGCCAAATCGGAGGAGCCATTGCCATTAAAGGAACCAAAGACCCCAGAACAAGATCCAGAGGACGACAACAATAAGGCCCTCAAGGAGCTCATGGAGGAGCGGCAGACGATGAACCTCAAGAGTGATAGAATGGTGGAGGAGCGCGATCAGTGCTACAATAAGCTGCGCCTCATCGAAGACCTTCTGGACGACATGATCAACAACAACCAGGAGGTGGAGTTCTGCAAGCGAGTCCAAGTGGTGCTCTACAAGACAATAGATGGCCAGAACCAGGAGGAAGTTGGTGAATCTAAAGAAGAGGACCCCAATGAGGGAATGTATTAGGATTTTAGCTCCAAACATGTTGATTGTTATACTTAATTTATTGTCTAAAAAATAAATAAATCTATGGCGAATTCAAATACGATTCTTCTGACGGAAAAGGATTAGGAGCAAAGTCTTCCATTAAAAACTACGACTCTTCTGAGGACGAGGAATAGTCTCCTACTAAGCTTTGGGATTTCACTTCGGCTGAGGATGCTTCGGTCTGTGGTTCTTTCAGTTTTTTACGCCGTATTCCCAAATCTTCCAACTGAAGGTGATTGTTCAGCGCTTTTTGGCGCTTAAGGCCGCCAAAGGTGGTGGCCGTGGCTCCTGGCAGCGCTGGCCGCATGAGCAGCTCCAGCCGCTGCTCTGATTCCCTTTCCAACGCCGACTTTGTCTGTAGCTTCATGAGAGCGGCCATCTCCCGGTCCTGTGCGGTTTCCGGAAGAAGTTGAATGTCTAGACTGCTTTTGGCCAGCAGTTGGCGATCCAGATCCTGCTGGCCCTTGATCTCTTGCTTCTGTTGCCGGAATTCGGCCCGTAAGCGGCAGTTAGCCTCGTAGCTGTCGTCCCACACGCTCATATTGCGCTCCACGAGCTTCTGCAGCACCGGCTTGGAGTCGGCAGCAACCTGGGCATCCTTGGCCTGGTGCTCCAGCTTGTACATGGCGTCGTCAAACAGCCGCTTCTGCACCTCTTTAGTTTCGGGCACAACCTGCTCGTTTTGCAGAGGATCCCATCGATTTTCCTGACGTCGAGCTCCGGATAGAATGACATAGTCCAAGTTGCCGGGATCCGTCTGGATCTCGAAGTGATTATCGCACAGGTGGCACTTCATCCGGAACTTGAAGATGGGTGTGGTATAGTACATTCCCACCTTGGTTTTCTCAGCATTGTAGCGCACGCCCATACCGATGTGGTTCTTGCAACCGTCGCACCAGATATTGTACGGCATCTCAAATCGGATGATGATTATTCCGAGGTGAATCTTCCGGGCGCGTTCTCTCAGGGCATGGGTGCCCTGGAACTTGTTGAGACCACCCTTCTTCGGATTATAGTCCGGCGGGTAGTACTTGTTTTGGCCTTTACGTTCACCCATTTTCAAGGATTAGTTTTCTTTAGATTTCGAGTAAAAACGAAAATAAGCCACAACTTGTTTTCTTTCCCAAATTGTAAATAAAGACTATAGTGATTCTCAAACTATACGGAAAACAGCTGTTGCAGTTTTGAGACGACTGCCTGCTAGTGTTGATAAGCGCCAAATGATGAGAAAAGTGGCTGTGACAAATATTAAACAACTTGATTTAAAAAAAAAGCGCCATAAATAATATTATGTTTTATATCGGATAAGCATTGTATTAAAAAATTAGGAAATTTGAACAACGACATTAAAGCGGGTGTTGAAAAATCTGGCAGCCTCATTTCTTAAAGTGTTGAAGATCGCGATACCGATATATCCGCGAGTTTTGCCATCGCTAGCAAAATAAAGTTCTCGCGCGGTAGTCGATTTTTGTTAGGTTCTACCCCTTTTTGCCACGTAAATTGAATTAAAATTAGCCCCATTCGCCGGCACGATGATCATTTACACAAACGAGGGTAATCCTCTGGGGCTGCAGCTGCTAATGCTGGCGAAGTTTGCCAAGCAGGCGGTGAAGGTGCAGCTGGTTAACCTAAATGGTGAGTGGAATCTGGAAAATGTGTTTTCCCAACTTGATACACAGTTTAGTGACTCATTTCTGATGCAATAACCGGTGAAAATTACAGATGCCAAGTTTAAGGACCTGCTGGTACTGCCCACCCTGGAACTGGACAATGGACTTCGCCTATTCTCGCCCTCGGCCATTGCCAAATATTTGTTGGTGGACGAGGGACAACTGCGGGACGAGGTGGGTATTGATGCCCAATTGGGGTGATGACCCCTGAAGGTTAAACTAATAGCCGTTCCCTTTGACTCTTCTCAGTGGCTGGAGTGGTCGGCCACGTTGCTGGCCCCGGCTCTAGCCCATCACATGGCCGTGGGTCACAAGGCGGACGCCAACGCTCTGCCCGTTCTAAATGCCCTCGTAAAGAAACTGGACGACAACCTGAAAGCCACTCCCTACCTCGCTGGCAACAAGCTCACCGCCGCCGACATTGCCGTCTGGTCGCTTTTGGCTCCCGAAGGCACCTTGAAGGGCGCCCAGAACGTGGAGAGCCTGAGAGATTGGTATGGACGTGTCAAAGCGCTCCCGGAGGTCCAGGAGGTGCTTTCGGAACAACCCCTGAAGGATCTCAGCTTCAATGCCCTGCAGCAGTCGAATCGCTATGGCGGTTTGCATCATGTTCCTCTCAAGCGTCTCAGTCTGGCCGATGCGGGCAAACTGCTGGTGGACACCACACCCACAGTGGCCGATACGGTTACCGATGAGGAAATTAGCGCCGCCCAGGCCGCCTTCACCTACACAGCTCCCAAAGAGGTTAAGGAGGAGCGCACCATCCTTCCCAAGCCTGGCCAACGCAATGTGCTTATCACCTCGGCTCTGCCTTATGTCAACAATGTTCCTCATCTTGGCAACATCATCGGCTGCGTTCTGTCTGCGGACATCTTCGCCCGCTACTCCCGGTCGGCGGGTTACAACACCCTGCTGATCTGCGGCACGGATGAATATGGCACGGCCACTGAAAACAAAGCTCTGGCTGAGAACTTGACTCCCCGCGAGATCTGCGACAAGTACTTCGAGCTGCACAACTCGATCTACCGCTGGTTTGGCATTGGATTCGATTACTTTGGACGCACCACCACACAAGAGCAAACAGAGTGAGTTTCTAGTTTTGAATCAATGGATTCATGGAAGACTAATACAAAATATATTATAGTATTGTCCAAGAGGCTTTTAAGGATGTCCTGAGTGCTGGCTACATCATCAAAGAAAGCGTCGAGCAGCTGCTTTGCCAAAAGTGTGATCGTTTCCTGGCTGATCGGTAGGTGTTTGCTGCTCTCTCTTTTGATTGAAGAATTTTGATTTATTATTCTTCTAAACTTCAGATTTGTGGAGGGTACTTGCCCGCATCCTGGTTGCGGCTACGAAGATGCTCGCGGTGATCAGTGCGACAAGTGCGGCAAACTAGTGAACGCCACCGAACTGATCCGTCCGCGCTGCAAAGTGTGCAATAGCGCACCAGTGATCCGTTCCTCTGACCAGCTGTTTATCGATCTGCCCAAGGCTGAGCCTCAACTCAAGGATTGGGTGGACAAGTCGGAGGGCGGCTGGACAAACAACGCTAAAGTCATCACAAGGGCGTGGCTGAAAGAGGGCCTGAAGCCACGCTGCATCACCCGAGACCTGAAATGGGGCATCCCTGTGCCGCACAAGGGCTTCGAGAAGAAGGTGTTCTACGTCTGGTTCGACGCTCCCTTCGGCTACGTCTCCATGACCAAGCGCTACACCAAGGAGTACCAGCAGTGGTGGCAGCCCGCCAAGGGAACCGATGTGGAGCTGTTCCAGTTCATGGCCAAGGACAACGTGCCCTTCCACTCGGTGGTGTGGCCCAGCATCCTGCTGGCCGTTAACAAAGGTCACACCTTGGTCTCCCACATCATGGCCACGGAGTATTTGAACTACGAGGATGGCAAGTTCAGCAAGAGTCGAGGAATTGGAGTTTTCGGCAACGACGCTCAAGAAACAGGCATTCCGGCTGACGTCTGGCGTTTCTATCTTGCCTCCGCCCGTCCGGAAGGTCAGGACTCTAGCTTCAGTTGGAACGATCTGGCTGCCCGTAACAACTCGGAGCTCCTGAACAACCTAGGAAACTTTGTGAATCGCGCCTTGGTCTTCTGCGAAAAGAACTTCAACAGCACTGTTCCCGAAGTGGCGCTCACCCAGGATGAACTGATTCTGTTGGCCCTGATCAACCGTGAGCTCAAGGGTTACATCAACTCCATGGAGAAGGCCAAACTTCGCGATGGTATTCGTCACTTGTTGGCCGTTTCGCGACATGGAAACGGTTACATGCAAACCCAACAGCCGTGGGTGCTGCTCAAGGGCAGCGATGAGCAGAAGAAGCGTGCCGCGACCATCATCGGACTATCGGCCAACATTGCCTGCCTGCTGGCCAATCTCCTCTTCCCCTACATGCCGACCACAGCCAGGACACTGTTCAGCCAGCTGAACGCCAAGCAGACTCCGCTCAACGCAGAGTAAGTGAATCATCAATCCTTAAATAGCTTTATATTTATCTCTGTTTTCCAAAGGAAACCTCTTGCCACTCTGCTGCTTCCTGCTGGCCACAAAATCGGAAAACCCGCTCCGCTCTTTGCCAAATTGGAGCAGGCTTTCATCGATGAACTGAAGGGAAAATACGGAGGAGCTCAGGAGTCCAAGGCTAGCCCGAATACGCAGACCAGTGCCGCTGACTTGGAGAAGGCTGTGGCAGCTCAGGCGGACAAAGTGCGCCAGCTGAAGGCGAGCACCAAGGACAAGGCCCAGTGGCAGCCAGAGGTGAACAAGCTTCTCGATCTGAAGAAGCAACTGGAGGAGGCTAAAAAGACTGCACCAGCTTCCACAGCTGCTCCCGCATCCGCTCCTACGAATGGCTCACAATCCGTGAAAGATCTGGAGAAGGCCATCCAGGAGCAGGGCGACAAGGTGCGCAAACTCAAAGGGAGCACAAAAGACAAGTCCGTGTGGCAGCCGGAGGTGGATGTTCTGCTGGGCCTGAAAAAGCAACTGGAGGCGGCACAAAAAGCTGCCAAGGAGGCACCTGCTTCTGCCCCTCCTGCTCCTGCTCCATCATCCGCAGCGAATCCCGCCCAAGTCAAAGCCTTGGAAGACAAAATTGCTCTGCAGGGGGAAAAAGTACGAACCCTGAAAGCCTCCGGAGATGCCTCCGTGTGGAAGCCTGAAGTTGATATTCTCCTAGCCCTCAAGAACGAACTGGCGGCGCTGACTGGAGCACCGGCCGCCGGTGGACAAGGCAAAGGCAAAAAGAAGAAATAGATCCAAGGAACACGAACTATGATTCTATAGCTATACTGGACATTTTTACCTCAAACCTAATCACCCATTCGATGGCAAATTCTTAGTCACGAACTGGCACAGTTCTATTAATTTCGTTTAAGTTATTGCGTTTGCATTTAACGAATTTTGTATTTATTTGAAGTGGCAAAATATTCAGTTAGTAATTTATTGTGAGTTTGTGAAGGAAATATAAAATCTTTTGACTTTAAATCTGTATATCTCTTTTAATTTGAAATGAATCTGTTTTAGAATTATAGTTGGCACAAACATCAATTTTGAAAAGAGCGGCAATACCAATGTTGCCAGACAGCTTAAAATAGAGATGGGACGATAAGAAAACCCTTTGCAAGCACCACAATAACTTTGAATATGAAAAACCAAATTAGAAAATTATTTTAAATTTATTTGTTATTATTTAAAGTCATAATTAAGTAATGAACAAAATTATAGCAATAGGTTCCAAAATTAAACTTACACTTGTCGTGATTGCAGCCATTCACCAGCCCATCTCTAATACCATTGCAACTCTGCGAACAGCCAGTGCTACTTCTGGCGAAACAATAACAGAAATCGTTAATTAAGAAGATATTTTTGATAAATCATCGCGAATTATACAAAAAGGATGCTCCGATAGACGTGGGATACGGTGAGAATTGGAGGATGTAAACAGAATAGCCGGGAAATCGAGTACAAAGCGCTGGAAAAAGTTTGTCTGGCCCCGTCACGCGCCCCCCACCCCTCTGCTCTATACCAGTGCAAAATATTCGTCATCAGCTGGTCGTACGCTCTCTATTTGCTCTCTTTTCTGGCTTGCTGCACTCGAGAGAAACGCGAAATGAATAAATATTCTGATTCCGAGTGCGATTCTTCTGCTCCTGCCACGCGACGTTATAGTTTCAGTTCGATTTGAAAATTAAATACACACACAAGGGTCACGAGAGGTGATTTGTGGCTAGAATTGAATTTAAATTCCCCCAATTAATGGGAAGAACGCGAGAGTGTGTGTGAAAGTGGCTGGAAACAAAGAGTTCTGTCCGATTCCAATTTCGATTCCCATTCCCATTCCCATTTCTATTTTGAATTCCCAGTAAGAAGCAGGTGCTCCGCAAGCCACACTTTTCAAATATGCCACCCATATTGAGGCTGAGACACGAACGGTTTCAAGGACGCGACATCAACAAGTGTTTGCTTGCCTTTTTGCGTTCGCTAATTGCTATTGATTTTCGTTTTCGCAGAGCCCACCCACCGCACCAAGTCAACATCGGATACATTAGACAGCAGCCAGCCGGATAGCCAGAGGGGATTCAGACACCACCGCCATCATGGAGTCGGCGGACGCGCTCGTCGAGGAGCAGAAGCTGATGGCCGAGGCCAAGTACCGGACCTACATGACCAACATCGACAAGGCGCTGCGCAGTTTCGAGTACTCCAGCGAGTGGGCGGATTTGATATCGGCCCTCGGCAAGCTGAGCAAGGTACGGAAATCGGCTGGGATCGGTGCAAGTGCGCTGTACTTCGGTGTAATATCAGTTTAAAATGCTCTATCGGCTGCCTTCATGGGCCAATGTAATAATGTTCATGCAGAAAACGACACGACCCATTAATTTTAAAGCGATTTGTGTGTTACACTGCCTATTACAAGGTTAAAATGATTTTTGTTAGCTATTATACGTCAGAGAATAGCTCTTTATGGCGAGAATGTACAAATGGGGAAAAAATAATAGAATAAATAGAGTAGAATAGGTGCTAATGTGAGGGGCTCTATGTAATATTTATTATACTATTCGAGAATGTCGTGGGCTCTATGCCCAATCGAAATATATATTAGAGAAAAATGTTTTGTAGCCACCATTATGGGGTACCCCACCCCAAGTAAAAACGCGAATTCCATATTTGAGAACTATTTCAGATTAACCTTATCAGAAAATATGAATTATAAACCCTAAAAATACTCATAAAAAATTTATATTAATTCAGTTAAGTATGCATATCGCATAAAAACCGCAAAAATAATATTATTTCTCCCTATCAATAACAATATGTGGCAAACCAGATAGGAGTTTGGTGAAATTGACTCACCCGGTGAACCCTTATCTGTCCATTGTTTCTTTTCTGCTCTTGTAATGTGTCACTTCCCGTTTCGACAGGCCATACTGAGCAATACGCAATACCAGGTCATTCCCAGGCGGCTGAAGATAGCCAAGCGTCTGGCCCAATGCATGCATCCCGCCCTGCCCTCCGGGGTGCATCTCAAGGCCCTGGAGACCTACTCGGTGATATTCAGCAAGACGGGTCCAGAACGTCTGGCCACGGAGTTTATCTATAGGTAAGCTATCACGCCATATATTATGAATCTACTAATCGGATTTCGTTTCTTAGCGCTGGTCTATTTCCACTCCTCGGCTACGCTGCTATGAATGTACGCCCTCAGCTGCTCACCATTTATGAGGACTATTTTGTACCCCTGGGCGACAAGCTGCGACCGGCCTTGAGCGGCTTCCTGAACGGAGTCCTTCCTGGCTACGACTGCGGCCTGGACCACTTCGAACGAATTAGCATCCTGCTGAAGAATGTGTGCAATGCCGTCAATCCCATGCACTTTTACACGGTGCTCTGGGAATCGGTGGCCAAAAATGCGGCAATTCGCCTGCCCGCGATTACATACCTTCTGGAGCACTTCAACAAGCGGCTGGACATGCAGGAGCAAATATATATAATGGGTCACAACAGGGAGATCATGATGTCGGCCCTGTGCGCTTGCCTGAATGATTCCCTGATTCTGGTGCAGCGAAACACACTCGAGTTCCTGTTGCTTGGCTTTCCCATGCACACAGCCCTGCTTTCCGAAGACGAACTGGTCAAGCTGGTCACCAACGGCTTGAATACCATCCTTCGCAGGGATATGTCTCTGAACAGAAGGCTCTTCAGCTGGCTGCTCGGCAGCGAGGTGGCCAAGAACTCGCCCACCTACGACACCCTATCATTGGACGCCTCCAACGCTCCGCCGGACGAGGAGCCAGAACCGTACTTCATAAAGCACTCAAGACACATTCTGATTCGAGCTTTAATCACTACGCTCCGGCTTAGTCTGGAGTGTGCTCCCATGGACCTGAAGCCCTACAGGATAATGCTATCCCTGCTCGACAAGGCGGAAATTGGCAGCGCCGTGCTCGACTACGTACTCCATGACATAATGCGGGCCATGTACATCTCCAGTGGCAATGCGGAGGCACTCAAGTCCGCCAATCTTCTGTTCGCCACTTTCGACCCGGCCTACATTTGGAGCTACATGACCAATATGTTTGAACGAGCCTGTCAGCAGGCAAACTCATCCCAAGAGAAGCCCCTACCAACTACCGACGCCAATGCAAAGTATCCCTGCGAGGTGGGATCCGGGGATCCCTGCGTGATGGAGATCTGCGTGCTGACCGAATTCCTACTGGAGACAGTGTCGCTGGAAATGTATACGGAAACTACTCGGGTCTACCTGCCAAAGGTGTTCCTGGCCATCACCCAGCTGCTCTCCCTCCATATGGATCGCGTGAACAGCAACGAGATCACGGCCTCGCTCAAGCTGTGCATGAAGATCGTCTCCAGGGTCCAGCCCATGATAACGTAACTGAAAACAAAAGGAGAATCATCCGATCGTTGTTAATACTGCCTCTTATCTCTCTCTTTCACAGAAGTCCCATAAAGCTGAATAAGCTGATAGAACAAAGCGGGGGATCCTCGTCGGATGAGAAGATCACAGTGAATACTGCGACAAGCGATATTGGGAAAGTCGAGGGCGCTGGTTCGCTGGAGAAGAGCAAGTCCGATTCGCGGCTGAATCAGTTTGCGGAGAACTCACTGCACAGCTCCGATCCCAATGACGAGGAACTTATCCGACGTTCGGCCTCCAATCAGAGCGTTGGACGTCAGAGTCCCAGCAAGAAGAAGGCCAAGTCCGTATCACGGCTATCCGAGTTGGACAAAGACGTAAGTGATTCACTTCAGATATCTTTCAAAGATAACCCCTAACTATTCAATTTTAAATACAGATAAGCGCCTCGGATACCGGCCAGCAGTCGTCCTCTGATCTGGATACCCCCCGAAGCATAAAAAAGCTAAAGGCCAAGGCGAAGGTGCCCTTTATACGTAGCCCCAAGAAGCAACGACCGAAGGACATTGTTCTAGTGCAATCGAACACCACTGCGGATGTAAATGATGCCCCAAGCGAGGAGGAGCCCAAAAGTGCTCCTCCGGATCAGACGGCACAATTTCAACTGGACGAGGAGAGCCAGGCCACCCAGCAGCGGGGATTCTCCATTCTGGAGAAGTGCATCCGCCAGTACGAGATATTCTTTGAGGTGTACTTGGCCCGGAAGTTGCTCCAGATTAAATCTGAGCCAAAGGAGTGTGCTGTTCGGGTTCAACTACAGCGCACCGTCAGCAACAGCACCAGCAATAGTCACTCCTCCAATCTCTTCATGGTCGAGCAGGTGCTGGAGCACGAGTGTTCCGAGAGGGAGTCACAAATTGAGCGACTTTTCAACCTGCTTCGCGTGGATATTGTGCCGCGGTCCAAGCAGTTGCAGCGCCTGCTCAACAAATCCTTGCCGCTGCCTGCCAGCGCTAGCGAATTGAGCAGCGACAGCGAGGCCCAGGAGGACAAGCAGCAGAGCCTGCTCATCGACAATCAGACGCAGCGCAGTGTCCAGCAGCTGTCCGACCTCCAGTTGAGCCTGGCGCTGCGCGGAGCCATTAAGCTGGCGGCCACCCTGCTGGTAGAGATGTCCACATTCCCCAACTGCAATAAGCACATAGTGCTGGACAAGAATGGTATGTGAATCGAATGAATCTTAAATATCCTACCAGGCTAATAAATTTGTTACCGCTTTAGAACCGGAGCTTCCCAACTGGTTGAAAGTTCTGTGCCTGGTGGCTTGTTTTGCCCAAAGCGACAAGGAGCTGCAGGTGTCGGCCATCACCACGTTGTTTGATTTGATCAGGTAAGTGAATCCATATCCATATCCAACCCCAACTCACCTTGTACTCTTCGGCAGCTTACTCCGCTCCCAAATCGAGCACACAACCAGTCCGGGAGTCACTTTTGTGGTGATGCTGCCCCTGCTCAAATTCGGCCATGTCAGCTATATGGAGCAGCACACACGCGTCTTCCAGCTAGTGAGCTCTATTCTCTGGGACTACCTGGGAGCTCCCGGCACGGATCCGGCTCAGATTGCAGCCCTGCTCCACCAGCTGCACAGCTGTTTGGAGAGCGGCCTGGTGGAGACAGTGGTTGGAAACCGAATGCAGGCCCAGCACCTGCTGCAAATACAATCCTCGCCCCAAGCTGTGCCCGGAAGAACTGCACTGCGCCACTTCCAAATGGAACGTCTGGCGGATGCCCAGCTCCTCTGTCCCACAGAGTCCACGGAGAGACTGCGGGAGAGTCAGGCCCGTAGCTTCAAGAAGTTCGAGCTGCTGTGGCACTTGGGCCGCGACAAACAGTCGACGAGGGGATTCGAGAAGACTCTTCTCAAAGTGCTGGACACACTGGCCTTGCCGCATTACATGTCGGAGCGCACCTTCGTGACCAACTGGCTGCAGGCCTCGCTGCTTCGCGGAGATCTCGCCCGCTTGACCAAGCCCCTGTACAAAATCCTCCTCTCGGCCAATTCCAAGCGCGTGGGTATTGTCCACATGCAGCAGCTCTACCGGGAGGCGGATCATGAGTCGGCTCCGGTTTTCGAGCGGGATGTATATGCCATCAGCTCGGAGCAGGGAAATGTGAAGTACCACCACATGGAGACCACCAATAGTGGCAAGAAGAAGAGCCCGATCAGGAACTTTCCAAAGAAAATCTTTGGGGTCACGCTAAGTGGGGGCAAGGCCAACAAGGTTTCCAACTTCGTGAGCGACAAGGCTGCAGTGGCTGCCGAGGCCTCCCAAGATGTGAATACCATTGGACTGATCATCAATCCCTTGGAGAACGCCAATGATTTCGACGATGAAACGGATTTGGAGGAGCCGCGCATCGAGGTACCACACAAGGAGACGCCACTGGAACAAAAGTTGGCTAGCGCCATGGACGAAAGTGAACAGCTGTCGCCGGAGCAACCAGAGCAGGCAACCCAGCAGGATCAGAGCCAGCACTTCGACCAGGACATCACCGACAACTCAGAGAGCAGCGACTTTGAATCGGATTCCGAGATGCGGGAGACCAGCTTGGAGAAGGAGGACAGCTTAACGGTGAGCTCCAGTGCCGGAGTCAGCGACGACGTGAAGCGCTTTGTGGGCGCCTGCGAACGAGTTACGGAGGCACTGACCCAGCACGAGAAGATCAAGAGCCGCAAAACCTACCGCCTAACCAGGGAGAAGACGCCCGGCGAAGTCAGCCTTAACTCCCTGGAGTCCAAGGACCAGGAACAGGCTGTTCCAGACCTTCAGGCGGATGCCTTGCCGGCGGATGAGTATTTCGGACACGACAAAAAGGTTGGCAAGCGCAAGAAACTACTTAATGCTGCGGACAAAAAGCGGCTCAGCTGCATCTCAAAGACCTCCACGGACAGCAATATTAGTGGTTCCCATGCAGAGAACCCCGAACAGGAGGAAGAGACGGAAACGGGCACCGAGTCCACCATCAATGTGGAGGATAAGCGTCGCAATCTCAGCCTGGAAACCAGCAAGCTGCAGCCGGATATGCAGAAAACCCTGGAGAAGGGCAAACAGAATGTAGAGATCCTGCGCCAAAATGCAGCAGCTGCGGCTGCAGCAGCAGCAGCTGAGGAGCAGAGCAGTCTACGGAGCTCGGTGAAGAGCGGCGGATCCCTGACGGAGGCGGCCCACCTCTACCACAACCACCTGCTGCTCTACCTGGCCATCTACGACACCCGTCAAACGCTGTACGCCCTGCAGACCCTGCGGAACATCATCTGCTGTGACCGGCGGACCTTCCTCTGCCTCTCCATAACCACATCCTTCTCCAGCGCCAGCCTGAAACAGCTTCTGGTGCGCCACCGCAAGAGCATCTCCGGTAAGGGATTCGACGGAGGCGTCGGCAACTCCGAGTACGCCCAGGGCTATCGCGGTTGCATGCAGCTGGAGTTGCTGGTCACCCTCTGCCTGTTCTACGCCCGGGGCTACTTCCAGAGAGAATCCCTGGATGCCCAGCGACAGCCGCCCACGTTGCAGGACATCGTGAACAACCGACGGATACAGCTGGAGAGCATCGAGTTGCTCACCCTCATCTGCTCCGAACTGATTGAGATCGTTAAGGGCATGGGCCGGGGACTGGCGTGCTACATCGCAGACCTCTTGGCCCGCGCCAAGCTGCAGAAGGTGATGCTGCACTGCCTCAACAGCTCGGTGTGCAGCTACGGCCGGAAGGCCAACCCGACCTCTACCAGCTACGCGGATCAGGTGCTCAGCTTTAACGATCCGCAGGACGATCAACTGCACGCGGACTGCTTCCAACTGCAACTGCTGCGCTTGCTGCTGGCCGTAATCCGGCTGGAGCACGAGGTACACCAGCTGCGTCAGGACACTCCACCCTCCGCCGGCGAGGAGACGGCTGGGAATGCTTCACCCACACGATTGGCCGAGGGAGCGGCTGCCAATGTGAAGTACCTGCCTAACTGCCTCATCAGCCAACAGCCCATGTTCCTGGCCGCCGTTCTGGGTGCCCTGCAGCAGGAGCGATTGAGGCACCTGCACCGTAACTGGACGGATCTGGTGACCTCTTCTCTGAACTGCTTCTCCTTCGGATCCCTCACAAACATTGTGATCAGCGTGGTGCATCAGCTGTGCAGCAATCTGGATCGCCTGGCCAAGATGCCCCTTCCCCAGCAGCGACACTTTCCCCCCGACTACGTCGTTTCCCAGCTGGAGGCACTGACCATTCTGTGTCACTATTGTCTCCTGGACAACACCCAGCAGACGGCGCTGTCGCACTTGTTCAACCAGGCCTACCCGCAGACCAGCTCCTCGGTGCAGAGCTCCAGCACTGGTCAGTTGCTCAACAGCATTGTGCACTCCTTCCTCTCGGCCAGCGAGTCCTCGACTTCGGCTCCAGCCCCTCGGAATCCGCAACTGCAAGCGGCCAGGAATGCTGTGCTGTCGCATCTCCCGAGGATCATGAGCAGCGTGGCGGCCATATGGGACAGCGAACTGGGGCAACTGCGGCCAGTGCGCCTGCAACTGTTGGAGTTCCTATCGCCGGTGTCGCTGCATCATGGGTGCAACTTCCTGGCTGCCGTGGCAGTCACGTGGCAGCAGCGCGGCGTTTCCACCAACATGAGTGGCTTGAGTATTCCGGAGCAGTTCCAAAGGAACTCCACACTCCAGGCCTGTCCCGCCCAGCTCTCCTTGGTGTCGCTTGTGTCCAGCATCCGGGTGATGCCGATGGATTCATTTGTGCTCACTCTCCACCAGGTGGTGCGTTCGCCCCCGCCGATTCACAGACCGCCGGCCCAACTCAGTATTGAGGTCAGCTCCCTGGAGCTCTTCTACTTCTACATGAAACAGGCGCCGGCTCCGCACCTGGCAGACGCCTGGAGCTCGTTGCTGGCCCTGATCCGCGATGGCTTGAGCCTTACACCGCCGGCGCAGTTTGCTCTGCTGATGCTTCTCAACGAATTCGTGCAGCGGTGCCCCCAGATGCCGTTCCAGGACAAAAAGGAGGTGCGCGAACTGCACGACGTGACCTCTCGCTTGGTGGACTCACTGTCCAGCGTGGCGGGATCCTGCCTGGAGCAGACAACCTGGCTACGACGAAACCTGGCCGTTAAAGAGGACACCGATGGCCTGGCCAAGGACAACAGCGTCGGCGGAGGAGCACAGCAGTATTCGCTGCAGGCGCAGAGCGTCCTGGCAGCCATACTCTCCAACCTGCTGGATGTTGCCTACGGCTCGCAGGAAAAAGACAAGGTGGTCAACATTGTGACCCCGCTTCTGTACAACATAACCCCGTATCTAAAGAATCACACTGCGCGCAACGTCCCCTTCTTCTACGCCTGCTCCGCCCTTCTGGCCAGCCTCAGCGGATACCAGTATACGCGGAAGGCGTGGCGCAAGGACATGCTCGATCTGCTGCTGGACAACGCCTTCTTCCAGATGCACCTGTCCTGCCTGCCCTTCTGGCGCATGATCATGGACAGCCTGATGACCTACGACAACACCACCTTCCGGGAGCTGATGACCCGTGTGTCGCTCTCCCAGGCGGGCAGCCTGAACATATTCACCTCGCGGGACCAGGAGTACGAGCAGCGAGCCATGCTCCTCAAGCGACTGGCCTTTGTTATCTACTGCAGCGAGTTCGACCAGCACAATAAGTACATGCCGGATATACAGGGTGAGTTGGTTTCCGGGTTCTTGGCCAGCAGTACCTCTTCCCATACATTTTTCTCTAAATCTGTGACATTCCAACGATAACACCAAGGCCAAATTCTGTACAGTCTGTATGAGCCTACAACCCCGACCCAGATAATCACTTTTCAAGCTTAACAAGTATTTGCTTTGTCTTAAAAAGACATGCAACTGGGATGAAATATGTTACATTTCTAAAGACTATTAACAGTGGAATCTATACTTAACTGACTGATTCTTTCTGTGTTCCCCAGAACAACTGGCCAACAGCTTGCGACTGGTGCCCATGGGTCCTTCCGTGCAGGCGGCTGTATTCCTGTGCTTCCGTGTGCTGCTCCTCCGCATGTCGCCCGACCATGTCACCTCGTTGTGGCCCATCATCATAGCGGAGATGGTGCAGGTTTTCCTTCAGATGGAGCAGGAGCTCAAGTCGGAGAGCGAGGAGAGGAGGTAAGTGTGAATTCCTCAAATGAATGCAAGAATTCTGTAAAGTTCGAGTGTGTCCTGCAGTCAACAAATGCGCATGCCCACCGGCATAGACGTCTCGTGGACCTCCAATTCGGGAGCCATCAATGGCTACAACTCCCAGACGCCCATGCAGCACTGGCGGTCCGTTCAGCTGGAGGCCTGCAAACTGCTGGAGCTGGGATGCGTGCTGCCAGCCACAAAACTTCCCCACTTCCAGATGTACCGCTGGGCCTTTGTGGGCACGGAGTTCGATGTGCACGAGGAGGAGGTGCGCCTGCCCAACGGCAGCACTGAGAACCTGGCCACGCTGCCCAGTGCTTTGTACGTGCCACATGTGAGGCGCGTGGCCAGGCTGATGGACATGAAGTACACCAGCCACTCTCCTGTAAGTTCAGCTAGGTTTCCACTGTCTTCTCGGAATAAGCTAATCTCTTACTCTGCAGGTTCTCCAGCGACCCAGCAACCGGCACTTGATGCTAAACTTCCAGCAACTGCAGTCGCTGCAGGAGTTGTACGCTTTCTTTAGCACTTTGGGTATCAGTTGCCCGCAGCCGAGGAACTTTGCGGACACGGAACAGGACGTGGCCAACTGTCTGCAAGAGATCGAAGAGGTGCTGGCCAACGACTTCCTGGAGAAGCTGCCCAGCATCACCACGCCCAGATGAAGGCCGGTAGTGCCCCATAGGCAAGCGCAGTCCGAGATCCAAGCAAGTGGGTCTCAGTTTGAGCTCAAGTTGAATCTAAGTCTGAATCTGGGCGAGTCTGTCCTGGAGCCGGCTGCCGGCACAGCTGGGCAGGCGGTCCGCATCCTAGCCGCCGTGCAGGCCAAGTTCACCAGCCAGAATGCTGAGACGAGCTTCTCGCAGAGTCACAACATTAGCCACAAAAGCTCGAGCAGCTCCACCACCAGCATCACCAGCAGCAACAGCAACAGCAACAATAATAAGAAGACCAACTTTCCATTTTATGTCTAAGTGAGGAGGAGTAGGAGAAGATGAATATGCCGAGTATGATAGCAAGCTATATGCATAGATAGATAGAAATGTACGGGGTCCGAATGTGATCGATCGTTTTGACTGTTTTGAATGTTTAGAGGACCGCGGTTGCCCCATAGCCAATAGCAGCCTGTATGTAGTGTAATCTGTAACCATTGTATTTAAAATGTTAATACTGTTGCGCCGATATCGATGTGAATAAGAGACGTGTTTAACGACAAAAGCTCATTTTATTGAAACACTTAGATTACAATTTAAGGGACTATTGACTAAACCACGTTGGTGGGACGGGGTGCGCTGGACTCGCGGTTTTTCAGCTGGACGTAGTACGAGTAGATGAGGCGTGCGCAGAATGCCGCGATAACTACAACAAGGATATAAAGGATGCAGTTAAACAAAGTCGTTGCCTGGCTAGAGTAATCACTTACGAATCATTATGATATAGAAGAACAAGGCCCCGAAGACGTTATTGAATCCAGTGGCTTCTCGGTAGCCTCCATAGTGGAAGATTACTCCAAAAATAGCGAATGGAAAGCCAATGGCCTGGAGCAGGGCATAGATGAGCCAGCCAAGGAGAAGCAGTCGCTTTTCCTGCAAAAAAAAAAGGTATTGTATTGAGATTATATTACACATTGAATGGGTCTTGAACCTAAACAACTGAGAACAGATAACAACTGCCGCAGGGATTCATATATTTTCTACAGAAATTTCATTTCCAAACAGGAAGTTTGACTAATAAAATTAAGGAATTGATATCTTTATAATCAATTTCTGGGAAAAAGAATGAGGGAAAAAGGGTCAAGCTGATTTTAATGTGAGTACCTTAACTACGTCATATTTAGAGGAATAGATACATATATATTTCAACTATTAGCTTGGCAATTCGAGAACTCATGAACAAGCCAAATATGTATCTTTAAATATCTAAAAATATTTTATTATCTCAGCAAGTCATTTTGGGTGCATACTATACTTAATCCCGCCATAAGTTGCAAGGGTTTGGGGGTACACTTAGGGGTATGTATCTTATATCTTATTATTTACCTTTAGGGTTCCGATCAGCAACAGAACGTTGGCCACCACGGCAATCGTAAATCCCACAAAGTTCACAACTGCAAATATACGAATTGAAATTGAAAACATCAGTTTGCATATGTCATCGATGTCGTCATCGTGTCAAACTCAAAATGGAACGTGTTTTGCTCGGGGGGATTAGCTCATGGTTTTAATTTATACTTGGCGTATACACATATATGTAGGTATTTTTTGAGACAATGGCCATAAAAGAACACAAACATCAACGGCTGGGGAAATGGATATGCCACGCCTGAATGCCACAGCACAGCAAAAAACAGATATTTAAAACATTTCAAATATAAAGCACAAAACACAGTATTTGAGAGATGAACTGAATATCACTACATTTGAAATTTGAAATTTTTCCAGCGAGAAATTCCTCAAGAAACCTGATGCATTTTAAGGTTTTTAGCGAAAACTAAACATGCATGTATGTATGGAGATAATTTTTTGTCTGTACCCGTCGGAGCGAAGAGTACTCCGAATGTCATGGAGATGAGGGAGTAAACAGCGATGCCCAAACACCAGCTTCTTAGATCGGTGTTGCAGGGTCCCTGATCCACGACGAGATCCACTTTCATCTTGGATTTCTGAGGTTTGGCGGCCGAAGATGTAAATTAGAATTTTTCCCTAAAACCGGTTTTGGGAGCGTCTAGACTCTAGGCCACGGCTAAGCGAGCATGCGACTGAAGTCGGCAAGAGTTGACTTTTAATTGAATTGATGCAAAGAGCAACAGATGGTTACAACCCGGCGGATGTGTGCGTGCGCAGCTCTCAATGGAATGAGTGGAGAGAGTAGAAACCTCCATGCTCCTCGTTTGTTTCTTAACAATAATAAATAACATTTTTAAGAGGCCCTAGATGGAATAATTTTTCGAAATTTGATATTTTTCAAGCATTTTTTTTATTATTTGGTTAGTTTTCAAAAACATAGATATAATTTTCGATTATTGGAAATTCGGAAACCAAAAGTTTTATCAGGATTCCCCCTTTTCGGCAACAAGTAAATTTAAATAGGATGGAACATCTTCACCCCCTAAGCTATTGAAAGCTTTGAACAGCTTTTGATATAAAGTAACGGATGATCACACATTGAACTTCAAACAGTGTGACCAGCAAACTATAAAACAAAATACTATTATAATGCTAGGGTATTTAAGATTTGATTTCGTTCCATTTTTTTTATAATATATTTTTCAACCCAATTTTTGTTCATATATTTAAAGGAGGCTATTTTGGCGATTTTATTTTACATATACTATTGAAAATTAACATCCAAAAACTTTGATAAAAACCGAACATCAATAAAGTTAGATTATTGTAATATTCCGGCCAGAGGATGCCAGGACTTCATTTGTATTTAAAGACTTTAGTATAGGATCTTCTTTAAAAAATCTTCTCTTCCACAAATCCAGGAAACCCATTTATTAACCTAACTCTTTGTTTACTTGTGGCTCAAGATAAAAAAGCTTTTTATTTATGATTTAAAGGTGACTTTTGTGTTGACACTTTCCGTTCTGTACTTCATCAAAAAGCACCGCGTTAAAACCGGCAATCGGAAAATGGCGAACAGAAAAGTGCGTGGAGTGGCCATCGGTCGCCTGGATGCAATATTATCCGGTATTTTCATTATCCTCTCGGCTGTAGGCATGCGATTGGCAGACGTGATTGGACCTCAAATAGCACAGTTTCTGAATAGCTCTATTCGGCATGCAGCCTCTGGTAAAGAGTTGTTTAATCTCTATAATATGTACCATATTTATATTTCTGTTTTCTTTAGATCTTCGCTTTTTTCTTACTATTTTTTTTGTCGTCAAGGTGATGAATTTACCTGCATCGATCTTGTTGGCTGTGGGCTCAGCCAAGGTAATCAAATAATACCCACATTATATATTAAAATTGTTAAAACAAAATTCCCTCAGGAAAGAATCCTTTATCTAGCGCCCTGGCTGGGATTGAATTTGTCGTACCTCATCTTGGCAAGCACAGTTACTCTTATACAGTGGACAAAACTAGTTGATTCCTCCGTTCCCTTGCTGAAGGCTTTTGGGATCATTCTGGTTTCAATAGCAATACTGTGTAAGTATATTATTATGAATCACATTTTGAAAACTCCGTAAATTATTATTTGCGCTACGTTTATTGACTTTTGTTAAACGATATCGACTTATCTGTGCGTTCTTTCAGTTATCAGATGCTATTTATGTTACGAGGTTCATTCCCTGTTGAAAGAAATGCGAGAGGCAAGGGAAATCCTTCACACCCTTATAACGGCGGCACCAGAGGTCCGAGAGGTTCGCGTAAATGCAGTTTTTGTACATGTCGAAGAACAATCTTAATAAAAGAAAAAGACACCTATTTATATACATATGTATACATATCTCAAAAAAAGACACAGCTTCTTTACCAAACTTATTTGAAAACTTTAGCTAAGAAACTAAAAGAAATAAAGCATGAACACGTTTTTAAAAACTTGAGGTGTTTATAATTAATAAACCAAATTTAAGGCAAAATATTTTAAATCTATAAATAAAACACAGTTTTTAGTCATTTAAGGGTTCTTTTTTTAATCATAATCAAGAAAATATAAACCCATGCACTTAAGAATTCCATAAAAAAAACATAATTCTATAAAACTGTTTATTTTTAATTATATTTAATTATCATTTCATTTCTTAAAGATTATATATATGTTTGTATAGTTATATATTTATTAAAATCATGATTAAAATTCAAATGGTAAAGCTTTCAAGATTCGCCGTTAATTAATAAATAGTAGTTTGAATTTAAAAATACGGCGCCACAAAAGTGTATCGCATTAGCCACCACCTGGCCACACTGCAGAAGCGCAAGAGAATTTAATTTTTGTTAAATTCAATTCAATAACCGTATTATAGTACCAATTACCGTACTCAACAATAATATTTTAAAGTAAGAGTAAAAAAAGCCTATTATTTAGGCGAATTCCATATCACGATATATACATATCAATTTGACAGAAATATCGATATATTGATAATGTGATATATTGTCAACCCTAATTGCGACTTACTTCCAATTGCATTTCAATTGCAAAAAACCTGCACTACCGGCTAGACGTTTTATTTCCAGAAAGCGAACATAATAAACCCAGTGAAAATGCTACGAAGCGTCTTCTGCATGCGCCTCAGCACCTATGGAATGGTGATTGGTTGGCTGGGAGCGATCTTCTCCTTCCTGGCCACCATTATCCTGGCCATTGCCCTGGGATTCTCGAAGCAGATCGCCGAGGAGATCGTCAAGCAACAAACCGATCAAACGGATATGACAGTGGACCAAGTTCATTCCGGTATGTAGTCGAGGGGGAAAAAAATTATGGAAAATCCCGCATTGCATTTTTATTTGAAATTGCGTGTTTTGTGGTTTTCATTGCAGTGCTTGTGGCTATTTTGAGCGTTTATTTGGCCTTCAAAGTGATTAACCTGCTGGCTTCGGTCATGTTGGTTGTTGGAACTGTAAAGGTAATTATATAAATCGGTCGTTTAAAGGATCTCCATTAAAATGATCCTCTATTTGCTGTAGGAACGCCATCTTTTACTGCTGCCCTGGCTGATCAACAACGGGGCTCTCCTGGCCTTCGCCGTAGTCGCCCACATTGGATTGTGGGTCTCGGTGATCGCTGCCAAGCCTCCCTTCTTCGATGCGCTGCCCGTGATCCTTCTATCGGTGGCTCTGTTCGGTGAGTTGCAAATGAGTCATCACTGCTCTCTGCTTGGTGCAAATATAGACAGCGTGTTCTTGGTAATGGGATACATACACATTGCCCGCAGTCGTTGTTTATTTATTGTGAAATTACTGTGTATGGGGGGATCCACACTGCTCTTATCGCTCTGCAATTAATCTGTTTTTGTTTCCTTTATTTTCCGCAGTTCTCGGATGGTATTTGTACTATGGAATCTACTCGCTTTTCAAGCAAATTCAGGCTTCCAGCGAAATTCAGCGCCCACTGATCCCCCCGCAGCCCCCACAGCAGGGCAACTCTTACCCCAGCTACACCAAGATCTAAAATATCTGGCCATTAAAAAAAACAAAATTTATCGAATCTTCCCGAATATTAACTATTTTATGTAATCCTCTAAATCCTCTAAACTAAAACCCAATATATTGAGGAGTTAAATACTTGATTCGTGTATAAGGAACATATTTCCAAAACGAAAATAACATTATTTTCGATCTATACTTATTACTTACATATATATAAACTTATTCGGCGCCCTTTGAAAAATATATTTTGTCGACATTCACACAATCTCTGAGTTTATTAATGCGGTTTAAAGAATGTTATCTGGTATTCCAAGTCCTAACGCTCTTATTTCGCCACAGAGCGCGATTGTCAGTTCATTCTTGGCATTTATTTTATTAATAAAAACGAACAAATAATTGACAGTGCCCGGCGAGAATTCATTGCAGATACGTAGTGCTTGATTGAAAGCGTTGAATATTTAGTGATTGGGACTAGACTGATTTGTATCGGTGATGCTAAAAACAAAAAAAAAACTGCAAGTGCAATATTTTTAAAGAATTTAAGCTACATTTATGTTTTTTGGTTCAGAAACCGATCCGATTCAGAATCCGGTTCTTAAAAAAGATTCTAATGGCAATTGGCGGAAAATTCATTCTTTATTAAATCGTAGAATTTTAAAGTTAAACAACTATTAGTATAGCATTTTATAAAATTGCGACTTTTTAGTTTTTATTTATTTATGTGTTTACAATACATATAACAAAAAAGAAAGGTAAACTATTTTCTTATTTTATATTTATTTATTTATAGATTTATTTATATAGTTTAAGTTGGTTTAAGTCGAAAAGTTTAAAAATTTTTTATTAATTCCTATTGCTCATCGAATGCGTTCGAGACTAAAATTAAAATTTGACACTATGTATTTGATTTCGGTTTATATAAGAAACCTTCAACGTTTTTTGAAGCATCAGTTGAAATTCTTCAAGAGATTTTTGAACACGAATGTTTTTATACCCTTGCAGAGGAAATTATAATTTTGGTGAAAAGTGTAGGAGACATCTCCGACCCTATATCTCCTCCTGAGTCAATATGAGCATGTCCGTCTGTCCGTCTGTTTCATTCTATGCAAACTAGTCTCTCAGTTTTAAAGCTATCGAGTTGAAACTTTGCACACACCCTTTTTTCCTTTGCAGGCAGTATATATGTAAGTCGGAACGGCCGGTATCGGTCAACTATATCCTATAGCTGCTATATAACTGATTGATCGGAAATGCCATAACTTTGTTGTTTTTCAAGTTAGAAGGATGGGACTTTCGATGCATTCTAATTTGGGCAAACATATACGATCTGTCAAATTTCGTAAGGATCGGCCGTCTATATCTTATAGCTGTCATATAACTGATTGATCGGAAATGCCATAACTTCGTTGTGTTTAACTGAGAGACTAGTTTGCGTAGAAACCGACAGACGGACAGACGGACAGACGGACATGCTCATATCGACTCAGGAGGTGATCCTGATCAAGAATACTATATACTTTATAGGGTCGGAGATGTCTACTTCACTGCGTTGCACACTTTTGACCAAAATTATAATACCCTCTGCAAGGGTATAAAAACGACCAAATAATTGACAGGGTCCGGGAGAATTCATTGCAGATACATACATACGTAGTCAGTGCTTGATTAAGAGCGTTGAATATTTAGTGATTGGGACTAGACTGACTTGTCTCGGTGATGCTAAAAACAAAAAAAAACTGCAAGTTCGACATTTTTCAAAGATGCAACATAAATTTTTCGATCCGATCCGATTCAGAATACGGTTCTTAAGAAAGATTGAAAGGAAAATGGCGGAAAATACATTCTTTACTAAATCGTATAATTTTAAAGATGAACCACTATTAGCATAGCATTTTATAAAATGTTTCTAGCATCTTTAAAGAATTTTAAGGTTTTCAGGTTTTTAGTTTTCATTTATTTATGTGTTCAAAATATAAAAGAAATGGAAGGAAAACTATTTTCAAGCGAAGTCGAAGCTTTAATATATTTTATGTTGTTTTAAGTTGAAAAGTTTTAAAAATTTGTATTAATTCCTATTGCTTATCGAATGCGTTTGAGACTAAAATTACAATTTAATTTTGCACTATTTGATTTTGATTTGTATAAGATTTAGGGTATCATATTTGTTTTTACTATTCCGGGTAATCAATTTGGCATCGATTGGACCCATTTGTCGTTTCCTGTGACGTAATTTTAACCAATTCTTCGTCTTACTTTTTTTTTGTGTCCTTTGATTTTATAGTGTGTTTGCAGATCCTGCGCCCCTGAATGTCCCACAGATGCTCTATCAGACTTAGATCTGAAACTATAGTGCCGAATTAAATTTATTTTTGACCCTATATAGCAACTACAGCTTGGTTTTGTCTGCACAGTGCTTGTAATTATTATCCTGTTGTAACCAAAAATCATTTTGGGGACCCAGTTTGGCCGTAGTTTAGGTTGAATGTGAATCTTAAGATCCCATTCTAAGCCAATGGAGGCACGATTCAGCCCTCCTCGACCCTTCAAACTTTCCTACATCACCAGACCACCACTATAATATAATAATAATGACTGATAATTATGATAAGGAATGAAAATACACAGGTACATATAGGGTCGGAGATCTGGCTTTCATTGCTTCGAATACTCATGGTCCAAATATGGTCAAAGTACAATGGAAGGGTTTCTGTTAATAAACTGTTTTATTTCTTTCTTTTGGCATGGACCTCAGATTTCGCAGCTTTATGTATGACATTTTTCTAGTGGGTCTTAGCAAAAAAAATTCCATTAAAACGAAAAAAAAAATAATAAAATTTTTTTCTATAGTTTGATTGCATTTAATAGTATTAATAGTATTTTCTACACACATATACACAAAAGGAACAAATTCTAAAAGGGGCCAGAGCATTCGTTGCAGCTACTCAGGTAGTGTTGGATGGAGGGCCTTGAGTGTTCGGTGCGTGGGATTACTGTCATTTGCCCAGACCCAGCCACATGTAGCTAGGATCGATGAACTGGGAGCCACGATAGCCCTGCGGGTTGCGCGACACCAGGGAGCGGATCTTCTGCGAGGGCCTATACGAGCGCAGGGCGTGCAACAGCTTGGATGTTTTCAGGTCCTGTTCCTCCTGCTGGGCGGCATCGATGGGGGCCTTGGTTGGCAACACCTGCAGGACCAGAGGATGTGGATGTTTGCCCTCCAGAAGGCGGGTCTCCGATTCTCCAAGTTGTGACTGCTCCGCAAATCGCACGTTTGCTTCCAGTTGGTTAAAGAAATCCCCCAGATTGGTCATGGCTCCTAGAAGAAGGAGCAATCGTCACTAACTAAGGTGTTACGACTATAGAGTTCAACTCTGCCAGGTAAAAAATAATTATAAATAAAATAATTAAATAATGGAAAATATTATTTCATGTCCTAGTTTCTGAATAAATATATCTCAAGTATAGATTTTATTACCATTATCCATCCCATATACCCACCAGCACTGATCGATGGCTTGTATCGGAGCTTCTGCGGTTGCGAGACCTGTTTGCGTTTCCACGGCAAAGTGTGGGCGTAGCCGAAAGGATAACGCGGCTCTCCCTCCGGAGGCCTCTGCTCCTCAGTGTCCTCCGGTAAAGGCCATTGGATGGGCGCTCGCTTGCCCATTGCTGCCGGCGGAGATTGCCACTTCTGCTGGACTTGCAGTTGCTTAAGATTCTGCAGATGCCATTGTCTATCGAGCAGCTCCGGATACGGCGGGAAATAGTCAGCGTCCAATTGGTTGTCCATTTCCGGGCCACTCGATTTCGGCAGGGGATTTCCGTCGGCGTCCGGGTAAAGGTCATCGAATTCGTGTGACGTTGTCTGCGGCGGCGGTGGCTGAATCACCTTAGATTCCCACGCGGGATCCCACTCCCAGTAACGCCGCCACTCCGTCGGATTTTGGCGGACACGGCTCGTCTGCTTCGGGTGTTGTGCTATCGCTACATGTGCTCCTCTGAGAGGTGCGTTTCCCAGTGGACCTGCGGATGGAAAGTGTGTACATATCGGACGCATGGCCCATTAATTGTGGGTTCCCCAAGGATTTCCAGAGAGCGGGCGGGAAAGCGGACTGGGACGAAAACAAACATCACAAAAAGGGTATGACATCCAATTTCCGTCACCGCCCTACAGATTTTAATTAGTGATAGGCACAATGACTCCTGATCAAGGGTCAACCTTCAATTGGTGACAAATGGCGAAGGGAATAACTCATCTCTGGGTAAATAGTTTGCCCAGAAAAGGACAATAACTATTTTTAAATTTTATAAAAAGTTCTTGATAAGAAAACTCAGCAAAGGGTGGGCATGATATTATTGTACTTCCCTTTAAGTCGGTTAGTTACTTCCCTTTAAGTCGGTTAGTGTTAAATTTGTTGGTCTATCTCATATGCTTCTATGAATATATATTTATCTAATTCATATGCTTCTATTATCACGACTGTCGATGCGCAATTCGAGAAATCTAGGAATAATGTTGAGACTTGAGACAAAGTTCCCAAGATTGGACTAAACCTTGAGAAAGAATTCGTTTTAAATAATACTCAGAAGTACGATTTCCAAAACTACTTCTGTAATTTAGGAAAGACATTTGGAATTTGGACGATTTCTGAACCGTTAAATTGCCGTCTTGAAGTATTAAGTCAAAGGTTGATTTATTCAAACAGATCCTAAATATACAAATTAATAAAAATATTCATACAAGCCTAAAAAATTCAAAAATTGTACAAATATAAATATAAAGAATCTGTAATCTTATATTAATTTTTTTAAATTATAATTGTATAACAGTCCAATGAAAAAAAATGTTGTTGTTTGTATCAGTGTGAGAAGGGTTTAAAGGGTTTAAAGAATTTTAAATTACGGAGCACCTGTTTAATGGTACTAGAAATAAAATACGCCACTGGGAATAGCGGAAAAATCTTTAAAAACTTTCATAATTACCAAAAACTTACCCGAAAAAAGCAACACCATCAGCAGGATCCGTCGCTTTATTGAAAAAAGCGTCATTTTTTGTTTATTTTTATGCGAATACCGTCGTCGGGGTGTTGTTACATTTTATGGAAGTACACCAAAGCGGGCTAAATAGTTTTCAAACACATCTCAACCGAAAGTTACACAATTTCAAAGAATGGCCTTTGTGCCAGCTACTGTGCTCCCACGGCGGAGATCGAATTCCACGCCGGAGTCCGTGGCGAACGACTAACGTCCGGGCAGCTAGAGCCGACTGCTTTTATAGCACCGCGATGGACGCGAACCCAGTGCAGGTCCACGCCAATCCTTTCCGACCAGCCAACCGCCGTGAACCCGCCTCATCCTCCGCCCACCTGCGAGCACCTGTTGCCCGACCGACGACGAAGAAACACAATGAAGGCAACTGCGGCACTGGGGACATGCGCACCTGTTATCTGCTGGGTCGTGGTCCTGCTTGAGGTCCCGGTCTTGGTCTTGGCTTTTCAAGTGCGACTTGAGCTGCGAAAATGCTCTAATATGCACAGAAATGGCGCTCGGAAGCACTGTAAATAGGAGTCAAGTATCCGAATCAGAGCACCGCACCGCTTTGAATCCGATTCAGCTATTTACTCGCTAACAGGCCAATAAGGCTCAGGTGTGCCAAAGGATATGTGAATGCAATTATCCTGTCATATTGCGCAATTTCCCAGGCAACTGATATTGCCCGCTTGGACGCGGCATCCCCAGTCCTAGCTCCATTCTTAGACATCTATCCATCCATATGATGTGACGTCAAAGGATTATTTGCTTTGGAGTTTGGCCATTGAATTAGCATAATTGGGTCAGTGGCTGGCCGGCTGGCTTTTAGTGGTTCCATCCTGACAATGGCCGGGATGGACATCCATTTGGCAGTAGCCGGGCGGACCTTGGCCTGCTCCAAAACCCTGCCGGACAGTCTGCTGGTGCTTTTTGCCCCTAATTAGATTTGTGTGTTGCGAGTGCCGGTGGCAGCATCTTTGTGGCACGCTGGGCGTCTAATGGCCCCTCGGTTCGATTCCCCAACAACCTGCAACTGCAACGGCAACGGCAAAGGCACCGCCAGCGTGCAACTTCACCTTTTATTCTTCAACGTTTAGAAAGTTTCCTGCACAAACTGTTTCTTAATTAGTCGGGAATTACAAGTTAGTTGACGTAAAGTTACGCACATCTGCATATTTATGAGGCGCTTTTGAGGACATCTAAACACTTTACAGTCGAAACAAAAAGGAATTTCTACCGTGTCCTCAGGAATTTAACACAACTAACTTTATGGAAATTTAAAGAAAGTATTTATAAAAATCGCTGATCCCGAAGGGATACTAACGCCTGAAAGGATCCCAAGGTTTCTTAAATTCTTGATTTAAGTATTCTACGTTTGAGTTCTAGGAATTCATTGTACTTATTGTACCAGTGGCGTAGATAGCTTTTTGATATGGGGGGGGATATGACTCAGAATAATATCCTGTTTTTTTGTAAGTTTTATTTTACACTGGGATAATAATCCGCAATCTGCGATAATAATAATAATAATGCTGTACTGCACAGTCATCGCGTAAAAATGTGTTTCTTTTTCAATTTTGAGAGTATATCATCTTATAATTCTCAGACCCAAGGGGGGGATTGATCCCCCTGACCCCCCCCACCCCCCCACCCCCCCTGAAGCTTGAACCTTTTAGGGACTATTTAGTCCCTTTAAGAGAGATTACAAAAGTTGCGTCATATTTTGTACCATATTGTATTTGGAGGTAAAAAGGACTTATTAACTAGCTATTTAATAAAGAATTAGTCTTTAACGAATGGACGTTTAATGACAAGTGAATTGATGTAATGGCATATATTGCATAATAGATATAAAATTAATCATGTTTTCGTAGTTTTAAAGGATAAATAAAATCTTTCAAATTTTGATATGTTCATAGTTTAAATATATGGACATATGTATATGGTAATGATATAGTTTACTAAATATAATTAGTTAATAATATATATAATATATTACTTTATAATATAATAAGTAATAATTACGGTACAGGAACTTTTACACCTTTCAATCAAATAAACACATATTTGGATCTAAATTTTAAAATTATTTAAAAAGGCATGTAGATTTCGATGTATGTATCTACGATAATATATATATTGATCTATGTATATATCAAATGATAAAAAGGATTCTTTTATCTATACATATAATATAATAGATTTAACCGACAGAAAAATATAAACAGATAATAGAATGAATGAATAATGAATTTACTACGGTATAAAGATAATGAAAATTAAATATAAATACATACAAATAAATATATTTAAAATTTTGGGGGGGTAAAACACAAAGGTTAAGAAATCTTTTAAGGATGTCTGGCGCTATAAGGATTGATGAATTAAACTATACACACATACATACATACAGCGCATGAGCTTAGCGCATCTGCCAGTCGCCTAAGCCGAAAGAGCTTTTTCAACGTTCAAAATCCCAGAGTGGCGCTCCACGTTTTGAAAGCTTTGGTCGTTGGAGCCCCACTTGGTTTTCGGTCAGTCGCTCTCGAGCTTTCGTGCCGCGAAGTTGACCAACGCCGGATAGTAGTGTCACTTGCGACCCCCAATTGGCCACACAGCAGTTGAAATTCGTAGTGAAAAGTAGTGTAACTCTGCTCGCACCAAAGGGACTCACCTGAGAGCCATTAAAGTGATGAAGTGCAATTAAATTAACAAAAAATAAAGGACCAGCCCAAGGAACAAAACACCAGCAAGAGGTGCGGAAGAGGAAACTCAAAAAGTTGTCTATATTTTTCGAAATTTTCTGGGGTAGAGGTTGTGCACACACATGCCGTTGCATCCAGCCAACTCCTTTGGGACCACCCCAGTGGAGTTTCGTGCGCCAGTGCGCCGGCGCCATGGGGGAAAACGGCTGTTTTTCACATTTCCCGCGCTGCCTGGCAGGTTGAACGACCCGTTTTCCACTCACACCCAAAAAATTGGAAAAATGCCCGAAAATGCCGGCTTTCCACGCTTACTTTCGTTCAATGAGTTTCCCAAACGGTTCTGTTACCTTATTACTACTTTTCCGCCGCTCTAATGTAACACATGGCTTATTAAATAATCCAATATGTCGGCTTACGAGGCGTATACTCAATATGGGACCATTGACAACTGCCCAATGCTGGCTTTGGCCCGATTGTGTTTACTTGGCCCACATCCAGATGTAACCCCCAGCCAAATTCGGCAGTGGGAACCTCTTCACCCGGCACGCACTGGCACTTGAATTTCGGTTTTTGGGCGCGGGCGTCTTCGAGAGGTTTTTGCTCTTTTGGGTCGAAGCCGAAAAAATGTGCTAAACATTTGATTCAATACCTCGATAGGCAACCTAATGGCCATTGGATGCTCTTTAGAAAAGTATGCAAGATTAAAATAATGTTCGGGTGAATCACCTTACCTTTTAGTCACCTTAAGTTCTGAGAAAAAATGGGCAAATGTTTAGGCTAATTGGCTTGCCCCTCTGTCAGCTCCCATGAACCCCCGAAAATGTTTGTTTTTTCTCGCTGTTCGCTGGGAATAGCCCCTTATAATTTGCATCTTATTCACCGATTTTGAGCTGTAACTAAAACTCGACTCTAATGCTCGATTTCCGCTTGATTGCAAAAGTAGTTGGCCTTGGCGGGGCACAGAATACTGCACTGCAACAGCACGAAGCAGCACAACAGCAGGTTAATCATCAATGAAGCGTGCAAGAAGAATGAATCTAAGATCTTAGCCATTTTTAAATTTTAATAAAGCAAAGTCACGTGGAAGTCTATGCTCCAACAACAAGCTGGCGAGTGTTCTTTTTGGTCTAAACAACCGGTTCAATGTTTGCACAATTTTCGTATGGAGCTCTGTGTGTTTTTTTCTTTACTTTTTTTTTTGTTTTGTCGCCAAAAGCATTAAATATTACTGAATGACTGCGGTCTGGCGGTAGCTTTACCCATTTTTTTCTGGCTCTACGGTATACGTGCGGAGCATGCTGGCCGTAGAAGCTCATTTCAGGGGCTGGCTTGTTAATTTGAATTTCACACTCAGACACTCGCCGGGAGCAGATGTTGCCAGGGGCCAGGCAGCTTCTCTTCTCTTTTTTTTTTAATTTTCTGTTCCTTCTCTCGGGGCCCCTTTGATAATCATATTTTGTGTAAAGTTTGTTTTATATTTAGTGCCACCCCTTTTTAATATTGAGTCACCGTCGCCCCAACTCGTCGTGTCCACATGGCAAGGTCAGCCAGAGTTACACCTTTCGTTAAAGCCCGCTTCCTGCTCCACCCTCGCCACTTCCGGTTCCTGCACCTTCTCCGCCGCTTCTAATTTTGTTCTTTTGTGGGGTTGCGTGTTCAGATTACGCTGACATGCGTTGCTCCTAAGTTGCACATACAAAATAGCTAAATAAATAAACGTGGTAGTTTTCCAGGCTGTAGTTTTAGATAATGGATACTTTTTAGGATATGAAGGGTTTTATAAAAAAAATGTTTCTGTTGAGCTATCAGCGTTTTGATAGCGGCCGAATTAATAGACCAGGTTCAATTTTACAAATCAATTTATTATGGGTCAATTTAACCCCAAAACAAATTCCGCGGCCGGTCCAAAACAATGCCGAATTACAAGTCATAAAACCTAAGAGCTTGCGCAGAAGCTCCACCAAAGCTCCCAAACTGCATGCGCTACAAAAGAACAACAAAGCGCATGCGAATCTGGGAGAAACAAAGAATATGGAGCAGCTGATAACGGGCAATTAGTGGACCGCTGCGGCTGGTTACACTGAGAGAATCGAAATAGAAATTATTATGATTTTTGATGCTGGCACAAGTCCCAACAGTTTCTTTTTTGAAAGTATTTAACTTAAATCTGATTTCCACGTACTAAATGTAAAATATATTAGAAACCTCTGATTAATTTGCATTTTGAAAGAATAGCTTCTGAAACTTATTTTCATAGTTGAGTTTCTCGAATATATAGTACCCGGTACTCTAACATATGTACGTCTCTGCCCTTTTTTAAATAATAAAATTTAAGATTATAATTTTTTGGTTTGAATCAATATTTTATTATAAAATTATTTTAAATCGTTGTTGACTTTGAAAACATAAAGCAATTAATCAGGAGAGTAATATATAACATTATACACTTACTATAGAAATATTTATATATAATGATCAGAATACCAGAAAATATAACTAATTTTAACACATAAATTTTTGGTTTTAAAAGAAAAATAAAATTAAGAAGCATGGTATTCATTGTCATCTCAACAGTCTACTTACAGACTATAGACCGAATATACCCTTTCACCCCACAAGTACCGGGTGTTAGAATTTCATAAAAATTCTATCCACCAGCATGCTCTCTCTGTGCCTTGTTAATTCGCGCAACTAACTGGCAAATTAAGTTCACTTTTTAGCATAATTCCATTGTTGCTCGTTGGCCACAAGACCGTTAGCTCAGTTACTGAGACAACCGCAATGCATTCTGACCCTGGCTGGCTGCCTTTAGTTACTCATACGCCGTGTGTGACGACTGCCGTGTGTGAGTGCTGAGTGCCGGCCCGGCCGCGCCCAAAACGAAGAGGCCCGGGATAAGGGCTGCCTCCACTTGGGGCAAGTGCATAATGCAGTGCGAAATGAGGGCTGTCCCACGATGGCAAACGGAAAAAAAGTGGCCTGCCCTGCTTTTGATTTGGCGGGGCAGTAAACATTTAGCCCGTTGGGGCTTCTTTTCCGAAGGGTGAGAGTTTTGCGACAAGCACTCTTGGTGTCCGCGGCGGACGTTGCCCTCCAGCACAATTGCGCCCTCAAGCATGGCAAGCCAAGCCGCCTAAAAAACAAAACAAAACACAAACCTCCAACTAAACAAGAAGTAAAAAACAAATAAAAAAACTAAAAACACAATCCGAAATTGTCGTTAATTCGTTTTGTGTGCAAAGTGAAATTTTGTATGTTTTAAGCTTAAGCTGTAACTGTTTTTATTTTTGTATTTTGTTTCGAATTTTTATTTTTGCCGCCTCGTATTGTTAATGCAGCGATAAATTCGTGACGTTCATTTTACACACATGAGCCCGGAGAGACACGTTTTGTTGACCCCAAAGAGAACTTTCCAAGCGTGATACGAAAGCTCCACTTTTTATACCTATTTATACTCGTAGAGTACTAGGGTATATTGTATTTGTGTGAATGTATGTAACAGGGAGAAGGAATCATCTCTGATCCTATAAATCGGATGATTTTTAGAGGAGCTATAGACTTTTTATTCTGTTTTTCTACTGGCTTGCTTAAAAGCACCCAAAAGTATGCAAGCAAATTTATTCTTTTTTGAAGAGGAGTGTACCAGGTAACCGTCCTTACTTCCTTTTATATTACACAGGGAGAAAAACTTCTAAACATACCCTATTTTGTTTGTTTTTCATGCCAACTCCCATAAATCGGTTGGCAAAATGCGCAAGTTGCATGCGACAAGCAATTTGGCGAGGCCACATCCTGCCCCATTTACAGGGTCCTTCAGATCCTCATACCCATTTCCACATCCTGACATCAAACAATGCTCTGATGTCGAGCCAACAATGGGCTAAGGCGACGCTGGCGGAGGCACTTAACCCAGTTTTTAGTTTCATTCGGATGCTTCCTTCACTTTGACATGCCAAAAAGCCGGAATGATATCATCCCCAAGAACCCCGCCCCCAAATGACCCAAATTCCGTACAACTCTCGTATATTCCATTCCAGGCCAGGCCAGGCGGGTGGCCAAAACAATTGTCCCAGGTATTGATTTTTGGTCTTCATTACAGCCGGAGTTGGAGCTGAACTGCCAATGAACGATAGATAGGAACTGAAGACTGAACTCAAGTAGAGACATCACCACAAACATCAACCAAGGACCAAAGGACGAGGAAATGTTTTAGGAGCAAGCAGCTGCAGGACTGCGATAAGGGAAGAAGCCGTACAAGCCCCACATCATTAACGAAAAAAATAAACATTTTGGCCAGACAGCGTCGCAATGTTTCTGCCCGTGAAATCCAACCAGTAAGTACACAAAAAGAAAAAATTAAAGACTACCCTTATTCTCCGAGAATAAATATTTTTGGAAGCTATTTATTTTGCTCTCCAACACCTCCTTTATTTTTTTTCTGTGCATCAACCAAACCGCAATTTGAGTGGCGACTTGATGCTCCACGTTCCACGCTCCATTCAACCCCCAAAACTGCGGGCTCCTCAGCATAACATAAACATGAAAACATGAACATGAAGCATAAACAACCCCCGGATTTTGTATCCCGGAACAGTTTCTGATTAAATTTTTGCCGACACGTTGTCGCCATCATTATCATTATGTTTACAAAGATTTGATTCGCCTTTTGCCGCCGAGAGTCGTGTGGGTCATTCACATTTTATGTCTACCGTTGCAGTTCTGGCGAGGCGAGTGGCAACAATGAGGATGTCACCACCACCAGCAACAATTCCACACAAACGCCCAGCGATCTAAGCCCGCCGGGACCCAATGAGGAGGTCCTGCCACAGGCTCACCATCAAAATCCGGGCCACTGCATCGCCTCCTTTGCCGCCATTAACCAGATGAGGAATAATGCCCAGGTGAGTTGGAGGTGTTTTTATTTGGGTTTGGGTTCATGGTGATTTCTATAACTTTGATTTGGGATTTTCTAAGCTAAAGGATAAAATGTTTCTATCATTTTGTGGGGTTTGGTGCAATATCAGTTGTTTTTAAAAGATTTTGTTTTTTTTTAAACTCCCTAATTAGGCGTTTGAGATAATTTAGATTATACATATGATTGTGAGAAAAATAATTAATTGTTTAAATATTACTCTCAGATTGTTGGCAATACAAATTCCTGTTTTTTAGAGGAGCCTAATTAGTTACATTTCATGTTTTACAGAGTTTTGGGCAATTTTTTAGTCACTTTAAGTTTCAAATTAAACGACTTATCCTAAATATACATCTCTCGGTTGTTTTTGAATACAAAGTGTTAACCCACTTATTTGCTTGAATCTTGAAAAGATCTGAGAGAATTAACTAGTGAGGCGTTCAATATTAGCGTTTACTTTTTAATAGAATCTAAAAAATAAATACATTTAATACATTGTTTAAGTAAATCCAACTTATATTTTACATTTCTTTGATATAACTATAAATAAAATATTTATTTTATTTAAAATCTTCAACATAAAAACTTGTTTATGATAAATAAGGTTTATAACTCTTAGTTCCAGTATGAAATATCTTGAAAAAACTGATATCAGATCTCAACAAATATCATATTTGGCAATTTGATTCGAAGAACGCATATTCTCCGCCAAATTAGGGAAATCTTTCGGCCAATTGACAGATCTTGATAGTGTCGTACTAATTGCATTAGGCGTGAACATAATTAAAAAATATTTATTTAGAATGGGCGCGTGATTGAGGTCGTGGCAAGTCCGCGGGCCCACATGGCGCATACTTAATGTCTTTCGTTCGTTTCTCTTTTTTTGGGCGGCTAGTCGGCAACATTAATTGCGCCCCAGGTCCGTCTTCTCACCCCTAACCCCCTATACATATATAGGCTGGTGCCACCCAGAGAACCCGATAAGTTCAGCCGGGTGAGGCTATTAGAGCAAATTGCCGTTTCATTCGACCAGCGGGTGGGTGTCCGGGCTGCACGATGATGAGTTCTGGCCTTAACCAGAAGCCAGCCATGATGTAAGCGACACTTTGCCATTTTTAAATGGCTCCTTTTCCTGTATCGAGGTCGTTGACATCCTGGGCTCTGTCAAAAGTTATTGATGAAGAGCTCTTCTAAGGATTCGAGTGGGGTGTGCGGGATTTGGAGTGCAAATTGAGCACGTAGCCGGGTAGCCGGGCATTAATCGGATTTGTAAAGCGACACTTTGTCACCACCCGTCCCCATCTCCGTTCCGGAGTAAGTCGACAAGTCTCAACAGCCCTTCGTGGTTCCTTTTCTCTGTTCCAGCTCTGCGATGTTCGCCTGGAGGTGGGCGGGGACACCATCAACGCCCATCGAGTGGTCCTGGCCTCCGTGTCGCCCTATTTCTATGCGATGTTCAATGGTGAGTAAAGGGTCTTTGAGGAGCAGGGTTCTTCAAAGACACTCTGTGGTATAAGATGGCTTTCAAAATTATTTTGTGCAGAACCTGATTGATTTTGTAACCATTTAGAATTTAAGTTTTGTTTCAAATTGTTTCTTAAAAAATATTTAAAATAAATCTATGTTAAAGAAAAATAACTCATAATTAAATACTGTTTATTTTTCTCTGAATAATTAAATTTATAGTTTTAAATGTACATTTTTACTAATGGAATAAAATTTCATCAATAAAGAAATATCAAAAGTTTGATTTATTTTCACGTTTTAAAATCATAGGTACTTATTTAGTCACTTAATATTTAAGATTTATTTAAGAATAATATTTAAGATTTTTCTTATCCAACACATTTTACCTCTTAAGGAAATAATACACCTTCCAATAAGCTTTATTTAAAGGTTCTGAATAAATGATTTTGATTATACAACTGATATCTTATTTTTAAGATTATTATTTGAATTTGAAACTGATCTATATACATTCCCTAACCAGACGACATGCTGGAGCGCACTCAGGGATTGGTGAGACTCCACGACGTGGACAGCACAGCACTCAGGCAGCTGATCGATTACACCTACACCGGGGAGATCACCATCACCGAGCAGAATGTGCAGGTGCTGCTGCCCGCCTCCGGATTGCTTCAGATGCACTCGGTGCGGGAGGCGTGCTGCAAGTTCCTGCTCCGCCAGCTTCATCCCTCCAACTGCCTGGGTATCCGGAGCTTCGCCGATGCACACTCCTGCAAGGAGCTGCACACCAGGTCTCACAAGTACGCGCTGCAGAACTTCCAGCAGGTGGTCGGCACGGAGGAGTTCCTCCTGCTGCCCTTCGAGGAGGTGCGCGAGCTGATCTCCAACAGCCAGCTGAACATCAGCTCCGAGGAGCGAGTTTTTGGCGCCGTCTTGAACTGGGTGAAGCACGACCTCCAGGCGCGTCGCATCCACACAGCGGAATTGATGTCGCATGTCCGACTACCGCTGGTCAGCAGGGATTTCCTCATGAGCTGCGTGGAGACGGAGACTCTCATGCGGGACGACTCCGAGTGCAAGGAGCTCCTGTTGGAGGCCATGAAGTACCACCTGCTGCCGGAGCAGCGCTCGCTAATGGGCAGCCAACGGACGCAGGAGCGTCGTCCGGAGGGCATGAAGCCGTACGTGTTCGCCGTGGGTGGAGGAAGTCTCTTCGCCATCCACAACGAGTGTGAGGTGTACAACCCGCGAACCAACTGCTGGAGTCCAGTGGCACCGATGCTGTGGCGCCGGTCTCGCTCCGGAGTCACTGCCCTACACAAGCAGCTGTATGTAGTGGGCGGATACGATGGCGTCAGCGATCTGGCCACGGCGGAGAGCTATAATCCGCTGACCAACAAGTGGAGCAACATCACCCCGATGGGCACCAAGCGCAGCTGCCTGGGCATATGCTCCTATGACGCCTTAATCTACGTTTGTGGCGGCTACGATGGAGCCTCCTGCCTCAGCAGCATGGAGCGCTATGATCCACTGACGGGAATCTGGAGCTCCTGTCCGGCGATGAGCACGCGACGCAGGTATTGCCGTCTGGCGGTGCTGGAGAACTGCATCTACAGCCTGGGCGGCTTCGATTCCACCAACTATCAGTCGAGTGTGGAGCGGTTCGACCCAAGAGTGGGTCGCTGGCAGCCGGTTCCGAGCATGACGGCACGCCGGAGCAGCTGCGGAGTGGCCTCCACGGATGGCCATCTGTACTGTATAGGCGGCAATGACGGCACCATGTGCATGTCCAGCGGAGAGCGTTTCAATCTGCGCAGAAACAGCTGGGAGCCAATCGCAGCCATGCACTCCAGGAGGTATGTTTAGATTGCTTTTTGATTTTATTTCGTCTCTTAATCCCTGATTGTCATTTTAGATCCACCCACGAAGTGGTAGAGGTGGAGGGCGCTCTGTTCGCCCTGGGCGGCAACGACGGCAGCTCCTCCCTGAACTCCGTGGAGCGCTACGATCCGCGACTGAACAAGTGGAATGTGGTGAATGCCATGGTGGCGCGACGCAGTTCCGTGGGAGCTGCCGTGCTGGAGTGCTTTCACCTCGAGCGGGGACTGGTCCAGACGACGAACTTATGACCCTTGGCCAGCATAACCGAGTCCTTCGCCGCAGCTGCAGCGAGCGGCGCTAGCAATGGTACCAGTGGGTCGGGACCTCCTCCCTCGGGGTCAACAGCTGGAACCCTAACCGTGCCCAGCCGGGCAGAGGCGGCTGCCTTCACGGCCAACATAGCCCTGAGTAGTTCGGCCCCCTCGGCCAGCTCCACTTTGCGTCGCCATCGACGGGAGACTCCGGGCCTGGCCGAGAACCGGCGGGCCAACAGCAACGCCAGCAGCAGTGGCAGCGAGAGCGGCGGCAGCACCAGCAGTGCCAGCGGAGGAGGCAAACCACCGGCGACAGCCTGATCCTGGTCTATGTCGCGTCGCTTTTGAGCAACCAAACAAAAACATTTAAAAAAAACAAAACAAAACAAAACAAAACACCTACAAAGCTAACCCCACGCGCCTAATGCAGGAATTTGATTGTTCGAGTTCGTTATTATGGATAGAAATAGGATTAGATATATGACTACTAACTAATGGAAGGAAGCCCCTGCGGACATTCAATTGCTCAACCAGGAGACAAAACAGCAGTTTTGGAGCGAATGCAAGCCCATAACACACATATGTACACACATTTCTAGTCAAGATCCTTCACACATTACATGGGAATGCCGCTCGCGGGGCGTGGAGACAAAAAGCAACCTAATCTGCCTACAATTTACATACATATATAAACCTCTATACACTTAAATTATATACTGTACACTCTTATGTACTATTCTTATGTATTTTATACAAGCAATTAAAACGATAAGTCAATGTTTCGTATTCGTATTCGACGACGAATGCCAGCGTCAGATGCCACGTTCTGTTCATTGCTTGTTGGATTTGTACTACGACTAGGATCTTGATCTTGACGGGAGCGGTGCGGTGCGTTGCGGGCGATTCACATCATCCGTTCGGCCAGGTTGCTCGCCACCTTGCCCACGTTCTTCTCAGTCTCCGATGCGGCGACCATCTTACGGGCATTCAGCCAGTCCTTGGGCAAGCCAGTGCCAACTGCAAAGACGGGTGGGGGATTGGGATTAGTTGGGGATGGATCGCAGCTGCGACGGCCGCTTCGTTTTTTCACGCTAAAATCAAACTGAGAGATGGGAATGTAAAAACGGATGACGACGATCGACGTAGACAGTTATCAGTGCGCATTTATTTCTTTATGACTCTCGATGATGGGAACAGGGAAAGTTAAATGCTATGCGGCCATCTGCCCGCGCCGACCCATCGGTTCACGGTCCACACCGCTGACCGCTTGCCGCCTGGAGAGCGGATGTGGGATGAAGCTGTCCCCAGCCGGCAAGGTCACTAATCGGAGCAGATCGTGAAAAAATGAAGCCGTCGCGCCGCTTGGGGGTGGTGTAAAACTAAACGGTACTTAGGCTCTAGCTCAAGGTGTTTTCTTTTCTTATCTTTTGCCTTGTTCTTGCAATACGAATTAATTAACAACGAATGTGGCTCGCCTCCTAGTCCAAGTCGTCGGGTACTGGGTTGCGCGATGGAATAGAAAAACGTTAACAAAACCAAATACGGTTGCAAAAAGAGAGTGAGAGAGATGGTTGAAGGAAAACGCGTTAGAAGTTACTCAATTATTAAAGGCTATGTCTAAGTTTTGGCCAATTTTGGTGAATCGAACCAAAAGCACAATGGGTTTTTTTGTTTTCAACTTAAAAGTAAACTCTTTTTGTTAATCAAAACGAGAGCTATTTACTTTTGTAAACCTTCTCGGTCATGTCATCGAAGCCAGAGTCCTGGATGTTCAACATCAAGCTATCCGCCGACAGGTAGACCTTGTTCTGTGAGCTGGCAATCTGTTTGGAGGAGCAAGTTTATTATCACTGCTAACGCAACAAATTTTCCTCTTACCGTTCGGGCAATGCTTTGAGCGGCACGCAACTTGCGCAGCTTGAGGTAGGCAGGGTTCTGCTTCACGGCCAGACCTAAGTAAACATATCTATTAAGGAGAACCATTGGTTGGCAAAAAATGAGGGTAAAATAATAAAGGAATCTGAAAGCATCTGAAGTGTTTTTTGTTTTTAAAAGGATATCATTTTGGCAGCCTCGGCTTCTCCCTCGGCCTGGACAATCTTCTGCTGCTTCTCCTGCTTGGCACGCTCCACGAAGAACACAGCCCGCTGGGCCTCCTGCTGGGCCACCTGTTTGGCTTCAATGGCAGCGGTGTATTCCTTGCCAAAGCTGAGCTCAGTAAGGGACACATCGTCCAGGATGATGTTAAAGTCGCGGGCACGCTCCACCAACTCCTTGCGAATCAAGAGGGAGACCTAAAAAAGCAACTTCAAATATCATAAAGTTTGAACCTAAAAGCAAAAACTTACCTGCTGACGCTGGGTAATCAGCTGCGAGGCATTGAACTTGGCAATCACACTCTTGAGCACCTCGTTGCAAATGGAGGGCAGCACCTTCTCGTCGTAGTCAACGCCCAACTGCTTGTGCAGGAAGGGAAGGTTGAGGGAATCCGGACGCGACAGGACACGCAACGAGATGTTGATCATCTGCAGATCCTTGGAGCCGGTGGGCGAGGAAATTTTGCGGGGACGCGAGCGAATGTCATAGATAATGGGGTACTGGAACCAGGGAATGCGCACATGCAGACCCTCGGAGTAAATGTCGTTCTGGATGCCACCAAGGCGGCTGAAGATGATGGCCCGGTGACCACCCTCGACTGTAAAAACAGAAATGGAGTTTGTTATGCAATCGTTGGGAGATGAAATCAAATGGTTTCATGGTATTATAAATGAATGTATATGAAGGACAAGTTTAAATTGCAATAAGAGCCAATAGATTTCATAAATAGTTTATTTACTCAAGCATCGTGCAAGCCTGAATATTAGTTATGAAATCCGGAGACACCGCATACATCGTTTGAGGTTATGTAAACTCGCCGCTTAATAGTTCATGTTTTGGTTGTTTTCTTGGTTAATATAAGATATTAAAAATTAGTTTTGTACTTACCAGTATACAAGGACTGGCTGACACCATAGGCGGCGGCTCCAACTGCGGCCAGGAGCTTCAATCCAATTCCCAATCCCGGTGGGCCACCTTTGCCCAGCTTGCCAGCCAAGTCATTCAATTTGCTCTGTGCCATTTTGGTTGTGTGCTATTCCGAGAAATTTGATTTATATTCAATTAAACACTTAATTCAGAGTCTACTACGATTAATCAGTTGGAAATTGGCTTATTATTAACTTGGAAAATTGGGAAATAAGAGAAGCAGAAACGCACGTTCTATTTACCTGCAGAAGATGTGTGACCGTTTCCAGAAACCTTGCGAAAGCCTCGCCTCTGCTTTAGTGTTGGTAAATGTCGGTAGCTGAAAGACAGTCTGGCAGCCCTTTAGCGGGCTTTTTAAATTGAAACGTTATCACCGCTGCAAACTACGCTAATTACTTTCAACTGTACGGATAAGCTATAAATAAACTCACAAAAGCTTATGACGAAATCTTTCTGGTACTTTTTCCAGTCAGCACATTTGAATTCGTCTGTAAAATTGCGACAATTACTAATTCCAGTGCATAACTCCAGGTTGCTGGAGCGTAAAGGAATTTAAATCGGTGATGAGCGGTCTTTGTGCTAGAATTTATGCCCCAGCCGCTATCTTATCGCTTCAGTTATTGGAACTCGGTTTTATGTTTTCCCAATCTGATTTCTGGATTTACACCCGGCGCTAATATTTATTGGTTAGCCCTGATACGGAAGTGGCCGATTATTGGGTTATTGGTTTATGGCTTCTTGTCGAAAATTGCTAACTGATGGATTTGTAATTAATTTCTTCGGCAGCATCGATTAGATAAGGGATGTGAAAGACTCTGTTTTGCGGCTGTCAACTGGCGTGGAAAATTCCTCGAATTAGTTGCGCTAAAAGCCGGAATTAGGATGGCTTCCAATGACGCATTTTTATCACCACCCGCCCACCTGCTCACCTGCCCAGCAGACACCTCATTTCATCTCGCATATCACATTGCGTTAAGATGTTAACGAGTCCGAGAGACCAAACAAATAACAAAAGTTGCGAAATCTGGCTCATAGCTCTCATAAAACGGTGCCAATGGGTCTAAGACAACATGGACTGGATCAATCGAAGCATTTTAATTGTTAATTCCCGGCTACAAAGTGATAAAAATCCAAAGCCATTGACGCAAGTTTTCGCTTTCACAGGAATCCCCAAGGGAATTTGCATAGTAAGCTTCTCGACACTGAGAGAATTTGACATACCGAGTATGAGTATAAAAAAAAAGGAAATTAATATAGGACTGTAGGTAGTTTATACGGTATTGAAAGCATTTTTAATAATAGAAATCCATCTCTAAAATAAGTAAATTGAAAAGAAATGTATATTTTTATATACATACATTTTATTTTTGATTCTCCCTGTAGAAGTGTCTTGCAGTCAAAATTAGATAAATAAAGATAATTAAGATATAAAGTATAAGACTTTATGTTATTTAAGTATTCTTTTCATTAAAACTCATTCAATTTTAAACGAATTAGAGTTTTAAAATGTAGTTTTAAAGGTATTTTTTATGGTGATATGCAAAGTAACTACGCCTAAGATTTAAATAATTGTAGTTTGCATTTTTAGATTTTAAAATATTAAGAGAAAAAAAGCTTTTCAAATCATTTAAAATCAACCTAACGATGCTGCAATTTTTCCGTGTATCTGTATCTGTATCCGTTTATTTAATGAGTTTGGTTGAAAGACCGCAAAAGTTCACCATTGGAATACCAAGCTGGTCTAGGAGGAGGGACTCGGTGGGGTGATTCGGCAGTGGGTGGAAGTACCCCAATCAATGTCATCTGTGCGCGTTAATCGCACAACCGAAATCGGCTATCAGACGGCAATTAACATGCGCAACGGGCCGCTCAAAAGCGACCGACGACTATGGCCCACAACAGCCGGCGTTTACTTAACTTGGCTTAAATATCGGCTTGCCAATTTGGCCGGAGTTTGTTCGATTTCCATTTCCATTCCCATTTCCACTGGCACTGGGACTTGAACTTGAACATCCATGTGACCAGGAAAAGAGCCACTTGGGGCTGACTCACGCGTCCGACTTGTCTGTGGCCAAGTTCACGCCAGGCAGCACGTTTTGCATATTAAGAACTGGTGGCTCGCGGGGGCACTGGGAGGCGCTTATGCAACTCATGGCCCACTCGTGTTTGGCGAATCTGAAATGCATTACAAGCCGGCATGTTTATTTAGCTGGGATGTGTAACGGAATGTAATTGCCGGATAAAATCCAGCGGAGGATGGGTAATTGCATTGACTGGCAATTATAGTTGAACCAATTCTCCGTCCCTTTGCCGCCAGAAAAAACTAAAACAATAGTAAAAACATCATCGGAGTGTATATCCAGTGGAGCATGGCGTGATCGGGCGGGATTTTCATACGGGGGATTTTCGGGGAGCTGGAGGTGGTTACTCGGAAAATGCCGCATCATCCGACGGCGGAAGAGTTGCCCTATGACAGCGTGCCAGACCGACACCGGGTAGACCTTTCCAATTTACATAAACCAATAATCGATTTGCATCCGACATGAAGAGTTATTTTAGTCACTGAGTGATCTATTAACAGGTATGCTCCGGGGGTCTATTTGAAACCTTTTGTGCCAAGCACGAGATCCGACATTCGGCCATAGAAACACTACTGATTCGGTACCAGTCGATGGGATTTTAATAATTTATAAGGCAAAATAGAAGGTTTAACACGCTTTTACATAACCGGCAAGTCAGTTAACAAAATAACAATATTAGGTTTTAAAAGCGGCTAAAAAACGGCTGTCTATTTTTGCTTTGACAGTAATGTGAGGCCTAAAATAATCATTTCGAATTACCCCTGGGATTTATAATCTTTCACTTATTTTTTAATTGGTGTTTGGTAATTGATTAAAAGGTTAGAAAGGTGCTGTGAGCTATGTGGTTTGGGTTTGCAAGCCCCTAGAAGTATGCCTTGAAGCTGTAGGGTATTGAAGTTGAAGATAAACCAGATAAAGTCAACATTATAAGCTGATTCCGAGTGAATAGCGGCATCATGACAAATGGATTAACTCCCCGACCAAATAGGATTTAAAATCGTTTAGCGAATGGGTTCTGGAGAATGCGTTCGAATTTATTTATTAGGTTAAGTCTCTAAATCGATTGTTTAGCGTCTCTCTGTGGAGTCAAGATAATCAGTTTGTTTTCATTTCGATTGACATGAGACGGGCGTGTGTCGAAAAGTATCCCCCAGATACTTTACGTCAGCTGTCGCCGTGCTATCTAAGGCACTTGTTAGCTACTCTTCAGTGCGCCGGATGGATGGAACTTTCATTCGACGGGGGCCGTAAATTTGGCAAAATGGCCAAGTGCCAGAGATTCAAGGTAATACGATATGTGGTTTCTCTGTACCTACGTGGCTATGCCGGATAATTGCAAGAAATTCCAGTTATTGTCTCAAAAATATTTACGATCAAACAACAATAAAAAATGCTCACAAAACACAATCGAATCGAGAGAGATCCGAAGCGAATTCCATTGGGGCACTCGGGCATAAACTATGCATAACTAAGAATTCCAATAGACACTGACTTTCAGGGGAGAACAATTGTAATTATGGGGCTGGACTGGGCTGGGGTGGGTTGGGTGAAAGTGAAAGTGAAAGTAATTCTTACGCTGCACTAATGTCAAGTGCTCGCCACTCACTCCTGGGCTTTTCTACGGATACTTTCAGATAGTTAGACAGATACTTGGATCGGTCGCATCCACGAGTACGGCAAGTGATCGCTTAACCAGTTTCTTTTTTTGTCTGTTACTTCCACGAAGCTACGCAGCTTTTTTCTCTTTTTAGTTTTATTTTTTTTATTTTGAATATATAAGTTTGTACGTATTGATGTGTTTTTGTTTTGGGACGGGGTTTCCCTGGTCGCCCAATATTTCAATCTACGATGTTTACCAAAAAGGTTTCATTCACATTCGTAGAAGCAAAGACCCCCATCGGGCTGTAAATTTTCCACTGGCCCATTTCGGACTTGGCGGACTTTGCGGCCTGATATAGTATATATCATTGTGTCAAGAGCATCATATGAATCTACTTTGCCACTTGTAGTACATCGGCCCTGACAAGACCCCGTGGTAATCTAGAGATGCGTACGCCTCCGATAAGATTCGATTTCACGGATATCTGTTGCCGCTACCACCCACCATCCCACGGGCTGTTCACGGGCCGGGCAAGTGGTCTGGGTCGGAAATTCCTCCTCCTTTCGGCAGCCGTAGTCGGAGTGAATTTCTGGTTTCGGGCCTGCACTGGAGTGGAGTGGAGTCAAGTGCCGTACCGCTCGGTGCCCTGGTGACGTATTACCGTTGGAGGCAGAGCGTCGGCGTGCGAGCGTGGAGCGTGGAGATCGGAGCGTGGAGCACGGCGGCCGCTGATCGGCCATCGGCCATTGGCGATCGGCGTATGGAATACGGAGCGTGTTTGAGTGGCGTTTAAAAAACGATCGGACGGGCGTTCGAACAGCGTATAAATGGAGTCCCCGTACCAATTCAACGTTCAGTCGTTTTCAAATCGTAACGGCGGCGAGAGCGTTTGAAAATAAATAGTTTCGACCTAACAACCCAACGAAATCGGGCAGAAACGAAAGCGTTTGCAACAGTTGTGAATATGTATATGATAATTACCACGCCGCATTAAGAACGGCCAGCCGTAAAGTTCAACCTGCAACGACTCTCCCGCACTCGAAACGAAACTTCTCGCCAGCACCCACCTTCAAAAAAAATATTAAAATAAATATAATTAGCCAAATTAACCACAAACCAAAAAAGAAACAACAAACCCGAAGATGAAGATCTTGTGCTGCGGTGGAAACAACGGCTCCATGGACATGGACTCCAAGAATCCCAAAAAGGGGGAGGAGGCAGTGGGCGAACGTAAGTGGAGCAGTGCGATAACAGAATACTGCCAACAGTGGTTAGATAACCCTCGAAAGTCCTGCCTCAAGTAACTATAGTCGATGGGAAATTACACAACTCCTAAAATAGATTAGACACCATCCAAAAAAAAACAGGTATTACACAGATTAAATAGATAGTACGCTTGAAAGGAATGACTAGTCAGGACATCAATTTACCTGAGAGATTAGGCCACACCTCGGACAACTCCATAAGTGCTCGTCGATTGGCCCTAAAGCAATTAATTTTCAAGTGCCCCAAACCGCTAATTTTGTCAAAATATGATTAAGTTTTGAATTGCGCGACGGAACATTATTTTTTGAGTAAATCTCAAGTGGAAGTGACGGTTCACTAAATAGTGGTTTGTTCTGTTTTTTTCCCCCCCGACTCGTACAGGTGTTTGGCAGGTGCCGAAAATTGGTTTACGGCTTTAATGGCTTGACGGAAGTGAGTGCGGGCTAATTACGCTTCAGGCCTGGCCTGGAGCTGGCTCGGAAAATGGAAAATGGTGGCGGGCAGACAGGAAGCTGCGGGCCACAAGTATAAATCATCAAAGTTCGTATGCAAATCGTATGGCCAGAACAAAAAACACCAACTCTGATATCCGATTCACGTTTGTTTGGGTGGCCGACAACCGGGCGTATGTGGAATATGTATCTCATACGAGTATTTTGTGCACAAATCACAACAAAAAGTGCTCGACTAACTGTCTGACGTGAATCCAGTTTAGTACCGGCGGCTAATGAGCAACTAAAACAGCACAAAAATCTCAGATACTCGCCAGCCGACAGATACGTAGATACGTTCTTTGAACAATTAGAGTCGGATCGGATAGCCGGTGGCGTATATGGCGAAAACATAAATCTCGCATATTTCCTATTATGTTCCTGCTTTGACAAAAAGCAGATAACTCAATTAGGATTGTTCTCTGGGGCGCTCCGGTCCCCGCTAGAAGTCAGGCCCTTTGTCCTCTTAACAGAGGGATAAGAGCCTGATAATTCCATATGCAAATACAATTTTAATATGTTTATTATCAATAAATCGAAAATCTTTATTTAGAGCCCGAATTCATTAGCACTCGACATACTCTTCCGTCAGAGCATAAATTACACAAGTGCGCTCGAAATAAACAGACCAAGTTTGGATTACTTGTAATTATATATTTAAATAATTTCACTAAATATTCAAATTGGCAAGGCAGGCGCCATGGCGCCCGCTAAAATATACAAAATACTGAAAACGAGACGCGAGGCTGACACGGAAAGTCGGGTCACAAATCACAGGTTGATCGGAAGGTTGACTCCCCAGGCCTATAGACTCCAAAATGCACATGAAGAAATTTATTAAAAAATTGTTTTTAATTAAAAAATAATTTAATGGGCCCAGAAATATAATAAGTACTTTCTAAACATTTTTTTTAAATACTCTATTGCCAATTTTTGTAACTTCAGTCTGAAAGTCAGTAAGTTTGTTCAAAAATTTTTATTAAATTTTGTTAAATTATTTTAAATTTGGAATACATATATAGATAACACAATATTAAAATGCTGTAAGAAAACTGGTTTGCTTATAAACAGATTGTGTTTTTTAGCTAATCAAGATGTGTTTCGTTTGGTAGTTAAAATTTTACTTTATAGCTCACTACGTTTTAGGTGCATTCCTTTAGAATATAATACTTCAAAAGTTTATAAAATGTACAGAATTTTGAGGTTTAGAAATTAAAGGTTTGACTTTACAAACCAACTTTTATTAAAGAGTATCGTCTATAATACCTATTATTCCCATTAGTTATAATACTCGTTAGTAATCAGTTTGAATCGCATTGTTTTTATGCGAGAAAGAGAATTCCCTTCGAAAAATCTATTTAGTGCAGTCTCATTTGTTCCTTGAACTGATTACGTTCTACAACTCGGCCAAAGAGCTGGCTTATCAGCTGTCGATCCGTCCATCCATCCATCTACTCAGCGTTAGCAAGGTGGAAGGGTGGTGACGGGTGACTGGGCCGGTGCTGAGGCGGTTGTGACACCGCTGTCTGATCCGGAGCCACTTGACAAACCACCCAGAGCCACCCAGTGCCGCCAATTTGACAAAACTGTCATCAAGTGGCGCTCGCTATCTCAACAAAAGTGAAACAAAAAGAAGGAAACATTTTTGAAGTGCGTCCTGGACGTTTGAAAGTCATTGGTATTAACTTGTTGACTGAGGGAAACTCCGCCTGCCAAATTGCCAATACCGCTATCAGTCTCGATAAGACCATAATTCCCATAGGCCCTGATGTATTTAAACACAAAGCGTGTCAAGTCGTCGGCTGGCCCATTCATCATTGTGGGAACTCAAGAATCCAATTACAAGTTGAAGTTGAGCTCAGAATTAGATGGTTGACTGATAATTGCTCCTCTAATTGCGTGACTTTGTGGTTGGCTCTGGGTTGGGTTCTCCTTAGCGACCGCCCACCGTAGTAAACAATAACATTGCAGCTTTTGGCGGTTAGCTTTTCGGCTCCACAGAGCTTTTCGAGTGGAAGCTTTCCGCTGCGAAGTGATCCAATTTCAAACCGCTTTCAAGTTCAAAGCTGCAGGCCAAACGATTCAAAATCAAAGATAGGAAATCGGATTTCCACCCCTTACATGACTTGGTCAAGTGATCGACCCGTAATACATTCCGGTCCTAAATTGGTTACATCAAGGGGAGCAGCAGATGACTTACGACTGATAAGCTGACGGACCCACCCCCCTGGGGGCACAAAAATATGCAAGGGGACGCTGCCAGTGGGTGGCCGACTCGTTTGCATTGGAGGGGCAACTGCCACGCGCTTTTACAGCACAGCCAACAAATCAACTCGCGGGACAACTAACGTCACTGCTACAGCTACAGATACAGTTACACATGCAGATAGAGATACAGATACAGATATTGTTAGAGTACACATACAGATACCCTGTCGGATTAGTGGACGATGCTGCCGGTTAGGTGATCTGACTATTTGCGAAAAGCACCTGCGGATGCTCGGCCAAGAATCCATCAGTTAGAGAACAGGCTCCAAGCCGAACGGTAGTGATTTCTAATTAAGTCCTCTAACTAAAAATCTTACTTGTTATTTCCCAAGAAGTTGAAATTTAATTATGGTTACCACTGTGAAGAATCGTCGTTATGAAGATGAAGGTATGGTGTCCTAAAGGATTTCTTTTTTAGACCTTTTAAAAGTGTCAAGGTATTTTTTTTATCAGGCATTGTAAATTATCATAAATACAAAAATAAATCGTCGTAGAGTGAGAATTAGCGTAATAAAGTAATAAATTTAATTTTTTTAAATCAAAATATTAAATTATTACGGTTTTTTTTAACCTGAAAATAAAGTTACACATAAAAATAAAATTATAAAATGCGAATTTTAATACTAAATATTATTTAAAAATCCAGATAGAAAAAAATAGTAAAAAAAAAATAAATAAAATTAAATTTTGGCCTAGTTTTTACATTTTTAACGAATTAAAAATTTCTTTATTTTTATATTATATTAGCAGCCCCCAAAAAAGGCTTTACAATTTGGTTAGTTGTTTTGACCCCAAAATATTCCCAACCTGACCTCAGTTTTCTCCCAGAGCCCTGAAGGTCAAGCTAAAAATAAGTAGAGCACGAGACGATTTTCTCATCTGACAGCCAAGAAGAGGCCATAAAAATCTCTTATCAGCCTCGATAAGGAAATATCCATAAAAGACGAGCCCCCATTTCCAAAGTGCCTCAAGTGCAAAAACAAACTGATGGGTGTGTTCGGGCCATAGAAATGCAAAAACAAGTTGTGGTTTACAAGGATTGTAAAGTCATTTGAGTAAGCCGTTGTAACTGGCCTTTATGGTCTACTTCACAGCTAGTTAATCTCTGTCACTAAATCCGAGATTAAATAAACAGGGGACATTAGCTGGGAACATATGTGAGACAATTATATCTGACGATATCAAGGGTTAAAGGGGCTAGACTGGTGGGTGGTTGGGAGCCAGACGTCGGGAGTGAAGTGTGGCCGACAGTTTGGCGCCATATCTATGAATGGAATTTTTTTTAGCCCAAGCCCCGCGTCGGTAATCCAGAAACTAGAAACAGAAGCTGCCTCCCAAAATATATGTACTCGCAAATGGTTTGGCAAATAATTATATCTCCGGAGCTTGTCTGCCAGATGATAAGGGATGATAAATTCGGGGTAAACATAGGAGAAAGAAGCGCCTCAGCTAGTGCACTGTCAGTCATAAATCTATTTCCAGTTATATCTAGACTACTTCACTCAGGGGTCGCGTTCTGTTCATTCATTTTGGAAAACGCCAAATCTTAGCCACAAGCGACCTACAGGTGACCTACAGACATAACTAAAATATAGCTTCTCGACCAGGTATACGTATATTTTATACGGACTTGTTCGTTTTTGAACAGCTATTGATAACACGCCTGATAGCTGATAACCGTAACTAATCGATAGTGTCCGGACCCCATTGATTGGGCTGAAGATCAAAATGGGATTCTGATTACACAGCCTTACCTAATCGATTACGTTCTATTTTCAGATTCCGGGCTCGGCGTCCGTCACTTCCAGGTCTTCCTGCTCTTCTTCGCCCTCACGGTGGCCTATGCCCTCCGGGTGAATCTCTCCGTGGCCGTGGTGGCCATGACCGATGCTGCCTCCTCGAATCCTGATTTTCCCGTAAGTATATCAAAAGGACTAGGCAGAAAATAAATTTAAAGACCTCAATCAAGTTTTTGGCTTTATAAAGATTTAAATCGGAAAGCTTTATTAAATAATTGACTTTAAACTTATTCGGAAATATTTAAGAAATTTGGTTCAAAATGTTTGAAAATTCTACAGTTGAACTTAACTGGTTTTAAAATATTTAAAAAGGCCACATATAAGCTTTTAATAATAATTTTGGAAATTTAAATTGAAATTTCTTTCTAAATTTAAATTAAGAATTATTGGTCTAATCTTTCTCATATTAAAATCTAAAAACAAAAAAATCTCTCAGATAATAGAATTTTTAAACAGTTTTTTATAAAGATTAATTTAATAGGAGAAGCTTAAATAATTACTTGGTTTTCTAGCCAACTGTCCAAAGTCAAATTAAATGAAATAATTATTTTAACTCTAAATCTAAATAAAAATAAAAATAAAATAAAAATAAATGATATCATTTGTGATTTTCAGGAGTACCAATGGTCGGAAAAGATAAAATCGCTCCTGCTGAGTAGTTTCTTCTGGGGCTATGTGATCACCCAGGTGCCAGCCGGTCAGTTGGCCCGGAAGTTCGGCGGCAAGATCATGATCCTTACCGGACTCACCATCTGCTCAGTCCTGACTGTCCTGACGCCCCTGTGCGCCAAGTGGGGCGACTGGAAGCTGGTCTGCGCCCTCCGAGTGGTGGAGGGCCTGTGCCAGGGAGTGGTATTCCCCTCGACTCACACGATCCTCTCGAAATGGGCGCCGCCCAAGGAGCGAGCCACTCTAGGAACCTGCGCCTACTCCGGCAACCAGTTCGGAACCATCCTCATGCTGGCCACCAGTGGAGTGATCGCAGCTTCGCCGATCGGCTGGCCTAGCATCTTCTACATCTCGGGAGGAATCGGATGTGTGTGGTCGGTGGTGTACTTCTTCTTCGGAGCCGGGTCGCCCGAGGAGTCCAAGAGCATTTCGGCGGAGGAGAAAAAGCTGATCGAGATGTCCCACGCCAGCGAGGTTAGCAACGCCCCGGAGGTGCCCAAGGACCAGCTGCCGACGCCCTGGCTGGCGTTCCTTACCTCACCCGCCTTCCTGGTGCTCATTGTGGCCCACTCCGTGCACAACTGGGGCTTCTGGACCCTACTCACCGAGATTCCCAGCTACATGAAGAACATCCTCGGCAAGGACATCAAGTCGAATGCCCTGCTCTCCTCGCTGCCCTACATCTGCATGTTCGCCATGTCCTTTGTCTTCTCGGCCATCTCCCAGCAGCTGAACAACCGCAACTGCGTCTCCACCGTGACCAGCAGGAAGCTATTCAACTCCATTGGTCTCTGGATCCCCATGGTTACTCTTATCGGCCTGGCCTACGTTGACCCCGAGCAGTCGGAGTTGGCGGTGGTGCTGCTCTGCTTCACCGTGGGCATGAATGGAGCCACCTACCTGGGCTACAACATGAACCACATCGACCTGTCGCCCAACTTTGCCGGCATCCTGATGGGCATCACCAACTGCGTGGCCAACATCATGAGTATCATTGCCCCGCTCATCGTGGGATTCATTGTCACAGATGAGGTAAGATTAGCTAAATGATATTCTTCCTTGATCGTTTGTAAACTAAAAACAATCTATCCTTCCCCAGCATGATCCTACGCAGTGGCGTATTGTGTTCTTCATTGCCTCCGGCTTCTACCTAGTGGGCAACACCCTCTATGTGATCTTCGGAAAGGCGAATATCCAGCCCTGGAACGATCCCCCAATCAAGCCTCGTCGTAACTCAACGCCCCAGGTCGAGTCGCAGCATTAGAGGAAGAGGCTGGTCAGTGGGTGGCATTTAGTGATGACTGGGACGCTAGTCAGCTAGTTCGGTTCCCCTCCAAGTCCAAAACCAAGTCCAAACTGTCAATCCTATATTATCCGGAGGCGATGCATTCTCGCATCGCCCGCGTGTATATTTGTAAATTGTATTTGTTTTAATGTAATCGTTGCATTCCCCTTAAGTGTTAAGTTTTAGTTAGTACCGAATAATATATAAGGTTAGCCAAGCGAGAGAAGAACAATAAAAAGATATTCATGTTCAACATGTGAAAATGAAACCGCAGAACTTTTTAATTCCCACATTAGGTGGGATGCATTTTGTTGGTGGTTGTTATGCATTATTTGATTTCATTCGAGTTTTAAAGGTTAAATAGTTTTAATAAATTAATACTCAATTAACTTGAAGTATTCTTATTTATAGGTTGAAGTATTCTTTATTTCTTATTATTATCATTTAAAGGCTATTCAATGGCATATTTCTCAATAAAGGACTCTCTACATAAATAGAAAATAGAATTCCCCAAATATAAAGCTCTTTGAAAACTTAACCACCTTTTTAAGTAAGACACCTTACTATGGTATAGTTATGTTGTTTAAACTAAATATATTTTTACAAAGGACATATTTTATTTTAAATTGCAAACTTGCCAGAGTTTACAGAGCCAATTTTAAATCGAAGGGACAATAGTACCGTATTACTTCGCTAAAATAAAAAATCTTTAAATATTTTATTTATCTAATTTTTAAAATAACCTGAAATACCTGAAAAAGCTATCGCATAAAATCTATGAATGAAAAGAAACTAATCAATGAAATTTGTAGCACCAGGCGGCAACGCAAGAAAGTATGCTACCAAAAATCAAGCCACCCCGTGAATTCTACACTGTCTATTCTACAGTGTAAAATTAAAAAGTACTTTACTTGGAATGGATGTCGCGTAGAAAGATGTAGGAAACCCGAAAAGATACATGTGCGGAATTCAGAGATCTCTCAGATAGCTGATGTAGCAGAAAGTGTAGTAGACTCGAACTAGACACTTTTCCAACGGCTCCGCCGGCCAGATAAAGTTGGATCACCGAAATAAGTCGCGCTGGCAAATCAATTCTGCAATCATTTAATCCCCATTTCGAGCGTATCTCGTAGCGTAAGGAGGGTGCCGTGCACATTTTATAGCTTCGAACTCGGCGGTGGATCGAGGGCCTTGTGGAGGGCTGTGAGTGGGGAGGTGGGGGCTGGCCATGGAAAGACGCACATGGCAGTGGCGGGGCAAGCTTGTTGATAAGCGGAATTTGAATAAATGTGGGTTTATTTTTTTCGTCTTTCCAGCACGCGATATGAACAAAGGCAGTGTTATATGGCGCTGGGACTTGAAGTCGTATATAAATAAAATACATATGTATTTATAGTTGTCTGACTGGAATGCGAGAGTGTTTGACTCAACAACCCAGTTTGAATTCGATCCCGTGAAAAAATAGCATTTCGAATCGAATCCCGTACTGGGTAAGTTCAGATTTTTATAACTTTCGACCATCACCAGCCCAGTTCATTCCCCAGCCACATGTTCTGATATCCCCAGAAGTACAGAAGTCCCGTGATAACGGAATCCATTAAATGCCCATTTAAAAAGAGTTATTTTGAATCTGGCGAGATCTTATCGGGTCCTCCATAAAACCATAAACCGTTGCTGCGGCCAGGGCTTGGGCCACTTGTCCTATCGGTCTGCCACTTTCCTATAAATACAATATTTTTCTGGGCCAGTAAATATTCTTTGTTTTTGCCACAAGTATGGCTCATTTCTGAAAGCGATTTGCGTTCTTTAAAATAGGTCTATAAATAAATAACGTTAGTTGTAAATAAAACATAAATGATATTAGTTAAAAATTAAATTCCTACTAAATTAGTCACTTAAAATAATCTCAAATTTAATATTTATGGTATTTGCCTATTTTATTGTAGTGTTAAAAAAATGAAATTGGCAAAAAAATTATATTTTTCCCTCAAAATCGCAGCTTGACTTCGCTTTGGCCGGCCTCGGATTTTGGCCATCATCGTAAACTGGTTGACTGGGGGCCCAAAATATCGCACAAAGTTAAGTGTGCAAATCTCGGCCGGAATGGGCACTGGGCACTGGGCAATGGGGGGCAGGAGAAAGGCGTGATAGTCGGCCGACTCAATGTGAGTCGGCAGTTTTCTGAGCAAATCTCTCAGCTGGCTCTCTTCGGTGGTGAAATCATATACAATAATGGGTGTGTGAGGCCCCAACTCCCCCCCTGTTGCCACTATTTACGTCACAAAAAAGAAAAAAAATGGCAACTCATTTTGTGACTCGTTTTCGAAGTGGAAGATGGAAGATAGCGGACGCAGCGGGAAGCAGGAGAGTGATACACATGGTTATCACGTGAACGTGGCGCCGAGCGTCCGACTCGGGTGCCTTCGTCGTGTGCGGGAAACGTGATCAAAGATCAACTGAGAGCGGTAGCGGGAGCGGGAGAGAGCCCACTTCGCTCTTAACGCCTCTTCATATTTGCCAAGTGTCCATGAGTGTGAGTGTGTGTGTGTGAAGTGGATTGGGGCCTGTGCGAAATGACAAAAACAATTAGCACAGTGTGGCGCTCTCTAGCTGCTCTCCTCTCTAGGCGATCGCATTCTTTGTCCCCTCAACCAGTGCCACCCCCAGCCCATCCCCAGCCCCCTCTTAAGGTTATCGCTTTTGCACTGTTAACGCAAATACTCAGTGGTGTTCGTTGTTGTTTTTCCACAAATTATATTCGGTTTCGTTATTTTTGTCTCTCCGCCTCGATAATGAATATTATTAATTAATTTCCATTTCACAACAGCACGAGAAAAGTCATTTTAACTCATCTTTTTCTGCCAAGTCACTTTTGGGGCTAGGACTGATCTCCGCCAGATATACTTTTATGACCATATGATGTCACTAAAGCTGCGATAAATCATCGCTACTGGCACTCCGCTGCAAATGATAAGGATTACACAATAGAATCTTGAAATCTTCCATCTAGATAAGGTCTTAGATTCTGCAGTGCGGACACGGGATTTGCCGAATGACTCAAGGCAAGCTTTTGGCCACCTCCGGCGGAAATAACTGCTCCGTGCCCGATTCCGTAGGTTCTATTTTTAACGCCAAGCGACGGCAATTAAATTGAATCAAAATGAAAACTATGTGTACCGAAATAATAATATTTTCCGCAAATACTGCCGCGTCTTTGAGTGTTTGCCAAATGGCTGACCCAGAGACAGCTTCCTCCGCCGGTGGCTGACAGGGTGCTAATATTCCGCCACGCCACGCCCACCTATGCCACACCCACACCCAGACACACCCCAGTCCCGACCCCAGTCGGATAAAAGTTTCCAGGCCCGAGTCCGGACCCGCGCTAATTGAGACTGGCGGGTGGCAGGCCGTTCGCCGGACAATGGGCAATTGGGTCTGATTGGACACAATTCAATTAGACCGCCAGTTGGTAACGCCAATATGCCCAAGGAATTCACACACCGGCCCCACAATGGCCCTCCTCGGCGGTGTAATGAGCCATTTGCCCAAACATTTAGATGCCGCCGAGTTATAAATTCCAATATTGTGACCGATTATTCTGACTTATTTGCATGCAAAGCAATCAAGGGACCCTACCGGCCGCCCCACGACCGACCCGGGGATACTCTCCTTCCAATTGCCCGGCCAATTACTGGGGCCGGACAAACGGTAACCGATATTGATCAAAATTAATTACCGCTATCTCTGCCAGCGGAAACTTTTCAAAATTTTTGCCTCAAGCTTTTCGAATGAGAGCCTCACGATTTTCGCACATTTCTTAATTGGATTCTATTAATAGCTGGAGGAATTCTATTTCAAAGAGGTTGTAACGCCAACTGGCATTTTGGCGTTATCTTGTCGGCTCTGGAGTGCCAAGATAGTAATTGCTTACAAAGTTTTTATTAACTGCAGTAAGAACTGATAATAAAGTTTTCTTAGGAATTCCCAGAATTGAGGTTTCTAAACTTATTATATTCTGTTTTTTTAAATGGTTATTTGAATGTTAGTATTTCCAATAAATCTGATTAATATTATTAGCAATTTATCTTATTTTTATTAAAATTTCTCATATTAAGAAAATATTTTATTTTTACGACACACCCCAAAAAAGCTGTTAACAAAGAACCTCCCAAAATCACTATACCCTCCCAGTAGAGCATCAACAAAGGAAGATTCCAAATTTCCATAGACCAACATTGGCGATGGGAAAAAATAAAATAAGTGGCGGCGCCAACGCCTCAAACAATGTCCATGTGTCCGGGGACATTCGGATTAGCAGTGGAAAAAAACTCCAGGCAAACTCGCCGGCGGAAAGGAGCCAGATCGGTATTCTCATCTGATACACACCGGCACCTGATCAACGATCACAATTAGCCCCCCGTTTAGAGGGTTTTTGTTTGGTTACACCTGGCGTATACGTAATGCTGCGCAAATAATTTTCCACTCACTTCCAGATCAGCTACTGTGTTTGAACAATTTGTGTAAGAACAAGGTTGCATATTAATTAGTCTGAGACCCGAAGGGGTGCCCCATTGAATTGGCTATACCATGCATCTCCTCCTGACCCCCAATCCTCCCCAGAAGTGCTCCTCATCCTGGTGGTGACTGGACTGACGTCAAGCGGACTTTGCCATTTGTCAAGTGATAAGCCACGGGCTGGCCAGTGCTGTAACACTCGCATCCATCAGTGCCAGGGCCTGCTGGAGTGGGCGTGTCATCTGATTAGATTGCCATCAATGGGATTTTACGGTGGCCCCTAAATTTGGCCGGCCATTAATCCGGAATTCGGCCAAATCAATTCCCAAATGTGTCCCATTAGAGGCGATGGTCAATACGTTCCGGCCGCAGATCCGGGCCTGATAAGCGGGTTGTGGATCGGCCCGGGGGCCGGCCTAAATATATAATTACTCCCCGAAATCAAAAGGCGATAAGCCCCCGATCGTATGTCTCGAGATACGCCAACATTCGCTGTGGAATCGAACGTGCCTGGAAACGTGTCTGCCATGTGCCAAAATTGATTTGCCTTCGATGAAAATGCACTGCAATTAAAAATTCTAGGCTGGGAGAGTTTATAATTTATTACGTTTTTATGGGCAATAAAAGCCAAGTTAGCTTCTCTGTATATATTGTTAAGTAATAAAGTTATTATTCAGAAAACACTTTTACTATTAAGAGGTCTGTTTTCCCTACATTATTTAACCAAGAGGCGCTGCCCTGTAATGTACGGCTAGAAAGGCGGGATGGTTAGAACCCAAATAAAATTTGAGAACTTGGAAGAGTTACGATAGGAAGTTCTAGTCAAAAAAAGGTAATCTTTGTTCAAAAAACTGTATCTTACTTTATATAATCTTAATTACTTGGGTTTTCCAACATTTTAATATAAATAATTTTTTTTAAAGAGAATTACTAAAAGTAATATATACTTGATTTAATCAGAATAGATGATTCTTTTGTATGATATATTTCAAGATTGTGAATAGTACTCCATTAATATATTTCATAAAACATAAAATTATAATATACTCTATAAGTATTCATGTTTAAGGACCTTAAATGATGGTATATTGCTAATTTATGTGTTGTTTAATACAACTTTGTAAAAACTGTTACTAACTGTTACTAATTGAACAAAGATTTAAAATAAAACAAATTTTATGAAATATTTAAAAAATGTGTAAAAAGTTTATTAATTTTTTCCCATGTATAATTGGAAATAGAAATAGAAATGTGAATGGTTATCAGGGTTCGAACGGCTGTCGTCAGTGGCCTCCTGACACTTGCTCCTCTCCAGCCGCCTTGCCGCCCCAATGGCCCCCGATCCTCCCTCAGATGTTTGTCAAAATCAGAATGAATTTGCAGAGCGCTTCCTGGGCGAAAAGCGGCCGGGAGGAGCAGCGGAAGGGGGGCTCGCCGTGCGATCGGTTGCCTCATTTATTTTGGCGAGAAGCAAAGTCTGAAGTGTCGGCCGCTGATAAGCATAAATAATTTGTTTAAAACATTTCATTTTCAGCAATTATATTTTGATAAGGGGAAAAAACAAGGAGGAAAGGAAGCCAAATAAACAAGTGAAGTAATTAAAGACATGGGCGGGTGGGTTGGCGGGGCGGATAACTCATGTCATCTTGAAATGAAAATTGCATTGATCAAAGGTCTCTATATTGTTTTTCGTGTGCTATTCTTATGTAAGTGGGCAATCGATCAATCCAGAGCCTTGTTGCGGCCCTCCCGAGGCTTTGTTATGTCATTGCCCAGAGAGAGGTTCTCCAAGTTCTCCGGGGAAGGGGCGGCGGCGTGCAAGCGGCGGGCAGAAGAATCTCAAAGATGAGGTTGTACTAGGCGGCTTATCAGGGGAAAACAACGACCTCGTCAGGGGTTTCATTATCTCGGAATACATTATTATAAAAGTGCAACAAAATGAAAAATTGGTTTTCCACAGAATCCATTGGATTCGTATACATGCCGTTATTTGTATCTGGAAGATACCAGAGTGCATTTCGCCAGCGAGTAGGAGGGAGCAAGCACATCGGAGCCGTGGAGAGAGCGAGAACGCGGTCTGTGACTAATTTTACAGCCTGCAACAACAACAACAACAACAAAACACCCAGAAAAAAAAACATGAGGACTAACGGGTGCAGCAGGCACAGGGGAAGGGAGAGTGGCATGAGGCGAGGAGAGCCGGAGGATGAGGAGGTAACCACTTGGCCCGAACTGATAACCATGTGCTGGTTGTGTTGGTGTTGTTTACTTACTCCCGTTCGCCGGTTTAGCTCGCGGAGAGAAATCCGCACCCATACCACTGCACCAAAAGAGTATCTGTGTGTGCGGCGGAGTGCCAGCGTGTTCGGTTTGACTGATAGCGGCATTCACGCGATACACATGCTCTTGCTTTTATTTTTATTTTTTTCCATTCGTTTTTGTTTTTGGCTTTTGGCCCGAAGGTGTGTGAGAGTATGTGTGAGAGCGTTCGAGCAGCGGCTGAGCACTCGAGCGGCCGAGTTCGATCATATTTATAAAAGAATCGACCGCCGCCAGTTACTCAAGCAGTCGCAGTCGTTCGCTAGAACGTTCAAAACGCTACACTCGCCGCTTCAGTTTCAAAATTAGTCAGTTCAGTCAGTCAGCCGATCAGCCAGCCAGACAGTCCTACCCAGCCCATCAGATCTCTCTGGATCTCTGGGACCGAAACACGCGTGTCGATAAAAATCCCGAACCCGAAAAAGAGAAAAGTCCAAGTAGCAGGCACATGTTTCATAAAACTTCATAACGGAACCGGAACACGTTGCGCGATATATTCGGAAAATCGTATCCAGAAGTGATATATGTACATATATAACATTTTTCGAGAGACTCTGTAAAGTAAATATACACGTACCGTACCCGCGCCGCACACATGACCACCACATTGACCATGGTGAAGACGGGTGGAAAATACGCCAACGGTAAGTTATAGTTACCAGCTGACCAGGTGATCCCTCCACACAGTGGATCCCCCCAGCCCCTAGTCCGGTCTAGCAAAATCCGTAAAGCACGTGTCTTATGTAAGCGCCACGAGCGTCCGACTTGATCCGAGCTCTGAAAGCCGGAAACCGACTAATTGACTCTCCAGCGTTAGCACGCCAGCGTTAGCACTCCCATATTTCTATCTGAATCTTGATCTCGGCCGCCGCTCCATTTGTAGATACTTTTGTTTTCCATTCGACTGGAAGCGATGCTTCATCGGTTCAGAAATATAATTGCATTCTACGGCCATATATCAGATCAGCCAGAGACTGTAGAATATAGACGACCTCCACTGCATCTGCATCCTTCGGATTCGGTTCGCTCTCCACGGCGAGATACAATTTAATTTTTCCTCAATTTATTTACGTTTTTTTTTTGGTTACGCTGACAAACAAAATAAAATCACATTTTAGCACTTTTCAACGTGATAAAAATAAACAAAAAGGAGGGAATCAAAGCGGAAAGAGCGAGGAAAAGCGTGTGGGGCAGTGATTCTGCGCCAATGAAATGAAAAACTTTAAATAGATCCCGACGTCCCACTTAAGGGGGGGTGGTTGAACGATGATCACTGACTGTTGGTGGCTGGTGGTGGTGGAGGAATGACAATTTAGTCAGCTGATAAGCTAATCCCAAAGACAAATTCGCTGCCGTTAATCACCACGTCCAAGAAGTCAACTATTTACACGTTCTGAATGCATGTGGGTGCCGCTCCTAACATTCGGCAAACAGTGGATAGTGGGTGGTATAATAGAAACAGTATTCCAGGGCTTGCTGTAACGCCCGATTATCTTATCAGAATACAGAATGAGAATAATGACAGAGTGCGGGGACTTCTGTCCGCCGCGCCTGGAGAGCTCCAGCCCCGGGGGAGGCAGTGGCAGGCGGTGTTCCAGTTTTATCGGCAATCGGTTATCAATACGGCACACTTGACTCAGTTTTATTTGTGTGTCCTTCGCTTGTCCCGTTAACGGACAAAAGTACAGTCACCACTCGCAATCGGGATCCGTCCGTCCGTCCAAGCAATCAATCAAAATCTACGAAAATATACTATAAATGGCATCCAATAAACACTCCAAGCTCTGGTTTTATGGCGGCTCATAATTGCTGATTGATTCAGTGCGATCAAGTCGGTGTATTCCGGAGAAAATTAGTTGGCAATCGCCAACGAACGATATTTCGATATTTGGGCGGAGAACACGGGGGAACTCTCTACACGGGTTGCGAGACAAAAAGTTCTATATCTTGGCCATAAATTCACGCTGATACGCTACGCCCGCGGCGAAGGCATTGCGCAAATAAATTTAAAAACGTGTCAGATAAAGCGTTCTCACACGACCACCAGTCATCGCTGGGGACTGGGGGCCACTGAGAGAGTGGGAGCCAGAGGAAATGGTAGTGCCAGTGGATATGGAAGTGGATGTGGAAGTGGGAGAGAGTGAGCTCAAAGTTCGAACCTCGAATGTGGGTTTCGACAAAGCACTTTAATTTAAATTTAAAATTTTAAATGACATTTTCAATCAATGGGGAAAAGTGTGAAATCAAGAAGAATTTCTGTGACTCAGACGTAATATTATTGGACATGCATTTCAGTTATTAAGTATAATTTGAGTATAATTATGGGCTTTAGATCGAAACTCTGGCTTGGGGAGTTCAATAGACCCCAACGCCGTGTAAGGCCGCGTTGCAAGGTTGCCGGCGGTTGGTGTTTGGTGTTTGGTAGTGAGGTGGTGTTGCAATATCCACCGTCCACCTCTGCGCACTCCTATTTATAAAGCCTAAGCCATTTATGGCCAGCCAAAGTCGGGTTTAAAAATAGCCACCAAACGCACGAATAACAAATCCGCAAAAGGCCGCCAGCGGCGAGAAGAGTAATGGGTCCACCACTACCACCACCATTAGCCAGGAAAGAGAGAGCTCATGTCACGTGAGGATCGGCCGAGCGCTGGCGAACAGGTAGTGTGGGCCACGGGAGGTACCTTACACTTTGTGGCCGGTGCATATTGGTGTAGTACAGCACCGTCTTGTCACCGCGGTGTTGCATTTTACACAATTGCAGTTGCAGTGGCCGATGCAGATGCAGATACAGATACAGCACCTGCAGCCGCCACAGATACAGATACAATCAAGTCTCTCGATATTCGCTCGGGCGATGCTGGCATCTCTTTCTCACGCATGTGCGTGAACAAGATTTTGACATAGTCACAGTGTGTTATAAATAAACGCGCCCCACATACTTACATGGCTACCAGTTTGGGCCAAGTCGGATCAGAGAGGGACAGACAGAGAGAGCCGCGAGAGTGCTGATAAGACGGAGCAAGAGAGGGCCGAGAGAGAGTGGCGCATTCCGCCGGCTATGTCTTACCAATTCACCTAACCCGATCTCTTCCATTGCACTTCCAGAGAAATTCTTCGGAGTGCGGCATGTCCAGTGCGTCCTGTGCTTCTTCTGCCTGGCGATGAGCTACGCCTGGCGGGTGAACCTCAGCGTGGCACTGGTGGCCATGGAGGAGCCCCGAACGGACAACAGCACCAACTCATCAACGGAAAGTGGCCAGGATGATTCCGCAAAGGGTCTATTTGACGCAGAGGTACGTAACTTTACTTGGAATCTGCTTGAAACTTGGAGAAATTTTCCAACAAAAAAAAGTTCAAGTAGTGCCTCATCTGCGGTTTTTGGGGTTTCCGAATGAACTTGGGGAAACCGCTAGCTTCAACCAGAAACCTCAAAGCAACAGTTTCATGATGATTCCAGTTATCGAAATGAAAAACAAATATTTACGGATTGTATTCATCCCCACAGGAATACTACAAATTCACCGAATCGCAGAGTTCCTACATGCTGAGCAGCTTCTTCTTCGGCTACATCGTCACCCAGGTGCCCGGAGGATACATCGCCCAGCGCTACGGAGCCAAGATCCTGCTGATGTGGGGACTGGGAATCGCCGCCGTGATGACAATGATCTCGCCGCTGTCCCTGAAACTTGGAGGATGGTTTGCCCTCTGTTGCGTCCGATTCGCCATGGGCCTGAGCCAGGGTGCAGTGCATCCAGCCACTCACTCCCTGCTCTCGAAATGGTCGCCAGCGGAGGAACGAGGAATACTGGGAACCATTTGCTACTCGGGTGCCCAGTTCGGAACTGTGGTAATGCTGGCCACTAGTGGATTCATTGCCGACTCCTTCATGGGCTGGCCGAGCATCTTCTACCTGGGCGGAGCTTGTGGATTCATCTGGATATTGTTCTGGTACTTTTTCTCGGCGAGCACGCCCGAGGAGCACAAAATGATTTCCGAGGGAGAACTGAAGTTCATCACGGAGTCCCGCAGCGACGGAAAGATGCAATCGGCCGAGAAGCTGGCGCCCACTCCCTGGGTGGCCATCTTCAGCTCCATGCCCTTCTTGTCGCTCCTGATAGTCCACTGCACCCACATGTTCGGCTTCTGGTTGCTGCTCACCCAGATCCCCAGCTACATGAAGAACATCTACGACGTGAACATCAAATCGAGTGCTCTGCTGTCGTCTCTGCCCTACATGGTGATGCTGCTCATGAGTTTCTTCTTCGTTTGGCTGTCCAAGGTCCTGCAGCGCAAGGAGGGAGTATCCCTGTCCCTGAACCGCAAACTGTTCAACAGCATTGGCCACTGGATTCCGGTGTTTTCGCTGATTGCCCTGGGCTATGTGCCGCGGGAGGATGCCGCTCTGGCGGTGACTCTTCTCTGCCTGACGGTGGGCATTAGTGCTGCCACCTACCTGGGCTTCCAAGTGAACCACATTGATCTGTCCCCGAACTACGCCGGTACTCTGATGGGTCTCACGAACGGAGCTGCCAATGTGATGAGCGGAATTGCTCCCCTGGCCGTGGGCCAGATTGTCCAGGATAGGGTGAGTGTTACTTATTGAATACCCAAGAGATCGTCCCGCTTATAATCATCCTTCTTATTTTTATCTTTAGTCGAGCGTCAGTGACTGGCGATTGGTGTTCTTCCTGGCCGCCGCTTTCTATTTCGTGGGCAACCTGCTGTTCATCATCTTTGGACGCACGGAAGTCCAGTGGTGGGACTCGCCACGGGATCGGGAAAACCGCGAAGATGCCGAGCAGGGAACACCACTGGCTCCCAATGGTCACAACAAGTAGAAGGGCCTTTGGCCTCCAGGCATCCAAAATCCTGAAGAATCCATCATCGGGGCTGTTGTTTCGTAGTTTCTTAAGATTTAGTTAGTTAGTCACTAGATAAAAGCTGAAAGGTTAAATTTAGTGAGAATCGCGTGCTTCCATTAGCGATATTATACGGTAATTGATTAGTCGTAAGGCAGCGTAAATTATTATTGTTTGCAGTATTTCCATTACATGTACATAAACAAAAAAAATTAAACTTGCAACTCGAGAAAGCGTTCAGTGTAAATAGGCTGCTAAACAACAAACCTCTAGTAATTGTTATGTTTTAGTCTTAAGCTAGGAGCTACGTTAACCAAACTTGTGATGAAAGAAAGTAAACTAAAAAAGGCAAAAAGAAAACAAAATCAAAAATATCAAGACAAGCCATGAATAAAACAGCTCAAATGGCAGCTGAAGTTTAGTCAAACTGTAACAAAATCGTTCTTGTTTTATTTCAATGGAATTTGAATTTGATAAAGTGGCGCGCCTTTTATCGATAGGTATCGAAGTTTTTCTATCGAATTTTATATGGATATATTGATTTTGCTTAGTGACTTGGGGGCTCGACTTCTGGACATTAATATTGATTACATTTTTCTTATCTGTTTTCTGTTAAAAGGAATCTGGAAGTTTGCAAATGAGAAACGATTAAATTATTACTGACTAAACTTTAGCTAAACTTATAAAAACAAACATTAGCTTTGTTAATATTAGCAGAGTCGTTTATGAATTTAGTAATATTTTTAAGCCAAACTACAATGTGTTGGTGTGCAAATTTTCATTGTTTATGTGTTGGTTTTTTTTCAGTGTAAACATTGCGTTCTCTAACAAACTATCGGCGCATCCGATAGTTTCATAGTCGTGGGAGTTATCTCAACTGGTACTATTCCATCAGCTGTGTTATGTTTGGACGCTTGTCGGACTCCTCCACCTCCTTCCCCCGTGAACGCCCACTCCAGTCCGCTACGTGGAAGAGATCGACTTCAACTGCACCTGGAATATGGTGCTGGGATGCCTGCCCTGTTGCAATCGCAATGGCTACCAGCAGATTGGAAACACTGGTGGGTAATCCCGAAGCTACTTTGCCTTGGCAGTGGCCTTGCGTGGTCTTTGTTACCGATTTATGCAAATTGCGTTGCATTTTTTGCAGGCCCTCGCTTTGGAGTGCGTCATCTACAGTGCATCCTGGTTTTCTTTGGACTGGCAGTGGCCTATGCCCTGCGTGTGAATCTCTCAGTGGCCATCGTGGCCATGACAGATCGGAATGCCAGCAATCCTGATTTTCCTGTTAGTATCTTGACATCATTACTTAATCCGATGTAATTGACTTTTGGCATTTGCAGGAGTTTGACTGGAACGAGAGCACAAAGTCGTACCTGCTAAGCAGCTTCTTTTGGGGCTACGTGGTTACCCAGATTCCCGGGGGCTACCTGTCTGCCATTTATGGCGCCAAGTATATGCTCTTTTATGGCATACTAATCTGCTCGTTTCTGGCTCTACTGACACCCTTTTGTGCCATGGCTGGAGGCTGGAAACTGGTGGTAGTGCTCCGTGCCGTTCAGGGTCTCTGCCAAGGCGTCATCTTTCCTTCTACACACACATTCCTCTCAAAGTGGGCTCCAGCGGAGGAGCGTGGTCGTCTCGTGGGCTACAGCTACTCGGGCTCACAGTTTGGCACTGTGGTGATGCTGTCGGTGAGTGGCTATATAGCCTCCTCCTCGCTGGGCTGGCCCAGCACCTTCTACGCGCCTGGTTGCGCAGGCATCCTGTGGGCCTTTGTGTGGTTCTACTACTGTTCAAGCACTCCGGCCCAGCATCCCACCATTACGCCTAGCGAAAGACGCTACATTGAATCATCCGGGCAGGCAAGGAGACCCTCGGATGTGGGACGCGAGGAGCAGCAACCGAGGCCAAAGACACCTTGGTGTCGCATCTTGACGTCAGGCCCGTTCCTGGTCCTCGTATTGGCTCATTGTGCCAATAACTGGGGCTTCTGGACGCTTCTAACAGAAATTCCTACCTTCATGAAGAACGTCCTCGGCATGGATATCAAGAGCAATGGCCCATTGTCGGCGCTGCCCTACTTTGCCATGATTCTGCTGACCTGCGTCTTCATCTGGCTATCGGATGCAATGAAGCGGAGGGGCACTGTGCTCCCTCTGGGATTCTCCCGCAAGTTTTTCAACACGCTGGGAATGTGGTTGCCCATGCTGGCGTTGATCGGCTTGGGCTACATCACCGAGGGCGAAGCCAATGTGCGGCTGGCTATAGGGCTCCTAACCATGGCGGTGGCCACCAATGCGGCCACTTATCTGGGCTTCCATGTCAACCACATCGATCTGGCCCCCAACTTTGCGGGCACTCTGATGGGGATAACCAATTGTGCCGCGAATTTCATGAGCATACTGGCACCCTTGATCGTGGGTCTTATTGTCTGGGATGAGGTAAGCAGACATCCCTAACCCATTTAAATATTTCTTTAATCCTTGCTCTTTGTTCCGACTTCTTCAGACCAATCCGGCTCAATGGCGTATTGTTTTTTTCTTTACCGCCTTTGTCTACTTTATGGGTAATCTGCTTTTTATGCTTCTCGGAAGAACCAGTGTCCAGTCTTGGAATACGCCCGCTGCATCAAGGACCGCTACGTCGGGATCTGCACCAGAAGCGGAGAATGCCGAGGATCGAGAGCCGCTGATGGGTGCCTAGCCCAGAGGCGAATATGTGAAAAGGTTGTTTGATAAATGTGAAACTTTTGTACCTAAAAGACGAAGCACATTCCATGGAATTGATTGATCGCAAATAGCTTCGTAGTGCTATTATTTATGTCTATTATATACCGAATATGTATATCTGTGTACCTATAGTATATTCCAATTATTTATGTACAAATACAGCAAGGCAACTCGTTTTGAGTGTATTTTACGTTTCGTTTTTATTGGTATTTGTATTTGTTAGAACATAGAGATGCACGTATGGTACAAGACTTAAGGCTGGCTATGTGGTATCCTGACATAAGGCTAATTCTAACGCCTATTCACTAAATTCTCTAAACGGAAATATCAAGGTTTATGCCGGGGAAGATCCTTGACAGGATTTCGTTCTCTCTTCACTTAATATTTAGTTATGTTCGTTACATCATACCGGAAGTTCCTGGATAGGATCTTCGATATTTGTCCATCCTATCGAAGAACTTCCACATTCTTAACATATTTGTAGTTAAAGCTAGGTAATTACAAGTGGATACGGCGGATTTGCAGATCCCCACCAGTATCCCCTCTGCCCCTATGTACATGGTGATGCTCTCCGCCATCCTCCAGCGCCGGAGGACTCTGCTCAGTGCAGCTTGTGGTTGGCGGGCAGATCCTCGGAGCGGATGCACCGTCCGCGGTAGCAGATCTCCGTCTCGGAGGTGACTTTGGTCGACGTCGAGGTGGCGTACACCACATGCTCCATCAGATCCTTGTGGAAGCTATCCTTTTTGCTCTCCGCCACGGTCGCCTCCGTGGTGGTGGCGGCCTCCTCTTCCGCTGGCGCCTCAGTAGTCTTCTCCTCCAGCGACGGCGCCGGGCTGGTGCGTCGGATGCTAGTGTACTCCTGCCGGCGCTTGCCCACCGCTGCCAGGGCGGCGGTTACCGCCTCGTCCTCACTCTCCTCGATGGCAAACAGATCATGGAGCTGCTTCTTAACCTCCGAGAAGATGCTGGGCTGGGATTCCAGGTCGTCCACATCAGCGGCCGTATCCATCCGGCGCGTGGCACTCTCCTGGCTCATTGGGAATGTGGAGGTAATGGTGGCCTCTTCAGTGGCACGGGAAGTGGTCACCTCGTACTCCTCTGGAGTGGTGGGCGAGGTCATTGTGGTGGTGATTGCCAGTGTTTCCGTTTGCGCTTCTGTGGCGGGAGTCAAAGGCGTGGTGGTCTTGGGCAGCTCCTCCTTTTCACCGGCTGCCTGGATTGCGTTCAACAACTGGGGACCCAGGTTCTGGGATTCGGCAGTCTCGAAATTCTCCGAGTTATCCGATCCTCCGTTCACGCGCTTCTTGCTCCACTTGCCACGGCGGCTCAGACGACCCAGAGTGGTACTGCTGGGGGAGTCAGTGGACTGTTCCTCAGGAGCCTTTCCCATTACCTCTTCCAGGAGCTCGGCAAAGGACTTCTCGGGTCTGCAAAGAGTTCGAATTTAGCCGGAGTTCCTCATGCGAATAAGACTTTGGACTTACTTGAGATTGGGTGCCTTCAGGGTGGTGCGTTGTACTGAGGAGCCACTTAGGTCAGCTGCCACATTGAACTCGTAGGTCTGCGGCTCACCCGTGGGTCCCACGGTCACAATTTCCGGTTCGTTCTCAAAGTTGTGCGTCTCTGTTTTGGATTTGGGGTTCAGAGGCTTGAAGCTATTGGAGTTGGCATTGCTGTTGGCGGTTTCCGATGATGGCGACCACTGGGACTCCTGGCCCTCCAACTGGAAAGGCTGTTTGTAGCGGCGTCGGTGGGTGATGGGGGAAGACTTCAAGAAGGTCCGGATAAGTTACAGACAATAAGAAATCAATCTCTAGTTTACCTCCTTTTCCTTGTTCTCCTGATTGCTGAAGCGACTCAGCTTGCGAAGATTGGTCTTCTGGGTCACGGGTTCCGATTCCTCTTCAGGGGCCACAGTGGAAGATGAGGCTGGGTGGACAGGACGACGCTGGCGTTGACGTACCTTAACCACTCGGCGGGGTGGCAGACGAGAACGGATCTGTTGGAGAATCAAAATAGTTAGTAATTTATTAGGATAAAGGATATCAATTAACATACCGAAGGCCTCTCCTCCGAAGGCGTGGTGGTGGTCACCGGAGACTCTGTGGTAGTTGTGGTCCTCAACCTCGGATAGTTCCTTCTCACGAACGGCGAACGTCGCGTTGTTGTGGTGGTGGTCTGTGGCGCCTCAGTGGTAGTTGTGGTTGTGGTTGTCGAGGGAGTGGTCGTCGCCAGGGTAGTGAAAATGGGACTGATCTCGTTCCGAACAATAGCCTCTGTGGGGTTCAGGTCCTCTTGGTTGGGGAAGTAGCCCGGTCCGTAGTTGTCCTTGGAGAACTCCTGGTAGTGCTGAGCAATCTGCATGGGTTCCAGAAGATTGGCTGGGAAGCCGCCTTGGTCGACGCTAGGGCCGTCGATGCTGTTGCTTGGGGTGACTGTGTAAACCTGCTGGGACTCTGAGGCAGGTCCTTCGGTGGTGCCCTGGACATCGTAGCTGCTGGGAATGGCCGTTGGGCTGGTGGGTCGCCTCGAGGAGGCCTTGAACACCGGGTAGTTCTGCTTCAGGACATCCCGCTGGTAGTCCAAGTCCTGATCTTCGCTGGGCTTGCCGTTCTTCGAACCCTTCCTGGGCTTGGTCTTTAGGGTCTGGCGCTCCTCCGTGGTGGGCCTGTAGCGGATGCGGTTGGGATTGCGGATCAGAGGGTTCCTGGCGCTGGTGGGACGACGAGTAGGGGTCGCAGCGGACTCCTCTCCTTCGCTAGCAGGGGCGGTGGTTCCTCGGCTGCTGTACGGCCTCCTAATCCTAGTTGGCACCTTGGAGCCACTCGACTCGGTCTCGGAATACGACACGGAAGAGGAAACCTTGGTCACAGCCGGTTTCCTAGTGCGCAGAATTGGCCTTCTGGTGGGTCGTGTCTCCGGTTCCGGATCAGCCAATGGTGTGGTAGTGGCCAGAGCCGGCTGCAGCTTGTCCTTCTCCTGCAGGTTGTTCACCAGTCCGGGAATATCCGGAGTCAGAGGAGGCAGCTCCGAGGGCACATGGTATGGATTGGGTTCATACTCCACGTTGCTATTATCGAGAATTTCGTTCTGAACGTGACTGTAGCTGGGGCGGTGGTTCAGTGGGGCGTCCACATTGTTGTAGCCCACATCCGAGGTGGTCACTGGCACTGCTGCGGGGGTGTAGAGATTCAGCCTCTGCTTGGTCTTGATCCTCTGCGTGGTGGTCGTGGGAATAGGAGCAGCCTCGTAATCCAAGGAGCTGGGAGTATATTCGAATGGTGGGTTAGTGGTGTGAGGCCTCTGACGGAAGGCATCCTGCTGGCGGAAGTACTGTTTCATCCTCAGCTCCTCCTCCGCCGTGGTGCTGGTGGGAGGTCTCGTCGTCAAACGGGGCAGTGGGTCTTGTACAGGCTCCTGGACGTACTGGGGATACAGTTGGCCACTGGAGCCGGGGAACTCTACCTGCGGTCGAGTGCTGTACGTGAACAGGGATTGCGGAGCTGCGGTAGTCGATGTGGTGGACGACGTAGTGGTTGTCGTGGTGGTGGAAGTCGAGGTGCTGCTTGGCTTACTGGTCAGCGACTTGAAGAAGTCATCGCCTCCGATCTGGTTGAGGTTGTCGAACGGGCTCTGGGACTGAGGCTTGGTGGGACTAGGCCTGTAGACGGACGGATCCACCTGTGCGCTCTGGGGCCGCTTCTTCTTGTGCCTCTCCTGCTTGGTGGGGACCTTGGGGGAGCTCACTTCCTGGATGCCGTCCTGGACGTAGTAGTAGCTGAACTTGTTGCCCCTTCCGGGAACGCCACTCTGGGACTGCGTGGTGGTCTCGAAAGGATTCCGGGTGCTGCTTACTGTGGCATATGGACGCTGGGCAGGTCGCTGGGCTGCCAGAGAGGCGCCACTGTCCTTGGCCCTGTTGACTACAATAGAGCCCACATGGGGTTCTGGCAGCAGGATCTTGTTGAAGCCATTCGGAGTACGGTAGCTCAGAGGAGCCACAAAGAAAGACACATCGCTGAGGTCTCGATTCTGGGTCAGCTGCGACAGATAGGGGAGGTCGAACTTGACATAGCCATCGGGAATGGGCATTCCAGCCGGGCCAACGAAGATCTCCGGCGTCTGCTTGGTGGGTGAGTCAATCACGGAGATGCTGTGGGCATTCCTCAGGGCAGCTACCACATCGGAGTGCGAGGGGCGGGAGCTGGACCGGAGCAAGAACATGGCCAGAGGAGGCTGGTGGGCCTTCGGCTTGGGCTTGGCAGTGGTAAACTGCGTCTGTGCCTGGGGCTGTGGCTGTCCGAAGCTCTGGAAGATGCTCTGCGGCTGACTGGTGGTGGTGCTTGGCCTGGTGGTGGTTCCCGTGCTGAAGAAGTCACTGCCAACACTGGGATCCTGTGTGTAGAACTGGTTGATCTGGTAGGGATTCACCGCTGGCAGGCCGGGATTGACGTTGAACTTGTTGACCTCGAAGTTGGAGCTGCCTGAAGATCCCGCTTGTTGGCGTTGCTGGTTGTACAGAGTGTCGTAGGGCACGTAGAGGAGCTGCACATCCTGATCCCTGCTGGAGGAGGGCGCCGACGAAGGAGCTGCCTTGTTCAGGCCGAAGAGCGACTCCGGCTCGGGATCAACGGGAAAGACTTGGGGTGTCACGCTCTGCAGAGAGGGCTGAGTCGGCAAGGGCTTTCCCAGGGTCTTCGGGGGCAGTATATCCTGCACATAGTTCTGCTGGTGCAGAGGCTTGTTTAGAGCCTGGGCCAGGGGCTTCTGCGAGCCCAGGAACTCGGAGCCGAAAGACGGAGCAGATTGCTGCCCGAAGAGCGAGGGAGGACTAAACAGCGAAGAAGGAGCTGGGATTCCGCCAGCTCCGGCTCCGAAGGTGTGCTGGATCTGGTAGCCAGTTTGGAGGGTGGGTGGCGCCTGGGCCTGGCCCTCGTTGTTGCCGTTGTGGAAGGGCATTTCGAACTTGAAGAAGGACTGCGAAGTGGGTTCCTGACCTCCCTTGGACGGCGGTGGCGGAGGTGGTCCCTGTCGCAGAGGCAACGCCTGTCCGGGTCCATTGGGGAACCGCTGGAACTGGAAGGGATAGTCGAATTGGGCGCCACCGGCCTTGGTGAGATCTCCGAACCGGGCACTGGGTGGGAAGGTCTGGGAATAGGTCAGCACTCGTCCATTGCCAGAGCGGTCCTTGCTTCCGTCCAGGGGCTGAGCCAAGGGCACCCAGTCCAGGGAGTCCGTATCGGCGGTGGCCACGCTCTCCAGTTGGCGCGACCACTTGGACGAGGACTCCTGGTTCTGGGCGAGACTGGCTGTGGCCAGGAGGCACAGCCAGGCGGCGGTAAGTTGCATGCCTCGCATTATAGCTGAAGTGCCTGTAATGAAGCAAAAACAGTAAAGTTTATTGGCCTTGTTGCAAGAAATTGAGGAAGCCAGGTGGCCAGGAGTGTCTACACTAAACAAAAACTTTTTATTTTATGGTTTCCCATAAATCCAAATGTAATGCAATTCGCACCCATTTTTCGCAAAGTATTTCCAGCTACAATTAAAAATGCTGCAATAAAAATACTCCCCGTAACAAATGTTTATTATCTTTTTGGCCAATTAAGCTGGAACCAAGATTCAAAGAAAGGTCACCAGAGTTAGCCTTTGTTTTGGCCAAAAAATCAAAAACTGACAGAATGCCAAGAAGTACCTAAACCAGAACACCCAGAAACCGGTACTCGATTGTCAGTTGTAATTATAAGAAAATGCAAATGTTGGGAGTATCTTAGGGTATTTAACTTGGCTTGAATGACTACCAATGAGCGCTTTTGGCCAAGGTCGCTGCTGGCTCTGAATTCAATTCTGAGCCATTTGCATTTTTCATGATCGGCCACGACCGAGGGGCAAGTGAAAGGTTTCTCCCCGTAAATCAACGGATAATTGCCGGGTCTTGGCTTGGCTAGCTGTTTTGGTCTCTGTGGTGGATGATGATTTAGATGGTGGTTGGTGGTTGCTGTTTGTTGGTATCTGGCGGTGTGGCAAGTGTAACTGTAAGTAACTGGTCGGGAGCGGGCCATAACTGCCAGCCAAGTGGCCATAATTGTGCGCTTGTTTTCATTTGGCCAATGCGAGAAATTGCAATACTTAAGGCGAAACCGACTCTGGGAGTGCGGCTTGGTAATGCACCATTGAGTAGCCATGATCCATGAACCACGATCAATGATCGACGACAGATTTCCTCATTGCAGAAACCGTTTTGCATATGTCTGGGCCACTCCACCACTCCCAATTGCATCATCTGCGACTCGGACTCGGACTCCGACTTGTAACTGGTAATCGCAATAATCATCCATTTGGGCCTTATTTTCATTTACTTTTTTCTTTGGAGCAAGTAGCCGCCAGGGGCAGCCAGAAGATTCGCTTTATGAATATGAAAACGAAAGTGAAGCTGGCAAGTGACCAAACCTGAACCTGACCGACCACTGACCAAGCAACTTGCCACTGCAGCCTGCCCCGCCGATCCTCAATCTCCCATCTCCGATCGGAGCACTTTCGTTTTCACTTTTTCACTGAATTAATCGCACATATGCCTGCCTGGTTGCTGCCAGCTTGGCCCCTCCGAACGGATGCCGCATTAAATGGGTTAAACGAAAGCAAAAGTCCGCGAAAAAAATCGTAAAATAATGCGAAATATCGTAACAGCGAAAAACGGAACTTGCAGCGGTGCAACAAGTCGGGAGAGCACTGTCTACAGGTGGCACAGTGAAAGAAGAAAGTTCACTCAGCGGTCTCGCCGTTCAGTGGGCTATTAAAAGTGACACTGAGATAAATTGGGCTATAATTTGTTAAATGGGAGATAATTTGTATTTCTTATATAATGGCAATTCACTTCCAGTTATAAAAAATCGAACTCCAGTCTTTCGGAAGGTATTCCGAATTATTTTTAAAACAATATAAATAATAACTTCTATCTGATAAGGTATAAAAATAATAGGAATGTGGGAAGAATTAATAAGGTATAGATGTCATAATTTAGATATTATCCTCTGTACTATCATAAATAATAATTTCCCAATGTAATTGGAATTTTTGAATTAAAATAAGTCCACGAAGACAGATACTATAGCCAGCTAAACCTTTATGATCCCAAGACTTTTGAATTATAATTCCATCGAATTAGAGGCCATTTTGTACATATCAATCTTGTAGACATAAACTTTTAATTGCCCTACTTTTTTCTCACTGTACAATAAAGAGAGATGGCTAGAAAATAATAGAAATTAGACACACTTGCGGTCAATATTTCGGACCGCCAATCCAAACCAGTTGTCTTTAAAAAACGAAAACCAAAAACCAACAGCACAACCCATTGTCACACCTCAGTGAATAGAGCAAAAAATAAAAAAAAAAAAAAAAACTGAATAGAAATGGAGAAAGAGGTAATGGACATGGCAGTGCACTTGAAATCTCCGGCGATCATTGAAAGTGAAATGTGACAATGCCCTCGGAAGAGTCGGGAAAAGGCGGGAAAAGGTGGCGACTCGAGGGGCGGTGGATGTCTGGGCCAGGTAACAGGCAATTTCCCTTTCATTTCGAAACAAAAACAGAAAGACATGGGCACACACATCTGGCGGAATCGAAGCGGACTTTCCTTGCTGGCGGGGGCGTGTATCTGTGTATCTTACAGATTAATTGCATGGCAGCCTGGGTCGTTGGACGTTGGTCGCTTGTTGGCCAGGCCGAAACCACAGAGTCGGATGTAAACAACAGAGGGCTCAGTCGGCTTACAATTAGCCGCCAGATCTTTGCTGAAATCCATGAAGGGATTATGTTGTCTGGCATTGACATTGTTTCACCGCTTTGCTGATCATTTGGGTGCGAGATTTAATTGGATTACCGGAGTCCACACCCAGGTGCGTACAGGCCACCACACCCACCACGGATTCAGTTCGGTCTTGGGGGCGGCATGGTTACCTCATTGTGCCTCAGACTCACCATAAACAGCGGCAGCAGATGACAGCAGACTGCTAACTCGGAATGGGCCCGAATAGATCGCTGAGGCAACAATACTGCAAAGATACGTGTAGAGAAACAATGTGGCATTAGTTGGCAGCAATTAAAAGGAATGCAAATACTGGGGATTACAAGATCTGGGGCTCTTGAGACGCTGTTTGCTGGCGATGTGGCAATGCCACCTGCAGATACATTTGTATCTCGTTATTTCTAGATCTCCAGCAGCTCTGGCATTAATTGCATCTGGAGGCTGCAATGGCCACGCTCAGCTGGCCAAAACACACCCACTCCCCGCTCACTTTTTGCTGTCAGCGTTTGTTTGTTTTGCCATTTTTGTATCTTTTTTTTTGGTAACGCCTGCGGATCCGTGAGATACTCGTACTTGGGGCTGCAACTGAGTTATTAGAGCGCAGAGCCAGAAAAGAAACCCAAGACCCAGAGCCGTAGGAATGTGCGTGACCCGAACGGATCAATCTGGTGAGTCACTTCACTCACTACTCACTATTGGTAATACATTTCGGCAATCTGGCCAATCCACGCACGACCAATCTATGTCACAGCGTGACACACACGACCCATAAGACACTTGCCCAATTCGCACATTAAATTACACGGTGCGACAGTGAAAAAACACTTGAGAAACGAGATAGTGTAGGTTGTTAATCTGGTCGAAGAGAACTCCAAAATATTTTTTTTATATTTTTGGAACCCTCCAATTTTTATTTATTTAAAAAAAACCGTTTTTCAGGACCTTTTTGCGCTTAAAAATTCCTGAACGCGTTTTTTTCAACCGATTTCAAAATTTTCGGTGTTTTTCAATAGTTAAATGTTGTAGCTTTTGAAAAAAAACTATATCTTCGATTTTGGTGAACAAAAAGGAAACAATTTTTACACCTGAAACTGAAGTTTTCGACTTTTATTCGTGTTTTTCGGATTTTGATGCCAGTTTTTCGGTATAACTTACAAAAATTCGGCCATTTTTGATACATATTAATGTTGCCTCATTCATTTTGAATAAAACGAGACAAATTTCATCAAAAAATTATGAAAATTGGTGAAGTTATAACGCTTTTCCCAAAAAAAGTCAACTCAAACAAACTTCAGTTTCAGGTGTAAAAATTTTGTCCTTTTTGTTCACCAAAATCGAAGATATAGTTTTTTTCAAAAGCTACAACATTTAACTATTGAAAAACACCGAAAATTTTGAAATCGGTTGAAAAAAACGCGTTCAGGAATTTTTAAGCGCAAAAAGGTCCTGAAAAACGGTTTTTTTTAAATAAATAAAAATTGGAGGGTTCCAAAAATATAAAAAAAATATTTTGGAGTTCTCTTCGACCAGATTAACAACCTACACTATCTCGTTTCCCAAGTGTATTTCGTTTTTTTTTTTTGTCGCACAGTGTTATTAACTGATTGTAAGGCCAGAAAGCCAAAAATTGCCTTGCCAACTGCACACACTAATTCAAAAACCATAACTTAAAATTGCTTTGAAAATTTCCAAGAAATTTGTCAATGGTATTGCCACAGAAATTGTGCGTTAGGCATTTATCTTTAAGATATTTTGTTAACAAAGGCGGTAGGTTTGAGTAACAAATAAAATTATATTAAAGAATAGACAGGAATTTGTTTAAACGAACTCCAAGTCCCAGGACTTCACTTTCTTTAGGTATTTGTGGATTTAAAATAACTCTTTCAATGGAAAATTTATTTATTTAACTAATTTAAAGGTAAAAACTTGGTGTAAACATAAATACATTACATACTCGTACACATTTTTTTATATTAAATTGACAGTCATTTCACATAACTTTTTTCTGGTGCAGTCATCTTTGAGTCACAGTTATGGCCAATTAGCGTGACTGGCTAACAACTAAGCCTAGATTGATGACATCCGCAGACAAAAAATAAAAACACAAACACACAGAAAGAAATCAGATACTTTAACTTGAAAAAAAAGACATGATAACGACAGTTAATTGAAAAGCTGAATGAAAATTAAAAGGTTTGAAAAATGAAAACAATTATTTTGATGCAAGTTATTTATGATTTTTTACCCTTGTCTGGATGCCAGTGGGCTGGCTGGCAACGCATAAATTATGCAAACCCATTGAACTCGTCGTCAAATACAAAAGCACTAAAAAATAAAAACGAAAGCGACAATGAAATGCACTCTCGTGCCTCTGCTTCTCTGGGCCTGCCACGGCATTCAAAATTGGCTCGAACTCGCAGTATTCGGTTTCAGATTCAAGGGGCGTTCCTGCCACCATGATGGCCATGGCTTGAAAGCTACCGGAAAGAGTCAACATAACCAGAAGGAAAACAAGACGGAAAATGCCCATTTCTTGTTCGACTAATTCCTCAAATTTTATGCCACAGCGACCCCGAAGAAATGTTCGAAATTATTAAACGAAATGTAAATTTCACGCAACGAAGCTAAAAAACAAAAACTTTCATTTCTCGCTGCTTTCCAAATGAGGTAAGTGGCTGAGATGGTGGAGGTGGTGGTATGGCTATTGGTTTCGGTATTGGTGCCTCACCTGTTCAACAAACCAAGACATGCCCCGGGGCCGTGGCTTGCGCAATCTCAAGAATTTATGCTCGAGCATTTGAAAGCGAAAGCATTTCTCCAAATGCTTCGATTTGGCATGCGGGGGAGCGAAGGTTGCGTAAGCTTTATGTTTCTTTTGTCTTTTGATTACTCGAACTGCCGACAAACAAAAACCGGATGCTCTGGGCCGTTTGACGAACGGAATTCACAGTTAAATTGTTTTAAACATTTAAACGCTTATCGCACAGCTCATCGTAAATCGAAAGGCGACAATAATAATAATAGGAATAATAATAATTATAATAATAATGAGGGAAAATTGCTCAGCTGGGGCTAATTACAAAACTCCTGGGGTTGCCAAATGTTTTTCTTAACTGGCCCAAAACAATGTGACAATTGCAACAGAGCGATACTTAAGCTACTTCGTATACACTCCATATACACTGTATAAAGTATATGAAAAACCATAAACCAGGCTCTGACAAAACAAAGCAGCCGGCGAAGAAGAAAGCAAGAGTTGTCGGCTGAAGACTGAACACCCAAGTGCTTCCAATGCTGTCTTATTCTGGCCCAGAGTCAGAGTCAGCGTCAGAGCCGGAGACAGACGACTTGTGCAAGAGGGTATCCACATAAATGCCCAGATGAACATTAGCAATCAATCCACATCCGTGACCAAGACAAGAGTGTGAGAAAAAATTCAGTAGGCCAAGACACTTCAACTTGTCGGGGTCTAGAAAACTAAAACCAGCAAAAAAGACCTCTCTGAAAATCACCAAACAAAAACAATGGCTAAACGGAGCAAAAAGGCTGAAATTGGTTGCCAGCCAGCCAGCCGGGTGCTGACTAATCAACTGTGTGGGTTTCAAGGGGAGGCTGCCATGAGGGGGCCGAACATGCAACTGCAACTCACGATTTAGAGGCAGCAGACCAGCAATTAAAGACCGGCCTGGAAGGCATTTCAATTGAATTTGTGGCTGAAATGTACTTTGAATCTGATATTGCCGAAGTCTGGCTGGGTAATTATTCACATTTAGAATTCAGTGCGTGTCACAAGTGCTGCGAGATAATTATTCTTTTGAAAGATCGCTGACTCGATTCCAGATCGATTATGCATCTAATCTAAAATATTGATTTTTTTAATGGGCTAATGGGTGCGGGTTTTTGTCTTGTTTATATTATACATTTAATGTAGGACTGTAACAAATGGTTGTCTGGAATTATTATTACCATATTTAAGTGAATAATTTGCCGTGGAGGTTAACTTTTAACACAAATCGATAAACAATATTGATATTCACAAGGAATTGAGGTAATTTTTTCTTGAAATTGTGTCAAGTATTTCATAAAAAATTTATCAATATTGTCATAAACACTGACAAGTTTACATTTCAATTCCAATTTGGGGGTCCAAGCTACTATTCCATAACCTTTTTTCATAAAAAAAACTGCTTTCAAGTTCCCTTAGTTTTTAATAACTCAATTTCACAACTAATTTAGTGTTTAAGCTCCTAGGAAATGTCTTCTTACATTCTGATCGCCATTTCCCCGAACAAGACCAACTAATGAGGCAAGTTTGCGTCTTAAGTCTTTTGTTTTCGTCGGCCGCGCTGAGAAAGTCGTAATCGCCAGCTGAAAAAACTTGACAAATTGAACATTTTGCGGTTGAGTAATTGAAAGCCTCGAAAGACGAGAGACCACACTGGGGCTATATAGGCTTTATGGCTTTACGGCGATACGGTGATACGACGATATGGCTATGAGGCAGGGCACGTGCTGAAATGTTGGAAGCTTCTGCAACTACGCAGAGCCATTGGCACGTTTCACTTTCATTTGAGAAGGAGGAGGAGGAGGATGAGAAGGTGGTGGATGGTGGTTGGCAGTTGGTAGTAAATAAACACATCAGGCGCCACATTAAGACATGACAATAAAGAAAAAGTGAGTCTGAGCGGTATTATATTTTCTTGACACTTTCGCGAGTTTTGTTTTCTCGCTCTCACCCCCTCTTTGCCGATATCTAGCCATCTCTCCCGTTTATTGGCTGGCATTGGCCGACACGGCGGCTACGTGATTTCAGTTTACTGCCAAAGGCTACCAAGTGTATTTATAAATACATATACAGGTCTGGACATTGGCCGGCCGGCGGCCATCGCCTGCGTTTATTGTAATTAGAAAGTATTTAATTTCGAAAACGCTGACCGTTTTTTACATACTTTTCGACAAACAAACGAATAAGTGCAGACATTAGTTCCGTTAAGATCAAAAGCCAGATCGCAGATTGGGCCGAAAGAGCTGGTGTCTGGCCCAGGGCGGATAGCTCCGCGACTTACGTATGTAAATTGGTCCGATAAACAAGATTTTTCTTGTTGGCCGAAACCAACAACCAAAAGTTTCTCCCGGTGAAAATTGGGTTAATGAAGTGCGGAGTGGAAAACCGAGCAAAGAATAGAGATGGACCAGTTTGGTCAGGGGTCTGCCCGTCCAGTGGTCAGTGGCCACTGGCCACCTTAACAAACTAATCTTCGTTTAATGAGGAAGTCTGCCCATAAAGCTTGACTTGGCCCGACTCTCTAGACTCCGGAGGATGGTTAGATGGATGAATGGTCGGTTGGGTTCGCTTGGATAGGTGGTTGGATGGACCACAGCTCTTTGGGCAAACAAATTGCATGCCAGTTAACGGCGAGCAAAAAAACAAAATGAAATTTCCAAATAATTAGAGCATGAAAAAATAAATAGCAACCGCACATTGCCACACACATGCGTTTTTCTTATTTTTGTAGCGAAAAATTTCTATTCGCCTTTTTTGGCAAAAAAAAAAAATACACTCAAACCCCCCACTTACCACTCTCTTCTTTCTCTTTCACTTGGCTTGAATTTGTTTCAGTTAACAGCAATCCAATGCATCAATTTGTTTCTAACTGATTGGGTTTTCTTGTTGTTTTCTTAAAATTTCACATGCAACACAAAAGAGGCAGGAAGCGCTTGCACTTTTTTTTTGGAAACACTGTGCGTATACTCGATTTGTGGGCAGTTAGTTGTAGTTGGCCACAGTCTTGTTGGCCACAATCGAGAGGAAACAGTAAACAGTAAACAGTTAACAGTTAGCCGGAGCTGGAGCTGCGCCGCGTCTGCATCGTTGGCGTGCCGTTAACAGACTGAAGAAATGAAAAGCGTCTCGGCCCAAAGTAAGTAAGAGTGGTTCGCTCGTGGTTTTCTTCCAGACGTCGGCTTCGACGCTGCCGTTGCCGTCGCAGTCGTAGTCGCAGTCGCAGCTAGCCGAGGCAGAGACAGAAGCAGTGCAGTAGACGTCAGCGCCCAAAGCCGAATGTGGCTTAAATATGAACAAAAAAAAAACACAGTTTATTGAAAAGCTTTTGTAACCATTGCAGGCCAACAAATATGTGGTATGGCTTCCAGCCAAAAGATCCTCCATTGATCTCTTACGGCTAATTGAAATTAGCAGACAAAGGAGTGGGTAGAGGGGACCTGGGGGGCCATGTCCCAGCCATGTCCACAAGAATGCACTAAATGCAAATCAACTTGGCCATAAATGCTAACATGTTTTAGCATTAGTTGCGGCTTTGCTGCTGGATGCTGTTCCAGTTTTGCAATCTGTGGGGGACAAGTTTTTTCCTCTTCTCGAGCAGTGCAGTGGGAAAATGTTTATGATCGTACAACACTCCCAGTTGTTATGTACACCCGATCCAGCCTTAATTCTGACTCATTGCCAAGTGTTATTAGATCAGCTTTTAATTGGCTTTTTTAGGCTTTGGCCAGACAAGGTCGCATAAGGCTGATATTGTTACAGAAACTCCATAACGAGTTCAATTGAATTGTTTGTTTCCCCCTTTTCTTCGAGGTATTTGGAGTTAAGAAACCCGAAAATCGATTTACCATTTACCAATTATAAGCATATGCGACTTAAAAACTGACCTTTTTCCAAATTAGTCAGGGCCCCAATTAAAACATTGGCAAGTGCGGTGTGTGATAAGCTTAAGCGGTTAAATGTCTATGGTTAAGGTTTTGGCCATAATAAGCGGATGGCAAATACTGGCACTGTTGGCAAACAGTTCATGGCAAGCAGCGGCCTTAAAAGCGGCCTTTTCAAATCCCCAAATGGCCACTAAAATATTCTCAGGCCAGGCGGCAAAGAATTTCCGCCAAGACACACAATTGTCTAACAATAAGTGAGACGTTTATGGATCGTGGAAATTGAGTTAATTAGCATATCCGCCATTATCCATTATCCACCATGCATTGGGTAACCCAGACAGACGATTTTCTTTCAACTATATATATTTTTTTTCAATTTTCCATCAGCAGTGAGAGTGCATTGACAGGAGTCGGCATCGGCATAGGCATCAGCAGCCTCACCGCAAATCCAATCAGTCAACTTGTCATAACGCCTGCCCACCTGTCGTTTCACCTGTCTAACCTGAAGGGGTCGCCTCCCCTGACAGGTGGGCGTGAGTTATGTGCCAACCGATGACGTACGAGGAAGGTTTCCACCTTACAACCTAAGTTATGTGATAGAGTCTTTCCTTTCAGTTTTTTTTTTTTGGAAGCAGAGCTTGAAACGATCATTCAACCGTGAATGCTCGGTACTTCCGCTGGCCAAGACTGGCCAGCTAGAACAAAGCACTTTCACCTGCCGCAGAATCGAACGATTGAGTTTCAATTGAATTCCAAGCCTCGGGCGCAATTAGGGCTGACCTTTTCACAGGTGTCTCGCCCAAGGCAGCCCCAGGCCAGGCTAAATGGCAAATGGCAACAGACCAGCCCAGACTAGACTAGACCGGGCCAACACCAAATACCACTCGACCTTCAGGCCCGTTTATGAATGGCTTTTCCCAAGCCCCCCCAGCTCCGCCAACATTTTCCACGACGTATGCGGAAAAGTGTCACCAGATTTGCATAAAATTCAAGTCAATAGCTAAGAGTTCCCACCAGATCCAGATAGATCAACTTAATTGATTGCGAGTCTGGCATAATTCAGTTTAATTACCTGTAGAATCTTTTTGGCTCGCCGAGATGGCCAAGAGGCCAAGTAGCCCAGACGGGGGGACGAAGTAAGCAGCGAGGCTGATGCAACATCGACAAGAAGACATAAATATCTCGGCCATTATGCAATGCACTCGCCTGGCGGGATTTGGCCCGCTGGCGAGAGTTGGCCAAAATGCCAGAGCCAGAGCCTCAGATTGGAGGAGACATTTGTCGATGCGTCGACGCAATTTTTAGCTCACGAAAAGTAAGACAACTTTTTTCGCAGCCAAAGCCACTGGCGATGGCCAAAATGTTGGCTTTCTGCGCTACCATATAGCACTGAAAACGCTTCCTGCTCCATCGCCTGCTGCATCTCGTCACTGCAATGGTCGAAATCTAAACTGGATTGCCAGGGGAGAGCCTCTCCAGTTTGGCTCTGCCAGTCGGTTTCCTTCCTAGTGCTCGGATTTGGGTTAACCAAACATTTATCCGCCGCTCCAACTGTCGGCTGATGGCAGGCCGAGATTAGAGGCCCAAAAAAGAGGCGGAGTAGTGTATGCCGGACTAGTGGGTGAAAACCCCGGGAGTTTGGCCCAAACAATAGAGGTTTAATCAGTTCATTTACAGCTCTCTTTAGGAGTTTTTTTTGCAGCTATTTTTATTGAATTTAAATTAATCCATTTTCACTTCCTGTTGGTTTATGGCTTGATTTGCATTTCGTGTTAAAAAAAAGTAGTGTGTAACATTTAAATAAATTATAATACCATCATTAAAAGCACTATTAGACTAATTAAATGTTTGCAGTTTATAGTGTATAAACTATATATAGTAATTATATATAGTGTCTGATGCATTTTTGTTTAAAAGTATCTTTAATAGATCTTTAAACCAAATCCTTAGAGTTATATTCATACATGTCCCTATTCAAAAATGATTTTTATTTTTAATCTATTTATTTTCATTGCTTATGAAGAGTTGTTAATAAAATACATGTTTAGGATATGTGTTAGGTTAACCCTAAATAAAATAAAATAACTCTAAATATTGGCCCAAATATTTCAAAAGAATCATTTTTTCCCCCCAAAAGAGTATCCATTCTCCGCTCTTTACTTTCCTCAACTGCACTTTTTTGGCTTTACTCCGCCGACTGCAATTAAAATTTTGTAATACGGTGACCAAAGAAACAAAAACACATACGGACTATAACCAAAAAAAAACCTATTCAAAAAAAATAAGACACCAACAACTCGATGAAGGAAAATTACGAGAAAAAAAGCATTCGCTTTAAACGGTCATCTGGAATGTGTGTTTTGTCGGGCAGCGAATAACTTGCCACTTTCAAAAATGATTTTCAATTTCACTGAAACTATAGGCCATGGCGCCGACTAAGTGAGGTCTACCTAGTCGTACATACACCTCAAATGTATGTATCCATAATAATTATGCATGCGGCGTATTAAAAAGCGCGAACCTTAGAAACGATTCAAAAACCGAATGAAATCGAAAGAAACAAATTGATTCGAAATTCGAATTGAATTGAAACACTCCAATGGCGCGGGGTGGGGATGAATAATTTCACTTTCCTTTCCCAAATCAAACCTGATGCAGTGACTCCGTCGACTGCATTACAATTTTCCGTGTTTGTCTTGGCCAGTTTTTCATTTTCATATCGTTTTTGGAGTGGTCTCTTCAATCTGGCATGTTAATGTAGGTCCGAAAGTATTATCGCGGCGAGTGAAGAGTAGAGAGTGTGGAGTGTGGAGAGCGAAAGTCTGGGGGAAATACTTATAACATAATTAAAACCCCATGAATGTGATTATCGAACGAAATTTCACTGCCAAATTTTTCTGGCCAAATGTAATTTCAATTACGTGCTAGCCGGAAACGAAATCGAACACCGGCTAACTGACTGACTGCCTGGACTACCTGAAAATGTCAGTAGTCGCTCACGACGTCAAAACCGATGGCTGGCAAATTGTACGTAAATTGTAAAGTGTTCCTCCGGTTCGGTGAGTCACGGATCTACGCTCCGGCATGCAGATATTCAGACATATCCCCATTAAGCTTGTCTCATTCATCAAATTGCGTGCAAAGAGTTCAGGGCGGGTCAAGAAACCAGGCCCGAAGCTACATACTTGCAGTGTTGTTTGAGCCCAAAATGGCTATATAATGTTGGCTGAAAAACTTGTGTCCAGTCCACATTAATCTTGAAAAAATCACAAAGCCTCTCTTGAATTTGCATTTTAAAATATGTGATATATATAAAATATATTAATAAAAGAGCATTTTGTTTACTTTATTAACTGTATTATTAAAGCCAAATTGTTTTTAATATGTTATTAAAATTTTCTTAAATAAAAATGTATTGTTGAGCTATCAGCGTTTTGATAGCGGCCGAATTAATAGACCAGGTTCAATTTTACAAATCAATTTATTATGGGTCAATTTAACCCCAAAACAAATTCCGCGGCCGGTCCAAAACAATGCCGAATTACAAGTACTAAAACCTAAGGGCTTGCGCAGAAGCTCCACCAAAGCTCCCAAACTGCATGCGCTACAAAAGAACAACAAAGCGCATGCGAATCTGGGAGAAACAAAGAATATGGAGCAGCTGATAACGGGCATTTAGTGGACCGCTGCGGCTGGTTACACTGAGAGAATAGAAATAGAAATTATTATGATTTTTGATGCTGGCACAAGTCCCAACATGTATAATAGGTATAATTAGTTGCATTTAATTATCTTAATATCTCCTTGATATTATTTTTTTATCTTAATTTCAGGCGGAGTAAAGGATCACAGGAGCGCCCGGAAAAGAGGGGAGGCCAGGGCACAGTGTGTACCCCTTAGCTTGAAAAGCTTCTATTGATTTCGTTTGTTCGTTCTATTGGGTTCATCATTATCCGCATTATCACCTGATATCTTCGAAAGGAAAAATTTATTGAATACCAAGAATAAAATATGTACCTATGTATATAGAAAAATAAATATAATTTTTTATAAACTATTACAGTTTCTTAAGAAATAAGCGAAAATTTGAGAATGTAAATGCAATAATTTTCACTTTTCCAAAACCTTTTTGTTGGGTTGAACTTTTCTTCGGATCATCACAGTAATATCATAAATGTATTTTTAAATTTCTAAATATTTAGGGTAAGCTGAATTACTATTTAAATAATATGAAATTTTCCTTTTAGCTTTGGCATTTCATTTAAGATTCTGGAACAATCTCTTTCAAACCTCTTGAAGATTCTCATACCTCTCATAACTCAAGGTTTGCATTTTTTAAACATTTTTTTAAAGGTGAACTATTGCAATAGGATTATCAATTTGAAAAATACTCTAAAACCTTACTGTGCAGTGTAAATGCGTGCTGATATTTCAATGATTTGCAAACAAAATTGAATCTTGAATTATTTCCCGGGACTGCAAATGTGGGTGCGTTGTGAGTTGCTGTTGACTGACTTTGAGTGAAATTTCGTAGTCCGTCTGTTTGACATGGAAATTAGTGGCAACAACAATAACTCCGCTGTAGGAGAAATGTTATAATGCCAGCCTAATGAGCTTGGCACACCGCTGCGTATACTTGATATTTATGTGCACTTGTGTGTGTGAGTACAGTATGTACAAATGCCATGGACAAGCCCAAAAAGAAGCACACTTCATGCTCGTAGTTTTTGCGCTTTAATGCTTCACTTGTTTGTGGCTTCTTTTTGGGGCCTTTGGCTTTTTGGGTTTTGATGTTTGGTTTTTGCTTTTTTGGGCTTGTAAATTGTAAATTGTTTCAAAGAGACAAGACGAGCTCTCCGCCATGTGGTTGTTGTGCTTCATATTCGTGTTAATCATTCGCTGAATTGCACTTTATGGCGTTAGATAAGGCATTAGTCTCCGTGTGAGTGTGTGTTTGTGGATTTTGGACAATTGACAACCGATTATGTAACCCCTTGATGTCCCCTATTTTGATTTTTGCGCCTTTGTTGTCATCGCGATTCGTCGATTCGCTCCACTCCCCAAATTGAAATGCACTTAACCGACCGTCGTCACAATTTCACGTTGGCGGATGCTGCCGACTCACTGACACACATAAATCACCAAAAATATCAAAAAGAAAATCAAAGAAACCGAGAGATTGAAGCCACTATGGGCCAGATATATTAACGTACCTCTTTTTACTGGTTCTCTTGGGCGAAATCGGGTTTAGTTTTGTGGTCACCAAGGCACTGTGAAAAATCGATGCTTTTTAACTAAAAATATGTATCAAGTATCTACTAAACAAATATTATTTTAAAATTCATTAATAAAATATTTTGTTTTGGCTTTAAAAGGTAAATATTATGTTAAAGAATCCTTGGAGTGCCTCAGTATCTTTTTATTTCAAATCATTGTATTTTAAAAGTAATACCACCCCGTGCCCGACTGCAACTTTGTTACTTCAAGTGTACTTCTGGTCTGTTTTCTTTTGATAAACCATAACCAGGTTGACGCCGAAACTTCGCTGACAGCCAAGTCCGGACTCCGGAGTCCGGATTGCGTAAGTTTCGGGCCACGACAGGCGGGTCGTAAATTGGCCGAGATTTTGCGAAACGCAGCTCCAGCAGTTGCAATTTCATGCATGCCGATTTTAATGCGAACAGCAACAACATTAAGGCAACTACCACGATGGCAACAAACCCTATGACCATTGTAAACTGTTTGGGTGCAAAAACTATCTCCTTCAATTGAAGTTTGTATAGTATTGCTAAAAATAGCAAAAAAAGAAAAGTAAACAAAGAAGCGGAGATAATAACAAAAATCGCGAAAAGTCGCGAAACATCAAATTGTTTATTGTGGGATCAGATATTGGCAATGCTTCAATGCAAGAAAGGTGCAAAAGAAAGGAAAACATTCCAAAAATGTTTAAAATAAACGAAGTTTAAATGCTTTATTTTAAGTAAAATAACTTATTTTTAAGGTTAAACAACTTGTTAAAGATGTTTTATTTTATAGAAATTGTATTTTAACTCTAAAATATAAAAAAAAATATATATATAATAATATACTTTAAAGTCCCCAAAGGTCCAAAAGATACTCTTCCTACAAGTCCAAAATTAAACATTAGTTGAGAAATAACGCGTGCGAACTTAGTTATGCACGAAATTTCACGAAATTGAAGATAACCCTCAACTGTCATTCATGCAACCAAATATTTCGTGAATAAAAAAACAAACAAAAATTCAGTTAATTGACTGAAGAACAGCTTTTTCAAAAATAAACTCATGAATTGAAATCAATATCTAAAGTCGAAAAGAATGTTGGAAAGCTCACAGTTTGGGAGCCACTGTCAGGCTCTTGACAACAAGCTGACACACCCACAATTTTGTGGGCATTCTACGAACACAAGCCCCCAATTTGCTGAAGGTCAAGGAAAGTAAGTGAAATGAAATCGAAAGTTGCTTTTTCCCATTGTTGATAAGCGAAACAACAACTAAGCGGCACGTGTGTGACAATTAGAACGTAAATCAAACAAGCATTGGAACGACCAGAAAAGCTTTTAGCGAAGACACTGGAATATAATACAGAGATATATATAATATGTATAGGGAGATATATACATATATTTATCAGGAGAGCCGGAGAGGAGAGAAAGAGAGTGTGTGGCTTGATTGAGAACTTGTTTTGATCAGGCAGAGATATTTGTCGAAGCACACTGAGAAAAATTAAATGCCTAATTCATGGATTCATGGATAAATATTGTTTCATAATTTACTTTTATTTAATTAATAGAAAAAAATCAAAATGTTAAGTTTAAATTAAATAAATAATATATTAAAAGCTTGAAATATTCATACTAATAAAGAAAAATAATTTAATGCCATTGTATAAAGTAGAACTAGTAAATATTAAATATAAAAAGTAATTATATATTTTTACATTATCCAGTTTTTGATAAAACCTACATATTAATTGAAATTCATGATTTTTTCCAGTGTATTTAGTCGCTCTCTGAAAAACTTCGACAAGTGCCTGGCCTCCCTGGAAGTAAATGAAATTACGTGACTCTGCGACAACCGGAGCACTGTGCTTTTGGCTTCTGGTCCGATCAGAACTTTAGTATTCCCTCCGACGATTTCCTGCTCTACAGGTGGGTGAGATCGAGTGCCTTACATAACACGTTGGGTCAATAAGATATATTATTTTCCACCCAGCCATGTCGCTTCGCGTGATGTCCCCCGCCCTCCTGAACGCCTGGAGCCAGACCCTGGTCCGGGCCATGTCCACCCAGGGCGGCTCCAAGAATATCGGCTTTGTGGGCCTGGGCAACATGGGTGCCAACATGGCCAACAACCTGATCAAGGCCGGCCACAAACTCCACGTCTTCGACATCTCCAAGCCGGCCTGCGACGGCCTGGCCGCCAAGGGAGCCACCGTCTACAGCAAGACCGCTGAGCTGGCCAAGAACTCGGACTTCGTCATCACCATGCTGCCCAACAACGCCATTGTAGAGTCCTCGTACGAGGAGATGACTGCCGACGGCGTCAACAAGAACACCATCTTCATCGACTCCTCGACGATCTCCCCCGAGCTGGTGCAGAGCCTGCAGAAGAAGATCAGCGCCAAGGGCGCCCGCTTCATCGATGCCCCCGTCTCCGGAGGTGTTCCCGGCGCCGAGCAGGCCACCCTCACCTTCATGGTGGGCGGCACTGAGGCCGAGTACAACGCCGTCAAGGCTGTTCTGGAGTGCATGGGCAAGAAGATCACCCACTGCGGAGTCTACGGTATGGGCCAGGCTGCCAAGCTGTGCAACAACATGATGCTGGGCATCGCCATGATCGGCGTCTCCGAAGCCATGAACCTGGCCATCCGCCAGGGTCTGGACGCCCAGGTCTTCGCCGACATCATCAACTCCTCCACTGGCCGCTGCTGGTCCTCGGAGGTGTACAACCCGGTGCCCGGCATCTGCCCCACTGCCCCCGCCAATAAGGACTACGCCGGTGGCTTCTCCTCGGCCCTGATCAACAAGGATCTGGGTCTGGCCGCCGGAGTGGCCAAGTCCACCAACACACCGATTCCCCTGGGCTCCCTGGCCGGCAAGGTGTACACCAAGCTGGTGGAGGAGGGACTGGGCAACAAGGACTTCTCCGTGGTGTACGACCTCATGAAGAAGGAGAAGTTCAGCCTGTAAGGATTCACTCGATCCGAGCCAAACCAGTCTTGCATTTATAAATTAGGAAGTGACTGTGCAATTACCAAGTTCTTGTATTCGTTTAATATAGTATGCAAAAAAGAAACAGAATGCCTTATAAATATATAAATACGTATTGTATAGAAAAAGTTCCATACGAGTGGTATTGCATAATCGAGGGCTGGTCTGGCGATCGTCTGACAACCGAAGCCCCCCAAGTGATAAGCTCCACAGATGTTGGATTTGTTTTTAATAGCCACTTTTGCGACCCCAGCAAATTTGAATTATGATTGGGGCTTATCTCTCCCGCACTCGTGGCGTGTCGGAGGCTCCACATGGATCTATGTATATTATTTTTATTAATTCACACTGCTCTCCAGGTAAACACAGAGAAGTGAGCAAAACAAAGAGCATCGGAAGGCACGGGCAGGGGGATTCTTATGGCGTGTTCGTTGAAAGCTCGCAGTTTGGAAGCTACTGGGAAGTTTTAGTCGTATGGGGCAAAGTGACAATACTTCAGAAGAAATATCTGTAATGAAGCATTGTTGTATAGATTTCAGTGAGAAGGATTATCTGAATAATATAATTTTAATTTTCCTTTTAAGAGGATAAATCAACTAAAAATAATAATTTAAAAGCTTTAAAATTCCTTTAAAAGCGTTTGAAGAACGTCACTCTCAAAACTGTGAACCGAACGATCAGTCCGGTTTTGGAACCAAACAAGTAATTCAAATACCCAGGGTATACCAACACATTTAACATAATTTAGCGAAAACCTTTTTTTTTTAAATAAAATAAATATAACAAAAATTTTACACTAAGGAAAGCTAAGGAAAGCGAAAAAAGCGTGAATAAACAAACCAAAAAATTTTTAAACTTTAACCTTAATACCTTACCCATGATAAGGATTATTTACCTGAGATATCTACTATCATTTAACAAATATAACTTTGATTGTGCCACATTCTGATCAAATTTAGATTTATTCATTGCTACTGTAACGATAATTTTATTTGAGATACAATGCATTTAATCAATATCCATTACAGAACAAATGGTATTTAAATAAACCGACTTCTGCGCCATCTCCTCAACTGTCAGCCAACTCGAAATATGTCGCTAATTGGTTTTATAGGCCTTGGTAATATGGGAGCACCTATGGCCAGAAATCTTTTGAAGGCAGGACATCAACTTAAGGCTTTTGACATTTCAAAAAAAAGCCTGCAAAGATCTTCAGGACAAGGGAGCTACAATTTCCTCAGAAATCGCAGAGCTTGCCAGGAACTCGAAATATATCATTACTATGCTGCCCAATAGTTCCACAGTGAATACCGTCTATGAGGAACTAATTAATTCAAGTGGTCTTGAGAAAAACACAACCTTTATTGATTGCTCTACAATTTCTCCGGACCTTGTCAGACAGCTCCAGGAAAAACTGTCCAAGAAAGGTGTCCGTTTTATAGAGGCCCCCGTTTCCGGAGGAGTTCCAGCAGCGGATAAGGCCACCCTCACATTTATGGTTGGAGCTTCCAAAGAAGACTTCAAAAAATCCAAAAATATCCTGGAATGCATGGGTATAAGAATAATACACTGTGGGGATCATGGAATGGGACAAACCGCAAAGCTTTGCAACAACATGATGCTGGCCATTTCCATGATTGGGGTGTCAGAAACCATGAACTTGGCCATGAAGCAGGGCCTGAGTCCCAAACTCTTTGCCGAGATTCTTAACTCCTCTACAGGATGTTCCTGGACCTCGGAATTCTATAATCCTGTCCCGGGCATTTCAGCCACAACTCAGATTCACAAAGTGCCCATTTCCCTGATCAACAAGGATCTGGATCTGGCTATGGCTTTGGCCAAGGACTCTAGCTCAGTTACACCTATGGGCTCATTGACCCACAAGATCTACAGTTTTCTGATATCTCAGGGCCTAGGAGATACGGATTTTTCAGAAGTTTATGATTTGATGAAGAATAAAAGGTTTGTTTACTAAAGTTATTTTTATTTAGCAAATTTGTTTTTATCGCTTTGGATGGAAAAGTTTTAATAATTCCGTGGGGAGCTGATAAGCAGTGCCAAAAAGTTTGGGTCTACTTTTAGTGCCCAGTTCGAGAGCTTGATAACAAGATATTTTATATATTACTCGAAAGCTTGCTGGGTTAAAACAAAGATTTTTACAAATTAAAAAAAATAAGAAATATGTTGACTTGCTGTTAAATAAAATAGAAGTCACTCATAAGAACTGAAAGAAAAATATATTATAAATAATATATAGTAATAATTATATTATTACAAATAAAATAAATATAAATAAAATTTTAGAAAAACTAAAGTGAAAACACACACATTGTAACTTTGAATTTATTTATAAATATGCAAATTCATATGGCCACATTAATGGCCGCTTTTTCGTACAAGATGTATTTTAATTTTTAAAACAATGTTCATTAAAAATAACGATTAACTTAAACAGAAAACAGGTAAAAATTAAAAGTATTATAACTCATTTCCCAGCATACAATTTTAGGGAGAGAACAGTTTCACAATCACCCACCTTACAGTTTTACAATCACTCAAAAATGTATCTTTTGAGCGAAATCCAAAAATATTTTTTATTTTTGCCGCAATATATGTATACATATACATTTATATAGGTATATTGAAAAATAACAAACTTAACTTAGGTGCTAATTAGTTAATTGAGTTCGGTATGTATATAAAAACTTTGTTGTTGCTCATCTGTGGGGTACAAAATAGTTGAACTATCTAAATTTTATCAAATGGATCGATCGGAGAGGGTTTACAATAGCAATTTAGTTTAATTGATTTAGTTATACATATGGCTGGGCCTGGGCCTCGACGAGCTGATTATCCTAGACATAGTTAATAAATATATATATAACTTTAGCAAAAAATGTTTTGAACAATTCTCTCCTCCTGTTTTTTTTTTTTTTTTTTGCCGAATGAAATAATTACAATAAATTAGATTTATTAAATTTAGTTAGAGGCTGGTTTAGGTAGTAGTTAGGATGTATAACTATAGGTGTATATATAAACGTTATAAAGAAGCATCCTTAAATAATTCGAGTGCAATCGAGAGGTAAATGTTACAAATGTAAATGGAGTTTAGGGAAACTTCGGTGCGGTTGTGGAGCTTCCGTGGATTCGTAAGTCACATAAGTAGTTATAAGCCTAGTTGCAAAATTCTTTGAAAATATCACAAATCGAAATATACAATACAAACAATTGGATCGCATTTGGAATCTGGAGCTTAGCAATTTGACGATTGGTAAATATTTGAATAGTTAAGAGATAGTTTAGAGAGATGGGGGTTAACCTTAGGTACATGCAATGTTTCAATTAGAGTCCTATATCCGGGCCGTATCCTCGTGTATGTACAGTAGCTTTTTGTTGAGTGTAAATAGTTGCGGCTTGCAAATATATATATAGTACATTCATATTCGATTTTCTCTTGTGTATATATATAGTTTTTAGGAAAATAAGTTAAGCAAACTTTGTGCTGCATAATTGAGTCGAGTTGAGTTGAGTTTGATGTTTAATGTTGTGCGATGTTTTGTTGGTGTGCTGCCCTAATATCCTTAACTAACATTGGTGTCTAATTGAATTCGCTATGGCTCAGACTGAGGCTCTTGGCCTGGCCAAATTTGTGCTTCAGCTGGCTGGTATTGGCCCGGAAGCGTTGGATCAGCTGTTGGCCGCTCCCCCCTCCACTGGTGGCGCTGGACTGCGGCAAGGAAGCCGCATCCGCGCCGGTTATAGACTATGATCCTTTCAGTTTCTTTTTGGGATTGTTGCGGGTCTGATCGGTGAGCGCCGAAGGAGGCAGCTCTCGATATTGGTTCTATAAGACAGGTACTATTAGATATCTTGCAGAATCTTATGAAGAAAACTCACAATTTCCTCGTTATCGGGCACCCTGGAGAGAAAGTCCAATAGCTCATTGTTGGGTATGGTATTGGGTCTCAGCAGTCGCCTCGAGAACTTCATCAGGCCCCAGAAGAGCAGGAGCCAGCGGAGTGGCACGAAATGCAGGACCAGAATGGCACCCAAAAGTAAAACCACAGCCAGCCAGGTCAGTTCGGGGACGGAAAAGTTGAATGTGCTAATTGGAAAATTAACAAATGTAATTTTAATTGTTGGTCAAAACTACTTTTTAACAAAACCTACTTGATGGTGCTCTCTCCTAGTGACGCCAAATACCCTATGGTATTCTGCACTGTCTGGGAGACTTCCTGGATGGCCTGTAATCGCTCCTTGATGGACTTTTTCTCTTCCTTCTCCTTGTCGTCGTCATCGTCCTCATCATACTCGTAATCATAATGACCCGCAGAGGCATCGGTTGTACCAGTGATTAGTCGTACCAGCCATTTTCTAATGAATGCAAAAATAAAATGTTAATAGTTCTCTGTAAATGACTAGTTGCGACACCCACTTGAGTATGATGAGTAATAGTACTAGAGGAACTGTCTCCAAATCGCCGTACACACAGGCCACTATCCATAGTACAAAGGCTATGCTAGAGCGCACTGGGGACTCCCATTCAAAGCAGCTCCTGGAAGGCATATAAGAATTTATTAAGTCCTAGCTACAAACATAAATATTTTAAAACTCACTGAACATATCGGGCGGCATCTAGTATATCCATTATAATCTCCTTCAAGCGGTTGACGTTCCGTAAAAAGAGCTGTCTCTTGAATTTGGCCTCCTGTTGGATGAGTTTCTCCTCCTTGGGCTGCAAGGCTCTGCAAACAGCCCGTACTTCGTTCCAAACTACAGTCAATTCCAGTTGAATTTGCGGCGAGTTTCCTTTGGCTCGGATGCACAGGTTCTTGTCCTTGAGGGTGTACCATCTTTTGGCACCGCTCTTAATCCTTAGAAGAGGAATCACAAGTTTCCCCAGAAACTCTACACGATGGTCGCGATCCTCATCATAGACGGTGATCTCCAGGACCTGTGTGATGTCCTTGACATTGCTACGAAATGATGAAGTTTCATTTAGAGAGCTTGTAATATAAGACATCCAAAAACTCACAAAGTAAAAATCTTATTCCAGTTTGGCGTCAGGGTCTTGTACTCGGTTTGGGTTTGCAGACGGGCGTTACCCAGTTCGAGGACACAAAAAGGATCCGATTTTCCACCAATATCTGCCGCCGCCAACCCAGTGGCTCCAAAGACCTTGACGGTTAGGTGGCCCACATCCCGCAGATTCTGCAGACAGCGGATAAACTTGTATCGATCCTTGAGGAGCTGTGCCTCCCTGGGATCCTCTTTGAAGGCCTTCAGGTCGCTGATTGTCTCCAGGGCCGTAGTGCCACTGATGGTGAGCATCAGGTGGACTTCACCCGGGCAATCTTCGAGCGGTTTCCAAATTCCGTGGGTGGTTTCGCGCTGGAACACGCTCAAGTCGATGATGGCCCTGCCGTAGAGGGTATTGCGGTTCCAGAGGGCCAGCTCCAGGTTCTGATCCTCATCGAAGAGGTGCAGGTCGAACTGCTCCAGCCAGCGCTCTGTCCAGGAGGTCTTGCTCTTGTACTTTTCGTTGCCCAATCTGGGGGATAAACGGAGTTTTAAAACCAGGAAATAGCAATGGGAGAGGTTCCAACCTGAATTTAAAGTGTGTATCGTTCAGCTTGCTGCCATCCTCCGCCAGCGGCAGGTCCTTGGCTTTGACCAGCAGAATGGTGACCACCGAACTCCAGATTTGCGACTTCAGGCGCTTCGATGACTCCGCCAGCTTCGAGTTACGCTGAAAGTGCTGCATCAATTCCGGAAAATGAGTCTCGGCCACATCTCTCAGGTCATCACAACCCTGCTCCAATTGATCCTTAAACTCCCCGTGCTGGCGCCTCACATGTTTCAAAACCATGCGAGGAGCCTTCTTATAACCAGGCCAATTGGTTCCTAACATGACCCGGTTTTAAAAACAAAAACCCCGAAAAATAAATTGTAAACAAACAAAACGAAAAGCCTCACTTTGTTTGCGACGACGATCGCAGACTAAAATTTAGTCACAGAGGTCTCGTCTGGAGTCACACTGAGATTGCGAGAAAAATAAAGCTATAGCTATAGGGTATTAGGGTATGCTGGACTGGAAGTTTAACTATTAAACCGTTTATTAGGCTTGGTTTAAAATTTAATTCCCATGAAATGGGAAGCTATTTTCGGATATTCTCATTTTATAAATACAATTTTGAGATAGTCAACGATAAAATATTAAGCTCCTGAATCAAACCTTAAATATTTGCTACTATATATTGATATTGAATATTATTTGTGACTCACAAACATCAAAATATTCGTTTAAAAAATGAATCAATTTCATTATTTAATGAGAAAATCAGAAGATAGGTTATCTATTTAAAATTTATTCTATTTACTCTATTTAAAATTTATGAATTTTTTTTATCTGACTTTGAAAAATAGGTGGTAATAAGTTGCAAGGTATTCCCAGTGCGACTATCATTAACTTCCCACTTTCGCCCATTGTGTTTCCACTGAGTGCGTGTTTTGGGTGCCGCCTCCGTCCAGAGATAACATGTAATGAGAGCTTTTGAGCTTTTTTTTGAGTCGCAACGATCGTGGTAATCGCTTGGCAATCTCACTCGCTCTAAAAAACCGGCGTAGTCACGATGAGTGTAACTTTCCGAGGCAGTTAAAAAGCGGTTAACATTTTTGGGAGCAGGGGTTCGCCCCAGACCTTACACCCTTGAACATAATGCCAAGGGAAGTTAACAAGCTCTGTTGGGCCGTAAATAAAGTTTTGTGGATAGGCAATCGCTTATAAATAGGTGTATTCATGGAAAAGGTTCGACAATAGACCGTCCAGGGGTGGCAGGCTGCCGAAAGGCAATTAAGCGGCCCAGACAATGGGTCTGTCAGATGGGGGAAGGGCTGATTGATGGCCGAGACCGGCGGCTTCCGTCTTATGCCACCCCGAGAATCAGACTCACAATAGACTCTATGGATTTATGAACGCCACTTACCATTTCCTTGTCCTCCTGGCTGCGCGGCCAGAGCGTCAAATTGATGAGAATCTCGCCCATGCCGCCCTCGCCGTTTCCGCCGCTATCGCACAGCTGCAGGTGGATGTCCTCGGCCTTGCCCAATTCCAATTGGGTTAAGTCTAGCTTGGCCGAGCCCATGAAATCGTCCTGCAGGCCCCAATCGTAGTCGAAAACCTGCCAGAAAGATGGGAAGAGGGCAGGATAAAACGGAAATTCGTTTTGATTCGTTTTGCGGAGTGGAGATTTGAAGAGGTCCTTTTCAGTTTTCTGTCAGCCAGGGATTTTCATATTCAATGACTTTTCTTTAAATTGATTTGAAATTGAATCTTTGAGCAGAAATCAAAAAGGAGCACCAACTGAAGGACTCATAGCTTATTCCTTGATTCATAATTTTGGTTCAATTTCTTGGCTAGAGTGGAATTTTTAGTTCCGGGATTAAAAAAATAAAAATATTTCCTTTATGGCAGCGGTGGGATTCGAACCCACGCCTCCGAGGAGACTGGTGCCTTAAACCAGCGCCTTAGACCGCTCGGCCACGCTACCATTCAATTTACAGTTAGCCTATTTTTTTTCGCTTATCATTGATTTTATCAAAATGGAAACTATTTTTGGAAGCTTTCAAGTTATCACTGACTAAAATGTGATAAAAAATGACTAAAATGTCATAAACAAAAAATACATTTAATTTATAAATTATATATATTGTGAAAGCGAATTATTAAACCTATATACATATTTTAATATTATTTTAATATTATATTAAATAATAATATATACTTTTATAATAAAATTGCTTTAAATATTCCCTAAAAGGTTTTATTATGGATGCTCAAAGAGATGATTGAAAATAATTATACTCTTACTTATTAATGTTGAAAATATTAAGATTTACAAAACAATTTTCAATTTCCAAAATCTTTAAATTATTTAAAAGTTTAAATATGGGTTATATTTTCATAATTGACACTATAATCAACTAGTTCAACTTATTAAAAAATATTTATAATAATACTAAAAAGTGGCTAAATTTTTTATTTTTCAAGATTTCTTAAAAGTTTCATACATTTCCATATAAAGTATGTATAGCTCACATCAAATATACACAAGTGTTTTGGAAATGAAACCCATACCTATACCCCATCCTATACATAAATATGCAAAACTTACCTTAACAATAATCGGCTGAAAGGGGTCCTCGATGGGCACTATGAAGACCTCGTCCCACACAGGATTCAGGTCCCTGTGAATGGTGCGCGACTTGTGGAGGAGCCTGCCGCCGACCTTGAACTTTACGTAAGGATCACTCAGACCTGCGGCATTGGGGTGGCAAGACAAAGGAAATTTCTCACTGCAGTGGCAAGTACTTGATTAGACACAAAGGGCCTTGTGGCGAGGGGATGCTGGAGGGGCTTAGGACTTCTTTTTGGGGCAAATAATGTGTTTTTTTTTTTTTCTTACCATTCTTATCCATGGCCACCAGGTCGCTGCCGGACTTGAGATGGACGCGCAGCTGAAAGAAGACGAATTGTCGTAATTGGGCTTCGCGTTTGCGACGCTGTTCGTCGGCCTGATCAGTTGCAGTTGCAAGTTGCAATGTTGCATTGTTGCATTGTTGCATTTTCATTTTCATTTTCAGTTAGTTGTGCAGCACAGCAAGTCGTTGACAAAAGCGTAAAATTGAGATTTTTAGAATTTACCAAGTTAGTGCCATTAATGGAAACAAAAAATTGCAGGTAAAATCTATTAAGGAGGCCAATTTCTTAGTTTTGAATTAAGTTTATAAGCTTGGCAACTAAAAAGCAGACAATTGGTAATAGTTTAGTTTCTGTTTTGAACAAAATTGCCTTGGATTCTCATTTAATTCTATGTTTTATACCCTAAGGAAAAATAACAATTTCATTGGAGAAAAATAAGATTTATTTTCAAAATTATTCTTTGAACAACAAATCAATAGGAATAACCACGTATTATCACAAATAAATGATTCATAAATCCTGAGACAATTTTTCAAAATAGAATCCCCTAAAATCCAAGCAACCTGAAACCAGACCCACCTGCAACGCCTCCAATTGCTGTTGGGTGGTTAGTTCCGGCGGATGGCTGGCGGCGCCATTCTCCGGATGCTCGTCAATCCGGCCCTCCATGGAGCCCCCGAACCGCTGGATGACCTGGGCCATTTTGGCCGTGGCCCGGAATTCACGGGCCAGAGGTGAGCCACCGATGGTGGTGCTGCGGTGCCGTGGACTCTGGGTTACGGAACTGCTCTCCGAGCTGTAGTCCGCCGCATAATCGGTGCTTTCCTCGAGGAAATCGCTGGGCGACTTGCGGCCCAAGCGGTCTTTGCTCTTCGCCCGACTCCACCGGTGTCGGAGGTTGTTGAAGAATCCGTGCGTTTTCTGCAGGACGCCCACCCCGCTGGCCACGCCACCCGCCCCGGTGGCACCGCCTCCCTGGCCGGCTATCTGCTGGGCCACGGCACTCTTGGCCCGCTTGGGTGATATGTGCGGCGATTCGTTGTGATGGCAATCGTGACCGTTCAGCTCCGAGGCGGATTTGCTGAGGTGTTTGCCCAAGCGCTGCGACTGCTGGGGCGAGCCGTGCGGCGAGATGCGGGACGGGGGTGTGGAAACGCCGGAGTGCAATTGCCGCAAATCCTGGACCTCCTCCTCGGCCAACTCCCCGTGGTATTCCACCTGGTCAACGTAGTGGATGCGTGCTGCAAGAAAAAACAACCGAAAAACACAAATAAGCGAAAATATGGAGGTGTTACTCGTACTTTCCGGCAGACACGCAACTCCCCCAATCGATTTAACAACCACGCCGATGATAAGCAATTCGAGACTACATGCCACATCCATTTGCCACCATTTCCCACCACCACCCGCCGCCAATTTGCCACCCATGACATCACTTTTGTGATTGTCTTAATTATAAAAAATTTACGAAAAGCAAGAGCCATAATAAGCTGCCAGAGTGATTCTTGCCATTTGTCGATGTGGTCAGCAGAGCCAGAAAAGTATAAATGGCAAAATAAATATTTCAGCCGCAACAGAGGGCGACACGTAATTGCAATCTGGATTATATTTATTGTCAGGCACGGAATCTTAATTTTTGTCAAGTAGTATAGTAGTTCTGTCATATGCTTTAGAAATTTAAAGTATGGCACGTGAACAGGCCTTAATATGTGATGTTAGTTGTGGGATATGATGATAAATAAATATAACTTAACCTAATAATACAAACTATGTTTGAATTTAAAAAATGATTGTTATAATGTATAATAATAAAAAATAAGAAATACAATTTATTTATGATCTGTCATATCCCTCCAAAACCTCTCCACCAATTTCACACTCATCCTTTTTTTCAAGAAAACACTACCATATTACAACACTTTCCTTCCTCCTACACACTTTCCTTTTCCTTTATTTTCATGAATATTTTAATAAATTTTTTATAGATAATCCTCCTTCATTTGTCTTCTCGCAAGCACTGAAAAACTGACAACCACTTGGAGTATCTCAAGCGTTATGCATAATAAATATCCAACGGATTGTGTCTCGGTTTCTGCCACAGTTTTTAACCTACATCACGTGCTTTGTGGGCGCTGGCCCCTTGGGTGTCCTGGGCGCCTGCCTTTACCTGTGGCTGGGAATATTCTATTAATTTTGTGGCACAACGCAAAGGTCGGTGGCTTCCTTGAGGAGCAGGCGGAGTTCCTGGACGTGGCCCGGAGATGCAGCGGTTGCATGTCATGGCCAACGCCCGCGAATCCGGTTTAATTGAAACAAATAATTGATTGCAGCACTTCTCGATTACAAGCCAAAGTTGGAACTGAAAGCTTGAACTTGTTCGGCTCACAGCACGCGAAAAACAATGTAGATAAATATTTTTGGCAACTTAGTAGTTTCTTGCTGTCCCGTTTATGGAATCATAGCCATAAATCACTAGCTGGATGTTTTCCGCGAATTATCCGGCGAGCGGAGCGACCGAGTTGGCTGAACTGCACGCTGGCAGGGCCCCTAGAAGACTGCTTCGGATCCGGACTCGCACTCGCTGTCTGTCGTTACAGTTTCGCCCCCCCACCCCATCGACCTTTGGAGCACCTACACCCGACCCCACCCCCAGTGCTCTCCTTTGGCATTTTGTTATGGTTAACGGTACCACACACCATCACTAAAGCGCACTCAGAAAAATAGGGATATAATAGGGATAAAATTGAAGTTATTCTTGTATTTATTCTTCTTAGTAGAATTTTAATTAATAGCTTGAATTTTAATTAATAGCAGATTTTAAATAATAGCTTGAATGTTAAATTTAAAATAAATTTAATTAAAACAAAAATATTCATACCCAGTACTTGCAGATGACAAGGGAATATTGAATTTAAGAGACACTAAAGATATAGATCTCAGACAACTAAAATAGATTTACTCAAAACTATATGAAGAATCGATAATTTAATATCTGATAATATAACTTTATAAAATTTTAATTTAAGATATATAAATTATGTAATGACATATACTATAAAAATTTTGAAATAAATTACGAGTTAACTGAAACAATTTCAAGCAAATAAAGAACCGAACCCGTATAGCTTAGTTTAATATAAAAATTAAATTTTAAAACCATAATAAAAAATTCAGTTATCAATTAATAATTTTTACAAGTGCACCGACATTGCTACAGTTTGTGTCATGAATACGAAAATGCAATTGTGTGTGTTTGTGTGGTTGGTACTTGGCATTGAGTGGGTGGCTGTGGGTGGTGGGGTTCCTGGTCCGGTGGGTGGGTGGATGACTGCGGCTGTGCCGGTTTTTACCCTTTTGCATTATTAATGCTCTGCGATGCTGCAGCTGGCTTTTATTTTTCTCTGATGCCGCGAAAATTGGAAAAGCATCCAACGATGGCGTCATAAAATCACATTCCCCCGAACGTAAGAGTGTTGTGGATAAACTACAAAGCTTTACGCGCCCCGAGACCGAGAGCTTTTTTTTTTTAGCGATACGATGTATTTTCTTTACTCCAGAGGACTCTCTGCTTTAATGAATGAAAGCCTAAAACGGAAAGAGCCAGAGAGGTGGAGAGTATCCTATTGGGGCAAGGCCACGAGTGCTGTAACAACAGTGACTACTAGACAGACAGACATCCTCTGACTTTCCACTCTTGCCTCGGATTTTAATTAATTTAATGCAAGTCCGACTCGGACCGGAAACTGCTGCAGATTCCCCCCAACGCCCACACAGCGAGGTGTGGCACTTCCCCCGACCCCTACCCTCTTGCCCGCCGCACCTAAGTAATTCCGATTATTTCATGACTGGCAAAATATTCCCAAGGGGGCACTTTGTGGCATATTCGCCACCCCCACCCCACGCCTCCTGCGAGCGCATATGTTTCATCAACTTTTCCGTGTTTATTTGCCGTTGCGAGCTAAACAGGAAAAGTTATGTCCAATAGTTTGGACACCACTGTGTGCTTTGGCTTTCGGACTCTTGGTAGTTGCTGCCTACTTTTGGGCGGGTTGCGTCGGCAGGAGTGCTTTTCCGGCAGGTTGTTGGAAAGTAAATTGACTTGAGCCTTGGCTGCGTTGCAATTAGCCAAGTTTTTGGCTAAGGCGTAAAGTTTCCACTGCCCATAAACCTTGAATTTGGCTGAGAAGGAAAAGTGCCTCCGAATTATCGCTCATACGCCGTGTGGGCCGGCTCATTTAATACCATTAACGATGTCGAGTCGCATTTCGTTAGCCTAATGATCGGCCCAGATGGCACGTGCTCTCCATGTGCGTAAAAAAGTAACGTTTCACCGCCGCTTTTACGGCCAAAATAATGAAATTTTATGTGGCAGACATATCCTTTTTTATGCACCAACCGAAAAGGATAATGAAAGGGCAAGTCATTATATTGTTTCGGCTTCATAATGCCGCCGTTTCCATATCGGATATTGGCCTGCGTAATCGGGTAACATGAACATGAGCAACATCAGGTATTAATACATTCGGCATGGCAGTGCACGCCACCACGGCCCTTTTATCGCAACTTTTTTCAATAAATCAAGCCCGAGGTCAGTCATCAATTATTTAGACATGGGTCAGCAAGTGTCATATGTCACTAATAGCTCCTTCTCTCTTTCACTTTTCTGCTTCCGTTGGGCTGTCTGTCTCTCCTTCTCCGCGCTCACCTGTTGACTTTTTAGCTGACATTTGGCCAGGTCTATTTCCAGGTGACAGCACTGAGAAAAAAGTTTTTGTCCAATATCTTTAATTATTATATTCTTTAATATAAAAAAATATATATCTCTAACAGTCATATTTATCTGTTAATTCATTAATTTTAACTTTAACAATAGATTTTTTTTTGATGACGAAATTAGAGACTAATAGAGTTCCTATAATAAATATAAGAAACTATAACATATAATAAATAAAACATTGAATGTATCATTATTATCTATAAAATACAAAAAATGTATTAAAATACTCTTTAGAAAAATAATTAATAAATGTATAAATACAAATAATAGCAAATGATAATAAAACACTTTTTTTTAATAACTTCTTCCATTGCAATTCCTATTAATTACTATCTTTCTAAATTATTTATTAATTTTAAAATGGTATCTATGGAAGATGAAATTCAAAAAAATAATAAAAATAATATTTTTTTGAATAAAGTTATTATATTTAAGTAAATGCCTGATTTTAGTAAATTTACATCTATTTTATAAATTTCTGTTATGATTATAATAAAATAACTACCGTTTAATACTATATATTTATTATTGCCAAAAATCTTTAAAAACCAAATTTAAACATGTACCTTTTTGCATACAATTTCTCAAAGTGTGGCAAAAGTTTATTTTCCTACACGGGCTCTTTGAACTATTTTCGTTTTCTTTTGTTTGCGACCAGACTTCCTAAGCCCTTTGGCGTGTTTGTCCATACATTGTGTTTCCATCCATCTCTCCATATATACAGAATACCGCTGTTAGAAGTGACGTCACACTGGCCCAACACCCATTCATGCGAAATTGGCTCCATGGAGCGGCTGTCTGGGCGCCCTGCTGTTCCCCAATTTAGCCGGTTGACGTTGCTTTTAGCGCTCTTAGGGACAGCCCACTGTAGGCGGGGAACTGTAAGCTGGTTTGCTGTTTGTTGTGGTCTTGATTATCATGTTTACCGAACACGCAACGAACCGCAACTGAGCTTATCACAGGCCTAGGGTTTAATCGCTTGTCGCGGCCTGGCGGGGGGCTACTTTTGGATTTCCAGGTGGGCGACCAGGTGGGCGACGGAATAAGGCAAATCGATAGAATCTATTGTGCACCCTCGACAGCCTCCATATGGAGCCAAGAATTCATAATTAGCACATTGCCGTGCTGCCGGAACGATAATCAAAATCAAAAAAAAAATATTATAAAAATTCAACATCTGCTTTCAGTTACTCGAATTTCGATGGGAAATTCCTCAACTTTGATTTGCATTTTCGGGGGCCTCGCTGCACAGCTCTCGGCTGTGAGTGCTTCTGGGGTCTTGGATAAATGATTTTTCCCCAATTCGTTTGCAACTTTGAATTATTCATGGGATTTCTCTTTACATATAGAACACACAATATTTCCTTGGTCACCATCATCGCCAGCCCTCCAGTCCCAGCCCCCCATCCAACTGGCGATTTAGTTGTTTTTTATTTTGTTGCGTTTTGGGGCTCAAGTGCTGAATTATGCATGGATTATTTATGCGAATTTTGTCCTTATTTGAAGACCACACTCTTGAAAATGCACACAAAATTGCAGGGTCTTGGTCCGAACTGAGTCCGAAAGACTGGGCGTATACGTTATGTAGATTACGTAGCCGCAGAGTGGGCCCTAAAACTGATGGACAGCTCATAAATGCTGCTGATCCTGGGCCGAATGACCGAACTGTGGCTTAATTAACTGTCAGGATAATGACGAAATTAAACGGGATTACGCCAGTCTTTTTTGATGGCCCGGCTTACACCATGATGCCACATAAGAGACTGCCTCTAAAGCGGGGATTATTCACCTCGGCAGTGCGGACGTGCGTTCCAATGTGTTTGCTCACGTGTGTGCGCCTCGGGGAGAGAATCAGAGAATCGGAATGGCGAATCCTGGAGACTGGCAGGCAGACAGGGAGTCACAATTCTCGCTGCCCCGAAGCTTTCATTTTAATTAACTGGGTTACCTGTGCGGGCCAACCATTTCGGAGCCAAGTAATTACAATTTGCCAACATCAACTGAGGGAGAGGTGAGTACACGGGGAATATGCCCTACTAATGAAAACAAAACATGGAGTGTTTAAGGCCAGAGGATATTTCTTTCCCTGAAGCATAAAACAATATTTCTTTTGTATTTATTAATAAAAATAGTAACTAAAACAATCATTTTTTTCTCACAGTGCCTCTTCTAAGAGATGCAGTAAAAACAACTTGTCACTGCACCGTAAAGTGCTCTTTCCTACTCCCTACTGCCTGCTTCTGCTGTCGCCTTCTGAGCATTCCCAGACATCTGAGTGAAACTTGCCAAATTGTCCTCATTGGAAACTCTACACTGACTGGCTTCCCTCAGCTCCCAGGCAGCTGCCTTTGAGCCCGCCTGCCAGCCATCAATTTATGCGTTTGTACTCGAATGGCTTTGTTCAATTTAACATCTTCTTGTTCGGCAATTCGCAGATGGCAGCTGCAATTTCAATCAAGAACACACAAGCCCTAAAACAGCGGGGGAATGGGTCGGAAATAAAAGGGCAGACACCTCGAGGTCGCCACCAAGGGCGACAGACTGGTGCAGGCCCCCGCAGCCTCTTCAGGGCTCGGCCAAGATGTTGATTTGTCAAATGGCCGCATAAACAGAACAAAAATTAATCACGAGAAAGCCAAAGAACTGAGAAACGGGCGACGGGCGATAATTAAAAACTATATCGGCCAAATAGCACGCGACATCTAGACAGAACGAGTACAGGCCGAGTGGAAAGCAATGTGTTGGCCATTCATCTGGCCGGGCCAACTGCCATCGAGTGTACTTGCGTGTTGTTTCTTCTTCTGTGAGTATCTGTGTCGGTCATTTGCATTTGTATGTGTCTGCTTGTGAGTGTTTGTGGTGTGTGTGTGTGTGTACACCGGAAGCGCAGCGACATGCAAAGACGCCATAACCGCCATGACGAACAGCAGCAATAAGTCGGAACATCCGCGAACCTGTGCGTGTGACTCCCCCAGCGCCCCCAGGGGCCTCATGAGGTTGTCGGTCCTAACCCCTTGGCTGACATGGCGCCAAAATCATAGCGAGGGGTGGCCATTTAGTTCTGACAATGTTAATTAACTGCCTGATGAGATCTTGTTACTATTTTTTGTTATTTTGTTAAAAGGATGTGGAATTATCTGAGAATTTGCTAACGAATTTGTTACAATTTGTGAGATACTGAGTGACTTGTGAGATTTTGATTTTTATTGAAATTTTGGTTAAAATCATAATACTTTTTTGATGATATATTATATAGTATACAATAATTATTATAATAGGAAATAATGTTATAAATAATACTTATACTAGGAAATTGTTTTTTAAAAATGATTTTTCAAAAATCGAAGTATTAAAAACTTAACAAAAGCATTATTTTCAGTCAGAACTACTTATATTAAACCAATATTTGCAATTTAAACGTATTATTAAATACTAAACAAAGAAAATAGATTGGCTCTTAAATAGATCAATTAATAGAGCTATTACATAATACTCTTATATCTTATGTATTAACTAAGTAGCTTATTAACTTTAAGTAAACACATTCCTTCAATTACTTAAAGAATTACTACAAAAACTAGTAGTTCTAGAACCAAACTTAAAGCTCTAGTTTTTAAAGAGGCCCACTAGTTTTGAAGCCGTAAGTTCTCATTAGAGAAACACTTAGACTTCTACTTAATTAACCCAGATAGCAAAACAATTGCTGGCATCTAGCTGGGATTAATATTTAAACAGCTGACTTGGACAAAATTCTGCAAGTCATCATTTGACTTAAAGACGTCTCTAAGCGACATGGCTTTGTTGCCATTTCAACCGGATTCTCGTTGTCGGCCTGCCACAGATTCGGCCCCGTCCGAGGGCTGTGGCAGATTTATGCGCAAACTAATTTAGCCAGAGCCGCACTCCACCCGCATAAAAATAGCTGGCCAAATTGTGCGGCGTCGTGGGCTTTTCAAAAACGGCTCAGCCTTTCGAGTGGCACTGCCAGCATCAAAGGGAGTCGGCCTAGGACCCAAAGGATACAGGATAACGGATTTAAAAATACAAAAAAATGAAAAACACACGGAGAGAGCAGCTGTCGCTGGTGGAAACGAGTGGAGTTTATGGCCGCCAGGTGGATGAATCGGTTGGATGGATGGTAACGTGGCTTATCATTGGCAACCGTGGAGGCCAAACATTTTTATTTCGGGCCAGGCACTTACACATCCTGAAAGCTGGCTGGGTAGCTGCTGCTCCGAGTGAGTGTGCGGGTCTGTGTGTGTGTGTGGTGTGAGGTCACCAAGACAAGTGCATGGAAATTTCGCGACTACATCCTCCTCGCCTCGAACCGCTCCTGTTACTCCTGTTTTTCCCACGAACTGGCTATGATTTCAATTGGAAAACACATTTAGCTTCTGCCCTGCTGCTTGCATTTGCATTTTTTGTTGGCCGAGCAATTCCCTTTATTTTATTTTCTGCACAAAAACACACACAACACGCTCTACACACGGTTAAACACGCTTTTTATTTTATTTATTTATTTTTATTTTTATTTTTTTGGGTAGCACAACACACACACACACGCGAGAGATGAATGGGTATAAGTCGGGGGAAATGGTTGTAGTTTTTCCAGAAGGGGGCGAGCGGGAAAATCCACAGAGTGTTCAGAACGCGCGTGCCAGCGAGTGGAGCGAAGTGGAGGAACACGCGCTTCCGGATTTTTCGGTGTGCCGCCGTGGAGACAGAACCGTGGAGTGAACACTTTCTGGACAATATTTAATTCGACTCGAACTTGGATTCGGTTTCTCGCCGCAACACACATCCGCTCCGAGCAGTGTGCTGGTCGTACCTGTCCTCCTCCCGGAAAACAAGAGCGCTAGGGTTTTCGCGCAACTAAGAGAGAGAGAGCTTTTGTTGGCGTTTCAGGGCGCCAGAGCCAAAACGAAAGCTTTCGTCCGAGCGAAATGTGAAAATTGAGTGGAACACGGTCGAGTGGCTCGTCAAAAATGTAGAAGGACCGGAGGACACTTCAAAACAGGATAAACATGCCAGGTAAACACGAATGTCATTGGCGATTGACTTTAAAACCAATAACGGGAAGCTTTAATTTGTTGATGTTTCCATTTCGGCCCTTGTTTTATTTAAATAATCGATGATGGGAACCCTTTTAGCATTCCTTAATCCAATTACGGCACTGCTTCTCCCAAAGGCTCTCAGAAGAGGCTCCAGAGCTTTTAAAGGACTCTTTAATTTGAATTAATTCACTTGCCAAAGTGATTTCACACTTGAAATGTGATTATGTACATGTCTAATTACATTTTTAATGAATTTTAATGCCAAGTTACTTTATTCATCATTATTTTAATAATGAATAAAATAATTATTATTAATAATTATTTTTAATAAGTAAATAAGTTTTCAAAATGTGTTATTTAAGTTAAGCGATTCCTGTTTAAAATAAAAATATTTTTAAAGTCAATATATTTTTAATTATAAGATTAAATCAGAATTTTCATTTATTAATGACAAATTTAAGATCATTATTAATATTTATACAAGAAATGTTAAGAAAAAACAATATTACTTTCAGAGTATTCCGTTATGGATAATCACATTTTTAAAGTCAAAATTTTTTTTAATTAAAGAGTAAACAAACATTTTCATTTATTAATATGTACATACATATGTATATAAGAAATGCTAAGTAAAAAAAGAATATTAATTTAAGTTCCGAGATTTTGTTTTATGCTTATTATATTTTTAAATATTAGAGTAAAAAATTATTTTCATTTATTTTTAAACAACAATTTTAAAAAGTATGCTATTAAAAGTACTAAGTGGAAAATACTTGATATTTAATTTCTGTTTTATTCATAATACCAATTTATCATAATACCCTACCGTATATCGTAATATTGTAACACTCCATATAAAAGAAAGTAATACCATTACAATTTCATGCTATAATCTATCCATATCTTTTATAATCCATGGCGAAGAGCCCCAACCTTCGGAGATTGGAGCGAGATTCTGGAAAGAGCGGGAGAATGACAGATGGAAAGATCGCTCGGGGCGGCAGCCGATCGATCAACTTCGGCTCGAGTTGAGCGGCTCAGGAACACGGACAGCCAATAGCCTCGATCAGTCGCTCGGGAATTGTTTGTGAAGAAGAAAGCTTGGAGCTTGGAGCCTGAGATTGGTCTAGATTTTGGGAAAAGTGCTTTTCTGCTTTGAAAACTACTTAGGACGAGGCCTTAAGTCGGTAAAAATTGAAACTAGCGGCTGGAACGAGAGTTTCAAAAATCAAATCAAAAATCAAACCCATCAAAAATCACTTCGAAAGGAAGTCCGAAAAAACACCGGTAAGTGGTCATGCTGTTTCCCACTGCTCGGCGAGCGCCATTGCAGAAAAGCGTAAACTACCGTTATCAGCTAGGGTTCCAGTGCCTTGCACTTTACACTTTCGTTCGCTGGCCTCCTTTCCATTCCCTTCCAGCGTCTCGTCGCTGCCTCCATGCATCCATCCCCTTCTTCGCTGGTCCACTCGCCGAGAACTTCTGCATTTCCATTTCTCGCTACAGTGTTACCTCCGTAAAGTCGACTTCGATTTATGTATGTTACTTCGGCTGCGCTATGCGCGAATTTTATGGCAGATACACTTTGATCCCGCCAACAAATTTTTTTTTGATAATTTTATTATGCTTTTTTTCTTGTTATTTAATTGAGGCTTTCGCGTATTTCGCTGGGCGATGCAATAAGCGCTATAAATATAAAATAAATCAATGTGATGCTTGTGTAACTTTATATTATACGCTCATACGCCAGATTTCTTTCATCTGGATGGATCGGAGAATAAGAATGAAATGAAATGGCAATCATCAAATTAAATTTATGCGAAAAACACAATAAATTAAGCAAAATACATATGTAGCTGTGTTTCATTCGAATGGATGATAGGGAATAATCGCCAACGAACTGTAAAAATCACTAATAACCCAGCCGAATAACCTCACCCACACCAGGGAATTGTGCGAGAATTCCGAGACGGAGATCTCCCGTAATCAGCCAAACACCGAGTAGAACTATTCCAGTACCTACCGACGGAATCGAGCAAAGTTCATACGGTCTAATTTTATAATACTTAATTTGTTTTGATTTTTGTTGCTGCATCTCCTCTTAATTTTTTGCCGTTAGTCATTGTCGGCTGAATATTAGCTATATCTGTAGCTATATAGCGACTATAAGTTTTGCCAGACGGCAGCAACAAAAAACAAAAGCGCTTCTCAGTCCCGTGGTAGCTCGAATAAGTGCGAAGTGCCGATCTGTCCAGATAAGCGGTCCACTTTCGGTTCCTCTGGCAGACGACCTCGCCTCGTCAGGTTTATTAATATGGTATTACCGTACTCTCATATAGCCGTGTTCCGGTAGCCGGGTTGTTCAGCCGGTAATCACGCGCACGTATACCTTTTACGGCGGAACTAATAATTATTTTCGGCAATTATTTCGCTATACACACCAAACAACATATGCCGACTTTCGGGTTTTAAGGCACTTTAGGTTAAATTTCGAATTAAATTAAAGACTTTAAAGTTTTTTAGTTTATGAATTTTTTATTTTACATCTAGATTTATCGGCTAAGAGTTAATGTCCATTTTTTTTATTGGGAATATTTTTGGAAACATATTTTAATTTATGGATATCTACTGGCTAGGACTGAAGTCTAAATGGCTTTAATATGTGTTGGGAAAAGTTCCATTCATATATATATAAATATATATTTTCTTATTGGGGCTGATAATTTTAAAAATTTTATTTTTTATAAATATTTAGAGGTATGTTTTTATACACTTTGATATTATTTTATACACTTAAAATTTATCATATTATAATTCAAGTATATTAAAATCGAATTATTCCTAAATATCCATTATTCTCATTTTACAAACAATTCATAGTAGAAGATTTTGTATCTCAACTTTCTAATAAACTAATTATCAAACCCAATAAAATCGCATTATTTTAATCAGCAAGATGGCTCAGGAGACAAAGACGGCGGCGGGCGCCAAAGATAAGCATCAGTTGCAGCTCCAGCAGCAGCAGCCGCCGAACCAGCGCCAGCAGAAAACCGATCACATCGACGAGGATGAAGTCAGCGAACTGCAGATGCCGCGCAATTTCTACGACCGCGTCCGGGAGCAGGCGGAGCGATTCGCCAGCACGTGGATTGGCCAGTTCGTGATCGAGCGCACCGATCGCGCCCTGCGGATGATCGAGGACACGGCCAAATGGAGTCTGCCGCAGGGTGAGCTTAAGCCCCTCAAGTCAAAAGACATATATCCTCTATATCTATATCCAGAGAAAACATCCGCTCCCCTGGAACGCCCCCTGCCCTGGGGTCCCTTCCTGATGCTCATCATCTTGTTGCGTCTCACCCGGATGTGGTTATCGGTGGGTGCCCTGATGATCGGCAACGGTCCGATTGCTCCCTCGGACATGGTCTACTTCATCCAGACCAGGCGGCGCAAGCTGCGGGCCATCCGGGTGCACGGACTGAAGGTTATGCGACAGTGCCAACAGGAACTAGCCTACAGCAGTGGCAAAGGACTCACCCAGAAGCTCACCCAGTGGCTGTCGAAGGCCATGTGTCGTCCGGGAGTCCAGAGGGCCAATAGTGGGCGTCTTTTCACCGTGCGGAATATGGAGCAGGTAGGTCTTTTTCCCAGAGGCCCATAAGCCAAAAAGTATGCAACAAAAGCTTTCTGTTTGCGAGTACCTGGTATCTACATTTCATATTTTATATCCATTTTATCCTTTTTCATTTCTTGGATAACCAGACTACCCAAACCAGTCCGGCTGTTATGAAGCGCCCACGGGAAGAGGATCCTTGTGCTGACCCAGACCACAACCTGACCATCGACCAAATGCTGGCCAAGTACGCCAACGAGAACTCCGACAACGATTCGGACTTTGTGCCCAATCTGGAGGAGGAGGACTCCAGCAGCAATACCAGCAGCGACGAGAGCAGCTCGGAGTCGCACTCCAGCGATGAGATCAGCAGCGGCGAGCGGGAGGAGATGGCCAATCAGGTAAGGAAACCTTAAAATCTAGAGAACTGGGCACCAAGTGACCTATGTCCCACAGGTAAAGCCTCCAGGCAAAAAGCCCGGCGTGGTAATGGAAAACGGAGTCCACAACAAGGCCGAGGAGAAGGAAAACGATAAGGGAAAACTGAACACCATCCCAGCACCAAATACCAATGGCAGCAACGACAAGGAGCAGGCGGAAGTTGGTAATGGACATTGAACTTGAACATTATTAGACTCTCGTGCATAGCCCCCTAAGATTAGGTTAATCCCAAGTATCGATTACCGATTTAAGCGTAGATGAAAAACTGAACTTGAAACCCTGTCATGAAATACAATACAATACACTATGGTTACCACAAAACTCAAAAGTTCGTACTCGTTACCTCAAATGGGTATAACTATTATCAGTATTAGGAATTCAGATACTCTTTCTGTGCCTTTTTTTGCCCCTGACCTCGTATCTCTCTCTGTTTCCCCCCAAAAGCCCCGGAGCAAGCCCATTCCGAGAAAGCAAAGCTAAGCCAGTTCATTATATCCGGTGGATTTTCATCTTGTGAGTTTCGAACCCTGACCTTGCCTCTGAACCGCCTGTATTTGCCCCTCTGGTTTCTTTCAGTGCCCGTTGCCAAGCCGGAGATTCAAAGGAAGTCGTCGCCAGGACCTGTAAGTGCCACCAAACCGAATCCTGGTCACCTCAACAGCACCGCGGCTGCAGGTAACTCGAGAGAGATCGCTCCGCTCGGTCCTAATTAATATTTTAACGTTAGTATTCTGTCTCTGTTTCTGTTACTCCGTGCATGTGTTCAAACACAACAGCCTCCAATGATCCCGACCCAGATCCTGAAACCGAACCCGAACCCGAATCCGAAACCAGCGTTACCCCGATCCCAGATCCGCAGGTTCAACAAATCCTCGAACTTGCTGCTACACTAACCGCCCAACAAATGTCCAACTATCCGACTGTGGATACCCTAACTCCTGCCACCTCCTCTGAGGATATATTCTATAGCCCAATCGGTGGGTCTTACTATCCATGTTCTTGAAATATTTTTCATCTAACACTTTCATCTTACCACCTTTCTTCATATCCTTAACCGCTAAGACTAATTATGATTTAAAAACTATCTGATACTAGTTTAAAAACTTTTCAAAAACAGGTTCCCCAACTTACTTCAATAGCAACCTAGGAACCCAGGCTCCCCCGAAGACCTGCCTTCCATCCGCTTTGGGCAAGTAAATGCTTTAATGAAGAACTTCTCTTCAAAATTCAATAACTAACAAGAGTTTATTACAATTTAGCTCATTCCACGCCCGATTTGAAGCCCAATGATGGAGCCGACATCGAGTCAAGTGAGAACCAGAAGCACCCCCACCAGCAGAAACAGAATCATCAGAACCATCAGCGACAGAATCATTCCCACCAACGCCATCGCGGCGGACGCAATCGGCGCTAGAAAATCGATTTTCCATTCCAATAACACTCTTTTTTTTACCAACCTCCTTTTTACGTAACCCCATATTGTTAGTGAATACTGCGAGTAAAGCTCTGAATTCAATCGGTTGTCTGTACTTGAGCGTAGAATAAGTGTATCACATTTAGGAAATATATTATTTTGAATCTCTGTAGCTAAGAATCCTGCACAGGTTCCAGCTTGAAGCGAATGTCTCCGCACGGAGCCAGGATAATGGTGCTCTCGTACTGCATTGGAGTTTCTGGAAGCCAGCTGATCTTGTAACTCCTCAACAGGCGAACCAGTAGGGTCTCGATTTCCAGCTCTGCGATCCGCTTTCCGATGCAGGTCCTTGGCCCGAAGCCGAAGGGCAGGTATACAAACGGATTCCGGGACCGGGCCTCAGGACAGGCCTGGACTCCGGGCGCAGAGTCCGCTTTCAGCCAGCGTTCCGGCAGAAATTCAGCGCTCTTTGCGAAGTACTCATCACTGTTGGACAGCTCCAGGACGCCCATTAAGACACCAGTTCCGCGCGGCACTTGGTAACCCGATAGCACCAGATCTTTTGTGGTTATGCGGAAGTTTCCAGGTGTAATTGAGGTGATGCGTAGGCCCTCCTTGATGCAGGCCCTCAAGTATGGCATGTTCTTGGTGCTCTCTTCCGAGAGAGATCCTTGAGGATCGGGAAGAACCCTTCGCAATTCCTGACTCAGTTGCTCCTGCTTTTCGGGGTTCCGGGAGAGATGATAGAGGATTGTCAGGAGGGATGATGATGTCTGAAGAATGGATTAGAAAGGATTTAAATTGATTAAAATATAAGGAAATATAGCTTACAGTATCAATGCCAGCCATCAGCATGTCCATAACCATCACCACAGCTACTTGCTTGTTTAGACTCAAGAGCTGTTCTAGGACGCACTTTTTTTCGCATTCATTTTGACTTTCAAATCGCTTGATGGCCGCCTCTATATAGTTTGTGGTAATCTCGGTAATATCGTCATACGTTTTCAGGAACTTCTTAAAGCCTGGTGTCTTGTAATAGGGCCAGATGGAGGGCTGAACATCGTACTTGAAGCTATAGTTGAAAAATTCACCCATATGGTGGGCCAGTCGGGAGGCATTTGGATCGGGCTCATCTGTTAGTAACCCCATTCGAGTGTTCAAGGCCACAAAACTAATGCTTTCGAAGGCCCACATTTTCAATTGATCATGGAAGTCATTATCGAGGAGATGGGTCTCGGAATTTCTTTGAGTTTCCAATCTATTTCAAGAGAAGGTTTGTATCTTAAATTTAAAATAATATTATTGGTAAAAAGCAACTTACTTATCCAAAAATTCCTTAGCTATCTGATCGAGTTGTGGCAGATTCTGCCTTACATTTTGAACCTTCATTAAAACCGGATTCACCTTGTTTCGAATGTCTGCCCAAGCTTGACCTTGTCTAAAAATTATATAAAATATAACTATAAATGGTTTTTTAATATAAAGAAAAATACTTACTCAGATACCAAACCGCCTATGCCTCCGAATACATCTGGCCTTTGGACTTTTCGATAATAGCTGAAACTCTCCAGGCCAATACGAATAGGCCAAAGGCCTTCGTTGCGATAGGTCACCTCAAAGTCCTCTGGATTGTAGGTGAAGACGACATTGGCTTTACCCATCAAACCCGGCATACTATATATGTCTCCGTACATTTCCCGCATACGTCGGTTCATCTGAATCAGATTTGTGTTGTAAAGGGCACCTGTGGATTGAAGAAAATGGTGTCTTAAATCCAAGTTGGCAGATTTCCATGCAGGTGACGAACGATTCACAAAATTAAATCAAGAGGGGGAAGTGTCGCAAGCAGAATATAAACTATTTATCAAATTATTGAGAAATAAATTAATATATTCCATAAAAAGAATTTTCGAATCGTATATTTTCTTAAAGGAAATAAGATTCTATCGTCACCAAAAATAAAAGTAGATAATTGTGCTTTCGTCACTGGAAGTGAACATTTTCTGAGAGAAAGAACTGAGACTAACCTCCCGGCATAAAGTAGGAAATCATACGCCAACTACTAGGTCCTGGCATATCCTTATAGAGCTTAGCTTGTTGCCATTTTTCATCAACGCGTGGCGCCGTGGCCTCTGCATATTCCAAATGAGTCTGATCAAAAGAAAAAACATTAATAATACAATATATTATTTCTATTGTTTGTAAACAGTGGACATACACATGTACATATGTTTGTTATTTTCTTATTATTTGGAAAGCTTTTTTTCTCTCTCACTCACCTGCTGATTGAAAATCCCACCCACCGAAAATTCCCTAACAAAACACAGCTGATAAGCAAAATGCCCCGGACTTTTGATAGTTTTTCCAGTACTTTTCCACATCATGACTTTTGAACACAAATCGATTCAAGAAACCTTAAATTAGTATATAATATAGAATACTATACTATAACCACTTTTATAATTAGAAAATAATGAAAACCCACTGAAGCTTGTCAACCGGTTGCGCGAAACGACAAATTGCAACTGAATAGTGACTAGCAAGTCTAAGCTTTTTTGATTTGAAAGCTTTTAATAGTCGGTGGTCGTCTTAACATTAGCCTGCTATAATAAAGGTAAATACATTTTATTATTTAATAATAATTCTGAATCAATAATTGTTGAATGTGGCATATTGATTATTTGGTTATATTTCAGAATAGTCAAGTCCTGCTTGTTCTAAAAGGATAGTTTGTGAGACTATTTGAAAAAGTAAAGAATGCTCACGGAAATGGTTCGTGTCACAGCTAGCTTTTGACAGTTGAACCATTTGTAAAATGCATGTAAAATAGTTTCTACATTATGTTGAACTCACCAAAAAGATGCCCCCCCAATAAATAAATCAAATTATTTTCGTTTTTAATTACATATATTTATTGCATGCGTAAAATTTCCATAGCTTAAAATGTTGATTTAGTTTCATTGGTTTTATTACAATTTGTTGAATTTCTATTCGAATTTTTTTGTCGCTTTTCTTGTCCTTTTTGGGGATTGTTTTTAAATACACATTATTATGTACATTGAAAGTTTTGAGTAAGTTGCAAGAGTTGAGTTATCCGTAGAGTTAGATTTAAAGAAATAGAGAGTTGATTTATAAGGTACATTATAGTTGTTGAGTTTTGCACGTTCAATTTAATAAGTAGACAATACATCAATAATATCAATATCTCAATATCAATGAAGGATCTAGAGTCGAGTTAAACTTTTGATATGTATTTTGTATGCAATTGGCGTAGTTCGAGTTCGAGTTCAAGTTCGAGGACAAAATGCAACTACAAATTGCTCTTTTGGATATATATTCATAATAATTATATAATTTCGCATTACTTTAGTGTATTCATCGTACGTTCTCCATTCTGGCTCTTCGCTTGGATATCGGCTAATATATAATTTAGCTTTTGTATAAAAATATAAACAAATTAGAAATGTTCGTTGTCTTTTGCTACAATATTCAATTGTGGTTTCTATTTTCTGGTTTTCTAAACTAAAGTCACTGTTTAAAAAATGTGGAATTAAGGAAAAACAATTTGCGGAGGACCTTCAGTCTTGCTTTGACTTTATATTGCTTGGTTTGTTTCAATTCTTTCATGGTTCCATTGTCGTTGAGAGATCATCTTGATGTTCTTGTATATGCTTGAGGAGATACACTGTAAAAATTAGGTTTATACACATTCCATAGTCTATTTTCTATTAGTTTCATCTGTGCTGAAGATCCCTAACCAAAGGGGGGAGGTATATTGTATGTATGGTATGTATCAAGTTCAAGTGTTAAACCGAAATTGGATGGATCGTCACGGGGAGTATTAGCCTAGATTAAGTCTGATATGCATACGAAATATTTAAACTTTAGCCAAACAGCTGATAAGTATATACGTGTATATTCAATATTTATCTATAGGTAGAGTTTCCGTAATTGATTCGGGCTTACAAAATAATCTGGCTTAAAAATGCATTAAAAAAGTATCTCTGATAAAATTATGATGTAGGGGGTGCAGTATAATTATCTAAATAGATATACATATACTCTTGTTTGAGTTTAGTTTAGGCAGTGCAGGATTAACCTAGGATATGGCTATATATGTATATTCAACTATAAGTTTGTCTATGACGATTCAGTGACACATCGCGCCCTACAAACTAGGTCAAAATCAAAGTCATTTACAACAAATTTGATGCTCGACTTAGGCTCTAACAATGGGGCTTAGGATTATAGGTTCTTGTATATATAATATATAGATATGTATTGTTGTGTATATATAAGTGTTTGCCGACAATGCGGCTGATATGTTTCGATTTCATGTTGGTTGGTTGGTTGGTTTAGCGCCACACCGGATATGTAACGTAAGTTTGAAATATTCGATATTCGATACTCGAGTTGTATAATTGTGTATATTCTGGAGTAGATATTTATCTGATATGTTTAGTTTCCATGCACACTTTTTATTCAGCCGACTGTTAGTCTAAATACATTTTTAATTGCCTCCCAGTTCACTCCCCCTCTCCACTTAGCTCTACATTTCTCCCTCTCGGACGAGCATCGCAATCATTTTCAATTTTTCCTAGGCTTACATGCTATAAAATCACATTTAGTTGCTTAATTAATTTTTATGCTCACAGACACTCGAGTTCAACAGCACTCCCATACACACACACACCCACACGCTGCACACACCCACGCATGGAGAGAGAGGAAATAAACATATGTAGAAAAGGTGTAACCTTCGAACATCGTGTAGATATTGCTTTTATTTCGCTTTATATATATATGTCCTGTTAAAACGATACATATATAAGCGATTTGTGTGTCGCACACACACACACACACTTTCATGGCCTGCTGCACAGCGAAATGCGTGCAGTTTATTTCACTATTTATTTGTTTTTGTTCCTTTTATGCTTTTGTATCCTGCTCCTTGTTCCTTCTTCTTTCCAGTTCCTGCTGCTGATGGTGTAAAGGCAAATTTACATGTGGCCAGGAGGCGGTGTGGCGGGGCAGAGGCAGGGGCAAATAGGAATGCAATTTTTCAATACGCGCGCATAATTGAACTGTCAGAGCTGCTCGGCTCCGGCCAGGCAGAAATATTGCGCGCCGCCCTGAAAAGTATGCAACGCAAAATGGCTGCCCAGGTCCCAGGTCCTGGGAAAACTTTCTTTCTCACTTTTCCATTTTGCTCTCCCGGTTGCGCCTTGTAATTAAATCGGCTAGCGATTGACCACCGTCAGATTTATTGGCCTCCTGCCTGCAAAGGCGTTTCCATTTTTCCGACGCCCTCCCTATGAAAAGGACCTGTATCTTACTCCTCTGGCCAGCCCAGATCCTCGCCCACTAGCTCATAGAAGCGCTGGTTATACTCGGCGAAGAACTTTCGCAGTCTGGACACCACCACGGGGTCCACGTGCGGATGCTTCCGGCCCTTGGTCTCTCTGAGGCAGCGATCACCGTTGTCATAGCGCAGGCAGTAGAATCCCTTCGTCTCGTTAAAGTAAAAGTGCTCGCTCTTTACGCGGTGTTCGATGCCTGAAAATGAGTCATTTAAAAATAACTATAATATTAGCTACCTTTTTAAAATTTGTTTACAATGCATTTTATGTATAAAATTAACACTTTTTAGGGATTTAGATAAATCTTACTTAATATAAATTTATGTAAAAGAAGTCAATAAGTTTTAAATTTTAATTTTTAATTTAAATTTTAAATTTTTCTATTTAGGCAATATTTATTGTCACGAATGCACATGTAACACCCATGCTGTGTGATATTTGATTTTTAATGACCAAAAATCCATTTTATATACATACATGTATATAAAATGTATAAAATGAATACATACATACATTCGAACGATTCTGGACCCTTTATTATCATAATTAATATTTTTCCGTCACTCCAATGAATATCAGAATAGATTCGCGACCATATTTTTTTATAAGGAAAAACCCCTATTAATTAATCTTAAATTTTTGTTCCCAAATTAATTTAATGTCAATTGTTGGCTAAAATATTAACAAAAGGGCGCATAATTTAACTGCCAATAAATGTGCTAACCATAAAATAATAGGGCATGAAAAAATAAGCATTAATAGCCACTATTCTCCCAGGACTGTTCACCATTGTTGTTAAGTCCCCGAGGTTATTTTTTAAAACCACATTTTATGCGGCAATTTTGAATTGAAATCAATAATTATAATTAAATGCTTACCCAGAAAAGCCTCGATGCGTTTTAGTTGCGAGACAGGATCCTCGATAAGGCGATCCCCGTTGACAACCAGGAGCTGCTCGCGCGGAAAGACCTCCAGCCAGCGGTGGAGGTGGACGTGGTACATGGAGATGCTGAGCGGTCGATAAGCCTCGTTAACGGTGCCGTTGGGAAATATGGCCAGCTCCTCGAAGGACCTGCAAATGGGCGAGTGAGTTAGTGGGTGTGAGTAGGAACAAAGGGTAAGTCCCGTTTCGTGAGGGATGGCAAATTGAATGGCCAACAGCTGCAAATGAGCAGCTCCTCCTGTCAGCCCTTCACGGCCATGTCAAGCCTTCAGGTCCTTGGCTCCTTTTCGCTCCTTTTCCCTCTGTCAACAAGTGATGCTGCCACATCAGAGCGAGAGCGAAAAGGAGTCGCATTTTGGGCAACTTTCATTTGCAGTTTGCATTTCATTTGCATGTCAAGCAGAAAAGGATGGTCATGGTGATGGTGGTGTCCTTAACTTACTTGGCTGCCATTTGGGCGGCGCTTGCCAAGGGCGACAGTGTCGTCGTGGCCATGGAAGCTGCTCCACCTCCTCCTCCTCCTCCTGCTGGTCGCCTGGCCACAGGTCCTGTCGTGGCTTTTGTCTCCTTGGCTCCGGCTCCGCTGCCCCCCAGGAGGGCATTGTCATACCCACGGGCCGACTGCAGTTTCCCATAAAGAAGCGATTGCGATTGCAATGGCGATGGCATCTTGGCAGCTGCCGCTCCACCAGCACCAGTGGCTCCTCCTCCGGAGCTCTCCCTGGGACTGGGATTGGGATTCGCATTCTGTGGCTCGGCCAGGGGCAGGATGGCGGTGGCGGCATGGCTACGCAGCTGCGTGTAATCGGAAATAGCCCGGGTCACCGGTTCACGGACAATCAGCAGCAGTTTGATGCTCGCGTTCATGGCCCGCACTCTTTCCGGCACCTGCGAAATGGTTAGAGTGGTTGGGAAAAGATTCTAAGTAAGTTTATGGAGTGACATTTATGGGCAGTCTTGAAGTAAGACACTCCCAAGACAGCAAAAGTCTTGAAACTTTGATTGAAAAGATGAAAAGGATAAAGGAAACTGGGAAAGAAATGTGGTTTTATTTTAAATATTAATATAGTATTATATTCTTTTTATATCCCTTCAAATATTATCAATATTTTCAAGAGAAAAGTTTCATTTAAAATATCTCGCAAATAAATATCAGACTTGGAATAAATCAAGAGTCTTTTGTTGTCAAATACATTATCGCACATGCGCTTTTCGTAATAAATTTACTTTCCTACAGCCTTAATCATTTTTAAAGATTAAATTACTATTAAAAAACAGTAAAAAACCAGTTAATAACAAAATGTAAAAATAATAAAAACATAAACTGCAGAAAAGTTGAAACGACAGCTGCAATAACAAAGACGTCGGTTGCATCTAATTCAATGCAAAAAATTCAATATCAAAAAACCCTGGCATTTAATTAACTTTTTCCAAGTTTTCACAGATATTTAAATTTCTGGTAAATAAAGGTAGTTTTTTTTTTAAATAAACACATAAAGTAATATTTATGTGGAAAACAGAAGCCGAGGGCTCAAAGTATCCACTCTTGGCCATCCAATTAATGGATTTATGCTCCTGGACGACAATCGATAATAATTGCAAACTCTTGCCACTGCCACAATTTGAGGCAGCTTGAGGTTCCCTTTGTTGGCTTTAATTTACCGTGCTCCATGCCACGCCCCCTAGCCACCCCCTAGCCAACCTCCGCTAGCCTATCCGCCCCCTGCTGTTGCACTTCCGCAGCAAGTGTGCTGTGAACAATTTAATTAAGCCGGAAAATATTGCCATACAATGTTGGCTGACACCCCTCAGCCCGCACCATTGCCCCCTTGGTGGTGGTGGAATGGTGGTGGTGGCGCCTCCGACGGGGTCCTTGAATTTGCCACGTTGTATAAATAGCCTCGCAAATGGGCGAAACGAGCCGAGTAAATAAACTTAATCAATTTCAATAAGAGCCACCAGGCCGTGCAACAAGTTTAAAAGTTTTTCTTTCTTATCTTCCTTTTTTATGAATATTATATTATTACTTTTTTTTGTTGTTAGCTTGGTTGGGTGGCTGGTTGGGCCCCCGCGTACTCAACCGTTTCAGAATTATTCACGTTGATGAACCATTTTCAGTTTGGAGCGTGCCCCGGGGAATGTGCATTCCGTTGCATATTTAATGCGGCCAAAATGCATTTGGAGCAAATGAAAAGGAGCACGGAAAATGTCATATCAGAATCAGAATCAGCATCAGAATACATCACAGATGCGGGCAGAGGCCCTGGGGGCGGAGGAAATTGGGGCTTTAGGTTGAGGCCAAAAGTACGCCGTGGGGAGCTGCATTATTTATGGCCAAAACGGCAGTACCAGGGGCAAGGGCAGGGACACGGGAGAGCTGGCTAATTTGACATTTTCCCGACGAGTGGGACCCGCTTGAGCAGCATTAGTTGATGTTGCATCTGCCACTTGCCACTCTGCCCCCTCCGCCACGTCAATAAATATTAATAACAACATTAATGAAGATTTATCTTTCTGTTCTGCAGGCTAGACCCCTTTTTTGTGGCATCCTTTTCCATTTGCCGGGGAGTCCGGACGACTCCTCCAAGTGGCTGACAAATTGAAACGCTGCATCAACTGCAGGCAGTTAAAATTGAAATGAAACTGTATAAAATATGAGTCTGTCAGCCAGGATCCTGCACTTGAAAAAGTTTCGTCAACATTCTGGGAAAGGACATTGCCCTGCTCTACGTTTAAGGATAAAAAAGGGGAAAGTCGAGGGTGATAATATTATTTTTTTACATTTTTATCTACATATGAATATAAAATGTATATTACTTATACACGGTACTTGTAGAGTTTTATGTAAAAGAGGAGGCCAGAGCAGTACCGGGTATCACAGAGCTTATATTTTTGTTTCTTTTAAAACCATGTTTATGCAGATGATTTTCTGGAACCATCTTTCTAATTTAATCATAAAGAAAGGGAATAAATTTTATCATATTTAACCTTGTCTTGTACAAAGAATATTATAATTTTTAATAATTATTTCCAACCTGTACTAATCTTGAAAACCAAAACCATATTTCAAAACTAAAGGTCTAGTGACACCATTTCTAATTTGAATGTTTTTTCTTACATCACCTTTTTTTTTTTGTAATGAACGATGTCAGGACTGGCCCAACGAGATGCTAACCAACTTGCCCCACTCCCACTCACATCACTCTACCGTGTGACACATGCAACTTCCGGCTCGCAGCGAAATTGCATCAGCCCGAAAACCCAATTTTGTGACACTCTGCGGGCAAGGGCAGCAACATTCGGCCGGAATGTAGAAACAATAATAAAACCCGGACCAGAAAGGCAATTCAGTTGGGTGTTAGACGTAGCCGTTTGGCAAATGAATTTGCAAACATTTCCGCTACAGTTCCGACATGGTTACGGAAATTGGCTAGGACACGATGGCCGGGCTAAAGTTTCACTTTAATTTGATAGACGACGGATGGGCACTCGTTGGGAATGGAGGATGGAGTATATAGGATGTAGGATGTAGGATGGAGCTGGGAGACTGGACAGTTAAGTAATAATTACTATGCCCAAGCAGAATGTGTGTGGCGCAAAAGGCGCAATCTTAATTGCCAAATTGCCAATTAGTGATCAAAACAGGTGCCGAACTCACCTCCGGGGACACAAAGTAACTGGGACTCTTCTCGATGGTGATTTGGCCGCGGAAGGAGTGAGGCATCTTTTTGCGGTACCACTCCAAGCCCTTCAGATAGTTCTCGTCGCGATCGAAGAAGTGCACCTCGCCGCCTGCCTTCTGGATCCTGGGATGCAGGTAGAGCATCTCCAAGAGGGCGCGGGTTCCACACTTCCGCACTCCAATGATGAGAGCCTGTAACCAGAAATGCAAGAAAATTTAATACAAATGATGAAATTCTATCAACTTTAGTCTATGATTTGTTTCTTAATCGATTCTCACCTGAGGCAGCCGACGACTGGTTTTTGGAAAATGAACTCGACTCGAGGGAAAGACCATTGGATGGCTCAGCTGATTCGAACTCTGGACTGGCTTCACGAAAACTGGCTGATGATTGGAAGAGGATGTCAGTGGGGAGGCGGCGGCTAAGCCGGAGGAGCTCATTATTCCGCCAGACTGCGAGGCGGAGGGCAAGGCCGATGAGGAGGAGGCCAGAGAGAGGCGGTGCCGTTCGTGAACCGCCTGGGCGGCCTGGATGTTGTACACAGCACTGTCGTAGAGGACGTGAAAGGTGAGGAACAGTGAGATCAGCATGACCGTGAGGAAGACAACGGCCAGCTTTGGACGGGACACGCCCACCACCAGGATGCAGTCGGTGGGCGAGGTATCGGGTCCTGCCGGTCGCATGGCCGATTTCGGCAACCATCTGTAAAGAACCGGAAAGGAAAGACAATGACATCGATTAGATTTAGTAGAGAGTGTCCTGTTCCTAAGCTACGGCTTCCGTTTTGGCTAATTAGATTGCCATTTCGACTGTGTCGAGTAATTAACGATATCCTGCTACTCCTGTTCTGCTCCAGATCCTGCTCCTGCCTCCTGCTCCTCCTGTGAAATTAGCCAGACGACTCAGTCTCAGTTTCCTGGCCCGCTCAGCCAGCCAGCCCCTCGCTTAAGCGAATTCCATTATAAACGCTTCCGTTTAGACCGCAACAAACACGGCCCGGGCCGAATGGCAGCAGAAGAGCGCCATTATTATGAGCCACCACATTGCAGTGCTCTGTGGCCGGGCCACACTAGGCGTATACGTAATATGGCGTATACGTAACGCTGCCTAATGGATGACTTCATTTGCAGCATGCCACAACGGTAGGCGTGGCACAGGTGACAGAAGGAGCCTCCCGGCTGCCTCCTGCCGCCTGCCACCTGGCACTGGCTAAGTGCATTTTCATAGAGTAGGCTGAGGGAGGGGGCAGAACAAGATGACTAGGACAGCTGGCAGCAAAGTGTGGCAACTGGTGGCTTACCCAGTACCTGCCCCTGCCCCTGCCCCAGCCCTCTCCCCCCACTTGTGCGAGCTTCGCATGCGACACCTCGTTAAAAGTAACGACACACTGGGCCGCAGGCCCGCAAGGAGTCGAGCACTTCAGTCGACGGCGCCGTTTGTGGCGCACAGTGCAACCTCAAACCAGGACCAGCCGTCCGACTTCCTGACATCCTTGCCAGGACCCCGGGCCTCGCACCCCTTATCCCCCCTACCCCCAACCCTGTCCTCTAAGTTCCGCATTCCACTTTCCGCCAGTTGTCGACACGCTTTAAGTTCTTTTTATATTTCCAGCTGTTGTTTTTTTCATCGACTTTCCCCTTAACCTCCTCTATACAGTAGGTCCTAGAAGGCGGTAGCTGCAGTAAAGGCAGTTTGAAAAATAAAGTTCGAATAGGAGGTGGTTTTATTATTTGAATTTATAAACTATGAATAACTTCTATGAGCTGGAATGTAGAGGCAAAACTAAGCATGACTATTTAGAGCTAAAAGAATCAAATAATGTTTGAAAATAAAATCTAAATGTAGCTAAAATAATATTTCCAAATATTTAGAACAGATTAGTAGGTAAACAGAAGTTTACTTATACCAGGGGCTAGTTAAAAAGATAATAAAAGTTAATAATAATAATAAATATTATCAAAGCTATATAATACCTCACGATAACCTTCAAATATAATAGGACATGGAATAAAACCCTACCCTACCCTACTTCCTTTATTATAATTTATGTGAATTCTTCTATTCTGGAAAAAGCTTTTAAGTTTAAAAAACAAAAACTATAAAAAAGCTAATTGGTCCTTCTAAAAAAAAACTTGAAAACAAAGGACAACAAGGGAAAAGGATTAAAAGTAAAATCACTTCCAGATAAAAGCAAAAATGAGCAGATATCTTAGAGCTCAAAATATTTGTTCATACAAAAGTTATACACCCTTTATTAGTAAATAATTACAAGTGTTTAATAATTTCTTATACTTCAAGAAATAACCCCTTTCTCTCAGTGTAAAAGCCGGCCTGCGACTGGCCTCGTTTCACGGCCCACAGGACGACGGGTTGCCACTTGACTGCGATCTGCATAAACGCAGTGCCTGCTTCCCTCTCCTGAATTCCTTAAAGCCCCACCACTCCACTACACTCCTGTCTGAGACCCTCTCAATACCCGCCCCCCGGCTGATACTTTCTGGTCCTTCTGGCCCGACTTAAAGCCAAAATCCCCGCCGAGCGCAAAGCTTTAAAGACAGGCTCAGGCTCGCTAATCCTGACAAAACTGGAATAAGTTTCTTTTCCCAGCGCTAAGCATTTGAAACGCTTCATTTGTCCCTGTCTGCGGATTCATTTTTCGCACTTTTCCCACAGATCCTTATCCCTTATGCCTTGTGCCCTTATCCCTGCCATCGCCAGGACTACGCCTGAGCAAATATTTATAATTTTCTGATTCATTTTCCTCCCTCTGCTGCGCTCCTCCAGCCCCAGATCGAGTATCGAATCGACGAAATGTTGTGTCGTTAAAGTTAATGCAATTTTCATTTGCGTTGTTAAAATGTAAATTTTATTAAACCAGCCAGACGTGCCGGCAATCTCCCACTCTCCCAATCCTCCCAGAGTATGACTTGACCTTTTTTGCCGGCTGCTGTGTGCTATTGGCCTTCTTATGGGCCACGTGTAGAAGCTTTATTGAAGCCAGAGATGGCAAAATAATTTGAATCAACGAGGTTGCTTTTTGTTTATTTTAGCAGGATTTGTTAGCAAACTCATCAAACTGAAAACTACTCTCACTATAGTCCTTGGTAGTATTGTTTTTGGCCAAAATATGGCCATCCCTGAGTCCTTTTCGACTTGTTGGCCGTACTCACAGGATATCCAGTGGCAATTTGACGGAACAGTCGCGCAGTGTCGCCTGATGTTGCTGGTGGTGGTGGTGCTGTTGCTGCTGATGTTGCTGCTGTCTCTGGTGGTATTGCTGTGGGTGGCTGGTGGCCGAGTGGTTGTGCTGCCCGTTGCTGCTGTAGTGCTGGTGGTAGTGGTGGTGCGGATGCTGCAGCAACTGCTGGTACTCCTGGTGGTGTTGGTGGGCCTGGTGATGATGCTGCAGCTGGTGATGTTGCTGCTGGGACTGCTGGTCGTTGCTGCCATTGCTACCAATGTTGCTGCCGCTGCTGCTGCTGCTTCCACTGCTGCTGCCACTGCTCCCCGCTCTCCTTTTGGCGGCAGTCATCAGTGTGGAGGCGGCTGTACGTTCAATGGGGCCCAAACGATTGCCGCTCTTGGCTGTTGCAGCAACTAATTGGCCAGTGGACGTGGGCCAGCTCGATGGCAACGTGCAACGTGCAACTGCTGCCGCATGGGGGAGTGGATTTATGGTCCACCCGCCACCCCCGCCGCTGGGACTGGGACTGGCACTCTTTTTTGCTTTAACCCCTTTTTCCTGGCAGCTCTTGAATTTTTGGTCTTTCCGGCTTTAATTAAATTCCAGGCAATACCTATTGGGGCAATACCTATTCACGTGCTGCCGTCCAGCTGCCGTAGGAGTTGAGTTATTAAGCCAAACAAAAAGCGGGTTTCCCAGCACCGGGCTGGCCTTATTGTAGCTCTTTATTTGGATTTTTGGATCTGGTGGCTCCTGTTCTGCCACAGCAACCTATTTTGTTGCCACAAGTCTCGTAAGCCGGCTCCATTGTCGCTTGTTTGCAAAAAGTCCGCATCATAGCCCTGGAATTGAAATCGAAACAAATAGTCACGTTCAGGTTAGTCAAGGCCAGTCGAAGGAAATAAATAATTCAAAAATGTAGAAAATTTGCGTAATTGGCCAAACAATTAGTTGGTCTTTAGTTTGCGATAAAAGAAACAACAACCACGTGCTACTCGAATAGTTTAAAAGTGAATTGATTATATACTATTAACAATACTATTAACAACTAGACTAAGACTTAACACTGTACACCGATGTTTCTGATTATAGGTCAGAGACTGAAGCCCAGACTGAAACTCTCTTGAACCCCAATACTTTGTGTTTGGAAATAGAAACATCGACCCCCGATCATTCCGAATTTAAATTTTGAGACCTACGCACCTCTCTGCCGGAAAAGCTATTGAAAATAGCAGCATAAATAATCAGGTGTCGGGCGCAAATGGAATAGACAGCAAATGAATTCGAAAATAAAAAGCCGGCCACCAGCCATGTGTCCAGTAGTAGTAGATGGTCTCCGCAATAGCCACCATGAACTCGACGATATTGGATGTGTTTCAAGGATCACCGGCAGGTGGAGTCAACCAGTTTACGTTAAAGCCCTAAATCTAAAGCTTCTTACTCTCCTTGTAAAGATCCTGTGCGACTGCCACTGTTCGGAGTTCTACCGGCCACTCTGATTGTTTCGGTCTATCTGATGGTGGTGCTGCGGTGGGGCCCCCAATTTATGGCCGGCCGGAAGCCCTACAACCTGAAGAAGGCTATGCTCGCTTACAACCTGTTCCAGGTTCTGATGAACTCCAGTTTGTTCATAATGGTAATTTGGCGCACTTCGTTCCAAGTCATTTCTTAAAATCATCCCTCCTCCCTCAAGGCCTTCTACTACCTTTTTGTGAAACAAACTTACGACTTCCGATGCATGATTATACCTTGGGATCATCCGGACAAGCAGGTGGAACGCCTGATGAGCTACAGCTACTACTTAAACAAGATTTTGGACCTGATCGACACCGTGTTCTTCGTGCTGAGGAAGAGCAACAAGCAGATCACCGTGCTCCACGTTTATCACCACGCCCTGATGGTGATCGCCACGCCGATCGTGAACCACTTATACGGCCCCGGAGGGCAGTACGCCACGATGGGCACCCTCAACCTCTTCGTCCACGCGGTCATGTACGCCTACTACTTCGCGGCCGCCCTCTACCCCCAGATGAAGAACAAGCTGTGGTTGAAGAAGTACATCACCAAGCTGCAGATGGTCCAGTTCATGATACTCTTAGTCCAGTCCATACTGACCGTGTGGCTGAATCCCAGCTGCACCGTGCCCATGCCCATACAGTATATCCAGTTGGCGGTGGCATCCTCCATGATGGTCATGTTTGGCAATTTCTACTACCACACTTATGTTAAAGTCAAGAGCAAGTCCGAATGAGCAATAAACAATAGACTGTTCTCTTAATTTTGAAAACATTCGTGGTTTCTCTTTAGGCGATCGCTAGTAAACTGGGTCAGAGACTGTGGTTCAAAAAACTGAATAATACATTATTCGAGTCGGACTTTTAATTGCAGTGCCGTGGGCTAGTTTCCCAAAGGCAGTCGTTACGGATCCCTTGGACGACAAGCACCCAAACACCACCAGACATGCTCGACTTTTTGCATATTCGCCAGGCCGATCCGGACCCGATACCCTTGGCGGGCTCACCCTGGCCCATCATGACCATCGTGGTCGGATACCTGCTGTTTGTCTTCAAGTTGGGCAAGGTGTTCATGAGGAACCGCCAGCCCTACGACTTAAGGAAGGTTCTGCTGGTCTACAACCTCTTCCAGGTGGTCTACAATGCGACCTACTTCATTGTGGTAAGTGGGACAGTCCGATTGGAAGTGACCGAGTCGATTTATTTAAATATTTTTTTTTGTGTCGCTCCAGATAGCCTACTATCTGGGCTACAGGGGCATCTGCAACCTGAAGTGCATCGAGAGCTTCCCCCAAGGACACGAGCACAAAACTTTGGAGCGGACCATGCACTTCGCCTACATCTTCAACAAGGTGATCGATCTGATGGACACCGTGTTCTTCGTGCTGCGGAAGAGCTACAAGCAGATCACCTTCCTGCACGTCTACCACCACGTCTTCATGGTCGTGGGCGGCTATGTCCTTAGCCGGATGTACGGCACCGGGGGCCACTTCAACGTCCTGGCCTTCCTCAACACCTTCGTCCACGTGGTCATGTACTTCTACTACTTCCTGTCGTCACAGTACCCCGGCGTGAAGGCCAGCATCTGGTGGAAGAAGTACATCACCCTGGTCCAGCTGGCCCAGTTCGTTATCCTGCTGACCTACACCGCCTATGTGGCGTTCTTATCGCCGAACTGCGGCGTTCCTCGCCCCGTACTCTACATCAATATGCTCCAAGGAATCGTCTTTATCTACCTCTTCGGAAAGTTTTATGTTCGGGCGTACCTGCGGCCAGCTAAGCCCCAATCCAAGGCCCAGTAATTGCCCATTTTAAATTGAAATTGTTCATCGTTCTGGCCGAATTAAAATGCGCATTCGTAATCACCCGCTCTACGCATGCAATTCGAGTGGCGAGTGGAAAAAAGTGAATAAATAGGACCTTGTACTCTAATACTCGTTTAATAAACCAAATAAGTAAAGCTAAAAGTCTCCTAGTATTATTTCGTATTTCAGATATAAATTAATGCTTGAGAATAGTAATTATATTCTTGATACAAAGTCAAGGCCTTCAAAGTTGAGTACCCCCAAAATACTTTCACCCTGCAGAGAATAAAAGCCAATCAATAGAATAGAATAAAATTATACTATGTATTACAAAGAAAGACGGAGAACTAGACACCCTAATTTGTACAAGTTATTGAAAAAGTGTCATTAGGTAGATAGCGCCGGACTTGAAAGGAACTCGGGTGTATCGGATCGAGTACAAAAATTCAATTAGTATAATTAGTATCCAGCGAGAGTTATCTATACTTTCTTCACATTTATTTAGTGACTTGGTACAAAAACTACTAATCAACTGAGAAGGACAAGGAACCTGAGACTATATCCCCCGAAAAAAAACAACACAGAGAGTGTGGAAACTGCACGCCGGAAAAACATCTCCGGGCAATCAAGTGCACTCTACGCTTTTATCCTTTTGGTTTCCCAGCCGTTTTTGCTCGTTTGTCCTGGCACGGTGGGAAGGCTCAGCTTTGCTTTGATAAGCATAAGAAATCGGGGGCAGGCGGAGGAAACTAGCCATGTGAGTATGTTTTTCCTTCTCCTGCCACGATAGACTGCACATAACAAGCTTCTATCCTATCCCGTTTATGCTTTTTCTTGCCAACTGATAGGAAAACCTGAGGCACTGCAGCCGTGGCCAAAGTCTGTTGCTCGAGTCAACCCGAAGCCGGTTACGTTTAGTCAGACTGACTACACAGAGACCAAACTATCTGACAGAGTGAGGTGAAAGGAGCACTTTGCAAGTGGCTTGACTAAATTGAAGCCATTTAAAATTTGTATAAAGTCGTTCATAGTTTGTTTCTGGTGGGTGAGGCATAGCCTTCTTCAAAGTGTTTTTGATTCTTTTAGGTGAAGTAATCTGTGAAGTAATTAAATGTTTTCATATAACTATGTTCTATTGATGAAAGCTTAATGGATTTTTAAAAGTGCCCTCAGATAAATCCTGATAAACGGACAGTTTAACATTCAAACGGACAAATAAGCGGACAAATGGACAGAAAAATATATAGAAATCGGGAAAAAATCAGATAGACATGTGGACGGACAAATGAAGGTATAAAAAAACAGACAATCGGAGAAAAACACGGACTCATAGACGGACAAGCGGACAAATCAACGGACAGGCAAACGGACAAGCAAACCTAGAACTAGAACTCAACGAGGAAGACTACATATTTTATTTCATGAAAATGTTATTTATTTCAAACTTTTCCCGCATTTTTTTCAGTGGCCTCTGCATCCTGCACATAATACCTCCAAGATTCAGTTGCTGCAATTGTATTTACTGGCATGGAGGGATAACGGAAAACGAAAAACAATTGCCGCAAATATGGCAAATGGCAATTGAAAAACAAAAGTCCCTGGCGATACGAGACCAGAAATCCGTTCTCCAGCTACTTTCACACTTTCTTTTCACGCAGCCAACACAAAAGGCTAAAATGGCAACAAGGACGTGGCAAAATGAAAGACGTACAGGACGCAGGATGCAGGACGAAAAAATGCACTAAATTGGCTGTGAAATGAACGAGGCACAAGGAAAGGCAGGGCATGGCATGGCATGGCAAGACAAGGCGATGTCCTTTAGCGCCATTGAAAGGATGAACTCACACACATGCCAATCTGAGGTCAACACTTTGCTTTGTGTGTGCGACAAAGTCAAATGGAAATCTGCATAAGACCATCCAGTTACAATGGCACACAATGCCAAAGGATTGACAGGGTCCTTGAGATGTTTCCAGTCAAATTCACAGGGACACGCGATTAAAAAGATACCCAATACCGGACTCAGTAGCATAAATTATAGACACTGAAAATAAATGGGATGAAGATAATGTAAGTATAAGCATTTTATTAATTAATTTTCTTTCAGACTTAGAACAAAAAGAAATAAGCCTTATGGGGGTTACATAAATTTAAGAACCGTTTTATTTATTTATTTTTTTTTTTTATTTTTTAAGATTAATATTCGTAGAAATAAGCCTTAAGTTCTTTAAGCCTTAAATTTCCGTTTCAAATAAAGTAATAAATTATGGCACAACAATTTCTCTCGTTACGAAAATAAAAAAAAAGGAGACAGGTAATCTTTCGTAACTTGTATCTTTTATTCGAAAAGCACAAAATTAACCTGTCTTGACCAAATTACTAATGTCTGAAAATACTCGCAAAAAATAATTTGTATCCACTAATTGTAGAGTGTCATTTATTTAGAAGGAGCGCACAAATAAATCTTTTATTTATGAGCAATATTCAAATTCTTCTGCACTATATAGTAGCCTCCTCGTGCAAACTACGCAATGCGCTTCGTCACCTACGTGGTCTGCTGCCCACAGTAACATAGAAGTATTACCTAAGATGTGCCTATATTGTGTAAGAAATTGTAGTTTTTCTTCTACTCTTTCCATTTCCATTTTCTATTTCTACTTAGATTTTCTATTTATATTCCATTTTGCAGTGCATATTGCGACTGGCAGTATGCAAATGCAATTTCTTCAATTAACAATGCAAGCTTCAGGCCCAGTGAGCACACAACGCACAAAATACACATATTAAAGATATCAGAAATTATATGGCAAAAAGTAATTGGGTTATCTAGGAGAGGCAGAAGGGACAGTGAGATTCCGAAGGGAGCTGACCTGACCAACCCGGCCCGGACCGGCCCAGGTTGCCTGTTTAGCAGGGTAGCCTGGCAACTTTCCCATAATTTACACTTTATCGAACGATAACAAACAACCTGCATAATGTATGGCTCGCTCGGTTGGCCCAACCTCACCTGGCACAACTGGTTCACCTGGTGGGAGGAGTAACGAGGGAGATTCTGGGATGCGAAGCTTTGGCATTGACTGGCGTTTGAGGTCACAGGAGGGTGCCTGCGTAAAGGGCCACCATCCCGGGCCCTCGCCACTTTCAAACGCTCCTTGTATGCAAAATGCCCGTCAATCAGAAATGCCACAACTGCAACTCGTCGGTGCACACCTTTTGGCCAAAAGCAAAATCAGCAGTGTGTATATACATATATGGGTGTGTGTGTTAACCCACATTTTGTCAGGATACTTGGAAGTAAGAGCCATGAGGATGAGGACGAAGATGACGACAAACCATTTGCATTCGAAACCCATAAAGGATACGACCCGTTCAAGATCGTTTGGGGAATATGGCATAATAAAATTTTAATTCGTTGCGATTGATGAAGATGGAGAAAGACTTTCACCCTCGCTGGCTGATATTCCAATACATTACATTTTATAAGCCGCCCCCGACCCGGCTAATTTGCATAAAGCAATGTGTGTGGGGTGTGTGTGTGTCTGAATATGCCATTGATTGGATTTGTTTGACTTTTGCACTGGCTGATGGCATCAAGGATGGGCGGCGGATGGGATTTTTTTCGACGGAGAGTGGGAGGCATTGCCCGACCTAAGTGCCCGACATTTGCTAAATGGCAAAGGGCTACGTATCACAGGCTCGGGCCGGGCCGGGCCGGGCCGGGCTATATTCTCCCCATTTGCCCAACCGAAAATTGCACTTGGCTCGTTAGTCTGAATGGTCGGGTAATTACGAGCCATGGCCCTCCCACAACTCATCATCATCGGGCCTTTGTAACCTTCAAAGTTCGGCCAACAAAAATAAGGCAAGCGAACTGTTGCCGCTTTAATGCCCGTGGTTTTGGCCAAAAACCACTCCGAAAAGGACGGCTTTAAATCCTCAATTAAATTATACAGCAAGCCCAGATCAATCAGCAAACTGCAAATTAGTTTCAGTTCATTTGGTCTGTGTCAATTGTAAACCCACTGGCCGCTACACATTCTCCGATGTCCACTGTCCACATAAATACACAAATATCAGTGTGTGGCCAGCACAAATATGTACTGGTGCATAAATAAATTAGCAATCAGAGTGTGTGGATAAATACACGGCAAGTATAATTAATATACCAGGATTAAATGGCGTAAATATCCACAATGAAGCTGAATCCTTTGTTGCGTTGACTCTTGAAATGGATCTTGACGAAATCGCTTTGGGGCCCACCTCCCGTCAAATAGGCATAGCCGCCCAGGCCCTCCCTCACCTGGTCAGTAATCACTATTTGTGTGATTGTTCTAGCTAGTTTTGGCTTTAAAAAAAAAAGAGGTAAAATTTATTATAAAATAGGCCTCTTATGAGAGGTAACCTACGTTTTGGGTAAAGACAAAATCCCTGGTAACCACTCGCAAGAACTTGGACTTCTCGGTGATAATCTCGCGTCGTACGTGCATGTCCCGGAAGGCTCGGGCTCCCCAGGTGACACTATGGCTAGGGCCTCTCCCTTCTGCCTTTACGAAGGCGGCTAGTGATACCACTGACAACACTATCCAGAATTTCATTTTGGAAAATAAACCCATTTACGAGAAAGGGAAAGCTTTTATACTTAGAGCCCCAAAAACAAATCTTTTGTTCAAAAACAGCTGTAGCCTCGTCAATGAATCATTTCGGCTTTCAATATTTAACAATTGGATTTTGTAAAGGGGATTTCACATCACTTTACAATTAAATGGGAACGTGTTTATGTTTCTAGATGGAATATCTATAAGACCCTGAAATAAGGTCAATTCCCTATACTAAGCTAGTTCGCTACAAAAATCACTCAACTGTGTATAGAAATCTTTAGTGGTACCTTAATGATATCTTTTCTTAAAATTTATTAGCAGTGATAAGTCTTAGCATAGCAATATTCAATTGCAAAAATATTTAAAATAATTTAAAAAATATATGGTCAAATTTTTAAAAAAAGGTTGACCAAACACGACATTAACAAACCGGGGACTTCTGATGTTTAAATTGACCGACTATAGATCTTACCCCAATCCACACTTTTTATACCCTTGCAGAGGGTATTATAATTTTGGTCAAAAGTGTGCAACGCAGTGAAGGAGACATCTCCGACCCTATAAAGTATATATATTCTTGATCAGGATCACCTCCTGAGTCGATATGAGCATGTCCGTCTGTCCGTCTGTCTGTCGGTTTCTACGCAAACTAGTCTCTCAGTTTTAGAGCTATCGAGTTGAAACTTTGCACACATCCTTCTTTTCCTTGCAGGTAGTACATAAGTCGGAACGGCCGGGATCGGTCGACTATATCCTATAGCTGCCATATAACTGATTGATCGGAAATGCCATAACTTCGTTGATTTTTAAGATAGAGGGTTGGGACTTTCCACACATGTTATATTTGACCAACATATCATATGTACAAGATTTCATAAGGATCGGCCGACTATATCCTATAGCTGTCATACAACGATCGGAATTGGCATAACTTTTGTGTTTTTTAAGTTAGAAAGATGGGACTTGGTACAGATTCTATTTTGGACAAAATAATCTGATTTGCCAAATTTCATAAGGATCGGCCGACTATATACGATCTTCTATATATCTAATAATATAAGATGCGTGGCGCCACCTAGCGGACTGCGACTGAACTGCAAGGGTATATCTACTTCGGCTCCGCCCGAAGTTAGTTTTCCTTTCTTGTTAATTGTTAATTTATCATTTTTTACTTTTTTCTGTATCGCCATTAATTTACCACCTAAGCAATATCCATGTATTCACTCAGCTATAAATATTGAGTTTTAATGTCAATAATCAGTCTCAGACTAACCTATTCTGAACTCACATCTTTCTCCACGTCCAATTTGTTCTAGTGCAAGTTGCGGCAACAAACCAGCAATCGGTTTATGTATCTTTTGCCTAACTTAATCATAGCAGATTAACAATTAGTCAACATAAAATCAGATTTCTGAAAATGAATTTGGTCTATTTCTCTATAAAGTTACTTCAAATAAAATATCAAATAGATGTTACAAATACAAATGAGTAACTTTTTTAAATTATTTACTATCCTTCGAAAGATCAAAATTTTGTTTTTAAGGAAGTCTCAAGACACTAGTTCTTTAAAATAATTTTAAATACCTTGCCTTTATAATATCCAAGCCTGTCGTTACTAATGTAAAGCCCTTTTCCAATGTGACTCTAACCCTTTTTAAAAACGTTCTCACAAATGGGATTAAGTTTGTGAATTAGTGTTATGTTTATATAATCCACTGAACACTAATCGCACTCAATAAAATATTGTTTGATTTTGTGAAAGACCTAAAAATCCGAAGGATAAAAAAGTCATAATTAAGTGAGTAATTGACTTCCTAACTACCGATGTTAATTAAATTAAATATTCAGCGCCCTCATAAAAAACGATTGTGGGCAGTCATTAACCTGGAAGTCTCTATTACTCTCACCCCAATCGCAATTATGTACTTGTCTGCTTTAATTATGACCGCAACTATTTATAAATAAAAAATAAATAATACGATATTAGAGATTTTCCCGATGATTGCAAAAAATTAGCTAGAATAGTGTGTTTTAATTGTCATTTTTAATTACAAGGACCTCCAACTATTTATATATTTTTTATGGAAATAGAAGGCCATAAAGATTTCTATTTTTTAATAATAAACGAGCTTGGAAAAAATGGCCAAACATAAATTCAGAATTTTATGGCCTGACAATAAAGCAATGTAGAACCCTTTTTGGGGCAACCTTTCACCGCCCTGCCTCCCAAAAAAGCATCTAAGAGAGCTCCCCGAGCGGAAATACTTTTGCAAAGATTTCTGAGGGCCCCGTGGATACCAGAGACCAGAGACTTGAGACTCGAAGACCCGGAGACTCGAGACTTTTGTTTCTGGCCCGGTTTCTGTTTCTGTTGTTGTGGTTGGCTGCTTTAAATACCGCTGTGTGGGTGTCTGGTTTCGCTTTTTTTGTAAGCCGCAGCAGCAGCAGCAGCGGCAGCGGCGGGGCTTTAAGGCAAATATTTATTTAATTTTAACATCAGCGCACCCCCTCACATCCGCCGTGCCGCGTGGTCCGCTGCACAGATCCAATTTACTCAAGTACAAAGACCCTGTCGCGTATATTGTTGAAATTTTATTGTGCAAACATGAGAATGTCTCTATGGCCGGGTGTGGGCTTGTGGGTGAGTGTGTTTTATGGTTGCCACGTTGGTTTTTCTCATTTATGTGAACAAACAAACAACGGCACACCACACCAACACCAGCAACAACAACAAAAACAAACGGCAAATGGCAGTAACACAAACAAAATGGCCGAGGAAACCGTTGTTAAGTGTCTCTTATAGCTGCGTTTGATATTGCCTTTCCATCTATGTATTGGTACGTGTGTGTGTGTACGACGGTGTCCATGTGCTTACCGCAAAAAATGCAAATAAAAACCGATTCGTTGGCAAACAAATCAGCAAAACGAAATTTAGGTGGACAATAAAGTTCACCAGCTGCGGGTCTCTATGCGGTGCGCTGTGGCACAAAAAAATGGATCGCAAACAAGCAAAAACCATAAATATTGTTTCTAACATTTGCAATCGAAATGAATACTGCTGAAATCGAAATACAGTTGGTTCCAAAATATTAAATATGTATAAATGAGTTTTTATTTCAAGCTAAGAATTAATAACTAGGTTATTTGAAATTGACCTGGATAGATCTCAAAGCTAGGACTTTTATTTATAGCACATATATACCTTTACCTTTAATAATCTATAAAGATCTTTTTAAGATTACCACATTTTTTATAGACATTAGAAAAAAGAAAATTATAAATTATTTTCGATCAATTTCTGTTGATTATCGAACAATCGAACTTGAGAACAATCGATTATATAGATAGATCATAAGATACTGCGACTGTAACATTACAATTGAGTTTTCTCCCGGCAAACAGTATAAAAAAAGAATAAACAAATACTTTTAGATAAATTTAGATGTCGATAAATAGCAAAAAAATTTATTTGTAATGTTATCTTATAAATTTTAGGTCTTTCTTTAATATGTCCTAAAAAAGATTTTAATTGAAAGATTTGGAAAATAGTAACATTGAAAGTAGTATAAAAGTATTAAGCCTAATAAATAATATTAAAACAAAACACTTTCTATCCATATTCCAGATTCTAAGCTATACATTCTTAAATCATTAATACAAACAAATTTTAGCCCAAAATATAAAAATCCCATTCATAACAAATAAGTATGCAAATAAAAAACAATAAAGCGCCATATATCATACTAAAAACGTTTAAAAGTTCAAATAAAAAAAGGAAATTCCTCTCAAAACAAGAACACATAAATTTTACCCCAAAAGTTTCATAATTTATTGTCCCAAAACAATGTTCCTTGAGTAATTAGAATTCAAATGGAAAAAAACATTGTCCTAGCCACTCGACAAACATCCGAAATGCCAGCAAAATATTTAGTTTTAAATATTTTCATCCAAGTGAGAGAGACATCACAGAGGCAATCATTTTACCTTTTCCCTGGAGTGACAAACTAATTGGATTAATTGGATAAACCTATCCAATATTACTCTCAAAGCGACAAATTCCCAAAACCTGACGCTTGATGGATGGCCCACTGAACTTGTGGCTTCCCTGAATCGAAGTGTGTCATCCTGGTAGGCCCGGAGTCGAAAACTTAAACTGAAAACTTGCCGCCTCGTCAAAACTGAAGCACTTGAAGCTGAAAATGCTTTAAATAATTTTAATTAAAACAAATGACACTCGAAATAAAACACGCACATCAAAAGCGAGAGGCGGGGTGGTGTGGGTGTGGGTGTGGGTGTCAGTGGATGGCGCCTGAATGGAACAGACATGGCGTGTAATTACGCTTGACATAGCGACTAGAGGGAGACAGCAAGACGGATGATGGAGAGAGACAGGATGAAGCTTGTTTTATGTGCATTGAATCAAGTGGTTGTTGTTGCTGTTGACAATGCACGGCAGCAACATCAGAGGCCACGACACCAACACCAACATTAAGGACAACAACATAAACTCTAGCACTGCATAAAAAAATATATATTTTACAAAGAAATTAAAAGAAATTAACTAAAAAGCTTCTTTATTTTGGTATTTAAATATTTACTTTCATGCAAAAAAAATTTGTAAGAATTCTTGAACTTGTAAATCTTTCCATAATCTATACTTTGTACTTCAAAATATATTAGTAACCAATATTCCCTTAGGTCTACGTGTTCCTACAAACAAATAAGCGGACAAACGATCAAAAGGACTTGTCTTATATAATGATAAATGTCCCCTTTAGAGTGACCAACTTCCTAAAACATGCAAACAACATAAAACACCAATACCGGCTTCTAAAAGCAAAGGCGTTAAGGTTCTTAAATGCTTTTCTTGTAAATTTTCTTCTAAAAGAACATAAAATCCAATAAGATACTAAGTAACTACATTCAGAATTAAGAAACAAAAAAAACAAAATCTAGAAAAAAGTGATTTTCGAATACAAAAACTTGTAACATTTTTTTTAGTATACCCATCCTTTTCCAGGAACGGCTCCGGGACGTGCTGTGTTCGTGACAAGTTCAGACAAAGAGCAAACATGGAGCGGACAACTAGCAAACAACTTCACTTTCGGGGCGATATTGTTGGCGGAGTTCTCGCGGCACTTTTCACGCTTCCCGATGGCACCAGCCAGCCTGCACACACAATCAAACGGGGCCAGAAAATTGGCCAACTCCTACGCACCCAACGGCAGGAAGCGACCGGCAGAGCCATCTAAGCCCCCAGCTAGCCAACTCCGGGGAAAAAACACAAACCCAATTGTAATTAGAGTTGAGAGCTGCCCCCTGGGAGCTGGGAGGAGGTGGACTTCCTAAAATTACATTTAATCATTGTTATTTTAGGCAATGCCTCTCTCTCTCTCTGTCTCTCTGTATTCGACTCCCTGCCTCCCTCAGTTTTGGGGGCTTAAGTGCCCCCGATGACCACGCCCTCAGCCCCTGCACGTAGATGTCACAAAAGCCAAACAAATGTAGGTCCGTATATACTTTCGTATCCTTAGTCTCTCGTCTAAGGACATTTGATAAAAAGCCACTTAGTGCGGTATTTGGGCCTCCACGTCCGCCTCGTCAGAGACCAGGCCGGAGCCGGAGAGCCTGGAAAATCTCGGGAAGCACCGGAAACTTCTGCAGAACCTCATCTCATCCATAACCCATTTGGTTGGCCGGGGGAGGCAGATCGGGCTGGGAGATTTTATGCCAAAGCATTTAACACTTTGAGCGTGCTACAGCTTGACAATATCAAAGTTGAGTGGCACAAGTGACAGGACAGAGGGAGCTGGAGCGAAGGGAGCCAGGACGAAGGGATATCCTGCAGACTGGCAGCTTGAGCGGCAAATAAATAACGTTTAAAGCGTAAATATGGTAAGCAAAAAGGACGTTAACGGGCGCCTCAAGTGTCGGTTGTCGGCTGTCAAAGCCACAAAGAGGCATTGGCCCTTGGCCCATGGCTTTTGGTTCTCGGATTTTGGCATTTGGCCACCCTACACCCTACACCCAACACCCCACACCCTCCAAGTTGGCAAAAGGCCAAGCCAAATGGCAAATAATTATAATCAAAGTCATGTCCATAAATAATCTTATTTTTGGCAGTGTATGTGAGTGCTGTTCCCTGAATGATTTTCACAGCCAATTACGTTGCACAAATTTTTTTGTGGCATCATTAAAGCGACACTTGTTGATAGAAGGATAGGGGAGAGAGAAAGCTTCCCGCTCGGAAGACGCTGTCAACTTCCATTTAAGTTCCATTCTCAGCTTCTTCCTCCGGCTGCCAAAGCCGGACTTTCAATGAAAGAGCCAAGTCAGTGCGAGGGAATTATTTCTTGGCATGCAAATTGCATTCGGGATTTTCTTTTCTCGTTCTGCTGCTGCTCAGCTGTCAGCGAAGAATGGCGGATATGACAGCCAGTTTCTCGCTTTCTCGTTTTCTCGTTTTTGGCAAACATTGAAAATTACTTTTCATATTTAATTGCGGGGGCCCGAGGCCGAGAACATGTGGCCAAATAGCAGAGACCGAGTGCAAGCCAAATGCCACATTAAATTACATCAAAGTCAAAGCAAAATTCCGACCAACTTGCAATTGAAATTTGTTTGCCAACTCAAACACGAACATGGTGGGTCTGGGGTCCTGGGTGCTGAGCCCCAGAGAACTTGCTCAGAATTAGACGTGGCAAGCAAGTAATGGAGACACCCGAAAGGAAATGCTTATTATTTGCATAAATTCCAAAGCCATGCCAGAGTGACAGGAGGGCGAGGTCGGTCGAGAGGCTTTCTTCTTTTTGAAAGAAAGAAATGCAAATTTTGTTGCCAAATTTAAATGTCAGTCAACAATTCAGTTGTTAAACTCGCATTATACACAAAGCCAGGGTCCTGGCTATGCACTGTGCATATAAAAAACTTGTTACTTTCCACTTTTTACTGGATACTTGGATACTGGGTACTAGCTGGCTGGTAACTTGTTACTCATACGCCCTGTGGTGCGGCTGGAAAGCCATTTCGCTTGGACTTTTGTCTCTTCTTAATCGAAAATCGTGCGTGACTTCTTAGCTGGGCGGCCAGCTTATCATTTTCCTCAGCTGGCTTCTTTATTTTCTTTTGGAAAGTGCAAAAAGTTTCCACTTTTTCGGCAACTTTTCACTTTTGTTTGGTGTATTGGCGTACAGCTTTCGGTTTTCGGTTTTGCCATTGGATGTCAATTTAAAGTTTCCTACGCTCCTGCCTTTTCATCTAACGCTCTCCTTCACATTCCTGGGCGTCTTTTTTTTGCCATTCTGTCGTTTTTATGCCTTTTGTGTGTGCCCCGAAATAAAAGTTTTGCGGCAAAGTTCTCGCAATTGTGCGAGAGTTTGCCGGAATCCTGAATCCTGGGCTGTTGGCTGCTGCATCCGACATAATCGATTCGCTCTTGCCTCTTCCATTTTAATAACTTTTTCAGCAACGGCGGCGGGAAAATAACAAGCACTGCAACAATTACGTGCTGCAAGTGCAAGAGCAGCAAACAAACCGGCAAACAACAATGCAACAAACCAGCAGAACAACAAAACAACAAAACCATCCAACAAACCAACCAACCAACGCCAATCGACAACAATGGCAACAAAGGAAGCCACTAAAGCTGGATCAGGAGCTGTGCGCCAAACTGCGAACTGGGTTAAACACTTGGCCGGAGTTTCCACCTGGTCTCCTGCCCTCCACGCCCTACGCTCCTACGACCCATATCCTAGCACCCGTCCCATTCCCAGTCCCAGTCCTAGACCATCTCCCTTGACATTTGGCTGGGGCAACTATGTTGCCATTGGCGCGCTGCTTTCGCGGTGAACTCAAGTGGATGTTACCTTGGTCATAATTGAGGCACGCGCTAACCGAAACAAATAACAGGGGGTTCTGGGGCAGCCGGGACAGCCGGGGCAGAAGTGATTGCTGCCCGAGTTAGGAAACCCCATAACCCTTTAAAAGAAGTTTTATACTGAGAGGAATTATTATGGGAAATTAAATTTGATTTCATAATACATTGTATGTAGGAAGCTTGATTTGTTTTAGGAAATTGAGATTTTAAGATACATGATAGTTGATACATGATAGTTAATAAGCAATTAATTATTGGATTTTAAAGCCTATTTTACTTACATCATAAAATATATTAATATAAATTACATGTTAAATGAATAAAATATCAACAAAAACCATCATTATTTTTCTTATTTAAAGAAAAGAGGAACGAAAGAAGCTTTAGTCTATAGGGTTCCGTTTTATAGAATGTAGATTATATGATACCCGGTACTTCTGTCTGTATTATGGTCTGTATTAATTAATACCAGCTCCTTGTCAAGATTAAAAAATGAATAATTTTTTAAATAATATTTTATTAAATCCTCGCAGCACTTTGGTAGTAAAGGCTGCATTTATTACAGAATTTTAATTAAAATAAAAACTAGAAAATCTCTTAAAATCAAATGAATCTTAGAACTTTGAATTTTTTCATTTAACTTTTAATCTTTTTAACTTCAAATAAAATCAATTTTTTCCCCTAAAATTCTTTTAACCAACATATTTTGTTTCTGTGTGGAAAATCCTATTAAAAGGGTTGGAAATGCCCCACCCATATCCAGAGTAAACACGTAACCAACTCATAAGCTAACATAACACATAGGTAGATATGGTATAGCACCGGCACTTATTCCGGCAGTCCTACTCACCCAAAGTTAATTTCCGCTCGGGCATCGCATCTGCAACGAAAATGGAATGAATGGTACATGATTTATAATTAATATTAACGCATTTTCGATTCAATAATAAATGAGGCTAATTTATTTACGACACCACCGCCGCAGGACCATCGTCCTTCGAATTTTTGGGGCGGGAGAGTGGTTAGGAGAGTTGGAAGTGAATCATAAGCCATAAGCCCCGGCAAGGCAAAAAGTTTCCATTTTGCGAGCTGTCGCAGTCAACGCATTTTAATTCAATTGAAGTTGATTAAAAATTAATTTCAAATTAAATGTGAACTCAATGGAGTTGTAGTTAAAAATAGTGAACTGGAGAAGGCGAGCCCCGAGCGGGAAAAAAGTGGAAAAGCCTGGCATTTGACAGACTGTGACATTTTAGTGGAGCTGGGAACGGAAGCGGGGACTCGGCAGAGTTGATTGGATGGAAAATTGCGAAACTTGAACCGGCAAGACACATGTGTATTGGTGGGTGTGGATGTGAGGGCGGATTACCAATACGTAGGCAGGTGAAGCGGAAACGGAAGTTGTTACAAAGTCCGTTGAAATCAATTTTAAAAGTAAACTTGTTACGTGGAAAACCGAAACAAAAGGAGAGGCTCTGAGGGGTAGTCAGAAGGAGAGCTGTACAAGAAAAGGAAACTAATTGCAGAGCTCATTTTTCTGTTTTTTTTTTTACTTATTAATGGGCCTGCAAACGAGCTTCGAGTTGCCTCGCAGGAGCAGGAGGCCGCCTCCTTCTATCGATTTCCCCAGTAGCACTCCCCAGCATGCGTTCTCACATGCGTTCTGCTTGTGCCATCAAAAAACTTTTCCCCCAATTTTATTTGCCTCATTTTGCTGGCATTGTTGCTGTTTTTGTGGCGCCTGCGAAATCTGCGTGCCACAAGTAACAACGTTTTACAGCTGCAATTAAAGTTAGTGCAACGGGCTTGCCTCACTCCCTGCCCCTGCCAACCGCCCTGCAAACCGCTCTCTTCCTGCACAACCTAATGCACTGCACTTTAATTAACCCAACACCCGGAGAACAAACCAGGAATTACTCCCCACGAGCTCCTTTCGTCCTTCGCCGTCCTACTGCCCGCCGCTTGCCGCCTTCCGCCCCACTAATGGCAATTTATGTGCGATAATTTGCGGTATGAAAAATACAAAAACAAGTGCCACGATCCAGCATAACAATCAACTAAATAGCGAGACTTACTGCCACTCGAATTAAATGTTTGCTTTTTTCAAGTATTTTTTAGTGAAATTAATGGGCTTCCATATTACATTTCGAGGTTGTTTTCTAATGGTTCTAAAATGCAAGAGCTTCATTTTTATGCCATTAGTATTTATTTTAGAGCTAAACCACTAACCTTGTAACTAGATTAGAATGTTTTACACCCTTTAGATAATCACTTTAATTAAGTCATAAGCTTGAAAAATTAAAACATTTTAACTCAGAAAACTAGTAAAAATTCGATAGTATACTATACAATATTTATTAATAATTATTAAATAATAATGTAAGAAATTATCTTTCTAAGGTTATGTTGTTGGCGATAAACACATTGCAACACCACAAATATTCCATATATCAATTTTGATGAAGATAAGAAATAACTAATTAGAAATATTTCATCCATACACTGCACACTATCCGTTTGTTTTATTGGATATGATTTTTTGATATTTAAAAACTATTTTAAATATATCTCAAATTTTGATATATCCTTTCACATGTTTACTTTTCACAATACGAGCGTAATTCGTCACCTACATAAAAAGCCTTTTATACTAATTTTATGTTTTACTCAACATATTTATCTTTTTAATAAAAATGTTTAAATGCCTTAAAAACTAATAACTATCTTAGGAATGCTTTGTTTTATAAAAATATGTAATGAATTGTTTTTAAAAATACTATTTCTATAATCTTTTTCTAATATTTATTATTCTCCCAGGTCAATTACCCTATAAAGCCAGTCTCTCACAGATCTCTTTAAAAAGTTTTCAAAAAATTCCAGAGCATAAATCCCCCATTAAGCGATGATAAAAAGGGCATTCATTTGCATGGAAGTCAATTACCCCTGATTGCAAATGGCAATTGCAATTGCAATTGCAATTGGAGCGACGGGAGGCACCCACGCATTCGGGCAGCCGGAGGCAATCGGCATTATCAAAGGCTTTTAATTGCCATAAATCAGGAAAAGTTGTTAAAAACCCATTTAAAATTGTCACCGTAATAGCGCACTCAGTTGGCTCACTGGCATTTGCCCGACTATCAGCCACTTTCTTAGTTTGGCAGAAGGACTCCCAGAACTCGAACTGGAGCATCCTTTCTTGGCCAACTTCAGCTGGCAGTTGCGCTTTTCCGTTGCTGCAACTTGATGCCTGGCTGGGAGATGTTAATTAGAAAACTCTGGAAAATTATTAAAAACTTTGCAAAGCTGTCAGACAGACAGTCGGACCATAGCAGGAGGATGTGGTAGAAGGGGTAATATCGGAGTTAAGAGAGTTGCGAACTTACTGGGAAATGTTTTATGAAATTTTCCAGATTCTTCTCTTTCATGGCTTTTCAAAATATCTTTTATCCGCCACCGTGGAGGGGTGAAGAAAGTTTTTCTTCTGAAAAATTGATGATTGAAAACCCCGATCTCTGCTTACAAGCTAAGATTTTTATTTTATTTAATTGTGTAATGAATTCCTAATTTCACAATTTGTAACATTTCGTAGTCAATGACACCGAGTCTCTAATGGATCTCTGTTTTTCTGGCTGTGCATCCCACTTAGCACCTTCTATTAGTGCCAATTAAGCGCGATTTCATGCCACTTGTGCCGAGATTACAGATCCGAAACTGGCGTAAACCAGAACAGACAGTCTGGCTTGTGCGTCTGACATTGAGTCGGATGGAGGTCTACGAGGAAACCTAATACCTAGACTTGCGGTTAGTTAGAATCGCGACCCCAAAGTGCACAGTTCCCGGAATGAAGCCGAAGCCAGCGGTACTAGAGATCTCCAGCCAGGCGGAAAAGCCGCCGGAAAAGTGGGGCAGTGGGCTGGAGTTCCTCTTCTCCTGCATCTCCCTGTCGGTGGGCCTGGGGAACATCTGGCGATTCCCCTACATAGCCTTCCAGAACGGGGGCGGCACCTTCGTCATTCCGTATCTGATTGCCCTTCTGGTGATTGGGCGGCCTGTCTACTACCTGGAGATAGCCCTGGGCCAGTTTTCGGGACGCGGCGTGGTCAAGGCCTTCGATATGGCGCCGATTCTCAAGGGAGTGGCGGCGGGCCAGGTCCTGGCCACCGCGGCCTCTATCACCTACTACTCCAGCATCATGGCCCTGACGCTGCGCTTCCTGCTGGCCTCCTTCGGGGCCGAGCTGCCCTGGAGCCGCTGCTGGGAGAGCTGGGGCAGTGACTGCCACGACGTGGGCTCCAATCTGACCAGCGTTGGCAAGATGTCACCTGCCCAGCTCTATTTTGAGTAGGTATTCGCTCCCCTAGAACATCCTTGATTAATAATACAATGTCCTGCAGGCGCGAGGTCCTCCACGAGGTGCCCAACATACACAATGGCCTGGGCATGCCCAACTGGCAGTTGGTGGCCTGTCTGGCCGTGGCCTGGCTTATAATCGGAGGAGTCCTCATCCGAGGCATCAAAAGCAGTGGCAAGGTGGCCTATTTCTTGGGCGTGTTTCCCTACGTCGTCCTGATCATCCTGCTAATTAGGGCCCTAACCCTACCCGGAGCCATGGACGGCATTGTTTACTTCTTCAAGCCGCAGTGGCGGGAGCTCTTCAATCCCTTGGTGTGGTATGCGGCGGTGACCCAGGTGTTCTTCTCCCTGGCCATTTGCTTCGGGACCCTGATCACCTATGCCAGCTACAACAACTTTAACCGGAATGTGTACAAGTAAGTGAAGTCCTTAACTTAAACTAAAAACGAAGAGAAAAAAGTAAAAGGAAGGTACAACTCTCCTAATGACTTCCTGGAAGCCAATGGCACAAAAGTAGCCTTGAACCTCCTCCAGAGAAATCAAGTTTCTGCCGAAAATTCTCATCCGCCACTTCATTAACCTCGTCTCCCGGAAAACTCTCCCCCAGTGACATCGTGATAATCACCACCATGGACTCGTGCTCCTCCATCATAGCCGGCTGCATCACCTTCGGCATTCTGGGGAATCTGGCCCGCGAGACGGGCGTCTCGGACATTGGTAGCGTGGTGAAGGGAGGGGCGGGACTGGCCTTCATCTCCTACCCGGAGGCCATTGCCAAGTTCGAGTTCGTGCCACAGGTAAGGTATCGCGAACTGCGAGCGCCCTGGGCGCCCTAAAGCACAACTACCTAAAGATGTTCGCGGTCCTTTTCTTCCTCATGCTCTTCGTCCTAGGCATCGGCAGCACCGTGGGCATGGGCTCCTGCATCCTGCGCGTCATCCGGGATCAATTCGGACCTCGTTCGCCGCCCATTTGGAAGCTGGCCACTGGCCTGGCCGTTCTTGGCTTCGGCGTGAGCATCGTGTACATGACCCCGGGCGGTCAGTTTATCCTGAATCTGGTGGACTTTTACGGCGTGTCCTTTACCGCCTTGATCCTTGCCATTGGCGAGCTGCTGGCCGTGGCGTGGATTTATGGTGAGTCCGGGATTTAAGTTTCAAGAAATTCATAATCCCGGATGCCCGAATTTCACAGGAATTCAACGCTTCTGTGCGGACATCAAGCTGATGATGGGCATTGAGACGGGCTGGTACTGGCGCCTCTGCTGGCGGTTTGTGACTCCGGGTCTGATGGCCGCCGTGCTCATCTACATGCTCCTGGACATGTCCGCCCTGACCTACAAGGGCGTGGCCTATCCCGCCCTGGCACACGGTAGGTTCTGTCAAATCCCTAATCCGCGACATTTATTCACGGCTCTTCCTGCTTTATTTCCGCATTTAGTCTTCGGCTGTGTCCTGGCCGCCTTGGGGCTCCTGCAACTGCCCGGCTGGGCCTGGTACGCCGTCTACAAGCAGCGTCGCCAACACGGCAGCTTCTGGCCGGTTAGTTTTCCCCCACCACCACCACCTGAACTCCCCCCGATTCTTAGTAATTCCTGAACTGAACTTTTCCAGAGAGTACGTGCTGCCTGCAAGCCGGGAGACTCCTGGGGACAGGCCAGCGTTCAGCTGGATGCCGCCATCTAGAAAATTAGCCTAGTCCCCCACCCTGCGTATACGTAATGGCCTTAGTCGGGGGCATTATTATTAGATATGGGAGACGGAGATGGCCAAGAGACGCCCCAGATACGGGCCAGGATGGAATGGATGGAGAACAAAGTGAAATATATTAGAAGCCGAAAACAAGCTGGCTCATTCTAGCGAAACAGTTTAATAGCCCGAAGGAGCTGGCCGGCAAGAAGGATGTTGCAACTCCTGCTGCTGCAAGGACTTTTAATTACCTCGGAGCAGGGATCCAGTGGGGCGTGGCAGTTGCACTCTTTAGTTGCCTGAGTGCGTGAGTTTGTTCGTGTGTTTGTGTTTCTCTTGCTGTTTCTGTTTGTGTATTTGTATTTGTGTTTGTTTTTTGTTTTCGTGTTTGTGTGGCAGTCTGCTCGGCATGTCAGACATGTCAGCAATGCGGAAATGCTCAAATACCTAATGAAAATTCGAGAAAATAGGGTTTTGAAGGAGATAACGACAAGGGCATACCCTATTTTATGATGAGTTGGTTTTTAGTAAAGTTTTTCTTTAAATTAGATTATTTCTTAAGGTTTAAAGAAGAAAGAATCTCCAGAGAAGCCTATTTTTATAATTTAAATAATTGCTTGCCAAGGAACTTCTTTTGGAAATTAAACTTTTTGAAGGAAGCTTCTATTTCCTAGCTTTATAACTAGATATATTTTGTTTATTGTTTATTGGAATAGGAATATTGTTTTTAAAATATAAATTTGTTCATTTATTTGCCAATTAGCTATAGATATTTAAAGATATTTAATGCATCTAAAGAAATCCTTATATATGGTTAGAAAAATTAAAACTATACGCACTTTAGAACTAAAAACAGAAGTGTATGTAGTGGGATTTTAGATGTTAATCGTGTTTCTATTACTCTATTTCTATATAAACGACTTTAAATTTTCATGTATTCTTCAATATAACAAGCTCTTAGTAAAAACTATAACATTTTAAAGTTAAAATAAATGCTAATCAGAAGCTTCCAAGCTATATTTTAAAAATAAAAAGTTTCCGAACAATGGAGATGTTAATTTGTCATCATACATTGTATAAAATAAGTAAAATATTTTGGAAAAACCCCTCAACAGGGTAAAGTCAACTGCAATACAGCAAAAGCGAGCCAAACAAAAAGGTCGACTGGGAAGCAACATAAAGGGGTCCTGGCGCAGCGGGGAGGGCACAGGCACTCTAAATAAAACATTCGGTTAGCTGCTGTGTTCGACATATTCATTTGGCGGGAAAGTTGCCCCAAAAAAAGGGGCAGATGGAAGGGAGTGGCAGGAGCAGGGAGGCTCCAGCAAATCAGAATCGCTGTGGCATGTGACAAAGTTGAAAAGTAAATATGCAAGAGCGCAGAAAAAAAGACAGAGTGTGTGCCGGAGAAGGGGTCGCCAACAAGGTCCCCCAGCCCCCAACTCGCTTTTAGTTTTTTTTTTGTCTGTCTGTTGCAATGTTCCGCACACATATGACAGCGCATTTATTTACCACACACACTATCACACCCCGCATAGACACTTTGTGTGGGTGGGTAGGTTGGCGGAAAAAAAAGTGACAGTGTTAAATTTTTGGTTCATCCCCCGCAGCAGCTGAAATTGAAGTGTGTGTTGACTTTGACTGACGTGTCGTTAGTGCCGAAAAAAAAATTGAAGAGCGAGCTGAACAGCCTGGCTGCCTGGCGACCAGAGTCCCGATTGCGTGAGCCACGCCCCCTAGCCAAGCCCACCTAACACCCACATACACGTACATTTCCAAAAACGGAAAACAACTTTCTTTCGTGCCAGCCATTGTTGTTTGTTGTGTTGTTGTTCGTTGCTCTAACGATGCGCGTAAATCTTGACATACTTTCACTGCCACAGGACGAGGCGGCACTGGAGACAGGATAGCTGGAGGACGAAGGCCCTTAGGAGAGCTCTCCAGTCGCTCACACATTCCAGGCCCATTATTAGTAATGGCCAGACGCCCCCAATCCGCCAAAAACGGGGCCATAGCAAAAAAAAAGTGTTAAATTATTAAAAATGCAAAACAAGAAATACATCCGGAAATAAATGAGGCTAGCTCAAGAGATACTAATTTATCTTGAGCAGGAGTTTGTACCTCGACTTGGCGTTTAAAACAAGTGGGATCTAGGGTACTCTTTTCTTAAAAAAACACTTTCTTGGATACTTTTGGGTGCTTTGGAAGAAGCCAGTGGGGAATCAGATTATAAATTTATATCTATAACTCCTATTAATCTCGATTTTTTTAAATATTATTTTGGAGATAGAAATTGGTCTTTTTTAAATATTATTGATATAGTTCCCAAATACACTGATATAAAATTAATATACTGACAATTTTTTATCCCTTTTATAGAAAAAATAGGAGTTCCACATTTCAGTTAAAAGCAATTACCAAAAACCGCTTTCCATTGACGTTTGTAGACTATGTGAATTTATTTTAATCTTTTTACCATATTTTCTTACCGAATGATTAACAATTAACTTCCCTTTTTACTAATAATGGCAAATTTAACGGGAAATTTATTTTATAAATTCTATATAAAATAAAAATGAGGACAATTTTTCAAACTAAATTAAATCAAATAATAAAATTGTCCCAAAAAAGGCAACCAGAATTAGTCTCCACGAAGAAACCCCCACAAGTATCTCAAAACAGACAGAATTTAATTTGTAATTTGGTCTAATAAAAAGGATAAGTTGATTTTAAACAAAGCGAAACCGAAAAGGACTTTTTTTTCCAATTGTTAGCCAAAAAAAATAATGTTTGTAGCCAAGGAAACTTTTTCAACCACCCACTCGTAGAACTGAAGTCCCACTTAGGCGACTGACTCCAGCCGGACATGGAAATCTCGTCGAGCTGAGGGCTGGCTCTGAATCCTCATCAGTGGCATCTCCGCCAGACTACATAACGTCATCATTATTATCATTATTATTGTGCCCATCACGGGATGCAGGTGGAGCCTGTGGTACCTGGAAGCTATTTTCATGCTCCGAATCCGGATTCCGGCACTACAGAATGCAAACACACACACTTATATATGGAGGTACTTTGGGAGCGCACACTTGAGTGACGGAAGCAGCTGCCAGCTGGTCTCTCTTGTCAAGGAGTAGAGTATCCTGGCAGGATACGCTCCGTTGATTATAAATATGAGCACGGAGAGCCAAGGGGGAGGACTTGGCTCCAACTTGCATGTCTGAGCTGTCAGCAGCGGCAACTAAGCGAATTTATAGCGATAGTTTATTTATGCTTTTGGATTTTTTTCTGCTCGTCCTTTTGCCGGCGAAACAACTTGATTCGATGACTTAAAACGTTTATCGTGTTTATGCCGAGTATCTGTCACAGCATTTTGTCCTGGCGAGGGCCACACGGCGTATACTTAACGTGTGTGCTCCTGGCCCAGCTCCACAAGTTGTGCACTTTCCCAGGCCACTCCCCAGTGCTGCCACTAAAGTGATATTTAATTGTATTCTACACGGGTTCGACTCTGGGAAAAGGGTCTGAAAAAAGGGTCTTTTTTCCCAATGTTTCACTTTCTGTATGTATTTGGGTTACGGAGGGACAATTACTTAATGAATCGAATCGATACATTTTTGGGGGCTGCCTTCCGCTCCCCGCTCCTCGTCAGAGTCTAGACGGCATAATTTTATTTATTCAGGCCACTGGTAAGGGGGGGCCGAGAAATTTACTGATTCATCTTGAGGCATTGTCTTGGGTAATTTATGTCATTTACGAGCATTTGCTGCTTATCAAAGTCACAATAAATTAAAACTGAAATGATCTACCCCACAGTCCTCGTCCTCGTCCTCATCCTCGTCCTCGTCCTTCGTCCGCTTCAGTGTCGGGGCGAAGCCAATTACGCTTATTACATAATTCAGCAGCTGCCCACGCATCCAACAGATGAGATGAGAATGCCAGGATTGGGGCAGGTTTCGGGGCAGGATGCCCCGAGATACAGATAACCTGGCAGGATAAACAGCAACAGCGGCGTCAGCACAAAAAAAAAAAATCCACCGAAAGCTGGAAAAACCGCGATGGCCACAAGAAGACAAAGCGACTCGGGCGCAGGACACAGGACTCGGGAGGAGTCGGGCGGGAGAAAGGTGAAAAGCTGCGGGGGAGAAAGTCAAGTCAAACAATTAAGAAAGCGCCGGACGATGGACTAAAAGCCTTAAGAGTATGCCTTAGTATCTTACCCCCACCCTTAACGCAGAGCCACTCCCACTGGACTAGCCCAACCCTAGTCCTGCATGGTCCTGGGAAGCGGCGGAAAGTAGGCTCGAAATTCGAGTTTCATTAGCAGGCGGAAAGGAGTTCGCCTTCCGCCACCTGACAACATAATGCGAATGTCGAAACAATATTTTCCATGTCTGCTAATGTGTGTGTCCTTCTGCGAGTCCTGGTGTGTGTCCTGGTGCGTGAGAGAAAGTGGCAACACGGCAGGAGCAGGGACAATGGCTGGGGAAATGTGAAAGCTGCGAGACAGTGAAATCCTATTAAGAAGTTTCTATCGCAAATTAAAATCTAAATACGCAAACAAAATGATGGTGACGTCTGCTCCCCGGGAAGCCAGACAGTCGAAAAAAGGAAAATTCCAAACACTGGAAGAAAAAATTAGGCAAAAGTTAATTAAGAATATTAAGAAGTTACTCGATTTTTAGAAAAACAAATATTTATATATACTTTAGGGCCTTGTATTTTATATTTTATGGTAGGTAAGAGTTAGATTTATCTCAATATTTTCTTATAAGTTATAACTATAGTTATTATTATTTTTATGAATTGAATTTCTCTCAGTGCCTGGCAAAGACGCCAGGACTAAGGTAACCGCTCGCCAAGGCAGACAACCATGGCCACGCCCCGTATTTCCCTTCTATTTCTGCTGTCTGCTTACAGTTTGAATTATAAGCTAGCGAAAATTTAATAAACCTCTCCCTTCCCCTTAGCAACCACGCCCCCCTCCCCCGAAAAGGGACGCCAAAGGACACGACTGGTAGAGAGTTGGTGAGGCAGGACACGCTTGGCAAGGACATGAAACTCCGCCGCAGAAAAAGACAGACTATGACAATGTCAAAGAGTTTCGCTGCACGCAATGTGGGCGTGGCATTTGCCGACTGATGGCGCCGGAGGGGGAGGGTGGAGGGGGTGGAGGCGGGGGGCGGGACAGCACCTGGGTTCAGCAATGCCACTAACAGAAACAAGAACAACAATGACAACAATTGACGGTAAAGTTTCTGGCCTGGAAATGGCCAAAGTTTTGGTGCTGAGATGCCTATAATCCTGGTGCTACCTTTTAATTTTTATATCTCTCCTATTTTTAATAAAAAATAAAATATAAGACCAACTATTACTAATACATAAACTAATGTATTCGGTAACCTTGATACTTGCCATTTAATGTTAATCCCCTGATTGTTATTAACCTCATGGGTATATCCTAGTCGTGAGTCCCCAAGGCCCTCCCGTTTTTCGTCCTTGCACAACTTTAAGCCTTTATTAAATTGTGTGTCCAAAGTCAACAGGAACGGCAGCTGACAAAAGCAGAAGCGACAGGCAACAACAATTGACAGCAAAACAAACGATTGTCATTGCCAAGTGTGTGCGTCAACCTTTGAACCCGTCCCAGGTCCTCAATTCAGTGCCACAGTCCCACCCACATCCCAGACCCTGTCCCGTGTCCCCTGTCCCCTGTCCCATTCGAGCCCCTGGAAAATAGATGTCAAGCGGTTTTCCCTCTTCATTCGCTGGCCCCCAGTCCGTTTAAATTGAATTGTTAATTCGGCACAAAACCTTTTCCTTTTTTTCTTCACTTTTTTGCCTTTTGTGTGCCATTTTCTATGTGTGTGTGTGTGTGTGTGTCTGAGGGGGTGTGGGGGTGTTGGCCATGTTTGGCATCAATGCGATTTCCTTGGCTCGTTCCGGGCGAAAATATTTATGTTGAACCCTTTTTGTGGCGGCTTTTGTTTTGGCTTTTGTTGCGTTATGCAAACATTCGACTGCCAGTGACAACAGGACTCCCAGGAAGAGGACATCCTCCCACCCCCACACAGATCCCTGACTAGAGTCTGTGGGGAATAGGTATTGTCAGGATATCTATATTTGTTACCTGCACTAGATGGCTCTGTTTGGAGAGTCGAGTTCTGCGGTTCTGGCAGTCGATTCTATTATCTTTAAGCCCCCTGCCCCAACGTACTGGTCCTGCCACTGCCACAGTTCTCGTCCTTGCTCCCCCTCCCCCGGCTGAACCAACCGACCAGCCAACATAATTTGCATAAAGCAACCGCAAGAGTCCAGTTTTCAGTTCGACTCCCGACAATCCGCCATTTCCATTCACCCAGCACCAGCGCGCATTGTTTGCCATTTTCTATTTGCTTTTTGCCATTTGCTGCCTCCTCTACCACCCCACCCCCCCTCTGGCTAAAGCATAAATCAAGCGCAAAGCACAAATATTTTTCAAGTGACAACAAATATATAATGACGACGGCTCCACGGCATTTCCCCGACTCCTGGCCGGGACCGGGCCACCTGAACAGGACACCAGAATGGATGGACGCTGGCTGGAGCAGGACCACCCCTACTGCCACCCCTGGTATGACCTGGCATGTTGACTCGGGATGGAAATCAGTGAGCCCCCCCTTGGACTTTCAGAGTCCGGGATACCCTATCGTATTTATGGGATATCCTTTCCGTAATTGGGGAAGCTGGTATCGTATTATGGCCTCTAATTAATCTTTGCTGATTAATCGCCTGGGAATTTCTTTTTAAAGAGTATCAGTAGCTTTAAATAAAAGCTATTCCTATAATATATTTTCATGGAAAAATTCTTTTTTTAAATGAAATTCATATGAAAAAAGGAATATTCAATCCATTTAATATAAATATTATACTTTTTATATTTGTAATAATTGATTTATCTAATCCTGTCAAAAGTAGCTTTGTGGAGCTACAAATGTAAATGAAACAAAATTTACCTTATCATATATTATATGCAGAATATCTGTAGAATATATCTAATATATAAAATTCTCATGTCACGGTGCTAGTAGCTCTACTCCTCCAAAATGGCTCGAGCGATTTTCGTGAAATTTTGTGGGCCTATTCGTTAGGGCTGAGCATCAGACAAGATCTATTTTCCATCCCCGTAAATGTTAAGGGTGGTTCACCCCTAATTTTTTGTATACAAATCCGCAATAGCTTTTCTAGGTGGCAATCAAATATAATAATTTAATACCATAAATTCTTATTCAAAGCTAATCATTTCAATTTCCTTTAATGATGATTTGTTTCAATTTGAAATTTGATCTCCCGCCTTCACTGGTCGATTATTTATCAACTACGAATATCAATCGATCAGTTATCCCCGCCAGGTGTCTCCCGTTATCACTCCGGTCCCTTATCTTACCCACTTTACATTTTTTAGCCATTTTGTATTGTGTACAATTGTAGCAGTGACGGTTATACGTATTACTGTCGCAATGCCAAGTAAAGGCAAAGAGGCCAATTTGAGTCGTCGAACGGTCAAATCCACAGCCGCGCGAGATAGAAGAGCACAAAGATCAGGCTAACAAATCGAAGAAGATAATACATCATCGTACATAGGTAGCCCTTGTCACTACAAGCATTTCGGGAATTTGAATCGTTCATCACCTTGCATGGTAGACGGAAAATCTACAAAACGTTTTCCTAAAGATACTATCACACATATTGACGAATATCCAATATATCGTCAAAGAAGTATCGAAAATGGCGGAAAATCGCTCATTACAACTATTAAAAACGCAGAAATCGACATTGACAATCGGTGGGTGGTACCATATTCACCTCTACTGAGCAAAACATTCAACGCTCATAGTTCGGTGAAGAGTATCAAATATATTTGCAAGTATGTCAATAAAGGAAGTGATATGGCTGTGTATAGAATTGATAATACTAATGTAAATGCTCCTCGGCTGAATCCGAATGATAAAATTACTAATTATCAAATTGGCCGGTATGTCAGCTCCAATGAAGCTGTCTGGCGTATTTTTAGTTTCCCATATGGCATTAAATATGGCAAAACAACCTTTGCCGGGTTACCTACTATGTACAGTACGGAGCAAAATGGAGTACATGTTGAAAATTTGATGTTTAACACATAAACGCGAAAGTAAATGGTAACGCCTTTTTTTTCCAAGATTATATATCTTATTCATAACAAAATGGCATATTTATTTTAACCATTAAAGAAGCCATTTACTAGATATAAATTAAAATCAGTAGCACATCAAATTTTCAACATGTACTCAATTTTGCTCCCTACTGTATATAGATATATAAAGAATATAAGAAATTAATTTTTATTGGCCATAGAATCTACCGAAATGCCAATGATGCTCAGATCAGAAGAAAACCAAATATCAAAGTAAATAAATAAAAATGTAAAATTAGAAAATCAGATCCCATTATCCTACAGGCTGATGTGATTAAATAAATACAGATATTTATAAAAAAATAACTTGGAATAATCCCTATTGCTTTGATACCAGACTTTAAAAATAGACGCCAGGACCAAAAGGAGCGGCCGTAATTATTTTGAAAAGTAAAATAAATAAAAATGTATTTTTATTAAATTTATGTATTTTGCCCTCACAAGACTCCATAGCTAAGTAAATAAACAACAATTTGATTTCTCTTAGGAAAAAGGATAAAGAAAATAAAAATATACATATAAATACAACTGAAAAAGGTATTTAATTATAAAATATTGGAAAAGAAAAGGCAGAAAATTAAAAGCAAAACTGTGAAAGAGACCAACTCATTTAATAATAAACTTCAAATTTCATAATAAAAATTAAAATAAAAAATAATAACTAAAATGTTAATTATTATCAACGTTTAGTTTTCCACCACCTCAAGACTCCACAGTTCCAAGTAAATAAATAAAAAATAAGATTTATTTTAGGTAAGAAGATAAAACAAAATATAAGAAAATAAGAAATTTTCGTTCTCTTTCATCGGTCAGTTCAAGATGCCAATGATGGCCAAAATAAATAAATAATAAATATTTTAAAATAAAATAAAAAGTAGAAAATAAGAAAAACGGATCCCATCGTCATATCTGATTGAAACTTGGGACGGATATTCAAAATATAATATAAAGAAAAACATCCAACCATAACATCCAACCGTTAATACTAGACTTCAAAAATAAATTAAGCGTTATTCAAATATCAAAATAATTAAAAATAAAAAATGTATTTCCATCACCATTCAGTTTTCAGTCACCAAAAGAATCCACATTTCTTATTAAATAAATAAAAATCCGATTTTTATTTCGAGGATTAAAAAAATATAAGAAAATTAGGAAGTACTGCGATCTTTCTTGCTAATGATAGTAAAAATAAAAAAAAATAAACTGAAATTTAAAATAAGAAAAACAGATCCCATCGTCCTATCTGATGAAGTGTGAGAACAGAACATCAGGTTTTAGGCTGCCACCGTTTTTCAAATTAAAAAAAATTAAAATATTCACTAAATATTATCAGTATACAATTATCCACCACCTCAGAATTCCACAGCTCCCAGTGAATAAATAAATATTCGATTTGTCTAAAAAGGATTAAAAAAAATATCAGAAAATAAGGAATTGGTGCCATCTTTCTTGCCAATGGTCGGTATCAAGAGGCCAATGATAGTAAAAATAGTAAAAAATAGTAATAGTAAATAGATAGTAAAAAATAAAAATATAAAGAAAAAATAAATAATATAAGAAAATCAGAACCCATTTTTGCCTTGGTATTTAATTGAAGAAAATTCAATTAAAAACTTAAAAATAAAAAATAAATAGGAGGAATGAGTCTTGCTACCAGACAGGCCTCGTAGCAGACTGGATGTTACTGGCCCGGACTCGCCTTATATACAATTTTTGTTTAGTCTAGTGTTGAGTAATTCCTATTATAATTAAACTTTTAGTATTTCTAGGATTGCCACCTAAACTAGGGCTGCCAGGCATACTTAAATTCAGGACGGGTATGTAATGAAATTAAATTCTCAATCTTACATTAACATAAAAAATTATTTAATAAAATGTTGGAAGAGATCTAAGAGAGAGTCCTAATTTTAGGAGAGCATCTAGGAGCCGCTGTTTCGTAGAGTCCTTCTCGGGAAGCCCCTCCCACGCTGGCACACTTTCCGTTTTCCACTTTCCGCTGCGACGCTGCGGCCTGCGCTTTGCTGATTTCGTTTTGATTACGGAAAATTGTTTTTAGTTGCCCCGGTCGGAGTCCCATTCCTTTCTGCGATTTGTTTCGTGGCCAAGTTTGTATTGCGGCGTTTGTGCAGTTTTGTGCCCAGTTAGCTCAGGTGCCTCCGCCTGGTTTCCTTGATTTGCATTTATAGCTGCGGTAATCACAGGTCAAGTCCCAAATTACATTTGCCCAGGCCACTCTCTAGCTCCGACTCCCGGACCTTTACGATTCCTGACCTTAACTTCCATCAGAATAATTGACAGAGTCCCAGTCGGAGAGGGAATTGCGTGTTGGCCGCATTAAGAATTGATAAATGCTGCTGTTTGCTGAGTAATTTCTGGGCTTCAATACAAATTGCTCCATTTAGCTTCAATATTTATAAATTTGTATTTAGTTTATGAATTTGTTAAGCCAACACCAATATTTGTACTTTATTTTTGGCATTTTTTCGGTACTTGTTTTTGTTATTTAGTAATTTGCTGGAGGTGGCAATTAGCAAGTTTTTCGATGCACAACTTTTTAATGAAATTAACATTCCCGCAGGACCGACTGCTGCTGCCTCCGTGCAGCAAATGTTAAGTGCAACTTCAACGCCCGGCCGCAGACGTGCCACTGAGACGCGCTCTCCTAATGAGATGGTCTACGGAATAAATTCTTAAAAAAAAAAAACTGTGGCAAAAAGGAGGAATTAATTCCACCGGAGAAGATGGATATTTCCGTTCTAGACTCCTATAACCGATTAGGTCGTGGGCGCGTCTTCGGGGGCGATCCTTCGCGATTACAGTAATAAGGCGTAACAGTTCTGCACTTATGTCATATCCCAGGGCCAGTAACAGTCGCAGGCTAACACGCACATGTGCCACGCCTACAGCCCCAGACAGACACCCCACCGCCCACCCGCCCACACACATTCCCACACTCGGAGTTGGCCGCGTTTCGATTAAACAAACCTTCTCAAATATGCAGTGACATTGAGGCAAAGGCGAGGGGCAGCCTAATGGGGCGGAATGGTAAAAGGGGAGTGGGTGTATATATTCTATATCCTGAACGTAAGATTATTATATCCGTGTGTCATATAGAGACCATAACGTATTGCATTTCATGGCGAGTTGGTAGCTGCTTTGCATACAGGAGTACAGTAAAGCCCCCGATTCAAATCTGAACTCTAAAAAAAGTATCACATTTATTTTGGCAATCAAAAGCCTGAAAGAGAGGCTTTAATAAATACAATAAACCCTATTTATAAATCCTTTAATAGTCCAAGGATATGGCAAAAACAATAAATAAATGAATATCCAATGTAGTGGGCTATAAATTAATTAAAGGGAGAGTCATAGGCAGGGCCTTCTGATATATTTCGAGATAAAATAGAATTTGATTAATTTATTCATCCATGAAGAGTAATTGATGTAGCCGAAGGTTAAAGTACACAGGATTAAATGGCGAAACAGCAGTTTGAAATCGCTTGGCAAGCTGAATTTCCATCAGGACTGCGATTGCACAACCCCATTGCCAGGACTCACGAGTAGCTCGAGTAATTAGGGAAAACAGAGCGAAGGAAGCCGAGGAAAAAGAAAGTAAAGGATTGCTAACGATTGCATAAGTCAGGCGAACACGAACAAAAATTTAAAAAAAAAAATATACAGGAAAAAAAAGGATATGCGAGTGAGGGGCAACAGGACTTCAGCAGGCAGGGAAGAAAAATGTCAACGCGTCAACGACAACTCATGCAACATGCCCGGCGCCCAACTGACGCTCAAGGATACGCATACACTGCCTCATAATAGTGTGTGTGTGTGTCGTGTATCTCTGTGTGTGTGTATGTGTGAGTGTGTGCTTGCAGTTGCTTGCGTAACGTAAAAATAGCCTTGAACTGCAACCGTGCGCTTTCAATGGATTTGCATGCCACCCACTGTGGGTGGCACACCCTCCCCGGCCACGTCCACTGCTCCCAGGCCCAGGCCCAGGCCGAGGCCCACTCCCGCCCACATTGGTTCTCAAGGTCACGCGATGCCTACCGCAAATGGAACAGTTGCAGCCACAAAGCTGACAGAGGCATTATATAAGCCGGCGACAAATGCACTGAAGGACTAGCAAAGGACTAAGCTATAATACTAAATGTATTAAATATGATTAGAGTATGACAGAGTCCTGGTCCGTGCCAGAATAGAATCTTCAATATAATCTAAGGCTCTTCCCTTTCAGAAGAAAACTACCAACCACCCTTTGAATTTTTACTAATTCTCCCCAAATACCAAATCTAATACCAGGATAATGTCATTAATTCCAATTTTTGGAAAATTTGGTGGAATAGCGAACGACGCTAGAGAAGCTAAATCTGAATGGGGACCTTAATGAATATTTATTTGTATTTGTTTGGCTTAATGTTTGGAGCTGCCCTCGCTGCCCTCCGTGCCACCGCTGGCCATTTAACGTCCCTATTCAGCCACTTCCCCTGGCTTCCTGGCCAACACTTTGCTCCATTCTGGTTTATTCCCGCCATATCCTTGCCATTTGCTTATGCTGGCAGCTCTTTCATTTCGCCTTTCGCTTTTGCCTTTCGCTCTGACCGAACGCCAAACGCCATCGTCGTGTGCAAGTTGGCCATAAAAATGGAGTAACATTTATGACCCACATCAGGCGCACACACAAACAGCTAGAAGGACTCGCGACGCAGAGCCGGCACAACAACAAAAAATTATTTTAATTGTGGGTCGTTTGAATTTAAATTAAATATTTTAAGTTCTCTTCCCTGGGAAGTCTTTTTCTTTATCCGAAATTGTGAAAATTTTAATAAAAATCTGACTTTTATTAGCAAATTTAACATATTTTTTTTCAGTGTGGCTTAAACCGAATTTCTGTTCTGGTGTGGGAGTGTGTGGGTGTGGATGAACATTAAGGCGAACTCTAGGGAGAGGGAGTATTGGAGCGACGCCTGCAAGCGCAACATTCACAAGGATATTTTATTTTACTGTTATTCCATTTCCCGCTTCTTGTTGCTGCTACTGCTGCTGTCCTTTTGTTATTGCTCCTTTCGGCATTTCGACATTTACTTTTCGACTGGCGGCGCGTATCCTGCCAAGCATGCTTGGTGGGGAAACTCACGAGCCTGTAGAAGGGGTAAGCAGTTGCAAGAAGCCATTGCAAATGGACGTTACCAAGTACTTGCCACGGGTGAACCCACTTTTTACTCATATAACCCTCTTTTAACACCGTCAGCGCTTGATTTCTTCATAATTAATGGATACTCTATGGACAGGCTACAAGTGAGAACACTCCATGAGCTCTCCTCGGACCACACTCCTATTCTAGCCACACTCCATTCTACGCCTGTGAAAAATCCGCAGCGCCCACGACTCCTTGCCAGAGGTGCTAACATAAACTCTTTCAAAAACCACCTAGAACAGCTGGGCGAGATTAACATTCAAATCCAGGATCCTTCTGACATTGACAATGCTATCAGTACTTTCATGCGCTTTATAAACCAGGCTGCTGAGATAGCTGCACCCAGCAATCATCGAAGTACAGATACCTCTAGACATCCCCACCTACCACCAAGAATTGCTGCGCTCCTTAACCTAAAGAGAAGAGTCAGAAGAGAATTTACAAGAACGGGAGACATCCGAATCCATCAGATATATCATCGGCTGGCTAACTGTCTTAGCAAGGTGCTCGCCCAGAGAAAACAAGATTCTATAGACCGAATTTTGGAAAGCCTGGACACAGACGCTAGTTCTAACTATTCACTGTGGCGTATCACAAAACGGTACAAAAATCAGCCAACTCTAAAATCAGCCATTAGAAACCCCTCAGGTGATTGGTGCCGTACGAGCCTAGAAAAGGCTGAAGTGTTTGCTAGCAACCTAGAACAACGATTCAAGCCATTTGATTATTCGCCTGAAAGTATACGTCAACAAGTTGAGGAGTTTCTGGAATCTCCGTTTCAAATGAGCCTGCCTGCTAACCCTGTCTCACTGACAGAGGTGAAAGATCTTGTTCGTAAACTTTCGCCAAAGAAAACCCCCGGTGAAGACCTTTTGGACAACAGGACGATTCGACTTTTACCGGATCAAGCCTTGCAATTTCTGGTGATGTTGTTCAACAGTGTATTTACTATTGGATACTTCCCGAAAGTTTGGAAATCGGCGAATATACACATGATCCCAAAACCTGGAAAGTCGCTAACTGACGTAGACTCATACAGGCCCATTAGCCTGCTACCATCTCTGGGAAAAATCATGGAAAGACTGATACTGAATAGACTACTTTCTGACGAGAACGTCACCAGTGTGATTCCGGATTTCCAGTTCGGCTTTCGCCTTCAGCACGGAACTCCTGAGCAACTACACAGAGTTGTCAACTTTGGCTTAGAAGCATTAGAGAGGAAGGAGTATGCAGTTGCTGCCTTTCTGGATATTCAACAGGCTTTTGACAGAGTGTGGCACCCTGGGCTTCTGTATAAAGCTAAAAGTATATTTACACCGCAAATGTTCCAGCTTGTAAAAAGCTTTCTGGAAGATCGAACTTTCCATGTATCTGTAGATGGATATATGTCGTCCATTAAACCGATTTCTGCTGGAGTTCCCCAAGGTAGCGTCCTTGGCCCTACTTTATACTCCATTTATACTTCGGATATGCCTACCCAAACTCCAATTACGGAAGTGAACGAAAATGATGTTTTAATTGCGACATATGCTGATGACACTGCTGTCCTAACTAAAAGTACCAGTATCTTGGCGGCTACTTTTGCTTTGCAAGAATATCTAGATGCGTTTCACCAATGGGCTATGAACTGGAACATCCGAATAAATGCGGACAAATGTGCTAATGTTACATTTACTAATCGAAGAAGTACCTGCCCTGGAGTCAATCTTAATGGAAGTCCAATAAGAGCTTTCCCTGCATATAAATACCTTGGTGTCACCCTGGATAAAAAACTTACTTTTGGCAGACATATAACATGTGTTCAAAATTCTTTTAAAAACAAAGTTGCTCGGATGGCCTGGTTACTTGCTCCACGCAATAAGCTTACGCTAGGATGCAAGGTTCAAATTTACAAATCTATTTTAGCGCCAAGCCTTTTCTACGGGCTACAGGTTTACGGTATCGCTGCCAAAACCCATCTAAATAAAATCCGGGTTTTACAAGCAAAAACCCTTAGAAGGATCTCTGGAGCTCCGTGGTTCATCCGAACAAGAGACATTGAACGCGATCTCAACGTGCCCAAAATCGGAGACAAGCTGCAAAAGCTTTCTCAAAAATATATGCAACGATTGAATGATCACCCCAACAGCCTTGTCAATAGACTTGGCACCGCAGCTATTAACAATGCTGATCCACGAACAAGAGTCAGGAGAAGATTAAAAAGATTTCACCCTCAAGATCTACCAGACCGGATCTTGACTTAAAATTTTCACCAAACACATTTTATTTCTTTCCTGTAATCATATCTTGCCCTAAGCACCGCTTAGACATAGTTTTGTTATTAATTTTGATAAGACGATTAGATTAAGCTGCCATTTGGGTAGCAGTGCGCTAATCATGTGAATAAAATTTCTACATATATAAAAGTAAAAAAAAAAAAAAAAAAAAAAAAAAAGGCGCGTATCCTTGAGCATTTTTAAGCCCGCCCCCTCTAGCTTTTACTTCCCCCCACTCTCGGATAAAATGGAAACCAGGATCGAACCACTTTCAAGGTTAAATGTGCGTGGCACATCCAAATACAGGGGCTTTCATATGCTATGCGACTCGGACACTTACCTCTTATGGCGCTGAAAAGTATGTTACACGTTTGGCTGCAACACATGCAACATGGCGCCTCCTGGCCTCCTGGCCCTCCTCGCTGCCTCGCTTACTGACCCAGTTTTCTTTGTTTTGCTTGTTTATCTTGCTCAGGTTGCTGCTGCGTCGGCGGCTACTGCTACTGCCGCCTGTTTTTGTTGCATGTTTTTATTTATATTTTAGACCTGTTTTTGTCTCAACTATGACCGACTTTGGCACGCACACACACACACACACAAGCTACACGTGCGGACCAGAAGAAGAAGATGCAAAGAGCAAGAGCCAGAGAGCATTAAGAATTTAGCGCCCAGCTGGAAAGTAGGCAATGCAATATTTATTTCGGCTACTTTTGACCCAAAACCCGAGTCCTTCGGTCCAGCTACACCTTCTAATCCTGTTTCTTTAAGTTTTTATCCCACTTCTTGGGCCCCTCAACTTTCACTCACAATTGTGCTGCTAATTCCGTTACTTTCACTTGGTTAAACCTGTATGCGTATGCGTGTGTCCGTGCGCGTGTATTGGTGTGTTTTGGCTTTGGGACACACGTGTGCGTTTGTGTGTATCTGTGCGTCAGTTAGCAGTTAACGGCTACGGCAACGGCATTGATTTTTCCTTTAACTCCACTCCGGTTTCACTGTCACTCGATTTCTGTTTTGATTTGTTTTCGTTAGTCGATTTTTAGTGCACCGTTAATCGTGGATTTTTAACTAATTTTCGATTCGCCTCGATTTGCGCGCGCGCTTGCTCAACATTTTTGCCCGCTCGAACCTTGCGACAGTGTTGGTGTGTACAGGTGTGCGTGTCAGTGTGTAGCTGTAATGGTAGTGGTATTAGCTGTCGACAGCGTATATTCTGCAGGAGCAGCGGCGCACGTCTGCTCGCCTCGACGCTTCACACAAGTCTAACGGTACCGAGACGCACGTTAGTCGCACTAACTTATGCTAGTGGCTCTCTCTAACCCGACTAGAGCGCCACAAGGCTCTCCGCTCTGTTCACAGGACCTTCACTCATAGTCTTATCTCTCTCTTTCTCTCTCCCAGTCTCCCCCAACAGCGCTTTCTTTCTACGTTTTCCTCTCGCTCTCGCAGCCAGCGGCGCCACAATGTCTACGCATAAATAATACGCACGTTGTGAATTAAGTGGAGCCGGAAGAGCGCGGCGGAGAGCCAACTCATCTCCATGCTAACTCCATGAGGCAGGTGTAAAGCGTGGAAATGGGGGTATCCTTTTAAGGAGCAGTACAATGCATACCCTCGAAAGTAATACAACACTTAAAATATAAGATTTTAAACTATTTTCTAAGAAGTATATAAATAATATTTGTTATTTCAACAAATATTTTTTAAAACAGTAATGATTAGATTAATATTTAATGACCCACATCCTTAAATCCTTTTTAAGTTCAGCACTTTAGCTTATGTCTAGCATACCCTTTATTAAAAGCATACGTCATCATAGCGGTAAATAAAATTCGCTCGAGAGAAATTCCCATACAGCTTACAAATTATGGTGCTTTCCGCACTCTCTCTCTCTCTTTTTTTACTTTTACTCATTTTCCTGCGCAGGCTCCACATTTCTCTTGCGCTCCCGCGCAGCCTCTTGGGGTCGTCCTCTTTCTTCATAGCCAACTCTCTCCTTTTCCCACTTGGTGTTTTTATGCATGCGGAGCACGTGAATTTTTGTGTTTACTTTTTAATTTTCTTCTAGCTCTCAGCCTCTCGGTTTGGCGTCGGGTTTTGTTTTGTTGTTATTCCTACTAGTGATAGTTGTTGTTTTTACAGCTACACAGCTACCACCTTCTCCTGACTTTTGTTTTTCTTTATCGCATGTGGGCCTTTGTTTTTCTTCTGGGCTTTGCCTAGCTTTGTTTTGTTTTGTTTCATTCATACGGAGTTTCGTGGGACCAAGCTGCCTTTCACATTTACGATCGACAGTTGGCCGAGACTTGCGTTAGTGTGCGTGTATGTGTGTGTGGATGTGTGTTTGTGTGGGAAGGGGGAAATTTGTATGGAAATTGGCGCACAATATGCCCCAAAACCGAGAATTCAAGTCCCCAGTTAGTTATGTGCAGCGGTTTTCCGTTTTTTCCATTCACATTTTGGGCGAAATGCATTCTCTGGGCGAATATTTTCATAAAAAAAGGGAGAGTTCTTGATTTTGAAATCGCCTAAAAGGAGAACTGTTTTGGAAAAATGCATTGATTTAACTGAATTTTTTAAAAATTTAAATTTCTAAACTTAAACCATTCCTTAAAATACAATCAGAACTTTATAATTATAAAATTATTTTAATAAAATAGGTATATTTTTTTTAGGAGATTTCGCCAACTGGAACACCCCTAATACGTATGCAATGGCATTTTTCATGTTCGCATTGGGGAAATGTTAAATCATGCATGCTGATTGTCCTGTGGCCTCAAGGATGCCAAATATACCGAAAGTGCATAGCATAAAACAGCAGCATAAGCACAAGCAGACAATCGCAATCTGAATGGGAATCATATTCGATTTCGTTTACATTTTTAGTCCTTTACCCGAATTGCTGGCATGTTCAAAAGTGACGAGGGCAGAATGGGGGATAGAAAGTTGCAAATTATGTAGATGTACACTGAGACAAAATCAAGGGAAATTCAATCCATCTTAGTCTAACAACTAGAAGTCTTTGGACTACCTGAATAGATATTATGGAGGACATATTCCTTAAATAAAGGACTCTAAACAGCAAGTATCTTCAAGTGATCCCCTCAGTGTGTCATTGATAACTACAATTTTCCTCGATTTCCCCACTAACGGCTCCCTTTTGGCCGGGCTGGAAAATCAACAAAACAACGGCTGCAGCAACAGGAATCCTGATTTTGAGCAAACGGAGTGCAGGATAAACAAATAAACAAAGGCCACCGAAGGGGGTGGTGAGCCTGGTTAGGGGGGAAGCGTTTCCCCAGCAACGGAAATTCTAAACCGTAACTCATCCCCCCTTCCAATCTCCACGCTCCCCTGGCTTGCCAAACTATTTTCATGAGTAATTGCCGTTGTGCATGCGCCTCTGTCTGGAAAATGGCAGTGCTCCCGCCACCCCCTTTCGACACTTTCAGCCACCCCCGCCCCTGGCCTCATCATAGCCATTGCCATCACCATCAGCTGTATTTGTTGTCAGTTCTGGTCGGGGTTTAAGCCATTTAGCCAGACCGAGCTTCGGGCCAAAAGCAAAAGCACCCAACCAGGTAAACTGTTGATTCCATGTGCGACGCGACTGCCAGGAATCTCTCACAGGACCTCACAGGCCCAGCCCATGCGCCGCCCCAAAACAGGATCCACTTGAGAACTTTGGCCTATTCCACCCATCTGCTATATGTCCACGTCGCAATATATGTTTGTTCTCCGCTTACAGTGGAGCTTCTCTAAGGTGATAGGGTTTTAATTAAAATAAGAGCTAAAATTTAACAAATTGTAAAATATTTTCTAAGCCTTGGCTAAGCTATAATTAATAGTAGATAGAAGATACTAGATAGCTTTCTTAGCCAGGCCTCACTGTGCTTGCGAAACGTGCATACATTTGCCAGGACTTTGCTTTCAGCAGCATTACAGTCCTAATGGCATTTACCTTTATTAGCATGGAGACAGGCACAAAAGATCCTTATCCATTCACAGCCAAAAGGATAAAGTTTTTTCTTCTCAGGCATTGCACTCAGCTTATATACATACCCTTTGACCTTTTGCCGGACCAGCCGCAGACTTTCTTTCAGTGGACAGGACATTTTTTCGGCTTGGAACGCAAATGGCAAGGATGCGAGTGCGATTGCGATTGCGAGTGTGAGTGCGAGGAGAGGGAAAAGTAAAGTGTAAACCAAATCGGGTCCCCAGATGGCAATAATTTCCAAGCGGGCAAGTATAAAGCAATTCGCTCGAAAGTATGCTATAAAAATGCGGGACACGCGAAAGGAGACACCAAATGGAGAGCTCAGTGACGAAAGAAAGACAGATACACACAAACAGAGACATCGGGGCTATCAATTCCGGGCTCTTTAGGCTATTTTTGTCCGGCAGTCTATACCCTAATGCACCTAGAATTTGGCCCAACAACCCTCTATTTCGCTCCCCCAAAAAAAAAGTGGACGACAGAACCCTTCTAAATATAGCCATCAAATGCTGATTATCAGACCATAAAAGTTTTCATTTCGTTTCATTGCACCGGAGTCCGGACCAACTCTAAATTCCAAACTGTGGTCAGGCAGTTGGCCAGCCGTGGGGTCTGCGGCTTGATTAGTTAGTTATTTTCCCAAAAACCGCAGGATTGTTATAAACACACTTTGGGGGGCAATTTTAATTGCATAATGCGTGAAAAGCGGGGAACACCCGGGATGCGAAATATGAAATGTAAATTTCCCAAAAAGACCATCATGACCGCAAAACTAATGCACGAAACATATCCGATTAAATTCATTCAAATTTTTTTTTTATTTTCGCTTAGATGAGCAGAACGGTAGGGAAATGGGAAATGGAGTGGAGACGTGGAAATTGGAGAGGTAGAGATTGGAGAGGTGGAAACTGGAGAGGTGGTTCAGTGGAGGGTGGAGATGGAAGATGGAAATGGAAAAGCGCTGAAAAACCGGGATGAGTTCGGTTGATTGTCACTTGAATATTCCAAGCGTGATCGATGCGCAGCGCTTTCGCTTCCCTGAATTGAATTCGCCAAGCTCCCCACGTAAGCGGCTTGCCCTCTCTTTCTCTCGTTTGGGGATGTCGCCATCTCTCTCCTTATCATGCCCATATCCGCCCCCCCTCTCGTGGGCAAAATTAATGCCAATTTTTATGCTTGATTTATGGCATCGCATTTATTCTGTTGGGGCATCTCCGCCTTTTTGGCCCCGGCTTCATTTGAATTCAATTGCTGGCGAAGATGCCACGGCGCTGATTTTGTCGCAGCAGAATGTGGCAAATGTCGGAGGAGCAGGTCGAGAGCGGCACGTGACCCGCTAACCTCGAAAGCGGAATCCGAATCCTCCCAGAACTCAGAAAACACACACACACACACAGCTGCCAAAGGGCAATAAAAAATTGACAACGCCAACGCCAACTGACAGAGGCGCAAAATGTGAAGTGAGGGGAGACTTGGTACACTGAAAAAAATAGTCTAAAATAAATTTATATATTATGTACTTGATTTATATGTTAATTAAACTCCTAATTAAAATTAATTAACAGTACAGAACTACAAATTATACAAAATTATGTTAAAATCCTTGGTTTTTTTTCTCAGTTTTAAGGACATCTTGTAACCTCGATTTTGCAGCCATCCCTCAGCTGGGAGGGACTAGTAGCCACATTAAGCTCTGACTGCCTATCAGTTGCCACTGCCGCAATTCTAGTATTCTTTTTCCTTTTGGCATCTGTGGCAGAGGCAGAGGCAGTTGCATTTGCATTGGCTACCCCTTGGATGCAGGCCCCTGTTTTTGTCCCAACCCACAGGTAAACACCTGCGGCCGGCACTTTAGTGATATTAGAGGGCCCCAGGACGAGGTTGAGCTAGCAGGAGCCAGGCAGCGGCGGCACCAGCGGCGGAAGAGAAGCGTCAGCCATTTTGGGCTGGTAGGCCGGAAGCACTTTGCGTGCAGATTTATGGGAATTCTCCCAGGCCCAATCCTCTGCGGGACTGGCATACATCTGCATGCATTCCCGATTGTTTGCGTAAGTGTGTGGGTGTGTGGGTGTGGGGGCTCCGGTGTGTTTATGGCCACACATCCTTTGGCTTACCGCGCCGCGGAGTGGTGCTTTTATTTTGTGAATGCATTTAAATTGCGTTTCTTTGGCGGAAGATAAACCTGTCGGCACTTGACAACCTTATCGCAACGCCCAAAGTGGAAAAAACCATTCATCACATAACAGATGTACATTTTCGGGGGATCCTTTCAATGAAAATTATTTTAACTGACAAATTAGACCTTAATCTTTTTACTAAAAATGCTATTCTTATTTTTTAAAATTAATTTAAATCAATTATCATTTAAAATTCAGCTTTAAACTAATACATTTCAGTTTCCCATTTTGTGAATTTTCTGTCCAAGTGTTAGCTGAAGCTTAAAGTGAAATCAGGCATGCCATTTGAGTCTCCAACTGAGCAACCCCACTCCCCAATCGCTTTGAGCCAACTGGCCACTCCGTCCTGCCTCCTCTCTGACTTGGCTTTAAGTTGTGTGTGTTATGGCATTCGACTTGTTTGCCATTCATTCGCTGTCCACTCACGCAGCCTCACTTCTCTTTGCGCGGCACTTGCCAGTAATCTCTGCCGCGGCAGCCAAAGCAGCTACCCCTGCCCCACGGAACTTCCTTTTTTAAATCAGCCAACACTCTCTGCCATTACACTGGGAGAAGCAAATAGAACATTTGATAAATATTGATTGACTATTGATAAGATGAAATATTTAAAGGATGCAAGGCTATCGAAAAGTTATTACTCATACGCAGTGTTGTCTCAGCCTTGATTTTTTAATAAAAGTTAAAAGGAAATAGGTCGTTTAGCTTTGATTTGTAATTTTTGATAAAGTTAAAATATAAATATATTTTTGGATAAACTACTTAATAAAAGTCGAATGAATGTGGAACTAAAATATGTACATCACATTACTCATACGCAACGTTGACCTACCAATTTCACAAAACTTCTGTTTCCAAACAAAATGTTAAATTCTGTTATTTTTCTTACGTTTTAAAAGTGAGATTAAAAATTTTCTTTTCAAAAAAGAACACAATTTGGGAAAAAATTACGTATACGCAGGGTTGGCTTAGAATACATTTTGAAGATTTATATTATTATCTTACCAACATTATATCTATAACTTTAATTTCATGTTATTTTCTATATTTTAATATATTTTTAAATATTTTAAATTTATTTTAAAAATATATTTTATGGAAATATTCCTACACAATCAAAATTAAAGTAAAAAATGTACAAAAATGCCAGAATTTGTATATTTAAAAGGAGTTTTGTATTGTCACATAAAATAATTGCTCAGTGTACCCCCATCAATGCCGTGCACATAATCCGTTTAAAATGAGCGCTAGCTGTGCTCCAGTTTCCGCTGCTCCTGTCTTCTGAGTGCACTGAAATTAATTTAACGACTTGGCGCACTTCAAACTGCACAAGCACAAGCACATGAGGCGGAAGTGGAAGTGTGGAGAGTAGTGGATAGTGGGTGGAGGGTAGAGGGTGGTGGAGAGTGGCATGTGGCGTCCCTGTTGCGCACACAATAAAAAGAGGGAGGAAAAGAATCGGTGGTGGGTGGAAGAGTAAGGGGGATGAAGGGATATACGGACAGAGACGACAATGGCAACTTGACTTGACCTTGACACGTTCGACGCTTGACGTTCCCGTTTTTCAGTTTTCCTCCCAATTTTTTGTTTTTTTTTCGTGACTTTCTCTCGGCTTACGTAAATTCAATTTTCAGTTTGATGAAAGCAAAGTTTGTGCCACACACCTGTGTCGGTGTGAGTGCCGTGTGTTTGGATTGCGATAGAATCCTCAGCCTGCAAGTATGCAACGGTATAGCGTGTGGCATTCCCAGAGATACCCAGAGCGAAGAATTCAAATCTCTTGAAATAAGGAATATTTTTAGAAGTTCCTCCAATATATATTACACGGTGCGACAGTGAAAAAACACTTGTGAAACGAGATAGTGTAGGTTGTTAATCTGGTCGAAGAGAACTCAAAAATATTTTGTTTTATTTTTGGAACCCTCCAATTTTTTTTTACTTAAAAAAAAACGTTTTTCGGGACTTTTTTGCGCTTAAAAATTCCTGAACGCGTTTTTTTCAACCGATTTCAAAATTTTCGGTGTTTTTCAATAGTTAAATGTTGTAGCTTTTGAAAAAAAACTATATCTTCGATTTTGGTGAACAAAAAGGAAAAAATTTTTACACCTGAAACTAAAGTTTTCGACTTTTATTCGTGTTTTTCGGATTTTGATGCCAGTTTTTCGGCACAACTTACAAAAATTCGGCCATTTTTGATACATATCAATGTTGCCTCATTCATTCAGAATAAAACGAGACAAATTTCATCAAAAAATTATGAAAATTGGTGAAGTTATAACGCTTTTCCCAAAAAAAGTCAATTCAACCTTGCGTGCGCTCCGGAGTACCTGTGTGTATAAGTCAGGAATTTGCTCTTCTTCTTATAGTGCTCCCATGGTTTTATTGACTTTTTTTGGGAAAAGCGTTATAACTTCAACAATTTGTATTATTTTTTAATGAAATTTGTCTCGTTCTATTCCGTATTATTGAGACAATATTAATATGTGGCATAAATGACAAACTTTTTGTCAGAAGAAAGCAATATACTCTTATTTTTATACACATTGTTCCTCCGAAGCGCCCGCTAGGTTGAGTTGACTTTTTTTGGGAAAAGCGTTATAACTTCACCAATTTTCATAATTTTTTGATGAAATTTGTCTCGTTTTATTCTGAATGAATGAGGCAACATTGATATGTATCAAAAATGGCCGAATTTTTGTAAGTTGTGCCGAAAAACTGGCATCAAAATCCGAAAAACACGAATAGAAGTCGAAAACTTTAGTTTCAGGTGTAAAAATTTTGTCCTTTTTGTTCAACAAAATCGAAGATATATTTTTTTTTCAAAAGCTACAACATTTAACTATTGAAAAACACCGAAAATTTTGAAATCGGTTGAAAAAAACGCGTTCAGGAATTTTTAAGCGCAAAAAAGTCCCGAAAAAACGGTTTTTTTTTAAATAAAAAAAAATTGGAGGGTTCCAAAAATATAAAAAAAATATTTTTGAGTTCTCTTCGACCAGATTAACAACCTACACTATCTCGTTTCCCAAGTGTATTTCGTTTTTTTTTTTTTGTCGCACAGTGTTATGTATGTGACATAGTACACGAATAAAGAAGACCGGATGTACATATACTGCCAGTGTCAAGGTGAATGCGAAGGTAGATAAGAGAAGAAGCGTGTGATTTGCACAATCTGCACACAACTCGAAATTAAATTTGGCCCGGCGAGCAGCTCGAACTTTTTGCAAAAGGTCAAAATGTTAATGTATTTGAAATGAGCCGCCGCAAAGGACTAAGGGAAAGTGGAAGCCACAGCAGCCGAACAGCAAGGCTTCGGGGCGAGGCCCAACAGAGAAACTTTCTCCCCTCGGTAAGTGGCAAAAACTTGTCCATGTTCATTCAACTTGACACGGTCGCCAGCGGGCAGACAAACTGCCTCCAAAAAAGTTCCCTCCACAAAAAAAGAAATATGTCGATGTCCTAAAGAGGATGACGAGAGGGAAATGCCCTAGAAATAATATAAAAGGATGTTTAATTTTCACAAAAAAGTTATGCCAAAATGTATTTCAAAATGAAAAATACAAAGATGAAAAATTTTGAAGGGTAAAAAGTTAGTTTTCAGTATTAAATCCATTTCTAGGGTATCATGATCGAAGCAAGTGGAAGCCCAACATTCCTTTGTGAGGGTCTTACAACCAAGGGGCGTGGAATGTTTAATGCGATTTGCCACACGTTGCCAAGACGGCCCCCTGTTGAATTACTTAGTATAAAGAAACTCACATCATGGTCCACCTTCGTTCGTTATTGGCAAGATTGGTACACGCGCCTATTTCCCCTGATTTGGATCCAATATGCACAGCATTGTCACGGGGTCTGTCAGACAATCTGTAAAATGACTAAATAATTACACAAATGTATCGAAGAGAGTGATTTCGTTCAAGTACCTCCTGCTGCCATTGAATTCCAGAGAGCAATTATCAAGATTAAAATCAGACCCAAAACCTGCATGCTGTGTTCGCTTAGAAGAACCTTAAGAAACTGATTTCTGAATGGAATTATAAATAAACAAGTTCCTCCTTCTTATCAGTTGAAAGTTTAAAGCTTCGAGTAAGCTGATACGAATGCTGCAACTAAATGTATATATATTTATAAAATACTTACTTATTTGCCTTACCTTTAATGTTATACATTTAATATTATATATTATATAGTGAATATTATAATTTTGAATCCTCTATGTTTATTAAACCCCAAATATTGAAAGAACAATTTCAAATAATCCGCCAATTTATCGATAGCTCCCACCTGTTATGCACAAGTCTGGCAGGTTAATTTCTTAGTGTTGAGAGTCGCTGTTAAAATTCAATGTTGGTCAGCGATTGCAGTCATAGAATATCGATATTTTGATGATATCAACATAATATCAACAAACCTAAACGAAACTGTTTATTTTTACTCGTAGTTTATTTTCTTAGGCCTGAGAAATAAAACGGCACAATGGGCGAGGCCAACGAGAATCCCTACGACATGGACAGCTCCAGCTTCGATTCAGAAATGTACCTGGAAAGGCTGCTGAAGGTATACGTGTTGGTGCCCCACCACAAAAAGTACCCACCTTATGTTCCCGTTTCCATTTATCTTTTTCAAGGATTGCTCACTGAAACAAATTATGGACACCGAGGCGGCGGTGGTAAAGGACACCCAAACCCTTCACTCGGACATGCAAACCTTGGTCTACGAGAACTACAACAAGTTCATCTCCGCCACGGACACAATTCGCCGGATGAAGGATGACTTTAAGCAGATGGAGACGGATGTGAACCTTCTGATGACCAAGATGCAGTCCATCACCACGTTCAGTGAGCAGATCACGGGAACTCTCCAGGGAACCAGGTCGCAGCTTTGTCGCCTGTCCGAGAAACACTCCCTCCTCAAGCGGTTGCAGTTCCTCTCCACCCTCCCCGCCAAGCTGAAATCCCTCATCGAGGAACAGAACTACTCGCAGGCAGTGCAGGACTACCTCCACGCCCAGAAGGTGTTTGCCCAATACGGACGGCAACCATCGTTCGACGGCATCCAGAGGGACTGCGACGCCATAATGGCGGATTTGAAGGAGCGCCTGCGGAAGGACTTCCAGAGGGCTGGGAATACGGCCCAATCGCTAACCGAAATCGGAGAGCTGCTCCTCCAGTTGGACGAGAAGACCTCGGACCTGGCCAGCGAGATGCTCACCTGCGCCGGCAAAAGACTTCACGAGCAAATCGTCATGCTGCAGGATCAAACTGAGCGGGATATGCTGGAGTTTGTGGACATGGGCATCGATGGTTTCCTCAACGATCTGGCACTAGTGGTGACCTCCTACTTTGACATGTTTGTGGCCAAGCACTACGAGCACGAGAGGTAAGGTTTTCCAAAAAGAATCCAATAGGAATTTTCTCAAACTCCTTGATCTTCAACAGAGACGACTTCCAGGAGAACGCCCTGCAAGAGCTGAATGTCTTCCTCAACCAGAACATAGACAAGTACCTGACCCTCGTCCAGGACCGGGTTGAGTCGGACATTGGCTACGGCGACACCCAAGTGATGCTCCGCGCTCTGGATCGCCTTCATCGACGCCTGCAGGCCATGCGAAATATCTGCCGCGGCCTCGAAGTCCAACGCAACACGGTTTCCATCATTATTGGAGCTGCCCACCAGTTGTGCGATGCTCATTCGAAAAACCTCAAGGATCACTTTGCCGACAGCTTGAGTGCTGTCAGATTGTCCCTGGTTTCGGCCAAGAGCGATACTGGTAGCCTGAACTTGAGCGATCTGATCAGCAACCTATACGTGGCCATGGTGGAGAAGATCAAGGGTGTGTTGCAGGATCTACTGATCTTCCTGCGCACCGATTGGTCCTTCAACATCAAGGCCGAGCACAAGGGCGCCCTGTGTGTGGAGGGCATTCGGGAGAACCTGCTGATTGGCTTCCTGCGGCACATAGCCAAGGTTATGTGCGGTTTCGGGGATGCCTCCAGCTCCAGCCCGCCAAATCTGTTGCTGGTTCTCTCCAAGACATGCCTGGAACTGGAGCAGCAGGGAGTGCATATTTTGGTGAGAATCCTCCTCCATTTCTTTAAATTCAACTCTAATTATCCATTTTAAAACAGATTGCTCTGGTGGATGACCTTTACGAGATAGACTCGGAGAACAGTGCCACTTTGACTCACGAAACGGAAATCTGTGCCGAGATGCGGGAAACGGCCCAAGCTCTATTAGATGCATACGTTCGCCTGCAGGGCACAAACATCTCGCAGATGCTGCGGAAAAGCGTCGAAACGAGGGATTGGCTGAACTGCCTGGAGCCCAGATCCGTGCGGGCTGTGATGAAGCGGGTGGTCGAGGAGCTGGGCAGCATTGAAACCGTGGTGGCCAGTCTGTATGAGTCCACGGGCACCACGGCATCCGGGTTCCGCACCACAGCCAGCAGTGATTCCAGCCGGAAGACCTATTTCAGCAACTTTGCCTCGGCATCGAAGCCGCAGTATCGCTCCAACTGGTCCAACTACACGCCGTCGCAGCTGGAATCCAGTTACGTGTCCAACATCCATCGATTGTTTTCCGAGCGAGTGGAGATTTTCACTTCGGTGGACTTTACCAAGGCGTCCATTGTGATGGGCATTATCAAAATTGGTCTCAAGGTGGGTGCTATCTATGGGTATATCTTCCATCAGGATGTACAAAGCCTTTATCCTTTCTTGCAGACCCTTTTGGAGTGCGTGCGCCTGCGAACGTTTAGCAAGTTCGGACTTCAGCAAATCCAAGTGGACGCCCACTACCTGCAAATGAACCTCTGGCGGTTTGTGAGCGATGAAAAGTGAGTTTGTTGTTGGAATAAAAGATAAACTGATTTATAAGAATAGTTCTTGCAGCTTGGTGAACTTCCTCCTGGATGAGATCCTCGGCTCTGCTGTCCAGCGCTGTCTGGAATCCGTTCTAATGGAGCCCAATGCCGTGGAGATTATTTGCGAAAGGGGTTAGTATTTGAAAACAAAATCAATCCACATTCCACTTAACATATGTATCCGTCTATTTTGTTGAACACTGCTAGCTTAAGGATCTTTACAATAAATAGTTCTATTGACAAATCAATTTTTGAATTTTTGGGAAACAAAACGTGTCTAATATTCGAATTCTAAAGAAATATGTACAATGTGCATATGTTTGGTTGAAAGAACGCATTTGATGCCACAGAATCTTAACTTTTTCTTTAAAATCTAAAGGGCTTAAAGAAAATTTCAATCTGTTGCTTCTGGACTAAGACACAGGGTGAACTCGATGCTCTCCGACTTGAGGTCCTCGTCGGTTTGGGTCAACAGAATGCTATGCGTTTCGCCACCCTCGTCGCCCGTCGTCGAAATGGTCGGGATACTGGTGGTCTCGTCCTCGACGGCCTTTCGCTTTTCGGAACGCGCTTGGCGCGCCTCCTCGAACTCCTTGGGATGGCACTTCCGTCGGTGTGTATGCTGGTTGGCATTCGAGTTGAAGGTTTTCGGGCAGTGCGGGCACTTGTACAGCACCTCGCCCGTGTGCATGGTCATGTGCTCTCGCAGGGAAATGGCCTTCTTGAAGGCCTTGCCGCACACACTGCACTCGTGCTTGCGATCCGTAAGGTGGACGTACCGCTGATGGCTCAGCATTGCGCTCCGATTTGGCGACACCTTGCCGCATAGGTCGCAGGTGGCAGCGGTGCCATTGTGCCGCCGAACATGCTTCTTCAGGCTGTGCTTGTTCTTGTGCCAGGACCCGCAAATGTCGCACTGCACCTTGGGCTCCGTCACGCCGGCGTGCTCCAGTTGATGCCGCTGGAAGGCGGCTCGACCGCGGATGACCTGCGCGCAGATGTCGCACATGGTGCCATAATTCCCGTGGACCAGTTTCACATGCGTACAGAGCATCGATTCGTTGGGAAACCTATTGGGATTAAAAGTTTATTCTATTTTATAGACAGGGACTGTATCAAGACGCACCTCCTTTCGCAAATATCGCAGACAACGTTGCGCTCCTTGTGAATGACACGATGCTGATCCAGCAAATACTGTTTGGTATATCTCTTTGGGCACTGCTCGCACATGAAGATCTTCTCCTCCTCCGGTTGGTGCTTCAGCAGCTCGTGGTTCCTCAGGCACTGCTTGTCCGCGAACCGCTTGTCGCACTGATTGCATCTACGAATATAGAGTATTAGTATGGAAACCCTCGCAAGTACTGCTTTGTCAGATTGGTGGCCTCCACTTTACCACTCACTTGAACTTCTCGGGATCGGCATGGCGATCGATATGGTCCGTGAGAAAGGAGCGCTTGTAAAACTTCTTATTGCAGCAGACGGCATAGCCCTTGCGATGGTGCGCCTGCAGCATGTGCTTGCAGAGGAGCAGAAAGGTCTCCTGTCCCTCATGGCACACATCGCACGTCAGCCGCATGTGCGCCGCGATCTTGGCGTCAATGGCCAACATGGACTGCTTGTAGTCCGCATAGCGCTTGTTTTTGGTGGGGGTGGCCTCTGCCTTGCTGGAATTCTTCTTGGCTCTCTTTTTGGAAACTGGTACTTTGGTGACTGCAGGGGGAGGAAGGTCTGTCGGGGCTTGAGATTTGATTTTGGCAGAGGATCTGGTCTCCCGGCGTTCCTCTGTAGCTGTAGAAGGCACTTTCTCAGCGTCGGGCTGTGTAGTTTCCTTTACTTCCTCCTCCACCTCCTCCTCCTCTTGAGTGATTACTTCGTTCAAGAACTGCTCGTTGCTAAAGGATTCCGTGCTCTCGTCGTCACTTGGAGCTCCGGAAAACGCCGGATTTCGGTCATCCTCCTCCTCCTCATCAGCGTTCTCTTCTACCTCATCCTGTTCCAGCACATGCGGCTCCTCCGGTGCCTCTGGCTTCGGCTGATCCTGTCCGGACTTCAGCGAGAACCTTTCCGTAAGCAGGCGATGGGCTTTCTCCACAGCCTGGTAGAACTCGTGGAAATTGCTTACTTTGTTCCAGCAGTTCCCGCAAATCACCGTAGATATCGGATCGTCGCTCTTTGGCTGAAATTAAACAAAAAACAAATCCTCAAACAAAATCCAAGCAGAGAATAAACAACTCGAACCTCAAACCAGAAGTATTTGGCCAGTATATTGGCCATGTTCAGGGATACTCCCATTGCCCCAAATATGTCGATCGTATCAAAATCCGGAACATTGTTACTTAGGCACAATCGGCAAATCATGATTTGAAATCAATGCATTTAAACTTTTAAACCAAGAAATGTTTGTTGATTTATTTTTGTGCGCGTCAAGGTAGCGACGAGTTTTCAAACAGAAACAATGGGCAGGAACATGTGGGCCTTGGGGGTTGTCATCGAAAACATATTAAATTTAAAAATGTTATAAATTAAAAATATAAAACTTCTTTCTTTCCGGATAACATTTAAATGCTCTATAAAGTAAAAAACAATACCTTGCAGTGCCATTTTTTTATGTAAGCTGTAATATCTAGTTCGCCAGCAGGAGTTTCTATCCGCAGAGCTTTTTAAATACAATAGAAACTCTATACTCATTAACCCTAATAATTTGTGAAATATGAAGAAACAATTCTGTTTTGTTTTTTAAAACCCAGTACCGTCTAAATGTCGTAGAATTTAAATTTGGCGCTTAAGCCCTGTGATGTTTTTGCGAATAAAATGAAACGATAAAGTTTCCTTGGAAAATATCGATATTTCGCGTAAATAAACATTTTTGACATCCCTACCTAATGGTCAGTGTTAAGAAGCGGACACCATTTCATACATAAAACCAAAATTTCGTAGCTTAAACGACGCATAGCAACTGCTCGAAGGTAATTATATCGCCAAATCAAATCGCAGTCACTCAGTTCAGCAGCATTAAATGCAAATCAAAGCAAATTCATCTGCCAAAACGACCCCAGAATCAAATTCATGGCCCCAGCTAAAAAATTTTCTTCTCTGTGCGTCCGTGTATGCGTGCGACGTGTGTGTGTGTGTGTGTGTGTGTGCGTGCAGCTTCATGCATGTGTGCGATAGAGAGAAGGAGAGAGAGGAGTGCTGTGTTTGTGTATGTGGACAGTGACTCTTTGGTTAGAGGGAAAACAAAGAAAACTTCAGAAATGAACGACGTAAAAGGCATTTTCAATGAAAACATTGTTTTGTAACATTATTTTTTTTAGCTTGCTAAAATTTTATAACTAAAAAAAATTTCCTCCTTTTTTCCCCTCATTCGGGTTGCCAGATCTTGAAGCCTCTGGAGAGGGCGCTTTTTGGCGTTGCCACATTTCGAGGGCTCTGCAGAAAAGAGAGAATTTTTTTTGAGAGAAAAAAATTTGAGAGATGAAAATTTTTGTTTTTTTTTTTATTCAGCTTGAAATTTTATTTGGCTCTTAGAAAAAAGAGAATTTTTTAAGAGAGATGAAAATTTTTGTTTTTTCTATTATTCAGCTTGAAGTTTTATTGGGCTCTTAAACTCCCATACACTCTTAACTTAAACTTAATACGAGAAACTCATGTTTGAGAGTTTGAGAAATGAGATCTTACACTAATTTTGACAATATTAGACTTAAAATCTATTTTGGCCTAATACAATGGTTCTGAATAATTAACAACACTTAAAATTTCTACTTTATTTTGTAGATTTAACCAATTTTTTCGAACTTCTAAGAGGTCCGTGTTTGGAACAAACGGTACCCCATTTTCCCCCTTGCAAAATTTAATGTGGGATCCCGTTGTGGTTTTAGCCACAAAAGGACATAAATTACAGGGATAAATTTTCGATATTCGAAGACACGTTTCCAGATGTTTATCATATTCAGCTCTTGTTGACAGTTTTAAAAAACAAAAATGGCATTGCCGCTTGCCGCATTCAAAAACCCTTGGCTCCCTTCCATCCTCCCGGTTTCCTTCGATGATAAATTTCTTTGTCCTTAATGATGATGATGATGATGTCTGGGTGAATTGTTGTGATGTTTCATTATCCGGTTGTCCTTCCAAAATCCTTTTCAACTTTGCTAATAATGATGATGATAATGATGATGATGATACTGATGATGATGATACTGATGATGGAGACGATGGTATGAATGGTAGGGATGGGGGTGTTTGGGATGTTTGTAGTGGTTTAATGATGGGGATGTTTGGGATGTTTGGGGGTGTTTGAATTTCTATTATTGGTAGGGATGCGGATGATTGGGGTGTTTGAATTTCTCTTATTGGTAGGGATGCGGATGATTGGGGTGCTGGAATTTGTATAAATGGTAGGGATGCGGAGAGAGCTGGCGGCGGCAGTTGTGGCGTTCAATGCAGTTAATATTGACGCAGTCTGCCTACGTGCAAAATGGCAACACCGCCGCCTTTCCCACACCCCTTATCACTCATTATCGCTCACCGGAATGTCCAGGTCTGCGAAAAACACAACAACAACTAAAAAACTGAGTACAGTGAAGCTACATTGTGTAAAATGCATACGTGTATTGGTGCATGGACATGTTTTTAAAGCAGGGCTTCATTCTCATCATTTGGATGAGAAGTTTAGGGGTCATATTCACGCCCCTTTTAAAAGGTGTTCTGGCTAAGAATTTTGGGATTCTCCGAAAAGAATTTAATATAAGACTTAGATTGGAGAATTTTTAAGAATTGAAAATTATACCACTCCCTATTAGATACACCCCATCTTTAATGTACACCCTGTTGTTTGTGTTATATGTAAAATTATTATATTATTTATTTAATTTATATTATTTATTTCAAATAAACCCCTCACAGGATCACTCTAATCAACCCATTTAATTACTGAATATATAGCCCTTTTTAATTAAATCAATGATTATCCAACAAAAGCTCAACTTCAAAACAAGAATTACCTGATACTAATTATTTTCATTTTCACGACATCTATTTAAGTCAACAGTCATGCAAGTAAATGTGCATAAGCTGGGAAAAACAAACAAAAACAACCTTATTATCGTTTAGGGCTAGAAACTTTGTTTTTCTTATTTATCAAAAGGGCCTCCAGCAAAGAGTCGAAAGGGACTTTTAAGTTTCTTCGAATATTACTCATACGACCTGTATTACAAACTTTCTTTTACCCCTCTACGTCGCACTCCCCCCACTCTCACTCGCACTCGCATTCTCCCTCCCCCTCGCCACCTGCTGCCCTCTCACCCGCCCCCGCCCCAGCAACCGTCTCAGTTCCCGACCCATTCAATGCACCGTCTGATCTCGAGGGTCGCGACCAGCAACAATCATCATCGCATGATCACTCACCCACTCCTACTTTCCACCAGACTGCACCGCCACCCACGACTCCATCGACGGCACCTCAGCAGCAGCAGCAGCCGGAGCAGGAACATGAGCAGCAGCTAGAGCAGTTGCCGTTGCCGCAGGATCAGGGAGATCAACGAGAATCAGTAGAAGATCGGAATCGGGATCGGGAGCTGCAGTTGGAGGAGCAGCCACAACCGAATCCAGAGCATCCCCAGCCAGAGGAAGAACCGGAAGCTGATCCACCGCCACCACTCCTACTGGAGGAGGAGGATCCGGACTCGGAGTCGCAGGAGCATCGGGAGGTAATAGACGCCAACGCCATCGCCGATACCATAGACGCCAACGCCGTGGAGCGCATCGACGACTACGAGGACGAAGAAGGCGAGGCGGAGGAGGAAGGAGGTGTCCGCGCAGGCGAAGGCGACAGAGACGGAGAAGAGCAACCACTCGCACCTGGCGTCCATCGGCTGCACTCTGTGGCCGTGCTGCCACGCTACTCCTCCACACCACTGCCCCAACAGTTGCGTGCTTCGCGCCACCACAACAACAACAACAACAACAATAATAATAATAACAATATAAACAACAACAACAGCAGCGGCAGTAGCAGCAGCAGCAGCCGACGCACTCGCCACTTCTACAGCAACAACGGCAGTCACTTCAGCAACGACATGTTCCCGAGCCACTCGTCCCGCACCAACGCCCAGGGCTCGCCCCGGGTCGGTAGTCGCCGCCAGCACTCGGCTCCGGCCGCCGCCTCCAATTCCCCCCAGCACTCTGGCGTGGATCCGCTGAGGGTCCTCTATCCGAATGTCAATGAGAATGAGACGCCGCTGCCGCGCTGCTGGAGTCCGCATGACAAGTGTCTGTCGATAGGACTGTCCCAGAACAATCTGCGAGTGACCTACAAGGGTGAGTCTGGAAGAAATCTTATTTTTTAAGCGGGAGATTAGATTTATTTTCATAACGGGTTGGATTGGATGACCAGACATGTGACTACTTTAGACCTGTACACCGACTTGACCCTTAACCTAGTTTCGTTTTGGATACACATTTGGACTGGAGGGAAAAAAAAGGAAACTGGAATGTAATTATCTTTTTTTTTTTTATTAAAACCCACTATCTCAGACCTAAAAATTAGCAAATTAAAATTAAAATTTCTTATCAAAAGCCAAAAAAGGATAAATAGATAAGGAGATAAGCGAAAGAGGGAGCGACAAAATAGAGCAGGAGAAAGCAATGGATGGGGGAGGAGTGAGTGCACTTTGGGGGCCACCTGGGTGTAGCTGCAGTTGTCCCGCTCTCCCCCACACACACACAACTGCTATCTCTCAGCTGTGGTCTGGTGGTTTTTGTTTTTCACCGCCCATGCCTCCCACGCTCATTCGCGTGACTGTTAACACAGTTAACAGAGACGGTTAACAGCACTGTTATACTGTTAATGAAATGTTAACCTTTTTAGAGGAAAAAAATGCAAGGATGACTAATGGAATTGGAATTAAAGATAAAAAGATAAAAACTTTATTTAAAAAATTGTTTTTCCCATTTCTAGGCGTTGGAAAACAACACAGTGATGCCGCCTCCGTGCGCACCGCCTACCCCATACCGTCCTCCTGTGGACTCTACTACTTTGAAGTTCGGATCATCTCTAGGGGTCGCAATGGCTATATGGGGATAGGACTGACGGCCCAGCAGTTCCGGATGAACCGCCTCCCAGGTTTGTTTTGCGTTGACGCTCGGCGAGATGCCTCCATGCTTCCTAATGACCACACACCCCTCAAGTAGGTTGGGACAAGCAATCGTACGGCTATCACGGCGACGACGGCAACTCGTTCAGCTCGTCCGGCAATGGACAGACTTATGGGCCCACCTTCACCACCGGCGATGTCATCGGATGTTGCGTCAACTTTGTGAACAACACTTGCTTCTATACCAAGAACGGAGTGGATCTGGGCATAGCATTTAGGGACTTGCCGGTGGGTATTTAAATTTGAAGCTATTATTTCACATTTTTAACTTTAATCTATATTTTCTAGACCAAACTATATCCAACTGTGGGCTTGCAGACGCCCGGCGAAGAGGTGGACGCCAACTTTGGCCAGGAGCCGTTCAAATTCGACAAGATAGTGGACATGATGAAGGAGATGCGTTCGAATGTGCTCCGCAAAATCGACAGATACCCACATCTGCTGGAGACCCCAGAGAACTTGATGAATCGGTGGGTGCTCCATACTACCAGTCCGGACCAGAAAAATACCTAAACTTTCTTAATTTTTAGACTGGTCTCCACTTATTTGGTGCATAATGGCTACAGCAAGACTGCCGAGGCCTTCAACGGCTATACCAATCAGTCCTTCGACGAAGATTTAAAGTCCATAAAGACACGCCAAAGTAAGTGTGACATTATTCCCTGAACGATCAAGAAAGTAATCATTTTGTGCTTGCAGAGATCATTAAGCTGATACTTACGGGCAAAATGAGCCAGGCCATTGAACACACTCTGCACTCATATCCCGGATTGCTGGAGAATAACAAAAATCTTTGGTTCGCCCTCAAGTGTCGTCAGTTCATAGAGATGGTTAACGGAGCAGACATTGAGGTGGGTTCTTGAACCAGGATTGTGTTTAAAGAGGACTAATGTAGTATTTTTGTCATACAGCAAGGCAACAATAAAGTCACCGCCACCACCCAGACCATGCCCACGAACCAAACGTCCGTGATACAGTCGACCAAGGCGTTTAAGCACAGCAAGGGCAATGGAAATGGCAACAGCAACCAGCCACAACAACAGAACAACACTGCGATTCCAGCTGTGATAAAGCCACAAGGCGGCGATAAGCCAGATTTGAAAAAGTAATTCCTAAGGAACTATAAACAAGAGGAAGGATGGTGTTCTAATAGTTTCTCTCGCTTGCAGCATGATAGTGGATGACAATTCCAACAAGTGCGTCGAGCACGACAGCAACAGCATGGACGTGGAGATGGAGCCCTGCCAAAGTCACTCCAACGGCGGAGGCGATTCCTGCTCCAATGGCAATGCCAGCGCAGTGCGCAACTCTCTAGATGCCATCGACGAGGAAATGGGTAGCTATTATTGGCTTCTATTTCAAAGAATAATTTAAAACTTATCGTTCTGCTCTCTCCAAGATGTAGATGTGTCTCCGTCGTCTCGCAATTGTGGTCGTGTTATCGAAAAGATCCTAGAGTTTGGAAAGGAACTGTCCAGCATGGGCCAACAGCTGGAGAAGGAAAACCTTATGACTGAAGAGGAGCGTCAAATGTTGGAGGTTCCTATCCACTATTTCCTTGACTTTTGTGGAGATTGTAAACGTTTTTATTTATTGTAGGATGCATTTAGCTTGATCGCCTACTCTAATCCCTGGTCCAGTCCGCTTGGCTGGCTGCTGTGTCCTTCGCGACGTGAGAACGTTTCCTCTACGCTCAACTCGGCCATATTGGGTGAGTCCTCCACAGAAACTTTCTTAGATTTGTCCTTTTCTAATACACATCCCTTGCAGAGTCACTGAACTTCGAGCGACGCCCGCCGCTGGAGTATCTCGTGGCACACGCCTCCGAGCTAATCAAAATCATTGGACAGCACTCGCTGGGCGAGGACGCTTTCATCACCATCGACGATGTGTTCCCGCAAAATTGACCCAGTTCGCCGACGCTGCTGAAGATGTTCGAGACCACGCTGACTCTGCCGCGCACCAGTGTGGCCCTCACCGAAACGCTGGGCAGCGCCGGCGGTGGAGCCTCCACATCGACGGCTGCGGTCGCCGTGCAGACGAGCAAACGTCGTCGCCGGCGGCGCAATAAGAGGCGACGCAAGTCCTCGCTCTCCAGCAGCACCGAGGCGCCCTCCTCCCGCACCTACGATCCGGTGATGACGGGCAGCGGTTTGCGATCCGGTGTCTCAGCGACGAGCTCGGGATCAGTGCGTCGGGGACGGCATCGCAGCGGAGTCAGTTCATCTTCATCGGCGGCGGCGGCGGCAGCAGCAGAAGCGGCGGGTCCTCTGAGCGGTGGAAGTAGTCCCTCAATGTTCGTGGATCCGCAGGACTACGTGGAGACGCTCGACTAAATCTAGATTATTTACAATTCGAAGTAGGTTAAATTTTGTTGTTACTTCCGTTCTGATTTTACCTGCGCTGGCCCTTCTTTTGACTGTTCGGTTCTGCTTGAGATGCGACGACGTTTGGCGGCCTTTGATTTAGCGTGATTTTAATACCGTTTAACAAATATTTTATTTAGCCTCTGTAAGCATTAAAGTGTGTAATATTATGATGTAAAATTAAACGGCGAACTGTGCTGCGACACAGCCTTCGAACCGAATTCCCCCCCGCCTCGATTGTCTCATGTCTTCTGCGTATTGTTTTCACACGCAACTTCAGAATATAATCTTCAACTTCAGAATATAATTAATTCAGAATTAATGCAAGCATGAATTCAATTAACTGAATAACCGTTTAAATATATAGTATGGATGTGTATTTAAGGAAAGAATGGAGGTGTTTTTAATTCTCTTGGGTAGGCCAATCTCTGGCCAGGACAAAATAAATTTTTAATTAGAAAAAATACATTGTTTGGATCAAAAACAAAATATAAAAATGATTTAATTAGTAAATCCAAGTATCTTAGCAAAGGACATCAACTCTTCACATAAATATATACAATTCCATGCACTCCTTGGCCTACAAATCCGGCTGGCGTATCCGCTGCACCTTCTCCGCATTCTTCACGTGCTCCTTCAGCAGCCGCATTATTTCCGTGTCGAACTCCGGAGGCGTGGGTTTTGTTTCGGTGGCCCAGTAGAAGATATCCCAATCGTTGCTGACCCCATTAATGAGATCATCATACTGGGCGGTCTGGTCTGCCGTGAAACTCTTCAGGTATTTCGCCACAAAAGTGCTCAGGAGAAGATCGTTCTCCAGCATTCCTCGTTTGCGGCTCTGGTACAACAAGCTGTAAGAAATAAATAATTTTTATTAAAGTTATGGAACTTCTGAGAAGGACTCACCGTTGCTTGCGAGTTTCGAGTGGTTCGTCGGGTCGGGAAGGGTATTCCGGCACTGGGATGTGAGGTGGATCGTCGTAATCCACAATTTCCCCGGGTGTCGTATATTCCGATTTATCCAGATTGCTGGCGCAGCGAGTTTGAGCCATCGAAGGCACCACTACCCGCCGCACAGCTGTGGACACCTGTAGATTTTTGCATTAGCAGGAGTTATTGGCCACTTAAAATGTAAATATTCACCAGAAATTGCCGCAACATGGTTTGGTAAACAAAAGTGGTTTTCGTTCGGTAAATGATATAACCTTATAACGATAAATCGATGTCCAAAAAAGCAACGATATTAATATCGATGATTTTAAATCGATTCTCTTATTACATTTTCACATTACAAAATTTCAAATTCAGAAAAAGCGTTATGAAGAACTATAATATAATATATTATATTAGATGCTGGCACAAGTCTAAACAGGATTCAATAAGAAAAAAAGGAAAGGAGCGGCCACCAATTCTCGGAAGGGCGTCTTCACAAACTCCAATGCAAACGAGAAAAAATGGAAGGAACACTAACAGGGAATTTGAACGCGCGCGCCAAACGTTAGGAAAACGGTAATATGGCTAATGTCTCTTGATCGCTTCTAAAGCAGTTTTAAATTTAAATATTATTATTAGTTTTAAATTATAAATGTCATTGCTCTGGTAGGAGTTGCCTACAATGCACAGGATGCGAAATAGGCAACACTTGTGTATATTTGGCTTCATACACAAAAACATATAGCCAAATTACGTATATTTAATTCTGTGAGGAATACAAAGTTCAATTACAAGTATATAATATAAATACAAAAAATTTCATAACTTCCGGCGACCAACCGCTCGCACCACGAGCCCGCTATAAATAACTTTCTAAAGTGCCCAATCACACTTCATTAAGGCAATATACCAAACAAAAATACTAACTAGAACTATCGGTATCACAATCGACCCGCTACAATATTATTTAATAAAAATTTGTTGTTATAGCCTTGCAGAGGGTATTATAATAATCTTATTATTATACAACCTCTTGATATAGCAGTAAAAAGTGCTGCTAAGTAGTCGCAGCGCACCAATGATAAAAGGATTACCCAAAAGATCAAATTTTTCCGCTTTGAAAGAATGGATCGTCATGATATTTACATTAACTAATGAAAATTATTCATATACAAAGCATTTTGTTCCGATTTCCAAGCGGCTAATAGGAAACTTTTAAATTCAACAGTTTCTCTGAAAAACAAAATTTGAACATTTTTGTACAACACTTAAACCACCTTTTTACCCGTTTCGAAGAGCAAGAGGGTGCGAGAGCGACAAATCGTCTCTCGAGAGAGCGAAAGAGCCACTCCAGCCCATGACCAACACTGCATGCCCGCAATGTCTTCACAACACTGAAACTCCTAATATTTACCAGGCCGATTTTTCGCACACAGAAAAAAAGTGCAATTTTCCATTTCCCTGCGGCCAAAATACAAGTGCAAGTGCTCGGCAAGTGCAACGGTAATAGCTCGCGATCGGTGCGGATGCGGAAGAGTGCGGAAAAAGGCGTGCAAAGTGGCGTTTTGGGTGGGAAAAGCGAAAAGCAAAACCAAAAAAGGAGAGAGCCAGGCCAGAGCCTCCTCCTGCACACGCATACAGGCGCAGGCGAAGAGACAGGGAGACACACACACAGTGGCAAGGCGCGGTGTGTATACGGCGCTGGGTGGGTGGGTGGTGGGTGGCCGAGTGGGCGGGGGTGGCGCCCGAGAGTGCGTAGTGTGTGCGTGAGTATCTGCGAGTGAGTGTGCGAGTGCGAGTGCGGGTGCGGGTGCGAGTGAGTGAAATAAGTGAAAATTTATACAAGAAAACCGAGAAAAGCCACGCACTGTTTGCATAAAAGGCGCATAAAAACTGCAATATTCTTTGCATAATTGAATTGGTAGAAGCATCGCCCTCGACAGAGGCCACCCTCGCCACTGGCATCCCCCTGGCGGGCCGTTTGCCGGCACTTTGCGCCTACGCCCACGCCTAATACATACACACGGGGAGAAGCAACAAAAAAAAAAAAGAAATAGAAAGTCAGGAGGAGCGAAGGCAACGGCAGCAGGATCAGTTTCTGGTCGAAGGACACTGTTGGGAACTAATTCACTTACATGATTAATTACCAGGTCGCTCCATCCCTTATCGAGATCGCGATAGGCGGGCTGATAAGATAGGGGCGATTGATGAATTCGGTTTCCTATCAAAAGTGCGCTCCATATGCAAATTAGTGGCTATCACTGCCGTTGCTTGTCCGCTCGGCGACTGCTGCTGATAACAGCAAGGGGGGAAAATCGTTCAGGGAATGACCGAAGTCCATATACCCTACTCTAGTCCTTATCCTAGTCCTAGTGATGATTAAAGTCTTCAAAGTTTCCATAATTCCCCTGCCAGGGCAAGAGCAGCATCGTAATTGCATACCGCGTCTGTCCAATTGGGCGCTGACAGTGGCGGCCATAAAAGTGGGCCCACCCACGTGAGCCCCGTTACTGTTTCGTGATACTGTTGTCCTTGTCCGGCTTATCGCGTGAGTCACCCCCTGACCCTGCCGTGTGTGTGCATTTTGTTATTGTTTATGGACCTCCTCTGTATCGTTTCAGTTTAAACCGTAAAAACTGTACATAAACACAAAATAAGTAAAAAAAACAAAAACCTAAAAACAGAGAGAAAAAAAAACGAGAAAATAAGAAAAATCCCCGTGTAAAGTACCCCCAGACACACAAAAACCCAAACAGAATCCAAAAACCCACAAAATGGGCTGCACCACCTCCGCCGAAGAACGCGCCGCCATCCAGCGCTCCAAACAGATCGAGAAGAATCTCAAGGAGGACGGCATCCAGGCGGCCAAGGACATCAAGCTCCTCCTGCTGGGTAAGTGTACACTCCATCCTCTGATATTTCCTCCACCGGAAGCGGTGTCTATTGTTCTATTTTGGAGGAAAATTTGTGGTTTATCGGAGCACTTGAGTGCGAGTGCGTTGGAAAATTGTGTTTTTTTGGGGTTTTATGTGTGGATAGATAGGGGAATATTTATTGCTGCCCTGGTCCGGGGGCCAGATCGGACTTTGCTCTCCACACTGCACTTTAAATTGCTTTTTTTTGATTATTTCAAAGGTTGTTTATAATGTTTTCCAATTACGGATTAAAAATATCAACTTGTGTTATGGAACACTGCGACTTCTAAGGTCTATAGGGATTATTAGGCTGTACTACTTTAAATATAATAAAAAAAACTATAGAAATATAAGCTATAAACTAAGTTTATGTCTATTTTTACGACTTGTCCCAGAAAAAGCCTGTCCCTGTCAAGGTCGCTCCACTCTGTGCCCCCAACTGACTGATGATGCATCCGCCGGCCTGGCCTGACAGACCTATTCTTGGCGTGCTTTTTTGCCGCTTTTGTGGCCAAGGCGAGCCCAATCGAAGGCAATCAACAGCCACCGCAATTGGGTCATGTTTTCGGGTTGCATGTCGAGTTTCGAAGCCTCCAAAAATAAAGTCTCGTACCAATGTGCAACAACAATGGAATGCCACAGCAGCAACAGTTGCATCTGCCTCGAGTGTGAAAACTAAACACTTAGAAGTAGGAGGAGGAGGAGGAGCCATGTGGCATGGATCTCGAGTGCCTAGCCTTAGCCTCAGACTTGGCCAAGTGCGTCTGCATCCGCCGCAGAGTGGAGGCGGCAATCGACGCCACTTGGCATTGAAACAGTGGCACGTGTATCTCCGAGTGGGTGACTGTGTGGGTGGTTGGTTAGTTGGTTTGGTGGTTTAGTGGCTTGGTGGCTTGGTGGCTTGGTGGCTTGGGCCCCTGACATTGAAATGCCAGTTAATCCTATTGACTTTGAGTTGCCAAATAAAAGAAGGATTAAAACTGCAACATGGTCCAATGTCACTGCTTCGGCTTGCCCTCCCACGCAGACATGTAGGAAGATTCATATAAAATGTACAAAACACTGAAAAAATACAGACACTTTAAATAATTTATAAATAAAAAATAATAGGACTTCCCTAGGAACTAAAAACTCTTTAAAAACCTATTTCATATTTATTTTATTTTATGATTAAATTAGAATTAAATTCCACTAAGAAACCACCATATTTCGCGCAGTGTAGGCCCATTACTTCCCCCCCAGTTACTCGCTGTTGTCCTGTGCAATCAGGCACAACTTTTAAACGCCCCAACTAGGCACACGGAGCAGCGATTGCAGCTCATGTTGCCACAAGGCTCAAAGAGGTGGCAGCACCTAGTGAGGCATAGGGTCCTCCCGTGGGGGAGGGGGAGGGGAGTGGCAGGCGGAAGCATCGAATGGCGGCCAGGAAACACTAACGAAACAATGGACGGCCCAGGACGGAAGGCGGCGGAATAAAGCGACATGAACAAGTCCTGTGGGTGTGGGGGGGTGCTGGGTGGTTGCAAGTTGCCAGTTACAAGTTGCAACAGTGCCGTGCCTTGCCGCTCTCGAGTGGCGCCCCACGGCGGAAGTTTGAAGAAACTGAACCACTTGAGGCATTATTTCCCAGCCGTGAGGTTATTGAGGAAGTGTTCCAGCCACGATTGTTGGTTTTTCCATTTTCCCTCCCGATTGTTTGCCAGTTTTGCGGCCTCTTGAGGGCGATAAAGAAAATTGATAGGAAAACCATTACAACGAGCAACTTTCCTGACAGCCCTCGGAAATATAACTAGTGTTTTAGTTAAAATATAAAAACATCCAAAGCAGTTGATAGTAAAAGTTGGAAAAGTGGCAGGTTGCAGATGCTCACCTGGCAGAAGTCAACATCTTCGGGAAACTCTTCAAGTTTCAAGTTTCAACTTAAAACTATTCGAAACTTACGAACCTAAGATTTAAAATCTGTAAAATAAATTATTTAGTTATGTGTTGTTTAACGAAAAATCTAAAAATCTAAAATCTACATAAAAACATACATAAAATAATGCAGTTTTAGATCGAATAGTTTAAGTTATTGATCCTTTTGGCTTTTATTTTGATAGGATTTTCTTAAGATGAGATTGGAAAAAGGTCTAAGAGTCACAGCATTAGTGCACTTTTTTATTACCTCATTAATTTCTAAAAACTATAAAAAACAATTCAACTGTATTTTCAATTAAAACTTTAAACGCGCTTTTCTTAAAATTATTTTCTTGAGAACAGAACTATTCTCCCGATCTTGATGAAATGTTAGACGGGTCTTCAAATTATAAAAGTAGTAATCAGGAACGAATCATTACTTTATATTATTACAATAAAAAAAGTACGTCTAATTTTAGTGAGTTTTTTAAATTTTTTGTGTGGAAATCTCTAAATCTACACTAAAAATTCAATTTCATTCTTTTTGTTAAATTTTTTTCTTTAACCAGTTAGTGGTTTAAGTGTTGAAGGGTTTTTGGGGTTGTGTGTAACTAAAGTGTAACTAAATACGTTTTTATTTTTTAAGTTATTTATATATATGTTATATAAGCATATATAAGCATTATATATAAATGTTATAGGATATATGCCGTCAACCCGGAATGCATCCGGAAAAATTTATTTTTTCAGAAACTTCAAAAATTATTTATTTACTGTGTATCTCTAAAAAATAAAGACAAAGTTTTAACTAAAAATGTTTTTTTTTTGTATTAAAAAAATTATTGCAAATAGAAATATTTTTAAACCCATGGGTCGTTAAAAAAATGTTATTCCTTGAAAGGGAACTATAGTTCTATAACTATCTATAAGATATAGAACATTGAAAGATTCAAAGCAATAAAATCTATCTATTTATCTATTAGATAAGTATTCTATCTATTTACTCTCTCTTATCTAATATATATTATCTATTAGATACTATCTCTCTCTTTATCTAGTAGATATATTATAAGTCCTCAACTTTTTGTAAATAAAATCTATATTTCCAAGCAAACGATTTGCCGAAACAGAGCCAAGAAGGTCAGACCCTCGGTGGCTTCTGGGAGATTCTAATCCATTCCCTTCTCGAGATTCGAGACTCGAGATTCGACAATTGAGTGGCAATTGCAGGGGGGTGGTGTGGGGGAAATAAACACGCTCGTTAAGTATACCATAAAAGATGCCAAACAGAGCACAAATCGAACTTAATTGAGCGGAGTCAAATGTCGTCCAAGTGGCGAGAGGGCCGCGACCTGGGCAACCTCCCGTAGAACGAAAACGTAAAACGGCACGCCAAATGGCAATGGACGGACGGACGGATAGACAGGCCGGAGAGCTGGGTGGGGGGACATGAGGTGCAGATTGTTTCAGCAAAGCGACAAGTGCACAAGTGCTCCACTTTGCCGCTGTCTGTCAGTCGAAGAGCGAAGAGTTCGCGTGATAAAAAATAAAATGAAAAAAAAAAGAATGTCAATTTGTTTGCCGTTTGTCGTTGAATGCGGTTTTGTGGTTGAGAGCTGGGCCCCCTGATGGCTTCCAATTCATTCAATAATTTCATTGCCTCATTCATTGTTTTCAGTCTGGACCTGGGACGTGGGACCTGAGACCTGGGTCCATTTTCGCACAGCGATAATTTAATAAAGCTAGTTAGGGTTACCCCCTTTTGCATTCGAAATTGCCTCCAAAGGCAAACAACATAGCAGTTACCTATTATGGACATCACTGTAATGTAACTGTGTTTTAATTCTCCAATTGTTGTTGTTTTTGATGTTGTTGTTGTTGTCACGCCATTCGCTCGTTGGAAGTCCAATTACCGTTTGAATGTGGAACCCTTTCTTGCAACGGTAATTATGGCTGGAAATGGGGTTTCCCTAGAATAAAGATTTCTCGGAAAACCCTCGTTTGCATACAATTCCTGATGTCCTGATGTCTGGCCCCATGGCCCCATGTCTCTGTCAGGATGTAATCTATTAAGGCTTTATTTATAAAATAAGCAAAAGTGGCATTACAATAAACACTACAAGTACAATGAACTACAAGGGAAGTCCTTAGGAAGGACCTTCGTAGTTCCATTACCTCAAGTAATTTATGAGAACTATTCGATTATGGCAACGGCATCCTGTAATCGAAGCTCAATGGATTTCTTATGGAACCCTTAACCGTTAATTGATTTGGTCCTGCGGCCATCCTTTCAGAAGGAGAATCAATCAGAGAATCATCCACTCACGGAATCCTGGCAATCGAATCAATGCGATTGTTTTATCCTTTGGCCGTTTCCCCATTTTCCGCTGCTCCGTTACGTGAACGGCTGGCGTGGGTTAAGGGAGGTAAGGGAGGGTTAGAATGATCCTGCTCTCGCTGCTGCTGCTGCTGCTGGCCAACTGCTATGCTTTGTGCTAATGTGCTCTGGCTTGGCCCATAAACGTGGCAAAGTTCTAAAGCCGCTGACTTAATTGGGTGCGCGGAAGGGAGGGCGGTGGTGGCGGAGCAGTCTCCATTTAAACTGCAAAGCCACTTTAAGTTTCCCTCAAAAAGGGGGGCGAAAAAAAGAAAGCAAAAGGAAAGCAGCTGGGAAATAAGGGGAGAATAAGGCCTCGCGTGGGCGCACTCGCCGATTCGTTTGTCCTTGTCTCACTGCCACTCGCCCATTGCCTGCGCAGGCTCGTCGTCCCTCTCTGACTTTTGAACTTTCCAGTGGCGCGTGCGCATGCTCCCACTCTCTCTGTACTCTCTTTTTTCCTGGAGAGCTTTTCTGTCGACCACCGAGGAATGTGTGTGTACTGAAAACAGTGGCGTTGTCGAAGGATTCGAGGGGGGTGCATTTTTTCCAGCCACCCCCCGCTGCATCAGGTGATGCGAGGCGCAATGGCGATGGAAAGCGTTTAACCCCCAATATCCACAGGCTGACTACGCCACTGGTGGGCGAAAGCTTTCGTGGTGTGCGTGGTGCGTTTTGGGCGGCTCCGTTCTAGAGAGAAACTGAAACTGCTTCGAGAACATCCAGGCACACGGGGTTTCCGTTAGTTCAGTCGAGTTCCGTTAGTTCTTCAGCCAACTCGCACCAAAACGGTGTTGCAAAATGCAAATAATCGCTTAATTACAGTTTAGTGACGCCAAACGTACCAGTCTGTGTGTGTGTGTGAATAAAATTTTGTAAAATTAAAAGCAAAGAAGATAATAATTTGTGAAAATTATTTGGCAAATTTGGCATTTGTTGATGGACGAAAAGTATCTGCTGGAGGCGCATTTCCATGAAAATTCGATTCTATTTTCATTTTTACGGACTACGCATGAATCATTTAGCGTGCTGGAATATACACTGGCAACAGCAACAACAACAACAACAGCAACAAGAGGGGAAAACAAATAGGCACCCCGAAAAGTGTACAAAAGAAAAGTTTTGTTTGTGCTTTTCTTCTTATTTTGGCTAAAACAACAATCGCCTCCTTTTGGCTGCTTTTTTGCGTCAGCATGTGCCCATTTTCCAGCCATCTACTTCCTCCCATCTACTCCTCTGTGTCTTTCACGGCCCCCTCTCGCTCTCTTGTTTATGGCCACTTGTAAGACGCCCCTGCCCTGGTGGGAGTTGCAAACAATGGAGCTCTTAATCATATATCCACACAAATATTACCTATATATGCCATAAATGCGAACACCAACTGCTGGAGTTCCCGCAAAAAAAAGTATATTGCCATAATTTATTGATTTTTCGCCTTGTTTATGGCCAAACATGCAAAGGTGTGTGTGTTTGAGTGTATTTGTGTGTGTGGCCAAGGATTTTGGGCTGCATTGCCATGACTTGCCACGAATTTTGGTTAATGAAAAACAAGAATCTTGTGCAAGCTCCTTAATTACATTTTTTTTTCCACGACTGTGAGTGGGAAAAGCTCGCTTCCACTCGCTTCTTTCTACTATTTCTCTACTATCTCTCCGTCCCTTTCTCGCATTTCTCTCTCCATTTCCCATTTCCCTCCTGAAGCATTTCAGGCAAAAGACAACAAAATTTCCCAATGGCGAGTAAAGAATTTCCCCGCTCTCGGACACGCGGAATTTTTCAGTTTACAGTTGGACTTTACCGTTAGCGGTCAAAACGGGACTCGGGACTCGGGACTCCTCCAGCATCCTCCAGATGTTTATCAACAAAATGCGCAAATGAAAACAAAATCGATTTTGTACCTAACGGTCATACTGTTTTTCAGTTTTAAAATAACTCGAAAATAACTTGAAAATTTTTAAATATAAAAAACTAAACATTATACTGGAAAAACAAAATAAAAAAAAAGTGCCAGCATATCCTTGGAGAATAAAAGCAAATACCAATAAAATAAATAACTGATTGTGGATTTAGACACAAAGTGCTGAACTTTGATACCCTCGGATAGAACGCTTTAAGTTAAGCCCCTTGATTTGTCCCTACGGAACGTGGTGCAGCCAGTACCTGTTATCCTTCCGTTAAACTGTTTTCGTTTTCGTTTTCGTTTTTCTTCGCTGGCAACGTAGTCGGCCATTGAGTTGGCCGATACCAAACGACCTTCAAAACGTTTTGCGTCGAGGCAATACGCACCATGGGCTGCGCACAGTCTGCCGAGGAGCGAGCCGCAGCCGCCAGGAGTCGCCTCATCGAGCGCAATCTCAAGGAGGACGGCATACAGGCGGCAAAGGACATCAAGCTCCTGCTGTTGGGTGAGTTTGGAAGAGGACGAAGAGGCCCATAAAAACTCGTTGGTAACTCCGTTCTTGTCGACCTGCGGGCCAAGGGCCAAGGGCCATAAATATTTAATTCGTGCCTCTGCTAAAATTAGTGTAGCATACTTAGCGGCTGCCCGGGCCGAATTAATGCTCATTAATGGCCGCCGGCATCCTCCCTTATCCTTTACTGCCCCTGTCGAGTGAATTAGTTCCTGTCAGCTGCAGCCTTGGCATTTGACCGATGCTATTTGTGGTGGTTGGGAATCCTTTTTATTTTATTCCTTTCCGCACGAAAAGCCCATTTTTTACCGCTTCTTTTCCACATATAGATATAGGTATAGATATAGATAGAATATCTAGATACATTTAAGCTCTATCATCTCACAGTGTGTGTTTTTAATTGTTTAATAAAGTATTAATAAAAATAAAATAAACAAAACTGGGCTGTCTGCTTACGTCACTTGAATGTGGAGAGTCAAGGCTTTTATGAAATATTTTGGCTGAAAATGAGTAGTTTTTGGTGATTCATTATACAATTTTTGTCTTGAAAAGTGTATTAAATAGTAATAGATTTAAAATTATCTATAATATCTAATGGAACTCTAATGGAAAGTCAGTTAGGGTTGTTATTAGCCCTTAAAAAGTAGTTTGATTTCAGAACCCTCTAACTGACCTTATCATAACCATCTTCTAGCACTTCCAGCTACCCTCTATCCTGATTAAAATCATGAATCATTCAGCCATTGATTACCTAATGGTATTTGCTTTATATCCTTGCCTCCTGGCAGCAGGATAGTTGGCACAGTTCCCTCTCGACGAGTGCCGACTGCGAATGCAAATTGCCATAAATTTAATAATCGCAATAATATTTTTTGCAGCAGACGGCAAAGTTCAAGGTCAGCAAGGGTTGTGTGTGTGTTGGCCGTTGATTGTAATTGCAATTGGATTCGGATTTTGATAAGCCGCCACAGTAATGAAAATGGATGGTAGATGGAAGTGATGTCTGGGGCTGATTCTCTCCCCCGTTTATTGACCAAATTTGGCCTCTTAATCATTGCATTCAGTTGGAATTTAGTCTTTTTTTTTGGCAATTTTATTTCTGGTGCTCTCATCTCCGGCTACCTACTACATATATAGCCCCCCCTGGAACACCCGCCCCTGTGTAAACTGTTTACATTCCCGTGTATTTCATTTAATTTCCTCTTTGCTGGCCCGAAAATGTTTGGCACGGAAAGAAAGAAAGATTTCAATTTCTGACACTTTTGCGTGTATTTCGGTATAAAATGTACATTTTTCTCCACTGTTCGGGCTACACCCACTGGCTCGTGTTTGAATTGTATGCCAGTGTGTGGGTTCCGAGTGTGCTGGAAATGTTTATTTAAAAAAATTGTATTTTTTTTTCTTTCTGGTTTCAAGAATTCATAATAATAATCAGAGCAACTACACACTCTCTACTGCTGATGCTGTATCTATTGTTTTCCTGCAGTCGGTGAAGACATTAAATTTAAGCACTTTGCCTTCGATTTCCACACAAACAAAGCATTAATCTCAGGTGCCTCCCTCCCGATCGGCCTTCTCTAAACACTACTGCTCTTCAGTTTTCCGGAAAATCTAAACATTTGTATGATTTTCTGGGGCGGAGTTTTCCTTTTACAAGACAAGGTGTCGACCATCTCAAGTGGTGGACAATGAACTCTTCTTGGATTTAAGATCTTCTCGGCACAAAGGATGATTCAATGATTACATTGAATCGGAAGTAAACAGAACTGCTTCCCAGGAACTACTTTGTTTACCTCCTGCCCGGTTATTAAGTCATTAAACCTGTAATGGACTGGTTAGCAGTGCAGTTTCATCAATTATTCTATTCGGAGGAAGGATTAGGCCGGCGATTAATTAACAAATTGCATGCAATTGGATGGAAATCCTGCTGAAAGTGCAGCTGGCAAATCCAGGAGACATCAGCTGACCAGGGCCAGGAACAATTAATCCTTTGTTTGCCTTTTATAGTGCCCTGGCCTGGCCCTCTTGCCACCCTTGGGCTTTCAGTTTTCTCATTTCTTTTGGCCGACGGCATCTCAAGATGGGTGCTGGGATGATTATCATAATGCCGACGATGATGGGGCTGGGGCGGGACTGTGTTCAAAGGCCATTAAGCTCTACTTGAGAAACACAAAGCACAGACATTTAGTGCTCGGCAACTACTAGAGAGCTGCCCACATATCGCAGCATAAATATTTGCGACCCCTCGGGCACTCATGTCCATGTCTTCCAACCATGCTGTTCCCCCGATAACCAAATCACACCACATCTATACGCGTCAGTAACTTTTTCTTAATCCATTCTAGGTGCCGGTGAATCGGGCAAGAGCACAATAGTCAAACAGATGAAAATCATTCACGAGAGCGGCTTCACTGCGGAGGACTTTAAACAATATCGACCGGTTGTCTACAGCAACACAATACAATCATTAGTTGCAATACTGCGCGCGATGCCAAACCTAAGTATTCAGTACAGCAATAACGAGCGGGAGGTAAGTCCCCAATGAGAGCTCCATTCAGCTCATACACAGTGGCAAATTAGGGGATTCCTATTTGGTTTTCATATTTTATGTCTCAAGAATAGGATAGGTAGTTTGTTTCTATAACTATAAATATTATATAACTAGGATTGCAATAAATAAAGTATCTTGGAAAAGTATGCAGTGTTTAAGGATAAAAGGAAAGCATTCTGTAAAGGACTTCAAGTAAATAGAGATTCCTTTGCAATTCAAAGATATTGTAATTAAACTTATTCTATTTTAACTTTCAACCAATGAGCACTAAACTATTCTTCAAGTAAACTAAAATCTTAAATGAATCATTCTTAGTTATGGTATTGAGGAGTAAGAAATAAATCAACTAAAATACTAGAGATTTAAAGATTATTTCCAAACTATTTCTTATAATTCATGTATCCCTTTAAACTTTCTTTAAGCAAAATAAAATTTTAATAATTCCATAAGCCAGATATCTAAACGATATATACTTAAAACTCTTAACACTTTATATAAGTAATAGATACACATAAATATATTGGAAACTTAATTCTTAAAATAAATTGTTTAGTTTATTATCGAGTAAGAAATAATGTACCAACCGATTTTAATCGATCAAAAGATTGTTTATCTTTTGTCATTTAAATTGTTCTTATAAAAAAAGAACTTTTCTTAATCTAAAACCTTATACATGTATGTATTTATTTATTCAATATAGCTTCATTAAAATAAAACTCGATAAAACAAACTGAAATTCTTAAAAAAAAATATATAAATCTCCCCAAAAAGGAATCTCTCTCTGTGTAGCCCTTTGAATATTATCCCCATTTACACCTCAAATCTACACCTCATCTAATTCCCCGTTTATCCCCAGAGCGATGCCAAGATGGTGTTCGACGTGTGCCAGCGAATGCACGACACCGAGCCCTTCTCGGAGGAGCTGCTGGCCGCCATGAAGCGGCTCTGGCAGGATGCCGGCGTCCAGGAGTGCTTCTCGCGCAGCAACGAATACCAACTGAACGATTCCGCTAAATAGTGAGTACACTCCGATGATGTGGGGGAATTACATATAATTTTATGGTTTGAATGAGTTGACAAACGAGTGTATAATTGTATCAAATGACACTAAAAAGGCTGATCAGTTTGGGGATTACCTTGTCGGAGTTTCAGACCTCATCACGTTCGACCTTTCCCTTAAATACATGAGAACGCTTGGAGAACGTGACTTTTGCTGTGTCCTTCAACCTTGAAAGAGAATCCTTTTTCAGATGCATTCCCCAACAGAAGCACTGCAGTGGCCCAGCATGGAGTACAATTACTGCCAAACTAATGGCACCATCCCAGAAGGCAATTAATCATGCGCGTAGATTGGCGCTGGCCTTATCCTGACCTTAGCCATCACTTTGCGACCCTAGGCCCAGTCGCCCTTTGATTAATGATAATCCGAAGCAAGTCAAACAAGCAGGGCTTTATTAGGTACAATTATTCTTGGGGAAAAAAGCCTACAACCTACAACTAGCTAGGGGGGAGCATAATGGGGTCTATGTACATATGGATAGTGGGAATATACACGATTATTTAGTTGCCCAGTGCTGCTCTATATGTTCTATGTACATTTGCTTAATTAAAAAGAAACATCGCCGCAGAAACTGGGCAGCAGCTGGGCTCTGACTATAAATATCACACATCCGCCGTGTGTCGCTGCAGCTTTGAGCTCTCAGGGCTGAGGGCTGAGGGTCGAGTCCCTGGTCCCTGGTCTCTTGCCGGCGGATTACTCGTCCCTGAGCTTCAGCCTGAAATTCAGCGGCGACTGTGGTATGTACGTGGAGTTGACTCGGTAACAGAACTCCTCGGCATCGTAGGAAACCTCGTATTTGCGGAAGATCTGTTGCAGAAACGAAACAATCTAAATTAGTAAAGTACACAGCAGTGCGAGTGGGGATTGGGTTTTCGGTTTTCGGTTCACTGTTCACGGGCTTGTGCTCTCTGTTTGCAAATTCCTGTTACCTTACCTTGGCCAACAGCGTGTGCAACTCGATTTCAGCGAAGCGCCGGCCCACGCACATCCGACGTCCGAAGCCAAAGGGCAGACTCACAAACGGGTGTATCTTCTGGCCGGCATGGGGGCAGCCACCTGAAACAGCAAAGGGAGACAGTAGTGAGGATGGGTGGTCACGGAATAGGGTACACAGAAAAACAATTTATGTGAGGGAATTGAAATTAAATGTCAGAAACGTTTTCAATGGCTATATGAGAGCTTCTCGACTATATGATATCCGGTACTTATCTTTACCACTTTCTTTCTGCAATATTTACTTTTTACTTTACGTTTTCAAAGAATAGATAACATTTTGCTGCATACTATTGGGTGCTTGAGAGCAAGCCAGTAGGGAAACAGAATAAAAAGTATATTACTCCTTTAAAAATCACCCGATTTAACTGAATTTTGTTTTCTAGATATTCTAAACAGAAAGATCACAGAAGATCACACGGGAGTGTTGATAGGAGTGATTGGTAGGATAGTAAGGATAGGTAGGATGGGTTGATCTTTTAGTCCCTTAGAGCCACAGACAGGCGGAGTGACAGAAGGACATAGCTATGTATATGTACAAAAATATATACACTATTTAAGGTCGGAGATCATCCCTACGCCCTGTTCCATATCCTTTAATAAATTCTCAAAAATCTATTATATTATGACAGTTGAGAACTTTAGTCTCTTGTAAGTTTTTCTCCAAGTGTCTGCAACTCACCGGCATCCGTGGCACTTGTCTGCTTCAGCCAGCGTTCGGGCAGAAAGCGTTTGGGTTCTGGGAAATATGCGGGATCGTTTGAAACCACCAGGTGTGGGAAGATAACGTGCGTCTGAAAACAGAAGCAGAAATGGCCGTAAATTGGTGGTTCCGGGTACTGGGAAATGGTACCGGGTCACGCCCATTCCCATGCGTCACTACTTACGCCCTTGGGCACGTGGTAGCCGTTGATGACAGCGTCCGACTGAAGGCTTCGCCCGTTGGCAATCACCACTGGTCGCATCCTGAAACGGAGGGAGGGGCAGAAGGCACTCATTAAATACGAAAGGGTCGCCAATCAAAGAGAGTGCCGGGCTCACCGAAGGGTCTCCTTGACGCAGGCTCGCAGGAAGGGCATCTGCTCCAGGACGCTCTGGTTGATCTCGGCCTCGCGGTTGGGAAACACCTTCTTGAGCTCCGCCAGGAGCTTCTGCTGCTTGTCCGGGTTCTTGGCCAGCTGGTAGATGGTGGAGGAGGCAGCCACGGAGGTCTAAGTGGAGTGGAATTATGAAGTTGCCACAAAAAAGATGGAAAATATTGACAGCTACCGTATCGACTCCCACCAGGAACAAGTCCAAGGCCAGAATGGCGGCCAGTTTGCGGTTGCCCGTCTTGCGGACAATCCTCTCCACGATGGATATGTCCGCCTCGGACTTGGACAGTCCACTGGCCAGGTCGGCATCAGCCTTGTCCATGGTCTTGCCAATGTTCTTCATGCAGATGCTACAAGAATAGTTGGTAATAATAATAGTTTCTATGACCAGAATCGATGAACTCACGCTGTGAACTGGTCCAGGGCCTTGACGAAGCTGCGATAGGCCTTGGTGGGATAGAAGCGCCAGAGGGGCATCCGCAGCTCCAGCTCTGGAACTGCCCAGAAGAACGTGTTGATGGCCTCGATGATCTGCTGGGCCTCCTCGCTGCCCTCCGGCGACAGGCAGCCCAGTCTAGTGTCCAGGGATACCCGGCCCACAGCTGCAAGAATAGCAAGTAGAGATGACATTAGGCACTAGGCTAGGTATTCAAAAGGATAATAAAAAACATCCTCAAAGTTAGAGACTCATCTGGCCTAGCCTCCAACTCAATAATGGAATTTGTCAAGCACTTGCCCCCCGACCACCCGACCGACTCACATTCCAAGGCCCATTTGTAGAGCTCGTGCAGGAAATTATCTGGCAGCTCGTCCTTTTCGTTGCGCATCAGCTCGATACTGCAGATGGATAGAAGAAAAAACACACATATATAGTAGACAGTTCAGATTGCATAACCCGCTTAGATGCTCCAACTTACCGGCCCATAAATTCGCTGGCAATTTCATTCAGCGGCGGAATGTACTTCTTGGCCGTTTGCGGCTGCAGCAGGATGTGCTGCACCTCCTGCCTGAAGGCCTCCCACTTGGGACCGTGTCTGGAGGGTGGGGGGGGGGGGGGCAAAAGGAGAAGGACAAATATGTATACTGTGTGCTTGCTGGCTTTCCATAATATCCGTTGTATAAGGACATTACTTACACGCCAATTAGGCCGGCCACATCGCCAAAGAAGTCGCGTCGCAGGTCGCCCTTGTAGTGGCGCAGGGAGGGCATCGACGGCCTGCCCGGTTTGGAGAGTAAATAAAAACCATGGGGAGAAAGAGTTTAAATTAAATTATATTGCACAGAGAGAAATAATTAAAGGAGATTTTTATTAAATCACTTGGCAAGTAAGAAAAATAGTCTTGAATCTTAAAGATTCTCCTTTAAAAATCATAAATTGTAGTTCAGATATGTCTGCAGCTGTTGTTATAAGAGGCATTACCAAATTGACGACCAATTTGGCCAAGACTTTTTCTCTGCCTGGTGCCGGGCATGAGTTGGCCAAAAAAAACCCCCAAATTCCGACCACCTGGCCCTCTTGTGAGGTCGCTTGCCCTCGCGTGCAGACAAACCGGCGACAACGACATCAAAAACACAAATTCAAACCTAAAACCCAAAACCCAGAGCCACTCTGAATATGAGGCGATTTCTCTTAATATTTTCCCTTGTCAGCTAGGCAGTTAGGCAGTCGGTCTGTTAGGCAGTCCCCTTATAAAGCAAACACACTGCTATTTGCATTATACTTGTCTACTCGCATGTCGCAGAACAAATACAAGTAGGAGGGAGCGTATTTATTGGCTTTTGTTTCAGGCAGCCCCTGCCCCAGAAGGTGGCTGCCACACAGTGGCAGTGACTTCTCATCGAGTAGCTCCGAGCCACAATATCTTCAATTAACTTGGGAGATCTCATTGTAAATAATTAAATGGTATTTTTTATTAAAAAGTGTTAAGATTGTAGTCCCTGAAGCTCTATTCTCACAATTGTGATTCTAACTCTTACTTGAAGTTCCCTTAGAAACCAAACTCGTTTAATAATTTATTCAGTTTTCGGAAATCTTCAAATGCATTCGTTTGGTCATAACATTGGCCTTGAAATACTCCATGAAACTGCATTTTATTTAAATATAAATAACTTTAATAACTCTCTAATATCAAAATTAGTAGTTCCTAAAATAGACTAACAATTCAGGTCTATCTGCTGGATTGACGTCATTGGAAACCATCTAGAAACTTGTCCAAAAACTCTCCAACTTGGCCCAGTCACGATCCGATCTCTGGCTTTAACCCCACTACTACTACTACTACCACCAACTGGATTAGTTTTTCCCACACGCCGGAGAGACATTTCTCGGCGTTTTTTATGAGACTCGTAAAAAAAAAGGCAGAAAGCCAACGCCTGGGGCATAACTTGGCCAGTCCAGACGTTTTCGGCCAAAATATCTTCATCAATCAGCCGGCAGTTTGTCAGTTTGTTAGTATGTCAGTTAGTCAGTTGCCCAGTGAACAGTAAGCTATAGCTTCACACTTTTTCGCTTCGTTCATTCATCAATCTGAATCCGCCAGAAGGGCGGACCAACCGACTTACTGACTTACTGACTGGGCCAACATTACGTTAATGTTGTCTCATAGCCAATCTATTAGCGATTCTTTTCAGTCGTTTTAATGATGACTTGCTAAATGTGTTCCCCAAACACAAATACAAACAACGAGTGTTTGGCATTGTTTTTCCCTCTTTTATTTCATTTTTTTTTTTTTTTTGGCATTTTTGGCAAAGTCTGAGCCGAAACGTAACTTGTTAAATTTGGTTCATGGCCATGGCTCTGGGATAGGGAAAGGCGGTGCGCCGAAAAGAAAGCTTATAAAAGTTATGAGCATGCTGAGCTCAGAGATCTGTGTGGCTTTCGTTTTGTTTGCCTATTTTATTTATTTCTGTGATGCAAAAATCCAAAATAAAAATACTCCCCGCTTGTCAGAGTCTGAATTGTTTGCTTTTCGAATCGTATTGGATGGATCTCTGGTTGCTAGGCCTATGAGGCCTTTTTTGAGACCCTCGGAGAAGTGAAAGTTTCCACTAATTTCAATTTAATGGAAAAAAAGCGCATATCTATTCAATTGAATAACTTGCTTATCTATGCAGAAATTCAATTAAAGCCGCAAAGGATTATTTATTCAGAATTTTAATTAGAAATGGCGAAATGGAGCTCTGAACCTGCCGTCCTGACGGGAATCTGTCACAATATTTTCACACATTCGGCCCCAGTCCCAGTCCCCACTCGACGGCTGGCTCCGCTGGTTAATAATTTAATTTACGGGTCGAGTTCAATATGCGCATAAATAAACCGGAATTGCACTGCAATCGTGCCGGGCCTGCCTGGACGGAGGACGTGGGTGGATGTGGATGTGGATGTGTATCCATGCATGACTGATTCGCTGCGGATATATTGTGTATATGTGTGAGTAGACTCACTGCCAGGGCAGACCAAGTGCATCCAAGCACAACTTGGCCACTCCGATGGCTTCAAAGTGGATTTAATGAACTCGCTTAGGCCTTCAATGAATGCCAAATTACCGAGTTTACGTTGCGAGTTGCATAAGAAATGACAGCATTTGGGTTTACTTTTGTCTATTTCGAGTCCATGGAAGGGCTTGTTTGCTCAAAATTTAAGAGTTAAATGAGCCAGAGGTGGTATTATGTCTTATTTCCTTGTTTTGGGAGAGTATTTATGTATTTTTCTACGATTTTAAATTCAGATCATATTCAGAACACCTGGCGTATACGCAATATTGTCAATAAATACAATCGCTATCAAAGTCCTTATGGACTCACCGATGGGGCATGGCCTCCTCCTTCTTGAATATGTTCCGGATCTCGTCGCCGTCGAAGACGAACAGCAGGTCCGGATGCCCGATGAGGCCTCCCACCTTGGCCATCTTGCCATAGTTGACGTGCAGCTCGTTCATCACCTTGTCCAGGTCGCTAATTTTATACTGTCCTGCGGAGGACAGTTGGGGAGTGACCAGGACTCTTTAGAAGGGGCTGGGGGTGGGTCTTACCAATTAGAGGGGCGAAGCGCCAGGAGTTGCCAATCAGAGGCAGAGGATATGGTCCGGGAACCTCCGCATAAGGACGCACTGCAGTGGTTGAGGTGCAAGTGGTTGTTGTTGCTGCCACTGCAGGAGCACTTTGCAGGACTGTTGTTGTTGTTGTTTGTGTGGCAGCTGCTTTCACGGCTTGTTGGCTGCCAATTAGTGAAAATGATGCACAGAGAAAAATAATTAATAAAAGTTTATAAATGTATTAAAAATTAAGTAAAAATAGGAGGGTTAGAAGTTAAATAATTAAAAATGAGTAACAAGTATTAGTTTTAATTTAAAATATTATTACAAATAAAACCTCCCTTTTCTCTCTGTGTAGTAGAGAGTGTGGGAAAATCACTAACCTGACATTTAATTTCTTCATATTCGCCGGCTCTTCCTGCCGCAGTCGCTGCATTGCAATTGATTTTTCAATTTCCGTGGCCACGCCCACTCCGCTGGTGGGCGGCGAGACTACCGGCACACCCGCTACACCCCCTGCCGCGCCATGCGGCAAAACAGCGGCAGAGCTGGGGGCCGACGAGTAAGTGGAGCGTCTCATCAGCGCAATGGAGGTTTTGCGTAATCCCGACGACATCTTGCGAGTTCCTCTGGGCTGGTTCTTCTGCGAAATGAGATGAAAAAGAGGGGCTCTCAGTCCAAGTATTATGTAAAAAGTTGAGCAAGCTATCGTACTGGCTACTGGCCACTGAATTGTGTATTTTGTTCGTCCTCCCGCCGGAGGCAAGAACTTTTAATGCATTCCTAAGTTGGCCCGCCCGGACGGACAAATCAATCAATACATGCGTAGCCGAAGGATGGGCCACTAACTCTATTATTTTACCATGAAATTGTATAAAAGCTTAGAGTGCAAATATTGAGGCAAAATATTATTCACATTTATTGATCTGCCGCTGGGACAGCAGTTTTCCTTTAAACTCTCCGCCCAGCACTTAGTTCAAGTTAGTTTGCAAAACAAAAGCCAAGCAAACACAACCCTCTTGCTCTGGAGGGAATTGCTCTGGGGGGCCTTGCTCGTTCCATTTTTATGATGCCAGTCGATAATCGAGTCGGAGTTAGCCAGCGTTAAATTGAGCACAACTACAGCACTCGTAAACTGCGAATCCAAACAAAGAAAACACAAATTGAAGAGTTATTGAAGTGGCCGGTGACCGATGGCCAAGACAGCCCTGGCCCTGGCCCGAGTTGTACATAAAGTGAGCCCTCGTAAAGAAAGCAGCTTGGATGGGAGACTAAAGTGGCAAGCTTATTGAAAAACTATTAATCTAAACACATTCGAGCTGAGCTTCTAACAAGACATTATCGGAGGAATGCCAAGTATTCCTCCCTCTCCAGTCTTTGAGCTGAAAACTCAATATTAAAAGCAATATGAAAAGGCAAAGATGGAGTAACTTTTAACTTTGATTGAATGGCTTTCTCCCCAGGCTCTGCACACACACGCATAATATGAGCATTCCAGCTCCCGCAGGCTGTGGCCCGAACCGAGTCATTGGGGGAGATTGCTCATACGCCGCGTACGCCATCGAACAATGGAACTTTTGTGCCTCTTGGTGGCTGTGTGCTTGGGATGCTTGTGCGCCTGCTCCCCAAGGACAATATAATTTAAATGCCGAAAATTTGATGGAACAGAAATCTGGGCTGGCACATACAGAGCTCGCTTCTACTCGGTCTTATGTGCGTGGCTTTGTGTGTGAAGGGGGGCTTGTTTTTTTTATGTACACTCTGGCTACAATGCCAGCGGAGAAGCTTATCCTTGCCCTTGTCGCTAAAGCGGCGACCTTGAGCTTTTTAAGGAGCCCCACTACAAAACAAAAAAAAAAAGAATGAAAATAAAAAGAAAAACAGAACTATCCTTGTGGCGGATGCGAGCGCGGCTTTATCGCCAAGTCGGTTATAATGAACTTGAGTGATAATCCTAGCGCCTGCGAGTAATGCTGCAGAAATGTCAAGCAGCCACTTTTCGTTGACTTTTATGGCCATTGTTCAAAATAGAAGCCAGCCAGGCCCTAATGGGCCAAGACCGAGTCCAAGACGAGCCAGGGGCCTGGTTGGGGCGGAAGGCTGCCTTCACACTCGGTTGGATGCGAAATTGAAACTGGAATTGAATTTCAGGCGGGTTCTATTAGCATTCCCCTGCTAAATGAGCAGCTATGGGCCCAGGCACAACAACACAAATCTCGCCATGCCGAGTTATGTCATAATTTTGGCCAAATCTTTGCTTTTATCGGCCTTTTTGTGTTGGCCCTCTCTGAGCTCTGAGCAGGGTGTGCCTGCATTGCTTTGGAATTGTGCAAAATCAATCCATATTAAAATATGGTTTCACAAGCCCAGTTTCTTCGTCGTTTTTCTTTAAATCAAATATTATAATGCCTTTAAACTAAAGCTTCCAATTAGCAAATACCACTTGTTTCAGTTTCACTTGAATGCCATTTTTAATTTCCTTTTTTCTCCGCCATCAGTGGCTTTCTTTGACAGGTGTTTTTGAAATGCAGCTCACTAGTTAGTCGTAACTAGTTTAACTCGTAACTTGGCTAAAAATAAGTGAAGCGAGTTTTTAAAATGCCATTAAATGAAAACCTAAAACTCTATTTACTTGAGGTCTTTGGAAAACTCTTCAAGTCTCTTCAAACAAATATTGATTTTTTGGACTTTTCCAAAAGCATTTAAATCATTCGAATATTTTGCCTTTCACACTTTTGGCCAACAGGCGATTTCTTTTGACAGCCGTGTTAGCCGTGTTGAATGACGTTTTTAGAGGTGCAACTAGTTTACCTGGCCCGCCCAAATTGTCTTCAAAAAACTTACTCTTTTCCGATTTGTTTTTCTTGCCCCGCCACGCCAGATTTCAATCTAGAGAGTTTCAATCAACTTTGCTGGCGATTTAGTTTTGGTTTTAATTTATTCGCGGTCTCGGTTTTCTTTCCCACTTTCAAGCCGATCTTTTGTGCACAATTAAAACCGCTTTGGATGCCTTTTGTTGGCTGTCTTAGATTTCTATTGTGTTTGTTTAGGCCAATTTCCCACTCAAACACTCACTCACGGAGATTCGCAAAATCTTTTGTCACGCAACGCAGAGCGTTGTGGGCTGTTTTCGAATGGTTTTTGTTGTTGTTGTTGTTGCTATCGTTGTTGCGGCAACGGCTGGTGTTGCCTCCAAGCGAAACAGAAACAGAAACCGAAAGCTATGGACGGGAGAGCTCCAAAAAGCTGCTGCCTCGTAGACCAATCGCGACGCACTAAACGCGATCGCCGGGCTTCTTAGTCTACTTATACGCTACGGGTTTACACTGCGAAAAAAATATAGAGCTAGGTTTCAATATAACTGTAAGAGAAATATTGAAAATTAAAGATTTTCTGATTGACAAAAAAGGTTAATCGTACTAGATCTCACAGGATCTAACATTCTTATAACAAAATAATCTTTCTTAATTTAAAAACGTAACCTGAAATCATCGTTTTTTCTGATTTAAAAAAAATGATGAAAATTTGATTTTTTTAATAATTTTATTGATTAATAATAGTTATAATAAAGTAGGTGACGAACAACATGCCATAGTGAGTGCAGCCCCTCGCTGTTTTCGTTTTAACCCGATCTAATAAAGAAAAACACAAATTTACAAACAGTTTAGCAAACAATAAAGAAAACCAATAACTTTTTCTATCACAAAAGATAAAAGACAATATTTAAATATATTTAACATTTTTTTGAACCAACCTTGTTGGTACCACCTCTTTATAGCTTTTTCATTTACCATTTAAACCAATGATTGTTAAGAGAAGCTCTGGGTTTGTGAAGAAAAAACCAACCCTGTCTTTAAAAAACGCATTTATAATTAAACCTTACGATACAAGTGCTTTCAAGTACAAATATTGTACTTCAGCTTCATAAAAATAATTATTATTTAAAGTGTAGGCTCAACAGCCTACACACACAAATTTGTCGGCTGTTGACGCGCTTTTGTTGGCTTTGAAGTTTAAGATCTTTCTGCTAATTTTTTCTACCACTGACCACAGCAGTGGGTCTGTCTGTCTGTTCGTGATTTGATCTAGACCCGGAGTACACCATATGAGAGCAGATACATATGTTGGTCAAATGAAATTAAAAGTCAGATTGCTAATTAAAAAGCAAAAGTTTGTGTTAATATATAACGACTTACTCCATTAATTGACATTAATGGGGAAATTGGTGGGACGGGGTTCAGGAAAGGTTTTTTGCGGTTGAGGTTCAGGCTGGGGGTTATATAAAGTAAATAAATTATTATAAAACGCTGCCGAACTCAACGAGGCATTCGTTGGCCAAATTGCACGCAAATCGCTTAATTGAAAAGGCCATAAGCTGGCGAAACAAAAGCCAGAGGCAGGCACATTTTCTTGATGGCTCATCGCAGGTTGCCAACTCGATTAGAGTGATTAGGCGTGATTAGTTTTGGCCAAGCTCTTGAGATCAGGTTTTAAAACTACCTGCATTCTAGCCTTGTCTTTGACAAAAGAGAAGCCCTGTAAACCGCAACTTAGTGGCCACAAGCCACTTGCCACACATTGCAACACTCATTTTCCGGACACAGAAATTACACACAAATTACAGCTGCATGTGTGTATGCGGTTTCTGGATCAGCAAACAAAAAAGAAAACTTTTATGATGGACATGTTAAATAATAAGATCTCGGCATGCGAAGTGCTAACCAAGCGGTTGCCCAATCCCCCATTGGAAACTGAACTCTTAGGCAAACAATTGTGTTACAAATATCGTATGAAATTAGTTTCGATTATGCAGCTGAAGTGCAAAACTTCTGGTTATAAGCAGCTGCCTTGCTTTAGGCCCTATCTGGAGGGGATACTTTGGCCAAGTTAGCAGCCTTGTTGTTGGGCAATTGTGCGAGTAATTTGGGTGAAAACCAGTTGGCCAATGAATAAGATTTCCGACCAGAGATTGATGCGATAACCAGCCAGCAGACCGCTGCAGATTCCTCCGCGACCAAAACCGAACAACAACAGAGGAAACCCTTAAAAAACTATTTATGACAGCGCGCCTGAAATAAAATTAGCTGGCCAGCAACTCTTGGACACGGCCCTTTATTTTTCAAAAGCATTGCGTGCCTCAGGTTAATTACGGTCCAAAAAACAACAAAATACAGAGGGGAATGGGGCACGTACGCCAGCAAAAAATTAACCAACAAGCTGGACACTTTGGTGCCACAATTTGATGACCTACTTGTTGACTCGCTTACGCGGACGCGGACTCATGCGAGTATCTCTGCAACTTTGTATCTGACCGATGGCAGAGATCGGGCGGGATGTCGGGCGAGGGTGTTGAGATACACTTATATAACCGAACCGGAAAATAAAACTAATTACCAACAACCGTGCAGCGACTGCACGGAAACTAGAACCAGAACAAGTGGCAGAAGGACCAGCTAGATGGTCACGGAAATGGGATTCATTTTGAATAGATAGTCCTGCGATAGAGCGAACATAGCAGCTTGAATAACTAAGTAATGTGTGTCCTTTTTATGTGTGTGCTGTGCAAGCAGTCCTCGGTCTGGGCACACGCGCCTGCTTTTTTGTTTTTAATTGTTTGCTCAGTGCTCGGGCCAGCTCCTTAATTGTTTGCACAAGTCTCTGGATGATACATGCCCGGGGCGATAGCGTGGGTGCCGGTTGGGCAAACATTTGTCTGGTCAAGCGAACTGAAACCCACCCGTAGTAGTAGCACCGAGTGCCTGGTTAGTAACAGCGTTGTATTCTCTTTGCTTGCAGTTTCCTGGACGATTTGGATCGGTTAGGCGCCAAGGACTACCAGCCGACTGAACAGGACATCTTGCGCACTCGCGTCAAGACCACTGGCATCGTTGAGGTGCACTTCTCCTTCAAAAATCTCAACTTTAAGTAGGTTTTTGATACTTTTTTTCTATGATTATTATTTGAAATTAATGGAATTATTTTATCCAAAAAGATTGTTCGATGTGGGCGGCCAGCGTTCGGAGCGTAAGAAGTGGATACATTGCTTCGAGGATGTCACGGCGATCATTTTCTGCGTGGCCATGTCCGAGTACGACCAGGTCTTGCATGAGGATGAAACCACGGTAGGTTGCCATTACCTAATGCCATTCATATCCTTGTTATAACTTTATATAATCCCTTTCAGAACCGCATGCAAGAGTCGCTGAAGCTGTTCGATTCTATTTGTAACAATAAGTGGTTCACGGACACCTCGATCATCCTGTTTTTGAACAAGAAGGATTTGTTCGAGGAGAAGATCCGCAAGAGTCCTCTGACAATTTGCTTCCCCGAGTACACAGGTTAGTATTCATAGATGATATTGTCCAAGAACATAATCCTTCAAAACACTTTCTTATGCATATTCCAGGCGGACAGGAGTACGGAGAGGCGGCTGCTTATATTCAGGCTCAATTTGAAGCGAAAAACAAATCAACCTCAAAAGAAATCTACTGCCACATGACGTGTGCCACAGATACCAACAACATTCAGTTTGTATTCGATGCTGTCACCGATGTCATCATTGCAAACAATCTGCGCGGCTGTGGACTGTACTAAGCTACTACTGGGATGAGAGTTTACACGCCGGTGATCCGATGACTGGACGAATCGGAGGACGATGGAACGGAACAGGCGGACGGCGGATGGAATAGGGGCGTTAGCAGGGAACACCGTAACGGTATTAAAGAGCAGCGCGGGAGCACAACAACCCACCAGCATTGATCAAAACAAAACCAAACAATTTAAGAGCAAACGATGATAGAACCAACAACCGCAACACACACAGGACACAAAGGACAAACACACTCACAACACAACTGACCACACACACCCACGATGATTAAGCAAAGCCCAAAGAACTTTTATTTGTTTAACAAAAGGCGTACGGCAGCCAGGAATCCCCTAAAGTAACGATATGTCGAATAAGCCAAGCAGTACATAACATATTACATATTAATATTGAAGCAGATACAATGCTAACGATGATCAGGATGAGATTAACGCGAAAAGGACACGCGAGCGAGGGAGTCGCATGAATACGATAGAAAGAAGTAAACAGCAGCAGGCATTTTTGAGAAGCAGTTGATTGAAAAAGCATTTCCTATATACATACACATATACATAACACATACATATGCATAATGCAAAGCCGCATGTACGACATGACACAACAAACACAACACAACACAACACACACATGACAACAAACACGCAAGCGCCAGGAGCATTGCATCAAGTTGTTGTTTGGTCTGAATAATTTTTGATAGAATTTCATAATTTACTTGTAGTTTAGTTCCCTCATGTATTTATTAAACAAAAAGATAAAAGAAAAAGATGAAAGAATGGAGCGTATATGTACATATACGGCGCATATATATATATATACATATAGTTCTATACATATATATATATATATATAAATATATTAAATGTTTCCTGTTGCAATCTCTCTTTGAAATTATTCAAGCCATCAACGCTCTGCATTTGTCATTGCTTGTTTAGACTTAAGTTTGAATAACAATATGTTTCAATAACAACATCCAACATCCAACATCAACAAAACGGACAGAAACAACATTGATTAATATTAACTTGATTGCGTGTCAGCGTGTGGGCTAAAGTAAATATTACATAACATGAACAAACCAAAAACCAAAAAAAAAAAACAAAAACAAATAACACACAAAGCATAATGAAAGCAAATCTCTAATGTCTAAGTCTAATTTAAAGATAAAAGTGAAACGGATATAAAACTCTATCTATTGTATTTACAAGAACGAAAGCAAAACCTAACTAAACAAAACAAATTTAAACTAAAGAGTAAAGAGTAAAAATTAAAAGCATATGTGGCCACTTAACTAACTTATGTAAAGAGCAGCAGCCGTAGCAGCAGCCATCATGATTGATGGATGATTGGTCGATTGGAACATTTCAATGTAAATTGTAATTTGTTGAATTTACGTGTATAGATGAAGTTTAGCTGGCAACACACACACACACACACAAATATTAACACTGTAACATTCATTTATTTCAATTTGTAAGCTGAGTTGTAATTTATAATGATTTATTGCATTTATACAAGGCTGCGCACAAAAGCATGCTATATATTTTTGCCATATCTCTACGCACAGATACACACACACACCCGCGCACACAAATTCAAAGAGGAAGAGCTGCCAAAACTTGTATTGATTTTGAAAAATATATTCCTTTGAAAATTGAAACAAGTTTTGGGAGATCCCCCCCTAATTTACAAATCAAAATTAACAAAAATATAAAACTTAACAAACGGGAACGCAAAACTCAAATCTACCACACTGAAAACTATAAGGATTGTATGTATTAATATTTATAAATTGTACTTTAATGGTATCAACAAACTGTATTTAGTGAATGGCATTTAATCCCCCAAGTATGTTGAACTGTTTGGTTAGACTTATTATTATTATTATTATTATAATTATTACAATTACGTGTATGTATTTGTATATGCTTTGTATGTGCGGCAAAATCCTGTGCATTTTGATTTTACACAAAACCGTTTAGCTGCAATGAATTTATATTGTTATTTTTAAATAGTAATTTCCTATTTTTTGTATCTGCTCAGTCTTCTCCCCACCAAAAAACTCCCATCTCCCACACCTTTCACTGGAAATCTCTATTTTATTGTGCTCTGGCTCTAGTTGGAAGGAAATCCATTTATGTTTTATAGTTTTTAAGTCTAATTTATGTAAACGCACACGAAACACACAAAAACTTAAGCATCAACTAAGTAAGTTTATTAGCGAAATAAATATTATTTGACATTCAATTCGCATAAAGCCCAACGAAATAATTTCGTTGATTTTTGGGAAATCACAATCAGAATCCAGTGAATGAACTTTTCAAAAGTTGTTTTGTGTTGGCAAAATCCCACAATCCGTACAATTTCTGAATCCTCAGCAAACCTCTCATTTCCAGGCATTTATTTAGGTCAGCCAACATGTCCTAGACCCTTGACCCCCGAACCTCCACCCACACCCCACACAGTCCCCTTCCTCTATCTCTACTATATCCTAGCCCAATAAAATACTGTAATATTTAATACGTATGTATTTTCCATTCAACTTGTAAAATTCTACCAAAATGAAAAACAACAAAAAAAAAACAAAAACAAACGCAAAAAACCATTTTCAAATAAAACTATTTATTCAAAAACAATACCATGATGATTTTGTTATTTTTTAGAAATATTTTTTGTTACCTGATTTACAGCCAGAAAACGGTTTTGTTGGCCATGTTGCACGAAATAGAGAAAAAAAAATAAAACAATGTTGCTGGAGTTGCTGATGGCTTCTTCGCATTTCGGGGTAACAGCATCCGATCACATCAGATCAGTACAGAATACAGAATTCAGAATACAGAAAAGATAATGATAATGATTATGATAATGATATTGAAATTGAATTGAAGTACAGTAGTCTCTCGACCAGTAGCAATGCAGAAATGAAATCAAGAACAAGAGCGTTCAATAATTGTATGTAATTATAAATAAATACAAATTCGATATATTTATTGAAAATTTAATTAAGCCAGAAAAGAAAACTGAAACCGAAACAGATAGTTATTCATTTGCCCTCGAGACAAGAGTCGGTCTACAAATATACAGATCTACACAGATATATATGAATTTAAATATATATGTATATTTATTGAATGAAGAATCAACAAATGGCTACATACTGACATTCTGACATGCATATGTACTATATTTTTCTCGTAAATTATTATTAATCGAAGTAATCATACGGAAGCGACTATAATTTTCCTCCTCGTCGTAGCTCAACTTTTTGAATCAAGAATCAAGAGAATCGATCACAAAACTAATAAGAAAAAATACAAATTATGAAAACAGTAAACACTCAAGATGATAGAACCATTCGTTCATATAGTACAGCATAGCATAACCGCATTATTAAATATCGACTAAACACTTTGCATACTTTCAATAATTGAATATTTGATGAGTAGAGTGCAGTGGAATGGAATGGAAAGGAATCAAACATAATTCATATTTTTCTAAGCTCATACACCTCTTTGCTCCACACCAGTCACACCCAGAACCATTTAAGTCATAATACAAGAGCATAAAGTCGCACCACTACTAAAATTACTTTAATAGCAGTTAAAACATTAATGAGGGAGCTCACACAGAGTCGATGAAACGCTAAGAAAGGGTAATGTTAATTAATTCAAATCAAATGTCGCCACAGACACTCAGACAGGCACATGAATCCCCCGGAATGTATAAGGATACGAGGTTACGGAGACGAGGAATGAGGAATAAGGAGTTAGGAGGACGTGGAGAGCGGAACCAAGTATATAGGTTAGACAAAGTTTTTGACATTGTATCTAATCTAATTTGTAGCCTAATTCAAATTGCTTTGGTTGTCCCATGCAGCAGCAGATTCGATTTGTTTAACTTGTATATGGCAAAAAAAAATAATAATAATGAAACAAAAGTATATTTATAAACTTATAGTAACGTGCGAGTATGTGGAAATAAAATTCTCCCAAGTCTTGAGCTCCTTTTCTCTCTCTAATGGCCCATGGAAAAGTTTTAGAACGAGCCAAAAAAAAAAACAGAAGTCAGAAACTTACTAAGCTCGAGATTGAAGAAAGAAATTGAATCGTTGAATTGAAAATTTAATATAAAATATATATATATATATGAAAATTAAAAGAAAATACTAATGATATAATACGGAGGCATAATGTTTGTATGTAAAAGAAACTCAAAACGTTAGAGATCATCTACAATTTAAATAAATATAAATAAAACCAATCTCAGTTACTTGTTTATTTATTGCACATTATTCTCAGACAGTTGCCAATTTCATTATCATATCTACTTAGACGATTGCGCTCCAGTAATTCCCTATAACTTCCCTGCTCTACCTCTAATTGCTCTACAAATATGGTATGTGATAGGGAAAAGCAAATGCTTGCTTCACAGATATCGCCTTCTTTAAGAAACTCTCCAACTGGCTGCAGGTCGGGGCTTTGCCAGGTTTCCTCTCCATTGAAAGGAATACAACCCACCAGCCTAATGTCCAGGGCGAGAGGCGGAAAACCTTTGAGGTCCTCAGGTAGCTGTACCAGTTCATGGAGCTTCACGTGGTATATGGCTGTATTAGAGTCTAAATTTTTAACCCGAATATCGGAATCTCTCGAATTCGAAGGCAAAAATGTTATAGAAACTCTTTCGAATCTGCCATCTGAGCATTTATAGGCACATTTGTCCTGTCGACAGGGTTCTCTTAATTTCCTGATGTTCTCTGGTTGGGAGTAATAATCCTTCAGGAGTTTCTGTACGTTCTCATATTGATCCTTATGAGGAAGTTTCAACCAGTCTGCACTTTCATCCTTTTTTAGGGTTAATAAGCGACTTGCGAAGTGGGTTGGTGTGCATATCTGAAAGATACAAACAACAACGAAATCCAAATTCCATCAAAAACTTATACAAAGGAAGAAACCACCCACCTTGAGCACTTCAAATTGAATTCGTCCTTGCTTTGGTACAGCCGAGGATACACTTTTGTCAACTTCACACAACAAATGGCGATATTGGCAGGTAAGAGTCCTGCAGCGTCCATAGAGCAGCAGGACAGGACATATGACACATTGACGGCTGGCGCGCGATATTTCCCGCTCCTGTTGCAACTGTACATGTTGGGCGGCGATTTTCTCACTTACGACACCGCCGTATCCCTGCTGGAACTCTACAAGATGAGGTAAAAAGTGACTGCTTTCCTTGGGCGTAGATGGGCGTGTCCTTTTTGAAAACATCAAATCGTTCCCTGAATTGATTCCACGTCTTGGTCATGTCGAAATGAAGGAGGCTTTCTATTTGATCCAACTTGAGTTCGGGTGCGTGCTTCTCCAGCACCAGAACTTGGCCCTTGGTCTGAAAATATTGGTTTTAATTAAGGATATTAATTAAAGTTAAAGTTTTAATAAATTTACCCTTTCTTGCCAATTTTTAATGGAATTTTTACTTGCTCTGCCTTGATGTTTAAGGGTTCTAATAAATGGCATTTTGTGTGCCAATTCATTTGCATTGTCGGAATAAATTAGGGTGCGATATTGGTCCGGTTTGAGGGACTCCAGGTAGGAATGCAGTAGCTGTACCTTTTCAGCCGAATCATTGGCCCACTCAATTGTCATGGTTAAGTCGGCATGGACAGCTGCTTCCAAAGCATCTTTTAAAATTACTAAATTCCGGTTGGATCGCTGTAAAAGACCACCCAAGATATCTCTATTCCAACAGCTGGTAGTAACTATAAGTTGAGGATGACTTAGTGCGCTGAAAAGTTCCTGTTTTAATTCCTCAAACTTCACTCCATTATTTTCTATCAGTTTATCCAATTCGTGGAACACTATGCTAACGAAACGATGTTCATTAAGGGATATTTGGTTCGATCTTGGCCGAAGTTGGTCCAGTAACTGGGCAGGCGTTTCTATCAACAGTTTTCTGTCTAATATGTTACATGAAATTGATTCTTTGCACATCAGTTCCCTCAATTTAAGTTGCTTCTCCCGCGTAGCTACCAAAATAAGAACTCCTCTTTCCTTTTCCACTATAAGCTGAACAATTTCTCTTAATGGGAAATAATCCTGGCTCCTCTTGCTTCCGTATATCACGAATACAGACTCGCCAGAGAGTAATTTTTCGCCCAACTCGACCATTTCTGAAAAAATTAAAATATATAATACTTAAAGTAAATGTATAATTAATATAAAATATATACTTTCTAAAACCTTGTCTTGTATTTTATTTTTGATATTTATAATTTGACTAATCTATAGGTTTCGGTCTACTCTAACAATTTCTTTTTTGATTTTGGTGTGGAAATTGTGCGCAAGGATACGCGCCGCGGTGTTTTGTTGTTGGGCGTGGACGGCTTCGAGGCGGTGGGCTTGGATGGCGTACTGGCCGCCTGCTCCTCCTGCGTATCCTCGTAGACAAGGCGAATATCCTCGGTGCGTTCACACGTCGCCTCGCTGACCTCCAAAGGCACTGACTTCGACTCTTTCTCCTCTTTGATCTCTGGTTGAGGTGGATCCTGCGAGTCCTTTTGCGAAGACGGCAGCGGAGAAACGCCATCGTCTAATGGCCAAGCATCCATGGCCTCCTCTACAGGAACCACGGGCGAGTTGACCGGCATTTCCACAAGAACACGTGGCGTTCTCCTCACAGCAATGGGCGTGGCTTGTTTGGCGGATTGGCTTTTCGGTGTAAGGTTGAAGTTGCTTGCGCTGCTGGGTGTGCGTGGCTGACGACGCACCTGAATGGGTGTGGCCGGGCGGCATTTCTTCTCCGGCGACTCGAACTTCTCCTCCGAGCTGATGATCTCCTTGTCCAGCACTGCAATCACTCCTCCTGCCAGCGGTAAAGGCTCCGCCTCCGTGCTGATCTTGCGTTTAAGGGTTGCAGGCGATGCTGCAGCAACAACTGGTGCATCCTCCTCTTTGCGAGGCGAACGGCGAATTGCAATAGGCGTGGGTTTCTGCCCATTGCTCTTGACTTCTTCCGGTTCTGTCTTGCGAGGGGAACGCCTAGTGGCGATTGGTGTGGGTGCCACTTTTCGGGGCGACCTCCGAAAAGCGATGGGCGTTGGTTTGATCTGCGCTTTATCCGTTTTCGGACTGTTTGAACTAGATCCGGAGCTGGCGCTGTTCATTGATGAGTCATTTTCAGCGTCCAGATCGGTTTCACCCTCCTCCTTGAGCTCCGAGCCGGCGGCTGCCTTTTTATCTTTCCGATTCGACTTGGTCTTCTCCTGCAGCGGCCTACGTGGCACTTCGTCTGACGACTGTTTACGGATCTTTGGCTTCTTTTTCTTTGTCGGAGGCGCCACGTTCTCCGATGACTTTAGAGTAGCGCTCAGCACTGACTCCATCTCCTCGTACTGCTCGCCCAGCTCATCCGGCTCGAAGGTCAACAGAGAACAAAAGCCGTCGGTGCTGGACACGATCAACACGTTGCCATCACTTGACCAGGTCAGATCTGTTAGTCGTGTATAATGGATGTTGGAGACAATAGCAAACGGCACCGACTGCTGGGTGTCGTAGAAGAATACAGAGTTCTTGGTGGCCACGGCATAGATCATTCGATAGGGCAGGGAGATAACAGGAGGGTTCTTCTCCGCGTTGTACGGTCTCAGACGGTACAAAACCGGAGAACAGCGCACGGCCACGGCATATTCGTTGGGGAATGGCAGAACGAATGCAGGATGGGCTAGATCGTAGCGACTAAATCCGTAAGTGGTGTTTAGTGGTTTCATCACTCCGTCGTAGTCGGTGATGCCGGCGGGCGTGAGCAGGATTTTGCCATCAGGAGTAAAGCACAATCGGCGGAAAAAGGTCTGCAGGGTACCGTCGTGGTACAGTCGGATGCCTTTGCCGTGCATCTCGTGGTCCTCCTTTACGGGAAATGCACACTTGCTGACCCGGTGTAGCACCCGCTTGGTATTGACATCGAAGATGCGCATTTGTCTACAAGGATAACAAATATTTAAAAATTTCTCACATCTAAATCAAATAAGATCCATTCTTACCTATCTGTGCTCATGGTGGCTATGTATTGATTGCACGGATCCCAGGCCACGCCTTGCACATAGCCCTTGTGATCGTCCAGAATGGCCAACGACTTGCCCTTGTATACGTCCCACATCATGGCCGTGTTGTCCACCGATCCAGTGACCAGGAACAGCGAATTGGGCGACCAGCTAAGATCGTAGATATCCTCGCGGTGGCCGCGTAGCACCTTTAGTGTCGTCCACACTTCCTTATCCTGCTCACTTTGCCCGTCGGCATCCACAATATTGACCACTTCATGATCCGCCTTCTGCTTCCAAATGAAGACCACACTTTCGTCGTCGCCGGAGGCCAGCAGCTCGCCGTTGGGCGACCAGCGCACTGTGTTGACCGCCCGCTGATGCCGCGACAGATCGACGGCCAGCTCCAGGTCCACCCCCTCACCCCCATCGTCCTTGGCTCGGTTCACATACCAGATGAGGACGTGCGCATCGGTCCCGCCCGAAGCCAGTCGACAGATGGTGGGATCCCGCAGACCTTGGCCGTTCTGCTGAATATCCACGCTCAGAACGGGGTCGCGGTTGTGCCACGAGATCTCCGGAATCTTGCACTTCATCCTGATTCACTTACTTTTCTACTGTTTGGGTGATCGTTGGGCTGTGAGAAATTATGCGGTAGATTTCCCGCGTAATTTTGCAGTGTTGCACAAAGTTTCTCACTTTTCGTTCATCAACATTGGCCAATTTACGTTACTGTAAGTAAAACCACTGCAAGAATAGGGGCTGCCACATATTTTAACTCCGGGTTTTTTTTATTACCACAAATTCCCATTCTTTTCTTGATTCTCACGTGCGACACTTTTATTCACCCGGAACTTATTTTATTCCCGATTATTGTGTCAGTTTATTGTTTTTAAATTATTTGATTATTATACTTGTGACACACAGGTGGCGCTGCGAGCTCAATAGTGTTTCGTGTAAACGTTATTTATAATTTATTCAAAAATTTTTTTGTTTTGTTATAATTCTTAACATAATAAATAAAACGAAATATATATTTATAAGGAAAATTTATATCTCGACAAACGGTATAATTTTAAGACAAAGAATGTCGATATATTGATGTTATGACAACCCTAATTTTAACATATTTAACAACACTACTCAAAGGAAATGGTAAACAAAAGACGGCGAGTTTGTTTCCTTACTGATTAATAAGGATATTTCTCCAATTTTCAGTCCGTAACGCTGCACACTGACGTGGGGGACCTTAAGATCGAGCTCTTCTGCGACGCCTGCCCCAAGGCCTGTGAGAACTTCCTCGCCTTGTGCGCCAGCGACTACTACAGCGGCTGCGTGTTCATCCGCAATATCAAGGGATTCATAGTACAGACTGGTGATCCCACCAATACCGGAAAGAACGGACAGTCGATTTGGGGCCAGAAGTTTGATGACGAGTTTAAAGAAACCATAAAGGTACGCCTTTGAAATACTTTGGGGATCAGCGACTGGAATTCAATCAATTAATATGGGTGATGATATTAAAATATTTATTTTTTCCAGCACACGGATCGGGGAATGGTGTCCATGGCCAACAATGGTCCCAACGCCAATGCCAGCCAGTTCTTCATCACCTATGCAGCCCAACCAAATCTTGACCTGAAGTACACCCTCTTTGGCCGCGTTATAGATGGATTCGATGCCTTGGACGAGCTGGAGAAGCTGCCCGTGAATCCCAAAAACTACCGGCCCCATGTTGACAAAAAGATCAACGGCGTTACGATTCATGCGAATCCACTGGCAGCGTGATAATGTACAAAAGAAAAATAACTATTTTTTATACGCTTAAATTGAAATATATATTTATAGCACTTAACTTACACGATTTCTTCTTCGATTAAAAACTAATTGCTTGAGAAACATCAAATATTGTGCAAAAGTTTCTAACGACTACAAATATTAAAATCAGCCAAGTCACAATAGTTTATATAAAAAATTGCATTGTTTTTGCATAACTCTCTCAACGACTTTTGCACTTAATTTGGAACTTACAATCGACGGATGTATATGATGTGTTTGTTTTTTTTTTGTTTAAAACGATCAACTAGAGAGGAGGAAAACAAATGCTAACAAGAATCTCGACTACATGGACTAAATAATATGGACTATGTGGATTATGTGGAGCCGTTTGTGAGTTTTTTGGCGGGCTTCGGATGGTCCTTCATATGCTGCTCGAACATGGTGCGGATATCGGCCAGAGCCTGTGAGATGTTCTGGGAGAATCGATGGACATCCTGAAGATAGAATTTCGATTAGTTTTGAATCATATTCAAATCTATTTTTGCTCCGTTGTACTCACCGTTTGCTGGCACGTTGTCTTTGCCGAGATGTGGAAGAAGATGAGGTTCTCGCCGGCAATGATGTACGAAACACCATAGCCATCATCAGCCACGGGCCCAAAGCCGCCGCCGGCACTGATGCAGTTCGGATGCTTCTTCAGGTCCATCTTCGGCGTCTGGCCGTGCGGGGTCTGACTAGTGGACAGGCGCCAGGGTTCGCTGAGCACCTCGTTGAGGAAGGGAGAGTCCACCTCCAGGTACTTGGACACTACATACAGGCAGAAAAGATGCCTATCAATGCCGCGACCGCACATGGCATCCTGGTAGCCCAGCTGGTGGCGATCACAAGCAGCCTGCAACATCTTCACACGCTCATCGTTCTGCAAATACAAAAATATAATGGAAAATCCGACTTTTATATTATTTTGACTTTTTAAGAAACTTACGCTAGTGTTGGGATTCTGCATAGCCTTAACCCAGGCAGATGATTCAATGGTGCAGGGACGCACAGTCTCCGTTCGTCCTTCGCGGAACAGACGCGTCATGGAAGCCTCATATGTCAGCGAGAAGCGTCCCGCATCGCGATAATAAGCCAACTGCAGGGCCATTTGGATATAGGCGTCTGGGGAAATGCGGCACTTCTTCATGAAGCCCTTGCCGTACTCCTGGTGTACCAGAATGCGCAGGTTGACCTCGTTGATCAGCTTGGTCACATCGATGGTGGCCTCCTCGATTTGGGCCAGACAGGGCGTCAGATCCCAGTTGAGGCGAGTTGGAGTGGGTGGCTGGAACTCGGGGGTGCCCTTCGTGTTACCAGACTCGTCATATCTACAGAAGTTTTGGGAATCAATTTATTAGCATATAAGATTAATAAATTGTTGGAAAAAAAAAATATAATTCAAGCAACGTAAACAAAAGGCTTTGGTTAATGTTGAGTCTAAGTTAGTGACGGTGTAAAAAATAATAATGAATTTTGGTTTGTCGGTTTTCTGGGTTGATCAGGAGAGGGTTATTTTAATTTATATTTAATTAATTTTTTTTCTGTTTTTTTAACTTTTCAAGATGAGTTTTCTGAGTCTAGTTTTTTTTTACACAAAACTTAATGGTTTTAAAAACGATTTGTAAGCACTTTTCTAATATTTACAGAGACATCTTTAGAGACCTGAGACACTCTCACTGTCAACCCAAAAACGACTGAATCAATTGCTTTGCTTTGTGCTTGTGTGCTTTGGAATAAGTGTTTACCCATATATATCATCACCAAATATATATTCCCATAGATGGCCCAAAACCGGTGCATCGGCCCTATAAAAAACGTGTACAGAATGGTGTAAATAAATCGTGAGGCCACAACCAAGTTAACAAATCAATAAGGGACAAAATAAATGGGAGGAATGGATATTCAAGAGAAGCAGCCAACCGACACCGTCGGGCAGTAGAATCGAAAATCATTACCCATCCGACTGGAGGTCATCGATGATCAGGTTTTCCCACATGTGTGAGGCAATGGCGGCGTCGGACCTTTTTTTGCAAATTAGTTTAGAATTTTTTTCATAAATATATTGATTTAAACAATTTTGTTGTTTAATTGCGATTTTGAAACTGAAATCTTGTCTTAAAGGTTCGGGTTAAAAGGTGACACTTACCAGGTGTGCTCGGCATTGAAGCCAACACGTCCGTTGGTGGCCACGCAGACGGTGAAGCACTTGTCGAACCAACGATTGTAGCCGTTGCCGTGGAGCAGTTTCTTGCCAAAGTTGTCCAACAACTCTGGACGAGCCAGGTCGAACTCGAAGGGCTCGTCGTCCAGGGAGAGCACGAAGGCGGCCGACTCGATGGTGCGAAGGGACACATGATTGGCGCCCCGTGAGAAGAAGGTATTCCGGGCCTCGGCCCATTTGGAGCGGTTCCAGGCGGTCAGGGCAGCCAGGTGCTCCTCGCCAGACAATGGGGTGGCCTTGGCCTTCAGAATCTCTTCGATTTGCCTGGAAATTTATGATTTCTTATAAGATATTTTTGATAGTTTCATATTTTTGGAATACTTACACTTGCAGCTCACAGGGGCGGAGGGTGCGTCCCTTGTAGTAGATGAGCATCTTGTAGTAGCATCCCTTGTGCAGGACAACAATATGATTGGAGTCACGGTAGTGGACAATGCGATCGGTTTCCAGACCAGGAACACGGGCCGTGTTAAAGGTGCGCTCGTACTGCCAGGAGCAGAGAGGGATCATGCCCTGGACCATGATCTAAAAAAAAAGAAATAAAATAATTATAAATACTTCTTAACCTTCTTTTTTGTGTTACTTACTGGCTGCAGTTCCTGATGTTCAATCAATTTCCTGAAGTTAAGGAGCAGAGATACCACATTGGCCGCACGAGCCGCCTGGATGCTGGTGAGGTTCATGAAAATGGCATCCGTGCCATAGAAGTTACTGTTGACACAGAGGGGGCTGCGACCGCGCAGATAGACGTACTCCTCCCACCAATCAGACACGTAGTTGGTGGACCACCAGCTCTTGAGGATGAGGTACCACTGCAGCTTCTTGCCGATGGTCTGCTCGAACTCCTTGGCCAGGCGCTCCATTCGCGTATAGTTGTCATCATCCAACAGAGGTCGGACACTGCGCAAATACCGCGACATCGTGTCCTTCACCGAGGGGAGCGGCAGTCTTGGCAGGGAGCCCTGGAAACTGTACAATCCTGGCTTGTTCCAGCTGGAGAGTACCCGCACCACGGCCACCCACAACATGGTGGGCAACGAGACACGGCTTCCCGGGGCTCTGGATTCGTACATCCAGCCCTTGTACATAAGCAGGAGCTTCAGGGTGTACCGCATGGTGAAGCATATCGAGAGCCAGACCACCAAGGCGGCCAGGAAAGAGGCTGTCACCTGCCAGTTGACCGTGTTGGAGGGGAGGTGTTCCAGTATCCGATTAGTGAGATTGAAGGGTGCCTGATAGCCGGCGAAGTGCAGGCCCAGGGCAATGGCCGTAATCAGCCAGAGGCTCTGAATGTGCGCCGGATAGACACCATTACGCACGCCGTTCTGGAGAAATAATCGGAAATGGGTGAGTCACAAATTCTATAATTTGGTTTCTTAAAAAGGGACTTACCCGTGCACGGGCCACACGCTTTTTCCAGGAGCGGATTCCCGAGTTCCACACCAAGTTGAGCACCTCGTGGTCATAGTTGATATCGAAGCCCTCGTGGGTGATGGCGAACGAGAAGGCGACGGCGGCATGGGCTTCAGCCATACCTGCGGGCTACTGATGATATCCGGGCCAATAGAAAAATTCTGTTTTAAAAAGGTTAAAAAATTATTAAGATTGGTACAAATGAGTCTAGTAAAGATATTTTATCCTAAATTATAATGCGTAAATCTGCAGTTACTTGTATAAGCACTTTTATTGTGATTGTGGCACTTATAAACATACTAATAATATAAAAACAGGTTAACGCCCACAACCGCGATGATAATAGCCTTTGTGGTCTAGTTGCATTTAGACATAATATTCCCGAGAAGCGAATCGATAAGATTTCTTTTAGAATTTCCAGACACGTTTAAGGCCGTGACTAATAATAAACGTATATTATCTTGGTCAGTTAGCCACTCGCAATTCGGGCTAATTGCGTTTTTGGACTCTCTGGAATCTCATGACCACTTCACACTCTATATCTGTATCAAAGGGGGTTTGTTTGGACCCGGGCAATGTTCAATAATGCTGCCCCTTTCTTCCCTATATTAATTAAAATAATTCAGAACCCACTATATTCTATGTCATAACATTTTACATGCAATTGACGTCACTGAGAGCGGCTTCTGAGTCCGCGGCGATAACCCCGAGTGGGGGCTGCAGATAGATCGGAGCGGAGTCTGGCTGGAAGATGCTGGATTCTAGGTCTAGGCAGCGATTTTTAGAATGGGTTTGCAGTCAGCAGACGAATCAAAGTCCGCTATAGGATTTATGAATTCCGCATTCGGAAAATAATCTACAGAGCGGATAACTCCAGAGAGACTGCCTAAAACGGGGTTCCATTATAGAATCCCTGGAAATGCTTTGGCAATTGAGGCCCACAATTATATGATCACTATTGTTTATTATTTTTATTTTCCTATTAAATGACTGCTCGGCAGCGCGGTTTATTCATTTCCATTGCATGCAAAGATACTCATGTGTAAGTGTATATCTATCCGTGTGGTTATTTATAGTCGGAACCGAGTAGTTCCGAAATAAAACTTCCGCAGCCACAAATCCAAGACGAGACAAAGTTATAAAAGCCTTGGTTTAATGGTAACCATGGCCGAAGGCCGTCGCTGCAGCTCCAACTCGAAATAGCCACAACAAGATACAATAAATTCAAGATACAGATTCGTTTTCGTTTGACCCAGTTCGAGGCGACGACTATGCGGCGTATACTTAATAATTTTGAGCACCGACCGCCCTGCCTGCCGGCTTTTATTTGTTTGCGTATATCGGCGAGAAGTCCAACAACAAATCGAATTCGAAAAACTTGAACCGTAGACGAAAACAAGAAATACAAAAAATTAATATGTATGAGCGATTTGTTTGCCTCTTTACACTTTTTTTATACACAAGTTAGTCGCTGAACGATCTTTTTTCGCTGAGCCCCGAAGGTGCAAAGTCCACCAATGATGTTTTCCACTTTTTTGCTTCTGTGCGATCCACCTACCTCTCTCTTCTCGTGGCTGTCTATCGCATTAATTATATTGCAGAAAATTTAAATTGATGTGTTTCTAGATTGAGCGGGCCTGACCTTGCGTTTGTTTCGTGCTAGGGGGCGGGTCCACTGCCGGGTTTTATGTAACCAGCCCCGAAATTCGCCCTCCCCCCAGCTGATAACAGCTCAGCTATCTGGGTGGCTAGTGGGCCTTATTATTTCTGACAACTATCAAAAACATGTGCCCGAATTTGGGTCACTTGGGAAAGTGTGGCGGCGATAAGGGGGCCGAAGATCTGGGCGGACAAACAAATGAAATGCGACAACGTAAGCCGCAAAAATGCAACCTTTGCAGAATTGCATTTATTTGCGGCGTTGTTTACGGTTTCCCCCCATAACTAAACAAACCTTCGATGTAAACTCTTTCCTCAATCGAATATAAACGGCGAATTAATTGCACTTTGGTGTGACGCAGGTATTTATAAAACACTTGATGACAATTTCGAAATCCTAGCCAGCGATGCACACACGAGTTACTTTCAGTCTTCGGGGGGCTGGCAGTGTACCGGGGGTCTTATTTAATTTTTTTTTGTATTTTTTTGATCACAAAACAACTTGATCGCTTGAACGTCGAGCGCCAACTGAATCAATGTGGACAGAGCGAGTTCCCTTGGGTCTTAAAAACACCGAGCGCCGAGACTATGGGGCTCTTCGTTTCTTCTCTTTGCTTTTTTTTTTTTTTTGTATTTTTTTAGTTTCTTGTTTTATTTTGCTTTTGAGTGGGTGCGTCACGAGTCGAGGGGCTCGTTGCCTTCCGAGTGGAAGGGGTGCCTGTGGAGTGTGTTGACCGACCGTAGTGCTGCTAATAATGCGCCCCCCCTTTAGTCCCTCGGACTCAGATCGATAGAGGCCTTATCAACCGGCCCGAGCCAAATGGATATACGATTGGACCCCACATAATACCAATATCAGCGAATACGCGAACTGGCTAGACTGAATTCTGGGAAAGGTAACCCCTTCAGCCACAAAGTAGGTGAACTCAGAAGTACTCTTTTTCGGAACTGATACTAGGAGCTAATTCATGTTGTTTCGTAAACATGTTTTTTTTTTCAAACTCACTAAAGTAGAAGCTCTTCAAACTTAGAAAATTATACTTAATATAAATGATAAGAAAATATTGGTTTTGATTTTAGGGTTTTAAGTATTTATATTACCTTTTAAAAATTAAATTATTTAAATTCTCCTAGTCTACAGTATCTACTTCAAACTACTACTAAACTACTTTCCCCTTTCGCGCTAATAAAATAAAAATGTACCATACATGATATGCCTGTCCCATATATCTTTCATCCTGCTATAAATATATAGCATAAATTACCGATAGCACACACGATTTCGTAACATGATACTGGGGGGACGGGTATCATAAAGATAAGAACATGCATGAACTTTAAATTGAGCAGATTGGGACTTTGACCTTTTCGCAGATTTCGGTGATTTCGGTGCGGCGTCACCGGTTCTCGTGGCTTATGTAAGCCTCTTAGATTTCTAGAATCTGGCTCTCCAAAGCGTCGATAAGAGCGTTACACGGCCAGTTAGCCTGTTTACTAGTTGCGGTTGACAAATATGAGAACACACACATGATAAATTGAAGTGAAAAACAAGTCTTATGTATATTATTTGATTTTATAACAGCCACTGGCCAATCGCAGAGACCCAGATAAGTAGCAATTGAGAGGTTCGGTTTTATCGCTCACTATTATTTATAGTCGAAAGTCCAATAAGTGCCCGGGGGGGGCCTGCGAAAATATTCGTAGTACGCAATTTCGGGGAATTTATCAAGAGGACTGACTGGAGAGCCCCCGCTCCGATTAGATGGCACAAGTGGCTGCCAAAAAAGGTAATAACCTAGTGCAATCGGTGACGCGTCAAAAGTGTCTACTTGGCATAAATAAACCCGCTTATCGCCCCGCACCTGGCTGCGATCTTGATTCCCTGGCCGAAAGAAGAAAGTCTGTCTAAGGCGCCCTAAGACTTGGAGGGCAGGCAGGCGCTGGCGGGTTGCAGCCAACAGAGTTGCTCCGCGTTGGCTGCGTTTGTTTCGGGTGTATCTGTATCTTCGCATTGGACTTTGAACCGCAGCAAACTTGAAATGTGCGACGACGAGCGAGGCGGCGGATCGGCAGCGACGCATGTCTAACGAGAGCGAGACGCGGGACCCGAGACAAAGACTGCGTGCTGGGAGCAGGGAGCTGGGAACTGGGAACTGGCAACCAGTTGTATGTATTGGACCCCTCGCAAATCATTCACAGCTGCCAGCAAAATAAAAAAAAGCAAATAAACTGAAGAGGAGAAGGAGGTGTGAGCAGCTCGACTTTGAGATACCTTTGATAAGCTAAGCTCTATTCAAATACATTATAACTTATATCTTTATACCTAAAGCCAAAAGATATAAGTTTAAAAATAATTTGGGGAAAAAAGGTTATATTTTTGTCAATTAAATAGAAAAAACACTCACATTAAAATGATCTTAAAGTTTAAACTTTAAAGTAATGATTCTTATTTTAACAGCATTTTATTTAAAAATACTACTAGAGTGTGCCTTTAATTATTTTAATGATTAAATTATATGGCATTTTATTTAAATTTAAAAAACACAAAGGATAGATAATTGTTTATTTATTTATTTTTTTTTGTATTTAATGGATTTACGTTTTATTAAAATCACGAGTGCATTATTATTCATGAATGAAATTACTTCTGAACTGAAATACTGCTTTACAGCCGTTACGAAATAATGAGAAAAACAATTTTTATGAGCGTGTATATGGAGCCAGTCGTTCACCTAATCGTTTGTAAATTACACGCCTTAAAACGGGTCACAAATATCAATAACTTGGCTTTATTTATATTTAAATAAACACTCATTAAAGCTGAGAAACTGGTACAAATAATCCCATTGACTCGGTCGCGTAAACAAGGCTAAGCTCAAGCCGTAAACAGTAAACTTAAAAAATGGGGGAGCACAAACTCCAAGTAAATAACAAAAAATTAAAAGCATTTAGCTTTTTAAATTCAAATGTACTGCATGGCGCTCTGATAAGCGATATCTTAATTGCTTTTGAAATGCTTGTTACTCTTGCAATGAAAAGTGCATAACAGGGCATAATACTGATAGTACTCCATATACCCTCGCCATATACGATTGCCGGGTATGAAAACAAAACAATCAATGGAGAGGTCAATAGCTATGGGTTCCGATATCCATCGGATTCCTCTGCAGTTTTATAGTGTTTGAAGGCTGGGTCGAGTTTGTTAGGCAAGGTTCCAAGCTTTTCTTTGGCCTGTTACCCATGAATAGAGAGAGGAGCCGAGAGGAGCCACCTGGCCGAGTGTGGGTGTGTGTTTTTGGTTTACAGATGTTTACCAACACAGCTCTCTCAGCTTTTGCGCAGCTTTGAGAGACACTGAGAGAGCGAGGTGAGAGAGGCCTCCGTTAAGCCGCAAAGCACAGAAACCCGTTTCGGACTTTGAACCGCGGCGAGCCAAGCGTGTTTAAAAAAAAAAAATGAAAACAACAACCAAATCATGGCACAAAAAAATTAAAACAAACAAACAACAACAAACAGCAGCCACTTGGCTAGTGTTGTAACAAAATGCATTGTCATTTGGCTTTTTAGTGTCTAATTCAGGCAACAAGTTTTCACAAGATGTGTTGCTAGGCTAGTGACCTAATTATTGCAAACAGGTTCTGCCCTGACCCACCAACGGTGGGTGGGAGGTCGCTGGGGCCGTGTAATCACATACGTACTTCCTGCTAATAGTAGAAAGCCCCGCAATTTTCACAGCTTCTTAGTCCAAATGTAAAATTGACGAACGGAAATTACACTCAGGAAAAACAACTCAAAATGACGGTACGACGGCGACGACGACAAACGGACAACGACAAAGACGCGCGCGCAAAGAGAGACTGATCGGAGCAACAGCAGCAGCCACGCTAGGCCTGTGGTGGTGGTTAAACCGCTTTCAGAGGGTTAAGGGGTTACATGCAGTTGAACTACCAAAAAATAAGCTTTTTTAGAATTTTCATACAAATAATCAAGATTTGCGGTGATCTTGATTTGGTCGGTTTCTAATATTCAAAATAAAAAATTTTGATTTATTCAAAGAATTTATACATATATTCCTTTATTCATTACGTAGGGAATATATCCAAGATTATTCTTCAAATCAGACCAATTAGTAAATCAATATCAGAGAAATAAAGATCACCTACTTTAGAAACATTGTTTTGGAAAATAACGCGCTTAAAACTTACACGGCTTTCTTTGTGACACTCTGAAATTGGCATACAAATACAGACATATATAGCTCTGAAAATATATATCGTATTGAATTCTTAAATAAGCGCATATATACGTACATAAATAGAACAAAAAAATAATATATCGATTTTTTATTTTTGGAAAATTCTAACTGCATATAACCCCTTAAAGCTTGCCTGCACACAGACAAGCCCCAGTATAGCAAGCACAATTGTTGCGCCAAGTTAACATCAAAATCGAAACGGGAATAAACTCATACTCAACTAAAATTTTCAAGATTTGTAATAATACCCTCAGCAAAAAATAAGTAAATATTGGTTAGGCAATCTCTGAAACTTAAACTTTTGCTTCAAAAATGACTTTTACGGATAATAAATTTGAGTTTGAAGCGTTGCCTCAATCGAATTGGTAATTTCTCGGTGAATAGCCAAGTTGGGTCATCGAGTTGCACTTGCTTTACATAATGCAATATTATCATAAAATATAGGTCAGTTACTCGGTTTATAAAGACTACCACAATATATAATGGAATGTTACTGAGATATTCTTGAGATATATTTTTATGAATATAAAATGGTTTTTTTAAATGGAACTCATACTTCATATACCAAAACTAAGTTCTTAATTAAACGGTCGCCTTATTCTAAGCCAGTGCACTATTCAGATGCCGGCACTGCCGGTTCATCCTGTGCTTCCTTCTCCTTACTAGACAGACCGCGTATGCTGACATCGTAGACAACTTCCTCGATCTTTTTGACGTCGTACTTCAGGGCATCGAAACGCTTGCGCAGGCCGTCGTTCTTCAGATTCAACAGACGAAAGCCCGTGTTCAGGTCCCCAATGAAGTGGGAAATGTTCAGAGGGCGCTCGTAGTCACCCATGGTCACCGAATTGGTGGCGAACCGAGAGAGCTCCGAAGCCAACTGCAGTATGCCCAGCAAATAATCCTCGACATCCAGGTGGAAGCCATCAGCGTGGTTGGTTTTTACTGTTGAAACAAATCAGTTAATAGATTTTGGAAAAATATTAAGTCAACTCCCCACTTACAACCAAGCATTTCGGCGACAGTTTCGCGCGTAACCAAAAATCCCGCCTCCAAGTAAATAACCAAAGCAATGATAAATATCAAGCGCTGGGTGATGTACGTCCAGTGGTCGGAGTATCTGTAGAAAGTGGAGCATTAGACACCCACGAGAGTAACTATTGTCTGTAGTTTCTGACTCACCGGTAGTACTGACCAGGTGGCACCAAATCGGCCAATTTCTTGTACTTTTCGGCACAGGCTTCAACCTGTTTGCGGGCCAAACCACATGCGCCACTAACTGCGTTTTTAAATAATTTCATTTAATACCAAGTGAATAAACTTATTTTGACAAACAACCACTTACTTTGACTCAAATCGCTGTGGATTACCTGTAGTTTGATTTGCGCTTCCTTGGCAAGATGTTCGATTTCGCGCACAACAATGCGAATGTTCTGAAAGTACACGATTAATATCTTGTTTCATGGATTTGGTGTTCACATACCTCCCGCAGCTCCTGCTCGTTGTCTATGTACTTTTGGTAGTTGGAAAAAAGCTCCATGTTTACGAAATTCGACATGATGATAAATAAATAGTCTTTTCAGTTTCCGCTTGTTTATGCCGGTCTAGAGATGCGCGCCAAACGATTGCAGTCGATTTTTCGCAGTCAGTGTTGGTTAATACTGTGGAGGAGACATAGCCAACATCTCGTGTCACGAAATTGACCTCCAGCTCACTCAGCTCTAGTCAGCTACCATCACTAGCTGGGTTAATTTTGTTTAGTCAATCAGACTCCAATTAGAAATAAACCAACTCGTGACGAAATGTCGTATGTGAGTAATAAAATATAAAAAACTGATTCCTTCATGAATATAACATATTTCTCCTTCAGGGACAAGGTTATAATCCGTATGCTCAACCCGGCGGAGGCTATGCCGCTCCGCCCGGAGCCTTTCCGCCCCAGAACGCCCAGGTGTCTCCCCAGGCGCAGCAATGGTTCGCCATGGTGGATCGCGATCGATCCGGAAAAATCAACTCCTCGGAGCTGCAGGCTGCTCTCGTCAATGGGCGTGGGGACCACTTCTCGGACAACGCCTGCAAACTTATGATAAGTAAGCGAAACAACTGTGACGTCAGTGGGCAGGGACTTTTCATTACTTCCGTGCTGCCAGTTTTCGGGTACAAATTTAAATGGCTCACACATGGCTGTTTGTTTAGATCACCTGGGGCGCACTATCTATGTTTACTCTAAGTTTATGTGATGTGTTTTATCGCTACCTTTGATTCACAGGTATGTTTGACGCCGACGCCAGCGGCACCATTGATGTCTATGAGTTTGAGAAGCTATACAACTACATCAACCAGTGGCTGCAGGTCTTCAAGACCTACGATCAGGACAACTCGGGACACATCGAAGAGCATGAGCTGACCCAGGGTAAGTTAACCAGTAGATCACCTTTCTATCTATCATGTTATTAACGAATGCAAAATATATAATTTCCCCATAGCCTTCACCCAAATGGGTTTCCGCTTCACTCCAGAGTTTATTGGCTTCTTGGTGAAGAAGAGCGATCCTCAGACCCACAAGGAGATTTCCGTGGATCAGTTCATAGTGCTCTGCGTGCAGATCCAACGCTTTACGGAGGCCTTCCGGCAGCGAGACACCCAGCAGAATGGAACGATTACCATTGGCTTCGAGGACTTCTTGACCGTGGCCATTGGTTGCTCTTACTAAACTGAAACCACTACTCGGCAACTACTCCAAGGGGTATCCACACTCTTGCACAGACCAGAGCTCTCAGTGTATTTTAAAGTGTAATTCCGTTTGTGGAGCATTTTTAAAATTGTACGGTGTTTGATAGCTTTTACGAAATACGAAATGCATACTTCTTTAATCAGTCATATGGCAATCTCCCTCCTCTTCACTATCAGAATCTAATTTCAAAAGTATTTGTTAACGCAGTTCGACTACATCATATAGTACAAAGTGTCTTGCGCCTAAAAATAAAGTATACACTCATATATTGTAATTTAAAAGTAAAAATATAATCGTGTTTTATTTAAAGTATAAACATTGTAAAAGAAATATTAATTGTAAAAATCGTGTCTTAATTCAGCAGTCACACTGCCCTACAGAGTTCCTGGTAATCGTTTCGCCCCTTTTCATCGGTTAAGTGGGCTTTTGATATGCAGATATATAGGAATTATAATCATCTTAAGTATACAATCGTAAATTCATGGTGGGCGATACACATGTGACGGCACAGAAGCTTATCGGCTAAAATACAAACATCAATATCATATAAAACATTAGGCGTAATAAGTTTTGGTTTTTTGGTTTGGGAATCGTATGGTGCTCCAATATTTTTTGGTCATAGGTGTATAATTTGTAAGATACATAAGTCAGTCTTAAGGTCCATAAGTATATGAAACGAATGTCTTCGGGGGAGGAATATTTTTGTTTCTTTTGCAAATAATAATATCGAAAATAATCTCAACCTTAACTAAAATTCAGTCGTGTAAATGTCATCGATTCAGGAGATCGAAATTGGGGTGGATTTCTTTGAGAGCTTGTTCTAGCCAAGTTAAGAGATCGTAAAATTGGCGGATAAGCGCTTTCTGGGGGCAAGAAGCTGGAAAATGTCTCGGCATTGGCCAGGAGTGCTAACTTAATACTTTCCTGGACACAATGATTTCTTAGTTTTATATATAGCTTATAAAAACAAAAATATGAGTCTTTCTCAAGAATTGCGGCAAAAAAGTCCTATAATTATAAAATCGTGTATAAAAAATATTAATTGTCTGGCTCACAATATCAAGGTCGATCAAGGTCGACGAATAAATGGTTTTGCTTTCGATTGTAAAATAAATTCCACGTTAGCTGATCTCGCTCATGGCCTTAAAACTAGTTTGATTTTTTGCTTGATTAGATTGGTTTACAATTGCTTAGAATACATAAATTATTACGAAATAAACATTAAATATTTGGGATGACACATGAATGACAAGAAATAATAATTATAAATTGACAAATTAAAGATCTCTCCAGTTTTTCGATGTTTTTTATGAGAATTTAAAATTAAATGGAAGCTTCACGCGGTCGCCATAAAAAGTTTATGATATTTGGTATCGAGTCCAGAGTGCCATGTTGTCCGGCTCTCACTTATTGCAGTCGATGATCAGCTTGCCCTGCGAGTCGTCCGACAAGGATCCGCCGCTCATGGTAGTGTCGCACTTCATGGAGTACTTGGAGCGCCTCTTGCTGGGCAACTGCGGTAGATCGGTGTGGTGCTTGCGGACGTGCACCCCCAGGTTGCCCCTCTGCTTGGACTTGTAGGGGCAGTAGGGGCACTGGTGGGCCGGCTCCTTGCCGCCGCACTCCACGTTCTCGTGCCGGCGCAGTGTCGACTTCCAGCGGTACTTCTTGCCGCAGTGACGACACTCGTACACCGGTTCTCCGTCCAGTCCGATGCCGTTGGGACTGGTGGTGCTGCCATTGCTGCTGCTGCCTCCGTAGTCGCTCAGGGAGAACTCCAGATTGCGGAAGGCCTGGGCCTGCGCCTCGAGTATGGAGTTGGCTGATCCGCCATGGTTACTGGCACTGAACATGCCGCCCATTGAGTTATGGCCGAATTTGCCGCCACCGCCGGCACTCTGATCCATCAGGTGAATATCGTCGAAGGCATGGAAGCGGCCATCATCCTCGTCCTCCGTCGAGGAACCTGGCTCGTTCTCGCACTCCGAATTGCGGAGATCGCGTTCCTGTTGCTTTCTTAGCAGGTTCTCCAGTATTTTCGTGGGTGTTATATCGCTGGCCACTCCGCCATCGCGCTCCTCCTTGATGCGACGATGGGGGGTCTGTTGGCGGAGGATCTCTTGGACGCGCAACTGCTGCTGGAAGCTGTGCAGGCCGTTCCGCATCAGGGCCTCGGCAATGACGGCCGCCTGAGGCTTTTGGGCTGGCACCACCGGGGGTTGGGCTGCTGCCACGGCAGTATTGGCCACCAGTACCGAGGTGGGTATGGCTGTTATCCCGGAAACGGGAGATGCCGTCGCCGCCGCTGCGTTCATCGGGTATTTGAGCCTTGGATGAAATGAGGCGGCGGTGCCAGCGGCTGCACCCTGTGTCCGCATCATTTCATCAGCATTCAAGTTTTTTGAGGCCGTCTCGGAGGCGGAGCCATAAACCGCGATGGCAGCCACGGCGGAGGGCTCCAGAATCTCCCCGGAAGTAGGCGACACCTGGCCGTACTTACCGCCACCGCCCATTTCGGCCTGATCCGGCTTGGGCACCTTGGCCGACTTGGACTTGTAGAACTCGAAGAGCATGTCGGATACCTCGGATACGGACAAGCGCTTGCGCCGGGACCCGGGCAACTGGATCTTGTGCTCATCTCGCTGCTTGCCGTTGAGGATGCTGCGCTGGAAAGTGGCCACATCGGGGGCCGTGTTCTCTTTCCTGCTTAGATCTGGAAACGGAAACATAGTCGTTGATTAATTTTAGTCACAAAAACTAATTGCCTCTTTCTTCAAGAATCTGAAGTTCCTTCGGTCTGAGCTTTGTCGAACGATTAGATGGATCTGTGAGCAAATGAAAAAGCAAGTGAAAGTTCTCGGATTGCTGGGTTAAAAATTAAAAAATAATGTTAGAAAATTATTAGGAAAAATAAGCATGCAATTAACTAAAGTTCAAAAAATACTAAAAATAAACAACAAAATAGTTTAAACATTAAACACAAGTACATTTTTTTAAATAAACAAAACAAAAAAACACATAATATAAGTTTTATTAATTTGGTAATCACACTATTTTTTATTTATTCATTTTTTTTATATTTTTTTCTTGCATAAAATAAAAACACTTTTTTTTGTGGAGATGATGGATGATGATGTTGTGGCATGATGATGTGTTGGTGGTTTTTTATGTGGTGAGTGCGTTTGTGGGAAACCGAAACCATTTTTAAATTGTAACTCATTACCTGAAGAATCTAGAAGACAGAGAAGAATAGGTTAGCGGGTTGGTTTTCAATCAATTTTCTTGAAGATAGTACTCTTGTCTAAAGTATCTAGATGTTTCTGCAGGGCACCTGTGAATTACAAAAAACAGGATTAATTATTTTTTAAAAGATATTGTTTAGTGCAGTTCTCGTTGGCGTGTTTAGGCTCTCTTAGCTGGTTTTATTTAAAGCTTTTTAGTCACTGGCTAGGCTTTTATTTTAATCAACATTTAATTAAAGCACTTTCAAGCTTTGCCAGCTTTCTGCTGCTTTTCAATTTGCATTTTCACCCACGCACTGCACCAGCCAAGAAAAGCGTCCACACGGCAACACAATCGAAACTGCACTACTAGTCCCAGCTTACAAATATTCAATTTTTCTATTTTCAATCCAAGCACGAAGCCGAGTCCTAAATCCGTCGAGTCCCTAACGCAGCTGCAATGGATAATTTCACCTATCTCTCTCCCTCTTAGGTATATCTCGGACTTCGTATGTATCTGTATCTGTATCTGTAAATGTAAATGCATCTGTATCTGTTGCGCAGCAAGTGTAGAGCCTGCCTGCTTTTCGGTCGTACCGGATCCTTGATTTATTTTTGGGTTTTTCTACCTAACTCAACAGTTGTTGTTGTTGGTCTCCTTTTCCATTTTCCGAGCGAGGAAAACTTTCTCCCACTTATGGAGAGAGTGAGAGACGAAGAGAGCGGGGTATTTCCAAAGCGTAGATACATATAACCTAATGATCGTGTTTATGTTTACGCCCAGCTTCCGGTGGTGTTTTCCATGTTTGGATTATGGGGACTGCGACGGCACACCAGATGCATCTGTTGGATGTTCAAGGTCAGCAAAGTGGAAAAGTTAAGGGCGGCTAGTCGGCGCTCGTATCTCCAAAATGTATCTACTAAGCGAGCAGAGAGCTGCTCATTTTCCGCGTCTCCAGCATTCTCTCTAAATACACAAAACTATCCGACGAAATTCCCGGAATGGCCCGACAACAGCTTGAATACCAGACCTAGGAACTTGTGTGTTTTGTGTCCTTTTCAGGCCAGGCTTTGCGAAGGTAAAGCCCAAAAGGGAGACCGATAGGCAGGCAGGCAAAAAAAGGAAAATTCGGGAAAGATCACGTGGGAAGCCCGACTGCAAAAGCCGTTGTCTGGCACACACAGATACAGGATACGGCGGCAGGACTGGCCAGACACTGGATACACAAAGCAGGCAGCCAGGCAAAAGGGTCGTGGAAAAAGGAAAACTTATTTTTAGAAAAACTCAGCCATCCTGATTTATGTGTGCGCAAATGTTTTCCAAAAATGCATTTGTGTGGGCGAGATACATTCGTTGCGGAGAGCGTATCCGAGAGATACATCCCGAGTACAGCCGTGAGTACAGCTAGCTTGTGGCTGGCCGAATCCCTACGGAGTGGTTGTATCCTTCTCCCACTGCATGGGCACTTTGCTCTTGAATTCGATCAGCAACCATTGTTATCAAAACCTGTTTGGTTAAAGGATTATTATGAGTTCTTTTTGGCATCCTCTCATTGCTATCTACTCGTTGGAAATCCCAAATCCAAATGCAATTTCTATGTACTTGCCTGCCCTTGTATCTCCCAGCCATCCTTTTGTCTGAAATATGTTTGCCAATTACGATTAACTGAAAATAAAACAAAAGAAAAAGGAAAGAAAAATGTTAAATAAATAAAAAGCTAATAAACAGAAAAATACTAACCTTGTCAAGGTTTAAACTGCTCCATAGATATCTTTAGAAAACAAAAAAACCGCAAAACAAATTAATTTATCAAATAAAATCATTCCTTATCTCCAAAAACAAGTTTAAATAGTGTTATATTTATTATCCGTTTATTAGAAATATGTATAAAAACTTCTTAGATTGGACCATGTTGTATCTGTTAGACCTCCTAAAGTATTTAATCTATCATAGCTATCAAAAATATTTTGAAAAATCATTTCAAGGCAACTAAATGCTTTGCAAACTTATTATCTAAAGTTCTTAATATTCTCTCTTTAAAGCCCTTGGCGATTCTACCTATAAGTGTGTGTTTTGGGTTAATATTTGTAAGACTATTATCTAAATGGTAATTTTAGAAAGAATTCTAATTGATTTTTGGTCTCTTCATTTCAATTTGGTAATATTTCTTTTATGGGCGACAAGAATTTCTCCTACTATTCTTTATCCAAATTAATTTTGATGGAATTGTGTAAGCTAAGTTAATTAATATATCTTGTGCTGTTCGTTATACATTTTAGAAGATTTTTTAAAAAAGTTCCTCCGATATATCTTGAAGCGCTTGGTGAGCTGACTATTTGGCATTATTTCATAGATTTTTTTATTTTTAAAAATAGGATATTTTAAAGATTATTCATGTTCCATCAAATTAAAGTGAAATCGGTTTGAAGATGGGCATATCCTAGTCATGGGTTTAGATGAGCACCGAGTGCTCCTTGCGCATGTGCTCGTTGAGGAAGGCCTGGGACCGATAGACCCTGGCGCACAAAGGACATCGGTTGGACTCGTAGGTCGGCGATCGTTTTGAGCTCTGGCGCGGCAGTTTCGGGCCAATAATGAGGCTATTGGTGTCCATGATGCCGCCCATGTTCTGAACGAGGTGCTGAAGCGAACGGGCCGTTGAGATGGAAGCCAGCTGCTGGAGGGCAATCATGGCGTCCGACGTGGCCGGAGCGGTGCTCTTCTTGGAGCCCTTGGCACTGCCGTTGTCCGCCGCAGGCTCCTCGTTCTCGCTCTTTGGCTCCGAACCTTCGCCGGACCTTCTGGTCCTAGGCCTGGAAATGCTAGGATACTCGGATGCAGAATCCTGCGTCCGCAGGTTGTACTTTCTTGGAGCGGCGGAGCTGGTCACTGCAACGAGAGAAAAGTCATGGAAAATCAAAATAAAAATTCAAAATCATAAAGGACGAAACAAAAAGCGGAATGAAATGAAATTTAAGACTAATCATCCAACAGAGCACATTCACGTCCAAACATCCGCACATATTTACAAATTGAAACTTAGATTAAACGAAAAAAAGGTGGAATATTAATAAATTGTAAGATTAAATTAAAAACTAAGACTTCAGGATTTGAATAGGACAAGACTCTCTCTGGCTTTTTTCTATTTATTTACAAAATCAATATCTTTTGGCATTTCTTTTTTTGGCATCAACGAGAACTGGTCTAAGTATAAATATTTGTGTATTTTTAAATTAACAAAACTTAAATGAATTCTGTTTCTTCGTGCTCCACTTTGATCTCCGGCGTGTAGAGAAACAGGGGCTCAAGATCGGATTCTGATGCCATGGCGGACTCCATCGGCTCATCCTCGTTCGCGGCCAATGCGGAGTGGGTGGAGCTCTTCCGCTTCGATGTCTTGGATGACTGCTTGTGCACCGGCTCCAGGAGAAGCTCGGCGTCGTGGAGCTTCTTGTGGCGGTTGAGGTGGGAGCGCCGCTTGAACCACTTGAGGCAGTAGTCGCACTGGAAACGCTTGAAGTCCTGGCACTCCTCTCGCTGGTGCAGCATCAGGCGGCTCATGGTGTTGTAGTAGCGTCCGCACTGGCACAGCAGCTGGTTCTTGGGGCCGTGGCGCACAAAATCTGGAGGCAGACGGAGAAACAGAAACAAAAACAGCTTTGGTTTAGGCCATTCCATACAGCGGGGCTAGTCACACAAAATACACTAAGTTATTCTCGATTGGGTCTAGTTTGTTCTGAGGTGAGAGCATGGAGGATGAAATACAACAGCATCGTTTCAGTTTGACATTTTTATTGGCTGATAATGATTGGACTACTTAAGTTCTAGGCGAGTGCAATGCAAATGTATAGACCTTTTTCTTGGCGCCAGTCCATGGGCTCCAATCTCCAGCTTCTAGTCCTCCGTCATCCTCTCCAGTGGGTTTCCTAGAAAAAGAGAAGCATATTAGTTGTTGTCTTTTATCGGTTTTTGCCAAAAACGACTCAATAACTCTCCCCTTTCGTTTCAATTGTAAACATTTATTTATTTCGTATTTATAGTACTTGATTCATATACATGGTAGATACGCAATGATTTTGGGTTGTAGGTCTTTTAAAACGTCTCTAGGTAATGGTTGAGTTTAAAATACTTAATCTTACACTTGACTTTGAGCGGATTCATAAATTTGATTCTACTGTTTATTAGTTTTTATTTGGTAACTATATTCTTTGAGCAATTCAACTAGAACTTGACTTGACGGTTTGTGTTTCGAAATTCTTAGCCTAATGGGTTTTAGATTACACTTTGAGATCATAACTTTGGCTATATATTACAAACAGTTTACGAACTAGCCCTCGGCCTGCACAGATGATCCCAGAGATTTTTCAATACAAAATATTTCATTTTGGCCTATTTAAATTGCAACTAAATAATGTTTCACGGAGAATACTCTAAACTTTATTAACTAGCCTTTGTTCTGATAAGGTTTTGGGCCGGTTTTAATATTTTTTTAAATTATTATAAAGTGTACATAAGTTCTAAATTTAATTGTTATTATTTTGTCAACTAAGGAAGTCACAAATAGGATACTTTCATGGTCCAAACTAATATAAAAACCATTTCTAATATAGCTTAAAATTTTTGTAACTAAAGGTCTTCAAATAGTTTCCACATTTTTAATAATTTTTCTAAAATCGTAGACTTATTTCTCTCAGTAAAAATTGGGTTTAAAAGGGTTACTTTAACCAAAAATTGTAAAAAGAAACGCTGAAGTAAAAAGATACTTCCAGATTAGGATTAGTAGCAATAAGAAAAATAACTAGGGGAGCTCTTTAACAAAAACTCTTTTAAGAAAAAAGTCTCTGGGAAACTCTGTGGTCACCCTGGTAATTGAATACATCGAGTAAGATTTGAGGTCATCACACATTATTTTAACTCACAACAACAAGTGTTTAGATGAGACTACATTCGCTACTCCATTCGCTAGTCCTAGTGGCTTAGGATGGAGTCCCCGGAGTCGGCGTGCTTCTGGTTCATGTGCTTTCGCAGATCCGACTTGTACTTGCACTTGTGCGGACAATGGGGACACTTCAGGTTGGGCTCCACCCCGCACTCGTAGTTCTTGTGGCGCTTTAGGGAGCCCTTGATTTTGTACGTCTTGCCGCAGACGTTGCAGGCGTACTTGCTCTCGTCCAGTGGATACTCGCCGCTGGAGACTTGCTGCAGGGTCATGGTGGTGGTGCTGGCCGAGCTGATGGTGGTGGTGTGGTGTAGGTTATGGCCCTCCAGAGAGTACAGCTTGTCCGGCTGCAGCTTCTCCACCACGTAGCCCTCCTCGTCGAGCAGGTGGTCCTCCTCCTCCTCCTGGTGGTGATGTTGGTGATGATCGTCATCCCCCTTCATGGCCGCCAGTTCCAGTTCCCTCTCAGCCTCATCGGCATCGGTGAGGAGCAAGCCCGTCCCGTGGTGATGGTGGTTGGTGACCACTGTGGCGGTGGTTGCACTTGTGACCACATTGTTACTGTGGGTGCTGTGCGGCGCCATGGCAATACTGGAGGCCCCGTATTGCATCACATCGCGGAGCAGCATCTTGTCCTCCAGCCGGGAGGTGTCTATCTTGATGTACTCCTGTCTGGCCGGAGGGTGTGGCTGGGGCTGGGTGTGCTGGATGGTCAGCTGCTGACGTGGCGCCGTCGGATGCGTTTGTTGCTTCACAATCTGTATGGTGGTGGCCTGTGGCTTGTGCAGCAGACTGGTGGTGTTCGTATTCGTTGTGGCGTTCTTGGTCAGAGCCGGTATGGTGTACTGGATGTTGCCCACCGGATTGCCCAGATCGTCGGGCGGAAGTTCAACCACCACGGTGGCTCCTGTCAGCAATCCGGAGCCACCATTGCTCAGCGTTGGAGCAGAGCTGAGGGACTGATTCGGAGTAGCGTTGGCAATGGAGTAGGGCACCGTTTCCAGAATGGTCCAGTAGCCATCTAAAATTTCAGATTGGAAGAAAAATTATAAAGGCTTTTAATAAATCTTGTACGTAATAGTTCTGTAGTAATATTTACTTTTTAAGCATTAAGTGTGGGTTTGTGTGTGTAAACTGCAAGGCCGTCCAATTTGAGGGTTCTGGGTGTAATGGGTTTGGAACTGATATAATTTTCTTGAGATTTTAGACTGGTATTATATGATTCGTACGCTTTATTCTTAATTCCTTGCGATTACAGTAGGTATGTATAAAAAAATGTACACAAATTCTTGCATTACTCTTGCTTTGCTTCGTAGAACACCAATAACTATAACTAGATATTTTACGGGCGTATTATATTATTATATAATTATTATCGTACTCGTATTTCTCTTCTTTTTTCTCTATGCAGATTTTAAAAATTATAACTGAGGAATATATATGCATGAAGTGTAGTGTACACTGTACAGTATAGTATGTGTGCTTGAAATCGTGGCAAACTAATGGCGCTTTAAGTCTTTGATTGCTTTGCTTTGCTTGGCGAAGCCCTAAATGTTGGCAAGAATATTTGAGTTTTTTGAGAACACCAACCACAATTAGTACAGGTAGTACATGGAGTACCAGTACCAGTTAAACTATACATTTAAGTTTCTCATTAAATCTGTATGTACGTATAAATAAGATGGTCTTGGACCAAGGCTTCTAAAATATGTATATTTTAAAGTAAAACTCAAACATCAAATACAAAAGAATTCAAAAAAACGAAGATAATATTTCAAAACGGAATGCGCTCATAGACAAATTTAAAATGAAAAGTTTAAAAAAAAAACACGCTTTTTAAGTAATTTGTGCAGGAATGTGGACCAGCTATTGCCACAGAAGTTGGTAGGACTCGGAAGGATTCGGTTGGTTGATAGATTGACTTATTGGTTGATGGTTTGATTGGTCGCTAGACTGATTGGAGGTAGCTACTACTTTTGGACAAGCAACTATTGTCATTATTCATTTGGTAAACATTTCACATTACGCCTCTCGAATATATTTCTCTCTTCCCGCCTGATTGATTCCTGGACTCCTAGCCATCCTCGTCGTAGTCGTCGTCGTCTTCGTCGCTCTCCTTGTAGACCGGCACCGCCGTGATGGTCAGGTCCGGCGGCGGCCACATCTCGGACCATGCCACCGATGCCCTCTCCTCGGCGTCGTCTGGATCAACGTCCTCCTCGTCGTTGCTCAGGTTATCCTCGTTGCGTATCACATACAGGCTCTCCTCGTCGTCCTTGGACTGCTCGTACAGCATGCAGTGCTTGCGCTTGGCGTGCCGCAGGACGTGGTCCTTGCGCCGGGAGCGGTACTCGCAGGACACGCACTTGTACTTCTTCTGCTTGAGACAGTACTTCCGCACGTGCTCCTGCAGCTTTTGGTGCGACTTGTAGTAGCGACTGCAGTGCTTGCACTGCATGAACGAGTCCCGGGAGAGTCCTCCTCCGGCACTGGAATTTGGTCCGCCACGGACGTTGTTGCTCTGCTGGCCGCTCCCGGACGTGGTGGTGTTCACCTGGCCAGAACTGTTACCACTGTTGTTATTGTTGTTGTTGTTGTTGGTGAGATTGTAGCCGTAGAATTCGTCGCTGGCATTGGCACTGGCATTGCCGCCGCTCGTCGTCGAGGTGTCCACCCCCAGGAGGCTGCCCAGGATGGGGTAGATGTCTGCTGGTCAACACACCCACAAGGACACAACAAGAACAGAACAAAAAAAGAGAGGGGAGGAGATAAAAAACCAAAGGATAAATTAATAGTGATTCAATAACTAAGCAGACACTAACTTAAACAATATAAAATAAAATGTTTTAAAATGAAGAATGTATAAAACTTAGTGTGTTTGTTTCTAATACCCGAGAATCGCGAAACGCTGATGATGGATGTTGTTGTTGAGTTGGTGAGCTTGGGTTGTTGAGTGGCGAGTTTGAAGTTTGGTTCTTGTTGGTGAAGTTTTTAGCAGCGATTGATGAGGTGTTTTTTTTTTTGGATTTATGGTGATGAGTTGGTTTGGTTTTGATGACACAATCCCCAGAAGAGTTACATTTATGCACCACAGAAACAAAAGCCACTCAAGCCATTCTCTAGAGTTCAGACAAGAGCCTTGCTAAACACATATCATGTATATACAACGAAAAGAATGAAGAGTTACGAATAATAAATCACAATTGGAGTGTGGGGTTGGTGTTGGTGTGAATTTCAGAAACTACAACAATACAGCAAATTAAATTACGTATGTTTATCATTTATATATTTTTTGTTTTTTGTTTCGCATATAAAACTAAGCTCATTTCACTTTCTGTACAAAAAGATTGATCGGTGCCGAGGGAAAGAAGGGTGTTTCTCCGCTCAAGGATTCTTCCGTCTTCTTAATAGAATCTTCCATTTCCATTTCCACCTAGAAAAAGAGAAAAATTTATGTTAGTTTAAAGTTTTCAAAACATAAATCAACACAATTACTACTGGGAGCTCGGGGATTCCTGCAAAGAGAATGAATTGATGAGGATGAGATTTGGGGGAAAATCAGTTCAAAACAGCATTTAAATCCTTTGACTTTTTTTTCTGTATATATATTTTTAATATATATTTAATTTTAGTTTTTATTTGTTGGTTTTTGTTTTGCCTGTTTACTTATAACAATTAAATCGTTTTAATCTTTTAACATTTAAAATAGTTTTACAAATTGTTGTTTAAGGCGTTTTCTCGGCTTTATACACAAATTACATAATTAAATTTACTCTGAATTCGTTCTAACATTTCGTCGTTTCATTTGACATCGGTTTAAGCACACTTTTCATAGTCTAACTGGCATTTTGAATGTCGTTTGTTTGTTAGATGTTTGTTTACTTCCTCGCTCTCATCATAAATATATATTTGATGTCTATGTTCAATTTGTTAATCTAGATTGCAGTGCAAAAAGCAATGTGATTCATATATAATTTTATATAAATATAAATTTTTTTCAGATTTTTAAACATTTTTTTTGTTGTATCGCAACCTATATGGTACAAACATTTCAACTCGAATCGGTTTCTTATTTATTTTTCGGCGCTTTGCATTCATTTTTAAACATTTTTTAATTAGCTATTCGTGAAGCGTGCGTTAACAGCAATCAACATTCATATCTCACTTTCTTTTTTATATTTTGTTTTTATTTTTGTTAACTTAGGGCTAGGATTTACTTTTGTTTTTATTGTGTAGGCGTGTGTGCTGTGTGTGTTTAATTCCCCATTTGAATTATGATTAGTTCTTGCAGCTATTGTTTAACGGAAATAATATTGAAACAAAAACGAAACAAAAATCAAACATAAATATCAGATTTCCCTAAAAAACATATGTATATTTTTTTTTTCAATTTTTATTTTTTGTGTTTGTGTGTTGTGTGTTATGTGTGTGTGCTTGTGTTTGAAAAGAAAGCCTTTCTCACGTCCAATACCCAACCTATTGCCCACCCGCTTCTGCTCCGATCTACTCGTTTTTCAATCCGATCCGATCCGATCTGATCTGCGCTTCATTTCATTTCAATCACAATTAATCACATCGATACCTTTATATGTTTGTATGCTTGTTGTATCTATATCTTAGATATTTTTCGTTACATATAATTTTACATTCACAGCTCCTTGTTTACAACTTTTTTTTTGTTTTAATGTTTGTGTATTTTGTGTGTTTTTTGGGGTGTGTTATAAATCTTTGATATTGTTTATTTAACAGAATTAATAAGGATACATGTTAGTAGAAATAGAGTTATCTTCTGTGTTAGTACAATTTCTCGAAAAATATTTCTTTATATTTTATTTTAAGCTTGGGTCGCCAAAAAAAAAACAAGTTCAAACTTACATAGATATACATTTCCATCCATATATGTATGTAAATTATCTGTTGTTTTATTTTGTGTGTGGGGGTGTGGGCTTAATTGTTTTTTGTTAGTAAATTTGTTTGTTAATCAAATTATATTGAAATTTATCACATGCTTTCCTTTAAATTTTAACTATACGACTCGAAAGTATCGCCATTTTTGGACCAAAGAAATTGCTGGTATCTTGTCTTCAACTTTCATACAATTTTCGTTTAGATTTTTGGTTCACTTCGAGTCCATCACATGCGCTGTTGATAAATTATAAAATAGGCATAGTTTTTGCTCTTGTTGTAACAAAAAATCAAATGTGTTTCACTTAGTCACTTAGAAAGGTAGTTAAAATTATTACTTGTATAGATAAATAAGAACCACAACCTTAGAAAAAAAACGGTTAAATAAATCGCGTTTAGATTATTACAGATTATATAAAAAAAAAAACGGATACACACTTATGTGAATTTCGTGTAGTGCACATTGTTATTTTAAATTTAAGGCCTAACAAAATGATAAGCAAACTTTCTACAGACTGACTAGCGCAAGAAAGCGATTATAAAGTATACTTTATTATAAAATGTATGGATCAAAAAGCAGTTAGCCAATCGAGTTATTTTGTTTTTTTCCTTTTTTGTTTTTGTTTTTCTTTTTCTAAATGTACAACAAATTTAAAATTTTTTAAATTTAAAATTTCCTCACCTAATTCGAATACTGACCGATAAGAATTTTGTTTTTTTGTTTTCTTTGCAAAATTGAAACAATTTTTTATTCGTACATATTTTGTGTGGATTTGTGCCAATTTGTTGCCTGTTGTTTAAATATTTTTTTTATCACATTTTTTGTGTGGCACAAACTTGAAAACTGACAACAAACAACGGTATGCGCCCCATTATGTGTTTTTTTTTTTAAATGATTTTTTTAGTTGTCAACAATTGATTTTTTTATGAAGTACCTAAGCAAGTTTGTTATACATTTAAGCTCTTTTTTAACTTTATTTTTTTTTTGTATACCAACAATTATCAAAACGTTAATTCGTGTTTTGTGTTTCATGTGTCTCTGAATGTGGGTTAAACAAAAGCTCATCAATAATATATATATCCTATATATATACCATTTATATATCGTTTCATAACTAGACTTCTTCGTGTAACATTTCATGTTGCGCCTTCAATTTTGACAAGTGTTGTAAATTATTATTTTTAACAAGAAAAAATATACAATTAGGATTACGATTAATTACAATGAGGACTATATTCTTTATATCACATACCAATTTATTTTTCTGACTGTGACTCGATGCGAGTTCCCCCAACCCGTTAACATTGCCAATTCCTTCCGCTCCGAAACTTTCCATCCTACCTCTTCCTCGCCTCGCCCCGCCCCGCCTCGCACACTCACTTTAGTTTACGATTTACGATTAATGTTATTTAAAAATAATTAATAACTGATTTAGTTTTCCTTTGTTTTGTTGTTTATCCTTTCGTTTTTCCTCAAACTGTTCGTTTGCCTTGTGTAGGGGCGCCTGAACCCAAAGCCACGCTAATTTTGATTCTCCTTGGTATTTTTGGTCAAATTAAAATTCCCGCTATCACATATCGTGGTTCGTAATTAAAACATAATTTAAATTTAAAAAAAAACGTTCATGGAATGAGCACAAGATAAATTAATAAATTGTTTTGCTTTTTGTCGTTTTTGTTTTTCGAAAAAAGAGTAGACAGAGATCGTTGAGTTGTAACTACTAACTATAATTGGTTAATAATATGGATAATAATATTTCCTTTTTTTTTTATATTTTATCCTTTATCATGCATTCCGGTGGCCTTTGGGGTGCGTTCCTAAGCAAACTTTTGTTTTAGCAACCTTCACTTTCGAACGATGTGAGTTTGTGAATATCTCTAACTATACCATATTACATAAAAAACGAACAAAATTAGAAATTAGAAATTAGAAACGTGAAAAGGTAAAGAACGACGACTGACGACTGATTTCTTCCTATAATTTGCTCTGGTGCCCGTTTCATATTGCACATGATCTTGCCAATTCCGATTTGGGGTCTAAACTTAAGCTCTATATACACATATATTATATATCTCTGACTCTTGACTCTAGACTGCTGACTTCTGACTCCTGACTCCTATCTTCTGACTGTATTATATCATTTTATTTTATATTTTTTGTTTTCGTTATCCTTGAAGAACGCGCGAGAGTGACCTGCACTAGAAATTACACTATAATTATGTGAATGTTACTTTTTGTTTTGTTGCTGTTGCTGTTGCTGTTTTGTTGGCTCTGCTGCTACAATAAAATGCATATATTTTCCCCATCATATTCCCCATACATTTTCACCACAATCAAGAAAAAAATTCGTTGAGATCATTGAGTTTGCCTAAGGATTTACACACACAGATATCATGCAACATGCGGTGGCGCTCTAGACTCAACTCTCGCGCGCTCCTGGTTCCTCCACCTCCTGACTCTGACTCTGACGCTGACTTTGCCAATTTCCAAACAACTTTTTAACTTTCAACTTTAAAAGGGAGCCAAAAAAAAAAAACATAAATGTTTAGAATTAAATTAGAATTTGTTAGATTTCCCGCTTGTATATACAAATAGTTACGCGTTAGTATTACGTTTAGGCTGATACTTCTATATAGATAACTTGTATGTGGGTGTTAAAAAAACGACTATATGTTTCAAGATCATTTGGAAAAGATTACATAAAACCACGCTCTGGACTGGACTGAACTTTCTCATTATTTCTGGATTCTTGTTTAGGACTTGGGACTCTGACCTGACTGACCCGCTACACTCCGTCCGATTCTCAAACCTCATTCAAGCCCGTTTCTCTGTCGGATTGGTCGGATGCTCCTGGAGTGCCTGGCGTCGCCGTCGTCGGTGTCTCGGTTTTTGATGGCCTTCGTCGTTGCAGCATTTGTTGTATCATCGATGTTGGTGGGTGCGCATGTGCAGCACGAGATTGTGTTTGTGCTTTGACTTCTTGTGACAAATGGGGCACTCGAACTTCGGCTCCACCCCGCACTCGAATCGCACATGCCGGTTGAGGCTGTGTGGCCGGGCATAGGTGTTGCCGCATCTGTCGCAGGCATAGGCTCCTCCACCGCCGCCGCCGCCACCGCCGGAGGAAGTGTTCCCTCCCACTCCGCCACTGGACACTCCTCCTCCGCTTCCACTCCAACCTGCAGGGACTGCTGCTGCCATTGCTGCTGCAGCCGCCGCTGCCGCCGAGGTGGATGCACCGCCTGAAGCACCTCCTCCGGTTATGCTTCCAGAACCTCCAGCTGCTCCGGCTACCGAGGCACTTGTATTGTTGGCCGCCAGGCCAGCTGCCGCTGCAGCCACAATCACCGCAGCGGCACTGCTCGAGGGGTCCTGGCCAGTGGCTGCTCCGCCCGTAAAGATCAGGTGCGGCCGGGCGCGACTGAGGGAGTGCTGCGACGGCTGCTGCTGGTGATGATGTTGGGGTTGCGATAAGTGGTGGGTATGATGACCCAGGGCTAGGGCGACGGCCCCGCTTTCGTGGGCGGCCGCCGCCAGCAGAGCCTTGGTCAGGTCCATGCGCAGGTCGCAGGGCTCCTCGTCGTTGCTGTCGTCGTCGTCGTTGTCCCCGTTCCCGTGGCGCGGCTGGGTCTTGGGGACCTTCCAGGGGCCGTGGGTTGGAGTGGCCCGGCCACTGTCCATCCGCAGTTCGTGCTCGTTGTGGTCCTCCAGGCCGCCGGTGCCCGGCTCCAACTTGATGACTCCCGGCCCGGGAGTGCCGATGGGACTCGTGTAGGGGCTCGTCTTGATGCCCAGCAGTTGGTAGCCGCGGGCGGGGGACAGGCGGCCAAAGTCTGTGGATGGCGGGTTAGAATGCGAAAGAAACAAATAAGAAATCATTATTTTAAATCACTTTTGAAGAGTTTGTTGATTCAAGAGATTATCTCTTTTGTTTATCACTTTTTTTTTAAATATAAAAAATTTTAATGTTCCTAATACTAACTGGAAATAAATGAAATATATAAGTTTTTACCGTAATTGTTTAGGGTTTAAGTAATTGTTTACTTCTTTTGAGTCTTTTGAGTTAAAAATGTTGCTTTAGTGATAGATGGTGCTATGGAGTGGACTGATCTGGAGTGGTGTGTGTCTGATGTGTGTGGAGTGGCTGGAGTGTGTGTGTGTGTGTCAGGTGTGTGTGGTGTGGTGTGGGGTGTGTGTGTGTTTGGTATTTGGTTGTGAGCTTGTGTAAGTAGGCTGCAAAGTAAACTTTTTCGATTAATTATTAAATAAAAAACACAATGAGTACATCATAGAATGCCACTTAAGACACTTTCTGGGAGCTATTTGTAAGCAAAAAATAAACAATAATTTTTTGGATCAAGCTACAAGTGATAGATGATATAAATATACTGGTTTTTTTTGTTTAATATAAAAAAATGTGTTCTTGTAGTGGTTAGTGACAAAAAACACTTAAAAGTACGAAAAAGGTGGTTTGGGTGGCAGGACACATTACTGTTGGCACAAGGATACCCATAAGAAAATCACTTCCTGGTTTCCAAAGCCCAAAATTCTTTCTTTCATATTTTTTTTTTTGTTTATAATACGCATGCAATTATTAAAATGTACGAGAAATTATAGCATTAAGAAATAAGGATATGTTTGGTTTAAAAAATTATAGTTCTATACAAAGTAAGTTTTTGGTTTTCGTTTTCATATTCATTTGTAATTAAAATTAAGACTAGGTTGTAGAGGCTTCACAATCGCTAAGGAGGAGACAGTATAGGGCACTCGTATAAGGATGGGAAAAAAACTTAAAGATAAACCTTCGGCAATACAAACGAAACGCAAGAATGGAAAAAAAAATCAGAACAAACTACAAATCTAATCGGTTTCATATATATATAGTTATAGTTACTTTTGTCTAACAAATACATAGATATAGTTCGTATAAAGTCTAGATAGAGGAATACATAGTTATGCATATCTATATCGTATAAATTGTAATTGATATGTTGAAGTAGTTAAGCATGCAAAACAACAATAAGAGAGGGAAGAGGCAACACCATGAACTGCGTTGTTTCTGCCAGGACATCATCAGATACATCATCAGATCATCTTCACATCATCTCCATCATCATCTCCATCATCATCATCAATATCATCACCATCATCATCACATCACATCCATCCACCTGAAATAGAAATCTGATTAGTATGGATTCTCAGGAAAATCAAACTCATTTCTTGAAGTGTATCTGAAGGAGGGGGAGCGGAAATAAAGGGTAAAGGATACGGATGTAGAGGTGGATCTGAATTTTGGATGGTCGGGTGAGCTTTTCTGAAAAATGGAATGGAGGATGACAACTGCTCCGTGGAGCAATCGGGATTTTAAAATAAGTACAACTGGTTGTTTTTGGTATTCGGTTTTTGACATTTGCTTTTAATTGTATTTCGAATTTTCTTTTTTGGTTTTTTTTTCTCAGTGTTTTTGTAGTTTTTCTCTTGGGTTTTTGTTTAATACATTTAGCCGGCAATAATTTAATTACGATTTCTCAGTTTGTCAGTTTACGTGAATTACATAGATTATAATCATAATAATGGTAATCTCGCTTGCAACTTCATAGAGGTATTTGTTATAATTTTTTTTGTTTTTTTTTTTTTTTGTGTGTATGTTTACATTACAAATCGCTGTGTGTATTTTCTTTCAGTGCCGGTGTATCGTGGTTGTTTTTTTTTTTTCATTAAATCTAACAATTTTCAAAGCATACATGCACTGATGATATTTCGAATTGAAAATTTTTGCTTCGATTTTATAAACATTTTTAGGTTTTTGGTTTATAATTATAATTTTTGTCTAAAATTGAAAATATTATCTCATTATCGATTTCTTTTTGACTAGATAATCATTTATAGTTAATAATTATTATATAAGCATAACTTAATGACCAGAAATAAAATCGTTAATAATGTTTCTAACAAATTAAGGAATAGTTTATATTGCGAACCAAAATCATTATCATAATTATTATATTAAGTATCTTTGGAGGGGCATTTGCTTTATGTTCATGCCATGCATATAGTTAGGGTTTATTTAATTATTACAAAAGTATCCTTTTTGTCTTTTCAGTGTATTAATAGCACACACTTAAAACAAATCGTTTTTGGTTTCTTTTTGCTGTGACTAGCGTTGTGTTTTCTCTGGGAAAAAAATGTACACATATTTATAAGAAGATTAAATTTAGGTTTCCTTTTTTTTAGTAGATTTTGTTCGGTTTTTTTGTGAGAATTTGCTAAAGCATTACATTAATTTGTTTTATGCCTTTTTTCAGTGTATTGCCAACTACTCCCAGGCTTCCTCCTCGTCTTTTTCCTTGCGCCTCCTGGCTTCGTTCAACGAAATCGAATATATCTGCGAATTGGATTCCCCTTCCTTCGGGGAAGATTTCTCATTAAAATCTGAAGGATTGAAAAAAAAAATGTTGCAGCCACAGGATTGTAGCACATTTTTGGATTTTGTACAGGTCTAAGTCCAAGTCTCTCCTTACTCCGCACGCTGCTGCCCTTAGACGCTCTCCTTTTGGAACACCAGGGTGTAGGTGCTGCTGCCGGTGCTGCTGCTGCTGTTGTTGTTGTTGTTGCTGCTGCTGGAGGTGGTGACCACGGTATTGGCGGAGGCACTGCCACCGCTAGACACCACGGGCAGGGTGGGCATCTGTCCGCCCGGCTGCGGCTTCTTCTCCTCCTCGGCGTCCTTCTCGCGATCCCGACACTTGGTGTTCAGGTGGCGCTTCAGATTGCTGTGGACATTGGTGGCGTAGCCGCACATCTTGCTGCAGAAGTAGCGCGGCGGCAGGCCGCACTCGTTCTTCAGGTGACACTTGAGGCTGTTCTTCCACTTGTAGGTGCGATTGCAGTTGCGGCACACCCACGGCTTCTCGATGTCCGCATTGTAGATCATGTCGGCGGAGTGCTCCAGCGACTCCTTGCGTGTGCGCTTGTTCTGGACCAGGATGCGGTAGCGGTTGTCGTCCGAGTGGGCCCAGTGCATGTTCAGGTTCTGGGCGTCCATCTGGCCGATGCTCAGCTTGCTGCCCAGGATGCTGGAGGAGCTGGTTCCCGGTTGGCCGCCACTCAGTTGCTTCGGCGCCGAAATGGTGGTTATGGTGGCCGGAATCGCTGGCAGCTTGATCTGCAGCGACTGGCTGGTGGGTTGCAGTTGCAGGTGTTGCAAGTGCTGCTGTTGTTCCAGCAACTGCTGCTGCTGCTGGGCGCTCAGCACGATCTTCTTCACCGGCATCGATCCGGCACCCGATCCCGCCACCTGCTGCTTGTTGCCGGACTGCTTGGCGTGCTTCTGACTGGCCGCGGCCGTGGTCAGCAGATCATCATCATCGTCGTCGTTGTCCATCAGATAGCTATCCTCGAACTCCTCGTTCTCGATCTTGACGGCGTCGTAGGTCCAGGACAGCGGGCTGCCCAGCTTCAGGTCGTAGTCGAAGGTATTCTCGTCGTCGATGGCCTCGTTGCACACCGCCTCGCCGTCGTCGCCGTTCAGGGACATGTTGTCCGGATTCTCGATCTTCACAATCACCTCCGTCATCGTGTCGTCGATGCTGTCCAGCTCCACGCCGGCAGCCGCCAGCGCAGCCGCCGAGGCGGCATCCACATTGCAGTTGCTTGCCACATTCTTGTTGCCGTTGTTCGCCGGGGTGATGCAGGCGATCGTTGTGCGTCCAATACTGCCGATCCGGGTCACCGTTTGGGTCATCGTCTGGGTGACGCTGCCCTTGTTGCCGTTGGTGTTGCTGCTGCTGTTGTTGTTGTTAATATGGCCACTGGCCACGGCGGCGGCTGCCTGTTTGGCGGCAATGGTGGCCGACGCCGCGGCTGCTGCCGAAGCTGAGGCGGATGCGGAGGCTGCTGCTGCAGCGGCCTTGATCGACAACGACGATGTCTTGTTAGTGGTTTTAGCATCGCTTATGAGTGACTTTTTGGACTGAGTAGTTAGTTTGTCTGGTGGTTAGTTTGCGTATCAGTTGGTTTTTGTTTGATTTTGAATGGTTAGTCATGAAATAGAAATTCGGAATGGTAAGTTAGTTGGCTTCGTCAAATATTGTATGGAATATAAGAAACAAGAATAAGCATAATAATAATAAGACACTGGTGGTGTGTGCTCAGCAACAAAACAAAATGTACGACTGTAAGGAAACAAAAATATAAGAGAAGTTCAAAAACATGGAAAATATATCGAATATTGATTGTAAATAATATATGTACAGTTTAAAAACCAAAGCAGAAAATCAAAAAACTCAAAAATTAGACAGTACAACCGAAATACCTGTGGGTTCCTCCGAGCTCTTGTCGATCCTCGACTGGTCTGCCAACATCAACCAGTTTCGAACTCGAATCCTCGACTCTCCGCCCTCGAGCTGAGCATTTTCATCTGAAAAATTTTTAAATAATTGGATTTTCAATTAGTAATTAGTTTAAGTTATCATTTAAGAAATCTATCAACTATATGTGTACCTAAGGATGACTCCCTACACCTTTTAGAGTTTTTGTTTTTCAATAATTTGTGTTGGTTTTTGGCCAAAAATGAATTGGATCCAAAGATGAAATCAAAATGTCGAGTTTATAATCATAATCATTATATTCAAAATGAAAATCAATACTTACAAGCAGAAATGAAAACGCTACAAAATCTGTGTGTAAAAAATAAAGTGTTTTTCTTTTAAAACATAAACATAAGCGGGTACATAAAGAAAAATATATAGGAAAATAAAATTACTTTCAAAACGCTTCAGAGCAAACAACTTTTGTTTCTTTTGCGTTTTATTACATGGAATTGTATATTTTTCACATTGAAATTGGGGTTTTTATATATCAATTTACAAAAAGAGTTTTACAAACAATTCATAGAAAAATTAAATATATATATTATATATATAAGGGTATGCTAATTCTGTTTGTTTAATGAGTATTTGTTGTCTTATTAAGTGTTTTATTTAAAATTATTCTCTATGTGTAAATAATTTTACGTTTTCCTATTGTTCAACAATATTGTTTTCCCTTTCATTCTTAATGTTTTTTTTTTTGCTTTTTGTTTTATAGAAAATTTAAAATTTTCCAATTTTGCCATCTTGTTTCGAAAATAGAGGTTTTGAATTGTTTCGTTTATTCTTCATTTTATAAAGAGTTTGCTAATCTTAGCCCAACACCGTAATTTTAAAACCAATGTTTTTCTTTTTTTTGTAATTTTTGCTTCTTAAAGAATTATTTAATATATAATAGATAAGCATTCGAGATTTTCCTTCCTCCTCCTCATTTCATCCTCCTCTGATTTGTTTTTTTTTTTTTAAGTTTTGTGATAAAGTTCTAATCAGATCTCTAAAAATAGATTAGAAATAGTTACTTTTTTGTTGCACAGTTACACTGGCCGCACATTTCTGTTTGGGTCTCGTCTTCTATTTTCTGTTTGTGAATGTTTGTCGTCGTTTTAATTAAAGCTTAATAAAATCATCTATGGAATGTATTTCGTTGTAGTGGAAAGCAAAAAAAAAAAAAAATAACTTACACTTGACTACTTAAACATGTGCAGCGTATATATGTATAAAAAAATATAATATAATAAGCACATACACACTCGTATCAATATTTATAAATTATTACAAAAATAATAAATAAAGTGCATGTGACGTATTTGTGGCGGTGTTTTTGTTGGTTGTTGGTTTTCTTTTCTTTTTTTTTTTGTTTATTAATTTCTGTTGTGTTTTCTGTAGTTGTGTGGTAGCTCAGCTACCAAACTTTCTTCTTAAATCGCTTTTTATGGAATTTGGGTTGCGCCCTCACTAAGTACCTGAGTTTAAATGTCTAGAAAAGCATTTAAATCCTACCTCCTCCTGCCGCTCCTCCTTTTGACTTCTGACTTAAATTCACGTCTTAACCTACTTCATATGGCTGTAAACGGTTACGAATATTTATAATCATGATTTGTTTTTAAAAATACAAATTTTTAGCGAATTGCTTTCCGTTTCTCTACAATTTTCAAGGCACTTGCTCCGTTGACTACCGAAAGGTTCTGCCTCGCCTATACATTAAATTCTATAAAGATTGTTGGATTTGTTGTGTTCGTTCCTAGCCTAAGACATCATAGTAATAGCAAAATATTTCCACTTGAGGTAAAATGTTGTTTGAAGAGGCTGGTTGACTGACTTTCTAACTTTCTGACTGACTGACTGACTGGCTGTATGGGAACCTAAATTGAATCTGTTTGGCACTCTGCACTGAATATCTGTCGATTTTCAAAGGACTTTCTCGCTATCTCCAGCGAAGCAAATATCCCTTCTGGTTCTATAGAATAATATCTTAATATGGTCTGAGTGTATTTTCAACTGTTGCATCTTACATATCCACTGAGTTTGCTACTGTTACTGATTCTTTGTTAAATCAATATATATATATATTTCACACTATATATATATAATATTTTCTTCAAAATTAAAACTAAGCTACTTTATAAACTATAAACCATTAAAAATTGTACAATTTGTCTTTCATTTGTTTGCATTTTGTGGAATGTTGCAATATCTAAAATGGTGTTGTTTTTTTTTTTGTAAAATCATTTTACTGATCACTTTGCTGTTTGTTTCAAAAAATTAAAGAAATCATTGATTTTTCAATCGGTCTCGTATAAACAATTAATAACAATAACAAAAATATTATTTTATGTGAAATGGCGTTAAATTTCGTGCTTTGCAACAAATTGTTTTCGTTTTTTGTTTTCTTCTTTTTTTTCTTTCGAAACATCCAGGCATCTTAAAACACTATTTCATATATATTCTTTAATGTTTTTATCCTTTTTTTTTGTTTGTTTTTTAGATGTTTGTTTTAAACTTAATTTGGCACACTGATTCCGTTTTCCCGAGAGCTTGGTGTGTGATTATTTTAATGTTTTTTTTTATGTTTAGTTTTTTGTGTCATTTCCTTTCGTTTTTTTGTTTTTTGTTTTTAATAATCAATCCCTGATTCAGTTTTTAACTTTAGTTGCGTCACCTCCTGAATATTAATAATAACTTTTCAACGTCAACGTTTCATTTTTATACAATTGTTGGATCTCCATCTGCAATATCCGGACTCCGAAGATGTCCTTCCGTAATTCTTTCATGAGAAGTGAGGATGCAGCTCAGCTGCCACTCCGCTGGCCAGGGCGGCCGCCGCCGCTGCCGCTGCCACAGAGGCAGCCGCTGATGAGGTCAGCGCCAAGCCAGGACCTGCATCACCATCGAGACCACCCTGACCCGCAAACACCTTGACGTCCTCCTGCTCCAGCTTGAACTTCTCCTTGTGCATGCGCTCCATGTGGCGGCCGATGTGCATCTTTTGCTTGGCCCGATAGACACAGAAGGGGCACTGGAACTGCGGCTCCTTGCCGCACTCCCACTTCTGGTGGTTGCGCAGCGAGGACTTCAGCTTGTAGACTCGTCCGCAGACAGGACACGGGTGTCCAGCACCATTGTCGCCTCCTCCGACGGCGCCCAGGGCGTTGTTCAGGCTACTGTTCTGGCTCTGGGACGGGGACTGGCCCGAGGAGGAGCCCCCGTTGCCGCCGCCACTGTTGCTGCCACTGATCAGGTTGTTCATGGCGCTGATGCTGTTCAGGATGTTGATGTGGCAAAGACCAGCTGCACCGCCAACATCCGCAAAGGTCACGGCGCCGCTCAGCGTGGCGGGATAGTCGCTACTATTGCCATTTCCGCCGGCGCCCACCGGGTCGTCCGGGTAGCTCAGCTCCGATCCAGCGGCAGCGGCCGCTTGCTTCTCGGCGACAGCTTTCATCATCAGGGCGGTGGCCTCCTCCTCGGTCAGGTGCTTCAGCTTGCCGCCGCTGTTTGACTTGGAGGATTTACTGCCAGGACCTCCAGAACCGGAACTGGGTCCATTGGATCCACCGTTGCTGTTGCTGGCACTGCCGCTGCTGTGGTTCCGGACATGGAGCGGCGTGGAGGCAGCCCGGGGTTCCGTTTTCACGCCCACAATGCCGTCAATGGGTGTTTTTCTGCCGCCGCCGGAAGCTGCATCCTTGGCTGCTGCTATCGCCGCTTGCTGCTTGTCCACCGAGAGGTCGGTGGGAAAGACCAGGGGCGCCACTCCCTCCCGGAGGGTCACCAGGGGCATGGCCAGGCGGGCGTTCCACTCGTTCCAGGTGAGTCCGGCGATTCGCGTAATACTCAGATCTACATTTTTGACACGTTTTTGTTCGATTTTGTTTGCGATTTTTGATTTTATTTCGATTTGTGTTTGGATTAATTCGATTGATTTGGTTTTGATTGGATATTTTTTTGGGGGTTTGTTGGTTTGTTTTTGTTTTGGATGATGTGTCGTAGCAGCGCACAACATATGAAAATAAAAACAAGAAAAGAAAAACAAAAGAAAAGAAGAACGAAAATAAATAGAATTACTTTTGACTGGACACAGGAGAACTGCAAAAGAACAAACTCGCTATTTATATATATTTTTTTTTTCAACTAAAAAAAGGCTAATTAAAAAGTAAGGTAGCATAACAACTTAACACTTAGGGACTGTGGGGGGCTGTTAGACCAGACACACACACACACACAAAAGAATGAGAGTTTGGAGTTTGGGGATTCGTGGTCTGATGGATAATGAGAGTTCTGGATGGTGGAGTCTGGAGGTGGATGAGATGCTCACACTTAAAGCGAAAGTTTACAGAATTAGTCAAAAAAGCGAGGATGAGAGGGTGTAATAGAACAAAATGTGTGTTTAGAAAGCATTAGTGGCATTGTGGTGGCATGTTTCCAAAATTAAAATACAAATAATAAACATATATACAAATTAAGGCAAAAGAAAACTCTCTGCTGCGCCGTCTCTTTGAGCAAAATTAAGGCCAATTAGTGCAGGGTGTAAACATATTTATTTAAAAAATAAATTCCAAAAACTAAAAAGAGGATAACTAAATTAATTGAACTGTAGGCTGGAGTGCTGCTTGGGTGGGGGTTTCATTTTGTTTTTTTTTTTTTTTTTTAAATATATTTTTGATTTTTTTTTTTTTTCTTGAATAGACACATCGATAGACACGGCTGGGATGTTGGTGGATAAACAGGTTCAGGTTCAGGTTCAGGTTCTGGTTACTTTTTAGTGGCATACAGAAACGAACGTTTAGATTTTGGGCTCTTAGTTATAATAAAATATATAATATATATGCATAGGAATGTCAATTGTTTCCATTTACAATTGTTTTCTGACTTGTTCTACTTAAGGTTAGCTGCTGCTCAGGGCTTCTCCAATCGTAGACGTCCTCTCAAGGCCAGGCTCCTGGGGCAGATCTAAAAGAAAAGAGAAATACATTAGGTATGCTCGGAATAGGTATGATCTGGGGATCTCTTCGGGAGTCAGAGTCGCGGTTCGAAGCCACATCAGTCACCTGGAAAGAGAAATATATTAGTATGAATTCTTCAAAGCACTTAGTTCTACCTCACAAACAAAAATAACAATAAGTTTTTACTTTTAAATTTTATTTTGACCTCTTGTTTTTACAACTATTGTTCAAAATATAATTTCTATATATAAGTATACATAATAAATGTTTAATTTCAATCAAGTAAATGATTTACACACAAAACTGCAAAAGATATATATATATATATATATAGTTCATCTAATACATATTTATAAATGGTTTTTGTCCTTTTTTTCAAGTTTTTTTTTATTAAAGTTTATATGCGAAAATACGTTTAAGTTGTTCACTTTTTATCCAAATATTCAGATGTACAATCAATTTTACTAAATGGGTTAGAGTTATTAAACTTTTCTTCTGTTGTAATTTACAATATAAGTTCCTATCTTCACTTTTTTTTTAGCACGCTTTGTAAAAAAAAATATTTGAAAAGACACGTCTACAAAGTTCCAGTTTGTAAGCCTCCGATTCAGTTTACAATTTCATCTTCAATCTATTACAATTATTTTTTGTGGATTATTTCTCGACTTAACCGGTTACTACGCCGAACATATTTGTGATATTTGTAAGGTAAAATTTATGTGCATTCTTCTCCATTAATTCTCAATTAAGATTTTGCTATTTGAAGTCTAGATTTTTTTTTGTAATTTTTTCGTATTTTTTTTTTGTTTTGAGAGCACGCACACATGTACACATAATAAAGTTCTAATTAAAATTAATTTTTTTCTTACTTTGCATTTAGAGGATTTATGTATTCTTTTAGTTATTTCCAAGAAAATACTTGCACATTGATCATTTTCCGTCCATTTTGTTTGTAAATCTTTGTTGGGTAATTTTGGAAATTACGCTGAACCAAAACAATATACAATTTCAATTATATTAGGTGTGAAGACATGTAAATTAATCCTAACCAAGTTAAAGTTTGCGGCTCGAGATGTAGAGCTTCGTGGAAACAAGCTAATAGTCAACTTAAAACTTAATAAAAATAATCAACAAATAAGAAGTTATAGCTTAAATCGAGGATAAAAATTAAGAGTGGGGCGTTCAGGGGGGTCTCTCGAAAGGTCACGAAAGGTCTGATCTAAGACAGAACCACCTGCCTGCCCTAAAGTGTTGATTTGATGGGGAACTGGTCCAAAATGTATGTGCTGCTTCCTACACTCAACAAAACGTCTGTGTACTCACGCCCGCCCACTTCTGATCTCGTGTTTCTTAGAATTTCTGACGGGAGGCGCTTCTCTTAGATCTTGCGGCCGCGCTTGCTCTCCAGCTGCGGCTTCTCCGGATGATGCTTGCGGACGTGCACCCCGAGGTTGCCCCGCTGCTTGGCCTTGTAGGTGCAGTAGGGGCACGGGTGGCACGGCTCCTTGCCGCCGCACTCGACGTTCTCGTGGCGGCGCAGCGTCGACTTCCAGCGGTACTTCTTGCCGCAGTGCCGGCACACGTACCGCGACTCCGGGTCGTCGCAGGGCCCCAGTGAGGAGTCGCTCAGCGAAAGTTCGTAGGTCATGCCGGAGTGGTCGCCGCCGGCGTCCGACTCCTCCTTCATCGGTCGCGTCGTCAGGATGGTGTAGCTCTTGCTCGAGTCGTGCACGGCCAGTTCTTCGGGCATAATGGTCTCCACGCCGTCGTCCTCCTGCAGCTCGATGCTCTGGTGATGGTGCTGCTGCTGGTCGCTGGTGGTCTGCACCACAGTCTGGATGTGGTGCGTCTGCAGCTGGGTGGTGTGGATCGTGTGCTGTGACTGCGGCACCACCTGCAGCTCCTGCGGCTCGTGTTCAATGGTTGTGATGTGCGTCTCCCCGCCCGAGGTCTGCATGTGCTCCGTGATCTCCGAGGGAGCGAATCCGATGCCGATCTTGGTGCCGTCCGGCAGTTCGATGTCATCGATCTCGGCATACTTCACCAGGTCACTGATGATCGCCGCCGAGTTGTTCGGGTTGTTCAGATCGATCTCGCTAATCTCGTACTTGGTGCCATCGGCCAGCTCGTGGTGCTGGTGCTGGAGCGGCTCGTGGGTCTCGACGATCTGCAAATTCTGCACCGTCGGCCCGATGATCTTGCCGCGGGAGTACCTGATCCGCGAGGCAATCGGCTTCTGCTCAGTGAGCTGCACATTCCGCAGACCCACCAGATTGATCGTCTGGCCGGGATGGGCGGTAATGATGCTTTGTACTTGAGTGTGCGTCGGTTGTGCGGTCTGCAACTGGTGGTGCTGCGGCTGGTGGTGGTGGTGCTGCTGCTGTTGATGGGACGAATGCGGCACCTCCTCGATGTGGATGGTCTGGTGCTGCTGCTGGTGCTCCTGGTGGTGCGTCTCTTGCGGCACATGCTGGATGATGTGGTGCGGATGGATGATGGTCGGGTGCGTGGCAATCGTGGTGGTGGCCGGGATTATCTTTTTGATGTTGATGAGTTCTGGAATATATAAGGGTTTATTAGTGGAAAGTTATTTTTATATTTATTTTTTTTATTTGCTCTATTTCTTTACTTAAAATTAATGAGGATTCTGAATACCTTTTGTTGAAAATCAAAAACAATGTATTTTCAAATTTCATTAAAAAATATAAACTTAAATCTCACACTTTCGGAAAACCATAAATTTTGGTTAACTATATTATATTTTATTCCCAAAAACTGGAATTATTTTTTAAATGCAATTTAGTTAATTCTAATAAATATTTATGTTTGTTCTAAAAATCTCCCTCCAGCTTCCAATAATTTAACACTGAATCTAATTTAAAAACAATATTAAATTTTAATATGATTAATTTTTCAGTTTTCAGAATTTTGTTGAATCAGTGCATGAGTTAAAACTTTGAGCTTATTTTTGACCTAATTTCTTATTAATTATTTATAATTTTTTTTGCACATTTTATAAATAAAATGTAGTTTCTACTGGTATCTTTCACTGAAAATATTTCTTCCTATTCATAGAATTAAAAAAACGGATTTATTTGAAATCAAATTAAGAATCATGACTAGATTTAAAATCATTATTTTACTCTTCATAGAATCTCACATTAAATTACCCAGAATACTATTTCTGTCTTTGAATTTATTTTCTTTTTGAGTATTTATATAATTACTTCAATAGCTCAAGAAATGAGTACTCATTTAATGAATCATAAATAGTAATCAGAAATTCCTACTTTTTTTCTCTCAAAATAAATATTTAACCACATTCTTTGCTGTGTGTTTTATATTCTGAATATTATTCAGAATATATAATTATTTTTTAAATCCCTCCTATTATTAAAAAAAAACCATTAATTTTTAGTTTTCTAAAATACTAAACATCTAATTAAAAGAAAACATCCTTTCAAATGTAAACCCCTTTTCATTTCATTTAAAAACTCACCGCATTCCGAAGAGGGCAACTTGATGGGCGTGCTGGTGGTTAGGGGCGTCAGGGTGGCCTTGGACTCCGAGTGGGAGGCGGCGGCGGCGTTCAGGAGTTCGGTGATGGTGGGAGTGGGCTGTCCGGCCGGACCCGTGACGGTGACAGCCGCCGTGGTCTGGCCACTGACACCGGGCTGGTCCTCCTCGGAGCTCAGCTTGGCGGCCGTGATGTTGCCCAGCTTCTTGACGTGCAGGACGAAGCCGTCCTTGTTCTGGGTGATGACGATGTCGTTGCTCTCCAGGAGGCAGTCGTCCAGCTCGAACTCGTCGGGAGTGCCTTCGGTCTGCTCGCCCTTGTCCTGCTTGGAGGCTGCGGAAGTGAATGAGATCGGGAGTTAGTGGCGGTTCGGCGGGGAGCGAGTAAATTACCGGAGAAATTTACTGCAAGGATAACTGGTTGATAAGCTCAGCTCTCTAAATCCTGTTGTATCCTCTCAACTCTTCAATATTTCTTTCATTTCGATAAAAACAAGCAAACAATTTCGCGCTTTTGTTTAGTTCTTAAGTTAGGTTCTTAATGAGTATTTTTGGGATTTTTTTTTTTTTGGATATATCGTAATGGGTGAGTGTGGGTGGTGGGTTGTGTGTTGTTGTGGTTGTGGCTGTACAGCACAATAGATGAGAGAACCAAGGACAAAACAAAACACCACAGCCAAAAAAAGTATACATAGGAATAATTAGAAATATATAAACCGTGCCCCTAATCTTAACTAACTTACAACTAGGATAGAATTCAATAATGACACGTTTCAATTTTGGTTACAAAAAGGCATTTTTTATTAAGGCTCGGTTTCGGTCTGACGGTCTGACTCGCGCTATTCTTCCGGCTTGCGACTTACCTGCCCGCAGAGATCAGTTTGGAAAGTATGCTACTTAGATCAAGTGTCTTTGCCCCCCGAGGACGAGTCGAAGAGTACCCGGTTGAAGCCCCCGCCCCCGCCCTGACTCCCCTGCCTGCCCTCCATGCCGCCCACCACGGCCACGCCCGATCCCTGGCCGGGGGCGTCGCTGAAGTGCTCCGGATGCTGGGTCTTAGTGTGCATATTGAGGCTGTGTTTGTAGCGGGCCACGTAGGGACAGTGCTGGCACTTCTCGGTGGGCAGGCGACCGCACTCGTAGCGCAGGTGCCGCGACAGGTTCTTCTTGTAGGTGTAGGCCTTCTCGCAGCGCGGGCAGATGTGCGATGAGCTGTTCGGGGTCACCACGTTGTTCAGCGAGGTCACCGACTTGACAGACAGCGTCCAGTTCTCTAAAAGAGTTGCGAAAAAGAAACAGAATAGGTTAGAGAATTGGTTACAGGAAGATCACAAGCTGAACGAAACAAAAAGGTTAACAAAAAGGTAATCAGGGTGATCGGGGAAGGTGATGGATGATGTATGATTTTTAAGTATAACCGACTACCAGTTCGATTGGAGAGCGATAGATAGTTGATAGATTATTGTAGCGGAAAGTTACACATCGGTGGCTAAAAGAAAAGGACAAGAAGGTCTAAGACTAAACCGTAGATACACAAAATCTTACCGCTTTACATAAACACTGTCACTTTTTTAAACAAATTTAATTAGAAATAAAGGTAAAGGTTGCAATTTTTAGGCAAAAACTTGGCCCACAGTTGCAGGTAGTACCGTCTACTATGGCGTAACGGTAGCAATGGTTGGTAGCCATCGACCTGACTCTATCCAGAGGTCACCTGTGAAAAGGAAATCTTATTAATGATAGCACCCCATTTGACCCCCTTCCAATAAATCAAATTAAAGAGGATCCTTTCCTTTTTTTTGGGGTTTCAACATTTCAATATCAATCTTTATTATTCTTGTTGTTTGCTGTTTTTTTTTTCTGTTACCACTTTCATCAAACAATGTGTATATAAACGATTCCATATATAATGCCATTTGATCAGTTTTTCTTTTCGCAAAAATAACAATTTTCTGGGTTAAATGGTTCCTCGAAAAATTAAAACATAATTCCAAATGGTCTTGGTTTGGGTTACATAATTTCTTTGTCATTGTTCATTTTGTTTGTTTAAACCTACCGCTTGTTATTACATTTATTAATAATTATTAATTGGATTTTATTTATTATTTTCATGTGTTTTTTTTTAAGGTACTAACAATATCAGCTTCTTCGTCAATGAAAGTTTCTTTGCATTTACTTTAATTTTAGTTGTTTTATTCATTAATCTTGTTGTATAAATTTGTTTCATAATTTCGCCTTTTCCGTGGTTTCGTTAACAATAAATATATGTATATATCATTTATCAATTTTTTACTCGCTTTCATTGTTTTCCTGTTAAATATTACACTACAAAAAATAAACAACTTTCGTTACAATTAAACATTCCTCGCGGCTGCTCCTCCCTTCTACTCTTGGTTGTTGTTCTTGATCTTGGTTGTAATTATTGTTTTTGCTTTGATTATATATATAATATATAATATATATATATATCCTTCAATCCGTTTAGACTTTAGACATTTATGGCAATTTCTTTGTTCCAAATACACTTTTACTAAAACTCGATTTCTTGACTGGTTGTTCTTGTTCTTGTTTTTGCTTTGTTCAGTTTCTTGTATTTTTTTTGTTGTCTAAAATATATATATATAAGTATATATATATATATATCGGTATATGTATATGTCCTTGTATATATGTGTGTATATATATATATATTTGGTTGGTTTCTTTGGAGTATATTTTGTTCATTATTTTGTAACTTACTTAGTTAACACTAATTCTTAATTTTTATACCCTTGCAGAGGGTATTATAATTTTGGTCAAAAGTGTGCAACGCAGTGAAGGAGACATCTCCGAACCTATAAAGTATATATATTCTTGATCAGGATCACCTCCTGAGTCGATATAAGCATGTCCGTCTGTCCGTCTGTCCGTCTGTCCGTCTGTCTGTCTGTCTGTCTGTCTGTCTGTCCGTCTGTCTGTCTGTCCGTCTGTCTGTCTGTTTCTACGCAAACTAGTCTCTCAGTTTTAAAGCTATCGAGTTGAAACTTTGCACACACCCTTCTTTCCTTTGCAGGTAGTACATAAGTCGGAACGGCCGGGATCGGTCGACTATATCCTATAGCTGCCATATAACTGATTGATCGGAAATGTCATAACTTCGTTGTTTTTCAAGTTAGAAGGTTGGGACTTTCTATGGATTCTTATTTGGTCCAACTTATACGATCTGCCAAATTTCATAAAGATCGGTCGACTATATCCTATAGCTGCCATATAACTGATGGATCGGAAATGGCATAACTTCGTTGTTTTTCAAGTTAGAAGGATGGGATTTTCAATGTATGCTTCTTTGGTCAAAATAATTCGATATGCCAAATTTCATAAGGATCGGCCGACTATATACGATCCGCTGTATATCTAATAATATAGATGCGTGGCGCCACCTATCGGACTGCGACTGAACTGCAAGGGTATATAAACTTCGGCTCCGCCCGAAGTTAGCTTTCCTTTCTTGTTTTTTTTGTATTTTTTTCGCAAACGGTTTTCTCATCATCTCTTACGTGATAAATATTAATTAACAATATAACAAAAGTTAAAACATAAAAAGTTCTGTGGTTAAATTAGCGTGAAACAATATATATTTGTATGTGTAATAATTATTGTAATAATAATAATAATAATAATAATAGTTAAAGCAATGTTAAAACTAATTAAAAGAAAAACGATTCAACAAAAAAGTGTTTTGAAAACATTTCATGTTTCATTCCTTTTCCCTAAACTTTAACAGCAAAAATAATAATAATTTAGCTACTCGCAACAAGGTCTTAGTGAATTAGTTTAACAAAAAACATAAATTATACAAGAGTATATATATCGAATAATTCTCTGAATAAATTTCAACTAATTTAAAAGCGATTTCTATTTTGTTCTCCTTCCCAGGGGATCTAACAATTTGTCTTGTTTGCTTTTTATTAATTCTTTTTTTTGTGTGTTACAAAAGTGTGATTATTTTTTAAATATTTCTTTTTTTTTTTATCATTTTTTTAGACTATTCATTTCAAAAATTGACTTTGGCAAATAGCCGCACAAGACAAATTGCTGAAAAGCCCCCGGAAATCTATATATTGCACTTGGTAGCAAAATTTAAAAAACAAATTGAATTAAATCAATTAAAAATTTGCCTTTGGTATTGGTTATTTGCGGGCGGGGGAGGGGGCGTGGCACTGGCACTGCCAGCCAGTAGTTTGGTTAGTATTTCGCTATAATTGATTCTTATTCGTTTCTCATTCCTCTCTCTCTTCATTTTTTTTTTTTACTGTGTATAATTTGTCTAGTTCATTCGAGTTCATACAGTTTGCTCTATTGCTGTTTTGGTTTCCGTATCTATATCTTTAATATTTGTTTATTGTACTGTCATATACATGTATGCATATATGCGTAGGTTTATTATCTGCAACCCAAAGATTAACAATCAACAAGCAACAAACAATATATATCCTTCTCTCGATGATCCTTCCATCCTTATCCTTCCTTTCGTTACTGCCTTTCTAACTAGAAATTATTTTAGTTGCCTCCATCTTAGGTTAATATATCTATATATATATGTATTCTCGTACTCGTACTCGTATAATTTCAATAATTTATCATTTATATATATATATATATGTTTAAAAATTTGTTTGATAATGGCACTCTCATAGCATTTAGTTGTCACTTTTGCCGTTTGAAAAAATTTCACTAAAATCAATCCGAACAATTCGAACTAACAACGAACGTAAAAACGTAAATTACACTTTCTCCCTCGAATGCAACAACAAATTATATATCATATCGGTTCTGTATATATCCCTTCTTCCTCTATATATTTCTGAGTATATTGTTCGATCTCATTCTATGGCTTCCTCGTCTAAGCAGAATTTCCTTATTCAGTTTTGGTGGAGAATTTCTAATGGCACAAAATGTTCTATTTTGTTATTAATCTTATTATTTTTTTTCTTTCTGGTACAAAAATCTATCTTTTTTTTTTAACCGATTATTGGCACACACACACACATGGCTCTCTCACACACTCTCCCACACGCACACACACTGTTATATTATAGGGTATGTGAGTATAAGTTACAAACATCCTCCTGCTCTCTAGCTTCTCAACAACTCTCTCTTCCTAATATCCTTTCCATTTTTTTTTTGTTATTATTTTTTTTCAACAGACAACATTTTTGCTAATATAGCATTATATATAGATCTATATATGTATATACTTTAATGCATGTATATGTAGATGTGGTTGTTCTTTTTTAATCCTCATATGTATATGTTTTGTATATATGTATATAAACTCTTTTTTTTTCTCTATTTTTTTGTTGTTCTTGGAACCATGTAACAAATCTTCCTGCAATCTTCCCCCAGCCACTGCCTCTTCAAGACACACCTCGTCCTGGTAACAACTTAGAAGATACATAACATATATAGTTAGTTATCCCATTACTTTTGATAATCTGCCAACTGTTCACTGCTATTATTATTATTATTATCTCATTTCATGCACTCTCTTCAGGTCATACACTTGCTCCATTATCCTCATCATGTGGTGTTTGGTGTTGTGTGGCATAACAAGAATCGCTTTAATTATATATTATATATTAGAAATATATATAATAGATATATATTTGGCAACAAATAAACACAGTACGTTTTGTTATATGCATTTCTGTTTCGGTTTCTGTTTCTGTTTCTGTTTCTGTTTCGGGTTCTCTGTCTCTGTTGTTATATGCACTTTCTCTCATTTGTTAATTTCACTAAGTTTTTGCTTGGTTTAGTTTCTATATTATTTTATATATATATATATTTTAACTAAAATTACGTAGTTTTGGTTAGTTTGACTAAAATTGTTTTGCTCTTAGCTTCCTTGCGTGTATTTTTTTTATATTTTTTGTTCAACATTGTGGTTTGTTATTTGCCTCTGGGTTCTACTCCTTACTTTAGTTATATATTTTTTTCTTTAGTTTTTTTTTTTTGTTGGTTTTACATTTTACTAAAATCCTATAAAATGTTCACTGACTGCATTCAATATATATAATATATATACTCTATATTATGTGTTGTTGTATATATTGTTGTTGTTTCTCTAGCTTTTTTCTTTAATATTTCGTTTTCACTTGCTTTTTCCACTTTAACTAAGTATTTCTGGTTTGTTTCTTTAATGCTCAGTTTCAACAATAATTCTCATCGTATATATATCTCTATATAGATTGGTTGGTTTTCTTTTTCTTTATAAATGATGTGGCATCCAATAAATTCGTTTTGTTGTTTGTTATTTGTAATTGTTCTTGGTTTTTTTTTTTTTCAAGTTTTTCTTAATTTTTTTTTTTAACTAATTTTTCTATATATCATTTTGTTCATCATTTTTGTTTGTTGTGTGTTGTGTATTGTTGTTGTTTGTTGTGTATTGTTGGTGTGGTGTATATAATCATGGTTCATAACTCAACAATCAATCAGTTGATCATCATCTTCCTCCTCTGCCTATGGGGATAACGCTTATTCTATTTGATTTTAAAGAAAACATTATCTCATAAGTAATATTTGACACAGACACCGGACTCAAGGTGTCGCTTTAGGTGGGAGCTTTGTGAAAATGCTTTGCCGCACATCAGACAGCGAAATTTTTTCTGTCCACCACATTCATATCTAAGAGAAAATAAAACACATGGAACATACATATCGATAGTTATCAGACAGACAATATTTAATATATTCAAAAGATAATTAAAAAAAAAAAAAAAAAAGAATGATAGCGCGGCGACTCACCTGATATGTCGTTGCAATGAGCTGGCATCTTTGTAGCTCTTCAGGCAATTGAATCTCGGGCACTGGTAGCGTCCATCCGGATTGATGAACTTGAACAAATCGGAGAACTTCAGCTCGTACCAGTAGTCCCGGATGAGGGAGTGGGCCGACGAGTTGGCGGAGCTTCCGGTCGGCGGCGGAGTCTGGCTCGAGTTGGAGGCATAGCTGCTTGGAGCTACAAATTTATTCAGATCATTCATATATAGAAGGAGAAGAAAGATATATATATCCATGAGTATCATAGTTTTGAGATATTTCAGGCTTACATAACTATAGACCATTATTATTTTTTGAAATTTGATTTTTTGAAAAAGTAACAAGTTTTCAGAGATTTTAAGAAGAAAAAACATTAATTTTTGAGTAGAAAAAAATATAAAAAATAGTAATTAAAAAAATTGTGATATTTACAGTTAGTGTGTGTTGCGGGGTGTTTTTTTTTATTTATTTGCTTGACTTAATTTTTTTTTTGGTTTTGTGTGGGCGTGGCATGGTGAAGCGTGAGCAGAGCTAGCAGCAGTTGCAGAATTGGCATTTTTGGTTGGTTGGTTTGTCTTTTAATTGATTTTTGATTTAATGAGCTGATTGACTGATTGATTGATTGATTGATTGATTGACTGAAGATGCGTATGATGATGAGGCTTGATATGGGGCTGCAATGAAACATGTTTAGTAATTCTGGACAGCAGAGAAGTAAGAATATATATCGCCAGGCCGTTGAGAAAATATACAAAACACTTGCTTGTTCAATACAATTTTATTCGAGTTACAAAAATATTTGTTAATTTTTAATTTTTAATTTTATATATGTATATAGGCGTATAAAAAATACTTAGTAATTGGGGGCTCTGGCTCTTTCTTGCGTATAAAAATAGTTGATTTCTTGCGATTATATATAAATATATATTTAGAAGATAAAATGTCTTAAACTACTAGCTTATAGATCCTTATCCGTTTCATTCACAAAATACATGTTTCCTTGTAACTGCTGTTCTGTTTTTTTTTTTGGCTGTTATTTAACTTTTTTTTTATTAAAATGTAAATATATATCTGTCTGAGTGTTTAATATTTGAACTATTTGTTGGCGACTGCTTTGTAATTGCTGTTTAACTTGTACTGTTGGTTGCATTTCATTCGTAAGTTTCGTTTGAGGTCCTCTATGGGATGTGTTTTTTTTAGTCGTAATCCTAGCTAGCAAAGGAACTTAGATTAAACCACAAGTGTTGAAGTTAGTTAGTTGTTTTCTTTTTGAATTTTCGCTGTTTTTTGGCATTGCCTTTTTCCTCTTCCACTAATAACTAGATTAAATCGAAAAATGTTTATTTTTTGGTTTTTGTTTCTTAGGAATGCAAAGTGTGTGGCGGGTCGACGACCCTCGTAAACCTACTCTCAGTAGTTTAACCCTCCCTGACTTAGTTTCGTTTCATTTTTGGACTTGTTTTCAGTTTCTTCTCTTCTTTTTTTTGCTTAAAATCTACTAATTTAAAACTTAAATTAACTTAGGAAATGACTAGCACTGAAGCATAAGTTATAATTGGGAAAATTTCTGCGCTTAACTTAAGGTCTAAAAATACGAATTTGAAATACCATCGAGGGGACTGACTATCGACTGCAATGATTGGAATTCCAACGCGTTTTGTATATCATTTACATGAATTAATCAAATTTATGCAAATCGCACACAAAATAGTACAAAAATAGTGAAAGCTGGGATGGAGATTTCTCTCTCTGGAACTCCCCGACTCAGTAGATCATTGCAGTCAGTCCTGTCCGGACTGTAGTTGGCATTGAAAACGGAATGTAATACATAAATACGTGCATATTAATGTCTAATAACTAAATTCCAACAAAAGCGGAAAACTCTGGACTGGATTGGATTTTTGAGCAAAGTTATGCTTATGCGGTGGCCTCCCATTTGGTGGAGAGGCTGGAGGTCTGCATCTGGAAGGCCAGGGGCAGGAAGTCCTTTTTCATTTTGGCAAAGTGGGTCTTGATGTGCTTGGTGAGGTTGTCGCTCCGCTTGGCCGCATAATTGCAGCTGGGGCACTGGAAGATGGGTCGTTCGGTGGTGAAGCGACACTCGAATCTCCGATGTCGGCTGAGACTCTTGCGGGTCTTGTAGGACTTGCCGCACTGATCGCAGGCGTGCTGATACCAGGTTAGTACGAAATCTGAAAAATGTAAAATGTGTGTGTGCACAGAGGGGGACAGAGATAGTGATAGTAGGGGGAAAGAGAGGGAGACACACAGACAGATGGGTGGTGAGTGAGTGGGTGAAAGTGAGTAGGAATGAGATTTTACAATGATTTTTCTTCGTGTATTCCTGATCGTGTATGACTGACTTTATATATTATATATATCTTCGATTTCATATATTTTTTTCATATAGTATTTCTTTGAACAAGTCAAATTTGCAAAAGCTACAAAAAAATATAATAAAAAACATAATTAATAAAAAATATACATATTTTATAAATATATAATAAATCGACTTAAAAAACATCTCAAGCATTCCAACAAAAAAAAAATATATATTATATATTGACGGGAAAAAATAAAAATGGAAGTATTTATAAAACATTTAGATTGCTTAGAATTAGAAAAATGTCATCCCAATAAGAACCCAAGAGCGACAAAACCTTCTTAAAAACTATTAATATTGTGGTGTAAGAAAAAACATCGAGTGTTAAAAAATTTATTTAGGCACAAATACATTATCAAATAGAGAAATATAGAGATAAAAATATTAAATATTAAGAGTTTGGAAAAAGCTCTGCGAACGAGACACACAAAAAAGCACAAAGGACACACTCTCACACACACACTGGCGTTGGCCACAAATAAGCAGACACAAGGATAACCCAAGCAAAGAAGCTAGAAAAGGACACGAATTTTGTAGAGAACATGCTTTGCTTTTTTTTTTTTTTTTCTTAAAAGGACGATCCAGTGCGTAGAGGAGCTTTTCAGGCAGCCCTTCTAGTAAGCTTTAAGAGTCCTCTAAGCACTAAATCGAAGAAACCCAGAGACAAAAACAATTCGAGGCGAGAGTTTACACAGAACAAGGATATATATCATAGTATAGTATAGTATAGTTATAGTATTGATATATATATAAGTATATAAAAGAAGTATAAAATACAGTAAGCGACAGACTTTTCTTGTTAGGCGGATCGGATGGATGATCGGCTGCGTCGGAACAGTGCTTTCCAGTTCCAGGAATCGGAGGAGGCTGTCCTTCATAGAGTTGTGGATAGTAGTGTGTGATAGTAGGTACTAGTAGTAGTAGATGGAGTAGTGGGATAACGGTAACACAAAGTACTGATTGTTGAGACATCTAAAAGAAATTTAGTAATAAAAATAGGTTAGTGAAAAGTTCGCACAATTTCCACACAGAGTGAGAGAGAAAATGAAAAATCCACTGAAAACTGAAAACTGAAGACAAGGAGGAAGGACAACGAACAGAAACAAGGACATAACGAAAAAACAGTAATAATGGATAACAGAAAAAAGAGGATAAGATAAGATAATGAGCGGATGAGGTGTAAAAAGCGAAATAAAATAAAACTTTCGATTTGGCTGCAATTGAATTTATAAATATGATATATTTTCTTTGTTAATTTGTATCATTTTTTTTTTAATATTGTTTTCTTTTTTTTGGTAAATTTATTCAATATAATTTTTGTCGTTTTTTGTGTGTTTTGGACTTTGGATAAATTAAGTTTAATAATTAAGGTATTACATGCTAGAAATGTAGGCTCTATAAGAATAACTTAATTTAATCGTACAATTTGGTGGCATATCATTTGGAATAAGTGCATTACAATTAAAATCTACCTTCATTTCCTCCCACTCAGTGTTCGAGAGGGGACTAGGCGGCTTCCCATTGAGTATTTCTCGTTTTTATATATTTTTTTTAATATTTTTGTTTTTTTTAAATCAAATTGAAATTACTCAACTGGTAGTAAAAAGATTTGATTTCTCTTTTCTCCCTTTTTTTTGGTATCAACTTATATGGCTAACAATGATTTAAATAAGGGACTAAATAATAGATAGCCCTGTCATGCTAATAAAATTCTTAAACAAATACAAATTCGTGACGTAATGATATTTCCAATTTAAGCGGTTTTTTTTAGGAGTTTTTTTTTAGGAAAGATTCGTGTTTGTTGCCTGGCTCAGTTCAACATTGTAATAATATTGACAAATATTCTTTAAGACACATTTTGTCCATCTATAGAATGACTCACAAAAGAAGAGTTCACTCACAAAAATAAGGTGCTGGAATGTCTACGTTGAGATTCATACGCTTACGTAATTTGTAGATTACGTATACAGATACAATTACGCATAATACAGATACAAAATTGCCAAACTCTGGCGACAAATTAAAATAAATTAAGAGATTCAAGTTGCAATAAATAATATTAAGTATAGTTATGGTAGGAGGGAGCGAGCTCCTAGTCCTAGTTGTTGTTGTAGGCAAAGGGCATCGTGTTCATCAGGCGCTCCTTGAGCAATGAATTCGATATGATCTGCAGGCCCAGCTTCATGTTCCACTCCTCGTTCAGCAGGTGCTGCACCTTGCCGGGCGTCACCGGCTCGGGCTTGATGCTCCTCAGCTCCCCGGCTGCCTCATCCTCATCCTCGTCCTGTCCCGCCTTGCCTTCGGCGACTGCGGCCGCAGCTGCTGCGGCTGCTGCTGCCTGCTCCTCCACCACTGCTGCTGCTGCCGATATGGCCGTGATGGCACCTGTCAGCCCGTACGTGGGTATCGGCATGATGTGCGGCGGCAGTGGCGAGTTGCAGCGCGATCTCGGCTCGTTCTCGTAGTTCTCCTTGCGCAGCGACAGGTTCTCCGGGATAGGGCTCTCGCAGCCGTTGTGGGAGCTGCCCACACTGGCGCCACAATCCCCGCCACTTGAGCCGCCGCCTCCACCTCCGCCGCCGCCCAGCGACTGCAGGCCACCCAGACCGCCGCCGCTCAATGGCTTCAGATCCAGGGAGCTGCTGCCGCTGGAGGTGCGCGAGCCACTGCCGGTGGTCATCTGGGCAATGGCCGGTGGTATGCCGTGCTTGGAGACCAAATGGCGGACCATGTGGTACTTGCGCCGGAAGCGGGAGCTGCAGAACTCGCAGTTGAAGCGCGGCGGAATGCCGATGCACTCGTCGCGCATGTGGCGCTGCAGGTGGCGCTTCCGGAGGTAGCTCTTGTTGCAGACGGCGCAGTGGAAGCGCTCCTTGTAGTCCTTCCTATCCATGTCGCCGTCGTCGCAGCTGCCAAAGACGCTGTGATTGAACTCGTACCTCATGTCTATTTTGGTGGATTAGTCCCCGCATGGTGATGGTTAGTGGGTGGTAGTGGTGGTTGGTGGTGTGGTGGTGTGTGCGATATTTGTGATTTGATTTTTTGGATCAAAATTGTTTTGTTATTTTGGGAAGATTTTCGTTTTTGATGTTTTGTGGTTGGGATTGAGATTTTTGTATGAAATGAAAATGAAAAGAAAATAAAAAGAAATGTGTGAAAAATCATAAACACAAGGTCCAGAATTAGGCTTAAACCTAAAATGTATAAACAATGAGTTTGAAATCACTGCTATTTTTTTAACTTAAACTTAACTCGAACTTAACTTTCGATTAAATATTATATTCTTTCTTTCATTTTTTTTTTTTTGAGAAGTTGAAGGAAAACTAGGACAAATTATACAATTTTTAAATAAGGTTTCTAAAACAAGGTTTACATCAAAAATTAATCAAGATCTTCTACAGGACTACGCTAAACAATTGTCAATAAAAAACAATAAAAACAATTAAATACTTTAACTAACAAATTACAATTAAGGATAAACTAATGAACAAATTGTAAATACTTTTCAAAAAACAATAAATCAAATTTCAAATCAAAGATTACTATTAATTCGTATTTTTTGTCATTTGTTTGAAGGGATTTGTGTCCAAGGACACTCTGGCCGTCAAGGACCCTAAAAGAAATCATTAGTTCGGGCTACAAGTTGAAAAAAAATAGTATTTTTCTTTTCAATAAATACTCGTACACATATATTTAACTTCGGATAATGACTTAGCAGACTGACACACACAGAACAATAGAACAATAATGGAATGTGATGCAGAATAACAGCCAGTGGTTTCGATCTCCGGAATTAGATTCCTTCAGATCCTCCTAGTCCTAGTCCTTCTAGAGCTTCTTTAGCTGGTGGATGCCGTGCTTCTGCCGCAGATGCAGCTTCAGGTCGTACCGCCATGAGCAGCTAAAATTGCAGAACTCGCAGTGGAACTGCACGCTGGGCTTCTTGGGCGTCGAGTTGCTGTTGCCACTCTGTTGACTGCTGTTGTTGCCACTTGCGGCGGCAGGTTGCGGCTTACTGGATGCCGTGGAACGGATGCTGTTGTTGAGGAGGCTGGCCAGCTGGAAGGAGGCTGCTGCCGCGGACATCTGACAGCCACCGCAGTTGCTGGCGGCAGTGCAGTGGAGTTGCTTCGCCGCCGGTTGCAGGTGATTCCCGATGGCCTCCGCCTGCCCGGCACTCCCGCACTTGTACATTCTCCGTATCGTCACCTCCGGCTCAGAAATGTCTGGCAACTGACTGTTGTTAGTGGTGGTGGCACTGTGATGGTGGTTGTGCTGCTGCTGCTGGTCCACTGGTGGCTTCTTGCTGGCCGCACTGGCCGCCGCTATAACTGCCGTGGCATAATTACAGTAAAGCGTCCTTAAATCTGTAAGAATTGTGATTGGGTTTTTGTCTAAGAAGATTTGCTGAGACTGATTCTTACAGAGAGAGAGAGAGTGGGTGAAGAGTTCAAAGATCAGAGATTTAGAGAGATGATGGGAGTGTGAGTCTGTTTTGTTTTCTTTTCAATCTTCATTTTTTTACAGTGTGTTTCCTGTACTTAGACTATTTAATATTTTGTTGTATAATGCAGTTTAAGTGTAGAATTTAGAATTGTGGGTTAGCCGACGCCGCCATTACATGGATATTATATAATAAACATCTCTCGCCTGAGTTATTCAACTTAATTGTAACTTAAATTTAAACACAAAAGTCAACTTTGTCACCAACAAAATATATAATATAGAATATAGAATATAGGTTCGAGGTTATTTACCACAAACATAATATAGATAATAATATATATCAATGTTATAATAAATAAATCTCAAAACTGGAGTACAGTGGAGTGGCGTACAGTGGAGTGTCGGTAGTTGTCATGCATCGAGAATTGAAAAACGCATTTTTTGTTTGGTTTTGTTTATAAAAAACGTGGCATTTATTTTAGTTTTTAGCATTATTCTTCTGCTTCTCCTTCCATCCGATTCTTCCTCATTTTTTTTTATACAAAATATATTATATACTTTTGCTTTAAGATTATTTGATTAGTTCTCAACCTTTTTGATTTGGCGCTGGAAAAGAAATACTTTTGTGACAGCCAGGAATCGGGCAATATATACACCTCTCGAGAGTATATATCTTAAATGCAAAACAGAACGGGGTGGGGGGAAAAGAAAATGCAAGCCAAAGGTCACAGGGGTCAAGGCTTCAGCTTCAGCTTCACTGGTTCACGAGTGTGGGAGACTCTACTCTTTGGTTTAGTAAGATTAGTAAGATGGATAGTGGGGGCTCCCGGGCGCGTCTTTTACTCGATTCGGAGGTAGAGAGAGGGGGGAACTATATAGGGGAGGAGGGCAGGAGGAGGAGAGAGCTTACAACCCCTCCCCCTTGAGCAGCTCCGCCGAGGAGCAGGACGACCCGCTGGCCACCACGGCCGCCACCTGTTGCAGGGCCTGCTGGAACAGAGCCTGTTGCCGCAGTTGCTGCCGGTAGGAGGCCTCCATGAGGTGTTGCTGTTGCTGCTGCTGGTGATGCTCCTCTTCGTCGTCGTCGTCGACTAGGAAGGAGTTCTGGTGCTCCTCATCCTCCGCCCCGGCCTCGTCCATCATGTCCACCAGATCCACAATCTCGGGCTCTGTCGCCGGGCCCTCCTCCGCCGTTGCTCCTCCTCCTCTGGCCACCGCCGCCGCTCTCTGCTGGCGCTTGAAGAGCGACCTCATGGCTATCTCCGGATGCTTCTTCCGCACGTGCTGACGCAGGTGGTCCGCCCGCTTGGTGCGATGCCCGCACACCGAGCACACCATGCTCTTGCCCTTGCCGCACTCCTGCCTCAGGTGGCGCCTCAGCGTGCCGTGCCTCCTGTAGGTGCGATAGCACTGCGGGCATGTGAAGCTCTCCTCCTGGCCACCAACTCCTCCCGCTCCCACTCCCCCCGTTGCCGAGGCCAGGATTCCGTGAAAGTGGTCGAAGTGCGGCGGCTGAAAGTGCTGAAGTCCCTGGGGGTAGTCGTCGCCACCGCCTCCGCCATCCGCCAGGTCCGGCTTGCAGCCATTCAGGTGATTCTGGAGAGGATTCTGGTGCGGATTCTGGTTCAGATTCTGGGTCGGCTGGCTGGACGATGAGTCGTCGATGGTGTGCAGCTGCAGGCCTGAAATTTGTTTTTGTTTTTCGTTGGATTGAGATTGTTTCTCGGAATTTAATTTTCATCAAAAATTCTCATCAGATCTTTTTTTAATAGTTCGATTGGTTTGTTGGTTGGTCAGTCATGCTTTGCAGTTTTGGGTTTAATTTTTTGTTTAGTTTTTTGTTTTGTTTTTAATTCAGTTTCAAGGCAAGACAAGCAATGGTTATTTGGAGTTCTCAAAATGCCGGATTAGTCGAATCTCTTGTTTAAGAAAAAGCATTATCTTTTTAGGGTTTAAAAATTAATAAATTAATTCATGTTTCAATTACGTGGCTCTCTCGTCTTCATTTCTCAATTATCAATTATCGGTTTTGTTTCAAACAAAAACAAATTTCAAACAGGCACAGCAGCAAGGAGGGGGTGGGGGTTAGGGGTTAATCTTGGAAGGAAATAAAGACACATAGCAGGGGGGGCTGGCACAGATCTTGTGGTCGGAAAGAAAGTGCAATGTGGATGGGATGTGAGGATGGTCGTGTGTGTATCTCAGAGATAGATTTTTGTTTCTGGCAGGCACTATATACAGATATCATTCATGGCTTAATATGATGGTTGATTGGGACTCTAGACCCGGAAAGTATACTCTCCTCCGACAAACAACAGAGATAGTGGTAGTATGCCCCCTATATTTCATTTCTTAATTAAATGGCTCTTCTCTTCAAGCATTCGATAAGTAATCAGTCTAAAACAAATATTTGGTTATGTGCTTCTTGACCTTGCAGTGCCGGTTCAGCGAGTCCTTGCGCTTGAATCCCGCATCGCACACCTGGCACCGGAAGTTCTCCAGCATCCCGCACTCGAACTCCAGGTGCCGCTTCAGCGCCGACAGTCGCGTGTACGCGTTCGGGCACTGCGGACACTGCAGCTTCCCGTCGTCCCGCAGCTCCGCATTCCGCGCCAGCGTCGCCGCCGAGCTGCTCTGGATCGTCGGCGGTGGAATGCTTCTCTTCTTCGAAGAGCAGGACGAGGACGAGGACGAGGACGAGGAGGTGGTTGTGGTGGTGGTAGACTTCTTCTTTCGCGATCGCAGCTTTCCGCGCCGCAACTGCACGCCTGGAGTCACCACCAGCGGTACGAGCAGCTCCTCCTCCCCGGCTGGTGGTGACAGCGGCGGCGATTCCGGAGCGGAAGCGGAAGCATGGGCCGCCGGCGGCGCGGGCGGGGGCGGCCCCATTTCGGCCTCATAGTAAAATATTTGGTTCAAGCTCAACTCGAGCAGACCTGCAATTAGATTTTTGAGCAAAGAGAGCAACAGATAGAGAATCGGGAATCACACAGTGAAACTGAGAATCTGAGAGCTTGGGAACAGAGAATCTGAGAATCTGAGACAGAGCAGCGAGCAAGCAACCTTACAGACCAAGCTTTTCAAAAACTATTCTTTTTAAACCTAACTTTGTTGCCAACTAAGCTTTTAAAAACAGTGTCCTTTATTGTTATCCTTTCGGTACAAAAAATTCGTGCAAGATAACTTTTTGCCAAATATTCAAGAATTTAAATATGTTTTTGAAAAAAATAAGTTTTTAAAAAATTTTAATTTTTGAAAAATTCAAAAACAATTTTTTTAAATTCGAATTATTAGTTTTGAAAAATTTTAACAGGTTTTAACATTTTCAAAACAGTTTTGAATAATTCGAAAGCAGTTCAAAAAATTCAAAAACAAGTTTGAAAAATTCGAAAACAGTTTTGAATAATTCGAAAAAAGTTTTGAAAAATACAAAAAATATCGAAAGATTCCAAAAACCTTTTCGAAAGATTCAAAAACTTTTTCGTTAAATTCAAATACTTTTTTTATCCAAAAAATTTTTCGAAAAAATCAAATGGTTGAAAAGCTAAAATAAAAAAATATTTTAAAAATTCAACATTTAAAAAAAAATGCAACACATTTTCAAACAATTTAAAAACATTTTTGAAAATATTCAACTTTTTAGAAAAATTGTTGAAAAATGCAAATACATTTTCGAATAAGAACTTGAATAAATTGTAGTAATAAGTATTTAGTTTTGGGAATTGAAATACAAAAACTACAGAAATTGAAGAAAATATTGGGAAATATATCTGAGAAGACGAAGTGAAATTATAAGGAATGGGATTAGTACTTTTGAAAATGTTAATAATTTACTAATCATATTATTATTTGTAGTTGTATTACTAATATATTTTCAACAAAATAGCTGGCAACACTTCTCTAGCTACTCAAGCAGACCCTAAAGAACCACCTCCTGGCCATCTCAAAAGCAGAAACCTTCACTTATCCTCCTCCTTCTGATCCTGCTCCTCCTCCGATTGAGAAGAACACAAAATGGAATTCTAGCCCAACTTTATTGTGGATTTGAAAGTGTATAGTTAGACTTTAGTTTCGTTCAGTGGTTGGTTGGTTGGTGTGTGGGTGGTAGATGATGGGGTGTGGTGGAGTGGATCGTTTTTACATCGCATACATCTTATATCCTACGGAAAGTGAAAGAGAGTCCTATCATCAGTCCCTCTTGACGGCGCCCTTGTGCACATAGTAGTAGTGGTCTTGCAGCTTGAAATTGTAGTGGAAGCCGCGACCGCACATGCGGCACACGTACTTCTTCGGCTGGTTGCACTCCTTGCGCATGTGGCGCGTCAGGGTGCCCAGGACCTGGTAGCTGCGTCCGCACGTCTGGCACACATACGGAGCACTACTCGACGATGCCGATGGGGTTGCTTTGGACTTGGACCTGGCCTTGGGTATGGCTGGCGTGGAGGCCGCCGAGCCCGTCACTGTGGCGCCATCTCCTCCAGAACCACTGCTGGCTGCTAGTCTGCAGAAAACGGAAAGGTGGTTGGGTGTGTCAGACAAGAGGACGAAACGAAGCCCGTCATCTAGGTTTACCTGCGTGCCAGGGACGAGGACGTGGACGTGGCCGAGGTGGAGGCCGCCACCACCTTGCGTTTGCGCCGGACCGTCGTCGTCGTCGCAGAGGAGGAGGAGGCGGAGGCGGAGACGGTTGGAAGGACCTTTCTTCTGGCCAAACGCTTTAAGCCGCCGCACACCTCCTGGATGCGGGGCAGAACCAACGGGGCTGCAACCAGGAGGATCATGGTTTCAATTCAAGGAACGTGGGTCAGAAATAAGAGCAACAACAAATGAAAAACCAAATACCCTATTTCTTAAATCTCTTTAGGAACTCCATAAGGAACTTTCTTAATAAAAAATAACTCGTAACCTTCAAAAAAGCTCTTAAAAATACTCTCTAAATGCAAGTTGAAATGTCTTTTTTTTTTTTAAGGAGAAAGTAGAGAAAGTGACAAAAGGAAAGGCACAAGACCACTTAAAAGCAAATACCAACTACGGAATACGTTAGGGAATGATGTGGAGGAGAGGAGAGCTCTGAATACCAACACTACATATAAAAAAAAAGCTTAAAATTTACTCAAAAAGGACACAAAGTGTTTAAATTAAGGCACACACATACAAGCACACAAAGGACATTGGGACACAAGGACCTCCTGCAAGTCAATCGTGTTGATGGGAGCTTATCGGAAAGCTTTTGACATTTCAGGAAAAAAAAAACATTATCTTTCGCTGGTCTGTGGGTGTTTCTGTGGGTGTGTTTGTTTGTTGTTCCTGCGTGTCGGTGGGTGTGTGTTTGTGGCAGTGCTTTGAGCCAATTGTACGGTGAATTGGGTCAAGGCCATGCAAACAGCTTTCAACAGGGCCAGAACCAGGAATAGGGGCTAAGGGCGGAGGGCAGTGGGTGGTGGGTGGCGTCGGGGAATATAAATCATAAAAACCACAATTCCGATACATTTTTGAGGGAAAAATAATACAAAACCGCATTTAATTCCCAACATCATCATATTTTAAATGGAAACACTTCAAAGCTCCATCTCATTGCGGTTTTTTATAGTACTTAAAAAGAAATCTAACCAGAATTTCACATTCCAATGGCCAATAGCTCTAAAAAACTCAAAAAACAAGCTTTCATCTAGTAGTGCCACTTTCTGCGACTGTACGAACGAAATTCCCATGCCATATCCAACGAAAAAAAATCCCCAAAACCAGATTCTTAATGCAACCATAAAAAAAGCATCTCTGGCATCATCATCATCATGAGTTTTACACGGATGCAGTGCAAATTTGTATAAAAATAGCAAAACGAGAAGAAACAAAAGCCATCGAGATACATTCACAGAGATATGGACATTAATATTATTGCTTCATTCGTCGTGTGAATAATGCTGATTGAAGAGAGAAAAAAAACAAAAAAAAAAACTCACAATCGCACACATAGAAACACATTATTATTTTTTTTAGCCGACCTTGAACTTGAACGAGCGAACAAACGCTCTTCTTCTTGTTATTGTTTTTATTTTTGTTTCTGCTGATTAACAATTAACAGAACGGGCATAGATAGGGGGCCAGGCCAGCAGAGAGAGAGGAGGAGCTTTATAGAAATTAAAAAGAGAATGAGACATCAAGTTTCGACAGGTCTTCTCTCCTGGCTAATGAGAGAGAAACCGATAAATCCTAGTCTACTACCATCAAAATTGGAGACAGTACTGTGGACACTGTGGAGACTAGGAAGCGGGGCAAGGCCTGTAGAGGAAGAGGGAGAGGAACAGGAGCATTTTTATGGAAATTAAAAGAGAATGAGACATCATGTTTCGACAGGTCTGCCTCTCTCCTGGCTACCGTTAAATCCTAGTCTAACTTCAAAATTGGAGACTGTGGAGACTAGGAAGCGGGCGCGGCCTGCAGAGAGAGGAGTGAGAGGAGCAGGATCAGGAGCTTTATGGAAATTCAAAAGAGAACAAGGCATCATGTTTCGACAGGTCTGCCTCTATCCTGGCTAATGAGCGAGAAACCGTTTAATCATAGTCTAACATCAAAATTGGAGACTGTATGACTGTGGAGACTAGGAAAACCCCCTTTTCTTCTTGATTTCTGGGATTTTGTTTTTTTTTCTTTGTTCGGCAACGCTCCAAGCAACTTCGAGAAATGAAACTTTAAGAAAAATATACTGAGAGGTATGTGTGTGTATGTACAATGTCGCGTTCAAGGCTTACACACTTAGAGATAAAATGGAAAAAAGAATAGAAACTGGTGCATTACACTATAGCTTACCCAGGAGGCGCATCGGATCGAGGGTTCGAGTCCTTTTCAGGAGAAAAGTGACCACATAGCTTCATTATTTTTTATTGAGCATTAAAGCTTTGCTCTTTTTTTTTAACATTACCTGATTTTTTGCTGAAAATAAGAATTTTTTTTTTGTGGCAGATGTGGGATGATTTTTGGGTTGAGAGGGGGAGTTGGAGTTTTCAAGGATTAAGGATTCGGTCGAGGATCAAACAAAAATGAACTTAAAATACAAAATTTACTTCATTTTGTGCGGCACTCCGCCCAACCGATACCGTCGAGCGGAGCATACTCACCTGAAACACCTTTGCTCTCTCGTTTTGGAAGATCGTTGTTCTACAGACGGGTGGGTGGTGGTGGGTGGTCTTGTCAGAGTGCCCAAAGCTGCGACTGTACCTCGCCATCCTGGGGATGACTACGTGCTTTGTTCTTGGCACCGACTCGACCTCCGGCGGCAGCTGATGATCCAAAGCGATGATCCTCGGCGTTCCTCAGGTGACTTTATCTCGCTTTCACTTTGCACTTTACTTTTGATTTTATTTTATTTTTTTTATCACAAATACGAAGCTCCTTGCCAGGAATGGTTTGGAGACTAAGAGACCCGAAAGTCGCGAACGAAAAAGAGCGCCCGAAATTTTGGCTCAAAAATCGCCAAATCGCAACCGAATAAGCTTAAGAACTAGCTCTAAGACTAATAAACAAAATTTGTAAGGAAAATAAAGATGGAAAAAAAAAAGTCCCGTCAACCAAAATAAAGCAAAATATATATGTATATATAGGTATAGTACTAAAATACAATTTAAAACTGCATGCGTATTTCGTAATAATACATGTTTGTAAAGAATAAAAAATTGTGTGTAAAAAAACATTAGCACGCGCTGAGAGTTCTAAGAGGACGACAATCGAAATGGAACGGTAAAAAATAAATGTGAGTGTGTGGAAGAGTGTGTGGCAAATGGGGAAATGAGGGTGGTGGTGGTGGGTGGTAATGCCAAAAATAAACGTTATGCGACAAACATAATTCCGTTAATGATCGCTCATTAAACAAAAATTGCTGGAAGTGTGGCCAAACTTTTGACGCGACTGTACTAAGAGAGAGAGAGAGAGAGCTTTCTTCTTAGGGGGTGGTGGTTTGGAGCCAGAGCCCTGTACACATACACACACACACGATGAGAGCACACATGTACACAAACAGCAGCTTAGAGAGAGTGAAGGGGGAGAGAGATCGGCACACACGCTTTTCGGAAGTAAACACACTCTTAAGACTAACTTAGTGATAGGGGGGAGGGGAGTTGAGTTCTTTGCTTTTGATTAGTTCCTAATCGACTGCCTGGGGTGAGAAGCCGCAGTGTGTCTGGTAGTGAGTGTGAGAGTGTGAGTGCTAGTTTGGCCTTGAGTCTGTGAATGCATCTTTCGCTCTGCAGCTGGCGGCTTAATGTCATAAGAGAGAGAGGCTGAGTGGGGAGAGAGAGAGAGTCAGGTGGGAGGATAGTGGGAGAGGGAGCGAGCAACTTAAGAATGTGGGGATGTAGATCTATGCGATAATATATACAAAGTAAATAAGGCAAATCAAGAGTTAATCAAACACCAATTGTAAAAACATATTACGAATTCAACAACAAATGATCATACATTGAATCATACATATATATATATAGATAATGGTACAATGAGTATGTTAGAGGTGGTGGGGGTGGGGTGGATATGGGTTTGATTTCTTTTTGTTTCGTTGGTGAGGGGTAGGTGGGGTATAATAGCAATTATATGTTGTGTGTGAGTGGGTGTGGGTGGTTGGTAATGTTTCTTTTTGTGTTTTTTTTTTGGTTTTGGAAGTGTGTTAAAAATTAATAATAATAATTGATATGTACAAAAAAAAAAGATTACTAGTTGTACGAATTATGTGTGTCGTAATTAAAAAATTATTAGTTTTTTAAAAAATCATATTAAGTAAAGAAAGAGTTTAAGTAATACTTTCAACTTGCACAAATTATTCTTGTTCGGGTTAATTTTATATTCTGTTTCTTTTCTCTTCTCTCTGCTGCGGCAGCCCAGGCGCCGAGAACAAGACAACCATATTATCGCATTTTAAAGCCTTGGAAGTCCGGCTCTTCTAACATTACTTTCTTTCATTCTTTCTTTCTCCTTTTTAGTTGTTTTCTTCTCTGCACTTGGCTCTCGCTCACAGATCTTGTTATTTTTGGTATTGTTTGTATTTGTACTTTTTCTTGTTGCTTGCTTTTTTTTCTGCTATCTTGTTGAAAATTATATTTTTTTTTATCAACGTTTAAGAGCTTTTTTTCGGAGCACGACTTTGATTCTCATTTAAAAAATTATTACTTTTTTTTGGAAAAAATAAGCATATTTATTATATAATGGGATATTTAAGCTCTGTTTTGAATGTATTGGTCTTGGTGAGGTAAAAAAATGAAGTTGTGACCTTGAATTTGATATTTTTTAATTTTAAAATAAAAATTCTACTTCTTGTTGTTGTCGTGCTCGCTGCTTCGAAAACTTTCTTTCTAATTTTTTTTTTGAAGGCTAATCTGTTTCAGATTTCTGTCTAACTTCTCTAGCTAAGCTGTACTTTTTGCTTTTTCATTTGTTCGTAGCTCAATATTATCGAGTTTTTAGAGGCAACAAACACTCACCTTGGGGATCCCGTTGCTGTGCGTCCTGTGCCATGAGTCCGAGTTCGTCCTGAGATCTGTCGTGCTGCCATGTTGCATAAGCTACAAAAAACAATTAATAATAATTAATATAAAAATTTAAAAAAAGAAATCAAGAGAAACCTACTCTGACTAGATCCTTCGCCACCCTGACTGGTGCCGGCCGTCTGGTCCAGCTCCTCCATTGTCATATCCTCCTCGTCCAGTGTCAAGTCCTCAACGTTCTCGTCGTGCGCATCATCGTCATATTCGGCCTTGGGTTCAATCACCATTTCGGAGCCCACCGACGAGACGCTGTTGTCCTTGATCTTCTGTTTGTGATTCGAGGACTTGTCAACGACGCTGGCCAGCTGCTTCACCACCACACCAGTATGAATGGCAGCAGCACCACCGGTAGCGGGAACAGATCCACCACTAACAGCACCGCTCGACGAATCCATATCCTCGTCATCGCCTTGGACGCCTTGGGCGCCGCCTTGGCTCTGGGCTTGTACGTTATCGGTGTTGATGGCATCGCTTGGATTCTGGGCCTGACCCTGACCCTGCTGCTGCTGGCCGGCAGTACCCGCTGATGCGGTGGCTGATCCGGTCGCTGGGGCGGCGGCGGCTGTCGAGGATGTTAGTTTAGCGCTTTCAGTCTTTTTGGTAACGTTGGTGCTGGTCAATGGCTGTTGCTGCTGGGTCGACGAGGTTTGGCTGCTGGAACCGGCGGACGGTCCGCTGGCCAACTGGGTGCTGACCAGAGCGGAGACGGCCAAACCGGCGCCTGTCTGCTGGAGGAGTGACTGATTCGAGGCGGCTTGCAACACGGACGAGTTGGAGTTGTCGTGGACATCTAAGATACAAGAAAAATTTGTTTAATTTTATTATATTTTTTAAGAAAGAAATAAATCCTTACCATTCTCCATGCTACGACGTCTGACTTTTCGACGACGTCGCGACGGACTCGAGGAGCCCTCGCGAGATCCCGACACATCCCCGGAGACGTCCATCCCACTGGCGGTGCCAAGGCGAGCGCGCTTGGTCTGCTCCAGTGTGTAGGCGCCGCCCAGCTTGCCGCGATGATGCTGCTGCTGCTCTGGCTTGGGGGCTGATGAACCGCCGCCGGTGCGGTTATCCGACAGACCCTTGATCTGCAGCGACTCGGCCGCCTTGAGCAGAGCGGCCAGCTGATCCTGCGAGATGTTCACCTCGCCGCGGTACATATAGTCCATCATGGCGCGCAGCTCCTGGTACTTGACATCCTTGAGTATGAAGATGGGATGCTTGTCGTACTGTTCTTGTAGTAAGGTCTGTATCGAAAGCAACCATTTAGAGATCAGAGGGCCTTGGAGGTGAGAGGTAGAAGGAATACTTACAGCAAAGTAGGGACTGCATGCTGATAACACCACCTTGTGGGCCTTGAGAAATTTGCCCTCGGCGGCTAGCGTGCAATCGACTAGAGTCTCGTTCTCCAGCAATGTGTCGAACACGCTGATCAGTGTGCTCTGGTGGTTGTTCCACCGCAGACAGAACTGCTGATCGTCATCCATTTTTGGGGTGTGGTGGGGGCGTGGGGGGAGGTTGGATGTGGAGGTTGGGTGGCCCACGTCCTAGACGTGGCTCGTCCCTACGGTTGTCCTCCCTCTCTTGTTATCTGTTTTTTTTTGTCCGCCTCTCACTCGCTGATGTGGGGGGGGTGGTGTGGGTGGTACAGTAAGGTCAAAAACTACGAGCCCGCCTTCTCTTCACTTCTAGTTCTTTGCGTCAGCAGTTATGCTGTAAATGGAAGAAAACACAATCAAAATTAGTAATGCTTTAAAACAAAATATAAAAAAAAAAAACTCTTAATAATGCATATTATATCGTTCCAAGGTCAAGTTCATGTTCATTTCAGCGCGGCGGCGGCAATAACAATATCTCTCATCTCTTTTGCACGCACGCACACACTCGCCCCAGCATGACAACTTGAAATTTAAGATTATTATTGTTGTTGCATTCCACTCACACACATACACATACACAGAAATATGCAAATTTGCACAGAAAAGCGCCCTCTATGACGCCCAAACACAATTGCGAATGCAGTTTTTTTTTATTTTTTTTTTTCGAGCGAGTTCTGGTTCTGCTTTTTGTTAATTTTTCAACTTTGCTCTTTCCAACGGAACACACATTCGCTCCCTCTCTCTGACAATCTCTCGATGGGAGAGCTAACGGATTTGTGTTACAGTTGCTGTTTCTGCTTCTACTTCTGCTTCCCGAATGGAGATCGATGGATACGATAAACGACGAAGAGGCTTCGCTGTGCGACCGAAAACAAAAAAAAACGAAGCATGAAACATAAAGAGGGGAAGTTCGCAGTTGGCGTCGCTGCAGGCATACACTCACACTTTGCTTGTGTGTGTGAGTTGAATTTTTTTTTTGTATTTTCTTCGTTGTGGAAAATTTTACAAGTAGACACACACACACACGCTGCTCCACCAGACGAATATTTATGATTTCTGTTTTCCCCCCCTTCTCATCCGACACACACATAAGCGAGCTGATAATTTTTAAAGTTGAAGTGTGGAGCAATCGCCGCCACACATTCCCGTTTCCATTTTTTATTGTGTGTGGTGGTAGTGCAGTTAAAAATAGAACGTTTTTCATTAGAATCACACACACACATGTACGTACGCAGTTCGTGATGAACAAATAATATATGTATGTATGTACATAGATATGGACTATTTCACAATCTGCGGCCCTCGTTCGGCCGATTATGCTCCACTCAAACACTTCGCAGCACTTACTTTTTTTTTTTTTCTTGTATATTTTATTTTTTTTTTTTTTGTAAATAAATTAGCACTAGCACTGAAAGGATTTCTATTCTAGCGTCGAGACTCCGTTCGCTGGCGTTGGATGTGCTGTTTAGTATGTAGCAGTATCAGCAGTGAATGTATTGTATTGTGGCTGTGTGTAGTCAGCAAACCGCACGCGTTCTCGCGATCTGCCGAACAACGCACGAAAACCAAACAAAAGCTCCAAGCGCACGAAATGAAATGAAACGACGATGCGGACGAAGGCGACGAAGACGGTTTAGTTGAGAGAGCCACAAGCAGAACACTGACAGAGAGAGAGAGAGCGTGAGCCAGGTAATGATATTTTCCGATTTTTCTCTGCTCGCAGTGGTGTTTTTTCCCAAACCGCCCTATGTGCATTCGCTCTCGCTGCGAAAAATGAGCGTAAAACAGACCACGATAACCGTAACATAGCCTTTCTGCCGACGTCGGCAGAGGGAGAGCCGATTTCGATGCTCTCTCTTGCTCTTGCTTTGTGTGAGGATTTTCTCACCAATGGCCGCCCGCCCTGCAAACGAAGTTGCTCGATGGCAGGCAAAGGAAAAGCGAGAGGGAGACGGAGCTATGGTGAGAGAGGAACAGCGCGCTCGCTTTTGGGGGCACGTTATGAAATTGCCAAGTAGGCAGAGGCAGGTAGGCGGCGGCAGAGCTGCGACAGAGGCAGCGAAAAGGAGCCACCAGAGCAAAAAAGAAATGCAGCAGCAGCGCCGCAATCGTGCCAAGAGCAGAGCAAATATAACGGTAAATACACACTAAACACAGGTAGCAACTCTGGAATTCGGCGAAAATTAAGAAAATGCAGTGGAAAACCTTGAAAAGTGCCGGGAGGGGGGAAGTGGGAAACTTTTGCTAATTACTTTCCACGAAATAGCTAGCTTAACAGTTAGATCCAGATATGAGAGTGTAACCCCCAGGGCGACCCTTCCTTCCATCCATCCTTCCAAGTACCGTTTAGAGGGATCAGTTTTAATGCTCTGCTCCGGTTCTGTTATACACACACATGGAAGGTGCAAACCAAGGCATGCGCACAAAATAGAGAAGCCAAGGAAGCCGAGAAAACAACAACTCTTACCCCAACGATGATGATGATGCATTGGAGGGGTTTTCCAAACACTCACACTCACTCTCTCCAATGCGACACAAAAGGGGATTTATATTAGTAGATGAGCGCTCACGCACACACTGGCACGTACGCACGTACACAGAGACACAAAGAACAGTAGTAGGTAAAAAAAAAAAAAAGTGCAGGGCGAGGAAAAGGATCTCTCTCTCGCGCTCTTTGCACATTGCAAGGTTTTATTTTTGCGCAGATGGTGGAGGATTATGAATTGGGATCCTGTGACCGACCGACCGACCGACCGACCGACAGCCCAAAAGAGAGTTTCTCGTGTGCGTGCGGAAAAGTACAGTTGGTTCCAAAGGTACAGTTGGCAACTTCTTTGGGGTTCATTTTTCCCACCAGTACCCAAGCCATAGCCCCTGGGGTGGTGAAGGGGGGAGGTATATGGAGTAATGAGTGCTTTGTGATTACTAATTAGAGACTGTTACTGTGACTGTGTTGAGGTCTACTATCAAACCATGTCCATAAGATGTCGAGGAGCATTGTTAGCGAAAATCTCAACTGGGCTATCATCTGGCAGCGGCATTGGGGAGTGTATGGCAAGGTGTTGATCCAAAACACTGTTCTAACTGCCGTTGCACGAGGGATGGAGGATGAGAGTGTCCTGGGAGGACTATGATCCTAACATATAGCGACTTATAATATCAGGGAGTCTATGATTCTAACGTATAGTACCATATAATATCATGAAATATCATACATTATAATATAATACCTTAAAACATCATATTATATTATCAAATACCATTAAAATATCATTATAAAATATCATAATATAACATATAATATCATAATATATCATATAATACCTCAAAATATCATATACTACTATAAGTACTGTAAGTATCCCTCTTATAACATCTTGTATTGAGATCTACTATCAAACTACGTTCAAAATTATTGTTTTTAGAAACGTTGTTAGCGAAAAACTCAACTGAAGTTTAATTTTAGCATCTTGGATAGCCTGGAAGTGAAAGAACCTCCACGCTTTATAAGCAAGATGCTATAGATACGATGATATAATACCATTTTGTATGATTTATGAGGATTGTATTGAGATCTACTATCAAACTACGTTCAAAATTATGATTTTAAGAAACGTTGTTAGCGAAAAACTCAACTTATTTTTATTCTTAGCACCCTGGAACAACCTGGAAGTATAAGAACTCCCACACATTACAAGCAAGGTGCTATAGATCATAAATTATAATGATATAATGGCTTTATTTCATGATTTATGAGGATTGTATTGAGATCTACTATCAAACTACGTTCAAAATTATTAAAATACGAACGTTGTTAGCGAAAAACTCAACTGGAATATGTTTTTAGCACCCTGGAAAAAGCCTGGAAGTATAAGAACTTCCACACTTTATAGGCAAGATGCTATAGATCATATGATATAGTCCCTAAAAGATGATATAGTGACTGTGCTGAGATCTACTATCAAACTACGTTCAAATTAATCATTTTAAGAAACGTTGTTAGCGAAAAACTCAGCTGTGGATTAGTTTTGGCAACCGCCTGATAGTGCAGAAATAAAAGATACTTTTCGCACTTCGGAGGGCGAATTGCTCCCCTGGAACAGTTTCCAGTCCCCGAACTCATTAATTCCCGCCAAGTGGCAGATGGGGTAGTGGGCTGCAGGAAGGACACTAATGAAGGATGAAGGATGCAAGCCCTAAGCACGCGCCAGACGGTAGTAACCGGTTTTCCAGAATAGTTAAGTAGGAGGAAGAGGGCGAGGACGAGGGTCCTGTTTCATTTTATTCTTTTTTTTTTTTTGGGGTTGCAATCATCCCCTAAACCTACTGATCCCCCCTCTCCACAGGCAGGGTTTTGTTGTCCTGCCGGCAGATGTTGGATCACAACTGTCGAGTCCTTTTTCTCCCTTCGGGGCTGACGAGGCACAGGAAGTGCCTCCAAAGGGATAAAGAACAGGGAGAACCAGAGAGGGCGGGGGAGCAGCGGGAGTGAAAATTCTCTCTGTTCTGGGGCCCCTTCTGTTTGCAAAAGTCAAAAGAAAAACCGGTTTCCGCAGAATACAAGAACTGTGCCATTTCGAAAAAATGGAGGAGCGGGTGGTCAGTCGGGTTATAATACAATTTCTTGTTCTTTTTTTTTTTTTGGATTTTAGGAGAGATCCGAGATCAGAGATTCCGAGATCCGATCGCTGGCAGAAAAACCAGTTTGAGAAACTCATTTCATTTCATTTCTGGCACATATCGCTGCCAGAAAAATCGCCATTTAAAATGGAAATATAACTGTGGAGGAGGAGGAGGAGAGGGAAGGCCAAGAACCAAATATAAAACTTCCCCCACAACATTTGCATAAAAGTGGAATCTTTTTTTTTCAACTCGAAGCCCAACCAGCCAGCCAGACATCAAATTTGTGTATTTTACGTCGTAAAAATAAACTCAACTCGACTCGGCTCTGCTCGGTCCTCCTCTCGCCACTGACTTTCAATAATTTCATTTCTGGCATCACCAGCAACCAGCAACAGCCCCCCTGAATAGCAACAGACACAAAAACACCCATGCCTCTACCTCACCTCTCCTCTTACCTAGTCATACTACCTCTCTACCTCTGAAAACCCACGTAGGCGTCTCTCGTCTGTCGCTCATTTATTTATTTTTACACCCTTTCTGGTTGTCGGATTGTTTCTTTGCTGAAATACAGGGTATCATAAGCGATTGAGGAAAGTTTGGCCATCAGACACTGACCATTTGAGGCAGTGATACTTGGAAGTGGCTTGAAACTCCCGAAAAAATGGGGTTTTCTTCGAGTGTTTTTTGGAAAAATTAAACCGTTTTTTTGAAAAACTTAACTAAAAAGGTATAGTTGTTTGAAATAATTCATTTTTAAATTATTTATAAAGAGTTCTATACTTGAGGAATAGGGTTCTATTACATCGAAAATAGTGAATATATTTCATCATTTCTAAATGAAATCTATTAAATAGAAACATTTTTTATTTTTCCAACAGTAGCTAATAAATATTAGTTTTCTTTAAAAACTCCCTTACAAAACAGGGTATCAATTATTTAGTTAATAAATTTATCTATCCTAAAAAACTGGGGTTTTATTATATTTATAAAAAATATGGCTTATATATCATCATTTTTAAATGAAATAGAACCATCTGAGGCAATAATGCCTCAAAGTTTATTAAAAACCCTCAAAAAATAGTAGTTACTATGGGTAGTTACAAGAAAAAGTATAAGTTTTATTTAAAAACTAGCCTCAGTGTTTAAAATAATAAATTATTTATTATATCTTTAATTAATTAACATGATTATTAATTATATTCCAAGATTTTTAAATAAAATCCCATAAATAGAAGCATCTGAATGAAAAATAGGGTTTATTACGAGTAGTTTTAAGTAAAATTATAGCTTAAGTATGTAATTTTCAGTCAAAAAAATACAAGTAATTAAAATTCTTTAAAAAACTTTCTTAAAAAGCAAAAGAAAGATGGAAATATCTATCATTTAGTTAATTACAAAGTTTCTATATTTGGAATCTAATCTTGAGGACTAGGATTCTAGATATTATATCTAAAATAATGATTATCTTCATCATTATACCCATAATTTCTAAATATTTGATTATTCAAAGGGTATTTCCAAATTCGTTTTCCATTTTCTTGCTCTTTTTTTTTTGCCTTTTCCTTTTCCGCTTCGCTTTTCTGCTTCTGCCCGCCCGGTTTCTGTTCTGTTCTGTTTCTGTTTTCTGTTCGGTTTGTGGCCCCAGAAAATGTCGTTTTTGCCATTAAAGCAGCGAAAAAAAAATACAAAAACAAAGCTGATTCTGAAGCTGAAACTGAAACGTCAACCGCAAAAACTTGTTTTCTCGAAAAGCTATTTAAAGTGAATGTTAAGGGCTTGTTATGTCTGTATCTGGGCTGGTGTGTGGTGAGGTGTTGGAGTGTTGGTGTCTCGACTTCGGGGATTTCTACTTGTGGATAGGGTGGCCTTAAAGGGTTGCCCTTTTCTGTTACGTTTTCTAGGGAAAACTGAAAAAACTTGGCCCATATCTTCCACTTAAATAATTCCCCGCGCCATCTCAAGTGAAAGTGAAAAATAAAGGCCAAGCCGAAAACAAAAAAGTTCAATGAACTTTTTCGCTAATGGGCCCGACCAGGCCAGGCTAGGCGGCAAAGCGAAAAAGTAAATAAAAACTAACAAAAATAAATGTCGAACAAAGGGGGAGCGATGATAACAGTAGAGCTCTGCCCCACTCACCTAGCTCATTATTATATTTTTATTTTTGCCATTTTTTTAATAACAAGAATGGCAGAAAAAAAAGTGCCACATTTTTTGGCCATAATTCTGCGTGTGTAGGTCAGAAAACACTAGCAAGGTCATCGAGTGGGAGGCGGGAGAGGTGTTTGAAGAGAAACAAAACGAAAGAATAAACAAAGCAAAAGCAAGAAACTTTTCGGCCAAAGAGGAGACTCGAAAAAGAACCGTGTTTCTGGGCTTTTGCGTTTTCCCTCTATTTCCGATTTCTACACTTGTTGCGCAAAAGCTTTTTTTTTTCAGCGATTCTTTATTATTGTCGTCGTCGTCGTCGCATTATTATTGTTATTATTCTGCACATGTGCGTAGAATGTAAACAAATGAAACTTTTCAAAGTTGCAGGTGAAATTTGGCAACGTCGCTCGCCCATCACCTCACCCCCACCACCCCGCCAACAACACATGTCTCAGCATGCAAAAGATTAAAGCAGAAATCGTATTTCTACGCGAGAGACACGAAAAATATGAAAAATGAAAATGTAAACGTGTCTCTAGACCAGGGATGCCCAGTCCCATTGCTCTCGTTCCTCCTTTGTTGTTGGATTGCTCTGTCATATGGGTAGAGCAAAATCATATACGTGTGCTGCTCCCAGTATAGGCAAGGCAAATTACAATAACAATTTTTCGTAGTTTAATAACACTTAAACAGTTTCAACACTTTTCTGGCATTTTGTTGTTGGATTGCCGAAAACTTTTCACTGCAAAAAATCACTTCTTGTTGTGGTTTTGGACAGAATGGTTGACTGTGGAACGATGCATTTTTTCTTTGTCGAAAATTTTCTTTGCGAGCAGCAATGTATTATATGTAATATAATAATAAGCGGAAACAAAAAAATTAATTTGGAAAGGCATTTTATTAAATGCTATGCTAAAGTATCTGCGTCACAAGCCGATATGGAAGCGCAGTAAAAAAAATTCGAAAAATAATTGAGCATATTGAAAATAATTATAATCCTAAAATTAATTCTCAATTATCCGAAAAAATTTTTTTTTTTTTTTTCTGTTGAAAATGTTACAAAAATTTTTTTCAGTGATACGATAGAAAAAAAAAAAAAAACTATCGCTCATATGTATGTATTTGTGCTTTTGTGCATAGGTATTGGAATTTGCTCTGTCATAAGCAGTGCTTGGGCACCCCTGCTCTAGACTCTAGAGCAGTGGTGGGCAAAACGCACACATTTATAACATTTGATTGTGTGCGTAAGCAGCGAAAAACAAAGAGAGCAACCCATTCACTGAGCGAAAAACTTTGTGTACTAATTCGTTCATCGGTAATTTTGTAAATATTGCACAAAATAAGGTACTTTTTGTATTTTTCAGACTTGTATAATGAATTTACACAATTATAATAATAAAATATGAAAATATAATACAAAAATAAAAGAAAAAATACGAACTATAATAAAATTAATAAAGATAATAAAAAAAAATAATAATAGGAATATAAAAGAAAATATAAAACGAACAACAAACAAATTAAGCATTGCGCTTCCCCATCCATATTTTCTATAAAGAAAAATTTTTCTTCCCAAATTTCAAGAAACATTTTTCTCAGTGATTTTTTTGTCGCAATGGTCGTGCTCCAGTGAGGTCCGATCATCGAATAAATTCATTTTCATTGGTAGAACAGAATATTTTTGGCGCTCAAATGAAATGAAATGAGAGAAAAATGCCAACTTTGGCCCTCTCACGAAAGCTAATGAGAGTGCTTCGGAGAGGAGCGAGCTCGCTCATACTGTGCGTGTGCCGGCAGCGCTGCAGCAGAATTTTTGGCCCTATGCTCGCGAGTTATGGGAAATGAGAGTTTGCCCACCACTGCTCTAGAGTCTAGAGTCTAGAGCAGACACGACAAAAAAAAAAGCAAAGTAGAAGTGTAGCACAAAGTGGAAACAAAAATATGTGGCGGGCGTGTGAAAGAGTGAGAGAGCGAGCGAGCGAAGCAGGGCAGAGCGAGAAGGCAGGACAGAGCGCCAACTTGGCGACTCTCTCTTGCCTCTCTATGTGTGTTTGAAAAGTGCAGAGAAAATTTCACGCTTTTTTTCTCGGAACAAACATAAAACGAAAAGCAAACAGGCCACAGTGAGAGGGAGTGTGGAGAGTGGAGAGAGCGAACGAGCGAGAGCAGCATTGAACAAAATATTTTATGTGCGACTCGTTGTTGGGGGGGAAAAACCAAGATGGCGGCCACAGACTCTGGGGGGGAATCTGTCCAAAGGGAAAAACGTGCTTTTGAACAGGAGTTGAAAGCAAATTATGATATTTCGACACTGTTTCCGTTACAATTTTAAAGCGCCTTTGTTTACCCCTGCATCCGAGCTTTCCGCTCCAGCATTGAGCAGTTAATTTGAGGGCGGTGGGGGTGGTGGGGAATAAAAAAAAGCTTATGTAACGCACTCGTACCAGGCATTTTCCCCACTGCAACACTTGACCTCATTTGCATGGAAAGTGAGGCAGTGTCGGTGTGTGCGTGCGTGGAAATTAATGAAAAATGGCTCGTCATTTGACTTCGTCCGATGCATTTTTGTGGCGATGCGGATGCGGGAAAGTGGCGGAAAGCTCTCACCGCACTCTCCCTCTCGCTCATGCCCAGAGAGCTTTCCACATAGAAAAATCGATAGGAGCAGCACTGGAAGTGTATATTGATTCGATATGCAAAAACACCAACAAACACACATAACAATTGCAAAGTACAGTTCGTTTTTTTAAACATTATTACTATTTTTCTATTTTACTATTTTAGAGATTAACTATTTTTTTGTTCATTTTTTTTTTTAAATCAATTTTCATATACACACCGAAATAGAATCACAGGCAGCACGTAGTCGTCAAACTTTGCACATATCAAATTTTTGGTGTTGCTTTTCCAAGGCATATATATATATATATATATACATATACAAGACACACACACACGATAACGCGACGGGGGGAAAAGCAATAAAGTTGAATTTATTTTTACTGTATTGGGACGTCGATGTGTATGTGTATGTAGTATTTTCCTTTCCTGCTGCGGAGAGCAAAGCAGAAAGAGCAGCAGCAGCGACGCACCACAGAAATGTCGGACGCGCGGAGCCACTGAAGAAAAACTGACGACTGAACGGATGGCGCACGGAAAGCGCACGCTGAAGCGAAAAATTGATGGCGGCGAAGCAGCGACTGCCGAACGGAAAACAGAAAAGAGCGAGTTCGAAAGAGTGTGAGTGCGAGTGCGAGTTGACGTCGTCTGTTTGTCTCTCCCTCTTCATCGGGTGCTTTGCTCAGTATGTGTTGTGCTTTGTATGCTTGCTGCTCAGAGTTGCCAGCCAGGGTTGGCTACCGGGACCAGATCGACCATTGAAAAGCTCAATTGGGGAAGCAATTTATTTCAAGTAATTGTTATTAAAATATTATAAACTAACCCTTTCATCAAGTCCTGCGATCGTTTGGAAACCATTCATGAAAACTTTCAACATAAACTTATTATGCTACAACTCGACGTTGGCAACTCTGTTTTCTCTGTGTGGTGGAGTTCGAAAATATCACTCGCAGTTGTTGTTGCTTTTTCTTGCTCGATTTTTTTTTTCTCAGGCGAAGCCATAATGTTCGCCAAAGCCGAATAGGCCGAATGGTAAAAACTACCGTTGCCGAGCAAGCTCTCTCCCGCTCACCCGCTATCCCACTCTCCGACGCTCTGGTGCTCCCTCCCACCCGCACCATTGCACTGGTGTGCGAGCGTGAGGGCTATAGTGCATTTTCTACAAAAAAAAAGCGCAAATTATTTTGTGCACTCTCCAAACGCTTTTATGATCGCTGCTGATTTATTTTTGGCTTCCAGCATGACTTCATCGCAGCACACGGCGTTTTCCCCACCACACTCTTACTCTTACTCACACTCACACTCTCTAATTTTGTAAAATTATGTACCTTAATTTTTAACGGTTTAGCACACGGCTGGGAATTAACATTCCTGTGCGAAATTCTACACGCCAAAAATACGACTCTAACCAGTTCTAATTGATCTCCGGCGGAGACAGACTCGGAATTCTAGGAGTGCCCCTCGAAACATAAATTCTCGCCCCATCGCAGATCCGTCCCGGACATAACATCACGTACTCACCTGGCTTTCCAGTGGAGTTTTCATTGCAACTCGGTCACGTAGAAGCTTTTCCTTTTCTCCCTCTGTCGTCCCCTAGCGGCAGGAGAGGCGGCAGCAGCCCCACACTCACACACACACACGCACACAGTGAAACCTGCTATTATCTATTTTGTCTCTCTGCAGTTGGACTTTTAATTACAATAAATTATAGTTATGCATTTTTGCACTCCACTTGACTCAATATTTTTGTCGTTTTTGTTTCGGGCTGGCAAGTGTTTCACATTTAGTTTCATTTCTCATATTCCACACTGTAATTTATGTAATGCGCGCTGCCTTAAAATTACTAACAAAATTGTTTGTTTTGTTTTTGTTTTTTTTTTTTGCGCTGTGGGTGGGTGGGTTGTAGTTGTAGTTGTTGTTGTATGGTGGAAACAACGAAAACGAAAACGTAACGAACGGAGCGAACGACGATTTTATTCCTGAGAGTTGCCGTTTGTTTCTGAAAAATCGCTGCAAAAAAGTTTAGCGCGAGGCGCAAAGAATAAAAGTCAACGAAAAAAAAAAAAAGCAAAAAACCATGCATGTGTGTGCGTGCTTGTGTGAGAAACACGAAGTTTCTGCTTTTGTTGTTCTTTCTGCTGCATTCGAAAGCCCGAAGATCGCTCGGGCCCTAGAACAAGTGAGTGCGAACGGGCGAGAGAGATGGCTGCGAGCGACGATACAGTTGATTGCTTTTTGCAACTGCTGTGGGTGAGAGAGAGAGAGCGTTGGCAGAAGAAACTGCGAAGCGGGAAAGGGTTGTGGCGAAAGGAAGTCGTGCTAAGTGAAAAGGCAAAGAAAACTCACTCAACAAAATTAGGGAGTTTTGTGTACAAGATCGCACAAGTTTTTATTTAAAGCTTTTCACACTGCCTGAAGGTGTTGTTAGATTAGGGGTTTTCGGCAAAAGATTTAGGGGGCTTTCAAGGTTTCCGGAGAATTTCAGGCGTCAAAAAATTTTTGGGTCGTGTTGTTAGTTTTTTTATTGCAATTATGAAAAATTGTAGTTTTCATTAAAAAAATATATTAAAATTAAAGGGTTTTAATTAGAATTAACTAAATTAATGATTTTAAGGGAAAGCAGGATTTTCCAAGAGGGGTTTTAAAGATCTCATCGATAGCTTTTGAGTGTAAAAGTGACTTGGCATTTGACAACACTGGCTTCCGGTCAAGTTGAGACATAAAACAGATCTAATCGATATATTTTGAGGGTAAATGAGGAAAATTACCATTTCGCAACACTGGCTTCCAGTTCAGTTATGACATGAAACATGAAAGTTAGGAAAATGGTGTACTATTGTCCTTAGAATCATATACTTCTGACAATATATTTTAAGATTATATCTCAAATTTATCTCATTGTTATATAATGGCTTATTATATCATTACATCACTTAGTCTTAACTTAAACTTTCCATAAATTTAGTTAATGATTAAGAACATAATTCACCAGACACCACCTGTCATGTCATATTACTAAACAAATATTTTTAGCATGGCAATTAAAATTCCCGGGAGGTGTGGTAGAAAGGTGTCAGTGGAGATTAACTTTCAATTTATGGATCCACTCTTTTTTTTTGTTTTGTTTTTTTTTGCATATCTATTTGTTTTTGGCAATTGCTACTTTCTAATAAAATCGTCATTGTACAGACAAACAGACATACCGAGCGTTCAAATAAATCTTATCCATTTTTATACACTTGCAGGGTATGTTTATTTTGTCTAGATGTTTGTGATGCATTGTCCTATGAAGTCGGATACTCTACAAAAAAAATATGTATATGTATATTCTTGATCGTTGAGGACAACGAGGATAAAATAATTAAAACTAGCTTAGTTTTAACGCTACAGAATTGAGATTTTCCACAAATCAAGTTTGATCAAAACGGATCAAGTTTGATAAGATTGGATATCAATTTTTTTAATATCAATATTTTTTATATTTTATTTATTATAAGCTATTATTGGCTCGACAAACTCTATTCTAAAACAAAAAAAAATTCGAAAAAAGGTTCGATCGTTTGGTTCGTGCTGGAAGTCGAACCCGTTGTATGATGTGTTGTGGCGTGTTGAGACACGCATGCTCCTTTGACTTCTAAAAAGTCTCCAAAAAAGAAGACTCCTGAAAGAGCATTAATAATTCGAATGAGTTTGAAATGAGCTTTTCTTTCTCGTCTTTTTTTTCTGGCTTGCATTAGCAAATGCCAAAACTTGATTTTGATGCTTAAATATAAATGATTACCTGATTTGAAAAAAAAAAAAACAGCAACCACAAGACCATAATTACACAAAAAGTCAAGAACAACAATAAAGCTGCGCTTGAAGAAATTAACAATAAAAGTTGGAAATTTTTTTTTTCTCATTTTATTTTCTGGCATGACGAAGAAAATACTCGCCGAAAGCCAGAAGAAGAAGAAGAAGAAGCAGAGAACCAGAGTCCCAAAACTCGTTTGGCATTCGAAATGTTAAGTGTGTGTGTGTCTGTGTGTGTTTGAATTTTTGGCAACACTTCTACGCCATCCAACCCGTTGTTATTGTTATTGTTATTGTTGTTTTTGGCAAAGTGAAAATTTATGCCGCACCCCGCAACAACAAAGTTGGAGCCCGTGATTTCTCACACAACCACGGACACAAGACACAAAAATTCCAATCCATTTCAAAGCCACCAACAATAAACAAAAGTCAATACATATGTAATTGAATTTTTTTTCCCCCGTTCCTTTTGCTCAACAATTTTCGTGTCGAAGCGATCACACATTTTGTGGCTTTTCTTCGCACACACTTCGTTAGAGTTTCGTCGTCTTGGGTATTGGTGTTTGAGTTTCTTGAGTTGCTATTTTTGATTTCCATTATGATTTTGCGCCGCTCTTTCCAGTGGAAAGGTTAATGGAAATACATACATATGTATGTAAGTAGTGTATCCACAGATACACTTAATGTATCTGCAAATACCCTAGATAACGAATCCCCCATAAAACCAGTATACCCTGCCATACCTATCAAATCGTATATAAACAACATTCCAGAGCCTACTGTGGGAATAATTCAAATAGGCTAGACACAAACCCTTTCCCATAGCATTATCATTGGCATCCAGACATAAACATAGACATAAACCATTCACACGCCTTTATCGACGACAGTAGACGTAAACATCAAACCCCTTTTGCTCCAAATTCATAAACAAGTGCCCATCCTGGGAACCTACATGTCAGCATAAAGCTCTGACCAATCAAAACTATTCAACCAAAGTCCATCTATGCTGCCAGCGTCGCTGTCACCGATAAAAGCTATAGTTATAAGAAAATTGAATTTGTAAAATCAGTTTTATAATCAACGATCAATCCAATAGGATATCTTTATAACTCATTCTTGAATTTAATAATAAAACTTATAAAATAAAAATCCTAATTTTTATTTTTTTATTTTAAATCGGGAATTAAAACATATAATTGGCGCAGTCGGTAGGATACAATTATCCTCGCGTGTTTTAAGTATCGAACTAAATACATCGCGAATTTATTGTATCCGCAAAACGAATCTATAAACATTTCTAAACATTAGTGAAATCACGAATGAGGATTTCTAGTGTGAAGTGCAACAAACAGTACATAAAAAATTTTAATACCAGGGAACTCAGCATTAGTCAAATCACGAATGAGGATTTCTAATGTCTATTTGAAATAAACAAATAAAATAAAATTATTAACATAATCAAGACAATTTAAAAAATAAAAAAACATATATATACCAAATTAAATAAATAAACTTTAAAATGCAATCTGAACAAGCATCCACATCAGCTGCAGCAAGGCACATCCTGTCTGACAGCAATATGAATCATTTCTTCATGCAACTAAAACAAATTGACAAATTTGATGGTGATACAATGTATTTAGCACTATTTATAAAAAGTGTTGATAACTTGATTACCCAATACAAAACAACATCGTCTACTCAGAATGAAATCATTCAAGGAGCTATCCTAAACCTCATCGTTGGACCTGCACGTACAATTCTTCTTAGGAATTCAACCCAGGACTGGAATGAATTAAGAACCTTACTCATCAGTGAATTCAACTCATCAAAACCCCCACATCTTATGATCATGGATTTACATAAAATTAAATATCAGAATAGTTTACGTAAGTTTATTGATGATTTAGACAAACAGACAAGTAAAATTTGTAATAAGTTAAGTCTGGATAATAATGCAGCAAACACTGTTATATTTTCAAGAATATTAGGTGATCATATAGCAGAAGTAATTCGTGAAAAATTACCATTACGAGTGTACATATCTATATGCAAATACGATATATCAACTCCAACTAAATTAAAACAAGCTGCTCAAGCTGTAGGTCTTTATGATGATGATGATATATATAATTTTTCCCGAAGTGTTGAAAATCGATATAATATACCAATGGTCTCCACATCTAATACTTCTAATACTAATAATTCTAATAATAATCAAAGGGACAGAAACCAAAATTTCAATCAGAATGTAGGAAACAATAGGAGTCAAAATTATAATAATCGTGGGACATATAATTATCAACAAAGACAAAATACTTTTGATTCAAATAGAAATTTTAATTCAAACTATAATAATAATTATAGATACTCTCAAAATCCTTCAGGTCAAAACTCTCCAAATTATAATCGATCTGTTAATGTTCCTCAAAAACAATCAGACCAACAGAATAGACCAGAACCAATGGAAATAGTTGAAAATTTTCAGACACAAGCCTCGGAAGAAACACAACAGCAATAAAAATAAAAATTGATAATAGACCATGCATTTGCCTTATTGACACAGGTTCCAGTATAAGTTTAATAAATGAAAATTTTTTAAAATATCCAATTAAAGAAAATAATATAAAAGTTCAAACAGTAGGAAATTCAGTCACTTTGAATAAATCCATTGAATTTATAATTCCAAAATTATTTAAATCAAAACAAAAATTTTTTGTCAAAGAATTTTCCAATCATTACGATTTTCTTTTAGGACGTAATATTTTAAACCTTACATCAGCCCAAATAGATTTTGGAAAGAATACTGTTAAACTAAATAATTACGAATTTCCAATGATCAATATAATAAAGGAACATAACAAAAATTATACAAACATGTTAGAGGATGAAGAACACATTTACGCATTGGAAACAGAATTAAAAACTAGTTATATTCGAGATGATCATCTCAACAGTGAGGAAAAATCGGCACTACATTCTCTAATGTCCAAATTCTTTGATATTCAGTATCATGAGGGTGACAATTTGACCTTCACAAATGAAATCAAACATAAAATAAAAACTAAACATGAAGATCCCATTTATAGAAGACCATATACTTATCCCTATATTTATGACAATGAAGTAGAAAACCAAATAGCAGATATGATTAAACAAGGTATTGTCCGCAAATCTAAATCTCCTTATTGTAGTCCTATAGTAATAGTACCCAAGAAAATGGATGCATCGGGCATTCCAAAATTTCGTATGGCTATTGATTACAGAGGACTTAACGAGATAACTATTGACGATAAATTCCCCATTCCCAATATGGATGAAATACTAGATAAGTTAGGAAAATGTCAATATTTTACAACGTTAGATCTGGCAAAGGGATTCCATCAAATTGAAATGGACCCAAGATCAATTCAAAAAACAGCCTTTTCCACCAAGAAAGGACACTATGAATATACTAGAATGCCTTTCGGTCTAAAAAATGCTCCTGCTACATTCCAGCGATGTATGAATAATATTCTTCACGATATAATAGGAACTCATTGCCTAGTATATTTAGATGATATTATTATATTTTCGACCTCCTTACAAGAACATATTCAGTCCCTTCAAAAAGTCTTCGTCCGATTAAGAAAATCCAATCTTAAACTTCAATTAGATAAATGCGAATTCATGAAAAGAGAAACAGAATTTTTAGGCCATATAATTACTACTGAAGGAATTAAAACAAACCCAAATAAAATTCAAGCTATTCACGATTTTAAAATTCCAAGTACTCCTAAACAAATTAAATCATTTATTGGTCTTTGTGGATTTTACCGAAAGTTTGTTAGAGAATTTGCAAAAATTGCTAAACCAATGACCCAGTGCCTTAAGAAGGGTTCAAAAATAAATGTCAAAGATAATAATTACGTTGAAGCATTTGAAAAATTAAAAACACTAATTACAAATGATCCAATCCTTAGATATCCAGATTTTGAAAAAACATTTGAATTAACTGCTGATGCTAGTAATTATGCTTTAGGAGCTGTCCTAGCTCAAGAAGGTAGACCAGTTTGCTATGCAAGTAGAACATTAAATGATCATGAAATAAATTATTCAACTATCGAAAAAGAGTTATTAGCCGTAGTCTGGGCAACTAAGTACTTCCGACCCTATCTATTTGGAAGAAAATTTAAAATTACATCCGATCATAAACCACTAGTTTGGTTACACAATATTAAAGAACCTAATATGAAATTACAAAAATGGAAAATATATCTTAGTCAATATGATTGTGGTATGAATTACATTAAAGGAAAGGAAAATTATGTAGCAGACGCCTTATCTAGGCTACCTAAAAAAGAATCAAATAATGAACAACTAGAAGAAACATTTCAAAACGAAGATGATTTACAAAGCACAGGAGCTACTATACATAGCGCCCAAGAAGATAATGGCAATTGTATTCAGATTACAGAGCGTCCAATTAATGTTTTCAGTCACCAATTAATATTTGAAAAGGGAAATGAAGATAGTAATGAATTAGTCCGGTATTTTAATAAAACAATTAATACAATAAAATATAGTAACATGACGGAACGTACAGCAAAAGATATTATTCTTAAATTTGTATGTGGACACAATTTTGTAATGTACATAAATAATGACGAAGATTTCGCAATATTTCAAAGGGCTTTCATGGAATTAATTAAACCAAATTTGGGAACAAAATTAATGAAAGCATCAGTAATACTTCCTAATATATCTACCTACGCAGATTTTCACGAGAAAGTAATTAATATTCATGAGAAAACTATTCATCAAGGTATTAAAAAAACATATGAAGATTTTAAAGCTAAATACTATTTTCCAGATGCACAAAAATTAATCCAAAATATAATTAATAAATGCGATATTTGTAATTTATGCAAGGCAGAACATAGAAAAGTAGCATTAACATTTGAAAAAACCCCTGAAAGTAAAAATATCCGTGAAAAATATGTAATTGACTATTATTTTATTGATCAAAGAAAATTTTTAACTTGTATTGATATCTATTCAAAATTTGTTTCAATTATAGAAACTCATACCACAGATTGGATCGAAAGTAAAAAAGCATTACTTAAAATATTTAATATGTTAGGTAAACCAAAAATAATAAAAATGGATCAAGATCCCGGATTAGTATGCAAATCATTACAAAATTGGTTAGAAAAAGAAAATATTGAGATCGAAATTACTAGTAGCAAGAATGGTATAGCTGATATAGAAAGAGTTCACAAAACAATTAATGAAAAATTACGAATCATAAATACACTTAATGATGCTGAAGACAAGCTCATGAATATCGAAAAAGCTACATATGTTTATAATCATGAAATAACACATGACACTACAGGTAGAACACCTGCTGAAATATTTATTTTCGGTATGAAACCTAATAAAAATGTCCAAAAAATAAAAGAATCAAAAATTGATAAAATTAATGAAAAACGGGAAGAGTATGAGGTAGATTTAAATTATGCAAAAGTTGAAAAAGATATGAAACGTAAGCCGAAACTTGTTAATCCATTTAAGAAAACAGGAAAAATTATACAAAAAGATGAAAAACACTGGCAGGAAATAAATAGGGGTCACAAAGTAATAAAACACAAAAGTAAATTTAAAAAACTTAAAAAACGCAATTTTTCTCGTTATTCCAGAAATGTTGAAAATTCTGACTCTGATATTGAAAGTGATAATAATAGTACCATGGACAACGTTACCATTAATAACGGCTCAACAAATTAGTATTGTCCCAATTACTTCAAAAAATGGCTATTTACTATTGAATACAGGAACTATAAAAATACCTCTTAATTACGAACACCACATGATAGAAATAAATCAAACAAAAATATTAAATACATACCAAGAATTTATAAAATATGAAAATTTATATAAAACAATTCCAGATATAGCATTAGCACTTAAACAATTAAAACATGAAATAAAAGGGATTATCCCATCAAATAGACAAAAACGGGGATTAGTAAATATTGTAGGATCAGCTCACAAATATTTGTTTGGTACACTAACAGAAGAAGATAAAAAAGAATTAGAAGTAAAATTAAATAATATAAAAGAAAATATGATAGAAAATTCAGAATTTAATGAAATCATTGGTATAATAAATAAACATACAGAAGACATAAATAAATTAATACGGGAAGAAGAGGAAAATGAAGCCTTGCACCTTTTTAGATACTCTTTACACATTTTTCTAGAATACATTGAAGATTTACAAATGGGGATTCAGTTAACAAGAATTGGAATATTTAATCCTAAAATATTAAAACATGAAGAGTTAGATGACATTAATGAAGAAAAATTATTATCAATAAAGACTTCAGCTTGGATATGCAGTCAAACCAAAAATACTTTTATTTTAGCCCATATACCAACATCTTTTAATGAAACTCAAAAATACAGAATAATTAAATATCCAGATAATTTAGGCCGCCAAATTGACATAAATGATAAATTTGAATATTTTATGAATAATAATAAAAGTGTTTATTATTTGGAAAATTCTGCAAATCCTTTAGTGGATGTAATGGATCAAAAATATTTAGTAACTGACCAATGTATTTCAAAGATCCTTACAAATCAATTAGCAATTTGTCAACACACTTTTATTTCAGAAAAAGAATTTATAAAATACATTGAACCAAATATTGTAATAACATATAATTTAAGTAAAACGCAAATTAACCAAAATTGTGAATTATTTAATAAAACAATTGAAGGAAATAATATTATACAATTAAGCCAATGTACACTTGAAATAAGAAATATCAAATTCACTACTTCAAAGAATATAAATGAATATAAAATAATATTGTCAAGTACCAATGTAACTCTACATGAACCAACACCAATTTTAAAACTTAAAGAATCATTAATCAAACAACAAAAACAAGATATTGTCTACAAATGGATTGTATTTATAAGCCTAATACTTATAGTTGTAAGCATAACAATTTATATAATATTCACTTATAAGCGTTTAGCCAACCACAAAGAAATTGTTGTCGAATTCAACAAGGATGTTGAAATTTCTAAAGGAGGGGCGAGTAGTGTATCCACAGATACACTTAATGTATCTGCAAATACCCTAGATAACGAATCCCCCATAAAACCAGTATACCCTGCCATACCTATCAAATCGTATATAAACAACATTCCAGAGCCTACTGTGGGAATAATTCAAATAGGCTAGACACAAACCCTTTCCCATAGCATTATCATTGGCATCCAGACATAAACATAGACATAAACCATTCACACGCCTTTATCGACGACAGTAGACGTAAACATCAAACCCCTTTTGCTCCAAATTCATAAACAAGTGCCCATCCTGGGAACCTACATGTCAGCATAAAGCTCTGACCAATCAAAACTATTCAACCAAAGTCCATCTATGCTGCCAGCGTCGCTGTCACCGATAAAAGCTATAGTTATAAGAAAATTGAATTTGTAAAATCAGTTTTATAATCAACGATCAATCCAATAGGATATCTTTATAACTCATTCTTGAATTTAATAATAAAACTTATAAAATAAAAATCCTAATTTTTATTTTTTTATTTTAAATCGGGAATTAAAACATATAATTTGTATGTATATCGATATTCTTTGGGTGAAAAATAGATATACTGGAAGACTTCTCGTCAATTCTTAACTGTGATCTGGACTCCATGTTTATTTTCGAGGATAACGGCATAAGGATAGCGAAAAGCTAAATCCTAGCAGCTGCCACAAGTATAATATTTGTTTATTTATTTTTAAATTTTTTTGAAAACATTTTTCTCAAACTTTGTTTTCATTTTTTAATGAAAATACATGCTTGCTAAGCGGGTTGCCCCCAAAGCTGTTACTCTATTGGGTTCAAATGTTGAGCAGGAGTTTGTCAGCCCATGAGATCCGAGTTCGAAGTTCGAACTTTATTTATTTATTTATTTTTTATTTTTCTTTTTTTTTTATAGAATATAGTCAGTCGCCCGATCAAAAAAAAATATGATATCTTCAAAGCATTTCAAACATATGGACATAGTATTAGTATTAATATAAGTATAAGTATGAAATAAGTTTTAAAGTAATAGTATTATACTAGTATTGTAGTATGTAACATAAATGAATAAAATTAAAAAAAAAAAATTTAATTTTTTTTAAGGCCTTTCTATTTCTTAAAATAAAAATAAACATCTAAAATATCAGATATATTAAATTGTGGTTTTCGTGATATTTATTTTATCAAAATAATTTGTTACTATCTTCAATGCGATATTTTATCTCCAATTCTGGAACCGATTTTTGAGCTTCGTTTCCATTCGAACTCGAATTGGAATTAGCATGCTGGCTCTCTCTCTCTCTCTCCCTTGTTTGCTACTCTCTTCAAGTTGCCGAGTGTCGTCCGTGTGTGTGTGTGTGTGTGTGTGGGTTTGAGTGATTGATGGGCTGTGCTTTTCAAAGAATGCTCGCTCGCAATCGCCAATTCCCCCCCTGGCCAGCTTACCCCCACAACCCTCCCACGTTTTCTTCACAACAACAACAGCAACAACAAAAGAAGAGAACACAAAAATTGAGGCTGCCAAAAAAAGTATTTTTTGTTGTTAATGGAACTTTCTGGTTTTCTTTCGCTTGCAAATTTATGCTTATTTCTTTTCTTTTTCTTCATTTTGGGAATTCTTTTCTGTAATTCTTTTCATCTTTTGCTCATTACTTTTTGGGTCACCAACGAGAAAAGAAGAGAGCCAAAATTGGTAACAAAAGCCAGATAATCCGAGTGAAAGGAAACCTTGGAAAGCGAACTCCCCCTTTTTGGAAACATCCAACATCATCATCATTATCATTATCATCATCATCATCATCATCCAACATCACGAGCGACGGCGTCAAATTGCCAACTGCGCACATTTCCATTTGCGATCCGGCCGAGATTATCGATTTTCCTCCCCTATCCGAAAATTGCATTAAAAATCAGGCATGCCTCCCCTTTCCCTCTAGAATTAAGATACTATTTGTTTAGAATGAGATGATAATGTCACATTTAAGGGTTAAAGTTGCAACATAGTGTTTAATGCATTTTTTTTATTGGAAAAAAGGGTTATTTTGTACTTTATGTTGCGGCCTAATTTTCTTTTATCCATTTATGACCATGTCAAATTTTTTCATTAAAAAGTAGGTGGTAAAAAAATCATTAATTATTCGGGTGTCTGGTTTCAAATTTGAATTTTAATATCTTTCGTCAAAATCATCCAATTTCCTTGTTGAAAAATAATACTTTTTTTCTGATTTGAGCAAAAAACCACATGTTTTGAATTCATAATTAGTTTGTGAAAAATTTAAATATGAAAAGAATGTAATACAAGATATTTAAAATTAAAAAAAAAAGTTTTAAACAATTTTTTTGTTCATTAATCCTTTATTTTTAGCATTTTTCGAAAGCCTTTTGATTGAAACCTTAATTTTTGAAAATTTTGAAAATATATGTAAACATTTTCTATATCATTAGTTTTCTAACGAATCTCAAAGTTTTTTAAATTGTTAAAATTAAATATTTTATCTTTTAATCAAAAACCATTGAAAAATTCGTTCGAAAATTAATTTGCTTTCAAAAGTGTCTTGTTAACGAGACTTTTTATAAATATATAAAAAATTAAATCGAAAAAATAAAAAAGTCTGAAATAAATCAAAAGGGCTTACAGGTCCCTTAAGATAGATACTTTTCTTAAAATACAGGGATATCAGATATCTCTGATCCATAAGATATTAAAAATATATCCATTCTCTTACAATAATAATTTTTTCAAATATTATTAGTTTTCTATCAAATCTCAAAGTTTTTAAATTGTAGAAATAAAATATTGTATCTGTTGATCAAAAACCATTGAAACTCTTTGCATTTTATTTTTACAAGTGTCTTATTGGTATGTCAATTTTTAAAAATTTATAACTAACCATATCAAAAATATATAAAAAGTCTGTATAATTAAGAAGTTTTTTGAAATTTAAGAACGTACAGGTTCATAGGATACTTTTCCTAAAATACAGGGATAACAGGTATCTCTGATTCTTAAGATGTTTCTTAAGAAATAAGAATAAGATCTGATTCCATTCTTCCCCATTTTCTTATAAAAACAATAATAATTGTTCCCCTTAAAATAATAATAATGAAAAGGAAATACTTGGTAATAAAAGTCTTAGAGGATTTGGATTTGTTCAATATTCCATCGAATACTTAGACTTAGACAGGACATTGTTATCCCAATTTTTGTCCAGATTTTGTTCAGAACACTCCAGATTAGGGCGAATAAATTGCGTAGTTATTGCGACTTGGGTTGGGAAAGTAAAAACAGAGCCGACATTCGCTCCCCTGTGTCCTGCTTTCGGTCCTGGGAAAGTTCACTAATGCCCTCTGAGCCCTCGAGAACAAGGACACGCTGCGAGGGGTGTCGGGTGGCTGGGGGAGGGAGCAGATGCCGCGGGGTGGTGGGGTGTCCGACGTGTCCTGGGAGGGTGGCGGTCGGTCGTCTGGCAACGACAGGCTCTGAGCGGCAGCCAAGCATGATCCCCTCTGACCGCACAGTTGCAACCCTCCATAGTCCTTTGCTCCTTTGCCATTCCCCCCCACCCCCCTCCTTGGCCACTTTTCATTTCCCTCGGCCGGATGTGCCCCTGCTGCCGCCTTTTCCACTCGCATGGGGGGTTGCTCGCGTGGTCGGAGCAACCGACAGAGCTTTTGCCGCTCTTGCCGATGACAAGGACGAAAACCAACCCCTAAAACCCTAGCAGGGAGCGGGGAACAGGGAGCAGGGAGCGTGGAGCGACAGCCAGATCACGAACAGACGGCGGCGGGTGGTCGGATATTCGGATATTCGGGCTAGGTGGGCTGGAGGGTGTGAGGGTGGTGCCTGGCCGCGGTGCCTGGTCACAGGGTGGAATTTGCCACATACAGTCGCTATGTACTCGGAGATCCTGTCGAGGGTTGTTGGTCCCAGGCCCAGTCGAAGCCCGAGTGGTCCCCCCATTTTGGGTTTCCATGCAAACGCCAGCTGCGATCTCACAGGGGACTTTGCACTTTGAAAAAAAAAAAATAAATACAAAAAAAAGGAGTTTTCAAATGCAACCCCTGCACTGAGAACTGAATTCTAGTCCAAAGGACTTGTGTCCTTGAAATGGATAGCAAAATGTTACAAAGAACTGAGAGAGTTTCAAACTCCCTGTTGAGTTTTGCGAATCGTTAGATGGTTTTTGATAAAATTTGCATTGTTTGGGCTTCCAATTCTCAAATTTTGCAAACAATTCATTTAGAAATGTTTTATTTATTAAATTTTGAATCAAGATTGCCAATTATTCGTGATTTGAAAAAAAGGGAAACGAAAAACAGGGATCTTTAATAAGATCTGAAGGGGGGTTTCCAAAAATGTAACTAGATTAATGAATAGTTCTCTGAAATTCAAAATATAAATTAATACCTAAACTTTGTTTAGTAATTTCCAATTTCCATTTAAGTTTTAGTTAAAATAAATAGTTAAATTAATAAAAAATTCTTTCGTATTATACGACATCTCAGTAAATTTAATTTTTATATCATTTAAGAAGGATACATATATATCCGATATTGTACACATGATCATATTATATTTCGAAGTACCGATATGCCCTTATCCACCTGGCCTACTGGGTATGGTTTTAGAAACCCTATTAATTCTCTGAGTTCGAAAGTTTTTCAGTTTTAATTTTTCATAAAAAACCTCTTCTGTTAAGCCCCATACAGTTCCGCACTAAAATAACGGCACACTTTCGACTATTTTCGGGCTTTTGTATCAATTTATTAAAGTTTTTAATTTTCTCTAATATTATTTAAGCTATTTTAATTTAAAATCAAAATGAGCTAATTCCGTGACTCAAAAAATTTTAGCACAGTTGAAATAATTTATTCAATTATTTCAGTATTAGGTCGGATCTGGTCATACTATTTTATGAAATTTGAAAAGGACTCCAGCTAAATAACATATGATCCAGGTTTCAAAAAAAGTTGCTGTTTTGGTGGTTTTTTTGAACATTTTGTTTTGAACTTTTAAAAAATGGGAAATAAGCGCAAGGAATCGAATGTAGCTCAGAATAAAAATAATCCTTCCAAACTCCTGAATATGTATACGAGTTGCAAGGATGGGAATCGGTAGAGTATACCCCATATATTCCATAATTTCCATATAATTCAACCATCTTATTTTTAGGAACTAGTATGAGTTAGAAGAAACTGGTTAATTTCTGAAATTTGCTTAAGGATCCAAAGACCATAGCTCCTCTAAATGTGAAATTTAGAATCCTAAGACTTCATGATTGGATTTCAAGATCAGTTAAATTTTTCCTTCCATACATAATCCTATCTAGAAGGTAATTTAGAAACCCAAAACAACGTATTTAAACCCCCAAAATGATCATATCTACCTACTTAACTGATCAATAGGGGTTTCATGAAAAATTCTTTAATAAAAAAACCTTCAAAATATGGTTTCTTATTTGACTAATTAGATGTTTGAAATAAAGCTTCTTGTATGAATGGCTCGTGCCTTTTTTATGTTTTTTATTATAAGCCCACCAACCCTTTTTCAATTGTAATATTTATAGTATTTCCACTCGAAGAAGCAAATATACGGTGCAGTGTATAAAAAAAGAGGTGCATTGTCTCGAGCGAATGAATTTTGGATCCAGCTGGTCCCGAGGATCCTGCTCCCCAAGGGTTGCTCGTGCTGCATTGCAGGATTTTTCCTCCCCGTCCAGAACGAAAAACACAACAGCTGCAGATCCAAAAATGAAAAAAAAAAGAAGTATTAGTAAGGATCATGGGCTCCGGTGAGGAAAACTACCCCTAACCGAGGAGGGCAGTTTATTATGCACACGAGATCGTTGCACGCTTCCCTGATCAACTTGATCGATCAATTCAGTTCCACCCTTGGAATACATATGCTCACATTTACGCTACACACACACACACACATACACACACTCTCTCTCTCCCATACAGACCCCGCCTGGAACTGGAAAGCAGTCCGCCACTCAACTCCATTAAATTCAATTGACAAAAGGAAATGAACATGAGCATGCAAAAAAAAAAAAAAAAATTTATATATGTTTGTATGTGTTGAGAACACACGAAAAACAGATTAATGGAGAACAAAAACAGAAAACAGAAAACGAAATGGAGGGGCGCATAAAATGGGAAAACCCACGGCGAAGGGTTCGTGGTGGGGTGGGGGGGGTATGGGGTGGAGATCGGGAGCGAGGGAGCCCAACGCCGCACATCTGCCGCTCTTCTGAGCCATAAACGCCGCTCGTTTTCTCGTTTTTGGATGGAACGAAGGTCCATATGTCCATATGTGTATTCATGGATGTCTGGGTGTATGGGATGGGTATATGGGATGTCGGATGTGGATGTGGATATGGCACTGAATGCATACTATATGGTCTCTGGTGGGTTCTCTATAGAATTCGTGGCCATGTTGCCCGCTGGCTTTGCATTTCCCATTTGCATTCGCATTCGTCGTTTTATTGTTGGAGGGGAGCCAGGCCAGGGAGGGGGGTGTGCGAAAACTGCATCTGATGGGAATTTTCAAAAACTGATCGATACCATGATACCCAATTAAAGGACTATGATGATCCTTTTAAGGGATTGGGCTATAAAATAAATGGGAGCTCTTATTTTAAATAAAAGTTCATGAAATACCGATAGTTCTTAAGATCATTGATCCTCAGGTATCGATTACTTTAGGAACTATGATTTAAAAAAAACATGCTCATTTTCAAAAATTTTATTAATTGATTTGATTCTCTTTCAATTCAATTCTGATCTGTGTTGAGTTTCACAAAATTCTAACCTAAATTTTAAGGAATGTCCCAGTAATTTCTTAGTTTTAGGTCAAATATTACTTTTTAAAATATAGTGGTTTGGAAATAAAGTCAGTATAAGTTATGAAATAAACTATAAAAAAAAAAACAATATAAAGTTCAACCGTTTTTCTTAATGAAGTACTTGTATAAATTCCATAAGCTTCTTTAATTTTATCATAAATTTCAATTTTCAAATGATTTTATTAAAAAATGTTTAGATTTTAGAGGTGTTGTTTTGATTTATCCAACCATTAACTTCAAAAGGAACTAAAGTGAAATTAATAATAGAAAAAGAATGTTGTTTTTGTATAAATATTTTTAAAATTTATGCTAATTTAAATTTATTTAAATGGACATCCAAAGTTATTAATATTAATTTAATTTAAAACTATTACTGTGTTATTTATCAGCATCTATTCCGATAATAAAGATTTTATTCTCATTTTTATAATTAAGAATGTAAGAGTTATTTTAATCACCTTTAAGGACCTAAAGATAACATTTAATATTTGATTATTTCTGTTTGTGATATTCTAAAAACATTATCTTATCTAAAATTTTCAATTGTTACATTTTCACAGCTAAAATATTCCAAAGTTTATGTTTTTCTTTAATTTTCAAAAATAGTTAAAAAACTAAAGTGATTGTGGAGACTCTTACAGTGGAGACCCAGAAAGAATAAATATGTAAAATAAATATGAAAACCCTTGAACTAACCCAACACCTATTCATATTTTCCAGTGTACTGATACGCCCCACTGGCACGTCATCTGCTGGGAAGCAGCTCCTTCAAGGTTAGTCCTACGAAAGTGCCCAGGGGTGTAGAGTTGGCGTCCCACGCATTTTGCCCGCTTCCTTTTTGGCTCTTCTTCGCTGCTTCTTGCTCCTCTTTGGCGCTCTCAGACTTGCAAGTGTATGGGTAATGCACGTGAGTGTGAGTGTGTGTGTGTGTGTGTGTGTTTGGATGTAAATGAGTTTCGAGCACAATACGAAAATAAACATTTTTTGTTCTTGCACATTTCTTTTTGTTGTTTTTTGTTGTTTTTCTTGTTTTGTTTTCCTCGTGCAATTTCTGTGTCTAAAATTAAACGCGAAAAAAGGAATTTTTATGGAACAGCTGTGTTTCGCCATTCTCTCGAAGGAGAAAACGGTGAAGGGACAGGAGACGAAGACGGAGCGGGAGAGCAGCGGGGGGCAAGGTAAAAACCCATCAAAATCAACAACAACAACAACAACAGCATACTCATGCATCATTTTAGCGCCGTCCCGCTCGCACAGGTGACTCACTCGCATGTTAACTTGGCTAATTTCGCGAAAACTTCCAGGGGAAACTCAAACTTAAGTTGCGGTTACTCATATGGAATTTGCTCAAAAATTTCGGTAGCTTTCCAGACTTGAATTCTCCACATAAGCGGGTGCGCCGTTCATTTTCACTTTGTCTCGGAAAAAAAGGTTTCAAAACGAGTTTTGGGCTTTTGATCAAGGTTTGATTGTTTTCAAGGTTTTTATTTGCAGATCTTAGTTATTTTGGTCTTAGTTTTCTTGGTCAAAATGGCAAGAATTTTGGGGAAAAGTAAGAAATGGCTTCATGGGGTTTAAACGGAAAAACAATTTTCCATGTTTTTTGTGTAAATATTTTAGATTATTAAAGTTTGTAATTATTAAATTGAAAAAATATAAATTAATATGAATAATTACTTTAATTTGAAAGGGATAGAAAACCATGATGGATTTCTAAAATCAGATGCGTCAAATCACATAATAGGGACAGTTTTGACACATCCTAGAAGAATCATCCGAAGTAAAAAAAAATAGTATAAAAAAGTATAATAAATATTACAATAATTAGAGTGAATAGTTTAGATATTAAACTAGTTCTTAGACCAAGTTTAGTAAGTTATAATTTTAAAAATATCTATCGGTTAAGTTTTGGAAAAATTAATCTCTAAAACCATTTCGAAAAAGAATATTAGTTTTCGAAAATATTGAATTATTGTTAGACATTTTTAAAAATACATTTTTTGGAACTAACTACATTCAAATCCTTAATTTAAGAACTTTTAAAGTGTAAATTTTTGAGATTTCTCAAAAGGGTTTTGGATAATATTCGAACGATATTCTAAAAGATAGATATATGTAGATAGAGATAAATAAATAGAATACATATTCTAGTATTTAAAATACTAAATAAAAATTTTGCAATTTGAAATCTATGTAACCCCTTAAAAATAACCCAATATATGCATAACCCTTTCAAATTTAACGTTAAAAACTTTTCAGTTTCTTAAAAAGAAATATTGAAAGTATTCTGCTGTCCAAATTAAATCACTTCTAATTAAATAAACCCCCCCTGAGTTTTTTGCGATGACGCTGCGACTTAATAATGTGCAGAATATTAAGAAGCGCAATTATAGTTTCCAAATGGCGACTGGTCGGAGTGGAGTCTGGTCGGTAATGCTCTGCTGCTGCTGCGGTTGTTTGATGAAACACAGTTATCGTAAGCACTTATTTTCGTACAACGCCGAAAATCAAGTTTTTTGCAATTGTTATGACAGCAAAAAACGAGAGACTCAACAACAAAAAAAAAAAAACAAAGCTACAAATAAAAGTTAATTACATTTAAAAAAGATTTATACACACATAGAAAGTTGCATGCAAAAAATAAAAAATAAAAACAAAAAAAAAGGCAATGTTTTAAAAATCATTTTGATGTTGAGCTTTTTGACGATCCCATGACGGGATACAAAAGTAACCATATACAGTGGGGTTTCCATAAAATACTACAAGGGGGTAAGTACATATTCTAAAAAGTATTAGTTTTTTTCAGAATTCTAGATCATGGTTTTGAAAGTTATATGTTTTTTATTTATTTTTTTAATGAAAATATTTAGTTGTAAAATATGGTTCTTATAGGAAAGTTGGACTGTACGGGTCATACATATGTATGTATGTTTATAAGTATGTCTGTATGTATGTGTGGGGTGCTCATACATTTATGGAGATGGGTGTGGGCGCTTCACCGATTCGCCCCGAGGGCGCATCAGCGAAAAGTAATGCTTTGAAATGGAATACACGGACAGACAATAAAGTAAATTTCACGTTGTCATGTCGGCCCACAGAAACAACAACAACAACAACAACTGGGCAATAGCAAAATGGTGAAACCCTAAACAACAAAAAAAAGTTCGTCTGATGTAGTTGTTGGTGATGATGATGATGATCCCCGCCGATGCCGACACAATTTCCACCCTAAGCATGTACACCATTTCCAGGGGGGTGGTAGGTGGTAGGTAGGTAGGCGGCCGCCTGGGGGGGTGGGGTGGTGTGCCAGGCGACATCGATTGAGGCAAATAGAGCTTCAGGGCCAAAGTGCTACACAGAAAAACTACCCTAATAACATTAAACGAGAGCGCCTCGTCGTCGTTCCCGTTTTTCCACATTCCACACAAGAACAACGGAAAGGCAACAACAATAGCAACTGGGCCCAGATCGAAGGGATAAATGCATGTAGCAGCCCTCGTTCGCTCCCTCCCTCCCCCTAGACGTTTTGTGGGAGTGACACGAGAGAGAGCACGAGATCCACACGAGCCAAAATCGTGCCAAGGAGAGCGGGAAAGCCAGAGAGCACAAAGAATGGGTGCTTTGCAACGAGAGAGAGAGAGAGCGCAGGCGAGAGCGCCATGAAGTAGGCTTGGATTTTTTTTAGGTTTCTTCTTTCAACATATTTCGCGTTGTCTTTTACTTTTACTTTGCGTGTTGCCAAGTGAGCTTTTCTTGGCGGGATGAGAGTTGGAAAAGGGGGTTACCAAAGGGGGGAGTACTTAGCCCCGACATACATATATACTATATATGTATGTAAGAAGGATTTTGGAAGGATTTCGAGCTGCTTATGAGCTTAATTTCCAACATGGCCAACAAGTCTGGCGTAATTTAATTTCTTATTTTGGGCTTCTTAGACAAAAGCCAGATCGCTTTATTGCAATTATTTTATTAACAAAAGAATTAATCACTTTTAATTTAAAAAGAAACATAAAATCCTACTCTCAAGCAATTTAATTAAATCAACAATTAAATTTTAAGTGCAATTTGGCCAACTCTCTTCAACTTGGCCAAGCTCTGTCATAGCCAAGGTAGGAAGGCACAAAACGAGCGATGAAAAATATGGGGAAAGCTGGTAGGGGCGGAGGGGTGCGGTGACACCTGCATGACACATCTGCCCGCATATGGTAATGGAATTCGGAGATTTGGTTTAGCAACTGAACTTTTTTCAAAACGAGATGCCTACAGTAGTGGCCCTCAGCAACAGTGACTAATGTTATAACCACTTTTGTGGAAATTTTTTTTTAAATACATAAAAAAAAATAATACAAAAACTACTTCATAGTTTTTAAAAGTCATATTTTTAGACCTAAATTCTATATTTCATATCTTATAGGAAAATATACAAATTTAATCGGGGATAAATTTAAAGAAAATTAAAATTTAAGAAATAAAAATTAAAAATTTAAGAAATTAAGAGAAATACACATTCTGGAAGTATTTTAAGTTTATCTTAAGTTCTATATATACAATGTATCTTCTTTTGAAAATATATCACTTTTTTCATATTTTTCAATTCTCTAAGCGCTGTAACTGGAATTGCACAACGAGTTATCTATGTATGTATATATAATTGAAATGAAATAATAAATCAGTTTTAAGTTTTAGAAACAAACGAACTATAACAAAAGCCATCCAAGAAGTCAAGTTTTTGGTCGTAATCTTTAAAGATAACTGAGGAAGATCCTAAACTCGATGCAAGAGACTCAGGGGTTGAGAAAAATCAGTAGAAAGACGAGTAGATAGGCTAGAGGAAACTCGATTGAAAGTAGGAAGTAGTTTACTATTATATAGTAATGTGATGCACTTCCAAAAAACTGAAACTGCCTGACCTTAAGCTCGACCAGATCCTTTGCACACTTTACTAGCGTAGGTATGTAGTGGATCAACGGATCGTAGAATCGAAGAAATCCATCAAGAATTAGAAAGTATAACTCTTGAGGTATAACTCTTATAACGCTGAGGATCTGGAACCAGTGGAGCAGGGGCCAAAAGCCCCAATATGATCTAAAGCGAAAGTATTCCAATCTCTAAAAATGTATGAACATTTGTTTTAAGTTTTGTTTTGGAAATACATATATTTGTTTCTTATAAGTTCTTGCGAAATATACTTTTATTTTCTTATATACACAATTTATTTCATAAAAATAATTTATAATTCATAAATATCGTTGTATTTCCTCGGATATTCAGTTTCGAAAGAAATAAAGCTTATAATTGTAAATAAAAATACCCAAAGTGCGCAATTACCAAGGCTTTATCGCTGAATTTATTACCAAAAATAAAAAAATACTCATAATAAAATTTTTTAAAAGCCCTGAAACCCATGGAACCCCTTTAAACTCTATAGAGTTTAACTCTATAACTATTATAGAGTTTATAGAAAGCATGTTTAAATCTAAACCCCTGTTTCAGAATACATGTTCTGCACTATTTAGTTTCAAATTACAACACATACTGTTGAAAAAAAACATAAAACTATTATTATCCCTTACAGTTTTGAACATAATAAGCCTAAAAATAATAATAGTTCTATGTGCCCTATGTGATCTAGTAATTATATGTTTAATAAACCCCTTTGTATAATTTAATTATTGAAATTATTCATATTAAAAGTATTTGAGCCCAGTGCCTCTGTATTCTAATTGGAAAGCAAATTCATTCGACTTGATTGGAATTATCAATTAATTGACACATCAAATTTGGAAGGTGCGCCGGCTGCCTCCTAATGGAGGTCTTATTGCCATTACTGCTAATTTCACGAGCAATCGGTATTACAATTACTGATTAATAGTTCGATTTCGATAGAGTTTGATGTTGGGAGGCGGTTCAGCCGAGTCGAATGTCAACCCACTCCATGAGTCGTCGGAAAGGGCGGTGCAGGCTGTAAAAATCCAACACCTGTCGCTGGTTATGTACTCAGAAATGCATGTATAGTCATATATAGGTGCCCTCATGGGCATAAGCACGTGGATAATTCTAGGGGCTAGCTCTCCCTACCTGGCCCTCCACCTGGTGGGTGTGGGCCAGTGTGTGTGCCAGTGTGAGTGGGCGTCCATTGAAGGGCTTCGCTTCGTTGTGAAATTACACGTCAACAAAAACTGCAACTAGAACTGCAACTGAGATAGCCAATGCTAGTTACATACCTACAACGGTGGCTATAATAGTAGGTCTACGGATGTAGGCCCTTGGAAAAAATTTAATTTTTTGTTATCAGATTCTTAAGGAAAAGTGAGCAGAGTTCGAAACTGTAAGGGATTAATAAAATTGTTCTTATTTTTTTGTAAAGCATGTAGACCAAGGTCAAGGCTAAACTGAAATTATGTTTTTGTATTTTTTTTTTTGAATAATAGATCTACGTTCTAGAAATCTACACCTTAGTCCTATAAATAAATAGGAAAATATAATAGGAAAGTTAATAGATTCTTGGGGAAAAGTGAGCCGAGTTCGAAACTCTAAGGGGTTAATAAAATTATACATTTTTTGTAAAGCATTTATTTCAACGTCAAGGCAAAACTCAAATTAGGTTTTTTTATTCCTCCAGAATAGTAGATCTCCATTCAGAACTTAGTCTTAGAAAAAACTAGGAAACTAAAAAAGGAAAAATAGGAATGTTGTTAGATTATCAAGGAAATACTAAGCAAATACAGTTTTTTTTAAGATTTTAAGAATGTATGAGAGGTTTAAAATTCAGGATCAATGCTAAAATTTAATATTTGCATTTTTGTATATTAGATTCTAGTATATTCCATCATAGTAGATTGTATAGAGACTAATATTAGAATATATATAGTAAATTATATTAGTACAGAAATAATAGGAAAATAATCGTTATAAGAATTCCTAAGTAAAATAAGGTTTAGGGGTTCAAAACTGTTAAGGGTCTGTACAAAATGAAAAATATTTGATTATTTTTAATATTTTTTTAAGACATTTATTGGAGGTTTAAAACTCAAAAACTGTAAAAATGATTCAATTTTACAATTTTTTTTACATTACATTACAAATTTAAATACATTTAAATACATTTAAAATTTATACAAATGTTACATTAATGTAAAATTAATAAAAAATAAATTAATAAAAATAAAAATTAATCAATTAATAATGTAATTATAATAGAATATTAAAAACACCAAAATTTTAAGGATAAAAACTGCTTATTAATAATACATTTTGTTGTAAAATCTTTTAGTAAATGAAATATTTCGACTTAAAATTAAAATGTCTTTGAATTACAGCTAAAAAAATCTCTTTCTTAATATTTCACAAGAATTCATTGTATTATAAAGTGTATTATTAGAAAGCCCCGATTAGAAGTGCCATTAAAACATAACTGATAGCAGTTTATGGCACCATTTTGGCAATAAAATAATAAAGAAATGCCTTGATTTGGGTAACCCTTGAGAGGCTATTATTTTGGCCGCAGGTGTGCTTACAACTGACTTTATCTACGCGTGTGTGCATAAGTTAGTGTGTTGGAAAAAAAGTTCTAGGGCAGGTTATATTTTATATTTTTTTTTGCAAAAAAAAACATTAGATAATGAGTGGGAAGTGGAGATAGGGCAGTGAGGGCGGGGGGAGAGACGCACGGTGACAGCTCGCTAGGTTGGCTGATAAATCTAATGTTTGCCTGGCTATCATGGGAAGCGAACCGCTTTTCAGGGCCTTGCAATTTTTATGCACTTATGACATGGAATTGCTCTGCACACAACCGCAATTTCGCACACACTCATAAAAGCTCTCCGACTCCCCCGCTCTCTCTCTCTCTCACTCTCTCTCCAGTGTTGGGGGTGGGGGTGGGGGGTAGCTGAGTGCATGCGCACCATTCAAGAAATGCATTGCACTTGTCGCCTAGCACGCGCACTAACACCACCACACACACACACACACACACATACACACATGCTGCCCACGGACTTACATAAACTTTTCCATAGAAAAAAAAAAACAAAAACAAAAACAATAACAACAAAAATAAAACCTTCCAATGACGTCAATCGCTCTGTAAATTGTGGCTTTTGTTAACTGGTTGTTGTTATTGTTGTTGTTGTTTTTCCATGCCAAAAACAGAAGTTTTTCGGTTTTTCGGCTCTGCGAGTGGGCCGACTCGGCGAACGGCGATGATGTTCATTAGCATTTTTTGGGAAGCGAGTTGCGGATCATTGGCTATGAAATCAGCTCCGAAATGTACAGTTCCGGCACCTACAATTTTCCAATTTTTAAATAGAATACATTCCAACCTTCCATGGCTAACAAGGTTTCCAACTATTCTACGCTAAATTAGAAAAAGTAAAAGTACTTTAATTTAAAATATCCAAAAAATAATTCCCCCATTTGTTCCCATTTTAAAAATAGTACTTTTGGCGCCATCTAGGGGCCTCATTTTCATAATGAATGGAGAAAAGGGAGCAGCAGAAGGGCACCGTCGCTGACTGACCTTAATATGCATTAATTGTTGCAGAAGTCGTGCTATTCTAATGCGCTCGCTCTCATTTTCCCCACATTGGGGCTCTTCGTCTCTGCTCTCTTTTTCTCTCTCTCGCTATTCCTTTCCCCCATGCGCTGCTTTTGTTTTTTTTGTGTGTGGAGCTGCCCGCTGCTTCCATTTCGATCCCAAAAACATTTCATTTCCGAACGAGAAAACCGAGCATAGCCGAGCGTCGACGTCGACGCCGGAGCTGGCAGCGCTGCTTCTAAGCTCTTTACTTTTGTTTTTGTGTGTGTTTGCTTTGTGTTTTGCTTTTGCGGGGGAGGGGGATCTTTTGCTTTTGTTTGCTCTGTTTGCCCGTCTCTAATTGTGGGAGCGTGTGTGTTTGCCTTAGTGATGGCACGGCAAATAAAATCGAATAATCAAAGGAGTGTGAAATCAATATTCATGGGCTTGGGATGGGTGGTGGGGAAATTATTTACCTTCTCTAAAAGTGACTTGTTGTAAGGATTGTATTAAAAATCTTTCAAAAACAAAATATTGAAAAGTTTTCATAGAAAAATTGAAGTTACTATTAATTGATAAAAATCAAGGTTTATTTTTTTGTGTAATTATTCGTACAATAATCGCATTTTAAATCATTTTAATTCAAAATATATATATCAAATTAAACAAATGTATAAAATTCAATAATAAAATAAAATTATTCTTACAAGGACTAACTAATAAAAATAAAAATAAATTAAATTGGGAAAAGTTGGGCCTCTCCGTTATTCGTAATTGCAATTAGAGTTAACCTCGTGACACGAATAAGTTCTGGCTCATCGCCAGCGGGGGCGCAAGTACCCAAATAAATACTGATTCGTGTACCATATATTATACGTAAACATACGTAACTGGCAACATGTGGGGTTGGTCGGAGTGGAGTAGGGCGGCCGGCCTATGTGCGCCTTTAATTACATGTTTGTATGTATTTATGTATGCTATTGTGGGGAGCACTGGAATACATACATACAGACGTGGTGAGGTGTGCTTGGGAGGGTAAATAGGTGCACACGTCAATTGCTGGAACGACCTCGGCGAGTTCTCCGCTCTACAGCCCTCGGCCCCCGGCCCCCGGCCCCCGGCCCCCATCCCCCATCCCCACCCACTTGGCGGGCTCCCCCATTCGATCGATTTTTCCGAGCTGTGCATGCGCTGGAAAGTTGGAAAATGTCGCGATTAATTGCCGAGCTTGGAAATCACAAACTCGATCATGCTACAATCATGTCCAGTGTGTGATGTTTTCTTTGTTTTCTACTCGCTATTTCGCTACGGAGCTAGAACATGCAATTATTTTAATGTATTCGGCCTTGGGACTCATGAATGTCAATTGGGGCTGGCTCTGGCTCTGGCTCTGGCACTGGCTCCGCTGGCACGTAAGTTCGCTATTAGCTGTTAGCTTTTACCCGCTCCACGCATCCGAATGCAAATGTGTATCTATGTATCTCTCGGATACGAGTGCTGCAAATCAGTCGCTTTGTATGCCAGGCGATCGATGGAGCCAATTTTTTATGGTGGCACCCCCACCTCCCACTCGTCGGCTGCTCCGCCACCCACCCACGAACGAAGCCAGAGGAAAAGTGCAACTCATTTGAATGGTTTCGCCTTCATTATGCAAATGCGGCGACTTTGGTGGCGAATATTTATTTGCTCATTATAAATACATAAAGTGCTGACTTTTGCCAGATCGCCACACACCCATTTGAAGCAATTTTCACCTGTCATTGAGGTTCACATTTGAATTCTGGTATTTGTGGCGCCTCGCATTTGAATTTCGATAACTAATTTAATAGGGATGGCATTTTGATCGGTTTTATAGCTGTTAGCTTTTGTCTAGGAATAATTTGAAACAAGGTGGCATTTTATTTTCAAATTTTTCTTAAAAGAAAAACATTTAAATACTAGCCACATTATAGAAAAAATATTTGTTTAAACAGTTAAAGCATAATAAAAAAATATATTCATTTAATTTATTTATAGTCATTTGGGTAATTAGTGTCTTATTACATATAATATACTTATAATAATGTGTATAAAATAAATAAATATATTTTATAATTAAAAACAACTTTTTAAAACATCGCCTTGATTTAAAAGTGTAAATACTTTTCAAAATCTAAAGAAATAATATATTTAAATATAAAATGGCAGCGCCTGAAATTTTCCAAGCATGGGGCAACTCCAGCACTAAAAATCGATCTGGCAGCACCGGGCACAAAATGGCGAAATGGAATGATGGAAGTGAAGAGTGGAACGACGAGAATGTGGAACGAAGAGCTGAAAAAATAATTATTATTTTAAATTCCGTTTTGCCAGCGAAATTCCTCTCGCCTCTGCGTCCGTGTGCGGTGCGTGAAAAAGTGTGAAATAGCGTGGCGAATACCCTGCCAACAATCGCCGAATGTGACAATGGAGCGGGCAAAGTGCAACGGAGGCAATATTGCAGATGCAAAGAGCATGGCATGTCGTCAAATAGAATAAATTAAGTTTTTTGCGAATTATGAAAAACCAATCGCTGTACTCTGGGGTGCGCGCGTATGCGTGTGTGTGTGTGTGCGCCCGTGCGCGTGTATTGGAGCGAGCGTAAACGAGCAGAGCGGAGATAGAAAAACGGAGAAAAGCAAAAAAGCAAAAGCAGAACGAGGCGCAAGCAAAGAATCTGTCAAAATACAAAATAAGAATTTGCATTCAAATTAATTAACCAAAATATAGCCCACAAACCGTAAAATCTGGCGGCAAATACGCATGTTTTCGCATTCTCTGTGTGTGTGTGGGGGCCAGGCCAGTGTGTATAAGTGCAGTGTGAGTGCAGTGCGAAGCCAACAACAACAACAAAAACAAAAACAACAAAACTAGAAAAACAACAACGCAACGTAATACGTAAGGCGGCAAAAGTCTCTTTACTTTATTTCTTGAATTTTATTTTTTTTTTTTTGTTGTATCTGCTGCTGTTGACGTATTTGAGATATATAAGTTGCGTGAGCTCTTTCGGATCGGCTGGGAATTATGCAAAAGAGCAACAAATCGAAGGCGGGCGGCAAACTGCAGCAGCACCATACAAATATAAATAGCGGAAAGGTAAAAAAAAAAACAAAAGCAACAACTATAGGAGGGGGAGGAATTTTGTTTTAAAGGTTTAAAGGGGTCTAGGGGGGATATCTACAAATAAAAAATAAGGCAAAAAAAAATACTGCTGAAAAACCTTTCAATTGGTTTCAATTGGCAAATGCAATTGTTCAGCATTACATTTGCATTACATTGCCCGCGTGGGAGGGGGGGACAGAATAAGGGGGACTGCAGCGCACCCCACTTGCACTTTTGCTGCCCTCTCTTAAGCTCCCTCTCTGCTCTCGCTGCCTCTCCTCGCCCATTCCGCTTTACAAACTTTTGCGACGAACAAGAACAATAATAATCAAAACAAAAATGTTTAAAATCCATTTTCTTTCGCTTCTCCTTCACCCACCACTCATTTCGCACTCAGCGCGCTGTCATTTGTCTTGCGCCTCCTCCTCTTCTTCGTACTCGGCCCCCCGCCTCCTCCTCCTCCTTCCTCCACCAGCCCAACCGCCCACAGCAACGTGAGCCAAACAGCTGTCTCGCTTCCTCGTGCACACAGGCCAGAAGCCAGCCAAGAAGAGACGCAACGGAAACGAAGTTGCCTGGAACGCAACAGTGGGACGAAAACACTCCACCATGGGCATAAAAGCGCTTCCAACTGTTGCTCGAAATAATTGTCATTTCAATGAAAATTATCAAAATATGGCCTAAATTAATGGCTTTTAATTTTAATAATATGCTAATTTGTGGCTTAGCTTTGAATTAAACACTTAATTTATTTAATCTTTGGGTTTAATTCAAGGCATTTGTCATAGAAACCATTGCTGATTAGTGACACAGAGAGCATGGTGATAACCTGTTGAATCATTTTTGTTTTTAAAGCCAGCATAATATCAGAAAAGATTGCTTTGTACTTATCCTGACTAAAAAAATATTAATAATTATAATTATAAATATTTTTTTTAAATGCAAATTAAGTTTCGTTTTATTTCTAGAGCTTCAAAGATCAAGTAGTTTGTTTTAACTTCGTAAATATTTCAAATGTGTGTCTAATTTGTAATTAAACTTAAAGTTTAGAAGCTTTTTAAAAATAAAAACAAAAAACTGTAAAAAAAAACTCCAATTGGAAGTTGCGTATGCGAACATGTGAGCGAAAGGGAAAGCACTGTGGGCCTAAAAAAAGAAACAACAAATAAGCCGCTTAAAGTGCGATTGATGATAAGCTCTTTGGGAGAGAACCGCTTTGGAGAGTGAGAGAGAGCGTGCGAGAGAGAGCCTCATTTTTGAGTGGGCGGCCGACCTTTGCCAATTTCTTTTCATTCCTTTTTCTTGACGCCGTTTTGTTTTGATTTCGAATTTCTTATGCGGCCGCCTAAAATCCAAGACATTCCTGCATGAACTTTTATTTTTATTTTTATTTTATTTTTTTTTATTAAAAATGGTCTAAAAAAGTTATAATTTAATTCAACTCACTAAAGTACCTCAGAAGTGCCACTTTCTCATGCCTGTGGTTGCATTTTGAAGCCAACTCTGGAAGTTGCAAGACCACCGAGTCTTCTTCCAACTTGCCTCATCAAGCCTCCCAGGATCCTTCCAGCATTCCTCTGTTTGTTTTTGTTGTTTTTTTTTGACAATACTTGGCAAAAACTTGCAAAAAAACAACAACAACTCGCAGGCACTAAAGGCTTCAAGCTCCAATACGTGCCATTGAAAAAAAAGACGTTTCCCTGGAACTGGTTTGGATTTCGCTTTTCGGTTTGGTTTGCTTTTCTTCCTTCGGGACGGAGGCGGTCTTTACGAGAAAATGCCAACAAAACTAAACCCATTCGGTATTCCCGGGTTTTGCCAATAAAATTTATAAAAAAAGGCACCACTCAAGGTTAAACACTAATTTTAGGGATGATTTTTGAGTTTTGAATTTAATTAATTCCTTGCAAGGTATTTATTAAATGAAAAATATTTGGGCTAATACAAAATTAATGCAATTATTTAAAAGGTTTATGTTTAAAAATATATTTATGCTAAGAACCTTATGCTAAGAACTATGCCTTCTATAGAACTAGTTTAAAAAAAGCTTTAAAAAATAATAATATTTTAAAATTTATTGGCCACTAGGTTTTCAAAAACTCTTTATTTTCAAATAGCTAATACCCAATAAGCTAATAAAATATAATAATCCAAAATAGTAATAATAAATAAATTAATAAATGGATAATAAAATCAAATCAAATAAAAAATCAAATAAAATGACAAGAATATTAACTGCAAATATAAATAAACTTGAATAAAATCGAGAAAAATGTTAAAATATTAAATATTAAAAAGGTCCAGGCATCAGGCATGATAGATGTACCTGCAGGCTATTGGTCATTCGACCAAGGAGCACCTCCTCACTCCCCTACCTATCAGCGGCATAGTTTCCCCCTTACTGGCCCCACTTCTGCCGTCCTATGCCTCCCATTCTCGGCACACAATGGATCGACTGGCTGGGACTCCTTTTTATTGCATCTTCAACATGTGGTTGGTGGTTAGTTGGTGGCTAGGTGGGTTGGTGGTGTTTTGAGGCAACAATCCCAGCTCAGTTGCATTGGGAACGGCAGTTGGCCAAGACCTGGAGCGAAGGAGCCTGGAAAAGGGGGGACCTAGGGACCTGGGGGACCTCGCCGAATGCAGCGGCATTACTTTTCTGTATTGATTGGCTCTCTGGTGGACCCAACCTGTCCGCAATCGACTAACGATTTTCACGCTTTTTTCTTCCAGCAGGACACGCAACGCGGCTCAAAGCCTCAACAACAACAACAACAACAACAGTAACAGTAACAACAAGGAAAACCTCACACACACACTCACACACCACCAAGGTGTAGAACAAAAAAAAAAGAAACTCCAAGTGAATAAAAAATAGAATTAAAAAAATGGCTGCCGTGCGAGGACATCAGTACTTCAGCCTGCGCTGGAACAACTACCAGAACACAATGACTTCGGTGTTCCAGCAACTGCGCGAGGATCTCTCCTTCGTGGACGTCACTTTGTCCTGCGAGCACGGCTCCCTCAAGGCCCACAAGGTAAGTGAATGGAATCCCTCAGATAGTTCTTCTTCTAAACTACTCCTATTTGGTTCTTCTTCCCAAGGTCGTCCTCTCCGCCTGCTCGACGTATTTCCAGAAGCTCCTGCTGGAGAATCCCTGCAAACACCCCACCATCATCCTGCCCGCCGACATCATCTTCACCGACCTCAAGACCATCATCGACTTTGTCTACCGCGGCGAGATCGATGTCACCGAATCGGAACTACAGGTGAGTCGGTGCCGAAAGGTGTTAATGCGGGACAAGCCGGTCTAGGAGACGGTTCTGTAAACAAGGAATATAGGTTATTGTACGATCTATTATTTGCAAGAATTTGCATAAGAAATATTGATGCATCTGTGGCTAGGAGATGTATTTTATTGATGTATCTAATCTGATATGTCTAATATATCTATAAATATTGGCATTTGAAGATATCTCCAGGGCTATGCTTAGGGACATTCTTAAGGAATAGGTTGAAATAATTGAATAAATACTGAAGCCACGCTGTTATAACTCTCAAATATATGTAGAATCTATGAATGATATCAAAAAGGGCAACTATTCACTTTCCTGTTCACAGGACACTATAGGAAGAGGGCTCACTCAGGAACCTAGGAACTATGAATCTGTAGGCAGAGATATCGGATCGCCTAGACCCATCAAGGCTCGAACTTATTGTAATTGGAAAGCTGAAGAGTCAACGTGTCCAGAATACTTTGTGGTTTCAATTAGAAACACTGGATTTGTAAAGAATCTTCAAGCATTGTTAGAGTTACTAGGGGTCTGATAGGTCGCGGCTTAAAAATGGCTGTTGGTCAAAATGCTAATTAATATTAATATTATTATTATGAAAGATAGAAAAGTTTACAAAACTAGACTAACTTAATGATAAAGCGCTGGCTACGGTGGCCTTCGGAAATTTAATATAAATATAATCTATCGAAGATAATGGAACTAAGTAATGGATATAATTTTTTAGAATACATCAATTTTCTCCACGCTCTGTTTATATCTATTCTTACAAGGTTTTATTGTATAAACTATATAAACTTTATATTAGAATATTCTATTCTATAAAAAATATAATACCAAAACATGAATGAACCTTAAAGAGTCAAGGATTTAATATCCTACAAAGGTTAATTATGACTTTTATAAATTTTATAAAGGAAGGAGATTATATATATTCTTTAATCCTAGGCCCTAGAAATCAGGTATCAGGAAAAGGAAAAGGGCCTTCAAGGCTTTACTTTGTAGGGATATAGGGCTTGGTAGAAATTAGAAATTTGAATCTCTTTGAAAAAAAGAATTTAAATTGGTTCCATAATTAAATAAAGAATAATTTTATAACGTATTTCAAGATTTTCCAAAATTGCCAGACTTAATTTTGAGTGCAATGATACAAAAATTCATCAAAACGAAAAAGAATCTAAATGTTAGATTTGATATACAGGGTTTTAAATGTTTTATTAATTGTGTTTTAATTAAAAAGCACTGTAATTTAATTAAATAGCGAAACTACAAAAGAAAACAAGCATTCCTCGCATTACTATTTCTTGTAGTACTGATTCAAATAAATCTGAATAATTAAACTTCACTCAAAAAAAATATATCTATTAGTTTACTTATCCAAGGCAAATTAGAATCTATTTTTTATGGCCTGGGGGAGTAAACAATTTTAAACTGAAGGAGCTACCAGATGGGCAGGTTCTGCTTTCTTCGATAAGATAACTCCAAGTAGAGACTATTTTTAGAATTTTTTTATTTCCAATTTATTGGAAAATCTGTGACTGATAAAGGATCTATAACACTAATGGATATTAACTTTTTGATTTTTGTACCTTCATAGGAAGAGAAATATAGCTTAGTTAAGAAAAATATCAAAAAACCAATAGTTTCTCTCCAAAAGTCAATAAACTAGTTGTTGTTATTTATTTTTCTTTGCAATCAGGCCTTTTATTGGCGTATCTAGTATCTAGTATCATTAGATTCGTTATCATTCATTCGCAACTGGTTGCTGGCAAGTGCCTTCCAATTATGAAACAGACTGTAGCCGCATTTACCACCTCCTAATCGGTGTGTCAACAAACAAAACATCCAGCCAGCCAGCCAGACCACGAATATTGTACTTTTTTAAACCGAACCCACAGATACAGAGGCGTGTGTGTGGAATCCACTCTGTAGATACACAAATAGAGATTGGTTCGGACACAATTACTGTCAGGGTCGTCGGTTTATCTGGGCGCAGTCCGCCCCTCCGCCTCCGCCCTGCCTCCCATATCTATTCGAATTCCACCCACTATAAAACCCGTCAGATACACGCCGAGAACTTTGGACATTTTTTGTCATTTGGGGATAGTAGTTTTTATCTTTTGGTACCTTTCAACCTTTTTATCTTTTTTTTATTAATTCTATTACTTTAAATTATCTAATAATGTCATATACTATCAACCTTAAATGTGAAATAACATATTTTTAAATCTGGGGATTATAAAACTGAATTAAAATCATATTCGAGTTTATATTACAAGTTCTGTTAAAAGTTGGCAAGTTTTAAAAATTATGTTTATATTGATATTTTTATGTATTTTAAGAGATTTTATATTGGAAAATGCTTATATTTTCCTTTATTCCTATAGTTTTAAATCTTAAATTTAAGATTGAAGTATCTAAGTGAAAAATATTTTTGAATTTCCCCCGAAAATGCTGAAAAGCAACATCTATGATGTAGTAATTTTATACTTTTCGAAAAATTTCTACAAATTAAGAATTAAGGAATTCGAAGTGAAACCCATTTTATATACTCTTAGAAATCGTATTTTAATAAACCCTATAATGGTATCCTTTTACACTTTACTATACTAAATAGTATAAAGTTTATTGCTCCCTGAGCTATTGCGTGATTCGAGCCGTACGATATGCGGCAGCGATTCGATAGGATCAATTGGAGTGGGCTTTACTTTAAGTGTGCGGCCAGAGCCATTCCAAATATTGTTCAAAAACAATTTAATGGACTCTACTTAGTCCATACCTTAGTCCATATTTATGAAACCCGGTCGTTGTGACCACTCCTTAAAACTAGAAATCATCAATCCAGGATATATCCTATAGCTACCATATAAATAAGCAATACAATCGCCATAACTTTTTGGCATTTTTTGTTTAAGATGTAATTCTCCTAACTAAAGCATTTTTAAATGGGTTAAATAAACAATTCTGAAATATTTAATTACCGAAGAAAAGTATTTTTAACCTTTTTTTTTCTCCCAACGAGAACTTCTATATTTTTCTTTAAAACATATTTCTTCCGATTTTTTAAGTTTATTGGCAAATAATACCTTCTGAAAGAACATATTGACATCCTAATAGTTGATTATTTTAAAAAAGTCTTTAATTTCTGTCGGTGCATCAACGTGCCCCTCGGCTTGTTGCCGCTGTGTTGCATTTGATGACAACGCCCCATTGTAATTGTCATTTGTGTGCTTCATTAACTCTTGTTGTCGACGATTGCTCCGGGGCATTGGGCATTGGGGATTGGAATACCTCCAATAAGTACATACACCTCCATATACTATACTTATCGGGTAAAAGTAGTGACTCGCCAAGCTATTGATACGGAATTCCTTCCACAAATGCCATGGTTGTTGGTAATTATTATTGATTTCTCTGCTCGGCACTCGGGCTTTTGCAAATATATCGATTCAGTTCAATAATTAGCTTAAGATTTAATCTAAAAAGGTAGAAAATGGGTTATTTTTAGAGGGGAATAGGGTGTATTTTAGAAATTATGGGTTTATTTTTAAAGAAATTAAATTATTTTAATCATTTATTATGTAATTTAAAACTTGGAATTAAACCCATTTGTATCCCATATCCCTGGTTTGAAATAATTTGGTTCTTAACTTTTCAAAAACTGTTTTTTGAAAAGCGGTTTTTGATTCTTTTTCAAGATTCAAGTAGAAAAAAATCCTAAATAAACAAACATATTAAAAATTGAATAAAAAATTAATTCTTCCTTAATCACTTATTTTTATAATTTTAATTGAATATTCAACTTTTTTGCCGAATAACAGTAAACAGCATAAATCAGCAACACTGTTAACCGTTAACATTAACATATTTAAGCAGCAACCTTTCTTTAGCCGAGACAGCCACCACATTACAGCCGCGTCCGCGATTAACAGTGGTGGTCGTCGGCAATGTCGACCGCTTGAGTCGCTTTCCCTTTCCTCCCATTTGCTGAGCTCCCTTCTTGGCACCAACGAGCAAATAAATGCTCAACTTGCCTCGCGCTCAAGTCGCTGCTGCTTCTCCTCAGCGTATGAGGGAAAAAAAATGGCTCAAGCTGACGCAACGCTCAAACGGCGGTCCAGGTCCCACACCCCCAAGCCCCCCAACCTCTCTCTTCCGGTGGCACACACACACACGCGTACCTCTCTTTCCGCTTCTTCTTCTTCTTGCGGCGACTGGCAGACGACGACTTCCCATTCATGCTGCCGCACTCCCCACCACCCCCACGCCCCATTCCCCACCCGTCGCTCTTTCTCTTTCATTGCGCTTGTTGTTTTTGTCACAGACGTGCGCTCCATTTTTATATTTTCGCTGCAAAAGTTTTGCCGGCCATCTGTGATGCCCAGCCAGCCCAGTCATCCCTCCCCCTCTTCAGTTTCCACAAGTTGCCGATTTTTTTTCCGCTCCTATTTGGCGACTATGTTTGTGGGTGTTTGCTGGTGTGTGTGTGTGCGTTGGTTTGCGGTGGGGTGGAGGGCCAGCTTACAACTACAACGGTACGTGTTTGTTGTATCTCTTTCGTTGTCGCCGTTGTTTCTGCACATGTTCTTGGAGTTTCCTCCTTCTCCTTCTCAGTCTCCACCTTTGCCGCCCCCATCGCTACCCCACCTCTACTTTATGTATTAAAACTTTTTTTCGCCCATTTTTATTTTGTGCTTCGCAGCCGCCGTTCTTCTTGTTCTTGTTCTTGCTTTTGTTGTATTTGCCCTTGTACTTTTGTATGTTTTTGCGTCGTCGTCGTCGTCGCCGTCGACCGCAACTTCTCTGTCACGGCGCTAGTGTGTGCGTGCGTGTGTGAGTTGGAGCTTTGACGTTGACGTCGTCTTTGGCTTGGTGCGTATTTTGGCTTTACTTTTATTCGCGCGATTGTATGTGTGAATGGGGATATTTTTTTTTGGTTTTTTTCTGCCAGTGTGGTGGCCCCCTTTTTTTTTGGCGCGTCCGAGTCGCCTTGAAAAATTTGTATGGCTGCGACGGCGAGTGGACTTCAGATTGGCAATGCTAGTGGAGACGGGATTTGGGAATGGAAGTTTCCGAACTGGCCATGTGCAGTGAAGTGTTCCCCCCCGAAAAACAAAAAAAATTTGTTTTCAAAAAGTTACTCTTTGTCAGTTGGTGATGGGGGAGGGGGGCAGGGGGGTTAGCTGTCCAAGAAAATGAGTTCTTATTGAAACTTTTTAAAAACTATGTACATAAATAAATTACAAAGTCAGCTTAATTAGTGGAATTAAAGCCGGACAAAGGCCGGTCGGTCGGTCGTTCTTTAAGTTTAATTTTCAAGTCGAAAAACTTTTGTGACGAAAGCACTTTGTTGTTCTTGTTAAACAAATAAAATGTAATTGAATTAGTAATTGTTTATTTTGTAGTTTTAGACTTTAATTTAAATTCCACAAATCATTAAAAAACAATTTGGATGGCATTCTGAGCGGGTTGGGTCCACCCCAAAAAAGAGCCACACTAAGAAAGCATATCTTGCACTTGTATGCAGGTCTCCAACGGTATGTTGTCCCTTTCGCTCATATGCCCGCTGACCCCAGCGTTGCCACTCTTCCTTCTTTATGCTCTCTCTCTGCTTCGTTTTTTGGGGTTAAGCTCAGATTCGATTTTCGCTAAGCGTTAATTAATGCTGGCGCTGCTTTAATGCTTTTAGCAAACGTGGTCAGCTCACACGCACACCCGTGTGTGTGTGTACAGGCACAGATGATTTAGTGTTGAGGCAGCCCCCCCTCACCCCCTTTTGAATGCATGTGTCTGCCACGCCATGTGCTTTGGTTATATGTATTTATTGCTATGTATTTTTTTCCTCTTCCTTTTTATTTTTATTTTTTTTTTTGCTGCAGGCCAACACTTGAGGGTCTTCCCAATGCGTTGTGCCCCCAGTCCCCAGTCCCACCCCCGCGTTGGCCTCATTGCATGTGTTACACCTCGCTCCCCCCCGCCGATTCCTCTTCACCTTTATCTTTGGCCAACTATGTGAGCAGCTGAAACTGACACAAACACAAGTACAAACACAAGACAGAGACAGAGACGGAGGCGGAGAAGGAGACGGAGACAGCGAGAGGAGGCAAGGTGGACATCAGTTAATGGGGTGGCCCACCCCGCCCGGACTCTCATTCTCCCACTCACTCCCACTCCCGCTGCCTCCCCCGTTGGTTCGGTGTATGTCTGTGTGTGTGTCGTTGCCTCTCTGTCTGAACCACTTGGCTTGCATTTTTTCCGATTTTTTCTTTCGTTCTTTCTTGCAAACAATTTTTATTTTTCTGTGCAGAATTACTTTTTTCTTTTCTCCGCCGCCGCTCTCTGAGCATTTTTTTGCGCCCCACGGCACGTCGCCAATGTGTCTCAGTATGGGTGAACGGGGAGTATGTGTGTGAGTGAGAGAGCTCGCTGGGCTTTGGGCTTGCAACTTTGAACTTTTCGAAGGAAACGGACCAACGGGTGATGTCGAAGGGGAGGCGGCGAAGAAATAAAAGAAAAAATCGAAATTGAGTGAAGCGCAAAGAAAAAATTTTTTTGCTCGCCCTTGTCTATGTGTGTGTGTGTGTGTGAGTACCCCCCAACAATGGCCGCTACTCACACAGCCACACTGAGGTATCCCCATACACTTTCGTTCTCAGTCCAAGTCGTAGCCTGGCCACCTCTCCGCCCCCTCCTCCCTTGAACCATTTCGTGGGGACGACGCTGCGTCTGTCCAGTTCCATCACGATTTTTTTCCTGTTCAACTTTTCGTCCTGCTTCTTGTCTTCGGATTCGCCTGCTAGGTGGAGCTCCTCTGGTTTCCTTCTCCTCCTCCACCTCCTTCTCAACGTGCTTGCTTCATTGTTGTTGTTGCTGCTGTTTTGGCCAGAGAGCACAATTTTTTTCTGCGGCCTCACGAAACGTGCATTGTTTTTTCTGCACAGTGGGATGAAAAGGGTTTTTTTTAGTTTTACATGGAAGATGATACTTACATATATAATTAATTTTTCAATTGTAAATTTTTGTTTTAGAATATAAAATAAATAAATTTAAATAAGTTTTTATATAATAATAGACTTATATAATTATTTTTTCAGGTGTTAATTTTTGTTTTAGAATATAAAATAAATAAATTTAAAGAAGTTTTAATATAATATTAGATTAAGTTGCAATTGAAAATAATTTGTTCCTCAAATATAGTGATTTTCTGGAACTCTAGATCCAAACCACATTAGTCTTTGGAACAAAAGACATTTTTGATTGCTTTGATTTTTTCCGGAAATTATAAAGTCAACGGAAACTTCGAAATAAAAACAATTTCCCAGCTTTAGTTGGCTTAGAATGTTAACCCTGGTCCTGGTCGAGGAACTGTTTCCAATTAGAAGGACCTCGCCAGATTCCGGCTACCACCAGTTCGAGCTGACCAGTTCGAATTTCCAATTCATTCGCGAAATGTCCACACCCATTTTTACATCCATGTTGCTTGTTCTCGCTTATGGCCATCCTCATCTAACAGAAGCAACAACAAACCTGAATCCTGCATCCTGGACACTGGACCGTTCATCAATTGCTGCACTATTTTTTTATTTTTTGTATTCGGTGCTCATCTGTTTCATTGTTTTTGCCACTACTGACTGGCAGGAGTCGCCTCCGCTGCCTGGTTCTTGGGGCAGTCTACGCGACAACCAAACACAAATCATGGCCAAGAGAATGGGAATTCATCTCCAGTTAATGGGCGTCGCGAGTCGGAAGTCTGAGTTTGAGTTTGAGCCGGTTTCTAGTATGGAATTGGGTGTTGGCGCCCAGGGTGTGGGAATTCTGTAGAATCGGTGTGTTGGTCAGTTTGCTGGTCATTTTCTAAGGGTGCTATGTACTGCGGCCGTTCGTTCCTATGTATTTTACTCGCTCTTTCTTTGTCCCGCTTTTGAGGTTTTGCGCCCTCCTCTTCTTTCGCACACAAGTTTGTTAAGAAATGTGCTCTCATCAATAATGCAAATTGTTTTCGAGCGCTTTTTTTCCAGCTGCACCCCACTGTGCGCGTGCTGAGCCGCAATTTTTTTTCCACCGCTTTCTTGCCCCCTAGTTGTTGTTGTTGTTGTTGTCAGTTGGCGCTCAGGCTCAAAGTTTCTTCTCATTTTTTTTTCAGCCTCGCCTGCTGCTTGAGCACTTTTCTGAGCCTGTGTATGTGTGTGTGAGTTGCGGCTTGTGCTTATGTTTTTTTTTTTTTTTCGCCTTCTTTTTACTTTTTTTATTTTTATGTGCAGAGAGCGTCGCTGCTCAGCCGCTCTGCCGGCTGCCTCTGCTCTGCATTTTTTTCCGATGGCGACCGATTTTTTCGCCACCGCTGTACGCTACGCTGCTGGCTTGTGTGTGTAGGTGAGTGTGTGTGAGTGCTTTTGCTCCTTGCTTTTGCTAATCGCTAGCGTTGTCGTCTTTTGGCATCATTCTTTTTATTTGTAATTCGGTTCATCATCATCGTTCATCGTTCTGTCGCATGTATGTAACTGTCTCCTCGCTAGCTCTCTCTCTTTCTGCGGGTGTATGACTGTGTGTGTTGGTTGGTGTGTGTGTGTGTGTGTGTGTGTGTGTGATGTGGCGTCGCTGCTGCTGGCTTTCTTGTGTTGTTGTTGCTGTTGCTTTATATTTTTTTTTTTGCCCGCCTCCTCCACCCATCTTCTTCCTTTGCCTTCTTGCTGTTTCTTCTTCTTCTTCGTGCTCTGCAGCGGCAGTGGCGGCGGCGGCGGCGGCAGCAGCGGCTACGGTCAATGCTGCCTGCGCTGCCTCGCCAGCCATCAGACAACATTTGTATTTGTGCTCGGTGGGTCTCGCGCTTTCGATCTCCCGGACACCACGGACTCGGACTCGGACTCGGACACTCGACCGCCGCCGTAATTATTCCGCTAGCCATTCGCCGCGCAATCATCGAAAAACGCTGGCTGGCTGGCCTGGCCCTGCTTGCTTGCCACTTGGTGTGGCCTCCTTTAATTACCTAAGCAACGCAGAAGGCAACATCATACGATAAACGGAAAATAGTGATTTCGCCAAAAACTCACATGTGCTTAAAATAAAACTCGCCGTGTCAGTAGTCTCCTTTCCACCTGATCCCGTTATTTGTGTGCTTCCGCTCCCGCTCTCGCGCTCTCTCTCCTCCGCGCCCTCTCTCCTGTTGGCGCCTTGTTCGAAAATCAGAGTCAGACAGCCGGCTGCAGACGCATAAAAAATTCAAGCTGGCAAAAAGAAGAACACAAAAAAAATACAAATAAAAACGAAAAGAAAAGCTTTACGTTTTGCATTACGTAGTAAAAGGCATTCCCTCGCACACACACACACACACGCACACACATCCAAATACCAAACAGGCGTCAAACACATGTCGCTGTGCTCTTGAGTGCCGGAAGAAAGTATGCGTTTGTGTGTGTGTGTTGTGGGAGAGGGGGGACGGGCGATTCCCATTTATGATTATTTTTTATACAATATTTCGCGTTTATTTACTTTATGTGCATTCGCCTTTGGTCGCGCTATTCGCGTGTTTCGCTTCTCTCTTCCCCTCCAAATTCTTCGGTTTATTGAACTAGCCAGATTAATGTCGCGTTCTATTTGTTTACGCTTCTCTCTCATTCACTCTCTTTGCCTGCTTATTCCATTGATATCAGTTTCCTTTTTAGCGATTTCCAAACACTGGAATTGTGACGACTAATTAACAAAGTCACGTGTTGACAAACGACATTCAAAGACAACAAACAAACAAACCTACTCGAGAGTAGGAGACAGAAAGCGACCTTCTCTGTCTCACAACGATTGCGTCCTATTCAAAAAAAAAAAAAAAAATAATAATAATAATAATACAAATAATTCATTTTGCGTGCTCTACTTAGCCACTCATTATTGTTTGTGCTTCACACTCATCACACACACACACCGACACCTTCACACACACACACGACAAAAATATCTATAATTTTCTCTAATTTTGGGTAAAAAAAAAAAAAAGAAAAAAAAAACAGTTTTTTGTATGAAATTGATTCCGTCACGTCGTCTACTACAATTTGTCTCCAAACAACTGGAAAATCCTAACGGCACTCTTCCCGCAAGGAATAACATCCGAAACTCTCCAATCACAAAAGGTATGGAAAATCCAAATATTGTTGCCTAGCCATAGGCGCAGTTTAGTGCGTGTTTTTTTTTTTTTCTTTTTGTTTTAGGGCTAGGTCACATAAAATAATACCATTAATTAGATATACCACCTAACCCTCGAGAACACACCCTCGCACGCACACACACACACACACACACACTGCCACACTGCCTCGCAATTAGAGGCCATCAGAATAACGGCAAAACTAACGGAGACATAACGGAACGCCAGCAAAAATCTACAAAAGCCCACAAAGTTGTTGTAGAAATTTTGCGGGATTCTTTTCGCATTTGGGGCGCACCCAAAAGTGGTTTTGTCTTTTGCGTAGCTGCGTTTTCGAAGGATATTGAAGGATATTGTATCGATAAGGTGTAGGGACTCGAAGAAGACATGGAATTATACAGAAATTTCTAAGGTTTTTTTAGAGAAAGAAAGATAAAATGTTCAAATTTGCTTCAAATTTATGGCAGAACTCGGAAAACTCTACTCGCAATAGCAGTTTTTTCATCTTAATTCAATTAATTTCGCTTTGCTTCGTTATCCTCATGATTTGTAAGGATTTTAAGACAATTAGACATGACCATTAGACCTAAATTCTTACAAAAATTAAAAGTTAATTTTTCATATAAATTCTTAAAGATAGTAAAATACTAGTAGTATTTAGTCTGGAAAAGTGGGAAAAACGTTGTATTTATGTTTAAAAGTGGGGAAAATGGAATAAAAACTGAACTTTGAATCTTTTTTAAATCTTAAAGATGGTTAAAAAAAAGTGGTGGTTTTATTTTTGGTAATTTTTAATTAAAATAATGTCTATTTAAACTAATATATAAAGTTTATATGAATTTGGCATTTTACGTGACATTTTTAAAAAGAATATTGCAGTATATGAGAGTTGGTCGCATTATTTAACTTAATTCTGAACACATTTTTTGGTTTAGGAAAATGTTTAGGTAACTTCATAGAATTGACAATATTTTGCACGGAATATTTGAATATAATTTCATTATAGTCCTGAAAAACTCTAAAATATTGTAGGAAAATAGTAAAAAAAACGAATAGCTAAAAACTAAACTAAAATATTGTTTATTCAATATAAAGTTTTTCAACTTTTCAACTTTTCATAGAATTGCATTTATTTTTTATGGGATTATTTGAGTATAAAACCATTATGGTCTTGAAAAACTAGGAAATATTGTTTAAAAAATGATATTGAAGCTAAATTTTGAACCTTTTTTAAAGATTGGTTCTTATTTTTGTAATTATTTAATTAAAATATTGTTCAACAATTATTTAAAGTTTATATGATATTTTGAATAAATTTTAGATAACTTTTTATGGAATTAAAAATATTTAGATGAATACATATTTGAATTTGTTTTTAGGAAAAATGGTATAAAAACTAATATATAAAAACTGAACTAAAATATTGTTTATTTAAACAATATTTACAGTTTTTATGATATTTTGAACAAGTGTTTAACTTCTTATAGAATTGCAAGTATTTTTTACGGAATATTTGAATATATTTCATTAAAGTTCTAAAACACTAAGAACTAGTGTAGGAAAAAGGGTAAAAAACACTAAACTTTGTACATTTTTAAAAGGAAAAATGGTTTAATTAAGAGTTGGTCACACTATTTTAATTAAAAGAAGGAAGAAATGAAAGTAAAATATTGAAAAGTGACATTCTTTTTGGTCATTATTATTGATTTTGAAATTGGAAGCCTATTAAAGTGCATTCGTCACTGAAATATTACCTCGCAAGGTGATTTTGTGTTTGATCCTTTGAAAGTCCTTGGCAGGTCCACTAAAAGCCTGCCCTGAAGAACGGCCAGCTTTGATGTTGTTTGCCGGGCTTGAAGTGCATAGTTGCACTCGAAGCAGCTAACGGCCAGCTCCAGGAGCCTTCATAAAAGTTTCCTCCTCCCAGAAACCAATCAATACCTCATACCTCAACCCGTAGTGGCCAAGTGCAATCCGGCAAAAAGTTCACACATCAAGCAGCAGCCCAAAGTTCGTCAAGTGGCTAAAATGGAATGAAGCTGCTGCTGCTGCGAAGCCAAGGGCACCTCGTATCGGTGGAAGAACCCAGCGATCGCGGAGTAGAAGTCTGATATTTAAGAACAAAGGGCCTTCAAATGATAAGGTCCGAGAGCTGGTGGCATTGGCCATTCTGGGGTTCAGTCCTTGTGGCAGTCGCAGATGTGCACTCACCAACAGAACTGGCAGGACAGGGCCGGGCTGGCAGGACCTGCTATGACCCAAAGCCCTCCTCCAGGCTCATCTCCCCTCATCCCTACTGTCTCCTGTCTCGGTGGAGAGGCGACGATTATGCGCCGGCTTGGCCTCACTTGTGTACAATGGCGGGTTATCAAGTCCAACCAGCGGGCCGGGCCCCGACCCTCGACTGCTCGGCTAGGCCCTTCTGGAGGCTCCACTTCCATTTCCATTTGACCTCCCCGTTCTCCCTATTCGGCACTGCAAAAAATAGTCAAAGGACTTTAAATTAAAGAAGAGCTGGGAGAGAAAGTGGTATTTTTTCAAGAAACTAAAGTCAGAAAGACATTGTTTCAGAATATTTTGATTTTTTTCAGAATGGATTTTCTTTAGGATTTTAATCTTTAATTAAAAATTAGATTTAAACAATATTTTTTTTAAATTTTATAAAAAAAAAATGCTGGCAGGGAGAAAAAAAGTTAGAAATTTGACAAAAAATAGAAAAAATTATTACTTCAGAATGGATTTTCTATATTAAGAATCATAAATTATAAATGAGCATTAAAAGATTATTAAATCACAATTTAACAAAAAAATATATAAAAATAATGAGAACAGGTGCTAAGAGGTGCTAATCATGAAAATAAGATTTATCGAAAAGGTGGCCTCTTAGACCTAATAGCTCCTAGCTCAAGCCCTTTTTTAATTGAAGTTTAAATATTTTTGCATTGGACTTTAAATTGAAGTATTGTCGTTTTCTTTACAAAAGTTATGATGTCAAAGATGGACCTCAGTCAGGCTATAAAATATCACAAACAATCGGGTAAATCGAAAATCGGGTATCAAGTAATCGAAATTAACGAATATGATTGATATCTAGGCACTCTAAGGATCCTTAGGATTTTTTAAGGATTCCTAGGTAGGAGAAAAATCAGTTTTGAAAAACTAAGGCTTAAATGAATTTATTTTTTCGTTTAACTTGACTTTTTTTTAGAAACCCGAATGATATAACTTACTTGTCTTGAACTCTTACTTGAAAAACCTTCTTCGAAAGAGAATTGAATTAAAAAAGTTATTCGAAAGGGATTACTAAAGATTTGTAGTTATTTTTTTATATTTTTATTATAATTTTTATTCATTATTATATTTTATATTTGAAATTCTGATTTCCAGGATCCAAGGCTAGGATTGGAAAATAAAAACTGATTAGAAAACCTAAGCCTGAATTGCATTTCATTTCTGTTTCACTTAACTTTTTGTCAATACCATAGAGATTTTAGTTCAAAACCCCACAATTGGAAAAACTTATTTTTTTTAAGAATAGAAATATAGAATATAGAAAGTATAGAAATAAAAATATCTAAAGTTTAGTTCAGATTTGAATATAGTTTTTCTTAAGTAATTTTGTTGGTTATTAATTGTTTAATTTATAATTGAAATTCCATACACTTTCTTATCGACAAAATAGAAAAATAATTCAGACTTAAATTCTATAAAATTTCCCCAAAATTTCTCTAGAATTTCCCTAGAACTTCCCTAGAATTCCCCCTCCAAATAGATGAACTTCCAGTCTGAAGCAGAAATCGCATCTGTAGGAGACCTTTGTGGGATTTTTGCAGTGTGGGTCGGGTCCGAGAGTGTAGCCAAGTGTGGTGCGGCTGTGGCGGTGGCTGCTGCTGTGAGTTGTGTGTGGAGCGGAGAAGTGGCAAGTTGGGTGTAAGTGTGGGTGCATTGTGGATGGGAGGATGGTAGGATGATAGGATGGTAGAATGGGAGGGAGGCAGGGGCAGAGGCTGAGCTCGCTCAAGCATTTCTTGCTTATCACAAGCCTATTGAGCGAGCGGCTCTTCCTCTTACTGTTGCTGTTGTTGTTGTAGTTGTCATGGTGGCAGGGGCAACCCCACTCCATGCCCCTCCCCCTGCCCCTCCACAGCACAGTCACAGATAGCAGCACTGTAATCAGGGTATTTCCGTGCTGTGATTTTTATATTTTTCAATTTGTTTCCTTTTTTTTTTTTTTTTTTTTCTGGCCCATGCTCTGTCCCACTCGCTCACATTTTTTCTTGCATTCATTTGCCACTTTTTTAATTTCTTTTTAGTGCTCAAATGAGTCGCCAGGGTGGGTGGTTGGGTGGTAAAAAAAAATAAAGAGTGGTATGGAGTGGGAGGGGCGGGGAACCACCCCCAAGAAAAAGGCGAAAATTTACTGAAGAAAATCACAAGAAAATGTAAAACAACTGGACAAGCATTTTCATTTCATTGCTGCTCTCCTTTATTTGTCCTGGCCAGGCCCTGGACGGGGCTTTTTTAAGGGTGCCACGTCTCTGTCTCCCTCTGTCTCTCCCTCTCCCTCTGTCTCTGTCTCTCTCTGACTCTGATTTTTTTTTTTTCTTAATCGATCGATTGCGACTCTCTGCCAGAGTCGAGGCACATCAATCACAGTCAGCGGCAGGTCAGCGAAAAAGTATCTGAAAGATACTTCCTCCCCTCCCGCCCAGCGGCAGCAGTCGCGCAGTCCTCCGCACAAATCAGATAATAGAAATAAATAAACTTCTAAGCCGAAATGATGGTCGCAAATGCCTTCTGAGTAGCTTAAAGTTCGCCTCTGGCAGGTCAGGTGTGCCTCGCGCTTTTTTCACCTTTTTTTTTGGGCGAATTTGAACAATAAATGGTGGAAAAAAATGCAAATTCTTGATTTCAAAAGTGCTGAGTAAAGGATGTATTTTTAGAGAGGGGAGTGTGTCTGGTATTTGAGAGTTTAATTATCTCTTGGTCTTATCTTAATTAGTCTATACCTTAAATTATTTCCTTAAAGACTAGAAGTTCTAAGTATGAAAATTTCTATCTTTTATTATATCATTTATAAAAAGACTAAAGAATATCTAAAATTACTGAATGGAAAGTGAATGTTTTTATCCTTCCGGGGGGTTTCTTTTTTAAAAGTATTTTAAAATGGAGTATTTTAAGGGTTTACTTCCTGTGAAAATCTACATATTTGTTATGTTTTTTGTGCAATTTCATGTTGAAGTAAAGGGATTAAGGAATATTTTGTAAAGTTTTTACAAAAAATATAAATAATTATCGAATTATTCTTTGCTACAAGTATCTGTGATATCCTGAAATATCTTATTAACTAAATATAATATTAGTTTGATACATTTTTATTTAAAATTCAAAAATTTGTATCTATTTTTATATTAGCTAATCTATTTACCCAGATATACTTCCCAGACTACTAATAGGAATATTTGTTTAAAATAAATATGTATCTTGGGAACAGTTTCAAGTAGAAAAAAGGAATGAAAAAGGGTGTATTTCCTATTTTATAAAAAAGGAAACCTATAACCCATTTTCAAAACAAACTTCGAAGCTTTAACTGGTAAATTATATTCAAAAGTGTGTTTAAATTTGTTTAAATTAAAACAATATAGTAGAGAAATTAGTAGAGACAATATTTATTATGAGTTTTATTTTAAAAATCACAACATAATCATTATTTCATTAAGCTAAAAAATAAAAATACATACATAAATCATAAATACATACAAAAATACATAAATCAATACATAATCATTATTTTGTGGGTTTTAAAATACAATTAATAATAACAATATTTATTATTTATGGTCTCTGGAAATTAGTTTTGAAGCTACGATGGAAACTTTGGAACTTCAACTACAAATCTTACTGAAAAAACCCTATCAAAAAGGTCATAAAATAGTCAGAACGGCTTTAATTATCTTATTAGGCATTTATTTATTTATCATTAAAAATTAAAAAATAATTAAAAAATTATGTAGAAACTGTAATTAAAGACCCACTAAGCATGTATCTATTTTAAAATCGCATATAACCCAAAGTGGAAGAGACTCTTTTGCCAATCGGATATTGGAATAACTTTATCCGATTGTTCTCTCATGGGGGAGGGGGGTGGAGTCTTACTTTGTACATATCTCCGGGAAACAGCAGTAGTGGTCGTCCCCCATCCCCCATCCCCCTCCCATGCATTACACAATTCCCACTTGGAATTCAAATTTCAAACGATTGCATTTATTTTTTCTCCATCCAGAGAGGCAGGATGGATGGGCGGGTGGACTGTGAGAGGAGGAAGTATGGAACCACCACCCACCCAATCACTCCCCTTCCCACCACCTCCCCGCACCCCCTTCTCTCCTAAAAAACCTTCACCTACACCATTCATTGAACAATGCTATATAATTACATAAAAGTCAGCAGCTTGCTTGGTAGAAGCTAAAAAAAAAACGAAAAAAAAAACAGAAATGGAAGGAAACAGAAGAACTCTCATCCTCCTTTTTCCGCAACTCCGCCACCACCCCGCCCCTCCCCTTCATCAGGCACTAGTGCCAAATGGAAAAAATGGAAAAATCCCTTGTTTTAATTTCTCTTTTTCCTTTCGTTTATTTTTTGTTTTTTTTTTTTTTTCAAAGCACACCCAAAAAACAAAAACGAAACGAAAAAAAAAGTAAAATCCGCAAGGAGAAAAATATTCGCCCAGTACCGCCCCGCCTCGCCCACGCCCACACAACTACTAAATAACCGATTTTTTTTTTCGGAACGTTTCCAACTCATCAGCAGTTTTTTTTTTGTCGATTTCAGTTGTAGTTGTTGTTGTTGTTGTTGCCTTTTTGGGTTGGCTTCGGGTTTTTATTTCTCAACTAATCCCACACCTCTCCGGACCACGGGGCACACCCAGTGATTTCGTGATGCCATTCCCATTCCTCCATTCCCTCCTTTTCCACTCTCCAAAAGTATCCCCTTTCTCCCACTTTTTTGTTTTTTTTTTTGACCGAACCTCTTCGTCTTCGTCCTTTCCTCGATAGAAGTTTTTGCTTTTTTTTCTTTGTTGTTGCTTTTGCCACGTTTAAAGTCTAGCGTTGTTGTTGCAAAAAGATATAGATTACAATTGGTGTTGTTGTTGTTGCTTTTGTTGTTGTTGTTGGCGCAGGACTACTGCCCAAAATGGTATATAGTTGTAGTTGTGTGTGTGTGTTTGTCAAGCTAACGGCATATTATATAAAGGAAAGGTTTAAGTTTTGTTGTTTTTATTTTCTTTTTTTTTTATATATGTATATATATTTTTTTTTTTTTTTTTTTGGGACCGTCCCATTTTCGCCGCGCTTCATTGGACCTGAAATGCTTCGCCCACAATCGCTGTGAAACCCAACCAGGCCAGGCCTCCCCCCCGCAAAAAAGTCTATCCCTTTATTGAGCCGAGTCCTTGAATCGAACTAAATAAAGTGAAATACAATGACTGGTGTAGCTAGAGAGGGTTATTATAAGGATATCTTCCTAAAAAGTAGTTTTAAGTTCCGTTATCAACAAATAACAGAACAATTAAGACTGCCTAAGACTAAGAGTCCCTAAGACTGCAACATGTTCGATCTTGTTCGTTTGCCCCGAGAGGGATATTATAGGGATATTTCCCCTAAAAGTAGTCTATTAACTATTAAGTTCCGTTATAAACATATAACAGAATAACTTCCTCTAAGAGTGAATCGAAAAACTCTCCAAATACCATTTCTAGAGTGTGTCTAGAGCAGTGGTGGGCAAAACGCACACATTTATAACATTTGATTGTGTGCGTAAGCAGCGAAAAACAAAGAGAGCAACCCATTCACTGAGCGAAAAACTTTGTGTACTAATTCGTTCATCGGTAATTTTGTAAATATTGCACAAAATAAGGTACTTTTTGTATTTTTCAGACTTGTATAATGAATTTACACAATTATAATAATAAAATATGAAAATATAATACAAAAATAAAAGAAAAAATACGAACTATAATAAAATTAATAAAGATAATAAAAAAAAATAATAATAGGAATATAAAAGCTTTCCTAGATAATATTCTTAAACAAATTAAGCATTGCGCTTCCCCATCCATATTTTCTATAAAGAAAAATTTTTCTTCCCAAATTTCAAGAAACATTTTTCTCAGTGATTTTTTTGTCGCAATGGTCGTGCTCCAGTGAGGTCCGATCATCGAATAAATTCATTTTCATTGGTAGAACAGAATATTTTTGGCGCTCAAATGAAATGAAATGAGAGAAAAATGCCAACTTTGGCCCTCTCACGAAAGCTAATGAGAGTGCTTCGGAGAGGAGCGAGCTCGCTCATACTGTGCGTGTGCCGGCAGCGCTGCAGCAGAATTTTTGGCCCTATGCTCGCGAGTTATGGGAAATGAGAGTTTGCCCACCACTGGTCTAGAGAGAGATATTATAGGGCTAACTCTCTAAGTTCAAAGTTCCGTTATAAACAAATAACAGAACATCTTCTAAGACTGCAACATGTTTGAGCTTGTTCGTTTGCCTCGAGAGGGATATTATTGGGATATTTCCCTTAAGGGGGCAGGATGGTTTGAGACTTCAAAAAAATTTTTTTTTCAGAAATTTTTTATATAATAGAACATTATCTTAGGAATATCCTGTGAAAGTTCGTCGATGTCGATCGGACTAAAACTTGCTGAGATACCGATTTTCTAGTTTCTTTCTCTCCATATACTTTCCATTGCTTTTAAAACTTTAGACGCGTTTTTCTCAAAACAACTTTTTCAAGTCGGTGCGTAACGTAACTCAAAAAGTAATGCTCGGATCTAAATAAAATTTTGCACACATCTTTAATACAATAAATACTTGCGGATGAACGAATGCTTTTTTTTTTTAAATTTTATTTCACCATTTTTACGGGTAATAATGGGCGGATTTTTATGTAAAAATGGTTCCTCCGACTTTACATCCGCGCCAAAAATTCAAAATCGCATATTTTTCAAAATGGTTTCGTTCATCCGCACAAGAAACTGATATTTTAAGTAAATCAATTCAATTTACATATGTATGTATTTCCGATAACACTGTAAGGCCCCAGACTTTACGCACCGCAAGAGACCAATTTTTGGAAGCGACTCCGGCCGACTGCCCGTTACGGGATAAATTATAATTATTTCTTAAAAATAAAAATTCCTAGATACTCTCCAAATATAGCCATTAATTGTGTAAAAAAATTGAATTGATATATTTACTCAGACAACAAAAAAAAATCGCAAAAAACTGCTATTTTTCAGCCTCTGAAACCATCCTGCCCCCTTAAAAGTAGTTTATGAAGTTCCAAGTTCCGTTATCAGCAAATAACAGAACAACTTCTAAAACTAAAACATGTTCAATCTTGTTTGTCATTTAATCGGAAAAACTCTCCAAATACCGTTTCTGGGTGGAGTTGGAGTTTATTTGCCGACCATTTTAGTTCATCAATCTGTCCATTTTTTTAGTCCTTGTGGGTGTGGCTTGGTGCTTCATTTGCATTCCGAACACGCCCTGTCCTTGTTGGCTGTGGGAGGAATTGGTCAAAGGATTCGCTTTGAAAAGTGGCCGAAAAGTAGGCAATGAAAACCATGAGCTGAAAAATTATGAAAAACGAAAGCAAGCAGCAACGGACGGTGGGCGGAGGGCGGAGGGACCACCGACCTGCCGCAAATGTTTGAAGTTGTTGAATCAAAATAAAAGCCACGAAAAAAGCGAAAATCAAAGAATCAAAACACACATTCACGGCCGCCAGATGGGAAAGCAGCACAGCATAAGGGGGAAAAAAGAAGAAAAGAAGAAGGAAAAGTAGAAGACAAAGTCAGATGCCGGCAGCGGAGAAAACTCCTCATGTGACCGAGCGACCGAGTAATAAAATGCGATGCCGTAGCATCTCTGCCAGCTTCAGCGTCGACGTCGACGTCAACATTGCGCACAATGTAAATAAAAGTAAAGCGTGAAAGGCAAAAAGCTGCGAAAAAAGTAAAAGAGCCAAGAACCAAGGCCACATAACATAACATAAAATAATAATAAAAATGCCGGCCGCTTCAAGCGGCTGATTTCTGTTTCTTTCTATCCCCATCCGTATCCGTATCCCCATCTCCATCTCCATCTGCCTCCCCCCTTCTGCTTACACACTCTCTCACACACACACGCGCGAAAATTCGACTCTTTGCTTTGCTTTCTATCGCCGCCGCCGTGTACTATTTTCGTCAGTCAGCTGAGCTGCTACTTCTTCTACTTTTTCTTCTGCTTCTACTTCTGGTCTGAGCACCTCGTGCTCGCTGTTCTCATATGTTTTCCCCCCGTTGTCTGCTTCTCGCTCTCTCCCCCTTTTTATTATGTATTTTGATAATGCCCCACCCCCCTCCAAACAGCTCAACCAACTCCTTGAAAAGCCGGTAGACGGCGACTGGCGACAGCTGGCGCTTTTATTTTTTGTACTTTTCTGTCCTGTCCGTCGTCTTCTTGCTTTTCACCTATGCCAATTTTTTTCGCACATCTTTCACTGCAGGTTTAAGAAGAGGAAAGAGAGAGGATGTTCTTAAAGCTGAAAGTATTTTGTATAAAGACCGACATGTCCTATATGTTGAGGTGTTAGTAAGTGCATATATGCATTCTATTAAGGATTATGATTTATAGAATATAAGAGCTAGCTTAGTTAAGAACTTGAAATTTCTAAATTCAAATCATGTTCAATCATGTACTTTTGGTTCTAATAAACTTTTTAGAAATGAGTCCCGTTAGTATTTTGACAAATCATGTCTAATCATGTCCATTTGTGTCACAAAATTATGAAACAAATCATGTCTAATCATGTCGATTTAAAAAATTTAAAACTGTAAAAAGTTCTAATAAAAGTCATGATTAATCATGTAGATTTAAGTTTAAAAAGTATTTTTTATATCTCATTTGACTTATTAGACTGATTTTTTATTTTGAAAAAACCTGTTCAATTATATCGCTTTAATTTTAAAATGTTCTAATACAAATCGTGTTCAATAATGTAGTTTTAAGTCTGAAAAGTTTATTAGATTTCATTTCACTTATTTCAATGTTTCATATTTTGAGAAATAATGTTCACTCATGTTCATGTTCTAAAATGTTTTGATACAAATTCTGTTCAATCTTGTCTAAGAAGTCTAAAAAGTTAAAGCCTACAAATTTTGAAAAATTCAATTACCTCGCAAATCCCTGCAAAGAATATCAAAGGAATATAATTAAATTAAACTCGTTTAGGAAAAGAATGTAAAATAATTACGGAAAAAGGAAAAGAAACCTTATTATGACAAACTTTCCATTTTTTTGTTGTTTCCAAAGCGTTTTTGATATGCACAGGTAGAGGTATTTTTTTTTTGCCAGGTCCACCGCAACATTTCCTCATTTATCCTTGCTCTGCAGTCAAATTAAAAATATGTGGTCTACTTTTGGGTGGCATGCAGCTGAAGCAGCAAAATGGCAAACAACAAGAGTATTATTATTGGTTGGTTGGCAGAAGCAGTAGCAGTAACTGCGGCCAAAAAAAAAAATACAGACAGATCCAAAAACGAAATGAAGCAGCAGAAGAGGAATGAGAGAAAGAGAGGAGAGACTGGAGGAAATTCACGAAGCAAGCACAAAGCGAATTTTGAAGAATTTTTAATTAAAATGCAAGGCAGCTCGGGCATCAAGCTTTCTTTCCCTGTGTTTTTTGCTGTTGTAGTTTTGTAAACTAAACTAACGGAATAAAGTGGAGAGCGGGGAGAGGGGAGGGGGCCAACTCTGCGGTTTTGGCCAAGAGAGCTGAGCGCGTAAAAGTAGTTAGTAAATTGCAAAAAATAGAGGTGAAAAAGAAAAGAGGAAAGAAAGATGCACATATGGACACCTGCAAAATACAGATGTAATGTGTGTGTGTGTGTGTGTGTGGAAAGCCCAAGCACGTAGCCGGAAGTTCACGCAGCCAAAAGTCCACCACGGAAACGGACCACCCCCCCACACCATAGAGAGCAAAGAAAGAAAGAGGGAGAGGAAAGATGCCTATGCTGGTCCCTGGTCTATGGACCCTGGACTCTGGCATTTAAGCTAACATCATTCACAAACATCGGATCCTAGTCCCATAAGGGACACAATTCTCCAGGCTTCATTTCTTTTTTCCCTCCATGTTCATTCTTCTTCTCTGTCTGCTCCTGCTCCTCATCCTGCTCCTCCTCTTGACATTTCATTTCCGTAACTCAAATGCTGCCTGCCTCCCCACATCGCCTCCATGTGCCCCTCTGGATGTGGAGACAGTTTATAACCCAAGCGAATCTTCATTTACTTCCGCGCCGCAGCCTTCTCCGGCTGCTCCTTCGGCGCTTTTTTTTGTTAGCCGTTCCAACCAGCAGATACTACTCGTTGGGAAACATTGGGAAGCAACATGCAAAGTGCAATTTTCCCGCTCTGGACCTTGGCTGGGGAATGCCATCAGCATCATCAGCACACGAGGCAGCTGGGCCACTTTCAATTCCACGTCCTTAGTACACAGCGACACTTTTGGAGGATAATTCTTGGGGTTACTTGTTATTCATTCTTATTAGTGAAGTTGGTTAAATTATATGTTATTTTGAGGTGGAATTTTTGGCGACCGTGACTCTAGGATTTGTCTACAGGGTCAGATACTATTTATTCAATCAATAGTTTATTGTATCTGCTTTTTTTAACCATATCCTTAAGCATAAGATCGTTTATACTTACGTTTAACTCTTCTTCAGCTTTAATTTATAGATTAAGTGAAATTTGTGGCGACCGTGACACGCGACTTCATCTATAGGGTTAAGTACTATTTAATCAATAAATTATGGGTCTTAAGTGCTTCGTTTTAACAAATTTTTAAGCACAAGAGCATTTATTCATAAGTTTTTTATCCTTTTTATCCGTAAATTTATGAAGTAAGTGTACAATATGGCGACCGTGACACGATACTTGATCTATAGGGACGTAGTACTTGATATTCAATCAATATTTGGTGTTACATGCTCTATTTAAATGACTCCTTAAGCACAAAATCATAATTGATTTATACATAAATTCTCTTTTTTAAGCGGTTTATGGTTTTTGTGGCTTAAGCGAAAATTATGGCGACCGTGACACAAACCACCCATCTTTTGAATACATTAATTATTCAATTACTTACATTACCATACATTTATTTCTCTCTTATCTAATGAATTCTTAAGCTAGCACTCTTTTCTACAAAAGGTTTTGCCTTCTTAACCGTGGATCTATGACATAAGCCAAGTTTGTGGCGACCGTGACTCGAAGTGTCCACTTTATAGAGTGAAAGACCAATTATTCAATTACTTCCATTACCAAACAAGCTTTATTTCAAAGAGTCCTTAATCTCATAATATATTCTACAAAATGTGTACCCTTTTTACCGTGAATTAATGAAGTAAGCTAAGTTTATGGCGACCGTGACAAGACGTGCCTTCTAGAGAGTCCAATACCATTTTGTCGCCTAATCTACTATGTTATATCCTTTATTTGAACAAGTCCCTAACCTGTTTCTCACTTTCAAAGAAATTTCCATTTCTTACAGTGCACTTCTTGTACACTCTTACAAACACACGCACACACCAACTGACAATCAATGTTTGGTTTAGCAGAAATTTTTCCTTTGCAATTTTTGTTGCACCAAACTTGAGGGTAAAACAAAACATTGCCAAAGCAACAAAGACAAAAAAAAGGGAAAAGAAAAAGCAATGGAAATGGGAAGAATAAAGGAAAGGCAAAATAGAGCGGGCGAAAAAAAAATGAAATTAATTTCTTTTGTGCTCTCAGCTCCGACGTCGTAGTCAGTCCTGTCGTCCCATAGAAACCGCCCAGGATTCCCAGCAGCTCCCAGTAGTTGGACTAGCTCTTGGATACCAGATCCTGGTCTGAAACTGAAACACAAAACAGAAATAGAAACAGAAACAGAACCATAACCCAACTGCAATGTTCATTTCCGGCAGTCAAACTGCTCGTCCTGCCTGAACTCCCAAACCAATCCTCCGTCCGGGTCCTTCAGAGCTTCTGTCCTGGTCCTCCCAGAACTCCACTCCTCTTTCTTCTGGTCGGTGGTGTGTGCTTTGTACTTCCATCCAACCACACTTGTCATTTAAAGTGCAAAGGAAAGAGGTCCATTTTGGTTATAAATCTGATTATAACTATCTCGATAATCATGAAATAATTATCGATAAATATCGAAAATTACATAGTTCTCTTTTAAATTAAGAATCTTGGTCCTTAAAGGTGCCACATTAGAACAACTAAAAAGATAAGAGTTCAAAGGACCTGCTTCAAGAAATCAATATAATTTTAATAAAAATATTTAAGAAATTGAGTAACTTTTCTCTCAGTGCCTCTGCAAGTTGTTGCAGGTTGCTCAGGTGGCTTTTTCTGCCGTTTTTGGTGCCTGAAGTTGCGAGTTTGAGTTAGTGGCATCTTGCCTCCCCCAGAGGATACTCTGTGCCGGCTCCCTGACTGACTCCCTCCTGCCTCTTTCTCCGTTTCCTGGCGCTTCCTCCCCTATTTTTTTCTCTATCCGCAATATCCTTTCTTTTTTTTGTATTTCTGTATGCGCCAGCATCAGGACTAGAAGGCAACAGGAGCGTGAGGTGCATTCTTCTTGGCGTTTGTTCATTTGCCGCAACTGTAGCGAGGTGGTGGCTGTTGGGAAGGGGGGATATGAAGGTGAAGAGGGTGGTGGTGCTGGTGGGTTGTAGGGGGTGTAGTGTACGGGGTACATAAGCCGCACATGCCACGTCGCTCTACTTCGACTTGGCTTTGTTTTTTTCAACTATCTCCCATACCCTGTCAATATTTTAAAGCCACAGATTAGGGTATAACCAGTACTTTAAAGGAGTGGTTAGTGAGAGGGTTTAGCGGTAAACTAAGCGATATATTATCGATATTAAATGACTATCGATATCCGATATTGAATTGGACAATTTTTTACCAAAGATATCTCATCTATAGGGGCATTTAAAGCATATTCCTTTAACTTTTAACATAAATAATGGCTTTTCATTGGAAAGTGTAAGAATTTATCGATAAATTAATCATTATTTTATAGATATTCATCGATTAGGGATTCTGACTGGAGATTCTGGATATTTTTAGTCAAAGATGTCTATCTATAAGGGCTTTAAAGTTCCTTAAAGTTCCTGTTTCCATTTTAACATAAATATTGACTTATAAGTGGGAAGTGTGGGGAACTATCGGTAAATTAATCGATATTAATCGATCGATTCTGTATTACAAATGGAGATTTTTTTAGCCTAAGATTAAAGTATATTCCAATAATTTATAATGTATAATAATAATTTGCTATAATTCCTATAATTTTCCTATAATTTTATGCCTTTTGAGTGGGAACTGTGAGAACATATCGATATTTTATCAATATTTGTTGGCTAAGGGTTCTGGCTTATAAATGAAGAATTGAAAGCCAAAGAAGGCAATCTAATTGAAGTTTTAAAGTCTATTTCCATACCTTTTAACATATATAAAGGCTTGTTATTCACTTTTAAGAGGGAAGTCTTTTAAATATAGACCTAACAGGTTGGATGAAAGGCTTAACTTCTAGATCTATTTACCAAACTTTTCACACCATTATCTTTACTTTAAGATCTCCAATACTGCCATTTTTATGCCACAGATTAAAGGGTATCTCTCAGTCGTGTATCCTGGAACTGCCGCATTTCCGCCGCTTTTTTTCGCTTTCCCAGTTCTTTTCTCGCCCGGGCGGGGCTGTCCCCCCTATCTTCTATGCTAATGAAGCCTCTTCTTTGCCCTGTGGGTGTGTGTGTTTGCACAGATGTGTGCCTGTGTGTGGCTGGCTGGCAGTGCCATCATCATGGTTTCAATGGCTGTCCGAGAGCCTAAGCTCATGCCATTTGGCTCCGCTGTTAATCCCTGCCACTAAAGACCACTACCCCGGACTCAGACGTGGACCTGGACCTAGACGCGGACCCGGACCCGGAGCCAAACCCAATCCAAAGTCGTAGTCCAAGCACCAGACACTGTATCCTGCGCAGGCCCAGCTGGGCGGAGGCCCCTCCTGGAATTCCTTCTTGTTCTTCCAGTGCAATCTGCACGCCTTGTTGCGGTATTAGTTTGCTTTACGTGATTTCGTTGCATTTTTTTACTGCCAGTGCCAGGAGGTGGCAGCCCCGCCTTAGTCCTTTTGCTCCTTTGCTCCTCCTCCTCCTCCTCCTGGCAGCATTCTCACATTTTCTTTGGCGTCCTGTGTGGAAAACCCCATAGATTTAATTACAGTTTTCCTCTCGCAGATAATCGAATTTTTTTCTGACTCTGCTTGCTTTCTACGCAACATCCCCCTCACTCGTCCTGCCACCTCCTTGTTATCCTTGCAACGCCCTTTTTGGCCTGTCCATTTGGTTTGTGCAACTTCCTTTTAATCTGCATGTCGATTTCCTTTGCCGAGATTCTTTTTTTTCATCTCACCAGGGATGTAGAGTCCTGGCTTGGTATGGCATTCCGTTTCCTTGGGTTTTCCACTTTTCTTTCACAGTTTCCACATAAATTTCAGCTCTCTTCTGTAATTAAAAATTGCTTTTCAGGCTTTTGAGATGAGATTCTTACTCAAAATTAGTTTCTCTGAAGTTTCATTTTGTTGTTTATTATTTGCGAAAGAAAGAAAAGAGACCGACCTTTAGGCTAAACTTGTGTTGTGACTTGGAAGGTTTATCCTTTTTCTGCAATCTTGTGAGCTATCTCAGAGCCAGGGACCAGTATCTCAGTCCCCAGGCCACGTAAACCCATTCAAGACCTATAAACGTTTGCACTAATTAGCCATAAGCATTTCGTAAGCCCCAGAGGAGAGACTTGGAAAAAAACAAAACAAAAACCTTTTACTAATGACCCCAATTCTATCTTTCTCTTTGCAGGTAAGCACCTCACCAGTCGTGACAATGTAAAGTGCCCAGCGAATTATTCCAAAAAAAAAAAAAAAACAAAAAGTAAAAACTGTAAGTTTCACTCATCGATGGCCAAAAACTGAATCCAATATGAGGTGGCTGGGGCTGCTGAGCCAGAGCAAATATTTTCGATAAATGCGCAAAAATGCTTTGCTAAAAAAAATATATATGTTTTTGATCGAAAGTGAGGAGATCGAATAAGGGATACTCTTCTAAAGGGAAATAAAGAGAAGAACTTCTCAAGACATAGTCTTCAAAAAAGAGCTACAGATACAGAAGATTCTAGTCTTCAAATCTGGACACAAAATCTTCTATATTATTAGTTAATCTTTTTTTAAAAAAAAGTGTATAACTATTACCCCCCAAAAACATTATTGATGAAACTCCAATTCCGTGTCAAAAATAAAAATAGCAGACCTTCCAAAAAAAAAAAATATAAAAATAAAAACGAAAGCAACTGGACAGCCATACACTCCCAAAAAAAAAACACAAACTGATATACAAACTTATCTCGCAAATGTATATACAATATATAGGTGTATCTGAGAGTTACCTGTTGAACGGAGTGGACTGTGGACTACTTCCAAAGGCATTCACTTGGCCTGCTCGGCTCTGTGCTCTGTGCTCCATGGGCGTGTCATCTCGAATCGCCCAAAAAAAAAAAACCAAACCCTTGCTTCCAAAGTCGCCTTTGTATTTGTTGTTTGCATGATCAGTTTGGCGTTTTCCAGGAACCTACCACCGATTGCATTTGGCTCCCGAACATGTGTACTTGTGTGTTCTGTTTTTGTGGTGCCACAACTAAACTGTGGCAAGGTCCCAGAAGGCAGTGACAGGGGGCAGTGGGCAGGGGGCAGGCGCCGCTCGCTGTTCCCACATCACGTTTACACGATGTGCTAATTGAGTTAGTGTGCATGATGCCAAACAGTCAGTCAGTCAGTCGAATGGACAGTCTCTGAGTCAGATACAGATACAGATACAGATACAGATACAGAACTCATGCCTACTTGTTGCAGGTTTCGAAACAACGATCCACACAGCAGGTTAAAATTTGTGTCTCGTTAGCAACATTCGGTGGAATATAACACCATTTAACAAAATGCAAAAAAAAACTAAAATCCAAAAAAGGGCTAGTACATACGGTACGATATTTCAGGGTTACCAAATGCCATTTTTATGCAAAAATTCGGTTTAAAATTTCTTCTTCTGACCGGCATATGGCATCGAAAACCGATAATTACCAGCCATTGTATCTGTATCTGAGCCAGTGTGTGTGAGTGTGCGTGTGTGTGAGTGCCTACCTGCAGCAGAAGCCTCTCAAGAGACAGTCCCTCCACTCCACTACACTTTGCAACACAACACTCGCCACTCAATATCCAATAGTCAACAAATTACTCACGCGCAAAAATCGCCATTTGTTATCATTTTTATTTTTTTTATTTGTTTGTTTGTTGTTGTCGCCTTGTACTTTTCCACATACAATTTCGCTGTATGACGTATGCTTTCTTGCTATGCTAGTATTAGTATGTGTGTGTGTGTATCTGTGTCTCTCCGTTCCATATGCATAAGCGGCCGCTGTTGTTGTTCCCTTAGGCTTCTCTGCCTTATGCGGGCAGCGGCCATTAGGGTTACCCTATTCAGGCGGTATGAATAGGGTTCTGTTCTTCAAGTAGGTGCTATAAGTAGGTGATAGAACCCAAACAATCTTTTAAAGTCTAAACGATTCTAGTGCATATAGGGATTTAAAATCTTATTCGAAACTCAGAATCGTATTCAAAATCTTTAAAACCAACTTTGTTTTATCTTTAGTATATTATTTTATATAGAAATAAGCACAATTTAATGCATTTAGTATATTTTACTTTATGCTTTTAAAAACTATTGACAACATCGATCATTTTTTCAAATTTTGTGAAACTTTGAACCAATACTTATTTTAGACTAATATATTTTTGAAAATCTGAACAATCTCTATTTTTTTGAGTCTAAAGAGTATAATAATATACTTTCTTTGGCTATTTACACATTTAAATTTATTGAAAACATCGATAATTTCGATTGTTTGATATTTAATATTGACAGTTCATTATTTCTTCAAGATTAAAGTTGATTGCAAAAGTAAAAATGTTAATCAAAAATGTATCTTCTTCTTTATTAATTACTATTTATTTATTTATTAATTACTATTAATTTTTATTATTAAAATCAAAAGCTAATAATATTTCCAATATATTATTTCGATATACAGTGGGTCGCAGGTTATTTCGATCAGCCCCTTGAAAAAAAATTGAATCAGTATATCTGGTAAACTATACATAAGAGGTATTAAGATTTAATTTTTAAGTTTTTTTTTACATTTGTTAATAATATTTAAAGAAAAATACCGCTGAAAATACCGCCGCAGCTTATTTCAACGTCAATTTTCATCACTGCCATAATCCGTTATTTTCCAAAAAACTTTTTTTTTTGTTACATCGGCTTACATTTGTTTTTTTCACTAACTAATTGTGTTGGATTTGATCAACTTTGTGCCTTTTTTCGAAATATATCATTTAAATCAAAATGGGACCCCGAACCTCTTTAGAGAAGAGAGAAGATGTGCTCCGTCGCTTCAAAAACGGACTTTCTCGCCGGAAAATATTCCGATGTATCGTATATATTCCGATAGTAAAAATTAAAACCCAATAGGTATTAGTAATGAATATTATATAACACTCTATTTTTCTTTGAGTGTTAATACCCACTTGATTTTAACTCTCGTGGTCCTTGTTCTCCTTTTTCCCCATGTGCCCTGTGTTATCCTATTAACAAGGATTGAAAAATCCACACTTCCATTGTCTGGTAATCGCAGTATTATCCAGAAGTCAATTTATTTGCAATAAGGTTTTTGAGGAGGAGAGTCACCCTAATGGCCTGACTTTTCGCTCGCTTGAGTGTCTGTCTGTGTGTGTCTATGTGTGTGTGTGAGTATATCACTGTGTGCGCATTTAAGCCGCAAAAACGAAGTCGACGCCGCCGCTGAGTCGCTTCTGCCGGCGGTAAGCAGCAACCGGCATGTGAGCGGCGACGACGGCGGCGGTCTACCTGTTCGCCGAAGTTGGACACATTTTCTTTTCTTACCTAAGGGACACACACACACACACTCTCACACACTTGCAGATTGAAGAGAAGAGGATCGAGGTGATGGCGCGCTCTCTCACTCGCACCTGTATCTCAAGCCAAGCTGAACGGACCACGCTAAGCTGAGCTAAAAGAGCACTGTAAAAAAATGGGGGAGGTTACTTTTTAGATTTTAAAATTGGGTTTTAAATTTGTTAATAAATAGTTTTTATAAAGATAGAAAATAAATTTAATTTTTTTTTTATTTTAAAATTATTAACATATAACAAATGATTTATTTTTTGTGTGATTTGTTGTTGTTGCTTTTGTTACCGCTTCGCCGGCGGCGTTAACCATATAACGACGACGCCGGCGTCGACTTCTACGCTGGCTTCGGCGTCGTCGTCGGCAGCAGAAAAGAAACCAAGCCAAACCAAGCCGAGCGCCGTTGAAAGTCTTCGGTCTTCAGAGCGGCGGTCTACAGGTAACAAAAAAAAAACAACAACAACAAGAGCAAGAGCAAGAGCGGGGAGCACCGACGACGGCAGCAGCAGAAGCAGCAGCGGCGGCGGCGCGACAGCAGCAGCAGCGTCAAAACTTGGGTTTTGGAATTTTTTTCTTGCTCTTCTTTGGTTTCAGTTCAGTTCGATTTTTATGCACAGTCGCAACGTGTGTACCTCACCTGTGTGTTACCTGTGCGCTTCGTTTTGCTGCTTCTCTTCGCCTCCGTTTTCGTTTTCGTCCGTCTCCTTCTACGGTCTTCGCAGCCTGACACATGTGGGTTCCGTTTTCCGATTTTTCGTCATCCAAAAAATAATACAAAAAAATAAACGAAAAAAAAACCCTAATTTTCGAAACGTCGCGAAAAAGCAAGTAAAAAGTGCAGAAAAAGCGGAAGAATTGCGGAAGAATTAAGAAAAAAGTAGGAAAAGAAGAAGAAGAATTATACTAACATATGACGAAATAATGCAAATTTATTTTGGATAAAAAAAAAACAAATCTTGAGTGCCGAAGGAGAAGAGAAAAGCCAAAAAAGAAAAGCAAAAGTTCCCGCAAAGAAAAGAAACGAAAAGAGAGCGAAGAAAGTAAGTTGATCGATTGGTTTCTTTTTTGAATCGAAACTTATTGAAAGGATTGGATCGGAGAAGAGATTCTTCTGGGTCTGTGTCTGGATCTGGGTCTGGATTGTATTAGCCCAGTAAGTAGCCTAGGGGTTAAGAGGCCATTCTTCCCCTGTTCCCCCCTCTTGTGGCCCTCCCTTGTGGCGACCACTGGTCACCGGATGTCTGTTTGTTCGGACTTAATGGGCTTATGTGTCGGCCATTTTGTATGCCCTGTCATTAGTTGAACGTTTCTCTCACTCGCCGTCTGGATTTGTCTTTCTGTCAGTGTATGGGTACTATATAGTATACATATATACCCACATATATATGTTTTCTTTAGTGGTGTGAGTGCCTGGGCTGCCTCAATTATTGATTGATTAATTATTGCTGACGCGTATGCGACTTCGCCGCGACGACGACCACGACCACGACGGCGACGACGACGACGACCCTTTGCAAACCGGTTCGTTGACGCCTCTGTTTTTGTGACTGCGTGTGGCACTCTCTCTTTTTTGTTGCCCCCTACCCCTCCTACCATCCTACCATCCCACCGCCCCTGGGGGCACCTCTCCGGTCATCATCCGCCATAATCCAATTGCCGATCATCGATTTATGGCCGGAGACCCGGCTCAAAGTTCACCATGGCCACTAGAAGCCTCAACTGGCGGGTGTGCCGGACATTCCAAAACATATAGAAGTGTTCTTAGACCGAGATATGGGGTTTATTTCGTTGCTCCCTCTCTCGAGCGGACAGGACTTACGATCATGCATCTGTGGCAAGGAGATGAGGCTCAAAGTTCATCATCTTTGGCACTGAAAACTGAAATCCTCATCTGGGTTGGTCATTTCAAATGATGTAGAAATGTTCTTGAGCCCAGATTTGAGGTTTATTTCGTCACTCCCTCTCCTTAGCGGACAGGACTTACGATCATCATACGGAGAACACTCTCAAAATTCATCATTATTGGCACTAAGGTCATAAGTTGGTGATTTCAAATGATCTTAATACCAGATATGACTTTTAATTGTCACTCCCTCTCTTGAGCGGGCTGAAAACCTCAAATGTGCCATGAGTTATTAAAATCCTCCAAATATCGAGCAAAAAAGTCAATTTAGTTACTCCCTCTCTTAAGCGGACATGACTTTGGCTTAAAGTTCATCTCCTTTGGCACTAAAAACGTCAAAGGGGTCATGCTTTGGAAATTCTTAATGGTCTATAATTGTTTTCAGATCCAGATATGAGCTTTATTTTGTAACTCCCTCTCTTGAGCGGACAAGAACTTCGATTTAATGACGGAAATAGGGATTACTAATCATCTTTGGCGGACAAGATTGAGAAATCCTCATAATTCAATTCCAATTTGAAGCTGGACGATCGTTTAGCGGTAGTGTAGCATGCCCCACACGTATCTTTGCAACACCATAGAGACCCCTAGCAGCCCCCTGGTAGCCCCCTTGCCAGACCCCGCCACTGGCTTCTTGGTACACTTGCAATTAACACTTTTGTGTACGTGCTTGGCTTGATTTCGGTTTCGCTTTGCTGCCACTGCCACTGATGCCTAATCAGCATCCGACAGATAGCCTAGCCAGTTGTGATGAGATACAGATACAGCATCCATCCGACTAAGTCCATGACTAAAAACTACAAAACTCCTTAAGCTGTAAGAGCCTCTCCCGTTCGGCGGCAGCCACAAAGCTAATCAGCGTGCAACGACTTTCTCGTTATTTCCCCATCTCTCGGTCTCGGTCTCAGTCTCAGTTTGGTTTGTAATTATTATTTTATAATAAACTTATTAGCGCAGCAGTAGCAGTGGCAGTAGCAGCTACCCCTCGTTCGTGCCTCGGTTAAAATTCAATTAAGAAATCGAGTGCAGATGTGTCCGTGCCACAGTTGCACGGCAATATGGTGGTATGTTTGTGCCCCGCACGCACTTCACATTCTATTTCTCATCGGGGTCTGTGCGAGCAACTGCAGATTGCAATTTATATTGTATCTCGAAAAGCTAATAACAAAGATGCTCTTTTGGCTTATGGATTAGGAGAGTATCTATATAGATTTCTATCTCAATATTTGAAATATTTCTGGCCAAGAACCATATAACCATTAAGCAATTCAGTTCAAAGAACTTGGCAAACCGAGAAAACTTAATGATGACACCCCGAACGGCCACCGGGCTGGCCTGGTCCCTATATTATATTTCAATATTTCGTATTATTTTCGTTTCGTGAGCTCATCTCGCCGCAGTCTCCCCGAATTTCATTCATATTTAAAGGCTTATGTAATCGGTTTACAATTTGCGATTTTCGTTGAATAAGGCGATTGTGTAAGCCGGGAGATTGTGAAACGCTCGCCTGGACGACATTGTAATTAACACTAATTAATCACAAATCGCAGAAAGCTGGCCAAAAACACAGCCAAAAACTTGCCAAATACTAGAGAGAGCCAAGTTATCAAAGGCCTTGAACTCCAAGTTGAACCGGATGGGCTGCCTTCCAGGTGTAGGCCTAACCTCAACAATTATAATAATTATCTTCGCTATAAGTCTGAGAAATAGAAATAAAAATAATATTTTATATTAGATTTGAAAGTAATAGAATTCTGTAGTAACTGGCACTAAATCTAATTTGTGGAAATTATGTTATTAAAAAATTAGTTGTGTCATAATCATTAGGGTTCTTGAATCAAAGATCTGTTTATGAAACGCACTGTTTGGACGGCAATTTAATCATTTATTTCAATGATGATTATAATTTTTCTTTTGGCCAGGCTTTTGGCCAGCCATTATAGCCAAGCCAAGTCGAGCCGAGCTCTGGTGGCAACAAACTCATTAGACCTTGAAAAGTCGGTGCGTGGATTCGGCTGGAAATTATGGCCATTGCGACATTGTTGGGCAAGTGCGTAGAATTAATTACCAAAAAGAAAAAATACAACAGAATTTTTGGAATATATCCGACCGGGAAGTGACTCCCCGACTTTGCAAGAGAATGTGTGTTTTTTTGAGCTACGCTCCCATGACAATTAAGAATTAAGAATGTTGTGGTTTCTCGGAGAGGCTCTACAAAAATATTTTTCTTTTTTTTTTTTTTAATAAAATGAGTCCTATTTTGATGTAGACCCCCCCTGGGGATTACATCACTTTAGAGGGGTGACTCGAGATTTTTCCAGCTCATTGACTCTACAATCTTCTTAGGGGCAGGTGGAAGAGAGGTGACTTGCAACAGGTAGCCGGCAGGTAGAAGACAATCCATTAGAACCTGTTTTGCGAGAGAGAGGCTCGGGTCCTAGAAGTTTCAAAATTTGTATCTGAAAGATAAAGGATAGTACGCTTTAAGTTAAAAGAGACAGCAATAGAGACAACCTTGACCTTGTCTGTTCGGTGGCTCCTTTTTCTTCTCCTCGCCAGCAGTGCTTCTTCTCGGTGTCCTCCTTTGCCAGCGATTCGCGCTGTCTGCTCCATTTCTTGCATAATTTATGTCCGTAAATCTAGGCTAGACAATATGCACACACATACACATAGAGAGTCACACTTAACGGCACACGTGCACACTAGAGAAAGAGAGAGATGGGCTGCAGACATAAGGAGAAGGAGGAGAAAAGATAGCCATGGCCCGTTATCAAACTGGCTTTACTTTACTCCACATTACGCGCACGTCCACGTCCTCTCCTCCTTTCTACTCCTTCTTTGGCACATTTTCAAACGTTTGCCTTTTGATTAAATTTTATGTTGTCTCCTCCCTTGCTCCCACTCTCCTGAGTGAGTGAGAAGCAGGCGAAGAAGAAGCAGGCAAGGAATAAAACTTACCTACATTTTGTTACTCGAGTTTATTCCTGATTGCTGCTCCCCCACCCCCTCCTTAACATTACCCTGTTTTGAAACGAGTTTTTCCTACACTTGCTTTTCACATCTCCTTTTCTGCTCTTATGTGTGTGTGTGTGTGGTAGTGCTGCCATCAAACAGGTCGCGTTTTCTTTTGCCGTCTTTGCCTTCTTCTACTTTTACTTATTTTTTGTGCTTCTTCTGCTCTCCCCCGACTCCATCTTTGGCGGCATATGTGTGTCTGTTTACCTTGGCATACGTCCTTGAAGATTTGTCTTATATTTTGTTGTTGCTGCTGCTGGTGCTGTCTTTTGTTGTTGTTTTTGTTGTTTGTTGCAGCAGCTCGCCGTCTTGGCTTTTATAGGTTTTTGTGCCTGCCCCACTCTGTGTCGTCACTTTCTTATTGCCATTTGCGCTTTTCATCTCGTTTTTGACATTTCCTAGCTGGATTTCCCTTCTTCTTCTGTTGCTTCTCTTTTGGCAAGTCCTTCTGGCCGCCTGTCTTGGCCGCTTTCTTGGCTTTCCTTCTTCTTCTTCTTGTGTGTTCATTCACTCCGACTTTACGCTTGATTACTCAATTGTGGCTCATAGAATTAAACAACAAATACTGTTGTGGCTATAAATAGCCACTTTCGGGGGGAGCAGGGGAGTTGCTTCCGACCAAGAATGTTAAATTCTTAACACTTGAAGAGTAGGGAGAGGGAGGGAGAGAGATGCTTTTGGGGGAATCTATCTTGGCCATAAGAGCTCAAAAATCATTCTTAAAAAAAAATTAAAATTAAGTATAATAATAATAATAATAAAATAATAATCACAAAATAATAATAATAGAAAAAGTTTAAATATAAGAGTTTTAAATAAAATAAATAAAATCTTTTCTAGTCCCTCATTAAAGTCTTTTGAATTCTTCTACATCTTGTACTCCTTATAATTCTAATAAAAAACTGTCTTTATATTATGTATTTAAATATTTTTCTTAAATATTAAAAAAAAAAAAACACTAAATTAAACTAAAAACTAAACATATACATAACTAGCAAAAAGTGTTCCTTTAACTTTAATAATTAAGACCAAAGAACACCTCGTGTAAGCTTCACTTGCCTCTAATGTAGAGGCCCTTTCTTTCGTGCGAGTGATAGCCGTCTCTCTCGCGTTGCCCCTTTTGGAAGAACTGGAAGAATTCTAGGCAGAAGATTAGATGTTTTGTTATGGTTTATAGATAATAGTTCTCCCTATTCTAACTAACAGATAATATATAAAATTAATTTTTTGTTTATAAAATCTCTTAAAAAACTAAGACTAAAACTGAAAACTAAATAAATAACTATCAAAAAGTTAACTTTAGTAGACTTAAATCATTAAGAACAGAGAACACCTCGTGTGGCCCCTAAGCCACCACTATTAGAGGCAGGCCCTCTCTTTCATGTGAGTGACAGCCGTCTCTTTCGCTTCTTCGCCCCTTTGGAAGAACCAGTATCGTTCTGGTTATTTTGCTGCCGGGGGCCGCCGGCATCTGATTCCGACTCCCCGATTCTGGCCTGGCCTGGCCTGGTCGCTTGGCTTGGCTTCAGTTGAGTTGCTTGTCTATTATTAACTTGGCTACCCGGCTACCCGGCTACCCGGCTTGCTGGCCCTGCTCTGCTCTGCTGTGCTCCTCTTTTATGGCCACATAACCATGACTTGGCCCGTCTTCTCGCTTTGGCTTTAACTTTGGCTTTGACTCTGAGGCTTTGAGGTCAACAAACAGCTGGGAAAACGGCGCGCCGAAGTGTCTTTTTTTTTTTTTTTTTTGTGGTTCGCTGCTGAAGTCATGCGTGCTGGCCCCTGGTCCCTCTCCCCCTTCACCTCTCCCAGGTGTTTCTTTTTTTATATCATTTTTTTCAGATTTTTTTTAGTTTTTTTTACCGGCAATTGGAAACCAGTTTCTTGTCTCACCAACTTGGTCGTCAGTCAGCCAAAAATTAAGTTTCTCAGCTCATGTCCGACCTGAGCCGGCATTTTCTGGCTGTTGTTGTTGTTGTTTTTGTTTGTTTGTAACTCTGGTTCGCACGTTTTTTTTATTTTTACTTTTTTTCCTGATTTTTTTTAGCCTTTTGTTTCTCACACAAAATGCTTCCGCTCAGCTTGTTAGAAAAGAGGTTTATTGAAAAAATCTTCCAGAAGTGAGATTTTATTTTCATTATTTTCTGATTAGAAAACTAGACAGAAAAGAATAGTATTTTTTCGAAAACGGATGTTCGCATATTTAGGTGGCGTTGGGTGTGCGTTTTTTGATCTTTTTTTAAATACGTCTCTTGGGCACCGAAACTGAATCGGTTTGCCAAGTGGCCCGCCCCGCCCTGCCCTACCCCGGTCCTCTCTCCTTTTTTTTTGTCGCACACGAAATGAATTTCAATTTGTTTCATTTCGATTCGCATACATCTTCAGGATTGTCTGTACATGTGTGTGCATGACTATACATGTAGTAGGGTTGTGTGTATGTGTTTTCAGTGTACATAGTCCCCCCCAAAAACATACAATTGTTAACCCTCTACTGCATGAGCAAAATTGTAAAAAAACAAAAAAAAAAAATTATTTTCATTCATATATTGTATGCATAAAAGACATTTAAAAAATATTTTTTAAATTTATTCAAAATTATATTTCAACCTAAAATTACTTAAACATAATAACTGATTTAAATCTGATTTTAAAATGTATCTTTTTATCACAAAAAGTTATCAAATGTACATCATAATAATTATTGAAAGTAAGAAGCCATATATGGCCTTGTTTGAGATGGAGGGTTAAGAACTTGTGGAGCAAAAAAAGTGTTTGGAAAATTGGAAAAAATGGAAAATTGGATAAAGAGTTTTTATTAATCCGAAATTTTAATACAATTTTTGTATAAATTAAACTTCTAAATACATATGTATTTAGAAGATAGTAGATAGATTGGCTTAATTGTTAGAAAATGTATGAGAAAAATATGTATTTATACATGATTATATATGTTTCTTTAATGATTAAGTTTGAATCTGTTTAATTATTAATTTTATTAATTTTACTTCAAACTTAAACTGTTTAGTTAGAGTGAAGAGTTTGTTTTCTTAGATATTTTATTTTATTATTTTTTATATATATATATATATTATATATATTTTAGTTGTTTTAAATATCATAAAAGAGTATAGAACCCTTAAAGAGTATAAAAATTTCGGTTTTCCCGAAATTTCCATCTCCCTTACTTTTATTTGCAAATTTGTCTGGAAACTGAAGTGTTTTTTTTTTTGGGACTGATACGGTGACAGTCGAAGAATACAATTAACATAATTTACTTACAAAGACATGCAAAAACACCCCGCCACACCACAGAACACCACACACACACACACAACACACACTCTGTTGCTCAGACACTGAAATTTCAACAGAAAATACCCATCACGACATGGCCGGGCCATCAGTTTGTAAGTTTTTAGCAAATTTGGCAAATCGTCTTTGTTGGCAGGCAGGCAGGGTGGCGGGGGACTGTTGGGGGGTGTAGGTGTCGCTTCTACACACACACACACATACAAACATAACAACACATAATGTATCTTATTGTTGTTGCTGTGGGATTGCGAAATCGATTTCGATTATAGGGTTCGCCACTTTAGATACTTTTTTTTGTTGTTGTTTTTTTTTTTTTAGTTTGGTTGGCTGGCTCTGGTTCTCATGCCGGCTACAAAGTTTTTCGCTTTTTTTTTCAATTTTATTTTTATTTTTTTTTTGTTAGTTATTTCTGGGATCTCGGATTGCAGCTGCCCCCGAGAAAGAAACTCTCTACAAACGATAAGAATATAAGTCAAGTTGGCAACAAAAGTTATCGGCACTGGCCCTCATACATTGTATATCTCTCTTGCTTCCCATATTGATGGATATTTTCTAGTAGTATTAACTTTATGCATAAATATTCCATTGGCTTGGGCTGTTATCGCTCGCAAATCGGAGGGAAAAAGTTCCAATCACTTTTATTTTTTATTCACTTTCAAAAACCCCCCGAAAGAAAGAAAGTTTCACGAAACAGAAGAGCTTTAAATTTGTATATATGTATGTGTGTTTGTATCTTTATGTGTTTTATTCATGCTTTTGGGTCTGGGTCCTAAAAAAAAATAAAAAAAAAAAAATAAATAAAAAATAAAATCAAACAAATTTGCATTGCAAAAAGGCTGGCAAAGGGCGTAGGGGAAGCGGGAGAGGGGCTGGAGTGGGGGCGGTGGCGGGGCTTGGCCCTGATACCGTCCAGTTATTTATATTTTATTCTTACATTTTTTTTGCATATCTAAGTCTGAATGGGTACACTGCGTTTCATGGCTGTAAGGCTAAGGGAATTTGAAAAAGAATTTGGAAATTTAAACTTTAAGAGAAAAAGATAAGCTGACTTGCAGGATTCTAAGGCGCATCTAAGGCGCTTCTAGGGAGCTTCTAACCCGCTCCTAAGGCGCTTCTAAGGCACTTTTAAGGTGCTCTTAAGGAGATTCTAAGGATCTTCTAAGGCGCTTCTAGGGAGCTTCTAAGGCGCGTCTAAGGCGCTTCTAAGACACGTTTAAGGTGCTCTTAAGGAGCTCCTAAGGATCTACTAAGGCGCTTCTAGGGAGCTTCTAAGGCGCATCTAAGGCGCTTCTTGGAAGCTTCTAAGGCGCTTCTTAGGTGCTCTTAAGGCGCTAGACATGAGTTCGATACCCAGTATCAACCAATATAATAGAAAAAGTAATTTTTTTTACTAATAAATTTTTTTTTTTAAAGTTTTTAAGCTTATTCCTTCCAATATAAAATATAATAAGCTCTAGTAGTTACTATGGCATTTCTTATTTGTTACACTTAGTTTTTAAATTAAGGCTACCATCTAAATTAAATAAATAAATATTAAAAACTAAAGGTATAATAAACGTTAAATTTTTTAAACGATTAATTTTTAGTTCTTTGATATAACTATTATTAATTGAATTTAAAAAACGCTGACCATTTGAAACCCTATGACACAAACTGTATAAACTGTATGGCCTGATCTGGGTTCCCTGTTCCCTGTTGGCTTCCCAGATACGAGTAGAAGACAAATCACATACAGTCCCCCCGAAAAGAAAAAAACTGTCGCTATCAGTGCCTTGAAATCTGCATAAATGATGATGATTTTTGTGTGTGGAGCTGCGGGTGCGGATGCCTCTCCTCTTGGCTTTCGTCATCCGTCCCAAGTGGCTTTTTTTTTTGTTCCTCCAACTTTTGCATATCGAGGAGAGGATGAGGAGGAGGAGGAGGAGGAGGAGTCGAGTCATCCGCAGAGCCATCTGCCCAACTGCCCAAGGGAGAGCGCCTCTGCCTTTGGATTTTGAAATTGAAATTTGGTAATTTTTTTTCCCTCGGATTCTGGCGAGTTCAAGTTTTTTTTTTTTGATTTGTACATAAAAAGCAAAACGCGTCTGGATGAGCATATAAATGTGGTATGTGCGGGTTGGCTGGCCATAATCTGTATTAAGTTCTGTTTCTGTTTCGGTTTAGACTGTCCAGGCCAGGCCAAAAGGCATGAAACCATAAAAATGCCAAATTAACCGTGTATTCTCACTGCCAGAGTGTGTGTGTGTGTTTGTTGTGTCTGTAAGGGCTGGCGAAACCTTTGCCCGAGAGAAGCCACAAACAAAGCACTGGGCTGCAGAAAGCATACATTCATACGAAAGTATATAAGCATTCTTTTTAGCAAAAGGGTGGACCTTAATATTTAAAAATATTACACAATATTATATTACAGAAGTGTGCTTGGGACAATTTATGACATTTTTAATATGATTTGTAGCACATTCTAACAATAATAATCAAGTTTTAAGGGTTTACAGCCCACCTCCCGTCCAACCGAACGAGAGACGCTGCCGCATATCGTACGGATAGGTCTGAGATAGTTTAAGAGAAGAGTAGGAGTAAGATATCACGAGGAACAGATCGGGCGTTTAGTATAAAGGAATTTAAGATTGTTAGTGGAGAAGTTCTGAGCTATTATTCTCAACTATAACCTTTCAGATCCTTAAAAATTCTATCAAAAGTTCTTTTTTTTTCGATACTTCAGGCTTAAATGTCGTAAAAGTCAATTAAAAGTCAAATCTTCCCTATAGCTCTTCCCTTTACAGTCGAATCTTAACTCTAGTTAGCTCTTTTAGGACTTCCCACGACCTATTAAGGGCCACCCTAATGTGCACATATCCAAGCTGGGAATCGGCACGTTTCGAGGTCCGTCCGAGTCCAATCAAGCAGACTCTGCTCGCTGCTGAGTGACTGACTGCCAGAGTCGTCTGAGCCCGAGACTGAGACTGAAACTGAAACTGAGTCTGAGTCTGAAGCCGCCCCATGTCATGTTGTTCCATAACGGACAGCAGGGCTCAGCCCCTACGCCAGCCAGGCAACCAACTAACCAAGCAACCCCCCTTTTTCGCCGCCCCATGTCGAGCTGACGACGACGACGACGACGACTGCCTTCAATCAGCAATGTTGGCGACGACTCCGGGCCCAGGCAGCCAGCAATTTATCCAGCCATGCATATTAAGCCTCACGATTTGTATTTGTATTTTGGGTACACTTCAGAGTGCCCCAGAGTGTGTGTGTGTGTGTGTGAGTCAGAAGGTGGAACCTATCTGCTGCCATCCATCGCCATCGCAATCGCAATCCCAAATCCGAAATCCATACCCCCATCCTCACAGGCCAGAGATGCCCCTGCTTATTGCCCTCTGTTCCGAGTGCCGGGGAATACGAGTTCAATTTCGTTTTAGGTTCAGTTTGATTCGATTTTATAAGTTTTCAATTTCAGCTGCAAGCTCTGGTGTCCCCCACCTGCCTGCCACTGCCGCATATCCAATAAATATGCCGGCTTTCCGTTTCTGTTTCTGTCTCTGACCAAATGACCGACACTTCCTGTTCTGTCCGACTGTCCACTGTCCGCTGTCCGCCAGTCTGTCCGTGCTCCCCTCATTATGCTCTGCCTATTGTTTGCCGCTCTTTGTATCTGCCGATTTGTATCTGGATAATTCTACACTTTGCTAGGCCGTTTGCAGGTAATTTGCAGGAGGAGTGCTTCAAAGGCGGAGTGCCAAGGCGTAATAGAAAATAGAAGTGGAATCATTTAGCGGAAAAGTTTCTGGTGTCTGGACACAGATATTAGTTCTTCCGATTTGTTATTTTGTCTTTAATAAGACTATAAGACTCTGTATACAATAAAATAGGCTAGGATCTCTTTTAGTCGAGTGTTTTTAGAATTCTTGCCTAAATTACATATATCTTCAATAAAAATCTAACAAGTCTAAAAATGTTGGTTAAAGTCAAGGTTCTTGAGATCTGATCCCTGGTATCTTTAAACTAGATTAGAAAAAATTGAAGACAAAAAATAAATTAGTTCTGAAAGCAAAACATTCGCCAATAATGGTAAAATTATATCTCAATTTAATGCTCGAGAAAACAAAGTTATTAAAAAAAGGAGAGAAATATTAGTAGAAACTCAAGAAACCCACGAATTAATTATTTAGAAACATTTGCGTTAGGATCATTCGTCACTATAGTTTTTAGTAATTAAATAATGCAATTAAAATATACATTTTGTTAACCATATGACCAAATAACCAAAATTATGACAAAACAATCATAATTACTTCATATGTGACTTATTCTAAGAATTATAACAGATTTCTAAGCAGTTTTATAATTCTACAATTCTTATGTTTAAATACACAAACTTGACCCTTTGACCTGACACATTGTAATAGTAATTGTAAAAGATTTCGTAATAGTTTTATCATATTTTTGCCGCTATTTACATATAAATATAAAATATACATCAGCCGCTTTAAAAATATAATACATATAAATAAATATTATTATATTTTATTAAAATGACTCAATTAATATATTTTATGTATCTTTCTCAACTAAATTTCTGTCAGTGCTTTGTGGTACTTAAGCTCTTTCTGATTACTTATCGCCGCAGTTCATTGCCAGCAGCTGTATCTGCTGCTGCATTTGGCCTCGATTCTTCGGTATCTCACTTCCTGTCCTGTTCCTGTCGAGTGAGTCTTCCAGAAGAAAGTGCATTCCCCGAAAACCCGCAAAACATTTATCCCATAAGTTTGCCGTTACTTCACCTGGTTTCAGGACCTCTCCCACGCCTCTCCCAAGCAGATGCCGGCAGATGGCGTCCGAGAACAGCTGCTTAGCATTTCTTTATTTTCTACTTGTAATAAGCTCCAGCCCCACTCTAGGCTGCTCCAGTGGGGCATGTGGTAAGTAAGCCGGCACTTGTGCAACTTCTTGGCTCACATGGAGAGTGGGGTGGAGGGAGGGAGGGAGGGGGCAGGACTCCCCCCTTTTTTCATGGCTTTTGACTGAAAGTCGCTTCCTTTTTCTTTCGCTTTTTTTCCCCCGTCTGAGACGTTTTCTATACTTCTTGTGCCGGTTTGTTGGTTTGTTGCCTTTCTTCTTCCCTTTCTGGTCGTCGCGTAGACAGGGCCATAAAATTTCTGCTGCTGCTGCGCTGCTTCTGCTGCGTCTGTTTGTCTGACGCGTACTTGCGTCACACCTTCCTTCCCGCTCTGTCCTGTTTTGGCCCCCCCTTTTTCTTGTCATATATTTTTCACCGACTCTACTTACTCTCCCACACGTTATTTGTTTTGTGTCTGCCCTCCGCCTTCCCCCAATTCTCCTTCGCCCTCCTTCGTCGTGCCTTGGTATTTTTATTATTATTATTTTTCGCGCAATTCTCTGTTTTGCTCTGCAGTTTCTTTGGAAAAATTCAACTTTTACTTTTTTGTTGTTTTCATTGTCGTTTTCTTTTATTTGGCCTCCCTCCCTCCTTCTATGTGTGTGTGTGTTAAGTATTTTTATGATTATTTTTTGTTACTTTGTGTTTCTGTTTTGCTCACGGAATTTAGCATTTACTTTGCTTTGCTCTGGCTCTTTACGTTCTGGGTCTATCAATTTATGTTTTTTTTTTTGTTTTTGTTATTTTTGTGTGTTTTCTTGCTTTTCCTTTGCACTCCTGTCCCCTCCTTCCCCACTCACTCACTCACTCACTCATTCATTCATTCGGTCTATTTCAATATCAAAAGTCGCGCCCTAAGCACACATTGAGAGCGAGTGGGATGGCCAGAGTGAGTGCGGTTACCGTTCATTCATACATTTTCCCGTTATGACTTTGATGATGTGTGCCTGGGTGGGGGCGGGGGGTGGTCGTGTGTGAGGTCATATTTAAAATTGCAAGTTCTCTCCTTACTCTTTTACCGTTTAGTGAGTGCTTTGGATTATCTGCCGTTATTGCTGAGCTTTGAGCTTCTCTTTCCACCTCATTTCCAATAGGTTTTTGGTATTTTTTGCTGCCTCCGTTAATTGGCTATGAACATACCTTCCACACGCGCACACACACTGCTGCGGGAAAAAGTCGCCTCGCATGCAAAGCTCATTAATATGCGTTAGTACAGTGTTGTTGTTGTTGTTTTTGGTGTTTGCCGATTTTATAACTTTGGCGCACACCTTACCCAACCAAAAACAACACAATACAATAACGACAATAACAACATCTCTATAATGGAGCCATAATAAGAGCCAACGAAACGTCGAAAAAAGTTCAATAAACCTTTGTAGCTAGCGAATATTTGATTTTCTTTCTCTTTTGTGAGTTTTTTTTTTTATTTGTTTTGCTGGTCACTCACTCCCTTGGTGCTGCTGTCTCATTTTAACACCTTTGTGTTTCTAGTGTATTCCAATCAGCAATTTCGTAATTTACTTGCTCACCAATTTTCTTTTATTTCCACTCATCCATCCCCCCCTTCTGTTTTTGTTTTTGTTGGCATGAGAGTTTCTGTGAATGGAAGTTGCTCTTTAAAATCGCAAATCTCAGCGAAATTCTAGTTGAAAATTCACATTGATTTCTCAGCAAACATTTTCCCGTAATTATTGGCAATTTGTTTGCTTTGTTGCAAGTATCTTTCGGATCTATCGCTGGCCGCTGGTCGCGGAGGCAATTAGTCAAAGTTGTTAACTCTTTTGCTTGTGGCTGGAACTCCATTTTGTTTCCATATTGATGATCAGGCAGCAACTCAACCATCAGCTGAAGCGGCGGCCCCAACTGGTTTGGTTTCGCTTTCGAAAAGTTTCCCCTTCCTAGTCTTCTTCATCGATTTCCCCTTCTCCACGTCAACTCCGGGGGCATGGGCATCCGTGTGGCATTTCGTATTCTTTAAATATTATTACCGTCTTCATCTGCCGTCTCTAAGCTTTATAAATATTTTATAATTTTTACGAACCTAATTATACATTTTACTAATTTGCAAATTTTCTCTTTTTTTTTCGTTGCAGGTAAATATCGAACGATTCGAAACGAAAACTACCGTCCAGGTCCAAGACGTGGCTTTTGAAACACAATTTCTTGTTAGTGAGTGGTGGTGACTTAGGGTGTTAAGGGGGCAGGATGGTTTCAGGGGCTGAAAAAAAGCACATTTTTGCGATTTTTTTTCTCATTTCTGAGTGAACGAAATGATCCAATTTTTTTACACGATAAATGGCTATATTTGTAGAGTATTTAAGAATATTTTTTATTAAGAAATAATTATTATTTATTCCGTGACGGCAGTCGGCCGGAGTCGTTTCAAAAAATTGGTCTCTTGCGGTGCGTAAAGTCTGGCCTTACAGTGTTATCTAAAATCAAAAAATTGAATTGATTTACTTAAAATATTTGTTTTTTGTGCGGATGAACGAAACCATTTTGAAAAATATGCAATTTTGGATTTTTGGCGCGGTTTCAAAGTCAAAAGTGCCATTTTTACATAAAAATCCGCCCATTTTTGCCCCTAAAAAAAGTAAAAAAAATTAAAAAAAAAAAAAAAAGCGTTCGTTCATCCGCAAGTATTTATTGTATTAAAGATGTGTACAAAATTTTATTAAGATCCGAGCATTACTTTTTGAGTTACGTTACGCACCGACTTGAAAAAGTTGTTTTGAGAAAAACGCGTCTAAAGTTTTAAAAGCAATGGAAAGTATATGGAGAGAAAAAAACTAGAAAATCGGTATCTCAGCAAGTTTTAGTCCGATCGACATGAAACTTTCACAGGATATTCCTAAGATAATGTTCTATTATATAAAAAATTTCTGAAAAAAAAATTTTTTTGAAGTCTCAAACCATCCTGCCCCCTTAAGGGTTTGAGATTATGATTATGATGCATTATTATTAAAAATTAGGGGGGGAACAGTTTTCATCAATTTTTTATATCAATTGCGGATACTTTCTATAATCTTTTCCGCACAAAGGACCCCAAAATACATCTATCTACTCAGAGAGTTTCAAGAAGCCTCGCCGTGGAGGCTTTTCGAAGGCTTATGATTATTAAATTTGTATTTTAGTTGTAATACTCCCTCCAAATTTTATTTTTTTTTGTAGGTGAACTAACGTATATATTTCATAATTCTTAATTATTATTAGGATTTACTTCTCAATGGTTTTTAACACAATTTCTTTATCTTCGTAAGAATTTTACTCTCAAATTTGTCAATAAAAATCATATAATTTCCCCTTCGGATCTTGAACTGTATAATATTGGTTCCGGTCGTACGTTATGCAGCAGCGTCCCTTGGTTCAAAACTGGTACTGTGCTAGGATGCAAATTTAGTTATAGTTTGGTGTAATTTGGATGTAAATTGGATAAGGAAACAGCTTATCTCAGGTTCTTAAAGAAATTATAGAATTATCAAAATTGTAGAACGACTTTTCTCTTAGAGAACTTCTAAGTTTTGGTCTAAAGAAAAACAATTTTTTAGAATAACTTCTAGGAAATATTGAATATTTATATGTTGATTAACTGCAATAAATTAATCAATGACATTGAATTTTTATATTTTTAGAAGGTAGTGCTTGAGATGGTATCTAAGCAAATACAGAATTTTATGTGAAATTGTTATGATTCTTCCTCAATTCTTTTTTCTATGATAGTTATATATTCCTTTACTATATCTTGGAATAAAAAAAAACTCTTGAATATTAACTTCCAAATAATGGAAACTAATTTAAGAGTAAAACTGCCTATTAATCGCCTAAGAAGGGCAAACTTTTCAGCCCTTATTGACTCATCGGTGTGGACTGAAATCCTACTTTGTAGCAGGAAACGTGTCAAAATGCAAATCCATGCAAGATTTCCCTATATATCCCGGGATGCTTCCCAGATACCACCACCTCTGCCGGATCGGCATTGGTCGGATTATGTAGATTTCCGTGCGGCACGTCAGTGGCTCATTTGCATGCAATTATTTTGCTTCTCGACGTCGACGCTTCAAAATCAAAAAAAAAAAAAAAAAGAAACTTCAACCCTTGGGCGTGGGCGAATCTGTAGCTCCCTTCGATATAGACAAATTGTGACATGTACTTCAGATTCAGTTACAATCCAGCTGCGATGCCTCCTTCGCCTTGTAATCTGCCTCTTGCCAGATCCAAAATATCAAAAAAAAAAAAAAGGAAAGTCGTTCATCTTCAATGGGCATTTAATCAAGCTGCGATTCGACTCCCAAAAAATTATACTTCACTTCAGTGACAAATGCAACCAAAAAAAAAAAAAAAAAAACCAAAAAACTGGAAAGGGAAGAAATAATAAGGACCCAGATAAGGATAGAAATAAAAAATGGTAAATGAAATGAAATTACTGGGCATGGGTTTCTACAGGATTCGAGGCAAAAAAAAAAAAATTTTCAAAAAAATGCAAATGGTGAAATTTTAAACCCTTGAATGGACCGCCCGCCATTGTCTTTGATAGCAGGACCCATCCAGGGGCATGGGATTGGGTAGCATCCTGGGTTGCCCATTTGCCAACTGGGCTGTAAGTAAGCGCATTTTTTTCCCGATTTTTCCCTTGTATTTTTCACTTCCATCCTCACCCATCCTCCCATCCTCGTTGTTGTTCTTCCTTCCGCTCATTTGTCTCTGTATGAGGCAGCCGCGATTTTCCCTTTTGTGTGCCATTTTTTCCCTCTTTTTTTTTTTTTTTTGGTTGTGCTTTTAATTGTATTTAGTTACATTAGTAATTATCGATTTTCCTCTTGGCTTTTTTTTTTGTATTTTGCTGTTGTTCCGCCAGGACATGCCCATGTTTGGCTAGGATCTCTTACTGAGACTGTACCTGAGACGCTGAAGACGCCATCGGAAGTAAGGGCTTAAGTGTCCTCCCATCGAGATTGTTTGATGCCGGAATTCGGGGATGCATAATAGAAAGGCGTTATTCCGAGAAAAAGTGTTTTCTTCAAAGAAAAAACTGGAAAAAAGCCTATTACGGGGGGTAACTAGTTAAAGGACATTCAAAATGGCTCAGACTGGTGGCTGGAAGGTGGTGTGGGAAGAAGTGCTTTCAGGGGTTTTTAATCCCTATTTTGTGATTAGATATTATTCTAACATTAGTCAAAAATCAAAGAGATTTTTTCGTTTTATAATTTGGTAATGATAGATTTTGTGGAGGAGGGATACTGAAGAGTACCGGGTATGGTATTGTATATTAATTTAAAGGAAATGTATCGAAACTCTTAAAATATTTAAAGATAAAGAGATAATCCTATAACTCAAGGCTAAAAAATGGAGGAGTTTAACAGAGATTTACCGGGTATTTTAAATATTCAATATAAAATAATTTTTATTTTGAGATATATATTGCAACTCTCTAAATTCTTAAAAAGAAGGGAGATAATAGTGGAGTTCATGCTTTAAATAATTGTTAAGGGGAAAACATCAGTACCGGGTATTGCACAGTCAATATAAAAGGCATTCTTTGAAGGAAATATTGCAACTCTTTGAAATAAGAGAGATAATTCTATAATTCTAGGCGAAAAAAATGTTAAAGGTTAACAGAGGAGTACCAGGTATTGTATATTGAAATTAAAAGAGTTTTAACTTTTAATGTAACTCTTTTAATTCTTAAAGAGAAGAGAGAAATTACTTTATTAAATGGCTAAAAAATATGCTTAAGAAGAGTATGAGGTATAGTAGTCAAGATTAAAAGGTGTAAATTATAAGTATATATTGGAAAAAAAAGCAATTAGTGTAGAGTTCTAGGCCAACAAAATGGTAAAGGGAAACGGAAGAGTACCGGGAGAGTATTATAAAAGAATAAAATATTAAGGTGTTCTATGAAATTGAACTAAATTGAAAACTATGAGTTGTATACTATGATATTGTAACTATGAGTTAGTAAAATATCTTTAATATTTTAGGCCCTAAATGTGTTCTTCAGGAAGTCAACTACACCCTATCCCTAATCATAATAAGCGTAGTACACCCTTTAATATTCAAGACCCTTAAAAAGGTGTAAAATCATAGAATCTATCATGAAATTTTGTGTGAACTACAGAGCGTAATGCCATTGATGGCAAGCTTTAATTGATTCTTAGACAACGTCTTTTGTGCATTCATGGTCGCATTGATGCCTATCGGAGCCTGTTCGTTTATGGTTAAGACGGATTTTGCCTCTTTGATCAACGTGGCTTGTGCCTTTTTGCATTTCGCCTCCTGTCTCTGCCCCTGTCGCTACCCCCTTGTGCTATTTTTCTTTACCAACCATTTGATAGCTCATTTTTTTTAGCTTTTCATCTGGTTTTTTGTTGTCCTGTTGCTACTGTTGTTGTCAGCTGAGAGAGCAGCTTTTCAATTATGCCCAACTGGCCCGACGACAAGAGACTGGACCAGAGTCCTGGACCTGGACCTGTGCCGCTTAAGCTATATATCACTCATACGCAGCATTGGCGCTTTATTTTCATGCACTAATTGCGTTAGAATTTCAATAGGAATGGGAATTGGCTGGAGAAGAAGCTTCTCCAGTCTTTCTCCTCTCTCTCTCTTTGGTTTCTCTTTGATTTGACTTTAGCACATGAAGAGTTTTTAATTGGAATCTGCAGTGGGAGATTATCAAAACCAGTTCACAAGGGGGTGGGTGGCACTGATTTTTCTTCTGCCGTTTCCTTGGATTCTTTTTTCCCAGCTCTTTTTTCGGCTTCCATACATAGACCTGGCTAGTGTGTGTGTGTAGGTGTGTAGGTGTGTGTGTGCAAAGCCCAATGCCAATTTTTTCTTCAACTTCCTGGCTGGACTTGGCCACGCAGCCTTTTTTCCGCCGTCCTCCTATATCCTATATGTATTGTTTTACATAAGACCCCGGACAGTCCGGAGCAGTCCTGAGACCAGAGTCCGAACTCCGGGTGAGACCCTCACGGCCATTAGAGCGTCCTGTGTTCTCTCTCTCGTTGTCGTAATTAAAAACAAGGAAAAATTCTGCACCGAACAAGATGAGAAAAAAAAAGCAGAGGCGGTGGCAGTGGCAGGAGCAGGAGCAGAGCCTTGGAAAAAAAATGTGCCAAGAAGGATTGGGTTCGGGATCGGGTCGCCTTGGGTTCGTGCCCCAGCCCTCTGTCCCTGCCCCTGTCCCTGCTCCGCCCACTTGTGCCCACAATTTATTTAAATTTCTGAGCCGAACTCTTTGGCGCTGCTTCTTAATTTCTTGGCCCTTTTTTTTATTTTCTTCTTGTTGGTTTTAATAAAGTGTGCGGCGGCAAGGGCCAAGAAACGCTGCAAAAAAGTTGCGTAAATTTGTTATGTACTTTTTCCTTCTTTTGAACTTAAATAAATAAATAGGAGGAGGAGCAGAGGAGGAGGGTAGAGGGGGGAAAAAGGACGAAGGCGGGGTGGAAAGAAAGTCTTGGCGGCGTTGATGAGCAGAGCAGAGTGGCGGCAGCGACCACAGTCCATGGTCCGAAATCCTCCCACACCCACACCCACACACATACATAGCTCAAGCAATCATGCATCCTTTCTTGACACACCCCCCCACCAGCCCCTCATCTCCTGCCCCTTTGCAGTTCCGTTTCCGGCGCCTGCCATTTGCATCTACAGGAGGAAAAAAATTTTTCTTTCATTTATTCGAAGGATTCTTCATCTGCTGGACCCCTCCTCCTGTCGAAGAAGAAAAGATTTTTTTTTAAAACACACAACTGGACGAAGACCCAAGGGGGTGTGGCTGGGAATCAAGGGGGGGAGGGGGGGTGACATTTCTTTGCGGCTTGAACGAACCGAAGGAACGGGTACACAAATTTCAACCTACTCAATTTTTGCCTTAATTTCTTTTCTGTTTCGCCAGGAGACCCGGGGCTCAGGCCAACCACCCAACCACCCAACCGTCCACCACCCACCCATCCCATCCCCTCTCCAAACCAATCCCCTTTCCATTTGCCAGCCAGGCGGTAATAAGAATTTTTTCTTCAGCATCTCCTCCTTCTCCTCCGGACACAGCGTCCACCGGAGTGTGCGTGAGCCGTAGTATTTTTTTCCGTATTTTTAATTTAAAATGCGAAGCATGGAAAAAAATATATGTATATGTATAGCAGAGGACGGTGGAGGGCTGGGAGGGAGCGAGGGCTGGCACTGCGCACTGCTTAAAAGAAAGAAGAACTTCTGAAGTAAATATTTGTCTGTCCAATTGCTGCGGCGACTGCCAACTGCAGCGGGGAGGGCCTTCAAGAGGGGGCTATGGGCTGGGGGCTACGAGAAGGTGCACGGCAAAAAAATGTCAACCAAAAAGTGGTTAAAAAATAGTCTTTTTCTTTTTAAGAATAACTATAAAGACCATCTTTAGTAGGGAGTTCTAAAATAAAAACTATTTTAAAGTTCTAAGAGCCTAAGACCTTTTTCCACCGTGTACCAGTGGGCGTAGTCGCTGCTGCTGATGGCGAAAGTGTTGCTGGCCGGGAAGGGTTGGGCCTCGGCCCTTTGGTGGTCACTGGTCACTGGTGGCCCTGCCAAGACAAGCGACGCCGTAATGACTGTCACAGAACAGCTTCAGAATAGGACGACAAACAGTCGCCCCGAAAAAAACACACACACAAAGGCATAATACGAAAGTGTCCATCACCTAAGCTCTGCTTTGTATTCTCCTGGGTGTCTGTGTCCTGGGCGTGGTCCTTGGAACTCTTTCATCTCCAACAAATAGGCAATTTTTCAATCAAAATGGACAATTCTATATTGAAAACGTGTGAACTGTCAGGGGAAGTGCTTAGGGGAGAATCAGGACATCTTGTATGAAAAAATGAATAAATTTGACTAATTCCCGACCTTTTCCTTGACTCCTTGCAGGGCCTCTTGCGCACCGCCGAGCAGCTGAAAATCAAAGGACTCTGCGAGACAGCCGAGAACGCCGATGACCTGAACGACGCGGCCACAGCGACGATAACTCTGTCGGAGAACATCCAGCAGGCGGTTGTGGGCAACATAGTGAATGCCACCATTGTTCCCGGGGCACCCTCGCCATCCCTCGAACAGCAGCAGCAGCAACAGCAACAGCAGCAGCAGGCTCAGCTCCAGGAGCAGCATCAGCAGCAGCAACAGCAGCAGGTGCATGCCCAGCAGCAGCAACAACAGCAACTGAGTGGCGGCCTGTTGACGCAACACGGAGTGAGTAGCGGTGGTGCCGTCCCCCTAGCCGGACAACTCCTAAGCTCCACGGCCAGCAGTGGCAGCTCTGCCGGCGGACAGTCAGCATCGGGCCTGCAGCCCACGCCCCGCAAGTCGCGGCTAAAGCGTTCCAAGTCACCCGACTTGCAGCTGCCACCCGGCGGAAGCAGTTCCGGAGCGGGATCGAGTGGCTCGTCGCAACAGCAACCACAGCCGGCACACCACCACTCGCAAACGATTCTCATTCAGGGCCAGAACCAGGCCTCCATTGTCAGTCTACAGCAGACGTCCGACGGCAACTACATACCAGTGGGAGCAGCCGGGAACGGTGACGAATCGGACACCGAGAACGATCACGATCACGGACACCAGCAGCACGGCGGACATCCGCACGGACACGACCACGAACACTCCCACGCCCACGCCCACTCCCACTCGCATTCGCATCCACACTCGCACGACCACGACAACGACCACGAGCACGAGAACAAGCCGAACAAGATCTGTAAGACGGAACAGTCGGTGGCCTCGCCGGCATCGAATTCATCCGGCGGCGCCTCGAACAATGCTGCGGGCGTGAGCGGCGTCACATCCTCCGGCCAAGCCATCGTCACACAAATTGTAGTAGCGCGCGACGGAAAAGATACAAAAAATATGACTAGTTTAGGCATGGGCATGGTAAGTTGACTTCGTTAGTTGGATACGAAAAAAATTTCAATCGAGAGGGGTTGGCATCCATACCTAGTACTCTCTCAGTTAGTTAGTCTTCAGACTAGTCTATACCTAATCCCCGTTTATCGGGGATCACTAATCACTTGCTAACCAAACATTCCGCTTCTCTCTCCCCTCGAAATGCATTTCTATCCGGCTGCAGAACGGCGGCCTGTTGGGCGTGTCCATGGGATTCCTGGACTTCACACCCGAGCCACCAGCACCATCCGCCACCCCAGTCACCGTCACGGAACATGTCGATCTGTCCTGCAATCCCAGTACGGACACACGCGATCTATCAAGTGAGTAATTGGTAGTGTAGCTACCAATTGGGATTTAATTTTTGGGGGTTTCTGAGAGGTTTAAATAAAAGGTTATAGGGTAGGGATAAGGGAAGGAACTCGTAAGATATACTCATTTTGGAATCTATAGACTTTTTTTAAGAAAATACTACTTAAAACATAAATAATAGACTCAATATGTCTTGCAGATCCTAAAAGAAATATATTTTCTAAGTTTTGGATGAAATATAATCATAGTTTAGGAAGCTTTAGCTTGAGATATGATATTATTAGATATAAATATATAAGACTAAAGCAACCTGTTATAGAATAATAGAAGATAAAGAACAAAGCTTATTTTTTAGTATTTTTTTAGTATTAAAGAAGAAAGTGTGGCCATAGTTGAGTTTTTTCACAATAAGATACCCGATACTCCTGCAGGAATACGAGTACAGGGTATGAATAAAATCAGTTTAAAAAATAAAAATAAAATAAAAAGAGGATTATTTATTATGATTTACATAATTAAAAACATTTTATTAAAAAAGAAAGGTTTGGAAGAACAACATATTCTTCTTAATAACTATCTTTTATACATTATCTTATATACACTTTAAATTAAACTTTAAACCCTCAACTTATGAATTTTATTTCTTACTCATTTAGACCCCACCGAACCGCTCGATATAGACAATCACCTGGCCCAGCAGATCCACCGGCTCGATCAGTCCCCCATGCACTCCATCTCGCACCACCACGGCGACGAAAGCAACTCCAACCTGGTGCACATCAAGAGCGAGGTGATCGAGGCCAAGCACCTGGCCGCTGCCCAGCAGCATGCCCTCAACCAGGCCCAGCAGCAACACGCCCATCACCAGGCCCAGCAGCAGCAGCAACAGCAGCAGCAGCAACAACAGCAACAGCAGCAGCAGCACCTCCATGCCCAGCAGCTGCTGGCCCAGAGCCAGGCCCAGTTGCAGCAGCAACAGCAGCAGCACCACCAGCAACAGCAACAGGCAGCAGCGGCGGCCGCAGCGGCAGCAGCAGCAGCGGCCGGAGTGCACGGCCAGCATGGGGGACATGTGTCGCACGGCGATATCGGTGGCGCCACCGTCATGGAGATCGACCCGAGCCAGATAAAGCACGAGCCGGGCATGATCATAACGCCAGAGATTGTCAACATGATGTCCACGGGGCACATGGGTGAGTCTTTGACATCCAATTCGATTTGAACTATATTCTAACCATAATCCTTTCCGATTCTGATCCGCAGACATGTACAACTCGGACACGAGCGAGGACTCAATGATGATCGCCAACGGCTCGCCGCACGATCAAAAGGAGCCGCACTACACGAACTTGGATCAGCAGCACGGTGGTCTGGGGGGCAGCGTGTGCGGGCCGGGGCCCGGCGGTGCTGGTGGCGGTGGGGGCATGGGTGGTGGTGCTGGCTCTGGCTCTGGCGAGAAAGGTCAGTTTAATGGTCCCAAAGCTTGGACACAAGATGATATGAATTCAGCTTTAGATGCATTAAAGAACCAAAACATGAGCCTGACGAAAGCGTCCGCCATTTATGGCATCCCATCGACCACATTGTGGCAACGTGCTCATCGGCTGGGCATCGAAACGCCCAAGAAGGAGGGCGGCACCAAGTCCTGGAACGAGGATGCACTGCAGAATGCATTGGAGGCGCTGCGTTCGGGTCAGATATCCGCGAACAAAGCGTCCAAGGCGTTCGGCATCCCATCCTCGACGCTCTACAAGATCGCCCGGCGGGAGGGCATCCGCCTGGCGGCTCCCTTCAATGCCGCCCCAACCACGTGGACGCCCGATGATCTGGAGCGCGCCTTGGAGGCGATACGGGCGGGAAATACATCGGTCCAGAAAGCCAGTGCTGAGTTTGGCATACCCACAGGTGAGTCGCCCGGGAATCCAATCGGTAGTGGTCTGAAAATACCATACCTTTCCGTAATTCTCCCAGCCATTCTTCATCGTTGCAATGTTCTTGACGAGTTGTTGGTTTCATTCACTTTTTCCAGATGTTTAGAATTTTAGAAGGGAACTTGTATTCAAAGTCATTTGTCATGATTTTCCTTTTAAAACTCACCAAATAGTGATTATTTAATAATTTTTATTTTTTCTCTCAGAAAATAATCATTATTCTTTGAGAAAAAAAAAATCAAACAATCATTTTTTTTCGCTCAGAAATATCACTAAATACAAGAATGCGGTCTATTTATTGAATATTTTAGATATTTAATTACATATCTCCTTAGACCAAGTACAGATACAAATTGACTTCATGATTTTTTCGTTCCGGTACCACTAAAAGTTAGATAAAACTGAATAAAAATCAGAAACTTTACTGAGAAAATAATGATTATTTTGGGATTTTTAAAATCAAACTCAAGAATTAGTATTTGGGTTAACCTGGTCAGCTCTAGAAATCTTCATTTTCCATAGTTCTTCACAATTTTTTAAAGTTTTTGGTCAAACTTGCCTGTATCTTGTAGCCCACCAATTACATATAAAATATGTATAGTATTTAAAAACTTTAAAAAATAAATATGAAAGCGAGAAGCATGAGCTTGGCTTCTGAAAACTAATAACTTTATAAATAAAGTAACCAGGTTCTTTGTAAACCTATGGAATGAAGTAAAGAAACTTATCCTTAAAGCTAAAATCCATAATTCTTAAAATGTAATTGTTCTATAATTTCTAAAAAAACAGAACTATTTTTCAAATAGAATGTAAACTAATTTAATGATGCGGCCTTCCTATGCCAAGGTTCTCAAGGATTCTTTGGCATTTATAGAGAGCCATTTATCTAAACTTAAATGGACATAACACTAATACCTTGTTCTCACTCCCATCCCCAACAAAAGGAACACTTTACGGACGCTGCAAGCGGGAGGGCATCGAGCTGTCGCGCTCGAACCCCACACCCTGGTCCGAGGATGCCATGAACGAGGCCCTGAACTCAGTGCGGTGAGTGTTTGTTTGAACTTGCCTCTTTTTGTGTGGGTAGAGTCTTTAACCGAAATGTATCAATCCCCCGCAGCGTTGGCCAAATGTCCATCAACCAGGCGGCCATTCACTACAACCTGCCCTACAGCTCGCTCTATGGACGCTTCAAGCGCGGCAAGTACGACGTGGTGGCCAACACGAGTGGCGTGGCGCTGCTCAACACCTCGGGCAACACCACCGGCAGCATTGAGATTATCGAGCACAGCCAGGAGAATTCGGTACGTATTATAGGCCAGGGCTAGAGGCCCAGCCGGAGAGCTAGAAGCACAAAAACAAGCACAGACACACACACTTCCAGCTTAAACACACAAGAACACACACAAATGCCAGCTTTGACTAACCTAGATAATCAATTTATTTATGCAAAGTTGCATATGTTGCAGCAACAGTTCCCGTACAGTCCGTCGCCGCATCCGCCAACGCCGCAGCATCACAGCACGCCGCAGCACCACAGCACTCCCCAAGGACCACCGACGCCGCAGCACATGCAGCAGCAGCACGTGGTCCACATGCAACAGCAGCAGCAGCAGCAGTCGCCCCACCCGGGACACCATCCGCAGCACATGCAACAGGATGTGGTGACATCGAGCAGCCAGGTGGTGCACAGCCAGCAGCAGCAGCAGCTCCAGCAGATCTATCAGCACCACGGAACGCCGGAGCGTAGTTGAGAATCACTGCATGCTGCAGCACTAATGGGCAGCACTGCAGGTGGTGGGGGATCTGGCGGAGCAGGGGGAGGAGGTGGACCTAGTACTAGTGGCGTCAGCAGCACGCCCTTTGCCAGCATCTCGGCGCTGGTGAGCGCAGGTCCATCCAGTAACGTTGCCCCACCACCGGCGGTGTCTGCCCCGACGGCGGCCACCGGCACCAGCAAGCGCAAGAAAGCCGGCAAGCAGAAGCGTTGAGAGCGGGTCCACCAAGAGGAGGAAGAGGAGCAGGAGGAGGAGGATCTGGAAGCGATCGCCGGTGTGGCCAGGCCCAAGGACATCAAGTTTAGATTTAATTGCAAGCATTGGAAGCGCCAGCTGCGCCGATTTCATTTGCTGTTGTCCAAGCAGGAGTAGTCAGTCAGTTAGAGAGTAGAGAGTCAGTTGTTGACAAAAAAGAGGAAATCATTGCGTTAAAAAACGTAAAAAAACCGAAGCAACCACAAAGGTTACACTAGAGAAAAAAGGACATTAATTACACAGTCGAGATGTGTATAAAATGTAAATATTTAAACCGAGAGAAATATGCTTTATCTACATTATACGAAACTTAGATATATTAGGTATAGGTTTTCAAAGTCCTTTGTTTTTAGCCACGTAAGCGAAAAGAACAGTAAATAGGAGAGAAGGATACACAACCACACACACCCACACACACTCACACACATACACATACCTTAGACCTGTAGGAGAAAAAATGAATTTTTGCTTTGCCTAGGCTCGAAAGTTTTTGAATTAAGTTTTGGGCTCGCAGTTTTAAGCAGCACTTTGTTATCGATGGACATACATATATAATTTATAAATATATATATATATATATTTAAATAGTTGTAATCCCTTGACTTGCGATCCTTCGCCGAACATTGAATTCTAGTTTTCCTTCGCCTCTTCTAAACTAAATTTTTAGTGTCGTTTAGTGTGAGACTGAAAGTGCGCCTAAAACTGTAAAAAGCCCAAAATTGTAACACGTACGAACATTTAAGAAGGAAGCAACCAACCCATACATGAATCAAATGCTTTATAATCTTTATAACATACTGTTTGAACATAGAGGAGGAGATAGGAGGAACGGGAGAATACCTTAAAAGTAGAATTAAACCAAATTATCAAGGTCCTAGCTATTAAAATCATTAGAAATTAGACATAACCAGAGATACAAGAGTTATTTGAATTTAACTGAAAGCGCCCTGAAGCAACTAACTATCGTTTGATTTGATTTTTCAACTGAATTAAGGAGTAATTGTAGCCAATGCATAAGTGTAGATTTGATGGAAAGGAAACACATGGAATAAAATGTATTTTTGATAAAACCAGAGAGACAACCCGGAACAGAAGCAGCCCAAGTTGGCAAAAGGCACCGCAAACGTTGTTAATGTTAAGCACTAAAATATTGTCCTTCCGAAATCGCATTCAAAACAAAGATTTAGAACATATGTAAGAAAAGCAAAACCCAATAAATACACACACGTATATAGATGGATACATAAAAACCTGTACAATTTTCTTAAATATTAGTAAATTACAAACAAAAAAGAAATGGGGAAAATCAAATTTAAGTAATTACAATATTTGCAAAATACTTTGAAACAGTTCTAGATTCCCAAAAAAAAAAAAAACAAACAAAAAAAATTATCAAAAAATTGTATCTATGTCGGAGAAAGAAATTAAATATTTTGAATTTGGAAATGGATTATGGAAAGAAAAACGAAATTTAAATACAAATGTATAATAGCTTCCACTAGCGTAGCGAATCTATATAATTAGGATCCGGCCATCGGATCAAGTGTAAACACCCATCTGAAGTAACTTCAACTATTTTTTGGTTTCATCTCAACTACACGTGTCCGAGGAAATAATATTAAATTTGTTGTAAATACATTTGAATATAGCTTCTCTTTTTAATTGTTAGCCGAGGTAGCAGGGGACGGAAAGTATCTGAAGAAATTTACAAAAATCAAATGTTTCAAATTAATTTATTTTAGCGTTATAGACCCGTAGAACTGAATGCAATATGCTTACCTTAAACTCAACATAATTTAATTCTATTCCTATTATTTTTAGTTGGATTCATTATGTTTTATAGCGAAACTGTATATCATTGTAAATTAATTAAAACCTACGAATTAGCATCTACAAGAGTTAAATCAACAATAAAACGAAAATATCATAATAACTTTGTTAAAATTGTCGCCAGAGCAATTAAAAAATGAACCCAACCAGCTTAGAGTGGAAAATATGATAAAAAAAAAAAAACAAATCGGTGGAAATAACGAAGGCGATTTCACAGAAGCGTAAAAATAATATTACATATACAATTTTAAGCTAAACTAAATGTGTAAGAGTAACCTTTAACCACACAATATTATAGCACATTTTGGATTATCAAATATGCGTATACAGCAAAAAATATCTATTATAAACCGTATATGTAAAACCCGAGACGATGAATTACCCCATACACACAGAGAAACAATCTATGTAACATCCGGAAAATAGCGAAAACCCATGTAATAAACAAACATTAAATGTAATATTGGTATAACGTAATTTTTAAAGTGAGGTACTATAAATAAAAATTATTAAATAATATAAAGCCATCGATATTTGTTTTTATAGATCTATTTTAGGGGGACAAGGTCTATTTATAACTTTGCTATGGATATTATATCTTTGGTCAAAACTGTGCAACTCAGTGTCTATAAAGTCTATATATTTTCTTCGTCATGATCACCTCCTGAGTTGTTATGTAAGTCAATATCGCCGTCTTAAAGTTTTAAAGCTATCGTCTTTAAACTTTTCACTCAGTATATAAGTCAGAATGACCAAAATTGGTCGACTATATCCCATAGTTGTATCTAACTGATTGATCGGAATTTGTGTATTTTAAGATGAAAAGTTTGGACTCTATGTAGATTTTTTAGAATGAAATAAAGAATATATATTCTTGATCAGAATCATCTCTTGAGTTAAGCAGGAGTATGTCCGCCTGTCTTTTTCTACGACTGATAAATAGAGGGTTTGAGATAGAGGGCGAGCGGCAAGCAGTTCTTATAAGTATGCTACGATGTCTGTGTATCCGATATCTGCCAGAATATCTTCAAATGTGCTCTTCCACAACGTGTATATCTCTGAGTTGCTATAACTCCTCCGAATAACTCCTTTCAGTTCAATTGTTTAAAAAAAATATTTAACGAAGAAAGTGGGTCTCTAAAATTTAGACTCTAAAAATAATACCTGGACCTTGCGGGAATGGTAAAGTTTTGAATCAAAAGGAATTTAAGTATTTATTTAGTTTTAATGTTATTAATAAAAAGTAACACATTGACGAATAACTTAAATGTAATAGAAGAAATTGTGTAATATTTTTGTTGTCATAAGACATCACCCCTTTAGTCAATATAAAAAACCAATAGCTTGCTTCTGTATTTTTTAGTGATGAGGTAAGGACTTTAGACCTATTAGGTTTGGACTATAGAATCCATTTTGCCCAACAGTCGACTATATCCTATAGTTGCCATATAACTGAAAGATCGAAAATGACACTCTTTGGTGCTCTTGAAGCGATCGATCGTTGCGATTCAATCTATATTAATTCATATTTTTGGAATATAAATATGCTGCACGAAATAAGCTGCGGCCTTGAAAATGACTGTTAATTTGCTTTTTGGTATGCAATTTTTATATTTACAAAGTTATTTTTTAGTTATTAAATTTGGTAATATCCCAAATGAAAATATTGCGTTTAAATTTCTGAAATATCTCTATTAGTTTTGTGGCAATAACATATTTTATTCACCTGCACAAAATAAGCTGCGACCCACTGTGTATCCTATAACTGCCCCACTTAGGTTTATCTTTGAGCCAAATAAGAAATTGAAAATAGAAAAAAGGAAAAGTCGCCCGATGAGCACTCGATTCATTACATGCCAAGCTAAAATTAATGTGGTCATGGTAATAAGATTTTGTTATTTTAGAATTGGGAAAATGCAGCCAAACTTTTTTTTCCACACTATAAAAAGGCCTCAATCTTAACTTTTTTTTACTTTTCACTGAGCTTCGGCAGTGACCAGTCATTCTTTTCTAATTTATGTGATTTAATTTTTATTATTTTTTTAATAATGGACTATTATTAATAAATAGTTATTATTATTTTATTTTATTTAAATATTTGAGAAAACAAATATATTTGGACATATTGTGGCACGTTGAACAGGTCCAGCAGAAAATGGTTAATACTTATTTAAATCTTTATTTCTCATTGAACTTTGACAAAGAGCAGTCATAATTTGTTCAACTTATTTTCTGATATATTTTCATGTTAACATTTTTATTTTGGTTCCTGATTTTTCATTTTTACATAACATTTTTTAATTATTAAACAGTCGCTATAGCAGGTTCTCTTGCAGCTTCTAAAGCACTGACTTGGGCTCTCCTTCTCTTATATTTCCAGCTTCTCTGAGTCCTGCTATTTTTTTTTTTTTGTGGGTTCTATTTTATTTTCTATTTTATTCAGGTATAAATATATGTTTATTTCATTTTATATTCATATTCCTCTTATTTAACTATCATCATACAAAAATTATGTTATAAAAAAAACTATACTTCACATATTTTACAAATTACATCCTTTCCAATAATTTCGAGACACTTCTCTTGGAAAGTGTTAAACCATTTTCCCATTAAATTTCTTTGGTGAATATTTATTTTTGGCATGGCTCTTATTTTTTTAAATAAATTAACAAATAAACAATTACGTTACGTTACTTAAATATGTTACTTCAGCTTGGACTCGTTTTTATTTTAAACCACAAATCAACACGTCGTAAATCACTATGACTACTAAGATTAAAATTTTTTATATATTTACGTTACGTTACCCATATTTACATTTAATATGTATTTAAAATTCTAATATTTGAAAAATCTAATGACTAAATACAAAATTTGGCATGAAATGGATAAAAAATCAGAAAACCTCCAAATTCTGATGTTTAATAACGGTTTTGGGGCTATCGAGTTGAAACTTTGCACACACCCTTCTTTCCTTTAAAGGTAGTATATAAGTCGGAACGGCCGGGATCGGTCGACTATATCCTATAGCTGCCATATAACTGATTGATCGGAAATGCCATAACTTTGGTGTTTTTTAAGTTAAAGGGTTGGGATTTTCCACACATGTTATATTTGACCAAAATATGTACAAAATATCATAAGGATCGACCGACTATATCCTATAGCTGTCATAAAACGATTGAAATTGGCATAACTTTGGGTTTTTTTAAGTTAGAAAGATAGGACTTGGTACAGATTCTATTTTGGACCAAATAATCTGATTTGCCAAATTTCATAAGGATCGGCCGACTATATACGATCCGCTATATATTTAATAATATAAGGTGTGTGGCGCCACCTAGCGGACTGTGAATGAACTGAAAGGGTATATCAACTTCGGCTCCGCCCGAAGTTAGCTTTCATTTCTTGTTTAATTTTAGTTGGTACACATACATTTGAAAAATGATATGTACTAGAAACAATGATGGTCATCGCCATTAAACAGCCAACATAATTCAATTTATGGTAAAATTTGATAAATTTTTTCTCTTAGGTGTACCGCGGAAACTGTGGGTGGTAGAACCTATGTTTGTTCTGGACTTTGGTTCAGGGGAGCCTAAAGATTATGGAGCAGGTAAAATATGCGTGGAGGGAAACAAAGTTGGAAATTGTCGGCCTGTAGTTTGCGTAGAAACCGACAGACAGACAGACGGACATGCTCATATCAACTCAGGAGGCGATCCTGATCAAGAATATATATACTTTATAGGGTCGGAGTTGTCTCCTTCACTGCGATGCACACTTTTGACCAAAATTATAATACCCTCTGCAAGGGTATAAAAATGGTATCTAACAATTACCTTATTCTTGGAATTCTATCCAAAGTTGAAATAGGTCTTCTATGATTTTTCCCCAAACATTTTCCTATGGAAGATTTTTATTTTCTTATTGAAATCAGTAAATCATAATATGTTTTAATTTTGGATTTAAAGGAAAACTCGAAATAATTTTATTGAATTTATTATAGGCAATTTTATTGTTTAATTTTAGTGTTTGAGTTATAAAACACATAAAACTAATAATTGGACCTCGGAATTTGCAGGTTTTCTTATTTTTTATCCATTTGATGCCAAATTTTGTATTTATGCAATATATTTTTCAAATGTTAGAATTTCAAATACATATTAAAAGTATATATGGGTAACGTAACGTAAATATATAAAATTTTCAATCTTAGTGGTCTAAGTGATTTACGTGTTCATTTGTGGTTTAAAAAAAAACAAACGAGTTCAAGCTGAAGTAACATATTTAAGTAACATAACGTAATTGATTATTTGTTAATTTATTTAAAAAAAAAAGCCATGCCTTAAATAAATATTCTCCAAAGAAATTTAATGGGAAAATGGTTCTACAGCCTTCCCGAGAAGTGTTTCGAAATAATTGGAAATGATGTAATTTGTAAAATATGTGAAGTATAGTTTTTTTATAACATAATAGTCGTAAGATGATAGTTAAATAACGGGAATATAAATATAAATTTAAAAAAAAATATATTCACTCAGGTATAAAATAGAACCGACAAAAAAAATAGCAGGACTCAGAGAAGCAGGATATAGAAGAGAAGCAGAGCCCAAGTCACTGCTTTAGAAGCTGCAAGAGAACCTGCTATAGCGACTGCTTAATAATTAAAAAATTTTATGTAAAAATGAAAAATCAGGAACCAAAATAAAAATGATAATATGAAAATATATCAGAAAATAGGTTGAACAAATTATGACTGCTCATTGTCAAAGTTCAATGAGAAATAAAGATTTAAATAAGTATTAACCATTTTCTGCTGGACCTGTTCAACGTGCCACAATATGTCCAATTATATTTGTTTTCACAAATATTTTAATAAAACGAAATGATGAAAACTATTTAATAATAATAGTTTAAATATTAGAAAAATAATAAAAATTAAATCTAATAAATTAGAAAAAAATGACTGGTCACTGCCGAAGCTCAGTGAGAAGTAAAAAAGAGTTAAGATTGAGGCCTTTTTATACAGCTCCTGGAAAAAAAGTTTGGCTGCATTTAACTAAATCTAATATACCAAAATTTATGGCCACATTAATTTTATGTTGGCATTATAAAATTCATTACATTACTTCTATTTGCTACACCCATTTTTAGGACTTCTTGTAACAGTAAGGGCATCAGAAGAATTTTGTGGCCCACTTTCTGGCGCTTTGATAGAGTTAAAAAGGAAATTTCATTGAAATGAATGGAATCATTGGTGAATTACATAAATTAAAAAATGAATAAGATTTTTAATTTGTTGGAAATTTTGGAAAGTTTCAAAACTTTGTTTTGAAAGTAGCAGAACCATTTTTCCTTGGGGGTAATGAGTTCTACATGAAAAAAGTTGACGTAGTCCATTCGTTGACCAAAATTCTCAAACAGATTTGTACACTTGAAAAATTTTTCCATTGAGGCATTCAATTAAATAGCAATTTTCAAGTTGTCATTTTTCGAGCTTTATGTACAATATAAACTGGATATTATGTATTAGATATAATGCAATTTTTTTAAATGACTATGGGTATTGCAATTATAGGACCTGCTACTAAAAAGGTGTCCAAACTCGAATCACTTTAAAAGAGTTGGCGCAATACTGAAAAGTGGCAAACCCATGCAGGACCTCATAATTCTAGAGAATTCATGGAAAAATTGGTCATTAATGGCCATAATTGGCCATACACAAAATCCACAGGGGTTCCAATATCTAATATTTAAAATTATAATTATTAATAAACATATGAATCAAATAAAAAAAAACCTCTTGAATTTAAAAAACCTCTCTCATAAAAAAAATATATACAAAGTTACACATTTTAAATATTCTCAGAATATTCTGAATTACAGGAATTAATTACATATCTGAAAATTTTAATTCAATATAAAGCTCGAATGTGACATTCCAACTGGAGGAGAACATACAAATGAAGATCGTCCACACAAATATTTCATAGGGTTGATAGGGATGATTTCTCGGAGACCTTACTAGTACTCGGGAATAATAAGATAAATGATTTGAAATGAAAGCTCCTTACAAGCTTCAAAGCTTTCCTAATTTTACATGTTTTGGTTGATCTTGGCTCAAAGGGGTTTGTTTTGGCCGACAGCTCTGTTAGGGGAGCTTTTCTGTTATAAGGTAGCCCGTTTTCTCACGGCTAGCGGCTCTCAGCTCTCAGCTGGCGCATGCTCTCCCACATGTTGGATTTATTTGGCTCCCCTAGAAGCGGAAGATGATGCCAGTGCCACTGCCAGCCCCATTCAAAGTTCTGCTCCCCGTTCAAGCGGTGCTGTTTGGCATTTTCCGCGTTCCGTCACTCTGCACTGCTGCTTTGTTTCGCTACGCAGAAGATTTTTTATACCAACATACCACAAAAAAGGAGTAGCAGGCGAAGCGTCTTTTTCCAGAAAACTGAGCGTGGAAATTGCTTAATTCACGAAAACAAGGAACAATCAGAGAAGGAGTGCTGACCAAGCAAGTTTGTAAGTGTAGCAAGTAAACAAGGGGCGAGAAAGTGATGGGGATGCCTTCGTTATCAGTATAATTGATTAATCAGCCCTGTTCAGTCCACATTATCGGTTCAAGTGAAAGTGATTCAGGCCGAGCGAATAATGTGCAAAATTACTTTCACCCCTCGCAGGAAAAAATTCAATTATTGTTGTGTACTCATTCTATTGGTTAGGCGGATGTGGCAATTGAAAAATTTATTAGGATTTGCAAAAATGAAATTTACCGTTTGAATTATTAATTCGCAACCCCTAGGAATACACATACATACGAGACTGGGGGCCAGATCGAAATCGGGACTCCGGGCCCGAAAGCACGGCCCAGAGTTAACTGCATAAACAGTTTATTTTTATATGGCAGAGGACAGCTGCAAGTTCAAGTGTACAAAACTCGTAACCCTCGAGAAATTACATTACGCATGATACACACACACATACGCAACAAACACATACACTCACGTGAACATAGCACAGACGTGGTGTGCAAAAGCCCCAGCTAACGCTCGTCGCTCAACACGTTTTAAAATATTAACTTAAAAGATAACAACAAAAGTAGCAAAAACACAGCCAGGAGAAGCAAACAACAAAAAATACGCAACAATAATGACAGCGCCATCAAACAACGTGCTTATTAAAAGAGTAACAGTGGGAGAGAGAGCAAACTAGAGGAGAGCCTAGAAACTGAGCAGCCCATTTCCGTGAGAGAAAGCTTTCTAGCTCTTCCGCTCTCTGGCACAGCTGATTGCCAGAATTTGTGTTGTGTGTTGGTATTTCTGCATTCACACACACACACCCACCCACCCACACACCTTCAAACATTTTACAACAAGTGCGAAAAATGTTTGCTGGTGTTTGGTCCGTTTTGCGCCATTTGAACTTGTCTTTGGATAAGTAGGTCTAGGGTACTGAGTGTGACCGAATTTCGGTTTTCTTTTCTTAGTTTGACCTTGAGAGTTTTCGAATTTATTTCAATTTGTGTTTGAAACTTAAAAATAGACATGCGAAATGACGCATTTTGATGGGCCTTGTTAGCATAAAAACTTGAAACGGCAATTGTAAAGTTAGTTACCTTGAGAAACTACTATTATTACTTCCTCTTCTGAGTCGTTTTGGGGAGAAGATCTCTCAAAAATAGTTTATTAATTCGAAATACACAGATACATCCATCTTAAGGTCATGTTTTCATTAAAACAATAATGCCTGTCAAAAAAAACAGGAAAAAAAAAATTCGAATAACGACCTTAACACGAATAAAAACAGAGACAGCCACCCACAACAAGTGGGATCGAATCTTTGACTTTGAAATTTCAGTCACGGCGGAGAAGTGGAAACCTCAGCAGCTGGTTTATTGCCTCTAACTAATAATATAAAAGCCAGTCGAGTGAAGGTGCGTGTATGGATGCCATCTCGTGTGGCAGTGTGCGTGTAAAGTTGATACGAACTTTGTTTCCACGAAGGAAGCTTGAAGGGTGGTGCTGTTCTGTGCCCCATAAAAATAGACTATCAATGGTGTTTTTGGCATAGCATTCGAGCCAAACGAAGGATTGTGAAAACCTTTTAGCAGTAATCTACTAAATACAGTGGAATTTTCAACTTTTAAAAGTTTAAAAGTTCTATTAAAAATGTAATGGTTTAAAAGAAGAAAATATTTCAACTTTTGGCTTACAGAAACTTAAAAGTTTGAGTTTCCAAAGTTTTCTTCCAGTGCAACAATGTATTATTTAGTGTTTTTGTTTTCTTTTTGCAGTGCACTTGCAGCTCCCGAAACGCAGTTACTGTTGCTAACGGTAACGGCTCTCCACTCAAGGCAAAAAAAAGACAGAAGAGGGAGTGTAAAAGGAGAGGCGGCGAGGCGAAGTAACAGCGACGGGGAGTGTGGGCGAACCTTACACGCAAGTGAGTAAATAACGGTAACTAACAGCCATTTGGGCGGCATTATCAATTATGCAATTAAAAGCTGGGGGGGTGGTAGCTGTCCAAACCAAGTCGAGAGCAGTGAAAAGTTTCGCCTTCGGCCGAGCTAAATGCCAAGGCTGAAGCCCGATGGCTTTAAATAGTTTACAAACTGCGGCTAGAAAGTTAATTTCTGTGTGGGGAGCTTTATTCTTAACCTTTCTCTCTTTAAGCGAGAGTGTGGTGGGGTCCTTAATAATTTATTCCTGATTTACTGTGTTTGTGTTTCCGTTTTTCTCATTACACTTTTCATTTCCGTTCTGGCCGAAACGAGCATGTTCGACGTATACGTAATATGCCAAAGGACTTTGCCGCAAATCCCGCCAACTGTTGCAAAAGTTCCTTCCCCACCCATGTGTGTGTTTTGTGTACAGAAGTACTCTATATACTGTGTGTATGGAAATTTGTGGGCCTGGGCCCCCTTACGTTGTCGGGTCGTCCTTAGGTTGTCGAAAAGCGAGTCAGGCATGAGGTTGCTCACTTCACAGTGGCAGGCCCTGGGCGACTTGACCCCCAGCCCCGCCCCAGATTGTCTCTCAGGTGGCCGAGGCGGCAGCCCTTGCCTTGTCGGCGAGTCAAGGACACCCAGCCCCTGCAAATGGAAATGGAAAATGGCATGCCTGATTTCACCAATTGATTGCATGCAATTGTTTCCCTCCCGGCCGCCTGCGAGTGGGTCGGGCCTGGAAATGCCTTAAAATTATTCAACAGCACACTGCCAGGATTGTTGGTTTGGATCTATCACTCGCATTTAGCTCCTGACAACTCCCGGACCTGGAGCCACTCCAGCTGTTGCACGAACCTACGCCCCATCCATATTTCATGCCACTCATGCCCAATATTTATACGCTTACCGTGCCGTTTAAGTACTAGGTCGAATAAGCTCATTGACGCCACAAGTGACGAGCCACTAATTAAAAAATGTTCCCAGAAACTGCCACTGCTCGGCGGAAGAGTAAACAGTTCGCCGAAAGGATAAAAGCAGCTCCGTCCTCTGCAGTTGGCATAAATGTTTATGGCCGAAATGAGTATTTGCGGTTGCCACTTTGTATTCCGAATGCCTCTGGTTTAATTCTGCGGCGTGTGCCACTGAAATGCAATTCCATGGAACTGATCACTTGGCTGAAATATGAAATTAATTAAGTTCCCGTAAACAAATGGAAATAAAGTGCAATATTTGCATGAGGATATTAGCCCCGCTGACATTGAGATTATTGGAGGCGTGCCGTCACGCAGAGTGTGATGATAAAATGTGGCTTCTTTAACTCAATTACTCTCCAATTAAGCCAATAATTAATTTGATAGATTCATGATTGGCTCCAATTGTTGGCCAACCAACTGGGTCCTGTTCAGGCCGGGACTGGTCACGTCCCAACAAATTGGGGCCATCGCAAATGGAAGTCATCTCTCAGGTCCTTCCGCCTCCTGTGCATTTCCTGCACAAATGCAGCTCATTTCCTGTGTGTCCTGTCACAATCCGCAGCTTAACTTTTCATGTCCTCCAGCTGACACAGCTGAAGCGTGCCACTTGAAAAGGCTTAAAGCCACTGGCAGAAAACGATTCCCATTTATTGTTGATTTTGCAAGGACATATATTAGCTTGTCCAAAGAATAAGATACATTTGTCGTTTAAGGGGTTACAGTTAGGAAAAAGGGTTTTTTCCAAAAATTCGTTCTGAGCACACTATTTATTTTATTAATTCCAAACTTAGCATGTATATTAAGTCAACCATAATCTATTTTTTCATATTTTTATTGGAAAATATTATTAACGGGAATGAGGCTACATAACGGGAAAAAGGACTCTTTTTTTAAATTCTAACTGTATCTAACCCCTTAAATGTCTTTTAAAGATTTTCCCCGTTATTAAAGATTATAAACATTATACTCTTGGGTTTGTCAAATATACTGTTCCTATACCAGTAGTCCTTATTGGGAAATAATTAAGGAATATTGGGGAATAATATTATAAAGGAGCACGTTTTATTGGCTACTATCGGCTGACAAGAATACAAAGCTTAATAATCTTTTTTAAGACCCAAACTTTTAAAGTTTATCTTGGAAAATATGCCAGGTTCGTCGCTAAAATAGTAGCAAGATCTATTTGGATGGTACAGAACTACTAATGTCATTAAAAAAAACATTTTAATTTTGGTTGTTTTTCTTTTTTGCTGCCACTCTGTCAGTGAGTTTTGGTTCTCGTTATTCCAGATTAACAAGATGCCCCGGATTTTAGAAATATTATTTATTCCCTCGTTGCTTATTTACAAAAAAAATTTAATTCAAAAATTTAACCATTTTCTCCAAAATTAGTCACAAATTCTTAAGAATTATTTGGGAAGAGAAGAGAAGAGAATCTGGTTCTTAATAATAGTCATGTATATCAACTGTAAAGAGACCACTCCCTGATTTAGAAAATTTATTAAAATGAATCATTAAATGATTTAAAAAACAAACAGTCTTATCGGGTTCAATTTAATTCCAGTGAGTCTATTTTGTTTTTGCTTACTCGTGATTAAGTATGATTTGGAAATTATTGGCTAAAAAATCACCTGAGGCACGTTCTTCGCCGTTCTAGAAACCAATAATTATAAAGAACATTTTCGCAGTGAAAATATTAGTCAGTAAATCGTAGCCACCAAACAGAACACTTTGGTTTTCGCCTAGTGTAGTCACTATAGTGACCAGCCTCAAACAAATCTGACCTTGCTCTTCTCGGCCAACGCTGCGTATGAGTGCTTTGTAGCGCTTGCTTGTTGCTTTCATTATCAATGTCAATATGCCCGAACCGGGGACGCTCTCAGAACCCCATCACAGTCTATCTGAGAGATACTTTAGAGCACTACGAGTGTAGTGGCTGCGCTCCCAATCGGACTTTATCTGCGATTGTGTTCTAGTCTAGCGTTCACCCTGAGACAGGTTAATGGGGCATAGCCGAAGAAATGAGAAATCGCACCGAATGGGTGGGAAGGAATGGAGGTCTACTTTGTTGCCATATTGCGATGAGCCAATAATACAAAATTGATTTCCTTCGGGCTTTGTTAACTTTGTTGTTTGTCCACCGCTCCCGTTCCCGCTTCCGCTCCCGACCACTTTCACGCTCTCAGCCTTATCATTGTTTGTATATTTTTATATATTTTGCATCGCAGATGAAAATGTTTTCATTTCACTTAAGCAATTATTTGCATTCGCATTCGTTATTTGCAGTTCGAGCTGAGCGCGCGCCTTGTGTTTTTCTGTTATTTTTAGCGCCAAATTGCGAGAAATTTTCTCACCTTTTTTATTTGGTTATTAGTTGATTGAAAATTGAAAATGCGTCTAAGTCGGGTTCGCAGTTTCCCAGGCATTTTGTAAGTCTCCCGAAAGCAAACATTTCACGATCTGATTTCTATAGGCCCTAGAGACTAAGGGTTCTTCAATCCTTAGTTTGTTTATTTTTTTCAGTATTTATTCATGTGACTTGTGGAAGTTTCTGAATCTTAAAAGCAAAAGTATCTAAGATCTTATCAAATCATTTTTGTTTACTGAAAAGCATTTGATTCTTCTGATGGTTGAAAGTGCAGTTGTGTAATTGATTTGTTGGCATATTATTTATACTTATTTTTAAAAACATATATAGAGGCATTTAAAACTGATTTTTATCAAAGGCCTACTTTGTTTATTTTCTGTAATTTATGAGCAAATACTTTATTAGTAATTGCATTATATAGTAGGCGCATTTTCAATTAAAAATCACATAATCGGATCGTGAAAACTGTGCTCACTTCCATATCTCAAGTGGTATACCATACGTCTATCATAAATATCTTGTGTGCCATTTCCATTTCGATTTCTTGTCCATTACCAACCAAGCAGCGTCTGTAGGATGAGCAATGCAGGAATCGACGGGGGAGGAGGAGGCGGCGGAGGAGGAACAGGAGCCGGAGTACCGCCCACAACGCCACCGCCCACTGGTCATGGATCCACTCGCCGACTGAGCCACCTGTCCGGCAGCACTCGATCGGGAGGAGCCGCCGCCATGGGCAACGTGGTGGGCTGGCTGAAGCAGGTTCTGTCCAAAACCAGTATTGATGTCAATTATCCACCCAGCACAAAAACCAAAGTGTATTAAAACGAACCCTAGAAACACCTGCACCCCCACCTTCTATATGTATTTGTGATTTTTTATGTTGCATCCTGCCCGCCTGAATCTTCAGTTGCCCCTGGTTGTCCCCTGGATGTGGTTGTCCCGGAAATTGAAAGCGACTCTTATTGGGCGTCTTGTGTGTCTACTTGCAGGCTTCCATCGAAGTGCGTGACGCAGGCACCAGGACTCTGTCGATGCTGCAGAGCAGCAACCCGAACTTCCGGTCTCTGGACTTGTCCCTGGGCACGCCCACTTCCCTAACACCCACCTCGACCGACGCTCCCGTGACTACGGCTAGTGCCACCGCTTCCCTAAGCGGATCCACGCTGCAATTCGGTCCGGACGAAGTCGAGGACTCCAAGGGCAGTCAGTCTCTGACCCCACTGGACGCCCGTGAACTCCTGACCCGGCCAACGCGAGCATACGCCTCCGTGAGCCAGCCACAGAGTCCGCGGCATCGCGGTTCCGGTTCTGGTTCCCTCTCCGGTATCGGTTTGCGAGGCGCCACACACGGCCTGACCGGACGCTCCACATCGATATCCTCGCAGCTGGAGAAGACCAAGAAGCTGCTGAAAATGACCGAGGGCGAGGACAAGCCGCTGACCATTCTGCACTATAACGATGTCTACAACATTGAGTCCATGGCGGAGACGGAGCCCGTGGGCGGAGCGGCAAGGTTCGCCACCGCCATCAAGAGCTACGCCCACCTGAATCCCCTGGTGCTCTTCAGCGGGGACGCCTTCTCGCCCAGCATGTGTGAGTATCCAAGGAAGGTATATGATAGATTCGGCCTACTTATCCTTCTATAATTTGCAGTGAGCACCTTCACCCAAGGCGAACAGATGATCCCAGTCCTTAACTCGGTGGGCACACACTGCGCCGTCTTTGGTAACCACGACTTTGGTAAGTTAAAGATTAGTCTTTAATCTTTAATCTGGACCTGACATTGTCTTCCTAATTCCAGATCATGGCCTGGATGTTCTCGTTAAACTCATCAAACAGACAGAGTTCCCCTGGCTCATGTCCAACGTGGTGGACAACGAAACTGGCCGTCCTCTCGGTGGCGGCAAAATCTCCCACTTCATTCTCCACAACCAGATCTCCATCGGCCTGATCGGACTGGTGGAGCGGGAGTGGCTGGAAACTTTGCCCACCATCGACCCCAACGAGGTGACCTACATCGACTACGTGGAAGCGGGCAATCGGCTGGCCCGAGAGCTAAGGAACGAGGGCTGCGACCTGATCATAGCCCTGACCCACATGCGCACTCCCAACGACATAAATCTGGCCAAGAAGTGCATCGGCATCGACATCATCCTTGGAGGGCACGACCATGTCCGGGAGGTTACCGAGATCAATGGTAAGATGATCGTTAAGTCGGGCACGGACTTCCAACAGTTCTCTGTGATCACCATGGAAAGGGACCCCGCCAACCGGGAGAAGTTCACCACGGATGTCAAGTGCGTGGATGTGACGGCCAAAATCCCCGAAGATCCGGAGCTCAAACAGGAGCTATCCAAATATGCCAGTGAGTACTGTGAGATACGATGCTATCAGCACTTGTCTATCCTTCACTCCTCAATTGCAGAGTTCATCGAAAGTAAGCTGTCGGACGTGATGGGGGTCTTCAGCGTGGAGCTGGACGGACGCTTCTCGCGGGTTCGCACCCAGGAAACGAATCTGGGCAACTGGGTGTGCGACGTGGTGCTGGCTGCTGTTGGCGCCGATGTGGTCATCCTGAATGGCGGTACCTTCCGATCGGATCGCGTTCATCCAGTGGGCGCTTTCACCATGGGCGATCTGGTCAATGTTATTCCCATGCGGGATCCGTTGATCCTGCTTGAGGTGAGCGGCCGAGTCCTGTGGCAGGCGCTGGAGAATGGCGTCTCGGCATATCCCAAACTGGAGGGCCGCTTCCCCCAGGTGGCTGGCATCAGCTTCGCATTCAATCCGCAGGCGGAGCCCGGAAAGCGCATAGATCCGCAGCTGATCCAGGTGGGCGACGAGTACCTCAACCTGGACCAGACCTACAAGTTGTGCGTGAAGAGCTACATCTTCATGGGCTGCGATGGCTACACCATGTTCAAGGATGCCACAGTGCTGGTGAGACCTTCTTTTCCCTTAAAATGCTATAGAAATAAAAAGTATTCCTTTCCAGATGGATGACGATGCCTGTCCTGAACTGGGCATCACCCTGCAGAACCACTTCAAGGCCATTAACTCCCGGAAGTGCGGCCAGAACACCAAGCATCGTCAGTCCTTGGTGACCCTGTCCAGGAGGCACAGTCTGGTGCAGTGCCTGGACAGTATGGACCTGGATGGACCGTCGCCCATACGCAAGCTGTCGGTGGGTCATCACAACAAGTCCATGGATCTGACGCATGGCAACTCCCAGAAGGTGAGTTCTTTTTATAGGATTACTTTGGGAAACTGGGCCTTACTGAACTAATCTACAGATGCTTCGTCGAGCCTCCCTGGACGACCTGGAGCAGTCCACCTGCGAGTTGGCGCCCCAACTGGAGCACCGCATCATAATGATCCAAAACGAAGAGGTAGGTGGGCTACATTTTTGGATTAAAACTTGGACTGACCCTCCATTATCTGTCCTCCCTGCAGCATCATCGCCAGTTGCTGTTCAAGAAGGAGACGCACATCATGAACTCCACGATCACCGAGGCGGAGGACGAGTAAAGACCTTATTGAAGACATTCGAGTCACGATTTGCATTTAATTTCCGTATTTTTCGTTTGTTTACTCCTTTTCGTTTCTAGTTACAAGAAAGTAGGACAACTTGATTGTAGGGCGGCAGGGTCCGATGTGGAGAGGAAGATCTGATCGGGTCCTGAGCGGAGGGAAGATATAGCAGTTAGATAGTTAGGTAGTTGCTCTATTTATTTGTTGTTAGCCGTTGTTGTTAGCCAAGCCCACTTTTGTTCTGTTTGGCCGCAAGTTTTGAACTCGCTATTCGGATATTGTAAGTACGTGTACCTAAGCCTACCACTAGTTTAGTTTACTTTTAGTTAGATAAATGATTTAAAAGCCAACTGATTACTGTAATTACTGAAGCGCCCATATGTTTTGTGATCTAGATAACCGAGTTTGAGCCGAGCTTTGAGATTTCTTAGACACTTCGATCGAATACGAATAGTTGATTTTAATCACCCCAGAGCATCCAGAGTCAACCTGAGATCGCAGTCCAGCACTAGAGGTTGTACGGACAGGGACGGAACTAGGCGCCACTCAGCAAATGTAAAGTCAATGTAAAGCAATATTTTAGAGAATGCACCTGCAAAAGTTAAATCCCTAAACGGGAGAATATGTATATTTTTATGGACACTTTTGGAGCGCTTGAACCGCAGCAGAGCAGACATTATTTTTAGAGAACGCGACCAGGCGTGAAGACACACTCATGGATATAATGGCTTTAATTCTTAGAGTTCCTCGAACTTGACCACACCCAGTACAGCCACAACCGCGAGTCGGAGTGTCCAGTGAAGCAATCTGATTGATGACTGGAGGCGGAAGCCACGCAGAAGCTACCCATCTCAATTAAACAAAAGTTAAACAATAAGTAGAGGAAGCCTACATATGTGTACTCCATGCTTAGACCGATTGTCCATGCTTAGAACGTATAGTTAACTAATGTGAACAATATACAGGCTCAACTTGCACCTGATTATTAACAGAAGACACTAAAATTATAGAGGACACATGCATATGAATATACAGATATAAATATAAAAACAAATATATATATAGATATCGTACATCTTTTCAAATTTACTTTCACGAAAACGCTTGCCAACTACTGAGAAAAGATCTTCTTAACTTTCGTCTTTCAAGCTATTTTGCAATGGAAAAACGCATTTTGTGTATATTGAACGAAGTACATTGTTTTATGTAAACATTTATTAAAATACATAAACTATATGTAACGGGATATTTTCGATTACTTTCTTTCGGCGGAAGCACTTTGTTAGTCAGGCGGGGGCACTAAGTCGGTTGGTTAATACTTTAATCGGGGAGTCAAGAGTTTAGCTTCTAGATTGTTCGTATTCTGTTCTCTTCAGTAGAACTGCAACACCAAGGTCTTTATGGCACTGGCAATGTGGAAGGCGCAGTCGCGCACCTCCAGGGTGTTGTTCTGGATGGCCTGCTTGTCGTCCGCCTCGATGGCCTTCTGCAAACTCTCGCACTCGTGCTGGATCATTATGTTCTGTCGGGTGAGCTGCTTCAGGGTTTCTCGGGTGGTCTCGCTAGCATTGGGGGGCTACAAATATTTTAAATAATTAGTTATTTTAAGTTATTATAATTAGTTGGTTTAAGAATCATCTTTAAACCATCTTTTTCTCATCATCAGCCTTTGCTGATAACTAAAAGATTAAATTTCAAACCTCTAAAAGATTGAATTCTTTTTTTAAAGATATAAAGTATGTGCTCTCTATTATATACAAGACCCTTAAAAATCGTGTATAAACTCCATTATTCTTACCAAATTAGCATAGAGAGCAATTAAGTCAGTAACGGCACTGCGTATAAGTTCGCCATGTGGAGCAATGGATTGCTTCTGGTCCTCTGGCACAGGCTGCATGGCCCTTATGAGTTCCTTCAGACAGCGAGTGACCAAGTCGGAGCGCACCTTCACCTCCTCCCCGAAGGGCTTTCCATCCCCTGCCATTTGGTACATGCTCGTGGTGTTCCGCACATCAGTCTGGCCCTTGGCCACTGTTGGGGCCAGCCTGCGTTCGTACATGCTGGCTGGCCGTTTGATGGTCGACTGGTTGGATGAGCCATTGGATGAGCCGCTCTCCATGTTGGTAGTGCCACCTTCGGGTAGCGAGAGGGGCTCGTGCTCAGTTTCCGGACTGCTCAAGCTCAGATCAATGCGACTAAATAACCAAAATAATAAAACAAATGAAAACAAAAGAAACTAAAGGGTAAAAGGAAGTCTCACAGTGGCTCGTCGTAGACGCTGTTGTTGGAGGCGCTGGAGAACTTAGACTTGAGCTGGGAGTTCTCGCTGGACAGCTTCTGGACCACGTTCTTCAGTTGATTAATCTCGGACTGAGCTGAGCTGAGTTGCTTGCGCAGTGTTTCCATTTCGTTCTGCGAGTTGGCACTGCGAGGTGGTGTGTGAACAATAGCCTATTTAAATAACATAAAAAATAAGTAATAAAATAAACTAAAATTAAATTAAATAAATGAACTAAGTTAACATGTATAAGAATCGGAACAAAAGGGGACTCAACTACATATAGTTAAACTACAGTTTGACAGATTACGGCTAACTTTATTTTAGCTTAAGCTCTACATTCGGATCTCTACCGTTCGAGGGTACATTGACTAAAAACAGGGAGCTATAGTGCCCTGGGCTAGGGATGAACACAACGGGTAACTCATTCAGTCTTCGCTTACGCTGCTAGCCAAAGCTATTGTTCAGCTTGAGTATCTTTTGGCGCATAAGGTTTACCTGCTGGGCCATTGGCGGCACCGGGGCATAGTCGTCGTCGCTGGCCACCGGATCGTAGATGGGTTCATCGTCCGACAGATTCGGATCGTGGCCCCCCTGCTCGAACAGCGAATTGTTTGCGTACGGGAGCGATTGAAGAGAAGGCAATTGATTGCCGCCAGCCAGAGGGGCGTCCAGTGGGCGCAGGTTGGCCATGTTCTGGCGCCGCATGGCATCCACAAGCACGTCGGTCAGCAGACCGGCGAACTCGGCGCGATTGAAGCGTGCCAGTTTCTGGCGGCCCTGCAAAACGAAACGATGTCAATAAATGAAGGTTTGGCGCAGAAATTGTCACAATGCCAACCTGATTGCGCGTAGCGCTTAAAAAGGGGTTAGCCGGAAGAAACGGCACAGTTGCATGATCAGCATTCAAGGTGCTGGTGGACCAGACTGCAAAGAATTAACATATAGCTTATGTTGAATAATAATAGAGGTAGAGTACTCACTGGCTTCGCACTCTCGTCGATCCACTTCGTCGTACAGATCCATGACCAGCTCCTCGAACATCTTGTTTGGAACAAGTTGCAGCTTTCCTCGAGCTATTTTCAGCTGTTCACTGATGTCGGCTCCACTGGCATCTGGTATGGTCAAGTGGCGGCCACTCTAAAATAAAATGAAGAAATTATTGAAAAATCATGAAAACAAATCAGGGCAAGAAGCTGCATCTTATAGATACATAAATGCTTCCCACTCCATGGGGAGCTTTCGATTTAAATTTAGAACTCACTGCATGGTCTGGCTTCTTGCCGCCCAAGAACATGATGATTCTGTCCGTGACATCAAACATGGCATCCAGCAGCCGCTCCGCTATGGTGTTGTGATTGTTGGCCCTGGCCAGCTCCAAGGGAGTCATGCCATTGCCATCCAAGGCGTTCACATCGGCGCCATAGATCAGCAGCATCTCGATCTGCGAGGCCTGGCCAAACTTGGCGGCCATGTGCAGTGGCGTCGACAGCTTGTCCTCATGGTAGTAGTTGGGATCGGCGCCCTGCACCACGAGGCGCAACGATGTCTCCAGATTGCTGGTACGCACACTGGCATGGAGCTGCCTGCTCAGTTCCTGCTCCAGATTGCCAGTAATGGTGGCATCGTCGTCGTCCTGAAGACTGGGTTTCAAGACGAACGATAGGTTGACGTGCTTGGCCTTGATGAAGTCCGACTTGGTTGGGTGCAGTGCATCCTTAGGCGAGGGCTTGCGCCAGCGGGGCAGGTGCTTGCCTCCAGACGAGTTGGAGCTGCCGTCCAGAAGATGGTGTTCCCACACACTATTCGCGCCGTGGGCGTTCAGCGAGTTCACGAAATTCAACACCGACGGCTCCCAGTTACCCTGGCGCAGGGACTTCACTATGGAGATGTGCCGTCCCAGGCTGCGGTGAACGGAGCAGCAGTCGGCGCAGAGTAGGATGCCTCGGTTGATGCTGGCCCAAGAGGGATCACTGGCCCCGCAATCCCCGCACACCTCCGTCTGGAGTCGCGACTTGCCCCTCGACATCTTGCTCCCGCGAGTCGATTGCGTGGGCAGGGTCGTCGCGTTCTGGTTTGAATGCTCCGGCGGCGCTATAAATAACTTCTTATGCGCTTCGATTATGCTGCTGGCGAAACACATTCAGCATTCCCGTCTGTGGTACCTGGGCGATAAAAAAAAATAGAGTAATTGAACGGGAGGTCGAAGCTAAATCCGTGTGACTCAGTCGCGCAATCAGTTGCTACTGATTGGGAATAGACATATCGCAGGGTGGGGTATTTCACGACCTGTTCCACCCTTGCAATCAATTATGGGAATTACTTTTAATTAAACGCTGCTGACTGCACTGCTAAACATTTTTTCTTTCGCTTTGTTTACTAGGTGTGACCAGACGACTTAAAGTTAGTAGCTAATTGGTCATACTAAGGGGGTACTAATATTATAAAAATGTAAATCATTTTACAATATTTTCAATATTCTAAATTCAATAAGCTAAATGAGCACAGTTTTTAAGAGGATTCTGAAAATATTTGAAAAGCTATTTCTTCCAGCGAGTGCTGCCAGATTTCTTACTCCTCTTTTCAACACAGTGGCAACTCTGGCAATCATATGTTTATCAACAGAGAGCCACCGCTGCAAGCACACGTGCAAAACAATAACAAACTGCCGACTCCAATTGGCTTTTTCTGTTTTTAACAAATTAAAATAGCTATCAAATAGCATGAAAGTTGAGAATCTTTACACGTCGGTGGCCTGCAACCGCTGCATGGAATGTGCGGACTGGGGCCCAAGCGGCTTAATTGCCTACGGAGCCTGCAATGCTGTCGCCGTAATGAATCCAAAGGTAAGAATCTTGTTTCTTAAGACATAATCTAATTAATTTGTTTTCCCAACAGTACAAGGGAAATTCGGCCAAGATTATATACACCCTGGTGGAGCACACAAAGCGAGTGAACACTGTCAAGTGGCTGGACACAAAGAAAATCCTTTCGGGGGCCGATGATTCGAATGCCATTTTATGGGAACTGGATGAAACTGGCGCCACCAAGCAGATCGTTTTAAAGGGACACAAAAGTGGAGTGAATGCAGTGGATGGTGTGCTAAAGAAGAATGGCTCCTGGCTACTGGCCACCGCTGCTGCCGATAACACCGTCAAGTTGTGGAACTACCAGGACGACACTGTCACCTGTTTCCAGACCATAGAACTTGCAGGAGGATTTTGCTTTTCCCTGCGACTCACACATCTGCCAACCAGCGAAAATGTCTTGCTGGCCTTCAGTGGTGATGATGAGACCATCTCCTTGTGGGCGGAACAGACGCAATCTCTGGGAGGCGGAGATTCCCTAGGCCGGCCATTCCAGCGGGTACACAAACTTTCCGGCCACGAAGACTGGGTGCGGGGCCTGGACTTTGTCAGGGATGGCGAGGATCTTCTTCTGGCCAGTGGGTCGCAGGACAATTTCATACGCCTTTGGAGGATTGCGCCTCGCAGCGAAGACCAAATGAAAGAGAATCGCGTCGATCTGCTTCAGATAAGCGAGAACGACGATGAGATCAAAGTGGAGGAGAAGATCCTACAGCTGGGCGAGCAGGCTTGGTTTGCAGTGAGTTTGGAATCGGTTCTATACGGCCATGAAGGTTGGGTTTATGGCGTACATTGGCATAAAAGCAAAGAGCAGGGTAAGTGACTCGGATTACTTTTAAAACTTCTCAACATTATCATTTTTTTAGAACTTCGCCTGCTTTCTGCCTCTATTGACAAGACCCTGGTGGTGTGGGCGCAAACCGCCCAAGGAGTTTGGATGGAGAACGTGCGTGTCGGGGAGGTGGGCGGCAACTCCATGGGCTTCTTTGGCGGCAAGTTCTCCTCCGATGGACATTCCATTATGGCGCATAGCTACCAGGGCGGCTTTCACATTTGGAATCAAGACCCCGAACGCCCACAGCTCTGGACCTCCAATGTAATAGTTGGCGGCCACTACGGCGAAGCTAGAGATCTGGCCTGGGAGCACGATGGTGCCTATCTCATGACCGTTTCGGCGGATCAGACCACTCGTTTGCATGCTCCGTGGCTTCAAGATGCTGTTCCGGATGCTACATGGCACGAACTGGCGCGTCCGCAAGTCCATGGCTACGATATGCAGGCCTTGGCTCTGCTTTCTCGCTATAAATTCGCCAGCGGAGCCGAGGAAAAGATTGTACGAACCTTCCAGGCCACAGCGAATTTCATAGAGAACTTCCGTCATATTAGCAAGGTTGAGAACGATGTGGCGGGTGATGCCCTATTGGAGTGTAAGATGTCTTCTTTTAAAAGGATGTTCCTTTTTATATAAAATTTGTCTTGTTTTAGCTCTTCCGAAAGGCGCTTCTGTGCCTTCCCTCGGACTGTCGAACAAAGCCGTTTACAAAGAGGAATCACGCAGTGAGGAGTCTGGAAAGGCAAAAGACGATTACCCGGAAAATTACTTTGTTCCTATTACACTGGAAACACCGCCGCAAGAGGAGACCTTGATGCAGAACACTTTGTGGCCCGAGTTGCAAAAGCTCTACGGTCATGGCTATGAGATCTTTGCTTTGGCAGCTACGAGAGATGGTTCCGTATTGGCCTCCTCCTGCAAGGCCACCAACGCTGAGCATGCCCAAATAATACTTTGGTGAGGATAAAGAATACTTTTGAAAACCAAAATGCTGACAAATGTTTCTGCCCCTTCAGGAATCCCGCCAATTGGAAGCAATTGCAAAAGCTGAGTGGCCACCAGTTGACTGTAACCCAGATGAGTTTCTCGCCAGACGCGCGTTTCTTGCTCTCTGTGTCCAGAGATCGGCGTTGGTGCCTGTACGAGAAGCAGGACGCAGCTCTTGGCTACCAACTGGTGGCCAGCACGGACAAGACAAATGGAGTGCACACCCGCATCATTTGGTCCTGCGATTGGTCGCACGATGGCAAGCACTTTGTGACCAGTTCGCGGGATGGCAAGGTAGTGGTTTGGGAAAAAAGCGAGCCAGCGAAGGATACATCGACACTGAACGGCTGGCAATCGGCGGGAGTTTTGGAGCTAAAGAATGAGTCAATCACAGCGGTGGCTTTTGCCAGAGATTACTTGAATGGTACGGATGACACATACGTTCTCGCTCTGGGCACGGAAAGTGGGCTCATCAAACTATATCAGTTAGCGAGAGGAACATGGCAGTTGCTCAGCGAATTGAACAAGAGGTGGGTTTTTTGTTTGTTTTGAAAGTTCCCTGACTGAGATTCCTCTCTTCCACAGCCAAGCCCATCACCTTACGGTCCGTAGGCTACAGTTTCGGCCTGGGCAGCCCCACCTTCAGCTGGCAAGCTGTGGGGAGGATCACTTTGTGCGCATCTACGACATTAAGCAGACATGATTGTGACCACAATCCGAATAAAAGTAGCCTTATTAGCATCAATCGGCGTTTAATTATAAATCTGTAATATCGGCAGACAGCTTGTGAAGGGGATGGGTCCCGTCTCGACTGTTCTATCTGTAATGTTGCTATCTAATCTGGGGCAATTACCCGTGTTCTGGGTTTCCCGCGCCTCAAGTCTGCTTCTGTTTCACGTTCTCCGATAACAAGTTATTGGCTCCTAATTAGGTGCCAGAATAATTCCCCGCGAAGGAAACTTTGATGCCGGGTATTTAAGTCGGATCTCTCGGGTTGTTGGCATTCAGTATTCCGTAAGCGATTCGAGATGAAGGCAGCTATTGTTTTGGCACTGATTGGCTCGGTCTTGGCCGCTCCGCCGGTCCGAGTGCAGCCCAGGCCAGGGTACGCAGGAAATTTTGACCAGTACGCTCACATTTATGCCCAAGTGCGTCCTTCCGCGAACCACAAGGTGGAAGTGGAAGTGCAACCTGTGGAGTACCAGCCTCAAGCTAACTCTGGCAGCCATCTGGTGGAGTTGGAAGTTAGGCCTGTGGAACAGAAGCCCCCTCAGCTGCTGGAGATTGAGATAAAACAGGAACACCAGTCGCAGCACCAGAATCCCGCCCAAGGACATTTTGTGGAACTGGAAATCCAACAGCAGCCCCAGCATCAGGAGGTGAAGTCTCCCAACCACTTGGTTGAGCTGGAAATCAAGCCTGTGGAGCCGAAGCCCACCCACTTGGAGATCGAGATTAAGCAGCAGCCGCAGCCAGAGAGGGAGCACCACCACCAGGATCAAAACCCTGCCCAAGGGCACCTGGTGCCACTGAAATCGCTCGCCCAGAAGGTGGAATTCGAGGCGGCCCACGATATGAGGCCCATGTCCCAGCACTACAACCTGAACTTGGGCCAATAGAAGTGGCAAGCCGAAACATGTAATACAAAAGTGCATTAAATATGTATAATTACAAAGAGAGCTTTTCACTGGCGAGTCCTCCCAAGGTGCTTGTAAAATGCGAAATAAATAAAAACTGCGGGCTTTGGAGGGGCTAGCCGCGGGAGAGCCGCAGTTTGCAATTTCCGTTTAGCTGCATAGTTACTGTTTTTTTGGAGGGGGCCACGTGACCAGGAGTCTGGGGCCAAGCACCAAGGCGGTGCGGAAGAAGGAGCGGGAGCAAGGAGCTGAATTATGGCCAGAGCGTGCCACCTTTCCAACCGCAACTTGCAATTTCCGTGCGCCAACTGACTTTATGATTGCCATTGGCTTCTGGCTGCACAGCTTTTAGCTTCCAGCTTCAGTTTCAGCTCCAACGCCATTGTTGTCCAAAATTATAAGAGGGCCAGGAGGAGTAGCGCAGGAACAGGAGCGGGAGCGGGAGCTGGAGCACGGTGGGGAGTGAATCTAGCAATGCGGTTAATTGGCTGGCGGCCATCTTTCTCTGGCACTTTAATTATGTTTTCGTGCTGTCCACAACTGCACTTCTAGGGCTTCTATCTCGACATCTATATCTATATCCTCGGAGTCCTGCTGTGTCGTTGAACCAAGGATACTCCCCGGATAGATAAGCGCATAAATCTGCATTGTTCCGAGTGCCACAATGGGGCAGAAAGTTAACTATTGAATTGCATTTAGGCCACGTCGGAGGTCGATTGTTCTCGCAAATATTCAGAGACATCCAATATCCCGAAGGGAATCGTCAGGGGGGCCGTTCACCAGCCCGAGTCCACCCTGTACTGAGCTGATGGCAAAAGCGAGTTAAAAATTCGCGATTCATGGTGTTTTCATTCTTGAGATTACACTCGAAAAAGTGTATCGTCATGGGAGTTTGATGGACTTATTGATGTCATAGAAGCAATTGTTATTATTTTAATTTATTTGATGTTCTACTTTGGGTTCTACTTCTAAAAATCAACAATTTCTTTAAAAATTATAACTATAAAAATATTTTATTGGCTTTAATAATTTAATTTATTTTTTAAAACATTTTTTCTTTAGAGATGGTTCCTCGGAAAGCGTTTTATTTTTAAGAGAAATATTGGCAAACAAAGCGGCCATTGCAATGGCGCTACATGCGTTTCCGCTTCCGCCCAAAAGTTTCACAAAAATCCATATATTCATGCATTTGTGCCGAAACTTTTGTTCAACTTGCATTGTGTTGTGGCACGATTCCGCGCGCACTCTTTATTTATTTTCTTAGTGCCCCAGCCATTTGTTATTGTTGCAACAATTTTGCATTTTGCGGAAAAAGTTTAAGTTTCAATTGCAGCGAACGTGCCCAAGAGTTGCTGACAGCCACTGCTCTGTTCCAACTGAAACTGAAGCCATTCTAGCCATAACATGTGTAAACATATTCAGACCCTCACTCCCTTTCCTCTCCTCCTGCCCAGCCCTGTGCAGGATCCGGCAGGCAACGTCCCAGCATCCGGCATCTCCCCGGAGGATCCCGGCATTCCCGTGCATTTCCATATGTGTGTCAGTAGTGGATTTCGCTTTGGTTGCGCTTTCTGTTTTCCTTTCATGGCTTTTTTGCCTTTTGTCTGACTTGGCGGTTGGCGGCCAATCATTCCTAAACTGGCAAAAAACTGCCATCATATTTTCAGTATTTCTTGGCTTATTTTTTAACTCTATTTTCTTTAAGTAGTTTATCCATTTCCACTATAAGACTTTCTTTATTTTCTTTAAGATCATAAATGGTTTAAACTCTCATTTATTTCAGATGATTATTTTAAATATTTTTGGAACTTTTTTATCTTGAATGGAAGCTGTCGGCTAATACGAAATGTTGTATTTAATTTTTATTTCAGAAGAACTATTAAACTCTATATAATTCCTTAAAGTGAAAATTTTCAGAAATAAATTTCACAATATTTTCGCATTTCATTTGTTATTATTTGCCATGATGAATATTTTTTTTTCAAACAGAACATGAAGGTTATTCCGTGTTTTTAAAAATTAAAAAAATAAGTGACACATGGTATTGTTTTGTATTTTTAATAAAATACTCCCATAACGTTGAGGTAGAGCATTGATTCAATATTTTTATGGTCAAGACTGGTCGTAACCTTATTTTAACCAGTCATTAATTAAACTTTCTGGAGAAAGGATTAAAATATTTCAGGAACTAACTCATAAACACCATGGAAATTTACAGTGTCCTGTCTCCCGGGAGTCGCCTTTGAACCAAAGTCTTCATAGAAATCTGCGAATGGCTTGATGGGATCGCACCCCCATACCACCCCCTTACCATGTTGGCCATCTTGCCACAAAGTCCTTTGGAAATTAATTATTCCAGTGCTGGTGGGAGTGTGCCACGCCACGACCGACCCTACTTTTGCCCTGCTTTTCGCTGTCATAACTCTGCCCCCGGTTGCATGCAATATCATAAAGTAACACACATATTTGTGTGTGTATTGAAACGCACACACAAACACCCGCTCGTGCACACAGCTCATCCATGCATATGTTTCCCTCGCATTTCCGTTTTCTCTGGCAGACTGTGGCAACAACAATAGCCACAGCAGCAGCAGCAACAAAGGCGTTCATGATTTGTGCATTTCCGTTTTTTGGCAGCACGCACACGCGGCGTATGAGCAATATGCGGGTGGGCGACCGAACCGGATACTTGGCCGAGAGCTGCCAAAGCCGGAGCTGAAGTTGACCATCGCAACAACGCCAATTGATGCACATTGAACAGCTGGCCTAGTTCGGCCATGTTGCTACTATTTTAAATCGTCAATTGATTCGCAGTGGCCCTCGCACTGGTTTTTGGCGCATTTGCCCTAACAAGCAAAAGTTCGGATCGAAAACTTTCGGTTTGCGCCGGCTAAGCCCAAAAGCTGAAGAGTTCAAAGTTTTTCAATTACCTGACCATGGCCGGTTTAGCTCCACCAGTTCCGCTCGATTGCTTCTACTCGTGTCTCGTGTCTCCTGTCTCGGGTTTCCCATTTCTCCTTCCCAGGATCCCTGAGTCCAGCTCCAGCAACAAATTTCATGTTCCCATAGTTATGTTTGTATTTTTGCACACCAAGAAATTTTATATACAGTTTTATAAATTAAAGATAATTTTTGTTAAGAATTTTTTAAATGCTAAGTATTTCAAGTTTTTATAATTCACGCTAGATGTGGTTCTATTTGAAATCGATATGAATTGTGGTGATGGTTGAGTTATGTCTCAAGTTGCAAATATTTTTGTAGGTCTTCCTTTAAAAAAACAAAAAAAAATGTTTTATTAAGTAAAATATACTTGATCAAGTAAAATATGTATTTTTTTTTAACATTAAAGATTTTAAAAATTAGAATTGATTAAGCTTTGGAATAAGTTTCGTAGGCCTTTTTTTCCTGTTTGCAGAAAATAATCGCGTATGTTTATTCAAGAACCTTTTGTAAAAGTAAAAAATATATTACATTAATTAATTTTATTTAAATTAAAATCAGCATTTTATTTTAAGCATTTACATTCGGGCTAACAGTACCGAAACTCAATGGTTACCAAAATAAATTTAATGGTAACTAAATATATGGTAACATTTTGTAAAAGATAACTTACATAGGGGTAAAGATCTAAATTATTTTCTTAAAAAAATTAAAATTTAACAAAGTTTTTATATATAGGACAATGCTTTCTTTTGCTAAAATGTTTAAAAGCCAATATTTTATTTATTTTAAAATGTATATATAATTAAATAAAATCCTATTAATAAATTATTGATTGACAAATATTCTTCAAGTCATTACTTAGTTTCATAACTACAACTTAAATTAGTTTTGAGAAGAGTTCCCCGAGGATAAGATATTTTCCCGAGTGCTGGAAAATAGTCGAGAAAGGGCAAGAAAATTATAAAGACGACTCGGAGGAGAGCGCTCCAACTTTAACAAGACAACGGGAAAAACTGGGGAAAAGTAGCACAAGTTGGAAGTTCTTGCGAAAAAATGGAGGGGTGGGAGTGTGCATTTTGATTATAAATATTGTAATATAAACTTGGGGCCCAGGCTCCGGGGCGGGGGCTGGTGCTGCTGCGACTCAATTCAGTGGGCCGGACTGACCCGGCGCTTGATTCCGTTATCATTTGTCTAGCACGCCTTTGAAAGTTGGTAAACCTTAATTGTTTTCCAATTAGTTTTGCAGCAAAAAGTTTGAAGTTCATTTAGCCTCCGAGTGAGCGATGTTTTTGCCTTATACCCGCTTTATCTTCCTTCCCTGGCTCTATTTTGTGTTTTATGTTGGTGGCAGTCAACGTGGCGTATGATGAATTTTTAATTACGTGTGCTGCAAGCAAACCAGACAGCGCAAAAAACGAGCTCGCCGAAAAAACATTGGTAACAACTGTTTGCCACTTGCAAATTGCAGCTACTCCAAAAAAGTAATAAAACAAAAAAAACGAATGAAAAAAACGTTGCAAAGCCAAACGAATCGCTTTTCTGGACTTTTTTTTGGGGGGAGGTGGAGGTGCAACAAGGACCATCTCTCCGGTGCGGCACTCGAGAGGCGTTGCATGTCCATAAACGCCGCTTGGCCAAATGCCAAACGGCCAAGATAATTACACAGGCCGAGATCAGATGGGCGTGGCCGGGGGCTTTGTTTAGCGTCCTGGTCTTGACAATGAAACTGGCAGGCCATGAATTTGAATTTTCAGTGCGGATTAAAGGGTTTAACTTTCACACGATTTATGACACATAGAGTCACATAGAGCACGGTGTTCAGTGTGATGTTTCAGCCGCAGCTTTAAGCCCTCAAATGCGGCCATTATCTGGCTAGGTTGTTGTTTGCCGACTGGCTTTGTCCTGCGGCAGCCGAAAACAATTTGATGGCTTTAAGGGCGAAACACTGTCGGCCATTTTCGACACTTGGCCATTCTTATTATTGCATCTACGCCTCTGATTGCAGTTGTAAATTTACAAAAAATGAAAAATCAAGCCATTTGTGTACTGTCAACAGAGCACCAGTCCCATCATCACCTCTGGTTTCCCCCCCCCCAACCACAGCCATCTCTGCCCCTGTCCCTGGTGTGCAATTGGAATTGTTGCAAGTGGAATTCCACCGAGCATTTTTGCAACATTTACGATTTCCCTTATTGCTTGCGCTTTCATTTTGGTTTCAGACACTTTTCCCATCAGTTGACAATTTTATTTAAACATACACACATACATATATATCTTTATTTATACACTTTTTCCCTTTTTTATATCAATATGGCTGGTTTCGAGGGCCATTCGGCTGGACATCTGTAATGCATTGCTGCCATAACTTTCGTTTTGTTTTGCCACCACACTATTTGCCTGCCGTGGTGATCCGGCCAGAGCCGTGCATTTTAATGGCTTCAGAAGGATCCATTTAATATTTAACAATTTAATAATCCTTGCGGCTTGAAATATAATTTAACAATCAAATAAATCGAGGATGGAAAATAACTAAACAATATTCAAGTTATATTAAAAATTAATTTATTACAAATATTTAATGACATAAATATTGTACTACACAAGACATATAGTATATAGTATCGTACAATATTTATATGATGAAATGTTACAACATATTCAAAACAATTAGGTTTACCTGAATACATTATAACCCAGCTAATTAACACTTAAATTATATTTAAAATATTTTATTAGGTTGTTATTTTATTAATTTTTAAATTGCTTGAATAAATGAATAAATATTATTTAAGTCTTTTGATCGCCAATATTTTTTTATGCACAATCTTATTGTTAATTTAATACATTTTATGTAATCTTAAATTTGAATTTAAAATAAAATTATCAAATTTTTAATAATTTATGTTTGGCATTTCGTATATTCTCTTAAATATATATAAACTCAACAACAAAAATTTATTGTAAATTAAATTCTAAATACAAATTTAAGATTTGTTTTTAAGGAAAGGAGAAATTGGGCTCCTAGTTCAGCTCCCCGCTACAGATGTCAAGGACCATCTTTTTGCGAAAAAAGCTCATTTGTGCTTGAGAAAAGGAGATCTCCTCATCTCGACTTATGTACTCCGCAAACATGCAACAAAAGACGCCGCAATCGCTGCAGTTTTTCTGCTGGGGCAGTTTATCCGCTGGAATGCTGTCAATCAGGAAGCCAGCGGTGTCGAAGGGTTGCTGGCGCTTATCCAGGGACTCGCTTTTCAGGTACTTCTCCAGCGTATCCAGGACGTTTTGATTCGACTTGCCCAAGGAGTCGTAATAGAGAATCTTAAAGTACCTCAAATCTATAACGGCTAGGCACCAATGGACGTTTTCACTGTGAACCGGCACTAGAACGATGTCGTTGCTGAAAAGGTCCACTTTACGGGTCCAGCGCCGCACGGCTTTGTAGCCTTCCTGCTGCAAGCGTTGTAGGAAAAATGTATTCATGGCATATACTCTAGGCATTTGGCCCGCTCGCCGCTTTGAGCGATCCATCAGCAGATTCATGTAGAAGTTGATGATCTCGTCATTAACCCAGGAAGTGCCCACCAGAGTTAAGATGTCGTAGCGATGGATTCGCATGGAAAACTTCTCAACAAGAACCTTAGAAAGGGACAACAACAATACAACCGGTACGTAAAATATAGACAAACATGTAATGCACCTTATCCCCTGGTCCGTTTATTAGTTCCTTATATCTTTCCAACTCATTTTTCATCAGACTGAGAATGCCTGGCCTTGTCCTTCTGAATTTCCTGGCGACAGGATTGCCGGCCGAGCGACCTGTAATGATAACAGACGGCTCTATGTCCTTCTCTATGGCCACTCGTTTCTCATGCGACTTCGCAAGTTCCTGGAAGGCCAGTTTCCGACGGCGACTGATGTTCTCCCTAGAACGAGCTATTTTGTCTTTGAATTCAGCGACGATATCGTTTCTGTAAAAAGGAGAGTCGATCAACTTTTTCTCAAGTGCATTTTTGAGGGCTTTTGGGCCATTGAGTGAATTCTCCCCATTTTCCTTGATCCTTTCCGACGGCTCTGGAGAGCTGAAAATGGCTGCACTCGAGGGCTCTGGAGACCTGGTAATCTCTACAACAGAGTCGGTGGTTGCTTGGGTTTGACTATGGGATAGACAGGATTATTGTATGTAACTTCAATTTATGACGTTTAATAATAACCTTTGTTGTTGGGATCTTAACCTCTTGGCCAGTATTTCCAGCAGCTTGGCATACGAGGTCACTTTGGGAGTAGCCGGAGTAGTGGTAGTACTATGTGGCGCCTCTCGCGATGGCTTGGGTGTTCGAGGAGAACTTACATCGGTGATATTTTGTTTCTTTGCCGGACAAGCCAGTTTCTCTATACGCACTGGCTCAGAAGTCGAGGGAACACCTGAAACCTTTTGGCATGCATCCTGAACCAGCTTCACATAATCATCATGCTGCGATCTCTGCTCCTCGTACTGCAGAAGGGACATTTGCGCGCCATCCTTGACCTGGGTCTTCCGGCTCGGACGCAGGGAGCATGGACTAGGGCTCACTGGAGACGCTGGTGAGACTTCCGAGTTTTGCGGCAGATGCCCAGAGGTTCCAAAACCCCGACGACCACGGACGCTAAAAGAACGTTGCGAACTCGACGGGCTTGATCCGCCCTGACTTGGCTGGGTGTTTCCATCACTTAACTTGATTCGCTTCATGGTTTCATGTACAATTTCCGATGATCTTAATTTATACAATTCCTGAGAAACGTGCTCGATGCTGGCTGACAATCAACTGAGCATTTTTTTGTAGCAAGTTCGACAATTCCACAAAATGGTTGATCAAAGTCTACTTTGTTCCCCATTGTTACAAAAACCAAAAAAATAATACTTTTTATAGGTATTGCTTATAAATGCAAGACTAAAACCAAAATTATTTGCTTAAAGCTCCATTTTTGAATTTTAGGTTAATATTCTACAAAAAACAGCACTGGAGTTTGTCAACACTATTCCCTGTTTCCGAAGCTTGGCAACCCTACAAAGTTATTGCGTCAAAAGTAAATAAAGAGTTGGAATAAACTGGCATTGAGAGAATTTCTACGAAATACTTTTTGCGTTGACTTCATTTTCTGCTGTCAGATTTTTAACGGATTTTTCGCATTTTTTTGTGGCAGGTGGAGTTGTTGCCACTGCAGGGCGTTTAAGTTAATTTGTTTGCGTTGATGTGTCAATACGAAACCCTGTTTTTTGCGGCATCATCAAAAACTGCAAATAGATTTGTCGAAATAAAACAAATTTTCGGCATTTCACGAGGGCTTATAAATTCAATATGCGTTAAGCCAGGCCCAGGAAAAGCTGTTCCCGTCCATTGATGTGGTCATGCCGACTCGGTTAAGGGAGCTGGGCTGGGACAAAAGCCAAATCGGTTTAAGCCAAGAAAATCAACTTTGACTTAACAACATTAACAGCGCAGTGCTTTAAGGGACTTTAAGTTAATTTTGAGAGCTCCTGCCTGCCCCTGCCAATGGCTGAGAAGATGATAAATTTTTATGCCGAAGAACTCTGAAGGCAAGTTTATAAGCGAGCTTGGGAGGTGTGTGCTTGAAGCCCGAGGATAGGAAACTTTGAGGCAACACAGCCGCAACTTTAGCGGCGACATTTCCTCCGGGCATTGCCGCAAATTATGCGGTCGGGGATGTCTTGCCACCAAAAGGAGCTGTCTCCAGGCACTCGAAGAAAATGAACGGAGGACCTAAATACGCTACAAGAACATAATTTTAAAAGGGACTTTTAAGATAAATAATTGCCTTAAGTGTAGTAATGGTGTAATTATATAGATTTATTGCTAAAATATTAATTTTTGTATTATAATTATTTCTAGTCAAATAATGATAAAGGAAAAATAGATTCTAAATCAATAATATGAATATTAATTATGTTTTTTATAAAAGTCCTATCTCTGAAGGCCCTGAAAAGTAGGCAATGAAAATTAAATATGTGAAAATAATCATAAAATAAAATAAAAATCTAAATACAAATAACACATAGTTGAACCCCTTTAAGAGTAGTGCTATAAAAATAATTGAAATATTATTTTTCCGAGTGAAGATGTCTTGAAGGAGAAATATCTGTAGACAGCAAGTGGCAACTGGCAGCACCTGCTGCTGTCAGATCGAATGGGATGCCTCAGCACTCATCCCGCGGCCATACCCATCGCCCGTTGATCCCCCCGGGAGTCCCTAACATCCCCCTGAAACCACTCCCACGGAGCCCTGCAGCCCCGCAACTCCACATCCTACAAAAGCCAAGAGTGAGCGATGGCTCTTTGAACAGTGTCGGCTGTCATATTACACGCTGAGCGTAATTTGTACAGAGCAGTAGCAGGAACAGGAGCAGGAGTGCTCGTGCCATGTAATTTATGCATCCATCAATCGCATGAGTGGCGCTAATTGATATTACTCGGCATTCCCGACCAGGCAGAGCGGAAATTTAGCATTTGGCATTCGGGAGAGGCGGCCTTGTTTGCGGACAGCATTAAATTCGGAGGCCACTTATTTGGCCAACAAATTGCAATTATGCACAAAAATGTTTTTCAAACGGGATTTCATCTTATTTGGCACTGTTGGCCTTCCGTCGCTTTCCCAATTAATACTCTCAGCCCGGCTTGTACGCTTCCATTAACAAATATTTGCACTCCGCTGCAGTATTGATTTTTTTTTTCCCAGCTCGCATGCATTGTGCAGCTTGGCTTTGCATGCCCCGCTGGTGTCAGAGTTCAAATTATGAGTTCATCGCAAGTCGCGGGCACAAAGAAACACTTGCCAACAAAGCTCGGAATACACTCGACGGCAGACAACAACAACAGCGTCAAAAGCAACATCAACAGCGACAGAAGCAGAAACAGAAACAACAACTAAAACAACTACACCGACGACTGGAGTGTCATTGTCTGAATATGAGTTTGATGTGTGGGTGTGTGTGTGGTGGGTGAGTGGGTGGTGCTGAGAGGCGGGGTATCATTTTTGCAAGCCTCCCCCCCGACAAAAGCTTGTCAGTGGTGCCACAAAGCCAGTGCTTAAAACATACTAGTACTCACCAATAAATCTGACAAAAGTCACGACATTTGACGAACCATACTTTCACTCTGCACATTTTAGTTCAAGTAACGAGTGGGAAACACTTGGAGTTAATAATTACCATATCATATGAGTGAAGATTTATAATGACATTACCACAACGGCAAAACATAATGAATAAGCAGAAAAAGACTTTAAGGTCGTGTGGTGATATGCTGTGATATTTCAAAAAAATGGGCATAGTTCGGAGAAATGATAATTTAATTACCATTATTTAGTTTTTAAGAGACATATAGTGTAATATAATGATATTTATCCATAGATTACTTCTAATTTAAATGGTCTGAAAGAAATTAAAATACAAAGAACATGTGAGGTAATCTGTGACTTCGTGGTCATCACTGGAGGCACTCCCCGGGGATTAACCTGGACTTATTCACACATAAAGGGTTCAGCCAGTGGGCCCCCGAGGGCGTGGACTTGGGGACCGGCTAGTTGACCATAAACTAGCTTTGGCTGCCAGACCGTGGACCTTGTGACCTCCGCCCCGTCCCGCAACCGACCTCGCCCCCTCCGTGTCACTTCCTCTGTCAAACGTCAGAGGATGGAATGGAAATGGGATGAATTGTAGGGGAGCTTGGGGCGAGGTATTTGCTTTTGTCACTTCACCTGCAGATGCATCTCTGCCGTGTTGTCTGTCGCCTGCTGATGTCGTTCAACACCAGCATGGGGCAGGGTCGGCGGCAGGAGCAGGTTAGAAGGCACCTCGCACGTTGCACGTTGAAAGCAAGGCTTAGCCCCAAACTGAATTGAGCTGAGCCGTTTGCCCGTGTTAATGACAGCGGAAGTGCACTTTATTTAATTAATATGTTATAATTATAAAGAGCTTATGTCTGCTCATGTGTGAAACGGGGGTGGGCTGGAATTCCTTCTGGACATGGCATCGGATTGATGAGTAGAAAGGTCGGCTTTAATCGCCGCTTGTGCTAAACAAACTCGGCCAAATGTCAATATACAATATTAGAAAGTGACTTTAGGGATTAGAGAGCTTTTCTCTCAAATGTGTAAAGTATTCATTAAAAGAAATCAATTAACTTGTTATTTATGCAGACTTTGATTTAATTGAGAATTAGTGCATTGATGGAAACAGATTTAAAAGTTTTATTTTAAATTGGTTTTTTGCTCCAACCTTTATTGAATATAAAATTGTTAAGTCAGGAATAGATATTTGTAGATTATTTAATCAGTTATTCTAGGTACATATCTAGGTACATTAAATGTGCTCTCGTGAAAATTTGAGGCGAGCTCTAAGCAATCGTATTTAAAATCTATGGTTTCTTGGTCCTTACTGCTGCCTTATACACTTTTTTAGGGCCCTTCTGGCTGTCCATCGACTCAACTTTGGTGTGGAAACCTCTATCGGGGTTAAATTTATAATTAAACTCATTCTTTGCATCATAAGCCTAGCATCAGAGTCCGTTAAAGGGCGAGACCACTTATAATTTTTATACCCTTGCAGAGGGTATTATAATTTTGGTCAAAAGTGTGCAACGCAGTGAAGGAGACATCTCCGACCCTATAAAGTATATATATTCTTGATCAGGATCACCTCCTGAGTCGATATGAGCATGTCCGTCTGTCCGTCTGTCCGTCTGTCCGTCTGTCCGTCTGTCCGTCTGTCCGTTTCTACGCAAACTAGTCTCTCAGTTTTAAAGCTATCGAGTTGAAACTTTGCACACACCCTTCTTTCCTTTGCAGGCAGTATATAAGTCGGAACGGCCGGGATCGGTCGACTATATCCTATAGCTGCCATATAACTGATTGATCGGGAATGCCATAACTTTGGTGTTTTTTAAGTTAGAGGGTTGGGACTTTCCACACATGTTATATTTGACCAAAATATCTTGTGTGCAAAATTTCATAAGGATCGGCCGACTATATCCTATAGCTGTCATAGAACGATCGAAATTGGCATAACTTTGGTGTTTTTTAAGTTAGAAAGATGGGATTTGGTACAGATTACTCTTTTGGCAAAATAATTCGATATGCCAAATTTCATAAGGATCGGCCAACTATATACGATCCGTTACATATCTAATAATATAAGATGCGTGGCGCCACCTAGCGGACTGCGACTGAACTGCAAGGGTATATAAACTTCGGCTCCGCTCGAAGTTAGCTTTCCTTTCTTGTTGGATTAATATTTTTATACCCTTGCAGAGGGTATTATAATTTTGGTCAAAAGTGTGCAACGCAGTGAAGGAGACATCTCCGACCCTATAAAGTATATATATATTCTTGATCAGGATCACCTCCTGAGTCGATATGAGCATGTCCGTCTGTCCGTCTGTCCGTCTGTCCGTCTGTCTGTTTCTACGCAAACTAGTCTCTCAGTTTTAAAGCTATCGAGTTGAAACTTTGCACACACCCTTCTTTCCTTTGCAGGCAGTATATAAGTCGGAACGGCCGGGATCGGTCGACTATATCCTATAGCTGCCATATAACTGATTGATCGGAAATGCCATAACTTTGGTGTTTTTTAAGTTAGAGGGTTGGGAGTTTCTACACATGTTATATTTGACCAAAATATCTTATGTACAAAATTTCATAAGGATCGGCCGACTATATCCTATAGCTGTCATAGAACGATCGAAATTGGCATAACTTTGGTGTTTTTTAAGTTAGAAAGATGGGATTTGGTACAGATTCTATTTTGGGGAAAACAATCTGATCTGCCAATTTTCATAAGGATCGGCCGACTATAAACGATCCGCTATATATCTAATAAAATAAGATGGGTGGCGCCATCTAGCGGACTGCGACTGAACTGCAAGGGTATATCAACTTCGGCTCCGCCCGAAGTTAGCTTTCCTTTCTTGTTTTTTTTTAACTCTAACAACCATTGATTGTCTTATGTTATGTAGCTATGGAACGCGTCAAGAATCCTCGATTAGCCAAAGAAACAAATGCAGTTATCTTTATCAGCCGATGTTTTCTTAATTTTATTAGCAAACAAAAATAACATTTACGATCCATGAAAAAGTTGCTTGACGTGTCACAAAAGTTACTTTATTTCTATTTCATTGACTAATTTCATTCCAAAATTTTTTCTGGGAAAGAGTACCCGCTGCAGTTAAGCCAAATGCATTAGAAACGTGCATACGCCGAGTTAATTTCCTCAAAAGAAATTAAATGCGAGGAAATCAAATATTCACGCCAATATTCTAATTGGCATTAAAAATGGATGTGCTGTAATTGTATCAAGTAGTTTCCGCCCCACCCTCAAAAGCCCCCAATTTCCAGTCCAGTCTTGAAGAGCGAAAGACCCCTGAATTAAACTAAACTTTATTGGCGCTAAAAATTGATTATGAATTTTATAGTTGCCCCGAATGCCCGAGTGATTGAAGTCTTGACGGGTCCCCCGTCAATTGGCCTAATTGGCAAGTTTTTGTGAGATTGCCTCCACGGAGCAGGGTTCTCTCCGGAGCCCGGAGTCTGGAGTTGTGAGGCTTTTGTGTATGGGAATAATGAAATTAATTAGATGGCAGAGTACATCAAGCAAAGCTTTAGAGCCAACCAGTTAACATTAGGAACTTTGCCACATGCGGTGTAAAATGTCAATTATTTCAATTATAAAGTTTTCTGGCTGGCGATGGGTTGCTATTGGCAACGGTATTAAACCGGCAGCCATCATCATCAATTTCAATGCACTTAGGACAAATATGCCATATTTTTCAGGGCTGCCTGTCAGAGCCATTAAAAGTTGGTCGCCTCTACTTCTAATAACCAATTAAAGTGCAAAAATAAACATTAATTATGCGCCATGGTGGCCCCTGGCCCCGGTCCTCGGTCCCCGCCTCGAAATATGTTGCAACTTTCTCCTTGTGTGTGCGAGTGTGCCACTTTACATTGTTAGTGGCAAGTTGCAACTACCTAGCATAGGCCATGGGGGTCGGGCAGGAGTAGGGGAAATGCCATTTTAAAGTTTTTGGCCAAATTTATGCACATTGTTGCATTCCTTCGGCATTTTCCTTCGGCAAGTGTCTGCGAATGTGTGGAGTGGCATAAGTAATCAAGCAACCAGAAAAGTGGCAAATGTGAAGTATTTGCCGGCAATGTTTTGGCCAGGCTTAGAACGAATTTTAGCCAGAGTGGTGTTGGCCACTCCTCCCCTCTTCTACCCCCCTCACCTTTGTCCCTGTCACTGCGAAATTTATGCGCATTATTTGCATAAGCTGCCCCTCGAGGGCATTAAATAACAGCATTTGAATATAACTTTTAGGTACTCGTGCGTATGTCTCTGTGTATCTGCGGACATGCATTCGGCAAAACATTTTAATAATTAAACGGAATCCTGTTTAAACCGTTTCTAGTTTAACTTTTTTAATTAAGCATAATTAAGTAGACTCCTTTTCAAAGTATTTGTGTTGCAGTTTTGTGAGAAGTTTGATGTTTAGGGTATGTGTTTGAGTAGAATTTTCAAAATAATATATGGACTATGGTGTCTATTAATGTCGTTTAAAATGATTTATGATTTTAAGTAATTAGTTATTTGTAATTGTATATATTTTTTTATTTGGATTGTTAAGTACAAGTCTTCATTAATACAGTTATCTCATAAAAAACCTTCCTATTTAGCTACCCCCTAAAAACTTTGCATATTCTTTAAATGAAAATTAAATTCCCAAAAATTTGTCAAGTGCTTATATTAACACTCAAAAGTTAACGTGCATAGTCCTTGATCCGTGAGTGGAACCTGCACTTTGCTCGAGTGACACTCCACATTGAACTGAGAACTGAAGACTGAAGCCTTGGCTGGAGCATCCATCTATTGGCCTCTTCACAACAAGATGCAATTATTACAGGCCAGCAGGGAAGCTTTTCACTACCTTTTTGAACGAACCGGAACAAGTGCCTTCGAGTAGTAGTTTTTAGCCAAAGTCCGAACACGGCCAACTTTTCGACGGCAAAGTTAAACAGCAGGAGCTGAATAAATTGTCAAGGCTACTTCATCAAAGATACCGAACAGCGAGGAAATTGGAGGAGGGCTCTGGCCCGGGGTAGATTTGCCAAAAAATAAAGAAAACTTCTCTAACGATGAGTTTCAAAGTTCAAATAAGCAGAGTTCAGCAAAAAGAAATCGAGTGAGTACGGCGTTATCATTAGCTTTGTTAAGTGTTTATTCACGCTTATGTTTTCAGGCTTCTGGAGGAAGGACACCACTTACTTTTATATTTTTGTCATATCTCTACCATCATCCTTGATGGGTCAAATTTTGTTGGGACAAGTGCCACAGCGATACAAGATATCCGGAAGTGTGTGTGTGGTTATGTCCTTTGAAAACTCCTGTCCTTCCCTTTTATTGAGATGTCAACAAGTGTGTCGGCTCTTTAATTTACATGGTACATGTGTTTAAAATAAGGTTTAATGGATTACATTTCATTGAAAGCACTGTCCATTCATCTATCCGGTTTCAGCTTAATTGTTGACAACATCTGGCAGTGCTTGTGGTTAATTAGCCGTCCATATGATTAATCAATCAGCGAAAGTTCTTCCACAGCTCTCCCATTTGGCGGAAAGCCCGGCAGTCGAGGCTGGCCAGTGCATCTTCTGCTCGGTGCCCACAATGAATACCAAAAATTCAATTAATTGAATTTTTCCCGCGTTTGCGGGTTGCCTGGTGCAGCCAGCCGCTGCATAATTGCCAGTGACATGGTTGCAGCTACCAGTGCTGGAGAGCTGGTGAGCTGGAGAGCTGGAGAGCTCGTGCCAGCGCCATCTTTGACGGCTTCTTAATTAAAAGACTGTCAATCTGTGTATATGTATGCGTGTGCAATGCGTGAGTCGGCACAGGAACCGACATCCCGACAAGCCGGCAACTCGACAAGCCGACAACACGACAAACCGTGATGCCATGATGCCTCTTGGCTCCCATGGAACCACGTTGCCAGAAGAACTCATGCTCAGGCTCCGGGCACGGGCACGGGCATGGGCATGGATACGGGTACGGGTACGGGTACGCGTCCGCTGCAACCCATTCCGGGAGTGCTATTGTTAGCATCAAGTCATGCGCGCCGCAGGCAGTATTGCCGCCGAGAGCACCACCGGCTCCGGCATTACCCGACATCACCAGGGGAAGCGGCTGCAAAAAGGAAATATAGAAGAAAAAAATTGAAAAGAAAATGGAAATTGCAAAAAACGAAAAAATAATGGAAAAAAGGAAGGAAAAACTGTTCACACTGAAGCCAGAACTCGATTGAGGTGACGGCTTTCAGCGGTTAATGATTTCTAATGTCAAAAGAATACTCCTAGATTGGTAAAATAATGGTTCAATTAATCGGTTTTTTTTGGTTTTTTACTTAGATTAAAAATAAACTGTTACAAGAAAGTGAATCCAATGAAATAACTTATCAAGTTTTCAAAGGAATTACTTATTCAATGTTTTTATTCCCTTCTTATAGAATAGGTTTCTTGGAAATATAAATATTAATATGCGGAATTTCTAAATGTATCAATTGGGTTATTCCATTTAATTATTATTATTATTAAATTATGCAATACATAAAAGCTTAAAAATTGTTTCCAAACTTTGTGTTTGAATCACCACTTTCTGAAAAATTTTCTAAGGTTTCTGAACATTTGTCCGCTTAAGGTGTTAAATTTGAGTTTCGACCAATTTCTAGCCATGAATTAAGAATTAATAACAAGAAAGAATAAATTGGATGTCAAAAAAGTAGAGTTTCGCTATAGAAGTTATATAAAGTTGTGACAATGTGCACCCCCTTTGAAACTACCGTTTGGAACTCAAGGGTTTAAATAAACTAAACTAAGAAAGTTTTAAAAAAGGCTTGATCTATTAAGGAACATACATATGAATCTGCAAAATCCACAAATCGTATTTAATATAACAGAAGCATTTTTTCATCCCCCCTAGAAAAAAAGCTTTGACTGAACATATCCATTTGCTCATCTCTGACACAAACTGGCACTCCACTTACGAGCAGGAAAAAGCGAGGGGAAAAAGCAAAACAAGGAAATTCTCATACAGGAAAAAATGCATAAAAATGACTTATAAAACATTTGTGAGCGTGCGAAGAAGCCGGAGCATTGGCAGCCCTGCTGCCACACAGATCCTGCCACACGGCTCGATGCAGGAACTGTATCCTTTGCCGCCGTTCAAGTGCTGCTCATTGACAGCGCGCTGACGTGATGTGTTTAAGCCGGCCTCCTGCCGTTGTCCTTCGTCCTGCTGAGTTAAGTGGGGGGACCTCGTCTGCCCTCTTTAGGCTGCATTCTGCTGCTGCCACCGCCGTTGCTGCAGCCTTGAGATTGTGGCATCCCGATATCCGTGCACGGGAATGCGTTCCCGGACAACGTGATGACTCCGACTGTGACGTGCCACAAATATCAATACAGGCCCAAGGATGTCGGATGGCTGGTTGGCTGGCTGGCTGGGTGTCCTGGCTCAACTGCTCGTCTTGAACACGTTTCGCACGTCCTCAAGTGTTGTTAGTTTTCCCAGGTCCCCCCCTTACAGAAACCCGTTTTTTGGGGGGGATACCCATTCGTCCGCCTCTCGGAGTGTCAGCAACTTTGTTTTTCGCATGATTTACCGCACGGATCCGTTCTGTTCCGTATATTTGTCGTTTCGACGTAATTTGCATATAATTTACAGCTCCTGGAAAACCAGCAGGCAACTTTTAAAGTATTTCTCACACCTGGCGGCGGTGGATGGGAAAGAGTGCTCCAGGACGCCGGGACAAGCTCCTTCGAACCGCCGACAAACATCCTGTTCCTAAGACACAAGCGCTGGCAGCTCTCGGAACAACAAACATTTTAGCGCCACGCTTCGCGAGTGAATATTTTTAAAGTTTTTGACATAGTTTTCCGCGCGGCTTGCACCTGGGCACGCCCACTTGAGCACGACGCCTCCTCCCAGCTCCCATCTCCCCTCAACTGGCACGCACTTACAAATTTCACAGTTCGAAGTTGCAAGAGGTGGATGGGTTGTGGGGTGGCTGTGCTGGGTGGCGCAGGTGTCTGGCTAATGAGCAGGAATCCCCTTCAACCAGGTGGAGTAGGAAGTGGCAGCGTAATGCACTCGGCATGCATTTTTTATATCAACTTATAAGTGCTTCCGCCAAAATAGAAATATAAAGGTGTTTGTGTGCAGAAAGCAGGTCCTGGGCAGGAGTCTCCCAGGACCCAGGTGGAGAACGCGCCGCGGTGTGCACTAATTTACGGAATGAAGGTGTGAAGCCACGAACCGGGCGAGAGGTCGGGGGTCGCCGCCTGGGGATAGTGCCGGGGGCAACCCTCTTGCTCGGTCAGGTGGTCCAGGTGGTTCAGGTGGTTAGTTAGTTGGCGATGCGAACACGCCAAGAGCTTCCCAGAAAGTGTATAAATAAACATCAACCGAAATTGCGCAAAATAATAGCTGGCAGGACACAAAATTAACAGGAATCCACGAATCAAGAAAGAGAATTCAAGTTTTCCCAACAATTTTCGCGCTTTTAGAAAATTTAATACAGTTTATTTGGGACGCTTAAATTTTATCAATTTGAAGGATAACAAGTCCTCAAATTTCCACAAATAGCTAATTATTTGTATATGACTTTTGTTGGAAATTCGTAATTAAATGTATTTCGTTTAAATGGAATTATGTTTCAATAATGAGGCAATTAAATGGGAGAATTATTTCAAATTCCTATTCAAATTCATTAATTGATTTTCCTTTAAACTATTATTTAGCTTTGTTTTTATTTTTATTAAATTGTAAGCCTTTGAATAGCACTGCTGGAATTCGTTTCTGTATTTTACAATCTCTCTGTGTGTTAATTTGAAAAATAATATGAAAATTACAAAAAGGATATCTCGTTACAAGATTCTTGCTTTAAATTCTTAAATTTTAGTAACTTTACAAGAGACATGTCACATGTCAGTTTAAGTCACAAAACCCAGAAAGTTCAAGGCTAACTAATTCAATTTATTCCACATTTGAATTACCATTTCACTCCCTTTCATGTCCTTAAATGTTTTTATAGAATCCTCGGCCAACAAGTGAACTCATTTGTGTCAGAACAGCACATCCCCGAATCGAGTTCGATTTCTTTGGGAATACTTGTGGAGTTCCTTCGCGGCATTTAAATTTGAATTTAAATTTTTCCTAAATTGTTTGGCCTTTTCGTGATCAATAGGCCACTCATATTCGCGGCTTTTCATTCATTATTCATTTGCTTTGGCAACAAGGACTCCTTCGCGTCGCTCCCTCTCCTGAGCTTTTCCCCAATCGCTTTCCTCTTTTCGGTTTTCCCTTTTTATTTTCTCCGCGCTTTCATCGCCAGCTCTCCCCCGGCATGTCCTTTCTGCGTTTGCTCGTTTAGCTGTCCTGGCGAACAAAATTAACTGCTTTGGCCATTGCATAAAATTTAAATTTTATTTGCCTTTATTGTCGCTGTTTTATTTTATTTCGCCGGAACCTACTTTGCTTTATTTTTGCAAAGTTTGCTTGTTTTTCCCCAGCATTTTTCCGTTTGGCAGTTTTACTTTTCGTTTCTCCTATTTTTTTATTTTTAAATTTTTTGGTTTTGCGCATCATTTCCATATCAATAACAGCTGGACTGCCGATCCGCGGGGTCACTCCCAGAAATCGTTTGACACAAGTCCCCGAAAGCTCTGGAGTGGAAACCAAGAATTGCACGGAGAACAATTTCAGGATATATATTCGAAGCAATCAACATGAAGGACTTAAACTTATTTTCCTCTAAATAAATCACTTTTTAGTTTCGTCGCTTTCTCTGCATGCAATTTCCATTTAGAATCTAATAACAAATTATACTTTATTCATTAAATTTAAATATTGGTTTCATTCAATTTACTATACTAAATAACTATAAAGGCGAGAATTTTGAAGGCCACATTGTTAATGGCTCTGGTTTAATTTATTTTCACATTTTTGTCCCCTTTTCGTTATCCTTGGATGACCATTGTAATATATTATTATTGATACTATTTATTCTCTCTGTGATAACTCCTGGCATCACCAAAATCGCATTTGCCATCGGGGATTATTTGCTATAATTCATGCTGTCAATGCAAATTGAAATTGTGTCACGCAGTCAAGTCGGGCAGTCATCTAGTCAGCCGTCGGACGTTCGCATTTTCCACTTTCCACTCCCTCTCGCTCTCCCCCCTCCAGCACTTTTTGGCTTGAATTTTCCTGGCAGTTCACTTTTTCCTGTTTTTCCCGCAGCTCACCGCAATTGTTGGCCAGCAGGGCGCTGCTCTTGTTCGCTGGATGTCTCTGGCAGCGAAATCTCAAAACACAAATGGATTTTTAAATTACCCTCGTGGCGCTTTGTGCAGGGGGGCGAGGACTCAGAGGGGGCAGGGGAGGAGTCACAGGACCCGCAGGAAGAGGCGCCACAGCAGCGGGAGGAAGGAGGATGGGGGCCATAAAAATGTTCTGTGTAGGTGCATTGAATTATCTGCGACATTCTGTGCAGTTAGTTTAATTCAGCAAAATGCATAGATATGAGTTTGCGGGATCTGGGGGCTGGGGGCGGGGGCCCTGCGAGGGGAGATCATAAACTATGCATGGGCAGCGTTTGTCGAGCGTAAGAACGCTTAAATTGCTCTGCCGAAGGAGCTGCAGGACGAGCAGCCTGTGGCTCCTTTGCTTGCGCTTTTTGCTCGCTCGCTCGTAGCTCGAGTCCTTTGCATTGTTGAGTTATGTTTCTTGGCTGGAGCAACACCACCGCCCTGCACCACCACGCCCCGCCCCGCCCCTAGGCGGCCATTGAGGTTCAGTGAAGCGGCAGCATCGCCACCTCCACATCCTCAACGTACCACGTCCTGCGTCCTGCGAGTCCTTCCGGCTTCTTCTGGTTTTTATATCGCTCGCAGGCGGCACTTGCATAAACCAAATGCAGGAACAAGTGTCTCCGACCTGCACTTTAAAATAATATCTTATGATACGTATGCATACTAAACTGGCCCAAGGAATCTAGGAGGATCCAGGTTGAAAAAGGGTTATGAAAGTATTTAGAGGCCAATTGGGACGATCGGATGAATACTTATTTAAATACGTTTTATGGAAACTTTGAAAGTTTTCTTGATTTTATATAAAATATTAAAATATTTATAAAAATCTTTAAATAACCATTTTCAATTTCAACTCATTTTTCCGCAGTGATTGACCTGCAGGATGTGCTCCTTCAACTTCAACTTCAGTTGCATATCAAGCTGCACTGCTCCCGAATTGCGATTTCCGATTTCCGTTTGCCGAAAAGGACTCGCAACTCCGACGTGTGTCAAGTGAATTGCATTTGTTTAATGCCCAGTAATTGGAAAGCATGTCGAACATGCCGAATTTATTGCCCCGCAAAAAGCACACAGATACAAATTGAAATCGTTACAGTTGCGGATGCAGATACACATGGTCCTACGGCCACACAGCCACATTGTTACATAGTTACACAGATGCATAGATACATAGATACACAGATACGTAGCTACAGATCAATGAGCAAGATTCAGAGCATTCCGAGTCAATGGCTTGGAAGGGCCCCAACCAAACGCAATTAATCAAACGCAAGGGGCCAATGTCAATTACATGCAAGGCGGAGTCCTTCGGTGGCGTTCGACTCGGGTTCGGGTTACGTCAGGACCCGGGCTGTTGTCTTGGCCAACACCTGGCTGTAGCCCATAAGCTCTCCGACAAACACAGCTCCCACAAACTCCACCTGCACACCCGCCCTTCCATCAACATTAGCATCTCCCGTTGTCCTTGTTCCTGACTCTTGGGCGCACAACATATGGCTCTAACTGTGCCAAACCTCGGCTGCTAAATTGCTCCAAATATATTTTACACAATTTGATAAATTGAAATCTAATCGAACGTCCGAGCCGACCAGGACACGGGCATTTCTCGGAAATTCTTGCAGGGCTTAAACGGATGCATTGTGACCGGTAATGTGCAGTAATTGAATCTATTAAGTTTACGTGTCCTCACTAATGAATGCATTTAACCCAATAAGGACATGACTTGCTCAACCTGCCCGCTCTCATTATGCCATCCCTGAGAGTCCTTGGGAGCTTTTCATTTACTTGACTGGCTAAGCCAAGCTGAAGCTGATGAAAATTGTTGTATTTCATAAGCATGGAATATTTTATTCATAAACATATGTAACTATAAGTACTTAATCATTTTTACAGTTATAAAAGCTTACCCTTTCAGGATAAACTGAAAAAAAAAATGTCACTATCGGAAATGACAAAACTTTTGCGTTTCTGAAAAAAGAAGGTTGCGACTTTTTTCTTATTTGTATCGTAATAATTTTGATAATGAAATTATCAATGGAGTTGGGAAAGGGTATTCGCCATTTGCTAGAACTATTCGATCCGATATATATCTTTTAATATGAACTGCAGAGGCAGAGAAGTAGCTTTACTTACTTTGTATTTTTAAGGTTCATCTTCGCGCCAAATATAGGCTGTCTAGCATTATTATCCAAAATTTTTCAACATCTTGTCCTGTGGAATAAAGAAAAAGTCGCACAATCTATTTAAAAATCGAGTGTTCGATGGGATATTCAAATATTAAAATGTATTCATACCCACCCAATTAATGTGGCCATTTTGGTAATTTGATTTTGGTATTTTAGGCTTGGGAAAATGCAACCAATCTTTTTTTTCCCCCAGAAATTGTATAAAAGGACTAATTTTGACTATTCTTTTCACTTCTCACTGAGCTTCGCCAGTGACCAGTCATCTTCTTTTCTTTTTTATTTTATTTTATTCGCTCTTACTATCGAAAAATATTAATTTATGAATAAATTGTTTTTAAAAATTGTTATTAAATTAATTGTGTAAAATACACACATATATGGATATACGGAATAGATATAGGTCCAGAAAAAAACGGAAAATTCGTATTCCACTCTTTATTTATCATTAGACTTCGACAGTGAGCAGTCATAATTGGTTTTTCAACTTATTTCCTGATATATTTTTATTTAATTTTTTATTTTGATACCTAATGTGTTTATATATCCACTATTATACCATAGCTATAGCAGGTTCTCTTACAGATTCTAAAGCTGGTTGGTTGTTTTCTTTTTTGGTGGCACAGTAGGATGTAGGGACCCTTTATCTTGTTTTGCAGTCCTTATTTACATATTTAAATATTTTTTTTAATTAAAACTTTTTTTTGAAGTGAAACTTCTTATACGACGCCGGAAAATGTTGCGTTAAACGTTTAACGCTCCAGTGGAGGGGGAATAGCGTTGAACGCTTAACGCAACTCAAAAGGAGAAGAGGAAAAGAGAAAGATAGTGCGAGAGAGAGAGAGAGAGTGAATGAGAGTAAGGTATCGCCAGGCGCATGCGCTGCTATGGCGATACACGTAGCGCGTAACAGCTGCCTAGACTAATATTAGTGCCTATGCGTGAGTGCATCAAGCGTCCTATGTGTCGAAAATTCTTTTTCTTATTCTTATCTCGTATTTTGTTATTAAAGTGTTTCCCATAATTAATTCGTGTTCTATATAATATTGACGCACCACTTGTAGTATTAGTACAGTGAATAGTGATTCAAACAAACAATAAAATGAGTGACAGTGAAAATACGCATAACACAGCGGATTCCAGGTTATGTGGTGGTACGTTTCTCTTGAATATTTCAATTGTCCATAACAGATGCACCTTGTGGATCATATCATCTTGAAATTAATATCAATTGGATTGGCAAAAATTTTAATGGTTTGATTTTGAATTGATTTTACAGCGGAAAAAGACAGTGAAGCCGGTGTTTTAAGAGGAGGGAACAGAGCACAATATTATCGTGAATACCGAGCACGAAAGAAAGCAGAACTTGGACTTTGCTTTATAATAAATTTATAAAATGTGAATTGAAGAAAGTGTTGGTCACTCCACCTTATTTTTATCCTTTCCCTCCCGCTATTTTTCTTTTATACGAAATAATATGCATTTTTTGGAATATCGCTAAGAAGTTTCACTTCTTTCGCGCGTAGGGACTCCACGCACACAATTTTTTTTTCTAATGGAAATGGGGAAAAATATGTTTCATTTGATCTCCAACACAAATTTTATATTTTTTTTTTTTTTAAGTGTTTGTCGGATTTTAACTTCCCTATATTGGGTTAAACAATTATCCTATTCAGGCGAGTGCACATTGAATATTTATTTTGATCCTTGAAAAGGTAATTTTAATTTTGGCCATAAGTGAGCAACGCAAGAAGAAGATATAACGCAATATAAAAAATTACTTTTATAGTAAAATTCTCATAAGGATCGCTATATCCGATATTTGCGGTATATATTTGATGCTATTTGGTAAATGCAGTACAAAATCTTATTTCTAGAATAACTTTTGAGGCAAAAAGTATAATATTTTGTCTGAGGACTCAAATGTCTACACTAGCTTCAATTCTTCGGCTATATAATGTTGCCTCCTTATGTACATTGGAGTCTCCATGAATAGAATTTTTTTCTAATAAATTTTCGTAAGCAAATAACACAGGCTAACAGCAAAAAATCTCCACGCATAATTTTACCTGCTCCATAACCTTTAGGCTTCTCTGAACCAAAGTCCAGAACAGACATAGGTTCTATCACCCACTGTTTCCGCGGTACACTTAAGAGAAGAAATTGATCAAATTTTACGATATATTGAATTATGTAGGCCGTGTAATGAAGATGACCATCATTGTTATACCCTTGCAGAGGGTATTATAATTTTGGTCAAAAGTGTGCAACGCAGTGAAGGAGACATCTCCGACCCTATAAAGTATATATATTCTTGATCAGGATCACCTCCTGAGTCGATATGACCATGTCCGTCTGTCCGTCTGCCCGTTTCTACGCAAACTAGTCTCTCAGTTTTGAAGCTATCGAGTTGAAACTTTGCACACACCCTTCTTTCCTTTGCAGGCAGTATATAAGTCGGAACGGCCGGGATCGGTCGACTATATCCTATAGCTGCCATATAACTGATTGATCGGAAATGCCATAACTTTGGTGTTTTTTAAGTTAGAGGGTTGGGACTTTCCACACATATTATATTTGACCAAAATATCTTGTGTACAAAATTTCATAAGGATCGGCCGACTATATCCTATAGCTGTCATAGAACGATCGAAATTGGCATAACTTTGGTGTTTTTTAAGTTAGAAAGATGGGATTTGGTACAGATTCTATTTTTGAAAAACAATTCAATATGCCAAATTTCATAAGGATCGGCCGACTATATACGATCCGCTACATATCTAATAATATAAGATGCGTGGCGCCACCTAGAGGACTGCGACTGAACTGCAAGGGTATATAAACTTCGGCTCCGCCCGAAGTTAGCTTTCCTTTCTTGTTTTCTTATTGAAATCAGTAGATTATACCATGTTTTAATTTTGGATTTAAGGAAAAACTCAAAATAATTTTGAATAATTTATTATAGGTGGTTAAACAATATTTTCGTCAATTAAATTGGAGTTTTTAATCTCATATTTTCAAATATGAGATGTCTACAATTTCTGTAAAGTTTTACTAAACAAGCTGAACAATAGATACGTTTTGAACATAGAAACAGTTTTAGATAGCCATGACTTCTTGAAAATATGAGATTAAAAACTCCAATTTAATTGACGAAAATATTGTTTAACCACCTATTATAAATTATACAAAATTATTTCGAGTTTTTCCTTAAATCCAAAATTAAAACATGGTATAATCTACTGATTTCAATAAGAAAATAAAAATCTTCCATAGAAAAATGTTTGGGGAAAAATCATAGAAGACCAAAAATAAATGTAGAAAATCTGAGATTTCAACTTTGGATGAGTATTCCAAAGATATGGTAACTGCTATACCATTTTTAACCATTTTTAACCATTTTTAACCATTTTTTAATTTTAGTTGGTACACATACATTTCACAAATGATATGTATTAGAAACAATAATGGTCACCTTCATTACACGGCCTACATAATTCAATATATCGTAAAATTTGATCAATTTCTTCTCTTAGGTGTACCGCGGAAACTGTGGGTGATAGAACCGATGTCTGTTCTGGACTTTGGTTCAGGGGAGCCTAAAGCTTAGGGAGCAGGTAAAATTATGCGTGGAGGAAAAAAAAAGTTAAAAATTGTCGGCCTGTGTAACCCACTGCACAGTCTTTCATAAGAATCGGCCAACATATCGTATGTAAGCTTACGCTATTAACCACAACGTTTGTTTTTTTTGCGACTTACGATATTCCTTGTTGCCGCAACATACCCTGTTTCATGTCGGTTTTACCAGCAACATGTTGCAGCAACATAGCTACAACCCCGCTCGCTCCTCTGCTCCTTAGAACTCACCACCACTATCATGAACTGGATGCCACTGTGAAACTCCCCTTGCAACCTTCGGATACGAGTCGGCAACTTCGTGGATACATTTCGGTTTCAGTTTCAGCCTCGGCTTCACATTCAGATTCAGATTCACACTCAGGTTCAGGTTTGGCTTGGTCTGCCTTGGGTTGGTCTGGCCAGTTGACGCTCTGACTCCGAACCGATTGGACGCGTTGGGTTCGAGTTCGATCCCCGAGGCAAAGTTCTTTTCCGCTTGGGGCTACGCGTGCGCGTCGAACCAAAAGCAAAGCCAAAAGCAAAGCAAGCAAAGGCAGAAGCAAAGCCAAGCCAAGTTATTGGGCAAAGGCAGGGTAGCAGCAACAACTTGGACGGTCGAAATTACCGGTTTTATTTGCCAGCAATAGCTCTGCCAGCTCTCTGTGAATTTTTTGCCGCGCGATTCGAGTACGAAAAGTGCGTTGGCTTTTCCTGGCCCGGCCTGGCCCCCGACCCGCCGCCAGTATTTGGTTTATAGATTCAACGGAATACCCTACCCCCCTTATAAATTAGTCAGAGTGCAACAGTGGAAATAAAGAGGAAAAGAGTGTGCTTAAATTGTTTAAATAATACAAAATACAAAATACAAAATAAGGTGCAAAATAGTAAAACACGAGTGCGCGAATTTAAACGCCATATTATAAATATTTAACAATGCCGCCGTGCCGAGGATAAAGCGGATTATTGGCCACCGACGCGTGGAGATACAAAAACAGCGAGAGCAAACATAAAGCCCGTAAGTTTACCGTTACCACCAGGATATGCCGCCATTTGTCGGTGTGCGTGTGAGCGAGTGTGTGGCTATCTGTGGGCTGCATTCTAATGGGGATTGCGCGCCACATGACACCTGACGCACGGCATATGACAGGTGTCGTTTCGGCAGGAAGCTGCCTGCAGGACAGCGCGGTTATCGTCCCATTTGTTGTTTCCATTTGGGCCAAAAGGGGCTGAACCGACTTCCACTCTACGGCTTCGATCCCATTGTGTTTTTGTGGCCCAAGAACCGAGCTTGTCCCCCCAATTAGCAGTTGGCCAGCAGTCGGAGCTGCCGCTGCAACAGCCGAAAGTTCAGAGTCGCCACAAAACAGACACAACACGAAGCGCTAAGCAAACAAACATAAAACTGAATACGGAATGAGACACAAAAGGAGGAAGCACAATAAAAGTCACATTAAAACGTGGGCCCCGAGGACAGAGACGCCGAAGGTGAGGCCCAAAGAGAGGGCCATCCAAACGCCAAACACCAACGGATTCGGATTCGGAGTCGGAGTCAAGCGCCTGCACGAGATACAAATGTATCTAAAGCGCTGCAAGTGCTTTGTTTTCCCTGCATTCACACTTTTCCCCACGAACTCGTGTATCTGTGCGCTGTGCTCTTGTCCGTGTATTGGTCCGGCCCTTTGTCTGGGCGGCATTTCAGTATATTTCTGCGGGGCCGGGACCAAACTTATCTGCCAGATACATTATTCACTCGACGATTTTGTCGGATTGCCAATTTATTAAGATACGTTTCGGGGCCCGCTAACTTCCAGCAATGGTCTCCCATAATTGCCAGCCATCCTGGACGGGGCCGGGGGAAGAAGACACTTGCCCCCGAACGCTGCAACATTTATGTTTTATGATTCTTTAGTTGGAATGCGGTGTGTGGTGGAAGAGTCAAGTCCAATTGGAGCCTGCCTCCCTGCCTGCTGCCTGTCGGTGGCAAGTAGCTGAAAAATTGTTGTAAGACTGGTTTCTTCAGCTACTGCTCACCTCTCGCTCTTTCTCTTTCTCTTTCTCTGGCTCTTTCTCCTTTTCCCCCAGTCTTTCTCACTCTCCGGTGCTCTTGATACTCCAGCCTTGTTCCATTCTTTTTCTCGAAAAGATTGTTGCACAAAAAAAGATACATTCTTCGGGGGAATGATAGACACTACGCACAGTAGTGTTTACTTCTTATTTTTTATTCGAAATGTGTATTGTTAAAGGCATAAACATTTTTGCTTTGTGTGGAAAATGGGTTTCTTAGCACCCGGCTCGTGATGGCCTTTGCAGCTGTCTCAGCCAGGCCGAAAACCCATCCACCACCAGCTCATCCTGGCAGCAACGCAACCTGTCCGCCGAGCCGGTTTCTCCTGCAGTTTAGTTAACAATTTTTTAGCCTTCGAGCGAGGTGAACGCAGCACAGATCAGTGCTGGCCAATTCAAGGAGCCAGGCCAGGCTCTCTTTTCTGGCTTCTGGCTGGCAGACTGTCAACTCACCTAACTAACCTCAGTCAATCGAAAGCCGGCCAGCCACCGATGAGGCAGGAAACCCGTTCTGGCCGTTGATTAATTAACATTTGAATGGCTTGTCTCGTGCCAGCTAATGTGGCTGATTTGTGGCCAGAGCCGCCATCAAAACATCAACAGTCTATTGTGGAATCCGATGCTCTGCCAATATATATTTGCCTAAGCCAGTCTTGACTTTGTTTGCTCAGATGCCGGGCGGCCCAAGGATTCGGAGCTTTTTGGCCCAAATGTGAGAAGTCACTGCCCGCCCGGCCCCCGCCTGTGTTTGTTTACTTTGCCCAGCTCGGCCGGTATCCATGAGGTACTTCGGTGAGTGGACGCCGTCGCGTAGGCTTGGGCTCTCAAACTGGTTTTGGCCACATTCAAAATTGTTATGTTAGAACGAGAGCTTAATTGATGCATGCTCCGGCACTCACACACACTCGCCACTAACAGATACAGATTCGGGTACAAATTCAAATGCTCAGATACATTTGTGGAGCTAGAGCTAGAGCTGGAACTGAAGCTGGAGCTGGAAGCAGACGCAGCTGGAGCGGTTATGTCATGTGGCGCGTCAATCGCATGATTGATGGACTCTTGGCCGCGTCTCCCGAATTCGATATTCGTTTTGATTTCGGCCGATAATTACATTTCGGAATTGTTCACCTGGAAGGCCAACAACAAGTGAACAGACGAGGGAGAAAGCCCCAATAAGCAGAATGAAATATGGCTGCAGAATACCTTTTATGGCCAGCAGCAATGAATAAAGAAGTTATTAAATATGCTCGATGATTTTTTGCAACTATTATTGCTTCTTTGAGCCAAGTTTTATTTGCCAACTTGGCCCAAATATTTGCTGACTGGGCTTTGTTTATTGGAAGTATCTCGAGCAAAAAATGTGAATTTGCTCGGAGGGTCAATCGGAATGCCACTGCAAGCCACTACTGCCTTTGAAATATTCACTCACCGAGAATAGTTGAACTTGCCACATTTTTGAAGCAATTAGAGTCAGACCGAGGAATTTAAGTGCCCTGGCTCACAGGGTTCGCAAATCGATTTGATTTGCTTTCTGCCAAAAACTGAAATCACATGTTCCGGCCAACCGAGGCGAGGCGAGGCGAGCTGAGGTGGCAGTCCTGTCCACGGCTCACTGACCAAATTGATTGATTGGCAGCCCTACAAGCCACCCAACCACCCAAACACCAAACCACCCAACCACCCAGTCAACCATCCTGCCTCGTCCATTTGACGTTTTAGTTTTTGTGTTTAATTTAGCAGGCAGAGTGGCAGGACCCGAATGCATGAATAATGTAGTCTAAAAAGGATGCTCTCCTTTCGGCCGATAAGCACTTCGCACCTCGTCCTCAAAGCAAGTGTGTCGGAGCAGAGCCACGCCCTCCTCATTAGTGTTGATTCAATTAGACGAGCCAAATTTATGGCACTTTGGCTAATGAGGCATGTCCGAGCATCCCAGGCCTCCCGCTCGCATTCATTTGCATTCCGGAATTTGTTTCAATTGCATTAATTAGGCTTATCATTTCGGCTGCCTCTCCATTCGGAGCAAGACACCATATATACCATATACCTAGATGCGTACTAAAGGCATAGTTGCATCCGCCAGATACACAGTTTCTGTGTCATTGGACAGGATTGCTTGTCAATGAAATATTGAACGAGTTACTTATTCCAAAGTGACTCAGCAAACTGCAAATAATGAGCATTAATTATTTATTTTCTGGCAAGCAAGCACAGCTTTTCAATTAAAACTTATTAATTTTGCATAAAAATAAATTCCAAACAGGATTTCATTGTATTAAACCCCGAACTTGCTACAATCGGTGCAACACCTTGCATCCGATTTGTTTTGCGCTCCCTGGACCCATGACCTGCGACCTGCGACCTGTGACCCGGGACATTTGATTGCATAATTGGCTGTCGGCAAAAGCCGTCGCCGCACTTCATTTCATTAAGGCAGCTCATCGCATGCGGCGTTGTGTGGCAATCAAGTTTATAATGCAGAAACGGCATCAATTACGCTTCATTAGAGTTCAAAATGAATGCATAAGTAGGAGGCGGCCGGCTCCGACCGAGAGAGTGCCAGCGGACCATGCGTATAATTCATTGGCTTAATTAAGCTGACCGACTGATGTGCAACTATCCCCGCCGCCCGCTCACACGCTCCCCGGCTCCCCGGGCAACAACTTGATCAAAGTGCTGCTGCAGCCCAGAGAAATCAGTCAGTCGCCTGGCAAGCCGGCAAGCCGGGGGTAAGTCGGCCATCAAACTTGGCTCAGACGCCCCAAGAAAGGTGTGGCTGGCTCCCGGAGCTCTCCCCTCCAATTTATCACAATTTGCATGTCAGTCACGCTTGTATATATAAATTGCAAGCAATTTGTTAGCCTTTCCCCGCCTCCTGCCTCCTGCCTCCTGCCTCCTGCCTCCAGCCTCCTACCTCCCCCAGCCAGACTCCCCCGAAAAGTCCAGAAAAACTTTCAGCGGCTGCCAGTGACTCTATCTTTTCGTCCAGCATGTCCGGATGACCCATATTGGGGGGGACTCTATTTTGTTTTATTTTTTTGTGGCAGTTTTTTGTGCTCCGGAGCGTATCGCAATTATGCGGGCCTTTGTCATTAGTTTGCAGCATCCACTCCCTCGAATCCTGCCCCGGAAAGCGTGCTACGACTGTGTATCGATGTCGATCCCGGCTGGAGTATTATCATAATGCCGGGCCACTGCCACCCGCCATCAAGGCTATCAAATTGCGTCGGAAATGCACATCCTTGACGGCATCCACCATCCAGCATCCAGGAGGTGACTGCGAGCGAGCCTGTGGGGAAAAGTTTTATATTCCGGGCCATGTCGTGCCTTTTGTCTATCCGAGCAAATAGTTTCATATTGCAATTTATTTTGATTATGCCAGGTCCTTGACTCATATATGTGTGGCGGATACAAGGATACTGCGTGTGTAGGTGGGCAGGTCGTAGAACAAGAGAATTTGAATAAACTGACAGCGCTGACAACGTGCCAGAAAGTGGAATTAAATTTAAATGAAATTGCCAGCCCTCAGCCAGGAGACAATTCGCCAGCAGATTGTCGAGGGTTGGCCGGGTGGGCGAGTGGGCGAGATGTGAAGCATCCGGCAAACAAATGGAAAGCCGCGACGAGCACAAACAAGGATACAAGCGGAGCAACAAGGAGCAGTCGCCATGACGATAGCAGGGTGCCTTCATCCTTGGCGGGAGGGGGGCTACGGCCGGGCATAAATAAGTTGTTAAGCCATCTGCGAACGTGATGGCAACCCTGGCGGCATGCGTGCCCCAAAACACGCCCCGCCATCAATGCGAAAGTGGAGCTTCGCACCACATTTTCGATTTGAGAAAATTGAATTTGCGCCAGAGTTGCCACTGCGCCGGCTCGTCCTGTTTATCGCCTTCGATGCGATTAGCCCGGAGCTTAACTCGTTGCCAGATAAAACTTTTCATTCAATTTATTTCGGGGGCTGGCGTAGCCCCAGCCCTAGAATAGCACATATTTCTCGACTCCCACAGTTTATTGTTTGCTGTTTTCCGTGCGAGTGTGTGGTTTGCATGTGTTTCAGTACACTGAGCGAAAGCAGAGGTACCAGCTCCCACTCACTTAACGCTTATCGTAAAGGACAAAGGTGGCTGATCCCCCTTCGCCATGAGGCCCGATACGAATGACTTTAAAAGACACACTTTTCATCTCACTGCAGGAGCTGTACGGGTGTCTCTGGGCCAAGATACAGTCTCTTATCCGGCTGGATACACGTGCGTACGTGCCTGTGTCTCCGGGTTTTCGGGTATCCGGACAAACCGAGAGCGGAGTGTCTGTCTGTCTGCTTGTCTTTTATCGGATATTTATTGCCGACAACAATTATGAGCAAGGGGTGCAATGAAACGGTTTGCAATCCGGAGCGAGTTACGGCCCGAGTCGTAAGCATCTCAGATGGTTATCCTGTTGATGGCCATCCATAAAGTTGGCTTAGTTGCGGTTAAGGAAACACTCGCCGAGAGTGAATGGAATCGCAATTAATTTGGAAAATATGAAGCTGCCTGCCGAGCGTCAGAAACTCATTTGAAGCTCCGGCTTATGTTTCCCTTTCGAATGTCCTCTTTGTACAATTATGCTTTCCTTTTCCGAGCAAACAAATTGCCATGTAGGGCCATGTAGACATTTGAAAAGGAGTTGCAGTCGAATAGGGACTCGCCTCGCTCGCCCCGCTTGTCGGCCAATAAAGAAGCCCAACGAGTGGCGCCACAGGGTCGAGACATTTTCAACCAGACGGGGCGGGCTCTGATTCCCAGGACACCCACACTCGCAGCGACAGGACCCGACTCGTTTTGCGGTCGATTTCAATCAGAGCTGCTTGAGAATGGCCTGACATTTCCCAGGACTAATGAGCTGCAGTCACAGGATCTCTTCAGGAGGACCTCGTGCAATTTCCACTGTCCTTGCTGCTCCTGCGGCTGATTGATGCAATCAAATCGCTCTCTTGTCCTGCTGCAGTTTCTATATGTATTTTTAAAGAGCCTGCATTTTTGCATCATCTGCTGCTGCTGCTGCTTCCGATTCTGCCCCATGATGCAGCCAGCCGTGCGACAGAAATTGTGTTTGTTCATCGTATTTGCGGCAAGGTGGTTGCAGGTCCGAAACACCACCGCCGGTGGTTGATTTTTCCACTGCACCCCACAAGGGTAGGTTTTCCATTTCTAGCAGCCAGGACTGAGGACTGAGGACTCGGGATTGCCGGCTGACTCACGTGCCGCCTGACTTTCCTCCGCAGTGTTCATTATATTAAACAAGTTTACGCCATAAATGCCGCTGCCAGAGGCACAAGCAAGAGAAAAACCCAAAGCAAGGCACCAGACGACAGACGGCTGTTGGCCAAAAGGAGCCAGGACTCGGGATGCAGAGGGAAGGTCATAATACTTGGAAAAAAATGTATAATTGAATCATAAATAGTTTAAAGATAATGGCTACTAGTTCTAAACTTTTTTAATAGTGATTCCAAAAGTAGTTTTATATCCTCAATAAAGGACCCATGTATATCTATAACTCTAATGCAATTATATTCTTCGCTTTTGAAGTATTTTTTATTTTTTTTTGTGTACTAGGCAGGGTTGTTTGGCTGTCTTCTGTCCTTAATGTTCCTGCTGCTGTTTTCTGTAATAAACTCTCCGTGCAACATAAACAGAAAATCCAAAATGCTGTGGCCGGGGGCCGCATGACTCATGCAGGTGTGTTCAACGTGCAACGGGGCGTGGCACAGGCAGTTGCCACTTGCCAGTTAGCAGTCACTACTACGACTGCCTTTTTGACTGAAGGGCATATCCCCATATCCTTGGCAAAGGCGTTTTTATTTTGTGTTTCCTTGGCTTTTGCCGATTTTCCTCTGTACGTCCATTCATGTGTGCCTTCTGTGGACCTGCCCCCCATCTGTGCTCCCTCGGCTTTTTGCTCGTAATTTGTCGAGTTTCCTTTGCATATAATGCTTTGGTTGGATCTAGCCGGAGTCCCCTCCCAGCCGGAGTCCTCCTCCGGTTATCATCATCTCGCCCGTAATGGCTTGCATTTGTCTGGAACAGAGTCCCGGACCCGGCAACTCAAACACTTGTAGCCCGTTATTGTTGTTTTTACCCTGCCAGATGTGCGGGCATTGGCTTTTGGACACGCGGCTTGCCGAAGGACTAATCGGAGGGGTGTACGCCTATTGATGATTCCATTACTCGGGCTTATCTGCTGCATCTAATTCGAGTTATTAGTGATTGGAAATTAATTGCCCTTAAAGATGAACTAATTATTTAAAAAGTTTTCTTCCTAGAATCATTTTAATCAATAAATTAGCGAGTTAACTAACAATATTTAATAACCAAAATAAACATTCTCTTCCTAGAATCTATTAATTTTTAATATATTTTCTAATTCTGGAACCATTATTCCTTGCCTTGACTTTCTTTTTTTCTTCCTGGACTTTAATTTTGGCAATTAATTAAGCCCAAATTAATCTTAATTATTTTATAAAGAAATGACTTTGCTGAAAACTCAATTGCCCCATAAAGGCGAATATATTACGAGGATTAGGAAATTTCGCAGAACAATTGCCGGCAATATGCGAAGGACATTAATGCGTCACTTTTCTCTCGCTTTGAGAGTGTCCTGTTGGCAATTGCTTCCTTCCTTCATCTTCCCCTCTGTCGTTCCGTCTCTGACTGTCCGACAGGCTGCTGGTGTTGTGTCTTGGCGTACACTGCGCGAAATGACTCCTTTGTTGGACTTGGGCAAACATTTGCATATCATAAGGAGAATCATCAGTGGGGCTGCCTCGGCGTGTCCATTGTCCTCGAAAAGTGGCGAACAGCTGTTGGACTCGATGTCCTTGTTGTTCCTTGTTGTTTCTTGTTGTTGCTGATGATTGCATTTCCATTTATTGTTATTGTTCGTGTTGTTGTTGTTGTTGCTGCTTTTTCCCCCCCGTTGTCATGAAAAACTAACAAAACCACCCCACGCATTTCAGCATTTCGGCGGCGCTTTTCGGTGGTGGTTGCTCGTCGATCTGGGGAGGATATACCCACACACACACACACACACACACTCCTAGCACATAGACACGCGTGCGTGTGTGTGTGTGGGTTTCATTCAGGATGCGGCGGCAACAAAAATCAATAAATTCGGCATGAGCCGAGTCCTTTTTTCGGCAAAATGCCGGCTGTTGTTGCTTGTTCTCTGTTGTTGCGGCTTTGGCACATAGAATTTTCTATGCAATTCGGTTAAGGGAAGTTCCATGTCCTGGCTGTGTCCCAGCACCCCTTCCGCAGTTCCCTCGTGCTTGTCTCTCTTTGGAAAAGGCCTTTGCCGGCCAGAGAGTGCGGCAGAATGGCAGCCTGCCGCAAAAGTTGCATTAAACTCTATTACAGAAAGGCAAAGGGGGTGGCGGCACCTGGCCGGGGTGCAGGATATAGAGAGGGAAAGTAAAATAGGGGGAAAAAGAACGAATTAGAGAGCCTCAATGCACGGCGAGGGTGGCGTTCAACGCCTCGACGAACTGCATCAAAGGCCTCCCTTCCGAGGCGGGGACAAACGAATGTTTGACATTTAGTCCTTGCATTCGTCCAGCTTTATTTATGTTTCTAAAATATATAAATTTTGGACTTTGAGGGCTTTTCACTGCACTCCCTTGGCAGTGTTTTTATTTGTTTATGCAAAGCTTGTAAATCCAATGATTCATTCCCCTCGCAACTCGCAACTCACAACTCGCAACTCGCCACTCCCCACTTGCCACTCGCTTCAGAGCCGAAAAAAATAAAACAAAAATGAAAACGAATGACAGAAACACTCCGGAAATTATTCCAATAAATAAAAATGGACTGTGACATTCCTTTTTTCATGTGGCCAACCAAGGCCTCCCCCCCGTATATCCTTTCTGTGTAGTCACCCGGCCCCAGGGAGGTCCTTGCGTGCCCTCGGCCCCGAGGCGCTAATGAAAAAATAATCAACCAAAGGAGCTAACAAGGAGCAGCGCGCAGCTCATTTTGTATGGATTTTGATTGTGTGCTAAGATGTCCTTAGCAGCCGGGGTGGTCCTGCCGAAGGGGATGATTCATCCGCCCGTCATTTGTCAAGTCGGGATCGCTTGTCGGCTGTCGAGGCTCATCAACTATGCAGAGTCCACTCCCGATGATTAAAATTTACAATTTGCAATTAATACGGCATCAGACCCCTTGCATCTGTTCAGATTCGATTAAAGTCGAGTTTTAACCATTGCTTGGCCATAAATTCCATTCAAGGAGCGGCCCAAATCTTTCCGATAAAGTTTCGGAGGAAAAGTTTGGCCATAATACAGGTAGCGATTGTTTATGCTTTTTGGCGAAACTTATTCGGCTCCTGGGGGACACTCGGCAGAAGCTCTATGCAGTGGAAGAAAAATATATAAATATTCTTTCAGTGTTTTATTTTGGTCGAGTAGTTTTATTTAATTTTACACTACTATTTACTTACGTGCTAGATTTCTTTAACTTTATTTTTTATACATTTTAATGCCAAAATTCATGTCGAAGTCAGTCGAAAGTTTTACTCCTCTCCTCCTCAATACTGAAACACCAGAACCAGTTGAGAATTATAATTTATCGAGATATTATCCTATCCCAAAATTCAATCTTCAAGCCTTTCATCCTCTCCAAACCGGAAAAGCTTGCAATCGAATCGAGGAGACATAATTTTTTCATTGTGTGTGCTTGCCACATATGTGGCTCCTTCCGCCCCCTGGGCCCCGGCTTCGGGGGCAGACAGGCATGTAGTATTTATGGTATTGAAACACGCAAAAGTTCAGTTCGAGTCAAATCGAGACTTGAAGTGGTAAGTCTCGCACACACACACACACACCCGCCAGACTTTGGGGCACACACAGTTGCATGTGGGAGAGCGCCATTTTGCAAAAAGCTCGAAGGGGGGTTGTACGAAGCGGCGGGCCCACCCTTGGCAAGTCGTGTCCTTAACTCCAACTTCTGGCCAAGTCTCGCATCGAATCCCATTCACAAGCACACACTCACACACACGCCACACAAAGGCAACTATGGGGCCAATGTGTGCTGGTGTGCGTGCGTTGCATGCCCTGCAGGGGTGATTAACCTTTGATTTGCCACCCCCAGCCAGCCCGGCCACTTTTCAACTTCCCTCTTGGCATTCGATGCTATCGCCGACTGATTTAACATATGCCCCAGACCCCGGGGCGATGATATGGCGGGACACCTCCCATTCTTGCACTTTTTCCTCCACACACTTACGCTTTTCCATTTCCATTCCCATTCCCACTGATTGGCCATTTGCTTTCGGCCAGCCACTGTCGCTGTGGTCATGGCAACTAAATCTAGACAATAATGGGCCTGATTGATTTCCGTGTAAGTGGATTTGCCTAACGGGTAATGCGATTATTGGCCTCTGTAGGCCCGGGCCTCCGATTGATTCTAGTGAGTATTTGGCACGCACGACTGCGGTTATCGGAGAAGCGTTTAGCCGGTGGCGGGAGGTGCAAGGTGGAAGGTCAATTGGCACAAGGAAAAGAATTAATGTTGGCCACTGCCACGGAGGAGGGCTTACCATAAATGCTTCTACTTCCCACAAAAGATGCCAGAGAAATCAAGCAAATTCATAAGCTATTATCAGGACTTTCAGAGGGTCTTAGGGTCTAAGGAATGAAAGGTTATATCTACTATCTAGTTGCTATCTATTTATAATTTATATTTTTATAAAAGATAGCTGATATTACTAGGGAAACTGAAAATACAATACCTTTACTGAGCATATCCTTAATAGATTTTCCTATTGGCATTAGAGTTTAGGAGCTAAGGTCCTTTGATGCGAAAAATGTTTATCTAAGACCTAGAAATAAAACTTCGCCTTACTGTCTCATATTCGCGTCCTATAATCCTATAATTTTCCTTAAAAAAGTATCAAACCACACATTGCAGCAATCATTGTAGATTTACCTACAAACTTTATTAAATGTTCTCTTGAAACTCTCAATTAAACCTCCCAAGCACTGTTCATAATTTCTATTTTTCCACTAACTTCCCCTGAAACTCATTAAAATTCCAGCTTATTCAACACTTTCCTGGCCTCCGTCCGGCTCTAAAGCAAAAAACACTTTCATTTGAATCCCTGCCACACTCCACCCTCCGTCCTCCGCACTCCGCGTTGGACAGTAATTCCCGAACAAGTGGCGTTGTCATCATCTATCTGGCTTTCTGATAGTTGTGCAAACAGTGTAAAATTGCAATTAATTCATGGCCAAATATTTGTTTGGAATTATTTACTTTTTGTTCTGCTTATTTTTAGGTTTTTTCCGGGGCAGCCGTTAGAGGGCATGGCTTATTTGCATATCGATATAATTCATGCATTTGGCCCATTGATGGCCGCTGTATCTGGGGGCATCTTTATGGGGGATTTTCTCATAATTGCAAATTAATTTGCATTTTAATTAATTTCTGGTCAAGTCCCAGGCGAATCAAATTGATTGCAAACACGGAGCGAGCAGCTAGAAGGGGCAGAGCCTGCTCGGGCGGAGAATGAAAGCAATTATCAAAGAATATGAAGAGTGGAAAGTGCCACGGAGAGTGAGATCGGTGGCAGCTGCTGCAAAAATCAACAAAAGCATCGGATGGAAACTTTACAATTGAATACGTTCCAGGGGCGGAGTTGGAGCACTATACAGAGTGTAGCACAAAAGGGGCTTTGCCTCCCAGGGCCTCCCAGGGCCTGCCTGCCACACCAATTAATGTAATTCGTCTTTGCTGCCAAGGCCGCCTTGTGGCATACAAATTACGCATACGCCGCGTGTGCAAATCGCCCAAAACGGCAGCAGGGTCGGGCCGTGTGGCAGGGGCAGATTGCTTTACGCTCCATTTAATTTTCGGTAAATATGCCAATAAAAATTGTGAAACACGATGCCGCCCCTCACGAGCACCCGACTGAGATGAATATTTGCTTTTAGGCGCCCGACAAAGCAGGACGATGACCGACCCAATCGTTTCGTCCTTTCTATTTGCTCTGGAATCGAGCTTCTTTCTCGAATTTTAAATTTTGGGTTCGAGTCCAGAGTACGAGAGGGCAGAGCTATAACTGCCTTTCTGGGCCGACAAAATGTGAATACTTCGTTTAATTAAAGCAAACCTGGGGCCCATCGGGCGAGGTAATTGTCCTGCGACGAGAGCACATTAGGCGGCAGGAGTTTGTCATGTCCTGGCCGGGACATGACGGGAGATGTGCCGCATAAAAGTCGATTCTAATGTGAGTTTCGTGTCGCCCACACCAAATAAATTTCAATAAATATGCCGGGCGAGGGGGGGGCATGTGTCTAATAACTTTTAATTAGTTAACCATGTGGAAGTTTTGCGCAGCCAAACTAAACTCGAATCTGCTGTCAACACAGTTTTAGTTGCGCGCAGCAGTGAATTATTAACATCTGGCAGGTATACGGATATATACGTATGCCCCCCAGTTCTGCCGATTTTCCGCATTTTCGGATGCCAGCTTAGGCGCCATAATTAACTGCGACACAAGCATTTTGTGGAACCAAGCCTGCCGCCTTCGCTTCCGCCTTCGCCTCCGACTCCGAGGAGGCGCATATCTGTGGGAGAATATTTCTGCGGCTCAGGCTAAACCAATTTGCCAGGACTTAAATTTTAAGCATTATTAATGGCCTTGCCAAGGTGGGGTGCTGCGAGTCAGGGGTGGATGGCACTTGGGGTGGCCTCTGGGTCAACCCGTCGTGATGTGAGCAGGAGTTGCATCATCTCTCCATCCCTGAGATTAGGTTTGAAATGTTTTCAGTTGAAAACTACATTTTGTGTTTCATAAATCGATTCTCTCGGTGACATCACGCCGGAAAACAGCGCAAATCCCATTCGAGGCAATGAGCCCGTGACATGGGCCACGATCAAGGGATATAAATAAAAACATTTGACATCTACCAGTTGAGCTGCACACATCCCCGACGGCGTCCCTTCCCCGGCTCGTTATCCTTTAAACTAATTGTTTGCTCTGGGCCAGGGCCAGGCGAAGTTTTTCGATTACAAAATTGTTTCGTTACTGGGCTGGGGGCTAGACGAATAAAATTTTTAGAAATTTCCATTATCCTTTCGCCGGACCCGTCCCGACCCGGTCACGTCTCCGTATGCAAACATTTGCAATTTTCCGACCGAATGCGAGAGGCAAAAAAAAAAAGGAGGCAAGGAGGAGGAGGTACGGACGGGGTTTGCTGGACGTCTGGACGACTGGACGCTGGACGAATGGATGGCCAGAACTATTCAACAGTCGGTCAGCGTTTTTAGTTTCATTTGTAGCGGCTAAAGCAAAGCGAAAGCAATTTACACGCATTTTCGGCGCAAAATGAAACGTGCCCGTCCACTAAAATGTTTATGAGCGCGGACTACGAAATGTGAGCTGCCGGGAAAATCGGATTTCGGGGTCAGCCGGAGCCGGGGGAGCAAATGGGGGAAAATGGGAAAATGCCCGGGCTCTAAGCTGATGCTGATGAAATAGAACAGGCACTGCGAAAAAGATAATTCCTCTACTTACGAGGATATCGACTTAAATGTTTCAACGATTTGGTTTTCAAACTGCGCTTGATTACATAAATATTTCGCATTTTTTTGTTATAATGATTTATACTGATAAAATATATTTTTAAAAATAATGTTTGTTTTTTTTCTATCTGCACTCGTAAAAAGAAGCGGGAGTTCGCTTCACTTTTTTCTGGTCAGCACAAGTCGGTCAAGAAGGGTTGGGCTGCGGAGGACGAGGCGGTCTCTGTCTTAGCCCAGGACCCTTAAAATTGTATCTCCTTCACGCCTGAGGAGACTGAATGGGCTGCCTGTTTAGATAGTGTTGCAATTGTTCTGCTGTTGCAGCAGTTACGACCGACTTTATTCGCCCTTTATGGGGCATCCAGTGGATGGTTCAGTCGAAGCCCTGAAGAGTGCCTATTTACCAGATTGCGCAGCTCCTCGGGATTAGTTTTGCGATTCCCCTCCAACAATTTGCACTCGCTGGCAGCTTAGTGAAAAATTCATGACTGAAATCAATAAACTATAGAGTCGGGCATACTTTGCAAAAAGGGCTGACTAGTTTTAAGGTAGCCAGGACTTTGCGAAATAATCAAATAGTTTAGTCGACAGCAATCGTCGATTGAAACTTGGCCGAAGTTTCAGCTCCCGAACCTCCGTCCTGGCATTGTAAATTGAAATACTTTTCCCCGGCGAAAAGTTGCGAGCCAACAAGTTCTAAACTGCGCTCCTATCTGCTCATAATATTTTCCATTAATGGCGAAAAATGTAATTTATGTCACGTTCCAGACGTCGGGGAAAATGTGTTTTATTTAACTCGCGTTTTATGGCACCAGGCAACCTAGGAAAAATATTTTGAAAAGTATTCGGCCGGCTACGTGATGTTCGTCTTAAACTGCAGGATCAACTGGCAGTCACGTGGGCGTCGCCTAAATGCTTTCAAGGGAGGTGCGGTGAGAGTGGCGCCAGGGTTAAGGGTCAAGTGGGTTAATCAAAACAGCTTAAAGTGCCACTTTCTCCATCTAATTTTAATTAACATTCTCCAGTTGAGAGTTGTGAGCCCTGAAATAATAATATTATTCGAGAGAAACTGTTTCTAGGATTAATTTCAAATACCTTTTAATTTAATAAAGAGCCTCTCCTCGTAATAATTAAAAATAATTTTTTTCCTGACCATTGATCTCGAGCTATTTGAGAGCAAATGCGGGAATGCAACATGCCGGGAAGGTGAAATTAAATAAAAATGTTTACGGCTCTTCGGGCCATAATAACGAAGCGACCTCAACCGCATCTACCATCTACCATTTATAATGTAAACATAAATAACTCTTGCGCCAGATCCTTTAACTATGAGCGAGTCCCCGGATAAAGGATTCAATTGAAATTGTAAATGAAAACTCCACGCACTGGACGGACCACTCGACGGCTATTCCGCTTCAGCAATTTATAAATACAAATATGCAAAGCCATAATACGGCGGACGAGATGAGGAAACATTTCGCATTTCATGGAAAATTAAATTGCCAACGGTCGCTCTCAAGCCTTTTTCCGTAGAGAGTCCGGAAAAGCCCGATGGGGCTGCCGCACACACGGCCCGGGGCAGGCCGACGTGTGGGGAGTGCTGGGATGGGATAGAAGGGAATATTGATGGAAAATAAATTCAATTCTTTTTTGGTTTTGGGCACTCGAGTTCCCATCATCCTGTCGTGTCCTGCCGAGCCTGTTTGTGTAATCGATTCCGGCAGAGGCCAGGTCGATGGGTCCGGGCCGATAATTGATAAACTATGCCAGCACCAGCTCCGAAACAGCTCCTGTGGCAGCACCCGAAGCTGGAAAAGCTGTCCTGGAAATTCCTTGATTTAATGTGATTTACACTTCCACAAGCCTACGTAGTCCGTACATGTGCGTGAGTATGTCCCGAGGCAATAAAAATTCCAACATTTCCACTTCCGAGCTCTTCTCCAGGTTTCATTGAGATTTTCCCCGTAGTTTCTTCTGCAGTTTCTCCCCCACCAACCGAACCGAAACACAAAAAACTCATATAACCAGGGAGGCATATGCCCCGGCCTGTTAGTGGCTTAAACGAAGTGTTTCTCCCCCATCGCCTCGTATTAATTGTCGGAGGAGTATAACCTTGACACATGTCTGGCCCTCGGGCTTGGGAAACTTCAACGCTTGGCTAACCACCCCCAGCGCCCACCCCCCGGCGACCAGCAACCACTGCTTAGGGGAGTCTGGAAGTGTTCTTTTCGCTTTACGCTCCAAGACATCTTCCCACAGCCACAGTAGCGCTTAATTTAATTTCGCCGCCGCCTCTCTCTTTCGCCTCTTAGTTTTAGTTCCTAGTTTCAGTAAAAGTTTTCGACTCAGTCTTGCTTAATTAGCGCTTGATATATTGTGGGCCACGGGATATGGGATGCAGATGCAGATACCGATACGAACGACCTTTGATCTGCTCCTCGCAACTTTAAATGGAAACCTGAAGCTCTGGCATTAATTTTGCATTCTGGAAGCTTACTCTCGCTCCGGCCTGAGTGCATTTTTATCCTTTCCGCATCCTGCCAGCCAAGTGCCGGAACAATCTGATTAAGAGGGGATTCTGCGATGCCGTCATGGATTATTTTTGATGGGCATGGCGATGTGTAATTGTGTCTTCTGGTATTAAGCTCCCCTCTTCTCTTTTCCTTCCAGCTCGCCGCCGGAATCTCAGAACTCGAAGGAACCTCAGACCGAGCAAGGTGAGTGAATATAATTTCATAATTTCTGTGGGAGCCGCGTTGACTTCACACGCATAAATAAATGTCTGAATAATTTTCAACCACTCTGGGCATAGGAGAGAGTATTTGAATTAATTTCGGTAGTTCTTTCTAATGGCGCGACCGATCTCAAGATCTCGGGAAACAAAAGACTCAAGCAGCGAACGCGACGATCGGCAGAAGTTAATTGCGATCCGCGTTTGAGCCTCTCAAATTATAGTTCATGTGCTCGGTTCTGTGTGCGTTCAGCGATCATTCCGACTTTATGGCATTCGGCACGCAAGCCCCCCCTCACCATGCCTAGCTCCGCCCCTGGCCAACTGCTAACGAGCGATCTTGGCCATGATGTTCTGACCAGAGATAATGTGTTTCTTTTCCCTGGGTTTTCCGCCCCTTCTGCCACTTTGCTTCCCAACGAGAGCACATCTCCGGGGCTTCTTTTCTGGTGTTCCTTTTTCTGTTTTTTGTGGCCTTAAAACATGTTTGTTTTGCCGGTCGGACCCCGCCTTGGAGCCGCGTCTCTGCGCGGTGGCTTTGGGTCACTGACCATAGACAAATTCGAACAACAGTTAGCGGAGTCTCCCCGCACCAGCATGCCACTAAAACAACCGAGCCAGCCAGCCAGCCTCATGTGGCACACACGTTTTTCCAGCTCGCAACACTCGATAAACTGTTTTCTGTTTGGGCGATCGGTTAGCGCCGAACATTCCATGGTGGAGTGGTTATTCCCAAAGTGAGTGTCCAAGGACTTATGGCTGCACATCAGGGAACCGGCATGAGCAATGTCTACTAAATTTCAGCATTTCACTCAAAACACACACCATTTGAATCCTCCATTAAAACAAGCTAATGACAGCCCGAATTCTAGCAAAATATGCATCACATTTCACATAATATTTCCTTTAATTAGCTAACAAAAGCATTTTAATTAACAGGCTCTGATCGGCCTATGCCACTGGCCCAGTAATTACGACAGATTCTGGCTTTCATTGTTGGCCTAATCCATTGGAATTTGGCCAAAACAATTGCCAAATTAAATGTGATTAATTGTAGGGCCAGCTGACGGAAGCCTACTGCCAGTCTGCCAGTCTGCCAGTCGAGGGATGGCTGGAGGAGTTAAGTTATCAACCTGACAGCGGGTGGCAAGTGGGGCGCCGACCGGCCAATGCTTTAAACTGGGCTGGTTGTGTTTGGCAAATGTTTTAATTTGCTTCTGTGGCCTAAACCGCCCCTCCCGCCGCCCTTCTGCGGCTGGGCAGTTGCGGCGACGAGTGCGAAAACGTTTGCAATTGCCCGAGAGAAGCTGAAATCGAGAACGAGTTTATCCATTTTTTCTGCTTTCTGCTGGATGAATGGAATGGAATCTCTATCAAATTGTCGGAGGGCCGGCCGGACTGGGCTGGGAAAATGTGTTTTATATTCCCGCAATTTGGTAGAAATACTCGCCAAGTGCTCTTCTGAAAGGGCCATCAACTGCTGCCCGAGTTTCTCATTTTAAAGAGGTCCTGGCCGTTTAAACTTTATGTGCGCGTCCTCCGCCGGCATCTATCCTTCACTTATCTGGGTGTACGTGCGAGAAGCCTCGACCCGCTACGTGCTCGCAGAACGGAGTGTGAGTGATGCGGCAACAAGTCCGACATTAAACAAACAATTTATTCGACCATTTCATGCAATTCCCAATTCTCGCCCGAACGACAGCAACTTCTAATCGAAATTTTAGAAAGGATTCTGGTGCATTCGGGTTTTGTGGGTCAAACTTTCGGCCAGCCAGTGGAGAGCTGATTAAACTTTCCTCGGTCAATACGCCATATTAATACGAACAAAGCTCGATTAACGAAAAGTTGGCAGTGGCTATTTGGGAAACTAGTTTCCCGGATTACATAAGCCGCGGACGCTTTTGGCAAACGGTCGCCATTCAATTTGGGCGTGAACGGCTTGATGGGAGATAAAATTAGATACTTTTCGTGTTTTCCATTCACCGCCGCCGCGTTCTCCAGCTTCTGGCCTTCAAGGGCGCCCAGAACCCACTGCGCTGGACAGGGGTACAGGGGGCTCGGACCAAGGTTCAAGGCATAAATGGCGAAATGGCGAATAAAGGCTGCATTTTTGAGAAACCAAACCAACAAACCACCAAACGGTAAACCCCAAACCCAGAGCTCTTTCAATCAATGGCTGGTGGCGGCGGCGGCGGCGGAGCTGCTGCTTTCGGTGTTGCAGTTGCAGCTGGTAGAGCAATCAGCATTTGCAGTCCACCAGGAGCAACTAGTTTGACTGGTTGACACGCTCGGTGGCCAGTGGCCCGGTGGGGGGGCCAGGCCGAAAGTAGTTTATGGGCCCACAGCTTTGCATTCTCTGCCTTTTCGCGTCCACTCTTCCACTTTTCAGAGCCGGAATCGCCGAGGAAAGGAGATGAAAAGGCGAAACGAAAGTCAAAGACAAGAATGCAAATTTCCCCCAACACTCTGGTGGCAATGACGGTGATGCTGCTGCTGATGCTGCACTTTGACTTTTGCTGCTGCAACTGCAGTTGCGGAAACTATTGCCACTTTGGCTGCGACTTTGTTCCTCCTTTACGATTGGTCATTAGGAATGCCGGGCGGGCACCGTGCCACGCCCTCCGATTTCGGCCCCGTCATGCCGCACTGCTGGCCCTGTTGCCCAATTACGGCCACTTTCCCCGGGCGGCTAATTGCCGGTCTTGTCATGCCCGGCAGTGCAAAATTCATCAATGCCGTCCCAGCGTCTTGCATCTCAGGAAGCTTGAAACGACCTTCCCGGCCCGACCTGGGTTGACCTGGACCGACCTCCTGGCACTCTCGTCATAATGAGAGCAGAACCGGAGCTCTGCTTGACATTTCGCGTCCAGGTCCGTTCTGGTCTGGTAAGCTTTAAGTTTCCCAACAGAGAAAACAAATTTTGAAATCAAGAGCAGAAGTCATACTATATCTGTTTGGAGTGCACTTTGTGGAAAGTGTTATTTAATCCAAAGACAAAGATGCATTTGGCTCGTACTAAATATATAATTTAGGGCAACAAAAATTGACTTAGTAACTGGCAGGCCTTGTTCTTGCCGTGCAGCCTTTCGTTCTGCCCCAGTTTGGCCTGCAGACGTCTGCTAATTGGTCAGCAAAGCAGGCACTTTGCTGCCGGATCCATAAAAAATTGAGTTCACTTAAAGTGTTGATTAGACGGAATTATATTCAGAAAGTCGGTAAAAGACGTTGCCAGCGTTAAAGGCCTCACGCCCGAGCAGAGTAATTGCGAAATAAATGCAAGTGCTTCAATGCTGCACGCCCCATGCACAGAGATGCCACAACAAGGGAAGCCAGGAGCCCGACTGCCAGGAGTGAGAAATCCTGCGCAAAGAGCCTCTTTAGGCACACATGCCCGTGCACTTGAAAGTGCCAAAGGCAGTCGAATAACTGCATATAAGCAACCCCATTTGCAGCGAGTCCTTGTCCCGGAGGAGCTTCTCCATCGCCTCCATTAATACAAATGCAGACAGAGGCGGCAGCCATTTTGGCCCGCAGCGCTTTGACAGCTCGCGCCCAGCTCTTCAACAAGTCCGCTCCACAGGGATTCCCCTCCCCTTAGCAGTCCATCCATCCATCTATCCATCCATCCATCTATCCATACATCCATTCATACGCCATTGCCCGGAGTCATGTCTGAAGTGGAGTTTCGCCCACAAAGGAGTTTTGCCAGCGATGCTGGCAAATGTTCTTGCATTAATTAAATGCGAAATTTGTATATTGTTGGCCATGTTTGCCGGAGTTATTTTTTTAAATTATCATTATCAGGATATCCTGGGAGATCCGCTCTCCGAACATCTGTGAGTGGTGTGTGTGGGTGCTGTGGAAAGACTCTTAATTTCAGATGCTTCCAGGCTTTACATTTTGATTTCCAGTAGGACGAAGCCCGGCCAAAGTAATCCGAGTTTACAATAACATCCTCTTGATATTTGGATACTGTAGCTTACAGTGAACACTCCTCGAAACTCCTGGCTTTGTCTGTTTCGTTTCACGGTGCACTGCCCCCGGAATCGGCTTAGAGAAATGCAGAGCTTACTGAAGTGCATAAGGACATTTGCATGAGCCTTTAATTTTCGGCCAGATGGTTTAGCCAAATATTTGGGGCTGTTTCGGAGCAGGGGGAGGGGTGCAGGAGTGCACCGAACTGGAAGAAAATAGTTTAGTGCCTTCTGATTCGCTTCAATATTTTGCCTTACAAAATCTCCCAATCGAACATCATCATATTTCGCTTTCAATTTCCTCACAGTGTTTGCTTATGCAGTCGCAGAACGACGGAAGGACGGGCAAGGACGAGTGAAAGGGAAGGAGCTGGAATATTTTCATATTCATGGGGCTTTCTCGCATGGCAAAGGCAGAATTCGCATACAAATTGTTTATTTCCCGCACACAGGACACAGAACACAGAGCACAGAACACAGCACACAGGAGCAGTTCAGACTGCCGGGGAGTGGCACTCCGTGGAGCTACTGCATCGGCATCTGAATTTACATCTCCAGCTGGGGCGAAGCTCAGACTCGACTGCACCCAGCTCTGCACTCGACTCTATTTGCCCTTCGACGAGCGCTCGGCGAGCCAAGTGTGGGCTACAGCTCCAAATTGAGACAATATTTGCACACGGTTACGTATACGCCCCGTTGCACGGCACGGCATCTATAAACGAGCATTTTCATGTTATTGGCTTCGCATCGCTGCCATGAACCGAAAGGGGGGTGTTGGGGGTTGGGTGTTGGGCGTGGGAGGGCTGCTCCACGGGTGGGGCTTAGTGCCGAAAGGGGGGGGGGGGGGCAACCGCTGCAATAAAACCACGTAACAAAATGATTTCATTTGCTAACAAATTCGTGAAAATTTTTGCCAGCGTTGACAGTTCCCAAGAACAGATCGACAAAGTTGTGGCAACAGGGGTGGGGGGAGAGGTCCTGAAAGAGAGCCAGGAAGTTTAGTTATCTGTCTGTGGGTGCGCGTGTGTGGGTGTGCACTGTACAGTGGATGCTAGAGCCGGAAAATCCAATTTACCGGAATCCTCTGCTGCCCATCAACGCTTTTCGCCCGGCAATGAATTTTCTCTTCCACAAAGAAAGTTAATGAAAAAGTTTATGAATAAAATACAAAATTCTAACCCGGTATGTATGCAGGATTGAATATATGCTTTGATCACTGGGGCCAGGGTGGATATTAGTTTTGGATTTCCAAAAAAATTGATTTCCCAGATCTCGCACGAAATGGTTGGACAAAAAATAAGTCAGTTATAATTGCTTAGATTATTGTTTAAAAATGTAAATATTTAATGGATTGTAGATTAAAAATATATAGAATATATTCCATATGTATAAACCATATAAGAAACAATAAAATTTAAGCAAGTGGTTTCACTTAAATGGAATCAAAAAGGGCGGAAGCCAAGCCACAACTATCTGTAATTTATAAGAAAACTTTACAAAGTAGAGCCCATTAAATGGTAAAAATTAGTGTCATTTTCAAAACCCATTCAACTTTGAACTTTGACCTATGTGTGTATATCCTTGTCCCTGCCTATTTCTGACCGGTTGTCCTTCCATTCCTTCCATTAGTCATTCTCTTTAGCCATTATTTACTGTAGCCCGTGTGTGTGTCTCGGCTTGTGTGTATTTGAGTGTTAGGGGGTATTTGCCGATGACTCATTTGCTGCAACTGCGCGTAACGGTTTAATGAGTTTTTGGCCACTCTTGAGTGGCCCCTCCGCCCTCTGACCTGCCACCCCCTCGCTCACCCTCGCCCAATGTCACCACACGGATGTATGCCAATTGATTTAAGGCGGAGCTCTTCTCGCTTTTTCGGCCATAAGTGAAGTGGTCTGGAAAGGGGGTGGTGGCTGTCATCAGGCAGGCGGCAGGCGGTAGGAGGCAGGATAACGCCATCGCACCGAGGTTTAATTGCGCAGTCTGGTTTGAGAGCATGCCCCATTGAAGCATTGAAAGTCATATTGACATTTCAATGAGACTCATTTACATTAATGCCAACACACCCGCACCCACATCCATGCACAGGATCTAGGATACTGAGGAAAGAGGAAAAAGGTGGAGAGGGACCAGGGAGAACGGGTGGTAAGTGTGGCAACTGTGGCTGCTTTATGGAAAAACCATACGCCCTGTGGTCCCGGGCCCATTGTTGTTGGAGTTGCCTTTGGTTGTTTTTGTTGTTTGTCAGCATCGTTATTCGCGCCATTATTCCGCAGCAAGTTATCTCGCACAGCGTGACTTAAAAGTTAAGCGTATTCATTATGTCCTTTGTGCCTGACGACAACACCTTCCAGCATCCTTGCTACCGCCCAGCCCAGCCTGCCTGCTCCGCCCGGCCCTGCCCTGCCCTGAGCCTGTTGCCTTTGTTTTATTTACTTTTCCAATTTGTTTGCCTCCGCGCTGGAACAATAAAAATCCATTTCATTGTAGGCCCTTCCGGCTGGGGCTGCATCCTTTATCCCCGCAGGCCTTATCCTTTAACTTGTGTGCTGCTGGGGAACCGCTGTTGCACTTAATGCTGATTAAAACGCTGTCATTCAAGCTGTTCTTTAAGTGCGGCCCGATTTAAAGCCTCCGAGTGGAGTATCCACCGAGTTTCGCTTTGTGTCCTGGCCTGTTTGGGGATGGCCGCAGCTATCGCAGCCAACTTGCGACTCTGCCACAAACTTTTTAGCCAACTGTCGATGCTGATTACCGGCAGAAACTTGCCTCCCCCGGCGTCAACAGATGGCTGGGGAAAAAATTAAAAGGAGATCCCGGGCTCCCCACTTCATGTAGGAGAGCCTCAAGTGGCAGCCACTCGTATTAATAATGCCTGAAGGGGTATGCCGCCCCGATCTCCGGCCAACGCACAAAAGTATGCACCACAAGTTGTAACTTCCAGAGAGCACTCACCCACAAACACACACACACACTGGCAGAGATATAAAGTCCTTGTACGGCACAAAGTTGGTTTAATGTGGCTTTGCTATCTTTGTTGCCTGGCAATTCATATGCCAACTGTGTGTTTATTTATGCTTACGATTTCTTTTATGTAATCAAGGAGCTAGGGCTCCTCGAATACCCTTTAAAGTCGGCGAAGTGGAGCGCTCTCCGGGCTGGATAGGAATTCCTGGAAGGAGCTCCCACATTGGGATGAAAAACACATGAAACGGATGGGTGGATAAAAAAGCCAGCATATGCTAATTACGTGCATTTCATTAATGCTCTTATGTACCATATTATCTTAAAGAATCCCGATGCCTATACACGGATGGAACAACCTCTAAACAATTTCAGTGTTAGTCTGCCAAACTGCTTGCGAAAATAACATCTTATCGGAGCCAAGGAAAATATTCATTTACCAAAATTACACAAAGCCCATCCTGGCACACATAGTCGGAATCCCATTTGAAATGCGATAAGGCCCAGGCTCTTGTGGCATGTGTGTTTGATATTTGGCAAAGCAACTTTTCTCTGATTTACTTGTGGCTGACCCCAGCAGCCCCGCCCCTGTCTTGCATAACGCATCATTTTCCGGTTTTGACTTTTGATTCTCGGCAGCAAAAACAAATGCAAGTATGCACCCTTTGGCCTAGTAATAGTTCTGTTTGTGCAAGTTATGGGATTCCAAAACGATGCACATCGAGTGAGCGGGCGAGTATTGCGCAAACACAAGCAATTGTGTTTATTTTAATCGCAGTCAAATGACAACAGACAGAACAGTAAACTGACATCAAAGTTTCAAATGGAAATGGTAATGGAAATGGACAACATTTTGGCCTGGCCGAGGGCTAATTACCAGGTACTCCTGGGCTCTCTGTTCTTGGCCAGTTTGGTTTGTTTGTTTGCCGGTAAATTATTTGTCATTGCTGCTAATTAGGCGTTGTCTTCAGCCTGCAATTGAATGGTAATCACTCCGGAATCCACACCCCTCCACACCCGTCCATGATTGCTGTAATGGCAGTCGGAAAGGTGAGCCGGTCGGAATTGGAGCCGGAGAGCCAGAGTCTTTGATTAATGGATTAGGTGTGGATGGCTCGTACGCCAGATGATATGCCAGATGGGGAGCCAAGTCATTACACATTGATAATGCCCAGCCATTGTCTTGTCAGTGACCCACTTTCCCTCCATCTCGTCATTGTCTACTCTGCTTCTGTTTCAGCTTCTGTAGCTGAGTTCTAAAAGCCAGTATCCTTCACCCAGTCGCTGGCTAAAATCGCATTTAGTGCTTTCATGCTCCTTGTTTGTCTTAGTCATTAGCCGAGCTGATGGATCCTGGCCCACCCATCCGGCTCCTCCGACACCCTGTGTGAATGCATGTGCATTCGAATGATCCGTTTCATTGGCGGCACTCTGCTCTGCCATCCATTTGACAGGATTATCCATTATCCCCCTTGCTTCCTTGGGCCCTTTTTTCAATTTACTTAAATCGCTCCCAGCTCCAGCTCTAGCTCCATCCCGGATCGGATGGATAAATCACTGGCAATATTTCATAGGCAGAGGACTGCATAAATTCCCCATAAAACTGCGACTCCAATGCGAATTAAATCGCATTAACATAATCAACTTTACAACAACTATAAAAATAAATTCAATGGGATTTTCGCTTGACTGCTGACGATGAGCCAGGGTAGGGTCCTTGCTGGATGGCTCCTCGCTCCTGCCTGCCAACTTGTCATTGTTCAACCCAGAAACACACGCGCTCAAGGATAAGGATGTGCCTGAGCAGGAGCCTTTTGCGAATAGATGGACTTGACTCGACTGGCTGGAACAACTGACTGACTAAATGGGCTAAAAGCTCCACCAGCCAGCAGCAATCTCACATGGTGGCAGCACATTTCCGCCAGAAGTAACAGCAGCCATTGTTTTCCTGATTAAGCCCGGCCATATCTCGCCTCACCTTCTCCCCCGCAAAGCGTTAGTAGTGCACTCAGAAAACGCGACTTGACTTGTGGTTTTGAAGTTCTGTATTTTCATGTGACTGTCTATGGACTCTTAAATATTCCTTATATGCTTTTTACTTTTAATGGGACCATCGTGCAGTAGGTTTTGGTATTAAGGAGTAGGCCTTGGCTTCCTAGATTTTAGCCAAAATTTGGCTTCTGACGGTATAAAAGGGAGACATCCTCAGACCCCAAACCAGACGCTTCGAGCGTCCGCATTGAGCACTCGCCTTGAGCTCTCACTTTTCTTATTTTCTTATTTTATTTTAATTTTTTATTTTTCATATTTAAAAAAAAAGTTTGTTGGCCCTATTGATGTTCGCGATCCGCCACCTAGGTCCTCTTCTCCCATTATTTTTATTTAATATTTTTTTCTTTTTGTGCATGCGGGTTGTTTACTAACAACAACAGCAGCAATAGCAATATGTGTGAGCCACAAACACACAAACTTAATTGCAAACTGCGCTGCAACAGCATCGGAACCAGCGGCACTAGCAACGAGCTGGATGACAATGCCACCACAAAGGACTAAAGGAAAAGCTTGTCAACTCGGATCTGCGACTGCAACCGCTGCTTCCTCCGCCGGGCTCTGCTTTCCTCCTTTTCCGCATTCATCATGGGATTTCCCCCAAGTGCTCCGCCGCTTAGCAGTCTCTGCTTTGGAGTTAACTTGACGGCAAAAGTTAAACGGGGAATCCCACTTACCCGCCCACCGAGCTCCTTCTCTTTTATTCATTTCTTCACATTATTTACGCAGTTGCCTCTGTTTCATCTGCTGTTCCTGTACCCGGGCTTCCGAAATCTTATTTTCTTTTTTAATTTAATTTTTTTTTACTTTCACCCTCACCCATTTTCCTTTTTTGTTTCCTTTATTTTTATATTTCCTTTTCCATTTTATATTTTCCTTTATTATTGTATAACCTGGGATCTACTGTACCACCTTTCGATACTTCCGATCTTCTTAATTTAATGAATAATTTTTTTTTTTGTATCGAAATTTGCATTGAAAATTTCGTATACAATTTGCCTTAGCTCTTCTATGGCGCCGGTCGCCTCCAATGGTTCCTTATTATCTTTTATTTTTTTGCTTTATCTATGGCGCCGGCTGCCTCCAATGGTTCCTTATTATCTTTTCTTTTTTTGCTTTATTATTATTTAACCTGGGTTCTACTGTACCACCTTTCGATACTTCCGATCTTCTTAATTTAATGAATAATTTTTTTTTGTGTTGAAATTTGCATTGAAAATTTCGTATACACTTTGCCTTAGCTCTTCTATGGCGCCGGTCGCCTCCAATGGTTCCTTATTATCTTTTCTTTTTTTGCTTTATTATTATTTAACCTGGGTTCTACTGTACCACCTTTCGATACTTCCGATCTTCTTAATTTTCTGACTATTTTGTTTTTTCATTGAAAGTTGCATTGAAAATTGCCTTCGGTTCTCTATGGCGCCGGTCGCCTCCAATGGTTCCTCATTATCCTTTCTCCCTTTTCTTTTATTATTTAACCTGGGATCTACTGTACCACCTTTCGATTCTTCCGATCTTCTTGGTTCTATTATTACGTTTTTTATGATTTTTTTTAAATTTAGTTGTTGTTTTAAAGAAAATACAACTATTACGTCAGTCAGTCTTGCCCTGACTTTCGCCCTCTAACGCACCGGACGCCTTGAATGGTTTCTTCTTTTTTTTAATATCTATCATGTCTTGCTCTGGGTTTGCCCTTTAAATAGTCCTTAAGCGATTTTTCTCAAACTATTTTTGGTCCCATTTCACCATATCTATTTTTTTTATTTTAACTTCCAATTGTTTTCTGCTGGCTTTTTCTTCAGTCTTCTCCTTTTCTTCAACCCTTTCTTCAGTCCTCTCTGCAGTCTTCTTTTTTTCTTGATTCTTTGATTACCTCTTTTAATTTTTTTTATTAATTTTTTTTTTATCTGTTTATTAAATTGTTCAATTTTTTACAAGATGTGTGAAAAATACACAGTTCCAAAAAGTTCGTTTGCCGTTTCTTCGTATCTTACTACTTCGCACAAGAAGGAATTGGACAGATAATTATACCCTTGCAGAGGGTATTAAAATTTGGTCAAAAGTGTGCAAAGCAGTGAAGGAGACATCTCCGACCCTATAAAGTATATATATTCTTGATCAGGATTCTTTCTTTTGCAGGCAGTATATAAGTCGGAACGGCCGGGATCGGTCGACTATATCCTATAGCTGTCATATAACTGTTTGATCGGAAATGCCATAACTTCGTTGTTTTTCAAGTTAGAAGGATGGGAAAATAATTCGATATGCCAAATTTCATAAGGATCGGCCGACTATATAAGATCCGCTATATATCTAATAATATAAGATGCGTGGCGCCGCCTAGCGGACTGCGACTCAACTGCAAGGGTATATAAACTTAGGCTCCGCCCTAAGTTAGCTTTCCTTTCTTGTTAATATATATTTTTTTCAATAAAAAAGAATTTTTTTTAACCAATAAAATTATCAATGCTTTAATTTGTCTCGATAGATGCATTCTCTGTACCAGTTTTGCTTGGTCCTTTTAGTCCTTAAATTCGTTGTCTGTGTTCTCCTCACGTCCAGCTTATTGTGCAATTAATGAGAGCAGAAAGGACACCGGGTCATGACATCCGCTTGCTGCGTTGTCATCTGCTTGAAACTTCCTCGTCGGCCAAGTGGGCAATCGATACAGGAAACAGAGTTGTCCTGAATTATGGATACTCGGACTCGAAGTTCCAGTTAAAGCTGGAGATTCGTGCGAATTAAGCCTGTCAAAAGGTCCTGTTACAAGCTCCTATTTTAGAACTTTCGCACTAACTCGACAATTCCTTGGCCATTAATTAAGCAATTCCGCAAGTAGGAAGGAAGGAAGCCTGGCAACTCTTGCGAATCCATTGATTTTGTGTCAGCCCGGAAAACTTGGCTCTGCTTGGTTTTACAATTAAGTGGAAATGTCAAGTGGCTGCTGCCACTGCAAGGACATAAATCTCTTCCCGCGATTCGCGCTAATGGAGCGCGAGCAGATCGCCGGTAGCAGGCACTTTCTGATTTGCATTTAAATGCGAGTCCTGCGGAATTTACAATGGCCCATCTAATTCCTCTTCCGACAGCACGGCCCCGATTTCCATCCGTTGTTCAAGTGCAGCTCCCGTACACTTCCTTGTACTTGTTTCGCCGCTGGCACACTTTTAATTTGTTCGCCATGTTGCAGTTAAGCTTCCCCTTTCCAGTGTTCCTGCTAAGGATAACACTCTACCAAAATATGAATGCGCAATGGGATACGTCGACAGAACTATTTTCATTCACAGTGCCATGATTTCACTTAAACTTTTCAAGTGACCATGTACTGTCCTTTTTTAGGAAATTGTATTCTAGATGTAAGCTGGTCACACCATCGGGTGAGCTGAGCTTACCTTATTTTTGAAATTCATATATTTCTCATTATTCATTCGACTTCTAAAGCAACTAGTCACAAGTCTTATATTATTTTTATTTTTTAATATTTTTTATTTTTTATTCGCCTTTTTTATTTAGCAATAATTCTATCTAAAAACTGGTGTACTTGAAGTGTTTAATTTTATTTGGTTTTAAGTGGGCACTTATTTTTTTTTTCTTACCAAAAAATTTATTTCTTTTCGTTATCGAGAATCAAGTGCATCAAGTAATCGCTATCATAATCGTCGCCATAATCGTCTTCATAATCACCGAGACCCATGGAGGCCTTTTTGTTGTTCTTCTTACCGTCTTCTATGCTTATTGTTTAACTATAAATATATTCTTATTATTTATTATAAACATTTATTTTATTTTGTTAATTTGATCCAATCTTTTAAGGATTTACCTTGTCTATAACGTAACAGTAGTTGCGTTTATTTTTATTGCAACGTGACATCTCGGTGTTCGTTTTAAGGGACTTAAACGTACTTACTAAACTTATTTTCTTTTGCTGGCTTATTTTTTATTTCATCTGGTTTCTCCTTTAGCGTCGTTCGAACTATCTGCTCATTCGCTCTACTTAATTCCCTTTATTTTCAAGCTGAATGCAAAAGTCAAATTCTTTTTCCCTGTGCTCTTTTTAAGAAGATCTGGATGGATCAGCCCTTTCTGATACTTTCAGTTTTCAAGGAAATATCCAACGTCAGGGTATCCTTAAAGCTTGATTCTTCTTTCTGCATTCTCCATATGAGAATGCTGCTGTGGACAACGTTATCGTTTAAGCTCAATTGCATTTGCTTGGCTTGTTTCAGCCACGTCCTTGGTCCCGGGTCCTGGCATCGCTCCTGCTTGTTTGCCTTTGTTTGAAGAGGGGAGTTTTTCGGTCATGGGATTTCTAGCAGTTTGCATTTGTAGCTGCTTGTTGCTTTTCTGCCGTTGGCAAAGTATAGTTCAGCAGAAGCAGAGGAAACTTCCTTCGATTGTTCAACATTGCTTTCTCCTCGCAGCTTTCACCATTTCAATGTGTGCGTGTTTTTGTTGTCCTGTCATGTTGCTTTTTCTATTTGTATTCTCGATACCGGAGCAGAGTAGTGGGTGTGATGTGTTCTTGGGAATGTTTGCAACAGAATTTGGCCCTCAAGAGCCAAGTTGAGCCGGAAAGATTCTACTAGAAACTGTTTGTCCAGAATATCCTTCATCAGTTATAATATATTTAATTGTGACCCATATCATACATACACGAAAAAAACACACTTTTAAAGTACCGGGTATCGGGTAGTCGACTGCGGTCGTCCTCTCAGTTTCGAAAGAGTTTTTGTCCCGAGCTCTCTGTTTTCTGTTTCCGCTGCAGTGCATGGCGCTTTGTTGCATTGGCAGCTTCCTTTTGTCGTCCTCGATTGCATTTTGTATGCTCACAAAAGCCAGGGAAAAGCTTTTCTTTGGCCCCTACAAATTTAATTGTTGCTCAGGGGAGTGGAAATTAATTTCCCGCCAGCCAGGCAGGTCCAGAATCACTTTCGCTCTCATGGCTGGTATTTGCCGTCCGAAATACTCCCAGGGGCTCCCATTATAAATACAATATGCGACCGTAATGCAGTTAGCCACTCACACATTTCAGCCAGGTGGTGCTACTCCATTATTATTTCCAAGCTCCTCTGTTGTTCTTCTGCAAATTCGTTTAGTCCTTGCAGGCTGTCTAGACCGGAGACAGGCGCATTTCCGGCACGCAACACGCCGGAGTTCCAGCTCCTCGGCAGACAATGAATTTTATTGCATTTCGTGTCCTCCAGAAATTGGCTAATGCCTGCCCGGCACGCAACCGCCTTATCCTGGCCCCGAATTTATGGTAATCCCGCAGACAACAGTGACTCACTCAGCCGGTCCCCTGGTTATTTGCCACTTCATTAAAACAAAACAAGCAATAATATTAATTTTCCCCAAAAGGGAAATCACTCAGTCGAGCCAGCGCAGACAAGATTCAATTAAGTTTTTCCCGTCGAGCGACAGGGGACAGTCATTTTCCAGCCATAATGTAGATCAATTTTCATTAGCCCCGAGCTACGAGCCAGGTCTTCTTGCTCCTTCGAGGGGGGAACACAAAAAATCTGCAAAATCAGCAACTCTCATTAGGAGACGCTAAGAAGCCGGCCACGCCCACTGGCCAGAGCAATACCAGGCCACAGAGTACCAGGGTGGGCGGAGAGTGTGGGCCGTATCCGTGATAAATTTCCATCAAGCTTAAAGTTGACACGTTTCGTGTTTCCTTTATTTTCCCACCGCCCCATCAGCCAACTCGTTTTCTTTTTGTTTGCATTTCCGTCTTTGTGGAAGCGAAAGAAATCCGGGGAATGCGAGAGCACTGGGGCTGGATAATATTTCAGGTACACCTTCCCAGGATGGTGCTACTTAAAAAGTTTCCAGCTGCTGCAGCTCTTACTTCTCGGGGGTTGTCATAAAACGCGAGTGTTTATGGTTCTCGGCCTCAGCCTGAACCCTTCTTCTGGACAGTCCCGTGTCGGGGGTGCTTACTTCTGGTGGGAAATATTTGCCAGGCTTCCCCAAAAAGCACCCACTTCTACCCACAGGCGGAAGCCCCACACATGGCGCCAATATCGTGTCATAACTTTGAATTACGACTTCGACTGATGTGCGGCGGGTGGAGGCCGGAGGACGTGGTGCCAGCGGCACGGCAAAGTGGCGTGTTGTAATTGCCAGGCGACACAGTGACGCATTCTTAATTAGCTTCCAAAACTTAAATTATGCAGAGGATTTGGTTCAAAAGCTGCCAGGAGTGCGAATGCAACTGCAACACTAGAGGCCTCCAAAAATATTAATTAGTTGGCGTCAAAAACTATGCAAAGCTCACCTGTTTTGTCGGCGGGTGTTTTGCTTTCATTTCGCCCCCCAATTGTTTTGCGCCGCACAATGTGTGAAAATTTAATAATTTCATGTTTGCTGGCAGCGAGCGCGCCTGTTTCAGGCTTGACGAACCATGAAAACAGTTTCCCCCGGCCCGGTACCCGGTGCACCTGGTGGAAATGCGAAGGAAAAGCGGAAAAGTGAAAAGCGGGGAGTGCACTCCCCTGTGCCGGCTGGCCAAAACAATAACAATAACATAACAGTGTCTGGGCCTGGCTCTGGGTCTGGCACACGTCTGCCGCGAAAGCGTCCAAGCTGAAATTTTAATTAAACATTTTAACACAGCAATTAACAAGGCGACATTGCAGTTGCGTGTTTGCAGGATTCTTCTCCATTTGAAAGGGGTTCACTTACAAGGCAAAAGTCACGGAGGATCCGCTGTTACTAAATTAAAGTCTTCTTTTAAAGATTCCTACTTGACAGTAAGGTACAGACATGGCAGAATTTTGCCAAAAGTTTCCTTACGATATTTTTAATACGATACTTGCAGAACTTTGACAGAAGTTTCTATACGATAATCCCTAAAAAAAAAGGTGGCTTTTGGTATTTCACAATTTTAGACAAGTGTGCCATGTCTTGACTTCAACTCCTTCCTGCTCGTTTCGTATGAAATAAATATCCATTCCAGTCCCTGCTCCTGCAACAAGCAGACCTGGGACCAGCTTCAACTCGGGTTCTTTTTTTGATTTTATTTTTATAAAATATTTTTTTTTATTTTTTGATTACCTTTTTAATTTTGTTAAATAATGCTGAATGGCATATTGAATAATTTGCACGGTGCAAAGGGAATCATTTCCCTACTTTCAGTCCTTGGCTACAACTATGGGTTCTCTGTCGCTCCACTTGAATATCGCGGAAAAGTTTGTGTTCTTTTATATATTTATTTAAACTGTCTCTAAAATCAAAGCTTGTTGGTCTCCTTTAGATTGTTGGGATTCAACTATTTTAAATAACTTTTTTGATTTAATAACCAATTTTTATTTTTCATTAGACCCAAAATTTTCCGTGAGCTCGATTCTAGTTTCCCCATTTATTTTTATTTTAAATAATATGCAATAAATTATGCAATGTGAAATTGCAATATTTTGAGTCCTACATTATTTTGATTTCACATTGATTTTATTTGGTTACCATTTGCATTAGGCTTCTAATGGAGACCATAGAACATAGTCTTTTAATTCTCATTTCCTTATATTCTTTTGGTGCCGATAAACTCCTGGTTTTTAAAGAAAAGGTCTTCGTCTCTACATCTTTTTCTTATTTGATTTTTAATTTAATGTGAATTTGTCGCAATATTCTTTTGAAACAATGAAAGCAATTTATGGAATGCAATATATGTTGCCCTTAAAATGTATTACTTTGTCTGAATGGATTCTGTTTTTTTTTTATTTTTAAATCTTATACTTTGGTGGAGTATATACAAAAAGTATAATCCCCAATTTCTATCAATTGATTTTTCTTTTGCTTTATTTATTTATTTAATTAATTGGTAGTTCGTCAGCTACTTAGATGGCCATCGACAGTGATGAAGGGCAGAGCATTTTCTTTTCCAATTATAAATTGTAAAGAATTTTATTTCTTTATATTTTAACAAATATTATTTTATGTAACTGACCTCTCTATTTTATTTTTTTTTATATAAACCGACCTCGTACTCTAAGGTACTGAAAGGGTTAAAATTGATTATAAATCCTTAAATTTGGACTCTGATACCATTTAAAATGCCTGTGCGTAGATCAATACGAGACAAGTGTTCTTTTAATAGTTTTTTTTTCTCAAAAGTATCATAATACCTACTGTAAACAGATGAAAAGGTAATATAAAGATAGCTGAATGTGTTCTACCATCTGTAGGCACCAATAAAATTAAAAATGCGCATGCATATATTTTTAGAGTGTAATAAACAGCTAAAAACACATTAGCACAAGAGTCGCAAAAATGAAGCTTCTATGGTCAACACTGCTCGTACGCAATGCCAAAAGGACTCGAAATGACGACTTGGCAGGACGTGCCTTCCACAGAGCGAACGTGCGAATTATCTGCATCGAAATGAGCAACACAATGGACAAACAGTTTAGTTGCACCATGAACTCGGAATGGAATGCGACACGACCCAGGGTTCTCCCTTCTCCTTTCCCCCCCGCCAGTGGCACCTGCATTTGGGGCTGGGAACCCTTCCGTAATTTTAGCACGGTGCGAGCCAAGTCCCAGTACGTGTTCGGCTGACTTGAGCTAATTAACGAACCCAAAACGCCTGCGAAATGGCCATTAGAGGGACATCAAATCGAATTTCATTAAATTTTCAACTCGAACGGGTGACGGTCATCGCCAGCGTCATCCGAGAGCAGGACAATGTGGGCAGTGTCACAATGTGGCATTTTGTTGGCTGCCGCCCTCGCTTTCCACCAAAACCCCTGGAAACCCACTCCCACTCTCGCCCCTGGATACCCACTCGCATATCATCGTTTGGGCCGCTGTCTGATTAAGCCGTATACTTCATTTTGCTGAAAATGTCAAAAAGGGGGCTGCGAAATATCGTTCAAAGAAGCCCGAGCGAAAAAAGGACAAAGATTAAATTTCATTTCATCTGGCTCCATATTAGCTGGTCTGCGTGGAGCAGGAAAATGAAATTAAAAATGCTTCCCGCTGGTCTGGCTTGAGTTTGGCGCAGAGAGTGCTTTTTTGAAAAGAGTTTTTAATTAAGTCAGAGGCAGCATTAAAACTGTCAAAACATACATAAGTGGTTCCATTTCCTCGAAAATTATGGGTAGAATCCTTAAAGGGCCGTCTTCTTGCTGCTACTTTAATGATTTTGGGTTTTCGGAACACATTTCACGGAAATAACTCTTCTTACATCTTGAACCCCCACCCCTAATAACTCTTTCGAATTTTGTTTTCAACTTTTGCAGACAAATGGCCATTCCCGCTGCACCGCCCACCGATGATAATTGAATAGGAGCCTTAATTGCGTTGTGGTTACACACGTACACACACCACCGACACACCCGGGCCACACCCACACACATCGAAAGCAATCAGCCCAGCGGTTGAGTCATGGAGACGAGGGAGCTCCCAAGACGGCCCCTGACTCTCGGGCTGCTCCTGCTCCTCCTGCAGTTGTGCCAGCTGGCCAGTGGCTACCTGATCGTCGTGCACGAGGACACGCCTCCGGGCACCGTGATTTTCAACGCCTCCGTCTACAAGCTGGGCTCCGAGCGCCACTACAAGATCAATGCCCACAAGTCGGCCAACTTCGTGCACCACCTGGTGTCCGTCAGCCACAAAGATGGCCAGATCCAGCTGCGGAAGTCGCTCAAGTGCGACGGCATCTACTACCCCAATCTGTTCACCTTCTATGTGGACTCCACATCGAACCAGTTGCGCAGCATAGACTACTACAGCTTGCCCGTGAGGATATTCGTCTCGGGGCACAGCTGCAACGAGGACCGGAGGTTGGAGCAGGAACTACACCTCCACCACTACGAGGAGGAGGACAACACAGGATACTCCAAGCGCCGGAGGAGAAGATCCACCCAGGAAGTTATCCAGCTCAATGGCAACCAGCTGGAGGAGATGTTCAGCCGGAACAGCACGGAGTTCCGGGCTGGAGATCTAATCTTCGGGGACAGCTTCGACAATGAAATGCGACACAGGATTCTGAACCGGAAGAGAAGGTCTCTTCCTTCGGCGGATCCCCTGCATCTGCAGCCAGTCTTGCACCGCAGGATCTCCGACGCCAAGCAGTGGATATCGGAGACCTACGCCTCATACGCCATTCATACTACCGACAAGTGGAACCAGATCTGCCTGCGAAAGTCCCAGCTGGTCAACAGCCTCAACGCCTTCCTGCCCCGTTCCGTCTGCCAGCACTGCCGGGTCAGTTTCCTGGACGTCAACGACGAACGCTTCTCGATCGAGCACAAGAACCGAGACCTGGTGGCCAGCAGAGATGTCTGCATCCCGGAGTCTATGTGGAAAGTGAGCATTACCTTCAGCATCCGTTGCGACCGCCGGGACATCGTGGACTCGGACCACAGGCTGAAGATCGTGTACCACCACCAGGAGTTCAATGACACGGACATTGCCAAGAGGGTGCGGAGGGAGTTGCGCAATCAGTCCCCGTACTTCGAACAGGCTCTGTATGTGGCCTCCGTACTCGAGGAGCAGCCAGCTGGAGCGGCAGTGACAACTGTGCGCGCTCGAGATCCTGAGGACTCCCCTGTGGTGTATTCAATGGTCTCCCTGCTAGACTCACGCTCTCAGTCCCTCTTTAAAGTAGATTCCAGAACGGGGGTGGTCACCACCTCTGCCAGTCTTGATCGTGAATTGATGGACGTGCACTACTTCCGTGTGGTGGCCACCGACGACAGTTTTCCACCGCGCTCTGGTACCACTACTCTGCAAGTTAATGTCCTAGACTGCAACGACCATAGTCCCTCGTTCGAGGCGGAGCAGTTCGAGGCGAGTATACGGGAGGGAGCAACTGTAGGTTCCACTGTCATTACCCTAAGAGCCACTGATCAGGATATTGGCAAGAACGCGGAGATTGAGTATGGAATAGAGGCAGTCACGGGTAAGTACAAGATACTGAAGAAGATCCAATGAATGATTCCGTATCTTTCACTAACAAATCTACTTATTTCTTCCTTATCACCAGATGGTGGCGGCCTGGCTCAGGACCAGGAGCTGCCCATCTTCCGCATCGATTCCCGTTCGGGCGTGATCTCCACCAGGAGCAGCCTGGACCGTGAGACCTCCGATAGCTATCACCTTCTGGTCACAGCAGCGGACATGGCATCGGCCCAAAGCGAACGACGCACAGCCACGGCGAGTGTCCTGGTGAAAGTGCTCGACGACAACGACAATTACCCGCAGTTCAGTGAAAGGACATACACAGTTCAGGTCCCGGAGGATCAGTGGGGAGGCAGTGAGGACAACACGGTGGCTCACATCCGTGCCACGGATGCTGATCAGGGCAACAATGCGGCCATAAGATACGCCATCATTGGCGGAAACACCCAGTCTCAGTTCTCCATTGACTCCATGTCGGGAGACGTGAGTCTCGTGAAGCCTCTGGACTACGAGAGTGTTCGAAGCTATCGCCTTGTTATCCGGGCCCAGGATGGAGGGAGCCCCTCGAGGAGCAACACCACCCAGCTGCTGGTGAACGTGATCGATGCGAACGACAATGCACCCCGATTCTACACCTCGCAGTTCCAGGAGAGCGTCCTTGAGAACGTTCCCGTCGGCTATAACATTATCCGGGTGCAGGCCTACGACTCGGACGAGGGCGCCAATGCGGAGATCACCTACAGCATATCGGAGCGGGATGACAACTTCCCCCTGGCCGTAGATCCGCGCACTGGATGGGTTCAGACCATCAAGCCCCTGGACCGCGAGGAACAGGCCCGCTTTGCCTTCCAGGTGGTGGCCAAGGATGGTGGAGTGCCACCCAAGTCCGCCAGCTCCTCGGTGGTAATAACGGTGCAGGATGTGAACGACAACGATCCTGCTTTCAACCCCAAGTACTACGAAGCCAATGTTGGGGAGGACCAACCCCCAGGCACTCCAGTAACGACGGTAACTGCCACCGACCCAGATGAGGATTCCCGTCTCCACTACGAGATCACCACGGGCAACACCAGAGGTCGGTTCGCCATCACATCCCAGAATGGTCGAGGTCTCATCACCATTGCCCAATCCTTGGACTATAAGCAGGAGAAGCGCTTCGTGCTCACCGTAGCAGCCACCGATTCCGGCGGTCGATCCGACACTGCCACCGTGCATATCAACATCACGGATGCCAACAACTTCGCCCCCATCTTCGAGAACGCTCCCTATAGTGCTTCGGTCTTTGAGGATGCTCCTGTTGGCACTACGGTTTTGGTGGTGTCCGCCACGGATAGCGACGTGGGGGTGAATGCGCAGATCACGTACTCCCTGAACGAGGAGAGCATCAACGGACTGGGCAGCCCGGATCCATTCTCGATCAACTCACAGACAGGTGCTATTGTGACCAGTGCCCCGCTGGATCGGGAGACCACGAGTGGCTACTTGCTCACTGTGACCGCCAAAGATGGCGGAAACCCCTCGCTGAGCGACACCACCGACGTAGAGATCGGGGTCACGGACGTGAACGACAATGCTCCCGCCTTCAAGAGTCCCCTGTACCAAGCATCTATTCTGGAGGACGCTCTGGTGGGCACTTCCGTAATCCAGGTTGCGGCCAGTGATCCTGATGTGGGTCTCAACGGACGTATCAAGTACTTGCTGGGTGACCGTGATGTGGAGGATGGCTCTTTTGTAATTGATCCCACTTCGGGAACCATTCGAACGAATAAGGGATTGGACAGAGAGAGCGTGGCTGTTTATCACCTGACGGCTATTGCCGTGGACAAAGGATCGCCACCACTGTCTAGTACGGTGGAGGTGCAAATCCGCTTGGAGGACGTCAACGATTCGCCCCCCACTTTCCCCTCCGATAAAATCACCCTCTACGTTCCCGAAAACTCTCCTGTGGGATCGGTGGTGGGTGAGATTCACGCGCACGATCCCGATGAAGGAGTTAATGCAGTGGTCCACTACTCGATCATCGGCGGCGAAGACTCCAACGCCTTCTCCTTGGTCACGAGACCAGGATCCGAAAGAGCCCAACTTCTAACTATGACGGAGCTGGACTACGAATCTTCCCGGAAGCGTTTCGAATTGGTGGTGCGCGCCGCTAGCCCTCCTCTACGAAATGACGCCCACATTGAAATCCTAGTTACAGATGTGAACGACAACGCCCCTGTGCTGAGGGACTTTCAGGTGATCTTCAACAACTTCCGGGATCACTTCCCGAGTGGCGAAATCGGACGTATTCCCGCCTTTGACGCGGATGTGAGCGATAAGCTGCACTACCGAATTTTATCCGGAAACAACGCCAATCTCTTGCGCTTGAACAGCAGCTCGGGAGGACTTGTGCTGAGTCCTCAGTTGAACACCAATGTCCCCAAGTTTGCCACGATGGAGGTATCCGTGTCCGACGGAATCAACGAGGCCAAGGCCATTATGCAGCTGTCGGTCCGCCTGATAACCGAGGACATGCTGTTCAACTCGGTAACTGTGCGCCTGAACGAAATGACGGAGGAAGCCTTCCTGTCACCACTTCTGAACTTCTTCCTGGATGGACTAGCTGCTATAATTCCATGCCCGAAGGAGAATATCTTTGTGTTCAGCATCCAAGATGACACGGATGTGAGCTCGCGAATCCTGAATGTAAGCTTCTCAGCTCGCCGACCTGATGTTTCCCACGAGGAGTTCTACACCCCGCAGTACCTCCAGGAGAGGGTGTATCTCAACAGAGCAATCCTGGCTCGGCTAGCCACTGTGGAGGTCTTGCCCTTCGATGATAACCTCTGCGTGCGAGAGCCATGCCTGAACTTTGAGGAGTGCCTGACGGTTCTGAAATTTGGTAACGCCTCTGAATTCATTCATAGTGACACGGTTCTGTTCAGACCCATCTATCCGGTGAATACTTTCGCCTGCTCATGCCCGGAGGGATTCACGGGCAGCAAGGAGCACTACTTGTGCGACACGGAGGTGGACCTGTGTTACTCCGATCCATGCCAAAATGGAGGCTCGTGCGTGAGACGCGAGGGTGGCTACACCTGTGTTTGTCCCGCCACCCATACTGGATCCAGTTGCGAAACTGAAGTGGGTCAGCTGCGACCATGTCCTTCGGATACGTGCGAAGGCGGACTGTCCTGCTTGAGCAACTTCCCCAGTTCCCAGCCACCCCCATACACTGCCTCATGTGAGCTGAGGGCTCGGTCCTTTGGACGTAACTCTTTCCTTACCTTCGAGAGCCTTAAACAGCGGCATCGCTTCAACCTCAAGCTTCGGTTTGCCACTGTCCAGGAGAACGGGTTGCTACTCTACAATGGGCGCTACAATGAGCTCCACGACTTTGTGGCTCTGGAGATCCTCGAGGGCCATGTGAGCTTTTCGTTCTCTCTGGGCGATCACAGCGAACGAGTGTCCGTGATACAGGATTCGAAGGTCTCCGACGGCAAGTGGCACGAGGTGGAGGTGGTCTACTTGAATCGCAGCGTCACCTTGGTGCTGGATAATTGCGACACTGCTATCGCCCTCTCGGGACGTCTTGGTGACCGGTGGAGCTGCGCCAATCGCACTACCTTGAAGTTGGACAAAAGATGCTCGCTACTTACTGAGACATGCCACCGATTCCTGGACCTGACAGGACCCTTGCAAGTGGGTGGACTCCCGCGAATCCCCGCCCACTTCCCAGTGGCTAATCGGGACTTTGTGGGCTGCATTTCGGACCTACGCATCGATGACCGATTTGTCGATCTCAACTCGTACGTGGCGGACAATGGAACTCTGGCGGGATGCCCACAGAAGGCGCCACTTTGTCCATCTGAGCCTTGCTTCAATGGAGGAACTTGTCGCGAAGGCTGGGGTACATACTCCTGCGAGTGCCCCGAAGGATATGCGGGCAACAACTGCCAGGACAACATTCCCGCACCGTGGCGCTTCTCCGGTGATGGCAGCCTCAGCTTTAACCCTCTTCTGCGACCAATTCAACTGCCCTGGACCACGTCCTTCTCTTTGCGAACTCGGCAGAGGGAGGCCTTCCTGCTGCAAATCCAGATCGGCCAGAACAGCTCGGCAGCAGTGTGCCTGCGGCAGGGAGTTCTCTACTACATCTTTGATGGCGAGCCGATGTTCTTGGCCGGCGCCTTCCTCTCGGATGGGGAGTGGCATCGCGTGGAGATCCGCTGGCAGCAGGGCTCCGAGATTTACTTCTCCGTCGACTATGGCCAGCGCACGGGCTCAGTTCCCATGTCCCAGAAGGTCCAGGGCCTCTATGTGGGAAAAATAGTCATGGGCAGTCCGGACGGCAGCATTGGTACTGTTCCAGAAGCCTCTCCCTTCGAGGGATGTATGCAGGATGTGCGCATCGGAGCGGGTCAGTCTGTGCTCTCCCGCCCAACTATCCGAGAGAACGTGGAAGACGGCTGCGAATCGCGAGCCCAGTGCCCGGACCACTGTCCCGTCCACTCCTCCTGCTCCAGCACTTGGGACCTGGCCTCTTGCGAGTGCGACTCGGGGTACGTGGGCTCCGAATGTGCCCCCATCTGCACGGTTCGACCATGTGCCTCCGGCGTTTGCCGGGCCAATGTGAGCTTAGCCCGTGGCTATGGATGCGAGTGCAACAGCAGCTCCCGGCACGGTGATTACTGCGAACGGGAACTGCAGCAACCTTGCCCCGGTGGCTGGTGGGGCGAGCGAGTGTGCGGACCCTGTAGGTGCGACCTGGCCCAGGGATACCACCCGGACTGCAACAAGACCACCGGACAGTGCTACTGCAAAACGAATCACTACCAGCCGCCCAACGAGACGGCCTGCCTTTCCTGCGATTGCTACTCCATTGGAAGCTTCAGTGGAGCATGTAATCCGTTAACTGGACAGTGCGAGTGTCGCGAAGGTGTCATCGGCCGGAGGTGCGACTCTTGCTCGAATCCCTACGCCGAGGTGACGCTCAGTGGCTGTGAAGTGGTCTACGATGCCTGTCCACGCTCCTTCGCCGCTGGAGTCTGGTGGCCACGCACAACTTTGGGCGGAGTCGCCATCGAAGGATGTCCTTTGCCTGCTCGGGGCAAAGGACAACGCAGCTGTGATGCGCAGACTGGCAGCTGGAGCCTGCCGGATATGTACAACTGCACGTCGGAGCCATTTGTGGAGCTTCGCCGCCAGCTCTCTCAGCTGGAGAAACTGGAACTCGAACTCAACTCCTTTGTGGCCATTAAGATGGCGGAGCAGCTGCGCAAAGCCTGTGAAACGGTGGACCGCAGAGGTTCCAGCAAGGATAGCAAGGCTCCAGGATTAGGACGTCCCAACAGGCGCTACAAAATGGAGTCCTCCTTCCTGCTCAGCAATGGCGAGAACGTTTGGTCCCACGAGCTCGAGATGGACTACCTATCCGACGAACTGAAGTTCAGCCATGATCGCCTCTACGGAGCGGACCTGCTTGTGACAGAAGGCCTTCTCCAGGAGCTAATCAACTACGAGCTGATGCAAAGCGGCCTCAATTTATCCCACAGCCAGGACAAGTACTTTATCAAGAACTTGGTGGATGCAGCCAGCGTCATCCTGGATCGAAAGTACGAAGCGGAGTGGCGACGAGCTACTGAATTGATACAACGCGGACCGGAGGACCTGGTGGACGCTTTCAATAAATACCTGGTGGTCCTCGCCAGATCTCAGCACGACACCTATACCAGTCCATTCGAGATTGTCCAGCCCAACATGGCCCTTGGCCTGGATATTGTGACCACGGAGTCCCTCTTTGGATACGAGCCGGAACAGCTGAGTGAGTACCACCGGAGCAAGTACCTCAAGCCCAATGCCTTTACCACGGAAAGTGTGATCCTGCCAGACACCAGTGGCTTCCTCCAGCACTCGGCTCGCCAGCGACCTGTGATCAGTTTCCCCAAGTACAACAACTACATCTTGGATCGCCGAAAGTTCGACCAGCACACCAAGGTTCTGATACCGCTCGAGATGCTGGGCATCACTCCACCGGAAAGCGACGAAGTTTCGCAGAGCGGCCGCCGAGGAGGTAGCCATGACCATCGTGCCATTGTGGCATATGCCCAGTACAAGGATGTGGGACAGCTTTTGCCGGATCTGTATGATGATACCATAACTAGGCGATGGGGCGTCGATGTGGAGCTGGCTACTCCCATTCTGTCGCTGCAGATTCTGGTGCCTTCGAGGGATCGGGAACAAGAGACACAGCGAATGGAGATTCCCCCGAGAAAGATCTCCGCCACGTCGTCCTCCTCTTCCTCAACTGGAAGTTCGGAACAGCAGTTCGTGGAGGTCTTCGACGTTCCCAAGGCGCCTACGAGCAGCAGCGAGCAGCAGATCGAGGACATTCGGATCACGGCCCACGAGATCCCACCACCCCCCGGAAACTCAGGCGAGCAGTTGGAGGCGTCAAGCAATGAAGATGGTGAGGTGAGGGAACCCCATATTCGCCTGAACCTTGATGACATCGAATTCCATGGAAACTCTGGCGAGGAGAGCATATCACCCGACTCACCCGAAGTCCTCAATCCAAACTACGAGGGAGTCAGTTCAACAGGAAGCGATGAGCAGCCAAAGGGCGAGAACGAGGCCGTGTACCGAGATCGCAGGTTGGTGAAGAGGCAGGTGGAGATTACCTATCCCTCCGACCAGACGGATCAACAAGAGCAGGTGATCTACCGGTCCCTGGGGTCGCCACACCTTGCCCAACCCATCAAGCTTCAAATGTGGCTGGACGTGGATGCGGCTCGCTTTGGGCCTCGCTCAAATCCACAGTGTGTCCGCTGGAATTCCTTCACGAACCAGTGGACCCGCCTGGGCTGCCAAACAGAGATTCCCGACTTCGATGGTGACTTCAGCCCGACGGCCCAGCAACCCATCCTGGTGAACTGCAGCTGCACTCACATTTCCAGCTACGCCGTGATCGTGGATGTAATCGATCCAGAGGATATCCCAGAACCCTCGCTCCTGGTGCAGATCACTTCGTATTCTGCGTTTTTGGTTTCGTTGCCCCTGCTATTGGGTGTCCTGCTGGCCTTGGCTCTTCTCCGCGGACAACAGACAAACTCGAACACCATCCACCAGAACATCGTCCTCTGCGTATTCTGCGCTGAGCTCCTGTTCTTTGTGGGAATGCAATCGCGCCGGCAGCTCCTGGAGAGCGAGTTCCCCTGCAAGCTGACGGCCATCTGCCTGCACTACTTCTGGCTGGCCGCCTTTGCTTGGACCACGGTAGACTGCGTCCATCTATATCGTATGCTGACCGAGATGCGGGACATCAACCACGGACCCATGGGCTTCTACTTTGCAATGGGCTACGGAGCTCCGGCCATCGTCGTAGGACTCTCGGTGGGAGTGCGGGCTCATGAGTATGGAAATAGCTTGTTGTAAGTAATCCTCCTCTTTTGCCTTCAATGTTAATCGCATTCCTTAATCTAATCTATTCCAACTTTGAATGCTTCTTTCAGCTGCTGGCTTTCCGTTTATGAGCCCGTGGTTTGGTGGCTTGTGGGCCCTATAGCGGGCATGTCCGTGGTGAATCTCCTGATCCTGTTCGTGTCGGTGAAGGCCGCCTTCACCCTCAAAGACCACGTTCTCGGCTTTGGAAACCTGCGCACCCTGCTCTGGCTGTCGGTGGTCTCACTGCCCTTGATGGGCGTGATGTGGGTGCTGGCCGTGCTTGCCGCCTCGGAGCACTCGCAGCTGCTGAGTCTGCTGCTGTCCGGAGTGGTGCTCCTCCACGCCCTTTTCTGCCTGATCGGATACTGCATCATCAACAAGCGGGTCAGGGAGAATCTTCAGCGCACCTGTCTGCGTTGCATGGGCCGCAAGGTGCCGCTCCTGGACTCCTCTATGGTGGTTTCCAATAGCTCCCACAATGTGAACGGCACAACGCGGCCGAGCAACTTCCTCGCTGGAGGCTACGACACAACCACTCGGAGGAACATAGGCATCAGTGCCAGCAGCACCACTTCCAGGAGCACGGCCAAGACGAGCTCGAGTCCCTACAGCGATGGACAACTGAGACAGACCTCCACGTCCACCTCAAACTACAACTCCGCCAGCGACGCCCCCAGCTTCCTTCGAGGCTTCGAATCCTCCACAACAGGACGCAGTCGCGGGGGCGAGGAGAAGCCGCGACGCCAAAGAAAGGACTCGGATTCTGGATCCGAGACAGATGGGCGATCGCTGGAGTTGGCATCCAGTCACTCCAGTGACGATGACGAGTCCCGTACGGCAAGGTCCTCTGGCACTCACCGCAGCACCGCCGTGAGTTCAACTCCCGCGTACTTGCCCAACATCACAGAGCACGTGCAGGCCACCACTCCGCCGGAACTGAATGTGGTGCAGAGCCCGCAACTGTTTCCGAGTGTTAGCAAGCCCGTTTACGCTCCGAGGTGGTCCAGTCAGCTGCCAGACGCGTACTTGCAATCACCCCCTAATATTGGACGCTGGTCCCAGGACACGGGATCGGACAACGAGCATGTTCACGGCCAAGCCAAGATGACCATTTCGCCCAACCCCCTGCCCAATCCTGATCTCACGGACACCAGCTACCTGCAGCAGCACCACAACAAGATCAACATGCCGCCCTCGATTCTGGAGAACATCAGGGATGCCCGCGACGGCTATGAGGACAGCCTGTACGGACGCCGGGGTGAGTATCCGGACAAGTACGGCTCCTACAAGCCCCCCAGTCACTACGGCAGCGAGAAGGACTACCCGGGCGGCGGAAGTGGCTCCCAGACCATTGGCCACATGAGGAGCTTCCACCCGGATGCCGCCTATTTGAGCGACAACATCTACGACAAGCAAAGGACTCTAGGCAGCGGATACCTGGGCGCCAAGTCGGAGTCGCCTTACCTGTCCAAGGACCGCATCACACCCGACATTTACGGATCTCGAGATGGCCACTACAGTCTGAAGAGGCAGCCAGCCTACGCCACGGACTCGTTGCACTCGGTGCACTCCCTGCTGAAGAACGATTACCAGCAACAGCAGCAGCACCTGCAGCAACAGCAATTGCAACACCAGCAGCAGCAGCACCAGTTGCAGGACCGCCTCTCTGAGGGCTCGGACAAGAACGGCTACCACTTCCCGTACACCGCCGAGGAGGACCACCTGCCCGCCAGGAAGCTGAGTCACACCCAGCCGCCCTCGCTGCACGGGTCCCAGCTGATGCAGCCTCCCGGTCTGGGAATGGTGAACGATGTGAACAACCCGGGGCTCCTGGCAAGGCACACCCTCAACGGGGGATCCCGGCACAGTTCCCGGGCCAATTCACCGCCCTCGAGCATGGTGGCTCCTATGCAACCACTTGGGCCACTGGCCAGCATCACGGATACTGAGTAAGTCCTCAATCCCTTACCAGGGCTTATCCATGCTTTCAGTTTTTCGGTTTCCGGTTTCGGTTTTGTTACGGTTATGGATTTGGTTTTGGTTTTGGTTTCGTTTACTGATTCCGATTCTATTGTTTTTTGCGGCCACCGGCCTGTTAATGCTTCTTGTACTGGATGTACATACATTTGAATACTGTGTCCGTTGATTTCATTTTAGTTGGCCTAGAAGATTAGTTTTTGCTGTTTGAGAGCTCCGCTTGTTGGCCGTTCTCCGTTTTGATTCCAGCAATTAATCTGCGGCCCTTTGTTCCCAGTTCAGTTCTTTTTTTTTTTGCTTTCGAATCAACTACAATGACATAAACCTTTTGTACCACTCTCGATTTTCCCGCAACAATGAAAACTGAAAACAATGAAAATGAATATATACACACTCACCATACACCCATAAACCCCACATTCCACACCCATACCCCATACTCATATACATCATGTACTCATATATCCTTTCAGCTGGTCCTGGGAACGTTTGAAGCAAATCTAATTTGACTATCTTTCACTTCTGCTCTCCCACTCTCTCTTGAACTTTCGCCCTTTCTCTTTTTTGCTCTCATGAAATGAAATTCACACACAAAACACACACTCCTGCCACAAATGAAAAAAAATCTGAAAAATGAATTCGACGTAATACAAAATGGTATGACGGCTCGTGTTCCATCTGAACCCCAAAAACCCGACCAAATCAAACATCTACAACAACCACTAAAACCTACAACAACAACAACAACAACAATATCATCTACTACAACAACAACTACAACAACTACAGCTCAGAGGTAAACCACAAGGAAAATGCATTTTCAAGTCGCACATCACATTTCCCATTTTCCACTTTCATCGTATGAGTTTAAAGTTTTCCTTTCCTTTTGTTCGAATTGAGTAGTTTGAGTGAGGAGTGAATCACTTTGATTCGATCGGCCGACTTAAAGCCAAAAGTGCACCAATTTTAATTTGATTTGACCATTTCGATTCGAAATTGAATGTAAATATTGAGTATTGATTTTCGTTTTATTTACCGTGAATGTTGGTTTCTTCATTAGTTTGATTAATCGAATCCATTTTGATTTGTGATCCGATGAATTGTGTTTATTTATTATTTCGCTGCATTTAATTGGAACGTGTAATAATACATTTGAAATGAAACATTTATGGCATTACCATTACCATTACCATTGTAAATATCATGCCTCATGCCCTCATACCCTCATGGCACAAAAAGCCACAGAAACCACACCAACAGACTCGCTAAACTCTACATCCTGAAAACATCTCCACAGTTTGACATTATTTGGCTGCATCGCCGGCAACAGAGGCAACAGTATCCCTGGTCGCTAACAATATGGTACTCGTATTTGGAATACAGAATAGGATAAATAGGACTTAGTTAGCCACCCCTAGCCAGAGTTAGTCATAGATTAAACCAAAGTGGCCCAAAGCCATCACATTAAACCCAAAAAAGTGACTAAGTGATTAGCGAATCGTTGAAATTCTAAACTCGTATCGAATAATTTATTAGCGAATAAATAATAACGAGCTGAAACGTTGAGTTCTCATAATTATACCGATTAACCAATAAAAAAAACCCCAGAATCCATTAGCGCTTGTCTAACTCGGCAAATGGGTTCAGACCTGGCCAAAAATCCTCACTTGTACACCTCATACACACACACACACTACACACCACCGATAATACACAAGCTGCACCACAACCCACAGTCTCCCAACATAGAGTTATGTTTTGGTTTTTTCACTTGGTAATTCAGTTGCATTAATTATGTTGTCGCTTGAATCGAAATGTGAATTGAACACGTACTGCACGAAATTTATGAAATTCCACACTCCCACTGCTTGCCACTTACCACTTACTGCATGCCACAAATTCGAAAACTATCAATGCACGACCAGCACGTAAATTAGAGCAGAGCACCTAATGAAATGTTTAGAAATAAATAGAATTTTTGCATATCAATGTGTGTTCGATTTCGGTCCTCTAATAAGGTGTCTCCCTCCATGCAACAACAGGCGGAATATTGATGACGACGAGACCACGGTGTGACGACAGCCACAAAAGCAGCAGCAACACCTGCGGCTGCAGCAGCAGAAGCAGAAGCACCAGCAGCAGCAGCAGCAGCAACGCAGCAAACACCAAACGCAATATTTTGCAACCATTAGACGAAAACCGCAGTACAGGATTAAACCGGAAGCGGAAACAGCATCGAAAAAGCTACCCTAGGCCCATCTCAACAAACTTGTACATAACCAACTCATGCCACTTATTTCTACGTAAATACCGCTTAGACTACCATTACACTCGTACGCGAGCATAATTATTTATACGCATTTCTATAGAATATAATTAATTTAACTGTGTAACCAGAATACTCAGCCCGCGCTTTGTGTATGTATTATAATATCCGATAACGTATGTATTTGAAACAAAAGTCAGACTGATTTGAAGCATTTCTTTTCGAGCAACTCACACGCAAGGGTACTCGTATTAGGTCCAATATCGGAGGGAATCGATTCGAACTTTTTCGTTTAGTTAGGGAATCAGAAAGTAAACAGGGTGTTGATTGGATTGGGGGCTTGATAGAACGCAGTGTGCCTCAGGAGGACAGAGCTTATTATGCCAAATTAGTTGAAGTCGAACTGTATAACTGGGGATCCGGGGAGGGAGAGCTGTAAATGAAAAATAATCGGCGAAAGTTTGCAATTCATTTGCCTAGCATCCGCACACGTTGCCATTTAGTTTGGAAGTTTTGGGGAGGTACATAGTTTTAATTTAATGCATTTACTAGCCTAGACCGAATCTCTCGAATACGCACGTTCGTTTCTAATGTAAAATAAACCCTTAAATGGTCCAGAACCATTTCAATTCACCAAGAACAATATTGCAATGCAGGTCACATGGATGGGAGGATTTAAGCAGAAACACAAGCGCAGCATACACATATCCAGCGTTATATAAATACATATATACGAGATATAGAAACACATATTTGTCTATGATATCTAGCTAGAAGAAGAAGCTTGCTCAACAGTTTGATCCCTGAATCAGCAATAGCCACGCCCACACCCTAGCCCACACCCACGCCCACGCCCATGTAAACTGCGTACAATTTATAAATAATTCATAAGCAGTAACCACTCTACTGCCACTCATTGTGACCGACCCTCTAGCCCCAGCTTCGCCATCGGATATGTGCGATTGCACTCCATGGCGCACATTATATGATATTTATGTGAATTGACTTATTTAATTGTAAATTATACAAGTATATCGATACAAATAAAACCTGTACAATATATAAAGCAAAAAATAAAGTGTTTGTTTTTTAATTTGAAGGCCTAAGAAGGGTTTCTATGATTTCTTTTTCTTAAGCCCTAGAACATTTCATTATGAATGTGAGGGAAGTATTCAAAGAAATATAAATATAAAAGTGTAAGTAAATATATTTTAAATCAATCTATTTAATATATTTCCCATATCTTCCATCCTAAATTAAAGATTAATAAGTATCAAATACCGTAAGATATGCCCTATTCCTATTTAATCGAAAAGTTTAAAATAAGACCTCTATAAGGACACTTTCACATTTAATAAATTTGTCGTTTGGTCAAAATCGGTAAAAATTCGCACATTTCGTAAAAATTAAAGTTGAGCTCACTGGATCGGAAATGTTCTTGTTCATCTGTGGAGTGAGAAATATAAATAATGTAGTATAATCTGATTTGACTTAATTAATTTTATTAGAATCGCTGTCCTTTCACATATTTGTACAAGTGTCCAAAACAGGAGCGTCATGTCCAAAGACTACACAATTAGCAAATTAAAAAACATTTTTAAGTCATTTACGTTCTTGTCAAAATTGATTTGACAGCCAAACTTTCAAAGTTACTTCAAGATTTTAATACCGGGTATTCGTAGAGTACAAGGGTATATTGTATTCGTGGGAATGTATGTAACAGATAAAACGAATCATCTCCGACCCTACATGAAGATTGTAAGATACATTTTTTAAAAATATGAGTACCGGGAATCATATAGTCGGAAATCTTGACTCTACCCGTCCTTTTATTGAAAGCTAGAAATTTTCTTTTCCAAGTACAGATAAAGTTCGAAAAACTATACTAAGGACGTTTAAATATATGGAGCTGTCAGTCAAAAAAAAAAATTGATTAGAAAATTAAAATCGGAAGAACTCCGTTAAATATCGCAGCCTATATCTTCAAAGCTAATTTTTAAAATTTTTGCCATTTGCATAACTTTTGTGATTCTTTAAACATTCAAATAGAAGCTTTGAACATTTTTCAAAATTCAATTTATAAGAAACTGTAATAATCAGAAATGGGTACTGAAGTTCTCTCGCCAAGGATCGTCGAACTATGTACATCCTATATTATACCCAATCCAATAAACATTTTCGTTTTCCAATTTTTTTTTAAATTAAAGCTTAAGTCACAAAAAATTTGATGTTCTTAAATCATTAAAAAATCTTTCTAGACGAGGATCCTTGGATTATATCCGAGATGAATTGAGATGTGAACCGAGAGATCGAGATAGGTGAGCTTCCAATCGGTCATAATCAGTTTCAATACTGCGTTGGATAAAAATTGATTACTTACCATCTGGATATTTCTGAAAAGATTGGAAGGGCCGAGACAAAGCACAAAAGCAGTTTCATAGTTTTACCATACACCTTTTGCATATATTTTATTATGGGAATACAATAATTTCAATACCATTATGTGTATATTATGTATATATGTGTGTATCTGTATATCTATGTTAGTATCCTCATAAGTACGGGTATGCAGAGATGTGTTAGTGTTAAAAACCATCATTGAATAATATATTGAAATATTTTGCTTTTGCTTTGAGGCTCTTGTATACATGTCCTAGTGGGGTTAGGTTATCCTTGTTGCAATTCAATGGAATACAAATAATGTCATTGTTTGGTTGAGTTGGAATTGGAGTTGGAATTGTTTTCATAGGATATACAAATATTTTTTCGTTAGCTGACTACACAATGCAATAATCAATATATATGTTATGCTAAGTATTTGCTTAAATGACAACAATGTAGCGCAAAAATGTTTGCATTATGCCTATGCAATGCCTGAACATCATCAACAATTAATTGTTTCTCGCTTATTTTTGAGTTATTTGATTTGATTTTATTGTTAGTTGTTAGTGGCTTTAGTTAGACCGGTTGGATTATTTGATTAGGGAGGCTGGCTAAAAGCGAATCCACATACGAATACAAAGATAAATACCTGAAGAGGTGGTTGTATGCAAGTTGTATGATTATGTTGTTATTTTACAAAACAGTTCGAATGCCAAAAGACCCAAGTTCGTTAAGGCATTTTCGTATAGAATTTTCACTATTATCGTTAACTCTTCCACATTCCATATATCTCTGGTATGGTAAGTCTCTCCATCCCCGCCCTCACTTCTAGCATTATTTTCTGGCGCTAAGCAACTCGTTGTGCATTTTTTTCAGTGGATGTGGTGAGGGTGCTCCATAGGTTATCTTTATAATGCCTTTTGGGTATTTATAATACAGCGATATGCCTTTAATTTAATCATTAATTCAAGTGAAACTCTGCTTGTACACATATTTAACATTAACGAGCATTTGCAAATACAATATTCAGTTGCATATTCGGATTCAGCAGTTTCAGCCTGGTTCAGCTATACAAGTCCTCGTTCCCGCCTGATCTTCCCTGGATTTTGCCGCGGCAGCAGTTTGTTCTCAAGTTTTCAAGTTCTCAAGCGTCCAAAAGAAAGGAAAGGAAAGGAAAGGCCTTGGTTCGAAAAGAGTGGGACTGAGGGACAGAGGGTCGGGAGTCTGGGCTCTGGGCTGTGCATATAAAATAAGCTGGCAAATTAAATGCACCGATCTCTCAGCTGGCTCGGTGGGTTCAAGTAACTCACAATCCGGATTCAGTTCGCAATAGTCTCTTAGTTCGATTACAACAAAAAATAGTGTAAAGTGTGCAAAATTCGGTTACTTTGGTTGAGGGGGGAGGGACTGAGGTATGATAACTATAAACCTCCTGCGGATTATTGTCACACTTGTCCTCGGAGCGAGTCCGGGGACGCGTGAGGCGGAGACCGGAGATCGAAAGGGAACCGAACGGAACGGAAAACTGCAATAACCTCTACATATGCCTATATGGGTCGGTTAGTAGTCTATGCGGTACTTGTATATTTGATGTATATATATATATTTCATTTACCATTTGCAACACATTAAAATTTTCCATTTCACTACATAAATACGTACATAATAATAATAATATAATCATAATATTTAATAATAATGGCTTACTTGAATTTCAAGATGTGTGTCTTTGTGTGTAGACTGTCTCGTGTTCAAGGACTACAAGGACTCACCTACGTATCTGTGTGTGTATATTGTGGCTGTGTGTGGGTTAAGTACGGCAAGCCATGTACATGGTGTGAGTGGGGATCGTGTAGCTATATAGTTTCACCGATTCGCTAGCTTTTGTGCGTTTCGTCAAGCATCGCAAACTGTACAGTTCTTAGCCAGCGTATTTACATTTGGAGAACGATTCGATTCGACTCGACTCGATTTGATTCGATTCGATAAAAAAATACTGACTGACCACCTGGATAACCTCAAATCAAATAATCAGCACTATCTGGGTGCACGATTAATTAGTGCCGGACTCCTCGGACTTTTGTTAAATTCTTTGTTCTTGTTCATGTTTCATAGTTAGCTTTTTGCAATTCAATTCACACATTTCATCAAATATCTGTCGCTGGCGCGCCGAGACCAGCCGATTAATTACCAGGTTACCAATTACAAGTTACAAATTACAAATTACAAATTACAAATTACGAGTTACAAAGTACCAATTACCAATTACAATTGAAAAACAGCGGATTAAATAACATTTTGACATTTACACTGAGGCGACCGAACGAAAGGATATACATACACATATCGTTACAAACATCGTAGTGCCCCCCGCCTACTTGAAGGGGAGGAAGCACTCATATATCATCGTTTTCGTTTTCCGACGGCTAACTGGCGAATTAGCTGCAAGTCCCCCGATCCAATGCTGACTAATTAGCTAGTTTTTAGTTTTCAAATTCTGTGTCTATGGTTGTTGCAGTTGCAGTTGTTTCTGTGGTGCACTTGCTCCGCAGGACATGGCCGCTCGGGCTCTAACAGTTGCAGTTGGCGTTGGGCGTGCCCTGGGGCTGGTCCGTCAGCCTTTGGCCCTTTTGGGCCCCGCCCACTAACGTCGGATCGGCGTCCAGGCTCTCGGACATCTTGTCGCAGATGATGTCCACCAGCCGCTCGAACACAGCCTGAAAAGCGACCGCATTACTCCAGGACCTCTTGGCAACTCCTCATGGCAATACTTACCTTGACATTGACGTTCTCCTTGGCGGATGTCTCGAAGAACTCAACTCCCAGTTGGTCGGCCAGTTGGCGACCGCGCTCGAAGCTAATCACTCGCTGATCCTCCATGTCGCACTTGTTGCCCACCAGGATCACCTGGGCATTGTCCCAGGAGTAAGTCTTGATTTGTGTGACCCTGGAACAGCGATTTAGAGTTAATCGAAAGTCTATTGAGGTGTTTTCCACAAAATCTCACCAATCCTGCACTGAGTTGAAACTGTCCTCGTTGGTGACATCATACATCAGGATGAAGCCCATGGCTCCGCGGTAGTAGGCTGTGGTGATGGTGCGGTACCGCTCCTGCCCAGCCGTGTCCTGAAATAATCGAACATCCATTTTAGTTACAAGCCATAAATGCAAGTTTAACAAGGCAAATGAAAGGCTCTTATCCGGACCCACAGCCACGTTGCTTGAGAGCCAAAGTGCTCCAGAGTGCGCTCACCTGCACTGGCCAATCAATAAATCAATGAAACACACTTCCGGTTTAGTGCCCTCGGTGGGATGAATTGAATCATCGTCCCACAAGCCACCTTATAAAACTTATCGGGGTCACACAGCTTTTGTCGGGCCCACACCTGAAACGCCCCATAAAAGTAGGCTACACTTTGTGCGAGCACTCACCCAGATCTGGAGCTTCACGCGCTTGTCATGCCGAAACACGGTCTTCACCTTGAAGTCAATGCCCACCGTGGAGACGAAGGCGGATGTGAAGCTATCGTCGGCGTAGCGGAAGAGGAAGCTGGTCTTGCCCACGCTGGAGTTTCCAATGATGAGCAGCTTGAACATGTAGTCGAAGTTCTGGTCGGCAGCATCCTTTTGCCACTTTGGATCTCCACCACTAGCCATGGTATCTGTCTACTGTTTTTTTCTGTAGAAAAAAAAAATAAAATATTAGTAAGAATTAATTAGGATAAGATATTGAAAAACAAGGGATACTATAATTATCCTTAAGTTCAAACTATAGTTTGTTAATTATCTACAAACTTATGCCTTGCATTTTAATTTGCGCTTTTCCTTTGAAAAACTTATGCATTTTTTTTAATAGCTCTGGTTTTGTGTCTAAAATTATCCATATACAAAAAACTTCATAACTTTAGGATTTTTTCACAATTCAAGGAAACCCTCATAACTTTCCTGGTTCCATAAAATCCAAGGGTTTTTGGAGTAACTTTTTGTTCGATTTTTAAAAATATTTTAAGGAGTTGTGACCAATGTACCATATAATAAATAGGATCCTCCAACTAGTGGGATTTATGGAATGTTATAGTAAGACCTACATATGTATGATATCTTTGTTAAAAGTTGTTTTTGATATATGGGTTTTGGTGATGTCATATGTTCTCTAGGTATTATTTTAATTTTTTTTTCATTCCTCCGATTTAAGAATTTAAGAGTAATCACAGTGTGCAAAGAATGTTTAAGATGTGATAGGGCTATTTGGAGCTAAATAAGGTGCCTTGCCTCTAATGTCAACTCGTATCCATGATCGGAGAACCCCTTAGACCTCATTCACATAGACACATTCGCCTACGTAACAGTAATAGACTTACGATTCGGAAATTGGAAAAAAATAAGCGGGAAATCTAAAGGGAGCGCAACGTTGCATAATTCGAGTTTGTTTTTGGTACGTTTCTACCTTTTCATTCTTTTTCTACCCCATGTTCCTTGGATCCTGATCCGCGATTCCGAGATCCCAAGATCCCGAGACAAAAAAGATGTTCGACACCACCCTCGGCACCGTATTGGCCCTACTGGCCCAGCTTATCTGGCTGATTGTTACCCAAGTCATTGGTTTGATGCTCCAGCATCCGCTGGTCACTTCAGGATTCTGTCTGGCTGTGGGCGTGGCATGCCAGGCTGATCAGGAGGCGCTCAGGGAGGGCTACCAGCGGATTCTGCTCTGGATGAAGATGCCATTCCGCTTTACTTGTGGGATCAGTTCCGGCTCTGAGTGTCTATCACTGAGCTATGGCTACGACATGGATCATGGACCACACACCTGGTTGGGCAAGCCGGTAGGGCCTGGCTGCCGCTCCCTGGAGGACGAGCCGTGCTTCCAGAGCCCGGTGAACATAGACGAGAGCCAGATCCAGCGCCTGGCCATCCGGGAGCTGCTCAACTGGAACCACTACGACGACCTACCGGCCAGCATCCAGCTGGAGAACACTGGCCAGACCCTAGTGCTGCGCGCCCAGTTCCATGGCAATGCTCCGACCATCAGTGGAGCCGATCTCCTGGCCAGCTACACCTTTCTGGAGCTGCGCTTCCACTGGGGCTGGTGCAACAGCGAGGGATCCGAGCACACTATCAACCACCGCAAGTTCCCGCTGGAAATGCAGGTGATGCACCGGGCGGGATCAGGAGTGCCCCGAACCTGTACCAGCAGCTACGATCTTCTGATGATTGGTTATGTATTCGAGCTTTCGGCACACAATCCGTTCCTGGATCCATTGGTTCAGAATCTGCGCCTGGTGCAGCAACCGGGGAAGCGCGTGCAGATCCCGCCCTTCCCACTCTCCTACTTGATGTACGCATTCCGCACCGGATTCTACTCTTACGGCGGCTCGCTGACCCACCCGCCCTGCTACCAGGGCACCGAATGGTTCATTTTCCCCGAATCCCTGGCCATCAGTGACTTTCAGCTTCGCCACTTCCGCCTGCTCCTGGGCTCGGACGGAATATCACCCATTACCCGTAACTGCCGCCCAGTCCAGCACATGGGCAACCGGGTGGTCAACCTTAACTGCTTCTGCCCCTACGATGCCGCCCAACTGGCCCGACTGCACGTGGAGCTCTGCCAGCAGCAGGCTCAGGAGGAACAGGAGGAGCGCCTGGAGCAGGAGCAGCAAGAGCTGCTCGAACGGGAGAGACAACTGCAGCGGGAGCGGGAGGCGGCTGCCATCGCCGCATCCGAAGATGAGGGCCAGCTGGTGGAGACCATCGACACCACAACCATTATTACCAGCAGCAGCAACACTAGCCTCTGCATGACTACTTTGATGCGCAAGGACTCGCCGCAAATCAAGGAACAGGAACAGCCACAGGCTCCGGTGACCATCGCAGCGGCCGTGCCGCCACAGATACTCCATCGACCGCCTGGAATTGTGATTTTCAGCGGTTGCAACGAGGCCAAATCCCTGCCCGGAAAGTGCGGCCTTCAGATGGATGCGTCGGAGGAGCTGATGGGCAGGGAGGCACGAGGGCCAGGTGTGGGCTTGGGCGTGGGGGTGAACCCTAGCCAGAACGGCTGCAAGGCCGATGCCATTTGTGGCGTTGGCGATGGCGTCAACATCGGACTACGCATTGAACTCTGCGAATAGGACTGCCTCCCGCCCTAGCCCGGGAAGCCAAAGACACTCCAGTTGTTGTCCTAGCTGCACGCGGAATAGGAGCTCTCTAAGGGGAACTGGAAATGGACATGGAACAGTCTAGTCAAGGCCGAATGGGGGCCAGCTGCTGCTCTCCATGCAGGGAACTAATTGAATCGCGTGCGCGTGGATTAAACAAGTTGCGTTTATATTTTCTGAAGCATAACCCAGCCCTGTTGACTTCTGACCCGAAAGGGATGGGATTTGATGGCTTGGATAGCTAGGATGGCTTGGATGGCTTGGATGGGGTGGGCGCTATCCTCCCTACTTGATTATCCATGGCTGTCACGTCACTGGGAAAGCTCAAAGAGAAACTGCTGGCGGGGAGCGGGCAAGAGCAGGAGGTGGAGGGTTGTTGTGCGGCCTTGAAAACTTTCAGCCTTGACTTGGCCAGAGTGACAACGGTCTCGGCTTACAGTTTGCCGTTCTCGGTCTACCAACTACCAACAACCAACTGGCTGATGGCTGGGTCGCCTGCTTTCCATATGCAAACCAGCGACATTGTGTCGATAATTTGTGTGTATAGGCAACTCCAGCTTCCGCCTCCCGTTCCAGCAAATCAAAAGTTGCGCAGCAGCGAAATGCTGTCAGATTGCTGATGAACGACATCGTCAAGGCTTTTCCCAGCCACGGCGTAAGGACGGCCCGGAGGAGGCCCAAGGAGCTGCCAGTGGAGCGGGCTGGGTGGCTGGTATATCTTCTGTGCAGGCTCAGGAATCTCGGGGAGGGCAGCCAGGACGCCCTGCGTCTGACGACTGACGGGCCCGAGTCAATAAGCGCCCGACTCTTATCAGAGGCGGTGGGGAAATGTTTTTATCTGCTCGCCTGCGTGTAATTATCGATTTTTTCTGTTGTTTTTCCCGCTGTGCGGGGGTGGCTCTCCACGCTCCCCCCCAGCTCCCCTGGTTACTGCTCTTTCATGTTTCAAATTTCCAATGATTAAGCAGCTGTTGAGCGGGCAGCAGCTGCGGGCCAGTTTAATTATTGATAAGAAACCCAATATTGGCCGAGAGCTGGGCTCAATTTCGGGACTAATGGTTTCCGTGGCAGCACATTTTCCGAGAGGAGATCCTTGGACCCGTTTAGGGAGGTCATTGCTTGGCAAGTACATGCTTTGATTGCACTTTCGGCAGTCAAGGAGGTCAAAATATAAATCAAATATAGTGTTCTAATGTGCAATTTTGATAAAGGAAAAAGTCTCTATAGGAAAAGTATGATAGAAAGAATGGAAAACCTACAAAGAGCTAAAAAAAAAGCAGTGTGTTCTCCGTAAATATTTGCTATCTGTGTTGTTTCTGTATCAGTAAACAGGAATAAATAAAATAACTAATCCACCCGCATATGCCAACAGCAGCTTTCACCCCACCAAGGCTACATGGTGCTAAGCTACGCACATGCAGAGGTGCAGAGGACCCACAATTCCCAGCACACAATTTGGTCACTCATGGCGTATACTTATTGTGTCAGATGCACTTACTCGGTCTTGAGGTTGCTGCGGTTTGTCTGCGCTACTCCTGCTGGTGTTGCAGTTGCGGATCCTTTTGCTGCTACTGCTGGTTTATTTGCAGCTGCTCAATGGGCCAAAGATCGTGCTGTTGTTGACGTGGGCGAATCCCCTCAAGGAAGTGTGGGTGCTCTGTTGTTGTTGCCCGCACACATACACACACACACACCAATCGATAATCGCAAAGAAAGCAGCTCCTTTCGACTCGAATCAGCCTTGGCACTGGACTGGCATACGCCGCGTTGCCTTTTGTTTACGATTACCCAATCAATTATTCACGCCCCCGCTCGTCCCGCTCGGCTAACGAGTGTGTGAGTGCCTGGGTGTGTGGCTGGTGTGTGTCTCAATTATTCAGCGGATGCAATGCGACGCCTGCAACTGTTTCACCTCTTTTTTTCAGCGTTCGTTCGCTTCGACACGTCGACTCCAAAGGACACACACAGAATTTTTCCTCAGGCGGCGAATTGGCTACTGCGGCGAAGTTAACGGGCAAGTTTTGTATACGTTTTCATAATTTAACTGTTTCAACCTGACTGACTGCCCACACAGTTTCCCTGCTAACTGCTGCTGCTGCTTCTGCTTCTGCTGGTGAAAATCGATGGGGTCCCCGTGCCTGGGTTGCCTGTTCAAAAAACGAGTGTGGGCGTAGCTTTCACGGCGAATCCCCGTCGAGCTTTCCATTCATGGCCAGGACATGCGCACTAGTTTTATTTGGGAGTTTTCCAACACTTCCAACGCGCGCAGTTTGAAAAAGGTATGAAGTTCATAAATGCAAGGACACAATCAGCCGATAAGTAATATCAGTAAATCGGTTTAGTGCATCCCATAAACCAAAGTCAAAAGAGGGCCAAACATCTTACCCTAATGGTTATAACAAAGTTTAATGACCAATAACAAACAATTGATTTATCACCCCTACAGCTTGCTATTCCCGGCCAGGAGATCGCGAACCAAGCCCACGGCGTATTTGGCCGTGCCGGGTGCAGTGGTCACACCATAGCCGCCGTGCCCGTAGTTGTGAACCACCTTGAGGCGCCGCCCCTCCGAGTTTGTAAGCAGCTCCGGCTCCACACGAACCACCGAACGGTGTGGACGCAGACCCACACACTCACGCACAATCTCCGCCTTTCGCAGGCTGGGCAGGAGGTCATAGCAACGCTCCCGAATGGCCATGCTATCGTACTTGCACCATTCCGTGTTATAGCTATCGAACTGCCGACATCCGCCCAGGGTGACTGTCTCGAAACCGGGCAGAACATAGGTGTCATAGTCGCCATAGAAGGCGGTCTTCACCCACGGCGCCCGCACTTTAAGCACCTGACCACGAATGGGCACCAGATGTTGGTCGCTACACAGTTCCTTGGCTCCCATACCAGTGCAGTTTAGCAGGACATCGTAGCCCTTGGGCACCTCGAAAAAGTGGCTAACATGCTGACGGACTACTTCACCACCGTTTTCCAGGAACCTGTTGAAGAAATGAAATAAATTAAAATACAACAAAGGAAAAACTTGTTAACTCACTTTTTGGTGGCATATGGCAGGAAAAGACGACTCTCCGTTAGGCAAGTGGTAAAGAAGGACCCGTACTTCCAGCCGCCCTGGCACAGCTTCAGCTCTTCCTCTGTGGCGCGTCGATAAACGGGCAACAGCTTCTCTATAAAGTGATTCTGAAGTAGTAAACAAAAGTCGTTCAATTAATCGAATTAAGCTGCCAGAGATAAGAATCACTGATTAAGTCTCGCTAGGCAACTATTGCTTACCCGCACGATTGAAGGGGAAGTACGGGAGTAGATGTAGCCGGAAAGCTGGCACACGCCTGCCAACGGAGCTTCCTTGGAGCGGCGGAGGTCGTCCCAGTAGTTGAATGCATCTGTCATCCACTGTCTGCAAAGATGATAGTCTGTCTTTAATCCAAAAATAATGGGACAATCTCTAAGCGGTGCTTACTGCGTAATTTCCTGGGTGGGGCCCATGAAACTGGTGCCCGGCCGGAAGATACCCGCCGCCACATAGCTCACGGTGTCCTCGTTGAACCGGTCTGCTATGACCGATACCCTTGCCGTGGGAAACTCCTTCTGCAGCTCTAGTGCTGTAGTGAGGCCAATGATGCCACTTCCCAAGACTCCGAAATGCATGATGGATCTGTTGTGCTTGCGATAATTTCCCAGTCTTAGTCAAAACGAGGCCGGTGCGATACTGAGAGCGGAGAACTGCAGTGCTTGTTTTTAAAGGTACCTTCTAGATAGTACCTTCCTGCACCTTATCAACGATTTCGTTCCTCTTCGCATGGCGTCTTGATACCGTAATCTAAGGTGGTAAAGTAACAAATTTTTGGGCTTGTGTTAGTATGGTAATACTCTTAGTGTTAGTAATACTCTCGTAGAATATAATCTAATTAGACTTTGTTTTGATTTTGATTAGATTGATAAGAAGCAGTCAGCTGTTTCGAGATAAGAATGTGACCGTTCAATTTGAACTTTAAATAACAACAATAAAACAAAACACAGTGAATCTAAAAAAAAACTTATGCATTTTTTTAAGATATAAAGAATCTTTTAGAAAATATTATAACCAAAGTCCCCTTTGATAAAAATAGATTCTAGCTTTTAAATGTAGTCTGCCGTCAGCTATTCGCTATGTTCATTCAGAAATACATTGTCAAACGAGACAGACAAGTCGGATAGGCAGTAATTTTATCAATCCATTTCAGTTCAAAAATCAAATTTTTAGTGTCCCGATTGCGGTTATTGCAAAACCAAAAATAGCAAAATCCGAACCAACCGAACAGCTGCTCGGTGCAAGTGCGGTATTTTCGTGCGCAGTTGGTGAGTGGGCGTTTCGCAACACTGCCTTCCCAGAGGGTCACACTGTCGGCTCTCTCGACCATATTTATTTTTCTAATAACATTTGGCACTGCTTAACAACATAATCCCCTATCCCCCCACGTACACCATCAGCAACGATAACGCCCTCGCAAGAGAAGCTACTGGCAGTACCGGACCAAAACGGAGCAGGAGCCGCATCGACGTCAGCACGGAGCTTCCCAGGAGCAGCATGTCATCGATGTCGCCCAGTGAGGTGAGCAGCTCGGGGGGCTGGCTTATTGGGTGGTGGGTGCGTGGGTGCAGGGGTGCAGGGTGGGGCTTGCAAAGGGGGCGGGACAGCTGTGCAAATGTTTGCGATCTGCGATCTTTCACGGTTTCTCTTCCGCCTTGTCTGGTCTGCTGGACTGGCCTGGTTCAACGTCATCTTATCGTTTCAGCAAGCGAGTCTCTGACGCAGCTTTTCGATAAGAAGGTCCAGCTCAGCTCAGCTCGGCTTCCTTGAGAGCTGATATTCATTATATAATGCTGCTTGAAGAGACGCTTCTTTGTGTCGGCGCCGGACCTGGAGGTCATCGGTTCCGAGCTGCTAATTACCACCCACGACAGGTATCAGATGCACATACCAGGGGGCTCCTCTTCCGCGCAACCGACCGCTAATTGTTTACACGGCATCCATTGCACTTTGTTTATGCGAAGTAAACAATGCAGGTGCAGGCGAACCGTCCATCCTAGCTGACGGGCCACTCTTGCTCTCTCCGGCAGAGATACTTCAGTGCTGCCACACATATCTCTCTATATCGCTCACTCGCTGAACCTCTGAAAATAGAAGCTCATCGCCGGCGACCGACCTCTCATTCAGTTCTCGATGCCACGCGAATTCGCACGCGCCGCTCCGCCAAATCCGCGAAAACTAATACATAATCCGCAATTCGAATTGTGCCGAAACAAATCACCGATCAGCGTCAGTCTGCTTTTCCCAGGGTTCCTCTTGGCGATTACCAAACCGTCGCCTCTCGGCGAATTTTGGCACGCGCTCAACATATTAATTAGCCGGCGCTCCCAGGCGATACTGGTGCAGGAAGGGATGGGGCGGGGCTGGGGCTGGGGTGGCTCTATAAATACACGCGACGAGAACCAGTTTAAAAGCATCTAGTTGACAGTGGCGCTGGTCCCAGGCATCATGAAATATGCATGGGCACATTCTGCGCCCCGATCACAAAGAATCCGCCACAACAAAAGAATGTGTGGCCATAAGGAAGTGATTCGCCTTTCGAAGCCCTCCCACTCGCATCGGAAAGCAATCAAAGGGGAGTTTAAACCCAAAACGGCAGTTCTCTACACCCATATGGGTGCAATCCATCTCTGTTTGCCGACACGAGCATGTATTCCCTTTATATTGTCGCCAAACTAGGCGCAATGGGGTTATCGTACTTGTTGACCCGTGGCACGTGATCGTTAAGATGTCGCTGACAATTTGTGTTTTTTGTTTAAATGGTACCTGCGCAATTATATTTGCGTTGAGAAGCGGCTACTTATAGATGTGCTAGCCTAAACTAGCCTAATCATCCGCATCACTGTTGTTTTTCAACATCCTATTGGAATTCTGTTAGTTAATACAATTCTTAAGTTAAAAACTTGTTTGTGGAAGTTTTTATTAGTTTTTTAAGATTTGCATAAGCTGAGGGCACTGTTTGTTGCCTTCTGATTTGTCTCTCTGTAGTCATCAATGTTGAATTGGCTTGTAAACGGCGACATGTTCCATTGAAGTTTAATTAAGTAGCCGATGCCCCTCTTACAAGCCATTGTAATTGCACGCCCCTTTCACGTGTGAGCGGCAGCAGCACGTCCTCGTTTCGATGGATTGCGCTTCTAGTTGATTAAAAAAGAACACACTCTGTCGGGATTGTCTGTATCAGCCGCAATCAGCCGAAGAAGACGATGCTGCTCTGGAAGCGGCCTGGAACTTGTTGCTCATCCGCCTCGAACGTGACACAGCCCGCTGCTACCTGGCCAGATGATAAACCCCAAACTGGCGCATCAGGTTTTCGTTCTTACTATCATCAGCGGCAGAAAGCACGATCTCTGACGTCACTGCTGACTGGGCAGCCAACTGATGACGTAGGGGATGGTGTACCGATTCGGGTCGATAGCATGCCGGCGAAGGGCGCACGTTGCTTATTTGGCAAGTTTAAGGCTACAGTGCACACATAATCAACGCCCCCCTTAGTGTTCTTCCGCTTTTGGCCGTTGTTTCTCTTGGTAATGCGCTTAGCATTTCTCTGGTTCAGGAAATCGCTTTATATGGCTTTTGGGGCTGGGCCCGGGTCTGGGGCTGGGTCTGGGTCTGGGCCTGGGCCTGGCCCTGGCCCTGAGCCTCCAAGTTGCACAATTTGGACAGAGTGGGGCTTTCGCCGGGTAGTTTGATTTGTTTATTTTGGCCTGGCATGATTCAGAGTCGAAGGTTGGCCAGCAAATACAATTTCCAAACCGTTTTCGAGGGCGTGATTCACGTCCGCCCCCATTTCACCTGTTTATATCGACGCTAATCGTCCTTCACCCTCTCGGCCGAGCGGGTTTATCAGATGCCTGAGAAGCCGGAGCGTTTATCAGCCACCAGATATTTTGGCTTTGGCACGCTTTTTCGCCAGCCACCTCTGGATTCTGTTTACTCAAAAAATATTCTCGGAAATTAAAAAAAGAATAATGAAAACAAGCACCGTCCCCTTTCGCCCATCCCGCCCATCAGTCTGACAGCCGGGCTGGTTTATTTGTTTACACTCTGCGGCGCGGCTGTTGGGCTTTATTGGCGAAGAATTGGCCAGCCCGTTGTTGGCCTCTAGGCTGGTGCCATAAAGTTCCCTATGATTTCTCCCCCCGACTTTGGCATTCGATTGCACTTTATTTGTTTATTGCTCTCGCTCTGGGTGATTCAAGCAGCTATTGTTTTGCTTTCCGCACTTGATAGAGTCTAAAACAAACGCATGTAACCCCCGCAGAGTGGCCCACTTTGGAATCTGGGCATTTGGGAACCACACACCATTACTCACTATCTATTCAGCCAACTATATGTAGTGGCGCTCTGGCTAGACCAGTTTTCTGTAAACTTATATAAGCGATCGGCTGGGGACTCTACTTTATTGGCTTTAATCATGAGTCGTCGGTCTTCATTTCATCGAAAGATCTCATTGTGCCATCAATTGAAATGCATGATCCATTGACGTAGACTTCCCAGAGCCCACTTGACCACTTGTTTCCCTTTTGTGTTCCGTGCACTGGGGGAAAAAGCGACTGACAACCAGACCTGAAGCTTTTAATTAAAAGCCAAACGGAAAGTAGTTATCTCTTGGTTGTGAGTTTCCAGAAGGGAAATTTATACCGAATCTGTTGACAAATTTCGATTTGTTTGTCCAACGCTTGTTTACCCTTTTTTTGCACGGTGCTGGTGCTGATGGTGGTGCGTATCTGCATGGCTATCGCGGTAATCTAATCGGGCCGCTTATCAGGTAATGGCTGCGTGCCAGGGCTGTGGCCCGATAAGCGATGCTACCTATACAGCTCCTCCTCCAGCTCCGGGGGGACGGCGGAAAGCCCTCATCATCTCGTGATACGAGAGACAGCAGAACCCATTCGAAAACCAGCTGTGAGCAACTTGCCATTACTTACAAACTAGTTTGGGCTGTTGCACTTTGCGAATTCTCATTTTTCGATAGTGAAAAAAGTGTATTTTGAGAGGTGGCAGGAGGAGGGGGTGGTGCAGCAGGGGTGGGGGCGGGTGCAACGACAAAAGCAACTAACACAGCGGCGGGGTACGCACACCAAAACACGTCGCGACGTCGGGACGTCGGGGCTTCGTCACTTCACCACTTCGCCGCTGCGCCACTTGGCTCGCCCGGCGGCCGGAGTCTCTCCCACAAATTTCTCGGCGCTTTCCTGCAGTCGTCGCACGAACGTTGGCGCAAAAGCAGCTACCAGCTCGCGAATAAATAATGTGCCTGCCACGCCCCTTCTAGTCACCACCGCGGTCCCTGGGAGCAGCCATAACATATTGAGGAAAAGTGTGGAAAATAAATAAGTCGCAAACTTTAGGTTCATCGCAGACGTCTAGTAACATTTGTCTAGTGAATCACTTGAACGATAAACTCGGTGATACAGTGCTCAGTGACATAACCCTGATTTAGTGCTCGTCTGTGACAGTCACCTCCTATACAATCAACAATGCTGAAGTTGTTCAAAAAGTCGAAAGACAAGATCCCCAAGTCGGAGATCATCACCGAGCCGAAGGAGCCCAAGACGCCGCCGGTCTCCAAGTGCGGCAAACCCCTCCAGCTGGACAACTGTCGATGGGAGGCAAGTAATGTAGCGCGTATCTGTGGGATACCACTGAACTTTGGCCACTCGGCTGGCGTTCGATCATGCTGAACTTTTCCAAACACTTCTACCCAGTGGGGGTCTCAAAAAAAATTGCCTCAAATGCCAATTATCGAGTTATTTTTCTGCGTTTGCGAATTTGTGGCCCTCTTATCGGGGCGTCCTTAATCAGCAGCTTAGTTGAGTGGGCAGGAGACCTCTCGTTGTGGTTTTTTTTTGTGAGGCACGGGGGCAAAAGTGTTCCCCGAACTGGAGGGGACAAGACGGCAAGACTGAGCGCAATCGACAGTTCTATAAATTTCAGTGACATTGTTTTATCTTATCGGGGACCGGGCTGTGTGTATGTGTACTCGTCATATAGAGTATATTGGCGGTTGTAAGCCAAAGGAGAAATGGCGAGCCGATAAGATGGGCGGAAAAAATAATTTTTAAGCACTCCGAAGAGAAAAGCGAAAAACAAAGCAAAGGCCCATTTGGCCCGGCTTTGTGTTGGTCCAAGATAAGATACTCCCGAGTCCCGACATGCCAAGTCATTCACTAATTTGAGCTCTCCCTCCATTCCACAGCGCCGGCTGCACAAAGAGTTGATGTCCCTGATCAAGGAGCCGCCGCCGGGCGTTACCGTTGACACTGAGAGCGTACAGCAAAATTTATCCGAGTGAGTAGAGTGGGCCAAGTTCAGCGAAAACTGAAACTGGTTTACATTAAGCGCAAAAGCGTATTAATACAAAAAAATAAAATAAAACATTCCGAAAACAATGCCTGCAATTCATAAGTCTCATTGGTGGCTCTCGGTTACAGATGGAAAATAAATATTAAAGGTTTCGAGGGCACACTTTACGAGGGCGAGGACTTCCAGCTGCTGTTCAAATTCAACAATAAATATCCCTTCGATTCGCCAGAGGTGAGTTGACAAACAAAGGGAGCCTGCTGCCGACTGCCCAGTGCATCATTAAACATTAAAACTCTTCTTTCTCTCAAAAGGTGACCTTCATTGGCAGCAACATACCAGTGCATCCTCATGTTTATAGCAATGGACACATCTGCCTATCCATTCTGACCGAGGACTGGTCGCCGGCGCTGTCGGTGCAATCGGTGTGCCTTAGCATAGCCTCCATGTTGAGCAGCTGTCGCGAGAAAAAGCGTCCGCCGGATAACACGCTCTACGTAAAGACCTGCAATAAAAATCCCAAAAAGACTAAATGGTGGTATCACGGTGCGTATGCGTGATTTTCTCTGCATTCTCCCAACAAACAAACAAATAACTCAATGCTATTTTCTCATTGTTTATTGCAGACGACTCTGTTTAGTTAGAAGTGCAATTTATGACTACTGCCTGCTGATTTTTGCTTTGCGCATCCAACTACACACACACGTATTCGAACACCTGAAACTGAAAGAAACACAGAAGTAGAACAAGTCGAACGCGAATGCCGATGCATCAGGATTACGGAACAATGATCTGTTCCCAGGGTGCCAACGCCCCATTCCAGACCCAAGTGAACTCGGATGCGGATGCAACTCGTTGCCGTTGCAGCAAAGCAAATCATGTCAACAATGAAACTATCAGTAGTGTATCGCAAACAATCATAGCTCCGCCGGGCACTAGCATATGGTTGCACGGCCCGCAACCATTTCTAATACTAGCTGTATGTTCAATCATCCAAGGCGTGTGCGAAAAACTATATTTAAATGTTAACATTTTAATTAGATTGTTAAGACCAAATTTATGTCTAAATTAAACGTTATGCTACCATCTAACTATTAGGCGTATGTCGAACCAACCAATCGCTACCGCTATCGGCCAACACTGTTTAATATAGTTAGTGCTGGCTGTAGTTAGTTTCCGCCAGCCGCTGCTTCCACATTCCAAGGGCAAGCGACTCCGGAGCCGGCTCGAGAAGCGTGATCCACCCGAGTTTATGTTAAATGTGTATATTGATCATCTATATATGGAAAGCATAGTTTTGAATTGTATTAAAGCACTCATTGTCATCTGTCCCGCACTCTGTAATCTTCCCCCATCGATCACCCATAGGCCTTAAGTTAAACAGTTCATATGTACTTGGCTAGGATAGTCCGTCTGTGGCCAAAATCTCGCATCTGGCACGAGCGCAGAACATATTTACCTCTTACTGTGCAAGTAGTAATTAGAAAGCGGCGAGCTACTCGTCAAAAAGTACCATATAATTTAACTATAACTCTGTGTACTGTATAAAGAGCCCGATAAAATCCATTGTATGTTTATCTAGCATATGTACTATGCCTATAATTATTTACTGTTAAAAGTATTTAAAAAATAAAACAAGTCTGTAATCAAGCAACGCCTGACCATTGCACTCTTCCATGTCAAGGCTCTCCGAAATGGCCCATTGAACTAGAAACGAGGCGTGCAAGCTGAACCCGCACAGCTGCCGCATCTGGATGGGTCAAGCGCAAAACGTGTTTCATATAAACAGTATTTTATTTCATTATAATAGGTTATTAAGTTGTAGAGTTAACTGAATGGATTCATATAGGACACATTTGTTCAACAAAGTAAGCGTTATGTGCTCTGGGCGCGATCAACCTGTTCCGGCTCCAGCCGATCTAAGTGGCCAGCGACAGTCCCGCCGTGGGCGTGTAGTAGAGTCCTTGCAGGGCCTCCTGCAGAGCCCGCTCGCAAGCGATAGTGGAGGTGAAGCCACCGGCGTTCTCCTGCGGCGTCTCCCCGCGAATGTGCGCTATGTAGCCCTTGGCCTCGATTTCAGTGGGCGGCGGGGGCGCAGGACCTTCCGTCAAGACCAAAAATGGCTCGTAAACAAACAACGGCCCCTCCTCAGACTTGGGCACGGGCAGCAGCGAAGGATCTGCAGTCTGTCCGAATTTGATGCCCGTGGAGAACTCTGTAGCTGGCTTGGGTGGTGGCAGTTGCTTCTCCTCCTCGCGCTGCTTCTCTGCCTTTTCAGCAAACTCATTGACTATCTGGGCGGCGTCTTTGCCGCTGTACATGAGCTCTTCGATCAGAGCCTGCTTGTCGCGGGCCTTCTTCTTCTTATGTTCGATCTCCAGCTCCTCGAGTTCCTTCTTTCGCGACTCCTCCTGCACGCGTTCCAGCTCCAGCATCTCCTCCAGCGCGTACTCATCGCGTCCGACACGCGTCTTGTTCCGCTGGATCACTTCGCGGTTGTCCCGCTTGTAGGCCTCGATCCGCTTGTTCGTCTCAAAGATCTCGATGTTGTTGCACAGGTTGAACACGATGTTCTCGATCTCTTCCAGATAGTCGTTGTACTCCTCCAACGACCCAAAGTCTTCCTCGCGCTTGTTGTAGTCGCGCAGGATTCGCCGCCTTATGTCCACCTCCTTCTCCACCATGGGATCCTCGAATAGCTGCACACGGAAGTTGTTGCGTCGCAGGGGCACCATGCACTCCGGGCAGGCGCCCGATCCCTTGAGAAAGAGCAAGTCCACGCAAGATTCGCAAAGAGTGTGTCCGCAAACGTTGACCATCAACTTGAGTGATGGGTTGCGGTATTTGGTGGTCTTGCACCGCGGGCAAGCCTGGTCATCCATGGCAATGGACTTTATTTATGTCCTGTCTGGCAAAAACAAAACTAAAGCCGCCGGCAAAGAAAACAAAACAAACGATAGTCGATAAACGTTTTTGGGCTTTCCAGCACTAAAAAAGGGGGCGGCCGGCGTTGCTGGATTTTAGACTAATATAACACACATGAGAAATCTGGCAACGCCGTTGAAGTCAGTGTTGAAAAATTAGGCGGCTACTTTGAATTTAAATCTGCTGCTAACACTTTCAAAAATTTAGAAACCCTTTTTAAAATTGTTAGTTGCCATTAAAATACCATTTAAAAAAGCTTAACATTTTTCTTTTAACATTTTTATTTCAAACAGCATACGCGGTAGTTGTTCACATTAAGAGTAGAGTTTAAATATGTTTTCTTTAAATGTACACGTATTTTTATGTCATACGTATTTGATATATGTTTGAGTGTAATCATTAAATAATTCAATAATTTACATTAATCAAACCCAGCAGCACCCTTCACTAGACACTCAGTAGTGTCCCAGGAAGGGGCATCGGCTTGTGTTACATTTGTTTTAGCTGCTTATTAACATTTACATTAAATACATTCAATAAACAGTAGTAGTGACAACGTCGTGTACACCCACTATATGTGCAGGTATACGCGAAGGTGTATGCTGGTGTGTAGATAAAAGCATTGCCAAGCAGTTGATCAAAGGGCCCGGAGCCGGACTCGTAACCCGCTCCCGGGCCTGTTAGTTGCGTGTGTAATACTTGAGAGAAGGTTGTGGTGAGTGTGGTTGTGGGTGGGGTGCGATATAAAAGCACTGTTGAATACAAGGCGTACACCTAATATATTTAGACTAGCTTACGCGCTAAAAGAGGACCTAATTGATTTTACACAGATTGAATTAGTCGAATATATCAGTAATTTGATGTATATATATATATCGTGTATATATCTATATAGGGGTGGAGGAAAGAATATATGCAGAGACCGAACCTAAACAGAATCGAAGGCGTCTGGTTGTTGTATAGGTTCTCAACAAATTTGTCGATTCAATTGGTGATTGAACCACTGTAAATATCACAATTTAGTTAACACATATACAATTATAATAATAATAACTAAAATCAATGTACGTAAGCTGCTGTCGTCGTCAGCGTTAACAATAGATTCTACCAGTAATTACAGCAGCTGCTTGTACAGCTGTAGCTGCCTAGCCTAGTGTCGTCCTTAATAGAGAGAGTCCTAGCCCTGCAAGGCGGTGACTTCCTCCTCCAGCTCGCCGTCCACCTCGTCGATCTTGGAGCCGCTGCAGCCGCGGCACTTGCAGCAGATGATGCACGGAGCGGCCAGGAGCAGCAGTGGCGAGGCCACCAACAGCAGGATGCCGAAGCCGGCGAAGATCCCGATCACCTGGGCGCGATGCCACACCACGGAGGCCCGCGAGTGGCCCAGCTTGTTCTTGCAAGGGCCCTTGTCGTAGTGGCGCAACAGGAAGTCGTCCTGGAAGACACTCACAGAAATTAGTTATGCAAAATGTTGGCTAAAATATTCCAGAACTCACATCCAAACTGGCCAGACAGTACCAGCAGAAGACGTGCTTGCAGCGCTTGCACATCATCTGGGCACAGCCCTCGTCCTTCTCGATGGGCACCGCGCACATGGGGCAGCACTTGATGAGCTCGTTGTCGAATGGGATTCCAATGTCGTCCTGGCCATCGGCAATCAGCCGGCGGCCGAACTCGTCGCAACTAATGTTCGGATGGTACTGCAAGAAATATTCAAAAAATAATGAATTTAGGAAAATGTATTCCAATAGTTAGGTTGGACTTACCGCTTTCTTGCAGAGAGCGCAGAACTCGTCCTTGCAGGAGGGACAGTGCACAGCAATGGAGAGCACTGCTGCCACCGAGCCCACCTGGTCGCCGGCTCCTCCGCCGCCGCCGTTGCCGCCTCCACTCTCCTGCTGCGGCGTGTAGCTCTGCGAGGTGGACGGCGACTCGTCCATTTGGCAAATGGCGCTGGCTGCTCCCGGCTGGGCGCCCACCATGCAGATGGTCTCGCATCCAGCCCGCGGGCACCAGGTACGCGTCTTGTCCAATTCGATTTCTGGCAAAGACCGAAAAATAGGTTAAACCAAGAAAGATGGAAGAAATTCTTGGGAGGATTACCTCGATTCAGACGGTAGCGATGGTGCTTCTTCAGCAGATTCGTTGTGGTCAGGTTCGCGATCTCGGGCAGCGAAATGGCGCCCTGAGCCGGGCACTTGGCGTCCGGGCAGGAGATCTCGTAGGCGCCCTCGGAAATCTCGAACTCCACGTAGGCGCGCATGCACTGCAAAGGAAGAGGAGAAGGAGGAATGTTAGCATGGTGACGAATTAGCTAAACAATTTGCAAGTTCTCCGGGCTAATCCGACTTGGGCTAAGGTTATAACTCACTCACGGAGGCCAAAGTTTGTCGGGGCATTTAGCAAGTTTGGCTGGCATAGTTTGGGCCAACCGCAAAGCTGTGGCTGTCAGAATTATTTCATTTTGCCCAACATCCACCGCCTCATCCACATCCACTCGATCCTGCAGCACACACAGTGGCCCACAGAAGTTGCCACCCGCCTGTGCGGAAGCTTTTATAAATAAAGATTTAAAAAGTTTTCCCTTTCCTTCCTTTGCGGCTGGCACATTAAAGTAATGGAATTGCCGACGGAACTGCTGGAAACTCTCAAATGCTTCGACACCAACAATATTCTCCCTTTTTCCCCTGGCTGGTGGGCTGATGAGTTGCGGGGCGAGCGGGAAGGGCAGCTGTTGGCAAAGCAAACGGCATTTGGTAAAAACTTTCCACCTCCGTTCTATAAAAAGTGTCTCCTGCGGCCACTCCAGTCCCTCCTCCTCTGGCCAGCTCCTGTTTAGCCGTAAATAATTAAAAGTGAATTCCCTCCCTTCTCGGGCTGGCTCTCGGGCGAGCGCCTTTTTTGGATGAATTTCAGTTTCAGCATCCTGGCAACTTTCTGTTTGCATTCTGCATCCAGGAGTAATGAAACTGGGTATTGTGTTCTAATGAAACTTTTCATTTAAAGCAGCTGCACTCGGTGGTGTACTCAAAGAAATGGCATTCCGAAATGAAATATTTTTGGATGGAAAGTGCATTTTATTTTGAGATCATGCCCAAGATATATCCTTCTAATCACTGACCTTGTTTCATATTATTTAATATTTCATTTAAAGAATAGAGTTTTTTCCCCAGGTGCACCAGTCCTTAATCCCGTGCTGAAGGCTTCACCTGGCCATCAGTCAGCCAGGCAGCCAGGCAGCCAGGCCACCGCAGCCACAGCCGCCGGATTACAATGCGCGGCAAAGGCTTCACCCAGGATCTGGCCTGGGGCAGAATGGATGGGCGGCTGGCTGGTAGATAGTGGCTGGCCAGATGGCTGGGAGCCAGCTGGAGCCACAATTTAGTGGCCTGCAGCCCGGATTGTGGTGCATCGGATGCGATGCCGGCCTCTCCTGACAGCACCTCCATTGTGGCGGCCACCAGTGTACAGTGTACTTTTCGATTTATCGATGCTGCCGATACGGGCTGGCGGGGATTATGGCTTTGGCACACAAATTTATTGGCAATATCGGGTGGCTGTGCCCGAGCACTGACACTGAGTACTGTGTGGCCCCCGAAAAAGGTTTAATTAAATTCCCAAAAATCAATAGCCAAAGCATTCCGACTGGCAAGTGACGGCTCCCGCCGCACAGCCTACCCCAGCCTGCCGGCTCCTCCTGAGTGACAGATGTGTAAATTTGTCAACCGAATAAATGTCGAATATTACCACATAAAACATTTATGAGGCGAGCAGAGGAGCGGCCAGGGATGGGGGAGGAGGCCCGAACAATTGAAAAGACAAATCTTCTCCATTACGGCAGGGCCATGGCAACCTTTTGTGGTCCCTGGCCCGGACGCTGCAGAGGCCATTTAAAAGCCAACTGCCACAACAAGATTACGCACACACGCCGACAACGAGATGTGTGTATAAATTAATATTAATAATGTTGGTCCTTGGACATGAAATATGCGGATGCGGGGACAGGAGCCGAAAGTTTGCGCTTAATACATGAATTTATTTGTACTTTATCAGCTGCAGTGCTCGGGCGGGCGGAGATACTACTTCTCAGTCATTGCTGAATAATTCTGATATATGACTGCCTTGTACATTTTTCCTTCTGCCTCGGAGACTTCCCGGGGATGCGTTTTGTTTATGTTTGCTCAAGGATTTCCCTTTGAATGTAAAAGTTACTCAATTTAAATTATTTACGCTAGAGAGCAGCTCAATCAAAGAGAAGGCGCTTTCAAAGCGTCGGTCGCCAAACTTTTTCGGACTCGCAGCAAGGACTTGAATTTCGTGTTTAATGTTACGAGATTTTATTAAAAAGTTGCTACTTTTCCTCACAAATGTGTGTCGTTTTCAGCATTATTTATTTTATTCAACAAGGTAGTAAAGCTTGTGATTCATTTGCTCTAATTTTGTCGGCGGAAAGGATCTAATCAGTGGGAACTTTATTGTAGCATACTTTCCTGCGACCAACCTGCTCATTGCCAGCAAAGTGCGAGGAATATCAAAGGAGCATTAAGCGACCACGTGCATAAAAAGCTTAATGAAGGCCACCGACAGAAACTAATACACAGAGAGAAATATTTTAGCAAACATGTGCCTCTTTCTACATAAGTTTAAACTCAAGTTTGATGCTCTCCTCTATATTGGCTATTAAATAGTTTTTAAGTGTATCATTTTAATTTAAATTATTAACTTATTGCACCTCCTAGTTGGCATTACTTGTTTCTCCTTGTGTAGCTGTAAGCCTGGCTAGCAGATATTGCCAATTACACGCACGCTCGCCCCAAATAAAAGCCACTGACGTCGAGACACGCGCATCCTGGCATCCTGACACCCCGCTTCTGGACAGCTGGGCAGCTGGGCATCTGGGCGCTTTAATCTAACTCATTAGCGGCGACACTTTAATTAATATGCCACCTCATCGTTGTCAGACGCCGTGTCCTTGCCTCCCCGGCGCTAGTCCTGCGAGGTGACAGGCTGCCTGGCTGACCGGCAAATGAATTGCCACGCCAACGAGCGCAAGACGCGTCATAAATGCAAATTTATGGCAAATGATTACATTAATGTCTGTTGCTGCCCGGCGCCATAAACTTTTAATGCCGCATTCTGATTTAATTAGCCTGATTTACACGGGCCGGGGACATCGGGCATCGGGACTCCAGGGCGGAGTGGGTTGAATGCCAATTGGCGGCTGACGGAGGACTCTGGACAGATGCCAGTTGGCGGTGACAAGAGCAATGTGGTGACACCACTGATCTATTTATAGTTGCCGACCAGGCCAGGCCAGGCCAGGCTGAGGAGGTGGAGGTGGCTCTAACCCAATCCGATTTCAAAGGAGCAACATTGTCGGGAATCCGCTTAGCAGATGTCAAGTGTATTGTTGTTGCCGTGACTTGTTTGCGATATAATATTGTTGTGGGGGCACAGGACAGGAGAGAAAGGACACTGGAGGACTGGCTCAGTGCCTGGGAAGCGGGTTTGTTTTTAGAATTCCGCAGGCGAGCCAAGGATAAAAACTGCGACTTAATGATGATGGCTTCAATTGAAATTCAAGCGCAACTAGCAACAAAGGAAGCAGCAGATGTTGCAAGAATAGAGGGATTTCAGCTGAAAGGACACTCTTAGGGAAAGTGATAGAAAGTAGTCCAGGGTAGAGTAAAGAAATCGTCTTAACTACACACTTTATACCCTTTAATCTAACATGGCGTGGGAAATAAAGGCGATTGTTGACATGGATTCCCATAAATAATGGCATTATCCTGGATAGAGCGAGGGCTCTGTCCCCCTGACCCTGACATCCTGGCCGAGTCCTGGCATGCAACCCATTTGTGTTTGGAAATCGTCATAAAAGCCCCAAAGCAACGACCATCCCCGGCACCTGACCCTCCGCCCACACCGGGCTGCTGTTTGTGAGCAAAATTGAATTTAAATTGCATGTCCAAGTTCCACTTCCACTTCCGTTTCCGCTTGCCAGAGTCACCCTGCCATCCACCCCGTCCTGCCTCACCGCCGCTTGGAGCATTGAATTTCAATTGATTGGAAATGCTTGGACCATGACAGAAAACCCAGTTCTAGTGCCAGTCCCACTCCCGATAATGTCGACTATTTTGATAAAAAAAATAAAAAAGAAAAAGGCGAAACCCAAGCCAGCATCTCTGTTAAGCGGATTTTGTTAAGTCGACTTGGCTCCCTCCCCAGCCCTCCTTGGCCTTTGAGTTATTTTTTGTGGCTTAGAGAATTATTTAAATTATGCCAAGTTGGGGCGAGTTGTGTGAATGGCATCTCTGGGAGTTATTGGAGAGGAAGCTCCATCAAAAAGCCCAGAGCACCTGGTGGCGGCGATTGCGAGAGTTCATCCATCGGCTGGGATGAGGCAGCACTTTTCATTTCCGGTCTAGACGCAAAAATCCGAATCAATCTGCTGGTTTATTCAAATGCAATTGGGCAGGCTCTTAATGGGAAGTATTATGGGCCAGTGTTTTCAGTTAAACAATTTGCATTCGGGAGCTGATCGCAAAAAGCTCTTGTTTCTGTCCATTTTTACACAGAAGCTGTGTACATTTTTGGACATTTGATGGAAATAATTCAACAAGTACAGACCTTTAAAAGGTTTTTTGTGGAAAAGATTAATGTTTGTAGCCTGAAATGTCGGGAAACTAACTAAAATGTCCCGTGAAAGCTCTACAATAACCGTGAATAATTCAAATTCGCAGGCGAATGCGCTTTTTTGGCACTTTGAACAGAAACGGCAGCCGTGCGTAAAATGTGAAAATGCAATTTGGAGCGCTGACAGGGCGCTGATGCCTTCGCAAATTGAATCAAAATTCAATTTGACGCAGGAGGAGCGTGTGCCTCAGCTGCTGCACTCTGGCGACAAAGTTCGACACCTCCCACGGCCAACACGCTTTAGCCAAGTTAGTCAATTAAAAATAAGGGAAAAGATGCTACCAAACGCAGTCCAGGAATGGGGGTAGAGCTGAGAGCACACACACAAAGCTGGGAAACTTTTTCAATTTCGGCTAACATAGAGGGAAAGTCAAATATGTGACTCGTGTAAATAATATACACATCTATGCAGTTCAGTTACACTGCAACATTTCTGAATAAGTCAGCAGCCCATCCAGCACCCATCCTCTGACACTCTGGCTTAGATTCGACAGGGTCTAAACTTTCGGCCAAGTTGCTCGAGTTGTCTCCGCACTACAAAACACCGAAGCGCTCACAACAAGGGGCATAAATATTAAAAGAAGTCCTAAAGAAACCAAGTAGCGGTTTCCATTCGTTGAAAAAGTTCTGCTGCGAATTCCGCCGCCGAGGGGCAAAGTTTTCAGCTTGTTTGCAACTTGTTTCGGTCCCTGCCACCGCCTCTGATGCCTGTGGCAGAAAGCAAACCAACACAGTTGCATGTCATCAGATATGAGAAGCGCAGAAGTATGAATATATCCCGGCCCAACCAACTTTGCCAGCCAGTCGAATATCGCTTTCAGTTCTCCAAATTCTGGCTGATAAATTGTGGAGCTCTGGAAGCTCAAGGGCTGTAGAGCTATTGATTCCACCGCAATTCAGTGGCAGCTCCCATTAGATCCAGATTCCATTCAAGCCTGGCCAAGTCTGGGGATAATTGGAGCAGGAATTAATATTCTGCCTATTACCTGAAAACCCCAATGAGATTCCGAGTTAATGCCGTAATCCTGCAAGGACTTCCAGGCCATTAAAAAGTTATCAGCCTGAAGGGCATGCCGGACCTGCTTGGGCCAGCGACCACATGCCACTCGTTTAGTGGCCAAAGCAGTTGTCCTGCCTCTGGCCAGGCTGTTATCCTGTTCCTGTACCAGTCTGCCTGTCTGCCAGTCTGGCATTTGCAATCCGGCAATCGTAAACAGCCGGAGCGGAAGCAGCTAGGACCTAGCCCAACTGACCAATGCAGCTGTCCACTTCCGCTGCGATAAACCCAACACTTCCGTTCTGCGCCAGGCAGAAGGACAAACACAACACATGCGAATGGGGATAAAGGACCTGCCAGAGGCTGCCCTGGGCGTAGGATGCTTGGAGCTCCTGATGCTCCTGAACCAGCCGCAATTTCACTGCCAATTTGCTGCTTTAATCGCTCTGCCAGCCGAACAAAGAACAAGCAAACAACAAGCGATTGCCAGGCCATTTGCTACGCGGCCGAAATTTCAATTTCTTTCTCCACGGAACAGAACAGAACAGGGCAGAGGCCCGAGGAGAACAGAAACCATTCATTATTGACGCACATTTGCATACCAAATGAGCAAAGAAAAATGCCAGAAAAAAATTAAGCAGCAAACTGCTTGGGGGTGGAGGGGCCTTAGCCTCAAACGGATTTGGCCAATTTTCCACACGTTAGTTCAGGTTCAGAAGCGGCAAAGGCTTTAAATTCCTGTCCAGTGCCCAGTGCCCAGTGGCCAGTGGTCGGTGGTCAGGGCGGGAACTGGACTGAGGAGCAACAACTGCTAAAAAACAGCGCCGAAAAACCGGAAATGACGCGCAGTGCGGGCTGCCCCTGCCGGAAATTGCTTTCCCTCGCTTCCCGCTCCCCTGTCCCCGGTCCCCGGTCCACTTCTCTGCCAAAGTGCCTTTGCATGTCGGCTGGCGGAGAGCGGAATCGGAACGTCAACAAGTTCATAACTAAAAGCCAGAGGGAAGCGGCGGCCCAAAGGGCACTGAGAAAAAGGTAGCTGCCTCGGATTCTGTAATACTGAGCTGGGTATACCTTATTTTCTCTCAGTGCCCCACTTATTCCATCCATAGTTAAAGGCCATAGTTAAAGTGCTCTTTTCTCGCGCCTTCCCAGCCATAAACATTCACATTTTACAAGTATTCCCAGCACTTTATGGGGGATACACAAAGTCAAGCGGCGATAAGGGAATAGGGTCTAGGATGGGGGATGGCGGATGGGGGATAGGGGTTAAAGGTCACCCTCCCAATTGTATCTATGCCAGTCACGTGCCCCGCTCTATGCTTTTTTTCATTTTCATTTTTATTTGTTTTCCGGCTCCGCTTGAAAATGCTAAAATGTGTTGCCTGCAATTACGAGACTCCAGCGCTTCTCTGGCTTCTCCCGCGGCGAAATGTCTTTCTTTTGAGCCAGTCCCGAGGTCCTGGTGCTTTCAAGTCATAAATTTTCGCCGTCTTTGAGCGGGTGGATCAAAACAGAGGCCCCCCAAGTCCATAGTAAGCCCGACCGACCGTGGGGCGCCAATACCAGTTGGCAGTAAATCTAAATAAAATCATTTCAGATGTCCTGCATAAGCTTCTGAACCAGGAGACTGTAGTCCTGACCATCCCGCAGCTTGGTCTTCAATTTTAAAGCCCCTCAAAGGGCGTCCTGGCTGCCTCGTTTAATCAAGTGTCGGTGTAAGGCGAGTCCCCCTTTATTTGTTTATGTTTACCGACTGCATATGCATAAGTCCCGCGCCATTTGCAACTTCCCCGGCTGTTTGCCTGATCCTGTCTCGTCCTTTTTGAATTTTGAGCACTTGATAGCAATTTGTTGTCGAGCATTTTAATTGCTCGCGTGTTGTTTCGCTTGGCTTTTCCCTTTGAATCCGCCATCGCATCACATACACCACCACCACCGCAGACGGTTGCTGGTGCTCCCTGCCAGGACCTCCAGCTCCTGCCTTCCGCTTGGGTGTAAATGCCATTCACACATATCGCATTCAGTCCAGGCACTGCACGAAATTCCCCACCAGATTTATGAGCATTTCTAATGGGAAGAGGGTCTTAGGACACTCAGTTTAAGCTCCTTGTTTCTCCGAGTGGACGGGTGAATGGTGGCAGCATTTATGGTACCAGATCCAGGTGGCTGGTCGAGTTTCAGATGCGCTCTTTCCGTGTTAATTTACTTTTCAGCTTGTGGCCAGCAGCTGCAGAAACGACAGCCAGGCCAGCACTGCAGCTCAATTAACACAAAAAGGAAACCGAGGCAGGGAAAGGAAAATCCTGCAATGAAAGGAGCCGGCTCGCAGGAACAAACAAATTGCAAAATGAGTCTGCTGCCGGCCAGAGAGTCGAAATGTGAGCTAAACAAATACAGAAGAGGAGAGGTCCTTTCAAGCAGAGCAGAGTCCTCGGCAGCGGTGGTGCCATCAAATTATTTCAGAAATCGGGCCAAAGGATATGGGCAGGAGGCAATGCCACCTATGGTGGCTATTTTTTAAGAGTATTTAAAGCAAACAAGGCCCCAAGAACTGTACATTGTAGCGCCAACCTCTGCCCTAACTGGGTCCCTTAGACTCTGCTCTGCTCTAGGAGGAGATTGAGGTCAGGCGAAGGCGACAGCTTCCATTGTCCGACTTCTGACCCACTGTCCTAGGGACTCTTGTGTTTCTCTTAATTTATCGCACACACCCAGCCAAACACACACACCACTCTAATGAGCGCTAGTGGGCTTCACCCGTAACCACTTGAACGCCGACTCCCGACTCCCGGGGTCTCGCATCAAATGGCAGAGTTTAAACCTCATCGCTGGTGCATAAATTCCTGCCAGTTTAGTGCTCTTCCCGGGATGCGTTGCTGTCCATTCGAGCATGTTTAATAAGCGTCGCCATTTTTCATGCGCAGTCAACAGAGGAGCAGGTCTCCTCCATCCTGGCCCTTGCGATGATGTAACATGCAGATGGATGACGACGGGCGGAGCAACCACTACGAGAACTATAAGTGCCGTGCCACGTGAAGAGCGGGCCAAGAGCAAGCCAGTTGCAAAATATTTGAACATTCGGACGGGATATGTAGCTATCTTAAATTATAAAAATATACCACAACTACACAGAGTTATAGTTGATCTCTAGTTGAGTTCAATTTTTATCTAATTTGTTTTAAAATTAAGTACTTTTCAAGAATTATTATCAATGTGGCAAATATTGTCATTTTATTTTGTTATCTTAGGCCTCTTGTTATGATTCTTTCAATGATTCCGATCACTTAGATGTCAAAGGATATAAGGCCTCAGTTAGTACCAGAAATATATATTTATATATTTATTTTTAAGGTTTCTTGAGTGGTAATAGCTTTGATTGTAGTTATGAGACATAAAATACAAAAACAACTGACTAAATGCAATAGCTTTTATACTAAATCTTACTTTGGAGGATTTATTTTGTGGGTTTGAGGGAAAATAGTTTTAATAATTAAATAAATTCAACTACTAATATTAACTTGCTTAACTTGCTTAGACAAGGCTTCTATTTTATATGAATATGTTTTAGAAACAAGCTCCGAAGTTATAAAGTAAAGTTATAATATAGTTTCCATAATAAACTCATTTGAATCAGAGCAACTTCGACTTCGCCAAGCACTTTTCCTCCTTGCTCCCACAATCCTGATGAGAATTAATGGCGAAACAAGGAATTCTAGACTGGGAACAAAACCCCATAAAGATATTAATCTCTGGCGCAACTTTCCACACATCAGCAGAAAAGGAAAACAGCACATGAGAGTGACGGCGACTTCAACTCGATTTATATAGTATTTATCAACCATTTGCGTTGGGTGTGTAGTGCCGGGTAGCTGGGTAGCTGGGTGTTCCTGGTGGGTGTGCGGTGGGTGCCCGGGAGTAAATGTGAATTATGATGATGCTGCAGAAGAGTGACATGCCATTTCATACTGTAGAATATCATTTTTGCCGTTCCGGCATTCTGCTGTTCTGGCTATTCCGCAGATGTCTGACTAGGACGCCTAGGAAGGAGGGGTCCTTATTTTATTTCTCCTCGCCACTTTTCCAGGAGCCGGGTAATTTGTCAAGCCAGTGAGTCGTGAACGCTATATGGAGCGAGAAGGGCAGCCAGCCAGGGCCCAGGCCCCAAGCCCCAAGCCCAGGGTAAACAAATGAAATGCTGTTTGCTCTAGAATTTCGTTCGTTTGGTTTTCAATTAGGCGAGTGCGGCCACGCGGCGTATGAGCAATGTTTGGCCATAATTTGTGCGGCAAACAGTCGAAGACACAAAAAGTGAGCAAACAGACTCCGAGGTGGGCCACCAGTGGCAGCAGCTTGGCTTAAGGTTGACAAATGGCCCGGTCGAGGGACACGGAGACACGCCAGTACATCTGTAGCTATTAGACACGTAGTCGGAAGTCCATGGGCCGTGGGGTGTAGCGTGGATCTCACGTGCGGACAAGCTTCCACCCGGACCTATGTATCCTGTAAAAGGTATCCTTGTGCCTGGATTTGTGTGCGTGCGTGTAATAAATTTCACCTGCACACCAGAACTTTGGCAACAAGAGCGCCACAAAAAATTGGGAATGAAGCTCGCTTATTTAGTGGCAAGTCTAGTGTTGCCGGAAGGCAGGTTCCTTCGGAGTCTCCGGCACTGGAAGAAAATGGTGTCCCCTTCAAGTCCAACCAGTAGTTTATTAACTCTGCCATTTCTCTCTCTGCCAGCAGCTACGTGTGAATTTTGTTAATTTATTTTGAGCCAACCGAGAATTATTCCCAGCATTAGACACGTGGAATTGGATTTTGAGGCAACACCCCAACGGGGTATAGGGCATAGGGTATAGGGTTTCCTCTACCGATCGTTTACTTAATTATTTAAAATGCTGCATGCAACCTGGCTGCGTTGCTTCCGAGACAAATGCAATTTGTTGACGGCAAAGAAGAAATGTTGCAATGCAACTCCTGGGGAGTCGAGGAGTCGGTGAGTCACTGAGACACCGAGTTGGAGAAAATGTTGAGGCAGCAGCCCTGATGAGTCACTACCTTCCTTCCTTCCTTCCAGCTCCATCTTGCTGCTCCTCCTTGGGCAAATTGCTATGCAAATTGAGGGAATAAATGATGCTGATGATGCTGGAGCTGCTGCAGATGCAGATGATTATGAGGATTAGCTTTGCAAATGTTGCAGAATGGTTTCTTTTAGCGATTCCTGCTGTGATTCTTATTTTGCTAATGCAGCAAGGCAGGACTAGGAATAATCCAAAGAATATATATATCTGAGAGCTTTATTTCTCCCACTAACAATACTCTCTGATTAAACCCTCTTTACAACTGGGTGGTGTAGAGTTTTACGTAAAAGTTAGTCCCCAGCCTGGCATTTAAAGTCTGGCATTAGCAACCAGCTCGAGTCTAGGCTGCAGAATCCCGCCATCACCGCAACATAAACAAAATTCGGGCAGACTTTGAGAGGGAAACCCAGCCGCAATATGTGTAAACCTAATCTGCTGGAGCAAAAGTTATCAAATATCAGGGAATTCAGTATCTCAGCTTGTTTATGCCCGGCACTCGGTGGGGGCTAAGCCCGCTCCTAAAGCCTGCAAAGTATTGCGTCTGCCGGGGCGTCATTTTTCAATTTTCCCCGCCCGTGCACCTGCCCGGGAAGAGCCAAGGAGGACGGCCCACAGATCCTAATAGGAAAGCCAACATATGCAGCTGTGTCTGTGGCCCGGAATCAATAATGGGAGGACGCAGGCGCTTCTGCCCTTATGGGCGGTGGCGCGGCAGAATAAAATCACAATTTTATCTTAAGCCGCAAGTCGAATATCGCATATAGAATCATACTCTCCGACTTATTCATGGCCAGAGTGAGGAGGGCGCCGATTCAGTGACGAGGCAAGAAACTTTGCGATTATGAATAATGGGATCTGTGGCGAAAAGCAACTCCAATCTGACGTGGCACTGCCATTAGCAGAACTCATTTTTGCACCACAACTGCGGGTGTGTTTTAATCTTTATTGTTGGACTAGCAACTATTGAGTGCCGAGACACCTTCAGACACTTGTTCAAATATTTCCAGCAACTACTGGTCCAGTTCAGATGTGTTCCAGCTGGGTGTAAGGTTTCCCCGCAAGGCTGGAACAGTGACTTTGTGTTTCTGTCATGTGACTCGCTGTTTGTCTATAATTTGTTTTGGTTTTATGGCTTTATGCAAATACCGGATACCAAAATCTCCTTCAAGCTGTTATAACTAATTTGCTTATTAATAATGCGATTTGATGGGCCATAAAAACTACAAGCAATGATCAGAGATGGAGGGGAAAGCGGTCAAGGCCCCATCGGACAAATAAGTCAAGGTCACATATGTATGGCTTTAATTGGGAGGCGAATTGAATCGGATTGGCTTTGGTTTTCAATTTAAACCTAATGGTCTAGGCACTCCCTCCCGAAACAGTTCTAGAAAGGCATGACTTTTTGAAAAAAGTATAATTATAGCTCCTATTTAATTTATGAAAATATTGCTCCCCTAACCAAAACTTGATTTTCTTTAGATCCAAAATAAAACATGGCAAGATCTACTTATTCCAATCAGAAACAAAAAATCTTCCATTGAAAAATATAATCAAATTGGAGATTAATTAAAGAAGCGCACAAATCAATGTATTAAATTGGATATTTCAACTTTTAATGAGCATTTCAAAGATGCGATAACTGCTATATGCCATTTTATTTATTTTTTTACTTGGTACAGATAGGTTTAAAAAATGATACTTTTTAAAAAAGAATTATCAGAAATACTGTCTACATAGTTAGGTATTATATTTGGTAAAATTTGATCAATTTCTTCTATCTCTATATATGTAGCTCTATATTCGTTTTGGACTTCTGTTCTGGCTCAGGGCAACCTAACAAGTCACTTGAAGCAAGTTAAATTATGAGTGAAGATATAGTTTCCCGATCCCTGTTCTGTCTTCCTGGACGGAAAGAATTGAGAGAAACAGGAAAACGGGTGGACGGACATGCTCATATCTACTCGGTAGGGGATGCTGGTGAAGAATATTCTTACTTTATAGTGCCGGATTCGTCTTATTTATAAAATTACGCTACCCTCTGTAAGAGATATGAAAATAAAAAACACTCACCTCCACGCAGAACTGGCATCCGCACTGCTGCAGCGACATGGCCTCGGCCACATCCTCCACGTCCAAAAGGCAGAGCTTGCAGGTGAAGGGCTGGAAGCTGGCGGAGGGCGTGGCCGGTGTGCCGGCCGAGGGGGTCACCTCCGCCGAGGCGAGCATCTCCCGGCGCTTCAGCGTGATCCCGTCCCGGACGCAGCAGGCCTGGGCCGCCTGGTTGGCGCTGGCCATGGAGAGGAGCGAGGTGACGGTCAGCGGGTAGGCGTGGTCGGTGCCGAAGGGACCCAGTTCGTCGCTGCCCCCCGGGGGACCAGCTGTGGGCGAGGTCGCGGGAGTGCCGGCCGAGGTCGCCGGCTGCTCGTCGAGGGTCAGGTTGTTGGCCGAGCTGGAGTGCAGCGTGGCGGTTGTGACGTTGGACGGCGGACTGGGGCTGGTTGCGGTGCCGCTGCCACTGCCCCCGCTGAGTCGGATCTGGGCGTTCACGTTGATATGCGGCTCGTGGATCTCCGGGGTGCCCAGGGCAGAGCCCGGCCGGGGCAGGAAGCCATTGGCCAGGGAGTACCGCGACCCGGAGGCGGCCAGGGACAGGAGGCTGGAGCAGCGCGAGCAGGTGCCCACGCCGTTCATGCTGCTGATGCTGTTCCTCAGGCGGTTCAGCGGGCGAATCTGCTCCACGCCGCTGGCACTGAAGACTCCGCTGCCGCCGTGCACCGCCAGCGAGTGGCCCTGGCTGCGGCTCTGGCTCATGCCGAGGCCGTGGCCCTGGGGATGACCCTGACTCTGCCGGGTCAGGGCCAGCACCGTCTCGCACTTGCGCAGGCCGGTGTACTGGACAATCGACTGCGACTTCTCCTGGTGCAGGCTGCTGGCGCTGCCCTCGCGCCGCATCACGTGCCACAGCTTCTGCTGCACCACGTTCAGGGAGCTGCTCGACCCGCTAATGCTGAGGCTGCTCCTGCCCTGCCGCCCGTTGGCTAGCTGCTGCTTCTGATGGTGGCCAAGTTGCCGGCCGCCGGGGTCCCGCAGCACCACATCCTGCTCGGAGGGCGTGCGCGTGATCCGGATTTCCGGCGAGGCAGGACGCTCCCGGTCCCGCTGCTCTCGTTCCCGCTCGGGCGGGCCACTAGCGCTGCTGCGACTGCTGGCCCCGCTCCCCTTGAGCCCCACCAGCGACTTGATGAAGTTCTCGAAGCGGCGCCGACGCGGCAGTTGGCCAGCGCCAGATAGGCCCAGAGAGATCTCCAGTTCTCCAGCTCCCACGCCACTGCCGCCGCCACCACCTCCTCCTCCCCCGGTGGTGGTGGTGGAGCCAGAGCCAGTGCCGCCACCCGCCACTCCGCCTGTTCCGCCGCCACCTGCGTCGCCATTTGCCGGGGCAATGATGACCTTGCTGCGCACCTGCGGGTCCAGCAGCGCAACCGTCTCCGCGTCGCCGGAATCGTGAACGTGGGCGTGGCGGGGCGTGGCATGCAGGGCGGTGGAGGCGGCACTGGCGGCCCTCTGGCTGGCGGAGCGCTGGTGCTGCTTTGAGTTGGCCAGATTGTGGATGGGGGACGAGTCCTGCAAAGGATTTAAGGATGAAGTTATTGAATAAAGCTCCAGGATGGCTCCAGAAGCCCAGGAAGGTAATAACGACTCACCCGTGAATCCTGCTCCAGCTCCTCCTCAAGGGCGCTGTAGACAGGAGCGTACCAGGAGTAGGAGAGCTGCTTGCGGGCGGACGGAGCCGCGGCACCTCCACCACTGTTCGCCGTAGGGTGGGCCGTGTGTCCAGCGGTTCCGTGGTGCTGCTTCAGCGGGACTAGCTTGCCACCGCCTCCGGCAGCCGCAGCTGCTCCTGCTACGCCGCCGCCGCCTCCCGAGCCGCCGGTGGTCACCAGATTGTTGTTGTTGTAGCTGAGCGGTAGACTCCGCCGCTGGTGGTGTCCCCGGGTGGGCGGTAGGTGCTTGGTGGGCTTCCGGCCCCCTCCGTACAGGCTGCTGTGGTGCTGCCTCCGCTGGTTGGGATGGTGGTGGTGGTTGTGGGAATGGCTATTCTGGGACAGCTCCTTCTTGGTGAAGATCAGGGAGGCGCTGTTCTTGTTCAGCCGGATGGAGCGCTGCTTGTCCACCACCGTCGCCTCGATGTGGGTGAGCAGGGGCACCGTCTCCGACAGGGGCAGCAGGTGCTGGGCTGTGCTCGACTCCGAGGGGAAGTTGATCACGAAGTTCTCGGCGGCGTCATCAAAGATGCTCGCCCGCGCGACACTCCCGCAGTGCTCCTCGGAGGAGGGACTCCGCTGGGCGCTCTTGATCTCCGGCTGGTAGCTGCTGCTGTAGCTGATCTTGTTCTCCACCAGCAGTTCCAGCGGGGGCAGCTTGGCGTGGCTGTGCGAGCTCCGATCCTGCTGGCTCGGCGGCGTGGCATGCACCTGGTGCGGGTGCGAGTGCGAATGCGCGTGGGAGTGGGAGTGGGAGATCGGGTGGTGCGAGTGAACTTCAGTCGGCTGCAGACCCGTCGAGGCTGGCATCGATGGCATCGCCATGGGTGGCCGCATCCTGGCCCAGGCTGCTCGCGGCTCTCAAGGATCGAAGGATGCTCTGCTTACCCGTGGCTGCCACCGGCAGCGACATGTTGAAGAAGGCCTGCAGAATCACAAAAATAATGGCGATTACTAGGAGGTTCCAATCGCAAATTGTTTGATATTTTAAATATTTCAATTTTTCTTTTATTTTTTCAAGTTATTTCTCGGAAAGTTCTTTCTCGGAATATTATTAAACTGAAAAGCAACCAAATCGATACTGAGAAAAATTAATATATATAAAAAATGGCAATTTGAATTTTGACAAGTAGGGAAAAACTGGTTTTAAATGCAAAGGAAAAAAACAAAGGTATTCTGTTCTATAAAATATGCCCTAATCATCCTTCCCCTTTCCTAATACAAATGCATAATAAGTTTAAAGTTATTCAAATTAAAACTTTTACTATCCAAACTCAAAGGGGATTTCTCTCCCCTAAAAGTAGATAGGGACAGTAGGAATCTCCTTTTAGAGTACAAAGTTAAGGACAAGAGGAATCTAGTTTGTGACTTAAGGATTCCCTAGAAAACATATTAGAACACAGTACAATACAGTTCAGTACAATATCGTTCAGAACAGTATTTATATTTCATTTCTACAATATATACCATTGTAGTTCTATCTAGCTCGAGTAGTATTCTCGTTAACACATTCAGAAGTAATAGACGTTTCCTAGAGAGTAGATCGGGACAGTAGGAATCTCGTTTATACATTAAAAAGCATTATGCATTCTCTAAAAAGTATATAGGGAGAGTAGGAATCTAGTTAGGACAGTGGTTCTATCTCGTCTCTACAATATATTCCCTTTTAAATATCAATCTCCATTAGGAATATCGTCTAACCATTTAGAAGGATTATGCACTCAGTAGAGAGTAGAAAGTGACAGTAGAAATCTCGTGTATTAATTTGAAGGGATTAAATCTTTTCTAAAGAATTGATAGGAATAGTAGGATTTTCGTCTATATATTCTGAAGGATTACGCATTCTCTAGAGAGTAGATAGGGACAGTAGGAATCTCGTTTATATATTCTTGCGCCCTTTAACACAAAAATGGCTTCTAATAACACAGTATCAAGCTTACTACTTAATTTTTGCTCAAAGTTAAAAATATACAAGAATCTAAAGGTAGAAAAAACATATTTTGATAAAATGCAACCTTTTGAACAAAAGTGTGCTTAGACCAAACACAAAACAGGAAATTTGTAAACAAAGGTACCAGCACCCATTGGGTCGGACCGCAATTAGAAAACTCGTAGAAATTTGAATAACAAAACCCCCATCTGCTGAAAGAGAAATAATTTCGAAGGAAGGTTGCTGAAAAAACACAATTTAGCTACCTCAACAGTTCTCATCTAGGGTCTGCCTCCGCAATCCGCCTCCCAACCGAGCCCTACTGGTCCCGAATTGCATTTGCATTTACGGTTTTATTGGATTTATGACGGGAGGAAGGGAGTTCCCAGGGACGAGCTCTGCCTTCCGAATTGCGACTAGAATTTGGCTTGCGGCTCACAGAGTGAGTTTGAAATGCAATTCGGCAACAGATGAGAGCCCTCCACCTGCTCCTAATTAGGGAGGCCTGACAGCATCTGGAGGGGAGATCCTTTATTAATGTGACGGAATTTGATTCGATTACACGATTATGCGGTGCTTAAATGATGCATGACGTGGCTTAAAGTGGCTTTCAATGTCGGCAACTAGCAGTCATCTGGAAACTTGATGGACTTTTCCGATCCATCATGCCAGGCCGGTCTCTTGGGCTCCAATCGCCGCCTTCGAACAGGACGATTGTACACTAATCCCTCGAATGTTCGGCAGCACAATGCCAAGCCAATTTAATGGTAATTAAATGGGGAATCTGTTTGACTCGCCGCCAGGAACTAGGCACCAGGCAGCAGCAGCCCGCTTTTCAGCCAAACCACTTTCAATTTGCAAACTCCGACAGGAGAACAAAAAAGGGAAAGAAGTCTCTGGGGTAGCGGCTCCTCCCCATCGAGCCAATTGAGTTATTTTCAGTTCGGGCCTGGCCAGGTGCCACGGACAGTCTGGCTGGGGGCTGGGGTGTTCAGCCGTATTCCCCGATCGGGAATGCAAATTGGTAAATAATAAAGCGAAAAACGGCGAATTCGGTAAATTAGCTTCATAAATTCAACAGCGATTGGGCAGATGGTCATAAATTAGTCGAAAATCGAAGCAAATAAAGCTTTAAATGGGTAGTCCACAATTGAAATACTATTTGGAGCGAGACTCCTAGTTATTCCGCCGTATCTTGGCCACACTGTACCGTGCAACTCCGGCCAACCTGCAGGAATTTTCCATTCATTTCAACTTAATTACGGCGCCAGCAGAAACCGAAGCCGCAGCTGGCTCAAGTTGCACATGCCGCTCTGCTGCCCCGCCCTGCCACTCGCCCACTCAAGGAATGTGGGTATATTAATTTTTGGCATGCCACCGTATACGAATACCTACTGTCCCGAACTCCTCCCTGGCGCTGACTCTGGCTCTGGCTCGCCCTCAGCTCTCTGCCAAAGGTACGACCCACTGAAGTATGCAACGAAAAAATGCGCATTACGCATAATTGCCGAGCTCAACTGAGATACTGCGAAGTACACTGCGAAAAAGCAGGTGCAGCTTTGTGGAAAAGTAAATATTAAAACTATTCATTCATAAAAATATAAAAAATAGGTAAGTTTTTGAGGAAAGTTTTTGAGAAATGAATCAATCTTAGGGAAATATTATTTTTTTAATCTAATTTCTCTTGTTTTTTTTTTTTTTTTTTTAAATTGTTTTGTAATTTCAAACGATTTTTAATAATGCATAAAAAATATAACTGTTTAATATTTTTACTAACCATTTATTTTTTTCATTTGTTTATATATTAAATATATTATTACACATTAAATATTAAATATAATATATTTAAGATGTAGACAAAATAAGTTAAAATAAAATATTAATTTCTCATGAAAATATCTCATCCTCAAAGTAGAAGGAGAGGAAAAGGATAAGTGCTGGTTGACACGATTGAAGGTCCTGTGGTCGTCCGAAAAACGAAAGAATTAATTCATGAATTAAGGAATTCTCATGAATAATGAACGTCGCTATCGCAGGAACCACAAAACCGAAAATAAATTTAATTTTTCAATAAAATTAATGTTTAAACTACTTTTTTGACTTTGTAAAATTTCTAAAAAATATTAGAAATTGTAAATTTGTGTTGGTTTGGCCATAAAGAGATATTTAATATTCATTCATACCAATTTTTGTGTCGAAAAAAGTTGTTTGAAGAGAAAAACTTTCAAAGTTCGAGTCGCCCGATCAAATGGTCTAAATCGAAAACTATTAAAGATTTCAAAATTATTTGAGGAAGATTTTAGTGAACATCTAGAATTATAAATTCTTGTTTTAATTATTATTTTCCAGACTCTGCGACTTTCGATTAAAAATCTGCACTGCATGTTGAATATTAATGACAAAGAGCTAATCACGAACTGTATGAATAATAGAACACCTAATTCTTAGTTAGTTGTTAATATTTAATATTTAAATTAATATTTAAGAAACTGTTTCGGGTGAGAGAGTTTCTTTTGGAAATTTTGGCAAGTGCAGGGAAGACGGAGCCACAAGCCGCAGCGCTGGAAAAAGTGAAAGATAAATTGCTTGCCCACGCCCACGTAAGCGCCGCTACAAGGCCAAGTCAGAGGGCGAAAGGGGGTCGGTCGGAGGGTCGGGGGGCTGACGTCTACAAGACACATTTGCCGCCAAGCTGACAGTGACTGTTGGGCTCTGTTCTGCGGCGTGAGGCGTGCGGCGTGCGGCATGCCCCAGCAAAATTAATCGTCCTCGGCGCACATTGTGAAATTCCGAAAATTTGTCTCTTTCGCATTTACATCCAACGCCGTTTAAGCCAGGTCGAGGGAGGCAGGTAGGAGCCTGGTCTAATTGTATGAGAAGCAACGTAAATCCGTCAAATCATTAATGACACGCCACTGGGCTCAGACTCCCTGCCACTCCCCTTAGTCCCCAGCAATCAAGCAATCAAGTCGCAAAATCCCCAAACAAAAATAACTATTTTTTGCCCCATCACCGCCACAGTGGGCCAACTAATTGACGTACGTCAATTGGCCGAAAACGGAATTAATGAAGAGCCCAGTCCGGCCACAAACACTGAATTATTTCAGGCAGCTACTCACCATTTTTCAAGAGGCCAGTAGAAGCGCTAAAAAGCCAGAATTCCTCGGTGCACCTGCAATAAATATGAATTTTTATTAAGTTATTGGCTAAAAAACAGAGCTTTAGTTATAATATCAGGTGTTTATTTATGAAGCAGATTTAATTTAAAACTTAAATGGCCAAGAGCTGGTTGTTTAGGCCTCAATTGTGGCCAGCAGTGTTTAAAGTTTAAACTTTAAAGGCGTGTGTGTCCAAGTGGCTAATTAGAAGAGCTCCTCCCACCGCCCTCGGCACTTGGGTCGGGGTTAAGCGTGGCCAAGTGGATATGGCCGCAGGACTGCCCTCAAAACTGTGCTACGTTTTATTTATGGCTTAACCCCATACAACCGCCCACCCTCCGGCCTGGAAAATTGAGTTAATTATGATTGCCGGCTGCTCATGAGCTCATGAAGAAGGTCAGGGGGCTGCCCGTCCATTTGTCAAGTTTCTCGATGATAGACATTCTCTGGATGATAGAAAGTTATGTAATCGCAGTTGTGAAAAAATCGGAAAGCGAGAGACACGCAATTGCTGACGTCAGTGGCAGCGCAAACAACTCGAGCGGAGATTTATCTTCCAGCCAGCTACCCAGTGGCAACGGAGCGTATGTGTGATATTTGTCAAGTCGGAGGAGGGAGAGGGAGGAGAGGAGTGGCAAGTGGATCTGTCTAATTAGCTTCCAAAGGGTTGACTGCCAAAAGACAGAGTGGAGTGGCAGCCAAGAGTGAAGTATCTCGTGTCCAGCAGGGGATTAGCAGAGCCACACTGCATAAGCAGCTTATGTCCTGCGCGACAAGGACACTCTAAGGCGACAAATTAATCAGCCAGGCAGCAGGATGTAGTTTCTCAATAGAGTTGCAGTCGGTCTTGAGTCCAACTTGGCTTATATAATTACTGATTATCTGAGCAAGCGATGGTAGTAGAGCCACCTGAACAAACAGTTTTTGGAGAAACCCGGCGATTAAACAGTTTCCAGCTGGCTGCGAGTGGGATCAGCACTCTCTCCGGCTTGTTTACTCATTAGTCACCCCTTTGTTTGCCGCCTTCACGGGCCGCTGGTCCAATTAACCCCTGGTCTGCCCTGGACTGGGCTGGCGGCAAGACCAGAGCCAAAGTCCGCCTCGCCGCTCATCAATAAGCAATGGCTCTGCAATAGAATCTCAATCAAGAACGTGACACGCCTGGCCACCTGCCCGGCAAGAAGATTGCTGCAACTCGAGATGCAACTTCAGGAGGCGAATCTCCCACCGGAATCGAGCCTCGAAATGAGATACGCGAGCCTTTTCATCCGCCACGCCCCGTCCCGTCCCATCCCGGCGATGGGACGCAGCATGGAGGGCACTCGAGAGTCTAGACAAGACAGACGATTGTATAATGCTGAAATAAACAGGTTGGGAGTCGGAGGAGGTGGTGCAAGTGCCAGCCACTTGTCAGGGCACCGGAATCTGCTCACATTACGTATACGCCCCTTGGGCTCTGCGCTCCTCAAGGGTTGAAGCTCTTTAAGGCCGTGGCTGGAGGAAACTTTCCGAATTAAAGATTACCGCCGGGCTGATTAGGATTTCTCTTCTCGGAATCCCAGCGTCGGGGGTCGGAAGGGAAGCTGTTGCTGCCCCAGCTGACGCCACTTTCATGTCGACGTTGAAAGCCGCAAACAACACAAAGGCAGCATCTTGCAACAGCTGCTCCTTCCGAGGGATGCAGTGGCACCCCCACATCCTGCTTCCTGCTGCCTTTCATGTGCATCCATTAAAGTGCCAATAGCAGGAGAGAACCCTGGTGCCAGAGTGCCTCCGAAAATTATGCTTCCTGACAAGCTCGAGTGGTGCTGCTTTTCGGGAATAACTTAATATCCTTAAATGGATTATGGCTCTCACAAGCTGTCTACAATCGATATCAGAGCAGCACAATAGTGTAGCTTGGAAATAAAATTAAAAGTCTGATTACTGTCGCTTTAAGGTTGTTTATTTCCCAGACTATCTCTAATGGGAAGCAACGCAATTCTGTTTACTCTGAGACTTCCGCTTGAATGCAGCAGCCCAGTAGCCACTAGCCACTAGTCACAGCCATGGCCTTCGCCGCCAAATTCGGAAATAATTAAGAGCCATTATCATCACCATGACGTCGGGCCATTCCGCGTCTATCGTTGCTGAAAAATGCCAGACTTGGCTTTAAACGGCCGGCGCGGGCAGACAGACAAAGGAAGCCAGATAGCACAAAGGACAGCTGGGAGAGACGATGTCGTCCTTGTCAGAGACGGGCGCGCATGATTTCCGTGCTTAACATTTCCGGTTCGAAACTGCCATGAAAAGGCAGGAGGCAGGAAGCAGTGCTCCGACAGACTGCCTGCCAGGATGCTGCCAGGAATATGCAATGCAGAGATGAAACAACAGCCGGGCGAGTGATAGACACGGCCGGAAGCGAAACTATTCCAACAAAACAAACTTTTGTGAGAAAAGTTGCCACCGGGAACCAGCAACTGGAAGCTGGCAACTTTAAGAGCGTTTTTATATCTTTTATCCTCGAAGTTGCAGATCCTTGAATCAAAGGCATCTCTGCGTGCCACTTGTGGTTGTGTTTCAACCGCAAAACCCATTGAACTGCTTTCTTGTGAAGACGTTTATGCCCCAAAGGATGTCCAACTTAAAGCTCAGACTCTCCCAGACCCAGGCCTTAAAGCCGCTGATTTATGGCCAAATTAATTGAAAATAAAAGTGGCTGGCAAAAAGCGAACTGACATCGAGCTCTGGGCCCGGCCGCGAGTAATAAAAACACCAAAGTGAAATGAAACAAACCGAAAAACCGGGCGACTCACATACCAAAATTAATTGCACTCGTGAACTTTTGACGCTGTTTGGCTGTTGGTTTGGTTGGGTTTGGTTTTGGTTCGGTTGGGTGGATGCCTTTGGCCTCTCATTTGTTGCCGGAGATTCAATTAAACAATGCAATCGCATAAACAAATCCCCGCCCCACAGGGCACCCGCTCGCCCTCGCCGTCGCCGTCGCAGTTCGCATAGTTTTTAATTGAAATTGTGCAATTAAAACTCTCGAAAGCGAGAGGCGAAAGGCGCAGCGCAACGGGGCGTATGAGCAATGTGTATATAAATTATAAGTCAGAGGCAAATTAATTAAAGCACTTAATTCACCCATAGATTCAATTACATTACACGGCATTCAATTAAGCGCATAAATGCTCTTCTCTTATCAGCCCCCAACTCGTGAATAATCAAACAAATTGAAAGGACATCTCGCAGGACCATAATTTGGCACAGGACTTTATAAAATATTGACAGGAACACGGGCGGAGGCAGACACAAATGTCAAGCGGGCAGGACCTGCTGCTAAAAGTCACAAAGCACATATTTGCCATCCTTGTTGGCTTATGCGGGTGTGTCACCGAATGTCCTTGTCCTCACACGTCTCCCTGTGTGTGTGTGTGTGTCTCTTTGGCACATATGCGGTTAGTGTGTGTCAGGCCACTGCCCCTGCGCCTGCCATTCTTGTCAGGAAGCTGCTGTACACACACGAGGTGTGGTTCCCCAATCCCGACCACATCACAAAGTACTCCATCTGCATGCTCCTCGAACAAATATTCCTCCGCACATAGATACTGTTTGTCGGTGATTTTCGACTGAAATATATGTGCTTTCTATTCCATTTAAGGGGATTACGAGGCTTTTGAACTTTTTAAATGGCCATTCAGTTTAAAAACCTTGAAAAAGGTATCCTGCGAAGCATACTCCGCTCAGGCTGACAATCTCAATATTATCCGGACATCCTTTGAAGACACTAATAAATCTAGTCGAAATTGAATTCCACTCCAGAACTCATGTTTGCCACGATGATTTTGGACTGAAAAACATGTGTTTTCTATTCCATTCAAAGGGATTAGTTCTACTAATCTTTAGAAAGTTTCAAATGTTCTCTCAAAATTCAAATCTTGCAAAGAGGATTATTCGAACAATTATACGTCCCATCAAAACCTGATTTTCTGAGGCTGACAATCTCAATATTATCCGCACATCCTTTAAGGACAATAATAATGGTATATTCCTAATATAATTCTTCTGCAGAACCCTGCTAGCCGATATTTCGACTCCGTTTAAGCGGTTCCCCTTAAATCCCTTTTTTCACATCACCAGTTATATTATAGTTCTATAGTTCTATGTGAATAAAGTTAAAAAATCTTTCGCTAAAAAGGTGACTCATTTGAAACCTGCTCTTGCTGACTATCTCAGTACTAACTACACATCCTAGTCACACATAATAAGCTAAAGATAGAACCTTAAACTAGAACCCATCTGTTTCACAGTGATTGTCAATTGATATTCAGATATTCAGATTTAAACTACTCTAGAACCCACGTTTTCGATTGGAATTATGTTATTTCAACTCCCCTAAATCAGTTATATTATAGTTCTATAGTTGTAGGTATATAAAGTTGAAAGAAACGGGAGAAGTTTTAATAAATATTCCTCCCACTTCTGGGGGATTTCTCCCACGAATATCGCTAAAAAAAAGGGAAACCTGTTATATGAAACCTGCTCATGCCGACTATCTCAGTACTAACTACACATCCAAAAAGCTAATGTTAGAGATAGAACCTTAAACTCATCCGTTTTAAAGTCATTTTCGATTGAAATGTTTCATTTAAGGGGATTACTAGTACAAGTCTTTAGCAAGTTTAAAATGTTCTTCAAAAATTCAACTCTTGCAAAGAGAATTATACGAACAATTATACCTTCTATCAGGGACCGTAATTATTATGAGTATTATTTAAAAAATTACAAAATAATCATTATTTTCTGAGCAAAGTTTCGGAATTTTATTTAGTTTTAACTTATTTTTAATGGTACGAAGGATCGATCGCGGAAAAATCAATATCAGCATTATTTCCACATTCTGTTAAGATATAAATTCATCTGTATTAACTACAAATCCAGATAAAAAGTGTAATTCTACGCCAGAACACATCTATTGGACAATGATATTTAATTCATTTATTTTTCATTTGACTTGATTAGAATACGATTTTCGACTCACTTGCTCACTTACTCACTATTCATTGCTCAATTCTTCAATAATCATTATAAACTCAATCACGTTCTCCGTTTATAAAATGAACAAATAATAACTCTGGCCACTAAGCTTTAAATACCAAGTGAGCAAAGAAAATCAACTACCATAAGAAGGACAATGTTCAGTCTCCCAGATTAGTGAATAACTCATTTCTATTCACTTAATCATACAATTAAACTTCAAAGCCCTATTAACTATTTTGGACAAACAATAGCCATCTATTTTCTCTAGCAATATATATTATATTTAATAGTTTCTTAACTTTTCTCGCCCTTAAACTTTCAACCTTGGCCATTAAACAAGAAATGAAAGCAGACCCTTCTTCCGTACCCTTCGACTGCCAAGTGTTTGTTTGCTCTTGGCCATGTCAGTTGGCCAACAGATTTTAGCCAAATTGAAACATTTTCAACCGAAAGCTCGGGCTAGGGCCTGGGAATCTCGGGCCAAGACCCTGCTCTAGCTCGGTAAGGTGGGTTTTAATTCATTGTCCCAACATTTGCACTTGGGGAAGCATGAATATTAACTAAAATATCAATTATAAGCTATAGTAGGCAAAGGCTATTGTGCCCATGAATTAGTCAGACAATGGAGGCATTGTTCGGGTCGGCTCGGCCATGCCAAGTGGCCGGCACGCAAATCAATACTTAAATGGTCATGAGAAATGCCAAAACGCAAATCAATTTCGGTTTCAATTTCAGGCGATTCATGTGGAAAATTTCATCCGATATTGTTATTAAGTGCATGAGCCGGGCTGCTTGTCAGTTGACTTTCCGGAATAATGGTCATTCCGCGAATTAGACAGCTTTCTGTTCTGGCCAAGCATCTGTTCTGTTCAAGCGGAAAATGTTCACTTTCGGAGCTGGATTATGGGATATCCACTACCCATTTGCATTAATTTCAGGAGAAGGCGGAGAACCAATAGCCTCGCTGAGAGCCTCTTACCTGAAAGCAAACAAACAGAACACGTGCCGAATTAGTAATCATCGTCAACACCTGTTAATTAAGGACTAACAAGTGCGGACTAAGGACATCTGATGGAAGCTGCAGCTCGATTATGACTGATTACAGTCTTTGAGGGCAGTTGCAACAATCAGTTGCAGGCTATTGAGAGGCAATAACGATGAAAAATTAATGACACTTTCTGCCTCGCTCCGCCTCGCTCGAAAGCCAAACATTCGACATGAATGGCTTTCGGACAGCCCCAGGCTCTTCGCTTTCGATAATCAAGCCAAATATTGGTCCATAACATCGCCACAAACATTAAAAAAACATAAAAGCTTGAAACTGAAACAAAGAAACGTTGTCACAACAAACACAAAAGTCAATGCGAGCGGAAATGGCAACATGTTCTGCGAATGAAAATAATTTTCACATTTTTTGTCGCCAAACAGAATCAGAATCGGAAACAGAAACAGAACCTGAAGCGTTGACATAAAACACAAATTGGCGGATTTTAAGAACGGATTTAAAGTGTCCAGTCTGGCTCTGACTCTCATTTTCAATGTTTGCTAATTACTGGCAGTTTAATCTTTTGGAAATCCGAGTTGTATTTGAATGAGGACAGTTTTTGCTAAAAGTGTTTTTTCAAACGTTTCTGTCAATTTATGATGTTGTTTGTTTTAATCTTGTATTGCAACAGCTGTTGAGTCCTAACTATAATATATATAATGTTTATAAATAAATTGTAATTATGCAAGTGATCAACAAACCTCACCCATTCATAGACCTAAACTAAGATGACCTAAGACATGAAAAATGTAAACAATCTAACTAGTCTACTAGACTTAAAAGCCTCAGGCCTCTCTGCCAGTGCTATACTTCTCTAACAATTATAATAATATTTAATATTTACAACAGCAATATAATAATATAACGACTTCCCTATAAACTCTTTCTACAAAAGCTCAATGACTCATTACTTAGAGGAAAATAGTCATAAAACTAAATAATAGTTTGAAATTCAAAGAAAAATCAATATACAAATATTTTATTGCTTCAATTGTTCTCCATGGTCTGGAAAACAAATGTACCCAATACCCCACAATGGATATTAAGAAGCTAATAAAATTAGGTCTTACCCAAATAGTTAGCTAGTAGTATTGAGTTATTTTTTGAGTCTAAGTTACATAATATTATTTAACTGAAAATAATTCTCCAGTGATTTAAATAACTATAACATAAGTATACATATGTAAAAGGTGATCAAACTTTCGCTACAATCGATGCAATAATTTTGTGCTATGAGAGGACTGACTGATAAAAACACCAAAAAGTTCAAGTATAAACAAAAATGATAATCGTATGACTGTATGATACTCGGTACCCTTCTCTCCCTCTCCAAGGCTATCAGATCTTGAACAAACACACCTTATGGGGTCGAAGGTACGCCTTCACACGACTACAGTACACCAATATACCCCTCTAGTACCGGGTATGATGACAAATGCTTCCTTTCCAATACCTGCTCTTCCCTGGAAGTGGTTCCCTCCGCGGAACTGCGTATTTTCAGCAAATTCCAATAATTGAGATGAGTGCACTTGGGCGTAAATATTTCAGCGAATTACATTTATTTGGGCGCTTGACTCTTGCGGAGTGTACGGCGGTAAGGCGGGCGGGAAATAAATGTTTAAGAATTTAGCTTCTGGCTGCTGGCCAAAGCGGAAAGACTTTGTTTGACTTTTGATTGTGGGGAACAGAAATGTGTATTCCGGCGGAGACCACATGCGAGCAGAAACAAGTGAATCACTTGCAGCTGGAACGGGCTCAGGGTTATCCATCGAAGCCCTCTAGTTTCGATTTGTCAATCACTTCAGCTGCGCCCGAATGGCTGAGTGGCGAATGGCGGCCCAAAAATGCACAATTGCAAGTGCAGTGGCAGGCCCGATATGGATTGGAATAAACAATATAGTATAGTATAGTACTATATGGTGCTCTGTATGGAAGCATAAGCAATGGGCGGCACTCGGAAAGGCCCAGCGACGGGTCTCGACTCAGTAATTGTGCAATTGACGCCCCAGCAGGCGTCCAATGCAGCTTGCACATTTATTCCGTTTTCTTAATTATTTCTCCGCTCCTAATTGAGTTATTGTCTAGAGACTCGGCATTGAATTAATAATTGCTGGATTGTCCGCTGTCGGATTGCATAATTGGTGTTTGGGAAAGAACTTCCAGCAGGCAGTTATCACTCCTTCAGCAATCTGATTAAACAACAAAGGATGTGGCTACTAGGGGGGAAATCAATAATGAATCATAGTACCAGTGACTAGGTTCTTCTCTTTGTAATAGACCCGAAGACAGTCACTCGATCAACACTCGAATGCCTCTGTTTTTTATGCCGTCTGGCGGCGGCCTTCCCTCCCACCCACTCCTCGGCACTTGCGCAACTCTACGCTTCGCCCCGATGACTTCATTAGCGCTGGCCTGTAAAACAAATTCAAATTACACACGAAATAAGGTAAAATCGAGGCCCGAAACAGAGACAATCGACAGCGAGTGTGCTGGCTGGGGCTGGCACACAAATAAAATATTAATTTATTCCCGCATTCAAGTTCAAAGTCAGGGACGGGTATGGAGCCTCTCTCCTATAAAGACCCTGATTACTGAGGATCGTGTACGGAGATTAATTATCACCAGCAGTCGAATGGCATTCCGCATAACTCACTTTTTAGACTAAAATGGCGTTAAAGGGGAGATGCATTTAGGCTTAAAATATTTTAAAAAGTGGCATTACTTAGTGCCTTGTGGCTTTCATTTCCCTTTCCATTCAGAGCCCTGCTTATTAGCCTTTATTAGAGGCTTATCTGGAGAGGCTCTACCCACTAGAGCAGGTCCAAGATGCCTCTTATCAAGTGGCCTGTCCAAGAGCTCCTTTGAAAGTCGCCTGACGAGCCAGACACGGATGGAAAATAGCCACTTTCAAAGCCAAGAAATCACAGTTCCTGGCCCGGCCTGAAACCTGTTGGTGTCAGTTGGACCCGATGGTGGGAAAAGTTGATTATGCATTTATGCAAAATAATTAATTAAAAATGCCTATAACTTCTAGTCTTAGACACCAACCTTTTACTTTTTATTATTTTAGAATTAATTATTAATTATTCAAAGGTAAAAAATGAAGTAATACTTGTTAATAAAACTACTTTAAGCAGCAAGTTCATGCCGTACTATGCCTACTTATCGTAAAGGAATGTACTCCATGGCGTATGAGTGATATTCTCTCAGTAGGCCAGGCACGTTCCCCCCCTTTTTTTTTGTTATTTTTTAGGTATCCACTAGATATGCATATCTGCTGCGGCGCAAAATTGTATTTGCGCCTCGAGAACTGTCAACAGATTTGTAAAATTTTTGTAATTCCCGCCGAGGTGAGGTGGCTGGGGTCAGCCCGAGTGGCTGTCGCTGCACTCGAGGCACTGAAACTGAATTGTTTATGAAACTGCACCGCACCCCATGCCACCCCCTGCCACCCACACCCCCAGGCCCCGCAGCCACAGACGCCCCTCCCAGTCCACCGACTTCCGCACTAAAATCGTTACAGTTCCGCCTGATTGAGGGGCGCAACTGAGCTGGCGCGCATCTTAACGATCGCCCGCCCTGGCTAACCGCGAAAATTGCGTTAAACGCTTTGTGTTGTGCAACAAAGGCCGAAGGTCACTCGGGGCTGGGCTCCACCACTCCAAAAATTAGTGGGTAGTGGCTAGGAGTACCTGAAGTCTTAGGAGAATTCGGTAAAAAGTTAAGTCAAGAGAGAATGCTTTGAATTCGATAGTTTGGTTTTGTATTTTATCCACTTTTGTTTCTGAGGATTTATTTTAACATTAAAATATTAAAAATTTCAAATAATAATGTACAATATTTATAATTAATATGCAATATATAATATCCAATTAAGCTATTTTTAAAAATTGAAGTATAAGGCTTAACTCACTTAGTTTTTAATAATTTAAATATAAATACAATAATTTAGTTTAATTTTAATAGCTATCATTTAAAACAAAATAAATAATTAATCAATTTTCTATTGAGTATTTTTGAATATTTAATTTCATTATTGAATATAAATATTAACACAAAACCACCCATTTTTAAGAGATGAGTTCTAATATAGCTTTATTCATGGAACCTGAGTACCTGAAGTACCTATAGATGTAGGAACCTTGGGGAACTGATAGAAACATTCATAAGATATAATTTTTGTGAATTTATGTGTAAGTGCCCCCTTTTTTTAAAGAATCCAATATACATATATCACAAAATACATATATACTCCATCCCAAAACAAGAACTATAAACGACTACCTTAAGTTTTATAAACTTTTATACCTTAAAGAATAATAATAATAATAATACTAATATTAATAAAAATAAGAAATAATAATAATAAACTAATAATAATCAAATTAATGAGTAAGTATATTAAAAACTAAATGTACAGATTAAATCTGTATAATTTAAATCTTTTGTTCTTCCTTCTATTCTTCTATTTCTTACATAATCTTTTGCATTCTTTTTCTATCAAGAAAAATATAAATTATTAGGAGTTCCCGAATCCAAATTCGATTCAAAATTTATGCATTTCTCAAAAGTGTTTTCGTAAAAGCTGTTTTCGCGCCACGCCACAATGTTTGCGTTTTATGAGCACGCGCCTGGCATTCCCTCATTCCCTTGTTCCCTCACCCACTCATTCGCTCCAGCAGCCAGTTTCTCAGTCAGTCATTCATTGCGGCATTCATTGAGTCAGTCACTCATCCAGCGAGGCAGCCGCGAGTCAAAGTACTCGGCGGGCCCAGCTGGGGGACCCTCTTCCTTGTTCGGATCGCAGAAAATAATAAAAGCAACTGGGGGGCAACCGGGGGGCAACTGCAACAATAACGGACACCGCAGAGTGCATTCACCCGAGCGGGGCACAGGTGCAGGGCAGGGGCGGTGGGAGGCTGCCGCAAGGAGCGGGACTCGCCGAAGAATGCTTACGTGCGGAGACCAAAACAAAGGAGTCCGAAGAAACAAAGAAGTGGGAGGGAAAAGAAAAGCGTTTTGTTTTTCGGGCTGCCCTTCTCCCCACTTCATTGCAAGAAAAGCGTTTTGTTTTTCGGGCTGCCCTTCTCCCCACTTCATTGCACTCTCTTAAAGAGAGAGAGAGTGAGAGTGGGAGAGCGAGGCAGCCCAGGGAGAAAGGCAAAAGAAACAGCGAAAAGAGACAGAGAAAGAAAGAGTTTATAACAGCAATTGAAGTCATGGCCAAAAGGGGACAGGCATATACGAAGTACAGATACCCTACCCTTTGATTTAAAAAGTGTTTTTTAAGGCATTTTTTTACATTTAAATTTTTTATTTTTAGCTAAAACATGAAATCATTATTAAATAATTTATTTAATATATTAAATTTCATATATTTCACTTTTTGGTAATATTAAAAAAATATATATAAACTCCCCCCCCCCCAGCAACAAAGAAGCCAAACCAAATAAAAATTGCAGCCAGACAAAGGATAAAGTTGTGTATGGAACTGACAGGAAGCGAGGAGCGAGGCTCTGGGTGGTCCTATTTTCGCCATGTGGCAGTTTGGCAAAACTTTATGGACAAACTTGTTAAGCAAACAGAAGCCGTGTGCCGCCCACGCCCACGCTCCACCCCCTTCAAGATAAGAGCGTTAAAAAGTTCGCTGCTTCCGCCCAGGGAAGGGGGGTGCAGGGATGGGATTCTGGCTGCCAGCTGTTTAATTAGTTGCATCACCCCGCCAGCCCGCGCTGCAGGCTCCAATGGCCTGCCTAATAAACTTCTCCTTTCGCAGCCTTAAAGGCCTTCAAAAACGGCCTCCCACTTTCCTTTCCCCAGTCACCCACTTCCCCCGCCCCTTTCACTCCCCCCTCCCAGCTGCATTTTACGAGCGCATCCATGAAATATTTAAAAAGCTTTGTGTAACAAGATTTGTTTATGCCGGCCGCGATCTCAGCGGAGGGGAGGGGCGTGGCAGGAGGCGGAGGCAGTCTAAAGAGTGCACTGGGAGAAAATAAGGAATTTTTGTGGGATATCAGAGGCTCTAAGAGGTGGAGTCGTTATAATTATCGTGTAATGTTCTAAAGGCCAAATTATTTTATTTTTTTGTTTAGAAATTTTAATTTACAAATTAAGACAACTCTGGCACCAGTTTTAATTACAGAGTACACCCCTGGCCAAAAAAAGGGTGGTTAGGAGGCCAGAGATTTACGAGGAATCATATAAAAGAACCTCAAGAAAGGACAATAACTGTCTTTTCTAGTTTTATTCAGTCTCAAAATGTCAGAATCGAATATGAATATGATCAAACTTTGAGAGTCTTTAGTTCAGATATCTATAAAGCATTATTTGAATTTAAAACTAAGAGAGCCTTACTGAATACCATATGTATAGTCGACATTTAATTTTTTTAATCGTGTTAACAAAAATGTTTCTAAGAGATAATTTGTTCAGAGATCTATAAGAAGCGGGGAGCCGATCCTATAACCTTTCTTGTTTTAATTTTTGAAAGGATAAATAATATTTCTATTAAGTAACTGCAATTTATTTGGCTTGCATTTTATTTTTTCTTACTTTTAAGACGTATTATTAAGGTATATGTATTTTGCCCAGAGATCTATAAATATATAGGGTTTAGGGCATAACCTGTTTCGAGAGGATAGCTTTAGTAGATTTAATTCAAGGGAAGAATACTTTTTGTATCGTATTGAAATGAATATACCCAAATAATGAGAAAGTTAGGGATATTTTATCATTCAGTCAACACTCAGTCAATATCTGTCCTTTCCATGAAAACTTAGCTCAAAGATCTATAAATCTGTAAGGATGGTGAAGAAGATACTATGGCCTAGATTTCTTTATGGATTCTATACATTTTCTTCTTTTGATTCGAGGAAAGAGCAATATTTCTATAAGGTGGAGTTATGGTAAGGTGGTAAGGCTAAAAATATATATAAATATATTCCGAAATATGACCTTCTGAGATTTATTAAAGGCAGTTTTTGCGACAGTGCATCTGAACACTAAAGGCAATCCTGGATGGAGACCGGGATGGAGACCGGGCTGGAGCTTATGCTGATGGCTGGAAGGCAGCGAAAAGTTTCTTCTTTCGGGGATCTTGGATGTCGAGCACAATGTTTGGGCTGGCGGAGGCACATAATTGCATATTTATAACTCCGGGCGACAAGGCGACATGGGAGGGAAGGCGGAGGCGAAGGCGGTCCATTGTGAGGGGCAATTAATGAAGCATTTCAGATGACTCTGGCTGGAGGAAAGGGTTCTGCGAGGGCCAGTAGCGAGGGCCTTGTAGCGTTCGAGGTTGACTTTCGGCGAGGCAATTGAATAACCATGAGAGGCTCCGGGAGAGGGCCCTTTGGAGCAGGTCCAAGTGGCAAATTGCAAATTGATTTAAATGCCTGGATGTCTAAAACCATTCATTTTTAATCCAAATGCCAGCGTGTCTCTGCTGTTTACATTTAATATTTTTCCCAAATCACTTTCGCAACAAAAACAATCGCTGCAATTAAATATTTTATCGAGGAAACCGAAAACGAATTAACTTTTTTGCGGCGTGATTCGCATTTTCAATTGTCACTGGGATCGTACAGCTCATAGGCCTTTCAATAAATCACGAATTAATGATTTTCCAGCCAAATTGTAAATAATGTAAATTGTTTCCATTCGCTCCAAAAAAAGCCTGTTTGTACATTGACAGCAGAAGTGCTTTGAAAAAAAAAGTGAATAAATTAAGAGCCATTGAATTTATTCAAAATACATGACTAATAAATAGAAGCTTTTTAATCCCGGGCGGGGGAGTGGAAAATTTATTGAAGGATGTGCGCCCGGCCCGACCCGGCCAGTAATCATTTGCATAATGACTCGCTTCGGCACGGCCCGGGCCGAGTTCATTAGAGCGACAAACCAGTTGCAGTTCCCAGCTCCCAGCTCCCACCTCTCGGCCGCTGAATAATTAATAAGCGAGAGGCGCCCCCACTGCCCACACTTGTGCGCAATCACCTCTGGAGTATTAATAGCGAGTGCTTCCGACGCTGACCCTGCCGCGGTCAGTTCCTCCCATCCGAGGGGCTATCGGTTATCAGCCTGGCCCTCTTATCAGCTGCAGCTTAGTAGCACTTTGCGGGGCGGAGAATTCAATTAAAAATAGCACTTTGTGGGCCGATCAAGGCGACTGGAGGGGGACTTGAACTTGTCCCGATCGCCCTCCAAAAGAGCGGCCTTCATAGGAATGATAGATAGATGGTGGCATGAAGTTCAGCCGCTTGACGCACTTCCTTAAAGCTTTCAGGACAAGCTTGCAACGCTGACCACGCCCTCCTCCCTTCCATGAGCACAGGGGCCAGGGGGAGCAGAGGGGCAAGACCGCAACTGGCCAAGAAAAACGTGCTGCGAGTGAAAGCCAAAAAACTGCTTTCTTTTCCCCAGCAGTTGCAGTTGCAGTTTCAGCTTACAAGTCGCCAGCAACAACTTACAAGATACCAGCTACCAGCTACAAGATACAAGATACACACTCTTGCTCGCTCGCTTTTGGCCACAAAACAAAAAGTTGGCCAAGTGGCGCAGAAATGCATTTGTTTGAAATTGCGGCAGAAGTGAGGAATGGTCCTCGAAAGTGGGTCATCATCTTTCGGCCAAGAAGCATTATGATAAATGGAAGGGAGGAAGCAGGGAGAGGCAGTGGTCCTGATAAGATACAGTATCTGCAGACCGGCAGACTGGAAAGTACGGGCCGATAAGGGCCCGAGTATCTCGATAAAGTTTATTATCCCAAGCCCCGATATGGCGGAGTTATGGGAGTTCCAGGGAGCAGTAGCCTCTGGGCAAGATGGCTGAAGCCCCGCTCTGATGGGCAATAAGGAAGTGGAGGCCATAACAGGTTGGTGGCTCTGCTCTGTACTTGGTAATTGCTCTGAGGAACGTGGAAGAGGAAGCGAGTGGCCGGAGATTAAAAAAAAACACGAAAAGTGCCAAAAATAAAATCTACACCAGCTACCCTCCACTAGAGATAGGAACTAGTCATCGGTAATCGCACAGATAGAGCTCAGAGTTACAAAATACGGAGCAGCTTATCGGTCCCCTTCCCGAAATCGTTCTATAATGCGGTTCGTACTTCCGCGCAGCGACCTTGGAGGCCGAGAGCTGATAGCCGATTACAAGCCCGGGGCATTACAAGCCATTGCCATTATCAGCCGAGGCCCAGAGAAGTGCAACACCCACCCAAGAGGGTCAAGAGGCGGCAATTATACAATTAGCCCAACAAGGGTGGCAGTCAGGGGGGCGGTCGCCACTAGAATTTATTCGCAATAACGATAATAATTAGAAATTCAAATGCGACAAACGCTAAAAGGCAGAACAATAAATAAGAGTCGGCCAGAAGGTGGGATCTGGGAGGTTGGAGGCGGGAGGCGGTGAGCAGCGAATCTCATAAATAACCAGCGGATCCGATACTCGTTTGCATAGATAGACCCCGCAGAACCAGCTGCCAACTGCCAGCTGCCGGCCAGGGGATGGGCAAGTACTGGATCGTAGAGTCGAGTGTGGATCTCGAGGAATTAAATGGAACTAGCTGCTGGATAGAAGTCGGGATAGGCAGGCCCACTCCATAGAGACCAGCACTCCACCGATCCACCGATCCACAGCGGCCTGTTGGCCAAAAACCAGTTTCTCTTCGGCCCGGCCATTAAGCCCAAAAGTGTGGTTACAAATTCTGTTTTTTCTGTTTTTTGCCTTCTCCCCGCTTCTGGCCATTTCTGGCCATTTCTGCTGTGTTAGCTGAAAACAAAAATCGCAATCGCAGTCCAGTCGCACAACAAAGCCAAAGAGCTCTCGAGACCCGGGGCAGAGGGCCCTTATCGGCCGGGTGACTGGCTTTCTGACCAACTGCCTCCGTTCTGTTCGCAATTGCGACTCACTCCGTTCTACCTGTTGACTGGGCCAGCCGCTCGCTCGCCCGTCCGCTCCTCTAGACTCTAGAGCTTTCTTCCCAGCCCACTCGCCGAAAACAATGGCAACTGCGACTTCAAGTATTATAGAGGTGGGGGTACAGTGGAGACCCCTTGGAGGGAATTCATAATTTTATTTATTCAATTATTTTGTGGTACTTGAGAACATATTATAAACATTTTAATGGAATGGTTTAATTAATAATTACTAGTTTTGAAAGAAGTGCTATAAACTTGTAACTAATATTGATGTTGACTGGAGAGAGATATTCATTAGATGGGATTAGTGCCTCCTCTGTGCCTATCAGATACTCAGATATTCAATGGATATTCAAATGTGTAGATATTTCTTAGAATAGATATTTCTTTATTTCTTTAGCTACAAAAGAGAAGTGGTTCCTTCTTAAAAATGCCAAATATCTTCCAAGTCTCTCTTCCAAGTCTTAGTCTTTAAAATTGAATCATGTCGAATTTTATTTATTTTAAATTTAGGTATGAGGTCAAATGTCTTAATTTAATAGAATCTTTCTTCATCTAGAGTTTCTACAATTAAAAATTATTAATTTAATAATCTTTATTATAATTTTTTAGACCAGCTTATACTTTATATTTATATTCTTTTAGTCAACATGGAAAGTTATTTCAGGGGATTTCATGCTTACATATTTCATGCTTTTAGAGGAGGGAAAATACGAGAGCATTGCTATTACATTGAAAATCTTTAAATTTATTAATTTTAAAGGGGAATCAATGTTATCTTGTAGAGAAATAGTATAGTTTGTAGGATATATATATTTTTCGTTTAATACTCTTTTATTGTTACCTCCTTAGTGCAGTTTTAATGATTTCCGATTCTATAGTTATGCAGTATTTAATATCTTGGCAGTAATTTAATTACAGTAATTTCTGTTTCTGTAGAAGCTCTATAAACTGATTTTGATCCATGATCCATGAGATCCATGATAGATATTAACAGATGGGCTTAGAGTTTTGATGAATGATGAAGGAATAGGTAAGTTTATGGAGATGAAGTTAAGTTATGGCAAGTAAAGTGAGTAGTTTTCAATTTCAAAGTACGTTGGTTGGGTGCTAAGCCATATTTCTTAAAGAATTCAATTGTCTTGAGTTGTTTTCTCAATTTGTTTTTGTTCAAGTCTAAAGGAAAAGAGTTATCTGAGAGTACAAGGCATTGACAGATCTTAGCAGTTGTGAATTCGGTTAGAGGATTAATAATATTATTAAAAATGATCTGCAGTTTGGGTCTTGAAACTGACCTTAACAGCGACCACTGCTCAGCTGGAATGGCTTTAATCTTTAATCTTTCGATTTCTACACATATGCTAATGGAGCGAGATACAATCTCTGACAAGACACTCCGGGGAGCGAATCGGGGGCGGTTGCCTTGCCACCAGACCCAGACCGACTATAGCAGTCATTAACAGCGGCTTTGCTCCCAATTTTATTTCTTTTTCGAGCTCAAGTGCACCGCCGAGTTACGTAATCCCCCAGAAACTAGTCATCGAGTGATTTTCAGAGTTATCGGCCCAGCCAGCTAGGCCTTAAGTGCGAGTTCTTCTGGCCAATTGCGGAGCTTGGGCCGAAAAACAGACGAAATTTGAATGCTAATTTGTTTCGAATCACTCGGTTAGTAGTTCCTCTCCCCTCCAAGGCCCAAAATAAAGTAAACAAAATGTAAATCACATTTTAGCATAAATGGGCAGACCGGGTGTCGCGTCTTTCATAAATATTTAAATCGAATTGTAAGGTCTTAGCCATATAGGGTCTTGCAACTCCGACGAGCACTGTACTGGTACTGGTATTGGTACTGGTAGTAAGTAGCCTGTAGTGCTGGTTTCGTTAGCTGATTAATGGCTTCTGGCCAGGCACGTTCTGGCCAGAATCGAACGGGGATTCTGGGCTGTAATAGCTGGACTTGCGGTCTATTATGGCAGGTCGTGACACTCGGCTCGTACTTCCAAGCCAAGCGAGTGAGTCACAAGCCAGGGCGTGGGACGAACGAAGTCTTGGAAACTTTTCAGTTCTGTTCTGGCTGGTCTGGGGATGGGCTGCCACCGATTAGATAAGCTAATTCGCAGTGCCTTCCCCAGTGATAATAATGTTAATTGCCTTGCTCTCTGGGCTTTGTGGCTTCAAGTTTAGGGCCTGGAGCTGTTATGGCTTTGTTTTCAATCGTGGCGTAGTGTGATTTCCAAATCTGTCCACCCGTCCGCCCATCAATCAATGAATGGGTTTCGGTTTCGGTTTGTTTTCATTTCGCGGGAATACATAATTCGGCAAGCACGAGTGCCGATCGCCAGCCACACGTTCTCCGGCCTTTGTTTTCGGCGAGTGGAATATTTTTAAGTAATTTTAATAGTCCCCCTCAGCACTCTGCCTATTGAGACCTTTTTAGAAATAAATATTTACAAAAGGTATCTACTTTTCTGCTGATTAGATATGGCCACTGGAGGGGGTCATCCCATCTGATTTGCTCAAGAAATCCAACTTTTTTCTCATCAATTTGTTTCTTAAAAAGTTCTTTAAAACGTTTAAAAAAGTTAGAAATCTGATTTCAAAACTGAGTTTTTCAAACATTCCTCCATCATATCTGAAAAACGGCTTGACTTTAATGACTTGAAATTGTAATAAATTTTATTTCCAAAGGCATACCAGAAGTAAAATTTTTAATTCATCTAAAAATCAATTCAATCAATTTTTAGTCCAGATATTAAGGGGGTGTTCTAGTGTCCTGAGTCCTGAATTCCAACGGGGTGTTAGAAATTCGAGAAAAAATACAAAAAATGAACGAATAATAATTTTATTAACCATTTTTTGTTAATTTTTTTATTTATATTCAAAGAGTAAACAAAAAAAAGTTTATAAAATGGAATAAATAAATAAATTGTTATTTTTTTCCATAAAGTTAGCCGTTTTTTATGGGATTATTATATTAAGTATATTATTTCTTTGTGAAATCTTTTAAAAATATTGAAAGTTTTTGCCCTAACGAGACAGTTAAGGAATATTTATGCCAAATTTAAATTAATTCAGCTGGTTAGAACTTGAGATATACAGAACTTGTAGACCGAATCGAAAAAAGTAGTTTTGAGAAAAACGCGTTCAAAGTTCGAGTTCAACTGGCCTACTTTCCACAAAACTACAACGGCTATAACTTTGAATTTAATTCATACTTTAAAAAATTCCTTTAGGAAGATACTTTTGGATATTTAAACTATCGAATTATAAAAACAAACATGTTTTTTTTATTTTCTTAAATTTTTAGACTTGAAGACACCCTTAATGCTGCTCATCTTTTTTTTTTGTTCAAGTTTTTTTAGATCGCATTTTTTTGAAGTGGGGGAGTTAACAAAGGTATAACTCAGGTGTTATAAAATATTATTAGTTCTAAATTTATATGTATGTATGTTTTTTAAGTATAAAGTACAAACGCCGAAAAACTATATGATTTTAAACATTTTTTTTGCCTTATTTTTTGGAAATGCTAGAAACAAGTTAATAAATCATAATAATAAAAAATCTTTAAAAAACAGACTGCAAACGAGAGAACCCCTTACCCTTAAGGAGAGCCTGGAATATGGGTTCTAAAGCTATTGACTCTGCAAGTGTGATATAGTTATTAAACAATTCATAAAGACAATCGCTTTTACGGCCGAACGGCTCTCGGCAGTCGCTAAAAATAGGACTCGACGCCATAAACTGCGCCGGCAGCTCAATGGCTCTGCCCACAGCTCACCTACAGACTCCGATCAAGGTGTTCATATGTCGGCTACATCGGCTAGATCGGCCATATCGGCGCGCCGCCAATTAATTATGATCGAGAACGAATGGTTTATGGGCCGGGGAACCAGTTTTCCACAGAATGTGTCTGGCGGCCAAGCACTCTTGGCCCGAGGCACCCGCTCCAGGGAAACAATGGGTCTGGCGAGTACTCGCCCCCTCCCGAAATATCACCAGAACAGTCATCTTTCGAGAAAATCTGATCGGAGATGCAAACACGACAATCGTTTAATTATAGCCCCACTGGCGGCAATCGATTAAGGAATTAAATATAGAAACCGCACAGATCAACCGGGGGGTTGGCTGGCTGACTGGCTTTTCTCGGGCGGGTTCAAGTGGATTTGTTGCACTTTGCAGTGCAGCCCTGATACAGTGCATCAGCAATTAAGCGCACACGAGCGCCGCATAAATGATTCAATGTCAGCTGGCGATCGGGGATCAGAGGGTGCGACGAGCTCCAAATTCCCAAATACGATTCGCGTTTCATTGAGCATTAGAGCTGCAGAGCATTATTATTCCAACTAATTCGAAAAACCGACTTTTCTGAATTCCAATTCGGAGCGCTGACAGATTTCGGCCTGGCAACGCCGCCAGCGCTCTCTCTCTGCAGTTTGGTTTGTTTGGAAACAGTGTTGTTTACGACTTTCGGATCTAGCACTGCCAGGCCTGGGTTGGCAAATCCCAAACAGCAGTGTAAATTAATTAGCGACTGGCAAGGCCCTAAAATCGGGCTTAACTGTTTTCCTTGTTTACTTTTTTTGTCGCTGTTCCTTTTGTTAGAATTCGTGTGCTAAGTAACTGGCACGGCACAGCTGACGGCGCGCTCTCTCCCGTGCCGTGCTGCTCTCTGCCTGGCCTCTCCCTCTCCCTCGCACTCTCACCAACACAGCTGGAGCTTTGCGGCCATTGAGAAAATAAAAGCAAACAACAAAAAACAGACAAAACAGGCAAAATAAAAAAGAAGAAACAAATTTCGCAACGCCCTGAGATTTTAGTGCTGTCTCGTTTTTCTCACAAAAATAATAATAATAAAGTTAACGCTGACGACATTGTGCGCCCATTAACACGATTTGTCGAATGTTTTCGACTCTTTTTTTTTTTTTTTCTGCCTCTTACCTCTCTATTCTATTATTGTTGCAGTGGGGACGGAGACGGAGAAAGAGGAGTGAGAGCGGGGAACGAAGTGCACAAGACTTTCACAAAAATAAACTCGAAGTGAGCGAAAAAAAAACAACATTTATTTGCATTTGCTTTTCACTTGATTTCTTTCGCTCTGCACTTTCACCGCACTTTTCACGTGTTTTCCTTTCCGCTGCGCTGGAAAATTGTTTTCTTTGCCTCGTTTTATCTTCTATCCGCTTCCAGCTACTTGCTATTTTGTATGGCTCGTATGGCTGTTTCTGTTTTCCTTCATTTTTTGGGCCATTGAGCAATATTTTTTTGTTGAGCACTAAACACACGCACACACCAGCGACGACTCTGGCGCACACACACACGAACGGGCCAGTGCGCTTCTTTTTCAGCTGGCTGCACTTTTAGCCTTATTCTGCATTCTGCATTATGCACTCTGCATTTTTCGATGGCTCATTCTCGCTGGCCTCTGCGAAATTCGCCACTTTTCGCGAACGTTGTGGGCCGAAAACAAGGCAGAAATGTTATTTGGCTGCTGTTTACACACTCTGCGCTGCGCTTCTTTCTTTTCCGCCCGCTCTCCGATTGCCGATTGGAACTGAGCTGGGGCTGAACGCCTGGCCCCCCGTGAGAGCCGGAGAGCGTCGGCGCAGTGTTGCTTTGGTCCCAGCTGTGGGGATTATTCCAGTTGCGGCATGTGGTCACACTGCCCCACTCAGTCAGCTGACTGGCTGGCGCTCCAACTTATTTGCATATATTATTTATGTTTTTTCGATTTCTGTGTGGGCATACCGTAAACAAATTATTTTGGTGAGCACATAGTAATTGCATGACTAATGCCCACAAAATATAATTTGATTTCGGGATGAAATCGTTTCTGCGCCACAAAAATTGATCTTGGCAGCTACACTGGGAGGCAAAAGTATGCAGCCATCTTCTGATCTTGCCTTAAAAATGTTATATTCATAATTATGAATAAAAATTATATTCATATAATTAGAAAAAGAGCTAAACAGTTGCTTATCCTAATTGTAAAATTTAGTGATATCTTAAGGTGCTTTTTAATCAAAATGTCAAGCTAAAAACTATTATAATGGGCCGATAACCTTCAAAAATATTAATTTTACCTTATTTTTTTAGAAATTTCATCAAAAACATTTAATGAAATGCCTTTAAAAAAAATTTTTTGCCAGTTTTTGATGACTGGATTGGAACCTCTTTGAAGACTCTTAAAAAGGCGCTTAAATGTTAAAACTCAATTAAATTTAGTCTTTCGTCACGAAAACTTTTGAAAAATGCTCACGCAAGCATCCCAGCTCGGCAATAAGTTTAAATTATGGCCATTAAAAATGCAAGAAGCTCCTAAATGGTCCTGCCGAGTTATGCTTTCAAGCTGGCAGATCTTCCGTGGAACTCATTAGGCGCTCATTAAGTGCAGTCGACTGTGAATTTGGTTATTGCTCGCGGAGAGTCCTGCTCGGACTCCTTTATCCTGGCGGCGATTACTCAGGGTATTAACAAGCCTAGGAATTTAATTACTCCCAACAAGGAGCCAGCAACCGAAACAGAAACAGGAGCAACATTGAAGAGGAAGCCCGAAACCGAGGCATAAATTGGACCCTTTTCATGTTGCGTTTGCCGAATGAAAGATAACTGTAAAGCGGGTGGGGGGGAGTGGGTGGTGCTGGCAGGCCGGAAAATCACAGGCTGCGATTCGAAACAATGTCTTCATCCTGCCAGGGAGGTCCTGCCAGCAAATGGCAGCAATAAAATTGAAGAAAAGTCCGATGGGACTGTGCCGGCGACCACTGCCGCCTGTTTGCTCTTGTCAGCTTTCATTTGCTGCCGCCAGTTGATTACAGGACCTCCATCTCCTGCAGAATTATACCCTGGACGTGGGTATTTAAATTGTCTTCAAATTTAAACTTGCTTAAATTGTCAGGGGACAATATTTGAGGAAAAATGTCAGGAAAAAATAATTCGAATTTAGAACATTACTTGATATTATAGAGAGTCCTTGACCTATAGTCGTTGTTACTAAGGTCCTTTCTAAGAAAGAGTAGTTTTCTAGTAATCTTTTGGCATGGGAAACCAAATTAGTAAGGTTTAGAGGCTATTTCTTATAAATTCTTTCGAACTTTAGTCTCAAAGGACACTCTAATATTTATAAATTCCAATTACACTGCCTTTCAATGTCCTTTTTATTTAATTAAATCGAAATACAAGGGTATAAAAGGGACTGGCACCCAAAAAAAAGACTCTTTCTTTGCCTTCTCCCCTCGATTTTCCCCCCGACAGCAGAAGTCAAGCGGAATAACAACAACATCAACACTTGCCACTGGCTGGGGCAAGCGGGAGTGGGAGGCATTGCAGCAGGGTCCTGTTGTTTTTGATGATGATGACAGGAGCAGCCGGAGCAGGAGCTGGAGCCGGAGCTGGCGACGTCAACGATAATGATGCCCCCTTTTATTATTCGCAGCAAAGTGTTGCCGAGTCTATAATGAGCGCCAGGAATTCGCGGTAAGTGACAAGTGGGATTCTGGGGCAGCAGGGACACAGAAGCGTGGGCGGCACAGAATCCGGAATATCAGGAGTGACACCGGGAGCCATTTGGCCAAACAGCAGCCACGTCCCAACTTGGCCAAGTGACAAGGGACACAACTCGAATTATAAGAATTTTTCTAATAAAGTTTGTTATTATTATTAAATCGGTAATAGTTTTCCTGGCAGACTTCTCTCCAAAAGACAAGCCATTCCTCTCAGTTGTGTTGAAATCCTGGAATCTGACCCTTGGCTCCACGTTAAGCCGCTTGCTCGCATTTTCCATAAAGCTGGGCCTTTAAGTAATCGTGTGCCCTTTCACAGGATGCACCTCGGCTGCCTGTAAGCGGGCTAAGCAATCAAAGGACCAAAGATGACAAAAGAACGGACCAGGACCAGGAACAGGACATCGGCCATACTATCAACACAACTAATCCTCGGCGCTCACAGAATGATGGACACATCTGATGGACACACCCACATCTTCCCGCCCTTCATTTCCTCGCCAGTCCTCCTCGGCCTCAGTTGTTTCATTTTTTCATTTCTGATTACAGCCTAAGGGATGCACTGAGAGAAATTGGGTCAAAACTAGTAAAGACTAGTAAGGAAATGTTGCGAGGATACTCTTCCGCAATCCCCCTCTATCTGAAATATCCTTGTAATTTTTTTCCATGTTGTCCAGCCTGTTGTCCTTACGCTCCTGTTACCAGCTACCGGAACTCCCCCCCATCCTTGGCGATGGCTCTGTTTATCCCTGACAAAAAGGACGACGCACTGGCTGCTGATTGCAGCCGTTGCCATAGAAAGATGCTTTGGCGCTTAGCTCGGCTCCTCGTGTTTATCTTCCGAGCTATTCCAGCTGCCCGCTCTTGGAGAGCTACGCAAACAAGCTGTCAGCCAGGACTGGCATGGCAGGACCAAGGACCAAGGAGGCAGCCGTCGAAAGGGTTCGTCATTTAAAGGAATATCAACTTGACCACCGGGCACTCCACTTGAGAAGCCAATGAATCATTCATTTGCCCGACGAATCCAATTATTGCTCATACGCCCTGTCGGACAGGGCTTTAAGGCTTAAGCCCCAGAAACTAGGCAACAAAAAATACAAAAACACTCTGCAGTCTGGAACCTGGCACTGATTTATCATCCCAGCAGCGAAATGCGATATATGTAGATAATGACCCGAAAACACTGCACATTCTGGCAGGAAAACTAATGCCGAATGTCCTCTGGATAGGATATTCGAAGTGGAGCCCATGTGTGTCCTTAATTATCGAATTCATTTGTTGGCAGCTGCTTACTTTTCGAAGGTGATTAGTCCGCCGATGAATGATTGGGCCAAGTTTAATTTTTTAATTTTAATTATTGATTCATCGAATTATTATTTTAATTTTCGCAGCCCACTTTATGCTGTTCATAATTTATTTCCGCAATCTGGGTCACTGTTAGGCCACTCGCTGCATATAATTATTCCCAAAACCAGACAAATCAGTTTAAAAATTCATCGGATAATCCCATGTTTGCACTAACTGCCCCGCAGTTTTAAAATTTAATGCAAGTTAATTAAATATTAGCCAGCGTGTTGTGCGAAATTCATAAGCCAAGCCAACTTTCAGGGCCGGGGCTTTAAAGCTGGCATATAAGTTTGCGAAAGTTGGTGGTTTGTCGCAGGACTCCGGGGGGTGTCCTGAGTGGGTGGCCCGGGTCTGAGATCAATAACAGGCTATTACATGGAACAAAGTATGCGCCCGTCACGCGCGCTACGTAAAATCCTGACTAAAAAAAAAAGAAAAAACAATAAATCGATTCGCCTTCGAAATGCAAACAAAAAATAAAAAGAAAAAAACGTGCCAGGCCAGGACGAAATATGGAGGGGTTTGAGGTCGCCTGCCACGGCAATAAAGCCAGAAATCACGCTGGGAGCTGGCAAATCCCAACAAGATTTCAAGACGCCTCCCCACTGAAAAGTCCACCCCCTGAAAAATATCATTTCGGCCCCGAGAGCCCCGACAAACAAAGGCGAAAAAACTGACTGCCGCTCGACAAAGAAAACAAGTTAACTAAGACAACGCAGTCGTGGAAAACAAAAGGCAACTGGCTTAAGGGGGGATGGATGTGGGTGGGGTATCTGCCACAACGATAAATTCATATAAATCGCGTTAATTTAACCGCAAGCGCAGTTTAAATAACTCAAATGGCTCGGAAAGCTGCTCCGCTCCTTCCGACTGGACCCGCACCTAAGCCTGATAAAATGTCGCTGCAGAGCTCAAGACAAATAATACCCGGACAGGGGCGTAGCTCTTGAGGGGGCCAGGTAGAAGGTCACAAAGAACAAGGTCTTAGTGACAGAAGGACTTTACTCATTGGTTTGTAAATAAATCAATTTATGAATCATATTTGGCTAGCAATAATAAAAGCATAAGAAACATAATTTAATATGTATAATTATGTATAAACATTATATGTTCCTATAATTCCCAACAGGTTTTATCATTAAAAGCTTTGAAGTAAATTTAATTTATTTCAGTGAAAAATTCAGTAACAGAAGGACTTGTTTGTAAGTAAATCAATTTATAAATAATTTGTGGGTGGACTTCAAGAGTATAAGCTTAACAAAAATAATATAATAAGCATAATTGTTTGCTTTTTTTTATCAATAATTCTCAACTGGTTTAATAGCCTTGAAGTATAATAAATTATTGATGAAAAAACGCAGTTACAGAAGGACTTTACATATTGGGTTTTAATTAAACAAATTTAATAATAATGTGGCGGTTGACTTCAAAGTTAAAGCATCAAAAACATACTAAATTAAATAATACATATAATACCTAATAATACCTATAATTCCCAACTGGTTCCCAACAGCATTTAAACTTTTGAATTACAATAATTTTTTTGATGAAAAAAGTGTCACTATTCGAATATAAATGTCAGTACTTTTGAAGCAGTTAACTTTTTGCTCATTCGCCATTAATACCAGGGATACTACAAGAAGTCCCCCCTTAAAAACCCCTACCTACGCCACTGACACCAAAAATCCCCCTTGGATTCCCTGGAATCGTCGTCAAGGCTGCTGAAAAACGATTGGAATCTGGAGAAATTACGTTCTGAAATGTTTGCCACAATTTGTTTTGCTTTATAATGAGTTATTTTGTATGCAAGGGCAGACGTGCCCGCGCTGCCCTCAGAGTGGGTGGATGGGTGGCTGGATGGGTGGTGCAAGTCGAGAGCCGGCAGTGCGAGGGTGGGGCCGGGGGCCGGGAGTGGCTGCCAAGAGGCCATTTAAAGTCAGCCGCCCGGCGATGCCCGCACTCGAGTTTACATTTCGCCCCAATAATGCGGCCGAGTGTCGGCTGGAAATGTTAATTGTTTGCAATTAATACGTCAGTAATTGCTTTTAATTGGGCCCTCAATAATTAGTTTCTAATACAAGGCGATCATCTCAATGGAATTAATATCGAGTTGGGGAGATGAAGTAATTGAATGAGAAAATAATCTGTTTAAATCGAATATTTTTTACAGAAAGTAGTATTATTTGCAATCCCATCAAGTTGAGACACTTTCCCAAACGAAATAACTTTTCCGAAAGTCACGCATTTTGTTCAAATAAAGTCAGGAGGCAAGGACATGGATGTTTGGCCTTTGGAAGGAAGAATGTGTCGAGCCCTGTGACTTGGCATTGGCTGGTCCTGGGCCTGGGCCTGGCACTTGGCCTGTTATTTTGGCGGACAAACGACTATCGAGGCCAGGCCGAAGCGAATTGGCCTTAACTTTCCTTGATGGCTCATTTGAAGCTGCACGAGCAAAAGGATTATTGTGTCCTTGCTCATTAAAGTTTTCGTTTAAAACTTTTTCCTTTACGCTCCGACATTGCTGCTTCATTTGCGTCAAAAAAAAAGGAAAAAGTTGAAAGAATAAAGTTTTCTAAGGCTTCCCTTCCTGGCCTCCCTTCTCGTTGTCCTGGTTTCTGGTTCCCTTTTTAAGGTGCGTCCCAACAACCCTCGGAAAAGGGGATAAATGTATATAGTGAAACAAAAAAATCCCAGAGGCAGCGCCAAGAAGCGCCATAAACGTTAATTGTTGTTGGTCATGACATAAGAGCCACCATGAAATGGCCAGCAGAGCGAGTGACATTGCCGCCAAATGGCGCTTTCGTTATGCAAAAAGTGTGCGGAAGGACCTCCCTAATGAACCGGCAAGGATGTGCCACCGCATTGAACGTCAAGTGGCCCCAGCCCGGGCCTAAAGGATTCAGCCACGTTTCTGCCAAAAAGGCCTAATGAAAGCGACAGCTGAAATCCGCCAACACACACACTCGCTCGCACACTCGTGGCCAGAAACAAGGTCAATTCGCAATTCGCAGTTCTCTGATGGCCAACACACTGCGGATGCATTCTGCTGCGGAACTCAAATCCAATCAATAGAAAATAGTGCTCACTCTGGCGAACTGAAAAACACAGACATTTCTTGGAGCCTTTTCTCTGTTTTGCAAATTGAATTTAAGCTGATGGTTTTCTGATTGTTTTTCTTAAATTCATTAAAACGGCCCAAACTGAATTTACGTTTCATTAAGGCAAATAGTTGCATATTTCTTAAAGGAATGGATGCAGTCATATCGTGGCTAAAAGCTTTTTTCTTAAGGGGTTACATGGGTAACACAGCAAGAGAAAATATTATATAATATACATACAATACTATCTCAGAAATAGTGATAGAAAAAATAATATTAAAAACGCTTTTTCACTTTTATTTTCAGTTTAAGTACCTATCTTTAATAAGGAATGACGGTAATAAGTAGAAATTGTCATTTTTCTTAGATATATACATAGATGTAAGATACATAATTAAAAAAGATGAATATTACCTAATTTATTTAACATAGAAATTATAATTAAGTACAATTTCATGTTTTTGAACTGGAAATAAAAATAGAAACGAAAAGACTACCTAATCTTTATTCAAAATTATTAGTTTAGAAAAAAAATTGTAGCTTTCTAGTCAACTTCTTAGGCGATCTTTAATAAATTTCGAGATCCTATAAACTAGTACCTGAACAAAGGATTTTGTTGGAAAAATACAATTTTAGTTAATATTTAAACAATTTTTTAATAAATCCCTGCCGAAAATCAGATAAGATTTTTTTCATTTTCCCTTAATGCACACGGGATTCCATGGGCTTACCGGAAATTACATATGTCACAATGGAAAAGTATGTGTATATTTTTTTCTAAAAATTTCAAAAATTAATTTATTAAATGTGCATCCTTAAAGAAAAATAATAAGTTTAAGTTAAATATTAATTTTTCTGTATTAAAAAAAAGGGAAATAAAATTGTGAATTTTTTCGAAAATAAAACCCTCGTAACCCTTAAAAACATGTCTGATTTGATTGCAACTAGAAAATTCTGCATCATTTAATTTAAATAGTAAGGACCTTTGCTTCTCTTAAACGATGTTGAATTCCATTTAGTTTTGCTTGAATTTGCCGGCATTTTGTCTGTTATCTTAACAATTTGTTTTTGAATATTTTATTTTGAATTTGTTATGCCCGTTGTGCTGTACCGACGATTCGGCATTCTTTTTTCCTTGGCCATGCAAATGAAATGCGAACCGACATGCGGAAAACCTCATCTTTCTGCATCACAAAATCATGCGTTTGCATAATCAAGAAGACAGCCAACGAGCCAAAAACAAAATGTGGCAAATCACTCTAAAAATCAGCTAGGAGGCGGACTGGGCGGGGTCTGGTGGAGCAGAAAACGAAACAAAACCAAATCAATGACAAAAGTAAACAAATGAGAGCGTAACGGAAGCCTTACGTGAAACCCATTAATCTTGATTGTGACGTCACTCGCACACACTCGAAAGGCAGGTGGGAGCTGCTAAGCTTTAGGAAGGAGAGGTAGATTAGCAGTGTTGTGCAATAACCAATCAAAATCCGACTGGGGGCACATGTCCGTGTCCACCTGTAGCACTTCCCGCCCCTCCCAATCTTAACAGGATTGGCTATGGAAAAGGGAATCAAAATGTTGCGTAACGCACGTCACAATTGAATGACATGGGTACATTTTCTTTATTACGAGCCCTGAATTAGGCTTTGCTGTCATAAGTGACTGTCTTCCACAGTCCTCGTTAACCCACGGAGTTATTTTTTGAACACGAAGCAATTATTAATAACTTTTGTGCTTCTGAAAAGTCCTTTACAATTTCATCCTTTCAATTGAAATGAAAGGTCATGGTATGAGTTTAACGGAACAACAATTACTTAAAGCGTTTACCAACATTGAATATTATCGAAGAAGAAGAGTTATCAAAAAATGTCATCTCTCTTGCCAACATAAAATGATTGTGACAAATGGATGTTGTTTTTTTAAGAAATGAATGATTTTGATGTATGATCTAAAGAAACGGGATAACAATTTTGTATTTGTCATCAATTTGATGAAACAATTAGTTTAAATTTAATTAATTGAAAGGTGATTGTATGAGATTGACGCAACAACAATTGATTAAAACCTTTACCAACATTAGATGTTACCGAAACGGAAAAGGTATCTAAAAAGTGTCATCTCTCTTGTAAATATAAAAATGATTGCAACAAATTGGTTTTTTACCTTAAAAAAAAAACCTCACTCTATGAAAAAAAGAAAAATAATTTTGTATTTGTCATCAATTTGATGAAAAATAAAGTTTAAATTCAATTAAATGACAGGACATTGTATGAGATTGACGGTACAACGATTACTTAAAGTGTTTACCAACATTATTTGTTATCGAAAAGGAAGTGTTATCAAAAAATGTCATCTCCCTAGCAAAAAATTAAATTGTAACAAGTTTTAATGTTTTTTCTTTTAAGAAATTAATGACGTCGATCATCACTCTATAGAAACAGGATAACAATTTTGTATTTGTCAGCAATTTGATGAAACAATAAATCATAATTTGAGCACATTGTAAATGATGCAATTTAGTGTTATTCCGATAACAGGAATAACCACACATTTTTCATATATTGAAAGCGTAAAAGGACACCCGAACGCCTGTGTCCTCGCCCGGCTGAAAGTGTCATTTGTATCACTTTCATTTGTAACAGCTCCACCCCACTCACTGGCAACCTCCTGAAATTATTTGCTTTTGCCTTTTCACCGCCGGAGCGACAGACGAGTGACAAAACACTCCCATGTTGGCTGAAATTTAAAACTGAAGCGCCTTTTTAATGCCTTTGTAGCTGTTCTCCCTTAGCCCATCGCCCATTGCATGTGTACTGTGTGTACGTCTTCCTTACTGGAATTAAATTAATGACAAACAATTTCTCATTGTCTCTTCACTGGTGCGTACTTAGCACGCGCCGGAAATGTATCCATATCCGTTTGAAATTTTTCCATTGTTTTCCCGGCGCGCACACACAAAGTCGCTTTAGCGGCGATAAAGAGGTCCTGTGCACTGGCAGAACAAAGGCCTCACTCCGGGCTGGCTGCCGTCTAATTGATTATGATTTAATCCTCATTGTCGAGCAGTTTATTTTCCCTGCAATCGTTTTTTTTTAAGTGCAGAAGCCCCAGAAAAGGGCCCGAAAAGGGGGGCCTGGGGCAGCAACAAATTACTGCTAAGTGGCGGCAGCCAGAGCTCTGCCGTCGAAGGACATTAAGCCTACCACTCGCCGGGACCCGGACTCGGAATCGCACATTAACGGAGTCGTAAAACTTATGACCCGCCCAGCGCCAACTATTAGCCATCACTGGCAGCTGTGTCCCTGCACGGCCATCGAGTGCTTTGGTCCTTCGACCACCTTTCTCAATTGCAAATGCCTTTGCCTTTGCCGTTGCCTCTGGCCAAGGACCACAGCATGTCCTCATCCACCGCAGGACAGAGTGTAGCAACTATTTGCGGTGGACTGCACTTCTTGGCCTTGGCTTCGATGGCTCCTGGCGAGCTGTGATTAATCAAAATTTTGGTTTAAGCTTCAGGATTACCATTTTAGTTTGGCTGATGGTTTAAATTCCAATCTAAGAACTTGACACATTCCTGTTATTTGCCTTAAGAGCATGTCCGATGCAGGACATGTGGCTACTGAATAGTCCTTTGGCATTTAAGCCCCTCGAGGGGCAGGGCACAGGTGGCTCTTTTCACATATGCCCGGGCTATAAAGCAATTGAAAGCAATTTCGCTTTTATTAATATCAGAGAAGAAAAGCGAAAAGGAAACTCGCCCACTCGAAAATGCCGGCCAACCCGAATGTCATTTATTCTGGTCGAACGGAAAACGCTAACCGATGATAAATGTGAGTTTCTTCGTCCTTCCGCCTGCTCCTTCATTGAAGTGGAAACATTTTTTGACAGCGGAACTGGAATGCGAACCGCAAGCTGTATAAATTACTGGCGGAATACATTTTTGAGAAAGTCAGGCTCGACTACTCACCTGGCCATGTTGCTGTGTCCTTGAGAGCTTCCTCTGGGCAACCGTGTGTGTGTGTGCGAGTGTGTGTGTTGTGTTGTGTTTGTTTGTCCTTTTTAGGCTGTGTGTCCTGGCGTGTTTACAATGGGCTCGACAAACGAAATCAGCATTCAGAACGATGATGATGATGATGAGGGAACCAAGTTCTGCTCCTGTTTCTTGCTCCTGATTTTCTCTCAATATCCAGATGAGCTGCTGGAGCCACTTACATCGTTTGTCTCTGTCGCGCCGCCTCGTACTTGGACGGCTGGCTGATTGAGTTTGAGATTTATGCCTTAAGTGCTGCTGGGGGCTTTGTTATCGTGTCCCTTTTGGCCAGGACCCGTGGCCTATACGCACTCCGCACAGTCCACAGTTGTCTGTCGGATTACTCGTCCCTCCTTGATTCCTCCGCTGAAATGGCAAAAAAAAGGAAAACACTTTATAGTGGATGTTTCTGATGATGATGGTGATTATGATGGCGATGCTCTGCGGCTTCCTTCTGCCTCCAATTTACATAAGCAGCCGGCATCATTAATATTGCAAATGTATGTATTTCTGTTTCTGTTTCTGTTTGTGTTTCTGTTCGTTTCTTGGCACTCTTGTAATTTCATTTCCATCCTCAACAAATTTAGCTTGTTGCAGACATTTATCATACGCCCTGTGTGCCACCACAAATCACTCATGCACTCTGCCCCAGTCTCCACTCCCCCATGTTGTTCTTTTCCGGTTTTTGATAGCCCTCCCCTCTCCCGTAAATAAAAACGAACAAATGCAATTATAAGTCGCCATTCAAACAACTTTTAATGCCAACTGACAGCAGCTGCCCAGCAGCGGATGCGATTTTGTTGTGTTTTTGTCGAATTTTATGGATTTCGGTTTGATTGATTGTTTAGGCCGCTCAGATTCCCCCAACTGGGGGCTATACCACCATTACAATAAACATTATTTTTCGTTCCAATCACACATGTATTGGAATTTTCAGCCAATATTTTAGAGGCAGTATTAGAAAGAAAATATTGATGGAAATATTTAAATTAAAGGTAAACTGAGGGCTGTATTTTGTTTATTTTTCAGTGTTTTTGATTATTTTAAATATTCAGGAATTACAATTTAGAGAGACAGTTGGCCAAAATCCCCAAGAACTCCCAATTTAAGCCCCCAATCCCTTTAAGAGTGCATATTTTTTATAGACTTTCCAGATAAACAAGAACTGGCCCCGTATCAGTACAAGAAGCCAGAACCAAAAGAACATGGCCATTACCAGAGACCTCCCAGAGGACCAAGGGGGCGTGTATTATCAGCTGTTCCCCATTATGACTTCCACGGAAGTCTATCCGTTCAGACCGGGGTGGGAAGAAAGTGCTCCAGAACACAGTAACACATATTGAGACACAAACACAAGCAGCCCGATAAAAATAAAAACAATGCCCTGGGAGCGGAGAACCAGGAATTGGAACTAAATGCGTATACGTAATGTGATAGAAACACACCCACCCGCCCACAAACAACGGGAAAAGGGGGCGGGGCAGGGCGTTATGGTGATGGAGGAAGGCACAATGGCGACTGTGGCACTTTCCAAACAAACCCGAAAATAAAGCGGAAAACTGGCAACGATTAAGGGGTTGCACGGGTTTCGCGGTTTCAAAAAATCAAAAAAAAATTATTTTTTTCTTATTGGTTTCTATAATATCTCTAGAATATTGTCCTTAAGTTGATCCGACTAATAGTTTCGGAGATACTGCCTGAAAAGGTGGACGCTCGAGGATAGGTTTAAACGCGTTTTTCTCAATAACTATGTTTTCAAAGTCGGTTGACAAGATTTTTCGCCTGGTCTTCGAGATATCATTTACAAGGTACTGAGCGAGGGATTTTTTTTTAATTACAACTATTTAAACAAAAGTGTCGATAAATGGAATTATCGAATTATCGATAAATTTCATGGAAATTTAATTATTTTTATAAAAACGTCTGCCAAAAATACATTTTTTTATTGTTTTTATTAAAACACGCAATTTTTTACGTAAACACGTATTTTACTTACAAAATGTGTTTTAAACATTCATCTCTTAATTAATAAAATGTTTCATTAAAAAATTTCATTCATAATATGCAAAAAAAGTATTGAAAAATGCCGTTTTTTGCCCCTGGAAACCCAAGTAACCCCTTAAAAGGTCCTTAAAATACTACTGGAAAATTCTAAGGACTTGTCATCTTTCTAGAAAAGGTTTCAAGATTTTCAAATAAATATAACGGAGGAATATGAAATACATTTAAATTAGGGGTTTTAAAGACCATTTTTTGAGAGAAAAGTAAGATATTAAAGTAAAAGTAAAGTAAAGCTCAAGTTATGTAAGAATTTTCCAGAATTTAAGAATATATGTTTAAAAAAATAATAATTAAAATAAGTTCAGAACAGTTTAAGTTATACCATAAGTTAATAAAAATAATAGTATGTGTTTAAAAGTGATATAAAATATACACCTAATAAAGTAGTACATTTTCTACTGAAAATTTCTTGCTAAAAACTTGCAATAAATAAATTTATGAATTTTTTTAATAAAATAAAAGATGTGCAAAGTAGAGCCTCCTCTAGAAGGCCATTTTTGGCGACTTTCTCTTGGCCTCTTCCGGCGAGAATTATAATACCCCCAATGAGGTTAAAAAAAAACACAAAAAGAGGCGGAAAGGAAGAACAAAAAAAGCAGGCTTTTGGGGGTGAGGATGGGGGAGAGGGCGGCGTGAAAATCGAAAAGCAAGAAAGGAAAACAGAAATACTAGACCCAAGCACACACAGAGAGAGCTACTTAAAGCCGCACACACACACACACAAATACACATACGAGAGCGGGCAAAACCTCAATGGCAGCTGCCATGGCAAACGCCAGAGCGAGACAGGGCAACTAGAGAGCAAGAGGGACGGAGACAAACAAACAGTGGGACGAACTGACGGCGCTTGTCACTTTGTTTGGCTCGGTTTCAATTCACTGCACTGCCGACTGGGGCATATTAGTATGCAAAACTGATAATCAATAGGAGACGACGAGGACTCAGTGGAGATTATGGCACAATTTGCATACTACACTGCCCGTATGTGCCAGCCAAGGATATCCCCGAACCGGGCGAACCGATAAACTGCCACCAACAAAGGGCCAACAGCATCCAGTGTCAGTTAATTACGTCAAAAGGAAAGGACCTCCTCGCCGCCAACTAATGTGAGCCGTGCAACTTTTTTGCACTTAATTGAAATTCGCGGAACGACATTGAAAAGCTTTCAGCCTGGCAGGGTCCCCCCTGGACATTAGATGGCAGATCAAAGCACTAGAATTGGGATGCGAGGGTCCTGGAACCCAGAACCGACAAAAAAGTAAAGAAACAAACTTCAATCAAGTGGAGTTTCCTTCAAAAAAATACCCAGGAAGTATATAATTACGTTAAGTGATGTAACACTTTATTGCTTCTACTTGAATCCCAAATATTTATGAAATTGCTGGGAAAAATATCAAAATATGAAGGGATATATAAGGATATGCCTTTTTCATAGCTGCCCTTCGACCACCGCCGGCGTGCAAAATTTTCAATAACTCTCGTGGGTTTATGGCCGCAATTTGCAATTTATCATCCCTGTTTGATGGGCAGGGGCAGGGGGCGAGAGCATAAACGTGGTCCAAATGGAGATTGCAACAAAGGGCAATAAAGTGGCGATGGCTGGAGGAACGGATACTGCTACACATCCTTGAGAGTAATGCTTGATTTCCGATTGATTTGCGGGCCAGGACTCAAGGAGACTCGAGTGCACCTGCTGCTCTTGCACAGAGGAAAATTAAACTAAAAAATAAATACTATATAACTTAATATTTTCTAAAATAATATATTTATTTTTTAGCTATTAATTGTATTAGACTCTAGTCTAATAAAAAACATAAATAACTCCTTTCGATTTCTTCCTGTGCTTGGCTGGCCGGCTCTTCGGGGAAATGACAAAAACTATAGCATACTTATGGGCCGCTTGGAGAGTTGCCATAAGACGCTTAATAACTGTGAGTAGTGCTGGCGCAAGGACACGAGGGGTCGGCTCCTCCGGGTGGTCGGTCGTCCGGGCGGTCGGTAGGACGTACGTGCCAATGGCCCGAGTCGCAGTAATAAACACACGCACAGCCCAGTTAACACAGAAATATGCCCCAAGTGTCAGGGCGGGCACAACATGCAATGAATGGGAGTCGCCTCCCCTTCCCCTCCATGGTCCGGCCCTTCGCGGCTTCGAGGTCCAAGGAAATGGGAAATGGATTTTCAGTTGTCGTTGCTTTTGTTTTCATTCCACTTTTTTTTTGTGTTTTTTCTTTGTGTTTTATAATTACTCTGATAGCGATGATGATGTGTGTGTGTGTGTGTGTCTGTGTTTTGGTAAGCACACATAACGGTAATTTAATTAACATGCATAAACACACACCAATACAAAGGGAATGTGGCGCACAATGAAAGTCACTGGGGGGGAGGTGTGGCATGGGGCATGGGGCATGGGGCTTGGGGCACTTACAAAGCGTTTCGGCAAACTGACTTCCTTAATCGATATTCAAATGTTTACTTAAGCGCGTTCGAAACTTTTTCAATCATTCACACTCCGGCAGCAAGCACTTAATTTTTTTATAATTTTTAATAATTTTTATTAATCTATATAATATATTAGATATATTTCATTTAAGTTTTTTATTTTTAATTTAACTAATTTCTTTAGGCTGTCAGTGTTTACTCCAAAAAAGCCGCACAACTACTACTGGTAGTCTGGGAGTGTTTGTTTTTGTCCGGTTTGCCGCCGGAAGTTGCACGTTGCTACCGTTAGACCGCTGGCGGCTTCCGCTTCCTGCGATGCGAGCGACGCAACCGACGAAAAGCATTTGAATTTGAATCGACCGCCGCTCCATCGGGCAGTCCAGTCACTTTTATCCGCGAGCACACCCTCATCTTATCCGTTATCCGGTTAACCGGTTCGCACTTGCCCTGCGCACTGCTTGACTGAGAAAGGAAGGAAGGACGGAAGTCTCTCTCTCTCTCTCTCTCGCTCTTACTCTCTCAGTGCAACCTGCTGACAGAACATCTGTGTTTTTGTTATTATGTTATTGTTATTGTTATTATTGTTTGTTTAACGGGACCTCTGGAGAACAGCAAAACACAAACAACTGCAACAATTCGATTGTGGTAACTGAACATACAGTTATTTCAATTATATGTGGGTGGTCTCCGAAATAACTCTCGACTAATTGATGGCACACAAAGAGTTAACGGTACTCTGATTGCCATCAACTGTAATTCGGATACAGACACTGAAAATAAAATTAAAGAGATTATTGCAATTAATTAAATATTATTATATATTATTAAATATGTGTATATTATTAAGATTTATATTTTAATAAATTTAATATAAAATTTAAACAATATTAAATGGTATAAAATATATATAAAATCATGTCCTTAAATGTAGAAATTGCAATTTAATTGTTTCCAGTTTCAAGAACTGCAACTGTGCTGATATCATCGAATCAAGGACCCATTGTGGTGAAACGGAAACCGTAGCTCTTTTCCTAAGAGCCTCCATGTATTGGCAGGACAGCTCCTCCGTTCGACCGGAAGAACTGCTTACAGTTACACGCCCAGTCCATGGGCCTGTGTGCGTTTAGGCCACGGCAGGCTACTAATGTCAAGGTTTTTTGGCTGCTGTTCAAAATGCACCAGCGGCAGCGGCAGAGGCAGCACGGCACGTGGCCATGCCACAAAAGCCAGGACCCGAGGGACGCGGCGACGATTATGCCATTACCAGGCCAATCCTGCACCTTGCCCCGAGCCACCCCGAGCCCCAGGCCCAGACTTCCGCTGCTCCTCGCGCCTCGCATGAATGAGCAAAAATGTCGCGGCAAACCCGATTCGAAAGCCAATGTCAAGTGCACGAGGCAACAAGGATATGGGCGGAGGAAGAGAGACAAGCACTTTACATGCACCATGATATCCCGCCAGACTGCCGCGCCCCCCTTCGACCCCTTTTCAGCGGAGCCCGCAGTGAATACTAGGATTGAGTGAAAGGATAGTTTTTCCCTACAATTGGTAAGAGAAAAATATTAATATTAATGAATAACCAGCGAATTGCATAATATTAGTCCTTACTCTTAATAAGCAAAGTATTTCTAAAAAAAAAATGTTGTTACCAATAATAAATTTTTAATAGTAAAAGACGAAAACAGTCAAAATTATTTTATTTGGTAACTCTAATATTAATAAGCTCAACCACTGGTGTAATAACGAGTATTTTAAATAGATCTACAATACACTTTTAATTATCATTTTAATTAGCAACGAATAAATACTTCGGTCATACTGAAAGACTACTCGCTACACGAAGCTTCTCTCAAAAACATAAAAAACAAACATAATCAGATCTTTGTGTCCACCCTAATAGTAGTTCATCTTTAATAAATAATAATAGTGAATAACCACCGTGGTTATACTTAAATATGTGGGGCATATAAGCCTCTATTATTATCATAGTAATATGTATAAAGTTTAGCGAAATTGTTCCTGCAGTATAATAAATTAATCCAACAATGAAAAAACAAAAAACGGTTGTCCAGAACCAGAAAGGAGTTCTATACAGACATCAGGGCCATCGATGTTTTCAATTAAAAAAAAAAATCGATAAAACATCGATGTTCTAGAAAAACTTATTAAAATTTTAAAAAATTAAGGATTTATAAAAGCTGACTTTAAATTACTGACTTTAAAGGTTTCTCTCAAAACAAAAACATAAAATAATGAAAAACTGAACTCAATAACTTAAAATTTCAACTAGTAATACGATGTTGCCTATACACATTAAATAACACATTAAATTCATTAAATAACTAATTAAAATTGAAAAATGTTTTGCTGATGCATACTTTAAAAATCGTCGAGAGTCGAACCCTCTTCATATAATATGAATTTAGTGAAATGATATGGATTCAATCGTGGAAATGAAATGATCATTTTTATTAGAATAAATATACATTTGGTGTCGTTAAACTGCCATCAAATGGTCACTCGGTAGATCGGTTTGGTAGAGTCGAAGATCAGTCGAAGAAAACCTTCCGGGCTTTTTGGTCAGCGAACATTGAAATGACTGAGTCGAAATTTATGCTGCGAGCTAGCCCGGACTCCAATTCCAATTCCCAAGACTGGTCAAGTGGTTTTGTCCCATGGTAGAACGTGAAAAATTCCTCACTCGAGATAATAAACTTAACGAACGTTCACCTTCTGCTACAGTAACTGGAATAGTGCAAAATATTCTCAGAGCCATGCAGATATTGGGATACAGGACTTTCATCTTCAATTCATGAAGTTTATTCAGTAATCGTAATTGTAGTAATGACTGGTAGTTCCCAAATTTGCTACATGGATAGCCTTGAGATGAATGATTGCATCGATTAAATCCTTGGAAACCTCGACTTGATAATTCTCTATATTTCTATATTTTCATTAGAAAATTCATTTTTTTTCATGCGATGATGGCGGGATGGTGACCACAAAGCATCGATGTTTCAAAACGATCTCAAAGTTGCCTTGATGGAGGAGTGGCCCAAAATACCTCCAGAAACCACAAAAAAGCTAGTGGAGTCGATGCAAAAACGCCTCAAAATGGTCATAGACCAGAAGATATTAAAATGTGTATTATCTTTCGTTATTTTTTGTACTTTTAATTATTTTAAGAAATGGATCAAATAAGCTGTGGCTTAGAAAACGTTAAAAAGTTGTTCTCACTTAAATTTGAATATACTCGGTGGGTCAAATAAGCTGTGAGCCACTGTGTGTATCTTTGATGGAATGACCGTCGTACTCCCCTACGCTCAATATTATTGATAATGGTTGGGTATGGCTCTTATGAAATTCATATAAACAAGAACGACACATTGAGCATGTGGAATTGTGAAAAAATGCCATTAAATTGGACAAATTAAAGTTCGAATTAAAGTCACACACGCATTACAAGAGTTGTAATAAATTTATAAATAATGTTAAAATGAAAATAAATAAGCACTTTCAGTTTTAAATTATGGATTAAAAGCGAAAATATCGACCCCTACAGTGCACACCTCCCTAGACCTTAATATGTATAATAAAACTAAAAAGGAAATGGTTCCTATATACTATTAAAGGGTATCTACTAACTACTTTCTTGTTTATCCCTGATATGGTAGATTACAATGAGAACTAGGTCACACTTAGATCTATTGTGTTACCGTATTTTTGGATCCTACCGTGGCCAAGAAACCTCATAACTAGCTGTTCTCCAGCCTGAGGCTTTGGTGAATTTCTGAATTCTGTCTTCTGGGGATCCAAGTCTGACCTAGATGTTGATTAAGAACCTACTGTTGAGACTGTAAGACCGGATATCGATTATGATGACTGTGATAGCCGTGCTAATGCGGGTCCTATACATCCTTAGTAGAACTGGAATGTCCTTTTCTTCGAAGCCAGAGTTGGCGGAATAACCGGTAAATTGAAACGGAGTCCCAGCTGAGCTGGGTATATGAGGCTATTGGTAAGCCAGTACCCTCCATTTCAGATTGGAGCGGCGTGATGGTGTCTATACGAGCCAGTTCGACTGGCATGCAGTTGCCCGTATAGTGATATTTTATTACAAAATTTAAAAAATAATAAACTCAGTTTTTCCGAAGTTTTTAATCAACAATTTAATACAATTGTATAAAACGTCTTCCTTTCTTTCCTTTTCTTCTTTCCTTTTATGTTCATTTAGCGAATTAGTCGCCTTGAATATTTTGAATAAATTATAAAGATATAACTTTAATGGTTTACATGATATTTTAATAGATCGTACACCTAGGAAAAATATTCTTATGACGCACAGTGTATTTTACAATTTTATTGAAATTTATTTGAAGGTAAAAATAATAATAATCTATTGTATAAAAGTATTAAAAATAAATTAAACAGATACAAAAAAATAACATTTTAAAAATACAAATTAAATGTAAAAAAAAAATTGAAATATTTTTTAGAGATTAAAAATAATACTAATTTTACTTAATGAAGTAACACTGTTCCCTTCGTGGAGTGGCCGGAAAGTGCGGCCGCGCCAGTGACCCCCAAATTGGAAGCCAAACTCACGTAAATGGGCGTCCATGTATGGCCATGTATGTATATTTCATATGCCATCGATTGCAGGCAGGCAGACCCTTGAAAACCCAAACAATGGGAGGTCCTGGGAAGTCATGTGCCGTGGCAAGGCATGCATAATGGCCGGCCAGATCATAATGCAAATACCCCCGGCGAGTTCCACTTATGCGCCAATTATAGAGACACTTTTCCAATATTTGCTCACGTCGACTGGGAGGTCATTTTCAATTATTGGACTTGGTTAGAGGCAGGTCCTGACTCCTTCCGTTGTTGGACAAATAGAAACAATCGAGTTAGTGGTTTATTTGTACGTTTAAAACTTCCGGCATTTAATGTTTATTTCAGTGATGGTATTATTTCATATTTGTATATGTTTATAGCCTAATTATTACTGACGTCCCATTGGGACCACGACTACGATCGGCTTGCGAGTGCAGTCCGACTCGGCTGTAGAGAATTGGCTGCTTGGCGAAGTAATTTCTTAAAATTGTACAATTAAAATCGCTACGAAACTTAATAATTAACTCATAATTCAGACTAAGATCGAGAAATAAACTAACAGAGCAACCCAATGGTGACTTCAAAAGAAGCTAAAATGCTGGCATAATAAATATGTGTATGTGGGTTGGTCCGCCTAGGGACTAATACTAGAAGGGGCGCCGCTCATTTAGGACCATGTCTTGGGCAGGCTGAACGCCCCGAAGCGCTGGTGATCGTCCACCCCCCGCACGGCAAAGTAGTAGCGCTGGTTTTCCTGGAACTGGTTTAGCGTGACGGCCATTGGCAGCAGCATTGCCTTGACGTCGCCGACGTGCCGCCAGCTGTCCGTGCTCGGCTCGTGGATCGTCTCCTGGTAGGCGTATATCTGGTACGTCACACACTCGGCGTACCGCACACTGGTGTCCTCCAGGGTCCACGAAATGACGATGCCCGTGTCCAGCAGACTGATCCGTATCACCGGTCGCGACGGTGGCAGCCTCCAGGCGGGACTGAAGGGGTTCAGGGGCGACGCCGGAAGTGGTGCTGGATGTGAGTATCGCAATCGCCCGGCAGTCGGCGGCGTGTTCTCCGACCGGATCTGCATAGTGACGTTCGATCCTCCCGAATTACGCTGGCCCGCTACTGTTTTCAAAAGAGAGAGGTTGTTATTAAAACGCTTCAATGGAATGTGTAGGGTTTGGATACGAACCTCCTGGAGGGGTTTGGACCATCTGGCGGGAATTCGCACGCGCCAATTGCATTGGCGAGGCTCGCACGACAGTCCCGTTGCCGGCACGGCCGGCGGCTGCTGCCGGACCTGCTGTCGCCAGGGCTGCCGCTGCGGCTGCTACAGCGTTCCTCTTCACCGCCAGGTTGGCCGCCTGGCGCAGGCGAGCGTTGGCCTCGATGGCCGCTTTCGCAGCTGCGTTGGCATCATCCTCGTCCGTCAGGTCGATGACCGCCTTCTCCTTGGGCTTGGCCGGCGCTAAGCTGGTCGGCTGCTGCAGGGCATAGCCGGCAGGCACCTCGGGGGCAGCGGCGGAAGAAGTGGGCACAGAAGCGTTGCCTCCCGAGTTGGGCGGCGCCTGGGAACGCACTTTGGTGGTGCACTTGGGCGCCGTCTTGGAGGAACCGGGCATGGGACCCGGGCGAGACCTACGATAAACAAAATGGTTATTAAGGATTCTTCCGCCGCTCAAGAAACACTCACGGTTGGTATTGCGGTGACTGCTGCTGCTGCTGTTGCTGCTGCTGCTGTTGCTGCTGCTGCTGCTTCTGGGACATGTAGTTCTGAGCCGAGTTCCGCTGACGCATGGCCGCCGCCTTGGCCGCCGCCGCTGCTGCAATGGAGGCCGTGTTGCCGGTGGACTTGGACGCTTGGAGAGCTCTCTGAGGCGAGGATGGCAGGCGGTGCAGATTGGGCTGGTTGTTGATCTGGGGCTTGGGCAGAACGTTGGAGGGGATCGGGCGCTGGGGAGTGACCTTTTGCATGCAGCCCCTACGCACCGGAGGCACGGCATTGGGCGGCGATGCCGCCGGAGATGGGCCTGCGAAGGTGCTGGTCCGCTGCTGCTGCTGCTCGAGCTGTTGGTGTTGCGGGCTGGTATTGGGACTGGGTACGGGCGGTCTGGCCCTCATGGGCAAGCGCATTGGCGAGGTGCTGGCCTTGGGTGGTGTGCCGCTGGGTGGCGCCAACATTCCACTGCCTGCAGAAGACGTTGACGGCTGCTCCGGAGCAGCTACAGAGGGCTTCATCGCCTTGAACGGAATGCCCACTTGCAGGCCCACGGCCCGCGTTATTCGCACCGGGGCTGTGAAGTGAGAGTTCTTCGTCTCCAGGTCCTTGAGGACCCGCTTGTGCACTGTGTCGAGGTCGAGGAACTGCTTCGATACCTCGGCGATCTTGCGCCGGTAGGCGGCCAGCAGGTTTTCGCACTTCTCCAACTGGGACCGCAGGTCCGCGAACTCGCTTTTCACCAGCATGCCCTCGACCACCTTCTGCAGCACCAGCTCCTCCAGGTCGTTGCGGGTCATTTGGTCGAAGCTTTTGCGGAAATTCCTAACAAACTCCATTTTGAATGGCTTCACATCCGCCTTGATCTCCGGCTCGGGCTTCAGGTCCAGCACCAACTCCGTTTCCTCCTGCCCTTTGACCTCCTCCTGACCCTTGACCTCCTCCTTGCTCTGGTCCTTGTCCGCATGCTCGTCCAGATCGATTTGCAAGTTGCCTTCGCAGGAGCTGTTCGAGTCCGACTCGTCAGTCTTTAGTTTTTTGTTGGGAACCTCCTCGGCCGGTTTGGAGTTGGCATCCCCTTCCAAGTCCAAATGGTCGTGGCTTCTCTTGGTCACCGCCATTTTTCCCTCTCCAGTGGCTGCTTTCAGGCCTCCTGCCTCCAGATCGGATGGCGCTTTCTCATCAGTGCTCAGGCGCACCCGCTTGGACGCCGGTTCCTGGACATCCTCGCCTGGGCGCAGAAGGTTGCTGCTCGAATTGCTGTTCCCATTCTCCGTGCAAACGGGTTTCTCCTTCACCGGCGCCTTGACCTTCTCGAACTGATCGCAGGCATTGTCGGAGTTGTCCACCTGCAGGGACTTCTCGGCAGGTGGCTTAGTGAGGGCTTCCGTGGATACGGCTTCTATGTCAGGGATCTTAGGGGTTTCTTCGACAGCTTCTTGCACAGACGGCTCTTCATCCTCGTCTTCTGAGACCAGAACTACTTCATCGTCCTTATTCGACTCAACTGGTTTAGGTGCCTCTGGCTTCTCGATCCTTTCTCCGTTCGTCGCATCTTTCGCCTCGGCCTTCTTGGACTTCTCAATGGACTCGAAGAAAATGACCTCATCGTCGGATTCGGGTTCTTTAGCCGCTTCTTTTAAAGTTTCTTTGTTCTTCACCTCGCTTTCTTTGTCCTTCTCATTGCCCTCCAAACTGGAAGGATCTTCGGAGACCCCATTGACTTTGGGGGCTTCTTGGTCGCCATCCTGCTCGTCCTTGGACTTCTCCTTCCCAGAGCCCTGGGAGTTGGCCTCCAGTAGCAAGTCATCTATGCTGGTATCCTTCATTTCCTGCGTTTCAGTGCGGTTGGTAACTTCTCCCACGGCCTTGCCCTCCGGCTCCTCCGCCGCCAACTTCGGCTCTTCACCATCAACCCACATGGCTTCCTCTGGGTCCTTCACTACTTTATCTTCCTCGGCTTCCACAGCCTTTGGTTCACTTTCTTCGACCGACTCAGGGGCCTCTTCCTCTGTCGCTTTCGACTCTTCGACTGCTTCCACCAGCTCAACTGAGGTGGTATCCTCCTCCTTCTTCTCGTCTGTATCTTCTATGGGAATGTCGGACTCCTTCACCTCCGTGGACTCGTCCGAGGAGTCTAGATCTATGATGTCTGTGGATGACTTTCTCTGTGGCTTGGGTTTATCAGCCTTTATGTCATCGAGGATATCATCATCATCGGAGGATATGTCCTCTAGATCATTGTCAATGGGTTTCTTGACGGCCTTCTTGGCTTTTGTTTTCAGGGATTTCTGCGAAGCAGCTCCCTCGAACTCATCGGCACTGGAAATATTGTCCAAAGCGTCCTCGAACTCGTCTTCCGAGGTGTTTATCTTCGCCGATGTCTTGTCCTCCCCCACTTCGGCTGCTGAGGTAGAATTTTCTTCCGGCTTTGGCTCGCTCTCTTCCTCTTTCGCGTCCGTAGAGCTCTCAGGTGCTGGCACGTCCTGGTCAGGATCTTCGATGACTTCAACGTCCTTGCCCTCGCTTTTATTATCCGCGTCAAGCTCGGATTCAGTCTCCACGTTGCTGAGTTCTATTACATCCGTTGCTGCTGAAGAATCTTCCTCTTTTTTGTTCTCCTTTTCCGCTCCTATTTCTTCCTCTTTTCCTTCTAACTGATTCTCGACTGGCTCGGCAGCTGTTTTTTGATTTTCTGACCCAGCGTCGGATTTATCGGAAAGTTTATCGGAATTATCCAATTCATCGGAATTTTTGGGACTGCGATCGACAATGGAGCTTATCTTGTCCAGCAATGCGTCCAGATCCCTGCCGGCGTTTTGATCCTTAACTGACTCGGTTATCGGATCGGACACAGTGTCGTCCACTTCATCGCCGTTGGCTATTTTTTCATCCTTTATACTGGCAGTGGAACTGATCGAGGTCTTGCCAAGAGCTACATTTTAAAATTTACGATGCATCAAAAACTATCGGATAATGCGGAGCAAAGCTATGCTTACCAGGGGTGGGCAGGGGCGGCACATCACTATCGAGCTCAGCGGACATGGTCCGCAGTAAAGCGCCCTCTGTCGACAGCTCCTTTAGGTCTACGTTTTGGCTTATTTCCATCATTTTGAAAACTCTTTATCGAATTCTACTTAAAGTGGACACATTGAAATCTGAAAAACAAAGGGACATTGGTTATAAGGAGGTAAGGTATGTGACAACCCTATTTCAGAAAATATTTCTATTTCAGAGTTCGATTCGATTCAAAACAAGCGATACTATCAAGGGATTACCAGAACTATTTTTAGAAAAATTTAATTGAAAATCAAAAATAACGTTTCCTAAAATGCCAGGCAGCATGAAAGCTTTCGGGAAAGCTCTTCAAGCTTAAACAGCATTTTTAACGCATAAGAAACCAAAACAGAGGTTGGGAATTATATTTACGAATTACATAAATAGGTATTCCTATCACTCCCAACCCGCATTAGCCGAACCCCCATCGCCAAGACTCGTAGACCTTTGAACAGAATCTGGGGGTATCGAACTATCGTATGGTGGTGCTTATAAATACACCTTAGATAATGGTATAATCAGCAACACCGATCCCGAAACTCCAAAACCAGAATCATATCTCAAGATGAACAGCTTTTGTGTTTCGAGTCGGGTGGATTTTGTGTGTATCTATAGACTAACCATGTGTTATTATTGTTCGTCGTGATGATTGTTCGTCGTTGTTCGTTTACGAACGCAACAAAAACAACGGCGGTGCAGAAACCCAAGCAAAACGACGATACCAAAGAGAAGGTGCGAGAAAAAAAGGTGCAATAAGGGGGAATCGGAAAAGTTCCTTGGCACTACCAGACATTTTTTTTTGAAAACTTTCAAATAAAATGACATTTACAGTTTTTTTTACTTAAAACGATATAAAATGAGGTTATGTATCATGTATTTATGCCCATTTAGATATACGGGTGTTTGTATGTTTGTATAATAGAGTATGTACAGTTCCAATGACAAAGAGGACTATAAAAAGGACTTACAGAATCTGATACTGGAGATTTTTGTATTTAATTGAAGTTTCGAATTAGCTACACTTGGAGAAATCAAAATGACTTGAAGTTCTCGCCGCGTTCAGAGCACCACTGAACAAAACGAGCGCCGCCAAACCAGCTGACGACTGACGAAAGAGAGCGACCGAGGCAGAGAGAAAGGGGGAAAGCGGCAGTGCAAGTGAGAGAGAGCAAAAGTGGGCGTGGCGTAGGATGATAAGATTCGATAATGTCACTCCAAGTGAAAGAAAAAGTAATCACTTTCACATCCCGACCTTTGACATTGCACCCTACACTTGCTTGTAGTGACGTCATCCTAGGGTAACTGCTGGTTCCCCTATACCCGGTCGCAAGGCCCCTATGCATGTCTTCTTCTGCCTCAGCAAGTTGGCAGTCCTGTTACTACGCGTTAATTGCTGCGAAAAAGACAAAAGGGGTGGGTAGGGGTTAATGAGTTGGCATGGGACGCCGCTGGAAGGACTCGGCATGACCCAGCCAAGGGATCTTCGTGAAACCAAAATCTGCTTTTGATGAAAAGAAAACAGAAACCAATCGTGTAATAATAGCAAAAATAGAACGCGTTTTAACATATATACGTTTGTTTGCTTGCGTGCGAGCGGGAGGGCGAGATGCAGCCGCAGGTGGTTAGAGCGGGACAACCATACGTAACCCTAAGATGATTACTTCAAACGGGAAAAGTAGGGTATTTAAATTTAGGAAAATCTGTGTATATTCATTTAAACTAAAACAAAACACACTAATTTAAACCAAAAATAAACAGGTGGGGGAGTTAGTAGAAAGAGGGGGTGGGGTGGAGGTAAAGTGGTCTGACAAAACCCCTCATCGAAAATCATTCCAAACCTCAGGAAGTCGGAATTAGAACCCAAGATTGGGATATGGTCGGGACTTTCGAAGTTCAACTTAGGACCTTGGCAGGATACCGGTTTGGGATGGACGGAGAACGGCCGAGAGTCGGTGCGGGAGAGTAAGAGCAGAGGCCAGACATACTAAATATATGTATTTGTGTGTGTGTGCAATTGAACAAAGTTCGCGTAGCACCGAATACCACACGACAAAACTGTTGTTGGCGTCGTACAACGAGACGAACCGAAAGATACAACAGCAGAGAGAAATAAAAAACTAAAAAAACCAAAAGTGAGGCATCATTAGGATTACCTCCAGGTCAAAACTTGAACCATGGGTAACCATTCCGGTTGGGAACCGTGGTCCCACGGACTTTGGCGTTACTGGATCGAATTTTTTTACCCCGAATATTATGCCCATATTACTATCTCCTGTTTTGGTTTAGAACTTGTGCCTTTACATGCCAAAGCATATAAAAATACAGCCACCTATCAAATTTATTTCGCTGCCGGGGTCATGGCAGGGGGTCTATGTGTTCTAACGGCCTCAAACTTTGGAGTGGACATCTTCAAGTTGTGAAGTCTATTATCGCCATCTCACTCGCACCCGCTCTTACAGTGTGTGTGTGTGTGAGTTTGTATGTATATCAGAATGTGTATGTGTGCAATTTTGCAACGCGTTCACATTCTTTTTAGGTTACGTATCGATTTTGCTGCGAAGTGAGGTTAGGTCCGAAAACATCCATGGATCCGGGAATTATGGAGATCCCGTAATGCTCCTTTGGACCCTAGAGCGCCGCCTAGGAAGATCTGATTACAGACCCGGTCTCCTGTGCCACCCCAAAATAGGGTGGACAGGCTAAGCCACAGCCCAGGGGAAAAAAACAAAACGGGCCAACATTTTCATTTACCTAATGTACAATTTTATGTTTTCAGGGTTGCCAGGTTAGCAACATGTGCCCCCCTAATATTAGGTAAATCGAAATAAACCCAATTAGAGGCATCTTTGACGCAATAAAACATACATTGTCATGCTGGCAGGGTAGGGTTGCCACCGGCATGGCATGTGTATTTTCGTTGCTATAGTTATAGACAAGACCCAATCATATGCGCTAGTTACTGATAATCACCAACCTATGAAATAAAACCCAAAAACAAAGATCAGATTTCAAAATATATATCTTCACTACGGACACTTGACAACCCTAAAAACAAAAATGTCTTAAAAAGACTCTCGGCATATCTTTTGACGTATGGAGCCTTTCCAGAACCGAAAACTATTGAAAAACTCCCAACAGTAAGTTCCCGATCAACCATTATATGCATATACTAAAATAAAAAATTAATTTCATTCAACAGTGTTTTTTATATCTTATAAATAAAACGATATATAAAACATTTACTCCACTAACCTTCCTGCAGCACGAAAAACTCATTTATTAACTATACAATCACACGTTAAGTCAGAATATGACATGTCCTTACTGCGGACCGGCTGTTTTCAATATTTTGAACGTTTTTAACAGTTTTTCGGCGATTTGTTTACAGAATCAAATCACATCTGCGTCCGATGCCCTTTAACGATGGTGAAAAACAGACTGAAGCAGACAAAAACAAAAGGGGCGAAAAGAACCAGTCCGGACACAACTAGTTCCTGAACAGATCAGAAACAGTCGGGATGTGGGATACAGATGGGCTAGAGACAGATTTAATTTAAATACTTAAAATATTTATTTCCTGCTTCCTAGGCGCAAGTTTTACAACCAAAGATAGTTCCTAAAATTTTATTTAAAAAATTGTACCATAAACATACTTTGTTATTTTGATGTCCCAAATTTTTAAAATACATTAATTTAAATCTGAAAATTAAATCTGAAATTAAATAAACAAAAACTATTTATAAAAATTCAAACATCCCTCGTGAGGCCCAGTGACATCACTAAAATCGAACCAATGACACTGTCAGGGGTGGAATAATGAACCACTAATACAGGAGAGCGGCATAAAGGTCCAATAATATCTGATCGCATCAAGAAAATAACGATAAATAAAAAAATTTCATTAAGCTAAGTATTAAAAAAAATATAAACATTCGAAAAAAATTATTCTATAATCTTCTGCTCCAAATCGGATAAAATTTTCTTGAAAATTATAATATTTCCGAACCGGCAGGAGGAACTAAAGCCTGCCATCCCTGAAGGCGGTGTTTTAAATCAGTTCCGGTTCGAAACCTGCGAATGAATGGCAAGTGGAACAAAATATAAACATCTGTAGATTGTAGGTTATTTGTTTTATAATAACAAATGCCGAAACTTTTCAATTAAAATGAGCAACCTACTGAATTTCGCCCTGAGGCAGGGTGCCAATTTCCTCAAGAGGCACAGTCTTCAAAGTCTGCGCCTGGCAGCAGTGCCAAGTGTTGTCTCAAAATCGCCGGTACCAGCTCCCACTCTAAAAAGGTTTGCCACCCAAGCTGCCCCCTTCGATGTGAACACCACTCTACCCAAGGACATAATACTCTTTAAATATGAGAACCCGCGCTTCTACAATATGCTGAATTTCTTCGGCGTTTGCCAGTTTGTGTTCTGGACATATTTATCGCATTTTGCGTTCACCACGTTGAAAGATGCGCCCGTGGTGGAGAATCCCGACGAGGAGCTCAAGTGGTATCAGCGAATAAATCTCGGAGACAACAAGTACCGAAATGGCATTACCATTTGTAGTTTCCTGATAGGTAAGACTATAGAAGATACTTTATTTTCTTTCTTAAAAAAATTCGTTGTTTTAGGGTATGGAATCCTGTTTGCCGTCTGGATGTTTACCCTTCGCTCTGTGCGATTTCTCATCCTGCGCAAGGGCGGCCAAAGCGTGTCCTTTGTGACCTATGGACCCTTCAATCGAAATCGTATTATAACAGTACCACTTAAATGTGTTTCCGCCGAGGAGTCTCGGAATATGGCCCGCGTGCACCTGCCAATCAAAGTCAAGGGCAAGACCCTCTACTATGTCCTGGACATGCGCGGCGAGTTTCGAAATCCCCAGCTATTTGACTACACGGCGGGCCTGAAGCGCCGCATTTAAACTCGGGTTAGTTAGGAATTGTTACTTATTATTTGTAAATAAAGATTGTACACTAATTAACTTAAATGCCGGCTTAGTAGATGGGCTCTGGCTTCTGTGTCAGCAGCAGACCAAAGCGCTTCTTGATGGTGATCCTATGACGAGAGTACTTGTCCTCCGGCGAGAATCGGGCAGGATGAGCGGACAAGGTGGGACGGCCATCCTCAGTGCGTTTCTGCGCGATATAAAAAATAAATCAGTTTTGTTCGTCCCCACGCTGTGGGTTGTGTGATATTACCTTCAGAGTGTAGACACGGTCTCCGTTTTCGTTAATAGTATACATTAGATACATGTTGGCTTGGTTTTTAACAGAATAGTTTCTTTTAATATGTAAGTAAATAAAAACACGTGTGGCGTGCGTAGCTTCTTCTTCGTATTTACCAACCTTTTATTCCGATGTTTTTAACACTGATTTTCTTCGCAAGTTTTGCAGCACCGTAATAAATTTTGACATATTTATCTACATTTGGTTGCTGTACAGGGTTTAGTCCTTTAAATTGGTTACTGTACAGGGTTGAATGGTTAAACATTTAGTGTTGTAAAGTGAGGTCGAATACTTGAAAAAATCTCATCTTTTATTGTCGAAGGCGCCAACTTCCTTAATCTCCAATGTCGGATAAAGTGGACAAGCTGCGGAAGCAGGCTCTCCGGGAGCAACAAAAACGCATTAAACCTGGAGAATGCCTTAAATACGTGCGGATGGTTATGGACACAGGATTTATGGGCCAGGAAGTGCTCCAACAGTTGGCGTCGACCGATCTGAAGTACGAGCTCCGAAGCTTGCCCCTGAGCCATTGCATCTTTTGGGAGCGCAACGTGGGCCAGCAAACGCTTGCCACTGGCACCACCAACAGTGGTCTGGATGACGCCTGGCAGCGGGAGAACCAGGTGGTCCAGTGGCTGTCCGAATCCAGTTTCCTTCAGGCGGTGAAACGGCAATATCTGGCCTGCATTGGACCCCAGTTGCGGGATGCTTTTCCCGATTGTCAGTACACCGTGGTCGTGCCTAAGCTGCGCCACGGCAAGAACAGCAGTTCTGCCAATCAGGACGCCTTGATCGAGCTTCAGTTGCTGCAAGAACTGCATGTGGAGCAGCTGGATCGCCCCGAGTCCCAGAATCTCTTTGCTTTTCTCCAGCGGTACACCAAGTCCATCGCGGAGGCTCCTTACAAAAAACAGCGCAATGAGTCGATGGGATGCTTCAAGAAGTACCTGGCCAACGACAAGAAGCAGTGCGTCCGCGTGGACCAAGGCAATGGCTTTGGCCGCCTATGGCAGCAGCACCTCAATCGCCTGCCGCTGGTCACCCTGGAGGTGGCCGAGTCCATTATAGCCCAGTATCCGTGTCCCAAGAAGATGCTGGACCACTTCTCGGACGACCCAGATGCCGTTCAAACTCTAGCGGACATGAAAATACGTCGCTGCAACGGACCCCAGCCGCTCCAGACGGAACGGCGCATAGGAAACGTCCTGAGCAACAAACTCTACACGCTGTACAATGCCAGGGATCCGAACACGCTTATCTGAAACATTATAGTCTGCTCATATATTTGGCTCCTAGGTGTACAATTGTACAATTATATTTAGAATAACTTCTGTCGTAATAAAAGTATTTTTAAAAATCACATTATTCTTATAAACTTAGCTGTGTATTGAAAGAATTGTACCCCGCCCCTTGCATAGATGGCATTCCAGGTTCATGGATTCTAAAAGATGATTGGTAGTGGATTATAGCGTAGCCAGGATGCGGGTGAAGCCAAGGCAGGCCGAGACTATAGTTTGCCCAAGGCCCCAGACCATTGCATAGATGGGCGACATGGGCAGGCTGGAGGCGCGGTGGACAAAGGAGATGACGGCGCTGCTGATGATGCCGCTCGATGCCGGCGACAGGAAGCCCATGACCAGGATGAGAATCGAAAAGAAGCGGCCGAATTTGTGCTTACGCAGTGTAAAGAAGGCCACCACGGCAGCGCAGGTGTGGATAAAGATGGACGAGAAGAGGGCCCACAGGAAAACGTGGTACCACATCTCGCGGAAGGTGTTCAGCCGTGCCTGCGAGCGCAGACCCATTACGTCGGCGATGGTGTCCAGCTCATCGGTGTCGTCGGGATCGTAAAGAAACATGATTGCGGTCTGGTGTTCCTGGTAGATGGCTACCGCTACCTAATTACGTTGCTAGTTATTGCTTTTCCGTTGCTTTGGGTTGGTCTGCTGCATCGCTCTGTCGAGTTTCCACCGCCTGGAAGGAATTTGGTTTTAGTGTACTGATGAATTTAAGGCCTTCATTAAGACTTACGCCCACACCTGCCTGAACTACACCCTTTCCGGCACCAATGTTCAGTAATTCTTGGTCCTTGCTATAACATAGTTGCAATTATTATTTGGTTTTTAAGTGCCCCACAATCGATAAAGCGCTGCTCCGAGACTGTTGTTCTCGGTGCGCTGCAGCCGTAGTCCTTAGTGTTTAGTCCAGATAGTATTTTTGGGTAGCCAATGCTGCGCCCAATTATCAAAGTTCAACTATTTTTCACCAAAAACCTTTAATTATTGAGTTTTTTTGTCTGGGAATCATCTGTTCTGTAGTTTCACTTTTTTGCACAAGGTGGCGACAAAACTATGTTTATAGCCTCATCTGAACAGTGCTGCCAGATTGGCAATTTAGTTGAATTTCAAGACCCTAGAAATTTAAAACAAAAAAATTTAATTTTTTTTTTAAATACTAAAATTCTTTTTCCCAAAGAAAAAATAATAATAATAAATATAAAGAATAAAGATTTTATATATTATCCAGCATATTAATAGTTGCAATCAATTTTTCTTGCAGGTGTGAAGGTTTTGCCAACGATTATATTTTAACTATAGGTTTTAGCAAAAATTTAAAGATTTAATAAATAATTTCCAGAAATCAAAGCTAAAAAAAAGAAAGCTAAATATAGCCGGAAAATTGCCACACTGGCAACACTCACTGCAACTCTACAGACCAATGACAACTCTACAAACCAATCCATAAACAAAAAAATTTTGTGTAAACTGAAAACAAAAGCGGAAGTCGAAAAGCTACGTTTTAGAATATAATTTGGACCCTATGATTTGTTAAATTTTTGTTTGGAGCATGGGATGCTGAGAGTCCATTAACAGGTTGCAAGGTGTAAGTTCTCCGTCCGCTATGACACATTTCTTCGAAAGTGTGTATATACAGACGTACATACATATTTATCCACAGTCTGTCAAGTAATTCTCTGCGAACTGAAGGGATTTGAAAGAAAATAAAAATAAAAATGTTTATTTGTACACACCTCCCGGCTGTTATCACAATAATATTGCTTTAAGTGCAAGCTGAAACCTTTTAATGTGATTTTGTCATTCGAACAAAAACCTCAAAAAACTCAAAATCTGTCTAATCTGTCCTTTGTGAAATGCAAACATTTAACTGACTAAACTGCCGACCATCAAAACCGCAGCCCAGCAAAGCATATGCCCGATTAATTAATGGTCTCTCCCCCACTACAGACTTTATATTCGAGTTCGTGCCCCGCTGAAGCAACAACGCATTTAATCAATGTTCTCCAACGGACTGCCGTGCAATCTTTCGTTTCCGAGCTGTCTCAGTGTGCCGAAAGACGAGATTGGTAATGAAGAGCTCCTGCCCTCCAACATGGGTACCCGCGAGCCTGTCATCCTCAATGTCTACGATATGGTAGCTTATCCCGCTCTAGTTCCCGATTGAATCCCGGAGTAAGATAATGTGTTTTTGCAGTACTGGATCAACGAGTACACCACCTCGATTGGCCTCGGCGTATTCCACTCCGGCGTAGAAGCCTTCGGAACGGAGTTCGCCTATGGTGGCCATCCCTTCCCCTTCACGGGCGTCTTCGAAATCTCGCCGCGCGACCATGACGAGCTGGGCGACCAGTTCCAGTTCCGCCAGAGCATTCAGATCGGCTGCACGGACTTCACCTACGAGGAGGTGCGCCGCATAGTCGAGGAGCTGGGCAACCAGTTTCGCGGCGACCGCTACCATCTGATGAACAACAACTGCAATCACTTCTCGGGCAACTTGACCCAGGTGAGTCGAGGGCACTCAGCTCCACCTGCTGAATCAGCACTCTTTTCGGGGGTGCCACGGAAATCTTGTCGAAACCCAAAAAAATTAGGGCGTGAGTTACTCGTCATTGAATCATCGGAACAATGGCCGCTGGGTGCCACCGCTGCTCCCTAAAAGTGATTTATTTTTATTTCCCATAATAATTAGAAAAGATTGACGCATCATTATTTTATTCCATGTAATGGTTAGGTTTTCCGTAGAGTTAACACACCGCTTTCTTCGAAAGGCATTCGAGCCAAGAAACCCAACTACCCGGACGGGCTTCTGGAACTTTGCCCATTCCGTTCATGGACACACCATAAATATTTACATCATATTGTAATGAAATTTGAGCTTTTAAAGCCGCAGAACACTTTGTTCAATATACAAAGTTTTCTGTCCGGCGATTTGAGTTCAAATTACAGAATTACAGAATATTAGACCCATGGAGTTTCGACTTTGGAATAAATGGTGTTCATTTTTCATTCCAGATACTTTGTGGCCAAGAAATACCCAGCTGGGTGAACCGTTTAGCGCATTTTAGCTCCTGTGTGCCATTTCTACAAAGATGTTTGCCAAAGTAAGTCTTCAAACTAATCGTATATAATTAAATGATATTTTAAATCCGACACTTTCAGAGAGTGGCTGACCCCGAATGCCTTGCAGCAGAGCATAACCACAATCCAAGAGCGCGAAGACTCCGACACCAGTCCACTCTGAGACATTACCTGACCGAGAATATGTCACTTGCAGACACAGACACCCAAGGAATCATAGTTTACATCCAGAAGGCAGCCCCCAGGACTAGGACTGCCGCCACTGTTACGTTACACAGGACGAAACGCCGGGTTCACTCACGTCTAAAACAATTTCCAAGCCAATAATGCCCAAAAAAAAAAAACAAACAGAAACCAGAAACCAGAAACGGAAAAGCAAAAAGCAACAACTATTATTAATAGACTTAATTTAGGCGAGATATACATACATACATACGTACATAGAACATCAACATACATAGATACATGCAAAGTGACTAAATTATTGGCTATTGTAATTCGTATTTGTAATATGACTATTCAGAATTAAGATATTATTAAGTGGCCGATAAATATAAGTAGCAGGCGCCGTCAGCAGCAAGCAGCAGTGTCATTTATAGAATTTTAAATTAAATTCGAAAGACATCGACAAAGAAACCATCATTAGGCACTTGCTAAATTGTACTAACAATACCACAGACATATTGGTGAAACGATATCAAAATGTTGCCCAATTTACTTGTTTACCTTTTTTGTCAGCGGTGGCGGGAGTTCTTATTACCTTTTTTTTAGGACCTCCCGCCCCCAAAAACCATCTGAACTCGTTTATTGAGCTAATTTAATAGTTGATTTCGTTTACACCATTATACCGAGCAGAGTTCATAAGCCGCATGTCTATCAAAACACCAAATTGATCTGTTATCAAGAATAATATGTACTTGACATTCTGATATTTACACATGCATAAATACTATTATTAAACATTTTTAAAGAAAAATATATTTTGATCGAAAACAATTGTTTGGCTTTTGTCTGGATTTGGGAGGAATGCGAGAAGAGTGGGAAGGTGCTATATGATTCATCGGATGATGCTACTGGAAGATTGTATTTTCTATTATCTGGGCACCCTCTTATCAGATCATCTATTTGCCCAAAAAATAGTCATCTTTTAGAACTTTCCTACCAAGAGAACTTACCCTGATGAATGACAATTATTAATTATTAAAGTATGCTACTTAAACTTAGGATTAATTACTTTAACTTTATTTAGAAGATTAAAGCACATCACTCTTTCAAAATTATTAACTGACACCATTTATGTAGAAGTTCTAAGAAACGAATTAAAAATAGGTGCTTGAGATTTTGGCAAATTGTAATATCTAAAATTTGGTTTATTCTTTTAAAATATAGATAAATGCTTAGATGAAACTTTAATTTAAACACTCATTTTGTGGTTCATTCTTTAACACTTATTTTGTGATTTAATATTAAAGTTATACCTGTAAAGATACGCGTGTGTGAAGTGCCATATTTGGATGAGCATTTTATCAATAATGAATGAAAAATTTAACAAAATTTTAATTTCTAACAAGAAGGCCTAACCTTTATGATGAAATGGCGTCTTTTTAGTGAAATTTTTGAATTAAAGTGTTGAAAAAAATAGTAATCATTTTTTGAAAATAAATTACGTATTCCATTACTTGTTCAATATATCCAGGAATATTGTGTAAAAATGTTCAAGCCATTTGTATTTCAGAAATCGAGATCACTCGATTCTTTAGAAATATGGTTTTGAAAAAACTTTAATTTAAAACTTGTTTAAACTCTAATGTCATCTGGCTCCCTTTTGGACACTCTAACATTGAAATAAAAAATAATGTATAACTCCCAAAATATTTATCGGCTGGAGTTAAAACAACCGATTTTTTCATTTCTTTCAAAGATTTAACTTCTTATAACCCCTTAAATAATAACCTTTATTTAGCCACCCTTTAAATCTCTTTAATAAAAACATTTTACATCATTTATGGTAATATATTTCGTATATATTCTTCAAACCCTCAAGATTAGATTCTGCCATGGAAAATAAATTAATTTTTGATTTAGTTTATAACTTTGTAAGATTAAGATAAATATATTAGGAATAGCTATGTACAAGGGGAGCTCTGGGCAGGACATCTTGGCTCACACCAAGCTGGAGACATTGTTGTAGATGCCGACGCCCGAAACTTCGTCCAGATTGATGTCGGCGGGCGGCAGGTTGGGATGGGGCCAGTTCCTGGCTTGGGGATGCGGATGGGAATGCGGCGTGATGATGTTCTGGAAGGAAGGCATCTGGTGGGGCCTGAAGGGGACCCCCGGCCTCAAACCGGCATTTGGTGCATAGGCGGAAGGGATTCTCCGCTGGGTGATGGGCGGGTTCTGCGGTCGGTGGGGCAGCTCGTGGAAGTAGGCGTCTTTGGGTATGTGCCTCTCGGGCAGACCGAATTGCGGGGCCACACCACTCCGGTGGGGAATGCTGTAGGTGGGCGAGGGGTTCGAGGAGGTGGCCTCCACGTGCTGGAAGTGGTTGTTCAGGCGGGAGTGGGGTCTCGTTCCTATCAGCTCCTGCCGGTTAGTGTCTATGGTGTTCTGCAGCTGGGCAACCATGTCCCGGACTTGACCGGCGTTGGGTTTCTTCAGACACTTGATCTCACTGTTCCGGATCTCTACTTTGTTCACCTGCTCGTTTCCGTTCTGCCGGATTTCCGGCTCTTCCACATACTCCATGAGGGGATTCGAGTAGAAAAGGTTCGACATGACGGGGTAGTTGTCCTCCAAGCACAGGGGTTGCCGCTTCATCAGGTTGGAGATTCCAGCTGCCTCGCTGGCCTGCTCCTTGTAGAGCAGCTTGTCCCCGCCGATCCTCTCGGCACTCTCGTTCACGGCCGCCTCCTCCTTTCCCAGGTCGGCGAAGGACGCGTCCTTGCGAAGGGCCTTGATCACGGAGTTCAGCATGTTCTCCCCCCTTCCGATTCGGGAGTAGTACTTGTGGTAGTCCGGGGGCGGATTGCTGCCCGTGGGGGAGGCCTCCCAGTCCCAGCTGTTGGAGTTCTGGGACGGATTAGAGGTCTCACTCGAGTTGGGGTACCGCCGCATGACGTGGGTGTACTCATCAAAGTTGGGACTGTCCTTGTCCTCCGGGAGCTGGGCCGACTCGGGTCTGGTGTTGGGCTTGTAGGGCGGGGAAAGCGAGGACAGCTGGTGCTTGTTCTCCTGCTCGCTATCCCGCTCCATGATCAGAGTGGTCTTCTCCAGCAGCACACCCAACCGCTCAGACACCTTGAGGAAGTCCAGTTTTAATTCATCCAGTTTGGAGTGCTCCAATTGCTCGACCTGCTCCTCGAGCTCCTCTTCGTCCTGTGCCAGCTCCACGTCACCCTCCTCCTCCTCTTCCTCCTCCACCTCCTCTTCCTCGGCCTCCTCTGCATCCTCCCCGGCGTCATGAGAGTCCTCATCGCTGTCACTTTCGAGTGGACCCTCTGCCGATCTGTGAACAATAGCCTGCACTGCCTGATCCTCGAGTAGGTCCACACTGCGGGAATTGGTGAGCCTGCCGTTGTCGTGGTTACTCTCCAACAGCTCCAAGCTGCGGCACCTGGAAAGGGTCCTTTCGATCCTCGAGCTCCTATTTTGCTGATCGAAGGTGGAGCGCATGGGTTCTCCTCGTCGCAGGAACTCACTGAGGTGCTGCCGTTTGCTCTCACACCGCAGCCGGTCCTCTATCATTGTCCTGGTGAGTTGCTCGATCTGGTCGTTGGTTTTGATAGCCAGGGCCTGCACCTTATGGCCCAGACGCTCCTTGGTCTTGTGGACGTACTTCTTGAGGCTCTTCCGGTTGCAGTTCAGCTTGTTTTCGATGTGCCGGAAGAACGGCCCACAGTAACAGGTGTTGCCCACACTCACTGGCCCCTTGTGAATGTGGCCGGCCAAGTCGAGGAAGTACTGCTCCCCTGGCTTCAGTGGGTCCTTGGGCAGGGTCTCCAGTTTTGGGGAGGGAAAGGCCCGGGGATCGGGAAAGTAATGACATCCATACGGCGACCAATTGATTCCCTTGTCCACGACATCCCTCTCCCGATCCTTGTCCGAGCGACTGCCTCCCTCTCTTGACCTCTCCTTGCGATTGCGTATCTTCTTCGGCGTATTCAAAATCTCGATGATCTCGCGGTAGTTCTTTCTGATCGCAATGTGCATGGGGCAATCTCCTTGGGCGTTCTTGATGCCCAGCCGCGCATCTGCCTCCAGCAGAATCCTGGTTAGCTTCCTTCGGCCCATGGCACAGGTGATGTGCAGTGCGGTGTCACCGTTCAGGTTGGTCTTGTTGGGATCGCAGAGTGCGGAGAGCAGGATCCGTGTGACGCCCGCATGCCCGTATCTGCAGGCGGTGTGGAGTGGAGTGTCTCCATACTATAGAGGATACCAAAATTATATAAAATTTAGGATTAACAATGCCACTATATTTGGCCACTCACATTATTTTGGACGTCGGGGTCGGCGCCGGCCAGCAATAGTTCCCTTGAGCTCTGATTGTGCCCGTTTTGGGCTGCCAGGTGCAGGGCCGATAGCCCCTCATTATTGGCTATGCTCAGGGAGCTGTTGTGGAGGGCTTCGGTGGTCTGGTGGATCACCTTCGCCTTGCCTTTGTTTTTCTCCTTGTCCTTTTGTTGTCCTTTAGCCCCCTTCCCGGCCTTTCCCCCGGACGCTCCTGGCGCTGGAGGTGGAGGGGCACAGATTAGTTTCACGCAGCGACTGAACCCCCGGCTGGCCGCCTCGTGGAGCGGGGTGTTGCCTTGGATGGATTCCCTGGCCAGGCGGTCGGCATTGCTGAACAAGAGCCCCTCCACCCGTCGATCATCCCCGGCGGCCACCGCCTCGTGCAGCGAAGTCCAGTTGCTAGAATCCGGCTAAAATGAGGGTTAATTAAGGGTTAAATCAGAGTGGTAATGGATAACCAAAGCAACTTACCCCAGAAATGGCGTTGGGCAGAGCTTCCTGTTTCGGAATGCGGGAGGATCCATGCTGCATTGTCTGCGGAAGTTAAATAAAGTTAAGTAAATGAATTAAATAATGGATTGGGCTATAATATTTACTTATTTTAATATAAATATGAAATTGATTTGGAATCTAACGAAAGGAAGATTATTCTCTCATTTAGTTTTTTAATAATTTAAATTAATATACAGATAATTTTAAAATTACAGAAGAAACTTAAAGAAAATTATAAAATTGTTTTTGTTAAAAAATAAACTCTTTTTTATTGAATAATTTTTCCAAATTCATTTTTTTTTCAGTGTTTCTACAGCTGTGCGCATGTATGGGTGCCCTATGAAATGGCGTACCACGTAGTAATTGCAATTACAAATATGAGATTATGGACCAAAAATCAGTCAGATTTTAACGTCTTTTTGCAGAAATCATGTAATTGACGTATAATATTTTGATCGAAGAAATAAATATGTTGGTTTAATTGGTTAGAAATTCACCAAAGCACATCGAATTCCTAAGCTTAAAATCCTGCTTTGAACTGCACCTTGGTACCGTTTTGGCCAACTTACATTTCACTTAATTCGTTACACGCATGCGCGCCTTATTTACACTTTAACATTGCCTTTTCCACGCCCACGTATTTACACATGCTGTCCGAGTTGAAACGTTTTTATTGTCCGATTTTGCACTATTTTGCGTATGCTAGGTGAAACGCCCAGAGTTAATTTGTCTTCAAGCCTGGCCTAAAAGAAACTCGACAATTGGCAACAGGTTTTGAGAAATGCGATACCAGATCGCCCAAATCTATCGATTACCAGTCAGTCACGACTGTTCGACCTGGTCACATCATACAAGTCTCAAACTATCTGGCAATACCGAACCGAATTTTGTTTGTCATCCGCATTTAGCATCCGAGTTTTCAATTTTGAATTCATAATTTAACAATGGCGCTGGCTGAAATTTGCAAAATTAGCAATGCCCCTTACATGCGGCGAACGGCATGGGACCTAAGTGATGTGGAGGAGGACCTCAAAGCTCATACCAGCAACTTGGCCAATCCCTACACACTGGCAGCTCCTCCATTCGAGAATGTGAGTTGTTAAAGTAGTTTTCTGTCAAAGATTTGTATAATTGGTTCTTGTTTTATCAGCCCATGCACAACTTGAACCTAATCCAAGCCAACGCTGACAAGACCGGCATCAAAATCGACTTCGACCACGGTACCACCACACTCGGTTTCAAATACAAGGGCGGAGTTATCCTGGCTGTGGACTCCCGAGCCACTGGTGGTCAGTACATTGGCTCGCAGACGATGAAAAAGATTGTGGAGATCAACCAATTCCTGCTGGGAACTCTGGCCGGTGGAGCCGCCGACTGTGTCTACTGGGACCGAGTGCTGTCCAAGGAATGCCGCCTGCACGAATTGCGCAACAAGGAGCGTATCTCGGTGGCCGCCGCCAGCAAGATCATGGCTAACATTGCCCACGAGTACAAGGGCATGGGCCTGAGCATGGGAATGATGCTTGCAGGCTATGACAAGCGAGGTCCTGGATTGTACTACGTAGACTCCGAGGGCTCCCGCACTCCAGGAAATCTTTTCTCCGTGGGCAGTGGCTCCCTCTTTGCCTATGGTGTCTTGGACTCTGGATACCACTGGGATCTGGAGGATGATGTCGCCCAGGAGCTGGGACGACGTGCTATCTACCATGCCACCTTCAGGGATGCCTACTCGGGAGGCATTATTCGCGTCTACCATATGACCCCGACCGGATGGATTAAAATCTCCGAGACCGACTGCATGGAGCTGCACTACAAGTACGAGGAGCAGAAAGCTCAAGCTGCTGCTGCGGCTCAATAGGGTGTGGATTTTATTATTACTGAATATAAGATATGCAATCAAACTAAGTTTGTATTTCCCTGAAATAAATAAAGATGTGCTTATGTGGTATACATATGTAGATAAGTTTATTTCTCTGGTTCCTTTTTGTCCGCATCCCATTGCTGCGACATCATCTGAAGCGTTTCCATGTGTCTCATCTCCGCTCGTTTCTGCTTAAACGTTCGTTTTCCGGTCTTTGGTTTCACTCGCTCCTTCCGAAGGACTCCCCGTTCCATGGCCTGTCGCAGTTCTTGCTCCACGTCGATATGCGTAGGAATGTGAATTTGCCGGATCATCCGGTTGCGCACCATGAAGTGATCGAATGGATGCTGGCCACCATTTCGATCGATGAAAACGGCGTTCGAAAGTTCGCAGGTCATGTGCCCGTCGGCTATGTCGATTACTCCTGCCACCGAGGTTTCATTGTGTAGATCTATGAGCACTGAGTGGCCTTGGAGCATCACTGGCCAGCAGTTGAGGGTGTTGGAGATCAAGTACTTTTCCCGCGAGCTAAATTGTTGCATTATTCCCACAGGTTTGAAGCATTTGTGTAGCAGAACTGCCAACTTGCTTTTAATAAAAATGTACGTAGATGAAGAAAATTAGGTACACTGCAAAACTTAAAATTACATGCTATAGAAATATTATAACTAAGACGTCTAGATGGCTGTTCCGCGCTCCAGATTCTGCTTGATCTCCGCCGTGTGCTCGCTGTAGAACCGATCGAGCTTCTTGTTGAACTTCGAGTTGCGTTCGTTGATGAAATCTACATCGGCATCGTCGTTGTAGATGCGTCGTCGTGAGTACTTCTTGCGTCGCTCGATTTGCTGCTCCAGGTCTTTAACCATGTTGTTGATGGCGCCTGGCGTGTCCTTTGTCCGTGAATGCAATGATGTGTTTGGGCCGCCGTAGAAGGCGTCCCCGAGCTCGGCCTTCTGTTTCTCGTATTTGTTCATGTCGCGAGCAGGCATGTTCTTAACGAGTCGAGTGTATTGTCTGGCTGTCTGGGCTTCGTAGGTGGAGAATCCCAGATCGGGATTATCTTTTCGCTTCTTTTTCTTCTCAATCCGATCTGCATCCAGAGCTGACACCTCCAGGAGCTTGAGGCGCTCATAGTCCTTTCCCGCCGCCTGTGCCTCAGCTCGCGCCTTGTCGTCCGCCAGCAGCCACTCGGCCTGTCTCTTGCGGGCCTCCCAGTTGTTTGGCAGCTTCTTGCGAGCGTCTTCTGCCACAACTTCCTGGTGATTATCCGTACGCGCTTCCTGGCGCTTTTTGTGCAGCTCGAGGAGGCGCGCCTTGCGCTCCGCTAGTTTTTCCGCTGCGGTTTTGCTTTTCTCCATGTTTTTACTTGGCTATTCAATTAATTTTCTTGTTAAATTCCTGAATTTTTCTTTGTTTATGTTTCTTGTCTTATTTTATTGGAGAACAAGTTGGCAGCACCTACCGAATCAGCTGTTTGGTGGCATTACAGTGAATGAAATGTAAAAGGAATATAATTTATGTAAAGTTTCAGAAAATATATTTATATTTAGGGATGAATTTATGTACATTCTTGTGCGGGTTAGTGAAATAATGTAAATTTTAATATTTAATAAATTCCTTGTTTTAATTTTGACTTATTATTTTTCGCTACTATCTAGGCCTCCCTGTTTGCAGTATATACCAAAAGAAACGCGGTGCTGTTTACTTCAACACGTGCAGCAGACTTTGTTTATATTTCTCGTCGAGGTTTTTATTTGAAACCGCTGCAAAATGAAGTTTTCCTACAAAGTAAGTGGTTTTCCTTGACCTGTTTTTGCGAATACTCAATATCTGTTATCATAGTTTTCCAATTTGCTGGGCACCATCTACCGGAATGGAAACTTGGTCTTCACGCCGGATGGAAACTCAGTCATCAGCCCCGTTGGAAATCGAATAACCGTTTACGATTTAAAAAAGTGAGTGATTATCTTTTTTATAAAAATCATACAATTAATATCCGGATTTCCTTTTCATTAACAGCAACAAGTCTCGAACTCTGTCCCTGGAATCGCGCTACAACTACACGAACTTGGCCCTATCTCCGGATGGAAGTCTTCTGCTCGCTGTCAATGAACAGGGCGAGGCCCAGCTCATCAGTATGATGTCCTGCACGGTAATTCACCGCCACAAATTCCAAACCGGCATCCGATGCCTGTCCTTCAGTCCTAATGGACAATACTTCGCGGTGGCAATAGAAAACTTGGTACTCATATTCCTCTCTCCCGGCGAAATCACCGGAGAGTACAACCCGTTTGTTCTGAAGCGGCGATTTTTGGGCGGCTTTGACGATGTCACCTGGCTGGACTGGTCCTCGGATTCGCGGCTTCTGGCCATTGGCTGTCGGGACAGCTCCACAAAGATATGCGCGGTAAACTTTACAAGAAACTTCAGGACCTACAACCTCAGTGGTCACACAGACGCTATTGTGGCTTGCTTCTTTGAGGCAAACAGTCTGCATCTCAACACGATCAGTAGGAATGGGCAGCTGTGCTTGTGGGAGTGCAGCCTGTCTCCCTCCGACTTGGAGGATGCGATTAAGCCGGAAATTGCTCCGACCCAGAGCAAAAAGGTAAAATCAGAGGACAGTGACAACGAATCGGAGGATGACGTGGAGGATGTGGTCGAGAAACAGGCCCCGAAGGATGAGGGCACAGCAGCCACTGAGGACCAGAACGAACTCAAAGACGAAGCTGAGAAGCAACGACATCCCTTCTTCTACAAAAAACTGTCCCGCCACTACCTAGCCGACGAGCCACGCAAGGAGCAGCGAGATGTCCAGCTCACAGCCGCCAACTACAATCAGCGAACCAAGGTTTTGGTGGTGGCCTTCAGCACGGGCGCCTTCTACCTTTATGAGCTACCCGACGTGAACATGATCCACTCGCTGAGCATCTCTGACTATCCCATCTCGGCAGCTTTGTTCAACTGCACAGGCGACTGGGTGGCCCTGGCCTCTCGGGAGATTGGTCAGCTGCTGGTTTGGGAATGGCAGAGCGAACAGTACATCATGAAGCAGCAGGGCCACAGCAGCGAAATGACCTGCATTGCCTACTCGTCGGATGGCCAGTTCATAGCTACCGGCGGCGAGGACTCCAAAGTCAAGTTGTGGAACACCCAGAGCAGTTTCTGTTTCGTTACTTTTAGCGAACACACCAGCGGAGTGACCGGAATCCAGTTCAGCCGAAACAAGAAGTTCCTGGTCAGCAGTTCCTTGGATGGCACAGTGCGTGCCTTTGATCTGAACAGGTGGGAGTTAATATATCTTAGCCCCAAAATCATACTAATCTTTAATATCCTTTTGTAGATACCGAAACTTTAGGACCTTCACGTCACCAAACCCGGCTCAGTTTTCGTGCGTGGCCGTCGACTACTCTGGAGAGTTGGTTGTGGCTGGTGGCCAGGATGTGTTTGATATATTTCTCTGGTCAGTGAAGACGGGAAAGCTGCTGGAGATAATCAGTGGTCACGAGGGGCCTGTGGTCTCCCTGGCATTTTCCCCAGTGGCCACATCCTCTACTCTGGTGTCCGGTTCGTGGGACAAGACCGTGAAGATTTGGAACTGCATGGAGAGCAACAGCGAGCACGAAACCCTCGATGCCGTTTCGGATGTAACCAATGTGACTTTCAGTCCCAATGGTGAAGAGGTGTGTGGGCTAGTGTGTTTACTACAAATATTTTATTAACTTTTATGTTTTTCAGGTTGCTGTGGCCACTCTGAGTGGAAATATAACCATTTTTGACATCAAATCCTCCAGCCAAGTGACCACCATAGAGGGTCGCAATGACTTAAGCAGTGGCCGCCTGGAAGCTGATATGATAACAGCTAAAAAGAACACACAGGCCAAGTGAGTAACATTTATTAAATTGTATTTTAGTAAATAAAGTTATTAAATTTATTCATATTTCAGTTACTTTTCTACCATTGAGTACTCCGCGGATGGAGAGTGCATATTAGCTGCCGGAAAGTCGCAAAACATTTGCATCTACCATGTAAGGGAGGCCATACTACTGAAGAAATTCCATATCACACAAAACCACAGTCTAGACGGCTTAAATGTGAGTACAAACTAAAAAGCTAGACCCATAATTCTAAATTCTGTCTAATTGCATTGCCAGGATTTCATTAATCGTAAGCACATGACTGAATTCGGCAACATGGCTCTGGTGGAGGAGCGCGAAGAGCTGGAAGGCGGCAAGGTGGCTCTGCGACTACCAGGAGTGCGCAGTGGAGACATGTCTTCCCGGCGCTTCCAGCAAGAGGTGCGAGTGTTTTGCGTAAAGTTCTCGCCCACCGGTCAGGCCTTTGCAGCCGCAGGAACTGAAGGACTCTGCATATACGCATTGGACAAGGGTATGAAATAGAGGTACTATTTCTCAGAGAGATATTAATGTAAATGTTTAAAAAACAGGCGTCGTCTTCGATCCCTTTGACCTGTCACTTGAAGTTACCCCAAAAGCCGTCCATGAGGCGCTTAAAAGGCTGGAGTACACCAAAGCGCTGGTCATGTCCTTGAAGCTAAATGAACCCAATTTGATTGCCCTAGTGCTGGAAAGAGTGCCGTATAGGGACAGTGAGTATGCAAATTAAGAAAAAAGAGCCTACTGCATTCAGGGGCCAGTCCTTGTCGGTTTCGGCAGCCTTCACTGTCGGCAGGATCTAAAAATAGCAGCAGCAAGGGGCGGGCTCCACTGCCCTGACTCCGTTTTTCGATCGAATGTGCAAATTTGCACTTTTGCCGTGTTAATAAACAGTTTCAAGGTCCTCGCCCCAGTGCTGCCTTGGTTAATAACCCCTTCCAATACCAAACTGCATATAAATGGCTGGCCATAAACTACTTTGCCAGCACGTGTCTGCATTGCATGCACACTGAATCCTTTTACCCCTCCTCCTCCTGCAGTTGACTTGGTCTGCGCGGATCTGTCTCCGGAGTTCGCCCAGCGACTGCTGCAACAATTGGCCCGCCAGCTGCAGGCCACGCCGCACATCGAGTTCTATCTCCAGTGGAGCTGCTGCTTGCTGACCAAGCACGGAAACCAGGATGGCGTCTTCCAGCACACCGGTCTGCTGGCTCTGCACGAGGTGCTCTCCAGGAAGTACGAGATGCTCAACAAGATGTGAGTATAGTTGTTCGCTGTTTTGATGGAACATCTTCAATTTATTTCAACTTCGTTTGTAGCTGCGACTTTAACAAGTACACCATGAAGGTGCTGCTGGACAGAGCTGACAAGTTGGAGCAGGAGAATGGCGAGAGCAATAAGACCCTGAACGAGGACAGCGACGAGGAGATGCTGCTCATCCGAGTGCCAGAGAACGAGGCTTCTCAGTCGCAGTTTAGCGACGAAGAGGAGAGTGACAGTGGCTCCGATTAAGGACCCTTTTGATTGTTGATACTGTTAGAGGAAAAAACAACCAAGCTTGTTTGATAGATGTACGCGCCTTGTCTTTTATTAAGAATAAATTTAAAGCTTTTCAATAACATTACTTGGGTGCTCACTGTTCCACGAGTGGTCGAGTGAACGCCAGAACTTCGGAGATGGAAAGAATATAGATATTTATATAAACTTAACTCCGTATAGCAGATACAATCCTAGATAAATACATATGCATGTAGGTAGTGATGTAATTTATTTACATTGTGTCGGTATCTTCATATCAAATATAAACTCGATTCGGCTTAACAGATATATATTATATATAGGTATATATTCATTTGTTCAAAATATCTGATCTGCCTGATGTGCGCTGTTTGAACTACAGGTCGATTTTAGTAGGTTTCTCAATTAGATGTAAAAGCCACAGCTCTAATGTCTTGCATAAAATGCGCTATAATGATAAAATAATTCTAAATATTTATGTAAAAATCTCTAAAAGCATTCTCGGTTCGTTTCAGTATTTACAATCCAAATATCCTTAGAGGCCATATTATTTATTATCTCCGTAAAGCACCAGATCCATTCCTTGGCTGATTTGCTTAAGCCTAATACAAAAATTCAATTAAAACCTTGCCTTGCCTTGCCTTGAGAATGTGGTGTATGTACCGCGTGTAGCTTGTAGTTTAATAGGTAGCGGTGTATACTTTCGAAGTAGGGACAACCCGTCGACCGTGGGGTATTGTCACTAGCACAGTGATGTACATTTATTCAATAACCAGCTTGGACTTGATTGACAAATGCAGTGGTAGTAAGGCGAAATAATCAACTGCAGAATAAAATTAGGGTCTATGTTGGGGGAATCGTTGTGGGGCATCCTGGGCAGCATTGCCTAGAGCAGCTGAAGCCGTGTCGGATAATATCCTATAGATAGATTCGAAAAAAACCATGGGGCTAAGCGTTACTCAAATGAACTATACTCTCGGTTGTCGTGAGCAAATATTCGATATCTGAGTTTTGTATTCCGTACACCGGGGCTATGCACACACTTATGTAGGTAACTGTAGGCTTTTCTGGTTGTTTCGTTTGTTGTACTTCGATGGCGGAGAGCGATCCGCTCTTCGCAGATTAAGAATTGCACTTGGGGCCTTTAGATCCAGTCCAGTAGCAGGTATCGTTCCATCAACAGATCCACAATTGTTCGGTTTTTTAACGGAGTCCAGAAATGTGTATTCTGGAACTCCCCAAATCCTAGGACGACTTCATCAGCAGGATCGGCCAGTACAGGAGGACGAACACAAAGAACAGGATGGGGAACACGGCCCGGGACACCTTGTCGATTTCCCGCCACATGATCTTCTCGACGCCCGTGTCTGTGTCCGTCCAGGCCACCGAGAGGAGGCTCTGCCTCCGTGCCGGCTTCGGAGGTCCTCCATTACCCTGCAGGGAAGTCTGGCGGGTAAAATGAAAATAAAGCAAAGAAAGTCTGTTTAAAGCACAAATTTGATTGAAACTAGAAATTTATGTTTGTTTGCACTTTTCCTACGCGATTCTTTGACAGGTGCAGCGGTTCCCCCATCCAATCCAGTTAATAACTCACCTGTCCGGGCGTCGTGGGCGTCTGCGTGGCTTTCCGGGAGCGCACCGCTCCACCCTCCCAGCTGGCCACCGTCGCACATTGGCCCTTCTCCATGTTGCTGATGCGCTACGCGAATTCGGAACGACAAGAGGGTGGCATTACTTATTAAAGCGACATCCTCATAGCTGCCTTACCATGGGCAGTACCTTGGGTATACGGTTCACCTGGTACTGGTACTGCACGTCCAGAACTTTCACCACCACGAACTCGGCCAGGGCGGCGAACACCGACAGCATACAGCCGGCCATCCACAGGTCCAGGGCCTGGAATTATGTTCGAATCGATACTGGACGAAGTCGGCTAACTGGGAGTGAGTTATTCACCTTAACGTACGCCACGGGGGGAATGTCTGCCCCCGTAAACATGGTCACCAGGGTCAGCATGCAGGTGACCAGCAACGTAACCCTTCCCGGGATCGCATCCAGGCCTAGCCAGAAACTAAACCAGGACAACATCACCACCAGCGACGAGGGAGCGAAGGTCTGGATGAGGTGGTGGCCGATCTGGCGCTCGAAGCGGAAGTACACGGTGAGGCGCGAGAAGTTGCCGACCTTCTCGGGCATATAGCCATCGGACTCCTCCAGTTCCAGGGGCTGTCCCAGGTTGTACTGCAGCAGCTTCAGCTCCGGGTTGAGGGTGACTCCGGAGTCGGACCAACGGAGCTTCACCTTCTGGTTATTCGACGAGACTTAAAGAGGGGTGGTGGGCAGGAATTCCATCAGATATTCACAAAATAAAGCATCGAACACTCACAGCTCTCTATGTAGATGGGACACACTTGGATGTCCATGGGGTAGAGCTGGAACTCCATCTGGCAGGCGATGATCGCGTGCATCCGGGCGGCATAGCGCACCGTCTTGTTCTTGTAGAGCGTCACCGACGTAAACTTGTGGGTCAGTGTCGCTATTTCTACAACGAGAAGACATCGAGAAGACGTTGCAGAGATGCGGAACAAATGGGTTTCGATTAGAACTATGGCATTGGCATCGATAGACTCAGTTCTTTGCTCATTTCGGTGGGGGTGTATCAGTGTTTAGTCGATTTATGGAGGGGGTGCCGTGGTCGTGATCGTGATCACTGATCGCTTTGGGTTCAGGTTGAAGCGCGACTTTCTACAGACGATGTATGAATATATTTTTACTTCGATGGTGTCTGATGAGTTCCTTAACAATTAAATGAAAACTACCAAACCACCAAATATTTTATTTTTATCTTTTTTACTGTTAATCGCAGCTTGTGTAAAAATTATATTTTTTAATGGAATACACTCAGTACTCTACGAGTACCGGGTATAACTACAAGAATTGCTTTCAGGGAAATAAAGCTTAAGAAAGTTTAAATTAATGAGAAATAAAAAAGAATAAACATAATTAGAAATTTGGTTTTTAGTTCTAAAAAATGTATCTAAAATATTTCTGATAAACACAATAAAATGATTATAATTTGTACTCAAATCGGAATTAAAGTTTTTAAAGTAAAATATGGTATGGTAATTATATTCTTAAATGATACATTTCTACTTTATACATAAAAACCCAAATAAATTTTGTCAATATTAATTTCTATACTAAAAAGTACACTTTAAAGTATTTATTTTGAAGTTATTTACACCATTCCGACAACTACTTACTCGAATTAAATTTATTTATCTGTTAGAATCAGTATGATAATGCTCTACGAGGGGAAATCGTGCCAAGAACAGATAAATAAAACCTCTCCGATCTGCAATCGATTCTGGTTTTGTAAATGTTGACAATGGAAGCAAATAAACTGGAACTAAAAACGAAAATACCAACGAGGTGGTGGTCCCTGATTTCAAGGCAAGATCTTATCACGACTCCCGTGTGCAACTGCAAATTTTCGTTTTTGGTTCTCGTAATTTTAGCTTTTTTTCCAGCGTGGGCGATGGTCAGGTGGGAGGGGACTGACTGTGGGAGCTCGGGTGCAGGGAGTTGGGTTGGAGTGTCCTGGCTGGCCGTGGCATTGGAACCGGCAGGGATTCCGTGCGTGTAATGAGGCCCCGAGTGGGCGGGTCGGGTATATCAGGTGGAGAAATAATAAAAAACTGAAATGACTACTAGGAGTATGTTTAATGGTTGTATTTACACACAAGGCACTCTATGGGTTTCGATTTTCGAAACAGCCCAGTACAGAGCCGGAACAGAGAGGTTTCGGCGAATGCTGAATATACAGGAGATACATTGGATGATATCGATTCTGAGTACTGAGTTCTGAGTTCTGATTTCGATGGATTTTTGATTTTCGATTGTCTGATTTTGGCAAAACACAAAAGTGGCAAACACAGATCTAGGGTCATTTGATATACTTATATCTTTGCTCAGGTGAAAGTTTTTCGAATCTCTTTCACCCTTATTGCGTAGCAGGGACGTGGACGCCACGTAAGGACTTCCGTATCCTATTGTTAGTTTCAGGAATCGTTAGTCAGGCAAAAAAAGTAACGAAACAAACGAAAACGAAATAAATCGTTACTATATACAAACGGTCCAGGTTAGCAGAGAGAGATTTTAATTTTAGGACACATATACATAGTAGTAGAAGTGATGATGCTCATCGGGACAGAGTGCATTCAAGAACACAGATCGACAACCATACACATAAGGACATTCATGGCTACTGTTTGGATGCTACATATGGAAGAGATCGCTACATACCGGCAATCTTGGAATTGAGAAAGTACGGATCCGGCTGCCAAAAATTCTCAAAGACCTCTGGAAGCAGTGTCACGTAGTCGTCGCCCTCCTCGAAGATGTCGTCGGGGATCTCCAGCCGGGACTCCAGCCAGCGCTGATGTATAAACATGTCTACTCTGAAAATGTACACAGTATTGCTAGATGCTCCGTTTAGATCCCGGATCCCGGATGATCATCTATCGTTGCACTTACCTAAAGTCCATATCCTCTACGTTAATTGAGTTAATATCTACAACGAATATGCTAAAGTCTACTATCACTGGGGAGCCCTTCTTCGAGGGCGGTCGTATCTCTGAAACGAATCAAGACGGCCGGGTGTGAACATTTTATTCGAGGAATAGTTTCGCAAACTGTGCAACTCCGTGGGAAGACGTTGGAACGAGTGTTTCTGTTTTATTTCTTTTTTTTTTGGGGGAAGCCGGCTTTCGTGCGCGAATTCATTTCGATGGGCCTCCGTCTGGACGGCTCGGAGTGGGCTCCTTAAAAAAGGAAACACACATCACATCCTCGACGACCTTCACGACCCCCGTCCCATGGCTCGCCAAGTTCAGGGACAGGCTGTGGTCCTAATGCGTATTACACAACCGGCGAAAATCGATAGAAATAAAGGTGTTGATTAGCTCCAGCAATTGCCATCGCCTCAAATGAAGAGTACACGCCTCTGGGTAATTTTGGTGAATTATTCATACTTTTTTTCCAAGGTGGGCTTCGGAAAGAAATGCAAGTTCTTGCGTAATGTCTGGCATTTGGATTATTATTATTATTAGTTGGAAGTATTTTTAAAAAAATTAAAATCCATTCAGAAGTCAATTAAAATTGGAAAAAAGTTTGAGTTTGTAGTCTTCCAATCGACTTGACAACGTTTTCTGTTTTACGGCAATATTTCCTAATTAAATGTTACATCCGAAAGATAAACGACTCTTGAATTAGTTGAAGTGCAAGTTGTTTAACATTTAAAATATATTGATTAACCCGACCGACATTTTTGTGGGTTTAGAAAGGTTAATGAACTTCAAGATCAATAGCCAGAAGCAACGAGTCATAAAACAAAACAAGGCAGAAGTTCTGGAAGTATTAGACCTCCCAGGACTCGCAATAGTTATCCTTAATGGATCCTGCCTGGCAAGGAACATAGTTTAATGTAATTTTAATCTGTAATTTCCCCTCTCAGATTGGAGGATTGGTGAAATTCTTTTGTAATTCGGGTGGGCGATTGTCGCCGGTAAATGTTGTTTGGATTTTAATCGATCGTAATTGCGGATGACGTCAAAGTGCCATCTGGGGGAGACTGGCTAGCACCGTAGCCGTAACCCATATGCAATAGACGGAGGCCCTGAAATTCGCCGCGTCACGAAATAAACCAAAAGGATACAAAAAGTGTACAAAGGAGAAGCCGAACACGCATATCCATATCCATGGTTGGCGGTTTCATGGTGCAAACAAATCAGAAATCACAAAAACGGACCGGGGGGGCAATTCGGAGCAATTAAAAACAAAAGCAGACCGCATCGAAAAGCCCGAGACTCCGGCTCCGGCTGGAAAAGGACACCTCCTAGGAGGACAACAATTGTAATTTTCTCGCGGTCGGGGCAATTGGATGGGGTGCTTCGGATCGGATGGGTGGACCTCTGTGGGCGGGGCCTGTTTAACTTACCCTTGACATAATTAGGCGGAAGAACTACTCGCGGCTTGGCTGTGTAGTTCACATGGGCTTCCGTGGCTTCGCTCAGCCTGCAAAATGAGCAACAGAAACAATACAGAGGGGCAATTCAAATGCAATCCTTATTCTTGGGCGGATGGGGTAGTCAGTGGTGCCAGGTAGGAGCTCTTTTCTTGGCTGAATTATTTGTATTTTTACTATAAAGTTTATTGTTTTCAAATGTATTACTAACTTAGTTTAAAGCTTCTTAAATCAATTAACTTTTATACGATTTAGAAGACAATCAAGTTATTCCACAAAGTTCTACAGTCTAGAATCTAGACTATGTAGGTTTAAGAAAATATATTAAATTATTTAAAACCTGTTTAAACTTTAATTTATAAATATACTATATCATTATGCGTAAAATATACAGTCTTCAGACACGCAATTAAGGCAATTATTCCACAATAAACTTTCAAATTCTCTAATTTTTTCAAAGGATACACCATCCACATATATAAACTGGCAACACTGGTTGGAAAATCTAATATATACCTATAGGCTGGGATGGGGTTGTGGTGCAAAGGTGCAGGGTCTGATGTCTGCCACATGCAACTACAGCAAACTTTGTCAATTTAAGTCTGAATTTGAAATTAACTTCCTTCGTGCTTGCCGTAGCTTCCATTCCATTCGATTCGATTCGTTTGGATTCCTTGCTGCTCCGGCCCGGACTTAACTGCCTGGGCCCGGCAATATTAGTTGCTCCTTTTCCAATCGAATGCCGTGCAGGATTCTCATTTGACTGTGATCCAATTGACCTTGCCCGGGAGCCCCCAAACCGAAACGAATTGAACCGATTTTGCATTTGGCAGTACGAAGGTTCCCCTTGAACTGGAAAACGATTCTGGGTCTGGGATTTGGTGGCATGGGGTGTAGGTTAGGGTTGGTACAGGGACTGGGACTGGGACTGGGACTAAGACTGGGATTGGGATGTAAAGCAGTTGTGGGGCGAGGAGGTAACCCGATCTTACCACATCAGTATGAATCCCAGTCCAAACGATATGAATGCGTTTGTGTTGAATTTGTCGAGCATGATGTTGGGGCGACGGCACGGGACAGGATTTGTAACTCAGACCTCAAATCATCTCACTTTACACCGACGTGGGAATTTCATAATTCGGTTTCTGTAACACAATATTTTCGATCATTTGCATTTGTTGGCTCTGCTTTTATTTTCCATTAGCATTATTATTATTATTATTATTATTAGAAGGGGCTTTTTAATTTAGTTTTTGTTTTAAATTCTGTTTTCTTCTTCACACTTCACACCTTCTCACACACGGGGGGCACTGAACAAAAGAATCGGATCGGATCAGAGTCCTTGATCGAAAGTATTTCGCGGCTGGGCTATCCGCTAGGTTGTGCCTCCGGCTGGGCTGGTGTTCGGAACTCGAATAAACCGAACGCCGAGCTCTGGGGCGATAAAAGAGTGCTCATCTAGATACGAGTATCTGTATCCGCATCTGCGATATGTAGATTCCACACCCGGTGTGGACTTGTGGGTATAGGTGTGAGTGGGCGGGCGATTACGACCGTAAACTTGAATCCCCAGAAGCTACAGGGAAGCTTCTTATGGACGTTGTCCTTCAATTGGGTGTTAAGAGAGTAAGTTTAAAGGGGTTTTTGAATTATAATTCCATAATCAAATCATTTCCCTCATACCCCTTGAAGTAAGGAGTTCCCTTGATAGCCTTATGATTTTGAAGAAGCTTCACTGTAGATCTGGTCACGGAAGGTGGAGCACATAAGCAGCACTACGCCGGCGGTCAAGGCATGGCGGTGTAATTGCCCCCGGCACAGGGCAGAGCACACTTCTCGCCAAGATTCAATTGAATCGCGTGCCAATTTTACTTAAGCCGCTGCACAAACCGACAGTTTACGGTTCGCGGTGTAACAGCTCAATCTATGCGGCTGATATTTTGCAGATACTTTCGCAGACACAGATACAGATACAGATAGAGATTGAGATTGAGATTGAGATGTTGATGGCGATAGCGATAGTGATCCGGATAGAGATACCCTGATGGAAAGTTTCAATTGCAAGCTTCCTGGCCGGAGCAGCACACACATAATTGCCTGGGCTTCCACTTCCTATATAAATTACTTTCTGCCCGGAGTGACATTGACAATGGCATCGCACGTAGTATTCGACGGGTATTTTTGCGCAAATTAAAAAATCCACTTCCAGATACAGAGACGAGTACTGAAGGTATCTGCATATGCGAATGTAGATCGCAGATCGCCAGATGAACAGTATCCGGCTAGGCCCGGGCCCAAAGTGATGGCGACACTTTTCGCTTGTCGTTCACACCGATCTCGGATCTTGGACAGGAATGCCTAAGTCCCACTCGCACTCACACACATGTGTCATACAGTTAGCTAATCCGTCAGATACTTTTTCCCCCGACTTTGATTGGAAAGCACGCACTAATTGGGCCTGGCCGTAACTCATTTATATTCATTCCGGGGATCCTGCCAGGCGGCGGAGTACAAAGGCTCCGCCTGGATTAAAACAAATGCTCTTTAAATAGCGTTAATTTAGTTTCTATTTTTTCATATGGATTACATAAATCCATCAAGTCCCGGGAAAGGGGCTTTCGATCATCGAGAATCGGGACAGCAGGAACCCGGCAATTACATTAATTATGTATTTGGCTTGAAATGTTTTGGGTGGAGGCCTAAAATTACGCGACTTTAACGCTTGCCTCACGCGACACCAAGTCAGAGTCCGAGGCCCATGGCCCATGGTGCATGGTGGCATATAACCAACTAACCAAATCAACCATACGGTTCAGATATTATGGAAATTACCGAGCTGCGGGTACGACGAAGCGCGCCCGAATCCGTTCGCCTTCGCTCAGGAACTGAACTGAAACTGAAACCGAAACTATGAACTGAACCCAACGGAACTGAGCTGTGAAAGTACGCGAATTTCTTGGCCGCTTTGCCTTGCCAACTTTAATACGAACTACGAACAAAAAAATGAACTGGAAAAAGTAGAAAAATTCCCAACGTTGAGGCTCAGGCACGACAACCAACTGTAACGGGTTTCCACTTACAGGGAGTTTTTGGTGGGGGCTACGGTCGGAATGGCCTGAGGACTGGAAGGACGATTGCATGGCACGAGCCTCGCAAATTGGTGTTGGGTTCCCCTGGAATGTGTGTTTGGGATTTTCTAATGGCCACCGCCCCCACCCATCCTCCCACCCGTCGGCGAGTATGATCAAATGGCTGGCCAAGCTGTTTCCAATAACTGTCATACACATCCATCTGCTGAATTGGCTCTCCTCATCCACATAGGCTGACGTTGGTGGGATTTTCCAAGCCAGTGCAGTGCATGCAAGTTGACTTGAAATTTCCACAAAATAACCAAAACACACACCGCTTGCCACCTGCTACTGCTATCCCTTTAGCAGTAGCCCATCAAGGGCTGGAAACGAGGCCTGAATGGCCCCCAGGCCTCTGCCCTCGGCCCTCGTGGGAAATTTCTATACGAATCGCGTTTGTCGAGCTATAATATAGAATATATACAGGTAGAACACTGACACAGCCAGAACATGCATATATATAGAGTACATATGGTGTCTTTTAGAAGAGGTAAGAGGCATTTTGTTATGACATTCTCCGCCAACTGACAATGAAATGAAGTTTATTTTATTTTCGTTTCGATTGTCGCTCTGTTGATTCCGTTTTATGTCCGCCCGTCGAGCCAGAGTCATGTAGTTAGCAACTCGCGAATCGCTAGACCAAACTTGTTGTCAGCCAGTCAGTTAGGGCTAATTGCCGCCAGGCAGTTCGCTGGCAGGACCTCTACCAGGGTATCTCTCTGCGTTTGCGGGTTTATGGCTTCGGCGCGTGTGGCGCAGTCAGGCCCTTTGATTAATGGCCAACCGCTGACAACTGACGATGACGCCAACAAAACGTGACATCTCCGGCTTCTTTTTGTTGAAGCCTATTATTGGATGACCGATTCCCGTAATCACGGCAGCTGATTAAAGGCAACAGTTACCGAGTCCTTTGTTTATAGAATATCACTATATTTATGTAGTATATACGCCTGTTTATACAAATCTTTGTAAGCCTAGGAATCGGAGCCGGAAACTTATTCTAAACAATGGGTGCTCCCTGCTGGTTGGTGCGCTGGTTAATCTTCACGTGCGTCTGCCGCTTCTTCTCCTCCTTGAAGGCCTCCGTGTTGGCCTTCTTTTCGACGCGGCGGTCGTTGCGATACTCCTTCAGCAGGCGCTTCCGCTCCTTCTTCTCTTCCGGGGTCTCGTCCTTGGGACGGATGGATAGGACACTTAACGTAGAAAGCACCGACTTGGCACAAAGTGATTTAGGACCTGCAGCGGCCGGCGAATCATCAGCAAGATTGGCCAGGGCCTTGGCAGTCAGCTGACCATCCACACCTCCCCGCAAGACATTTGTGGGCAGACCCGTCTTGGGATCTATCTGAATGGGAGCAGTGTTTGTGCTGGCACTGGAGCGACGACTGCGCCGTGGCTCGTCGATCAGTTTCGGATGGTTGTAGATATTCGAATAGGTGGACAAAATGGACTCGCAGTCCCATTTCTTTTGCTTGGGATCCTCCACTTCGTATTCCACCAGCTCCTCAGTGGGATCCTGCTCGCCATCGACCACGTTTCGGTATTTTTCGATACGCTCGCGATCCCACTCTTTGTTGTACTCGATCGTCTTATCCTTCTTCTTAAATTCCTGGAAGCACTGCATCACAACAGGGTGCTTTTGATGCCAGTTTCCCTCGATGTCCTCCAGCGAAAGATCACCCAGCTCAGGGTCATCGTAACTGGCGTAGAATTTCTCGAATCGATCGTCCAGCAAGGTGAGCTGTTCGTTACGCCTGATAACGCTGGACGACATGGAGTACTCGGTGAAGCGCGACTTCACCTCTTCGTCGTCAAAGCGACGCTCCCGCATTAGTGGAGCCAGGCGGTCCATCAGCTCATCGTCGTTCTCGCCATCATCCTCCTCATTTAAGTCGTCAGAATCAAAGTCCATTTCCTCATCCTCCTCCTCGTCACCGTCCCATTCCTCGTCGTCGGAGTCGCCCTCGCCCATGGCCTGCATCACGAAGTCATCGTCCAGCTCCTCGTTCTCACAATCGCTGTCCAGAGCAGCCACTACATCCGGGTCCCAGTCGAGGCGGAGAGTTTGTGGAGCAGCCTTGTTTAGCATTCCCTCGGATTCCTCGAACTCACTGGCAAACACTGAACTGGGCAGGACCAGCTTAGGTTTTTCTTCCTCTTGGCGCTTCCGCGCCTGGTTGGGGTTCTCCATATATTCCCAGACGACATCATTCTCTCTTTTCTTTAGATGCTGCATGTAGTCGTAGTCATCGTCAAAATGAATGCCGAACTTCTTCTGTTCCTCCTGCCGCTTGGCAGGATCCACAGGTGTCTCATCCTGTGCCTTTGACTTTGACTGTCTGCTAGCTGCCTCCAGTAGCACCCGTTGTGGGGCATTCTCGTCGGTGACCAGTGGATCGTGCTGACTACGGTGCACCAGGTGAAAGGTGACGGCTTTTTTGCGGTCAATATAGGGTTTTTTGCCTTTGCCCTTAAATTAAATAAGAATTACAGTGGGTGTTCTCCAAAATGTGTTGTTTTCTTACCATTATTGGATTGTTTTTGTTAAATCTTTTGTAAATACGTAGAAACACATGCGCCTGCTGGAGTTGCCACCTGAAAAGGGCTGTTTCTTCGATGACTTGGTCACACCCATGAAATAAGTGTTGGTAAATGTTCAGTGAAGACAGTGTTTGTCAATTACAAAAAAAAATGGCGCCAAAATTCTAACACACTTTGTTACTTTTAAATTTGTGTGATTTGGAGCTTTCAGAGACTAAACTTTAGATTCGAAAGTTGGCAAAACTTATTAATATCAGTATAATTCGCTTAAACGCCTCGATTTTTTCGAAAATATTTTAAAGGTTATTTTAAAAGCTATTTTAAAGAGCAGTAAGCGTTATCTTCAAAGATAATTTTAAATCGGAAGAAATATAATGTGAAGTAGCTATCTTATCGATGATGCTTCGCGAATTATTCTGTTTTTTAGAGAATCATAAAATGTTTTACATAAATTATTGTCTCACCCGTGTGAGCAAGGCGGTAACTATGTATCATAGCTTTGGTGTTTCGGAATGGACTTTAATTGCTTTTCATTTTTGAGCAACTAAAAAATATACAATTTATTATGAGGATCGGCGGCTATATCCGATAAATTCTATTTTGTTGGACATAGATGCTTCGAAGCTTCAGAAGGGCCCGACTATTTAACATAACACTGAAACACAGCAGTATATCGGTTGGTGTGTTTCTCCAATCTCCAATATTTTAAAATTTCGAGTCAAAAAGTCCTAGGCCTAAAGCATTTGTTTATTGTTCATTTTTTTATAATAAAATATATTATATACTATTTAATAAAGCATAACACAATTTTTATTTTTGCATACTGAATATTTATGAGTTTGATTTCCTTGATGTATGTACATTTACAAACTTGTCACTTGGATAACAATTGTACACTTCACATATTATGGTTAAGTATCCTTAAACTTACTGATTCGCAACCTAAGCTCGCGATCATCGGGGATTACACATAACAAAGTAATTTGAAATTATATTGATACGACACTAAAGATTAACAATAAGCTGGTCTAACCTAGATAGTAAAATCATTCTCTTCTACCGAATTCAAACTTAAATCAGAGGCTTCGAAATGTCCATTTTAATAATATACTCACAGTCCTTAAATGGTTTGTTTCGTTTTTTAAGTTCTAAAGTTAGTTGGAGTTCGTTTATTTTTATAACATTCTCGACATGCACGAAACGAATTCGGAAACGAAGCTTAATTTTCATAATTTTCGTAATTTCTGTTGTAAACGATACGTGTGTGGGACTACAAAATAATAAGTCAATGCTAGTCGCTATTTTTGAAGATCGGTATATAGTTATTGCCTATTAGAGGGTTGCGGGTCACGGATTACGAGGCTACGGGTTTCGGGTCGGGACGTGTTCAGGCCGCTACTGTCTTTGGATGGCCAGAGTCCTGTCCCTCAACATATTTTACATTATATCTTTTGTGTGGATGTATAATGTTATTTTGATTTGATTGTTTCCCTTTTTGCAATTTGGATTTTGGTTTTTGTTTTCAGTGGTGCTCCTACTACTTAAGTGCCTCCTTCGCCCGCTGCTCCCACTCGGCGCGTCTCTGGTGGATGCCCTTGAATTCGCCCACGGTGGCGGATCTCTCTATCGGTTTGCTGGGTGCGGTTGCTCCTGATCCTGCTCCTGTAGCCGGTGGGGTTGTTGGAGAGGGAGTGGTCACTGTGGGTGTGGCCTGCTTCAGCTGCAGGGAGAACCTCTCACCCACTGGTTTGCTGACTCCTCCATTGTTGTTGTTGTTGTTGTTCAGGCTATTGCGTCCTGAATTGCTGACCTTGATGGGCGGCAGGTAGGACACCACCTTCTGCTGCTGCTGAGCCTGTGCCTGAACCGAGGTCACCTTCGATCCCTGGTTGTTATTGTTGTTGAGATTACGGAAATCGGCCACAGAGTTGCGATTGCTGCTGGGATGGTGGTGGTGGTTGTGGGAGATAACTTTGCCGGCTTCCCCGCCATTGGTCTGTGGAGTGGCCGCCAGCTTGTCCAGTTTCTCCTCGCTGTTTGACTGATTCTCCTTGTCACTGTCCACGCTCTGGGTCGGTGGCATCTTCTTGATGGGGACCGGCTGTTGCTGCGTCACGGTCACCATCACCTCCTCGTCCTTCACCTTCAGGGAGCGCCGGGCAAAGACCTTCATGAGCTCCGGCGTGGGATCGTCCTTTGAGGTTGGATTTCCATTGCAGCTGGCAAAGGACTTCTTGCGGAGCACCACGGGATTGGATGTGGTGGGTGAGGTGTTGCCGTTGACCTCTGGCTGTTCCACGGGGCTGATGGGAAGGGCAGGCGTTGCTGGGGTCACCGATGGAGTGGGTGGCGCTGCTACTGCTGTTGTGTCCACTTTGGGTATGGACTTCCGACGGTGCTCCGTCACCTTTGTTTTTTCCAGCTTCTCTTCGTTAAGGAACAAGCGCTTGCGATCTTCGAGAGAAAGTCGGTTACTCTTTACAGATTCCCTGGGACTGCCAGCCTGCTCCTTAGTTTCCTTAGCCACGACCTTATTCTTGGGTGTTCCTGGGGTTAGTGGCGTAGCTGGCGAAGACGGCGTTCCAGGTGTCACTGGCGTGGCTAATCTCTCACAGCTGCTGCCGTAGCTCGTCCTCACGCTGTTGGCACTCACGGACCTCAGCTGCCTGCCCAGATTCGGCACCGGCACCACAGAACTCAGTGGTTTCTCCACAATCTCAATGCCCGTCAGACCCTCTCCACTGTTCCGTCGGAAGCTCAGGTCATCGCTGCTCTGGCTGCGATCTTCGGGGGACTTGAGGTTCTTGGCCAAGACCAGGTGATTGGTCTTCTGATGCAGACGCGCCTGATCCACTCGGTTCAGCTGGATCTTCATGAATTCCGGCTCACCAGTGGCCTCCACATTGCTGGAATTACGGCGGCTGTTGTGACCGGAGGATGTGCCCTGACTCTTTGCGGGCGTGGTGGGGGGACTGTTGGATAGCTTAGCACTCTTGGTCAGAGGACTAGCAGGACTGGGACTGGGACCAGGTGCCGCTGCCGCCACCTTGGCAACGCCCAAGTCCAGGACCCTTGGCCGCTGTTTGGGCGGGGGAGATGGCTCTTTTTCGGTCGTGGTTATCACCGTAGACTTCCGCAGAACACTGACCAGCGGCGACTTGACAATCATATCGATGTTCTGCTCGATCTGCGAGATGTTCGTTGGTCCGGATGCACCACTGCCCACCAGTAGTTTGGCGGCGCCAGGGCTCTTGGGGGTAACCAACTGTCCGGTGGACTCCGCCCGGGCCTGCAGCAGCTTGTTGTCGTTGATCTCGAATCCCAGAGACACACACTTGGCGTTCGGAGACATGGGAGAGCACGGCGACTGCGGTGACTGCTTGTAGTATGTGGACGGCACCCGGAAGCTGAGTGACAAGTCTGGCAGACTGGGCATGTTATTGTGCACCACGCCGGAACCCGATCCCTGACTATCCACTCCGTCCTCCTGGTAGTTCCGGAAGCTGCGCGACTTCTCCACCGTTTTGCGTTGCTTCTCCTCGTAGTACAATGGCGAGGGCTCGTCCGTGCTGGTCTCCAGGGAGTTCGAGGAGCTGGAGTGCTGGCCTACAGAGTCGGTGGATCGGGACAGCTTCTGCTGGAAGGCACTCAGTCCCACGATACGCGGCTTCCGGGACTCAAAGTGTCCACTAGAATGTGTCTCCACCTTCGTTTGCTGCTCCCTGACCAAAGTGGTGGACTGGAAGGTGTCGTTGCCACGGGAACTCTTGGATAGTAAATTCGTGACATCGTTTCCGGGGGACATCTTCTCCTGAACTAGAGTTCCTGCTCCAAGCTCCTGGGGCACATAGCGCTGCCGGGCAGCTGGCCCGGATTTGGGCTTCAAGGCCGTCGGCGGCTGGGGATGGACCCCGTAATTACTGACCATGGCGTTCAGTCCGTGCTTGCCCTCGTTGTGGATCTCCCGCTTGATGGTCTGGCGCGTCTCCTGGATGTGTTGCTCGTGGGAGGTGGCACTGCGCGACTTGTCCGGCATGGAGAGCGGCTCCCGGGCGGCGGCTTCCAGGCAGCTGGTCGATATCTGCAGCTTCTTGGCCACACTCTGGCTGGAGTCGGTGTCCTCCAGGCCGTCGTTGGCCCTGGCGATGGAACGCTTCGAATTGCGGTGGATCAGGCGGCGCAGGAAGCCGCTCTCGGTGGCGTCCCTCTCCAGGATGTCATCTCCATCGGTGGAGGACTCCCCGCGGTTCTCCAGCAAAGTGTTGGTGGTCTTCATGGTCCGCCTTCCGAAGACTTGCGATGTAGTGGAACTGGACGAACTGCTGGTCACTGTGGTTTGGGTCTGCTCGATGGTCTTGGTCCGCTTGGTGGTGGTCAGAGCATTGCCGGGAGGGATTGAAATGGCTGTCAATGACTTGGGTGGCAACGAGCGTGTTTTGGTCTTGAGTTCCGTCTCTGTTTAAGATGAGAAAATAATGGTTATTATATGATACTTCTCGGAGGCGGAATAGTTTTTACCATGAACTCCTCTCAAACCAGGGCTCATCTTAAGCACATCCTCATTGGCTTCGGGTATGGAAGTCTGTCGGATAAATCATTTGTGTTATTAAAATATTTTTAGTTTCAAAGTCCAGAACTCACCTCCAAAGTCATGCGATGCTGCCGGGTTGGACCCTTCTTTTTGGCCGGCCTGATGGCCATCTTGTGCTTGGCCGCGGCATGGGAGAGCCTGTGCCGTTCCCCGCCCACGGCATCCACGTCGTCCTCGTTATGGGAGCGCAGTATGTCCGAGCTGACCGATATGGAAGAGCTGGTGGACACACGGGAGTGGTGTCTCTGGTGCATGGAGCTCTGGCTGTCCTCCGTTTCCGCCTCGTTGCTGTTCACACTCAGCATGCTCACGGAGGATGTCTGATGGTGGCTGACTCCGGAGTTGTTCCGGCTGCTGTTGCCGCCAGCAGCCCGTCTCTGCGGCGAGGCGGGACTCCTGGGCAAGCCCAGATCCTCGTCCGAGGCATCCGGCCGATTGCGTCGCTTTCGCAAAACATCGGTGAGTTCAGCCTGAAAAAATAGGAAAATTTTCATTTAGTTTTTGGATTTAAGGTATTTCAATTCTGTTAAGGATCAGGCTTTTCAGTACCCAGCTCTTCCAGCGAAACACAAAGCGAGCCTTTAAACAACTCCTGCCCAGGCGACTCTCGCCTATGGACGAGCCACTGCCCAGTTTCATCTTGAAAGGGTTCTGCTTGAAGTCGATCATTTTGAGAGTCTCTTCATCCGACCAAAGAGGCTACAAAAGACTGACTACTCAGCTTACTTGGGCAACTTTCGGATGGACCCCATTCGAGATTTCTGCAATTCCTGACCCAAATAGTGGACACAATTCTTACCGCAAAGGAGAGCTGAAAGGGATTGGAACTAACACTCCCAGCCACCATCTTCGAACTAAAAAATCTTTGGAAAGACAGATGATTTCACTTTTCCAACGAGGCAACAACCAGCGACACCCAAGTGCAATTTGCAACTGAAAATCTGTGGCAGATGCCACAAACGAGAGCGAAATGAAAATGAAAATGGGAAATGGGAATGGGTCTGAGCATGAAAATGGAAATGGAAATGGCGGCAGTTTTTACCTAGACGAACATAATTGTCTGCGAGGCAGGCACACTGGGCGACGACTATGGATCTGTTTATTGTCAGCTCTCGCCTCCGTTTCAAGGGCGAGGCCTCGGATCCGGGTCTGAAACCAAGAAACCAAGAAGTAAACAACCGAAATTCGGAGCAACACTCTCATCCATCTATCAGTGGCTGTGGCGCGTGACGTTGCCATCTGTTTTCCCGGATAGTTCTAGTGGGGCTGCTATTTTTGTAGCTCGTTTTCACGAGGATTAAGTACCGGGCTGTTTCAGGTTAAAGACCTCGCCCATCAATTCCCCATAAACAAAACAGAAATGGGGACTTGGGGGTGGGTTCAACGATCTGGGCGCCAGCGAAACAAATTCCTGGACCCTCGAAAGTATGATTCTAGGGGGATTATGAGTAATTGTAACATTCCGTTCCCTTCAAAACATTTTTAAGAAATCTAAAAATAACTCCTGAAGTTTATAATTTGAGAAATCAGCTTCCCAAGTTTATAAATCGAAACACTTCATCGAAAAGATATAATGCATATTTAAGTATCTATATTATGGAACTATAGACACTCTCCATTACCTACTTCAAGGAGAAACAATCTCATTTTACATAATAGCGGACAGCTGTCCGTTCGGAGAATTTTCCGTATCCAGGTAGCGAACACGTCCTGTGACCTCTAACCCGTTTATCTTCCCGCGGAGATCTACCTGCTCGGAGTTGGCTTGCTTGGACAAGTTGCATTTTGGTGCCGTCACGTTCAGTGATTTATTGGCCCACTTGCGAGTGGGCCAGAAGCCGCCAATCGCCGGCGGCCAGTTGGCTCACACTCCCAACTTGGCCACATACAAGCCCACTCAGACACACACACACTGATTACCCAAACAGCCGCCCGGAGAGAACGGACAGCAGTTGGCCAAGTGGGAGGCAAGACAATCGCCGCGAATTAAATGCAATTGCATCACTTTGCGGCTGTCCGAGTTGCATTTTAAGTCCAACAAATGCCCGCCATCTGCGAAGTGGGATAATCTGCGGCGATCTAAAGCGTTGGCCCACTGCCCGGGCGGTTAGCTCGATCTGACCCTGACTCGGCCATTATCTGCATCGGGATACTATGTGGAGCGATTCGAATCGCCTGCCAGATCAATGGCACAACTTGAAAGGAGGTCGAAATCGAATGTATTTAAATTATTAAGAAAAAGGAAATTATTGAATTTTATTTTTATTAGGAAAAAGTGGGAGTCGAATTTTGAAGATTTTAGTGATCGGAAGAGACATCCTTTCTTCATATAATTTATAATTTGTTTTATGTAACTAAAATTAAATAATAAATATTTGACATAACTATCTTCTTCATCTCTAAATATCAGCTTATAAATTGACATATTACCAATATCTTCATAGACCAATCTAATTCGGAAGAATAAAATCGTAACTAAGTTTTTGAATTTGAAGAGTATTAAAAATAATAAAAACATTTTAAAAATATTGTTACTTTACTACAAACTCTGTAAAATAATGAAATGTCAAGTATCTTTTGTCTATTAAAAAAATCTAAATAATAAGTACCGAAAATGAATAATCTTACATGACATTTATATGCAAATTTAATTTTGCTTTTGCGTTTTGCTTTATGGAAAACTGTTGGATTAAGTTAGAAAAAAAATCGTTCGAAAATAATGTGGTATGAAGGAAAGGTAACATTTTCTATTCTTTCTATTTCCGTGGCAGAATACACCACAGCTTTCTCCAGAACAGATATGAAGCCATGTGAAACCCACAGAGAGAACCCTTCTCATGGACCACTTGGCACTTGGACCACATGGTTTTCACTGGACTCGCGCTTTTCTGGGGCCTTGAAAGCCAATCGAATCGGAATCCATTCAGTTTCTCCCCGACTATGTATGTATGTGTCACCCAAGTGGGCCATCGATGCACGTATATGGACTGGACATGGACTTGGGCTGCATTTCAGCTGAACTCCAGAATGCCAGGCTGACAGCGCCCATCGGCGTGCGAAGAAATGCAATTAAAATCCTAATGCGGATGCTGCGATGAATGGTTGATTGGACGACTAGATGGTCAGATGACCAGATGACTGAACCACTGGTCCACTGACATGGCGGCTCCTCTAATGGATGCGGAAATCTGCGAGATAGGCAAATGCGAACGATTGCATAACATTTAAGCCAGACGGGAAGTGTCACACAGATCTCATGTTCGGGCAAACGAATGTGGGCCGAAAATTGTGAATTTCGAGTGGCTTGTTCGGATGTTGGTAGTACGGCCTCCTATCTCCCCCCTGAAAGTTGGTCAATTAGAGAGCAGCGTGTGAAATCTGATGACGGCTATGGCTGCTCCCAGGCAACTTGAATGCGTGTTACCGTGTTACCATATCACAGCCATTCCAAGTTGTCCAGGCTAAGTGGATGCCCCCTTCTCCAACTGCCGTCCCCTTCTGGCTGAGTTCCGTGCAAATTGCTCCACTGCATTGTCATTTAGTTTTTCCATTATGGCCATCGTGCAGATGTTTTTCTCTTTCTATTTCTCCGCAATTAATTCATCAAACTGGTAACTCGTCGCTGGCCCCAGACTTTGACTCTGACTCTGACTCTGGGATCACATCTTCTGCGGCCTGGCCTGCTAAATATTTATAGACCTAAGCTCGTTCCTCGACCTGTTCTTCAGCTTTTCAAAGGAAGCTGCCAAGTCGACTTCGTAGGGGATTAATAGGCGTCGCAGGACAGAGTAATCTTGAAAAATGCGATAGGAAAGGGGCTGCAGATACTTTATAGCTCTAGTATATCTATGGGAAAGTAGCTAAGGGGGCTTCTGTGAAATTAATGGTCAAATTAGAGTGGGTTTCCTTTTAAAATGTGTAGAGATAGAAAGGCTTTAGAAATATAAACTTTTTAAATGAAAAATATTGAATGATACAATATGTATACGAAAGAAGTATCTTATGGATATAGGGAAGTAATATAGTATATAGTCTTAAGAAACTGTCTGATTCCTTGAAGAAATACTCAAAGATAAAAAACTTGTTAAATATATATCCATCTATTGGGGATTACCTAAGAATTTTCTATTTAGTCACAAAATCTAAAGGAGTTAGTTTCTTTCAACCACTTGAAGTTCAACAACTTTAAGATTTCTTTCCCATAAATTCCTCTACAACTAATTAATCTTTCAGGAATTGCAGAAATCACAAATCGCCAGCACAGTTACCCAATTAAACCGTTAAACTTGAAATCCGTAGATTATTTTTCCACTTGGCTAAAATCCAGATATCCCGCGGATCGTGGACATAGCGCGTAGAGTATCGAATACGGAATCGGATTCGAAATCGGATTGAAAAACGTCGAGGTGGACGATGGACGATGGACGGTGGCCAAACCAGACCCGAGCTGTCTTCACTGGCTAAAGTCTCGATGCAAACTGATTTAGCGGAAAACTTGCAGGAGTTCAATAGCATAGAAACAGAAAGAAATGCGATTTATTTGCTAACCAGGTTGGCAAATAAGCCGCCGCAAGGGGGCGGATGGAGAAGCACTGGAGGCACTGGGAGAGCTGGCCTGCCAAGTGGAAAAAAGTGGAATAACAAGAAGCGGCCAAGCGGCGGCCATCGGCTGGATGGCTGACTGGATGGCTGGCAACTCGTTTGTCCAGAAACCGAAGAAGCAATAGAAGTAGCCTCTCCCCTCCTCCCGGGAGAAGCCGCAAATTGCCACGCGCGACGAAGGTGGAGCGGGAGTGGCAGTTGCCTCGGCTTACTGCCTACCGTCTGCAGTTGCCTCTGCCGTTTGCAGTTTTTGTATCTAACATTGGTTTCGGTTTCCAGTTGCAAGACGCGTGCTCGGGCCACAGTTTGTGTTTCTTCTTTTACTAAAAAAAAGGCAAGAAAATACAAAAATTCACTTGGCCAACTTATGCAGTAATGTTGATAATGCAGTCTATTAGATAACTGCCGAAGACCAACTTTCTCGCATTTCACCCACAAAAAACAGATAACGCATAATACGATTTATTCTGGTTAGTCCGATTGAAGGCGTCTTAATAAATCTCCGCCAATTAGTGCTTGTTCTTTTGGCCACATAAAGCAGCTAATTAAAGCCATCCCAGAGTTAACGCTCTTTGGAAATTTCGAAAACAAATTCCGAGTCAACAACCTCGACGGTAGATTCGGACGTCACCCATGCAGATGTGCCAACAAAGGCAGCCAATTGAGTTTGATTAAAATCAATTTAGATTGATTGCAACACAAAAACGCAGATTACACGAAAAACAACAACTGCAACGAGTGACCTGGAGCGGCTTCCCCACTCGACCCCAAGGCCGTGAACTTATCAAAGATTTGTGGAAAGTGAAAGCAGGGTGTTAATGGAAATCAAACTCTTAACATAAACCAATGTTTTCCTTCATTTAAATGCAATTTTTGGAATATAGATGGCTTATCAAAAACGAAAACAAAGATAATCAGCGACGATAGGCGATGAAATAAAGTGATGAATCAAGAAAATACAAATCGGTAGGCTTTCAGGCTTTATATCCTATGCTTGGATATATCATATATTCTATGGTTGGTTATAATTTATAAATAATTAAATTAATCTTTCAATTTAAAAAAATTGGATCGAATTTGGGAGTCGACTGCCAACTCAGATATCTTGTGACGCCAACTTTAACTTAAACTAAACATATATATATTTTTTTTTGGGAAATAAACTTTATATCATTTCAAATCTGTTTCTACAATTATACCCAAGAACTAATTTTTTAGAAACTCCCTTCATCTGTACTTTACGGTATCAGAATTTAAGTAAGTGAAGTTTAAGTAAGTAAATAAATTATCAAGAATTTAATATAAAATTTTAGCCAACGAAGAGGTATTGAGGAAAAAAATAATGGTATTGAAATAAATTTATGTATTTCCAAACAAAACATTGCAAATAAAAATATAGACTTACTTTTAATATTATCGAAAGACTGCTGGCTGTAGCCGATTCGGAGAAGACGCTATCATGGGATTGGGAAAGTTGATCCCGTGAATAGTCCCTACAAAATAAAAAAATGTTTATAAAATTTTAAATATTAAATGAGAAAAATAAACTTACCCATCGACATCCAGAAGGCGACCTTCGCTAAGGCTGCGTTGGCTGTCGGATATGTCGACGGCTCCGCTTCCAGCCCCAGAGCCTCCAGATCCCGTGACGCCCTCCCGCTCCGCGCAGATCAGTTCCTGGGAGGAGTCGCCCACACTGCGGAGATGCCGCTGCTGGTAGTGCTCCCCAGTGGGAAAGTAACTGCTCCGGCTCAAGCCGATCACGTCCGGGAATATGGCCACGCCCCTGGGCTGCCGCTGTTGGGCTTGAAACATGGCTTCTTGCTGAGATTGGGACTGGGATGGCTGGCTATGGGATTGCTGTTGCACCTGGCTGTCGAGGCTGTGCTGCTGCTGCGCCTGCTTGGTGGCCCGCTTCTTGCCGAGAAGCACGCTCAGCAGCTCATCACGGTGCGAGCCGTAGGACTTGGACTTGGGCAGTGACTGGGTCTGGTAGCTGCCCTCCGGCAGTGGATGCGACTTATTCCGGGGCGATCCCGGCGGAGAGGCTAGCACGTTGCGGAGGTTCTTCTCGCTGCTGCTGCTCGTCGGCGGTGGCAAGGTGTTGCAGGATCCGGGTCCGGGTCCAATTCCGGTTCCTTGTCCGGGCGACTGGCAGATGCTGTTGGCCGGACTGTCCGCGGAACTGTTGATCGTGCGGCGTCGGAAGATGCGCCTTAGATTTCGGAGTGGGTGGAAACGTCGACGCTTCTGCTGCTGCTGCTGTTGTTGGTGTTGTTGTTGTTGTTGCTCTGGAAGGACCAAGGCAGAGGATGAGGCACTTGACTCAATACGAAAACATTTTTTATTTTGGCTGTTTTAATTAAAAATTTGGGGGTGGGTTTCGGGGTCCGAAAGGTGGCACAGTGCTTGCTGGGATCCCGATCGTCATTCTTAACGCTTTTCTTGATATTTAAACTTAACATTTATGGATATATATTTACATATTTTATAGAATATTTAAATGCCTAAAAAAGGTTTTTGGATCTATTCACTAACCCATTAATTTAAACACATATCTTGTGTATATTGCTATGACTTCTGGTTTCCTAAGGTTTCTAAAACTAATAATCCCTAATGCTAATAATCCAATGCTAATAATCCCTTAAGATTTATGTTAAAATTTGGCTTTTGGCGCAAAACAGTAAAAGTAAAATCAAAATATTAAACGTTACACATACGCCCCATGTGACGGCTTGTCTCATGTGACGCTACAAGCCCAATAATGTCAAGCCATTACCATACGACCCAGAAGAACCTCTTTGACTGACAGACAACATAAGTACTCCCAAGACGTGAATGGAAAATCTTGAAGCGATTATGTTTTCACACTCTTGCAGGAAGTTTAGGTTATTGTTTCCTACGAATATTACTTTATGACTACTACGCATGCAGTAGATTTTTCATTGAGGTTTGTAAGTTTATTGGGTCCATGAGATTGCTTTTAAGAACTAACAATTACCGCACTTCCGCGGAAGTGGCTCAAAGTCGTGTAGTTACACTTAACTTCCTCTGTTACTCAGCAGTTGAGCCAATCGAATTGGTAATAGAAACTTTCAGTCATCCAAGAGCCAAACGCCGATAAGAAGTAAACAATAAATGGTTGAAATCGAATCGGGGCCGAAAACATGACCATAAATAGGCAAAAGGTGCTGAAGAACCCGCAAAGAAAGAGAGGGCGAATAGCCGGCGGACAGAGATAGCAAATCGGGGGAAGTGGTCGAATGGGTTCGATTTAAGAACCACGTGCAGTGAGGCCTTAACTTAAGGCGACAAGGTCATATCTTATCACCTGAGTAATGTTCTGTTTTAGCAAATATTAATATTTGTATATAATCCCAAGCCCTGAACAAAGAATTGTTCAACAAAACCAGGTTCAGTCACTTTATGGGCGGTGCAATAAGCAAATAATATAAATTACAATCGTCGAATTCCAATTGCTGCATTTATGGCCGTAGACCTCAATTTTAGTGGCCGATAAGAGAGTTACGGGAAAAAGAACACAATGTATACTAAAGTTCGTTATACCTTATCGATCAATGGGGAATTTCGTTATAGAAGACGTGTGTGGGTGTACAAACAAAACTATATCTACCCCCAGTAGACCCATTAGGCCTACGTCTTGATATTGATACAAGTGCCTGACAGTTTTAGGTTTGTATTTGGTTTAATTGGGGAAATCTTGATTGAGATGTTGCTTTATTAATTATATTTTCCTCATGATGATCTCATATACACATTTTTTAAGGACTCTCGGAAATCGAACATCTTAAAGGTGACTCATTGCTCTCACTTGGTGTGTCATGAACACAAATGAAAGTTTACTTAACCAACTTTAGTTGGCCGCGTCTTGAGGGAAAGTCAGCATTGTTAGCACTTGACAGTTTGTCGATATATTAATTAGAGAGAGAATCCAACTGAACGGAAGTACTTGCTTTTCTAAGAGCCAAACCAATCCAAGAACCCTGCCAATAAAGCCGCGACCTCCCATAAAAAGCGCACTGGCCCATGCCGGTCACGTTTTAGGGGCACATTCACTCCCTAGCCGAAAGGTACTACGAATATGGATATATATGTATATATACCCACATTCTGGTATACAAAGCCCAAGACATGCTCGTGTGTAGTCCGTGTATGTTTTTTGGTGATGGCTTGATTTTAATGATTAATTTCACCTGCGTTGGGGCTGGTCATCGTCGTTGATTAGTCACGAAGACGCCGTAATATGCAGAGGTATGTCTCTGCTATATAGTATATAAAAAAAAATTAACCAAGGGGTTGGGAACGTCATTCTATTTATTGCCCTCCGGGGTGTCTGCCAGTCTCAAAATTGTTCGGGGACCTTGCTAATGGAATTTCAACCGCTGGGGAGTAGGAGCACCACCCTGCTTCAAGCCCCGTTCCTCCTCCAGGCAAGTGACAATTGTTTATTTATGGAATGCCTAATTGGGTCAGTTGTCAGGCACTTTTTGCCGCCAGCAGGCTTTTGGGCGGGAATTCAATTCCTCCTTGCCTCGAAAAAGTGAAAAAGTAATTAGAGAAGATTTAGCTCAGCTCCAAGTTGGTAATTGAAAAGTTTGAGTTCATTAAATCTAACAAAGTCATCTCATCTCGTCCATCCCATCTCGTCTATCCCATCTCCTCCAAAGTGACTCACTCTATGAGGCAAGCCCGATTACATCAGCATTATGGATACATTATTTCTAATTTATCTAAAGTCTATTGAGCAAGATTTGTTATTACTTGAGGTCCCGTTTCGAGTCGTATTGTTTTCTTTTCTATATTGTAAGCTTTTGTGTGCTGTCATCAGTTTGCAGTGTTTTTCTGCGATTTCCGCGAATGTGGGCGAAATACTCGTCTTTGTCAGTTTTGGTTTTGGCTTGGGTTTTGGTAATTCATCAAAAGTGATTTAAGTCTCTTTTCAGTTTGGTAACATGATGCGATGGGATTAATAGACTGTTTTATTGAATGCCTCAAGTGCTCAGGGATGTTGGAGTAATGGGCAAAACCCAGTCTTGGGTTGGGTGCAAAAACACAATACATTTTATATTTAAAACATTGCACGCGATTGGTAATCAATTTGTTATGTTCAGGTTTAATTCTGTTTGAAGGTTTTTAAATAAAAAAAAAAAACAAAAAGAGGTACATATAAATAAAATATATCATCAGTGCTATTTGAAAAATGGTATTTATAAGAATCGTATGTAGTTAAAAAAAAATATAAAGTTAGGTGAAAAAAGCCTTGTAAAAAGCTTTGTTTTCGTCACCAATAAATATAACAAATGTCATTTGTGCAAAGCACGTGCATGTGCTTTCGTCACCATAATTATAAATTTTTTAGAGACCCATCTTAGGTGGTATTTTATGTATTTGAGGCCAATTGATATGAAAACGAAAATATATATGCATATCTATGTTTCTATTTGTTTCTATGTTTCATATATTATTTCCCCCATTATATATTTTTTATTGATTTATTTCAATTAAAAAATCTAACAATAAGTTTGCTAGCTTGAACAAATTTAAAAACTTAATTATAGTCATAAGAAGTCTAACCGTTCCAGGATAACTTCCAAACCAAGCAATTTAAATTAAAAGTAGTTTATAAACATTTTGGTATCTTAAAATTAGATTGAATTTGTTGATTAGATCTCCCCATTCAGATCTCACTGTATAAAATAAAAGTGCGTGGGTTTCGGAGGTGTTGCCGTCGACAGTTTAATTGACACCAATTCGAATTCGCATTCGGTTGAGAATTTGCAATTCCGAAAAGGTTCGGCTGATGGCAAGTGGGTTCACTTATTAATTAATCATTGGCAAGGAAAAAAGAAATAAAAGTTGCCCCACTCGACATGCAAATTGGCAACACACTAGCCAATATTGTGAAAATCAAATGGCAAACGGCTCTGCAGCTTTTCAGTTTCTTTTAGTAATTGGAGACCTTTGCGAGCGGATGTGAGCTCGGCCAGTCTTTGCTTTTGGATTGTTGTACCGCTCGATTGGGGAAGGTCAAGTGAGCCACGCCCCCTGCCAACCGCCAAGCGCCCAGCACCCACTTGGGGATACCATGTGGGCAGGGCAGCTTATCCGCTTAGCAAGTGCTGAGTTCACTTGCGTGGAATAAAAATAGAGAAGCCAGAGCCCAGAACCCAAACAAAGCGCCGAGAATTGCACAATTCTGTCTGCGTTGGCTGCTTTTCAGAGGCAACTTTTTTAGCCAACCAAACGGGTCTCTAGGCCTTCAGATGTTGTGCATACTACAAGTCTAATAGTCACTTGCAATGCAGTAAACCTCGGGCATTCGACTGGCCAAGGTTCGCCGAGTTTGTTTGGTCAAAGAGTTCAGCCTGGCGTTTCGTTTATTTTCCAAACTTACGGCGTAATATTTTCAAATAGGGTGTGATGTCAATGGTGGGATAGCTCTCACGTTTTGACCCGGCTAGTTACGGGTGCATTTCGGCCGTATAGATTAGAAGTGATAGCCAATGCTTATTAATAGCAAACAGAGCTATCAGCAAACTATTAGAGATTACTCAAGAAAAGCGCCAGGCACTTGATGTTTTCATACGTAATCTGGAGGGCTTTTAAAATATGTATTTTTGGGTTAAGTAAATAGTACTAAGAAGCTATGAAAAGGGGTATTTGTTTGATTAATTCTGGCATAGACATAAATAGAATTTAGATTCATAGAAACCTTCTAGGCAAGCGACTTCTAGCCTACATATTGTGTCGAATAGCCTATATAGTATATTTTTTCACAATGGCTTTATAAAAAAGTCAATTGACTGCTAAAAGTTCTACAAATAAACTAGGTAAACTGACTTATGTAGTGGATGTGTTAAGTAGGCAAAACCTGGCAACTTTCTTGGCCTATTAGCTAAAACTTTTTATATAAGATCAGTCCTTATCAGACCGCTCCCGGGGGAAACCTGTCATTGTACAATCTTTCGGCCAGAAGCAATCAGACGTCTGCATGTCGATGGCCACGGGCTTATCAGTCCCAGCCTGGACAAAACCGTATTGGTTATTGTGGTGGCCCTCGAAAGAGCCAAATCACAAATCATCAAAAGAAAACAACTAGCTGGGAGGCGCAAAATTGGTTACACAATTCATGGTACTCCAATTAGAGGCGTCTGGCCAATTGGCTCGATTGGGTCTGCGGCTCCTCGTAACCAGTCGAGGTCCAAGCCGGGGATGGAGCCCAAAAATCATATCATCACCGCTCGATAAGCCACTTATATAATGATGTATCATTTGGGCCAGGAGAAGTCTAATTGGCGGGGTCAGCTTTGTTTTGGTTCACTCAACTGTATGATCGGGTTACAACCCACACTCAGCCCCGAAAAAATTCCGAAAATGTCTGCTTCGTTCTAGTTCCAAAAAATAAACAATGCGTTTTATTACCTGCTTAAATGTGTTTGCTTTTTAGCCGAAAATAGCAGCAGATGTTTTATTCAAATTCAAAGGCGAAATTCCCCGAATTGTTTACTCTGTTGATCGACAAGATACAATCTCGCAGATGTATTTTTTAAGTACATACAATATGTATCCCTTGTACTTGTACTGCCTTTAACAATTAGTCGAACTTCACTCCACCACACACAACTTTGCACTCTGTCTGATGACTGACTTTTCCGATATTATTGATTAAACTTTCCTGCCCGAGAGTAATAAAAACTTTGATGTATCTGACGGATACGGATTCGGATTCGGATTTGAGTATGGTTCGAGCGCGTGTTGTTTTGAGCAGAACCGATTTGAATGCGACTCGATTGCGACTGCAACTCGCGACAACAGCGACAATTCAATTAGTGCAGCACCCGTTCGGCGCGTTCGGCAGCGAAATAATCTCACCTGTACAGGTGGAGCGGAGCGGACAGAATGAATTGAATCAATGGGACAACGGCGGCGTGGAAATCGAAAAGTACACACACTCAGGCACTCACACGCTCGTACTCAGATACTCGGATAGCCGTATAGTCGCGAACTGAAATTGAAATCTACGAAAACGAAACGAAGCGAAAAAAAGCCGAGGAGACCGCACAAAACAAAAAAGTAATGAAAAACACACACCAAATACGTTATATACAAAAGAGCCGAACGGCTAACTGAACTGAACAGAGTGAACTGCGTTTGAGCCAGGCCAGCACACCATCATCGACAGGCGCTGCCGCGGAGAAGGCGACTGCCGCAGTCGCGGTTTTGGCCAATTGGTTGCGTCGCCGTGTCGTACTTAGCCGGGTTCCGTTGCCAAATCGGGCTGATTAGCGTATTTCTTGGCCCACTGCAGGTGTCGCCCCGGGGGGCTAACAGAGCGCTGTTTGGTGGCTAACAGCACAGTGGGCGCCAAAAGTCAGGATGTGGTCAAGTTTGTTGATGTCACCTCAGAGGTCACCATGTCGTATGAGTAATCATCACTCTGACATATAAGAATATTTCATCCCAAAATATCATTTCCCACACCTTAAAAATAAAAGTGATGAGATCAAAATCAAGTAATTTGGTTCGAATAATTTATTTTGGTATTTCCATTTTTTGTTTTTTTTTTAATAATGCAAAAATATATTTCCCGAAAAAATTCAGAATTAAACGACCTGTTACTTTCTAAAATTAAGCCTGTGACGAAAATACTTTCAAGGGAAAATCTGGGTATTTGTACAAGATATTTAAAAATGTATGCATTCTGAGAAAATATACCTCTTAAGCTAGAATAAACCTATTTTTTTGCATTCTTTCGTAACCTACCTAGGCGACTGTCCAAATTCAGTTCTTTATGGATCATTTTATTTTTTAATCTTATTATTTTAATGCATGCTTTTTGAAAACTGTTTAATTGTATAAATTATAATTTTAAAGAATCTCTTGTCTTTAATGCATCCAATATTGGGACTAAAAGGTGATAAATAACACAATGATATAAATTCTACTATTGTGGGTAAACAAAATTATTTTGCAATTAAACTTTAGTACGATTTCACCCACTGTCCACCCAACTCGAACACATTTCTTTCATGCAGATATATTCATTATGCTTAAATTTATGTATATCTGGGCCATTATTGTTGGTGGCACTTCTTTTGTGGGTGTTGTCATAACAACAATAGTTTATGTGCTCCAAAATGGTACCAGTTTCCATTCCAATTCCCCCTTCCCACCCATAGAACCCGCGAAAAGAACGCTTGTGGTCGATTTCGACATGCATTCGCATTGGCCGTAGAAAGTCGGGGGCGTTAATTAGCACGTGTAGTCGGTATTACCCGCAATTATATAAAAATTATCCAGTTATTCAGTTGCCGGCGGTGGTCGTATGAGGGCGAGCCCATCCACCAACAAAACCGAAAACCAAACAAGACAAAGGCCGGTTCACATGTTGTTACTAATGTTGGTTCGAGTCTGTGGATGTGGCCCAATCTGAATATGCATATGTATTTTGGCCACCTTTATCTCTGGCTCATTGTATCTGTATCGGTGTTTGTATCTGCTGTGGGTGGGGGCGAAACCGAAAGCTAGCCAAGAGAGCCATCTAATTATGCACATACGAACTAAAAATCACTAAGCAAACGAACTCTTTCTAACCGTCTTGTTTTCCCCATTTTGTGACTGGAGTGGAGGAGTCGTACGACCCCTAGGCCCTATAGGGTATCTCCGACAATTGCGCGGCTTTGTCTTCCCAACAAATCGCAGAGTTGGTTGCACAGATCTCTGCAAAAACAAACCTTTTATTTTTCCTAGGAAGAGCAACTATATCATTCCATATGATCTATTATACGGCTAGGAGGAAGTGATGTAACCGAAGGTGTAACGACTTTTGGTCAAGGTTGTTTCCCAGTTAAGATGTTTGCCTTTAAAGTCTGATTAAAGTTTATAAATTCGACTGAAGTTGCAACTTCCAAATCCCATTTTTCGCTCGAAGCCCCTTTATAATTCCAACATATCGGTAGCCAACCTTTGGGGAAGGCAATCAAGCCAATCCCCAAGCCTTTTGTGCGTCGTGTCCTGGGGGACCCCATAAAATGATGAACACATGAAGGAGAAAATGTGAGTATTAAAGGCGATTCCCAGAAAAACAGGAGCAAAGCCCCCAGGCAATTTCATAATCCGGGCAAACATCCGTGCTTCAATGATTTAATATGAGAAACATGTTTGTGAAAATAATAACGAAGGAATTTTTTTTGGCCCAAAAATGCTTCGTTACTTTTCAACAGAAGCTTTATTTATAAATTATAATGATAAAAAAAATATTCTCTATAAAAATAATCAATTTTGTGAGCTCATATACCAATATATTTTATTTAAGTTCTACGCATTTTTGACTTTTTATCATTTTTATGAAGGCCTATAAATTTTTATTAAATTTTTGTCAAATGATTTGTTTGACAATTAGCTGACTTACCGGCTGTGGTTGGCTCGTGGCCATCGTTCACCGGACTGGAGATGGGCGTGGAGGTGACGGCCCCGCCGTGCGACCGTCCGCCCTCCGGAGGCAGCGACATTGGCCCGCCGGCTCCGATTCCTGCTCCGCCATCAGTGACATCCAGCTCAGGCTCCAGCGGCGGGGAGTTTTCCCTCACACACGACATCAGGCCGGAAGACATGCTGCAACGAAAATGAAGAGTGAAAAATGAAAACTATTTGTAATTGCCGTCAGCAGATATGTGCGGAATTGATGCAATAAAAGTATGTGGCTGTCGTCTGAGGGAGTGCCCGTGTGACACCGCTTCCGTGTTGGAGTTTCTGCGGATAGGAGAGCACTGGCCCATCAGTCACTGGCCCTGCCTGGACAGGGACATGGACGTCCTGCCACACTGCACTAATGGATCTCCATTATGTCGGTGTTCTGGGGGAAATTAAATGTCATATTGCAATGGCGATGGAAGCCAAGCTGACGGGGGAAACTAACCGGGTAATTGGGCTGCCAAGTCGGATGGTTGTTTAGTTTGGAGTGTGGGCTTAAAGATGATTTATCAGAATTGCGGATAGAAACTTTGCATGCAAAAATAAATGGGAAATTCATGTTTCTAAGCTGCCACTTATTTTACTAGAAGGGTGATTCACATGCCTCCAATGCCTTTGCATGCCTATTTGTTTTTGCAGTTCAGTCAACCCACTCGATCATCCCGAATCAACCAATAAATAAATGTCGTGGCCCCGGAGAGCAGAATGCACTTCCATTTGCACAATGGACTCGCTTGCATCCAAAGGCATTTCAAGGAAAACTATTTCTAACTAGGAATTCGCATTTCTGGCTGAACTTTGTGGCCTGCCCGCTCTGACGCTGATGCTGAGAAGATGTTGATGCCACCACGCCTTGGGCTCATGCCCCGTCTTATGTTGGCTCCTCGTGCTAATGCGGCGGCGGCCACCATGCCGCTGGGTTGTTGTTTTTGGCGCCACAAAGCACGGGTGAGTAATGGTCTCCCCGGTCGGGTGATTCATGCCAAGTTCGGGGATGCCGAACAGACACAGACATTGTGAGATTTACGAGTGTCTTACATCAGCTTATGACGGTATAGGGCTAAGAAAGGGGTCTCGGAACATAAACATGATTTACAAGATACTTGAGGAACTAAGAAGTGCAGCAGTTGCCCTCTTTCAAATATCAGATAATGTTTTATTCTAGAATCAATTAAAAAATAATGGCTATTCTAAGTACAAAATGGTTTATTGATGTCTATCAGTATTTAAATTACATTTGTATATCCATCCTTATTATACTGAATATAAAACATACATATGTATAAGATTTAATAACTATTATTGTAATACCTATTGAAAAATTATTTCTTTATTTGTTGACAATTAATAGCAGCTTAAAGATAAGTTCCATTTAGAGGTTGGGTATTAATATTTTACAAAAAATATTTTTAAAAAAATTGAAAGAAAATAATCAATTTTAAATTATTTTACTAACATTCTGTTAAATCTTTTCCAAAGCTAATAATAGTTACAGTTAATAAGTTTAATTTAAAAACTTATCTATGAAACTGAATAAGATTCAAAGTAGTTTCTAGTACATGATATCCACCATTTTAGTGCATACTTTTGGGCTGTTTGCAAATTGCAGATGTAGAGAAGGCGAGCAATTAGTGCGTCGGGAAATAAACGCTTCAGAAAACCGCAAAGTTAACCCAGTTAGTAGAGCTGTCCAAATAACGCGTCAAGCTGACATTTGACCCCTTTAAGCCAACAAGACCCCGCCCACTTTTCATGTGTGTGTGAATGCCGTGTGTGCCCTGAGAATTTGATGTGCTAATTAGTGGGTTGAGTCCCTCCTGCCCACCAACCAACCAATCTACCAACCTCCCACCCACTCACCCACCAACCCACTCAACGTCTAACCTCCTCCGGGCCCCACAAAAGAGTGCAAATTGCAGTTTAAGCATTTTTGCGCATTGAAATGGAAACTGCAGCCGCCACTCGTGGGTGCAGCGCCTGGTTGTTGCAACAGCGTTGATGAAATGATGAAGCACCACCACGATGATAATTACGATGATGATGTGGACTGACGCGGGGAAAAGAGCAACACAGAGCACACAACTGGAAAATATTCATCACGTTTCGGGATCGGGATTGATTAATTAAACGGAATGAGTGCCACTGCTGGGGGGATTGTGTGAGATTGAATCATATATGGGGTATGGTTCGTAGAACCGATGGAGAACAGACCACTAAGTACACATTAACATTGAACTTGGGGGAATGCCAAGGCGAAATTCATTAAGCCTGCCAATTTAAATGGTCAGACAGATGAATTATTCCTCTAAATACTCTTTTGTGAGTCAAGAGTTAAGGCAAGGGATTACTAGAGAATCGGATGGGTAGAATTCTGTAGTGATTCTATTCTTGGAATGGGAAATGGTAGAAGATATGATAACTTCTACATTATAACTCATACTATAACTTATTTTAGTCTCCTTTGTGTTAGTTACTTTTTTGAAATCTAAATTCCTCTCTTATTACCACTTATAGTAAAAGATAAAAAACAGAAACTTTTAAATTTATGCTGCAGCCATTTCTCAACCGCCCGAAAGTATGCTTTACAACACAATACAAACTTTTGGAAACGTCGTCCGCTACCTGAGATCTAGAGCCGCTTTGGCGCGCTTCTTTGAAAACCGAGACGTGGCCGGGCACTTGGCCAGAAACCCTGAAAGCCACAAGCCGCAAATGTAACTCATCGCCGCCTCGCTGACTGCCGACACGCAGTTTTCTCGACGCTAATATCTCGACGTGGAAATCTAACAAATTAACTTTGACTTTCATTTGCATTTCGCAGATGAGCACACAATCACTCGCACAGCTCACTTGGCAAAGTGGGCAAACATCGCTGGGGAAAAGGAAAACCTGGCCGAAAACAACACTGACAGGCCCCGAGGCCCACAACAAGAGTGTAATAATAAGCAGTCACAAACCATAATTATGTGTGGCATTTGCATAGGGCCAAACTCGCTGTACGTACATACGTACGACTCTGCCGTATAATTGCACTTGCTCATTACACAAATTTGCCAACTTAATTACGAAGAGGCCTCAGACAATGGCCCCAGGAAGCTGGCACTGGCAGGGGTACTGCCACTGATACTGGCTTTAACTCCAGCTCGAGGTAAGCTGCGTTATTCTAGAGTCTGCTTAGGGTATTAGCTACACTGTGATAACAATTTATTGCTTTATTTGTTTATTTAAAAGGATCTAATACATACCTATAACTTACATATATAGGAACTTATACAAGTACCAATATTCTTTGTTTTTTTTTAGTCTATTCTAAAACACAAAACTATAATTTCATAAGAACTTCAATCTTTTGCAGATTCTTTGTTAAAAGTATCCCATTACTATAATGAGTATAGATTTCTTTAAATATATTACTTAAAAAAAACCCCTTAGTTTTTCCCTCAGTGTAGCCACTTGTTTCCGACACTTCAGCACTATTCCAATGGCAAACTGACTAGCTGGCAAGCAGCTTCATTGCAAAACGGCCAAGTGGCATAATGGCCAAGCTAAAGAGCTGGACAAATTGAAAAGGAAAGTGCCCCTGACCGGAAAGCTCACACAGCACAATGGCACAGCGAGCCCCAAACCCCGAATCCAAGCCCGAGTCAAGGTGGAAAAACAAACACATTTCAAAGGCGGAGGAGAGAAGTTCGAAACTGCATGCTCATCGCACATTACAAGATGCAAAAACCTCCGGGTCCGGACCGCGTTACCGCACTCCATTCGCCACCTCACCCTCAGCCGAGTGGATGACCATTAATTTTAATGACCGGGCTTCGACTTTGGGACAATAAACAAATTGGAGCGACGACTTGAAGGTCAACCGAGCTGTGAAAACTCGAAGCTCGAATTGCGACGGAAAAGTGCGAATATAATTAATTTACTCGATTTCCAGTTCGAATTTAAGATTGAAATGCTGTGCACAGCAAAATATTCGTTTTATTAAAGAAAAATTTGCAACACTTTCATTTTAATGCTGTTGCCTTTTTTTGTTGGCCAATTTCCAGCAATTTGATTGAGGGGCTTAATTGAAAAAGCCAAATGAAATATTTGTTTATTTACGAATGCATCATTGTGTATATGTATATTGCTTTTAGATAGTTTTGTTTGCTCCGCAAACATATGTAAATGTTGTATACTGTGGTACTCGAACACACACAAGTCAAGATAACTTTTTGTGGAACTAGCAGAAAATAATGCCGATTGTAGGAAAATGTACATATTAGTTACGATGATGAAGAAAAATTAGAAAATTAGAAGTGAGAGTGAGAGTGATTGGGGCTATTTTTCATTCTTTAGAGACTAAATGGCGGAAAATATTTAGAAATTCACTTTGAATGCAAATTTGACTTTTGACTTCGAAGTAAATATTAAAAGGTTTCATCTATATTCTGGATTTTGTGAAGAATAGAAATATATATGATCATTGATCATTAAGACAGAACACTTTCTATAAAAGTAAAGTTTGCAAAGTACTTATTAAAATTATCATATCGATTTAATTTAATATCTGAGATATCGACCTTACAAAATAAAATATACACATAGACTATTTTTTGACAGAGGTCTATATAATTTTATACCATATTTTATATATCATTCTTATAGAAAATCATAAAATTTCATATAAAATTCCATTTTATTAAAATTTAAAAATGCGTAGAATTCTTAAAGGAAATTATTAATATGATAAACATATTATTATGATTATTATTATTATAATATTATGATAACCAAATCAAGCTAGATGTGTGGAAAAATATATGACATTTTTCCTGTTCCTATTTGAAGGCCAATTGAAATTCAATACAATCGCCATTAAGCTAAAGTCCCAAACCTTCAATAGGCGCCTCCCTTAGTTTCTAGGACAGCACGTTCCATCCCCCATCCAGGGACCCGTAGACCTATGTAATCGCATCTCGTTCTGTTTGATTGGGCTCTTCAGAGGCACTTGTGTTTATATAGTCCCTATTTTCACTCCATTTGACAAATGCCGCCCTATTTTTCCGCCTTGAGTGCGAACTTTGAACCCGAAAGACATTTTCCCTCCCCACTTTCCACTTTCCACGGTCTTATCAATCAATCTGGGCATGATAGATGGAAATCGATGGAAATCAATAGGCGTGCCATGGGGTATGGGAGGCTAAAATTTTGATAAGTAGCGCCTGGCACCCATAACCCATAATAGAGATGACGCAGCAATTGCTGATTCAGAGATTCTGGAACCGATGATGCTGTTGTTGATTTATTTGTTGTTTACTTTTTGGCCGAGCCACTGCGTCGTTTTAATTGACTGCCACATGGGCTGGGGGACTGCTCCCTGCCACCTCCCTATCCCTACGTACGGCGGATCCAGTTCCATGTTGACGGGATTGGCCGACCTTGCGGGGGATCTTCGTGGCTGGGCATGGAAACAACTTTGGGCCTTCAATGTTTTTATTTTCACACTTTTTGTCTTTTTACGATTCGTATGCGTTTTCCGTCCGATGCTGGCCGTTGCCACAACTTGTGGCTGCTGGCGAAGTGAGCGACTGAATCTCCGCCCGAATCCGAGCCACGGAGTTCCCAGCAGCCACGCAATTTATGGTTCGCAAAGGGCAACATATTGGGCTGGTCCGGGAACGGGTGTGGAACGGGGACACGACGAGGGCTCGTGCCCAAGGTCAAGGAGCGCAACTGCGAGATGGCTCTCTCAGTCCCAACTGCTCACTCTCTCTTTTACGTTGTCCTTTTTGCGTGGGCGGCATCAATGGCCAATGAGCGGTTTGGCAGCCACTGTACTTGGCTTGCAAGGAAGTTAGAAATGTTTCGTCCCCATAAAGTTGAACATAAAATAATTAAAATTACACAATTTACAATTTATAGTTATTTTCAGTGTTTAAATTTGTATTACAACTAAAATATATGAATAATATTATTTTCAAACAATTCTTACGATTACAAAGGTATAATCTCTTTATAATCTCTTTGTAACATTCAATAACACAAATTTTAAAAAATTGACTAATATATTAATATTAATCATATAATCTTTTATATAAAATAGTAAAAAAAATAACTAAAAAAAACTATCAAAAATATAATAAAGTTATTATTTTATTTGCGATTAACAACTATTTAATATAAATTGTACAACATATTTTAACAAATATTAATTTATATTTACCGAAAAGCCATGCTCAAAATTAATTATTATTATTTTAATATTCAAAGTTCAAATCCCGCTCTTGTTTGGTTTTTTGCAAAGAAAAGTTTTATTTATGCATTCTTTCCAAATGGAATTTTTTCGAACACCTTTTTTTGAGTTACATTTTACGACCTCTAGAAACACCGAAATACAATATTTAAGTTTTTGCGATATCGTCTCGATAAACATTAAAAACATTTGCATTCCAAACTTGTTCTATTGCCAAAATTCAGGTTGGGGGAGAATAAACCTGAGAATAAAACCGAAATTTGTAGACACATTCCTGGCCCCAATATTAGATCATGTTTAAAAACACCCAAGCCGAATTCCGACGAAATCCCGCTCATAAATTATGAAAGTGACAAACATGTTGCCTGCATAATGTTGCCAGGACCACGTCCTCCTCTCTCCGCGCAGGCGCACTTCCGGCCGTCAAAACCAAAAGTGAAAAGCCTCCGAGTACGATTTCGGGTGAAAGTTGGCCGGAGAGAGCCTGACCTAGTCAACGAAATCGTCAGGAGCCTGTCGCAGGATAACCAAATAAGGCAAAAAGCAATATATACTTCCTTCCGCTCTCTTGGGCCAGAATCCTTGTGGTTCTGTTTCTGGAGGGTGGCCGGTCGGCGCAAAGTTTCCACCTTCTTGAAAATTAGTCAAGGAAGCCGTCGTTTCCTTTTGGCCAAGAGGACAAGGCAAGGTTAGCCAGCTTATTGGCCCATAAACACGTGTTCAAATATGGGCTAATCAGTCCGGTTGCATGGGGCTTGGATTACCCAGAGTCTCAAGGTCGATCTGCCACCAAGGTCGCCGAACAATGAAGGCAAAAACGGCATTGTAATCAGAATGAAAACCCCAAAACGAAGCTCACATTACCATAACAAAGGCAGAGCCAGTCGCCCCAGAAATCTCTCCAGGTGCGAATATATTTATGGACCATCGCATATACTTGCGGTGTGACTTTCGAAGGGCTCCCCCTTCTCATAAACATTAATTTGTTTACAGAAGCAGAATGTTTCCTCTGGCTCTCATAAAAGTTGAGCAACAGCCCTATAGACATTATAGAATAGAGTCTATGGAATGCTCTAATTGGGGATAATAATTTTGGTAGCCTCTTTGGCAAGTATTAGGAAAAACAGACTAGAAGATCAAAGCAAATTATGAATATTGTTCACTACCCAGACTTCCACTCATTGCCCAACTCACCTGATTCGGCTAAGTTCCTCTGAGTATTAGTTTTTGGAGGCAAAACAAAGATTTTCCGCCTTTCGATTATGTTTTCGTGGAGCGCTGATGGTTGTTACATTGTTCGAACCGTCTTTTGTCGATGATCTATAAAAAAAAGAAGAAACAGACATCGGATTGAGTAAATTGTTTTCATTTTCGAGTAGTCGCTCCCAAGGTTGGATCAGCTGGTTTGCTGAGTGCCACATGTGTGGGGCATGTGTATCCCCCAAGTTCTATGAGCTATTTATGAACCCATCAAGTTCACCCGAAACAGACAGCGAATGATCTATGACAAAGAGAAAATAAATACTACAATTAACGATTACTAATTGGCTCAGTAAAGTCAGTTAATGTACTAACTATAGTTCCCTTCTTTATTGTCCACCTCTAAGACTAACGGTTTAGTAAGAATATATTATAATATCTGTCGAAAAATATCGAAAAGCCACATGTGGCGACTCCTGCTCGGAAATCAATCAACACATTAGCCGGTCAGTGACCCCAAATACGGGCGTGAACCCCGGGCCAAATAAGGAGCCGGATAAGGACGAAAGTCGTCCGTAAATCTTGATTATCCCCCGGCACTACAATGGCTCAAAAGGACTAAGGGCCGGCGCATTACGTAAGGTTGAATACCAAAAAGTGGATTCATTTTGTCACGTTTCAGCCAAGCCCGTGGCCAAAACCAAAGGAATTTTCCCCATTTTCCACATTGGGCTAGGCTTTCCATCCCCCTGTTGCCCTGTTGCCCCCTCGCCCTCCTTAACCCCTTTGAATTTGCATATCCATATCGCATATCATGCGCTGTATTGAAAGCTGGTGCCCCATTATGAGGATATGAGGCCATCCGACTCGGGCCTACCAACCAACCACCCAGTCGCCGACAACCCACTGTGGAGTGCGTGTCCTCAGCTGATTTGCATACAAATGGCCCGGCAAAAATGTCGAAGCGACCGAAAAGGGGAAAGTCTAAGGATCGAGGTCCTTTTTGGCGAAAGTTTGACTTTCCTGCACCCAGTCTGCAATTAAATAAAGTTCACATAACAAAGTTAAAGGATGCAGGAATCCAACTTCAAGGAGCTCTAGATAATCTTCTTACGAAAATAAATTTAATTTACCAAAAATTTAATAGTAATCTAACGATTGTAACTAAAAACTTAATGTTTATTTATTCTTCTCTCCGAAAAAAGTGGAAAATAGTATTTGAAGAATTTAAAGTAAAATAACAATTAATGAGAAACTGACTGAACATATTTTTAATTGATTAAAAATAAAAACTGCAATATTGAATTGAATCAAATTTGTGTTTAAAACTTGTTCAATAAATACATTATAGAATGACATACTAGAAGGTAAGAAAATAATATTAGAAATAGAATTTATAACAAAATTTACTCCGAAATACTTCTAAAACAGCAATTTTTCACAATTCTTGATGTATTTTTTACAACAATATTTTAGGAAAAATTTTGAAAGTTTATTTTTTGAAATTTTCGTTTTTCCTAGTGACAATGATTTATGTTATGGTATCTGTGAAAAACTTACTAGACTTTGCAATGTAATCATTCCTAAAATTTCCAGGTATTTTTGACCCACTTCAAGGCAGTGTGTTACATCCAATTAGACCTATTACCGTAAGACCTGGCCAAAACATAAATATAAAAGCCTGGCAGTTGCAGCCGCTTGGAAACAAATGGTGATCTGATTTCCTCCGATTTCCAAGCTTTTCCCGGTAAATAACGCCGCAGATACCAATCGGGCCATCGAGCAGCTGCTGCCCACTGCACTGGGCTTTCAGTCTCAGATGTGTTTATGCAAATGGCCATCGTCTCCGTCTCCACCTCCATCTACCGACCTGGCCAGTGGCTTAGAACGAGCCGTAAACTTTCACTGCCCACACGCCTGGGATGGCCCTTCGGTTATCTAATTGGAGTGCACGCCGGAGAAGATTAATTGCAGGGAGAGATTTCTTCGAGGGCCATCTCCGCATCTCCATGGCCGCGGATGGAGCGCGATCCGAAGATGAGCACTTACAATGGGCCCCCAAAAAACAAATGATGAAAAGTAAAAGTTTGTGTTCAAACAATCGAACAATGCACTGAGTGATGAATCCATGAATAAATTAAACGATCTTGAATTCTGAACGGGTTTTGGCCGTTTTTTATCGCTCGCCGTTCGGCATTAATTTTATGCTTTTGCTTTTCCAAAGTCTGTTTCTATGAGGCTTAATTGAATTTCGTTTGTTTTAGTTTTCTCCAAATTAGTTTCGTTTTTGGCCACACCGAGGCCCTAAAACTAATGTATGCAGGGGCTCTGTCGAAACCGCAAGTGAGTCGGATTCTAGAAGAATGCGGAGTGTCGGGCGCCAGAAATCGACCAGGAAATGCTCTCACTCATCGAGGCAACGAAATATTGTCCGCCAACACCAAAAATAACCAGCAATTTTTTGGCAAAGCCATAAATGTGTTCATACAATAGTTTGTGTCGTATATGGAATGGGTGTTGAGGGTATATATTTAAAATGCATATATTCCGCATCTGCCATTTGAGAATTTTCTTTTTCCGGAATGTTATGGCTCACTTTTCCCGCCCCGGCAATTGCCGCAAATAGGTCATTGGGAAGGCGGGTCGCTGAACCCTCTTGGCCGCCGCAAACCAAATTTATTTATGGAAAATTTTGTCGCATAACTTCTCGGGGCGCTTGCCAAGCCAAGTAGTCTCTGGTAATGCAAAACTTCAATGCCAGGCGAATAAAAGTAAAACCAAGAAACTGAAAACTGAAAACTGGAAAACCACATGACCACATCGGTGGCCGACAAAAGCCAGCTCGGAGCCGACAATAAGAGCCAAAACTTAATAATAACACATCCACTTAATGGCTGCCATATAAGAGTGTTGTTACCCAACGAATGTTTGTCCCAAATTGAATTCTCGATTTTATACTCCTCGTTGGGCAGAGAGGTTCCCTGGTTTGGTGTCTAAATTATTCCCAAACCGCTCTCCACGAGACTTTCGAATGGAAAATCGAAGTCATCATCGATGTGGCATTAAATTAACATTTTCTACTCCGCACTTCTACTCTTCTGGGCTCTCCCCCTTTTCCGTGTGTATTTCGCTTGGCTGGCTTTTCGTATCCCCTCCTTTTATTCGTTTTTTGTTGAAAATAAAACCAACCGATCCGATCCGATCTGAGCTGAGCTGAACTGAACAGAACTTGCCACTTCAGCGGGGGTCCGGCAGTTGAGAAGTTGAAGAGCCCGGGGCTTTGGCTATTCGATAAAAACACTCCATCGTTCTCTCTTTTTTTTACCCCTTTTTTATCCCCCATTTGTTGTTGGGAAGAAGATCATCCACGACCAGATTCCTCACTTCATTTTATTTGCTTCCCCCTCGGTTCAGAAACTCGTTTCTGTTAATTGTTGCGTTAATTTATATTCTCCGGGCACTTGGGCCAAAAAAGTAACAAGACGATGCCACACTTAATATGCTCTGATTGCGTTGTGTAATACATATAACCAGCTACTTATTCTGAATATATCATATTAGGAATTGAACTCATCATCTTTCAAATACCCCTAAATGACTAAAATTCTCTTGAAAAAGAAGCACGAACTGCTCAACTTCCTTATAAGCCTAACTCTTCGAACTGCCCGTGATGAGAGCCCAGTTAGTCATAGTTTTCTGGCCGTTAGTCACCCCTGGCACTGCACCGGGCTGGGAACAAAGGCGGATCACTGCCTTGGGGGCATGATTCGATCCATGGGCGATCTCAGTTTCAATATGAGGCCATCAAACGGAGAATCGTAAGTCCGGAGCCACGCCCCTCCCCAGTCCAGTTTATAGTTTTCCGAGCCTCAAGTCAATGGGGCTTGACCATGGGTGGTGGGGACCCTGCGATAAAACTACATATTTTTATTAAACAGAGAGGGTTCAAGAAACCCCTTATCATTAGGCGTTTTTCTGGGTTATCTAACAAGGGACTTTGTTCACTATTCTTACTATGAGTAAGAGTATAATATCTGAGCTAAAGCTATAAACTGCAATGCCTATTTGTAGAGAACATATTGAATAAATTAAGACACTTATTAAGTCATAGTTGCTTAAACAAACATTGAAATATTTCAGAGACTGCCAGCTGCCAAACAAACACGAGGCTCAAATATATCAATATTTGTCGGAACCTCCGTAAACAGAAGCAATTAAAACCGTATTAAGAAGCCACAAGCTCGAAAGTAAACAGCAATAAATAAATCAGGAATAAGTATAATTAATGCACATGGAAATTATATATTCCTACCCTACTAATGTATGGGGGAAAGTAATTATTATTTGACCATGAAAGGAAACATTCTAGTTGGGATAAGGCCCCAAAAGTAAAGCCCCTCTATTTCGTGGGCGTTGGGGAAAAGTGAGAGGAAACCGCTTCCAGAAAACAAACAGCAACGGTCGAGTAATTTGCAAGCACGCTGAAAATGAAAATGAAATTCAATTGCGAAATTAAATTTCATTGAATTTAATTGCTGCAATGATCGGATCGACAAACAAAACAAGCCGCGTCAGATCGAACCCGTCTAATCAAAGCCAGCGGAGCGCGAAATCCGCCAACTGACTTCTGAACACATTCCTTTCGCCGACTGCAGATGCGATCTGGTTTCGCTATAGCTTTTTATATATTGTATAATACTATATAGAAATTAAATTCTAATCAGTGGGTGTGGTGAGTACCCCGGATGGGAGCCCATGAAACAATCTCAAGCTCATTATCTGTTTCGGGTTTGAATTTTAGTAAAAAGCATTCCAGAGACATCGCTTCCTTGTATTTATTTCCAAAAGGGAAAGTCAAGCGTATAACAAATTACAAATTTCTAAATGAAACCTCCGAAAAAAGTCAATCTGGGCAAAAATTAATATTTTATCTTCTATAATTTATTGACCTTTTAGAGCAGAAGAGGTCATTAGCTGTAGCCCGAAACAAGCTTTGAAAGCGACAGAAACCTGTAAAGAAATGTTTAATGTCCCATTGTCTGTCTTTGATTTATTTAAAACAGCTTTACAAAAACTTGAAAAGAATTAGAAAATTATCAGCCACAATTTCAAGGTAAATATCACAAAAAAAGTATTACTTTTTGTTCCAAAATCCGATTATTGTGGGCCTGACCTTAGTCTTAAACACAACACCCATGGGCAGGCAGTACACCTGAAGACCTAATGGACGTGGCCCAAAAAGAAAAACTAAAAAAGAGTACAAAAAATTAAAGTACGCTAATAGCGCGCAAATTATAAAAGAAAAGCATCAAAAAGATTGGCCAACATTAATGGCTAATCGTTTTAACCTTTTGTGAGGCTCTTGTGCATAAAAAGTGAAATTACAAACACGGTTTTGTGTATCTCCGTACCTCTCTCCGTCTCTTTTTGCCTATCCGCTTCCATCTCTTTCTGCTCCCGGACACTGGGCCGGACACGAGACCTGATCTTGGCCAAGAAGTCGGCGCCGGGAGTGCAGAAGAGCCGCAGATTAGAGCGGCCAAAAAGGTGTCTTTAGCCCCTCTTCGCTGCCCCACAGAATGTGGCCCGCTGGAGCGACAGAGACGCAGCAACGACAATTTTTTAGCATTAACCCAAATAAAAGTAAAGCAGCCAAAAAATATAAATAAATAAAACCACACACACCACCACACACCGGCCGAAACAAAGCGCGGGGAGAATAGAGGTCGAATGTGGGCCATTGTGTCGATTGTCGATTGAATATTTGATGCGACCGGAGAGGCCATGTAATTATGCGCAAGAAAGAACGGTTCAAAAACCGCCACAGCCACACGCCCACCAGCTCACCTTTACGGCCCCACACTGGGAGAAATATCTGAGGGAAACTGATCGTTCCATAAGGCTTGGATGCTGAGAGGCATATAGTTTATATTTATTATTGTACTTATATTTTCTAAAAATGGTTTTAGGTTGAGAATTTATTTTCAGTTTTATCTAAAAATCTATTTCATATATCTTTTTTAAATCCTATATTTATATTAAACTATTTTAAAGATATGTAGGACCAAGAAACTTATCTAATTATTAATTTGACTTATTCAAAATATTTTTTACAAGTTGATATACTTTCTGTAATATATAGTTCCAGTGATTCCAGTTTCTTAGACCTTTTATAGGGAATATATTACTGAAAACCATTGTAAACTTATTTTATTTTTATAAATATTTAACTAAATAAATATATTTAATGACGCACATTGTTTGTTATATATTTGTTTATACGGAAAATAATTTCCTTAGAAGTATTAGATTAATAAAAGAGATTTAAGCCTCGTTTATTGATTTTTGTTTTTTTTTTAAATAAAAGAATTGTTTATTTCAATAAAGAATGTGTTTAAAGTTCAAACTTTAAACATTGTTACTAGACACCAAATTTGTGAAATCGTTTTTCTCTGTACACCTGTAGGAATGGAACCTGTTGCCCCGAAGCCTGAAGCTCTTTCCGACTCGCTGTCGATTGTAAAGTGAGTTGCGTACTTGTGTTCTTGTTATTTTGTAATTTGCCATGCAAAGCACGTGCAATTGTCTCGACCCAGCCCAGTCCCCCCTCGCTTCAGATGACGTAAAAGACAGAATAGACGTATTCTTCAGTCACTTCGCCGATGCACTCGTCGCTCCGTCGTTCTGGCCAAGTTTCTGCCCGCCACCGTGAAGGTCTCCGCTGGATTGTCTCGTCATCGTTCTAGCGTTCTGGTTTGGGCATTAGACGCTCGTCTGAGATACAGATACAAGAGTCTCTGAGCCCTGTATGTGTGTCATTGTGGCAATTGATTTGAGTCGCGTGCATGCAACCCGATAAACCATTGTGAGCGGCGTGAATATGAATGTGCTGCCCCCCTAGGCCTTGTTACTGTTTCGAGGCTTGTGCCAGGAATGGCTAATGAGATGGCCAAAACGGGCCGAAGTACTTGTCAATGGGGCTCGTAGCAATTGTATTGGCTTTATAGCGAAATCTAATAATGCAAATGGCTTCGGGATGACATTAAGGCCCAAAACCTATGAAGTAATTAGGTTCCATCTCACCCATCCGTTAACAAGGCTTTTAATTACGCCCATTACGGCCAACAGAATTGGCGAAAAGCGACGAAACAGCTAACTGTTTGGCACAACGCAATTCGAATTAATTAAACTTTGCGGGGAGTGGGTATACGTATATGGACCACGCCCTGAAATTTCAGAGACTATGCCATGAAATCACTAGATGCCTAAAAGGCCAACTTCCGACGAGAGTGATCGCATTCCGCCCGAGAATCGGATGACTCATCCGAGCAATATGGGATGTTTTGAGAGACATGGCAGGGGGCACTCAATAAATTTTAATTAACACTTGTTGGCCATGTTTCAGGAACATCTTTTGGCCAAGTGGCTGCAATTCTTCAATTCGCTTTTGCCGCTCGGCTCCAACCACTTTTTCCGCCACATGAGAAGACGTTAGCTCGTCTTGGCCGTTTTCATTGCTCCTCTTTGGCTCGATTTTAGTGATTAATGGGTGCGTTACCGTTGGGATTTAGTGCGCGACTGACTCCGACTTTGAGCCGGGCTCTGAGCCACCCCCTCCCACTGCCTCCCAGCGCCGCCCATGTTGGATTTTCATGCCTTTTCAATTACGCTTCACTGTTTGAATTTTGCGCCACATTTTTTTAATGCTGAAACCATAAAAGTGGGCATGTGTGCGCGAATATAAAATATATAACGCGAGTATGTATGTGCGGAAAAATAAAAAAACAAAATTGACTAAAATACGAGCCGGGCTGGAAGACTCGCCTCGTTAGCAGCACAATAATATTAAGCCACATACGAGAGTACGAACGAGCTCTGAAATTAGTTTCGAATTTTGAAAAACTCACTTCGCCGTGGCGGAGTGGCGGAATGTCTTAGTCACGCCACCTGCTGCAATCCATCGCATGGGGCACAAGTACTGGTAAGTATGTTAGGTAGGAAGGTACTAAGCGCTCTCCAAAACAATTGTTTTTCGGTAAGCATTGGCCAACAAAGCGCGTTTGTTTCCAAACAGCCAAACACAGTAACTGTGCCAAGTGCTCGAGAGACTGTCAAGGTCGTCTGCAGGTGTTCTTTTTGATTCGAGCATCCATACTTTTATAACCAATTCATTCGATTATCTTTGTTAAATCAAGGGCTAGAAATTATAGGCTATAATCAATCAATGATTCAAATTATTTACTAAAACTTATTGGTTTAGTTCCTAAAACATTATATTAAAGAATGAACTAATACTACATTATTTGGGTTTCAAAATGTTTTGTTTCAAAAAGAGCTACCTAGCCTTGACTAGACTAGGTTCTCAAATATAGATTAATAAAACAAGTTAGATTTACGCTATGATTTCTGAAACAACCTACCATTTCTTACATATTCCCTTGTAACTTAATTTGTATAAATTAATTTGTATTTCCTGTAAAAGAAATTACTCGACAAAAACCCCTTCAGACTCGACACTCGATAAGGCTTCATCCACAAAATGTATCTTAAAGGCTGGCTTATCGGAAATTACCCATTGAACGCATTCAGAGTGGCCCCATGCAGCGCCGGGAAGGGAAATGCAGACAAATGGAGGAGAAAAACAAAGCCGGGATGCATACGATAACTCCATGTCCCGGGTAATATGAGACAGCTGAGGGAACAAAACATAACAAAATAATCAAAACCGTCGGCGGATAAACGCTCGAGTGCAGGTCAAAAAGGAAGAAGGACCCCGCTCCCCGACTCATTTGATGTCCTCTGCAAACACTCTAGTTCGTATCCGTCGGGGTCGGGGTCGGGCACGGTGTCGGTGTCGGGGCACTCGAATTGTATCTCATGGATGCAAACCCCCAGCTGACTCATTCCTTCAGATACGAACAGGTTGGCCAACCGCACACACACACACACCGCAAATACACACACAAGCCCACACAACTGAGCAAACATTGCAAATAACAAAAACTACGCCCAAGCTCTGAAAATGCATGGAAATTAACAAAACGAAATGGAATAAATACAAAAAATTAAAAGGTTCGGGATCTCCTGGCATGTTCGACTAAAAGATACCTTTTTACAATCTAACAATTCGCCTTTAAATTATCAAATAGATGTCAGAGCTATAGATAGCTAAAGAGTTGTTTGATAAACACATTCTCATTTAATTCTTCTTATAAATGTCATAATTGAGTCTTTAACTACTTTTAGGGTTTAATTTTGGGAATATTCACTTCCTATATGAAAATAATTTTTCTGGCCATTTGAATCCTGAAATAAGTTTATAGAAATCCATAAAAAGAAAATTTCTATAAAATCTACATCTTCAAAAAGTAATATCCAGCTATAAATTTCTAATTTTCTAAAATCTAAAATATAAGAGTAAAATTATACATGAAATCTAAACTTTCGTACAAACCTAGACTATTTCTAAAAGGAAAATGGCACTGAAAATGTTATGTCTTTATATAAAATTTGAAAAATGTTTTTTGGGGAACTATAAAAAGTATTCTAGAATTTAATTCTTGACTTTTCTTTTTTAAAGTAAAACTTAAAGACTCGACCAGTTGGGATAAATTGAATTTTAAAATGGTAAAATATTAAAATATTAAAGGAAATAAATTTCATAAATAATATTTTCATGTTCTGGTTTTTAAAAGCTATTTTTATATCAATTTCTATTCTTATTCGACGCTTTAGGTCCATCCAATTAAAAACGTATCTCTGCCCAACCAATTAGGCGCACGGCCCTCTTGGAACCCTTGTAGGGTATTCTCTGTCAGCCAAAGGCGCCCTGAGAAACACAAGACGATGACGACAAAATTTACTTTAGACCAAGCTCAAGCTCAAGCGTCTCTGTCTCAGTCTTCGTCTGGGTCTCCGGCTCCTTGGTCCGCACTTGTGCTCGATGCAATCGGCCAGTGGATTCGAACGAAGGGTACTTGAAAAAGTGCATGCGGGTTCATTTCCTGTTTGCTCTTGCCATTTCATCTGGCCCATGGACCTGGCCGGAGCGCAACAGGGAGGGAAGAGGCTTCGAGCTTCTCTTCTTGCCATTTCTTGCCATTTTGCGCTGTCAGCCGAACTCGACGACAAACATGCCCAACATGCTTTTCGCAGACTCGAAGGTTTTTGCTCGAGTATTTTTCATGTTTTCCACCATTTTCTTTTGGGCCGCTTTGGCTGGCAACTTTTGCCTTCTTTTCTGCACTTTGCCCGCTTAGCCGTATAGCCGCTCTCTAATTTGCCTTCAGCATTTAACGATCATCGCGTATCGGCTCGGGCCCGGGCCCGGGCCCGGGCCTTTGCTTTACGTCAGTGCAAATTATATCCACATAGGTTACGATTTTTGACACTTTTCCACTGCCCGGCTTCGTGGCTAACGGTATCCCAAAGCTGAGCATTGTGTTTGTGCGACTTTTGAATACAGTTATTAATGATTGGTTCGGTCTCAGAGCTGGGGGCCAGGAAAGTGTTTATCGGCGGTTCGATTATCAATTACATATCTGCGTATTTTTGGGCTTTTTGCCACATTTACATTAGCATTCGGGGCCTGTTTGATTGATCGACCGTTAGCAGGTTGTCATTTTGATTGCGTTTTAATGCCGACTTATGAACTTTCAATTATTAGGTAAACGAAATTGCCCATAAGTGTCCCAGGTAATCGACAGGTGAGGTAATGCTCCCGCTGGCTACATCTTACAAAACATTACTCTTTGCTTTGATTTTTTTCATCAAATTGTTTCCCACGTTCTGAACAACTTGTATTCTGCATAAATAATGAAAGTGATGGTTGTTTTTGGCAATCTAACAGGTTCGGATAACATCTTGTTCGAATCAATTAATTCAGATTATCCCATGGATTTCAGAAAAACATAAATTGAACAATGTTAGGGTTATAAATAGATTATTTATTTAAGATATAAATAATAAGAATAATAAAACTAGAAACTATCTATTCTCAAAATAAATTCTATTTCCCCTCTTACCTTTAAGATTTATTCGTTCAATGAATGACGGAATTGCGAGACACTTTTGGGCCTACTGGAACGGGCCAACATTCAAATTGGTCCAATTGGGCCCGGTTACTCCAACTGCTGGCGTGCTGATCTCGTTAGAATCTAAGCTAGTTTTTTCCGTTTTTTTCTTTTCGGCTTCTCCTCGATTGGGCTGGATGGCTGGCTGGCACTTGGCCGGGGTACTTGTTGCTCTGCTGGACCTCAAACACCAACTCCAAACCCCAGGCCTGGACGGCGGCCAGAAAATGGAAACGCGATTAGGGGGGAAAACGGCGGCTAGAGCGGCGGCGGCGGTGGAAAAACGGGCGAAAAGGGTACACAAAAAAGATGCAGAGCCAGCAGCTCACAAAACGAAAACAATGCCAGAAAAAATCAACATGCACACACTGACACCAAGAATATGTATCTTAAAACTGGTTTAAGATTTGTTGGGGATTTGTTGGCTCGGCCGCATCGAGTGGAGTGTGTGTCTATGTGTGCTGGCCGTTGCTGGAGTGCTTGTACTTTCCAATAACAAACCCAACTTCTTGTTTGAAACTTCTTTGAAAACACACGGATATCAAATCCATACAGATTCTTTGGCTTTGCTCGCCGGCCCCGGCCCTTCGAAGACAACTGTTGCGCGCCTCAGTGGGAGGCGAATTCTGAGGGGGGCAGATAAACGGACGCAAAATCCGGCACTCACAATGGGAAGCACTATCCACACTTGGTATATAAGCCGCCGAGGATTTGAAGTTTAATTTATTTTTTCTTTTTAAAAAACACCGGCGAGCACTGAAGTCGATCGCTGTTTCAAACACACTTTATTCCAAAAACCGACAGCAGTGAGAACCCACGAATCTCCCGCGACAACCGTCATTCACTGCTAACCGTCAGATACAACTAAAAGTATCCGCCAAATACATTTTAAACTTATCCGAGACACAGTATCCGTCGCATGCAATCGAGGGTAGAATCGAGCTGTAAGGAAAATCGATATATCGATAATTTTAACATTTTCAGAAACACATCACTGACGCTCCCTCCCGCTTACTCGAAACACCCTGTTTTGATTCAAAAATAAATATTTTCTTTCTCTGTTTTGAATCGTTTAACATTTAAAAATGTTTAAATTTAAAAATGCACATAAATTAGTAAATTTTCAAAGAACATTTATTTCAAAATCAAAATATAAAAATGTATTTTCATGTGCCGCGATACGTCGAATATCCAAATGGATTTAGCAACAATGGAATATGATAGTTCTGATTTTCACTACAATCCACCATTATCTCAATAGCAGGATAAATGGTCTTGGTATTACGCTCTGCAAAATAGGCCCCCACGTGAAAAGTCAATTTGTAAACTCCATCCTGAAGTTGTCCGGGTTCCAAAAGTTGGCAACGACCGTCTTCATTTGTTTGGGCCGCCCGAAGAGATCTCCACTCATGAATTTCGTCCAGCCTGGATACTGTGACTCGTACATTGGCAGCAGCCTTTCCAAGAGAAGTGTCTAATATGTGGGTTGAAAATTTGCGTGTATCCATCGGAGCAGAACTTAAAACTGGAAAACCGGTTGGCTCGAAGCACACAGTTATATGAAAGATAAGATGCTTTGTCGATAATAAAATCTGTCTAAATAAAAGATTGCATGGATCAGCTGAAAAAGATAGCGAAACACACGGATATAAGATAAGGGGATTTCTCAGTAGCTAATTGTACTATTTAATCTTGATTTTTTTCAAATATATTTAAGGAGGTTAAATCCTTTTCGATTTTAATCTTAAATTGAAATATAAAGTTTTAAAAACTTCACCAGCAAACGAATGTTTTACAAATGTTAATGCTTCTCTGTAATGTTAATTACAGCTATTTCCCGCTAATTTATCGGCCGTTTTCTAGAGATGGGACTTTCTATCCCCTCTGAGATCGACTTGCACGTGTTGTCTTTTGAATTCATTCAGAAAACTTGAAATTGTTTTACCAAAGAATATGGCTGAAGAAGGTCCCCCTGAAGCGAACATTGACTTTGTGCCCGCCCTGTGCTTCGTGCCCCGTGGCGTGGCCAAGGATCGCCCTGACAAGATCGTACTGACCCAGGAGGAGCTGGCCAGGATTATCGGAGACACACGCCAGCAGCTGGATGACGAAAGCGACGACGAGGATGGTGAGGGAAACGGGGCTCCAGAGGTGGCTGACGACATGGATGTGGACGACGATGAGGACGCGAACAGCGAGAACCGGAATCCTCAAGATGAGTTCCAGTTCAACGAATATGACAACGAGGAGAACGCAAATGTAACCAGTCTGGCCAACATTGTGAGCGCCAGTGAGCAAGTGCCCGACGAAGACGAGGACTCCGAAGCCGAGGATGAGGTGATAAAGCCTAGTGACAATCTGATCCTGGTAGGTCACGTCCAGGACGATGCGGCCTCCATGGAGGTGTGGGTATTCAACCAGGAGGAGGAGGCACTCTACACCCACCACGACTTTCTACTTCCCAGCTTCCCGCTTTGCATCGAGTGGATGAACCATGATGCTGGAAGCGACCGGGCTGGTAACATGTGCGCCATAGGCTGCATGGACCCGATCATCACCATTTGGGACTTGGACATCCAGGACTCTATTGAGCCCACCTTTAAGTTGGGCTCCAAGGGCAGTCGCAAGCAAAACAAAGAGCAGTATGGACACAAGGACGCCGTGTTGGATCTCTCCTGGAACCGAAATTTCGAGCATATTCTGGCCAGTGGCTCGGTCGACCAGACTCTGATCCTCTGGGATATGGACGAAGGACAGCCGCACACCGTCATCACTGCCTTCGACGAGAAAGTGCAATCGCTGGAATTCCACACCACAGATGCTCAAAGCATCCTTACCGGCTGTGCCGACGGATTCGTGCGACTCTTCGACTGCCGTGACTCCGAAGCAGTGAACTCCTCGAGCATCCAGTGGAAGGTGGCGGCTGGAGAAGTGGAAAAGGTTCTGTGGCACCCCACCCAGGGTGACTACTTTGTTGTGGGCACCAGTGACGGTAGCTTGCACTACGCCGATAAGCGGAAACCCGACGAGTGGCTCTGGTCCGTGAAGGCGCACAACGAGGAAATCTCCGGGGTGTGCTTCAACAGTCAAGTGCCCAACCTACTGACCTCCACTTCCACGGAAGGCACCCTCAAGGTGTGGAACTTCGATACAACCGAGGCCAAGCACGTCTACGAGCACGAGTTCAATATGGGTCGTCTGCAGTGCATGCGACAGTGTCCCGAGGATCCCTTCACGCTGGCCTTTGGCGGCGAGAAGCCACCGCGCTGCGCCATCTACAACATCAAGAATTCGGTCGCCGTGCGTCGGACCTTCGGCATCGCGGATGCTGAATAGATGATAGTTTCTGTACATTATGCACTTATGTATAGGCCATTCTTTAAAAATAAATACGATTACATGTAAGGACCCAAAACCCTTGCCTTTTCAATGGAAATTCCGCTTCAATGTACAAGAATGAATTTATTTTTTACAAACTCTAATCCAAAATGTGCATCTGAATCACTTTTTGCTTACAAATGTAGGTGTAGTGGGTTAAAAAACGAACTGATATAAAACATTAATCTTAGATATTTCGTGCACTGCTTACAATTACATTACGTATAGCGACTAATCCTAACTCTGGTCCTAGCTCTTAAAGAGGCCCACGCACATGAGCAGGTTGCGGCGGGTGAAGTGCAGGTTGACAAACGGAGAGTTCTTGCTCGGGAACGTGCGTAGCAAGTATACATCCTCGTCGTTCTCGTCCTGGTGGTTCGAAACAGTTATGTGGTTGCTGATGTAGTCCTCGGTCACCTTATGGAAGTCCCACAGGGTCAAGTTGTTATCCAGCCCGGCGGCTGCCAAAATGGTTCCATCCCGACTGAACGTAATTGTGGACACGGTGCTGGTGTGGCGCAGCAGAGTGGTGACCAGCGAACCGCTGGACAGATCCCAGACTATGATGTTGTGGTCCACAGATCCAGAGGCCAGGTACCGTCCGCAGGCCGAAAAAGCCAGCGAGCTCACCGATCCCTTATGACCAGTCATGAGGCGCACCGACTGACCCGTCAGGTTGTCCCACAGGCGCACAGTCCGATCACTGGACCCAGTGGCCACGTAATTCGAATTCGGATGGAATTGCACGCAATCCACGTCGGACAAGTGGCCCACGAAAACCCGCAGAGCCTGATTCGAGTCAGTGGCCCACAGACGGGCCGTCTTGTCATACGAGCAGGACACGAAGTAATATCCGTGCGGTGCGAAACGGACATCCCACACGGGATAAACGTGCCCTCGGTAGGTGACCACGCAGGACCACGTAAGGAGAGACCAAAGCCTGATGGTGGTGTCCTCGGAGCACGACAGCAAAAGGTTCATCTCTGGAGCAAAGGCACAGCGGTATACGGGCCCGGTGTGACCGAGAAAAGACCTGGTCGTCTCCCCGCTCCGGTCGTCCAGCATGCGGGCACTTATGTCGGCAGACTCCTTGTCCAACTCCCTCAAGGCATCCGCCTCCTTGAGAGCACGCAGCTTAGCAGGCGTCAACGACCAAATCCTCACGCTGGAGTCGCCAAAGCCGCACGCCAGCAACGTGGAGTCGTCTGAGATCTCGGCACAGGTTACGCCCTGATGCGAATTTAGGACCGTGTAGAAGACGGCGGAGGGCAGTTGATCCTTACTTAGCGCCAGACGCTTGCCGGCCTCCCTTAGAGCCTTTAACTTAATCAGTTTATCCGAATCTTTGAGCTCGGGCAACGGTATCCTATCGATAGAGGGAGCATTGGGATCCGACTTGGACTTCTTGGACAAAAGTGGATCTTTCTTGGGTTTTTTCTTCTTCGGACGATCGGGGGCATCCGGGTCGTCGTCCTCCTCTTCGGGGGCCGGAGCTGGTGTGGTCAGCGTTTGGAAGTCTACCTCCTTGAGAAGGCCGTAGTAGACCCGCATTTTATTGTCTTGCCGCTTGGCTTCTCCGATGTGGGACCCTGCGGTGGCTACGCACTGAAGCTTATTGCGAGCCATTCCTTCATAGGTGTCGAAGTGCAGGTACTTTGACACAATATCGGCCACCACCTCCTGCCGGCGATCCTGAATATGGCGCTTAAACAGCGAATGGGAGTCCCTGGACATCCGTATAACGAACTTGTCCTGTTCCATGGCGGCCACCAAGTCGTTCTCTAGCAACTCCTCTGGCTTTGAGAGAAGAAGTAGGTTAAAAAGGCCCTCTGTGTAGTAGCCATCCAGATCGCACTTGTACTTCTCAATAAAGCTCTTTGCCTTGTCCCTTAGGCCGCTGGCGAGCATCTTGAAATATATCTGAACCAGAATGGGGTACAGTACCATGGACAACTCGTGCTTGTATATGTCCAACGAGTCTTCCACGAAGGCTCGCAGCTCCTCATAGGCCTGTTCATATTGTTGCGCGTCAAAGCCTTCGTCGCCGATGAATTTGGCCAGTGCCTCCGCCGCATTCGCCTCTGTTACCGCCGACTGTTTCGATTCGTGCGGTGGGTGCTGGGAATGCTCTCGTTCCTGATCTCCATCGCCGAGCCGTAGCGCAGAGCTGAGCACCTGCTGTACATCGCTGTCACTAATAGAAGTCAGGTCCGCGGTGCTCACGTTGGCCTCCTGGCAGAGTAGTTCCTCTGTACTCTTGAGCTGGTACTTCTTCAAAAGTTTCAGCAGGCAGAGCAGTTCACGTTTGTCTTGTGGCTGTTGGGTGCCGTTCCCGCCATTGATGTTGCTCATTTCCAAACTCATTTTCGGCGAAAATAAAGTTTTATGCTACTCCTGTATTTTGTTTTCTTGTGGTGTGGCCAGAGAGCGAAAGGCGACGGAAAACCGCGGAGAATTTTACACGCGAAAAATACCAAAAATACTGCACAAATTTAACAGAAATGTGCCCGTTTATATGGATATACAAAGTATTCGAATGTTATCCATTCTTTAAATATGAATATTCCTAAAACCACTTAATAAAAAAAGTTTTAAAATAATTATCAGATTAATTTTTACTTTTTATTTATGTTTTTTCGTGTCACGCCACGGGCACGCACATATCCCATTTTGGGCATACCATCTCTTACCTAAACCATAACATTCGTAAGAGATGAAGAAGAGATTAATTATAAAAAAGGTAAAATATATCTTAATGGGCAATAATTGCTTACCAAATGCATTATTATGTACAATACGCTTGACTCTATTAACGGTATTAATCCTGCCATTGCTTATTTCAGTGTAACTCTGTGCCGCCCCTTCCAACTCCTTGAACTTTGACTTTCCGTGTCTCAAAATTAACCCTTGTACTTGTGCTTTTTGTTGTGATCGTCGCTCTTTTTTGTAAACATGAATGAAAATGATAACGTGGTAGGTCAGTGAAGGCTTTACTTTTTCCATTTGTTCACAATCCCTTGAATCCCAACAGAAAAAAGTCTCCAGCAAGCGCAATTCGCTGGCATTGGACCAAGGGGATCCGAACCAACCGAGGTACAACTACTCCGGGCGCGTGCAGGAGCTGATTGAGGGTTATAACTCTGCCATACAGCTGCTGGCGCCAAAATGGCCCTGGTTCTTCTACCCCGGATATCTGACATACGCCGTATACTGGCGTTACGCCAAATATTACAAGGGCAAGTTGATGCTGACGCCCATTCCGAATCGCCTATACGATTTGCTAATTAAGAACGAACTCATAAAGTCGGAGCACCTGGTGTTCGCTAGTCAGGAGGTGTACGATAACTATGCTGAGTCCCCAGACGTCAACTTTGTCAACATTGTCATTCGGGGAGGAAGCAGAAAGGCCGAGAAACTGTCCAACGGCCAATCAACGCCCCAAACGGTTATCAAACAAATGCTTCAGGAGGCTCCGCATACCATAGTGGCCCAGATACTGCCTGTGGCCCAGTGCCAACCCAACTGCCTTTATATCCAGGTGAGTACCTTTGCATACACTGAACTGTTCATGTTAATGGTATGTTGTGCCTCGTAGGAAAACTTTTATGGAAATATTGTGGAACGCTTCCGCATCCGCTCCAACTGCTGGGTGCAGCTAGAGCACTTTAGTGAAGAGCAAGCTATACCGAGCATTGCCACCAAAGCACACGTCTACTTGCTGGCGGATCCTCACGAACTGCCCGCCGAAGTGACTGAACTGATACTGAGCAACTACTTCAACACACCACGTCTCCTGCATCGCGGACACACATATCGCATAGAGGTGAACGCCGATCTTGTGGGAACTTCAGCCTACGCCCACTACTACTTGATATTCGCCTATCTACGCCATGTGTTCATAAAATGCATACACCTTGAGACGAAGGGTAGCGAGTTCGAACTCCAAGCAGTGGTTGCCAAAAACTTCAGCAACCTGGTCCAGGTGCCCGCCGCACACAATTTCCTACCTCGCCAAGTGCTGGATAAGGTAGCCATTGTGGAGAACTTCCCAACTGGCCTAAGAAGGCCATACCAACTGCTGCGTTCTTCGGTGGATGCCTTCTTGCCCAAGAAGTCGGCGTGTCTGTCTTCGAAACATATTTTTCCTGTGTTCCTGCTGCAGGGTGAGCGCGGAGCCGGCAAAACCAAGCTTATCAACGCTGTCTCCCAGGAGCTAGGCATGCACCTGTATGGAGTAGATTGTGCTGAAATTGTTTCCCAGGTGCCCTCGCATACTGAAATGAAGCTAAAAGCGGTCTTTGCCAAGAGTCAAGTCAGCGAACCACTCATAATATGCTTCCATAATTTCGAGGTAAGCAAAACATAGCATTTGTGGCTAAAGAATAATGCAACACAACGTTTTTTAGATTTTTGGCATCGATAACGAGGGCAATGAGGATCTGCGTCTGCTTTCTGCCTTTCATGTGCAGGTGCAGGAACTCTTCACCAAAGATCGCAAGCATCCTGTTGTTGTGGTGGCTTTGACGAGTGACCGACACCTGAAGCCCATGATCCAAAGCCTCTTTTTAGAGATCATCAGCATTGAAATGCCGAGCAAGGAGGAGCGCTTCGAGATTCTACGCTGGATGCATATTCGCGAGACCTTTAACGACATCATCCATAACCAGAAGGCAATCGATCGTCTGCCCCTGTTCTCCCGCGAAAACCAGTCCCAGTTTATGTCGCGAGTAAGGCCGAATTGGCGCAAGACTCTGGACGTGCTGCAGGAGGTGGCTTCCAAGTCCCAAGGGTTCCTTCTGGGCGATCTACAGCTTTTATACGATAATGCAGTGCGTCTGAAGAGCCGGCAGCGTTTGGGCAGGAGCACCTTGGATCTCTCCCACTTTGCCAAAAACTTAAGCGACATGCAGAGCTCGTTTGCAGACAGTTTGGGAGCTCCTAAAGTGCCGAAGGTCTACTGGTCGGATATCGGCGGTCTGGCCAAGTTAAAGGATGAGATTCAAAGCAGCATCGGCCTGCCGCTGAAGCACGTCCATTTGATGGGCAAGAACCTGCGTCGCTCAGGCATACTGCTCTATGGACCTCCGGGAACGGGAAAAACACTTGTTGCAAAGGCAGTGGCTACGGAGTGCAACCTTAGCTTCCTTTCTGTACAGGGACCGGAGCTTCTGAACATGTACGTGGGTCAAAGCGAGCAGAATGTGCGCGAGGTATTTTCTCGTGCCCGGTCGGCAGCTCCTTGTGTTCTTTTCTTGGACGAGTTGGATTCCCTGGCCCCGAATCGAGGTGTAGCTGGTGACTCTGGAGGTGTCATGGATCGCGTGGTGTCGCAGCTACTAGCAGAAATGGACGGCATGAGCGATGGCGATACGAGCAAGCCCATATTCATATTGGCAGCCACCAACCGTCCGGATCTGATAGACCCTGCTCTACTGCGTCCGGGTCGTTTTGACAAGCTCTTCTACGTGGGACCCTGTTCCACTGCCGAGGACAAGGCAGCCGTGCTGCGCGCTCAAACCCAGCGTTTTGCCTTGGCTACCGGGGTAAATATGGACGAAATTGCGGAGAGACTTAAGAGCGAGATGAGCGGAGCAGACCTGTACTCCATCTGCTCCAACGCCTGGCTTTCGGCAGTGAGGCGAACTATTGACAGACACTTGGGTGGCTCTCTCTCGGAGAAGGAACTGTTGCCGGAGAATGTGATCGTGGAGTCGGAAGACTTCACCAAGTCCTTTAATAAGTTCGTGCCCTCGATTAGCAAGACAGATCTGGAGTACTTCAATAACCTTAAGGCCTCGTACAGTGTTTGAATTTACAATCGCATGGTTAACTAGTTCTAAGAGTGAGTTTTATAAACAATTTTCGTTGTTTTTCAATAAACCCGTTAATAGTTCACAAACCGCAACGTCCGAGTCACCTGGAACTGGAACACACCCAGGAAATTGAAACCCAATGAGTAGGTCTTTTGTGTAAATTGGACATTAGTCGGGTCGGAAGCCCTCGGTTTAGCAGCCTACGGAAAGAAGGAGGAAGAAGGTACGTGTTGTCCATTAACCTTGATCTTGCCAAAAAAAAAAAAAACGAGAGTCAGCACTTATCACCTCAAACTTGATCGGCTACCCCCCATGTAGAGCAGGGAAACTGCGTTGTCCCATTTTGGGATGATCTCTGCGAGACCTGTCTGCCTCTCTGTTGGGATTAGGTGGGAGCTCCCTTATCAGTTGCAGCCGGCAGACAGCCTGCTTGCTTATCGGTTTATGGACCCCGAAGAGGCAAAGCTCTAGATGCTGGAACGTAATCTCCCTGGGTTTAGTTCTAGTTTGGGCGGTGCGGCGAAAGGTGTCGGCAAATATTGTATATTTCCATTGCCTAGATTACGTAACAGATATGGCTTTGGTGTGTGTGGAGGATTTCGAGAAGAAGGCAGAGGCGCATCTGGAGAAGAATGCCCTGGACTACTACAGAAGCGGTGCCGGGGAGCAGTTCACTCTAGGTTTAAATCGAGAGGCATTCCGACGTCTGCGTTTGCGCCCGCGTTGCTTGAGGGATGTCTCTCGCCTGGACATTAGCTGTGAAATCTTTGGGGAGCGGATGAAATGGCCCCTGGGCATTGCCCCTACTGCCATGCAAAAGATGGCCCATCCGGATGGTGAGGTTGGTAACGCCAGAGCCGCCGGAAAGGCAGGATCCATTTTTATTCTCAGCACGCTCTCAACTACTTCGCTGGAGGACTTAGCAGCCGGTGCCCCAGAAACCATCAAATGGTTCCAACTGTACATCTACAAGGATCGGTGGGCTATTTAACTAATTAATATTTTTGATACTCCAACCCATTTGTTCCATCCAACTTAAGTTTGTTTCATTTTAAATTTTAGTACCATTACGGAGAAACTTGTACGTCGTGCGGAGAAAGCAAACTTCAAAGCTCTTGTGTTGACCATTGATGCCCCAATCTTTGGACACCGTCGCGCCGATGTGCGCAACAACTTCAGCTTGCCCTCACACCTTACCCTGGCCAACTTCCAGGGCATTAAAGCCACTGGCGTGGCCAGTTCCAACATGGGTGCCTCGGGGATCAACGAGTACGTGTCCAGTCAGTTTGATCCAACTATCTCCTGGAAGGATATTGCATGGCTGAAGAGCATCACTCACCTGCCCATTGTTGTGAAGGGTGTGTTGACCGCTGAGGATGCGGTTTTGGCCCGCGAATTCGGATGTGCTGGCATAATCGTATCTAACCACGGAGCACGTCAAATCGATACGGTTCCAGCTTCGATAGAGGCTTTGCCAGAGGTTGTACGTGCCGTTGGCGATGATTTGGTTGTCATGCTGGATGGAGGCATCATCCAGGGTAACGACATCTTCAAAGCCTTGGCATTAGGAGCTAAAACGGTCTTTGTGGGCCGCCCAGCAGTCTGGGGCCTGGCATACAACGGACAGAAGGGTGTGGAAGAGATGCTTAGTGTTCTGAGAAAGGACTTTGAAATTACCATGGCTTTAATTGGCAGCCAAACTCTTAAAGACATCCAACCGTCGATGGTGGTCCATGAATCGCAATATGCTAAACTTTGACTTGACAATTAATCCTTTTATATGTGTCCCTATTTCTTTTATATTCAATAAAAAATGAAAAAGTATGCATTTTTGAGAGTAGTAGAATAAAAAATTTTAAAAAATATTTTATAGGTCAACAAAAAGGAATAAAGATTACAAAATTTAAATCGTTTTTGTTTTGGCGCCAAAATGTTATAAATAGTGGCAACGCTGTCGGCGAAAAATGTTTCCAAAACGTTATCGATAATAGCTAATCGTTATCGTCGTTTTCATATATGCTCCTCCACCTTCCATAAATAAAAAAAAAGAATTTTTCGAGAAACATGTTGGAAGGGTGGTATTGTCGGTCCCTAGCCAACCAGGAAGGCGCCGTCAAAGAGGAGCCCCAGCCGGACAGCGAGGAGGAGCCAGCGCCGCCGGTAGGGGGCCGTTCACAGGTGGCTGTTAGAGGAGGAGTTACCGCCAGCTCTTCCTCGGCGTCTGCGGGAACAGGAACGGCCGCAGTGGATTATAAGGAGCGCTACAAGAATCTGAAAAAGAAGTTAAAGTTTCTTATCTACGTAAGGAACTCAATTTTTACATTAAACCGAAGCAATTTAACACGTTTCTTATTTCAGGAGAACGAGTACTTCCAGGATCTGCTGCACACAAATCAACGGCGACTGTTAAAGGTCTCGCGGGATCGCACTTTCCTTTTGGACAGGCTACTGCTGTACGAGAAGCCCGCCAAGGACTCTAGCGACAGCGATGCCACCGACAGCTCGGACTCGGAGCCGGCATCCACTTCCGGGGCGCCTGGAGGCTCCCAAACACCCAAAGAAGCCATTCGCAAAAAGCACAAGGACAAGGGAGGTCCTGGAATTCCGGGCATGTCTCCGCATATGACCACAGTGGGTGCTACGCGAGGCAGGAGACGCAAAATTTTGACTGGAATGCATCCCTCCAACCAAGGAATGCAGGCTGCAGCGAAGAGACAGCTTACTGCCACAGTTTCCCCCTCTCAGCAACAGCAACTAATGCAAATCACCACGGTACCCAAGGCTGTCTCTCCTGGCCTGAGTACAGCGGAGATTGCACGTCAGCTGCAGGAGCGACGGCCAACACCAATAGAGCTAATGAGTCAAGAGTGCACCTCGGCCACAGTGCCCACAACCATGCTTAGCGATGAAAGCCCCTCGAAATGGTAATATAGCATTTATTTTTTTTATAATTTAATGTAAACTATCATGTAATCTTTTAGCTACTCCAATGAGACGCTACATCACCTGATGGGAGAACATTCGCCGTCACATGAGGTTGCTGCCGAGGAGTGTGTGCCGATGGAGTACACCAGTTAATAATAAAACAGCTCTATCATATACAATTTTCCTTAGAAATTAAACTAACTAGAACCACATTTTCGCCGCGTATTAAAACTTGTGGCAGATATCGCTTTATTTCCACGTTCTTTCGGTTCAGGCTCTTCACAATCAGCTTTGGAAGCGAGATGCCCAGCTCCATGAGCCTCTCACTGCAATCTACGGATTCGTCGCAGATATTCTGGTGACCGTAGTTGTGTTTCCTTCTCCTCCAAGTCTCGGTGGCATTTCGCAGAAGGAGATTCCATTGCTTGTCGTAGGCCACCAACTCGCCTTCCACGCTTCCCCCAACTTGTCCTTGCTTCCGAACAACTACTCGAATTCGTGACGCGGCTGTTGGCTGCGTTTTGTTCGAGGAAGGCACACAGCTCCTTAAAAGAGCTAGAGGCCCAGCGGATGCATCCATGTATGTAAAAATATTGCGCCTATGTTTTTTACTCGAAGTTTTCAACGTGGGCATCTGATGAAGTTCAAAGCGGCGTTGAGGAACTTCCAAATTGGCCAATTTTGGAATAGATTTTGTTTTTTTCTCGACCGTTTGGTGCGAACCTGATGCCGGTGTTGGTTGTGAAGCCACGCTTCCTGATGATTCGGATTTTTTCCGCTTGTTTAGTTGCCAAACTCCAAACTTTTTCAGTGCACTCTCGAAGGCTGCCAAATTCTGGTATAGAACTTTGGGCGCTGTGTCCGTAATCTTGTAGTTGGGTTCATAGAGGGCACGTAGTGGATTAAACCGCTCGCTGCCCACATCCAATTCAAGATCGGGATCTGATTCTCTGAGCTCTGAATATTCTTTCTCCAAAGTTTTATCCTTAGGCTGTTGATTAGTCATTTTTGGGGAGCGAGGATCATGAATTGGCCTAAATAATCAAAATAATATAAATATAAACAAGAGAATACCGGCTCTTTTTTTTTAATAATGTTTTTAAAGAAGAAGAAAAGCACAAACCGGAACGAGACAGGGGTGCATCGGCCAGACTTTGGCGGTCTTTTCAAATTAATATTAAAAGCTTTCGCTCCTTTTTTCCTTGAAATCGTCGGAATCATGTCGGACTTTTTACATGTTTCCTTCAAAAATTATAGTAGTTCTTTAGTAAATGTTTATCATCAATTTAAACAAAATATTTAAAGTTGTATAAAGTTTGACTTTTAAGTTTTTTACTATTTTTTATTTAAAAATATATATATATATTTTTTTATAATTGCCCTTTAATTAACACTATAATTACCATGCCTTTATCAAAAAAATAAAACAAATTTCAAGAGTTCCTTGCAAACTTTGAAACAAAATGTGTTACATGCGTCGGAGTTTTAAAAAAGGCCACTTTAAAGTTTAATCATAAAACACTCGGGATGAAGTCCAGCCTTAATTTATGTACATACAGTCACATACCAATTGAAGGGAGCTTTTTGCGATCCGCCACCAATCTAATCAGTGGAGCTTTTAACGCGAAGAAAGCAACAAGTGATCAGCAAACAAGGAGATGGCAGGTATGGAAAATCACAAAGAGGGTTAATAAAGAGGGTTGTAATCCTAGTAATTCTAAAAATCCTTTAGCAAGCGCGGGTAATTCATCCTTTGACCTAAGCCCCAAGACCCTCATTGGTGTGGGTGTTGGACTAGTGGCCGTCGGTGGAGCAAGCTACCTGCTGTACCGCCACCTAACCCGCGATGTGATGCCCCAGAAGTGGCGGCGCGTGGGTACCGTCGAGCGGATTCACTTTTTCCCAGTCAAGTCGTGTGCTCCTATGCAGATCTCAAAGTCCGACCAACAGTTCGATTGTGATGTGCTCAGTCTCTCTTACGATGGAGTCAGGGATCGCACCCTGATGGTAGTGAACGACAACAACGAGATGATAACAGCGCGCGTTTATCCCCACATGACTCAGATCCATTCCAAGAAGATAGGGGACACTAAGATCTTGTTCAGCGCCGCGGAGTTGCCTGATCTGGAGCTGGACTTCGAGAACCTGGAGAGTTCCGGCAAGGATGTGCGCACATCAGTGTGGGGTGTGCCTATCAATGTAATGGTCTGTGGCGAACGTTTCAACAGTTGGTTCTCACAGGCCATCCTCAAGAAGGAGAGTGGCTTGAAACTGGTCCACTATCCTTATCCCATGCCCGTTAGGTCAACCAATCCCCGTTTGAAGAGCATGCCCTACCTCCGGCAGCAGGACTCGGTTGGTTAAACATTTAAAGCAATCAACTGTTGGTAGTTAATTATTTCTCACCCAGGGCACCTTCAACGATGCCACCAGTTATATGCTGATGAACCTGGCATCCGTGGCGGATTTGAACACTCGGCTTAAGAATCCTGTAGACCCGCTACAGTTTCGCGGTAATTTCGAGCTGAAAATGGACACTGACGTACCTTACGCAGAGGACAATTGGAAGTGGGTTCGTATTGGCGAAGATGCAGTTTTCCGATCGGTTGCTCCATGCACCAGATGCATCTTGCCAAACATCAATGTAGACACGGCCCAGCGCGATAGCGATGGAGAGCCGCTCAAGACGCTGAGAAGGTGAGTCACCGCAAGCAAACACAAAACAATGAAATTCATCTTATCACTGGCTTCCCTCTGCTCAACAGCTATCGTTTGTTTAACTACAGCTCGCCAGCTCTTGGCATTCATATGGGATTGCGAATGCCGGGCAAGGTTAAGCCGAACGATGTGGTGTATGTGGAGGACAACTGAACAACAGTTTGCTGGCATTTCGAACATTTAATCCTGTATACTTTCGCATTTATTAAATATAACATATATAGTGAGGGTACCGTAGAGTTTTGTATGCAAATATACATATGTTATGGGCCTATAACAATACATAAACAAATAAGAGACGGGTTCAAACGCACGACTGCCAGAGGAGACCGCCACAGGCCATGCTCACGATCACATAGATGATGAAGGTTATCACCAGACCAACCACCACATAGATGCGAATGTTCTTCCAAAACATTTGTCTCGCCAAATTTCGCGAGGCCTTGCGGAATGCAACGGACTGCCAAAGACAAATCAATAAGTATCTCTTCTAACCAAGTTGCTTGGTTTCAACTTACATTATTGCTCAAGTTTTCGGTCTTGTTGACAAGCAGCTCCAGCTTCTCACCGCGGTCTCGCAGACTGTCTGAAAAATTCAAAAAACTTAGTGGTATCTTGTTTCAATTTCAGTTTCGCAACAGTAACTAACCAATATTTTTAATCATAATGTCTTTTAATTCCTCGATCTGGCCATGAGCCCTCGAAATGGTGTCCACCTCTCGCGAAGAACTGAAGTAGACCATTTGCTGGGCCAGGACTTTCGAAAACTCTGTGTTCATGGCGTAGGCGATGGCCGTCGCCACCTGCAAGCCGTATGTCTGGATGAACCGGTGCTTTATATCCGCGAGAAAGAGAAAAGACCGCGACCGGTCAAACTCCTAAAAAGAAACAAATTATTGATTCAGCTACGCGGCAGGCAAGTGGGTCGCCGGTTCATTCACCCACGTTGTCAGTAATGCACATATAGACCAGCTTGTTCTCGCAAGTGTAGTGGATCAGGTAGTCGCCGTGAGTGTAGGTGGTCTTGCTGTTACGCAGGTCAATCCGCTCGATGATGTGCTCCGTAACTTCTCCAAAGTTCCCGACGCAATCGGCGAACTTTGCCAGGGGGGTCGTACCCCGCGAGATGACGCTGTACAAAATCGGCATTATTCAGCGGGCTCTTCTTTGTCTGAGGTGCGGGTGCGGTCTCCCAGCGTTTTAACTCTTAGAGTAGCTGTTTATCAGCAAATCCAACAAAGATACGTCACTTTTCCCAGAATTATCCAATTGTATTGCTTTAGTTTTCAATGGAAAGCTTCACATCACATTTTCGTTTGGCAGCTCTGTTGTAAAATATTGGTCACACCCTTTAAACCATCACGGTCCGATATTTGCAATTATTTTTCAGTTTTGTACCATAATAAATATTGGCGACAAATATTGAGATGCACTTTTACAAAAGTGTGACCAAGTGGTCAAAGCTCCGAATCACACCAAAAATACCACACAATTTCAGTGTTGGAAAAATATCAATTTTTCAATTCGAAATTAAATTTTTAAAACAAGTAAACCCGCGAAAGCCTTTTTTTAATCCTAGTAGTATTAAAAAACACATTCGAAAAACTAAATTCTTTTATATTATACTTAGATTATATATACATATATTTATAAATATATATAGGTACGATTAAATAATTCGACTCAATGGAATTGGGAATTTGCAAATTATCTTAAAAAGATCAAAAAGCTAGTGGATGCGATTAAAATGAATCATCAAATTAGTTCTGGTAAGCATCATCGTTTATTTCTCGGCGGAGTTATTTTGTGTTATTTTATACATATTTACATACAGGTTGGCCCATCTTATGTCAACTTCAGTATTAAACCAATTTCTTATATGAAAATGAATTTTCAAAAAAAAACAACATTATATGGCAGTTATGGAATTTATTCAGACGATCCTTATAAATCATAACTGTGTAGAACAGACTAGTTGGCCAAAGATGGAATTTGTAGAGACATTTCCAACTATCTAAACACCAAAGTTTTGTCATTTCTGATCGTTCAGTTACATGGCAGCAAGTTATGTTTCCTATAGACGCCCGATCCCGGCAGTTCCGCCTGATATACAGCGTGCAAAGGAAAGAAGGGTATATCCAAATTGTCGATAGATTGCTAACGCACAGACAGACTGACGAGGTGGTCCTGATCAAGAATATATGTATCGGATCAAATACTGTCTTGAACACTAAGATTAGAATATGCCCTTTGCAAGCGAATATAAGGTGATATAAATTAAGAATGCCAGATAAGCGATCATTTTTGATAGTAAGGGAACTTATTTTGCGAATAAGGACTTCATTCCTGTTGAGTTTAATCTCCTAATAACCACTAAATGCTCCGAAATCTGCCATCATGGAGGGTTTTTTCTGCAATTGCTATTCATTGTTGGCCTATGTGTCTTGGCAGATGTGAAACCCACAGAACAAATACAACTTTTTATTCGTGCAACGCATTTATTTCATAAATTTTGGTGGACCTTAACGAACAAACGACTTAACTGCAAACTATACCAATTAAGTAAACTTACAAGCAGTAACAAAAAATTAATTACAAGCTATTTTTGGGCTTACTCTTAAAAATAGTGTACGTATACAGAGGGAGATAACTTGAAAATAGGAGTGGCAGATATGTGTGGGTTGCATTCGATTAGTAATGGGGATTCATTCAGATGTGGTTGGACTATTTTCAAGGGATTCAATTTAAGTAAGATTCAGATTTCGGTGGCCATTTTCAAATATATTACCTTAGAATACCTTAAGCTTAGGATGTAGGTATAAAGCAAGCATACGGCTTAAGCAAGCTATGACTATTTAGTTCAGAACGCTTTCAATGGCAAAACTATAACATATGTTTATATTATTGGAGGTGACTTAAAGGAACTGGTGTACGATTTCATAGAGAAGCAAACTAAACCTGAATAAATATTATAGGACAAACGTGGACATTGGGCACGGGCCCGATTATTCAAATAAGTATATACAAAATAACCTTACGGGCTGCAAGCACTTCAGTCCACCTACGATATGGTACAAATACACTTACAAGCTATAGCCTACTTTTTACATAGTCTGCACAGGTTTAAAAAGCCTTATCTTAGTTATTGACTTCTCATTTCCTTCATAAGGCACACACACTATGTACACCTGACAGTGATCGGGGGAATGGGGACACGTTATGAGGCAGGCGGTTTGCCGTGCACTCGAAACCTATATAGGCAGGTGTAGGTGGGCTGGCCATGGTTCGTCTCGATCCGCAGCTCGACGACCTCGTATGGCCTCTTTATGTCCAGGTTCTGAATGGCAAAGTACTGCAGGGAAGCTCCGTTGTCCTGGTACTCGTATTCGCCGAACAACACGGGCTCAAAGTCCTTTTCGTGCTCCAACCCCTAGAGAATGACCAGGATCTTAGTATGTCTACAAAAATGGTCATCGTAAAACTCTTACCCAAACAGTGAAATTGCGGGGAGCCGAGTCTATGCGCCCTGTCGGCGAAAGGCTCTTGGGTATGTGCTCCAAAGTAAATCCCGTCACATACACCAGGGAGTTCAGCTTAAGCACTGTACAGAGGATATTTTAAGTAAGTTCATTTTGAAGAATATTGTGTGGGGACTTGCCTAGGAATCCGGGGAAGCCCTGGAAGGCCCAGCACTCGCCCGGTTGCACATTTGGGGATATGGCGACTCTGGGCGTGTTGGAAGGATACCACAGGGGAATGCCGAACACCGATATCTGCGCCGATTTGGTCTGGTAGCTCTCGGTGCACCGCGTAGAAAGAATTTGGCCACCCGCAGACTCTAGGGCGAAGTCCACAAGGCCAGTCTTGTCCGCATCATAGATGGCCAGCACGGTTTTAACGATCTGACGAACCTCCTCCTCGCGGATGTGGCCCTTGAGCGCCCCGGCGCTCTCGTTGTGCTTGGCCTCGACCACCAGAAGCATCTCACGTTTGAGCCGCTCGCTAATATCGCTCATCAGCAGAATGCTGGAGCGGTCAATCTCGTCCCGAATGTGGTTGTTGGTGCGCTCGTTAAGCTCCAGAAGCTGCTGCTCCAGGTAGTCCTTGGCCACGAACATGCTGCGAACCCAGTTCTGCAAGTCTACCTCGTCCAGCTGGCTCCCAGCACCGCCGGCGGTAGCTTGCTTGAAGCCGAGGATCTCTACCAGAGATAGTTTGACCTGCTTGTTGAGGAGCGCGAATTGCGAATCGTTAAGGGCGGCCAACTTGGCATCGATGTCGGCCAACAGACCACTGAACCGCTGGTCCTGTGACAGCTCGTGCTGCTGCATGCGCTCTATGAGGTCCTCCTGACTGAGCCGCAGGCTGCTAAGCGACTGCTGGAGATCGGCGTTTTCGGCCTGTTTGTCGGAGAGGGCCAGCTTGATGAAAGCGACCTCCCGATTAAGTTGCTCTATCTGTTGTTCGGCAGCTAAGGCTCCGGAGCCCTCCTTGGTCTCCAGCTGGTGTACTCGTAGGTTGATGCGGGCATCCACGAAATCGGCCAGCTCCGGAGCACCCAGAATGCGCTCCAGCAGCGCCCCAAAGTCGACTTGCTCCAACTGGATCGTGTAGTGGGACTGATGTAAGTTGACTTCTGTTTTGATTAGTTTGGTAATTTCTTCCAAGTTGGCGGGTGTAAGTTTCACTTCGGACTGCCACACGCCTGAGTTTTGCAGCTCAAGCTTAACCTTTAGGGCCAAATCAGCCAGATCCTTCTCGCTGAGCTCGGTTCTGGAGGCGGAAAATTGTTGGAGATTCTCCTTCATCAGTTGGACAATGATCTGCAGCTGCTGCGGCGACAATTGTTGCTGCTTCTCTGAGTGTTGCTGCAACTTGAGGTCTACCAGTTGCTGCATGTAACTGTTGACATGGTTTAAGATGTTTTCGTACTCCTCCGCCGTCAGGGCCTTCTGTATGTTCTTCTCAATGCTGGCCATGTTCAGCTTTATGGCTTCCGGTTCTTGTGGGGAGCTCTTTACGGTGGGCAGCCAGTTCTTCACGGTGGCTCCTGCACTCAGTAGACGTCCTTGCAGCGAAGCCAAAAGGGATAAGGGTAGGGGAAGCAACGCTTCTGCCCGTTGCACGTAACCCACACGCTGGTCCTCCTGCAAAAGCGACCAGCCTGGCCGGAAGGGGGACAAGAGAACACAGCTCTATTAGTTGGCAGTCCTTCTACATTGCAATGGCATATGGACTAGGGTTAGGGGAATTTCGTTCGGAGGGGGTAATTCCAACACACAAATGCAGAAGGATAGAGTTCGTGACTGGCCAACTAATATGCTTGTTCCACATTTTACTTACCATTTCGCAGATTCCAACAAATGGCAAATAAAACGATCTATTCTGTACGCGGTGTTTTGTGTTAAGTTGTTTGCATTTATTTTTTGTATGGACTATTACAAAGCAAACAGTAAACAAACTACAAAAACGTTGTTTGACAACAATTACGATTGCAATCATTCATTGCAAAATTCTTGATTCTGATTTTGAACAGCGGCGAGCTCTATCCTTCTCCCATCAGCCTGTGATGTTGCATTTTGTGGGGAATTGTGTGGGTTAGTAGTATGGGGTAAATGGGTGGTGGTGGTGTGTGTATGAGAGGAGGTCAGTGTGGAATCAAAAACTATCAAATAGGTGGGCCGAATTGTGAACACAACAGACGGACGACAATCGGACCAAATGCTTTACTTTGTACTTGAATTGTTCATAAAGAAGGTTCCACGTGCTCGTGGATGCGGACAGAGGCGGTTTCTCTCAAGATCCTATCATGTTAGCAACTGCTGCAGCAGTTCCACAACGAAGCGGTAGCCTCCTTGCTCCAGTTGCTCCCTAAACACGCTCATAATAGACCTGATCGTCGGCCTGAAATATCTGGCGCCCCTTGTTGACCACGTTCTGGCCGATTGTCTTCAGGTAAACCAAGTAGTCATCGGCCCAGTCGCGCACGCGCACAGCATGTTCGGCCGCCTGCGTCCGCAGCGCCTCGTACTGGGCCTGGTTCAGGTAGTCGCTGACGTTGACTTTGGGCAACTCAGGTAGGGTGAAAGTGTACTCGGTTATGGACTTGGGAGGGAAAGTTTCGTTGGGGTGTAGGTAATAGAACAGACCTGCAAAGGTGAATCGCATTAGGTATTGCTCTACGGCAGACGGCGGAGACAGAGTAAAATATGTAATAGCGCTGCCCTCGATCGGTTTTCCGTGTAATTTCCACGTCAAGCCAATGACGTCATAACGTCGTCACATTCAGATTAGACCGATTAGAATTATAAATAAATCCAATAGATGCGAACGATATACGGACGACATTAGATGGCGATCCGCTCGAAGGCCAGGACCACACGCTCAAACATATTTCACTCTCCATCGGCCAGTGTCAGGAGGCCACTCACCTGTCAACAGAAGCAAGGGCAGCAACAACAGCAGCAAGATGAGGAAACGCTTCTTGGACTTGTTCTCCGCATTCGAAGATCGCAGCAGCCACGTGTCCAGACTCAGCACAGATCCAATGAATATATAAACGTAGCGAAGCAGACTCGCCACCCCGCCTCCAACAAACTGGGCCGCTCTGGCCAGCACGCCGCCTTGCTGCTTGGTCTGGCGCCTAGCGTAGTAGTTGTGATATGCGTTCGATTCGGTGGTCGAGGCGCTCGTTATGCGACTCCATGTGGTGGTGATGCTGGTGACCACCAACTGAATAAGGCGCACGAGCCACCAGCTCTGCTTCTGCTGCTGCCCGAGTGCGGCGTCTAATTCATCGGCGGAGTCGTAGTTTAATTGCTGGGTGTACTTGGCCTGATAGCGCCGGCGAATGAACTCCTCCTGCTCCGGGTTCTGTTTGACCATGTAGTTGACGCGCTCGTCGTGGTTGCCCAGGCTCCGCCGAGACATGTTGGGCATCGCCACAATTCCCGGCGCCAGTTGCCGGCGGTGGGGGGACAGCTCCGAATAGGTGTAGTCCGTCTTGGGAGTTTTGCTTCAAGGAGAAAAACGATTATTAAGTAAATGATCTGATAGTGCAATGGCGAGTACTCACTTCCAGTATTCACCCGCATCCCTGTACTCGATGTAAGCCAGGTAGTCGCTCACATTGCCCGAGCTAATGCTGCCGTTCGAGTGGTTCAGCTTCTCCTGCACCGAGTTGAGGGCATTTTGGGTAGTCTCGAGCTGACTCCTGTTGCGCGGCGAGGAAATGGCGCCTCCTGACCGCTTGGTGAAGGCTGTGGTGACCGTGGTCTTGGTCGTGGCCACCTTACGCTTTGCCCCCGGGGTCATGTCGTCGCTGGAGTAGTCCGAGGTCAGCTGAGCGAACGCCTTGTTGTAGGCCTTCAGGTTGAGGCTCGACTCGATCACATGTTCCTCCACGATCGTTCTACAAAAAAGAGATCACCGCATTAGTGAGAACCAGACCCTGGCAATGAGAAGCGCAAAGCAACATATCAAAACAAAAATACAAAAATGTGCTCATAAACGCAGGTGACCTTCAATTCCACAGCTATCGCCCGCCCCAACCAAGTCGTTTTTGTGGCTAACGTGAAAAACGTCTCTGTTGGCCATCGGCGGACCCCCGCATGTCGTCATCAACGAAACCAAAACGAAGTTCGGTCGACCCGCCAGTCTGCAGTCGCTCGGCTGAATCTAAATTGCGCGCCAAAAGCGAGCAAAGCCCGTCGACGCAGCCCGCACCCTGTATGCCGTTTCGAAATTCAAATCGAGGCGAGCGTGAATAACAGGGAGGTGACGTCATGGGTGCAAACACATCACAAATCGCACATGCAGTGGTGTGGAGTCTTCGCATGGGGTTATTGTTTTGTGGGTATGGTTGCGACGCTGCCCGCCGCCTTCTTAATTTAACGGATTCGAATCGCGTGCCAGGAGGTGGAATCCCTTTATGCCACCGGATGCTCCCGTTTCTGATAGCTCTGGCATGTGGGGCGATAAGCGGAGTAGCTAGGTTCTATTTCGGGGGTACTTACTGTACATTGGGGGCCGCAGACTTCTTTTTGTGGTGGTGCACATGCCCCTCCTCGCCGGCGTGCTCGCAGTTTTCGTGGTCGCAGCTGGAGCGGAGGAAGGGGGTCTTGGAGCGGGACCGCCGACGCGTCTCTATCTGGTAGGTATCTTCACTCATGGTCCGACTCTCTCCGTGATTTAGGGCCCGCAAAAGGTCGCTCGGCTGCAAGTGGCAAAGGGAAGGCAAGCAGAAACATTAATATGGGCAGCGATCTACTTGGAATAAACATTTAGCGCCGTCTGCGAGTGCCTGTGTGCGTGAACAAGGCGTGGGTTGTTTACAATTAGGCAGATGGGCTGTGTTGTACCTCCCCGGGTCTTGCCTAAGGAGGCCAATGACGAAACGTAGCTTTCCGATTAATGCTCGAGTGCTTTTGGGAAGACCTACTCAATAGTTTTGAGCATACATTAGTGCCCAATTATGCAACACATTGCTGTGGAAATGGAAATGAGCGCAGCGCCCGGTTTTTATTAGAATGCAATGAGGGATGAGTCGGCGGGGCTAGAAAGAGCGCTTCTATAAATAAGACGAAGCGTATTTAGCTCGCGAATTGCTTGCCAGTGACCGTGGAGTGCGGCGAGAATTATTGCTTTATTTTGCCTTCGAGATTCCTCAATGGCAACCGCCGAACCAACGCTCCGGCTTTCGAGCATACATTTGGACGATGGGGGGTGGAATGGGGGTGGGGGTGGTGGTGTCTCGGGAGTCCATACCAACCACGCCATAAACAAACACCACGCGATAATCAATACGAACGAGCTGCCCAAAAATGGGTTCGCAACAAAGCCAACTCGGTTTCGGTGAAATGGAAACCCAAACAAGTTTTCCGCAGCTGCGTCATAGCAGCGGTTAACGTGTCGGTGAACGACGCACGCACACACACACACAAAACAGTCACAATCACGGTGAGGCAATTTTCCAAGCAGTTCACACAAAAATATTCATACTTTAATCTCATTCAGGTTCTTCGACACTTAATGAATTCCTTCTGTTTTGTTGAGCGCAAAATATGGTGTATTTCCTGGCGTCGCGGCGGTTTTAAAAATAGTTTTAAGTGAAGCAGAGGTGCCGTTTCGTAGAGCTGGTAGCAGAAGCGATTAAAGTATCGAGACATCGATAGCTTAGAATTTTTCGATTAATCGATATTATTTTTCACATTTCATTTCATGAAATTTTTCTTTATTAGCAACATATTATTAGCACATAAAATATGGATTATTTTAGTTCTTCCTCATAATAAACAAATCCGAATTCTTCAATACTATTTAAAATCAGGTTCACCCCAGTTACTGGTAACATAAAAAAACCCACCGATCTGGCAACACCGCTTCGCAACCACATCAAAACACAGTTCTGATTTCAACTGCATATCTAAAAAAATGATAGAAATAACGTGCAATGACCGTCTTGGCAAAAAGGTAATCACACTCCAGTATTTATTGAATGTGTTTTGATTATTGAAATGTGTTATTTTTCAGGTCCGCGTCAAGTGTAATCCGGACGACACAATCGGCGACCTGAAGAAACTCATTGCGGCTCAAACTGGCACCAAGCATGAAAAGATTGTATTGAAGAAATGGTACACAATCTACAAGGATCCCATCCGCCTATCCGACTGTAAGCTTTTGTAAACTTTTATAATGTCAGATACTAATATTTTTTCGAAAACTATTCCCCAGATGAAATCCACGATGGCATGAATTTGGAACTGTACTACCAGTAAACCTGCGTCCTGTCAATTGCAGTGTTCTGTTGTTTAGTTCTTTTGTAGACATTTTTTAATAAACAATTTTTGAATAAATAAGAATAAGAAAAATAAAATTATGCTATTAATGAGTGGCATGAGTTTTTTGAGGTAACTATTAGAGATGGACGTGTGCTAGGTCTGGCAGCACTGTTTTCTTCGCCATTTCCGCGAAAAAGGCGTCTGCAAACAATAACAAAGTCGCAAACAATAGTTTGCCAACGCCATGTCCATGATTCCGTTTTTTCCTACGCTCAAAGTTTCCGTAGCGAACCGCTACTGGCTTGATATGGCTCCGGCAACGGTCAGCGAGGAGGCCCAAACGCGGCGGTACGAGGACGAGAGGAGCAACTGGGTGAGCTCGTAGGCCTGCAACTACGATTTTTATTTTTTGACCATTTTGGAGTTTTAGCGCGAATCGCTCAAGACAGCCGGCACTGACCTGCAGCCTCTTGGAAAGATGCTAACTATACCAGGCATAGAGACTGACGACGAGGATGGTTAGTTAAGGGACCTACTATTCAGAACCTTTTACTTCATTAGCTTGGTCTTTTAGCAAACGACGACAGCGAAGACACAGACAGTCATGACGAGGAGGACGACGAAACAAACGACCGCGTCATCCCAGTCACACAGGACTTTTACTCAGCAGATGATATTCAGATGAACGACGAGACCTCGCCCACAGCACCATGAATCGATTCACAGGGCTCGGAATGTAGTGGATACACAATACGTTTTTATTTCCGCGCCCTTTACTAACTGCAATAACAATGCCGTTTACTTTAAGCTTAAATAAATTAAAACATAATCAGCAGATAGGTCGTAGGTCCTGTCTATACAGCTTTGCGAACGCGAAGCGAACTGGTTAAGAACAAAAAGGGGATTCGGTCAGATTACTTGTGCAGCGCCGCCGTCTCCAGCTTGGGCTCCGGCTTTGAGGCCAATCCCGAGAGCAGCTTCTTAATTTCGGCGATGGCGCGACCCGGATTGAGGCCTTTCGGGCAGGTGCGCGTGCAATTCATAATGGTATGACAACGGTACACACTGAAAGGATCCTTCAGCTTGCTCAATCGCTCGGCGGAGTTCTCGTCTCGCGAGTCGATGATCCACCGGTAGGCCTGCATGAGGACAGCAGGTCCCAAGTATTTCTCGGCATTCCACCAGTACGAGGGGCACGAGGTGGAGCAGCAAGCACAGAGGATGCACTCGTAAAGACCGTCGAGCTTGGATCGGTCCTCCACGGATTGTAAGTACTGGGCCTTGCCCTTCTCCTCGACGGCTTCGTTTCTGAAAGGGAGGGAACAATAAATAGTTACATGTGTCTATCTTTGGAAGAGATCTACTCACTTGCGTTGTAGCCAGGGTTGGATGTTGCGGTACTGCTCATAGAAGTTGTTCATGTCAGGCACCAGGTCACGAACCACATACATGTGCGGCAAGGGGTACACCTTCAGCGACTTGGAGGTGTTGGTGTCTATCTTACTGATGCAGGCCAGCGTGTTGGTTCCACCAATGTTCATGGCGCAGGAGCCACAGATGCCCTCGCGGCAAGAGCGACGGAAGGTCAGAGTGGGGTCCATCTCGTTCTTGATCTTGATGAGGGCATCCAGCACCATTGGGCCGCACTCGCGCAGATCCACATCGTAGGTCTGCATGTAGGGTTTCTCGCCGGCATTGTCCGGGTTCCAGCGGTAGATTTCGAACTTCTTGATTTGGGGTTCCTTGGCCTCCTTGGGCTGCGCCTGTTGCTCCAGTTGGGCGGTGCCATTGGTAATAGTCCGCAGCTATGGGGAATCGAGAGGGAACGTAATGTCAGTTGGATCACGCAATGCCAAGTGCAAAACGTTTACATAACCACGACGTTGGTGGATAAATTAGTTTACTGCGATGAATTTTCTGCGATGTTTAGAGGAGAAACCGTCCACCTGATCTCCTTTTATCAATCTTATATAACTGCATTGGCCAAAAAAAAGACCGCACACAACACGCCCCCGCCCAGCCCCCAAGAATTATGGGCAAGATTAGGGGGCTACCCGCTCACCTGCTGACGTGCTGTCAGGGAGCCGACACGGCTCAGGATCTGCCTCGCTTCGTTGACCAACATTTTTGTTGCTGCTTCTTTTGCAATTGAAACGGCACTGCGTTTGCAATTATCGATTTGTTGGGAAAATAAATTCCTGTTTTGCTTATTTTCGTACACTCGTTGCACGAACTGTAGAAGTGGTGTGACCAAAAATGGGGCAAGATAAATACACTTATCCAACGGACGCCTGGTCACATTGCTTAACTGAAATTGTTTTGAATGTTTAAAATAAGAATGTTGCATAAAACTTTGGGCAACAAACGTAACTAGTTAAAAGACTGGATACAATTTTGTACATTTTTGTTATTGATTAACAAAAATTACAAAAATATTGTTTTTGCTGCAGCAGGATAATGCAAAATTTTGGGTAAAAAACTAAAAAAAAAACAATACAAATGGTTTATTTATCGCGGTTCTTGCGTCTAGACTTTTATATTTAATCTTAATTATATATCTTATTTGGATTTTATGTTATAATTATTACTTTGAATTACATCTCTCAAATTCTTGATATCAGGACGCGGAGCGACGTTGAAATCGTAATGATCTGTGTTTAAATTTTCTATCTGCGTCAGATTTAAAAAAATTTGGCAACAATTTTACTTCTTGGTTTCTTATTTGATAAAAGTTGTATTTCTAAATGGTATTAGAAGAATAAAAGGCAACAGGTCTTAGGGTCGGTTTCTCGAATTCCTGTCTGTGACAGAAAAAGTTACGTTTAGTTTACGGTATTCTAGAAACAGGAATTAAGTAATTTTAAATGTTTAAAGTGCTAATTTAAGTACTGTTACTAAAGTTAAAGCATTAAAAAATTAAAATACTAGGAACAAAATTTCAAAAATCTTTGCTCAGTTAGTATAAATTTCAAGCTTGCCAACTGCTCTCAGTCTGGATAGGAGTTCCGCATTCAAACTTTTAATTGAGCGTATATCGATTGAATTTGCGCTTAAAACGCCCACCTGGCTTTCCTTTCTGATTTTCCTTGGTTAGGCTGGCGAAAGAGGCGTCATTGTTTTGGCATTGGCGGAATCCCTACCTTTACGGGCACTTGGCAAGTGCCTGGGCCAACTATTATGTAAAACTTTTTTAAATGGCGTTTGCCGAACCCCGAGACAGTGGCAACGGTACGACGACTTTGTCAATTGTTCAGTGACCTTTTGTTGGGAAACTTTTGCGGACTTGCTCCGTGCCACTCCCCTGATTTGCACCTGGGTGGAAGGAATCCTCAGGCTCAGGAACCCTGAGAGTCTGGGCCCGGCCCCTGCTTTATGAGCCGCTGCCTCCGAAGAAAGCGTCGGAAAAAACTTTTTCAATGTGAAAGCAAACACAGGCGGCCGCCGAAGTTGCCACCAGGAGGCGGGTGGGGAGCAACAGGGAGCTCCCATCGTCCGCCTATTAAAGGCAAATAAAAACAAAGCGCGAAACTTAAATAAAACCAGTTGAGGAGGTGGCGGTTGAGGGGCTTTGTTTGAGTAAACGGCCTTCAAGGACCCGGGGGGGGAACTGAGCTCGTAACAGAGGACTTTGGATTTATCTCCTCTACAGTGGACTGTTTTGATTTCAATTTACAGGCTGCTAATGCATGCAAATGACGGCAGGCGCCGGGTAATTAATCAGGCATGGCCAAAAGCTCTTCCCACAAACATTTGCCTACTTCTTGGGGCCACGGCTGGCAAATAGGCCGGCGAGGACCTGCCAGTCCTTGGACGACCACTTGATAAATGTTCGGACCCGGGCACTTTACTCGCCCGCGCCAGTTCTGGTGTGACGCAGGACCTCCGCGGATACACACCGCATCCATTTGCCTCAAATCTTAATGATGGCCAAAGTGAAGCCAGTCAATGATTTCAGCTTTAGTGCGGAAAAATGATCGATTTGCTGATATAACAACCATTTATTTGCCATTCGTCCGCGGGCATGTGGGCGGACTGGGGTGTGTGGCCACGGTCTCTACTCCGGGCTAACAATAGACGCAAGCGGCACAAAAATAGCAATTTATTCGCACATTTGTCTGGTTACATGTCTGTTGCCCGGCTCCGATGTATTGGTGCGGACCAGGGCGCTTGTGTGGGAGCATGTGTATCCGTCCCAGTGTCCGTGTCCATGTCCGTGTTAACTGTGCGACAATATTGTCAAAGTTTTGTGTATTAAACTGGCATTCATAGTACGTCATTTCCCCGGGGTCCCATAAAAAGTAGACTCCCATCCTATCGGAGTGCGACAGAAGCGTCCCCTCATGTAATTCAATACTGCCAGGCGGCGGGAGGTGGGCGGCTGTGGGCGCGAGCTCTTGACGCACTTTTGTTACATTATTCGATGAATTATTTATGGACAAATCCTCGCCGTAAACATCGATGGGTGCTCGTTACACACTTGACACCGAATGTGCCGTTTAAACTCTACCCGAAAACCGATGAACTCTGATTGGGGGGAATATTACGCATACGCTCTGTATGTTAGAACAACTTCTGTGAGCTATAAAGTATTTTGTATTATTAAAAATTATTAAGGATTTAAATTTTTAGCAAAAACTATTTAAATTGAAGCAGAATAGTGCTTACCAGCAATCTCTGCCTTCAGTAAAAGGAAAAATATTGCTGTTTCCGCTCTATTAGTTGTGAAGTTTCCCGCATTTTGAAGTTGCAGTTTCTGTAAAATTGAATAAAGAGTAAACACGAAAAGGCGGACCTTGGGACCTCGAACAGCTGCATGCGAAGAAAAAATGAGGAAACAGAACCCTGGGTCGCCTTTGGCAGTCCAACGCAGTGAGACTTGCATCTGCGAAGGTAAGAACGGTTGGCAGACGCTTTTTAATTTAAATCCTCTCAAGGGCTCTCGTAACTCAAGGAGGCTGCTCACCAAAGGCCCCAAGATGCTTGGGATGCCAGCACAACTATTTATCAACCTGATAGCAGCCGGGCGTCAAGTCACGCGGCCTGTCCTCCGCTGGCAGCTACAAAGATGTCGCCCGGCTCAGACCAAACTCAAACAAGTTATCAAAAGCGCATCAAACGCGACAGTTCGAGAGGCGCCCATTGTTGTAGTTTTTTCGAGAGTCCTTCAGGGTATATTGTGTTTCTGGTAAAAACAAGAAGCCAGGACTCTACTCTATCAACTTAAAGGCACTACATTTTGGGAGAACTTTCTTGTAAGTTGCTACTTTAATTCAACGCTCATCAATAAAATAATTAAAATATTTTATAGAACAGTCATAATAAATTCTTCTTTATTTAATCTTCTCACAATAACTTTATTAAAGAACACCTTTTCAAGATTATTATTTTTTTACAATAACTTTTTTTAAGAAGCATTTTGCAACTAAAATATAAAAATAAATAAGGTGTATAAAGCTTTAAAGCCTAATCTAAAAATTGTAATGAAAAAGAGTGTTTTGTTGCCTGATATAATATTAAATTATTGTAAATAATAAAAACAATAACGCTTAATATGCTAAAATCCACACAATCAAGCACATAGTGGGTATCAAAGTACTATCGCTTGCTCCAGCTTTCATTCTTGTTTTCTTTTGGAAGGTCCTCGAGGCACGCACATCTTGGCGATATTCTGGATGGCGGCACGTAGCACAGGCTCCTTTATTGCTCCTGCTCCGGTTTCTCGGCTCGGTTGCCCGTTGTTGTAGTTGTGGGGCAGGCGGCACGAGAGGCATAAATGAAGCCGTTGACAGTCCACAAAGCCAAATGGTCCGAAACTTTAATGCCAAGGCCGCAGCTGGCAGGCCGAGTGTGCTGGCAGTAGGCCGGAGGATGTGTGCTCTCTAGCTAATAGGTTGCTGCCAGCTCGTCCTTGATGAGCAGCACAGGCAGGGCGTGAATAATTCAAAATGATTTGCATGGCTGCGAAGAAGGCATTTAGAAGTACGCAAGTGAAGTAGCCAGTGGCCGGGCGGTCGTCCTTGGTCGGACAAACACCTCCTGTTCTTGGCCAATATTTGTACATTTAACGGCAGCCGGGATGCCTTGATTAAATAAGCAAACATCGGGCAGGCCGAATGCGATATTTGCACTTTATTTGTTTGTCCTCCAAGGTCCGGGCTAATCAAACAGACTTGGAATGGGCTGCGGGCGAAGGATGTGGGCTGCGGGCTGTGGGCGTAGGCGGGCGGAATAGGGGGCGGAAGCTCAAGGAGGCCCAAGGACGCGTGGTCGTCTCCTTAAACGATGTTAATGCGATTTTCATGCGATAAGCGTCGCATTAGCGCAATAAGCTACAAATAATCAGCCGCCTGACAGGCATCGCGTCACACCTGGGCGCCATCCGCAATCAGATTCCACAGCCATAAAACCTGAGCACCGAGCCACGTTCAAGTTTCCACAAGAAGGCTTTAATGGCGTCTCCGGCTGTCGGCTCCGACGCCTCCCTTTAAAGGCGCCTGCCTAGGCAAGGCCTGCACGGAGTGCGCTGCCAGTTTATTAACTCGCCCGGACAGGTTGCCCAAGTTGCCGGGGCGCTTATGCAAATGTATGTAAAGTGTTGTACTCGCCTTTGTACAACAATAGCGAAGGCGAAAGTGAAAGCTAGAACGAAAGCGAAAGCAGAACCCTCCAAATGAAGTGAGAAAATAAAATTAAAACTTACACACTCGGTCTCAACGTTTCAGTTTTCCTATCCCATTTCCACTGCCCCTGCTATGTGGAGTAAAGCGATAAATTCCAGCCAGTCAAAGCCAGAATAAAGTGGCCGAAACCGAAGGCGAGGTACACAGCAAAAATATACTATACCTTACCTATCTTCCTACGCGTTCATAGAACTTAATTTTCAAAAGGTTTAAATGAGTCTGATGGAAACATTCAAGTTCCTTCCTAATGTAGGGGAAATATGTGGCTATGTGTCTTAATTATGAATGGAATATTCCCTCTGAAAGCCATGACGCACTTAAACTGATCTCTTAATTGGTATTCAATCTCAAAAAAATTGATTTCCCCATGTAAATGATTATAATTTCTAACTTAACTTTTTTTGTTTTTCTTGCCAAGAGTAGCTGAATGGTCTTTAAATCCATAACACTGGTTATTAAACCCAACAACCAGGAACATATTTTTCTTTAAGAGAATGGGATTTTATTGCTTTTATGAGATTTCTTACGTACAGAAAACTTTGATTTGTTTACAGATTCCTAAAGAATTCTCAGTAAGTTTCGTAATGAAGTTTTTACGTAACTTCACTACCGAAGAAGTTATCTGAGCAAAAAATAGAAAATAGTAACTAAAGAAAATTCAACAAATAGTGTATGACAAATAAAAGATTTAAAGTCTTATTAACCAAGCAATAAATATTCTAAAACATAGTTTCAAGAAGATACTGAAAACGACTAATTGGGAACTACTTATCTGCCCGATTGTCTTAAACATCGTATAGGTATGAACTTATATTGTCCTTTAAATATATCATATCAATATGACGTTTGGCCTAAATTCTTTCTGAATTTTGTAAGAAGAGTTATAAACTATCGAGACTATTTGAACTTTAAATCACCCTCATAGTCGCAAAAAGTATGTAAATCTATTTGTCAGTGTAGCCACAAAGGTGTGCACCAAAAAGGTAAACAAAATGTAAATTGGTTTCGGTTTTCCAATTCCGTTTTTTGTGCTCGGCCCAATGCCAGTAGCCGTCAGATAGAGCAGATGGTGCTCCCCGTTCAATGCACCCGATCCGTGCGATTCGATTCTATTGGCGGAGCAGTCGAAGAACCCATTAAGCTCCAGCGGAACGAACGCCATTGAACCTGCCAGCCCAAGGTGGCAACCAAAACCTATTCAGGAATGGACAAAGGCAGGTGCCTGGGCAGAGGTGGGCTGGGGAGGGGCTAAATAAAGGCATTAATGCTCGGCAGCCAGAAGCCCGAACATTAATTAATCCAATTATAGAGCGATTAAAGTCGAAATTGACCGTCGAGCATTCGCCATGTGACGTCGTCTGGTGGCGGATAGAACGCATTTTAATTGCATCCAGAAGCTCATAAAAGCGCACTGAAATCGATTAATTGGACTCTGCCTTTGATGGCCTCCAGTTCGGTTTCCGGCTTCCAGGCAGCAGCAAAATGGGGGCCAAAATGTTAATTCGCTCGCAAAGTGGCACTCATAATACGGGTCCTCCTCCTACCAGCCAGCCATCCAGCCAGCCTTCCAGCCGGTTTTCATTTCGAAATTCAATCTCAAAACAATTGCATAAAATTATGCTCAACAAAGAAATTAGTTTTTTAGAGTCGCAGGACTTTCTCTTTGCGAGGGGGACTACTGCAGTCTCTGGACTTTTCAAAGCAAATGTCAACATTTCTCAGTTTAGGATGCAGTTTAGATAGTTGTGGCTTATTTAAGAGAGATAAATGTTTGCTTTTTGCCCTAAACTATATAGGAAAATTATTTACATTTTGAATTGTATTTGCACCTAAAATAAAACGAAAATCCTAACAATAATAAGTTAAAAGAAAGAGCATTGTGTTGGTTACTATAACTTTATTGTTTTGTGTTTTATTTATTTTAAATTATAGCAGTATTTTATCTACTTATTTAACGGTACACAATTTCTAACACCCTTCCCTTTTCAATGTTATCTTTTATCTAACTAAAATATAATATGTTCAAAAAGGATACCCTTTTCCTACACAAACTTTCTGTATCTGCTTGGGCTAAACTATAGCAGCTCTAGACATCTCATATTTGGATTTGTGAAGCTTGTCCTTTTCGGTTGAAATTATATTTGTCAGCACTGTTGAAAGGACAGGTCCTGCCCATGTATCCCCACTTGCCCTGAGACCTTTGCAGCTCTACACGATGCCCTGATTTCCAAGAGCTTTAATTATTAAAGCAGTCCCGGGCAGTGGAGAAACCCTTCTGCTGCTCGACTGGCAAGCTTAAGCTGCTTGCCAAATTGTATGCGTAATTATGAGCCATGTCTGGCTGAGCAACAGCTGCCAGGAGCGACTGCCGACTGAAGACTGAGGACATCAGGGACAATTTGCAGCTACGACAGACGCAGTCTGCCCGACAGTTTGTGTAGCTCGCTAAAAGTTAATTTTAAGCACACATTTCACTGAGCTCATTAAGCACACAGTTTGCCCCATTCCGCCCCCGCACATCCTGTTGCTCCCCTCTGGCCCTTGCCCGGCGCCTCCTGTGTCCGCCCACAATTGCGCTTCGTAAATCGCGCGGATAATCAAGTTTTTGGTTGAATGCAAATGACAGAGACTTCATTGCGTCTATTAACTTTTGATTTGCAGGATTTGCCAGATAGCGGATATCGACTATGATTTGGTTGGTAATAGCTGCAAAATTACATTCAGCTGGGAAGCATTTGGGAGCTGGAAGCCCACACATAAGCTCGGATTATGGTTGGCATTATAATCAAAATGAATTGAAAACTCACCGTTTTCCTCCGGTATGCTTGTATGAGATGTGATTTGTTTGAAGTGATTATTGCATATTTAATTTTGATTATTTCATTCATTTAAATAAGTTAAGAAATAAGTAAATGAGTCATTTCGTCGAACCTTTCAATTGATACACAATTCATTCATAATCATAATGATAGAAATACACTTAAAAAAGGCATCAGATTTACAAAATGGGATATTTTAAGGGGCTTACCACTGAAAATATTGGTCAGGTCTTGTTTATATGTTTACTAATGATTATTCTTGATTTTTTGTTTTTTTTTAGCTCATTAGAATAATGATATTTTCTGAGCGAAAAAAATCAATTAATAATCATTTAATAATTAATAATTAATAATAATTATTTTTTGATTTTTAAAATAAAAATCTTATTTATTTATTCATTTTTTAAAATCAACATTTTCATAGCTGAGGTATGTATATTTGAAGTAGTATTTGTTTTTTAACCAACTTTACAACTTCTTAGGGATCTCTGAGAGCCAAGAGATCAAATACCTGTCCATTGCTGATGTAAATTTTAGAAACTACAAACTTGGTAGCACTTAGAATTATTGATTGTCACATTCTAGATCACCAAGATCGATGGTGATTTAAAAAAACATAGAACTAAATAACTATATAATTAATAAATAAAACCTACAAACCTATCAAATCGTTCACTGCAGAGGACTTCCCATTTTAAACTGGTTAAGAAGCCCCATTTATTTTAGCAAATTTAATTGCCTGTCCAGCAAGTTGTGAACATGTATTGGACACTGATCCCTAGACACCCATTTCGGGGCCAGAGCCCAGTGAAGTCCACCCAAGCCCCCGAAAGTGTGCTACATAATACTCGCCAGGCGGCAATGTACGGGAAGGCGAGCATTCGAAGGTCGGGTGGGTGCTTCATTATCTAGTCACTACATGAATGTGGTCGCGCCATAAGCCAAGTTAGTGTCGGGAACGGGAACGGGCACGTGTGTTGGTTACCTCGTTTATCAGCTAATCAAATTACACGAGCACATTACACACACAAACACCCGCCATTCTGTGCGCGAGGGGCATCTTTAATAGGCAATTTACGTTAAACGTTGATTGAATAACCGTTAATGCAGGTACAGGTAGAGGACCAGGTGCCTCGTCACACTCCAATGACATCAGAGGCAAGTGCAATCAGGACACAAACACGTACCAGAGCGCCAGTGACTGGCAGGTGGACAGACTTTGACTTTGAAAACATCCTTGTCGGGTCGATCAACGTGCAGCAACAGCATGTCGCTCCTAATGGCCAAGTCGGGTACAGGATATGCCATTAGAAGACGGCTCTCGTGGCGGAAAGAAAATGCATTAGGCCCGCACCAGAGCTTCGGGTCTTTAGCTCCAGCTGGGTTTATTAAGAACGCATTTATCATAATTACGGCTGACGGAATATGGAGTCCTGACGCGACGGCTCAGCGTGTGATGACAAATTCAACAGGCAGAGCCGCCGTAAAATGCCCGGAATTTCATTGTCGGGCGGACGGCCGGCCCGAAAAAATGCCTATGATGGCCGCCCCGTCGACATGGGGGAGAGCTCATAAAAAATGCTACACGACCAGCCCCCGACTATGGCCCAGGAAAACGTAAAACGGAAACGAAAAATGAAAGGCAGCCGGAGCAAGAGAAGCAAGGAATTTATACGCGTTCTGGTCTGGATCTGGGAATGATTCATGCGGAAATAAAGGCACTCGAGAGTGCCGTAAATATTGTGCCAGCGACCACAACAACGCCATGAAACGGTTAGCCCGAGGAAAAGTGCGAAAAACAGGAGGAAAACAGAAAACAAAGGAAACCCATAGCATTTTCGCACCTTTTCAGTTTCCCACACGAGTGAATCATTTGATTCATTTGCTGCTCGTGACAGCCGGCCGTCCACAGCAGTCCAGTCCGTAGGTCCGTTTGTCCGTCATGTCCTCGGTGTCCGTGCAATATCCTGTCCGACACGCCGGCTTGCTTTCTGTTGCGCCGCGTGCATTATTTAATTGACAAGTTGATTGTTTCGCATTGCGATTTCACTTTATGTGCAATTCCGGGCAAGAGTGTGCCGGAGCGGTGGACGACCGCCATCGGGCGCCAGTTGCCTGTTGAAGTCTCCGCCTACTGCGACGACTCACCAAAGCAACGCTCAACAGTTTGTTTCGAAGTAAACGCCAGAGAGGAGTCCTAAACTGGCAACAAATGTTGCAGCCACATGTTCTGTTTTGGTGGCTTGCTGTCCTAAAGTGAGGCACTAATTCCAGATAACACATAATGGTGATTTGTTTTTGGCTAAATATGTATTTATCATATAAAAAAACATCTTGACGAGGTAAAGTACCGGTGACGAACCTTCATGCGAAACCCAAAATATCTATATAAAAAATATTCTTGTTCGGCACGTGCAAAAAAAACAAAATAAAAATCAGGCACGTGCCGAATTAGAATATTTTTTATATACAATTTTGTACATCTATATAGAATATTTTCGTCACTAAAATTGATATCAGATATTTTGGGTTTCGCATGCAGGTTCGTCACCGGTACTTTACCTCGTCAAGAGGTTTTTTTGATATGGAAATGTTTCCATTTCGTGAACCATGAACTTAGGCTTATCGTTAAAATTTTTAGCCGATTAGGTTCCCAGAAAAAAAACTTTTATTTGTGGGACTTACATTAAATTATGGGTTATCTTCTATTACCCTAAAGCCTATATGTGTATATAAGGCTATATAAATAAATAATATTTTTAAACCTCTACGAATTTATACAATTTTTTGAGATTTTTATAGCTTCCTAGCATATTACAAGGAAAACAAGAAAGGAAAGCTAACTTCGGGCGGAGCCGAAGTTGATATACCCTTGCAGTTGTGCCATTTCTGAATGTTCAGTTATATGGCGGCTATTGGATATAGTTTGCCGGTCCCTATGAAATTTGACAAATAAGATTATTCCAACTTAAAAAACACCAATGTTATGGCATTTCCGATCAATCAGTTATATGGCATCTATAGGATTTAGTCGACCGATCCCGGCCGTTCCGACTTATATACTACCTGCAAGGAAAAAAAGGATGTGTGCAAAGTTTCAACTCGATAGCTCCAAAACTGAGAGACTAGTTTGCGTAGAAACCGACAGACAGACGGACATGCTCATATCGACTCAGGAGGTGATCCTAATCAAGAATATATACACTTTAAACAAAAAAATTATAATACCCTCTCCAAGGGTATAAAAATATTCTAATATTTTTTCTCATTATACTCGTAATAACATGCTGGCATTGATAATAAACACAAAAACTCAGCTTAATAACATTGATCGATTTATTGATATTTTTCATATTCATTATTGATATCTTTTCTCTTGATATCTTTTATACAACGTGTTTAAAAAAAGTCGCAACAAAATGTATGTTGGATGGAGGCGTCGAGGATGGAGGCGTCGAGGATGGAGGAGACTCAATTTTAGGAGGATTGCCTTCATCTTCGGGAACATGCTTGACTTGTTTTGGGTCTTCAACTTGCTCCAGTTCTGAGGCGAGTACAGTTTGAGGTTTATCGTCCAGGTGGTCGATTAGGGGACTTATGGAAAAGAGAACCACTCGGCGGATTCCCTTAGAATCGTCGTAAATTGATGTATTGTATCCGTGCCAGGTGACGTACTTTGTGCACTGATCAGCCACATTTGTAAAGGAAGGAATAATTAGATTTTGCTTTGCGCGTGTATCCAATGTGATGAGAATTTTGTTCTAAAAGTGCAGTTAAGAGAATAAATAAATATTTAAAAATATATCGTTTTAAACTGGTTTTAATGAAATGCCAAAATTAGTTTACATCAATACTTACCATATCGGCAGCACTTAGTTTTCCACGAAGGACATATAAGTTGGTTTTGTCCTCCTCCAGGGCGCTATTAATATTTTGGACTATTACGCTGGCATTACTAATTTTTTCCAGTAAAATATGAAAAAATGTTTCAATTTCTTTCAGTTGATCTTCAAAACTAGTCGATTTTCTCCATTGTTCAGAATCACCTCCAAATAATTCTGCGAATTTAAGACTCTGGCCAACATCTGAAAAAATGACAAGCCCGATTGCAATATACATTCTATAAATCCTTTCACGATTTTCCAAGTCATTTTTTTTTTTTCCGTAGTAACCATCCTCCCCGAAATCATTGGCAATGTCGTGCTTTATGGATTGAAATAGATCTTTAAGGTCGGTAGTGCGTCTGACAACATCATTAAGGATATTTAGCGAATTTTCGGTGTGTTTTAGTCCCATATCGATTGCGTTTAGCATTGCGGTAAATATTGCCCTTCTTTCGTCCTGCGACAGGTCATTGTCACGTAAGAGGGGAATCATGGTATGGAAGGTATCATTGGTACCGATGCACCATTCAAACACAGGTTTGACACAGTTCGAATAGGAAGTACGGGCTTTTGAATTTAGCGATCGCACTCTATCCAATTGCCGTACGGCGATTCCCTTATAGCCCAGCATTGAATCGTCAATTGTATCGATGACCGCTTGTAACTCCCTAAATTTCACTTTACTGTCAAATTCACTTTGATATTTAATCATGGTGTTCGATAAACTTTCAATTCCCTTTTTAATAGTGTCGACGTCTTCGTTTGCATTGCACACCGAAAAAATAGCTAATGCCATTGGAAAAATGGCAAGATAATAACTTTTCGCCATAACTGATTTTAGGTGTTCTGTATTAACTCGATTTTAGATCCGTACTGCCGAAGCTCAGGTTGGGAGCATTTTTATAGAGCTTTAGTCAGTTGAAAATTTGTATAATCAAATTGAAAATATAAGTATAAGTATGTTATATATAATAATGTAACATTTCCTCGAAATTATACTATAATGTATAGAAAAACAAAGCATTATCTCTTACAGAAACTATACGTATTTTTTGCACTTTTCTGTTTGATAGTGGGATAAGCCTAAACGGGGTTTACATAAAAATTCACTGGAAAAACTGCCATGAAATAAAATCAAATGAAAATTATAAAATTTTTTTAAATATAATATATATAATCAAGTATATATATTTATATCAAGTGTATATAAATATATAATCAAATATATAATTAAGATTTCTAAGAATGTTAATACTCTCAGACAGAATATTAAAAATTAACTCATTGAACTGTTCGATTTAATCAAAGTCAATTGAGTGATGTTATAAAATCTATCAGTTATTATACTTATGTATGTATATTTTTATACCCTTGCAGAGGGTATTATAATTTTGGTCAAAAGTGTGCAACGCAATGAAGGAGACATCTCCGACCCTATAAAGTATATATATTCTTGATCAGGATCACCTTCTGAGTCGATATGAGCATGTCCGTCTGTCCGTCTGTCTGTCTGTCTGTTTCTACGCAAACTAGTCTCTCAGTTTTGGAGCTATCGAGTTAAAACTTTGCACACATTCTTTTTTTCCTTGCAGGTAGTATATAAGTCGGAACGGCCGGGATCGGTCGACTATATCCTATAGCTGTCATATAACTGATTGATCGGAAATGCCATAACATTGGTGTTTTTTAAGTTAGAAGGATGGGACTTTCTATGGATTCTAATTTGGGCACACGTATACGAACGTATACGAAATTTCATAAGGATCAGCCGTCTATATCCTATAGCTGCCATATAACTGATTGCTCGGAAATGCAATAACTTCGTTGTTTTTCAAGTTAGAAGGATGGGAGTTTCAATGGATTCCTCTTTGGGCAAAATAATTCGATAGCTATAGGATATAGTCAACCGATCCCGGCCGCTCCGACTTATATACTACCTGCAAGGAAAAAAAGAATGTGTGCAAAGTTTTAACTCGATAGCTTTAAAACTGAGAAACTATTTTGTGTAGAAACCGACAGACAGACGGACATGCTTATATCGACTCAGGAGGTGATCCTGATCAAGAATGTATATACTTTATATGTATATACTTTCTCCTTCACTGCGTTGCACACTTTTGACAAAAATTATAATACCCTCTGCAAGGGTATACAAATAAGAAAGGAAAGCTAACTTCGATTGCGGAGCCGATATAACTTTGCAGTTAAGCAGAAGCTCATATTATTATTATATATATCGGATCGTATATAGTTGTCCGATCCTTATGAGAATTTCACAATCAAAAAAATGTCTAATACAAATATTGGAAAAAGCCCCAAGAATCTTTAAAAATAGCAAGGTTGTGTAATTTCCGATCGTTCAGTTATATGGCAGGTATAGGATATAGTCGGCCGATCCTTATGAAACATAGGATTAGATTGCCCAAAACGGAAACCGAAGATAGTCCCATCATTCTAGCTTCAAAAACAACAAAGTCAAGCCAATTATCCTAATAAAATTTTGCAAATCGGATAAGATTTCCCAAAATGCAATCTGTAGTAAGTCCCATCTTTCTAACTTAAAAAACATGCCGCCTTTTTGCCCTCCGATCCTTATGAATGAGTATATGGCTATATGGCAGCTTAGGATATAGTCGTCCGATAGACAAATAAAGTAAGAGTTAAAAGAATTTACCCTATATTTTCAAGTTTATTGCACACATATATGAACAAGCTCAAAAAACCCAGCAGTGGTTTTCCTGTCACCGCCTTTTCCGGCCGTAATGTCAAATACTTCATTTTAATTTTTTTTTAATACCGCAGTCTCAAAATAAACTGTTATATTCAATATTTTTTATTATCTAATTGAATTCAATACTCTTTAATACCTAATTGAAACAATAACTTTCGATTGGAATATAATTCATTTAGATCGGTTGCTTACAGAAAATTTTTAATTCTTCGGCTATACATAGAGTTTCCTCGTGGTCGTCACCTCGTGGACTTCCGTCCACAGTGATTATATATGCTATTTGGAGTTCAGTTCTTGATTTCTGGACAAAAATACATAGGATATTAGCGTTTACAATCGACACGCATTTGTGATTTTTGGTACGTAGACTTTTGTAACTATAATAATGTAACTTCCAAATCTTGGTATTACTTGATTTTAATAAAATTCTATTCACATTTAAAAAATATATACTTTCTAAGCTTTTTAAGCCCAAATATTTAATGTTGAAACTAGCTATCTCTAACCCCTATCCTTGAAATTACCCCTAATGCTTAAAAAATTTGTATTCTCTAGTTAATCCGCATAAATATTTTCAAAAACTTTTATAATTATGATTATTGTTTAAATTAAACAATTATCTTTAACAAGAACGGAATGCTAATCTACTCTTGCAGTCAGATAACACAACTGTTTGGATTAAAAGTCTTACATCGGAGCGGATATATGAGACCTATGCACAGTGGTCGCTGCCATAGGCCAAAAATAAAAAAAATAATTTTGAGTTATTCTAGCGAAAACCGGTTTTACTATTAGCTGATTGTCCAAAATTTACGATGCAAAATAGTCTGCTTGGCATTTCTAACGGGACTTTCTAAAAATAGAATGACAAAAGCGAACTCATATTTATGCACTTTCAATTTGTCCGCAGTGGAGTGCACACGGAAAATTAAAAATTCTTAAATATATTATAAAACGTTAAGGGGTTAGGTGGGTCTGGCGGCAAAAAATCGTTTTTTTTTATTTGTTTTATAAAATTCTCCAGAATCTTGAGAATATTCTCCCAAATTTTCAAGTCGATTGGAATAAAAGTTTCGGAGATACAGTCCTGAAAAGGTGGACGCTCGAGGTCAGCTATAGGCAGAGCGGAAACTTTAAACGCGTTTTTCTCAAAATTGTGTTTTTGAAATCGGTTGTCAAGATTTTTCGGAAACTACTCAACCGATCTTGATAAAATTTTGTACAGGCCTTCGAGATACGATTATCTAGCACTTGAACGAAGGATCGAAAAATTTCACCAAAATTTGAATTTTTTTGCAAAAAGGTGTCCCAAAAATTAAATTTTTGCTTGATTTTGTTTTCCTTCGTTCAGTTTCTAGTTTTAGGTCTGTACTAAAGGAAAATATTTGATTTTTTCATTTTAGGTGATTCTGTTAGGAATTGTGCTGTCAACGCGAAAGCACCTTTTTTGCCAGGAGTCATGGCAAATGACGTCTCAATGGCTAACTGCAAAATATTTTTTTCTCAAAATTTCAGAAATTCATCTTTAAATATGTATATTTAATAATCCTAAAAGTTCCAATAAAATATTTCATTCTTTATATAAAAAAAAATTTTTGAAAATAGCCCATTTTTTGGCCTCCCAGACCCACCTAACCCCTTAAACCAAACACGATTGGAATGGATATTGTAAATAATGGTATAAAGTTTATTTGTACAATGTACAGATAAATATATAAATAATTCACAAATTACACAGCACATGTGTTTCGTGTAAATCCTTGTTAAAAAAGTGCGTCTTTTTAGTTCGTATACGTTGGGCGTTACAAGGTTTATGTAAGGTTTTAAGTAATTTCCCCCGGTTGCCCCCAAATGAAATATATATGCCGTTATTTACTAATATTTAAAGATTATAAAAATGTTTACTTCAGCTGCGGAAGCCTGCGGATGCGCATTTGCCATTACAAAATGAAACGTAACCTCATTTTGCAGTAGCTCTATCTTGGAAGGACAACCATTACTAGAGACAACCATTTCTTTACTGAATGAAACAATTTAACAATTACATATGTACGAGTTTATGATTTTGTAATATTGTTCGTTTTCTACTTAAATATATTATTATTATTTTGTTATCTTAACTTTTTTGAGGAGGTTGGCGTTGGAGTGGATTTGTTTGTTCTAAGTTTCTAAGTTCTAAGTTTGTAAATAACTTACAATAAAAATATAAGCCTGATCTGACAATTAGAAGTGCTTTTATGACTGCTCTCTCATGAAAGCGTTACCACTAATGCAATCGTTCCTATGGAAGCTATAGGATATAGTGGTACGATCTGGTAAATTTTTTTATAATATATTTATAATACTTCTCTAGATTTGTGGTGAAAGTTTCATAGTGATAGCACACCTAGAAGTATTTATGGCCGCGGTTCCATACCAGCCCGACCACTGTGCTATGGAAGCTATAGGATATATTCGAACGATTTCGGCCATTTCGACTAATATACTGCAAGCGAAAGAAAGAAGGATTTGTGCAATATTTGAAGTCGATTTTAAGATAGTCATTATTACCCAGTTTTCTAATATTTTCAATAGACTAAATGGGTCTGAAATAATTAGGTGTACAAATTTTAGGTCAGTATTTTGTCCTGACCTGATACCTTCTAAGGAGGGAGCTAATTTCCTGTTAAAGTTATTAAAATAATCTGCAGGAGTAACTCCAATTTTTAATAAGTTAGTGAGCAATAAAGCGTGTAATTGTGCATAGTTTGTATATGGGGGACATAATTCAAATATCAATACATTAATATCCATTAAATTTTCCTTGATATGATCCTTAAATCTGTATTATCTACGTATCTTGAAATCTTCAATATAAAGTTCAAAACTCTGGAAACTAAATGTATGAGTTACAAGTCCGGATTTTCAATCAACTCCTTGCAGGATACGGCCCATTGTACGGAGGACTTGCCAAACTTGTTGCTAAAAACGCGCCAAAATATAGGAATTGGGGTGGAGTGTGGGGGCATGGAGGGGGAATGGAGGGGCCGGGAATAACAACAAGGCCAAAAATACCGCACCACAGCCGTCAACACTGCAGTCAGCGGCGATGAGTAATTTCAACAGACCGCCCCCGAATGGGGACGCACAACAAAACAGAGCCGAACGGGGAGGGCTGGGAACCCACCACACCATCCACCTTGCACCCTCCGCGGCCACCCACCTCAGCCCACCCGCACGGAAACTCACCTGTTAGGCGCAGGACAGAAGCGTGGTGAAGAGCGCAGTGCGTGCGGACTTTAGGAGCTCGCCCGAGGAGCTCGGCACTGGCGCTCGGCACTCGGCCAAATAGTTGCGACGCGACTAAGATGTGAATCGGACGTGCGAGCTGGGAGCCTCAGAGGAAGTTCAGAACTGAAATGCCTTCTCAAAAACTGTATCTACAAAGTGGTTAGGACTTTTTTCAAAGTTACCGATTCCCATAACCGGTTCTGAGTCTGAAAGTGATTTTAAAATTAAGAGTGTTGTGCTTAGGTAAATTATAAAAAAAAGAGACAAATTTCTGGTTCCTATTTTCGTGGCAGATAGATTCTAGAATCCTTCATCTCAACAGATCTGACTTGGCATATCCTTTCTGTTTCCATTTCTAGTCTGTACTTTCTCTTGAAGATCCTGTAAGTGGAACGATTTTATTTCCCCACAATGTTAGGCTTAGGGAACTCCTTGGTCCCGGGTGCATCGGAAACGGGGATTACATCAATTGCAGTTGAAAGTGGCGCCCTCAGCTTGCGGTTTAATTAAAAACTAAGTCGGATATTACCTGGAAGCATCTGTTTCCTGAGCGATTTTCAAACTCTAGCGACCCCCCGCCCGCCACTAATTGCATTTTGCTGCCCGATAGTCGGTTGACAGAAACTGGGAACTACCATTTACGGAACACCGCCGATAGCGCCCTTATCGAGTCCCGCCCACGCAGGCATCGACATCACCGTTATCGACAATTCCGACTTATCTGTGGCGGAGTTCGTAGGGGGAGAGACAGCGTTCCTGGCCTGGCCAAGGTGGCGTATACGCAACGTGCTGGCTGGCTTAATTATTCATGAGCCTGGAGAGCTGGAGCTGGGGCCTCTTCAGGCTGACGTCCGTCAAGTCGACAGTTGCAATGCAGATGGCCGCCCTGCAGTTCCACTTTTCGCGACAATGCAGTGGCGTTGGACGCATTCGTGGCAGCGGAGTATAAATTATGTTTTTCCCATTGACGCAGAATGAAGTGCGCAACAGATATAGATATAGATAATGCATCGGTCGGGTAAACAGCGCACAGATCCTGGTTCCGACCGGAGCGCGATCTGGCTTTAAGCGTTCTGGGAAATCTGTTTGCCTATTGACAGCCCGTTAAGTATACGCAGGGTGTGCGCGTATGGGTAATCTATTGTTATCTGGAGAACTATTGTTAGATTAGTTGCCGGACAGTTTGCTGGCATCAAAGCTTACTCATAACATTTGCCTTTGTTAAGGGACCCAAATACCAGATACCGCACACCCACACACCGACCAGGGCCTCTGGGCAGCTGTCAGCAGTTGGCAACACACACACGGCCCACAACCCGCAACCCGCAGGGTCTGGACAGTGGGAGGCATTGAAAACCCCTTTTCAAAAGGACGGACAATAACAGTCTGCATTAGTCCGCATGGTAGCTGCAAAAAAATACATGTATGAAGGAGGAAAACTTTTACATCTGCTGTTGGCATTTCATATAAATTATATTAGATTCCATTTGCTGGCCGGAGGGTGCTCGGGTCCGGCACTTACTTTGCCGGGAATTTAAACTAATTCCAGGCCAACAGTAAGCCAACTGTGTTTCACATTTGCCCAATTTAACTTTCCAGATGCACGGGATTCCAGATCTCCGGCAACCAAAGGCAACTAACTGAAAACTCGAATTAAAATCTATTTGGTAACTTTTGCGTAATCAACAAGTTACAGTCCCTTTGCCTTACCCCTTCCGAGGCCCGGTCAGAGCGGATTGGGGCCAAGCCCGGCGGAGTGGCGACTGAAACAGAAACGACTGCCAATCTGCGGCATGCTACGCTCAAAGGGAATCGCAAATTGAGGGCTTCAGCGCGACTCCAGGTGGCGACAGACAAAGTGCGTGGGCGCAGTTTTCCGGTGTTTTGATTTCGCTTTTCTAGCCCGAAAGTTGCCATTAATTTCCAGAACTTTGGACTCTTCCTCCGCCACGATTTATGGTTCCAGTTGTGTCTCGACTTCAGGTTCGGTTTCCGGTTTAAAAGGTGCTCTCCAGTTTTGAATTTGTTTAAAATCCACTAACAGTAAGCGAAAAAGTGAACAAAATCCATCAACATGGCTATGGAATGGATAACTGCGATGGACAAACGGTAAGATAACATAAGTTACTTGTAAGGCCATTAAGATATTCGTTTAAAAATCATAATTACTCTGCAATTACAATCTAATTTAGCTTCGAGTTCTGGGAAAAATGTTCCCTAATTGAACTTCAAGTTCAAACTTTGGGACAAACTTTTTTGCAATTCAATTCGAGGCTGTCTTGAATTTTTCACGATTCCTTAAATTTTCAGACACATTTTCCCGTCGAGTGCACACGGGGCGAGTCCCCTAGAGTCCCTGCCTCCTTGTTTGTCCTGGAAACACACACGCACACATGCACACTCGCACGGACGTGGATGCACGTCAGATGAAAAGCTCGAGGAGCCCAAACAAAACAAGAACAAGCGAACGGCGAAACATTTTAAAATGTTCCCGTCATGCTCAACATTCATTTGTCAAGAGGCAACATCTGCGCTCGCCTCCATCATCCTGCCAACGTCCTGGCGGCCTCCTGCCTCGTCCTCCGGGCCTCCTGCCTCGGCCTGGCAAAAGGCAAATCCTTGTTGTGGACACAGCTTGCCGCGAATTATTCGCTTTATTAAATCGCAATATCAATTCAATTTGAGTCAGTGAACCGCCATTGGCAATGCAATTAGACCATTAGGCTTAACAAGGAGCTCAACTTTTGATGGAAGGACATTAAGGATTTTAAGGATTCCTTGTGGTCTAGCTGAACACGAGTACTGAATATGAATTTAAAAGTTTTCTTGTTTGTTTATGACTGTTTTACATATTGCACTTCATAATTGTCCTAAAAGTTCTAGGAAATATTAAATTTTTTCTGGATGTCCTATCGAAAGTTTAAGAATTAGAGACTGTTTGAGATTAAAGAACCTTGCATATCCTTCTATCTCTAACACTTTCTAATACCAAATGGAAGGGAATTATTTAAAGTTAAAATAAAGTAACCAATCTCTATGCTTATGTGGCAGAGAACTCTTCACAATCCTGGCATCTGATAGCGATTTAAAGGATTTAACTAAAGCCCTGGTACATCGTGTGCTTCAACCCCCTGACAAGTGCAACAATTGCAACAATTGTCGAGTGTCAGTGCGAGCTCCACATGACCCAGAGACTGCTCAATTCGCCGTCAGTATTACGTCTATTGTATGAGGTACTTATATTTCATGGCTGATATCCGAGGGGCGTTGTCCTCTGGCACCCGCACCATCAATCACAGGACAATCTCGTCGAATTTCATGCTCTGTCAACGCTTAAACGTTTTCCCACACAAGGATCAGAGGGTCAGAGGTGAGGGGTGAGGGAGGGGGGGGGGTCAGAGGCTGGGGATGGGGGGGTCAGCGGGATGACGAGTCCTTCTGTGAATGCGCGCAGCAGCGTCGAAAAAGGGAAGGTCAAGTGGCAAAGGCTTAAAGCTAACTGTTTGGTCTGTGCCCGGGGCAAATATTTGCAATTTTCTGCACTGTGTTTGTCCTGCTCAAACACAGGACCAAGTGCTGGGCTGCAGGATGCACGCTGCAGGACGCCAAAGTAATAATCAGAGCTGCGAATTCCATCTCCTAATGGAGGGGCACTTTGCCAAGTGGCAAGTCATTTCGCATTTAATACAAATTGCCTCGCATTCGGGCTAACCTCCCGAAATAAATGATTTAATTTGGGCGTAATAAATGGCACTCGTGTCCTTCCCCTCGCCCCTAGCTGCTCGCAAAGGATACGTCAGGCGTCGTCAGGATTGGCTGACTTGCTGGCTGGTAATTCGGCTTATCGAGAGCGATCTGGGCTTAAGCACACCTGCAGGACAAGGCCAAACGCTGTGTGCATACAAACGAAATTTCGAGTCCTGCGAGTCCTTTCCGGAGCACGGAAACCGCTGTAAGGAGCCAGGCCAGCCAAAGCCAAAGCCAAAGCGCAAAGTGGCAGAGCCAGACAGAAATTGATATTGATGGCCTCCCGGCAAGAAGTCGTCTTACTTACAAGTGCCACAAGACATTTATCATGCGAGTGTTGCATGCACCTTACATTCTAGTACCGACAAGTGTTTAATAGGGAGTGGGATTTTATAAAAAATTTCACTCTTAGGCACTCGATGGAGTTTAAAGTTTTCGAGTTTAAAGCAACTGGATCCGATTTAATTCAGGTTCTCAACAAACATATCCATCCCTTGAAAATATATTCCCTTTTAATCTGTTTGTGGTTAGTTCAAAGGATAAGGCCGTAAAAAAAAATATTAAAGCATTATTTATTTCATTTTCAAATTCACTTCCGATAGGAAACTGAAACTACTGATAGGGTAGGGAGGGTCTCTCTTTAAAGATAACTTTATGAATTGGTTATGAATACTCTAATACATTATGGCTATTAGCTATATAAGTTATAAAACAAAAAGTTTTTAGTTGAACTTTAATATTTTCAATATTAAAATTAAGAAATGGAGACATTTTATAGTGCTCCTGTACGTCAGTCCGCACTGAGTTAGTCTGTCAGTCTGATATTCTGACACAATTGCAAAGATTACTTGAGCTCAAGACACCTTTGTTAACAAATTTACTTATCCTTCCACCTAGACTAGGCCAACCACCTTGACTTGTTAACAAGGAGAAAAACTGTGAGTGCATAAATTGTAGCTTTAACACTCGGGAATCGTGGCCTTAAAGTGTATTCGTACGGCAATTATAAAATTCCGAAACTAAACTTTTGGGCGTGTGCCTAAAAACCGCAAAAACCATTATAATAAACAACGAGCTGCGGGCCGGGTGGGCGGCAGTGGCGGCAGCGACGGCGGCCTAGGACTCGCCTGAACGCGCTTCCGGCTCTCTGCCACCTCCCGCCGTCCCGGAGCACTTAGGACCCGACTGTTTGGTTAACGACAAACCCAGAACAGTAGGCGGATCTGGGACATCATCATCCCCGCCGTGGCGTGCCTCGGTTGCCCGAAATTGCCGCTTCTACTGGCGAATGAATTATGTATGAACTTGGCAAGGCAGCCAGCCAGGACAGACAGGACGGACAGCCGCTCACCTTCATCCTCCCACCACCCACCTCTGGAAAAGAGGTGGAAAGTTGTTCAACGGCTGTGCCGAAAAGTAGACGGCTCGTTGCGAGAGTAGCCCCTCAATGCAGATGATGTCCTGGCGAAGGACGACTTATGTTTTATTTTTGATTTGCAAGCAGCCTTTGTCTGCAGCTTGGCCCCAGCTTGCCACCCACCTCGACATCGTCATCGCCATCGTCCTCGTCCTCCCCTCCGGCTCCTGCAGTCCGGAATTTTATGGAATTTTTAATTAGACGGAAGCTCGCCAAGGAGTCTCAGACGTGGGCGGTCCTCCTAATGGCTCTTGCTGTTGCCCAGAATCCTCACCCGTTCTATTTACCTCAAAGTTTCAACAACAACTTGCATGTTTTGTTTCTATTTGTTTTAAGAACTCAAGGCCTTAATTTTTAAATGCAAAATGCGGAAGACACCTTAGTGTATTATTAAAAGAAAATGCAAACCTTTTTCATTAAAAATCTCATAAAATGTTTAAGTTTTAAAACATTTAATAATGGCTTCTGGGAAAACGAGTTTAATAGATAATTTTATTTCTAGAAACTCGTTGAACTAAAACTTCAAGAAAATCACAATCTTATAAGACTTTCAATTCAAGCAATTAGTTTCCGAGGCCGTTTCCCAATCCACCTTAGTTCCATCCCCTTTGTTCTCATTTTTTTTCCTTCCTGGACCACCATTTCCGGTGGGGTTCTAGTCCGGACACTCTTTTATTTATTTATTCGCTTTTCAATTGACTCCCTCGCAGAGACACAACATAAATGAAAAAAAAATTGAATTTGCATATTTAATGCGAGCACAAACCATGCTCAAATGACACTGGAATTTTTAATTTGAGTTTCTTGTTGCACGAATACTTTCCCGCTTTTCCCCACTTCTACTATATTTTTTACGATCTGGCCTTGTCCAGTGACAGAAATAGAACAAAGCCGAGTGCAGTGCTTTGCATAGACTTGGAGAATTATAAATGGAAAATACTCGTTATGTTCCCTCTTCAAAGCCCCTCGCTCTATTGGGGCCTATTGTTCGAGAGGCTGGAATTGTGTAATAAGCTTGTCCGTCCGATGCCACAAAATTTGTTTCAGTTTCAGTTCAATGCAGATCCCTTTGTCAATTAAGAAAATGAAAATACTTCAGCAAGCTAGCTAATTTACACTTTCATTCTGGAAAAATTGGTTATCTATGGTATTATGTATTAATTATGGAAGATTATACAAGTTTTGCAACTATTCTGTTTATAAGTTTAGTCTTTCTTTATTAAACATTTATTGGAATTTCATTTCTCCTTCAATACTTTGTTAAAAGGTGATATAAAAGTTATACCCTAGAAGTCGTTATAAATATCATTTTATTCCTAAGTGTGAAATAAAGTGAGGAAGCCATTTCAAGGGCGCTCATATATACTTATTCAGACTCATTTGAAAAAGCAATCTTGGCTATGAATTCCCCGTACCATTTTTTATTGGATGTTTAAGGTATTATCTAGTAATAGCCCTTTAATTTGTCTGAAATTTCTAATATTAAAAAACAATGAAAAGTCGAAAAACATCCTTAGTTTATTTGAACTATTCTCAGAGTATGCATTTTTTAATGTGTTTTCATTAGTTTCAATAACAGAAATGGTAAATATTTTTCAGGATAGCCTGCTGTAATGTATTAACCGAAAAAGATAGCTTTTCAATTTAAATTTTACCAAAAACAAGAAAGGAAAGCTAACTTCGGGCGGAGCCGAAGTTGATATACCCTTGCAGTTCAGTCGCAGTCCGCTAGGTGGCGCCACCCATCTTATTTTATTAGATATATAGCGGATCGTTTATAGTCGGCCGATCCTTATGAAAATTGGCAGATCAGATTGTTTTCCCCAAAATAGAATCTGTACCAAATCCCATCTTTCTTAAAAAACACCAAAGTTATGCCAATTTCGATCGTTCTATGACAGCTATAGGATATAGTCGGCCGATCCTTATGAAACTTTGTACATAAGATATTTTGGTCAAACATAACATGTGTGGAAAGTCCCAACCCTCTAACTTAAAAAACACCAAAGTTATGGCATTTCCGATCAATCAGTTATATGGCAGCTATAGGATATAGTCGACCGATCCCGGCCGTTCCGACTTATATACTGCCTGCAAAGAAAAGAAGGATGTGTGCAAAGTTTCAACTCGATAGCTCTAAAACTGAGAGACTAGTTTGCGTAGAAACAGACAGACGGACAGACGGACAGACGGACATGCTCATATCGACTCAGGAGGTGATCCTGATCAAGAATATATATACTTTATAGGGTCGGAGATGTCTCCTTCACTGCGTTGCACACTTTTGACCAAAATTATAATACCCTCTGCAAGGGTATAAAAATTTGTATGAAAATTGTTTGCAAATGTGAAGAGGAATACAAACTAGGAGAACACAAAGAGCTTTTTAAAATGTAGTCTTTCTTTAGTCAACATTTATTGGAATTAGATTATTTACTTTAGGATTAGGGTATTTAAATGTCGTAATAAATATAGTTTTAACTCAAAGTATGAAACATATGGAGGAAGACCCTATTAAGTGTGCTCATATATTTTTATTGAAATTCATTCGAAAAAGTAATCTTTGGCTAAGCATTCTTAAGTAGTATAAGCCCTTATTTGTCTAAAATTTATAATTTCAAAGAATAATAAAAAATCAAAAACATATTTAGCTTATTTGATCTGTTAAGAGTGTATTTATTTTAGCTATTTTCATTTGTTTCCATAACAGAAATGGTAAACATTCATGAGACTTGAGTTTTTCAGGCTAGCACGCTGTTTTATGTTTTAGCCGAAAAAGATAGCTTTTCCAATTTAAATTTTACGAAAAAAAAGTTTTGTGTAAATTGTTTGCAAACGTGAAGAGGAATACAAACTTGGAGAAACAAAAAGCTTTTAATAATAAATGCTGTGGAGCTCAATGGAGCAGAAATTGTGTTTACAGCTGCAGAATTTTTGTTTTAAATGTTTAATATTTATTTTACTACCGTTAAAATATAATACTAAGCTAACACTCACTTTAAGATGTCCCTTAGTTTAGAAGTTTCCCAAAAACACCCATATAGACTAAAAAAAATCAATATTTTTTCAGTCCCTGTGACCGGAACCTGCGTGATGTGGAGCTGATCTCGTGCCGCTTGCGTCGCGTGGAGCCGCTGTGTCGCCTCCCCGGCTCCGCCCTCCAGCAGCTGGCCATGTGCGGATTCTACGAGGACCTGGAGAAGGGCGTGACACGTGAGTGGTTGCTGTGGCTCGCATTTACCATGCAGTGTCGGTGGCTGACAAACATCCTCTTGCCTTTCTCCGCTTTTTTCCAGTTTTTCGCGCCGGGGAGCAGGGTCGCTTCTGGTATGCGGTGCTCGGCGGGTCGCTGGAGGTCCGGTATCACGCCCATGCCGATGCCGATGGCAAGGTAAGTCCTCCTTGTGCCACTTCGACGCCGGAACAGTGCCCGGGCTGAGCAATATAATTGATGGCGATTATATGGGGTCCTGTGTTGCATATCCGATGCTTCGAGCATGTTCAATATTCCCCGGATTCCGGGGGAATCGAGTGGGTCGGGGTGGGGGTGTGGGTGACTGCGGCCTAATCCGGCCTTTTATCCGTCGAAACGAACAGCGCCGAAAGAGGAACTGCTGACAACAGCGAATTGTGTGGCATGCCCCGTCCTGCTGCCCCTTTGGCATCGAATCGGTTTGTGGTATTCCATTTTTTCCGATCCATTCGGGCGCAGTGCTTGCCACAGCAACATTAATTTCCGCATGGATATTGGCTACCAGTCTCCTCGCCGCCCCTCCACCCTTCCGATTGTGCCACAAAACAAGGATGTCGGCCACGGTGCACACTGTACAGCCGTACCTTTCGGCATCATATTCAGGCTTATTTTCCGTTCCGGGAGGTGTCTGCTAATTGAAATGGTCCGAATTGGGTCCGAGGCGCCTCGGCGGAGGGCTCTTCCACTGCCCGAGTGCCAGCAATGGAAATTCGAGTATTTATGGTCAAGTGAGGCATGACAGTAGCAATGCCAGGGCCAGGGCTACTGCTAGTGCTAGTGGCAGTGGCAGCATGCATGACCTCAGCTTACTAATATGGCGACCGTGGCCGGGCAGTGAGTGGCTGCGGCAGTTGCACGGCCAGGCTGGGGATGGGGCAAGTGCCACTGAATGGGCTGTGCAGCTTAATTGAGGGGCGGAATCCTTTACGCCTTGTGATTAAATTAGAAGGCCAGACATACTATACATGGATTTTTCCCTTTTAGGTTCTATTAAATGATCTGCCTTGTGGCCTATTATGGGGGGAGACTGGAAAAGGCATTATTTTATATTTTTTTGTGGGAGGAAACAAAAAATGATGTTCTTCAACATATTATATTTCGTGTATTTTAACATTTTTTTTAAGAATACAAAAAGATATTTTTTAGTTGAAAATATTATATAAAACTTGAGTGGGATGGAAATTTTTGGCATCCTGAATCGCATCGAAGTTATCGAATGTTCAACAAAACAATCGAATAGAATTTTAAATATTATGATTTTTTCTTCTGGGTAAACTACAAAAATGAGACAAAGTTCAACATTACTAGCTACTAAACTACTAACTATCGAAAAAAAGAAATTGCTTCAAGTTAATATAAAAATCTTTAAACAATTTTATTCAACAGTTCTTTTAATTCAAATAAAAGAGAATTCAATACTGAAGAGAATCATTAAACAAGGTTCATTAGCTTTACTTTAAATACGCCCGCCAATACAAAAAAAATCATAAAAATTAAAAGTCGAGAAGACAGTATGAGTTAGCTACTTAGTCGCACCGTAACTGCCAGATACTTGTCTACTTTCAGCTTTGTATCTATGAAAAAATTGAGAATTATACTCTGTCACTTTGTGTATTGATGCTTAGATGTATTAAGATTTAATAAGAGTTGGTTAGGTGTCTTTTAAATAAATATTAACAACTACTTTAGGTGGAATAACAACTGATTGATGGAGCATACAGATAGTCACAAATTATAATCATATCCTTCGTGTGCACTCTGCTAACCCAATTGTAAGCTGCATGCGTCAGTAAATCCTGTTTTCGCATTATTTTCCGCCTGATTGGCTCCGGGGTAAACATGAATGAAATGGAATTTAAACCGCAGACCGTTCGCAATTACGGCCTGATAAATTATTCAAACGAATCCGCACGGTTTTGGGTCTATGGAACTGTTTTTGACACTTCGCAGTGCCGCGGCGGGCGATATGAGTTTTCGGAATTGGAATCGGTGGCGTGTCGCACGCAAAGCCCCAATTCCAGGCCCGGATAAATATAAACCCGCCGAAGGGACGGAGAGACTGCAGTCTCAGCCGCGTGAAAACAAAGACGCGGCCTATCAATAGCCACACAATTAATTTGGAGTGATGCGGGAAGAGGCCACTCTCGGAAAATAGAAGATCCGAGAGGTGCGCGAGTGTGCACACACACGGGCGCTGCTGAAATTTATGTGAGAATGCCATTTGGTGTGAGTTCCGTTTTGAGATGTTTGGATTTCCCCTTTCGGTCTGAGACCCGCCGGCCTCTGCCCCTGCCCCTGCCCCTGTCCCCGCTCACGTGATGAAGCTAATTTGGCTCTAATGAAATACGAGCAGCAGCTTAAGTAGCGAAATCTTCTGAAGCAGATACAAATTGAAACTAATTTATAAATGTCTCGCAGCCTCGGAGACTCGCAGAACCCTCTAAAAAGCTCCTCAAGGCAAAGCCAAAGGCGAGCTGGTCTAGGAGGGCTAGTGGGCGTGGCTTCTGCAGAAGCACCTCCTTCACTCTGCAGCCGAATCTGCATTCTGACCTTTACAGCGCGCACGTAGGTAGGAAAGTATCTGGCAGATACTTGTACTTGCGCTTGTCTAGCTCCGCCCCGCCACTGGTGTTCTGTGCCGCCGACATGAACGCGATTAATCTTTGTTATGTGTCGAGGCTGCCGCGTCGCGGCCGCAAACATCGCCGGATTCAATTAAAATGATTATATAATTATAGCCGGAACGCCCGGCCCCCCTCGGTCGGGCCGGCTAGGCCCGTCCCGTCCCGGCCAGAGGAGCCATCAAACTAATGAAAATGCTTTGGAAACTGAAACTTAACCCACATATAATTAGCCATCATTAGGTGCAGGTGTAGTGGCTTCCCCTCCCTGTCGGCCCCGGAGAAGACCAGTTCGGGGCACGGCCACCCAAAGCGCCGCGAGCCCCATCGGTAGTCGGGTGAAGACACGTCGTAGGTGTTGGATCCGAGATACTTGACCACAGGTCGGGGAAAGCACCTCTCCATTGTCGGGACTCTGACAATAAATAATTGGATGCTCAGAAGATCATTCTGGATGCCAACTCGCTCGTAAATATGAGCCCAGAAGCCACAAGCCACATGCCGAACCATTTGATTTGTAAGAACGATTTCCGCCTGGCATTTGGAAGCGGAAGCGTTCGGGTTTTGGCCAAGAGCCGCATGCCACAATGACCAAATACGTATATCTCTCAAACACTGAGATAGTCAGAGTCTGGCCTCATTCGGAGTGCTTGTGGCCCCGTTGGACGGAGCATTTAATTAGCCATCCACATCCACAGCAACTTTGGAGCAATCTTGTCCAATTTTGATGGGAATGATTTGCATACGACGGCTGGCAAAAAGCAAACAAAGAGCGCCAGAAGCCCAGAGACAGAGTTTACAGTTGACTGGCTGTCCGTTTTCAGTTGAATCTAATCAATTTGGTAATTAAACAGGAAAGATAGCCGAATCAGAGACCTGTATCTCAATAAAACAAGTTTACCTTTGTGAGTAGCGGATGGCTTACAAGCTTGCAGTTACTTTTTAATGAATTTTATGCAATTCCCTAACACACATCACATTTAATTAGAGTGTGACTTGTGGATTATTACAGTGGACTATTATAGTGTCGCTTTATAAGGCAATTATATATTTAAAATATTTAAAACGACCATGAAACCTGAGAGGTATGCTTGCTATTTGGCGGACAGAGAGACGGACAAACGGACAAGGGCAAGCATATGACTACATTGGACTTGTATCGGATGTCCCTTTGACTTTGTTCTATACTGAAGGTAAAAGAGCGGATTACACTGCGTTTAGGTGGACAGACACACGGTCAGGCGGACAATCGGTTAAGAAGTATCTTAAGCTTAGAAGTCTTAAGTTTAAGTCTCCCTGATTTGCTTCTAAATTAAAAATAAAAGTAAAAATTACTTTATAACAACAAAAATTATTTGCTTAACTTTTGTTATAAATTGACATACATGGGGTACAAGTGATCAAAAACACTATGGTTATTGAATCAAGTATGTAATAATATGCGCCCTAATATACATATTTTAAAGATGAATTGTTAGAAGTGGGGTTGACCTTGCTTTGTCAGACAGATATACAAAAAAAAAAGGATAGATGGACAAGAAGATTATTATGCTTACATGTCTTATTGGATCAATGATGTGTCTCTGATTTGATTCTATATTAAAAGTAAAAGTATAGATGGCTTTGTGATTGGGTAAACTGACAACGGATAAAAACATTCTTATGGTTCTTATTCTTATGATAAAATACCTACTTTTAAACATCTACGATTATTTCCTTGTTCTTCGTTTAGTAGTATTAACCATACTTTTAAGCGGAAATGGAAGGATAATGATGATGAATAATATGTGCCTCCCTAACATATTCTTAAAATGAAATGTTAGAAATAGTGATCCTCTTAACTTGCCTTGCTAGAAAGATATACAGACAAATGAACAGTATGATCCCATGCTTACAATTTTAATTGGATCTTTGATAGTAAAAGTGGGAATAACCTTGTGATGATTACAGGTCTATCAGATCGGAGCTATCTCCTTCACTTTCGTTATAGCTGAAAATCGTAGTGGAGAATATCATTCGTTTTAGCGAACAGACAGTCGGACAAGAAGGTCAGAAGACTCTTGTTAATGGATCTTACTGGGTCGATTATGCTTCCCTGATTTGTTCCTAAAATGAAGGTAGAAATGTAATCGCCTTGCCTTCCAGGCTCGTATCTCATGTTTTAAAGGCACAGGATGTGAATATCTCCCTGACTGTGATCCAAACTGAATGTAAAAGTAGGGATACCCCCTGGCAGCGTATGACAAAGATGCTCTGGCTGTTCAAAACAAATAATCTGTGCACGTCGAGGTCGAGAGATGAACGAGGGCTGAGCCACTTGAGACAGCGATGACAACAATTTGTCGCTTTTCATTACGATCCCCCTGAGTCCCTGAGCCCCCTGCTCCGCCACAGATACCGCCCCTGTCCCCGGTGACGTTGACCCTTTGCGATCGGCGGACCCCCTCCAGAATTGGGAAATGTAAATATAAACAGAGGAACGACTCTGTGCTCTCGTTTGGGTTTCTTACTTTCTGTCAAACAAGTTGGGCCGCTAATCTGGGCAGCGCCGTCGACAGAGGCAGAGACACAGCAGAGACAGAGGCGGCGAAGTTGCCCACATATGCGCTTGTGCGCGACCAAACGGAATGTATCTTTCGGATACTTTTGCGCTGCCACAGAAATTAATACGTGCTGAACACTTCACCGGCGCACAACTCGATCGCAGCTCCACTCTGCTCGGTTCGGTTTGGTTCGCTACCTTCGCATCGATATCGGAGTACCTCTAGTCCAGTGTCTCTTTGTATCTTTGTATCTCTGTAATATAGAGTCTGTATATCTGAATATCTGTATCTTTGACTCTGTGTATCCGTGTCCGCGGTGTGCAAACTATCTTCTGGTGGCGAAGTCTTCTGGACAGCCGCTGGAGATGCCAGCCCACGCCGCGATCGATTCGCGCGGGGGTGTCAGCCGACGAGTGTAAACATCTTATGGATACCCGCGAATAGCCAAATAAACCAGTTAAATTACGAGATTACGGATCGGCCTCCAGTGTAATCGAGCCGGAGCGGGATCCGAGTGCAAGTGGTGCAATTGTTTATGCAATGCAATTGTGTTAAAATTTATCATTGCCTCCGAAAACGAAACAAAGCAAAATAAACACTTTTGTGTTTCGTGGTCCGCGGTTCGTGATTCAACAGCTGCGGCGTGTGTGTAAACAAGAGCCATTATGGCCGTAATGTGGCGGAATGTTAATTCGAGTTGATTTCATTCATTAAATCTTGCCGGAAGGTTGCCGCCCGCGACTGGTCTCGTCTCTGGTTCGTATTCTTATTTGCACAGCCATGTACGTATAGGTTCTTATCTGGGTCGTAATGGGTTCTTATCTGCTGGAGAGCCACAAAAGGCAGGGAAGCACCTATTTGCTCGCAGTGTAAGCGGGCTTACTCGTGTAACGTGTAACGAATACCCGGCTGGATGATATTTCCCCGATTTGACCCGCACGTTAACTGTTCCGGCTCTGGCTCGTCGGTGGCGTGGTGTTTGGGGTTTTGGCCAAAATAAAGGGGTGCCTTGTCAGGAATGAAAATTATTTAATTTATGAAACGTGCGTACTAATAATGACGAGATAAGCTACCGGACGAGCTAGACCGTGAACTGTGACAAACTACCAACAAAGAACAGAAAAAAAACAGGAAGACACAAATTTGCAAAGTTGGTCGGATCGCTCCTTGATGTAATAGGAGCTAGTGTCGCCCTCCCTACCGTGATCATGCTTCTCCTAAATACCGGTTTTCCCATGATCCCTTCTTCGGCAAGCGCTACTGAGGCGGGTTTACGAAATCAAAAAATTTTGTTTTTAAACCGACATTATAAAATTATTTATTACCGCTAAAATGGACTTGATATAGTATTGGGGGTTATAAATTTCATTTGCATAATTAAACTACTGATTAATAAAATAATAAAAATATTTAAATTAAAAGAAAGGAATTCGAAAAAAATTATCTCAAAAAAAAAATATATTAATCCTAGGGTTCAATTGCTAACCATGGTAAAGCGTGGTCGCTTAGCAAAAATTAATTAAGAGTAATAAAAAAAGGTTACTTCAATTTAATATGGCTCTCATTATCATTATTATCATTATCTGACACTTTTATAATTATAGATGAAAAATCTCACTCACTCTTTTTATTACGCCATCCACCGTCGAAAGCTTTCTAAGGCTGCTGCGCTGTGAAAAAAAATGATCATCGCACACCAAAAATAATAATAATAATTCTAGAATTCGATCAGCACATAATATGGGTTTTTTTCCCGAAGTAGGGACTTTTGCCGCTTTTTCACTTTTTCCTTACTTTACCATAATTAAAATTAATCCCTAAATTCAAAATATTACTTTACTAGTTTACAATAACAAAATCACTTATCCTAAGCTCAACTCAGCTGTTCAACACACTGATATTACTCTCTCACTCTCCGCTCTACCAAAGTTCAATGACCCCAGTGGACCATTGGGGAGCTATGCTCTATCCCTCACTCTCCACTGGGATGCACCGCGTGTTCTCGCCTTCTCGCTTTTTGGCGAAACCGCAACGGCTCCCTTGCACCTCCGTCTGTCTCCCTTACTCCTACATCTAGTCTCGGAGTGTCATATGAGACGATTGGAGCTTTTTCTTTAGTTTCTTTTTCGTTGCGTTTGGGGCTTTGACGAGCAGAGGGAGAGGGGCTTTTTGGCAGCGGTTACTTTTTTTGAGCCTATTTAAAACTGCATGACTTAGGCACAATATTAATAATTAATAATAATTATGAATTCACAATATTAACTACTTAAACTACACTTAAGCACTACAAATCACGCCGAATTTAGGTTTTTTTTTTTTCTCTTTTCCTTTCCCCTCGCGTAATCAGCGGAAGGTGTAAAAGTCGCCGACTGGGACGGTTCGCCAATTAGAAGATTTCGCGACGAGCCCCCGCACCAGGGACCACGATAATTCCGGAATCACGCCGACTCCGTGGGCTTGAGAACGCGAACTGCTCCAGTCCCGAAGCTTTGCTTCTTCGTCTAGGGTTCCTGACTTAGGGAGCGGTGTTCCTCCAACCTAAGCAAAGTACGCGGCGTTAAAACCTCCTCTCTTATAATAGCTAATTCCTCCCCCCGCACGCTTACCTCTTGACTCTGCGCCAACCACAGAAATTATTATTGATTCGCACTAGTTTAATAGTTCACACTTTTCTTAGGCAAACGCTTTTAACTTTTCTTTACACAAATGCCTTTACACAAAGACCTTTTATTTCACTTTTCTTCTGGGGTTTTAAGCTACCTTTCTGGATGAGGTCCGGATGGGAAAAGAAAGGGCTTCCAGCCGCGAGCTACGAGGAACCCCGTGCCCGCTATTCGGAAGATTTTACCTAGTTTACCCGGTCCTAAATTTCTCCACCCATTTCTCTCGCTGGGGAGCAGCGCTGCCACTAAAAACCTGCCCGTTTCGCTAGAAAGTTTGACAATCAGTCGCTCCCAAACCTCCTAGGCAAAACTAGTTGCTACAAGCCTATTACACTCGGGGAAAGCATTTCGAGTGGGCGCCCAGGCACTTCCGGAAGAACGGACACGTTAGTTCCCTCTGCCCTCCGCCCTCAGCCGAAAGCCAGGTCCGTTTGGACCGCTCGTCATAAATATTCACACATTCTGAAATCGCATAAATCATGGCTCAATAAATGCGATTTGCATAATTGATTAAAATTATTTGCGAACGGGAGTCGGCCAGCCGGCTGGTGAGACACTTGACGGCTGGTCCATCGGGGCCAGGTGGAGAGTAAACAAACCCACTACTCCCAAAACAAAGGGCGGGCAGATCCACTCTGAATGGCTGTTCGGATGATTGATGGTGCTCCAGGTTAGCCAAGAGCCAATAAAATGCACAAATGAATACCAACCGTAGGGGGAGGGGTGCATCATTATAATAAATGCAGATGAAGACGAAAGATTGATGTGGTCCGGTCCGATCCGACAAAAGGCAGAAGGCAGAAGAGCCACTGGTGATGAAGACATTGCCCACAACCCTATGCCTATTGGGAAATAATGTTTTGATTTATGTTGATCGGCTCTGCAAGAAAGTTGGGTGCAACATAATTGGGTCCTCCTCGGGCCTGGAGTGGAGTGGGGTGGGCTGACTTCAACCTTGCCAAGGGCGCCGAGCACTCGAATTCTCAAACGATGAAAAATGGTCGTTGCTGGCGCTCTCCAAGATAAATATGCAGGTATTCATCAGCTCGGAGGTGTCCCAACCAAAAACGAAAGTGGCTCTTGCATTGGAATTCAAGTAATTCATCGAATCGAAAATCGAGTGCTTCAATTACTTATAAAAAAAAGAAAATAATAAAATGCAAAAATGTATAAAGTTTACAATATAATACGAACAAATAGAATCAAGATTAAAGAATAATTGTTGGTTCTTCTTAAAATTCTTACATTTTGAATTTTTTTTTAATAATCATTTAATCAAATCAATTTAATTAAATCATTTAAATCATTTGTTCATGAACAACATCACCAACTGAGTCTAATCATGTCCTTTTGTCCGGCACTCCGTTTGTCAATCGTCTTATAATTAGACTAACTGGGAATGGTATATTTTCTAAAAACCTTTATTTCATTTTCTTTAATCAAAGAGGTTTAGATCTGTTTATTATATCTTCTATAAAACCTACAATAAAAAGAAAGGGTTGGATTATTTTTGTGTAATCTATCGATTGTTTAGTATTTAGATCCTTTGTCGTTGCCTCGGTAATTGTTCTGAAGAACATAAAATGGCCATCTAATTTACTATAATAGAATTTAAGTACATCAGTGTGGCACTTTACGTTGAATCAACAGCTTAAAATTGATAACGATTCCAATACCTTCTTATATTGGTTAATGGAAAATTTGAACCCTTAAAAAGAATATTTGATAAGGAATTTCTATCATCTAATGAGCTTTCAGACTTCTTGTGCGATATCAGTTTATAGTTTATCAGTTTAAATACTTGGATCAGTTAAATCAAGCATAAAGATGGAAAATTACTTATCTACTTAATTATTACTTATCGATAAAAATTAAATTTAATGTTTTTTTCAATACACATCACTTCTAGAAAATATATGAATAGCCTACGACTATGATATATGAACAGCTCTTAAAAAAGATCATATATTGGTAAATAAAACAGCCTTAACCGAATAAATGAATTATTTAATGAGATTTTAAATTGAATGTATTTGAAAATTTATTAACTCCACCATTTAGTGGAAAGTTTTTTAAAGTGTTCCCACTATTATACTTATTTAATGTGCCGTGGCAGTGTAGGCAGTATCTTCTCCATGATTGCATACTGGATTAATAATAATAACACTGCAGTTCCATTTCCCCGTCGCATCCACAGCCACTTCCCCGTCAAATACTAATATTTCTCGTGTTTTTATACTTTTTATGGATCAATAACTCCGGTGTGCGTGTCAGGGAACCTGAGGGAACCCCGACAGGCAACTCCGCCTCCCGAGGTGGATCGAGGTGCTTTTAATATTCTTTAATGGCTCGAACGAGGGTGTAGGGTGCGTGGGAGGTTAAAAGTCACTCATCCCGGGCTGTAAACAAACACACGCATAAAGCTCTTAAAAATATACGCCAGCTATGATCGCCTTTTAAATTTTATTCATAAAGGGCTGGAAACAAATGGGAAAAAGTTTTCAACTTACAGTTGTATTATTTCAGGTATCAGCGCACTATTTTCGCAAAGTTTTGCCATCTGGTTCGAAAGTTGAGGAGCGCTTCCCATTTGCAAGCAAAAGTTTGTAATTAAATAAGTTGAGAACGGCAAATGAAGCCAAAAACCCAATAAATCACATGAGTTTTCCATTAACAATGATTTTATAATAATTCAATTAGCGCTTACTCGGGGCTTATTGGACGAGAGTGTGAAGGTCTTTCAGGCGTGCTCGTGATTCAGAGAATATTTTTAAATTATGCAAATTATCTGCTGATAAGGTAGTAGCAGGCCTCCATCTCAGACCAGCTTGGGGTAAGGGGGCCGAGAACGTGCTACTCGCAAATTCGATTCATAACTCGAGAGAAGCCAAATATGAACAATCGCCCACACAGGGCTTTTTTGGTCGATGTGTCCTTATCAGAAATCGCAGAAATATAAATATCATGTTTCGAGCTCTTTATGGAAGCCCCTTGAATGCTCTATCCTGGCTTGGTCTTCCGCTTACCTGATGGGGAGCAGAGATAATAAGAGTCTTAGAGTATTTAATAATTCGAAGTCAAGAGTTTGTTTTCTCGAGTTTGCACTTGTGGATGGTTTAGTATTTTTAGAAAAAAGTAAGAAATCGTTTTTGCTCCCACCGCTTGCCATGGCAATAAGCTTAATGGCAGCATTTGATGTCGATTACCATAAATAATATGCCGGGAGAGAATAAAACACGACAGACAGTCGGACAGACAGGCAGACAGAAGGCGTTGAATTAGCAAAGACACGGCCTTGCTCGGCCTTGCCCCAGACACTTGTGGCGGGCTGGGCTGGCTGAGAAATCGCTGCTGCCAACTTTTTGCTTATCCTAGTGGAAATTAGAAAAGCAAATTTTCGCCGCCGCCCTCCTTGGGCGACGCGGCGCATAAAACTTTATGCAGCGAGCAAAATCAATATTTGCACAATGGAGAATTTTCAATTTGATTGCGAGTGGGCGGCCCGAAAGTGGAGTGGGCGGCGACTCTTGTTTGTTGCCTTTTCGGTTTTTACTTTCGCTTTTATCAAAGAATAAAAATCTGGTGGGGTTCTGATTCGCGTGCCGAATTGAGTTAAACCATATTCCGTTCGACTTTCGAGGCCAGCCCTTGAGGACTTGGCCCGGCATGCGTTTTGGCCAATTTACATTTTGTTTGGCAACTCGGCAAGGAGCCAAGTGACAACTTCAAAAGGTTTCTCATTCAAGACCTTAAGGGGAACATGATTTGGCATTTCATGGCCAACAAAGTATGGACTATTTGTGGCTGCTTGTCGGTAGTTGAATGGAATTTACTTCCTATTGAACAAGCTTATAATTAATATTTATAATTGATTTTCGATTTCCGATGCATTCGCTTTAATCCATTTTAAATTGCATCGTAAGAACGCATACTTTACTCCGTGGACCGTGAAGTGGAGTTGCATGTGTGTCGGGGATGTATCGATTTTTCTCCAGCCATCAGCCTTCAGCATTCAGCCTCCATCCTCCAGCCACCATCCAAATTCCAATCTCCATCCTCCGGGCCATGTGCCCCGTTCTTAATGCCCCATGCCGCATCATGTTTATGCGCCGTGTGTCCAATAAAATTTGTGTTTACGCCCGGGGCGGCCATACACGAGTCCGTATCCGTATAGGAATACTTTTAGGAATAGGAGTACGCCCACGCCTAGACCAGCGGCATAATGAATAAGTATTATGCTGATGTTTTCTAGCCCATTTCCCGCTGTGCCAGCCGCCCCTTCCACAGCCCTTCCTTTTTATTGTCGGCTTTAATATTTCATTACAAATGGCTTTGTCATTTATTTGCCCAAAGCTCTGGCCCGGCCCGGTTGCTCGGCTTCTGTATTCCGAGCACAATGGCAATTTTGGTTTAAAGTGCGTAAAAGCCACGTGGTGCCGCCAGAGCGGAGTGGAAGGGGAAACATATTTCCGACGTTTCTGAGCGGGCTTTTTATCACCTCCCGTAAAAAATAAAACTCACTTGGCAGGCTGCAACATAAATCAACAATTTTGCAACTTGGTCACTGGGCTGTCTGGCCGGGCATTTCTCTTTTGACACATTGACCCAGCACTTGTCACTGAATGCATCTCGCCTGAGAGCTTTTTATGGCTTCGGAGTGGAAGCCAAGATGCGGAGCCCAGGCAGCCCGACAGCCCGACAGCCCGTCAGATGGGAAACTCCAGAGACAAAGCCCTTGACGCACAATCAGCCCGGAATCGATATAAAACAGCAGCAGCAGCAGATGCCACACATGCCAGACAATCACGGCTTCGAATCTGTCAAACCAGAAATTCAATCAGGGCTCCTCCTTGTCACTGATTGTGATTGCAATGGATTTGTCAGCCGGCGAGCTGAGGAGCCCGCCCAAGGAATTGTCATCCTGTGACAATGCTGAATCCTGCCGGCTAATTATTCGCGCTCCCTCGGGCGGCCTTAATTGTTGCGTTGTCTGTCGGGCGAATCTCTTTTCTTGAACCCACCTACACGCCCCCTCGGCTTAAAGGTTATTATAATTTTATCATCGAAGCTATGATGACTGCAGAGGAAGGTCGGGCTCTGTCTGGGACGGAAGCCAAGGGGAAGTCGTTGATGCTCTGGCTTGGGGTGCTCCGATTTCATTGAGGCCTTAAATGAGCTGTAAAGGAGATATATTAAGGGTTCCGATAAAAATCATTTAAGTTCTTAGTCAATGGGCTATAAATACCTAAGGAGAATAGCCTCCAACAGGGCTTCATGAGCCGATATACACATCAAGACTATCGTTATTGGATATAATTAATGTCATAGTCGAAAGCCCAACATATTTGATACTATCGAGCATCCGTAGCTTGTATCACTTTTTCAAAATAGTGTATTTAAGCTACGACTAAGCCCCACATTTATTTAGTCGCTTTGTATTGATGTAAACGATTTTGCTTGCTCCGAGTTTGCCTTCAGCTGAGTCACCCCTTCCGCTCCAGCCTCCGATTTCGGGTGGACCAGACCCGTTTTCCGATTTAGCTTCTTATTGCGATTTACATAATGTATCTTCAGACGCGCACACGTCGGGCGACATCATTTTGTCGCCTCACAGGAAATGCACAAGCCCGGCTCTGCCACACGATTTGTTTAGATTGCCCGACATCCAGACACAAATAAAACTAATTTATTCGAGGCACACGCACATCCATCCAGCGACATGAACAAAATATTCCCAAGGGGCGGTGTTTCCTCCGTTCGCAGGGCATTTGCATTTGAAAGAGACGTCTTCGTCGGGTCCCGGGACCCGAGACCCGAGACCCGGCACCTCGCCAGCCCTTACCCTGGCAGGGCAAACAATTAGCCAACTGTTTACATGCAATTCTCCAGATTCAGCAGCATCTGTAATTAGCCAAGCTGTCTCCTCCGAGACGGCAACACCAGCAGCAGCAGCATCAGCAACAACATTAACAGCTTTGGGCCTCATCCGAGCCATGTCAGATGTCGGCTTAGAGAACCCTCGAGCGGATTCTTGAAGAATCTTTTGTGAGTGCGCGGCTTCTCCTGGGCCGCTTTTTTGCTCTTTAGCCGCATTTAGATTTGCATTTTTATTCAGCGCATAGCGCATAAGTGCAGCGAGTGGGGGCAATCTAGTTTTTGTGGCCATCCGTCTCCCCGGTGCATTCCGTGCTTCTTTCTGGGCACTTCATTATGCCGAGAACACCTCGTTCCACGCCACGCATTGTTCGCCGGCTGCATTCCCAGCGACACTTAATGCTTGATACGAGGGCCTGGAGAACAATGTGACGCATGTGGGACGAGGTCGCCCGGGCGACGTCTCAAGGTCAGATTGGGAGGACTTCGAATTTGAGAAGCGGATAAAATCCAATCCGTTGCTCAGATGCAGCAGGGGGTCTGGTGCAAAACCGATGACATCCAGTCTTCCGCCCCTACACATATGCAGGTCTAAGCCAGGAGGCAGGGCACTAAAAGACAATGACAGCTAAGGACACTCCACGACAAGGACTCTTGCCAGCTCTCCAGGACAAGGCAATGCCAATAATTCTTGCAACTTGCGATAAGTGATGCGCAAGGTCAACAGTGCTTTCTGGCGGGCATTCGCTCCGTCAATTGGAGCGAAGAAATCCGCTATAATCGTGTTAGCCTCCCACCCTGGAGGGGCTCGAGCTGGGAAGGGGACTAAGCCAGGCAAATGCACATCCTAATCGGCTTACTGTATATCCGCCGAAGAGGCGACTTTCCCGCCGGTTAACCAAGAGCGTAATCAGGCTGTCGACTAAAGAGGTTGTGTTAACGTGGCGCTGATTCCCCAGACGGCGGGGTCTATAAGCCCCACCCTCCACTATCTCTGAGGCAGATAGCTCGAATAAGTCCAAGATATGTAAATCATTATCATAGCGCCATTAACTAACTGACAGTTTGTTTAATAACAAAAACCTGTTATCGGTTTGTTTATATTTTGATCAGGAGCGGTGGAGCTGAAAGCGGCAAGAGAGCTGGGGAGGCTCTTGCTGGAGGTGCTCTTAGAACGCGTGCTCCGTGTTTACAAGTTGTGCTAGGCTTCCGAGAGCTAGTGCCTCCTTATCGCCAGCTACTTAGTAATCATGAGAGTTGCTAAAGAATCGACCAGTCATGCTGATCACTCCAAACACCCGCCAAGCACTGGTCTCTCCGGTTCGCCGTTCCCATAAAAAGCCTGAAAAGCGCTGGTCACAAAGTAGTCGCTGTTGGAGCGCGACGAGGTCTAATCGAAAAAGCGTAAAGATGTTTGTTCTAATCTACTTGGTGATCGCGATCGTTTCGCTCCTAGCGTATGTCTTGCACCGCAATTTCACCTACTGGACGCGCCGCGGAGTGCCCCACGATGCCCCCCATCTGATCTACGGAAACATGGTCGGCTTCCGGAAGGACCGCGTGATGCACAACATTTTCATCGACTACTACAATAAGTACCGGAAGACTGGAAACCCATTCGTGGGCTTCTACTTCCTGCACAAGCCGGCGGCCTTCATCGTGGACCCAAAGCTGGCCAAGAACATTCTCATCAAGGACTTCTCAAACTTCACAGACAGAGGCCAGTTCCACAACGAGCGGGACGACCCGCTCACCCAGCACCTGTTCAACCTGGACGGCAAGAAGTGGAAGGACATGCGCCAGAGGCTCTCGCCGACCTTCACCTCCGGCAAGATGAAGTTCATGTTCCCCACCGTGATCAAGGTGTCCGAGGAGTTCGTGAAGGTGATGACCAGCCAGGTGCCCGCCTCGCAGGGCGGGGCTGTGCTGGAAATCAAGGACCTGATGGCCAGGTTCACCACCGACGTGATCGGCAACTGCGCCTTCGGCATCGAGTGCAGCACCCTGAGCAACCCCGTCTCCGACTTCCGCACAATGGGCCAGAAGGTGTTCACCGAGCTGAGGCACGGCCGTCTGCTGACCATGTTCCAGTTCAGCTTCCCGAAGCTGGCCAGGCGGCTGCGGATGCGGATGATGCCCGAGGACGTGCACCAGTTCTTCATGCGGCTGGTCAATGACACGATTGCCCTGAGGGAGAAGGAGAACTTCAAGCGCAGCGACTTCATGAACCTGCTTATCGAGCTGAAGCAGAAGGGCAAGGTCACCCTGGAGAACGGCGATGTCATCGAGGGCATGAACATCGGTGAGCTGGCCGCCCAGGTGTTTGTCTTCTACGTGGCCGGCTTCGAGACCTCCTCCTCGACCATGAGCTACTGCTTGTACGAGCTCGCCCAGAACCAGGACATCCAGGACAGGCTGCGGAGCGAGGTCCAGTCGGTGCTCGAGCAGCACGAGGGAAAGCTGACCTACGAAGCCATCAAGGACATGCGCTACTTGGACCAGGTCATCTCAGGTTTGTGCCCAGGCTTCCCAAAGTGGACTTGCAACTAACCCACAGCTTCCCCTCGAACAGAAACTCTGAGGCTGTACACCCTCGTGCCCCACCTCGAGCGAAAGGCGCTCGACGACTACACGGTGCCCGGACACCCCAACCTGGTGATTCAGAGTGGCACCCAGATCTTGATTCCGGCCTGCGCCTACCACCGCGACGAGGACCTCTACCCGGACCCGATGACCTTCGATCCGGAGAGGTTCTCGGCGGAAAAAGTGGCCGCCCGTGACTCCGTGGAGTGGCTGCCCTTCGGCGATGGGCCCCGCAACTGCATTGGAATGCGCTTTGGCCAGATGCAAGTCCGCATCGGCCTGGCCCAGCTGATCAACAAGTTCCGGTTCTCCCTCTGCGACGAGACCGAGATACCCCTCAAGTACACGCCCATGTCCATTGTGCTGGGCACCATTGGTGGCATCCACTTGAGAGTGGAACGCGTCTGAACACCGATAGTTCTGCCCTACGTTACCATGATATTGTTAAGCCATCTTGTGAATGCCATATTCGTAAATATAATCTAGGAATGTTAATTAGTTGGCTGAAAGAGTTTCCTCTCGAGTTGTTAAGGTGCAATGGCACTTTCGCGGTTACATCTTCAGTGTTACCTGCCCAGTCATCGGCTCTTCAAAGTCAACGACTCTTCCCCGAGCACATAGCACCGAGCACCGAGCGGCGAGCAGCGAGGCAAATTAATTAATATCCCCAGACGCCCGGATGATTTGCGTACCACACGCCGCACTCGTTAGGGTTGCTCAACCGTAACAATGGAAACCCCAAATTAAAATATGGCGGTGGAGCATGCAACTCGAGTTGGCTAATTGTGTTTGGCTAAACAGTGTGTGTGTTTGGCAACAAAATAATGACAAAAGCGTGTTTGACAGTCTTCGAAGTCCGACATGGTATTATGACTTAATGCATGACTTTAAAATACTTTATTGTAACTTATTCCAATACTTGTGGCTGCTACTCCAAGGTATAGGTTGAGAGTTGTATAAGCTATTTGCCTTAAGTCTTAAGACTTACTTCCAAGTACCGGGTATCACACAGTCGACCAAAGCCATTCCATCTTATTTTGTGTGCTTTTAGCATCCAGACTGATTGAAAGATTGAAGTCTTGCATCTGGAATGCTTCTGCGAAACTATTTTATCTGCTTACCTCCTGGCGAAATTCTTGGCTTTCTGCATCCTTTGAGAGTCGAACGAAATTGCCTGACAATTGCAGGCGGGAGGACTCTGCTGATGGCACGTCAAGGATTTCCGGAATTCGAGCAACCAATCCTGCCACTCATATGCATTTTCCTTTAGCCTTTTTCTGAAATAGAAACTCTTTCTGCATTTAAAGATTACACTGTGCAGGCGTCTGCCCGACAGTTTGGACTTTAATCCGAAATCACATGCGCTTTTTAATTATGCGCGTAGGAAAATGTTTGTTTAATGCCCCCGGCCCATGCAACGCGTGGAAAGTGAGGCAAGTGCAGCTGGGGCGGGCCTGGAAATGCCGCGGCTTAATTTGAGAGCGACTCTAACGGTTGTGCGAATATGACTTCACGTAATTATATGCAATTTTATTAAAATAACGCCGCTCTGAGCTCTCACGCTGCAGCTTTAATGGCCTTGAAGTTGCTCCCTTTTTTCTATATTTTAATTTCAATTTTAATCACATTTCCGCTGACCCTTGGCAGGTTGCTAGTAATTACTGACCGCAAAAGAATGCAGTTATGCCTATTAATAGATTATAACCCAATTAGCATAATTAATTAGACAAACAATCGGGCTGCCTGCTCGTGAATTGCGATTTGTTTGTGCACCTTAGCGCGCCGAAAACAAATAGTTTATGGATTAATGGGGAATGTGCTGGCCGCTTTTTGCTTTCTGCGAGCAGTCATTGACTTGGGCCGCCATGGGAGGGCGAAACACATTTAATTACCGGACTGGCAAGCGCGCAACAAAAGCGAAAAAGTGTCAAGGTTATTCAACCCGAACAATGGAGTATTTTGGCTATTTAAAGCTCCGGCCCAACCAACTTCTCCGGAATCTGGTGCTAAACTTTCAAATCCCCGCCCGGACGGCAGCTCATCTGAAATTCCATTAGCACCGGGCGCCATCAAAACAAGTGACTCGCACGGCCAGCGCCCAAAGCTAAGTCCACATCCTTGTTTGCCCAACGGAATTGGCCAGGGCCCCCCCCCCCCCCGCCTGCAATGCGATACTAGCTGCCACATATCCCCAACAGCTGCAACGAATTGTTGTTGCAACTGCAACCACTACAACACTTGCAACGGACGGAAGCGTGCTCATATGTGCGTTAAAAGTTTTCCAAGCGCGGCGGCGAACAAAAAGTCGACATTCCGACCATTTGGCCAACAAGCATGATGCACGTGGGTTCGGTTTCACTATCGCTATCACAATGCCCCTTTGGACATGGACACTATCATGGACACGGACGCTAAAGCTGAAGCTGAAGCGGACGTGGCCATGAGCTGGTCTTGGCCGCGGATTAATTGCATGCGTCAGACATGACAGAGAACAAAAACTGTCAGGGCCCCAAAAATTTTATACAAGAGCTTTTTACCTGCATTTCAAGTTTCAAATGCTATTATTCGCCTCCCAGAGGAGTGTTCTCATAAGGGGATTTGAAAATGGTCCTTCTAGCTGGGAGCAAGTACTTCGCAAATTTTTAATGCTTTAAGAGCTTTATGTTGAAAAAAGTTGGCAAGTTACATACATGTTTGGTTCTTGCAAAAAAATGTTTAATCTAATAGGAACTTTCAAGTCATCTTTCCTTTAAACTTCATGTTTAATGAAACGTTTAAACTTTAAATTCATTTTATTTAAGCTTTCTATTCCTTACATTTCGTAAAGTTCGAGTACCACTTACAATTTTAGCTTAATTAAAATTCCAAAACTTTTAATACAAATGCTGATAATGTATACTTGAATTAAATAGAGAGTTTTAGTTTAAAAAAATTTATAAAATAACATATAAAATAATATATAAAAATTATTATATAAAATGACTATTTTCTTATTTTCTAAGCAAAAAATAAATATTAATACATAATTATAAATATCATAACAATAATCATTGGTTAGTGATCCCTGGCTAAAATAAATTGGTAGCACAAACATCTATGTTATGATTTAAGTCTTTTTATTACTTAAATTCTTTAAAAATTATATTTATTGCATTGTTTGCAATCATAAACAGGCAACAGATAGGTGATGGGAAGAACTTTAAAGATAAAACATTTCCGAAAAAAAAATATGTAAAATATAAATATGTATGTGGCAGGACACCATGCAAAAACACACTTTATTTTTTACAAAAAAATTTAAAAAAAAATGACATTTTTTCAATGTGGAACATTATGTGCGTTAAAATGTTAAATTTTAAATTTTAAAGTTTAACAAACAAAGTACCTTTTTCTTTTTATTATTTCCAGTTTTTGCATTATTCACAGAGTTTTCATTTTTTCTTTCAATATTTAAAAATATGTTAAAATAAATACTGTGGTTCTTTTGAAACTGCGATGTGCTACATTTTGTTTAAGGCTGAAAGGCCTTTCCTCTGGCTTTTATTCTGCCTTAAAAAGATGAATAGAATATGCAAGCATTACACAGTATTCAATTAAATAATGTTTATCCAAGTAAATTCTTAAAATGAAATTTTTCACCTTTTCTCTTACTGTTTCCTTACTCTATGGGCTATCACCTAGACTAGAATTCTCTTAAAATGTACCTACAATCTACATATATGTGTTATACACATAGATATTTCTAAAGTTACCTGTGTATGCGTTCGGTTAAGAACTTGATGTTTTTGGTAGCAACTAGAGAGGATAAGAAAGCGCCTAACATGATGACAAAAAAAAATATTTATTATCAGATGGAAAATACCATGTCCCCCGATTTCAACAAACAGCTCGATTGGGTTGTCATCCGCAAAATGCAAACTCTTGGCACCTCCCTGACTGGCAGATACTAAAGCCGCCGTTCACACTCCAGCAGCTTTCAACAGAGAGTTGCACAAAGCCCGGAGTGTGGGCTGCGGAACATGCAACCGGCTCTGCTGAGTTTTTGTGGCAGCAGCCTCAGCTTGGGTTTCAGTTCGACTCGCGACTCGGCGGCGAACGGCGGCTCCAGTCCACAAGTATCTGACGGATGCAAGTGACCCAATCAAAGTGGTACGCGCCGAGAACCGAAAAGAATTCCTAATTGAAGTCGGGGAAGACGCGCCGCCAAGTCGCTTATCAATGGCAGCTGGGGAGCAAGTGTTTGGCCAAATTGTTCGCTTTTAACTTGGTTAACGCGGTCTCTGCGACCTCACGTCCCCGGCCCGCAATCAGACACTGGTGTCGCAAAAAACATCGCCACGACTTGCACGCATTTGGGGCACTGTTTCTGAGCCTTTTCAAATGCCGCCTGGCAATCTGACAGCCCGACTATGCAAAATCGCTGCCAAAATCGGCAAAAAACCAACCCATTCAAGTGCGGCAAGAAGTGAGTGAGTGAGTGGAGAGACAAAGAGGAAAATGCTATTTCGTCGCAGTTGTACGTACAACGTGGAGCAATCAACGCGACATTATGCAAAGGTAAAGCATTGCACTGCCCCTCCCCGCTTTTACGTAAAAGATCCGGTGGCAAGCCGAATGTACGTGACGGTTATGAATCCGAAAGCCATCCGGGGGAGCAAGTTGGCCATAAAATAGTGTGACAATGTACGGCTAGGCCCGAATGGCTTCCAGGCATTCGCTTTCACTGCCGCCTCTCGGAGACCATCCGGAGAACAATCAGAGCCGGATCAAAGGGATGAATGCCCAATTTACGATACAATTTATTCATAACTTTATGACATAACTTTGGCCTTTGGGTCTACTTTGGGCTGGAATAATGATTATAACTTAAAGAGAAATCGGATATAGATCGGTCATCTAATATCTGCGTTTGTAATTAAGTTTATAATAGACTATTCTAATCTAAAGCCACTAAGCCTCTAGGTTTCAGACAAACTTTGTCATGTCCCCCACAAAGACTTGTCTCATTCAAATCCGATGGAGACTCTTCCCCCACTTCTTCACACTTCCTACTGCCTACTCGAGTTTAAAGCCCCAGTCCGCCCCTGCAGGTTTGTTTGGCCAACTGGCAGACTCCCACGACCGGCCAGGGCCCCAAATATTATTCTTTCGGCAAATTCAATTCAATTCTGGGCCGCTTAAGGAAATTACAAAAGGGAAGTGCTCGTGGACAAATCTGAGCCCTCCGGCCGAGTTCGCTTCCTCGCCATTTCTGGGTCTGTGGGTCAACTGTTAATGCTGCAATAAATTAGAAAGCAATCAAATTTAATGTGGCCGGGGCCGAGGGGGGCGACTCTTTTGACGCTTGTCAAGAAACAACAGTCGCAATAAATCAGCGAGGAAAGCGAATCAAGCTTCCGAGGGCCCAGCCACCGGAGGTGCCCCAAAACTGTTGCTGCCCAAAGTCGTAAGCAATCGTAATTACAAAGCGCGAATTAATTAAAGTATATTTTATGGTCTTTGTGAAGTGTAATAACTGTGAAAGCACACACATGCCCAACTACGAGTGCGAGTGCGAGTACGAGTACGAGAAAGCCGTCACGGCTAATACGAGTTTAACAATTTCTGCGGTCGCCGGCATTTCTCGTTAAGCCAATTACACGGCAGGGCTCGCTTCTTGTGGCTCGCTGGAATGAGGCTGGGAGCCCCCTAGGGCCAAGAACCCAGAACTCTGGGTGGGAAAACAAACACCAAACAACAAACAATAAACAGCGAACAACAAACAAGAGGCGGCAGCAGATGAGACGCCTGGCGGACTCTGCAATTGAAAATGTCATTGCGATGTTGCAGTTGGGACACTTTGGCCCTGGGCTTTGCTTATTGCATTCGGGGACAGTGGAGCTTCATTTCCGACTTTCCCGTCCAATATACTTTAAAAGGGGGCATCTTACTTTCTTAAAAAGGGGTTTCCAAGAAGTTTGTAAACAATTTTTTCAAAAATTCCAGTAGTGTTGCAGCATTAGTTACTTTGAGTAGATGTTTTCCGTTTCCTTCTAGAAGGTTAGAAGGTTAGTTTCTAATAAAGTCATTTATGGTATAATGTGAAAAAACATCTCAAGTTAAGGGTATATAGAGTTCGATTCTATTTAAAAAAAAGGGTTTCCTTGGTGTTCTCTTTTCTTTTGGGTCGCACTCATGTTTCCCGGTCCGTGGTTTGGTGGGCAACGCGCTGCATCTTCCGCCTGAAACAAATTGCAGCGATTTGCGTCAACTGTGGCAACTGCCACCACGCCTAAAGATGCCACAAATGAGGAAGTTGCACAAACGAATCAGCTCTAAGCTTAGTCAGGTTTCCCAAACTCAGCAAAGCGTAATTTACTAATTAAATTTGTTTACTCAAGACTCTCCGAGGTGAGGTCGAAACTAACAGCTCAGTTTGAGGAATCGAATTGATAATCTTTTCAAGTTTTCAAAACTTTTTGGTTAAATTTTATATATGTATGTGTATTTCGCCAAATCGTATAGATCTCAGAAGAAAGTTTCACTTAATTTTGCGGACAAACGGCTCGGAAATGGAAATATTTTTTTGAAACTGAAACCTTAATTTATACATCTGATGCTTATAATCATGATGCATAATCTTGGCAACTAAATAATTAATTAATTTAATATTATTTCTATTCTATTTGCAGAGCTCAGTTACCTTGTGCAACCTGGGAGTGGGTGCCACATTCGGAGAGTCCGTACTTCACGACTTGCCGCGCGACAGCACCGTGGTGACGAAGACGACCTGCGAGCTGCTGCGAGTGGAGCAGCAGGACTTTCGACTCATATGGGAGGTAAGTGCTCTGGCGATGACTCAAGATATTTCGCCTCAGATCGATCACACTCCAAGGACTCTGGTTAAAGGAGGGGAGTATCTCCGCCCCCTGACCACTCGAATGACGGAAATGATATGCAGAAATGTGGGGAGCTCGCGGAATGCTCGCATCATTGTCAAAAATATTTAATTAAAATTTCAATTAACCTTTAATGATGCTAGCCAGGATATACGAGGATAGCCTCCTGCCCGCCTGGCGGCTTTTCGCTAATGAAGTTCCAGGAATGAGCCCGAGCACATGCCTTTTCGGCCCAGAGGAGCCCTTTGTGTTAAGTGCTTTGGCTTTGCCGGGGACTGGGGAATTAGGCCAGGATCCTAGCAGGGCCTAAGTAGTCGGCCCTTTGTCTATGTTTACGGCCGGAAAGCGGCATTAGAGTGTAACGACGGGCTTATGGCAGTGCAACATTTATGTGCGGGTTGCATGTTTTCAGCCAGTTCCGAGCGCATGGGCTGGGTGGGGGATAAGTAATTGGATCCTCCAGCAGATACTTCGATTAGATTATGCAGCTGCGTACAATATGATTAATTTTGATTGAAAATAGCCCGGCAGGAGCCCCGGGCGGGAAAGTATTTGCTTGGCGTGCCGCAAGGCAGGTCCTTGGAAACAGAAAACCCCAACTTGGCTTACATATGCCACACAGTAAATATTTGAGCCCCGCACACAATCGGCTGAGAGTGCACTCGGGGAATAGTAGTCCCGGAATTAAATCATCCCCAATCAGTCAGGCATTCCAATTCGTTTAGAGGTTCAGCCCGCACTTTATTTCTGTCAGTGGGAAGCGACTGCGAATGCAAACGAGGAATTTATGTGTTAAATTCTGAGAACCCACTAACAATGCCATTCAGGGGCAGAGTCGTCCCTGCGGCAGCCACAAAAGGTATAAGCCCCGGGCCCCAGCCCCGAAAAACCCACACACGCACAACCCGAGCGGGGCAGGAATGAATGTATGGATGGAATGGATGTGTGTTTACCTTGTCGGCTGGGAGCGGGGGAGGTTGACAAGCCAAGCCACAAATTGGGGCATATACTATTTTGCAACATTATGCCAACATTGGCTAACCCGAAAGGCAGTGCCAGGAAGGCCGGGGGAGCTGGGAACTGAACGATAACAAAGTAGCTGCGACAGCGGGGCACCACATGTCACGTATACGCACTGTGCAACAATGGAGGGAAAGTGGAAGCTGCCACTGGTCTGGAGCTGGAGCAGTGCTCCGGTGGCTGCAATGCCATAAAAATGCGGACTGGGGAATATTGTCAGCAGTGGCACTGCGTAAATGCGATAAAATCGGGGAAGGAAAATTGAAAAAGGAGTAAAAGAAGATACTCCTTGCTGGAGTTCAGGAGTTCAGGGAACCTGTCGTCCTTGCCAGTGTTTGATTTGTGCGAAAATATTTACTCTGTCGGAGCAAATTGAAAATGTCAGAGAAAGCATTTTGGCCCATGGGAGGAAGGGCGTTCGGGGCTAATTGCCGGTTTCATTTCCCCGAAATTGGATGCGGCACAGAAGTGAGTTGCAAACTAGCCTGCAACTGGTAACTGGCAGCCACTTATGTTGCAATTGAATCGCTGCCAATTACCCAACAAGAATTTTAAATTGCGAGTGGATTGGGCGAAAGTGCAGTTCATTCCGGAGGACTACTCACTTTGTTGGGATTGCTCATGGCCCATAGTCCTGCCTGGAATGCCTCGGATGCCTCTCAATGCGATTTGATGGCCAAACATTTGCATTTAATTTTTGGCCGCTGATGCAACCGACCCGTCGCTAAACATGTGGTATAAGCAATAAATTCTCCAGCCAGCTCTGCGGAGAGCTCTGCGGCATGCACAGTTGCATGTTCATGGTCGTGGCTGTATTTATTTATGCACAAACGCAAGTTGCACATGTGAACCCACGAGGGGCCCCATACGGGTTGATGCCACCAATAGGTACTCTGCGTAGATGGGGCATGCCAGGCTCCTCAGCCTAGGCTCCCTCTACTCATCACAGTGCATCATCAACTGTGCATGGATAAACTTCAATTTCATTGAACACACTTCTTAAAACATGGGATTTACTTCTCAATTTCTTGCGAGCACCTCGACTCGGTTCCTCTTTTTGATTGAAACGATTTCCTTTTGGTTGTGTTGGCAAGAAATGGAAGAACTTAATACTTTCCAGCAGACAAATTCACTTTGATTTATATTTCTTTTTTCTAGGAAACTTGTTTTCTTCCACGCGTTTAAATAAATATAATAACGAATAGCTCTATTCTCCCTCACTTTGTGATAAAAGTGCTTCAGCTCCCAGGTGTCAGACTATCTCCATAAAGGGCAGACCTTGAAACTGAAGAGATTTAAATTAATTCCCGGAAAAAGTGTTGGTCTTATTCGCATTCCGCCTTGATCAAAGCGAGGGACCTCTGAGGGACTCGCATCATTAAACATTGAAAACCGATGCAAACTGGCTTGGCATGGGAACAAACATCACGGTTCAATTACTGTGACTCGCCTCCAAGGCGAAGGTCTCTCGGAGCTCCCCCTCCATCTACCCCGTCAGCTGGCTCCACCCACGCCCTCGCCTTCGCCCTCGCCCAGTGGGTGGTTCTGGATTCGACCCGCTGTGCGTTTGATAAGCAAAGTGAGTTTAATTAGCCTCGAAGACGACGCCAACTCGACGATTGTCGCTTATCAGCAGTCAGAGTTTCGAGAGTTGTCAGGCTCTTTGGGTGGCACTTAACCCATCTTTGGCAATTTACTTTCAAAAATCTTACTCAAGGACCTAAATAACGTATGAGGTATCTGAAAAAAGCTATAAATACTTCTTAAGTTTATTTTCTTAGGAAACATCATTAGACATCATTAGTATTTTAAACATTTTTCATAAAAATATTCAATAAAAAAACTTTTGAAGAGGAATCTTAGAGTGACGAAGGCACATTAAATGCCAAGTATGTGCTGGTGGCGAAAACAATCTCACTTGTATAAGCGTTAATCGTTTCCACAATTAAATAATTGATTTTTGATTTTTGTTATTTTTTATTAATCTGACATATTTGTTGTTTGACACATACTTATGCTCAAGTAACTAGTTTTAATTTTAAAACTTTATACCCAAGATACGCAAACTAAATAGTTATTTTCAAACTATTTAGTTTCACAGAGTAAGATTTAAACCTGTCTTTATATAAATCCAATAGAAAAATACCATGACGAGGTCACCTTCCAGTGACGAACAAACATGCATTGCGGGCTCCAATTTCAGTAACGAAAAATTCCCCAGAATTGTATTATTTTTAACTTCAAGTAGAAGCTTTAGTTATAGCTGCTTCCTATCTGGTCTTTTCTTATCCAAGTACCAAGATTTCATATTCCCTTAACCTAGTCCTGAAAAAAACTTGTGCCATCAAGGGGTTAACTGTTTGGCTATGAACTACAAACAGAATCGAGGGCTTCGACAACCCTCGAGGCTGATAAGCAGTGGCAAAAAGCAAGAGGCGACAGAGGCATTCGGGCATTTGTCAACGCCAAACTGTTTTTATCAGTTTGCGAAGAAACGCCTGACAGTAATTACGGCAGAAGACTCCAGCAACGTGTCGCGAACTCGGGTCGGGCGAGAGTAACCCATGTCCGCTAGCCGGCAGCGCTGGTCCGCCCAGTTTGTGGCCAGCGACGACGTCACGCCCCACGTCCTCCTGCTCCGGTACCGTCGCCGCAGCACCGACCGTGGCAGGTTGGCACCGAGACTAGGAGAGGGCGAGGGCCTGGAGCAGAGGCAGCGACAGGAAGCCACTGGGATGGGAGCCGCAGTGGCCACAGCCGGAGCCGGAGCCACTTCCGCCGCCGTCAAGCTGCGACGCCAGCTGGAGCGGGGGCGAGTGCGTCCGCAGTCGACGGCCTTTGAAATGAGCAACGTAATTGGAATCCGCCATCCATTGCACCATTGCACTTATCACACGCACACGAGGCGCACAACCAAAACACCACAAAACAAAGCCAAACCAGACCCAGACTCTGAACCTCACTAATGGCCATTAACGCTTTTAATTGCAGAAAAACAAGGAGTTGATGAATGACATTTTCACCAATTGCAAGCTAAAGAACGGTAAGTGTCCACCCGGAGGTAGCCGCGTTTTAATTATGCAGTTGGATGAACTAAATATCACAATACTATTTAACTATAGAACACCATAGCATTTAAACAATGGCTATATCGTGTTCGACTATGTGTCTTAAATGTTTGTTCTGCCTTAAAGTGACTCAACATGTAAAAAAGTTGCACAAAAATAAGTAAACATGGAATTTTTTTGCATCAGACCTCAAATTTATGCAATTTTAATATACATGATATACATGGCCAGTAGTGCAGGCCAAACAAATAAGTACAAGGGGTCTTTCAAGACTAATTCAACTTTTTGTGAAATATTTATGTATATACTAACGTTTTTACTTTTTAACTAAAATATAAGCTTTTATGCATAACTTAAATTGACATTTATTTACTGCTTTGGAAGACTCTAAGTTTATATTCAATAATCTTCACCATAGTTTTATCTGATTTTATGATTTCAAACTGAAGAAAAAGTATTTCTGCAATCCATATCTATGTGTTTATCACATGTCACGGAGTCAATATGTATATTCTTCATTCATATTCATCAATCGGTATTTTTTCTATAATCCACATATATGTCAACAATAGATTTTATTTATAATTTATTTATTCATTTATTTATTCAATATATTTATTAAATAAATACCTCTGAATGACATGACTTTTCGCAGATACATTTGTTTAATTTAAATGTTTTTTTCAAATGTGTTTTTTCTAAAAAAATCCATAAATAGGGGAAGAGTTTTTGCATTTGTTTATAAAAATCAACAGATTAAGTGTTTAAACTTGAACATGTTAAATAGGATTAAATAGACTTGTTAAATAATAAGTTTTCAAACCATAAAAAGGGTCAGAAAATTTAAGACTTTGAAGTTCTCTTATTGTATACCTGGAAGAAATTAATAAATTTCTATAAAATATTCTTGATTAAATTAAGAAAACCGCAACAGTAACCGAAACTTACTGCTGTAGGACGATTTTTAAACGAGAGCCTGGAAAGGCATTTGTTATAAATCAATACCGAATTCAATATGAATAGTTCCACAAGCGTCGCACAAGCTCACACACATAAGCCACAATATCCTTTGTACATACATTCCCGGGCACTGAAGCACACATTCCTTGCACCATCAATCACAAATGGTATTTAAGCAATTAAATATCGGAATATGCTGCCAAAGACGCCCATTGATTGAATATGAAATGCAATCGCTCGGAATAATATTAATTAAAAAACAACTGCTCCGGGCGTCCGGGTGTCCTTCCAGGTTTTGGTCCTGGCGTGCAAACAGCTGCCGCAGCCACATCCCCCACCAAACGCCCCCTCAGTCCGGACCACCCCAACCCGGCACTGCCCATCACAGAGGTGAGCTGCTCCCAAAAACTCACCATGAAACTCACATAAATATTATAAATGTTATGTCCTGACATTAACGACGACAAATGAGTTAATTTGCTGCTCCAGGAGCCGTCAAGGGAATTACAAAATATTTATGTGTTATTCATGAGTGCGTCCCGGCAGAGGACTTTGTTCTCCGGCTTCTGGATTTGACGCTTGGGCAAGTTTTTAAATCGCGATTCTAACATCTACGTCCCCTTCCAGACGCCGAGTCCTGCTATGAGCCGCATGGGCTGGGCCCTTCGCACCCTACTCGTCGCCGACAACTCCAGCTGTCTGAAGGATCGCAAGGTGAGTGCGAGCCGAATCCAGGTCCTTTACGATGCTAATTACTCGCTGCCCTGCCACAGGTCTCCGGAAAGCTAATACGGAAGTGCGCCCCCGGCACCGAGCTCGTCGACTGGCTGGTCAACCTCTCGCCCATCGTTCACACCCGCGCCCAGGCGGCGGGCATGTGGCAGGCCCTCGTCGAGGAGGGAGTACTCTCACACGGTAAGCTGACTGCTCCTCGTTACTTCCACACACTTGCCCCAAATGCAATTTCTCATGCGATTCCTCAGTCAACAAGGAGCAGCCGTTCAAGGACAAGTGCTTTCTGTACCGCTTCCGTATAGACGAGGAGGGCGGAGCAGCAGCTGTAGGCGCCCCCCAGGCGGAGGACATCGGAGCAGCCAACGAGCACATCCGCGAGGCACTGAGCGCTCTCTTCCAGCGCGGTCCGGATGCCACGCTGCGCATGATATTGCGAAAACCGTAAGTACTATCCAAAATCTGGAGGATTTTGGTCAAAATAGAGCTGGGGATCTGGCATTAAATAACATAGCATTGAATAAGTTACTGAAATTTTCCGCCTTTAAAGTGCTATTAAAGCTTCCAGGTCTGGCATACGGGCATTACTTTAATTTCCGGTAGTTTTTCCGTCATTATTTATGTTTTCGAAAAGATTGCCTACAATATAGAGTTTATAGGCCTCATGCAATAGTGTCATTCTTAAGGACTTCGTTAAAAATGTACAACTTGGTACAAATTCAAAAAGAAATCTTTAGAATTAGGTAAATTTAAAATATAAATACTCTTCTAAAGGTTCCCCTTTTTAAGAGTCTATATAATGAATTATTTTTGCCCTTATTATGACGTTTTTGAAGGACAGGATTTGAAGAACTGGTAGTCGAGTTTTATATCCTTATTGTTTTTATTTCGATGATAAAATAAAAAATCTCTTAAATAGACTTAAAATAGGTAATTTAAAAAAGTATTCAAAAGCTTTATTTCCAATAATTGGCACTTATCATTTACATAGTAATTATTTATAGTTTAATTAGTTTAATTATTTAAGGCTTTGGAGCCATTATGATGAAAGAAGCTTAAAAATTCAACGAATTTTATGTATGATGACTGTATATATACATAAAAAATTTTACTAACGAATGGACAAAGAACTATAAAGAATAAATAATGAGTTAATATTGATATTTTTCATATAATTCCCACGTAGGTCACACGAACGAACTTCTGAGGAGCTGGAACTGGTCTTCGAAGAGCTGGTCCACATCGCCGCCCTCTCGCACCTCTCGACCAGTATCAAGAGGGAGTTGTCCTCGATATTTGTGTTCGAGGCTCACGCCCAGGCGGGCACAATATGTAAGTATCCTGCCACAGGCTCCTCGGATTGGGATATGAAGATTTCGGGCGGCGAAGAAAAGTTTGTGTTCGGAAAACTTTTTAATTAAGCCCGAACTAATTATGTCTCAATAAACGGGGCTGCCAGCGAAGATTACCCGGGCCAGTGGATGCTGGAGCTATAAGTACTAATAAAGACTTTTATCTCCTTCCACGCTTAACCCATTACGTCTATTAAAAATCCTAAAAAAAAACGACCGGCAGTATTCAATCAAGGGGACGAAGGTCGTTCCTGGTACATCTTACTCAAGGGATCAGTGGACGTTGTGATACACGGCAAGGGAACGGTGGCCACCCTCAAGACCGGCGACGATTTCGGCAAATTGGCCCTGATAAACGACGCCCCCAGGTAAGTGCTAATTGGGCAAGGGTTTCCACTCCAAAGTCCGTCGGAAAGTTAAATACTTGGCGATTATTGATAAACTCCTAGAAGCTAGAAGTCTGGGCCAGCTTACAGGGCCTGAGCTGAGTCCTTTTCCTTCTATTATTGTTATTACTCGACAATACAATGGACTTGACAATGACCCCGGCCCACAATGGGCCAACAAGTGCGGCGGGCAACGGGAGGCCACTTGGGCAGACGACGAGATAACGGACAGCAGCCTCCCAGATAGCAAGGCATTGTGTGGCGTTTACAGCAAACAATTGAAAATTGAAACAAAATATTAGCCGACATGTCCAATTTGTAAGCCATTTCCCAAGCAGTTGTCTGAATGGAGGGCATCAAAGGCTTGTCGAAGAATGGACAGAGATTCCTTTGTCGAGCTCCGGAGAAGAGTCAGGTGCTTAATGCCTTGTCCGGGTGTCCGCCAGAACACCCGGTGTCTGTCAGAACAAATCGTACCAAGTGGACGGTTTATTAAATTTTAAAATATAGTTCCCGGACTTCTGGTTAATTAAAAACGTCGGAGAGCGTGTTTGCCTTTGACAAATATAATAAATCGGAAAGCCGTGAATGGCGCTCGCATCAGAGTCCTCCTGAATAATTCCGCATATCGATTGGGCTGCCTGGGCAAGTGCAGGTGCAGTTTCGACGGCTGCAGCCGAAATCCAATTTAAAATACTTTTAGCTTCTGTGGTGGAAGGCCGAGAGCGCTCCGGGCCAACCAGCCCAGCCACTTTCCATATTTATGGCTATTTATGCGGCAACACATATATTGCCGCTCTGGGCGATGCAATTTGTTAATAAACGGACTTTTATGGGCCTGCTGACCTTGAACTGCCAATTGAGAGCTATCGAGGACCAGGACGAGAACCAGGAGCAGGACTCGACTAATGATTTTCCCAATTTTCCGGCAGAGCGGCCACCATTGTGCTGAAGGAGAACAATTGCCACTTGCTGCGCGTGGACAAGGAGCACTTCAACCGGATCCTGCGTGATGTCGAGGCCAACACTCTGAGACTGCAGGAGCACGGCAAGGATGTTTTAGTGCTGGAGCGCGTGGCAAAGCAGCGAGGACAGCATTCGGCATTCAAGTGAGTCCCTCAATTTTTAACGGCCTGCGAATTAAATTAAAAGTCTGACTTCTGATTTGATGGCTTGGCCCTGTCTGGTGTTTTTATGGTCCTGCTGTTCCGTGACTGAGCTTATCCGTTGCTTCCAGATACACGGTCATGTCGGGCACCCCGGCCAAGATGCTGGAGCACCTGCTGGAGACGCGACTGGGCCAGTCGGTCGGCGGGATGGACCCCTTCCTGGACGACTTTCTGCTCACGCATATTGTCTTTATGCCCGTCGTCCAGCTGGTTGATGAACTGGCCAATTAATATCCTTTTCAAACACACAAGAAATGAGCGTATGAGTTCTGGTCTAAACCCTTTCGATTCCAGCCACGTCCCACAGCTTAGGTGCACTACCCTTTAAAGTCTTCGAGGCTTTCTAGATGTTCCGAGGTATTAGGTTTTAGGATTTAGGTTGCCAGGTTTCCAGGTTGCAGTTTCAAAATGCAAAAACGCCTCTTGACTCGTCCATCTCGCGCCCCAGTCACGTTTCTCCGGGCCGACTGCGGCAGCTCAAGTGACGCCAGCACGCAGGTCGCCACACATGACCCCGATCCTGCTGGGGGTTGGTTTTTGGGCCGTGTCGGGGGAGAGCATCAGGTCCGAGGACTCTAACAAGCAGCACTTCCGTGCGACTTAACTTCAGTGGAAACAAAAGCCACAATGATGACTTGGGCGAGTTTGGTCAGCATTTTGGAAAGACTCCTTGTTGAGGGGCTGGGGAACTGGGTGGCAGGGGCTCCGTCCAATGATTCCTGAAACTAATCTCACAATCTGCATCCAAGTACGTGACGTGTTTAATAAGCGGGTCACACCGAGCAACAGGGCAGGGCGCTGAGCGGCCCACAAATCAATAGTCGGCCTGCTCCAGAGCCCAATCCTGTTGGGAAGTGTAGGCAGAGTTTGGCCAGGCAGACCCCAAATCACACTACAAATCCGATTTGAAATCCCGAACGAAATTGGTTCTCCCTTAACCACTGTGCACCTTCCATTGCGACGCCCACGAGGAGGCCCAGACGCCCGAGGATCGGGAGTACATAATCAACTTCAAGAAGCGCGTCATCCTGTTCATGCAGAAGTGGGTCATGGCGGTGCGCCACGCCGCCTTCGAGGAGCCCAGCGTCTGCGACTTCATCGAGGACCTGGCCGCTGAGGTGGAGGCCGACCCGGACCTCAACGAGGAGACCAGCATCGTGCACAACGTGCTCACCCAGATGGCGCGCTACCAGGAGGACCGCAATCAGAACGCCGGACAGAAGTGGAAGCTGCCGCCCAATGGACAGCCCATCTGCCTCTTCAGCGGCAATGCGACGCCCTCGAAGACAGTAATTCGACCGGACGATGACAGTAAGTACAAGGATTCAGGATTCAGGATACTAGAGGCCAACACCAATGAAAATTCTTCCCCCGTCCAGTTATTTTCCGGGTCTACTGCGCCGACCACACCTACTGCACCCTGCGATTCCCCATGCACACCACGGCGGAGCTAATCAAGGCCTGTGCCGCCGACAAGCTGCAGCTGAACCGGGGCCCGGAGGACCTCGTCCTCGTGGAGGTCAAGTCGAACGGAGAACGCTCCGTGTTCAAGGATAACGATGTCAGCATACCCACGGGTCTGACGCTCAACGGGCGGCTGTTTGTCTCCGTCAAGGATCACCTCGACGCCCTGGTAAGCTATCTAATATCCATCACCGACACCTCTAACCTGTCACCTGGTCCTCCTGTCTAGACCCCGTTGCAGGAGCAGGAATGCCCCACCGAGGGCGTGGACATCGACCTGGAGATCTTGAGCACCAAGGAACTGGCCTACCACATCACCCTGTTCGAGTGGGACCTCTTCTGGGCCGTTCACGAGTACGAACTGCTCTACCACACCTTCGGAAGACACCACTTTGGCAAGGTAAGAGCCAAGTTGGCCGAAAGTCTCAGAAGTCTCGTTTGGCTAATTAGCCTGCCAGACCCTGGCCGCAAAACTGTTTCCATTTGTCATCTGCTTGCAAATTGAGTTAGCCCCGAGTTTCGCCACTCGAAGTAATTAAAGATGGCCCGAAACTATTTGGGCCAACTTCTGCCGCCTCGGGCCTCGAATTGATCAAATTTCACATCGTCCTCCCCCTCCACAGATCACGGCCAACCTGGACGTCTTCCTGCGTCGCTTCAACGAGGTTCAGTACTGGATTGTCACCGAGCTGGTCTCCACGCCCAGCCTGAGCAAGCGGGTGGGTCTGGTCCGGAAGTTTATCAAGCTGGCGGCCTAGTAAGTAACGGAAAACTTAACTTTATAGAAACCTGATACTCATACTTAAGCTTGGGTTGATTTTAAAAGGCTTTTAACACAAGCACCTGGTAACTATCTTCTGATAACCCTGTTTAAACCTCTTCTAGTTGCAAGGAGTACCAGAACCTGAACGCCTTCTTCGCTGTGGTAATGGGCCTGTCGAACATGGCAGTGACCCGCCTCCAGCAGACCTGGGAGAAGATCCCGTCGAAGTTCAGGAAGATCTTCCAGGAGTTCGAGGCCCTGATCGACCCCAGCCGCAACCACCGGGCCTACAGGGTCTTCGTGGGCAAGCTGCAGCCGCCGTTGATCCCGTTCATGCCGCTGCTGCTCAAGGACATGACCTTCGCCCACGAGGGCAACAAGACCAGCCTGGACGGGCTGGTGAACTTCGAGAAGATGCACATGATGGCCCAGACGATGCGCACCATTCGCTTCTGCCGCTCCAGGAGTCTGGGTGAGTTGAACTTGTCCCGAATTCTCGGCCTGAGCTGTTGCTAATTGAACCCGTTTTCGACAGGCCTGGAGCCACCGTCGCCGAAGAGCGAGGGCGAGGTGCGGTCGTACATCAGCAGCTTCCGGGTCATCGACAACCAGCGGGTGCTCACCGCCATGTCGCAGAAGGTGGAGCCCACCCGGAAGCTCTAAGCGCCTATTATCGGATTAGCCCGTAGCGTACCAAGTGTCTAGCCCCGTGTGTGTGTGTGTTTGTGTGTTAATCAAACTGCAATTAGCTGCACAGTTATGAGCTTAGCCGGGTTGTCTTGGCTGGTTGGCTGGTCCCGACGGGATGCCACTTGGCGGCTTGGTTGGGCCCCAGGAGCCCCACAGCCCGAGCAAACTTTCATACGCATCCGCATTAGACTAAGGCTACTATGTTTCCAACAGAAGACCCAACCAGCGTCGCCCCAACCTTCTAATGAACTGAAACCCAATCGCATTTCGATGCAAACGAGAAACTTTTGCTTTAGTACAAAAACGAACGATGGAAAACAAATTGGACGTTCGCTTGCCGGCCGGCCGGAGGGGAGGCCGGAGCGAATTCGACAAAACTTGGACGAGTGTGATACTAAACATTTAGAGGAGGCAACATCAAAACAAACCACTAATCTGTATAATTTCCTGAAAACTCTACTATCTATATACATACACCCATTTAAATATCCTTCGCAGCCTAGTTGATAGTTTGGAATATCGTACAACGTAGCCGAGAGCGTCTATTTTTTTATATTAGAAGCCCCTAAATTAAAAGCAACTACTAAACAGTCTAGTTGACACTAGTTATTACCTTGTAAACTACCTAGCGAATAAGTAACTTAACATATTATTTCCAATATTCTCCATTCAGTTATTGAGTTATCTTAGGCGAGGAAAATAAAACACACCTATTAATATTTATTTACACACTATTTCGTTTCATTTTGTACAAAATTGAGGTATTGTTTCTGTTTCGTTTCGGTTTCCAAGAATATGCATATGCAAGTGCGTTCTAAGCATTAAAAACTGGAGAGGGACCTTATTAGTTTGTAGTATACATATGTGCAGACAAGTTGAATTGATCACATGTATATATTTGGTGTAATTATGTACCTAACAAGTCTTTGAATCGGCCAACTGGCCAAAGTAGATAACCCTAGGATTGTAGGCACCCATTCTAAACCAACTCCTCTCCCAAGAAAGGTCTCTCAAACAACGATGTATCGCTAAAAACGGAAAACCTTAGATGTAACCAACACTCTCAGCAACCAAAACTTAGAATGTAAACGTCGTTTTAAATACTATTTTTCCTTGCGCGACCAAGTCAAATAATAATCAGAATACCCGACACAATCCTTGACGGTTCTAGTCAGTATTTCAATTCTAAGATATATCTATCCCAAAACACAAAAATATATTTGATATACTACAATATCTCTGCGGTCGCAATCAAAATGGTCCCCAAGGATATGGCCTAGAACCGTCCAACAATTGGGGTTTTGACCGTTTAGATTAGCCATCCTCAACAATCAGTCATAATCCAAGACAAGTATCCAGTGGTTTCTACTGCAGCAATATAAACAAAACAAAAGCAAACGAATTTTCAATGCTACTTTTGATAGATATAGATAACCGATTCAAACGAAGTGTATTATTTAGTTTACAATTGATTAATGGTATGTAGACGTGTCGAGTTGATTTCAATGTAATGGAACACCAATTTTAGTACGGACCCGATGCGAGTCGAGTTATAGCGCCTTCAAATACTTTATCTACACAAAATGCTACGATTACGGGTAGAACCTATCTCAATCATCCTCCCTGCTCTGGAGCTCCGGAGAGTAGGAGAGGCAAACTTCCCGGGGAGTCCTTCGAGAACACTGGTAGCATAGCTCTTTTCTAGATGTGAAGCGAAGACTAGATACTAGATATACACAAAATATATTTGCCAAAAGGAGCCACATTCGAATATCTAGAATAGTTTGTAGGACCTACATACACATATAGGAGAAGGCAGTCCTTCTGTGTCAAATACCAATTGTATCCGTATTTTTGAGTACTGCTAGCACGGAGCCAGCCCCGCAACAGTAATTGTTGCGATTGTTATGCTCGTTCAATAGTACCCATAATTATACTACCACTATATAAATATATTCTATAAATAGTATCCTTAATGGAAAAATTACAAATTTTACTTGTGATTCGATTTGACAATCTCCAAACTCTACAAGTCCTTAATTTCTTACACACCATTAAGTGTACACCCTAGGCACTTTGCATAAATTTAACGACAGCGTGCGACACGTATGCACCCCCAGATACATATATCCATACTATACTGTACGCATATACCTCCGATATGGGAATATAAAGCTAAAACCAATCACAAATAGTCAGTAAATTTCAAATAAGCGTTCAAATCAATGTTTTTACATGTCTAGAGGAACCCATCTCGAAGTAACGTACCTACCACATAGAGAATTACAATAGAGTACTACATAGATCGTAATCGGAGGTTCGGAGACGGCTCCACAGAGCTCACAGCAAGAAGACAACACCAACCTTAGAAGTAATCTAACCCGTAAAGTAACAAAAGAAACACTTTTTAACCGTACTACCGAATATAATAGTTACTTGTATGCCCCCTGATACGAACCAAGTGAGATTTATGCAAAGCAAACCACATATTTTAACGTTGCAACTACGTAGGTGTAAGCCAGCATGTATCTTTGAATGTCTAACATTTTGAACTCTACTAATATTCAAATAAAGATTTATGTGTTAGCGAAACACTTGGTGTTTTATTTTTTCCATAAAGGATATTCTTCTACGCTTCTTGAATTTTATTCAAATTCTACGCTATTTTTCATTCTATTTAAATTTCTTGTTTCTTTACTAAAAGCATGTTCTTGATAGATTAATAAAGGGATGGCCAGAAATTAAAAACATGGAAGCCGCTGGGATCAATGAATTATTTATGGATCTATGATTTAAAAAGCACAGGAAACGACTGTAAATTTGAATACTGTTATCAACTTCGCTTTAAAATGTGCTGCCAACTCAACAGCTTCTAGAGCTTTAGAGTTGCCCGTGTGTCGCTTCATTTGTATCGATTTGTGCCGATATTATTTCCAGATACTGCGAACTTGGGCTGCCAACTTCTTTTTTATCAGCAAAAGTAGGTCCATTCTGCCGTGCAGAAATGTAAAAATGGGAAAAATGTAAAAATAAGGGAGTTTATTGTTTTAGATTTGATCGTTTATTAGTAAAACCAAATAGTTTGAAAATCAAATAGTTTTCTGGATATTTATATGGAAAACTACACTTAAATTAAAAAAGTTATTTTGCAATTCTATTCAAACAAATAACGTAATTAATTAACATTTTGCTCTTTCTAATTTATTAAAAACATTTAAAATTACATTTTTGCTTGAATATAAGATAATTTACAAAATTTCTTATATACTTTGAACATCATTTAGAATATTAGCCACGTCCCAATATCGGATACGCTGGTCCGATCTTCGATGATCGATGTCCCTCGTTATCCACACGGTATCCACACGGATACCTTGTTATTGGACTGCAAGGCGGATATGAGATACGATGGCTCAGTTCATTCTGTAGCCGCCAGTCACTGTGCTGAATTCGCGTATCACAGGCCACAATTCCACAGTATAGGGCGTAAGCGATGACACATTGAGTGGCCTGGTCCTAGGCCAGCATGTCCACCACCGGTCCATCTTTGTGTTCGCTAAAATGATACTTTTTTGAAGTTTTTGATTGAAATAATCGGATAGTAACTTACTTCTGATCGAGAGCCTGCTGCAGGGTCATCTTGGTGTAGTTTCTGTCAATCCGCATCAGCATACTGTCATCCTTCCCTCCCACCGCCAGCGGCTGGCTACTGTCGCAGGCAGCCAGCGCATAGATTGGTGTATTGGCGGAGTACACCTGCCGGGACTTATTGACGCCCTGGTTCACATTCAGCTTGCTGCAGTCCCACAGCCTCACAGTTCCATCGATGCTGGCGAAAAGAGATACGGGCGGACACAGGGTTGCCAGCTTGATGACTCATCATGAGTGCCACTCATCCGCCTGCCAGGCGTGACCAACTTGTCATAACTGCAGCGCTGCGATATGGCCATGATGTTGTAGCGTCTTTTAATCTTGGCAGTCAGGGACTAAAGTATTTTTAAATACTTTAAAAAAAAAATCCATTGAAATGCATCCAAATAAATGAATAAAAATCCGTAGAAAGTCCCATGATTCTAGCTTAAAAAACATCAAAGTTATGGCATTTCCGCTCAATCAGTTATATGGCAGCTGTAGGATATAGTCGACCGATCCCGGCCGTTCCGTTTGCGTTTGCGTAGAAACCGACAGACAGGGTCGGAGATGTCTCCTTCACTGCGTTGCACACTTTTGGCCAATGTTATAATACCCTCTGCAAGGAGATGAGAAGTTCCAGCATAATTAGTTTTTGGCACTTGCACGACTGCAATATCAACTTTCTTGTTTTATTTATTTATTTTATTTTATATCATTTTGGAGGCAGGTGTTTCATTGGAATTTCCCTAGAAGATATGAGCTGGCAAGTTTTGCTTTTAAAATGGTCAGGATCAAAATTTGGATGCGAAAAAGCCAATTAAACAATGGGCAATTCGACATTAATAAAAAGCCTACGCCATGCCACATTCTATGCTAAGGTATCAATTTATTTTTTATTTAAAATTAGTAATAATTTATAATAATTAGTAATTAGTATAAATTAGATATTAGTATAATAATTAGTAGTAATAATTAGTAATAATTAAAATTACAGTTTGAAGAACTGTTTGATTCGTTTGGTAACAACCAAAATTGGATTACTATTTCGTTTGAATTGTGCGCGCAAAAGCTTCGCTTTGGTAAAGAGCTTTGGGACCCACTGGGAATAACCGGAATCTAACCATGCCGTCATCGGATGACACAGCAGCTGCTAGTCTGTTGAAAATCAACACCAGTTGCTCGCGAAGACTTCGAACTGCCGGATCAGATCGCTCCGAACACGCGAAAAGCACAGAAACGTAGCGTCCAATTTGCACTGCACTAATTATCAGCGCCACCGAACCGAGATGACAAATTTGGCTCCCACTATCAAGCTGAGCAACGGCCGCGAGATGCCGATCTTCGGCCTGGGCACCTGGAAGTCGTTCGAGTCGGACGCCTACCACTCCACGCGCCATGCCCTCGACGTGGGCTACCGGCACATCGACACCGCCTTCGTCTACGAGAACGAGGCGGAGGTCGGCCAGGCAATCGCCGAGAAAATCCAGGAGGGGGTTGTATCTCGCGGCGACGTTTTTTTGACCACCAAGTTGGGAGGCATCCACCACGACCCCACGCTGGTGGAGCGCGCCTGTCGTCTCAGCCTGAGCAACCTGGGCCTGGACTACGTCGATCTCTACCTAATGCACATGCCCGTCGGACAGAAGTTCCACAACGACAGCAATGTACACGGCACCCTCGAGCTGACAGACGTGGACTACCTGGATACCTGGCGGGAGATGGAGAAGTTGGTGGACTTGGGCCTGGCGCGAAGCATCGGCCTCTCCAACTTCAACGCCGCCCAGACAGAGCGTGTGCTGGCCAACTGCCGCATTCGCCCGGTCGTTAACCAAGTGGAGTGCCATCCAGGCTTCCAGCAGCGGCAGTTGCGTGAGCACGCAAAAAAGCACGGTCTGGTCATCTGTGCCTACTGCCCGCTGGCCCGCCCTCAACCCGCCCGCCAATGGCCGCCTTTCCTCTACGACAATCACGCCCAGAAGCTGGCCCAGAAATACGGACGCACAACAGCCCAGATCTGCCTTCGGTATCTAGTTCAACTCGGCGTCGTTCCACTGCCCAAGTCCTCCAATAAGGCACGCATTGAGGAGAACTTCCGGGTGTTCGACTTCGAGCTGGAGCCAGAGGACTTCCAAAGCATGGAGCAGTACCACACAGGACAGCGCACAGTACCGTTTTCCGGAATGTCGGGACACAAGTACTATCCCTTCAACGACGAGTTCTAGTTCCCCGCACCCAAACCCCTAGTATTTGTAAAATAAAGCGTATTACGTAGAGAAATCTTTGGGCACTGGGACTAATCAGCTTGTCTAACGGGGCCGCTTGATAAATCGTCTTATCTGGAGTATCTTGCGGGTGTCTGCCAGTCATTACGGTTCACAATTCGGCAGAGTTCTCACTCAGATCAGGGGAGGCGATTGCCGGAGGAATGTGGCTACCTGCGGGCACGAATGAAGCTTCCAGGCGCATCCGAGTCTTATCTCTCCTTATCAGAGGAGCAGATTTCAGAATTGCGAAATAGCATTTCAAAAAAGACGACCTTGGGCAGCGATAGTTGGAGCAAAACGGTAGCGCCGATCGCCACGAGCTTTCGTGAGATTGACGAGAATGTGTTGTTCAACACTGGTGTTCTTCAAGATATAATTTTAAATGCCTCCGGCTTCCTATACACTTTTTGAAAAAAATTAACGTAAATAAAACATAATATTTTTTATTGATTCAAAAACTATTTCATTGATTAAAGAAAAAAAAACAGAGAAGAAAATAAATCCACAGAGGGCTTAAAGCTTAAAGAAGTATATCGATATATCGATAGAAGTTATAGGAATCAGCTGCAGGAGGTCAAAATAGAAAAACAGCTAAAACATGTCAATAATATTGAGACAAAACTTTCGGTCGTCCTGGCTCCTCAAGGTAAATTAGATTCTAGACGACGTACACTTCTAGAATTTACTGAACTTCTATTTCCATTCAAGCAAGCATGCCCCAGCTTAGCCTACAGCTCCAGTGCCCAGTCCGGAGACGCTGCCGCCAAGACAATTCCCAAGAATCTATTAGAAGATAAGCAAACGGCCGTTCTGCAAAAGGAGAACGGAGCCATCTTCGACAAGCGTCCATTCAAAATTCATCTGGACAAAGGTGAGTTTGCTATTCTAGTCCAGTCAGAGGTCGCCGGCAGTTGTTTACATAACCACAACTTGCTTCACACAGATAAGACCTACAGCTGGTGTCTGTGCGGCAAGTCCAAGTCCCAGCCCCTTTGCGACGGGATGCACAAAAACGAGTTCCTCAAGATAAAGCAGAGGTGAGTGCAGCTGGCAAAGTGTACATTCCATGTTGAATATTTCCGGCTCTTTCAGGCCCATTCGGTTCAAAGTGGAGAAGACTGGAGACTATTGGCTGTGCAACTGCAAACAAACCACCCACCGGCCGTTCTGCGACGGGACCCACAAGCAGCCGCACATCCAGACGGCCGTTAAATAGTTTTGTGCTTCGGCGAATTATGTGAAAATGATAAATGCATTAATTTTGAATCAAGCAACACGTGGTTTTTATTCTAGAGTATAGAACGTTAATTATAATCTCGATTAGTGAATGAGCCATGAACGTACATCTAAGTCTGTAAGTCTGTGCATCTTTGCTTATATTTTTGAACGATTATACAAGCTTTAACAAAATATTTACAGCGATCAAAAGCAGGAATGGGGGTGGTGTGTTCAGACGAAATCCGCAAAATAAAAGTGTTTGTGTTTATAAATAAAAGAGATGTTCGTTTTTATTTAACTTTTAACGTTGTTCTACCTGATTTTACATATAAATACAGAACTTAATCGAGTTGAGAGCAAAGTCACTTATCATATGTGTGTGTATAATTTTGTTATGCAGCCAATTAATCAAAAATCGAAAGTAAAAATACGCGTTAGTCGAATGTCATCTCATTGCTAAATATTTTCACATTACAAAAATTCGGGGCATTTTATCCACTACATACACTCAAAACGATTAAAGCCAGCAACTGCAGCCTACACGACGATTACTAATTAATTGGTTTTAACTGCGTATAGCGCGTATAATACAGAAAAAAAAAGAAAATGAAACTGCATTTAATTATAGGCTTTTTAAACAATTTGTCGGAGGACTTCGAACAACGGACTCAGCATTCCATAAGGTGTGTACAAATTAGTTTATTCTGCTAAAATACAAACAATTTAATTATGAAATATTGATGCCCGTTCGTTGATGCGTTTCTCGACATCACCAGCGCAGAACGAAACATTCGCGATGAAAATTTTGAATCCAAAGTTCTGTATGATAGTGGTACCCGTATAGGAGCGATCATGCAGATATCATGCGGCCGCTTCGGATCACAATATAGTTAAATATCAGATCGACTGGCGCTAAAGCTCTTGACTTCGTGTTCGGGGATCGTACTCTATACGCGGTTGCATATCGTCTCATATACTTTACATCTTCGTTCCTGACTATCTAACTATAACTTGTTTACTCCCATCTCTTGCTCTTGACTTGTGTTTTGAATATGTATGTAGCAAATTAATTTCGTGGGCTGTTGTTTTTCTTTTTACTCTTTTAATTAATACTCTTCATCCTCTGGTGGTGCATCGTCGGGCGGTGCGAATCCGTCCTGAAAGCAAACAAGAGAAGCCCATTACAGATCACTACCTTGACAGACTGATAAGATTCTTACCTCGGTTGCATACAGGATGTCTAGTATCTTCTGAATGAGAGGATGTGCTTCGCCATCATCTGCTTCTTGGCAACTGAAAAATATTCAGGGTCAGACTAACCAACTAGCTTTACCACCGATTTCGCACTCACAGTATTTCGATGTCGCGTAACTTCGAAAAGTAGAAATCGCGCTCCTTTTCTAGACCCTCCAGATTAATGCGCATGTCCATTACCTGCTCCGCAATATTATTATTTGAACTTTGCTCAATCTCTTGATCTTCACCCACCTGGTTAGACATCTCTTCGATCTGTTGGTTGCTGACCGAGTTGCCTGCGTCGTTCTTCTTCACCGTGCCCGTGCTGTTGGATCCGGCCGCCATTCTGCTCGGGGGCGCCACGTTGTTCGTGCGAGGCACCACCTTTGAGACTGCTTGAATGGGCGAAAAGATGATGTTAGTATTGGAAGGGCCCCAGCATAGGATCCGCAAGCTCGGACACTAGACAAACGTGAAGCACGCTCGACCAGCCGGTTAGCTGTTAGCTGTTCGTGTTCAGTGTCTGTTTTCTAGTTTTCTAGTGGACATGCATTAAGCTACATAACAGAAAGGAGCGGGTGTATGGACGTATGTACAGTGTCTGGCCAAGAGGAGTGAGTGTATGATGAGCGGTTAGGGGGAGCGATAGAAGGATAAGCTGAAGGAGAGATCTGTGGAAACCAAACCAATACGACATACTGGGCTTCACTGCAGACGTCGTTGCCGGGCGTGTCGTCGTCGGTGCAGCCCGTCGGTAGCTGCCGGCCACGCCGCTGGTGCCCGCGCCGGGCAGGGGCTTCGCGGCACCCGATCCAAAGCCCATGGGGGCGCCCTCGCGCACAGCGCTCGCGTCGTACTCCCTGCCGTCGTAGTTGGCGTCGAAGAACTTTTTGAACCATTGCAAGAACTCGAAATTGTCTTGGAACCGCCCCTTGATCAACTTGTCAATGGGTATAATCTAAAAGAAAATGGTTGAGAGATATGAAGAGACAGGTGAGAGAGTGTGGGGTGAAACCAAATGCAATGGGATTTTGACAAACTAAAATTAAACAAAGGTTAACAATATAAATGAACACAAAAACCACCCTTCTCCACCCGAATCGTCGGAGCAACAGTTCATGGCGGCTCTGGACCACAGGTTAGTGGTTGGGTGGAGCCCCCAATCGCGTGCTTTGTGCTGGGATGCAACTGAATGCGTGTGCGGCAAGAGGTGCTCTGGAACAGTACTGTGTGTGCGGTGATGGAGTGGAACAGTAGTGTGCATGGTGTCTTGGCATAGCCCCACTGCGTGCTTCACGTTCGTTCGTTCCAGGAGCCCAATGAAATGGCGCGCGCACCCAATAGCGAGGGACAATGGATTTCGATGCAACAGATCCCCGTCCTTGCCCATACCCGTGTTCGTGGTGAGTCGCGGTGCCATGCGGCTACTGGTGGTGGGTGCCTGCAGAGGTCGGCGGTGTGCTAAGTGGAGATCGTTGCTGCTGCTGCCCACGCCGCTGCCGCCGTTGTTGCCATGCCCGTTGCCGTTGCCCAGCTTAAGTCCGCCCCGCTGAGCCACCGGATCGTACTCGCGGCCGTCATAGTTGGCGTCGAAGAACTTCTTGAACCACTGGAGGAACTCGAAGTTGTCTTGGAACCGGCCCTTAATCAGTTTGTCAACTGGAATGATCTGTCTCGGTTGGGGTGTGGCGGTCGCGATGATGATTTGTAACGGAAATTCCAGTTAGTTACTACACATGAGATTCGGTCGGTGCAGTGGAACTAGCAGTCTTGCTGCGAGTGGCCAGTGGCCCACCATCCGCTGCACGAGTTCCACTGCACCACCGGCCCCTCTACATTGAACATTCTTGGATCGGTTGGTTGTGAGTCTAGAAAAAGTGTAAAAGTTCCGAGCTGACGTTACCTTATCCACAGACATCTTTTTGAAGGCCGCCTGAAGAATCTTGAAGTTCTGTATGTACTCGTGCTCCAGATTCGTACGGAATTTGACACGCTTCACGGGCACTGAATTGGGGAAAAGCATGTCCATAAACTGACAGTATGCGGCGCCTGAAATGGGGAGAGGGTGGATATAAATGGGCACTTCCCCGATGGCTTCATCAGCTCACGCTCACTTACCCGTGCAGAGCTCCTCGATCTTGGAGAACTGCGACTGGAGGCAATCGTTGACCCAAGCCAGCATGTCGTGGCGCGAGAGATTCTCCGACGTCACGTTTGTAGAGTAAACGTTAACAGCCATGATGTGGGTGTCCTCTTGATTCTTGTGCGGTTCTGAAAGGAAAATCGGAAGGAGACCTGTAGTACCGCTGCAGTGGTCAGTCGTCCATTGTCCATTGTCCATTGTCGAGTCCCTGTCGAGGGGCGGGCCTCCGGCACGAATAGCTTTTAATTGCGCCAGTGTGTAATTGCTGTGGCTCCGAATGCATTCAAGCGTGTGCCATGTGCGTGCTGAGTATCAAGATCATGATAATCATCGCCGAAAGGCAGGCGGGCGAGCGGCCACAGCAGTCATTATTGTTACGTTGCGATGTTCGAATCTGTAGCATATTATTGCTATTTGAATGAAAGTTGTTTGGCCGGTCGCGTAGAGAGACAGAGCGAGCAGAGAAGAACACAAATCACGAAGCCTTTCTAATCCAGCATAACTCTATGCCTTTTCCCCGAATCACTGGCCACTTACCAGCTGTCTCCATACGGTCCTTGCTCCTCCTCCTCTGTGGATCTCCTGTCTCCTGTGCCTTCCTTCTACGCTAACACTGACTCAAAATCTCAATAATAAAAGCACTGCGAAAGTTACTTTTGTTTTTCTGTGGGCTTCGTTTATATGCTCGTCTAACACCTACTGGAAACTGCGAGGAATGCTGTCGTTATGGAGTTCCTATCTGATCTGAGATATTTCTACTGCCTGCTGCTTGACTATCCAGTTCGGCAGCTCCACGGCCTACTCTGTAACTTTTTCCAAGGGCCTAGGATATATTAAATATTACAGAGCTTACTTTTCGCTCAAGTTTGTTTGTTTTTTTTGGCATAAAAGTAACACTTATGTAGTTGTGGGATAAAGTGAACTTGGATGAAAAACATACACATGGAACTATAAATACCACAGTTCTATACCCAAAAAGCAGCTGGACATCCTCAGTATTGAATTTCCCAGCTGCAATACCCTTTATGTTTGTTTTTTTTAGAAAATGTGTTGTTGGTTTTCTTGGTTAACACACTAATAGTAGGATTCTAATACAGATTCAAGTGCCATTTACAACCAGCTGAATAATCAACATTTTCTGACTCATCGTGACTGATTTTGCTTACTAAGTCTAATCAATTTTTTGTTAGTTGTGAATTGGTTTCAAAAATGAATTCTTCAACGAAAGCAGCTTTCTTTTAATTTTTAACTTGAGGTTTCTGGTTATAAAATAAGGCTATTAACAAGCTTTAATTGTTAAAACCCAATGGATATGTTTCTTCGAACTAACAACTCACATTCTAGTCTAAAAATGCCTGATAAATAAGACCCTACTTTGGAGGCTAGGCGGCAAGGAGTTGAAATATTAAAGAGGGAGCGCTCTTCGGCTCATTTTAAAGATAATGGCCCCAAGACCCTTGATTCGAAAGGGAACGAAGGTACCCCTTTCGATCCCTCGGAGGAACTTAAAAATAAGTCCCAGTAATAAAGAGCAATCAATGTTATTCAAAACTATATTCTTGACAAACGGCAAGAAATCTTAAAGGCAGATCCAATTTTATGAATTCCTTCGGCAGCCAATTTACTCACTTCATTGTTAAAATATTGCAAAAATTTCATTAAAATATTACTTTTCAACAACAAAAATAATCATTTGAATGAGAAACAAAGCAACATGATATCAATTAAATTCCCATTGAGGCGCTTGTTTATTTTTTGGTATATGCATAATTTTTATATTAAATGATTAAATTGCCTTCATAAATAATCTAAAACTTAAACGCGCCAGTTTTCAAATAGTTTCTATTTGGGATGAAGGCCCGAATTGGGAGAACCAAGCCCCTTCTGTTCGATAAACCGGATCGGAATTGGAAACTTACAAGAACGTAAGCAAGAAGCGCCCGGACAGATGGGAGCCGCGAAGAGCTCGATCCGGAGACTGGAGCGCGCGAACAATGAACTTGGACTGTGGGGCGACGGCGACGCGTTTCCATTGCTCCGCTTCGCTGCCCGCGTCGCAGTCGCTGTTTCTGTTGCTGGCGATGTCGCTGTGGCGGCATCATTCTCGAAGAAACCCACCGAGATTAGTCATTGGGATTGGGCCTGCGTCATTGGCATTATCAGCTTCAGCTTTAGCTTCAGCCTGGCCAGCAGAATCCGAGACGACAGTGCACCGTGGGCCTCCGAGATAAAGAATTGGCCGGTATTTGAGAGCCAGCCGCCTATAAATACCCCGCCTTGGTGCGCCGCGAGTTTGAGTGTTCCCGTAGTTCTGCCATGCTACCTTGTGCCAGTGCGATTGCCTTGTGTGTGTGGTGGTGCGAGTGCATTGACCCGAAAGGGCGGAACTCCAACTCAATTGCGAGCGGCTCGCTGCTAGTTTATCGATTTAAGAGCTCCCTCCGCCAGCAGGAGGCACAATAGCCCTGCCCCAAATACAACAAGTTGAACTCGCAGCTTGTTGGGCTGTCGATTGTGGGGTGGGAGAGCGGAAGTTACCAGCAAACTAATTAGGCAGAACCAGAGCCAGGAAGACCGAGGGAGCAGCTCCCCAAATGGGAGTCCGTTTAACCCACTTCGCTGGCGGAACATTCGGCGTCCTCTAGCCATATTTGAAATCAAATGCGAGGCACGTTGCCCCCCGGAACATGCTGGAAGTGTGTCAGCAGTAAGCCGCTTGGGTTGAGTGAAGAGCAAATATGCCAATATTAGCGACCAAATCCCCATCGGAGCGTTGGAGCTGGAGCCAAACCGGCAGTCGTCGTCGAAGGAACAACAAAAACAAGAAAGCTGCGTCGGCGTCGCCAATAAAAATAGTAACTCGATCTAAAGCAGAAACAAACAAAACAAGTCCACGAATTGTTGGTAACTGGACACACACACGCCGACACACACACACACCCACGCCCAGCTCTAGGGGCATTTAAGAACCAGGCGCGGGGGCTAGACGGATAACCCATAAGAGAGTTGACACATTCAGTGACGTCATCGGATTGGAAGCCAGCGCTCAAAACAAACTGCACCTGAGCTGAATGGGCCTAGAAAATATGGTTTCCTTTCGAGGCAGAAGTCAGCGGGTAGTCGACGCGGAGGCGGGGCGGGGAAGATTAGCCTCTGCAGTGGAATTTTTGCGGCCTCTGCTGCGGCTGTGGCACTTACCCACACCAGCACACCGCGGCTGACATCCGCCACACACACCAACACACACACGCACCACACAGACACAATCGCGGCAGGACGCACTCTCTAAATTTTATTTTTGGAGGAGGAACAGCAGCAGGCGACATTTAACGCACACAGATGCAGCCGCAGCCGCATAGCAGTCGGACTCCGCCGAGTACAGCTATTTCCAAACCGCTCCCTGCACGCTCCCGCTCCCGCTCCGCCTGCGACGGATCAAGTACGCACTTAAAGTTTTCGGCAGGTTATTTTAAAATCGCCACATCCACTCCACTCGGCTCCCAGTGAACTTTCTTTTCTGCTGACGCTTCTTCTAGACTTTGCCATTTCTTCTCTTGCTCTTTTCTTTCTTTTTTTGCGAAAACGCCGCCACACACACGCACACTCACAGTCGCAACCGCACGGACGCTGATACCACAAACTCTTTCCTGGATGCGGAATGCCGCTCCAGCGTTGCGCCCACTCACCTGGTCGGCTGTTAAGTTTTTTAGCTCCTGGTTAAGTAAGTTTAGTTGATTGGATGCCTCCCGTACGTGTAAAATGTAAAACAAAGAAATGCGGATTCTGCGACGAGCGTTTTTTCTGGCGAACGAGGCGAGCTAGAGATGGACAATGTTATGGGGGAACACCGATGTATCGATATTTATCAATTGAAAACACATCTCTGAAGTGGCTCTCTCGCGCTCGGTAAAGGAATTTACTTTCTGTGCATCTACATGTGCGAATCGGGAAAAAATATGCACTCAGAAAAACAGAAACTTTTATTTTTTTTACATCGATTCAAACAACAAATTAAGAATTTGTTTAAACAAAAAATACTGAGAAATGATTTCTTTGATTAATCATAATTGTTCTCGTACGTTTTTCATTGTAACATTATCTTATCGCTTAACCAAACGACACACTTACATATAAGTCGTTAAAATAATTTATTCCTTTACATAACCATGGCTCGGTCTAAGAACAATCAATATTATTATTTAATCATGTAGGTATCGATTTCTTACAGTGCACGAATCGGGTAATAGAGATGTACTTTTGTTAAATCCAATTTTATAGCAAATTTCGATATTTTTGGCTTAAGCTACACATCACTAGGACAAAATGTTTGAAGAGCGCGAAAATAAATGTAAGATATACAACTTTCTAACGAATGAAATAGTTGTTTCCGTTATGTGTTTTAATTAATTCATACTGAGTATATTCATAACAACACTTATAGAATTGTTGAAGAAATTTAATTGTTTCTAAGATTTTGATTTGGTCCTAAATCGAAATTCAAATTAGATATAATTATTTTTTATTCTCCCGGGCGGTAAAGTTTTTTTTAATGATTTTGATTTTTGTCACTAAAAATTTTTTACACGCATCTTTAAAATTTTATTTAATATATTTATAAAAACAAATTTTTCCTTGTTGGTAGCTACAACAAGAAAAATAATAATGCCTTTTTCCTTCTATGATTCATCGTAAAATTTGGCACTTTTAGAGTTTGACACTACAAAAACACAATAAAATATAAAATCAACCATTTACCTAATGCTAATAAATGCAATCGTTTCAATTTAAAGGTTGGCATTAAATGCCTCTAAATGCACATGCTCCCCGAGCATCGTCACGCTGCTGTGAATCGATCACATGCGGAAAACTCCAAACTTTGTTTCGTGACCGGAGTTGTTCAAGGCTGCCTTCAGACTTAGTCCCAGAACCTGGCGTGTGTTGGCTGGATCGATGATGCCATCGTCCCACAAACGAGCCGTGCTGTAGTACGGAGAGCCTTCTGCCTCAAACATCTCCACGATGGGAGCCTTCAGCTTCTGGGCCTCTTCCTCGGTGAACTCCTTGCCTGCACGTTTCCGCTGATCCTGAGTAATCTGGGCCAGGACATTGGCGGCCTGGGTGCCGCCCATAACGGAGATACGTGAGTTTGGCCACATGTAGAGGAACCTTGGCGAGTAGGCTCGTCCGCACATGCCGTAGTTTCCAGCGCCGTAAGAGCCTCCGATGATAACAGTAAACTTTGGCACATTTGCGCAGGCTACGGCAGTCACCATTTTGGCTCCGTTTTTGGCAATTCCGTTGGCTTCAGCGTCGCGACCCACCATGAAACCTAAAGCGAATCGGAGTTGCAGTGAACAATGCTATGTAAACAAATGTATCTTGCACTCACCTGTAATGTTCTGCAGGAACACTAGAGGGATTTTACGCTGGGCACACAGTTGGATGAAGTGCGCTCCCTTGAGAGCACTCTCAGAGAAGAGGACTCCATTGTTTCCAACAATGCCCACGCTGGTTCCATACAGCTTTGCGAATCCGCACACTAGAGTTTCTCCGTAAAGTTTTTTGAACTCTGTGAAGCGGCTGCCGTCCACGATGCGGGCAATAACCTCCCGCACATCGAAACTCTTGGTAAGATTGGGGCCTACAATACCGTACAACTCGCGGGGGTCATATCGAGGCTCTTCCACCACGGTCTGTGCACTAGTGTCTTGGAAATTTAGCTGGCTGGAGTGCAGCAATCTATCGTTGTACCGGTTGGTCGACGGCAAGTTCAGATTACTGACGATCTGCCGGGCCAGGTGCAACGCGTGCTCGTCATCTACTGCGTAGTGATCCGTGACTCCTGAGGTCTTGCAATGCAGGTCGGCTCCTCCCAGGTCCTCGGCGGAGACCTCCTCTCCGGTAGCTGCCTTCACAAGCGGTGGACCAGCCAGGAAAATGGTTCCCTGCTTCTTCACTATGACGCTCTCGTCGGCCATTGCCGGAACGTAAGCTCCTCCTGCCGTGCAGCTGCCCATAACAACGGCGATCTGGGGGATCCCTTGAGCTGACATGTTAGCTTGGTTGTAGAAGATGCGTCCAAAGTGCAGTTTGTCCGGAAAGACATCGGCCTGTCGCGGCAAGTTGGCTCCGCCGGAATCCACAAGGTAAACGCAGGGCAGTCGGTTTTCCTGTGCGATTTCCTGGGCACGCAGATGTTTCTTCACAGTAATGGGATAGTAACTGCCTCCCTTCACAGTAGCGTCATTGGCCACCACCACACACTCCGTCCTAAAATGAGTATTTTATTTATTTAAATAAGTTAAATAAGTAAATCTTTAAATAAAGATAAAGCCAATAAAGCCTAGTATTCTATTTCCAGAACGCTTGAAACCTCTCAATTAACACGGAAATTACAAAAACAAGCAACAGGTACCTACCCACATACACGTCCTATTCCGGTTACGATTCCGCCAGAGTTGACGACTTCCTCTCCGTATAGCTCATGCCCGGCAAGAGTGGACAATTCCAAGAACGGAGAGCCTTTGTCCAGCAATAGGTTAATGCGATCCCTGGCCAACAGCTTTCCCCTCGCCGTGTGCCGATCTATTGCCTTCTGGCCACCTCCCGTCAACACCTGGCTGGTGAAGTTTCGCAGCTCTGATACTAGTTTCCCCATTTCACTGGCATTTTCCTAACGTGGAGGAAATCATTGTGTTAAAGCTCTGGTGCAAGTACGTTTCGGGTGCCATACCTTGTACTCCGCGGACTGTTTGTCCACCTCGCTGGGCAAGACATTCGCCTCACCCACGTGAAGCAACCGGGTCTGGCTACGAAGCAGGTTGGAGGCCACCGGAAGCCGCAGCAGCGCACTCAGCCTGATCATTTTGAAGGACGAATTTGGGAGTTGGAAGCCGAATTTACCACGCGAGTGGGGGTGTTACGTCAATTTTCTGTTTGGGTGGCTGGTGGTTGCTGCCGATAACCGCAACTAAACAGCTGATCGATCGAGCTGAAACCTATCGATCTATCGATTGTTTTTCAAATATTTGAAAAAATTAATTTCTTTGCTAGCACAAAAATATGAACAAAAAAAAACATAAAAAACAAAAAAAACCTGTAAAATTTACCTATTTCTGCAAAAATTTGTTATTTTTTTGGCTTTTTTTTATTAGAGGAATATCCAGCTGAATTACTCCTTTTAAAGCAAAAACTTGTTAAAAAACTATTTTTATGGGTTAATATTATTTATTAATTGCAACTCACTAGCTTTGACCATTTAGGAATTAAACTTGAGACCTTTTAACAAAATAATTAGGCAACTACGAAGGGTGCATTCATTATGCTAAAAGTTCTATGAACTTTAATACGATTCGTTACACAATTATAGTTAACATGATCTGTGATTGTGCAGGTCGCTCTAGAAGGTAAGTGGTAAATACTAATAATATTGATTTACGTAGTCATTAGTAGGCTTGTTTACACTGCAGAACAATCACTTGACAAAAATAAACATTGGCTTGCTTAAATTTATTCATTAACTAATTAAAGATAGGTCTAATTGTAGATTTCTCTTAAAGCGTTTCGAAAAATTGTACTACAAAATGTGTGTCGAGTCAGGGCCCAGCAAGAATCACTTGATCTTGATTTTGTGCAGCTTCAGCTTGAAGCCCAAGACCTCGCTAAGCACTCCTGAAAGAGCTGACAGAATGACCACCTTGATGGTTGTGAATAGATATGGGTTGGCGCTGAGGCCAGAGATCTTGAACGGTGTTTCGAGCTCCTTCAGCAGATCGGCCGCCAACTTCAGCACGCTATTAGACACCATCAGCTCCTCCTTCTTCTTGGGCTTTTGCTCGATCTGCAGATATAGATTGATCTGTTCGGTGATTAGCACTGAAACGCTGCGGTACTTGTGCTGGATTTTTTGCCCTAGGGTCATGAAGCGTAGCAAGTAGATTCCGATAGTGATCGACCACATTAGAGCCTCCAGCGTGAGGTGGGTGTGCAAGTGTACGGAATCCTTCAGCCACTCAACACTAAGAAAGGCCAGTAGGAGCAGCGTGACTATGAATGCGGCGGACACAATGATATCCACAGACCGCTGTGGGCCTCGTTTCTGTAATCAATTTTAAGGTTTACGATTTTTTGCTATTGTGCTTTATTTGTTATATTACCTTTAAATACGATCTAACGCTGAGCCAGGTCTTGATGTTGCGCACTTTGTTAAGGCGGAAGTGTGGTAAGTTCGACTTGCGAGCTCGCCGTGATGATGTCAGGTGGGAAAAGAGTTTGGCATAAAGGAATCGCTGCTTGAAGGTGCGCTCGGCAACGGCGAAGATGACGAATAGGATAAGGGTCAAGCACAGGCGCTGCACGAAGCCCAAGGCCAACACAGTTCGCTCCCAGCGAGCCTCACCGAAGGCAAAGCCCAACAGGGTGCTGGGCGACGCCAATGACTTTTCCCACAACAGTTGCGGCACGTAAAAGTAGCTTATCTCACTGGCCTTCTCCGAGTCGCTTCCCAGAGTCATTTCGCATAGCCGGCAAAAAACTGGGATGAGCGAGAGCAGAAAGGAGAACACCACGCCTATGTAAATGTAATCATTAGTTTCCCCCATTGAGTCAACACGCTCGATAATGCACGAAGCGATTTCCAGCACTGAGAGTTGCGCCTTCTTGGCGTCGCGCTGGTCCCAAATGGTACAACTAACTGGGGGAGAGGTGCGTTGAAGATTAAGTGAAGAATAAAGATCTTATTAGACTCACTGCGATCCAAGCTGCTGTGCGGATTCAGTATGGTGGTGGGCGTGATGTCCAGTTCGCAGGGATCTTCATCGCTGCAGGCCGCGTGCTTGAACGTGCCATCCGAGTGATCCATGTCCGAGGTGTAGCTGCAGTCCTCGCTGTTGGTGGTAACACCCAGCCAGTCGGTTGCCGAGGTGGTGCAATCCTGATTGCAGGTGGAGGCCGTGCCGGACGCGTGATCTGCATCATCGCATTCATCTGATTCAGCACAGCTTGTGGTTGACTCATTGCCGCGCGTCGGAACCTTCTTTTCCTCGCCAGTGGTAGCGTTCAAGCGCAGACGAAGCTGGCTGCTTTGGGTTGTCACTGGCGGCACAGCCGAAGATGCATTAGGTAGCGGCGAATGATTGTTGTCCTCGCCGCTGGAGCTCTTTCCGTTCAGGCTCTCGAACCCGTCGTCCTCGCCAATGCTGCGCCGAGTCTGATAGGCAGGTTTGGGGGTTTGTATTCGGTTACCAATCTCGGGATCTGCAGGCTCATCCACTATAATATGGCTCGACGAAGGTTGGTCGCCCGGCTCGTATGTGGCGCAGATCTGGATAGGGGTATGCCAATTAACGTTTCGTTTTTTTGGACTCTCTGGAGCAGCTCCTCCTTCCTGTCTGTTGAGATCAATGTCCATTTCGTCGACCTGCGGAAGGGAGCTAATGGCAGTGGTGGTCAGGTAGGTCTCCTCAGCGGGGGTTCGTTTGATGACGACGGGCGGCGGCGTTGCTGGAAGGATGGGATCGGGTACTATGGCACAGGTTGTTGTAATAGAAGAAGTTATAGGCGTTGGGGTGACAGGCCGGGAGATCACGTCGATAACACTGGCTACGTTGCGGCGGACAGGTAGGGAGGTGCTACTGCTGGGCTGCGACACCTCCACTTCCGGTTGACGAATGCTGAAAAATATTCATTTCATGATGAAAAGGAATAAAAAATAAATGGCTAAAATATGGAAGAGGCACCTACCGAAAAAATTTCTTTCGACGACGAACTCTGTGCTCGCGGGTTGAGTTCTTGTCGCTAACATTGGTCATGGATATTCGTCGTATCTTGTTCTTGCTATTCCCACTCGCACTGCCCGTCGCCGTGTTGGTGGCCACGATCTGAGAGTGGATCAGACTGATGAGAAGGCTTAAGGCGCACGGGATCAGCAAAGCACTGAGCAGGTCGGCATGTTCCTCCGCCTGCTTGTCTGCAGTGCGGTCGCCAGTGAGTTCTTCTCCATCACCAGCTGGCCGGCCTGCAAAAAGGGAGCTGTTCGAAGCGTTGTCGTAGCCCAGCGGCACAAGCCGACTAGTGTGTAACACAAAGATGGCCCAGTTGAGCAGCTGGGTGAGATAGAGGACCAGGATGAAGCCAAAGGCATTCGGCGTGGTCTGCTTGACCCACCACTGGGCGTACAGCGGCAGCAAGACATAACGTAGGATCGCCAAACGGATCACAGTGAGCAGAGACTGCTTGGGTTTTGCCTTCGGGAAAGTGGAACCTGAAATTGCACCGTTTTTCATTGACAGTTCCAACAATAGCCCGACAAACTCACCGCGCACCAGATCAACATCGATTAACTCCGTTTTCAGCTTTGTGTTCTTCAAGTTGACGTTATTGAAGCCATCTAAGATCCGCTGTTCGACGGTCTTTTCCCATTCTTGCTTGTCATAAGTGCCGATTTTCTTCTGATACCTACGCACATATGAAGAAGAAAGTATTAGGTAAGCCTTTGGCTGACCAGCCAATCTATGCACTCACCATTCAACAATTTCATCCAATTTCATAGTAATAATCACATAAAAGCCTTCAATTTGCCGTGCACCCTGCGAACGAACAAAGAAATCTTCAATTAGAGTTGACGAGCTTCTAAATTACGAGAGCCACTTCGGCTGGATGTGCCTATCCGGATGTAACTGCAGAACTGGCACGAGCCCAGGCCGCCTTAAGTACTCGCCACCAAATGTGGACAAAGCTGTGTCGGAGCACTTGGCGCTTCTGGCCCACTTAGTGGGAACGACTTTAAACAGCTGCTCTGCATAACGGGTTTTACACTGGCCAGCCAACGGCGGTATCCGGTAACAGCTAATGACTTTCACCTTCGCCTTATCGGAGCTTAGGAGCACTATTGGTGGCTCCCAGCCGCCTCTGGGCTGCCCCAGCTGGATACAACCAAGTATTCGCGATAAGCGAATTGGAACTGCGCAGTCGAAACACGATGCGCCACATTGGGAATTGAGCACTTTGGTCGCCTTGGAGCAGCGGAGCAGGCGGCCCGAACAGCTGTTATCAAGGGGGCGGCAAAATGTTTATATACTCGCACACATACACAATCAGACGGGCCCAAGCGTTCTCACATACGGGGCTCTCGGGAAATTTTGGGTGCGGGCGGTTGTGCTGACCTTCTGCAGTTTTTGGGGTTCAAGGTGAGCCGCCAACCTCTGCAACCATTCACGGTTATTGGGAAGAATCGGCCCTGAGAGGCTGGTCTCATTCATGGCGGTTACCTTGAGTTAAATTGCGTCCGCTATTGATTTTTGGAGGCAGTTTCTTGCTGGCCGGCCGACTCCTTTTCACATTGAGCGGGCTGGGCGGGCGCCTAGGATGACTTCTTCCGGATTTCCCGGCTGTTTACAGGTAATTTTGAATGCACTACACGCACCGCGGAGCGATTTGCACTTGCATGGGGTCCAAAAGAGATTTGATGCGAAGCACCTAACGAGAACGAAAAAGTTTGTTGATCAGTGTTGCCAGATGCCGGTTTGGAGTTTTCCCCAAATTCATTCGGCTAGTCCTGAAAACCCACTAAAAAATCCCACCATCATTTCCCCTATATTTAAAATTGCACCGGCGGGAAATTTCGACCGACCCTTATTGAAACGTCGATCTAATTAGAATAACTCAAACACTAACTAACATTTTAACACTATACAAAACTTTGTCAAGCTGGCGACCCTAGCTAGACTGATAAGGCAACGAGGTGCTTCTGAAAGCCTTACATTTAGCGTTAAAATCAAAAATTTCACAAGTAATCCCCCAAACTTTACCCCTGCATATTATTTCCCCCTAAAATTCCGCCGAAACCGTAGAAAAATCACCTTATCTAGAGGGAAATTTTTTTTTTTTTTAAATATAGCACTTGCAATGCGATCTTTTATGTTTTAATCAATACTTGCGACTATAGCTTCGTGCCTAAATTCTACCAGTGCTAGGCGAGGGATTTATTATGTTTCTGGTCTGTTGAGGGTTTAACAAGAAAGGAAAGCTAACTTCGGGCGGAGCCGAAGTTGATATACCCTTGCAGTTCAGTCGCAGTCCGCTAGGTGGCGCCACGCATATGATATTATAAGATATATAGAAGATCGTATATAGTCGGCCGATCCTTATGAAATTTGGCAAATCAGATTATTTTGTCCAAAATAGAATCTGTACCAAGTCCCATCTTTCTAACTTAAAAAACACCAAAGTTATGCCAATTCCGATCGTTGTATGGCAGCTATAGGATATAGTCGGCCGATCCTTATGAAATTTTGTACATAAGATATGTTCGTCAAATATAACATGTGTGGAAAGTCCCAACCCTCTATCTTAAAAAACAACGAAGTTATGGCATTTCCGATCAATCAGTTATATGGCAGCTATAGGATATAGTCGACCGATCCTGGCCGTTCCGACTTATGTACTACCTGCAAGGAAAAGAAGGCTGTGTGCAAAGTTTCATCTCGATAGCTCTAAAACTGAGAGACTAGTTTGCGTAGAAACCGACAGACAGACGGACAGACGGACAGACGGACATGCTTATATCGACTCAGGAGGTGATCCTGATCAAGAATATATATACTTTATAGGGTCGGAGATGTCTCCTTCACTGCGTTGCACACTTTTGACCAAAATTATAATACCCTCTGCAAGGGTATAAAAATCAGCCTCCGATACACAGAAAACTCTCTAAATGTTTAAGTATAAATATTAAATATATGTCCTATAAAGGCTTTACTGAGGAACGAAAACACAATATAGTCCATATTCAAAAGAAATTTTATTTAACTAAAATTTAAAATAAAATTTTACAAATCCATTTTCTACTGGATTTTTACAGAAAATATGTATATTTTAAATATACCGCAAGCAGTTTGAAGGGTTTTTAAACAATTTATTTTTAAATTAAAGGGAAATGAAAATGATTTCTTTTTAATAAACTACTTTATTTATTGGCGCGAGTCGATTTCGATACCGATAGTTCTAGTTAGTATTTTGTTCTATACAGTTTGGTATTTTGCCCAGATGAAGTGATTGGGTACTCTAGAAAGTTAAATATGGCGCACTCGTGGTGCGCTACTTGAACTTCCGAGTTTTGTCGGAAAGTCAAGAGACCTTTTATTAGGCTTACACTTGCTTCTTTTGTATCGCGACTGTGGTGAGAGCTGTCACAAATGGTATCTACTCCTCCACGTCCTGCAGCTGCCGAAACTTTTGAAAAGCTTCATCAGCAGCCTCTTTTAGTGTCCCTCAAATCGATGAACCCATGCTCTCGAACAAGTCAGAGCTCTCTATTGGAGAGTCACCATCCGCTCGGGAAATGTTTCGAAAATATTTCTAAGGGCATATTGTATAGCTGACAGCTAAAATAATAAATTTAAACCGACTCATTCTCTGCCTTAAAGTCAATAAAAAATATCGACAAGGCCTCATATTACCCGACATTAATAAGAAGTTTAATAACAAACCTGCATCTAAAAATAAAAATCCTATGGACTCCAAGCCACGTAGGAATCATAGGGAATCAAATTGCTGACGAAGCCGTTAAACACGCAACAATGGCACCCTTGATCACAACAAAAAATCTCAACCAGACCGATATAAACAGATACATAAAATATAAACTATCCAACAACTCACAAAACCAAATTCAATACAGGTCAAGCTGGTACCAATCTATAAACACAAATAAAATTACCATCTATGATTACTCTAAAAACAAGGATATCTACAGCTTTTCAAGACGAGAACAAACGAAATTCATTAGACAACGTTCATTAGGGCACACAAGATTCACCCATCATTATAGATTGCAATGTATGCAGACGACACTGCATTTTTGTCCTCTGCAACCTCGCCAGAGGAGGCTTCTGCCTGCCTCCAACGCCAGCTTGTCATCCTAGACCCGTGGCTACGAAGGTGGAACATAGCTATAAATCACGACAAGTCAGTCCAAACGACCTTCACTTTAAGGAGAGGCGATTGTCCGCAAGTCAGTCTTGGTGGCACTACCATACAAACAAACCTTACACCCAAATATCTGGGAATGGCTTTGGACAGGAGACTCACCTGGACAAGTCCAGTACAAACTGCGTCAGTTATACTGGCTGATTGGAAGGAGATCCAGGCTAAAGTTGAGAGTAAAACACCTTATCTACAAGTCCATAGTTAAACCAGTTTGGACTTATGGCATCCATTTATTTATTATGTTATTATTATTGTGAAACCGGAAAATTCTAAAAGTGATGTGTGGCAAATATTTTCATTGATTGAGAAGTGCGGTTAAAAAATTAATTTTATTTGCTGCACAAAATGCAAGATGGTGTTCGCCTCTACAGCCAAGACAGGCACTGGAACTTTATTGCGACACAAATGTGATGTAGTAAAAGGAAAACTTACCAATCAGCCATCTGATACAGATACAGAAATTGACAACTTTTTGAGTAATGAATACAGTACAGAATCTGTATATATATACATCTATATTAACATTTTGGGAAAATGTACATAATTTAAAACTGTTGCGAATGTTGGGAGAACAAATTCTTAACATTCCAGTTAGCTTGCTACAAGTGAGCGAGTTTTTTCATGTTCAGGGCAAATTTTAAACCTTTGTTGTACTAGACTTACAAGCTCTAACTTAGATAAAATATTGTTTATAAATAGAAATATGTAAAATATTAATAACATTTTCCTACATATATGTACATATAAAATACAATATGTATTAAGGTACTTTAATTTGATTAAAAAATATATATACCTATGCCTATAAAAATAAATAATGTAAATAGTATATTTCGTGTTGGGCCATGTTGGCAAAATTTTTGGGCGTGCGTGTGCGTGCGTGCTAAAAAACTTCGCTGTCGTGTCGTGTTGGGCCGTGTCGAAAAATTCAGCCCATGCCCACCTCTAGTCCCAACCCTCTAACTTAAAAAACACTAAAGTTATCGCATTTCCGATCAATCAGTTATATGGCAGCTATAGAATACAGTCGACCGATCCCGGCCGTTCCGACTTATGTACTACCTGCAAAAAAAAGAAGGATGTGTGCAAAGTTTCAACTCGATAGGTCTAAAACTGAGAGACTAGTTTGCGTAGAAAAAGACAGACGGACATGCTTATATCGACTCAGGAGGTGATCCTGATTAATATATATACTTTATAGGGTCGGAGATGTCTCCTTCACTACGTTGCACACTTTTGACCAAAATTATAATACCCTCTGCAAGGGTATAAAAACACCAAAAATGTTTGAGAGCCTAATTTTTATTTCTTTAACCTGTACTCGGGTGGCAATTCCGCAGCCATGTGGTATATTATAGGAATGGTGTACATTTTATTAGTCCAAGCGCTTTCCTTAATCTGAATTTGGTGAGTGTTCTTAGTCTTTCAACGACGCAGTGAAGGAGACATCTCCGACCCTATAAAGTATATATACTCTTGATCAGGATCACCTCCCAAGTCGATATAAGCATATCTGTCTGTCCGTCTGTCTGTCGGTTTCTACGCAAACTAGTCTCTCAATTTAAGAGCTATCGAGTTGAAACTTTGCACACATCCTTCTTTTTCTTGTAGGTAGTACATAAGTCGGAACGGCGGGGATCGGTCGACTATATCCTATATCTGCCATATAATTGATTGATCGGAAATGCCATAACTTTGGTGTTTTTTAAGATAGAAAGATGGGATTTGGTACAGATTCTATTTTGGGAATCTGATTTGTCGAATTTCATAAGAATTTGCCGTCTATAAACTATAGCTGCCATATAACTGATTGATCGGAAATGCCATAACTTCGTTGTTTTTAAAATTAGAATGATGGGAGTTTCAATGGATTCCTCTTTGGGCAAAATAATTCGATATTCCAAATTTCATAAGGATCGGCCAACTATATAACAACTATATATAGATGCGCTATACATATATCTAATAATATCAGATGCGTGGCGCCATCTAGCGGACTGCGACTCAACTGCAAGGGTATATAAACTTCGGCTCCGCCCGAAGTTAGCAATTCTTTCTTGTTGATCTTTGACATCGTTTGATCAATGTGTGCTACTAAGGAGTTGTTGGCCGATATAATTCTGACGAGGTGTCTTATCTGATCCTAATTTGCAGAGTATTGCATACTTTTCCGTTGGGAACTGGGACTACTTTTATGTTTCGCCAGGCGTCTGGAAAAAGTTCAGAGATCCAGGTAATGTTCAGTAAATTATGAAATTCCCTTAATTTGGGAGAAGGTAGGTTCTGGATCATTCTGTATTATATATGATCCAGACCCCGTGCAGAGTCCGGGTTTCTTAAGACTAGATATTCATTCAAGATAAGGGGTTTCCTTATATCCAGTGTAAGTATGTTGTCCTCGATTGTTGGCGGACTGTTTCCCGGTGCAATCAATTTTGTCGTGGCGCTCTTTTGTAGAATTTGTAGAAATTTTTCGTTTTCTTCGTCAGACCAAGTGTTACTTACAGTTTTTGGTAGTTTGTATTTTTTGAGGTTGGCTATGCTACTCCAAATTGAGGGGCTGTCTGAGATTTCTTGAGTGAATTGTTGGAAGTTCAGTCTACGTTTTCTTCTAATGTACTCTTGCTTTTCTCCGTAAAATTTCTGCCTGGCTGCGTTGCGAAGTCGAAAGAGTTTCTCTCCTTCTTCACACCACCATTTCTTTGGTACGTATTTAGAGTTTTCTGGTATATGAATTATGTTGTTCTTAACAATTTTATTGGTCGACCTACCAAGACTAGTGATACTATTGAAATCCGCTTTGCAAAAGTCTTGTACTATTTTGCTGTGGATTATTTTTGTAACTGTTGTGTAAGGTGTAGGGGTGTTCCACTCTAAGATTATTGGGTAATGATTGCTGTTTGTAACTTTTGACGTAGGGCAACTCCAATGAAGGTTTGAGGTGTTCTGATTTGTGAACGTTATGTCCAGCACTGAGCACTGACGTCGATCTCTGCATTTTTTGTGTTGATAAAGTCCCTTAGAAAAGTAATTATCTTGGAGTTTGAGTCTGGGTCGTTGTGGATATCCAGTAAGAATGAAGAGAGTTTTTTCCCCAGTGTGTCAAGTGTGTTTTGTGCTACACTGGCGCATGTAATAGGGGTCGGGGTGTGGATTTTGCAATTCTAGCATAGGAGTGAGAGGTATTCTTTTGAGATTCTGAATTAGTGATATTTGGCATTTGCCAGGCCGGTTCTGGAAAGAAAGAACGGTCATCCGGGTTTGGGGATGTCCTTTTGAAGAGAGAGGGGTATTTAAGTTTTAGCTCCTGCATAGAAAGGGTTTCTACCACTTTTATTTTTTGGATCTCATAGGCTTTGCTTCTAGCTGGACACTCCCTGCTTGTGGCAGAGGGACCGTTTCCGCAGTTGGCACATTCAATTTTTTGGCAATGCTCCTCCTTGGGATGTTTCCCTCCACATTGGCCGCATTTCTCTTGCCCTTTGCAGTGTTGGGCTGTGTGTCCGAAACGGATACACCGAAGCATTGGATGAAGTATATAAAAGGCTGCACTTTTACCTTTGAATATAATAATTTATTTTGTGACTTTTTGTCCCTGGAACAAGATTTCGGGATAAGTTTACTCTTGTCATTGGGGTCCTTTTTAAAAACTCTAGAAACCCCTAGGATTGAAATTTCTGAGCTTATATTTTGGAAAATGTCAACTTCTGAGAAGTTGGAGGGGATTCTGAAAATTATCCCCGTCTTTCAAATGAAACGCGGGAAAATCTTGGCGAGGTAGCCATTTTCTTCAAGTTTTTTATTATGGTCTAATATAGAGTTGGCTATAGCTGCCGCGCTAAATTGGATTTGGCACCGGCCATAACCCACTCTTTTAATCTCTATGATATCTTTCAATAAGTTCAATTTTTTTAGCGTGTCCTCTAAATGAAGTTGGTTGATAGATTTTCTAGCAGAAGGTTCTCTAGTTCTATTAAAACAAACTATATAAGGGCCCGCGTGATCCTCCGCGTAAGTGGAGATATTATTACTTTTCTCACTTACCCCATCATTTTTCTATTTCTTCTTTTCACTCACTATTTTTTTTACCGTTCATCGTTTTCGATGCGGCGTCGGATTTTGGCGCGCGTGTTTGGAGTCCCGGTTTAAGTAGTGGTTTGTTCAAACCATTTCCATTCTTCCTTGTTTCCATTGTGGATTGTGGGGATGATCTTCCAGGAATTGGAGCCTCCCTCTTTCTTTTCTCTAGCATTCCTGCTATGTTGTTTGGTGTTTTCAAAGCTTCCCTATAAAAGTTTCGATTCAGTCCCGTCTGGCAACACTGTCTGTTGCCAGAGAAAAAACCACCAAAGAGCCAAAAAATACGTCCGTCCTCTTCGGCGTTTGAATCGCAAGTGGGAAAATGATTTTGTTTCAATAAACTGTTTTATTTATTGGCGCGGGTCGATTTCGATACTGCTAGTTCTATTTAGTATTTTGTTCTATACAGTTTGGTATTTTGCCCAGATGAAGTGATTGGGCACTCTAGAAAGTTAAATATGGCGCTCTCGTGGTGCGCTACTTGAACTGCTGAGTTTGGTCGTCGAAAGTCAAGAGACCTTTTATTAGGTTTACACTTGCTTCTTTTGTATCGCGACTGTGGTGAGAGCTGTCACAAATGGTATCTCCTCCTCCACGTCCTGCAGCTGCCGAAACTTTTGAAAAGATTCATCAGCAGCCTCCTTTAGTGTCCCTCCAACCGATGAAACCATGTTCTCGAATAAGTCAGAGTTCACCTATTGGAGAGTCACCATCCGCTCGGGAAATGTTTCGAAAATATTTCTAAGGGCATATTGTATAGCTGACAGCTAAAATAATAAATTTAAACCGACTCACTCTCTGCCTTAAAGTCAATAAAAAATATCGACAACGCCTCATATTACCCGACATTAATAAGAAGTTTTATAACAAACCTATGGACTCCAAGGGACTTAAGATTCATAGGAAATGAATATGCTGACAATGGCACCCTTGGTCACAACAAAAAATCTCAACCAGACATAAAATAAAAACTATCCAAGAACTTACAAAACCAAAATCCAAAAAACACCTCAAGTAAATCCCCAGCTTTTCAAGACGAGAACAAACGAAATTCGGAAATGTCGGCTATAGGATATAGTCGGTCGATTTGCTGCGGAATCTCGCAGACAGATTATTATAGATTATATAGGAGATAACATACTTTCGATTCAAACCGCCGAACGTGGGGTAGGCGATTCCGAAGTGGCAATTTTGATATGGAAACACCCAAGCCTTCCGGACGACCAAAGACCATTGATACGGATAAAATCATGGAAATAATGGATCGAGATCGTTATGTGACTATTAGAACCATCGCAGAGGAGCTGCAACAAAGCACGGAAACCGTCCATAGGCATTTAAAGTCGAACAATTTAACAAAAAATCTCGATGTATGGGTGCCTCATGAGTTATCCCAAAAAAACCTTTTCGACCGTGTATCAATCTGCGAATCTTTGTTGCACCGTAATAAACTCGACTCATTTCTAGATCGGTTAGTCAGTGGTGATGAAAAAATGATCACATATGACAACATAAAGCGTAAAAGATCTTGGTCGGAGCACGGTGATTCGTCTCAAACGGTGACTCAAAACAAAAATTGAGTTCAATCAACCTAATATTTCCGGTAGAGTGGCGATAGGTTGCCTTTTTTAAAAGTTCACAAATGTGTGTTTGGCCCATACTGGGATACTTTAAAAACCTCCACAATTCACACGTTTTTATGATTGAATCGTGATCAAATAATTCAATACACGCAAATGTAAATCAGTACATTCACTACTTCACGAGGACAACCACATCCTAATTGAATATAAGTGAAAAACGCGGCGCGCGTGGAACACTTGGGACGAATGCTTTATGGCCTGTATTAAAGCCTACATATGACAAGAAAATAAAATGCACACATTTTAAATAATTGCTTATTCTGAAACAAATTATTCTAAATTAAAAATTTGAAAGTTACCAGAGAGGGAAAACAGAGGTGCAGCAGGAGAGCCCACATGTAAGAACATAAAAATAATCAATGAAATAAAAAAATTAGAAGTAAAAATAAGAAGATAAGATATATCTTATTATATAAGATAAAATCTCAAAAACTCGGCTACAGGAGCAGCAAATGAAACATACGGACCACCGAATCAAAAGATTGAAATGAGGGGTTAACTAACTAAATATGCAATTGTTTCTGGATGCAATTTGGGGGTAAGCAATCCCCATGCACACAAACTAAAAAAAATTAAAAAAGAAGAAAGCAAGAGGGCAGATTGCGAACATCAAGTACGGCCCAAGGGTAAAAAATATAAATAAAAAATAAAACATTAAATAAAGAGTTTTTCACGGCGTTTTTCACCTCTTATAGAAAGTGGCCAGTTAAATAAATAACTAAAAATTTGAGAGCTCAAGTCTGTTCAGATCAGATGCTTGAATCGTCTGATTTTTGTAAGGGGATGTCGGCCTTTTATATCGTCAAAGATTCAATTTTCGCCTAAACAAAGAAGAATGTAAACCCAAGGCCTACTTGTAAATACCAAAACTTTGTGATGTGATGGTCACATTTAATCTTGGAAGCATATTTAAAACTCCACAGTCGGTAACATAAATGAATATTCAAAATTATTTACATATATTGTCAAAGTTTTCTGGTAGGATAGACAAAATAAAAATAATATGAATGAAATGAAGAAGGGAAAGCCATCTTCGAGTAGAGACGACGTTATATACACTTAAATAAATGACGATATGCATATTTTAATTTTTTGTGGATTTATGCATTTTATTTGCATTTGCATAAAATATGAATATAAAGTGGCGAGCAAAATTGAGTGCATGTTCAGAACTCAGACTTTCGTCATCCACAAAATCATAACCACACAAGATAATCTTAAAATTTTTTTTGTTTTATATTCATTATTTTATTCTTAATAAATTTTAAGCAAAAACAATCATGGCAGAGATAAATTTTAGGAGAATTACAAAAAAAAACGAAAAAAACCCGCATAAACTCAATTATTCACGTTTCTAGATGTCTTAATTATTAAATTAATATTAATATTATGTCCAAAGACTTTTATTTGAGATAACTTCCTGTACACGGTTAGGCATGCTCTCTACTAAATTTTAAATTTTATCTTTGGGAATACGTCTCCATTCAGCTTCAACACGCTCCCAAAGGATGCCCATGTTTGATGGAGCTGCTTCGTATTGCCCGAGCCGTCTTTTCACGATTGACCAAAGATTTTCAATCGGATTGAGGTCGGGACTTTGTTGCATTCCATTAATTTAAAAGGTTGCTTTTCAATCCATTCCTTAACAATTTTGGCCGTGTGCTTCGGATCCCCATCTTGTTGAAAAACAATTTCCTTTTCGGGATAAGCACATTTTTCAATAAAATTGGGAAGATTGGTCTGCAATATTTGTAGGTAGTCCTCTTTCCGCATAATACCTTCTATTAACTGTAGAGGGCCAACATGCCACCACGTGAAGCATCCCCAAACCATAATACTTCCACCACCATGTTTTACAGTTTGTTTTACATGGTGTCTTTGGATACGATCTCCGGGTCTGCGCCAGCAATATTGCTTTCCGTCGGACTGAAATGGGACTGAAAATTTGGACTCGTCAGACCAGACAACTCGTTTCCAATCGTCCACAGTCCAATTTTTGTGTGCCCTTGCAAATTTCAATCGCGCTTTAACATTTTTAACGGATAATGCAGGTTTGATTTTTTTCACACTTGCAATATACCCAATGTCTCGCAGCGCTCTTCTAGCTGTCCATTCGCTAACATTCTTGTTTATAGCCAAGGAAGCATCCTTTGGAGTTAGAAGCTTGTTCTTCCTCATTTCCGACATCATTAGTCGAGCATCTGACTCCTTCAATAATTTCTTGCGACCTGCGACTTGCGCTTTGGGAGTCACATTCCGTCTCTTCTGAACAGCGATTACCGCCGATTGGCTTATACCAAGCCTTTTGGAAATTACACGTGATGTACAACCATTCTCGGTCAGGCTAACTACATTATTTTTAATATCTTCAGATAATTTTCGCATTTTTATGCTCGCAAATTTTGAACAATTTATTTATAATTACAAGCTAATTCAGTTACACTCTGCTTAGTCTGAAGCACGTTTTAATCTGTGCTACGAACATTAAGAATAATAGAAAACAAAAATAATGGTGAATCTTGCCGATTTGTGCTGATAAGAAAAGTTAGAAAGCGAAAATTGACAAAAAAGTGCCTATGTGCAAAATTAAGTTTAAGCGGGTTTTTTTCGTTTTTTTTTGTAATTCTCCTAGAATTTATCTCTGCCATGATTGTTTTTGCTTAAAATTTATTAAGAATAAAATAATGAACAAAAAAAAAATTTTGGGATTATCTTGTGTGGTTATGATTTTGTGGGTGACGAAAGTCTGAGTTCTGAACATGCACTCAATTTTGCTCGCCACCGTATATGCAAAATATGCAAAAGATACAAAAATACCAATGACGAACACATCTCAAAATATTTAATAAAAGCTTTTGATGGAGTAGTAATAGATTAATATATGATTGATTTTTATTTACACATACTTTTTATTTAAAGTAATTTTGGTTCAATAAAGGATCAAATTTTTTCCAGATGCTACTTGAAACGCTTTGGCGTTTTTCTCAAAAAACTATGTTCTACGCTAAAATGTTTCTTTCAATATCAGAAGATACCGTTGCAGCATATTGATATTTAATAATATTTTTATTTTTCACATACCCAAGCTCTAAAAAAATCAGGAATAAAATTTAAAATACGGTTTACATTTTGAATTTATCAGAAAGTCTGGTTTTTTATGTTTACAACTGCATCAAAATTATTTTTAGCTGCCCTCCGAAATCACCAGAAACGTTCTTAACAATATTTTCTGCTTCCTCAAACCATTTCATGGATGTTGCCAATAATAAGCACATTGATGCATTATACGTGCTGAACGTATTCTTATATCCTTGCAGAGGGTATTATAATTTTGGTCAAAAGTGTGTAACGCAGTGAAGGAAAAATTGTATAAGGAAAGAATTCAACACCACCAAAAAGAAGAATTTAAAAAATGGCGATCCAACGGAAAGTGATGCTGCAAGGAGAGATGAATTCTGTGAGTAAGCTTTAAAATAAGATGCATCCGGATGATATTGTTCCCCTGTTGTCGCGAAGAAAATAACATAAATTCTTTAAATCGGGAGTAATTAGAGCCCTTTGGATCTATGTTTTTTTTTTTCAATTTCAAAACAATATGCAGCCTTACGCTTTGATTTATCTGATTTTCCTTGATTACATTAATTTATATTCTTATTTATTTATTGTTTGTATTATTTTGTTGGTAGGAGAACCCCAGAAGGGTTCGCTCGCAGGATAAGGAACCGGTAGGCCTCCTGCGTAAACCACCTCTAAGGAGGTAAGGAAAAGAGTAATTTCGTGAGTATATTTTATTGCCACTATTGCAGTCTTTAATAAATAATACTCAATTTACAGCACCGGAAGGCACTATTATACGAATATTTTTAGTTTTCGAAATATATGAATTTAAATCTAAAAGAGGCTGTTTTATACAATATGACGTTGTTACAAAAAATATTCACACAAATACTTTCATTATCCGTGATACCCCTGTTTGGTTTTGGCGATTTACAAAAAAATAATATTCGAGGATTGGTTAAATATGTACATATATATTATATAACCAAGCCAAGCTGCTTACCAGATCGCATTTATCCGAATCTGACCTGACCCTGGGAGGTTTTCAATCGTGTTTGTTTTTATAGGGCGATTCGTAATACCACCGACCGTAGCTCCGGCCATTGCACATATATTATTATATATCATTGTGTACGTACGAACACAAGTGTGAAAATGCATAAACAGAGAGAAATGCACCGGAGAAGAAAGGTGAAAATTCGGAAAATCTCTCGTGCCAACGCACTTTCCACCACACTTCTCACATGATCATGCATCGGTCCGTGCGGCTGTCGGCTGTTGGCTTGGTGAGCTTTTTGGGGGACAAAAGTTCGAAACTCAAGATCCCTAAAGCTCGGGGAAGGCCTCCGAATGGCAGCGGACTTCCACGGAATACCGTCAGTTGCGAGCGGACCTCTGCACGGAGTGGAACAAAATCTGAAAACCTAGAGTACAGTCCGCGGAAAACGTTCAATCACAGAAAGCAAGAATAAATATACACATATATTCTAATTTTCTCATATGTATATACCCTATATATATTTTTCGCCCGTATAATATAAATACGAACAACGCATATATGTATCAGTGTACCAAAAGTTGTTATACATAAAATAAATTGCGAAAGAAGAAATACCATTATCAACTAAAAATAGTGCCCGATTCTGAAAGGAATATAATTTTTAATAACGAAAAGTACCAAACGACGTGAACGACCTATAACGTATATAGCTATACCTATAACCAAATAGCAGACCACACGGCCGCATGTTCGAGTTAAGGGTCTAGGAACCGTAGTGAAGAACCGTACCGAAGCCAGAGAACCGTAACTGAGTGGGTCGAAATCGAAAGATGACTTTCACTCGCCTCAAGACTCTGACGCTGCTTGTGTGTGCTCTGCTGGCACTGAGTTTTCCCGGATATGTAAATGGCGCTAACAACAACAACAACAAGAAAGGATCGCAGCCAGCTGCCCCGCCGGAGCCGGAGGCCGTCATCGAGGAGGTGAATGCCAAGCAGTTGGAAAAGCTCCTGGCTGACAAGGATTATGTTGCCGTCTTCTGGTGTAAGTTTCCGTGTGAGAGTGTCTGAGAATACATATGTATGCGTGGGCTAGGGATAGCCGGAACGGCTAGCAAGTAACGGTCCGGTCCGGTCCGGTCCGGTCCGGTCCGGGCATCAAGCTTTTAATGCGGACGACGGACCGGACTCGAAATAGTAACAGAAGCCATATTATATAAATTTTCGCTAGTGAAAATTCTAAAAATTCACATACAAATGAAAATATGTGAAAAATTCGTTGCTCGAAATGTCCGAGATTTTCATTGGGTTAATTTTTTCTCTTTTTCTTTTTTAATTTCCTCGCCATGCTGCCAGTAGTCTGCGCTGCCTTCCTCTTTCCCCGTGTATTTTTGGTTAGTGTCCTATCTTTGTGTTCTTTTAATACCCGGCACCATCGGTGTACGAGGGCGTATTGGGCTGATCGATATTTAAAAACTATTATTTCCCACCAGAACAAGGAGTAATAAAATAGTTTATTATTTTGAAATTGTCGTTGCGAGCCCCAGAAAGTAGGCCACAAAGTACTGCCTAGTACTGTTTCCAATAACTTTTACTTCAAGTGGCGGGTATGTATAGTCGAGATACACGACTATATCTATTTTTATTTAATATGAATCGAGAAATCTCTCTTGACATTGAGAAATTTTCGTCGTATATTTAGGGGCAGCGCTGGTTTTTCTTTTCTATGGTTTTTTGCCGTGTCGCCATTTTTTGGCACCAAACACACTTTCATCGTCCAAGAACTTTCATTCAACTCCAGGTGGAAACTACCGACCGATTTCTACATCCCTTAATCTCATGCCTCATGCCTCAGACCCGATTTCTACTTCCCTGAATCTCATGCCTTTGTGACCTTTTAATAGGACATCACTTAGCCATGTTTTCTTGGGAAGTATTTAGTCTAATTAAAATGCTTAGCCCAAAAAATGTAGAAAATCTCATAAATTGGCTGCTAATGGCTGAGCACAATAAATAATTTTGGCAATTGCCATGAATTAGTTGAGACTCCGATGCATTGTGCCCCAATGCCAAAGTTAATAAACAAGAAAAAGTCTTGACAAATATGTTCCAAGTCGTCGCTATGTGAAAACCGACCCATACACCCATGGCTGGCTATATGTACGGTGTATTCTGTGGCGGCAAATCCAAAAATAATTGTTGACAATGAAAATATTTTAAATCCAAAGGCCTCAGACCCAATGCTCGGAAAATAGCCTAGAATCATGGAACGACTACGCAAATGTCAGCTCATTTCATTCCCAAGGTAATCAAATGAAAGATAATGCAGCATCTTAATTGATTTTAATCGCTCAGCGGGCCGATTGTATTGTTTGTTGTTTCGAGAAACTGCTATTTATGTTATTGCCGTGTGTTGCGAAAACACTTGCCAAAATTACCGAATTTCCTGCCGAAGTTACCATACAAGTCGAATGCGTAATGCCTATATCTGTTCCGTGTCTATTGTTCCTGCCTATTCGGGAAAAGATAAATAGAGATCTCTTGAGTTTTCGATTTATTTCCGAGCATTGATTACAAACCAATTGTGCTTATTCGGGAGGATTGTGCAATGCCCGGGGGATTCCATTGAATTTTTCAACGGGGCTGCTTCGCGGGGACTAATGGCCCAGGAAAAGCGTTGGGAAACGCAGTTCTTTTGTGTGGTGTACCATCCGTTTCCCTAATAGTGGCCGCGGGCGAATTTTATGAATTAATTTAGCAGTTTTAGCAAATTTGTTGGCAGTTGCTGCTGCATTAATAGCGCCGAATTGGCCTGCCTCTGCTGTCACTTCATTCATTCATTCGGCCATAATTCGCTCTGGGCAGACGATGATGCATCCTGCCTCTAGTATAGTATACGAATGAATAATCTTTGTGGCATTTGGTTCTGCCGCGGCTGCGGCTGCGATTTGGATGTGGTTGTTCATGTGGTTCCGCTCTGGCGTCACTCGCAGCAGTTGCTGGTTGTCAATTGATGTCGGTATCTCTATTAGATCTGGTTGCCCATCCAAGCTATATTCTATATATTCTAATCCGTCCTCCCTTTGCTCCTTCCACTCTAGATGCGCGCAGCTGTGTGACCTGTGATAAGGTTTTAGCGGAACTCGAAAAAATCGACGATGACACAGACTCCTTCGGAGTGGACTTTGTGAAAATCAACGACAAACGACTGGCCAAGCAGTATGGCATCAAGAACTTCCCCGCGCTCACCTATTTCAGGTAGGTTGCTCCCACTCATATACTCATAACTCGCCGAACTCACTCCTCGTCTGGCGTCGCAGGGAGAAGGAGCCCATCATCTACGACGGCGATCTGATGGACGAGGAGGGCGTGCTCGACTTCCTCACGTCGCTGGAGGCCATGGACCTGCCCGACCGCATCGAGGAGGTGAACGCCAAGATCCTGCAGAAGATCATCGAGGACACAGACTTCGTAGCCGTGCTATTCTGTAAGTGAGCTGGCCCTCTCCTAACTCCTTCTAACGTTCGAACTACACTCCGCCCGGTTCTGGGGCGGAGGTTGTCTTGACGATACTCTATTTCAAGCAGTTGCAGTTTTTAGCGAACACAAACAGTGTAGCTCTCTTGTGACTAAAATCATTCGATCTAGGTATAGCCACCAATGATATCTATCTTTACTGTATAATCTGCCGATCTAGTGCTTACTCGTACGTCTATATCTCTCACTATATCACTATTTAAGTATGTCTATATCTTGTGACTAACCAAGCAACTATGGAGAACCTAACTTTATTTATCTCTATCGATATCTTCCGGCGGTATTTCGTCCCCTGTCTGAGACCAATATCTGAATATCTGAATACGCGAAATTGATCAAAGCCTTGTATATTTTATCAAACGACTGCAGGTCCAGATCACGAAACATGCCCGCCCAGGGTGATGGGTAAGTTCTTTTCCGGACCCTCCGCCTTGCCTCCTGCCCCAGTTTATCCCGCCCCAGTTGGGAGCCCTGTTTCTCCACAATAATACCTCCTCCAAAATAATTTTCCCAGTTCCAGTAATCCATAAAAGCACTCGAAAGATTCCGACCCAATGGTTCCCATGGCTCGATATGTAAATATGTATCCAGTGTGTATATATAACTATATAACCCGTAAGACTAAAAAAGTTGCTATGGCGCTGGGGTGGACATAGAGGGGGACCTGTCTAGGAGCGAAGAATGCAATTAGCCCGAACGCAGTAATGCTCAGTAGGCTTTTGGTAACAAACAAGATTCCACATTTTCGCTGTCACTATTTACTAAGGCGGGCGCACATATTACGTATTCGTATAATAATAAACATTACAACAACGGGCCGAAGCCAGCGAGTGCCTGGGCTCGGCGCCAGAATATGTTTTGTCTCATGGCGGCCCTCCCTGGGCCCAATCTTGGACAATCGGAGGTTAATCTGCCCTCAGATGGGTCTGTGATCTGTGAGCCATGTAGAAGCGGGCAGAGGGAGAAGAATTCTCCTCTGGCCTTGGACGAATTATGGAACAAAGGAGGGACCTGCCTATTGAAAATCATAAATTTAATGCCGTATTATAACGTATATGTTCTTGCGACTACACACACGATACAAAGTATAGAGATTTTATTTATTTATTTATTTGCCGTTAGCCGTTAGCTGTTAGCCGTCGGCCATCTCTCTCCCACACAGCCACCTACAATTTTTGGGCTAAAAATAGGAAACTCAAGCAGTTGGTCGGCCAAGAAAATGATTTTTTTCGCTTTTCTCGCCGCTTCTCTCGCCGCTGTTATTTTTGCTTGATTCTGAAATGAAACAACTAACTATAGAGTGGGCAACCCATGTACCATCAGATACAGCAGATCGGGGATCTTGGACCGTGGATGGGTGGATGTGTGATATTCATACATATGTATGTGTATCTGTAGTATCTGCCTCACTATCCGTTCGTATTTTTATCAAAGGCAGACGGCATGTGAAAAGGTTTTTTATTGCAGCCACGCAAAACAGCATGTAGGTGAGACAAAACAAGAGATTTTGGCCCATTGCTGCCCCACACTCCGCCACCCCCCTCAATAGAAATCGTGGCGACGGGCGGGGGCCGCAGACAGACAGCACTTTTAATTGCTTTTGCATACAGCAATGCATCAACTCAGTGCACCCTCTAGCGCGAGCCGCGAGCCGGCAAGACATGGTTATGGGCAGTTCTTTAGATGCCGCGGCCAAATGCACTTTTATATAATATAATGCACGGGTGCCCGATGTCCGACCCATTGCGGTTGCATTATAGCGGCATAATTGTCTGCGTGCGTGTGTGTGGCTCTTCCCCGACTGACTTGCACTATTTTTAGTTAAGTGCAACATTCGCTGTCGGCCGTCGGCTGTCGGCGGTCTGCCGTCTGCCGTCTGCGGTGGAGAGAGCCGTCTTCAAGCCGCAAGAATCGGGACTTCAGCCCAAAAAGTCATTCGATTTGCACAGTGGGCGGTAAATTATGGGCAGATGTGGGCATTGGCCTTGTCGCCGTAGCGGTGACAGTCCCTCACAAAGAGTGAAGAGCTTTCAAAGATGTCCCAAAATCCATAACGTAACACTCTACATAACGTAACACTCTGCATAACGTAACACTCTTGAAATAATACACTCTTTTCCTAACCGCCACCTAACGGTATCACACCTCGAAATATTACGTATACGCCACGGACGAGAGCCAGGTCGAGAGAAAGCTCGCCAGAGAGCAGAAAGCTTGGGGAAGAAATGGGAGGTCGGAAGGAGAGAGCTTTTCGATCATTAGTTTTCTATTCTCTCGCCGACCGAGAGGGGTCCCACCAAGACCAGCACATTGCAACAGGTTGGAGGCAGACCGATCGGGATGCCGTAAACATCGGGATGTAAATAAACGAATCGCCTGGGAAATGATTGGGTAACACTGCTGCCGAAAGCACTCCATGGCCTTTGCATGCACTCTGCCTCCCTCTGACTCTGACTCTGACTAAGATGTCTCTGCCCTAACCCCTGCAGCATGCAGCATCCGCCGTGTCCGTACTACCGATCCGTGTCCAAGTCCCTTTGTTTACCCGTAACTGTACAGTTGTTGTCTCCCTTCGCTATCCAAGAGGTCTCGATACGAAGAGCCTCCCGGAGCCAGTCGAGTCTAATGATTTACCGTTTGCCTGATTCTATGCCTGATTCCGCCGACCTGCCGCCACCGCCACCGCCACCGCCAGACAAGCAACAATGCCGCAAGTGCGCCAAGGCCTTGCAGGAACTGGAGAACATCGACGACGAGGCCGACCAGCTGGGCATCGGATTCGTGAAGATACACGACGAGGCGCTGGCCGACGAGTACAATCTGGGCAATCTGCCAGCACTAGTCTACTACCGCCACCAGACTCCAATCATATACGAAGGTACTGCCGCAGACCCAGTCGACCCATTCCACACCCACACCACACTCATACCGAATTCCACTCCACACCTCGACATAATCGACTCAGACATAATCCCTTGCACCGCCCAAGGATATTCTCCAGTGGCTAATATCGTGTCATACATACTCCAGGTGAACTGCAGCGGGAGGAGGACGTCTTGGAGTGGTTGGTGCAGAACAAGTCGACGGGGGACGAGGACGATGTGATCGAGGACGTCACCTCGAAGACGCTTTCGACCCTGATTAGCAATATCGACAACCTGGTGGTGCTCTTCTGTATGTAGATGTTGTTGTTTTGAGGCAGGGCTGTGGTAACGGTGGTAACGGGGCTATTCGTCTACAGATGATCATGGCAACGACGACTCGATGACCGTGCTGGAGGAGCTGGAGCAGATAGACGACGACTGCGACAAGCATGGCATCCAGTTTGTGAAGATTGATGATGCCAAGGCGGCATCTGATTACGGAATCGACTCGGTACGACCAAGGCGAGAATCGCGAATCGCGAATCCTAGAAACGAATTCACGCATATTATTCGATCTGCAGATTCCGGCCATTGTTTACTTTGAAAAAGAAATTCCAAACGTCTACGACGGCGATCTCATGGACGAGGAGCAGATTCTCAAGTGGCTGTTGGGGCAGTTGGAACGAGATGAGATCGAGGATGTCACCGACGAAATGCTCGACACAATGATCAAAGAGGGACGCGTTATCGCGGTGCTGTTCTGTAAATATTTGTTTGCATTTGTTACCCGTAGAGCCTAAGCAGTCGCCTCCATTTTGCTCACCCGCTGTTTTCCAGACGACAACAACGACAAGAAGTCTCAGAAAGTGCTCGAAGAGCTCGAGAACATCGACGACGAGTGCGATGCCCTGGGCATTACTTTCGTGAAAATCGATAATCCGGAGGAGGCCGTCGAATACGGCATCAATAAAGTTCCTAAACTGATATACTTTGAGAAAGGCATTCCAACCATATACGAGGGCAATCTGGAGGACGAGGAGAAGCTGCTCAAGTGGCTCACAGACCAAACCAGTTCCGATCAGATCGAGGACATTACCGACGAAATGTTGGACTTGATCATTGAGAAAATGCCCCACGTTGCTGTTCTTTTCTGTAAGTGATTTCAGGCCCCCGCATCCAAAGCTTTGTGCCGGGACCCACGGGCACCTTATTGACCTTCATTTCTGTAGATACTGTATAATCGACTTTCTGTTGTATCTCTGGGATGTGTTTGAGTGTCTATAGTTGTAACAATCTGCCGGCTGCTCGACTTGCTTTAAAGAATTAATTTTCAAATGCGCTTTCAAAACTAATCAACCAAAACTAAACCCAGAAGAAGTAGATCCCGGTGAAGATAGAGTAGTAGAGTTTAGAAGTTCAAGTAGAGCCAGAATTCCATTTAGATCCAATAGATAAAAGCAAATTCTTTGAGATTCTATAATAATATTCCAAAAACCTCTCCACAGACGACAAAGACCAAAAGAAATCACAGAAAATCCTCGCAGAATTGGAAAACATTGACGACGAGTGCGATCAGAACGATATTGCCTTTGTCAAGATCGATGATGACAAGGAGGCCAAAGAATGGGGTATCGATGAGATACCGTCGATTGTACTCTTTGAACGTGGCATTCCACACATCTACGAGGGTGATCTGATGAAAGAGGATGAGCTGCTCGGCTGGCTGGTGCATCAGAAGCGGTACTCCGAGATTCCCGAGGTAACCGATGAGATGAAGGACAAGCTGGTTGAGAACACCGAGCACTTGGCGGTCATCTTCTGTGAGTTAATAAAGTGTCTTAGGCTTCGGATTTCTCATGTAATGGTTTCCTTTTCGCCCTCAGACGACAAGGACGATAAGCAGGACATGCGCATTCTCAACGAACTGGAGAACATTGACGATGAGTTGGAGAAGGAAGGCATCGTCATTGTGCGCATCGACAACGCCGCCGAGGCCAAGGAGTACGGTCTGGACCACTTGCCCGCTCTCATATACTTCGAAAACAAGATCCCGGCCCTTTACGAAGGCGATCTGATGAACGAGGACGAGGTGCTCGAGTGGCTGCTGGTCCAGAAGAAAACGGCCACCATCGAGGAGGTCACCGACGAAATCCTAGTCAACCTGATCAACGAGCACGAGTACGTTGTTGTCTTCTTCACTGGCCCCTGCGAGCCCGGTGAGACCTGCGACCACACTCTCAACGCCCTGGAAAGCATCGATGACGAGCTGGACGAGGCTGGCATTATTTTTGTCACCACCGAGGACACTGGCGTCGCCAAGAAGTACAACGTCAAGACCTACCCTCGCCTGGTGTTCTTCCGGAACCGCGACCCACTGCACTTCACCGGAGACCTCGACGATGAGGATGAAGTGTTGGCCTGGATCACCGATGACGAAACCCTCGAGATTCCCGGCAAGATCGAGGAGGTCAACGTCAAGATGCTGGATAAGATTTTGGCCGAAAACGATCACGTTGTCGTGTTCTTCTGTAAGATTGGACGAATGTTCTAAGTTCAACTAACAATATTTCGATTTCTGTATCGCAGATGCTGAGGGCGACAAGAAGGCCCAGAAGATCCTGAACGAGCTGGAGAACATCGACGACGAGTGCGAGGAAAAAGACATTGACTTCGTAAAGACATCCGACGACGATATTGATAAGGAATACGACCTGCCCGGTCTGCCGGCGCTTGCATTTTATAGACATAAGTTTAGGACAATTTATACCGGTAATGCCCGGGGGGCTTCGCTCCGAACTTATCCCTCATTTACCGAGTTCTCCTCCATCTCTAGGTGACCTGATGAAGGAAGAGGAAATTCTGGAGTGGGTCATTGATTTGCACGAGTCCACTGCCGATGTCATTGAGTCGGTCGATAGGAAGACCCTCCAAGTCCTGATCAACGACGTGGAGCACTTGGCTGTCTTCTTCTGTAAGAGAATTGTTAGCTGCTATCAGAATAGGACCCTAATTAATCCTTCCCCTAGATGATGACGAGTGCGAATCCTGCTCCGATATTTTGGAGGAGCTGGAGAACATCGACGATGACACCGACAAGCATGGAATCCAATTCGTGAAGTCGAATGACGTGAAACTGGCCCACGAAATTGGTATTTTCGCATTCCCAGCTTTGGTCTACTACGAGACTGGCGTCCCGATCATGTATGACGGTGAGTTGCATCCCGAATCCCGAATTTTGAATGAAAGCGCCAATGTATTACTGTATTTTCTGGTCCTCCAGGTAATCTCAAAAACGAAAACCGTGTGCTGCAGTGGTTAATCAATCAAAAGAGTAAGCGTTCTTGTTTCCAATGTGTTTCTGCTTCCTAACTCACGCTCATTAGCCAAACTTTCGCTACCAATAAGTTGAGCCAAAAAAAAAAAAATAGAAAATAGAAAATGTGGTTTCATTAGTCCCAACCGTGGATGCACCCGATTCCATCTCCTCGTTTATTGCGAATTGTAAGAATTCAAAACATAATGCAACTTTCCAATGTAGGCAATGATGACGATGGAGATGAAAAAATTGTTAAATTGCGCTATCCCAAAGAGAGCGACGAAGATAAGAGGGAGAGACTGAAGCGACTGCAGAGCTCGATTCGAAAAGAGAGACTGCAGAAGAGAAGACGGGACATCGAAGAGGACGAGGACGATGACGAAGATAACGATGATGACGACGGGGATGGGGATGGGGATGAGGATGAGGATGGGGACGAGGATAATGAAGAAGATGAGGACATTGTGAACGAAGAAGATGAGGATGATGAGGAAGATGAGGATGGGGATGGGGATAACGACAATGATAATGATGACGAGGAAGACGAGGATAATGAAGACGATGATGAGGAAGAAAATGATGAAGACGAAGAGGACAACGATGAGGATGGGGATGAAGATGACGATAACGGGAATGACGATGATAATGAGGACGAGGACGATAATAAAAATGATGACGAAGAGGACAATGATGATGAAGATGAGAACGATGACGAAGGGGGTGACGAAGATGAAGATAATGAAGATGAAGATGATGATGAAGATAATGAAGACGATGATGATGAAGATGGGGATGAAGAAAATGGAGATGAGGATGGGGATAACGGTAACGACGATGATGATGAGGAGGATGACGAAAATGAAGATCAGGATAATGGAGATGACAATGAAGACGAAGATGAAGATGAAGGGAATGGAAATGACGATGAAGACGAGGATGAGGATGAGGAAGATAATGAGGACGAAGATGAAGATGATGAAAACGATGGGGATAACGGCAAAGATGATGAGGACGAGGACGAGGACGAGGGTATTGAAGATGATAAAGAAGATGATGACGACACTAATAACGGTAGGGGTGATAATGACGATAACGATGACGACGACAATGACAACGAGGATGATAATGACAATGACAATGACAACGACGAAGACGAAGACAACGATAATGATAATGACGACGATGAGGAAGACGAAGAAGATCCAAAAAGCAAACCAAAATATAGGCACACAGCCAAGGGTCGAACGATACATCGCCTGGCTGACCTTTGCTCTGGTCGGCTTATAGATGAAATAGGTAATACCTGAATGTGAGTTGCCATTGACGCACTAACTGAATCAGTTGATTGTTGTGTCCACCCAACTTGAATCCCTCCCGAGCGTTCCTCCTCCCCCACGCACACTCTCCAAAGCGCGACACACTCGATAACTTCGATTATAGTAATTTCATTGTCTATCTACAGACTTGGGGAGATCGAATTCAGACAGAAATGCATTTAACCAAGGTAACCACCCCATTTTCTCCATTTAGTACTCTATGTCGTAGTCGATGCTTTCGCATAGCTTCTGTGTTAAAGCACTTCTCATGTCAGGACACATGCAATTGGGCCCCGAAAAATCCATCCAAACCCCGTCTATGTTAATACCCCCAAACCCGAAGCTTTCGCCAAATTAGTTCTTAGTTTCAAAGTCTATGGTACCTAATAAAAGACAGAATCGATGAATTAAAATTCAAATCATAGCTGACACAATGTTTGTAATTATTTATTCAAAATAATTGAGATTTTTTTTGTATTCCGGAAGACATAATTATTTCGAAAGTGATTCGAAAAATGTGTTAATACCTATTTTGTTTGATTTATTATTATTTTCTCATAATACTTTAAGTAATCGTTATGTTTGTTTAATTATAATAATTAATATCGATCCCGCTGTGCCCTAGAAAATATTTAAGTATAGTATACGAACAACAACAAATACCGATACCGAAACTAAGAAATGTGAAATACAGTGAACGAGAAAAGAAAACGGAAAAAAATATCAAAATCTGAAACTTGTACAGTCAGCATCAAAAGCATTTTGTCAGTTATTAGTTTTGATATACAACCTAAATTAAATACGAAGTAATGTTACAAAATCTTCCATTCATAAAGCACGCTTTTTACTTTAGAACAAACAAGAATCTTATCTTTCAAGTCTGAAATAATGAAATAATGAAAACCGAATCGAATCCGAAAATCGTACTAACTGCTCTTTATCTTTCTTTATGGTTTCTACCAGAGAGAGGCCTTGAAGCCAAGTATTGAAAGCCCACTAGGGACTTTTGATCCTTCTTCTCGCCTTCTATGATGCACTCTTGTTTAGTTTTTTTTTAGTTTTTTGTTTTTGATACTTATCGTAATGAACCTTCTGTTGTTATTGAACCAAAAAATAAAACATCAATTCTTATAAAACTAAACAATCTGACAAAATGTTTTTGTTTGTTTGCTCACACAGATGACGAATGTTTCTATGTTGGATTGGGTCATGACGGCCATTCAGCTAAGCGCGGTAACAATTATGTGCCCAACGATTACAAACCATTCCAATGCTGTCCAACCAAATTGGAGAAGTCAACGAAAGTTCCTAAGATGACGGCCCAGCGCATCGGACACAGCGACGGCGAGCAGGGCAAGCGTTCCCAGGGCGGTAACTTCCAGTTCGCTTCGGCATCCTCCTCCTCCTCCGCGGCTAAGTCCACCACCAGCACCAAGCCGGTGGTCAGCAAGAAGCAGGCAAAGCGCTCCCAGGACAACGACGACGAGGACGACGATGACGACGACGAGGATAAGCCCCTGGTTAAGGTCTCGTACGCCAACAAGCGCGGAGGAAGCAACAAGCCGCAGGCTGGCAAGAAGCCCCTGAACAAGGTCCAGGACAACGACGACGAGGTCGAAGTCAAGCAGAAGTCGTCGAAGAAGTCCGGCAAGCTGAATGTCAAAACCGGTACGTAGTTGGTGCTCCAAAGTCATTCAGTATCAGTAGAAACAAGCCAAGACACAGATCCGACACATCCGAAAGCCAGCCAAATTCATTGTCCTGTCCCACGCTCATTGTCCTAATTGCTACTGTCGTGCCCATAATCAGACACTAAACGACACTCGCACAATTTGGTCGATACTTTGTTTGTTCATTTCTCTTCTCTTTTCTTTCTCTTTGTGTCTTGCAGGCATTAATTTTTTCCAAAATCGACTAAAAAATTTGTATGACCTCGTTTTTCAGGATATCTCTCTGTGGGAGTAAGGCAACAGTTTAACTGAGTGTGGGGCTAAGCCACAGCCAGTTAGATAGTGATTGTATGATTGAATGATATGCCATACTAAGTACTCGTAGCACGCATACGCACTGTTGTCAACCGATAAACTACCAAACCAAACCAAACCAAATCAAACCAAATACCAACTCAAGCCTGTATAACAACCATCTTAAAAGAACCTTCAATGACAGGTCTCTATTAGTAGATGTACAACATCTCTGTGTGACTGCAAAAGACAACACCTATGACAAGAACCAACTGAATAACCGAACTTGTATGGCTGTGTGTATATAAGTATGGGGTCCGACCTCCCTCACTAACCGCGAAAAGTGTGTCAGTACTTGTACTTATACATCCTCGGTGCCCGATCATTGTCCATCCTTTCTTAGCCACAAAACTAGACCAGCTCGTTGTTCCACGTTGAGAAGATCAACCGATAGCAGAAGCATCACACGCAACTCAATACCATAATTCAAAAATCAAATCACAAATAAATCAAAAAAACATCAATCTATAAAAAAACTATAATATTAACGAAGAGGAAAGCATACTTAAATACTAACTTAAAATTGTTGATATTTTCGCCTAAACTATTTTCGAGAGGGATCTATAACTAAACTAAACTAATTCTTAGTTGCATTTTGCCAACGGATTTCAACAAACTTTGTTCAAACTAAAAGCAATTACTCCAACAACAAACTTTCAACTTCTGAGAACTTTCACCTGTATATTTACCTGTATGTTAGCCAGCTGTTAGCCATTTTGTTATTGTTATTAACAAGTCGATCAGCCACTGTCTGTTGTCAATAACAAGAGCGTACACTTTTTGATACTACTTCTTTTTGTCGAAATATACACACAATTATATTATGTAGTTAGTCTAATTTACACAAGAGCCAAGGAGCCAAGGAGCCAAGGAACGACACGAACCAGCGGATCAAATATTTTTTGAAACAATTTACACTTGGCAGTGCAATAACTTTACTGTTTTACTGTAACTATTTTAACGATATCGTTAAACGATGAGAGCTTTGAACTGTTTTCTTGCCGCCTCCAATAGCAACCAGGAGCCCATAGTCAATATATTTTGTAGAAAGATCTTTTTGTCAATATGCCACCAGGGTGTGCCTGCCACACACCTTGGAAATTTGTTGTAAGTTTAAGAAGAAAACTCAAACTATAGATTTCTCGCTGAACAATGGCCTCGCATACAATATATCTCGCCATGTTGTTTCATTTGTTTTCTTTTGGGAGCGGCATCCGGTGTCGCTCGCCGTTGTTTTTGTTATCGGTATTTGCAAAGTATCGAATTTATCGAATATATATCTTTATCGCCTATCTCTTCTAAGCTAAAGTCTATTACTCCGCGCACCCCACTGTAACTAAATCCAACATTTATGTAACAATTTTTTGTTGAACAGCAGCTGTTAAGTCAAGATCTTCGAATGTATTTTTGTCAAACGATTTTCAACCTGAATATTGTCAGAATGTAAGCAACAAACTCATATATAAACGAATCAATTTTTGTAAAACTAAAACCCGACAAATAATATGTAAAAATATGCAATAAAACCGGAAAAATCAAACAAAATAGGTTCTCTTATTTGAAATACTTGAATAACAAACCAACTTGAATAATTTCAAACAAATGAAACTGAATAAAACCGATAGCTTTTAAGAAAATGCCTAGTGATCCCAAATGACAATTGTAGATGTTTGGGTTCTTGGGTCTCAATATAAAGTCCTTTTTTACTCTAGCCTTCAACTTGATTGATTGACAAACTGCAGCCACCAGGTATGTGACAGAAAATGGATTAAATACTGAATTTTATAGCCCAAACATATGTTAATATACTCCCATGCTTCCATTTTAAATCAGGAAACATTGCCAGCAACGAGGACGTCTTCAACTGGATCCTGGAACAGAAGGCCGACCAAAGCATTCAACTTATCGATCGGGACCAACTCTTCGAGTATATAGGCACCAAAGACTTTTTAGCGGTTGTATTTTGTAAGTATATTTGGCCGGCACACACCCAGTAGGTAAAGGCTAAGGAATCTAGGAACTACACATTTATCTATATCTATAATTCGCGCCCACTAAAAACTGTAACTGCCCAAACAACTCCAGCCAACTGAGCTCAGGTCTACACGACTGCAGGCGATTAATGCGATCGATCATCCCATTTACTTTCAGACAAGGAGGACGATCCCGACTCGCCGCGAGTGCTGCGGCACATCGAACTAATCGACGATGAGGCTGCCGAATATGGCATTTATATTGTAAAGATGCACGACAAGCTGATGGCCAAGAAGTACGGATTCAGGAACCCGCCAGGCCTGACCTACTTCCGCAAGGGCAAGTACATCAACTACGACGGGGACATAGACGACGAGGAGGAGGTCCTCGACTGGCTGACCAGTCCGGCCAACATGGAGATGACCGATCACATCGAGCAGGTCAACCGCAAGATGTTCGAGAAGATTCGCAAGAACTCGGACTACGTGGCGGTGATATTCTGTAGGTTCAGCTTGGGGGGCGATTCACAGGCTTATCCTAATCCTTATGTCGCATCTCTGCCCACCAGATAGCGACGAGTGCAAGCAGTGTCCTCGGGTCCTGGCCGAGGTGGAGCACATTGACGATGAGGCCGACAAGGCTGGCATTGACTTCGTGAAGATCGACGACAAGCAAATGGCCAAGGAGTACGGCGTCTTCGCCCTGCCGGCCATTGTCTTCTTCAAGCCCACATCCAAGGAGCCAGTCATCTACGCCGGTATGGCTTCTATCACATCCTGAAGTGGTCGATTCCTAATTTGGGCTCCAATTGCTTCCAGGTGATCTTTACGAAGAAGAACAGATCCTCACTTGGTTGATCACGCAAAAGGATCCAAGTGGAGATGTCATCGAAGATCTCGAAGGCGAGAGGCTCGTTCAATTGATTGAAGAGTCCGGCTCCATAGCCGTGTACTTCTGTAAGTTTCCAGCAAGGAGAGGTCTCCGATGATAACTAACCTAACCGACGATATTCTTTATAAACTATGCGAGGTTTAAGGTATTCAATGCTGCAATCGGTTTGGTGACTTCAATCCATACAAAGTACCATGTACAATTTTCTGTTTTCTAGTTAAATATGCCTTTTTAGTCGTATCATACATGTTTTTTAAAGAATGTGATGGATTCAATAGTTGTGTTCTAAGAAGTTACTAAGGAAGCATCTCAGAGCTAACTGGATACTCATATCCTTCATCAGTAAGGCAAACTTTGTGTATCTTTTGTCCGTTTGAGTGAAAATGTCCTTTTTATTTCCATATGGCACTATGAAACTCCGACATTTTTAAAAACTCTGTTTCTAATTTCAAATTAAATAGCATAGAATGGAACGAGTGTTTTCGTAATAAATAATCTCTGTTGTCTGATTTTTGTTAAATCTCATTGATTGTCTATTTAACACTGTGTTCAACTTGTCGAGGAGGTACTGTATGGCATTGAGAGTCACGCTTTTGCGCAAAAAGTTTGCAGCAGGCTGTGTGTATTTGTAGTTAACCAGTGAGAAGTCACTCTAGATTAAGCCTAATTAGCGCTCTGTGTATCTAACCAATCAAGACTTTATTTATATTTCTATCTGCGACTCTGCTCTCTAAAATATCAAACCGAACCGAACACAATCGAAACCCAAACATAGGGAACAAGACAAAGTGCGACATTTGCAATTCGAAAGCGGCGCGCAAGGCGCGGATGAAAAAGGAACGTGAGCAGCACCAGCAGGAGGGTGGAGCCGCCGGTGCGGCTGCCGCCTTCGGCAGCGAGGTAGATCCTTCCGAGGCGGCCGCTGGCGGGGCGCTGGACGGGTCGCCGGGCGCTGGGGAGGCGCCAGCGGCTGCAGACGCAGCTGCTCCACCGGAGGCATCGGCCGGCAAACACGAAGATGGTAGCGCACCTTTCTGCATTGAGCTCGTCAACCTGGAATGAGTCCGAGAATGTTTACCATGCAACCCAGCACCACCAGAATCCACAACCACACGCATCACCACCCCACCAAAAACTCTAGCGAACATACATTTTGTACCCACTGTAGCGCCATCTTGAATCAGAACCGAAACTCTCTGTCTGTCTCTTTCTCACTGTCGCTCTGGCTCTTTCTATCTTCTGTCTGTCTCGCACCCGAAACCCCATTTCTTCAAACTTCAAATTAAGCTGTGATCCCCTAGATGTTATCCCTTTAACTTGGTCTATGCGATGGGGTTTATGAACTGGAAGCACTGATACCTTGTCTCCAAGGACAACCTATGATCATGAGTTCATAAACTGTGCATCGCATGGACCCAGTGTTTGTTTAGTTGTCTGCTTTGTATGTGTATTGCGTAAGTTTAGTTCTTGAATAGTGCTTGCCGTAGTTCCCCGACATGCCCTTCCCCTGTACAGTGCCCATTCAGTAAAGTGTACTCTCCCCCGCCCCGATTTCGACATCCAGATGCGGACGGCTGCGAGCAGTGCACCAAGGTCCTGGAGGAGCTGGAGAACATAGACGACGACTGCGACAAGCACGGCATCACCTTCGTGAAGACCAGGGACTTCTCCGTGGCCGACGGCTATGGCGTCCACGAGTACCCGGCGCTGGTCTACTTCGAGGGAGGAATACCCAACGTGTTCGAGGGTACGAGATGGCCCCTAAATCTTCTCCGATCCAGCTGTCTCAGACCGCTTCTCTCTTTCAGGCGAGCTCAGCGAGGAAGAGGAGGTGCTGCAGTGGCTGATCACCCAGAAGACCGAGGACCGCATCGAGCTCATCACGCGCCAAATGCTGGAGACCATGGTAGAGGAGACGCAGTACCTGGCCGTGTACTTCTGTGAGTAGCCCCATGCCAGTCGCTGGTCGGATCGACCTGACCACTGTTTCCACTCCCATAATCACATTGTGTTGTTTCCCCGCCCCACCACAACTGCATTGAACACAATCCACAAAACTCATACGTGACTCGAACCAAATACGAATCCGAATCCGAATCCGAATCCGCAATCCCCACTGAACCGCCCTCAGTGCCGCCTGAGCGGAAGGGAAAGCAGCCAGCCTTCTGCCGCAGTTTCTGCTCCCCCTCCAGTCTCAAAGAAAGCAACCTGACCGCCACCTCAAAACACCCATCCAGCCAATTCGTTCAAAGCTACATCTCACGTAAAAGAAAACGTATCGAAAAACAAGGTATTCCTTCCGTATTCCGTGTGCGCAATTTTACCAGCTCCAGGCTCAGGCTGCGCATGTTGGACTGAGCCCTAACCAGAACTGCACTAAACCAGGCTTACACCGTATTACGACCAAACTAAATTGGACACCTAGTTCGCTGTTCCTCGCCGCCTAATCATTGCCAGGCAGTTTAATTTAGTTTGGACGCGAATACCTTATTTTACGGCGTTTTCTTGGCATCTCACACCACCGCTATCCTGTTGTTTAGCTTGCCACTAAATCCGTAGACCCCCATTGTCGCTCTGACTAACCGCTCTGAGTTCTTAATCCCGGCAGACAAAATCAACTGCAACATCTGCGACCAGATCCTCGAGGGCCTCGAACTGATCGACGACGAATGCGATGTGTTCGGCATCCACATGGTCAAAATCCAGGACCCGCAGCTGGCGAAACGATACTCGATCAAGACCTTCCCAGCTCTGGTTTACTTCCGGTGAGTATAAAGCTCTAGAAATTAGTTCTTTTCATAAGCCATTCCATTCTGCAGCAACGGCAATCCATTGCTCTTTGAGGGCGACCTCCAGAACGAACAGTCCGTCCTGGAGTGGCTCATCGATGATGACAACCGGGAGCTGGCCGATGAAATCGAGGAGGTGAACGAGCGCATGCTGGACAGGCTGATGGCCGAGTCCACCCTGTTGGTGGTGTTCTTCTGTAGGTCCTACTTGGAGCCCTACTTGGATCGAAGACCATTAACGGCCAATTTTTGTTTCAGACGACGACGACTGCGCGGAATGCGAGGAGATCTTGGAGGAGCTCGAGGAGATCGATGGCGAAGCCGATATGTTTGGCATAGACTTTGTGAAGATAGCTAGCATGGAGGCGGCCAAGAAATACGAAATTGTCAATATACCGTCCCTGGTTTACTTCCGGTAAGGTCTTCCCGCCGGAGTTCCTCGCACAGTTTTCAATGTTTGCTTATTTTAGAAAACAAGTTCCCGTCCTGTATGACGGAGACATGCATCAGCACGACAAGGTGATCACCTGGCTGACCTCCCAGGACGTTTTCGAAATCAAAAACGAGATCGAAGAAGTCAACCGCAAGATGCTGGACAAACTGCTCGAAGAGAATGAGTTCATTTCCGTGTTCTTCTGTAAGTCAGAGACACTCATTGTTGAAAGTTTATTATTCGGGAACTACTTACCTTTCGCCAGATGAACACAACCAGCCGGACAGCACTGCAGCCCTGGAGAAGCTCGAGAACATTGACAGTGAGACCGACAATCTGGACATAACCTTTGTGAAGATGGCCGACTCCCGCTACGCCAAGAAATGGGGCGTCACCAAGCTGCCAGCAATGGTCTACTTCCGACGTCGCTTCCCCAGCATATATAGAGGTAAGTCGCCGTCACGACGGACCATGCCAACTTTACTCACAAATTCTTACTTGACACCCCCAGGTGATCTCCTCTCGGAGGACGAGGTTCTCGAGTGGCTGCGCAAGAACCGATTCCGGCAGCCGGAGCTGAACATCTTCATGTACGCCCTGATCGCCCTGGCGGTGGCCTTCGTCATCTACACGGCGTTCCTGCTGAAGTGCTTCACTCCGGCGCCTCCGCCGCCCGTCCAGCACCCGAAGCAGTCGTGAACGGCCCAGCCCTGAGCGCACTGAGGAGGAAGCTGGACGCGAGTAGCCAATGTGGTGAACTGCCATCAACTACCATGGAGGGTTTTGTGGAGAGAGCAAGGCAAACGAGCGAACCGAACTAGAACCGATCATCGAAATCACCACCTCATACGCATCACAATGAACATCAACCAATCTCGCAATCGTCTAAATTAGACGCCGACACAAACGACTGCACTTGGGCCCAAGAGGCTGCTCCGGAGTCCTCGGACCCTCAGCTGCCCCAAGTCAATGACGACCCGTTGTTTTGAAAGATCTTCTGAGCTTGGCAACTTTGGCAAACTCTATACTTCCATATATATCAATAATCGTGTTCATATCCACATCACAACTGAATTCATTTGTCTTCGCACCTGTACTCCGTGAAAATCAAATAAAACAAACACACTCAAGTCATAGTAATTACTTTAAAGTTACATTTAAATGCCATAATATTGTGTAATAAATGCCAATAATAATTTTTACAGTAAAATTTTGGTGTGCTTCTGGTGGGAATTATTAGGAAGCCTCGCGAATCCTCCATTAAAGTGCGTAGGCTTCAGCCGGTCGCGGCAACTAACATTCGCCAATGACAACTCAATTCCAGAGATACCAGGGAAAAATACGACCGCCCACAGATAGTGCTTTAATTAGCCAGGAACGGGGCTAGCAACAGAAACTTATTTGCACTGAATTTTCAGGCCGAAAACTTCCACTGACAGCCTAAATCGCGAAAACAAAGTGTCTGCGATGGTGTCATCGCACACAGGAAACCGATAAGGCTGCCCGATTTGGCCAGCACAAGTATTGTCCAGGCCTAGGGAAGGTATACCACTGAAATTTCGCCCTGAACCTTTACTGTAAACAACGGAGGAGCCCCTAATACGAGTTAATACGAGTTCGTATTTGCCCATTAGCTGATATCTAAGTTAACAATGCACCGGTGATCTGAGCTTAGAGCGGACGACGGACGGCACACGAAGTCTTACGACGGGCGCTGGTCGGCGGCCGTGATCTGTGCGAATTAGGTTTTGGATTAAGCTTTTTTCTTAAGTTAGTCAGTTCTGGGTTGACAACCGAATAATAAAGACACCATATCTGAGACGGGTCCTTTCATCTTTGTCAACCGCCGCGACAGTGTAGCTGAAGCTAAGACCCTGCTATCAGCTTACTGGAAGAAGTTCAGCGGCATCATCATCACTGATCTTGGCCACCACCTGGTCTGGATCGGTGCTCTGCAGCGCTACACGACTGTAGAAGCCGTGACGAGTGACCGGCCGTTGTGGGCACCCCCAACGGTACCCCAGAGCTAACAAGTCCGTGAGCAGCACGTGCCACGGCGTAACCTCCTGCAAGACCTGTGCAGGCGGGAGATATTGTGGGCATCTCCGTTGCCGCACTATCCCACACCTTTGTCGTAACAGCTGAAGCTAAGACCCTGCTATCAGCACCATCACCATTGATCGTGGCCACCACCTGGACCTGATCCGCACTCTGCATCACTCTACAGTAGCAGGGGCATCCAACATATTGACCGATCGTTGCGGGCAGCAACGTTATAGCCTTAACCCCCTGCAAGACCCATGCGGGTGGAGAATATTGTAGGTGAACACGCCGCCACAGTATTACTTAACATTATCTTCTACAAGAAGATATGGGGCCGACTATAAAAGTCGAGAATAGCCAGGGAAAACTAGTCCGCCCGCCATGGAAGACCACCGGCTAATGGTGGCCAAAATAGTGGCCATTGTGGTGCTGCTCCTGGTCACCCTGATCTTCTGCTTTATTCCCTACCTCCTGGACCGCTTCTACAAGTGGACACAGCGCCCCAGCAGCAATGCCCGCGAGTTCAAGGTGGTGCTGTGCCTGCTCAACTTCGGTGGCGGTGTGCTGATAGCCACCACCTTCATCCACATGCTGCCGGAGGTGGTGTCGGTGGTGAGTGCCCTGCAGGATTGCCGAATGCTAGCCCACACTCCTTTCGGGCTTCCCGAGGTCCTGCTCTGCACCGGCTTCTACCTGATGTACTGCATCGAGGAGACGATGCACTTTGTGATTCGCCGCCGGCAGCTGAGGAAGCGGGAGGAGGCCTTGGAGAACGGGGAGGAGGAGATCGTGGAGCCGGAGGAGCCCAACTGGCTGAGGGGCTTGGGCATCATAGTGGCCCTGTCCCTGCACGAACTGTTCGGCGGCATGGCCATCGGCCTGGAGATGACCGTGAGCACTGTCTGGTTCATGACAGGCGCCATCTCGGTGCACAAGCTCGTCCTGGCGTTCTGCATTGGCATGGAGATCATGATGGCGCACACCCGGTGGATCCTCGCAGTCGTCTATCTGCTGGTCTTTTCCATAGTGACCCCCATTGGAGTGGGCATCGGGATCGCCGTCAGCGAGTCCTCGGCTGCGAATGAACCGAGCACTGTTTCTGGAATCCTCCAGGGCCTGGCCTGCCGCACTTTGATCTACGTGGTCTTCTTCGAGATAGTGGCCAAGGGTCACGCCGGCCTACGCGTCCTGTTCTCCTCGCTGGCTGGATTTGTCCTTATGTTTGGCCTTCAGATAGCAAGTAATATTTGTAACTTTTCAGAATTTCAGCTCTTTAATCGCTCGATTTCTCAATTTCAGTTGGAGAAGCCAAGGGAAAGAGCCACTTTGTGTGTCCCCAGTAGATCATTAGTCTACCCTCCTCTATACTTACTTTTCACCAGAAAAAGTCTGTTAGATCATAGTGATCTGATTATAAAATCAACTTTATTCAATCAACGAGTTTGTTCACAAAATTATCATTATGTGTTAGGAAATTTATTTTTAAAAACATAACAGTCGTATCAGGCTATGTTTATTAAACGTTTTTTTAATAAATAATACTAAACATGTAATAAACATACTGTTTAAATAATGAAATATCAAATCTATAAATCATTTTTGGTTTTTTAAATTAAACAAAAACTAAACACAAAAACTCATCCTCCTCTGCTAATCCGCAGAACAATACTTCCGAAATTCCCCAACCCAACCACATAACTCTTTTCAATCAATGAATAATTCGCGGGGACCCTCTATTATGGTGCCCCTATCTGGCAAGGTGACAGCCACCTGTCCACCGGAGATAACTGAATCCATTTTTTGACGGAGCTCGGCAGCCGGCGGTCTGGGACTCTCCTGCCCGTCTACCGGCGTATCAATCAGCGATCCGATTTCAATCAGACCCCTTTGATATATAACCTGCAATGTGAGTCGATGGGCCAGTCGCTGGGAAGTTCAGTAGCCGGTCGTAGGTCTGGAAGCAAGCATGGAGGCCGTACAGAATTTTGCTAGAGAGGAGTCGTCCGGCTCCGACCACCAGGCCCTTCTTGTGGCCAAAATTGTCGCCATGGTGGTGCTTTTGGTGATCACCGTCCTCTGCGGCAGCCTGCCCTACATCCTGAACCGCTGCTTCGAGTGGACGAGGAAAAGTCCGGAGGAGACCCGCTCCTCGACGGCAGTGCGCTGCCTTCTCTTCTTCGGCGGCGGGGTGCTCATCTGCACCACATTCGTCCACATGCTGCCCGAGGTCATCGAGGTGGTGGAGCAGTTGCAGCAATGCAAGTCCCTCGCCCAGACACCCTTCGCCTTGCCCGAGATGCTGCTCTGCACAGGATTCTTTCTGATGTACGCTCTCGATATGTCGATGTCCGGCTTTGTGCACCGCCAGCAGCAGAAGCTCAGCCGGAAGGAGTCCCTAGTCAGCGTTGCCTTTGAACGGGGACGCAGTCCGCGGCAAAGCGTCCTGCTCGGAGCCAAGAGGGAGACTCCGGTTGAAGAAATTCCAGAGCACAAGGCGGAGGACCACCACGGACACTCCCATATGCCGCCGCTGGCAGAAGAAGGATCCTCGGCACGGGGTCTGGGCATCATCCTGGCTCTCTCCCTGCACGAGCTGTTTGAGGGCATGGCCATTGGACTGGAGGGCTCCGTGAGTACGGTCTGGTTCATGTTTGGGGCAGTGGCGGCCCATAAGCTGGTGCTGGCCTTCTGCGTGGGGATGGAGCTCCTGGTAGCCCGCACCCGAGGCTCCCTGGCCATCATCTACCTGGTGACCTTTTCAATAGTGACGCCCATCGGCATCGGCGTGGGTCTGGGCATCAGTCACCAAGTAGCCCCCGGCCACCCTAGTCTGCCCTCGGGCATCCTGCAGGGCATCGCCTGCGGCACACTTTTGTACGTGGTCTTCTTCGAGATACTCACCGAAAACCACTTCCGGTGGCTATCCATGCTTGCCACCGTGGCGGGCTTCGCCCTGATGTTTGGCTTACAAATACTGTGTAAGTATAAAGACCAATTCATGCTGCATCTAATCCTCTCGTGACTTGGACGCTTACAATGTTTTTTGTCTTTTGCAGCTGACGAGGCAGAGGGCGATGACAGTCTGACTTGTTCCTAGCAATGGCACCACCCCCGGACACCTGCCAGCCCCAGTATTATCACTTATTACTTGTTGATACCTTGATAAATTTATTAGTTGTACGGCTAAAATAAAACGATAACAATGTTTAAACACCGTTTGATGTTTAAAAGGGTTATTCGGAGGCGGAATGACTTTGAATATACAAATATGGTCCCCTAGTCAAAATTTTGTAATAAAGTTTTCTTAATATAGTTTGAAAAATGAAAATATGAAAATAAAAATACCGTAAAATTTACAAAACACTTTTACATCATAACGATGTTTTTAACGGAAAATGTAAAATTTCAAATATCTTGACATAGCTTTACATTCTTTGCGCTAACAGCACATTATTAACAGTCTGGTTCATCATACAGTGCTACCAGAGTATTTGAGCTTCAATTTCAAAAAATATCGGAAAGTGTATTTTACCGTAATTATTATTTCTAGAAGCTGCTCATATGATTTGAAATATGTTTGATAGGTTTAGGTTTTGAAAAGTTAAACAGAAATAAATTTAAAAGGTCTGGCAGCACTGCCGACAGCCTTTGGTTAACCACTGTTAAGCTTAACAGCGCTGCCCCAGCAACGCTCGAAGTGGATTCCAATTCATGTTCCGATTGAAGTGCGGATGGTAGTGCAGTGCTAGCGGTTTGCGTGGTGGAAAATTCGATTTTTCTGAATATTTAACCCTTCCTGAGAGTCGAGTTGTTGTTCATTCGCGTCAATTAAACCCAAAGCGGGCGCATCAAGAGTGCTTCCTTTAGATCTCCTCAACGAGCTGTTTTGGAAACTTTTCGTTTCCGGATTGGATTTATCTGACCGTGTGTGGAACGCTCACCATTTGTTTACTCCGACCTCCGACTCCGGCCGCCCCACATTTTCTGCTGAACTTGTGCCGTTGGGTGGTGTTGTCATTGCCCCGCTCCCCCCCAAAGTTTGGTGCGGAAAAAATCGAAACTCGCGCACAGTGGGCGCCACAGAGGAATAATTTCGGAGGCGATAATAACTTTCCGCCGGAGCGCCGCCGTTGTGCAATCGCCGTGCCAAGCCAGCCCACCCCAGCCCTCATCAGACTGCCCCCTTCGAGCTTTAACCAGCAGTGCATTGAAATTCAGAGGCGATACGCTCGTTCCACTGTGCGAATGCTTCAATCGGACGGACAGCAGAAGCAGTAATTCGTTAAACAACGGCAAACAAATTGAAGAGCCACCTCCGATCAGCCATAGCCTACGATGTAAGCTGCCGAACCCACAAGGGACCAAGAGCACCAAGAGTTAAAGCTTAATTTGAAGTTCTGAGCAGGTGAGAGCCCACCAACAAGCGACTGTCGGCCTTGCTGGGTTATGAAAATTATTTATATTCCGGCCCGTCGCGACCCACGAGAAATGCGTAGTTCCCACACAGACAGAGTGCCATGATAACCACATATATGTATGTTTGTTTTGCCATTTATTTTAGGCTGCAATGAGTTAACGTATTTCTGAAACCGTCCGCATCTCCGAAGAACGGCTGCTATTAATAGAATAGATCGAAGCTCTGGGCCCATTGACGTGATCGCCGAATCGAATGTGGCGATTTATGCTGGCCAAAAGTGTTTTATTGTTCGCAGTGCCTGCTTATGCAGCGACGGTACGTGCGAGTTGAGTCACCCGGGGACTGATAGTCAGACAAAGACTGGGCCATGGCATTATTCAGAGTCTCCGCTGGAATACTGAATGGGTTCAGGCGGACGCGCCCTCAAGTTCAGGCGCTGGCTTGCCCCATTTACGTAATTGGGTCGGAAGGGGGCAGGCCGAAGCTGGAGCTGAAGCTAAAGCTGAAGCTTAACCGAGATGAGATGCCGCAGTTTTGGCCATTTTCGCTTGCCACACACGCGCCGCCATTTTGCTGTCGCACTCATTTTGGTTTTATTGCCTTTGTCCTGGCAGGTCCTGGCGACCCAGTAGTTGCGGGTGCACGGGGAGAAACGACTGCTCGGCTTGGGGAAGCACTTCCATTGTGGCCCCGACCCTCGTGAGTGAAACCCAACTCGAAAATAAACGCCTGTTGCCCATCCCATTGCAGAAACTTTCCATCGGCCCGCATACACACCAGTCAGTTGGCCTTTTGTTGGTTCGATTGTGACATGGCACAGTATTTTCCACTGTGTACTCATGTTTGAATGTTATTTCAATGATTTTTCGGCTTTGGGGCTGCGGCTCTCGAGTCGCTGTGCTGTGTTTGATTTGCTGTAACCGAGAACCATTCTCTTGAACGGCGTCCTTGGGCCCAAACTGGCTACAAGTCTACACTCCCCCTCCGCCGCAAAGTGCTTAGACACTCGGGGTAAGGCGGGGTGAGCCATTGACCTCAAACCGCTCGAAAAGTTCGCCATTTGCGCTGCAATCGAAAACAACTGGGCGAGCAGCTGATGGAACCGGTAAGACCCCTGCTCTTTTATCCGCCGGACAATGTGTGTCAGCCAGCAGTGAGCCAACAGCTGATGCGTTCCGGGAACAGGTTTTCACCTGCCAGCGCGACTTTTGCTCGCGCAATTGTGCTAATAATGGTAATTGCTATAAAGACGCTTCATTATCGGGCCTTCCACATTAGCGCCGAACGACTTAGTTAAATATATGTATGAATTGGTCTAGGGGGCAAGCGTCTAGGGGGGCATGCACTGTAGAATAAATCCGCAGTCACGTGAACTTTCTGAGATTATAAGATTCTAGAACGAAGACTAATCTTATCTGACTCCAAATAATCAAGTAATCTCGTTACGCGGAAAGGAATTTAAATATTCATGTAGTTACCCCTCATCAAGCGGCATGCAGCTGTTATTTTGTCGCAAAAATATGGCTTTTAAATATCTTTAATTAGATTCAGGCTGGTGAAAAAATAACGTTTGAAAAAAAGCAATATTTCACTGATCTGATTAGAAACCCATTTGCATTCCGTGGGGTGCCACTCATTTATATTCAGCATGCAAACTTTAAATTATTATAATTTGGTTTAAGCTCAAACTTGGCATTATTTATTCCCCTCCTAAATTCAACTATTTCGACTTGCGATCTAAAAGTTCTGATAAAACACCCCTAGTATTGTAGGGTCTGTTATTAACTAGAAATCAGGGTCTGAAAATAATGGTTTTTTAAATATTTCAATCGAAGCAAGAAAGGAAAGCTAATATAGCAGTTATATTATATTATTATACGACAGCAAAAAATCTCCACGCATAATTTTACCTGCTCCGTAACATTTAAGCTCCCCTGAACCAAAGTCCAGAACACACCTATGTAGGTTCCATCACCCACAGTTCCACTACACACCTAAGAGAATAAATGATCAAATTTGACCATATATTGAATTATATAGGACGTGTAATGGCGATGACCATCATTGTTTTTGGTAAATATCATTTTTTTAAATGTATGTATACCAACTAAAATAAGAAAATGACATCCAGCAGTTACCATAGCTTTGGAATATTCATGCAAAGTTTAAATCTCCGATTTTCCCAAACCATTTTCCTATGAAAGATTCGTTCAGATCATACCATCCATAAGGAAAAGCTCGAAATAATTTTATTAAATTTATTACAGTTAAGTAAAGATTATTTTCGTCAATAAAATTAGAGTTTAATAGATAATCTCATCTATAACAAGAAAGGAAAGCTAACTTCGGGATAAGGATATAGTCGACCGATATCGGCCATTCCGACTTATATAATACCTGCAAACAAAAGAAGGATGTGTACAAAGTTTGAAGTCAATAGCTTTAAAACTGAGACATTAGTTTACATAGAAACAGACTGGCGGACAGACGGACATGCTCATATCGACTTAGGAGGTGATCCTGATCAAGAATATATTTACTTAATAGGGTCGGAGATGTTGCCTTTACTGCGTTGCACACTTTTGAAGAAAATTAGAATACCCTCTGCAAGGGTATAAAAATCATTATCTGATAGTACCCATAAATGTTACCATTTTTCCCTGGAATATAGATTAGCACTTCCAGCTTAAATGATTATTTCATCATTATTTTTGTATCAAAAAATATTTAAAATAAAAAGAAAGAAATAACTTATTTTATTTTGATCGAAAAATAAAACTTGCAAGCATTAGCTTTGTAATCATTAGATTGTTTTATGATTTTTATTAGGGAACTTATAATGAATACAGTCCCTTCTAGAAAGTAAGAACTTGATAGATATAACTTTTAGATATATGTATGTAAATAAAATAAAAGTCTGACTGATAAGTTAGACACTCTGGAGTCCAAGTTGACCCAAAGACTTGTTAAAAAACGCCCATTGTTTCTTATTTCGAGCAATTAGAATCGATAGACTGTTTACCCTCCTCGGGGATCTTCATTCGTGGATCCTCTTGATCCGGATGATGAATCACCGTTTCCATCCCGCTGCCCTCTGCAACGTGCCATGGAATCTATTATGTCAACTGGAAATTTTCCACTCCGAGCAACAAAGTGGTGGGAACTCTGCTCGTTCTGAAATTTGAAGTAGCGCTGCACTGGCAGTCTGAGGAGGGAGCGAGCGAGGGAGTGTGTGCGAGGGAGACGGGCGACGTAGCCAGGAGGGTTGCATCATTCTTTCGAATCCCGTCTTGAGGCAGTTCGGTTCCAGACGCAAAAGGAGAAACAGCTCCAGGAAGTGCAAGTGTTTGCGGAATTGTGCTAAACTGATTATTGGCCATCGAGTCAGGCATTCGGCGAGTGATGATTTGTTTATAGGACGCCTCTCGGAGCGTAAACAACTAAACAAAGAGCCCACAAAGTTTATCGTCAGCGGATACAGAGGCGCGTAAGTGGAGCAATTACGGGCAGCCAAAGTCCAACTGTCACATGACCAGCCCATCAGAATTGTGAGAGTAAGAGTCAGAAGAATCCCCTCCCTGCGTGCCGAGATGGAAAATGCCAAATTTTCACTCAAACCACCTGCAGAGGGAAATTCTCGCTTTCGTGCTGGCATGAAAGCAAGCAGAGTCCTTGTCAGAGGTGACCTTCATCCAGCCCCTGCCAGAACTTGATTTGTTGGCAGCTGGCATCTGGATTAGAGTTTAAGTTATGCCTCCAGTAGTGTGGGAATCGTTTCCATACACCATTAATTATTCCCCGCCTAATGGATAATGCAAACACGATGCCCAGTTGCCCAGTTGCCCAGTTGTAGAATCAATCTTCTATTCCCATTCTGAATGCATTACTCTCTGGCTTAAACATCACCTGGCTGCACTATTTAATTTCTCAATTTGCATTTTCGCAATTTGCACTTCACATTCAACCTTTGGGAGTTGGGAGCAGGAGTTGTGAGGGCGAAAGCAGGCACGGCCTTGAAGTTATTTACACGCTCAGCCGCATGTCCGTCCTGGCGGCCAAATTTCCCTTTTCAAAGCGCCCCATAAGGGAGGGGCAACCCCTCGACAAGGGGAACAAACAAGGCTTTTGTCCTCATCCGGTTTTTGTGTATTTCTTCCATTTGAAGCCACAACTAATGCGGAATGCGATCCAGAAATTGCGTTTTAAAATCTGTCGCTTTTTAGCTACAATTTGTTCTGCCGAAATGGATTGAGATCTTAAAATAGTGTGTCGTGTTTGTCCGAACACCTTATGGATCAATCACTATTATTGACATGCAGGGAACTTGAAGTGGAAATCTCTATAGACTGTATAGGTTGGGCCGAGTATATGATATCCCAGCTAGAAATTTAAAAGCATTCTGACGGTTTTTGTATAATCATTTACGATTTGCAAAAAAGATTCCAGAAAGATCGTTTTTTCTTTGAAAACAGTCGCTCCTTAAGAGGATGATTTCTGACTCCAATCTGACTCTTTTCTAACACAGATATTCAAAGATGCTCTCACCTTTCGAATAAATGATTGAAAACCCTCAGAAAAGCACACAATAGCTTTATTTTCTATGAAATAGTATATTAATAAGAATATTAGAAAAATATTGCAAAATTGGATAAGACTTCAAAAGTTATATTTCTACTGACAACTTAAATATTAATTCTTAATTTTAATCCAATATATATATATTATAATTTACCATTACCAGTTTAAAACTATTAATTTTAATAATTAGTTGCTTATTATTTTTTCTATTATTTTAATTTAATCACACTTCAAAAAAAACCCTGAGCAGGTCTCGTTTGAACTTGCTCAGGTAAAAACACATTTTATGACTCTATCTTTAAAAAACATGTTAAAATGTGCTTACTCAGAAAACTCTCATTTCAGACGCATAATTTGGAGCCTTCTATTTTTCTTTTTTGAATTCTTTAACAATATAAGCTTTACATAACATAACTATATAGATCTTCATAAGAGTTTGGATACATGCAAAGACCTGATATTAGCTTATTAGACAATCTTATGCAGTATCCCTTCACAATCTTATAACTCTACAAAAAGGACTATAACTTGTGGTTTCCCGTAACCCCCTTGCAGTTAAATGAAAACTGAAATGCATATAAGCTTTGGCTCTCCCTGTTTAAAATTATTTAATGAAAAAGGCGGAATAACTTGCACGCACCGGGGAGCAACCATAAAAAGCGTGGGCCAAAAAATCAATATTTTGCCCCAAAGCCAGCAAGTTTAATGCACAAAAAACATCCACCGAAAAGAAACGACCATTGTACATACAGTTTATGGGGAAAGTGCAACCGCCATTCAAGTTTTTATACCAATGTGCCTTATAACTTTTGAGATCCGGAATGCTCCAAGGTTTTTGTTGCTTTTCTGCCGGGGGCTAGGTCCGGCGGAAAGGTAAATATAAAATGTAAAACATGAAAGCAGCCCGAACGCGGCGACAGCAGAGCGACACCTCCTTGTGTTTGTGCACTTGGAGGTGCAGCGAGGAAGGACCTCTTTGTGGCATTTTTCCTGAAGCACTTCAGTCTTTTTTTTTGATAATAAGTGCTCACAAGCTAAAGACTTGGCATTGCTTTAAAAGCTTAAACTTTAAGTAATCTACAGAACCATGTAGAACACCAATATTTCAGAGCAAAAATTTCAAGTAAAATCTATTATTATTCTAGGTTTTGAGGTTTCATAAGCTATGATTTGTTGTTTCTTTTTTATTTAATGCTAAAATATCTCTACAATGTTGTTTAAAAGATATAAATCAATGCAAGCAACACTTTCAGAGTTAAAGTCAATCAAAAGTGCGCTATTCAATCTATGTAGCTCCCTTGTCACTGGAAACTTTAAACGCGATTCCCCGCCACAACACGATTTCCAGAATACTTTTCAAAACCATGTAAATAAGATTTTAAAGAGGTCTCAAAAATCATAAATCTAGTAAATGAACGAATGATATTTTATATTTTAATTATAACTATCCCTGTTATTCCCTGATAACCCTGATATTTTTTGTAAAAACCTCTGCAAAAAATTCAATTTAAAATATTTAACAATTTTAAATATTTATATAGGGTTTTAAGGTATTAACTACATAAATCTAACACTAAATACTTTTTATTTCCAATTCGGATTATCCTTCTCCGAGATATACTAAAGGGAATGGACCATTTTTGCCAGAGCTTGTGTTATTTTTTTCCAAGAGTTTCAAAAAATCATTATTTAAAAACATTTAAAAGTTTAACCTTAACACTAATCTTTTTAATTAAATTTATATTATTATAAATATTAAATTATTAAAAGTAATCCGTTTTTGGCCCCTGATACCCATGTACCACGTATTTTTGAAAATTAAAAGCCTGTTGCAGTGGCTGTGAAACATTATGGCTTTACAAAACGAAAAAACCACACGACCATTAACCACTGACACAAATATTTGTCTGAGGGGGCCTGGAGCGCCCACTATTAATTTCGAAAAGTAATGAAATAATTGATGGCGATGCCCTAGGCAGTGACAGCAATGGAAATATGAGAAAAGCGTACCATGAATGGATAAATAAGCCATCTCTTCTCCCTCCCAACATTTCTCATTTTATTAAAATAATAATTTTAAGATAATAGCCGCAACTGGCAGACCCCTTTTGTGAGATGCGTCAGAATAGGGGGGAATATTGGGGAAGACTGAGACCCAATTCAGTTCAAGGTGAGCGGCTTGTCCTTCACTCTCCTGCCCCCCGTCCATATGGCTTTATTGATTTGCTCAACTCTTTCAATTAACTGGGCTGCAGTGCGTCAATCCCCCAGCTGACTTTGGCTTTTCGACAATCTGTCCATCACGACCTTGGCCCCCAGCCAATGCGCACTTCCATTGAGGTTTTCCCGGTCTCTAGTTGGGTTTTAGAACCCGCCATATAGCAATCAGACCAAGAGCCGCAGTTGTCTAGCCTAGGTCAGCATCAAACGGACCCCCTCTTTTAATAGAAGACGGCCGTAAAAGTTATCGCGCAACTCCAAGAGCCCACAAAACAATTACCTCACAATTAGGTGCAAGAATTTATGGGCCCCCAGGCACGACGTGGAAAGCATTCTCTTATCTGCATGATTAGCCAGTATTGGCTTAGAAAGTGCTAATTATTCATAGATTAGTTCGAGCAACCATAAAGTGGCAACAGTTTTCTTTAATATTAGAGATTATACTATAGTATCCGGTACGCGTATTACTCCTAGATTACTCCTTTTTTTGCTAATTTGAGTCAATAGTATTATGATTACAGTTTACTTTTAAAATTTTACTTTAAATACTATCTAATATAGTAAACCATCTACTATTATTTCTTATCTTTTGTGTCTATATAATTGTCGCAGTACTCCAGAGCCCTATAAGTCTTCTTATTAGTACTATTTGCCATATAAGAATTATGACAACAGTTTTCTTTTATAGTGTTATTTTACTACTTATTATACTACATATTAGAGACTATACTATTTACATAATTTGTGTCTATTGTCACTGTACTCCAGAGCCCTATTAGCCTATCTTATTAGTATTATTTGCCATAAAAGACTCTGCCTGAAAGCTACAATTAAATCAAAGTCTGATAACGATGGAACCTTTCCATTGTCGATAGGGTTGTGTGAAATATGGTCTATAGTCTTTATTTAGATGCCTTATCGGCCTTCGTGGGGCTCTGGTATGTGGGCTCTTCTTGACTTTTGTAGGTATTTTTGGTCAAAGTGCTCTTTAACATTTTTATTTTAAATTATAACTAAATAAGTCATTATTATCATTCTTTTTTTAGACCTTGTGGAAAGTACTAGAGGCAACCTTATTCCCCTTTTGGAATCAGACCCTTGAATCGATAGAGCCATGACCGACCGCCTGAATGCCCGTTTCCACGCAAACTAATCTATAAACTTTTATGGCTCGATATCATCTAGCCATAGATGTCGTATAACTGAGGGCCATAGCTGGCCCCATACGCACTGTGGCCTTGGAAGGGCTCTCGCTGTATCTGATGGTTTCTCGCAGTGTAGTGGGTCAGTCAATCACAGGCCTTATAGGAAGTGTAGCTCGAATACGTGTTTTCACCAATTTCGGGCTCTAATCCAATTATGCGCTTGCCAAGAGTGCCAATATGTAGTTATATATTAGTGTACACGCGTCCAAATTTAAATTTGACCACTGTCAGTAGCCAGGGGGGGGAGTGCAGGGAGGATGGCGTCACAGACCATTGGCAGGCTGACAGCCGCCAACGCGTGGGGAGCGTGTGCGAGGGCCTCCCCACACAGATGCAGTAACTAGTGCTGTGGACTGCGACGCTCTTTGATAAGAAATTTATTAGATTAAGGCGGCGATTGCCGCGATTACAGACGCCGAGCAGCCTTGTCGTGTTCCACTCCCAGCGCGACCCACTCTGCTCGGCTCGGCTCCGTTCCATTCCGTTCCACGGAGGCAGCGTGCGAGGCTTAGTCGGGCTTTCGACGGCCCGCGGGATTGTTCTTTAAATCCGACTCCGAGTCCGAGTTCGAGTCCGCTACCGAGTGGAAACTGAGGCCCATCCTCGTTCGAGTCGCAGTCCGGAAATCGTGGACCCTAGAGACAACATGTTTACAAGCTGCGGCCCACGAGTTTCTTTGTCTTTCGGGTCTTTTGAGTAAATACTACGGGGTGAACAAGATGCAGCCCAAAGTTTCGAGGCAGATTTGTTCAAGAAAAGTGAAAGTGCGGCAGTGAGTACGAAGTAATTGCATACAAACAGGCGCAGGGTGCGGGCCTTGGCCACTTGGACTTTGACTAAGAGTGTCTTTGATTCTGATTTAATTCCCCCCCAATCCGACCGCCTCTTCCGTTTCCGAAGAGTGGAAGACTGTCACGCCAACCTGTGGCCCCAGGGAGGTCGAGGTCGGGGCCAAGTGACGTGATGGGCCAACCGGATCACGTGAGCGGAGCGTTTTCGGCAGAGCAACGATGTAAACCCTATTCCCCCATACGCAGATGAGCTTATCGCGGACATAAAGACATTTTCTGCCAATTATACTGTAAAGATAAGTCGGAAATCGCCTCCCATACACTCGCCGTGCCAGATAATCGCGATCCGAATTTGATTTTTGATAAGCGACAGTTTCGTTGTCTAGCTGGCCGGTGCCAGCCCTGCCGGAGACCAGACAGTGTCGAAGTCTAATTTCGGTGCCTTGTTTACTTCGCTCTCCGGCGGAGAGCTGCAGTGCACGAGGTGTCTAATCGGCCAGCCCATAGAGCAATGAACTTGGCCATTTGGGCCTCAGACTGATATAGGAGTACTCCTCCGTCTACCTGGTGTTGTTCCACCTGCGGACTAGTCGAATCCCCTTTCTGAATAAACATCTTGGCCGAGCCAGCTGGAAAGCTTGAAGCGAAGCACACGTGTCACACTTGTTTTTGAATATTTAATCCATTTGCAACCGTGAAGCAGAAGAAAACCCATAACAATTAGCTTCAAACCAGGCCAATGGATTTGAAATAGTCGAGCACCAGTCCGAAATCACGTTCCCCGCTTCCAGGGGCTTGGGATTAGCAATGCCTAGCTTGTAGAGTAGTTAAATCTGAGTAGCTGGGAGTATCGGCAGTATGGTAAGGAAAGCGCTTAGCTCCGGTCATTAGGGCTTATTTATTCACAGACTCCGGTGGCCTCTGCGGCGGCTGAAACCGGTCTCTCGAAATAAATCACTCGACCATCCACATCCACACACTGGGCCCGTGTGTGCTTTGCATTGTTTGACAATCAAGCGGTGGAAGGTATGTGATGCTGCGCTTTTGTGGGAATTTGGCGGACTATTCAGAGCGGAATTATGGTTCGAATTCAGTGCTTAGGCTTAGACTAGCCCCTGCCCGACCTGCTTACTGGCCTGTTTATGTCATTTATCATGCGAATCTCGACTCATTCTCGTACCCTGTTTGTGTCTCCATTTCAGAGCTCATCCCGACGCCCGCTAACCGCTAAGCGAGGACAGAGACCATAAATCATCATCCAGCCGAGAGCGACGGGCAGCGATTGAGTTGCACCACCAAAGAGCCCCGAATTAATCATACGCCACGTTGGCCGGTTTGCTTCCTCCGTCGTCGATATGTTCGCCCATCCGCCGCCGCACCACGCGCCGCGCACTTGACACGCGTTGAAGCGAGTCAGTGGTCAGGGAGAAGCAGCTGAGCGCCTCCCGGAAGAGCCAGCTCCTCCTGGAACACCCTCCGACGACGACCGACGCGTCTCCGGTTTCTGCTCCGGCTTATTTTGTTATTTTTCGTTCAAAGTCGCGTTCGTGGGACGCTGCGACTAATTGGCATCAACAGCGTTCGGTTACCGCCACGACAGACTACCGCATGTGGCTGCCAAGGTGTAAACCCCTCGCCAGCAGCATTAACTGCTCCAACAGCAACAGAAACTACAACTTCAACTGCAACTGCCTCCAGTTGTCAACGACCATCGCTCAACATATTCTCCGTTGGCCCGTGATACTCCCCCTAGCGTTCTTAATGAATGACTCTCGTGGCAAGTCATCCTACCGTGCCAGCAAACCGACGTCCGCCTCGTTCGACAACAGCCAGAACAACAATCCCCGTACTTACAACAACAGCGGCAAGTCCGACAAGGTGTTCCTGCACTACACGCCCCGCGACCCGCGCCTAAGAATTCTCAACAAGACCGCCACGCTGAATAAACCCTTGAATCGCACTCTGAGCGAGCTAAATATAACTGAAGATCTGTGCAATTATGGTGAATTGATTGGCGGCGGCAGTGCCGATTTAGTGCAAGTGAAAACTGTGCAAGTGAAATCCTAAGCGGGTGCAGGTCGGTTCGTATTTTTCGGTTTCCGGTTTTCGGTTTTCCACTCTGTTGTCGGACGGGACGGGTGACCCCGACTGGATGGTTGACGGAAAGGTAAGTGGGAACTACGGTAAGGGAGGGGTATGGTGGAGCTGTGACTTTCCAGGGGGGAACAGTCCGATTTGCGTCAGTTGGTAGTTGGACTTTGGGTCCAAGTCGACTGATGGAAAATTACCATCCGGCCGGCCATGGGGGCCAGTACAGCCTATATGGCTGTCTAATTATAACCACAGGCCGTCGAGTGCACACAAATATTATTATTTTGGTCAGCTGCTGCTCGGCACGGCGCTCGTCTGACGCACTTTGTTTGCCACTTTGCTTGAAAACAAGTCTCCCGCTCCCAGCACGCTCTCAGAGATTTCGGGCGGATTCCTGAGGTCAAGTTGAAGGCGACTCGAGAGTCGAATATGGGAAGGCGCCAACCGACCAGAACAGTTTCTGCGCGATTTTATAAACGGAATGTTTACCAACAGATCTTGTTGTTGGCACTGCACTGACCAATCGGACCAATAGGTGGGCGGTGGGTGGTCGAGGGAAGCAATCCCTCCCTGTTGCAAGTTGTGACTTACAACAAAGTGGGGCTAACTTTTCCAATTGGGGGCACAAAAGTGAAATGGCAGAAAAGACGGTAGTGTCGATGGGGAAGTGGAAACCGTGTAACACCCGCTCTGGTCTCTCTCTCCTCCAGCAGGTAACCAGGCTCGCACTGCAGCCCCGAGGAGGAGGACACTTCGCCTGGCGCCTAGTTAGACACTACTATGAGAGCTAATGCAAACTGTGTTCAATTCCAATAATCGCTCGGACTAGAGAGTGCGAATTTTATAAAAGTTTTTATATAGCATACCCCCTAATCATCCTCTAACCCGCGTCCAAGCACCAGGCTTCCACGGCTTCCAGGCCAGCCGCCATGGCCAAGCCAGCTTCGAGTGCCCCCGCCTCCAACAACAACAGCTGCGAGGCGGTCAACAACAACCACAGCCACGCCCACGCCCACAACCACAACGGCGTGGATGGCGGCCATCAGAACGGCTACCAGCCCCTGCCCGTGGCCCTGAACCCGGCGCCCGCCAACACACCCCTCAACAAGGCCATCAAGCACGACCTCTTCCCGGAGGTCACCTTCTGCAATCTGTCCGTGGAGGAGCTGGCCGACGGGGCCGGGCACAGCCGGGTGGTGCGGAGCAGCATCATCGCCATGGACGGCGACGGAACGCTCACCTGCCTGATGAACGGCAGTGGGCAGGTGAAGAAGCGCAAACGGCTGATCTCGAACGAGTCCGGAGACTCCATCGACTCCAGCTCCACGGAGAAGAAGGCGCCCAAGATGCCCGACGGAGGCTACGGGTGGGTGGTGGTGTTCGCCTCGCTGGTGGTGTCGCTCATCGCCGACGGGCTAAGCTTCTCGTTCGGCCTGATCAACGTCCAGCTGCTGGAGTACTTCGGCGAGTCCACCACTAAGACAGCCTGGATCTCGTCGCTGTTCTTCTCCGTGCCCCTCCTGATGGGCCCCATCTGGTCCAACCTGGTGGACAAGTACGGCTGCCGGAAAATGACCATCATCGGCGGTGTAGTCTCCGCCTTCGGGTTCGCCCTCTCCTCCTTCTGCAACTCCATCGAGATGCTCATGCTGACGTTCGGAATCATCTCCGGCCTGGGCCTGGGCATCGGCTACGTGACCGCCGTGGTGTCCATCGCCTTCTGGTTCGACAAGAAGCGCACCTTCGCCACCGGCATCGGGGCCTCGGGCACGGGCATCGGCACCTTTGTGTACGCCCGGCTGACCTCCTACCTGATCGAGTCCTACGGCTGGCGGGGAGCCACTCTCATCCTTGGCGGCACCATGCTGAACGCCTGTGTGTGCGGCGCCCTAATGCGCGATCCCGACTGGTTGATCGAGGAGAACCGGCTGGAGAGCCGCTCGCAGAGCGTCACCACGTTCTCCAACTCGAGCGTCTGCCTGGAGGAGATCAAGAAGCTGCTGGACACCGGCATCACCAAGGAGGCGGTGCTGGACTCGCTGGTGACGAAGAACAACACCGAGGCCAACCAGCAAATCGACGACCCCCTGGACACGGGCCTTAAGCGCTACCGGAGCGAGATCTTCCTGCCCACCTTCCTGAGCACCCACGAACTGGACAGCATCTGCGAGGTGAAGAGCCTAAGCCGGCGCTCCCTGCGGCACAAGGACGGCGCCGAGGCGCCCTCGCGCGAGAATCTCCTGTCCATGTCCTCGGGGGCGGGAGCCTACCCCGCGTCCACAGCCGTCATTGCCTCGCCGGATGACACGCTGATGGGCGGAATCCCCCCGGAAGCGGTCGACGCCGCCAAAAAGTCCTACCTGGCTTCCATCGAGACGCTATCGCCGTCGGAGAAGCGGTCGGGCGGTGCCTGCACCCCCCTAGGCTCCCTGCGCTCCTCGGACGAGGGCTACCTCACCCAGAAGCACGCCAGCTCCCGGTACTCGCTGAACGAAAATCTCTTCATGGCCAAGCACGCCACGCCCTCGATCTGCAACCTGAAGGTGAACGGCCTGCGCCACAACTCGGTGGACATCCTGAGCGAGGACATGCACTGCTACTACTCGAAGGACGAGACGTTCGCTTTGCTGGACCCGGAGGGCAGGCGGGCCGGACCCACGGTCATCGCCATCCCGGAGCAGGAGCAGGAGCCGCCCGTCAACAGCGAGCTGGCCATGCGACGTGCCAGACTCGACAGCATCACTGGCATCCGGCGGCTGTCGCGCTCCAAGAAGCCCAGCCACCACCGCTCGAATCTGCGCCGCAACATTTCGATCCGCAACTCGAACTTCCTGAAGGACATGCGCATCCACCGCAACTCGATCCACTACCGCGGGGCCATGCTGAACACGCACCGCTACCGGCTGCGGGCCTCCTCTTGCCCCAACATCTACCGCAACTCCATGACTACCATCGCCAAGGAGGAGGAAGATGTGAGTACCGCTTGCCCCTTGCCCCGCCCTTATCAGCTGGCGGCTCGACTTGGCGACAGCCCCAGCTGGTTAATGTTACGTCGGCCAGTCCGGTTATCAGCCGGCTCGCCATCCCAGCCGTAGGACCACCCGGCCATGGCTTCTCGTCCGATAAGAGGCCAACCTCTTCCGTACTGTGTCCGAACAGGGGCGATCTCGGAGCCAAATTCGATTCCGGATTTTCTTTCTGATTTATTTTTGTCTTAAAGATGGCAACTCATTGTTTGATTCACGATGATATTCTGTCATGGTTCGATTCATATCTTATATTTGATTAGACTTTTAATGCAGTATTATTTGAGTTTAGACTCTCCATTATCACTACTTCAGACTGAAAGTGCATTATTATTTTTAGTCTATCTACTATCTATTAGGTATAATATTGAGTATAATAACTATATTATAAATAATTCATATTGAGATCTGCTGTTTATAGAGTTGCTGCAGATCTGAGCTTCAAAACATAAAATAATCAGTTGAGAAAATTTTGAAATAAAAACAATTTGGAATACTTTTGAATTATTTAATCAATAAAATATTATTTTTTTTTTTAAATATGTTTGAACTATTGATAGATTTTGAATCTTTACTTGTTTTCGATCAATAAAATTGAGTTTAAAATGAAGTCATAAAAAACATAATTTAATAAATAAATTATATTACATTATACAACATTATATGTATATTAAATAATAATCCTTATCTGATCTTATAACTTTGAACTTCACTTCCGGCAGACATGGTATGAGAGCTTCGTGGACACCATGAAGTCCATCTTTGACTTCTCCCTCTTCCTGGACGTCAAGTTTGCGCTCTTCAACCTCTCCACGCTGTTTCTCTTCATTTGGTAAGTGAAACAATAGTCTTACGATAGGTTAAGTAACACCAAACAAGGCCAGAAATGACAGGAGACCATTGGCGATCCAAGTGTCGCGCTGAAAGTTGAAAATTTGCCAGAAAATGTCTCCGACAGCAGCTGACAGCTGTTCCGAAAACTAAAAACAGCAATTAGAAGTCGATTCACGGCCGAGATCATGGTTTATCTGACCGTGTACCCAGGGCTTAAGTGCTTTATTGGGTCGATAAGGGAACTGGTTCAAAGCGATTCCAGATAACTGCTCTAATCTGGCATTGTCCCGCCCCTCCGCAGGTTCATCATACCCTATCTGTACCTTCCCGAGTACATGAAGCAGTACAACTACGATGTGAACGTGAGTGCCGTTCTGATATCGGCCGTGGGCATCGCCCAAACGGTGGGCATGATTGGACTGGGCTACCTGGGCGACCTCCCCTGGATGAACATCAACATATGCTACTCCCTCTGCATGTTGGGTGAGTAGGGGCTTGAGCCTGATAACCGAACCAATTACTGACCCACCTCCACCTCTAGTTTGCGGAGCGTCGGTGTTCTTCATGCCCATGCTGATACAGAGCTACAACGGCCTGATGTGCATGTGCGTCATCTTCGGCTTCACGTTCGCCAGCTCCTTTTCGTTCACCCCCAGCATCCTGGTCAGCATCGTCGACCTGGACGACTTCACGTGTGCCTACGGCCTGGTGCTCCTGGTGCAGGGAGTGGGCATGATCGCGGGCCCGCCGATTGCGGGCGTCATTTACGAGACTATTGACAGGTGAGTGGGCCCTGAGGTGAGGCGGAAACGAAAACTGACTAATCCCTCTTCCATTCGCAGGTGGGACGACGTCTTCTACTATGCGGGCATATTCATAGCACTCTCCGGCTTGTGCTCGTACATGATCGAGTTCTGCGAGAAGAAAGCACCTCGGGAGAGTGATAGTGATGTCTCAGAGACTAAAAAAGCTCAACTTTTACACTAGGTTACATAGTTACATAGTACATTATACTGATGCCGGAGGCCGAGGCAGCCGGAGGCACCACAAACTTGACTTGTAGCTTAATAGTGGACTAGCATTAAATGTTACCGAGTTTCTTATGTCAAATGGTGTTGCAGCCATAAAATCAGAGCAGAATTGTAACTGATACTAAGCCTATCTCCTAAGACCGCCTAGCTGTAAGCCTATTCTTATGTACTACGAGAGATTCGTAGATTTGTAGCTAAGTTTCTACACATATACATGCAATACATTGTAGTTTAATTACCGCACTAGGGCAATTACTAATCACAACTTGTAATCACACGTAGCGAACTGTTCAATTTCAATCAATATCAATGCAGTGCATCACTGCCAGGTGCAAACGGGTCCCCTCAATTGTCTTCTTTACAAATCGAGAACTTAGAAGGATAGTTTAATTGCCTTACATTTCGTACGAATATTGACTAAAGTAATACAATAAACAACAATCTAAGCAACGTATGCAATAACAAGCGACACTCTGTTCGGTCGCCCTAACCACTTACAATAAAGTCTTTGGCGCATTTCTTTTTTAAGGATCACAAAAAGTAATAACATCCCAAGAGTGGTTCGCATCCGAACAGTTTCCGAATTACGCGATCAATTGAGCGACTAGACATGCATAGATAACAAGTGTTTAAGGATAACCCGTTCTTGAAATTTGGCACAAATTTGTTAAGCTAATAACACCAAACCGAAGAGACTAATGGCTCTCAAATATTCAATCGATACTATCAAGTTCAAGTATTATTACAGAAAATACATAACCGTTTATGAATACCGTTTATGAAGAAAACTCGCCAAGAAGCACACAGACATCAACTTAGCGTACGGTTAGCGACAAAAGCCTTTAACTTGTAAGCACTTTTCACTTTTGGGCGATTATTTGTGGAGCCCCACACGTAGCCAGATTTACACCTAGAGTAGTTGTTGGTTCTAAACACGTTAGGAAATATGTACATAGGCGATGTAAGAAACTGAAACACAATACTATATTATTTACAAGACATCTATTGAACAATTATCTTCTGAAATATATAATGAAATATAAATTTTTTGAAATTAATCGAATGAAATTTTTATTTATTCTCCACCCTTTACGCCGAGATCCTTTGGGAGCATGGTAAGATATAATTCCGTCATTAGTTGGTTTCAAATATTTATTATGTATATTATTATTTTGCATTGTTTTTGGGCAAATACAAATATTATAAATAATTTGATTTACGTTTACAATTGTATCTTCGTTTGTCTTAGCTTTCCCATTTAATATATAATCTTCGTAAAATACTAAATTGATCATAGAATCGCAGCATTTACGTGTTCCATTGTTGATGCTTGTTGTATGTGTAAATTATATAATCGCATTCAGCTCACACTTGTATATTTTGCGAACTCTGCATAATAAATTTATATATAAAGACATAAGCCGGTTGCACAACAAAACAGAGACAAGGCAAATGCGTTGAGAAGGAAACTTTAATAATATGCATATATGCAGCTATGTATGTGTATGGAGGAGGAGCAGATACCCGGTGAAAAACGGGGCGTGGCGCTCGGCGGAGGCTGAGGCTGAGGCCTCACTGAAAACGAATCACATTGAAAATTCACATGGTTAAGTTTGGTTTTTATATTAAACATTATTCCGTCAAGATCCTAGTGTAAAACTATCGGTCTTCGAACAAAGTAACTAGCAACCTAATCGCAATACACACAAAATACATACATAAAACGCTTACATATGTCCTGGTAGAGTTTACAAAATTTAGAAATCACGCACGACACATTCACATATACAAATGTAGGGTTTGGTTTATTTCTGTTCTCATTCCTTTCGGTTTCTTTCGATTAATAAAAACGTAGCTGAACAATTTGAGTGTTGGAGATGCTATAGTTGTCTGATCTTAATGAGTTTAACATTACGCTTAGTGTTCGTTTGCTAGTTTAGTGGTTGCTATGTTTACGTGGTTAGTTACTGTTGAAATAGAAAACAAGAAATCCGTCTCTCCCACTACCGTCTACTAGTTAGTCACTAAAGTAGCTTTTACAGAAGCGGCTACGTTAAGCCCAGGGCTGCGGCCGGGCACCTGCCGTTTACTCCTAGCAGCATCCGCTGTTTGCTGCGCCGGCTGCTCCTCCAGCTCCTGGCAACGACGGGTTTGTGGGCGAGTGCTGCTGGCCGATCTTGATACCGTTTGCCTACGAATATTCGATTTAGAAGAGAATTCAACAATTTACACCTGCGCCGGGACTCACTTCATTGTTGATGTCGAATACGCCCTCCTGGATCTTCTCGTAAATCTCCTTGGCCGTGTTTATAAACGCCTCCTCCACGTTGGCCGCTGTACGCGCAGATGTTTCCATGAAGACCAGTCCGTGCTCACGGGCGAAGGCCTCGCCCTCCTCCTTCTTCACTTCGCGCCTCGAGTCCAAATCGCTCTTGTTGCCGATCAGCATGATAACCATATTCGAGTTGGAGTGCTGGCGCGCGTCCTCCAGCCAGGTGGTCAGGTGGTTGAAGGTCTCCCGCCGCGTGATGTCGTAGACCAGCAGTGCGCCAGCAGCACCGCGGTAGTAGGATCGTGTGATGGACCTGTCAATAGAATACAACGACGCGTTTACGTAATTGGAAGTATAATTAGAAAGTGTTTGCGCACCTGAAGGCCTCCTGGCCTGCCGTGTCCCAAATCTGTAGCTTAATCTGTTTGCCATCTATTGTGATCATGCGGGCTCCGAACTCGACGCCAATGGTCAGATCGTGCACTGGCTGGAAGCGCTTGTCCGTGAACTGCAGCAGCAGACATGACTTGCCCACGCCTGTCGGAAAGAAGCCAAAAATTAGTTGCAAAAGGGAAAGTTTGCCAGAAACTGAGCAAAATAAAATCACATTACAGCCGCAGTCGCGGTCACGCTCTAAGAAATTCACTTTAAAAGGGGTAAACAGACAACAGCTGTTGGCATCGGCATCCCGAAAAACTGACGACTGATAACTACCCGGACGGGGTGTTGACTTGTGGCAGAGTCCCCCCACCGCAGACACACGGGGGTGGCTGACTCAGTCAGGCGAGGGTTCAACTGAGTGGGCTGCCCCCACGCCCCCAAACTCCCTGTTATCTCGCAGCGCAGTAACCACCCGACCGCTCGCCCGCCTGTATACGTTGTTGTTTTATTGATTTTTCCTTTGACCAACGAAGTACAGGGACACACGGAGCCAGCGACTGGGGTGTGTGACTGATGGCAGTCCGCCCATAGGGTAGTGTTTCTGGTGCACTTTGCAACACAATCGAGTCTACGCCAAAGCCTTCGTCTTTGTTTGTTGTCTAATTTCGCCTATTTCTGTGCTCTGTGGCACACTTTTCCAAGCTCCTTCGAACTTCGCTGCCCAGCACTCACCAGTGTCTCCGATGATGATGTATTTGAACAAGTACGCGTAGGACATGTTTGCAGTCAGTGGGTTGTGGCAAGTCTTTGGTTGAAACAAATTTTTTCTTGTATTTTGCAACTAATACGCAATTCTTGTAAGTTTTTCAATCTGTTCGATGACTGGCTCTTTCGCAGTGTTGCCAACTCAGCTATTTTCAGCTTATTTTCCGTCAAATTTAGCTTTTTCTAGAGATGATAACGGGAAATCATCTGATTTAGCCGTAGCTGTTTTCTGGCTATTTCACAAAATAATAAGCTATTTTTGACTTTTATGTTTCAGATTTGTTTTATATTCAAGACAAATTCGTACCATAGAGTGAATCGGCGGTCAATTTTTAAAAGTAAATAAATTCTTTACCTTAATCAGTGTGTTCATACAATACAATAACAAAATTTGTTAAATACAAGTTAAAAATCTAGCTACTTGTATTTCAATTGGCCAGTTAATTGCCAGTGTGACAGCACTGCTGGTTTGTTTGTCTCCTTTGTTCTTCTTTTGTTTTGTTGATTAGGAGTACCTAATCCCGAACTCCGAATGCCCAACTCCGAATTTTGAGACTTTGGGCACACTTCTTCACGAACCGGTTGGGTATTTATGAACCGGGCGGGAACAGCGATTCAATGTTTGTAAAGAAGATTGATAGTTTTAAAAGGAAATACAAATATTTTGTTGTCGACCTGTGCTTTGTACATTTTTTATGGCCGCAGGTCTAAGTTTCGTAAAATTCACTCCTAAGAAACTATCGATTATTACCATCGCGCCTCGATATTTTCAAATTTGTAAAAAACATCGATGCATCGATGTTTCTCCACCTCTAAATCGATACGCATATGTATGTATGCAGAATTTTGTCAGAAATTTTCTCAAAGCGAGTGTTCTTTGATTTACGTTGCTCAGCCGAGCTATGTGAAAACAGAAATAGAGCCTTAAGCGAGCAGAAAGCGGAATCCGGAGTTCGGTAGCCCGATTAAGGGCATTGTGGTTCTGCACGAAATTGTGTTTGGGCCAAATTAAGACTCATCGCGGCCTGCAAGCGATTTTCTGATTTCTCGACTAAGGCGTGGGCACTGGCGTAGTGGATCACAGCGGGAAGCAGCAGGGAAACATGAAGATGGCTGACGGCTCGACCATATTGCGTAGGAACCGACCAGGCACGAAAGCCAAGGTAAGCCCCTGGACAGAAAGCCATTGGGACTGAATTTTATGAGTCTTTCTTTGTTTTCTCCTAGGACTTTTGTCGCTGGCCCGATGAACCCCTGGAGGAGATGGACAGCACGCTGGCGGTGCAGCAGTACATCCAGCAGCTAATCAAGCGGGACCCGAGCAACGTGGAACTGATCCTAACTATGCCCGAGGCCCAGGACGAGGGGGTGTGGAAGTACGAGCACCTGCGTCAGTTTTGCATGGAGCTGAACGGGCTGGCCGTGCGGCTGCAAAAGGAGTGCTCTCCAGCCACATGCACGCAGATGACAGCCACCGATCAGTGGATCTTCTTGTGTGCGGCACACAAGACTCCCAAGGAGTGCCCGGCTATAGACTATACGCGCCACACGCTGGACGGAGCCGCTTGTCTGCTGAACAGCAACAAATACTTTCCAAGCAGGTAAGCCGGTCATAGGAATCCCCTATTTGCCTAGTGGGCGCGTATTAATTTGGCTTTTTGAACGCTAGGGTGTCCATCAAGGAGTCGTCGGTGACCAAGCTGGGCTCCGTCTGCCGGCGCGTTTATCGCATCTTCTCGCATGCCTATTTCCACCACCGGCGCATCTTCGACGAATTCGAGGCCGAGACGTATCTATGCCACCGATTCACGCATTTTGTCACAAAATACAATCTGATGTCGAAGGAGAACCTGATCGTTCCCATCAACGTGGGCGAGAACGCAGCCCCCGGGGAGAGCGAGGCCTAGGCCCAAGTTATCCCGCATCTGTGCAAAACCTCATAGAACACGGAATACGCGGAGCCGCACTCATTCACCGAACATTTATTTATTTTAACTGTAGCTCGCAGATCGGTCAACAGATAAAGCGACTCGGCTCCGAAGCAGCTCCTGGGCCGCATAGTTAGAAGGTTGACCCAGATAAGCAGGCTGCTTCGTCCCCCAGCCCTTATCTGACCTCGAGTCAGCAATTATTCCGCAGTTATATTACGATTATGTTTAACGTCTTATTTTAAATAAATTATATGTAGACACTTGACTTTTTGTGTGGCTGAAGCATACCAGGACCACTGAACCCTAGCCAGGCATCACAGACTCCAACCAGCTGTATATGACTAACACGTGTGTGAACTTTACAATATTACTATATATACATACAACCGAAATTGCAATAAAACAAGTACATACACACTGATTCGGAATCTTATATATAGGATGCAGGATCTCCTGATGGGCACTACCAGCAGATGCGTCTCACACCTACACGATGTTGGTCTCAAGCATGGGCTGGTTTTTCACCAGCCGCTCGTATCCAAGGCGAGTCAGGTCAATGGTGGAGAACCTTCCGTCCAGGATCAGCTCGGAGATGGCCCGCCCCACGGCCGGAGTCTGCTGAATTCCGTGGCCGCTAAAGCCCGCCGCTATGAAGAGATTGGAGTAGTGCGGGTGCCTGCCGATGATGCCGTTGGCATCGAACGTATTGTGGTCGTAGTATCCGGCCCAGCTGCTCTGGACCTTCACGGACTCAAATGCGGGTACCCGGTTGGCCAGTGTTGGCCACACATCCGACTCGAAGTAGCCGTGGTCTACGTCCAAGGTGGAGCAGTCCGGTTCCTCGTCGTCATTGGGACTGCGACCGCCGAGGAAATTCCCACAGAGGCCGTCGCGTCGGAAATAGGTGCCGTCCGGGTCGACGGTCAGCGGCGTGGCCATGCCCGGACAGTTTCGCCCTTGGGTGCTGAACACATACACATACCGCTTCCGAGGCTCGACAGGGAGAGCTACTCGCAATACTTCTTCCTTGGCCTCCGGGTTGCCAATGTTCGCCAGACGCGCGACCTGACCGGAGTGGGCTCCCGCCGCCAAAACGCAGGTTTCGAATTTCACAGTGCGCTGCACTCCATCTCCCGAATCGACCACGGCTCCGGACAGGCCTCCCGAACTATTCCACTCGAATCCGACGACGTCGCCGTTGGCGAAGTTAGCTCCGAGGGAACGGGCCTGTCGCTTGAAGCCCATGAGCAGGGCCCACGGGTCGAACCATCCCTCCTTGTCCAGACCATGGCAGCCAAGCTCCACATCCACTGTAGACAGCCACGGGAACCGTCTTCGCAGCGCCTCCTGACCGAGCAGTTCGTTGCGGGCCCCCAACTCGTTCTGGAGCTTTGAGTTCTGGGCCAGGTCGTTTGCTCCCTTGCTGGAGGCCAGGATAAGGTATCCGTTCGGCTGGTAGCAGACGTCCACGTCCCCCAAGTGCTTCTGGCTGTTGACTATAAAATTGTATCCGTACAGCGACATCTGGATGTTCTCCGCCAGGGAGAACTGCTGCCGTACTCCTCCCACTGAGAGTACTGTGGAGGCACTGGTGTACTGTAACAGATACATGAGTACACATATAAAAAATCGATCTTCACCACTTACATTGGAATCTCGTTCCACCACTAGAACCCTGAGATTCTTGCCCAGCTGCTGTGCGCGGGACTTGAGCCAAAACGCCGAGGAGGCGCCCATGCCGCCCCCGCCGATGATCAGCACATCGCAGCTCTGGGGCAGCACATCGCCACCGGGCTTGCCGCTCAGATGGCGCAGTTGACGCACTGCCTCCGATCGCAGAACTCGTCCCAGGCGCAGCATTTTTCACACTGCCCCCATGGGCGACTTAATGTCAAGACCCGTTGGGCCGCTATAGGCGACACTAAAATCCAGTAGATTAGATTTGTGAGCCTCTGTAAGTGTTTTGTGTTCCGGGCAAACACAAATAAATTAACAGTAGGACTCCGGTTGATAAGAAGACAATAAATTAAAAAATAAAATCTCTTGTATGTCGCAATAATAATAGAATACTTATAGTTATTTGAAGAAAGTTCATCCTGGTGTCCTTAAAATGAAACAAAAAAATTACTTTGTATTCCATAGAAGAAAAAAGGACAATCATTTCCAATTTTTTGATTAAATACCTTGGAACTTTATTAAAAACCCCATTAAAAAAAACATTTAAAACAATATAATTTAGACTTAAAATGATTAGATGACAACTAAGTTTCTGTTCTCTGACTCCTCCCAGATAAACTTTTTGAACCCAAATATGATCAAACACATGGGAGCTGCAAAGGGTGATCCTCAAGGAAGAGAGTCCACTGTACCTAGATTAACGCTTTGTGTTTGTTCAGAGAACTATGTGTACGAAGCAACCGCTTATCTTCGCAGAGCTAATCTGTAATTGCCTCAATTATTCCGACACCGAGCGTGCTTTTGATAAACTCGTCTTTATTTGCATATCCTTACAATCAACCTTGGCATTGGCTGGTGGCCTGATTCCCCACCGGAGCGGGCTTCCCCTGCTGGGCGGGCTTGTTGCGAGCGGGCTTGGGCCGCTTGTTCTGCCGTCCTCCAAGACCCTGCTGCTTCTGCTGCTGTGGCTGGCGGTGCTGTGACTGTGGGTGTGGTCGCGAGTCGTCGTCCTCCCAAAAATCAGTCTGTGTGTTTGGCTTCTGCAACCTAGCAGGTAGCAGAATGAAAACAAGTTTAAAAACAAGATAATACGCTATAGACCAAAGCATTACCCATCTATACTGTCTGGCAGCTCGTCCAGGCTCATAAGGATGTGCAGGGTGGGTATCTGCCGGTTGACAACGATCTCCTCCAGGCCATCCATCAGCGGCTTCCAGTGCTCCTCCACGCTGTATGGATTTCGCCAAATATGTAATTAAACGTCCATGTCTACGTACGAGCGGCTCACCTGGTGTAGGCCATCCGCGTCACCTGGTAGAGGGGGTGGCTCCGCTTGAGGACCTCGGCACAGGATATCGTTTTGCCGACTCCGCCACCGGAGCCGCTCCACACCACGACCCGGTGCTCGCCTTTGTTCAGCGCCGCCTGGGCGAAGCCAATCACATTGCTCACGTCAGTGCCGCCCTTCACCTTGAATCGGGAAAACGTTTGGGAAAATTCAATAGAACCCTATGGGGAACCGTACATGCATCCACAGGAAGTCCTTCTGGGGGTTCGGCAAGCAGTCCTCGAAGGGCAGGTCGCTCTTGCTCAGCTCCTGCTCCACGTTCTCGGCCTTGCGGTAGTGCATCATCGTGTGTCTTTGCGCCGGGATCTGCAAATATTTGTAGGATTGCGATGGAGTCCATCAGAAATATAATCTAGGCGAGGCCCCTCAGCAATAACCTTGAACCAATGATGGGCCCAGATAGGGAGCCCATCTGGTTGCCCCAGAATCTCGACAACCAACTTAACATCCGAGCACTTCTCGTAAACTGTCCGGAGCAGTTATTGCCCGGGCACAGTCCGTGCAAATTGAATAATTGCTTGGTTTATGAGCCGAGAGACCAAGGGCAGGGAAAAAACGGTTAGAATGGACCACTTCTCAGCCGGCCACCCCGACTTCCGAGTTACCTACTCCGACCAAGGCGGAGGTCCGCTTAGAGGACCTAAGAATCTCAGGGAACTACTGGATGAATTAGGCTTTTCTTGGAGGTTACTTTTAAAATATATCATAGACCTCTTAGAGTTAGGGGTTTCAAAACTTCCATTAGATCTTGCCCTGACCCCCTGATCCCCTACTGACATAATTTCCATTTGGACTTTGGCTTATAAGTGCGGCAAACAAAGATACCCTTGCCTGCGAAATGCTCTTCCGGAGGAGTTCAAGTAAAAGTCAATAAAAAAACATTTCTACAGCAATTAAATGAACGCGGCTGCAGTGGCGCTTGTCCCAGAGATTTCCCATTAAATAGAGCCCTGGCCGTGTCGACGAAAGGAGGGCACCGGAGCAGGGATGATAACCGCAGGGCATGATGCCACTTGTTGAAGCTGGGGCCGAACAACCAACCATTGGACCAACCCCCAGCTACAAGAGGGCAGTTACTCGGGCGGGTGGGAGCTGCAGCTGCTGAATTCGACAGCAGCAACGAAAGTTTATTAATGAACTTTCCTCGAGCAACAATAAAGCCAAGGGGGGAATCAGACAACTGCGGAATGGCGTGTTGTCATGATGGGTTAGTGGGATAGCGGCGAGGCAAGTACATGGAGCCACGTGTCCCATACAGGCCTGGATGCAGCAACAGAGCAGCCGAGAAAAGAACACGAGCAGGAGAGACGGGAAATGGGAAACGGGTCGGAATGTTCCTGGTCGGAAAGGAATGCGTTGAAATTCCTTCTATCTGCGCCCATGCCTTGGGAACTCGAGTCCCGACTCCGGGCCCATTGACAACGTCATCGCCCAGCGCCGCCATCGTCATCATTATCATTTGGCATCGCCGCCATTCCTATCAAGTACGTCCCGAACAATAATTCAATTTGGTGCGGAAGTTATTAATAAAACGCTTCGACGCCTTCGATGGTGGCGGGAGGATGGTGGCCGCTGCTCCTGTCACTGTAATGTGTCGAGTGTTTGTGACACCACGTACTTCGAGTTAACTGCAGCCACAAGTTAACAAGCCAGCGGAGGCAGCTCTCCAATTCAGTTTAATTTCAAGCGAAAATTAGATGCTAACTGTTCGAAACTCAATTTTTTGTGCGTATACGCAATATTAAGTATACGCAGAGTTGGCATTGCTTAATTTCTGGCACCGCTTTGTGCGGCAGCATTGCCTCACGCACCACCTCGAAGGAGTTGCTGCGCCCACTCCCCGGCTCCGCATGAGGGCCATGAATGAGGGTCGCAAAAATTCCATTTATGCGCCCTCCCCCAGTGGCGCAGTGGCCCAGCACCCTTCCCGGCCCAGCCCTTCGCCGCCGAGCCGCTCAAGTATGCATTCATTAGACGTGCCAAGGCAGCCCGAGCCGAGGGAACTGGCAACCGAGCTTAGCTGGTGGCCGGGCCGCAGAGCCAGGATCATTCAGGTTTCGCAGGCCGTGGCCAACGGTTGTCAGTCGCGGTTCGGACGGAGTGCAAACGCAGTCGCAAGTAAGTGCCCGGTGGCCACAGTCCGTCCGCAGTTGGTGGGCATTTGTGTGGGACATCGGATGGGCTTTACAAGGCCATAAAAAAGTTAACGCCACCGCACTATAAACATCGGCGGAACGACTTTGTTTACAAGTTGAAATCAAAGGCAAGAAATCGCGTAAATCCGAGCGCAAACAGCCTCCATTTCGAATTTCTAAATGAAATACATCAAGTTCAATGCGGAGCGCGTTAATCAGAGCCATCTACAAAAGAACAAAAACATGGGCCTTGGACCCCAGCGGGAGCTCATAAACAATTAGTCCATTTTCCACCAACAGCCCTTCCGCGGAGGCATCTTGCTCTTATGTCATGGACCTCAGTCAGAGGCCACTGTGTGGAGTGTGAAAGTGCAGAAGGGACATAAATCTGTTCAGTTAATCGCTAAGCCAAGTGCATGAAGTCACAGATCTTGGAAATGAGAACTATTCATGGTTTTTAGTTTATTCTCCGCGGCGTGTGTCAATTATCGAAAATGGAAAGTTTCCGCAGACACGGCCGCGATCCCCAATGGTTCACCCAGTTTATTTTTGAACCCATTTGGCGATCCGCAATCGCCCACTTGGCTGATTCATTGATAAATTTTCCAAATCTGAATCTCCCCACCAACTCGCAGCCATCGCAGCGTGCGGAAAAACAAGAAAACGAGCAAAGGAAAACCAATCCCGGCAGGAGAGCGATCAGAGATGGATAGCACCGAATTTCGGAAACGTGGCATGGAAATGGTCGAGTACATCTGCAACTATCTGGAGACGTTGAACGAGCGCCGAGTCACGCCCAGCGTGGAGCCGGGCTATCTGCGGCATCTGTTGCCAAGTAAGCCAGTTGCCACGCAGGCTCCTCTGTCCCGGAGCCCACTCACTGCCCTCTCCTTCTCCCTCTCCCGCAGCCGAGGCGCCGCAGGAGCCCGAGGACTGGGACCAGATCATGGCCGACGTCGAGGACAAAATCATGCCCGGAGTGACCCACTGGCAGCACCCCCGTTTCCACGCCTACTTCCCGGCGGGCAACTCCTTCCCCTCCATCCTGGGCGACATGCTGGGCGACGGCATCGGATGCATTGGCTTCTCCTGGGCGGCCAGTCCCGCCTGCACCGAACTGGAGACGATCGTGCTCGACTGGCTGGGAAAGGCCATCGGGCTGCCGAACCACTTTCTGGCCCTTAAGGAGGGCAGCACTGGCGGAGGGGTCATCCAGGTAATTTCCTCTTTCCCGATTCCCCTTTTAAATATTTTTCAACAGGCAGAAATGTGACAGACAGCAGTGCGAGCCAGATGCTGATAAGGATTATAGAGACACTGACAGAATCACTTTATTCTCTCAGCTTCGAGCGTAGAAATAGTTTCTTTGTTTTCAGAATTACTCTCATAACCTTATCAGGGAACTCAAGAGCTTTTTTAATAAAAAATTAGTAATTTCCTCACTGAACTAACTGCTCTGGAGAGTTCTTTATTAAAAAATTCACAAGAAACGACCGAAATTGGAAATATAAAAAATTTAGAATTGTGTCAGCCAGAACCTTTAATAAATTGGCATTAAGAAATGGGGAAGAAACAAAGTGATCGTAAAACGGACCGATTTAAAAAATTGTTTAACAAGTAACAAAGTTTTTTGCTTAAAATGGCAAAGTTAAAAGTTTTGGGAAAAAATGACTAAAAGTCCAAAATTCCAGTGGGCAGAAATCATAACAGATTTAAGAAAGTCAAAAAATTTTAATATTTAACCAAGTTTATTTTTTGTGTAAACTCTGAATTTTTGGCAATCCAGAATAGTTTGTATGAAAATAAAATAAATTATGCCATTTGGTCAAAAGTCAACGTGATTAATGGCAAATCACGGAATGCAAATAATGTTTATGTCATTATTTTCAATCGAAAAAATCATAAAATTATAGTATTTATAAAAAACGAGAAATATACCATTTTCTTCTTGAAGGATAGTCCAGCATTTCACTCATAATGAAATATTGGTTTTATCCATACGAATAATTCTTAAAATTAAATATTTCTTGGGCAATTATAATTCATTGAGCAAAGACAAACCCCTTAAAAAAGGGAGCAAGAAAATTTAAACTGGAGTTGAGTTTTATTTTTGAGTAAAGAAATTAAATATCAAACATGATAATCATTTTCTAAGATTTTTATTGTTTACCTAATTAATAAAGATTATTATTTTTTACAAAACTTTTACTGATTACAGTCCTTGAAAAATATTATTTAACGCTTTTTCGGCCAAAGCATGTTGACGAGGGAGAGAACTTAAAATGACTAAAATGCGATATAAGGAAATCATTTCTTTATTTTGAAATTTTTGATTTAAACACTATTTTCCTCCTTACAAAAAGTTATGGTTATTCGAAAACAATGGTTATTCGTAGTTATTCATCAATGTAAGAATACTATTTTAAAAAACAATGTTATATTTTTCCATTTTACTTTTTTTGCCCCCTAAATCCCCAACCCCAAATAAATGATATTTTTTGAATTCCTCACCACCTACGATCCTCGACTTGTGAAAACCAGACTTCCGCCTCGGAGTGCGTCCTGGTCACGATGCTAGCTGCCAGGGCACAGGCCCTGAAGCGCCTCAAGGCCCAGCATCCGTTCGTGGAGGAGGGCCACCTGCTGTCCAAGCTGATGGCCTACTGCTCCAAGGAGGCGCACAGCTGCGTCGAGAAGGCGGCCATGATCTGCTTCGTCAAGCTGCGCATTTTGGAGCCGGACGAAAACGCCAGTCTACGCGGCCAGACGATCCACGAGGCCATGGAGGAGGATGAGTTGCAGGGCCTGGTGCCGTTCTTCGTCTCCACCACGCTGGGCACCACCGGCTCCTGTGCGTTCGACAACCTGCCGGAGATTGGCAAGGAGCTACAGCGCTTCCCGGGGGTCTGGCTCCACGTGGATGCCGCCTACGCGGGCAACAGCTTCATCTGCCCGGAGCTGAAGCCGCTCTTGAAGGTGATTGTTCTAGTTACTCTGCTGGTTGCTCTTATTTGCTTTTAATTGAAATATTCTTAAGTATCTTAAGAGTAAGTATCTAGTACTGGAGCTATTTTAGACCCGTCACGCATAAAGTCTACAGAATACGATTGCAAAGAACGACCCAACGTGATTTTGATCCGATTCTGTCACTTATCCATTTCTGCCCAAGTCCAAGTGTGAGAAAATAAATTCGGGAATGCCCCGAGCCGGTCATAATTGAGTTTGTACATAAAGCATTCCTAAAGCGTAGTATCTCCGGAGATCTCTTACTTTTTGTGTTTTGTAGCAGTTTAAGTCCCAATAGCCCTAGAGTGGATTCGCAAAATTGACATGTTTTTCTCGATCCAACCTCCTCTCATCCCATGCGACCAGGGCATCGAGTACGCGGACTCATTCAACACGAACCCCAACAAATGGCTGCTGACCAACTTCGACTGCTCGACCCTGTGGGTGCGGGACCGCATCCGCCTGACATCAGCCCTGGTGGTGGATCCGCTGTACCTCAAGCACGGCTACTCGGATGCGGCCATCGACTATCGTCATTGGGGAGTTCCACTCAGCCGCCGGTTCCGATCGCTGAAACTGTGGTATGTAGCTAATGACAGATGCGGGCCCGGAGGCCTCAAGACCCTCGACGGCCAAGTGTGAACGAGTGTGTTGACTATTGTCAAATTTTGAATTGATTTTGGATTGGCCTGGAGTGGCGAGGAGGACGACGCAGGTTTCTTGTTTGTTCGCCCGAAGTGTTTGCTTGCGATTTAGTTGTAAAAACACTCCGAATCCATTCCGGAGCCCCAAACGCGATGGGTCTACATCGGAGTATATCTTCGGCAAACAAACATTCGCTGCTAATTGTGTTACAAAACGGCTTAGAAGCGAATATCTTTGGGTTTCTGTTTCTGTTTGCAGGTTCGTGCTGCGGAGTTATGGGATTTCCGGACTACAGCACTACATACGTCACCATATCAAGCTGGCCAAGCGGTTCGAGGAGCTGGTGCTCAAAGACAAGCGCTTCGAGATCTGTAACCAAGTCAAGGTGAGTTACACTGGGTTTCATTTCTCCGATTCCGATTCGGCCGCTGGACTCCATTCAGTCCGACTCGATTGATTCCAGCAATTAATCATGCTCTGAGTTCAAAGCTCTTTGTGGGATTTTCATTGAGGCGAGTGGTGGGCACTGTGGGCATTGTGGGCGTGCCCATTATAGGGCAATCCATAACTTGAAAACCCATTGGCGAGTGACGCAAATATCTAACCCAAAACAGTGTCCGAGCCCCGAGCCCCGATCCCCGATCCCCGAGCGGCCTTGGCCACTAAGACGTGAACTTGTTCACAGCCGAAGCAAACGTGCGCAACTACACGCCAAATTCCGCGGCGAAACTGGCGCAAAAAATTGATTTCTTTCTGCTCCGGCACTTGAAGTGTTTTGGCATAATTGCCATAGAAAACTGCTCAGAGTCCGAGTCCGAGTCGAGCAGTGATTCACTGCGTCGGCGGCTGACAGATGTGGCGAGCTCGACGGACGTAAGCGTGCCCGACTCAACTGGGCGATCGATGCGCTTCGGTGGCGGATTTCGGGAAAATCTGTTTGTGCTATCATCTTTTATTTAAAGGTATTATTAGGTAACTTCATATTCCTAGCGGCGAAGCAGCTAATTATAGCAACGTTCTCAAGTAATATTGGGTAACTAAAGCGGTTTTGTTTATCTGCCAGCCTTTCGTTACAATTTCAGGTAAAGTGAAAGTGTGTTACACTTTAGGGGCTTTGGAACTGTCAGAATTTTCAATATATTTATTTTTTTTTATAAAAGTTTATGTTTTTAAATAAATACATGTCAAAGAATCTGAAGTTACAGTAGATGCTTCTCTTGACAGAAGTTTGTAAGAGAAGCAATGGAATGAAAAGGATTGAATCATTGATTTTAACAAAACTATAGCGTTTTTAATTGCAATTGTGGCACACATATTTTGTGATAATCTTACACTAAAATCTTCATTTCGATAAAAAGTGGCATACAATACTTTCGTGAAAATATTAAGTTGATTTGATCAAGACTTTTTGAGTTCTGTAGTAACTTCTCTGGTACCACGAAAAGAAAGTTCACTAAAATAGAAAAGGGAAAGAATATAGCGTTGGCCTGAACTGAATTTTATTATGGGTTAAATGGGTGTTTTTTCCTGTGAAAAATATATATTGTTAGTATTGTAAATTATCCGTTTCTGATTCTTATTTGAGCATCAAACCAATTTCTCGTAAAATTAATGGGGAGGGAGGTGTGTGAAAAGTTTCAAGTCGAGCTCTAAACTGTGAGACTATTTCGCGGACGGATATTCTTAGTGATCCTATGAAACAATGTATGGAATCAGAGATATGTCCTTCAACCCGTTGCTCACTTTGGTAAATAGCAACAACAAATAGTGACACTGAAGTGTGGTCTCATATTATAATGTGTTTAAGAGACGACTATGAAATACTCCATTTATAGCTCCCTGATACAGACTTGTGCGTCTGGTTGTTCGTAACTACTTTTTTAAATCCATCCAAAGGGCTTTTTACCTCTACCTCCCCAAATAACCCTTACATTTCAAACTCCTAGCTTGGCCTGGTGTGCTTCCGACTAAAAGGCAGCGACAAGCTCAACGAGAAGCTGCTGAGCATCATCAACGAGTCGGGGAAGCTGCACATGGTCCCGGCCAGTGTGAACGACCGGTACATAATCCGGTTCTGTGCCGTGGCCCAGAACGCGACCGCCGAGGACATCGACTACGCCTGGGACACCATCGTGGACTTTGCCAACGAGCTCTTGGAGAAGGAGCAGCACGACGAGCTGTCCGAGATCATCAACCGCAAGAAGCAGGACACGCTGGCCCAGAAGCGGTCCTTCTTCGTTCGCATGGTCAGCGACCCGAAGATCTACAACCCGGCCATCAACAAGGCCGGCACCCCGAAGCTGTCCATGGAGCTTCCGTCGCCGGTGGTGAGTCGCGGCAGTGCTCCGATCATCCGGACGCAGAGTTCCGTGGACCACAACTCGTGGATATCCTGGCCGCTGGCTTTCCTCTTTTACGGCAACAACGAGGACAAGGGCAGCAACGTGTCACTACGGTGGGTATTGATCGAAGTATCATTAATATTTGAAGATAGCCGAACTGAAGCAAATATTTTAAGAAGAACAACGTCACAACAACGTGCCTTCAGCATTAATCATATTTTCGCAAATCCCTGATGGGTTTGGGGTTTCACAAATTTCAGTGACACCTCATCCGAGTTGACACAAGCACACCCTAAACCTCAAACTACTATTTGCAGCTTTCGCCACTTGGACACCAATGTGCGGCCCTCGTCTTCGCGGCGGAACTCCGGAGCCGGCTCCTCCCCATCGCCGGAGAACGAGCTGGACTACGTGAATGTGCAGCAACAGCAGCAGGAGCAGAAGTCGCCCCGGCGGTCGCCGATGGTGGTGCGCAAGGCGTCCGGCTCCAGAGACACCACCAACTAGGCTCAGCCGCAGTTATCCCCATACTCATATGTATAGTGCAGTATTAGCGCCTCCTTATCCGGGCGCCTAGTTGAATTCTAGACCAATTTACGACAGAACGCGCGACATTAGCCCAGTTCCGCGGCAGCAATATCGATGAATAACCTTCTTGTTAATGAAATGCAATAAATATTATTTCAATACCATCGGAAACGGTGTGCCATAATTTCTTCATCCGCAGTGGGAATCCGGAAACGATTAATGCCGTTTCTCAGATATCTAGACCATATGCTAGGTCGGCCAGTGAATCAGTCGGATTCTAAATCCAAGTCACGACAATTAGCCAATAAAAGATTTGTGCGGTAAACAGAAATCCTGGGATTTCTCTGCAGAAAAGTAAACAACCAGAAACATATTACACTTTCGGATGCCATGGGTATGACGTCGAAAATTTCATGGAAAAGCTAAGCCAGAAAGGAACGGCAACGAACAGGTAACTTGGGTCTCCGAACAAAGAACAGGGAAGCAGTTCTAGGAAGTCGGGATCTTGGTATCCCCTTTCGACTGGATTTCTTTGGATACCAGCTTCTGGCCAAACGTTCTGACCAACTGATTCAGATAGGCCTCCTTCTCGATCGATGAGTAATGGTCGAGGCGTCCGTTCTTCATGTCCCAGTTCAGGTAGTTGGGCGCCGCCAGCCCTGTTTCCACCTTACCCGGCGCCTCCTTCTCCTTGCCTTTGGACTTGCCGTTCGATGCACCGCCCAGGTACGGGATGAACCTCTCCAGCGGACTGGCACCGGTGTAGATGTTCAGGCCCACGGAGCCCAGCCCCAGAAGCTTCTCCGGCACCTTGGAATTTCCCTCCAAAGCGTGCATCACCTGCTCCAAAGTGTTGGTTCGATTGGCGTGCTTGGACATGGGGTTCGTCCGGTCGATCATTTGCTGCAACATCTCGTCGTAGGTTCGGCCTGTGAACACTGGCTTCATGGACTTTGCCGTCAGCCGGACGTGGCTCTGCCTCTTGGACTCTGGCAGAGCTGGCTTCGTGTTCAGTGGCTGCATCTGCTCCAGGCGGCTCTTCATCGCCAGCAGTTGCGTCTCCTGGTCATCGAACTTGGGGCCCTTGCCGTCCACCGCCATGGGCTTGTCCAGACTAGGCGGCGCATAGCCCGCCTTCAGGCCCCTCTCGTTCCGCGACGGCATATTCCGCATTTCCCTGGGCCGTATCCCGATACTGACCCCTTTGGCAGCGGGCTTGTCCTTCGCCTGGTTCCTCGTGCCCCGCTCCATGCGCTGCATCAGAGCGTCCAGGTTGGGCTTGATCTTGGACGTGTCCTCGTAGTCCCTGGGCAGGAAGCCTTTGTCCCTGAGGTAGACCACCGGGGACTCCCAGTTCTTGATCAGATTGCGCACGACCTCGTTGTAGGCCTCGTTTAGCACCAGGCCATGGGAATGGGTGGATGGTCTGGCCTTGAGAGCAGCGCCCCAGGAACTGCAGCAGAGGACGCACCTAGCAGGAAGTCGGTTTAGGGATAATAACATTAAGTTTAAGCGAGTTACCAGAAGAAAGTTTGCATCATAATCGAATTGGATTTAGGAAATATAAGGGAGAGCATTCTATCTGAACTGTGGCGCTCAACACATTAGATCTGGGTTACAAAAACCCCATTTTAGGAATTAGTTCATGAGGTGTAAACGGCTACATTTTATCTGATTAGTTCGGGGAATTCTGGTTATAATGGTATTAAGTTTCTAATGGCGATCCGGATCCATCAAGATAGCGCCAGTAGCGGCCGAAATTAAACAAACAAACCCCTACCGCTGGCCCTCCCGTAAGCAAATCAATCAGAGCCGCTCAAGCTTCGAAATTAAACAATGACGACAAAAATTAGCATGCTCCGCCAATTCAGAATGAATGGGATGCCTAAGGTATGATTCGGCGAAAACCAAAACACACGAAATTGCCAAAATAAACGAAAATAAATATAGAAGCCTCCGAGCCCATGAAAAATTCATGTGCCATGTCCGTCAGCTGTTGTCAAGCGCGTGCTCCGCCAAAATCGAACAGCGGGTATGCAAATTTTGGACAGAGGAGCCACGGCTTGTGTTTTTTGTGTCCAAGTCCGAGCTTTGGATGTTTGGAAGTGCACAGCCACTCGAGCTCTAACGGCCTTTACGACATAAAGTTAATCGAGGGGTAACATCCGAAACGGCTTTTTAACTCGAACAATTAATGGCTGTCTAATAAATGTCTGTCACGTACGATGCTGCTTGTTGACTTTTCAAAAATCACAGATTGTGAAATAGTTTCGAACCATGTACTCCCTAAACCATTACAGGGTAAGTGGAGGAGTTAGTCCAAGACAGATCTGCACCACACTCCCACTAATAGGCCATGAGAGAGGAGCTCCACTGTAGCCAGCCAGCATGGGAGTTGCGGCAATTAATGGGTAGACAAGAAACGTGTTAGCCCCGCTCCAATCGCACTTCCCCGGACTCACGTACCCCAAGACCCAGACTCAGAGCCAGAGCCAGAGCCAGGCCCAGTGGAAGATGCCGCTCGCCGCCCCGAAGGCGGATGGACGGATGGGTTCGACGGCGGATGATGGCAACGGCCCTCGGCTCTCGGTTTGAAGTGTGGCCGCGTAAACTGAATATGATTTTATATTTAGACGCACGACGTCATCGCCGGTGGCTGGTACTGTGAATGAAAGTTTAGGCGGACCTCGAGCCCCGAAAGAGGAGCACACAAATAAGTCGAGTCACGGTGCTCGGTCGTTCTCTGACTTGCAGTCTCCGAAGCTCCGAAGATCTCTCGCCGCGGACTCTGCTCTTCCGAGAGTGGCTTGAAGGCGGCGCGTGCTTCGAATGAATCACCTTCGGATTCGGCCAGGTAACAGTGGGAACCCTTTGTAACCCACCGAATTAGATGGCAGTGATTTAAACTTTAAAGGATGTTTGGTAGACCCTTACCAGGAGAGTCAGAACCAAAGTATCTCCCAGAGTCTCTTCATCTGATAGGTATTTGTCTACAAACCTTAGAAATTCCATTCCAATCTTACACAATACATGTTTGTTTAAAAAAAAGTACCTAATACTTTAAAGTATTATTTAAAATACATACATGTGGGATGATATGAGAGTATGTGCCTTTGACACAACACTTAGAAGAGACTTCGAGGCGGGTGTGAAAGCTAGAAGTGCATAAGCACACAGAAATGAGGATGGGCCTGGAGTATCGTTCTTTAATGGTTTTGGCATCAAATTTCACAGTTTGTTCATTCAATAGATCTATTATTCTAAGTACCAGGTACCTTGTTCATTAAATTAGTAGTCTAAACCGAGCTCTACTTTAATTAAAGATTAGGGTTTAGAGGCTTAGTTTATTAGAGTTTCAAAAATAAATGTCTGGGAATTCAAAAAATGTAAATGTAAATTAGGGGAGTGCTACGACTATTTCATCAACTAACTGTTAAAACCAACACTTAAATATCAAACATCAGCCGAGTGATTCCACTGTGCAATCTCGGAAGAGTGGAGATTAATGGGGAGACTGTGGGAACCGAGAAATCTGACGGACTGGGAGGCAAGAATTCGTACTTAATAGTTAGTCATTATAGAGTGTCGTTAGATAACCGCTAGTGGACAATTATCTCCTATGTGACCCCCACCACGAACCCCATTCATTGGTTCCTGCCCTGCCACCCCCATCAATCACACCCACTCGCGCCTCCACCCACTCGCTGCGAAGCCGAACAGATGGGCGAGACTCAGGGGGCCGAGTTTGTTTATTTTGATGCTCTTGTTTTCGTGTTCCAGCTAGAGGGCCAGCACACAGCATAGCAGGAGATTCCATGAAAGCGCTGGCGTTCATCGCAACTACGTCACAGTTCCCCCTGGTGCCAGGGACTCGTCGTCCGTCCGTCCGTCCGTCCCGATCCCCGCTAACCGATTGTCCCAATATTTGGACAATTGCCTATCACCTTTTTGGAGTCCCGGGTATTTCCCCCCAAGACTCCACTGGAAAGTTTTCAAACAAGGGACTACTGGCAACGAGCTATTCTCTTGCACACTCTTTCCACGTGCCTGATCTGCGAGAGTCGGCAATTGTCTAAAAATTCCCCGAAATCCCACCGAAAAATATGTTTCTGGTTCGGCAGCGCTCCAAGCTCATTTAAATATTGTTTAATTAAAGGCTGCTGCGGCACAGAAGAGATAATTGTTCAAAAATAAACTTGGAAAATCCTAAAAGTAAGAAAGAAAGGGTTCTCGTTTGATCTTTCGTTGCATATTTTGAAGGGCTTTGGAAGCATGGAGATTATTTAAATAATTTGAATACTTAATTTTGATTACCAACCGGAGATATTCGCTTCCAAACTACCCCCTAATACGCTCTTAATGAACATTTAATTTAAATAATTTCAGTGCCTTTTGCTCAGACTCTATAATTATGAGGAAACTACAAACCCTTTCCCACCAGGGACTTCACAATCACTGCCTCCGGAATCGGGAACGGACTGACTGGCCAAGTGGCCATAATGATCGAAGCGGGTTTCCCAGACACCCGATCGCCGATCGCCGACCGCCGACGCCGCAGCTACTGCTGGGACGCGAAGTCCAAGTCTCCGGGGCAGTAATTCGAGTGCTATCACGAGACAATACAACACGTCAATTCGGCGAGCACCTCGCAGGTGTGGGACAGAGGAGGCGACCGCGATCGAGAGAGTGAAGGAGAGAGCCAGAGACCGGGCCAGTCGAGGCGGTGCTGGAGCGGCCCATATAAAAGCCAACGGAGGCGCACTGGCCAAGTCATTCGCGTCAAGGAAGCTGAACCTGCAGCAAGCCAGTCGAACGTTAATGCGCGAGTGTCAGTGAGCCGAATAGTGTCGGACCGTGAGTGACAGTGCCAAAGCCCAGAAACCCCGATACCCCGAAACCCCGAAAGATTAGACTCCGCGAGGAATACCTCCCACAAAGTGCAAACCCTGTTGGCAAGAACACAAACGAGAGGTGCGAATTGGACAAGATGAATGTCGAAGAGTTTCGCAAATACGGCAAAGAAGTGATCGACTACATATGCGAGTATGGCACAAACATCGAGGAGCGCGACGTTGCTCCCACCCTGGATCCGGGTTACCTCAAGAAACTGCTTCCAGGTGAGCAAAACAATGCAAATATTGAACCAATCTGGGGAGTAGTAAAGTGCTTAAGGGCTCTTGATGTCTGGCAGCCAAGGGGGTTGGGGCTACCTAGAGCTACCTAGTTTTGGGGAAAAACATAAGAAACCCCTAATTATAGCCCCAGTGATAAATGTTATACACTAATTTGGCCAAACAAATTAGCAATGAATCCGAAAATATTTCGCTTCGCACAAAATAATTAGAAAACGGCGAGCATGACCAGCGCGAAGCCCCTCGAAAATATTGTTAAATCATGTTGACTAATTGTTATGCCGCTGCTCGGGGATCATGTGAATAATGTGCGAGTGTAAACTATTCGAAAATACCCCGCCCACGGATTCGAGTACCCCGCACTGTTGTGCGTGGGTGTGTGTGGCAGGGGTAGGGGCAGGGGCACATACTGGCATAATTGGGGCACACTCAGCAGCCCTCGCTCTCCGCTTCGACCTCTGACAAAGTTGGCAGGCTGGGGAAGAAGATTTTGCTAGCGAATTTTAGTCGAATTCCGCGCAGTTGGCTAAGTTAAATATTTACGCCGGAATGGACGCCGCAATCCAGAGTTCAACTAAACAAATCAATTAATTATGCATACGCAAACACACACCTTGCGTATAGACTTACTTGTTGATCTTTCTACTCACTGCCAAAAACAACAGACGGGCCATAAATACTGCCCTCCGCCTCATGCCCGCCGCCTCCTGGAGGCACCCAACCCCCAACCCCCTTCTTAATAGGTGATTAAAGAAACGCCTAAGGCGCATCCCACTAACCGACCGCCGTGTGTTTATCTCATCTTCCAGCCGACGCCCCCCAGTCGCCAGAGTCGTTCAAGGACGTGCTCGAGGACTTCGAGCGGAAGATCATGCCCGGCGTGGTGCACTGGAACCATCCCAAGTTCTTCGCCTACTTCCCCTCGGGCAACTCGTTCCCCTCGGTCCTCGGGGACATGCTGAGCAGCGCCATCGGGTCCATCGGCTTCAGCTGGGCCAGCTGCCCGGCCGCCGCCGAGCTGGAGACTATTGTGATGAACTGGTACGCCAAGGCCCTCGGCCTGCCCAAGGCCTTCGTCTCGGACGCACCGGGCAGCACGGGCGGGGGAGCCCTGCAGGGTTCCGCCTCCGAGTGCGTCCTGGTCTCCCTCATCACCGCCCGCGCCCGAGCCATCAGTGAGCTTAAGGGCCAGACCAGCGTACACGACAGTGTCTTCCTGCCCAGCCTGATTGCCTACGCCAGCCGGGAGGCGCACTCCTCCGTGGAGAAGGCCACCAAGATGGCGCTGGTGAAGCTGCGCATCATCGACGCCGACGAGCGGGGACGCATGCGCGTCGATCTGCTCCGCCAGGCCATCCAGAACGACGTCAACGCCGGCCTGACGCCCTTCTTTGTTGTGGCCACCGTCGGCACCACCGGCGGCTGTGCCTTCGACGACATCACAGAAATCGGTAAAGTGTGCCGCCAGGTGTCCAGCATCTGGCTGCACGTGGACGGCGCCTACGCCGGCAACTCCTTCATTCTGCCCGAGATGCGGGTCTTCTCGGCCGGCCTCGAGTACGCCGATTCCTTCAACACGAACCCCAACAAGCTGCTGCTGACCAACTTCGACGCCTCCGCCCTGTGGGTGCGCGACGTGATGACCCTGAAGAGCGCCCTGAACGTGAATCCCCTCTACCTCCGGCACGAGCACTTGAACGGCGTGGACTACCGCCACTACGGCATTCCGCTGAGCCGCCGCTTCCGCGCCCTCAAGCTTTGGTTCGTGTTCCGCACGTACGGGGTGAAGGGCCTGCAGGAGTACATCCGCAACCACATGGCTCTGGCCAAGAAGTTCGAGATGCTGGTGCGCAAGGACGAGCGCTTCGAGGTGCGGAACGACGTCCACCTGGGACTCGTCTGCTTCCGAATGCGGTAAGTCAAAGGGTTTCGATTCGCCGCAGGATCCCGTCTCAATATCTCTATTTTGAATCATTTTCAGGACCGGCGACGAACCCAACCACATGCTGCTGGCCCAGATCAACCACTCGGGCAAGATGCACATGACGCCGGCCAAGTTCAACGGGCGCTACGTGATCCGCTTCTGTGTCACCTACGAGCACGCCACGGAAAAGGACATTCTGGACGCGTGGAGCCAGATCAAGAGCATGGCAGAGGAAATCCTGCGCGACCACCAGCTGGAGATCAGCTCGGCCCCCACCACGCCCGAGGGCACAGAGCGGACCAGCTCCGAGCCCGTGGCTCCAGTGGCCGGCAAGCCGCCCATCAAGAAGAAGCTGACCCGCACCAAGTCCCTGCGATTCTCCTTCACTCGCAGCATCTCCCGGGAGCAGTACCAGAGCCAGAGCGAACACCTCATGGACGGGTGCACGCCCATCCTGGTCGTGGACCCCAAGGCGCTGCAGGAGAACTTCCAGCAGGCGGCGGCGGACAACGAGCGCAACAATAACAACACCAACAACAACGGCAGTAGCAACAAAAACGGCAGCGCCGGCGCCACCAAACTTAAAGATATATCCGACGTGGACACGGACGAGGCGAGCAACTGAGTGCGACGGGGGACGGAGGGAGGATGCGCCGGTCGTACCACTAGCTAGTATTAATTGTGGAGCTGAAATGAGGCCTGTACCAAAAGTCTACCGATTAATTGCTCAACCTGAATTTAAGTACTCCTATTTATGTATTATGTAGTATGGATAAGCTGTTGCCCCACTCATCTAATTTAACCCACCATAGGCCTAACCACAATTGTATTTCCATAAGTTGACAGTCATGAACAAAACAAAGCACTTATTTATAATCATCTTCTTGGCATTTACTTTCAACATTAAAAAAAGATAATGAAACTTGAATCTATTGTCGATCTGGGGTTACTTTTAGGATTATGTAATAAGGGCTCAGTGTTCTTCGATCCTTTTCTGAGTTTTTATACCCTTGCAGAGGGTATTATAATTTTGGTCAAAAGTGTGCAACGCAGTGAAGGAGACATCTCCGACCCTATAAAGTGTATATATTCTTGATCAGGATCACCTCCTGAGTCGATATGAGCATGTCCGTCTGTCCGTCTGTCTGTCGGTTTCTACGCAAACTAGTCTCTCAGTTTTAGAGCTATCGAGTTGAAACTTTGCACACATCCTTCTTTTCCTTGCAGGTAGTACATAAGTCTACATACATAAGACTACATCCTATAGCTGCCATATAACTGATTGATCGGAAATGCAATAACTTCGTTGTTTTTTAAGAGTCTCCTTCACTGCGTTGCACACTTTTGACCAAAATTATAATACCTTTTGCAAGGGTATAAATCCCATTCGATTTATTATCTGCAATACCTTCTTTATGGTATAATATCTTTAAAAGAACCACACAAGCAGAAAGCCTCGGTTCAATGCATAAATGGCCAAGAATTTGGTCGAACCCTGCGCTAAGCATGGGTTATGTGCATCCTGCAAAGCTTTTATTGGCTTATTGGTAATGGAGCTATCGGAAAATACGGCAGTCTCACATCGGATACCAGCAGATCACCCTCTGTTGAGCTATCAGCGTTTTGATAGCGGCCGAATTAATAGACCAGGTTCAATTTAATATTTCAATTTATTGTGGGTCAATTTAACCCCAAAACAAATTCCGCGGCCGAACCAAAACAATGCCGAATTACAAGTCATAAAAACCTAAGAGCTTGCGCAGAAGCTCAACCAAAGCTCCCCAAAGCGCATACGCTACAAATAACAATAAAGCGCATGCGAAACTGGGAGACAAAACAGAGACGAAAACATGCTGATAACAACAGCTGCAGCTTAGCATTTTATGATTATTTTAAATGCACCTTTTGGTGGCTGCTTGGCCTTTCAGCTGCTTGGCTTTTTTCAGCAATTGGTCAGAGTGTGTCTGGCAGGGCTCATTAGAATATTAGAATAGAATATTAGAATATTAAAAAGAATGTGTATCCCATATACTGCAGATATATCTACGCGTAACTCGTGGCAAACAAATTTTTCCACAATAATCAAGTATACAAAATTGACATGTATATAAGCTTTCATATTTTATGAATTAAATACACATTAGACTTTCACCTGTCCTTATAGACATGTATTTTTAATCAATTTTCAATCATAACAGACTTTTTATAATGGTATAATAATAGCTCGAAATTCTTATTGCTTTCAATGCCAAGTCATTGAAATACCCTAAGTCATCAGTAAAATCGGTATATAAGGCAAAATGGTCTAACTGCATTTGATAAAATTTTACCAGTGCGCTCAGTATTGTCAAAAATAAAAGATGATCAAAAAGCTAACTTTGTTCCCTTTGTTATTGAGTTTTCTTTATTAAGTTGAAAAGTTTTAAAGCGATTTTCTTGTTGAAAGTTTGAATTCACCATTGGGAATTACGAGACCTTGAGTAAATCGTATTTTTAATTTCAAAAATGTTTTAATTATTTTAAATTAGTACGACTTTCGTGAAAAAAACGACTTTCGGTCTAACATTTCCTGAAGATGCCTATTTTTTGGAAACTCATCGCCGTGGTTAATATTGTTGTATTATATTGTTGACAATATAATTTCACGTTTCCCAAATAACTAAAAATTGTTGGAAAACAAGGATGAGTGTAAAACTGACTCTGTTTTGTTCTTTTGCCAGTTTCAAAAGCATTCCCTATTGTGTTTCTGTTGTTAATCTAAAAACATACAAAAGTATGCAAAGTATTAATTATTTAAAAATGTATCATTTGAAAGGTAAAATTTTGGTGAAACAGATGAGGACCGGGTATCAAGTAGTCGGAAAACTCGAGTGAGCCGTCATTTCATGTTTAAAAATCATCAGACAAAAACAGTTGTATGCATAATTATAAAGAATGGGTTTATAATTGTTTTACAGCATAAATTTAAAAAAGTAGATTCAATAGCAGATGACACAGTCAGATCCTATTGTCTCGTTAAATTATTAGGATGTGGGTAAAATTGTTTCTGCTATGGCTTTTATTTGCCGTTTCAAAGGTAGTTGGAAAATCGCAACAAACGTAAAAAAGATTTAATGATTATATTTTAGGTTTCCTGCATGTTTGAGTTCACCAATGTTAAGTGTTCATCTTTGGATGAAAAATTCTCTGGTTTTGAGTATTGTTATTTGAAATCTGTGAATCGGAGTTATAAATACCTCTCCCTAAAAGTAAACTTGTTCAAAACGCCTATAACAAAGATCAAAGTAAGTATTAGTGCATGTTAAAAAATAGATTTGTATTTAAGATTTATTATTTCAGGTAAATTTTGCAATTTATAAACGCTATAATGGCTATAGACCTTTTATGTATAATATTACATTAGATGCCTGCAATTTTTTGAAAAATCCCAGTTCCAATGCAGTAATGAATTACTTCTATGGATTTTTTCAAAATTTTTCAAACATGAATCACACCTGCCCCTATGATGTAAGTAAATGGAAAGATATTTGTTTATCTATATTTTAATATATTTATTACGCAGCATGATATCATAATAGACAAACTAAATACAAAAGCGGCTAATTTCCAAGTAACCAAAGTTTTGCCTGTTCCGGAGGGCGATTATCTCTTGGAAACTCGTTGGATAGCCTACGATATAAATCGAGCGATTGTAAAAGTTTATTGTTCTGTTTCCTAGACAGCTATAAGTTCTATCGGGGTATCTATTTAATATGTTACAACACGAAAGCTCTTATTCAAATGAAACGAAGATACATTTTTGATTTTGCCTAAATAAAAAAACAAGAAAGGAAAGCTAACTTCGGGCGGTTGCAGTTGAGTCGCAGTCCGCTAGGTGGCGCCACGCATCTTATATTATTAGATATATAGCGGATCGTATATAGTTGGCCGATCCTTATGAAACTTGGAAAATCGAATTATTTTGCCAAAAGAGGAATCCATTGAAACTCCCATCCTTTTAACTTGAAAAACAACGAAGTTATAGCATTTCCGATCAATCAGTTATATGGCAGCTATAGGATATAGTTGGCCGATCCTTATGAAATTCGACAAATCAGATTGTTTTTCCCAAAATAGAATCTCTACCAAATCCCATCTTTCTAACTTAAAAAACACCAAAGTTATGCCAATTTCGATCGTTCTATGACAGCTATAGGATATAGTCGGCCGATCCTTACGAAATTTTGTACATAAGATATTTTGGTCAAATATAACATGTGTAGAAACTCCCAACCCTCTAACTTAAAAAACACCAAAGTTATGGCATTTCCGATCAATCAGTTATATGGCAGCTATAGGATATAGTCGACCGATCCCGGCCGTTCCGACTTATATACTGCCTGCAAAGGAAAGAAGGGTGTGTGCAAAGTTTCAACTCGATAGCTTTAAAACTGAGAGACTAGTTAGCGTAGAAACAGACAGACGGACAGACGGACAGACGGACAGACGGACATGCTCATATCGACTCAGGAGGTGATCCTGATCAAGAATATATATACTTTATAGGGTCGGAGATGTCTTCTTCACTGCGTTGCACACTTTTGACCAAAATTATAATACCCTCTGCAAGGGTATAAAAAAAAATCAATGGGGTCGAAAACAGAAAATATATATCCTAGTCATAGTATCAGTTAAAACATATATGAAAATATAAACTTAATCAGCTAGAATCACAAAAAACTTGAAAAAAAATACTGTTCAGTGTAATTTCAATTTAAACAAGAAAGGAAAGCTAACTTCGGGCGGAGCCGAAGTTTATATACCCTCTGCAGTTGAATCGCAGTCCGCTAGGTGGCGCCACGCATCTTATATTATTAGATATGTCGGGAAACAGTAGAATTCAAGGACAAACAGAGTTGTCGCGAAGTTCTAAATTTGGGGAATATAGAATTCCTGCAAAAGGCATAGCAGCAGAGACGGTGGAGGTGAGGTCCGCTGACGAGTTACCAAAATTTTAAAGAGATGAAAAGAGATGACGACAGAGGCTCAACTTGAGAAAAGGCTAAGAGAGAGAAGGGTGAGAGAAATGATCGATGAGAGAAAATGTGGTAGTCGAGCGATGACAACGAACGTGAGCGGAACTTGCTGTGCTGCCGCATCGATTTTAATAAGTGACAATGGAAGGAACTACTGGACGTACTACAGAGACTACTGGACCTACTACAGATATATAGCGGATAGCATATAGTCGGCCGATCCTTATGAAATTTGGCAAATCAGATTATTTTGTCCAAAATATAATCTGTACCAAGTCCCATTTTTCTAACTTAAAAAACACCAAAGTTATGCCAATTTCGATCGTTCTATGACAGCTTTAGGATATAGTCGGCCGATCCTTATGAAATTTTGTACACAAGATATTTTGGTCAAATATACCATGTGTGGAAAGTCTCAACCCTCTAACATAAAAAACACCAAAGTTATGGCATTTCCGATCAATCAGTTACATGGCAGCTATAGGATATAGTCGACCGATCCCGGCCGTTCCTTATGTGTGTACTTATGTACTACCTACACTAAAAAAGAAAGATGTGTGCAAAGTTTCAACTCGATAGCTCCAAAACTGAGAGACTAGTTTGCGTAGAAACCGCCAGACAGACGGACATGTTTATATCGACTCAGGACGTGATCCTGATCGAGAATATATATACTTTATAGGGTCGGAGATGTCTCCTTCACTGCGTTGCACACTTTTGACCAAAATTATAATACCCTCTGCAAGGGTATAAAAACAGGAACAAATATAAACATAAACCAATAAAATGGAATGCTGCAGAATTCTACACAGTTTTATACTAATTTTTTTAGTCTAATTAATATTTTAACAAAGTTTAACAAAATTTTTGTTACTTTCAAAACTTTTTCGGCTCCCATGTTGTATTTACATATCTTGGTCCAGATGACGAAATAATCTCCGGCATTAAAATTATTTTAAAGTGTTACAGTACGATGAGGATAAAAAAATAAAGATTTTTGTTCTAGTTTCTATGCCTTTTTATAAATAATGCCTTGCGATTATATACTTAAAGAGTGAGAATGTTTATATATATAAACTGATTAAAGAAATTTGTTTTTAATTTTTTTGTGTTTAAATTGTATATTTTACAATTTAAATCATTGAGAGCGTTGCAAACTTTGAGACAAAACAAACAACTTCTATCCTAGGGTATGCGTATGAAAAAATGTAAACAACTTGCCACTTGCATGCCGCAAGTATTTTACAAAACCGACCAGTTTTTAAGTGGGATGGGTAGGATTTTGCGATTCTCGAAACTGTCAGAGAATCCTTTCAAAAATGAGCAGAATAGCCAGTAAAAACTCACCTTTAAATGGGCAGAAAATAAAATAAACTATTTTTACCGAAATTTCACACACACGTGCGCCTGTCGGCGACCTATCGATTTATTTTTGCTCGTTATCGATTCATCGTCTAAATGTAAACAAAAACTGCCGGGACGGGTTGCGCCAATCCGCTTGTATCGCTAAAAAGATTGTTGACAAAAATTAAAATGCCCAACTGGAACCAAATACAATCGCAGCTGCGTAGCTCAAATAATCCGGTAGTCTTTTTCGATATTGCCGTGGGCACAACAGTAAGTAAACACCTTCATTGCACCAGAACATGAATAATCCCACCCGTCTCTGCAGGAAATCGGCCGAATGATATTTGAGTTGTTTGCAGACACAGTGCCGCGCACGGCGGAGAACTTTCGCCAGTTCTGCACCGGAGAGTACCGACCAGATGGCGTGCCCATCGGATACAAAGGTGCCAGCTTCCACCGCGTAATTAAGGATTTCATGATCCAAGGCGGTGATTTCGTACAGGGCGATGGCACGGGCGTAACCAGCATTTACGGCAACACGTATTCCGACGAGAACTTCACCCTCAAACACGACTCTCCAGGGCTCTTGTCCATGGCCAACAGCGGGAAGGACACCAACGGCTGTCAGTTTTTCATCACCTGCGCAAAGTGTAACTTTTTGGACGGCAAGCACGTTGTGTTCGGCCGAGTTCTCGACGGACTTTTAATCATGAGGAAGATTGAGAACGTTCCCACCGGACCCAATAACAAGCCAAAGTTGCCGGTAACGATATCCCAATGTGGACAAATGTAGCACGGTGTGTCAGAGTATTGAAATTTGTAATAAAGTTACTTTACTGTTTGTAAACAAAGCCAAGTCGTTACTAATACTAATTGTAGAACGAATAACCGCCAGCCACGGCCTTTTCCTTTCGCAGAGTCCGACAGTCCTCGATCATAAATCTAAAATGGAATCTGTTTAAAAAGTTTTTCAGGAAAACATTGGCGAAAACCCACTCATAGTAAAGAGGAACCAGCGGCACAGTCGCCAGGTGCCACAGTGCGTGCGCGTCAAGAGTCCACAGTATGGGTGGGAAGTCCAACAGTTCCAGGCACATGGCCATGGCAAACAGCACGTAGAAACGTAGAATTCGCCGGAAATACGGCCTTCTATTTCGGACCAAATGACACCAGACGAACCAGCCGAGTGCTCCCACAGAACCGGTGGCTATATTGACCATCATGTTGAATGAGTAGTTGAACTTCCCCACGCTTAGGTAGGCGAAGTAGTTGATGTAGTAGGAGATAAAGGCCAGTGTGATGACGCCACGCAGGAACAGGGAGTGTCGGTGAAGCATTCGCATCACCAGGACATACAGCGAGCACAGAATAATAGAATAGGCAAAGGCATAGTCTAGCAACTCTGTCAGTGGATAATCTCGCGTGTGGAAGGTGGCCGACCATATCCATCCATTGAGGTTTGTCTGTTGAACAAATAAATGTAGAGAACAAGATGGACGAACGCTTTCATCCTTACCACTCCGAAAATATGTGCCAGCATGTAGCAAGGGCTGTCTGGACGCACTTCTCGGCGGAATTTGCGCAGCATGCGAACGTGAACCGCGAAATTGAGCGCCGAAAACAACACCGAAGCTGGCTCCTGCATTCCCATCAGGCGAAGGAATGGCCATTTGCCATAAAATTGCGGGATGGGCCAGCCCCGCTCAAAGAAGGCGAAAACAGTGCGCCACATGCACCCGTACTGGCACTCATCAGCGCAGCTCCACTGGAAAAGCCGGTCGAAAACGGACTGTCTGTAAAACTTGACCGCCTGCTCCTGTATTTCCAAGCCATCTGGAGGGAAGAAATAGCGTCAGATGGAAAACAAACTATCAAGTGCGAACTCACCTGCGGAACAATTTGTCCGTTCGCAGTTCTGCCGGCAATTGTGAAAAAACTGCGTGCGGTCGCCGTTGGAAGCGTTACATCCCGCTATCAAGGCCCCCAGGAGCAGGAGAATTGCACTTAGACTGTGACCGGACATAATGGGTCTACACGAGTCGCATTTCAGCGAACTGGAATTTTTGTAAACATTTGACTATTGATTTGTCGTTGATTAGGGCAGTTGCTGATTAGGGCTGTCGAACTGTCAAAATATCGATGTAGTGCTGTGCGATAGCCACGAAGAATATCGTTCTTGCACAGATAGGTGATCTATTCTACATTCTTGTGCATCTTTAGGTAAATAAACAAAGAACCACTTATCTAGACTGTTGAGTAGAGAAATATTGATATATTGAAAAATATGAAATATTGAGAAATACTGATATATGTGTATAGATAAAAAATTTAATTAATGATATAAATTTTTACGGATTAAACTAACTAGATATAAGAGAAAGCAAAAAAAGGTGGGTTTTTTGTCACCAATATTTTTAAAAATAGAGTTGTATAGAGTTGCCTAGAGTTGCAATGGAAAATGCTAAATTTATAATAGCTAGAAAAGAGCTAGAGCGCCCACCACTGTTCGTACGCCAAAACATTTGCTTATCTGTATATGCTGTTTTTCGGAAGAATTTAGAAAAATTGTGAGAAATCGTGGCCGACATGTTGGAGGGCCGTTGGAAACAGTAGTTTCATCAACGATAGGCTTCCCACTTTTGAAATCAGCATTACTTTGCCTCGGCAGGCGGAATTTAGTTAAGAGTAGTGTTTGGAAGGAAGGAAGAACCTTTCGGGGCACCACTTTCATCTGATGTGTATGGTCCGCCCACTCGTGGAATTGGAGTATGAATAAGCTGTCCAAAAAAGCTACCACGCTAGAATTGCAAGGGCATTAGCTGTGAATACGGATGTCCCGGTTCTCGAGCATCCAAGGAGATGTCCCCGCCGCGCCCGCTCTGCTAGTAACCAGGGATAGCCGGGACTCACGGAAGTTACCAGCCTTCAAGGTATTGCTTTTGCCACGAGTTTGTACCCATTTATGCCACTGTTCACGTACATGCAGCCTCGCGAGCCACTGGTCTTCTTTATCATGCGGTTGAATCTTAAGGCCGTGTTGCTCCTTCTCACCGCGGCCGTGGTGGTGATCACGCTCGGTGTCTACATGCGATGTGCCGCCTTCTCATTCTCACCGGATCTCATGCGTCCCCTGGACCGGTCCTCTAAGCTGTCGACCAGCGGGGGACATGTCGGGGAAGACGTGGTACTGCAGGACATTGAATGCGTGATCAACCAGGAGTACAGCGTCCACTGCAAGCGGGAGGAAAATGCCAACGAAGTATACGTTCCCTTCTCCTTCCTTCGGAACTACTTCGACGTCAGCGGCGCGGTTTCGACCAGCGGCTCCGAAGTGGCCAAGTTTAACTGGATGCACAGCACGTCGAAGGTGAACCTGCCGAAAGGCAAGTACGATGCCCGTGGCGTGTTCATGTACTTTGAGAACTACAACGTGGAAGTCCGCGACCGCGTAAAGTGCATCAGCGCCGCCGAGGGCGTGCCCGTGAGCACTCAGTGGGAGAAACGCGGCTACTTCTATCCGACACAGATTGCCCAATTCGCGCTCTCGCACTACAGCAAGAACCTGACTGAACCGGAGCCCCGTGTCCGGATACTCGAGGACGCTGACGGTAACCAGATCGATTGGAACACCCCACGCACCAGCAACATGACACGCATATGGCACCACCGGTTTAATACTAGCATCGTCCAGTTTGAAACGGCGCCCGGATTCGAGGGCGCCATTAGCACCACCCTTAACCAGACCCTGGACCTGTTGCTCAGCGTGGATCTGCTGCTGGTGACCAACGGAAGCAGCCTCATGGTTACTGTGCGAAACCGCGATACGCATCACAGCTACAACCTCCACTATATACCCGCTGACCTGCTGCTCAGCGTGCAAGACTCAAATATTTATTACGGCCTGGGCGGCTCGGCGCTGAACAAGTGGCGACACATAACCCGTGACCTGCACATCGATGTCCAGAAAGGAATTGTGCTTGGAGACAGGCGCTCACCGCTAAAGGTGCGGCGCTCCGATCTGGAAGTGCTGTCGATTGGATTTCTGGGCCTGGGATTCTATGACAATGTCACCCTATCCACTAGCGACCACCTGGCGCACTTCTATGACGCAGCCGAATGGTTTGTTCACAACCAAGACGTCAAGACGGGCGGCTGGGCCAACCCCGTACGGCGGAGCCTCAATGGCTTTGCCGAACTGCGGCCGGGATGGATATCGGCCATGGGACAGGGCCACGCCATTTCGGTACTAGCCCGCGCCTATTGGCACTCCGGCGGCGATGAGCGCTATCTCCGGGCGGCTGCAGCCGGACTGCAGCCCTATAGGATCTTTTCTCGGGACGGTGGAGTCTTGGCACAGTTTATGGACAAGTTCTACTGGTAAGTTGAAGAAGGTTCACGCTAGATTTTCTAAGAAGATTCATTAGTGCATTAACTTATCAAAGGTTCTAGAGTTTAAATGGTTAAAGGGCAATAAAAAATTCAAAATTATAACAATACAGTTAAATTAAAATTATAATTTTTTACACAGGTACGAGGAATATCCCACCACGCCACCTTCCTTTGTGCTAAATGGATTTATATATTCACTTTTGGGACTTTATGACCTCAATAGCACGGCACCCGCTAAAATCGCCCGAGACGCCGGCAAGTTATTCGCCCAGGGCATGCATTCCCTGAAGAAGATGTTGCTGCTGTACGACACAGGGTCTGGGACCAGCTACGACCTGCGCCACCTCAGCCTGGGGGTAGCCCCAAATCTAGCACGTTGGGACTACCATGCGACACACGTTAATCAGCTTTTGCTTCTGGCCACCATTGACAGCGATCCACTTATCGCTCAGACAGCGGAGCGCTGGAAAGGCTACATGTTCGGCAGAAGGGCAAAACACAACTGAGAACTAAGAAGGCTGGCGGCCTACCGCCGCCGGAAAAGTGATATTTTATAAGGCTTAAGCATGGGCTTCACCATTCTAAATGGTGGCAAACGGTGCCATGCCCTTCCCACACCCCATACTCCCGAACCAGGAAATTAAGTTTTACCTGTTTTGTTCATTTAGCTCGTTTATATTCATTTGTCCGCTCCAACTAGACGTTTACTATTAAGCTAAAGTACCTCTAACTTAAATTGCTGCTGGACTCGACTTGAAAGTGTGTTGATTTCCCGCAGCCCAATTGTTTTCGCGAAAGTAGTTGCACTCACTGGACAATATGAATAACCTACCAACAAACTAATATCTAAACTAACACTGTTGTAGTCAGACTTTTTACTGCGCCAACTAAGTAGTGTTCGTTACATCCCCTGTATAAAGTAATGTAGAGCTTAGCATTATAGTCGTAGTTGCAGTCCGGATGCAGCCGCAAAGAAGGTGGCATCTGGTAGATGCACACTTACCTTGTAGCATTTTCACAAACATGTAGATCTACCCCGAAGAATATGAGCTAGAGATGCACGATAATAACGATTTCTGTATGGTAAGCATGTAATGTAATGTATCGTAGCGTAGGGCACTTGGAAATGTAACTCAATTTCTCTTAACTTAAACGATGCCATTCCAACCATAATCTTACTTTAACGACTAAGTTCTTATTACCATCGATCGATGCTGTCAATTACCAAGTAACACACTTTTGAATTTAATCTGCGGATCCGTTATTGTTGCACTCTTAATTAACCCTTAACGAGACTGTTGATGAAATGTTTGATTTTAATGTTGTGTTGAGTGAATCACATTAAAGTACTTAATTTATGTTCATTGTGCGAGTTTTTCATTTGTAAATTCATTCGACAAAGCGGTAATCGCAAAAGTAGACTCGGCAGGCAATTTATTTACAATTTTGGTTAATTGTACTAACAAGGGATTTAACTTCTTTGTCGTCAAAGAAATGTACAAATACACGTTCAACTTAAATCTCTAAAACGACTACAATTCTAGGGGTTATGCATGGGCTTGTGATTTAGAAACCATCAGGATCTGTTTGAGGTAAGCACATGGGACCGAATCGAGGGCGGTCCGTTCCGCCGGCGCACTTCCTGGATGAACGCGTTCTCCATTTGGTCACAGATGAGGTCAAAGAAGATATTGGCCACATTGCTGTGCAACAGTGATTTAAACTCGAAAGTTACTTTAAAGTCCAGTACGCAGGAGTCGGGTATGTCCTTTAGGCCGGGACTGAAGCGCCACTCGTTCAGCAGGTAGTTGAAAAGTCGTCCATCATGGCACTCCGATCTGACCAATTGCGGCGGGTTCAAGGAGACCCGAGACGTGTAGGCCTCGTTAAGGGGCGGAAAACCAACAATTAAGTCCGCCTTGAACCCAGAGTTGTCCTGAGTGTGCACATCCGACCGCTTTACATATGGCACAAATCGGTAATAGTTGCTCACATCGGACACCACGTCGTACATTTCCTGCATGGAGTACCTAAAACAGAGAAACGGTGTAAAAGTGTCAGATCATCCAGCGCAGATTCTGCGCCGAACACATACCCCACGAGTTCCTTCTTGGTGTACCGTCGGTTCTTGTTGCGGAGGTCATTGAAAGTTATGTAGGACCTGTGTGTGCTGCTGCCGAAATTGTGCTGCTGGGAACCTCTGCAACGAAAGAAGCAGCCAAAGCACAAAAGAACTCGGTCAATTTTGATATTAAGAATATTACAGGCGTGCCGCCCGTCAGGGTTATGTAATTTACGTTTACCTGCTGACCTTATTTCAATCAAGGGCCTTAGAATTCTGACATCTAGGGCTTTCAGTGTGCTTCCCTTTAGCATTTTCGGCAATGATGCTGAGTCGGGATAGGTGAAACTAATAAATATTTAGGTCTTGTCGATCCACGACGCTTCCTCGAAAGCAGATGTGCAACAGCTGATCGCAGTGCTGCCAGACTTTCGTGAATCCAAATAACGAAACCGCCAATTTTACATACATATGTATGTATATGTACATAAGAAACCACCACTGTCTGTATACCGAGTTCCTTTTGCCAGTCAAATCCTTCACAATGGTTCACCTGATAGCAGCTTTAGAAGCCCAGAATAAAGAACTACTAGATGCCCTAACACTATGTAGAAAGGAAGCTACTATTGCTAGCAATGAAGCACAACACTTCAAAGAATTATATGAGCAATTGAAGGCTGAAAAGGACTTACGCGAAAAACTCGAAAAAGACAAGTACACCATCCCCAGCATAGATAAGGCCGTTGCGTATTTGCAAATAAGGGCTGTCGGCAAGATCATAGATGAAACATATACCGCGTACTGTGGTGCCATCCTACGGCAATACCTGTCTAAAAGGAAACGGGTGCCCATTATGGTCGAAAGCGCTATTGTCAATGGTGCGCTGGCAATGCACTTCTCCACAATTAACATAGTCACTGAATGGGACATGCATTCCGCTATGCAATTCAAACGCAGATTAACACCCCGATCGATATTCGTAGCTATTTTTAAACTGATCATTACGGCGTTGGTTATTACGGTTATTATCAATCTATTCTGATTCCTACAGAGTGTTATTAATACAGTCCAGCAATACAATCGATCAAATCTTTGCCAAGTTCAAGCTCAAACTTGCTCCATGGGACTATGAAGAGTCGTGGCATCGTGGACAGTACCAGCAAACGGAAAAACAACGTGTATATGTGTAACTTCTGTCACAAGACCTTGGATCACAATAAAACACCATACTTATTTTCTTAGCTGTATATTTTCACATGATGGTACAAAGGCTGCGATCCTCTTCCTGCGGCGGGACTTGCCCAGAGAGCTCCTTTTGCTTTATCTCGAGATATGTGTTCTCATTGCGTTTCTCCATCCAATCGGGCAGCGGTGCAGCCCAGTCCTCTGGAGGCACTTTACGTTTCTGCCAGGTGTCGTTGGCAAAGTGGGCGCGCAGCCGAGTCAGGCGGCGTTGCTCTTCGCTCTTAACCACGGCAGCTCCCGCCGCCACGTCGTTTCCGTTCGACTGCTGAAAGCGTTCACAGTTCCTGTAATCCGTCAGCCACTGCGAGCAGTCAGTATCTTTGCCAAAGATGAAGTACTGGTGAAAGCGAGCCTTGAAACTCGTGCAATCGTCGTACTCATCCTTATACAAGTGGCACGGCCGTATCTGAAAAGCGGATTAATGAGGTCCGGGTGAAGTTAAGCCAAATATTACTTACCGCCCAAGCATCTTCCAATTTGGTATTCGAGTTGTTCGATTTTAAGTCAGCTTTGTCCGATTCTTTGGCCATTTTAATTACATAAAAAATTATTTTGAGTTGCCCGTAGGAACAGCTGATTTCTGTTTATAAATGAAACAGTGATGCCACTCCGCTGAAAAGGTTTTACCGTTACGTTTAAAAATATGTGAATGTTAGCTCTTCAGGATGGGCTTCTTAATTTCCTCGATGACGCACAGATAAGAGGCCGAGAAGATACATAGGTATCTACATATATGATGTAACTCAAAAGCCGCCAATTAAGATCGTTGACCAAATTGAATAGAACGGAGCACCGATCTTCGGAGTATCCGCCAATCCAAAAGTGAACTTAAGCAGATAAAATACGTCTTTTTAAGAAAAAGAGGTTGTATATACTTTTCAAATATATCCTTTAATACCAAATAATTGCACAATTAATAATGAAAATTGTTAGCAACTGGTGTTGCAGCAACTATGCATGTATTACGACTTTATCAATATGAATGTTTTAACCCAGTAGGTGAAAATGGGCTCAATTGTTTCTTCTGTCGAACTTATTCAAAGAATCCTTCAAGAGTTTTCAGCATATTACATTATTACTTAAAAATAAAAATAACGTTTAGGCGCAAGGGCTTAACTAATGTATTAAGACCCGATGGCAAGTTACAACTAAATCGTAGTCAAAAATGTACACTATTGCTGAATATGAAATATTTCCAGATTGTTTAACAACTCTTCGCAAAATCCCACATTGCCTTTCCACGATCGCATTACATTTATACAGAGCAGAGAACTGGGCGCTAATTCTATCGCCGGTCTCGGGGCCAACAAGCACATAAACGAGTGTCCTTATGTTTGCCTGCGTTTCGACTTGGGGAAGTATAATTACGGTTTACGTGTATGCGCCCTAGGGCTTAATTTCTAATATTTAACTTTAGTTTGACTTTAAGATCTACAATCTAATGAAGAGACCGCTGCATGAGCGGGTGTGGGCGTGGGCCGCTGGCCTATCTGCGTTCAAGCTTAGGGCAGGACGCTTTCCAACTGGAGCAGATGCAGCAGCTGCCGGTGGCAACCGCCCGACAGTTAGTATTTGTTGTGCTGGGCCAGCAGCTGCATGTCTGTTAGATACTTGATGATGTGCACCTTCGCCTCCGCCTTCTGTCGCACTCCCAGGGTGTTAAGCATGTCCGTAACGACCATGCCAAACGACTGATCCTCGGCGCTTACGGCCTGTGAGACGTTGTTTTGGAAAATCTTGATGGTGTTCAACATGTTGTCGCTGTGCTCCTCCTCGCTGCGTTCGCGCTTCAACGGCGGCTCATAGAAGTACGGCTTCTGGTCCTTGCCCACGGCGGTGGCCAGCTGTGCGTCCCCGGTAACCGTAATTTCTAAGAGAGATATGGATATAAAAATCAGTGACGTGGATACTTCTTGATAATGGGAGGAGGCGCATGCTATTTACCATGTGGATGGGTCAGTGCCTGGGCAGAAGTAGTAGCGCTGCCATTGAAAGGCTGTGCAAATATGTCCACAACGGTTTGTTGCTGCGCCTGCTGTTGCTGTGAAGGATCCGCCACCTGGTTGGCATTTTGGCTCCCATTGGCGCACTTGCCCAGCAGTGACTCGCGATATTGCCGAATTGAGTCCACCAAGAACTGCATCTGTTTGAAGTAGCGCCAACGCGATTCCTGGCATAGCTTCATCTCCCGAGCAAACTTATCCCTCAGACTCTTCCAGCGCTTGGTGCATTTTTGTTCTGTGGGACAAAGATAGGGCGAAGATTGGAGATAAGATTGTGAACGTTCAAGGTGTAGGTTAGGATAGGTTAGGTTAGACGGCTGGCGGTTTTCTTCCGAGGACCACCACACTTAGACAGCATTCGGCCCCTTGTGATACCGTGGGCCGGATCTGAAATTCCCCTTATTCGCGGAGAGGGACTTATGGTCTATCAGTTATGTTTGAGATTTTGGGCCAGAGTTGGAGGGCCAGCCAGAAATTGGAAACGGATTCCCAGCTGAGCTAGTTTTCCTTTTTGTTGGTTTTCTCTAAGTTGGAGCTTGGAAGAGGCTTTAGGTACACCGGTACCCTCTAGTTCTCCTTGGAGCGGTGTGGTGATGCCTTTGCGCGCTAATTCGTCTGCTATGCAGTTGCCATGACCCTGTGTCCAGGGACCCAGATGAGGCTTATGTCATAGTGGTTTGCAATCTCGTGAAAGGATTTTTTAGAGACTGTTTTGGAGTTGCTCCTTTCTTGGAATGCGGGTCTAGAAGGGTGTTTGTGGGTACTCCCTAGGAGTACAGTAGTCTGTACTGCTGGGAATGAGAGGGTCGTTCAGTAGAATGGTGGAGTGGCCCTTGTTAAGGTTGCTTCATTGCTGGGTTTGTTAGCCTGACAGCTTCTTAGGGACACTTTACTTTTTAAGGGCTGGCCACCATACAAGCGCTTCGTATAGTAGTAGGGGTCTGACTATGGCCGTATAGATCCAGAAACAATATAGGGGGACATGTCCCACTTGATTCCTTTCTTGATTCCTTTCTTCAGCTATAGCATATTGGAGTTCAAATTTAGCTTCCTATCCAGAATTAGCCCTAGGTATTTGGCGCTATTACTGAAGGAGTGACACCTTAGTCCGGCCCGGTGTGAGATTGAGTTTTGGGATGGGAGTTGGGGAGAAACAGAAGCGCATCGTCGGCATCGCTTACGACGCGGATACCCGTTAGCTGTCCGCGGCTTTTTATTTGCGGAGGATCCCTGAGGAAGGCTAACCTTAACTGGGAAGGCCATTCGCTATCCGCAACCTGCGACCCGTTGGGAAGCCCTCAGCTAGGCATCCTAGGAGACATCTCACAAACCCTTCGGACCGAATCAAGGAGTAGGACGACGAAAAATATGTGTCCCTAAAGTTAATCCTTTCGAGTGGCTGAAAAAGTTGCAAAAGCTAAATTAATTTGTTTTTTGAGCTAATTTTGTAAGATTTGACGGGCTTTGCTCTGAATATACATATGTAGTATGTGTGTAATTTTATTTCAAGTTCCTTGCCCCAGACATTCACCCGAAGGCTAAAGATTGGTCTCATAATAATCAGAAAAAAGTTGCTTGAAACTAAAAATCTACAAATAGGACCCCTGATAGAATCTTACAGACCTACATTTTTAGGTTGCGGAAACCCCCGAGGATTGCTAACCAATCCTGTAAAGAAAATCCACGGCAACTGTTTCGGTGGGTGGCATCAAGTGCTAACCAAAACAAACCTAACCCACACGGGGGCCAGGCCAAGCAGCTGTTTGCCACCGTTGTCAAAGGCAGAGGCGGCGGCAGCGGGCAGCAGCTTCCCAGCACCATTGTCTGCGTCAGCAGAGAAGTTGACGTGACGGTGACGGTGACGGCGCTGGTTACTGCCGACTTCGGCTGCCTGAAGACGGAATCGAGGCATGGAAACCTGTGGCATTGCTGCCCGCCTGGGAAGCTACTCACTCTTGCCTCAGGCTCTGCCTCTGTCTTGCATAATCGAAGCAGCCGAAGAATAAGGTGCATCGCGCAGTAGGCTAAAATATAGGGTTTGATCAAAGGCCATCGTCAAGGGGTGGGGGTGGGTGGTATATTTTGTTGGTATACTGATGAAAACTAAACGAAAGCTGTCTGGTTGGTCTCATACATACATATGTTTGTATCCGTGAGTATGTATGTGTGTATACCAACTGTCGGCCGAAGCAGAACTCTCCGCAGTCGCAGTCCACAATGGGACATTTTTGCAAATAAATTTCTATATTTTTTTGTTGAATGTTTTATCTTTTGTGGAGTATCCTTATTTTAAAATTTAATAGATATTTACGATGCTTTTATTTATATAAAATATATTTATATATTATTTTTATATATTAAAAACATTTACTCCATGATATTGCGTATATATTTGTCAAAATGTGCTATTATGAAATAGAATTGTTTGAAGAACTTATAAAATTTTTTCAACATCAACTATATTTTCAAATATTATTAATAATTCAAATATTATAATTCAGTAAAATGCAAAAAATTCCCATTGTGCAGTACGAAAATAAACGTCAGCGCAAGCACACATACACACACTCTGGCTTATAAAAAAGCAACAAAATCAGGGGTGCGAGCGAGACAACTACTGCGCCGCGACGCAAAGTACAGTACTTCAAAAATATCTCTGCCACCGCCTCCGTCTCAGCCGCCGCCTCAGCCTCTGCTCTGTCTCAGTCGACGGCACCACTCTCCGTTGCCTACTGTCCCCTTTTACAAGCAATCAATTGCTTGTTGTTGGACACAGTCGCGACTCGCGAGCCAGAGATAGCCGAATTTCACTTACCTGGTACTCCGAGCGTTTCGGCAATCTGCTTCCAGGTCTGGGCCTTGCGCACGAAGTGCTTGTAGTTGTAGTGCGACCTGTCGTAAATCACCGGATTCAACTTGACAGCCTCGATCAGGTTGAGATCAAACTGCTGCTCCATATTGGCATCCAGTTTGTCCATCTCGATGGCCGCCGTTAGGGTATGCACTGGGAGCAGACGGGCAAGGAGGAAAGAATTAGTACGGGGCACGGGAACGGGAACGGGATCGGAAACTTGGCACGGAACTGGCCTCCGGACCGACACTCACTCTGTTTCTTGCGTTTGCTAATTGTTATTTAGTGTTTGGCGCGAACGCACGCTGAGTGTTTGTTTTTATTTTGGTTGGTTTCTTCTGCGAGGAAGGAACGTCGACGTTTTATTATTTCTCTGTCGCGTCGCTGCCAACGTCCGATGATACTTCGCTGTCGCGTCGCTGCCAACTGTGAATTGGCAGCTCTGCCCACGGCGAATGGTAACGATGCCTAGTGAATGGCATATTTTCCCACTGCGAATGGCATATTAGTTCGTGTAGATTGACAGAATTACAACCAGCACCGATAATATTCAAAATTCTTATCGATAGCCGACCATATTTTGTATTAAACAACACTCTTTTTGGCAAGTGCTGAATAACGTTAGGACTTGCTTAACGCTAACAGCACCAGTGATGCCAGTATTTTTTCGAAAATGAAAGGATGAAAATATTATAAAAAGGACAAAAAGTTTATAATAATTTTATTTTGTAATATTAAGATAATAGTTTTAAGACATCTTAAGGCCCACATAAGTAGCCATGGAGCCAATTTTGACCTCACTGCCAAAATGTCTTTAATGTATCCACCTCTAAACGATTCCAAATTTTGGTTTTCACCAAGTTTACTTGGCTAAAAACTCTCTACCTCAGCATTTGACCTTGACCATGAAAGCAGTCTGAGAGCAAAATTTACCAGGTCCTCATAGGGGTTGTTGCCTGCAGAATCCCGATACCACTTTACTTCTGACTAAAATTTTGAGAAAAGACAATGCTGATTTGTTTTTATGATTCCCAGGGTATAGTCCACAAAGAATTGGTTCCTTGGAGTTTTGAAGCGTTAAATGCGCCATATTCGACGTGTTCGGCCCGAATGACGCTAAGGTGGAAGTTCGCGTTTGTTGCACGAGAATTCGCCGTCTCATCGATCGACGCTTGTGACCGAACTATTTGACTAAAAATTTACCACATTTTAAGCATCAACCACTCCCAGTATTCACCTGATACGGCACCGTGCGACTTCTACCTTTTCGGAAAAAGGCATTTGCCGATAAAAGGAAAACGTTATGCAGACGTAGAGGCCATTCAAAAGGCTTGCACCGGCATACTGGCGGCCATACCAAATTAGCTTTCCTTTCTTCATTTTAATAATATTATTTATAATTTCATTTATCTACCTTACCAGAAAACTCAAAAAACGCGATTTTTTAACAATTGCTATTTTTCATGAACCGACAGTGGATTTTTAAATATGCTTTCAAGATTAAATGTGACCACCAGTTCACAAATTTTTGGGATTTAGAAGTAGGCCTTGGCTTTAAATTCTTTCTTGTTTGGGCAAAAATAGGGTTTCTGACGATATAAAAAGCAGACATCCCCACACGAAAATCAGACGATTCAAGCATCTGCCTTGAACAGACTTCAGCTCTCAAATTTTTTTTTATTTATTTAACTGGTCTCTTTCTATAAGAGGCCCCCCCTGCTTTCTTCTTTTCTTCTTTAATTTAATTTATTTTTTGTGCAATGGAGATTGCTTATTTCCATTGCCACCCTCATTTTATTTACTCGATTCGGTGGTCCCTATGTTTCATTTGCTGCTCCTGTAGCCGAGCTTTTGGGAACTTGTCTGGAGATTATTTTCTTTATTTTTAACTTTTTATGTTATTGTTTATTTATATGTTCTTCCATGTGGGTTTTCATGCTACACATATCTTTCCTCTCTTTGGTTTTCTCTCAAGTCCGAATGTCGTACGTGAATTAGTTTTCGGACCAAAAGAGACTTTTGAAGAATTGTCGCATCAAAAGTCCCACATCGGATTCGAAGGGAATTCACAAAATATTTCCAATTTTAATTTTTCAATAAAATTCTAACATTTTAATTATATTATTTATTATTATACCCTTGCAGAGGGTATTATAATTTTGGTCAAAAATGTGCAACGCAGTGAAGGAGACATCTCCGACCCTATAAAGTATATATATTCTTGATCAGGATCACCTCCTGAGTCGATATGAGCATGTACGTCTGTCCGTCTGTCCATCTGTCTGTTTCTACGCAAACTAGTCTCTCAGTTTTAGAGCTATCGAGTTGAAACTTTGCACACATCCTTCTTTCCTTTGCAGGCAGTATATAAGTCGTAACGGGCGGGATCGGTCGACTATATCCTATAGCTGCCATATAACTGATTGATCGGAAATGCCATAACTTTGGTGTTTTTTAAGTTAGAGAGTTGGGACTTTCTACACATGTTATATTGACCAAAATATCTTATGTACAAAATTTCATAAGGATCGGCCGACTATATCCTATAGCTGCCATAGAACGATGGGATTTGGTACAGATTTTATTTTGGGAAAAACAATCTGACTTGTCGAATTTCATAAGGATCGGCCGACTATATCCTATAGCTGCCATATAACAGATTGATCGGAAATGCTATAACTTCGTTGTTTTTCAAGTTAGAAGAATGGGAGTTTCAATGGATTCCTCTTTTGGCATTAAATTCGATATGCCAGATTTCATAATGATCAGCCAACTATATACGATCCGCTATATATGTAATAATATAAGATGCGTGGCGCCACCAAGCGGACTGCGACTCAACTGCAAGGGTATATCAACTTCGGCTCCGCCCGAAGTTAGCTTTCCTTTCTTGTTTTTCCTTATTTTTCCTGTTAGGAATAATAAGTTATTTTTTTTGAATATTTTAATATTAAAATATTATTTACCTTCTGATAAACTAAAAATTAAAAAAAATACAAAATAAAAATGATTCCTTCAGGGGCCGTCTGCCTAATTCTCTGAAAATAAAAAAAACAATTTATTAAATAAAAACAAATGAAAGTTAATTTTAATAGTTGTAAAATGTTAAAAATTTAAATTGAATTTTCTAATTCAATCTTACCTGGCATTTTAATAGTTATGTGGGAACAAAAATAATTTTACATAAAAAGATCTGGGGAAAAGGATGAATTATTAATTGTAATAGAAATTAATTAATTTCAAAATTACACTCACCAAATAAATCTCCATCAATGTTAAAAAGTTCCGATAACTGAACCTGTGTCGGTTCTCGTTTCGGTGATGGAGATGCTGTTGATGGAGGGGGCGGCGACGGCGTGGGCGCCATATAGCTCTGTGAAGCGGATGTTGACCGCCTTAGAGCTTCCACCCACTTGTCGCGCTGCAGCCGCTGCTCCCCCACTGGCACGTACAGGTGCCCTTGCACTCCTTTGCAAGTCAGGTGGTGCGTCCCCACGTTCGTCTTGCCAATAAATGGGCACCACAAACAGGCACCACTCTTTGGCTGTGTAAGGCACACCTTCAAATGTTCCTCCAAACGAGCTGGCCTATTCAATTTTCCAAAACAGTGGTGGCACTGGTTGGCCACCGTTGACCAGAGCCGACCACTGCCATCTTCATGAGTGTGTGGCACCCACTTCTTCCTTCTCGGGGGTGGCTTCATCGGGGGCTTTGGCGGTGGTGGTGGCGCATTTTGTGGTAGTTGTGGGGGTGGTGATTCTGGCAGTTGTGGCAGCGATGGGGGTGGTGATTCTGGCAGTTGTGGCAGCGTTGGGGGTGGTGATTCTGGCAGTTGTGGCAGCGTTGGGGGTGGTGATTCTGGCAGTTGTGGGGGTTTGTGGTGGTTGTGGCGTCTGTTGTGGAGCCTGTTGTGGCGGCGGTGGCGCACCAAAAGGTGGCGGCGGCGCACCATAAGATGGCGGCGCAGGATACACGTGCTGCACACCATAAGGTGGCGGCGGCGCACTATAGGGCGGCTGCGCACCATAAGGTGGCGGCGGCGCACCATAGAGCGGCTGCGCAGCATACACTTGTGGCACACCATAAGGTGGCGGCGGCGCACCATATGGCGGCTGCGCACCGTTAACCGACTTTATGGAAAAAAGAATTTAGAAAATAAATATAAATAGAATAAACTAATATAATATACTAATATAATGTACTAATATAATATAGTAATATAATAAATAACTATGTACTAACTAATAACTAACTATACTTACTATATAAACAAACATTGCACTATATTAAAAAACTTTACAAGTTGTTCAAAGTTCCTCAACGTTAAAATAATTAAGTGGCAACCCTCCTCTCTCTTCCTCTTTCTTCCCAATCGAAATGCAACCTCGAATTGTTATCGATGTGCAACACTATTGGTACGCCAATATTTGCATATATTGCAAGTGATAAAGTTCATAAAGTGAAAAAAAATGGAATTCATTACTCAGCTGAAAAGTTTTAAAGGTGGACTTCCACCAGTGGTAAAGGAATGGGTGTTAAAAAAGAAGGATAATCTGGAAACAGGCTATTGCCTGTTTTCCAGTAATTTTCAATTAATGGATTCATCAGATGATCCATTCTTCTTAATTTTTGACGAATTTCACGTCCAAAATTTTAAGGTAAGTTCAATAGCTTTCAAATAACTGTTATCCGTAACGAAAGAAAGCATGCCGTAAAAGAGAGACAGTAGAGACCGATTGACTGAAAAAGTCAGTGCAAAAAGTCTTTTCAATAATTTGTTTTCGTTTCGCTGCACAGTGGTACATGGTTCCTGAAATTTTCACGAAAAACTTTTTAAAATTTTAAACGTGCATTTTTCCAATTTTAAACTAATATATTGATTATTTTAATTAAAAAATGAATATTTTTTTTTTAAATTCATTTATTTTGAGTTAAACTTAACAACTAATAAAGAATTCAAGTAAATAATTGAATAATTTTTTGGTTGTTTTTCAAGGTAGAGGGGTGAGGGGGCTTATCACACATGTTATATTTGGCCAAAATATCTTATGTACAAAATTTCATAAAGATCGGACGACTATATCCTATATATGTCATATAACGATCGGAATTGGCATAACTTTGGTGTTTTTTAAGTTAGAACGATGGGATTGGTACAGATACCATTTCGCACAAAATAATACTCATACGACCCGTGGCAATGTAAAAATTTTTATACATATTTCAGAATGCTCCCAATGAGTACAGGAAGTGGAAAATATTTTCCATTTCTTGTGCAAATCTGAAGGGAGATTTGCAAATTGTTTACTTGAAAACGGTAAGTTATTTTTCATATATATTAAAAAATGTTATAAATTATATATATTATATAAATTATAATATATTATAAAATTTGTTTCATTATTTAGACGACTACTGGAGTCCAAGTATTGGGCTCCGACTTTATAAAAGAGTGTGTGGAGTTTGTGCACTCTTTTATAAAAAAAATGCCTAAACTGCACCACAAGATGGCTGGTGCAGTGGCCGACAAATGCTCCGCCAATCTAAAGGCGATTGAATATCTACAGATGCAGGGAATTCCTGTTCTGTACGATTTGCGGCATTTCCAAGACACACTGCAGAGAGGCAGATATATTGATCAAATATTCTGTCGTCTTTACGTTGACCCCACGATTTCTGGGGACAATATGCAGAAAATTTTAAAGTTGTCTGGAAGTATTGTGGGGGAGAATGTTCCCATCGAATTGAAAGGAAGATGTGCAACACTATTGGTACGCCAATATTTGCATATATTGCAAGTGATAAAGTTCATAAAGTGAAAAAAAATGGAATTCATTACTCAGCTGAAAAGTTTTAATGGTGGACTTCCACCAGTGGTAAAGGAATGGGTGTTAAAAAAGAAGGATAATCTGGAAACAGGCTATTGCCTGTTTTCCAGTAATTTTCAATTAATGGATTCATCAGATGATCCATTCTTCTTAATTTTTGACGAATTTCACGTCCAAAATTTTAAGGTAAGTTCAATAGCTTTCAAATAACTGTTATCCGTAACGAAAGAAAGCATGCCGTAAAAGAGAGACAGTAGAGACCGATTGACTGAAAAAGTCAGTGCAAAAAGTCTTTTCAATAATTTGTTTTCGTTTCGCTGCACAGTGGTACATGGTTCCTGAAATTTTCACGAAAAAACTTTTTAAAATTTTAAACGTGCATTTTTTAAATTTTAAACTGATATATTGATTATTTTAATTAAAAAATGAATAGTTTTCTTTTATATTCATTTATTTTGAGTTAAACTTAACAACTAATATAGAATTCAAGTAAATAATTGAATAATTTTTTGGTTGTTTTTCAAGCTAGAGGGGTGAGGGGGCTTATCACACATGTTATATTTGGCCAAAATATCTTATGTACAAAATTTCATAAAGATCGGACGACTATATCCTATATATGTCATATAACGATCGGAATTGGCATAACTTTGGTGTTTTTTAAGTTAGAACGATGGGATTGGTACAGATACCATTTCGCACAAAATAATACTCATACGACCCGTGGCAATGTAAAAATTTTTATACATATTTCAGAATGCTCCCAATGAGTACAGGAAGTGGAAAATATTTTCCATTTCTTGTGCAAATCTGAAGGGAGATTTGCAAATTGTTTACTTGAAAACGGTAAGTTATTTTTCATATATATTAAAAATTGTTATAAATTGTATATTATATAATTTATTTATATAATATAAATAATATATTATAAAATATATTATAAAATTGTATTATAAATTATAATATATTATAATAAAATTGTATTGTATTGTATATATAATTGTATATATAAAATAAAATTTTAAATATATTATATATAAAATTGTATTATAAATTATAATATATTATAATTTATAATAAAATTTTATAATATATTATAATATATTATATAAATTATAATATATTTGTTTCATTATTTAGACGACTACTGGAGTCCAAGTATTGGGCTCCGACTTTATAAAAGAGTGTGTGGAGTTTGTGCACTCTTTTATAAAAAAAATGCCTAAACTGCACCACAAGATGGCTGGTGCAGTGGCCGACAAATGCTCCGCCAATCTAAAGGCGATTGAATATCTACAGATGCAGGGAATTCCTGTTCTGTACGATTTGCGGCATTTCCAAGACACACTGCAGAGAGGCAGATATATTGATCAAATATTCTGTCGTCTTTACGTTGACCCCACGATTTCTGGGGACAATATGCAGAAAATTTTAAAGTTGTCTGGAAGTATTGTGGGGGAGGATTTTCCCATCAATACTTGAAAGGAAGATACGAAGATGAAGTATTTTTGAAATTAATTTAAATAAATAAATATTGATAAAAATTATTTAATTTCAGCTTCGCAGTATCGAATGCTTCCTGGGAAGAATTTTCAATTCCTTCTCGGTCCATCCATTCGGATGGGGAAGAAGCGTTCGAGAAGTTTAAAGAGTTTCATGACCCACATAAAGCAGTGACATTTATGGCAACGTTAGCTGCTGTGAGGTCTCAAATAATGCATGGAAAACCACGAAAACTGTAAGTATTATTGTAAGAATTGTTTATAATTTTTTATTAATTAAAAATTGTTACTTTCAGGCAAAATATATTTACTAAACTTTGCATATGCTCAGACTCACTTTCTGGCATCGACGCAATAAAAACCACTAACAACAGCGAACATTATATCTCAAAGGCCCGTAAATTTCTACAAAAATACAATAATTTAAATTACTTTGGATCCCCGGTATCACGTAGGAATACCTGGAAACGAATTTGCAGACGCCCAACCACTTACAACCATCGAAAACTTAAACACACAGGACATATTAAAATATATTAAAAATACATATCTCTCGAAAATGCAATTAAACATATCCAAAACTTCACGCTGGTACCAAGCAATTAATCATACCCCTATGTCTAAAAAATACAAACTTATATCACATCATTTAAGATAATTCAAATTAAGCCAAAATATATAAAATATTATTCATGCAAATATTGTAAAAAAAAAAAAAAAACGAGCGGAAGGCCCTCGTTGCCAATGCTCTACATCACCGCTACCTAATAATTTTAAGTTATTTGGTAGCTCTTCATAAATAAATAAATAAACTTTTTTCTGTAAAATTAAAAATTTTGTTATTTTATTTTAGAAGCATTAAAGCAAAAATTTCAAGCCCCTCCCACCGCCGGCCAGTCCGGCCGGTCTCCCCGCCGAGGGGAAAGTGACTGAGCTGTGGCTGTGAATTTCCGCCTTATATAGGCTCAGCCAGAACTAGAGGAGGAGATCTTTCGATGGTTTGAGAAAAAATATCGCTCCCTATTGATGAGCCGACTATCGATAGTACCCTATCGATAGTGCTCTTCCTCCAGGAGGCAGGGGCAGGTAGTTGCTCCCCAGTCGGATTTTATGGACCTACCTGGGACAAGGGTACATCCCTATGTTGCGGACATGTCTGCTAACGTGTCCGACACCTGGACAGAAAAACAGACATGTCTGCTTACGTGTCTGACACCTTGACAGAGTACTGGACGTGTCTGCTTACGTGTCCGATACCCCAAGCTGGAATCTAAGGAAATAATTTCCCTGTTCAAACAAAATTCTTTATTTGCTGTTACATTTGCCTAAGTCCTAGGGAAATTAGAAAATTTTATCTAAGTCCTATGAAAAATACATGAAAATTTTATAAGTCCAAATAAAAATACTTAGAAAATTTTCGGATAAAAAGACTTAGAAAAGTTTTTGCATTATTTGTATGGAAACACTCGAAAACTACTGTTTAAAGATTAATTTTTATTAACATAATGTAGTTTATGTAATTAAAAACTTCTTATAATAATAAAATAACAAAAAAATAAAAATAAAAACAATTCGAAAAACAAAAACATAAAAACGAAATTAAAAAAAAATGAAATAGTTCAAATTAAATACATTTCAACCTTTTTTTGGCGGGATCATAGAAATGTATAATACATTATAATAATTAAATTAAAAAAAAGTGTATTATTGTGTAAAATTGTGTAAGAACAGAAAAAAACGAGAAAAAAAAAAATGTGAAAAGCGAAAAAATGGTAAGTATATAATAAATAAAAATATTCTTAGTCTAAACATCAGATTAATCCGATATTGTGTGAATAAGTGGTACCAAAACAATTTCATTTTCATTGTTGGTAAGGTGTAGATATTTGAAAGAGATATCACAAACTGAATATGTTTCGACAGTGTTACAAACATCTGCGTCAACTAAAATAATTCCAATAGCAGAACTATCCATTGGCACAGTAAAATAATTTCTTTTGTTCATAAATTGTTGAGACTTTATAAAGCAATTGCCGTCTATAAATTGAAAATCAATGATTTTTAATGGTCGTCCATTTTTCAGGCAGCACACGTTGTCTGGCTTTTTTTTGGTGAGTGTAAAATCTTCAAAATTAAATTTTATTACATTCCCATCCTTATTAAATACAGCTCCGGTTTCTTTAATTCCTACTGCTGGAATTGGCGAGGAGAATTTTTTGGACAGCTGCTCTAATATTTTATTTGGTTTCTTAACGGAGCGTTTGATCTTTTGCAGAAAATTTTCAAATTTATATGCGGTAAAATCTGTTAGATGGCCGATTTCTTTAACACAATCAACTAAATGTAGAACGTTATGAACGTTATATGTTAACGATTCCACAGGATACACATTTGTAAAATATTTGACAAAGTGCTCCAACATTTGTCCAGCAACACGTGTTTGGATTGCGTGTTTTTTGTCTAGCAGTAATCTGTATGCACAAGAAAATGTTAAAAAGTGGTTATAACACTCCTTTGAAATAACATTTTTTAAAAGTACAGGCCCTGTATATACTGCAAATTGTCGAAACTCTATGGCTTTCCATCGTGGAAATTCGTCTAATGATCTAGGTTTGCGACCAAACTCCTTTGGAATGCAATCTTTGAGACTAACTAATTTATCTGATATTACCGATAAATCTTCCTTCGCTATTTTGAATCCACGAGTTCTTCTTTCTATGATATATTTAAGCATTTTTTTGCAGACTCCTAAGTCAAGGAGGTGCATAGGATCAATGGGAAAAGCCGTGATCATGTCTATGTTTAATCTCTCAATTTCTAAATAGGTGTTCTTAAATAAAGGAGAGTGATGTTCAGGGTAAACTCTGTTTCTGAAGTCTTCGTTCGTCATTAATGTACCCACTGTATCCGAAAATGTTGTGACGTGGTTAATCCTTCTTCCAACTTGAGTGCATTTCATGCAGCCATGTAAGGCGTTCGTCCCAAGGGTTCCACACATAAAGGCGCGCGCCGGGGCATCGCAGATAAACGAACTAATTTTCAGCTTTATCTGTTTATTTCCAATTAGGATGTGATTTTCCTCTAAATTTTTATATTCGGCTACGAAGTCATGAAGATACTGATTTACATTTGCAGGCTTTGAATTACCTGAATACGATCCTATCATAAATACTTGTGAATTTGGGAGATTTTTTATATATCCCAATATAGGCCAAACACACATTTTTGAACTTTTAAAGAGAGGCAACCCATCAACATTTATATCTAATAGCAATTCATTTTCGTCTCTCAAAATATGTTTCACAGATTCAAGATAGGGCCTAATACCAATGTGGGTGTAAAGTCCTGGAGTAACTGTTCGAATTACAGCCTTCTTATTTTTTGCAGATAACAATCCCTTTTCTGAAGTTGGTACTTGAATATTTTCTGATTTTAATATTTTTAATAACTCTTCCAACTGATACCTTGTTATGTTACAAGTTCTGTACCACTTAGCTAATTTTTTTTTTAATTGCGATGTACTGTTTGTAACAATACATTCGCTTCTATTTATATTCGGAGTACCTATATTTTCTTCAAAAAATTCTTCGTGCGGTTCCTCGTTGGTGTTACTCGATAATTCACTTTCCAATTGCTCTTCCGGTACTGGCCTTGTGAATCGCTGAGCTACACGTCTTAAAGTACGCTTAGAAAATCCGCTCATATTTGTAAAATAAATACAGAATAAATTATATTTTAATAAATTAAGATGCACACTCTTTGCCAGAAATATGAAGACTCAATAAAGTAGCAAAAAAGTTCGCCCTTTTATACTCTTGACGAAGCATTAAAATGCATTCAACTTTTTTTAGGACGTTTTTTAAAAAATCTTTTTAGCAAACAATCAATCTAGTAGGCTATAATTAGTATATCTATTGACTTTTAAATGAGTTTTAATTGTTCAAAGCATCAGAACATATTATGGAGCGAAAATTTGAAATGGTTTCAAACGAACCCAACCCATGTTGCATGGCATTACAGGCAAGGATTGATGCACTGGAAAGTATGTAAATGGGATACAATTTTCAAACTAATCCTACTAAGTGACTCAATATATTTATAGATGGAATGGAAAAAGTTTGCAAGAAGCTGGACGAAATGCAAAGTGTGCATAAAAAATGCTATTTAGATACATATACATACATAAATTAAACATTTTTAAACTTTTATAGAAACAAATGCAAATATGAATGCTAAAGTATTAGGCTTCATGAACCAATTATCAAAAAATATGGTGGAGCCTAAGGTGGAGCTACCCATAATGGACGAATTGAACCTTCAATCATTGGACAATAAAATTGGGGAGTCTCCCAATAATTACGTAAGAATTATACATATATGTATATATAAATAATATATATTTTTTTTATTTTCAGCTCCAACTATTTAAGAGGATGCTTATTCCTGGAGGAATTTCAAAAAATCTCAAAAAAAAAAAAGCATTCCAACGTACCAAAAGGAAGGAGTACAAAGCTACCTATCGCTCCAAAAAAAGGAAATTGGAGGAAGATTAAATTTAATTCTAATTTACATATAATAAACATTTAAATAATCTTTAATTTAATAATTAAATATACTACTTAAATATGGTACATACAAAATATTCAATAAAAAATTTTAAGAAAAAAACATAAACAAAGTCAGAGTTTCATTTATTTTGAATCAAAGACAACAAACCCAAATCCAAAAGCAAAAAGAAATTCAAAATCAAAAGCAAAATAAAGCAAAAATAAAAGCAAAAGCTAAAAAGCCTATATTTTCCCTAAAATATCCCTAGTTGACAACTCGATACCCATGTCTGCTTTCGTGTCTACTACTCGATACGGACAACCTTGTTCTCTTGGTCCAGTACCTGTCAACTACTAGTAGTGGAATTACCCCGGCCACGTATATATAAATTTCTTACACAGCTGTCTCGTAGTTGGGCACAAGGGTTTGTGTAGGGTAGTTGACATGTCAAATACCTATCCACGTGCCTGTCCGGTACCCTGGCCCGACTGGGTCTTTCTTCCAGTGTTGCCAGGTCTTGAACAAAAAATAATGCCAGTTTTTAAAAATAGCTGAAAAAATGGCTAACATTTTGTTACCCCAAAAAATAACCAAATTACCCAAAAATAACCAAAAAATTGAATTAAATTAATTAATTTAAATGTCCAATAATGATTTTATTAAATCTACATCTTCACTGTTTTCATTGTTATATTTTTCATTTTCGGCCATCATTTTTAAAAATTTCGTTGGCACTTCATAATCGTGGCAGCATTTTCCATTTCTGCGCAGGCCGTATCTATAAAGAGGAATATTAATAATGCTGCTTTAAAAACTTAAGTAAATGGAAATACCTTATTTTTAAAATTGAATTTAGTGTTTTTATATGTAACCTGTTTCTGAGGTTACTTTTTACTATGTTCATTTGACTGAACACACGCTTTTGACAAATCCGCCTCATCCTTCCAGATCCAGGCCTTGAACTCACTAGCCTGCATCCAAGCATCGCGAAACTTTTGCGTATAAAGCACTTTAGGCATTTTTGCATCACTTTTTTTGCGTCACTTAATGTACACCACAAACTAGAGATGAAACACACAAAGCAGTGATGGTCAAAAGTAGAAATCACTGTTCGATAAGTATTTTCACTCAAGTCACTTAGAGTATTTTCGCTGTAAATGGTAATTTTCACAGACCTAAATCACGGGTTCGAGAAAATTGCCGAAAATAGCTGAAGTTTATTTTAAAGTAGCTAGATTTATAGCTAGTAGCAATTTCTTAATTTTTCTAGCATTCGGCCTTTCAAAATGGCTAGAACTAGCCATAAAATTGCTAAACTGGCAACACTGCTTCCTTCAGCAGGGCCCGGGCGATGCTACCGGAAGTTACTTGGAAGCAACGTTGGGCAGTGGTGGTAAACTAAAAGAAAAATCTTTAGGTGACATTTAATTTCTTTTATTTTAAAAATTTAAGTATGCTAACTTATAAAACAGTTTTTATCGTTGTTGCAGCAAAGGTGGACCTTACATTTATTGCATTTCGACATTCTGTCTTGCACAATCTGCAACGTCCTTTTTCAGCAAATACCACCCAATGCTCCAATTTATCGTAACGCAGAAAAGTTGTAGGATCGGGCTGAAATTTGTATTTTATTTTTGACGCTTGGCCTTTGAAATGCGGTCCTGGGCGTACTGAATGAACCGCTTTGCTACGCGGTCAAAATCTTTCAACTCGAATTTTTATTGAAAAGCACCTGGAAAAATGTTAATTAAATATTTTAAAATATAAATTCATTTCGTGAAACTTACTTCTCATTCCTAAAATTCGTAATCCCCTTCTGCATTTTTTGCTCTCGGTTTCTTTCCATGAAAATAGGACAGCAACTTCATCCGACATAATATAGCGCCAACACGTTCGAACAAATTTTTCAAACGATTTCTCGCCGCTTGAAACTAACATAGATCCTCAATCTTTAAATAATGACTTAATATTAACCATAATTAATTTGTATAATATTTTAATGGTAAAAACTTACATGTTTCTTTTATTTCGAATTCGATGCCGAATTCGACCTTGGCCTTTATGCTAACCACCTCTTTGCGCAGTCCAATTTTATCTGCCATTTGGCAATCCAACTTTGCCTCAATTATATTTATATTATTAATAAAACACTTCATTAACTTTTTCATTTCAATTAAAATCTCTGTAAAAAACAATCAAGTAACAGTATTCTTTTCATAATCGATATATATTACACTAGTTTTAACGAAAAATGAACCTCTGTAAAAAAGTGTTTTTATACCCTTACAAAAACTTAAAGGAGAGGGTATTATAATTTTGGTCAAAAAGGTGCAACGCAGTGAAGGAGACATCTCCGACCCTATAAAGTATATATATTCTTAATCAGGATCACCTCCTGAGTCGATATAAGCATGTCCGTCTGTCTGTCTGTCTTCTATCTACAATTTCTATAAAGCTTTACTAAACAAGCTGCAATAGATACGTTTTGAACATAGAAACAGTTTTAGATAGCCATGACTTTTTGAAAATATGAGATTTAAAACTCCAATTTAATTGACGAAAATATTGTCTAACCCCCTATAATAAATTCAATAAAATTATTTCGAGTTTTTCCTTAAATCCAAAAATAAAGCATGGTTTTCCATAGAAAAATGTTTCGATGAGTATTCCAAAGATATGGTAACATTTAGATACCATTTTACAATTTTAGTTGGTACACATACATTTCAAAAATGATATGTTCTAAAAACAATGATGGTCATCGCCATTACACTACATAATTCAATAACTTTACATAATTACATATTTCAATATATGGTAAAATTTTATAAATTTCTTATCTTAGGTGTACCGCGGCAACTGTGGGTGATAGAACCTTCTGTTTGTTTGTTCTGGACTTTGGTTCAGGCGAGCTTAAAGGTTATGGAGCAGGTGAAATTATGTGTATTTTTCGGAATTTAATAGTTACACAGTCTCTTACACAGCCAGTGCATGACGTTGCCAGCCCTTGATGTCAACCAAATATTGGCCAAATATTGAGAGCTGCTTACTTTTTTAAATCTTCAATAAAGCTTACCAAGGTTAAAGGTTGGGTTGGAATAAGAACCATAATAATTAACTTTATAGGGAGTTTTTACACATAGTCTTGAAGTAATGCATACCAGCCACCATTTATGGGGGACTTACAACCGTTAGTGGGTGCTAAAATTCACATTTAAGGCATCAGAAACTAAACAAAATTCGAGAGAAAAAATAAGCCATTTTTAATGAATATCAGTTATTGCTCTGTGGTTTGGAGCTATAGACACATCAAACTTATTTTCTGATTGCTCTAATATGTATGCATGTGCGTTCATTTATGCCATAAAATGACACATGCGATTTTTTCTCAGAACTATAAAGTTGGTAAGAAAGTCATGGCGGACTTTTTCGTATTGACTGTTCTGTTGGAGCACTTAACCTCTGCGCAACTTACAATGATCTTATTCTATTGCATAATCATAATAAAACAAAAAATAAAGGCCATTCTTTAGAGAGGCCCTTATAATAATAACTTTGGTGGCAGCCAAAGTTACCCTGCAGTTTTTCAGTTTGCACCGTTATACTGTTATGTCATCACCTTCCCAACGCTTCACCCAGCACCAACCAATCGAAATTTTTTTTCTTAAAAATAAAATGTAAATAAATAAATAATATGCTCAAATACATTTTTTTTTAAATAGCAAATTGTATATCTCCTGGGAACCCCTATTTTTGAACCACCACACCGATTCAGAGCCACGCTAAGAAAGAGCCAACCTAGGCTAAGCCAGCGGTGCCCACAACCCTGACTTGCGTGTCCAGTCACGTCCTTTTACGGTCGACACTATAATATTTAATATAAAGCTTTAGCCGATCCAGTATGGGCAATATATTGTTAGGCATTTATTCTAATTCTTGAGATATCTTTCAGATACCTATAAAATATATAGATATATTAATATATACACATACATAATCGAATTTCGTGTTTATACTCTTGCAGAAGGTTTTATCATATATAACCCTCTTGACCCGGTAAAATACCGGTGACGAACTTGCAAGCGAAACTCAAAATATCTGTTATCAATTTTGGTGACGAAAATATACTATATAGGTGTACAAAATTGCATATAAAAAATATTCGGGCGGAGCCGAAGTTGAAATACCCTTGCAGTTTAGGTTGTTCCATTTCTGATCGTTTATATGGAGGCTATAGGGTACAGTTGGCCAATCATTATGAAATTTGGCAGATCTGATTCGATTGCCCAAAATGGAATCCGTAGAAAGTCCCATCATTCTAGCTTGGAAAAACATCATTCTAGCTTGCACATAAGTTTTTTTGGTTAAATATAACATGTGTGGAAAGTCCCAACCCTCTAACCCTCTGACAATTTCCAATATATTTTTTAGATCCGTTATATAATAAAATAACGGAATAACTTTTGAAAACGGAATTTTTTTTTAAGAAAAGCCTTTAAAACAACTCACTTAAAAAGCTCCATAACCACGATGGTTCGATTTACTTTAATCAAGCCCTCCGCAGCATCACCATGAAAGAGCCACGGAAACTCAAGATCCTTCGAGGCGCGATGTACCATCATGTTGATGCAGCGCAGGTGTTTGTAAATATTCTGCAGATTTAACTTTCTGTTCGTCCACAAGGCAATCTCCTGGGCAGGCAGTACTATTGTGAGCCAATTAAGCAAAGCATATCTTTATTAAATTCTTTTCATAAGAAAAAGTTTTCTTTCAAATACAACATAAATTTCTCATGAATTTTGGGAATTCTGATTGCCAAAAGATAAAATCACTCTCTTGGCCAAGCTGAATGGTAAAAACCGGAAAATAATCGAAGTGTGCCACCAGTTTGTGTGTGGGCGGTTAAGGGGTAAACAACTCCAATGCCACGAAAGTACAAGTTAAATAAATTCGTCTATCGAGTTTTCCAAATGGAATATATGCGTATTCAAAATTGTTTTTTTTATAATTTGGTTTTTATAATTGATTTTTGTGGAGAAGCACTCTATACTTATGAACTAGTAGCACTAAAAGTTCCATGGAACCATACTAATTGAACCATTAATGGAAAAAAATACCTCTAGTACTCTATGTACTTCAAAACTTTTATTGATTTTATTTTAAAGGCTTTCACTAAAAAGATTTTTAAAAAATAGGCTATTTAATAACTAAGTAACTTGGTAACTTGGGCACTGTAATAAAAAGGACTAAGTGAAAATGAAAATAGTTTAGAGAGCGCACATATTGTCAAATTATATTATAATTTCCGTTTTTAACGCCTAGAAAACAGAATAGCTATTACACCACTCCACCCACTCGCACTCCAACACACACAAAAACCTTGCGGTGCCACACGGGTCGTTCGACATTTGAGGTATTGATGTACATATGTGGATTGGATGGTCGGTGTAATTCCTTTTCAGCAACAAGTTAATTAAAATAGTATGGAACATCTTCACCACTTAAAAAACTTTTGATATGAAGTAACGGATTAAGCAATAACTTAAAGCGAGAGCCTGCGGAATGAATAATAGCTGGCATTATTCATTCCGCTCAATCAAAAACTAAAATCTTAAACAGGAATTATTCCCGGTGTAATTGTTGCCATAAAAAAATTATCGACTATCAACTGGGACTCCCCCGGTAGTTGGGCTAAAATTTAAAATTATGTCGAATGTAAAATCCGCGTAAAATAGTGTCAACTTAACTTTTGTTACTAAGGTATTTTTGTAGTGAGCGGCCACACTCAACAACATGTGCGATTTCTTTGTTTTGAGATTGAACCTGATGGAGGAACTTGCTGCCCAAAAAAACTGGACGGATGAGGAGCGGTTGGAGCTGGCCGCTCGTCTCGATGCCGAGCTGGATGCCTTCATCGAGGGCTTGGAGAAGAAGAGGTACGAGGAGGGCTGGCCAGAGGACCGCTGGCAGGAGGAAATGGACAAACACCCATTCTTTATGAAAAAGGCCCCGCAACCTGGTGACGAGGTGCACCCCATGTTCGAGGGCCTGCAGAAGCTCAAGTACGACCCGGAGGAGAACACGCGCGATGAGCTGGCCCTTAACTACAAGGAGGACGGAAATTTCTACATGAAACACAAGAAATTTCGCATGGCTGTGTACAGTTTCAGCGAGGGCATTAAATCAAAAACTGAGAATCCTGACGTGCTGGCCGTGCTTTACAACAACCGTTCGGCCGCTCACTACTTTATCAAAAACTACAGATCTGCTCTGAGTGATGCCCAGCGAGCTTTGTTTTACAAGCCCGACTACACAAAGGCCCGCTGGCGGGCGGCGCAGTGTGCCCACGAGTTGGACAAGTTCGACGTTTGCACTCAGCTTTGTGAGGAGTTGCTGGAGGTGGATGTAGACCACAAAGAGGCCAAGACTCTGCTTCACAGAACCAAGATGAAGAAGGTCGGTAAGATTTAATAATGCCCTTGCTGTTGCTAACTTGGAATTTATCAATCTTAGCTTGAAACGGAGCGGAATCAACGCAGAGAGGCTGCCGAGGCCAAGCGTCGCTTGACACGCTTCCACAGGCTAAAGGATGCAATCGAACAAAGAGCCATTAAGTTCGACGATCAAAGGCTTGGAAAAAAAAAGGAGGTCACCGAGGAGCTGCTGCGGCCAAAATTCTTGCCCTTGGAGGACCATCCGGTGCACCTGGACAATGACAGCAGTACATTGGTTTGGCCCGCCGCCTTCTCTTACCCCGAGTTTCTCTTCAGCGACTTCCAGCAACAGCTGCCAGAGACGGCCACAATGAGCGACTGTCTGGCGACGCTGTTTGCCGAGCCCATGTCTTGCGACAAGGCTAACAACTACAGACAAGGAAATGTACACGTTTATTACGAAAATCGAAAGGCTGGCCTCGTTCACAAGGTGGCACTCGAGAAGACGATCGCTGAGACAATTGCCGAAAAGGGATTTTTCGTATCCGGCGGCGCTTTGCTGTTCTATGTGGTGCCCAAGGATACCCGCATAGAGCAAGAGTTTTTAAATCAACAGAGAAGACCAATGGTTTACAGTTAAGGGTGTTGAAAATAAATAGCTTTCTTAAAAAAAACCAAAGTGTTTGCTGTATAGTTTATTCGAGCGTTGCAAAAATTCAGTATAAAGCTTACATCTTAGTCACGGTACAATTGAGCTTTGGTTAGGCTATAGAAAAGCACTTTTCATACGATTAGCTAGTTTCTGATATGTTATGCAAAGCCAAAAAAGCGTAGTTCAAGGATCCCGCGCACCATAACAAATGGTGGCGGGAGCCCCATTTGGTATGGTTGAGTTTTTCTATGTATGTATGGTATGTGGGTTCCTTAATACTTCCTTAATTCAACTTAGTTCCTCTCTAGCAAATATGAGCCTAAATGAGTCAACAATGTAGTTTGTATAATTTATATAAAAGCGATTTGTAAATTTCCATAATTGAGCGTATTCGTATGTACGTATAAATCCTAGACACTCATCGTACATTCACAACAATAATACTAGTATAACTCCTTAAATGGAGCCAGATATGGTTCGTTTTGAGATAGCAGCAATAACTTAGGAGGCTTACGTCTATGTGCATCATGAAAAGCGTATTACATACATGTTTAACATAATAAAATCAGATATCAAATTGTCAAAGTAACAAGATCACAATCAGAACAAACGGATAACATCGAAACAAGCGACAGTCATAGAAGGGCATGCGTTTCTTGAAATATTCGCGATAAAATTAACTGCAAATTAACTACTGTTGCGGCGAAGGGGAGTTCCTCTGCAGGACATTGTTCAGCCTCATCTTCAGGGGCGAGAAATCTATTTTTTTGAATCGCGGCAGCGAGGCAAACTTCTTCATACCGCCGCCAGTCGACTGCAGCTCGTTGGATGTGGAGGCCACGGACTGAGCCATTGGTTCCATATTTACCACCACGGCCTTGGCCTTCTTTGGCGATTGGACCAGCTTGGCTAGAGTGGCGTACTTCTGCAGCAGCTGGGTAGCCTTTTCGGCTGCTTGATACCGGTCTTCGTACTCCTCCTCCACCTCTCGCTGCATGATGCCTCCGTTGGTGGTTGGTTGCTTTTTCTCAGCTTGATCATCTGCAGGTGCATGGCCGTCGTCAAACTTGAAATCAATATTCTTCAGCATGGTCAGGTGCAGGAGCTCGTCCTCGGCGCCTTCCAGATTATTGTTGTTGTTACTGCTAGTGCTGTTGACGCTGCTTGGGCGCTTGACGGAATGGGTCACAGCATACACCCCGTCGGATATCTTGTGGGCGGCAGTCTTTTTCGTTGAAATTTTAGTCTTCGTGGGTGGCGTGGAGGTCGATGGTGGGTGATAAACTTTATGGCGCTGGTCGAGGATCTGCTGCGGCGAAGAAATGTAGAGATTCTCTTTGCGCTCGCGTCGCAGCTTTGAACTGGCCAAGTGCCTCAGGCTTGGCCCGTAATCGGTGGGACTGCGACGCTTTGACTTAATAGTGTCGCAGCTGTTGGGATAATAAGAGGGTATCTTGTCATCCACGCTTATGATTGACTTGCGAGGAGTTTGGTAGTAGTCTTCCTCCTCAGGCTGCTGCAGGGATTTTTCTTTGGGTGTTCCCTTCTGGGGCAGTGCCGGCGCCAATGGAGATTCGGTGGGGGTGCTGGTGCTCAGTCCAAAACCAATTGGCTGCGCCTCCAGTTCCTGTGCGGCCTTAACCGCCAGAAGATTTTCGTACAAGTGCTCCGCGAAGCCATTTGCTGCAGCTCCCACTGTGCTGTTCAGAGAATTGCCGTGCATGGCCTCATAAATGCCGCTCTCGTTGGCCCCTGGCGCCACCAACGTCCTAGCGGGCTGGTCTTCCGTGTTGCAGCTGCTGGTCGATGAACAATAGGATCCTGTGGAATATCCAGAAGACGTAGATGCCGTGCTGCCTCCTGGCTGCGGCGGAGCTCCTTTTTCCACACCCTTGACAATCGGCGCCATCACACAATAGCCAGTAAGGTCATCGACAATAATTTTGTTCTTCTTCAAGATGGTGTTGTGCATTACAGCTCCGTGAGAACCTATCAGGTTAATGGTGGATGTGTTGCAGGCGGAGAAATTAAAGTTGTGTGGCAGTTGCTCGGACACATTTAAGCTTTCCAGGGAGTCGGCTTTGACCAAGTGCCGCGCTATCTGGCTTACCAAATGCATTCGAGAAGTCGACGGTTCAATCACCGACTCATCTAGACTGATGTTTAGTTCGACGCTCGATCCAAAGTTTAGGCCATCAGAATCTACTTCCAAAGCATCCAGAATGTTTAGCTTGGAGAGGTCAGGGCTCGAAAAGCTATTGCGCTGGGATCTGCTTAACTGAGAGGACCGTTTCAGCGGCAGCACCGGCTCTGGCGTTGGAGCGTTCTCATAGAGTGGAAGTTGGTTCTCCTCAGGTTCCTTGACAGACTCACTGACGCTTCCCGATCGCTTCTGGCGTACTCCACCAAACAGGGTGTCCAGCATGTTCTTGTACTTTTTTCGTTTAGCCAACTCGGACTCTGGATTGGTGTTGGCCCTGGGGATTTCCTGCGCCTGCGACTCAAAGGTGTTGATTCGCTTTCGATGTGGTTGCACTGGCAGAGGCGGAGGAGAAGGAGCCTCAAGGACGGCCGGCTTCATCTCCTCATATATGCCCGAGGCCATGGAGACCCGCGAAATACGACTACCATCGAAGATTTCCTCGTAAATCTGAGACACACGGGCCGACATGCTACTAGCATCTAGGATCTCCGGCAGGTTAGGCAGGGGTCCTAGTACACCCTGAGGACCTCTGCTGAGGCGTCGCTGTTCCAGAAAGACCTGTCTATACAACTCCAGATTCTTGACCGACTTTCGCACCCACTTCATGTGCTTCCGACATGCAGTCTCCGTTTCGAGGGCAAAGTAGATAAAGCAGTCGCGACGATTTTGGGTCCAGAAGAGGCCATAAGAGTACTGCTTCGTTCTAGACGTGGCCAAGCTGAGACTGACTCCGGGCACGTTCACCGAGATGCTGAGCGTCTTCACAGGCCCCTCCGTATCCGGCGTCGGCTGGAAACTCAGTCGCAGGAAGCAAGGCACACATTTAATGGCCTCTATCTTTACCTCACAGCGAGTCCATGTTTTGTAGCGCATCGCCACTGGGCGCTTGTCATGTGTATCCAGTTTCACGTCCATGCACATGGAAATTTCGTTGTGCTCCATCTTCGCGTCGGATTTTTCGGGCAGCAAAGCGGGCAGGATGTGGGGTGTGGGTGAGTAGGCGGCAAGTGAGAAACAAAAATATTAACTATTTATGTGCGCTTCTGATCGAATTACATGTTTCCTTTTCCTTCGAATGGGTGGAGCTCTTATCGTATTTTTTACCAATCGGCTTTTCTCGTCGTCCTTTCGTGTCACGAAAAATACCACAGCCTGCCAGACAGTTTTTGATTTGAATCTGTATTTAGTGTTTAAAAATACCATATACCAAATACCATAAACTGCTTGTAAAACTGCACAGCGCTTTGAATAGCCGCTTATTAGTTGGGACGGCCGCTAAAATTAATTTCTCAGTCTGCAGTTAAATATTAAACCCTTCCCAAGGTCATACATTTATGAAAATGTATTATTTTTTATATAATCAGCATTATTTGGTTTCTTCGATAAATACCTTGCTCTGTCGCATACTTTATGACGATATTTCATTTTATTTTAATTTTTTTTTTTAAAGTAATATTTCAGGAATTTTATATATTTTTATTTTATATACATATATACAAAAAAATATTTGAACAATTATTCCGGTAATGCTACGGCCACGATGCTGCCACCCGATTCGAGTTCCAGCTGAATGACGATACTTCGATTACATTAATTATCGACCATCCCTAATCGGCATTTTTGGCGGCCATTACGAGAGGAAGCGTGAAGTTGAGTTAAAACTGGAGTAAACAAACGGTAAACAAGAAGCGCAGACGCGTCGTCCAAGAACCCAAAGAAAGAAAACCAAAAACCGGAGTGAAAATGTCTACGGGCGCTGCCAGAGTCTACATCCAAGTTGAGAGCGAGGCCGAGCAGCAGGAGCATTTGAAGCAACAACGCAAGACCCTGAAGCCCCTGCAGGGCAACGTGAACCTCAACGACAAGGAGAACCTAACGGGTACAGGCCGAGCCTCCATCGTGGATCAGTTGAGTCGCCTAAAGGCAGGCGTCCAAGTAACGCCCAAGTACGGGAAGCGCAAGTGTGTGGACTCGAGTTCAGCAACAGCGCCCTCGAAGGACGCGGACACACAGACCGAGGACGTGGCTTTGGCGACGCCACACCGCGATGCTGATAAACCCATAACTGCCGAGGACCTTACCAGCGAAAGTGAGCCCGGCGAGAACTACTACAAGCTCCTCGCGGAGCAGCGACGACTGGCTCTAGAAGACTCTCTTACGGAAAATCGGCATTTGCACGAACGCATCGAAGGGCTGGAGGAAGAAATGGACACAATGCGAAAGGAGCTTGACGAGGCCAAGAATCTGGTGGAGGTGCTGAAGGAGATCTGCGACGAGGACAACAGCGACCCCGAAGAGGACGAGGCTGCTGACAACCAAGAGTAAAGGCTGCACATCAGGCACATGTTTTATTAGTCTAAAAATATACATTTAGTAGTAAAAACTTAAACATTTTATAATTTATCAACCATTACAACGGTCTGGTCTCAATATACGCCAGCAATATATTTACTTGTTACCCGCCAGTTATATTTCCGAATAAAGTTAAATTACTAACCTAGACGAAACTAGTCTCATTCGGCAGTTTGGGAATTGGGAATAAGATGCATGTTGGAGGTTTTCTTGGCTGCTTCTCATTTATTTCGCGGTGTTACTTTAGCCAATCCGTTATGATTTCCTCGCTGTGAAAGTTGTCCACAACAAACTGAAAAGATGGAGGGAGTGAAAGGATTAGTGGTTTTGTAAGTTATCGAATAATACATTAAAAGAAAAGAAAGTAGCTCGCGGGAAAACGGTTTCCTCTGTCTCCAGTATTGGTACTCTGGTTTTCCAAAATTTTTACAAATATTGCCATTAAAAATTGCAGCTAAACAGTTTAGCTGTATATTTTATTAAAAGGTATATTTCTGAAAGGACGAACAACCAGCGTCCTGTATTAAATTGTGAAAAATGTTTCATTTTGGGGAGAATAAAATCTTCAAATTATAAAAGTATATATATATTTGCCTATAAATTCTGTCGATATTTTTTTGTATTGTAAATACCCTACCACACATATTTCACTCAAGATTTACAAGATATGCATATGTGGCTCGAAACAAAATAGTTTCGAGAGAAGGTGCATCATTTCTTTTAGTTCGACCCCACCTTGAAGAGTATTCCTCAAATTTTGCTTAGGTTTCCCCCTTTATAGTACTCAGAAAATAGTAAATACTGCCCGACCTTGTTTAGGGTACTCACCTCAACGCCCTCCTGGTAGGATGGCACGGAACCATCCACGTCGACATCGTTTACCACAGAACTTATATACGCGGCATCTGCCTCTGCAGCTGCTATCAGCACCGCCGTCTCCGAATCCTCAGTCTCAGACATGTGCGGCCCATCAGGCGCTTCTTCCTGGGGCTGATCTGTATCCTCTGATAAGCCGTGGGCCGACTTCATGTGCAGACGCAGCGCAAAGACGCGCGCGTACTCAGCTCCGCAGATCTTGCACCAGAACTTTCCTGGCGGCATGGTTTTGGAGGAGGTCGAGCTCTTGGCTCCTGAAGACTTGTTTCCCTTCTCCTCTTGGTGCGTTTGCATGTGACACCTTACGGCGTACATAGAAGAAAACGGTCGGTTGCATACAGCGCATTGGTATGGCTTGGTATGAGTATTTTTGTGCGCGTAGAGCTGAACGGAGGTACGGAAGGTCTTTGAGCACACATCGCAGGCGAATTCGCGCTCCGAACTATGAATTCGCAGGTGATGTGAGTATACTTGGTGGGACTTGAATCTGCAATAAATAGTTTTTTAAATACACCGATGGATATACGAAGGACCTGCCCTGGAGTCTAGGCAAATACCTACCGTTTGTTGCAAACTGTGCAAACATATGGGCGAATATCCGTATGGGTCCGCAGGTGCAGCGTCAGCGAATAGGACACGCGGAAAGTTTTGCCGCACACCTCGCAGGCGTAGGGCTTCTCACCAGTATGCACCCGTTCGTGCTTGACTTTCTCATATGGACGGGCAAACACTCGCTCACAGAACTGGCAGGCAAAGCCCCTTTCCTTGTCGCTGCTGCCATTTGAGCGAGCAGACGATTTTTTCATAGCATCGACGGTTCGGGGTTTCTCGTGAATCTTTAGGTGCATCTGGTAGGTAACCGAATCTTCAAACTTTCGGTTACAGATTTTGCAACTGATTGCCTCGTCCACCTTCTGGTGCATCTGCTTGTGCACTGTCAGTAAGTTTTCGTCAAAGCTGCCGGAGATCAAAAGTCAGTTTGGTAAAATAAACATTTCTGTGAAAAACTAACCTCTTGTTGCATATCTCGCAATAGAACTGATCCAGCTCGCTGTACTGTTGGTGGGCCCCCACGGGTAAAGCATCTTGAATACTCTTGGAACCGCGCTTTTCGTGGATGCGCATGTGGAATTTGAGAAACTTTGTCGAGCTAAACACGGTGTTGCAAATATCACAGCTGATGGAAGACGTTCCCGTTGCACCTGCTTTGGCACTGGCGCTGGACACCTTTCGGCGGATGGCTGGCTTGGGGGCACCGGCCGCACTTAGCTGTGGGCCCGATGAACTGCTCAACTCGACACGCGGACACACATGGTCCTCGGCACTGGTCCTGTTTTCAAAAATGCTATGGCAGTCGTAGCAGAAATAGCGCTCCGATTGGCTGGGGTCGGACTCGTCCGGCTCCGTCATGGCGCTAGTCGTTGGCAAATCTACCACTTCCCAAAGAGGCACATCGGCTTCCACGATTTCCTCGCCCGCATCTTCCACTGTTGCTTCCTCTATTAACTCCTCCTCCTCTTTGTGGACGACGCCACAGCAGCTGGACTGCCCTACAGTGTGGTCCCGATTAAAGGACTCGCTGTCCTCGTAAACCTTGCCGCAGCTTTCACAGTAGAAAAAGAGTTCTTGGGAGGTGCACTCCGTGGAGATGGCCTGCTCCACGTGCTGCTCCTGCTCCATCGCCGCGTCCTCAATCCTTCGGATGGCTAAAAATGAAAGTAATTACCGAAAAACCTTCAGACCACCGACAGGACCACCCACATGACATGGCATTATTCTTAACAGGATCCAAATGGGCAACAAATAATAATAAATTTCGTCGGTTGCAAAGTGCTGCACAACAGTAGCCCAGAACAGTTTTCCAACCCTGCCAATCTACTATCGATAGCCACGAAAATCGGCTCGTTTGGCGGAAAATTCAAATTTAATTCCATAAAAACGGTATTGCGTTGAAACTATGTTAGTTTTGTATTTACAAGAAGAATATAACAATATTAGAAGTAAACAAAATGCATTGCTGCTACTAAACAACTATTCAGGGTGCCAAGAAAGCAGGAATGATTCGATGGCGTCACTGCCGCTATGGAGCGACGGTGCCACTAGAATATCAGCGAATACAGCTGGCAGCCGATGCGCCGGCAGACGTTGGACACCATATAGGCGCCCGCCGAAATCGTCACAAACAGGGTGAGCCAGCCCAGGAACGTAAACTCCCCAACCCGAGGCCGGATGTGCTGCTGCAGGCCTAGCCACCCGCCATTGTCGATCAGCCAGTAGACAAGGTCGTCCTCTATGATCTCGGCCAGGCCGTCGACCAGTGTCTGCAGGTAGTCGTAGTGGCCTTGGCGAACGCAATCTATGGCAAAGCCGCCGCAGACGGCGAATAGCGAGATTATCTTCCCCCAGGTGATGTTTGAGCGGAACAGGTCCTTGGCCACCAAATTGAGCAGCATGGGGGCCATGTCGCCATCCTCGAGCTCTCCAAACGGGGCCCTGGACAGCTGTCTCGAAATGTTTGTGTAGACTCGCGGGTGCATGCGCTCCAGTTCCTCGCCCATCTGCAACGTAAGGAGGTATTTTATATCCAATTGTAAGATGTGAAACTTAAGCTGCATTACTTACGCTATTTAGTGCTGGGAACACTTCGAACACCACGTGCGAGGAACCGGGATCTAGAATATTTCGCAGCCGTTGCGTCACCTTCCGGTTGAGGACTCCTGCCCGACGAAGACGCGCTCGGATGTATTGGCCACAGAGGCACTTTCCCTGGAACACAAACATCCATGCATAAGTGTCGAAAGTTCAAGTTAAATTAAGTCAAATGGTGGCTCTGGTCACTGCCAGTCAATATTCGCCCGTCGGCGGTCAATTGGCTGCTGACTTGCTGGGGAACTTGCCGGGGAACAGCGGGGAGCGCTATTTACGGCCTGGCAAAGCGGTTCTCTGGTCACCTGGTCAATATCATTGGCACCTCTGGCAGAGTCTATCAACTGCAGCCGGATTTTTGTAACAGTGCGCCATGGATGGGGGCTCAAAACAAAACAAATCGGACAGCACGTGGAACGATCCGATTTGTGGCAATTGGAAACACCCTCGCCCGGTCGCTGCACAATTCGGACCAATTTAGCGGGCTACAATGGCGATTTATGTCGCACAATTACCGTTGGTCACGCCAACAGCTTGGAGCCGAGTGAATAGCCAACCAATTGCCGTCTTTGGCGCCAACTTGACTTTTGACATGGCCAACGACAAGATCCAACCCATGCCAAATGGACGGCCTTGGCGCTCACGGCTTGACAAGTCTATTGAAGCACCCCGCTCCAGCGGCCCGGCGTCTTAATCACCTGCCCCCCAGCCACACCAATAAATCCGTCAGTCTGTTTACGTGCTCTTGCTGTGGGACTTCCCTGATACCATTTGCCACAAACCATTTGGCCAGCCCGTGGTCCAAACATCATAAAACTCACTTCGCCCAGGTCGAGTTCGACGAATTCACCGTCTGGCTTTCGGATATTTTCTTTTAGGGGCAGCCTATTTTTGGAATACTTGTTTAGTGCTCTTGTGGATTGTGGGGAAGGCGGATTGTTTACAAACGCTGAACACATGCCCCATGGTTCTGAGGATCCGATCCCCTTATTCCCCAGAAGAGGGAGCCATTTGGCTTGGTCCTTTCCTACTAAGATTTCCTACTAAAATTGGACTCAGGTTCTGGAGAGACTTCCGCAATGCGCTTTTTAGCAAATTCCTCAGCAACTTATCAACTTATCTGCCCGAGCTACGAGGGCAAATACATTTAATAAACACTGTGCACACCCGCCCTCCCAGGGGATCCAGCAAATATAAATATTTTACAAAACAAAAACAAGAAAATCGTGCGTACATTCAGCTTTTTATCAGGCTGAGATAATGAAATTTCTTTCTTTAACGAAATGGCCATCTTATCAATTAATTTGAGACACGGGGCTTGGGCTTGGCGTCGGGGATGGGTCGATCCTCCCCGGCCGAGGGCGACTCAAAATTAGATAATTTTTGCAAGCTTTTATTTCTGGTTCGGCCCGGCGGCTTTCTGCGGAGCTAGCTGGGCGGCTTTGTAATTGAAAAGTTTGTTCACAAAACAGGGCAACTTATTTGAACAGCTTTTCGGTAGCGGGTCCCCCCTCATTGTGCTGGTTTTTGTTACTGGAGATGATGATAATTCGAACCACATTAAAATATATTATTTCGGATGTTCGGAGAGTTTGCTTAGAGCAGTACTAGCGCGCCAGGTTTCAACTTTGGGAAAATATATTTATTGAAATCGGGTCTGTATTTATTTATTTTAAGAATAGGTTAACCTATTCTCAGCCATAAACTCATTTTTAATCCCTAACTAAAAAAGCAATTATGCTTCTTAGAAGTATTTTTGAAGGAACTGTCGTCTAAGCCCACTCTTTTTTAAATGAAAAATAAAATAACAAGTATTGAATTTAAGCTTTCTTCTATATTTTATGGAATCTTAACCTCTAGAAAAGTCTGCCCTTAGTCCTCACCTGATTGATAATCTCCATCTTATATTCCTGGTAGTTGGTCATGGTGCGCGTGCTACTGGCTAGGGAGGACGTGGAGGCGGCTCGGGTCATGGCGGGAAGCCCGAGGGTCCCACCTCCGCCGTGAAGGGAGCGCCCATTCGAGGGGCCGGATCCGGGTGCGGGCACTCCGCCACGAAGGGCCTTCCAGTCGCTGGACGCCGTGGCAATGGTTCCCCGTCGGTTGGCCTTGTAGATCTCGTGATCCAGCGATGAGGATTTGAATTTGGCCAGCTTGGGGGCTGGTGACGGGCCGGGGTGGCTGGTGGTGGGGGCCATGGCCGACGGCATAGGTGGCTTCGCTTAACTGCCCGCCCGCCTGGCTATGGTTGGTGCCTCTCTTTTTGATGGTGTTGACGTTGGCGTCGTCCCCGCGCGCTCTCCGCGCATGTAAGTTGTGTAATTGGCGCCTCTCAGCCTTGGCCTTGCATGCACTAAGCACTAGGCACCAAGCACCCGGATCAGATCACCTCCACGGAGCACGGAGCACGCTTGGCCCGTTTTGGAGGTGGTCGGGATCGGATCGTGTTCTGATAAAACTTGTGAGGGGAAAACAAAACAAAATAAAAGTCGCCGAATGGGAGAGCAAAGCGCAGGGCCGAAAATACGAACGAGGCGCACAAGGCAGAGACACTAAAACTTGTTGCTGCTACCGCGGTCTGATCCCAGACTCATTTCATTTCCACCGCCTTGCTTTCTTTTTGCTCTGTTTTCGTTTTCGATTTGTTTTTTTTTTTTCCTTTTTTGTCTCACATCACTTTGAACCTTTAACCGAGAGATCTGCGAAGTGTTTAGCAAGTGGGGAAACCGATCGATTGCGACCCATCCGACTGCTCGACTGCCGAGCTCCGTTCTCAGATTGCTTTGTTGTGTCTGTTGCGCGATTTTTGGGGGTTGGTATTGTGATTGGGCCCATAGTGCGGATCTTCCCGATTTGAATTAGTGTGGCCAAACTAACTACCAACAGCTGTTTCTTCCTCTGCGCTTTGTCGCTCTGTCCTTCCCGGTTCAAACTCAAAATTTCTTTTTTTTGTGAAAGAGAAGAAGAAAATTCTTTTTTTCTTGTTTGACTCGCATCACGACTCGCGAGCGAATCTGAGCCAGTTTACTTCGCAAAGGAACTAGTTCGTCTAACAGGTGATCTTTAAAGCAATGGGCGCGCATAAATACACAATTTGAAACCTACTCTTCAACTTTGAACCATAAAATTACCAGGATTTGCAATCTTCATAAGGAATATTGTTCTGAATTGTCCTGTAAATTCTATTGCATCATTATTGTAAGCTACATTTTTTTTTTAGATTTTTTGTAATGCCTGAGATTTTTTCGGCATCATCACGAATGTTTTTAAATTTTTAGCAATAAAATCCGTTTTCCTGGTCCACCACTAGGACTGTGGGCCTCAAGAAGAAAGAATGGATACTTCCCCTAGAGAGCCTATTGACCGATGGTCACCTCCACTCATCCTGATCTTTTCTGGACCAAGTATGTATGTTGGTAATATAGAGAAATGCAATATTTGTATCTGCACTGTGAGATTAAAACGCCTCCTTTTTTCCGCCGATCTGGATAAACTTTTTAGCAAAGGAGACCCGTCTTTAACCATTTTTTTGAAGTGGATATATTATAGTTTAGGAAGATTACTACGTAAGTACGTATAATATATGTATGTTTTTAGTACCTTTTATGTTCTGACAGAAGAGGGTTTATTCTAAAGTAACTTTAAGATAAGAGATCCCTTTGACTCGGTTTGATTAGACTTTCCAAATTGAAATTGTCAAGCATAGAATAATAAGGTACTTAAAAATTTTTTGTTTTCTTGAATTTTTGAGTTTTACCTACGAGTATCAATAAACATGATCAAAATCGGGCCATTTGGTAGGTGTCGACTGTAAACAATTTGCCGGTCCCCAAAACATAATCAACAGAATCGAAATTAACCAAAGGCAGCTGTCCAACCGCACATGTTCTTGATTAGCTTTCGAATTGGGTGTCGGGTGTTAATTTCCATTATCTCAGCACGTTACTTGGCTTCCTCACACCCCTACCGCGACCCATGGAGGACGCACCCCCAACGTGGATTTTTGCATGGGCTTCGCTCGCTCTTGCTACATTGTATCAGTATTAAAAGAAAATGTTATTGTTATTGATTAATATTAATTGTGTACTTCCCTATCGCCTCTTGTAATGCCCCAGACACAATCAAAATTACGCACACACGGCGGATCGCCGAGGAATCGGTGAGCAGAGCTGATAATTATTAATTTAAAGCACAAATAGGCTGATAAACTGGATTGACACAGTGACTCCGGCAAAGGGGGTAGCGTATAGAAACATAAATCTTTGCCGAATCGCAACTGATTGTCTTATCAGCGTCTCCAAGCGGAGAGCTTGGAGCTATTCCTCCGTAGTTTTCCTAGATTTCGGATCGGGATGTCGCGCAACTGCCAGATGTTCTCTTCGCTCCGATTAGTATATTTTTACATACATATATTCCAAGTCAAGAAGTGATAGTTTTATGACGAAAGACAATTAATATTGTGAGCATGATTTATTTTAAAAGTTTGCTACAAACTTGTTGATTCCCATTGCGGGAAGTTGAAGGAAAATTCCGGATTTTCCGGACGCTCGGGAAGCAGATTTCGCAGCAGAGCACGACGTCGGCGTTGGAGTCAACGCAACAGCGTCATAGTTATGTCACCGATAACCACTGACAAGATCTTTTGGGAGGCCCATTGAACGCGACTTGCGAAAGCCCCTTCTTCGAAAACACGCTCGTGTTCCTTTAGCGCCGACTTGTATCCGGGAGGCGATTATCAGCCCCGGAGGCCAGAGCCAGCCAGAGCAAACAGACGAGCAAACCGAATCGCCTCAACTGCAGCGCACGCCGAGGCGTCTTCCCGCGTCTATATCTGTGAGAGCTCTAGCCCTTGGCTTATTCGTCGGTCAGTCGTGGAGGCGGAACGACGTGCTGCTCATTAAGTAAACCCGTCCGTGCCAGAAGCCGTTTTGTCATTGGAGAGCCGAGTGTGACGAAATTACCAATGGACCAGAAGCGTCGCGTTTGCGTAATTGGAGGTAATCGACAATCGCTATCTTTGGAGGAGAGGTGTTTTACATTTTGTAACCCTGATTTCCAGCTGGCACCGCCGGCCTGTGCGCCCTGAAGAACTCCCTGGAGGCGGGCCTGGATGCGGTGGCCTACGAACGGGGAAGCCAGATCGGTGGAACCTGGATCTTTTCCGAGGAAATGCCCAAGGACGACTATGACGAGGTGCACAGCAGTATGTACGAGGGTTTGCGGTAGGTGGAAATGCACTGCACCTACAGATGTACTTAATTCACAAAGGAAATGCATCCATTGCAGCACCAACCTTCCCAAGGAGGTCATGGGCTATCCGGACTACTCGTACCCGGAGGACATACCGGATTCCTTCATCACCTCCCAGCAGGTTCTGGACTTCCTCCGCTCGTACGCGGATCACTTCAAGTTGCGTCCCCACATCAAGCTGCAGCACGAGGTGATAAGAGTGCGTCCTCGGCTGGACGACTGGGAGGTTGGTAGCGACGTCACTTGATTCCGAACCTGTTGTTTGTGTTTTCGCCGATTTCAGGGCCTACATTGTGTAACAGAGCGACTCATGAAGAGCATTCCCTCGTTCACTTCCAGGTCTACGTTTGGGACCACAGTACCAACACCTGCGATCCGGTCTACTTCGACTTTGTATATGTGTGCAACGGCCACTACACAGAGCCGGATTTGCCGGACATACCCGGAATGGAGCTCTTCGGCGGCAAGACCATGCACAGCCACTTGTACCGCAAGGCGGATAAGTTCACAGGTAAGTTCGCACTTCCCGGCTCGCAAGTTGCCAGCCACAGCTAAAAATTAAAATTAGACAACCGTCTGGTCGTCTGGCCAGAGTCCCCACTGGCTCTACCTCATAAACAATCAGCACTCAAGACCTCTGATAATACTGTTTACGCGCAAGTGACATAATAATAACAAGTGCTTAGTTCTCAGTGGTACTAACTTAGTGTTAGTGCAAATTTTAGACACTAGATACACGTGCTTCTTTAGTGATTAAAGATAGTGGCGCTCTTCAGGAAAAAATAAAATGTGTGATAATTCCTATATCAAACTTTTGTGAATGTTTTTCTACTTTTTTTATTTACTCGTTATACATTAGTCAATGCCAATTATTTCATAAAAATTACATTAAAAAAAATAATTGCTTGGAAATGTCTTAAATTATTTTCGAAAAGATTCAGTGGGTGTCCTCGTAGGTGAAGAATGTAGGCTATAGATACATATATACTACTGATTAAGCCGAAGAATTCAATTTCGGTAAGTCGGATCTCGACGAATGACGAACTATTTTATTCGAAAGCTATTTGAGCGTATAATATAAATTATTAATTAGATCATTATCCTCCTCAGTTTTTTCCTCAGCAAAAGGGCTTAGTTTTTGGGAAAATCTTGTTGCATCCCATAAAAAGTACAAATCGATAAATATAAACGGAAAATAAATGTTATTTCCAAAGGAGATGCGGTGTTTTCCACACCTTGTGTTTATGTGATGCAATTTATTTACATGTTCGTCACTGGAATTTTACCTCGTCTCGAGTCTCGTTCGTTTCTTTGAGAAGTATCTCAATGACCCCAGTAGGTTCAATTGATAAGACGCTAAATTTTCTTCCTACTTCATGCGTATGGAATGTTTATTTGTATTTAATGTACAGATGTACATAGGTATGTGAGCTTAACGCGTTCATGTACTTAAAATAAATAAAAAATACAATACGTAAAATAATCTTGTCAGAAATGTTATTTTCCTGTCTTGACGGACCAAACCAAAAAGAAACTTTTTGATTTTTAATTAGAATGATATGGATTCTATTATTTATCCACTAATCCGATCTATCAAACTTCAAAAATATATATACATTTATATGTATATTATATATCGACTATATCCTAGATTATATCTAGACCTAGACTATACATATATATCCTATGTACCTAATCGATAGAAAATGCCATAACTTTCATTAATGTGCAGCTACTTGAAACTTGTTCCAAGTCATATTTATACGAAATTGTTTTAAAACTATAATTCCTAAGGGATCCGTGAACTACATATATCCGATATTTGTGATATCCATTCCGGTCTATCATAAATACAATATACACCTCCATTTAACTGGAAGGGTATATATACTTATATCTGCTTTCCTTTTTTGTTTTATTTTAATAGAAATTAAATATAATCATCTGTAATAATTTGTAATTTTTAAAGCTACAATATTGGAGATCCCCTTCTCTTTTGCAGATGAAAAGGTGTTGATCATCGGGGCAGGACCCAGTGGCATGGACATTACCAATCATGTCCGCGTCGCCGCGAAGCACGTGTTCTTGAGCCACCACTTGCCCACCACCCCGAACACAGCCTTCATGGGCAACGTCACGCAAAAACCGGACGTGCAGCGCTTCACGAAGGAAGGCGCCGTCTTCACGGACGGGAGCAGTGAGAGCTTTGACCACGTCATGTTTTGCACCGGGTACAAGTACACATTTCCGTGCCTCAGCACCGACGTGGGCATCCAGGTGATCGATAACTTCGTGCAGCCGCTATGGAAGCACTGCATCAACATCAACCACCCGACGATGGCCTTCGTGGGTCTGCCCTTCAATGTGATCCCGACCCACATATTCGACATGCAAGTGCGCTTCACACTCAAGTTCTTCACTGGACAACGGGAGTTTCCGCCGCGAGAGGAGATGCTCGCCGAGCTGGAACTGGAAATAGGGGAGCGCTGGGGCTGCGGAGTGCACAACCGGAAGAAGGCTCACCAGATGGGCGAGAGACAGGTGGGTGCCCAATCGAGCAAACCGAAACTTTTCCAATTTCATGATTCATTTTAGTTCGTCTATTACAACGAGCTGGCTCGGATCGCTGGCATCGAAAACATCAAGCCCGTAATTCACAAGCTGATGAAGGACTGTGGCAAGAAGTACATATTCGAACTGGACACCTACAGAAGCAACCGGTACACAATTGTCGACGACGAGAATTTTTTGAAAAACGGAAGAGCTGGTGCTTGATTTTGAAGTCTGGAACCTTTGGTCTAAAATAACTCAATAAATTAAAAACACAATGTTAAATATACCTTAATCAGCGGACCCCTCATTTGCAGATTTGCCAGTGGAGTCTTTTCTATAGATCCAGTTGTTTTTAAAAACCATGAAATAGAGATGTCTTGAGCTTAGTTACACCTCCTCAAGGTCTTAAGCCTAAGGGGTTACATGGGTTTCTCGCAAAACATACAAAAATTTTACTTTTACTTCATATCTCGGAGTAGAATTAGTAGTAGGAGTAGATAATACATTTAACTTTTAAATGAACAAAGGAAAAGACCATACCATACTATACCCCTACTATGATTAACTATCAATTAGGTTGTCTTTTCACACTTAGTCCTCCTGCTTTCGCCACACCCGTTCATTTCTAATAGCCTTTTCAGTTAATGCCATCACCCATGCTATCGTACCTTATAATAGACGCTCGCATTTTCTGTTTTTTACAGGATAAAAGTCAATTTATTAAACAATTTGTTAGGTGTATAAAATTACTATGAAGCTACTGGCTTAGCTCGTACATAATGTGAGAGAGTACTCCGCTGGCTTCCACATTACTCAAGGCCACGTTGGCCAAGTGGGGCTCGTACCGCTTTAAGCAGCGCTTGGCCGTCGACGAGTATGTGACCAGGTTCCGAAGGATGAGCGCCGCTGTAAGGCGTATGCTCTTAGTGACAGGGCCCTCGTTTTCGTCCATCAGCTCCTTGGAGTTGGTGTAGTCGGTGGTGTGTCTATTCATGGCCTGCATCGCGGCACTCCCAACAATGGCCGCTGTCGGAGCTGGGGAGGATACAGACGACGGACCGCTGCCGCTTCCCGCCGGCCGATGACCATGACCTTCGTTGCGGACTATGGTCACGGAGGGCTGGGTGGGTGCCACGTTATGGATGCCTGTGGCCAGGCGGCGCTGCATGGCAGCTCGGAGATTCTCCGTTGTCAAATGGCGATCAATCAGGTGAGTCATCAGCGAGTATCGTTTGCGCGCCCGGTTGTCGCAAAAGGTCGGTCCACTACCCCACTGGCAGTAGATGTCAGCGTCCGAATCCAAGTGGTCGGGACAGTGGACGTTGCACACGTGATACTTGAGGTCGTTTAGCGACTTGAACTTCCGACGAGGGCAGTTGCGCCAGTCGCAAATGTACAACCAGTTGGCATCCACTGGCACGGCGGAGGGAACCGGCGTGGGACTGTTGCTGGTGGGGGGTGCGGCGTACACGCTTTGGCTGACCACCACCGCACTGCTACTGCTGCTGGTGACGACCGTGGCGGTTACATTCGCGGGCTGGTCTGCTGGCTTGGCTTCGCTTGTGGCTGCCACGATTGCCTTAGCCCCCCCTCCCGATGCGGCTTCGCTAACAGCTGCTTGGGATACAACTACTGCCTGGGTGGTTGCAACCTTTTGGGAAGCGGGATGGGGCTGTAAGGATTTCTTTGCTGCAATGGAGGCTCCTGGTGGAGCCACAGGAAGTGATACGGCCGCCACCTTGGGTTTAGCTGGTTCCGAAATCTGCAAGAGAATGATGTGTTCGCATTAATTGAAGCTTACATTATAACTTAAGATGTATTTAAGCCGAAATACTTACAGCGGGCATAGTAATCTTCTGCTGAATAATCGAAGGATGATGGGTCTGCTGCTCCAGAACGGTGCGGATGTGCTGCTGCTGCTGTTGCTGAAGAGCTACGGTACCAGTGGCGGTGGGCGCCGGCTGGGAAGTAATAATTGTCTGCGAATTAAGCTGACTTTGCTGCACAGGGGCCGCTGTAGCCGGGGTCTGAGTGATGAGTGTCGTCTCCTTGATGCCTCCCAGAAGAATCTGCCTTTTCTCGGGCACAACAGCCCCGCTTCCAGCCGCGGTGGAAGTTGCAGTTGCAGGGCCTGAGATGATGTGCTGCTGGATGATGGACTGATGTTGCTGCAACTGGGGAATGGGTAGGGATGTGCCCGTTTTTGTGGCCACAAGGCGTTGTTGCGGCAACACCTGCGGCGAGACTAGTTGCGGCTGTGGTTGCGGCTGGTGGAGCTTTATGGTAGCCGGTATCTGGTTTAGTTGGGAAAGCAGCGAGGGCGACATTTGGCCAGCTCCCAGTGTTGGCACGGGACGCTGGGGAGCTAGAAATATTTGCTGCGGGGGAGCTCCAGTACGCGTCTGTGGCGTCTGCGGGCCGGTTGTGGTGGTGACCAAAACCTGTTGGCCCTGCGGCGTGGTCATGAATACCTTTTGCGTTCCCGGCACGTTACCTGCCGACGCTCCACCGGGCTGCTGGAGAATGATAATGGTCTTTGTTTGTTGCTGCGGCGCCTGGGTTACCAGCAGCGTTGGAGGAGCTGTCTGCGTTGGTGGTGCCACTGCCGGCTGGGTTTGTTGGGCCACCAGATACGTCTGGCCCTGCTGGTTGGTAGCCAGAACATACTGTGTCTGCGGCGCAGGAGCAGCGTCCATGGATGTCTTCGACTGTATGATAACCGGCACAGTCTGCAGTCCCTGGTCTGTTTTAATTGTGGCTGTGGTGGCCAGCTTGAGCTGCGGGGGTGGGGCTGGGGAGGACACGCTGCTGGCGGGAAACAGCAACTGGCGCTGGGTCGGCTGCACTTTGGCTGGAATGAGCTGGAGTTGTTGTTGCTGCGACTGCTGCTGGGGCTGCTCCTGGCTGGTCTTTGCTAAAGGTGGAACGTCATCCAAGTCCTCGTCCTCCAAGATTGAAGCCGCCAAGTCCGCATAGAGATTTGCCGCATTTTTTGAGGGCGTTACGTGGGGCTCATCCTTGGAACCCGCGGCGGAGGATAAAGAGCTGCTAGCAGCATCCAGAGCTATTCTTTTATTTTGCTCCTCGTCAATTGTAAGTTTCCGCTTGGCAGCGGCTGCTGCAATTATCAGGCTGCGCCCTGCGGTGTCTTTGGTCACAACATTTGCACCACTGAGTGGTGCTAGGGGCGGTGGCGCAGAATCCGTGATCGGCTTCTTCTCGATGGTCAGCTGTGGGTGCAGAGGCTTGATAGTGGTTTGTCCCACCTTCACAGGCGTGTGCTGCATCAGTGGGTTGTTCACAAAGGCGCTAATGGCTGTAGAGGTGACTTTAATAGGCTGTGTTCCGGCAGTGACCGAAGCGGTGGTCGCCACCAAGGCAGGCGGTTGAGGTGTCAGAATCTGAGACTGCCCCTGGGCCTTTTGCTTCTGCTGCCGCTCAGTAACCTTGTTGGCTAGCAGACTTTTGATCAGCGAGGAGCTGGGTGGCGGCGTGGAGGCGGTAGGATTGGCAGACGATTCTTCAGTAGCAGCATCTACAGGTTCGCTTTGCGAGGGCTTCGGCAGAATCGGAGTCTCCTTCTTGACAGGCACCATAGTGGGGAGTGGTTTCTGCTGCACGGTCAGAGGTTGGGCGCGCATCCGAATTCCGACGTAGTAGCTTCCAGGCAGCTCCGTGCCATCCAACTGGCGCACAATAACCGGTCCCACAGTTTGATTGAATATCAACCGCACCAGGCGCGGAAACTGCTTGTGGTTAACCACCGACAGCTTTCCAGACTTCTGGCAGTGGGACAGATAGATCCGGTAAAGCTCCGCTTGCTCTACGCGCAGTTCGTGGCCAGAGCCTGCTCGCTCGTAAGTAGCGCCCAGCCAGGAGAGGGCGTACTGCTCGTCTTCGTGCGTGAAGCTCTGAGGGGCGGAGGGTGGAATCGGCAGGGCAACGGTCGTGGTAATTGGGGGCAACTGGACCTGTGGCAGGCTGGGCACTGGTAGATGCACCTGCGGCAGACTAGGCACCGGTAGACTGGGCACTGTCGGAAGAGACGGAACTATCATTGTCTGTGCCGGCACTGAACTGGACATGGCCTGCTGCTCCGCGAACGGCAAAAGCACCTGGGTCTGGGCGGGCGAGGGAGTGGGCAGAGCCACGGGGGGCTTAACAGCAACCTGCAGAGAAGAGGGCAGCGACGTGAGCACAGCAGCCGCAGCCCCCGCAGCTGGTGTCTGCATAGCGGGCACGTTGTGGGACATGGAAGCGATCATATTGCCCGGCACCACCTCTACCACGCGCATGAGGATGCATCCGTCGGCGCCGTATGTCTGTGCTTCCACCGTAATAAGCGCCACCAATTGGTCCACCAATCCGCGCACCTGCATAAGCATCGAACAGGGACGAGCTCCAAGAGAGCTAAGAGCGTACACCGCCTCGAGGGTAAATATCAGAAGCATCACATCCGTCAACGAGAGCAAGAGCATGGCCCGCTGGTAGAAGTCCAGACCCAGGCATCGGTTGATATGCTGAGAATTTCCCTCCCGACCACAAAGCTTGTAAAGGATCTCGAGACAACAAATGACCACTGCCCGGTCGTTCGAGTCCACGCCCTCGCAGAGCGTGGCCAAGAGGTTTCGCGAAAGCTCATCCGTGGTTGGATCCTGCAGTTCGAATTGATGGGCCAGGTTACCAGCTGTTTCCAAAGCCTGGATGTGAACATTACCTGAAAAATAAGGCATTGAAAAATCAGGTATTTAATTATAATTTAATTTAAACTATGATAATAAGGCAATGGTGTGGCCACGTTTCATACTTACTCCATCGCACATTGGCACCCATGACCAGATATCGCCAAAGGGTGCGGTTAGAGGACAGGATTGCGTGATTTTCTTGATGAAAACTGAGGGTTCGAATGAGCTGGACGATCTGAAGCACACGCTGGCCCATACGTTCGTCGGTGCCATTGCTGCGCCGCAGGTTGAGGAAGTCCAGCTCGTCACAGGCCGCCAGCAGCTCACTGCGACCGGCAGAGTCCTCGCTGTCCTCCTTGGTGATGAGACCGTTGTCCAGCCATGCCTGCTCATCGGTGTAGAGCTCAAGGATCTGAGGCCTGTCGTACAAGAGATCTCGCCAAAAACTTAGCTGCGAATGCTGCCGTACCTCCGCATAGCTGTGTTGAAAAAGCTGACGTATGGTAAAATCTGCATACACGCCCAAGTGGGCCAGGAGCACGTCCAGCAGCTTGGGACACTCTGAGAGTTGCAAGGTGTGTCGCACCTCGTTGGCCATCAGAGTGCACACGTTGATGGCAAAGTCCTGCTCGTTCGGTAAAGGCGAAAGCAAAGATAGCAAAAGCTTCTCGTAGCTGCTGTGCCGGTGGAGCTGGGTAGATAGCTTGTACTGCCTCCGTCGCTCAGAATTCACAGAGTGCTGCCGCTGGTTGTATGACATTGGCACTGCCGGAAGCGTTGAGTGAGCCAGACCAAAGATGCTACTAAGGCCGCCGCCTCCACCTCCTCCGGCCAGAGCCCTAGAACGGACCCGCCCTCCGCCTAGCTCAGCATTCTCAATGGCCGCCTCCAGGGCCTCCATCTTGTCCGGATCCTCACCAAAGAAATTGAGGCGCTCGTACTTGTCCAGATAACGCCGGTAGATATGTTTAATGCCAGCAGTACCGTTGACACATCGCTCTCGTAGGGTCTCTAACGCACTGTACACCTCATCCCACTCGTCGCGTAGATTCACTTTGTTGAAACCTCCGCGCTCGGTCACCTCTTGGTATAACTTGTACAAGTCCACCTGTTTTCCATTAATCTTGGCCGTTTGGGTCATGGGCGTGCTGATGAAAAGAAAAAATTATGAGGAAAGTTTCATAAAAACAGTGCTCTCCTATTACCCCCGCCGCTCATGAAACTGCTGCAGGTCACGCCAGAATTCCTCGGGGGCCGAGGCTGGCTGCTCCTCAATCTTCTCTGGCACAGGCGGTAGTTGGATTCTCGCGCGCAGTGGAGTGCCGACCGGCGCCATCATCGCCATGCCCTTTCCCGGCATCGGCATTTCACCCGGCAGGGCGCCAACATTGTTGTTGGCAGCTGCGGGAAGCGACTGCAGCAGCACCCTTACACTGTCTATAGTGGAGGCGCTCATTTCCACTAAAATTCAGGGTTTTTGTCGGCGGTAACTTTTTAGCACATTATTTTGAATAAGTAAGACACGCAATATTAAAATTAACTAATTAAAAACTCCACAAAAATTACGACGCGGACGCGTTTCTATGGCATGGTGTTGGAAAACGCTCTGTGGAGTTGCATTTTCAGCTAGGGTGTGACCAGAACACAATAACCTATTTCACTTGAAATAACGATATAAAAGAAACTATTCAAAACTAATTACTATTGGCTTAAACTTAATATAACATTTTAAGTTATTTATTATTTTGTACCTCCATTTTTTTTTAGTTTATATATTAATAATATGGTAGGTTGCACATCTAGTATATTTCGATTATCGATATACATAGATATATTTTTAACATATCGATATCGATTTTGAAATCAACAGAAAACTAACAAATGAACTTCTTTATTCTTTAAAGATTAATCTGTTGTATTTTTGTTATTGAATATTTAATTACAATTAAATAGAAACAACTTTTCTCAAAAAATAAAATTTCTCATATACCTTCATATTTATATTCAAAACATAATGGAAAAAATATAAATATGAAAATTACATAAATCAATAATATAAAGAAAAAATAATTAAAAAAATAATTTCGATGCTGGATCAATGAATTGAAAAAAAATGTAATTTATTTTATTTTTAATTTATAATTCAATCAATATTAAATATTACTCCCACCTTGTAAAGAAAAGCAGACGATACTATCGTAAATAGTTTCATTTTTGTTGCTTTGTGGACCACTGTCACACTACACATGTGCGCTGAGACAAAACTCAATTGAGTAACATATTTTTTTAAAGAAGAGAAGTTCCCGGCAGTTACACAAAATGTCAGTCCGAGCCATTGGAGTGCTGGGCCAGGCGCGACACCTGGGCCGCCTTGCGGGGACGATGCGTCAATGCCTTCGCCCCGCTTGGGGTGCCCTCCATCGCGCGGTGGATTCGAAGCGGTCACCGGCCGGTAGGTCCATCTCCCGATATCCAGGCGAATCAAAATCTTTACGTAACAGCAACAAACTTCTTTCCAGGCTTTCAGATGCGGGGCTTTGCCACCGAAACAGAGGCCAAGACTGGGTCTGTTGTAGACAAGCACGAGTTTCAGGCGGAAACGCGTCAGCTACTAGACATTGTGGCCCGCTCGCTGTACTCTGACCATGAGGTTTTCGTCCGAGAGCTTATTTCTAATGCCAGCGATGCTCTAGAAAAATTCCGTTATACACTTCTTAGCAGCGGGGAAGCGGAGCTGGCGGGCATGGATCGGCCCCTAGAGATCCGCATCACCACGGACAAGCCACAAATGCAGCTGATTATCCAAGATACGGGAATTGGAATGACAAAGGAGGAGTTGATAAGCAACCTTGGTACAATTGCTCGCAGCGGCTCCAAGCAGTTTCTGGAGCAAATGAAGGACAGCCAAAAAGGCGCTTCGTCAGAGGCTTCATCCAACATTATCGGACAGTTCGGCGTGGGCTTCTACTCGGCTTTCATTGTAGCCAACAAGGTGGAGGTCTATACTCGGGCGGCCGTGTCAAATGCACCTGGATTGCGATGGTCTACAGATGGAAGCGGGTCGTATGAGATCGAGGAGACATCGGACGCCGAGCTGGGAACGAAAATCGTGTTGCACCTGAAAACTGATTGCCGAGAGTACGCTGACGAGGAGCGCATCAAGGCAGTAATAAAGAAGTACAGCAACTTCGTGGGCTCACCGATCCTTCTGAACGGTAAACAGGCTAACGAGATCAAACCATTGTGGCTATTAGATCCTCAAAGTATCAGCAAGGAACAGCACCACGACTTTTATCGCTTCATTAGCAACAGCTTTGATATCCCTCGCTTCACACTCCATTACAATGCCGATGTGCCGCTAAGCATTCATGCGCTTCTCTACTTCCCGGAGGGCAAACCTGGTCTGTTCGAGATGTCTCGCGACGGAAACACTGGCGTGGCCCTATATACTCGCAAAGTGCTCATCCAATCTAAAACCGAGCACTTATTGCCCAAGTGGCTGCGCTTCGTGAAAGGCGTAGTCGACTCAGAAGACATTCCACTGAATCTCAGCCGCGAACTGCTGCAGAACAGTAGCCTTATCCGCAAGCTCTCCAGTGTGATATCAACCCGAGTGATTCGCTTCCTGCAGGAACGCGCCAAGAAGCAACCAGAAGAGTATGAGGCCTTCTATCGGGACTACGGACTCTTCTTGAAGGAGGGAATCGTTACTTCCAACGATCCTGCCGAGAAGGAGGAGATCGCCAAGCTTCTGCGCTTTGATTCTTCCAAGTCAGAGACTCAAAGTGGTCGTATGTCTCTGGAGGAATACTACAAGACAGTTCCAGCTGATCAGCAGAATATTTACTACCTGGCAGCCCCCAACCGAGTCCTGGCTGAGTCGTCGCCTTACTACGAGAGTCTAAAGAAGCGTAACGAACTAGTTATATTCTGTTATGAGCCCTATGACGAGCTGGTTCTCATGCAGCTGGGCAAGTTCAAGAGCAAAAATCTGGTATCTGTAGAGAAAGAGATGCGAGAGGAATCCAAAGATGTCAATGCTGCCACCGATTTTGGCGAAGGCAGCCTTCTGCGCTCTGAACTGGACTCTCTAATACCCTGGCTGGAAGGAGAACTAAAGGGCCATGTCGTGAAGGTAAAGGCCACCTCTCGCTTGGACACACACCCGTGTGTAATCACCGTTGAGGAAATGGCAGCGGCACGTCACTTTATTCGCACCCAAAGCCATCAGGTTCCCGAGCAGAATCGATTTGCACTTCTGCAGCCCGAGTTAGAAATCAACCCAAAGTGAGTTTATTTGAAATATTTTTTAAAATAATTTTTTTTACAAACATGTCTTGCAGGCACCCTATCATCAAAAAGCTCAATAAGCTTCGCGAGAGCGACCAGGAGCTGGCCCAGTTAATAGCTAAGCAGCTGTTTGCAAATGCAATGGTGGGTGCCGGGTTGGCGGAGGATCCTCGCATGCTCTTAACCAATATGAACACCCTGCTGGCACGGGCATTAGAAAAGTACTAAAATACGGCTCTTTTGTTAAAATTTACCGTTAATTCGTGTAATTAGTTAATAATAAATGTTAAAATAGGTATAAAATTAATAAGCGCTTTTCATTTATAATGGGTTTAAAAGAAAAACATGAAAGGAAAGCTAACTTCGGGCGGAGCCGAAGTTGATATACCCTTGCAGTTAATATTGTTTCATTTCCGATCGTTCAGATATATGGATATAGAATATAGTCGACCGATCCAGGCCGTTCCGACTTATATTCTACCTGCTCGATACCTTTAAAAACGAGAGACTAGTTTGCTTAGAAACCGACAGACAGACGGACAGACGGACATGCTCATATCGACTCAGGAGGTGATCCTGCAAGGGTATACAAAAACAAGAAAGGAAAGCTAACTTCGGGCGGAGCCGAAGTTGATATACCCTTGCAGTTGAGTCGCAGTCCGCTAGGTGGCGCCACGCATCTTATATTATTAGATATATATCGGATCGTATATAGTCGGCCGATCCTTATAAAACTTGGCATATTGAATTATTTTGCCCAAAGAGTAATCTGTACCAAGTCCCATCTTTCTAACTTAAAAAACACCAAAGTTATGCCAATTCCGATCGTTCTATGACAGCTATAGGATATAGTCGGCCGATCCTTATGAAATTTTGTACATAAGATATTTTGGTCAAATATAACATGTGTGAAAAGTCCCAACCAACTTAAACTTAACTCAACTTAAAAAACAAGTTATGATCCTGATCAAGAATATATATACTTTATAGGGTCGGAGATGTCTCCTTCACTGCGTTGCACACTTTTGACCAAAATTATAATACCCTTTGCAAGGGTATAAAAAGAAAATCTACTTATAGTAAATAAAATGTTATTGCATACTTTTGTATGTTTTGGAATAAACAAATTAAACAATTCAGTAGGGAAGAATAAATAATTGATAACTATAAATGGTCCGAATTGGCTTTATTTTATTTGAAGATAAAAATTCATTTGGGATCAGAATCCGAAGAATCCGAACTAGCACTGGTAAAATATGAAATTTTTTCAGAACATACTTACAGTTTCTGCAGTATGTTAATCATCTTAATGAAACGGATTAAAACGATTAGAGAAAATTCTTTGTCATAAATTGGATTTTGCCCAAAATACTTTGACCGATCATACCTAATTTGTAGTTTCTTACTCATAGATCGACTCAAATAACAAATAACCATAAACGTTATCATTTTTTTCCACTCTATGAAGTTCCCTAAAAATGGTAAGGATTGATTATTATCTTATTAAAAACAGGACTAGGCAGCCAACATTGAATTGTTAAAACAAACAAATAAATGCTTTAAAATATGTTATTTTTTCCTATCACAGTCCAAATAAAAAAGTCACTAACACTGGCTGAAAGACAAACTAGCGCAGGGAATCTTCCGATTGAAAACCTATCGAATCTAACGGGGCTATATAAGCTGACCAAAAACATTAAGTAGCCACAGAGCTGCCTTAGCCTTCCGTTAGAACAAAATTAGGTAGCGTTAAACCTTCAATGGAAAATTTTTTTTTTTTAATTGTAATTTTTACTTTTTATGTAATAAATATATATAATAAATATTCTTTCATTCATTTGGCCCTCTTCGACTTAGAGGCCTGCCTGTTGCCTAATATTTTTTTTTTTTTTTGGTAGCAGGGTAACGTTTATTTAAAACTGTCCTTAGGGACAACCATTAAATGTTATGACATTAACTTCACTTATTGATAATTTACATATTAATTGGAGAACTAGATTAGAGTTTAATTAGGGCAGAAATTTAGCTTAATTTATGGTGGTTGATTATTGTTATGATATCCTGGGGAGGTCCAGCGGGTGCGTCCTTTTCAGTCTTCTGGGCCGGTCGCTGTTGTCCAGCAGGGAGTTGGCCAACAGGTTCGGGTGGTCATGTAGCTTCTGCGTGTATCGTGCGCTGCTTCTCTGGATCTCGTCCTTGACCCAAGGAAAATTGAGAACCTCATGGATGGTGCGGTTGTCATGATAGACATGGGCCCCAGTGGCGATTCGAATGGCTCTATTTTCAAATGTTTGAATTCTTCGGACATTCGTCTTGCTTGCGGTGCCCCAGAGCTGTATTCCGTACGTCCAGATTGGGCGTATTACGGCCTTATATATGAGGAGTTTCGAGGAGGTTCGCAGCTTAGATCTTCTACCCAGAAGCCAGAGGAAGGATCGAAGTCTCTCTTCTGCCTGTTTTCTTTTCTTTATAATATGGGGCCTCCACGTGAGCCTCCTGTCAAGGGTGAACCCCAGGTACTTGGGATTATCTTCCTGCGGGATTGGGGAGCCGTTGAGGTACACTGAAGGACAGTTGCCTTGGCAGAGAGAAAATGTGGTGGCGGTGGACTTCTCATTATTAACTTCAATATTCCATCTCTTTTGCCAGTCGCTGAGTAGGTTGTTGCCTAATATAAAATGCAAAATTAAATAAATTCCACATATTTTTATTAAAGTAAACCATACCTCTTCTCTCCTCGATCGTAAGGTTTGTGATCCGTCAATAAGTCATATCTTGTCATTTAATTTCTCAAAACCTTCATTAGCAGCCTCTTGCAGTATTCCTCCAATACTGCAAGACCCAATGCTTTCAAATACATCAGAGTTCACCCATTGGAGGGTCACCGTCCGCTCCGGAAACGTATCAAAAGTATTTTTTAAGAAATGTTCAATACTTGCCAACTGAAATGAAAAATTCAACACATTATTTCAATTTATATATTATTAAAAAAATGCTTACCTCGGCGACATATCGGGGTTTCAATAAATCAGGCACACCTCTTTCCACAATACTTTTAAAAGAATTAATTTCATTGACATATGTTGATTTGGTTAAAGGTCGCTTTTGAAGCCGCCTCAATATAATTTCAACATGTCCTTTTTTGACTAATTTGTCGACCAGGTGACTGTGATCGTATAGGACCGGCAGACCATGGCTTTTCAGAAAATCAATTGCATCATAATTAGATGCACATTTGTCTGCAACTGCCCCTGCTAATCGGCTATATAGAACGCCGTCAGCTTTGATGAGGTCAATTGCATGTTTTATGCCATTTTTAATTTCTGCCCATCCTATTCTTTCATGGCCCGAAGTCATCTTAAAATAATAAAATATATAATTAAAAATTATACATGCATCTACTTTACCAAATGTACTCACTGTTTTCAGATAAAATCTGCAAGTGTCCTCTGAAGTTCGACGCCCCCACACAAAACACCTTCCACTTTGAATAGTGGGAGGGTGCATTATATGCTATAATATGTATATCTTACGTTGAGGTCCTTTAAATGGAACTCGTCAAAAATTAAAAAAAAGGATCATTTGTAGTATGGAAATACTTCAGATTGCTCCCCATCCCCCAACGTGAAGCTCCTTCTCTCCACCCACTCTATGAATTCTGCAGAGAATTCCATACTCTTGAGGGCGGTTAACTTTGTTATTTTATTATAGACCATCTAATTATAAATATGTATATATTACACTTACAGCTCTTAAATGCAATATTTGAAAATTTCCATTAAAATTGGATGCCGCAATGGCAAAAATTTTTCAACCATGGAAACTTTCAGGAGCATTCTTTAAAACAAACATTTTATTATTTATTATATTATTATTATATAGTCCCTTATCGTGCTCACTTTAACATTTTTCAGAGAGAAGTAGCATAGAGGGCACTGCAATTTATGGTTTACCCACTTCTTTCCATTAGCATCAATGTGGGCCACCTTCTTCCATTTAAAATCGTACTAAAAACGGTAGGCCGGTGGGAGCGGTTCTGGAGAAGTCGGTGGTGTCAGCACAGGAGGAGGTGGCAGCAGAAGGTAAGCCACCATCAAAAAAGGCAAAACGTGAATTGATATTTTTAAAGGAAAATAGGAAATATAGGAAAATTCATTTGATGGAAAAATTCTCATAGGGATCGGGCAACTATATATGATCCGATATATATATAATAATATAATCTGCTACCTAAGTGCAAGGGTATATCAACTTCGGCTCCGCCCGAAGTTAGCTTTCTTTTCTTGTTATTTAGTGATCGCCGAAAAAGCATTTGTTAATTTGGACCTATATCGCAATATTATTGAGCGAAAAAAATCACAAATAAAGATTATTTTTTACTTTTATTTTTTCCCTTAGAAAATAAAATATTTTTTTTATGTTTAAAATTATTGATTACGTTAGTTGAAAAATCGATTTTCGACAAAAATTCGGTTTTTTTATTGTTTTAACCAATTGGAACTTTTCATCGGATGAGGAAATCCTTCCACTCATTTATGAAAAATATATTTACGAAGCACCAAGCTGCTTTGATGTGCATTTTACATACATAAAACTGATTTACATCATAAAATTACATACTACCCAGTTATACCTTGTAATTCCTTGTCTCGAAGACCTTGGGAAAATTTTATTAAGACAGGTTGAGTAGTTTGCGAGAAATCTTGTCAACTGACTTTGAAAAAAGTTTGCGCTTCAGCAAGGGTTTACACTTCTGGAATCCTTCTTCCATGCCGAGATAGGCTTTTCTGACCAGCAAGGCGCCCACTCTTTCAAAATGGTTAGAATTTAACCATTTTAAATTTATACTCCTGTCAGGATATACCCGGAGCACTTCTTAATAAAGCATTCCAAGCTGAGCAACTGAAATGTTAAAATTATTATTAAATTTTTTTTCGGAACATTTTTTTTTAAATGAAAACTTGCCTCGTCTGTGTAGCGATCCCTCAGTTCCACTGGGACGGTGTCACCGACTACTTTTTTTTTATTTTGTTAAATTTGTAACAAAATTGTTTTTTGAAAATAATACATCGAGATAAATGTGTGTATTAATTTCGTCAATATGACCAAAACGGAGCATTGTTGCACAAAAATGGTTTAGGTCATAAAGAACTGGTATTTAATTTTTTTTGCAAAAATGCTATTGCGCCGGCCAATTTGTTTTTTAACCGAGTAAAATGCTTCAAGACTGCTTCAATGCTCTCCTTAATGGCGACGAATTCTAATTTTCTTATCCCACTCGACATCTTAAATCATCTATGTACATATTACACTTACAGCTCTTAAATGAAATATTTGCAAATGTCCATTAAAATTGAATGCCGCAATGGCAAAAATTTTCTAACGAAAAGTTCTAACGAAAGAAAAATTGTATTATTTATTATATTATAATTATATAGTCCCTTATCGTGCTTATTTTAATATATTTAAAATGGAATTCGTCGAATGCGATGAAAAAAGGTTCATTTTCAATTTCACCTCAAATCATGTTATCCGATAAAAAAAACACTATTCCCAAATAATTATGATATATTTTGGTATATTTTATGGTACAACCAATATGGTACCTTACCCGGTTCCCGCTCTTTCTTAGAACTATTATAAGAACTATCGATTTTGGCAAAAAATTAATGTTAATATCGATACCAGAAATTCTGTATCGATGTTGGGTATTATTTTCTAAAAATCGATACATCGGTGAAACATCGATGTATCTTTAAACCTCTAATATCACCACTAGACGTCAGCCCCGTGACTAAAGTTTATAAAAGCCAAGCAAAGCTTCAAGCTCCGAGCAGCAGCAGCCAGCAGCAACCCGAAGAAGCCAGCCACAGAGCAGCAATTGCTTTAATTAGATTTCTAATCACGTGAGTGGAAAAAACAAAGTAAATAAGTGGTCATGTGAGAAAAAGTTCCTCGAAAAGTCCTAATCTGAAATGCTGATAACACACTCCTGCTGCAACCACTCGAAATCGAGTCAAATTGAACGAGAAAGAAAATTTTTACCAATTTTTCTGCCACGACACATGTACGCACGTACACATACAAAAAAAACCATCTCCCAAAAAGAGAGCGCCTGCGCAGAGAGCGGAGAGACAGTGAAAAGAATGGAAAACCAAGTTGAAATATGTGAAAAATGTCGGGAAACTACAAGTTTTAATCGGCAATTGAAGTGAAGTTTAAAAACAGCTCGCATGTGACAATGTGGGTGTGATTTTTTCCAGGCCGTTGCCGTTGCCGTTGTCATTGCCAATTGCTGATTGCCGTTCTGTCATGCGCTCGCTCTCAAACGCACACAGGCACATGATGGCACATACACATGACAAAATCCAATAATCTCTCACCGACACTCGGACACTCGTCCAGTTTCAGTCTCGTTTCATTTTGCGCGCTCACTCGCTCATTCGCAAAAAATTCGTCGACGCAGCAGCAGTGTGTTCGCAGAGCAGCGTAAATAATTTTACATATATCCACATATATTGTACATATAATAAAAATACTTTGTTTCGACTCGGGGAAACGCACACACATGAACTTTCGCTGAAGTCTAACCAGTTGTTGCCAGTTGAAGCGTACTACAATTCCGAACCTTTTCTTCTTTTCTCTTGCAGCCTAAAACAAACACAACAAACAAAGCAAAATGTCTTCTGAAGTGAGCAGCGACAACCCCATCTATGGCCCCTTCTTCGGTGTTATGGGCGCCGCCTCCGCCATCATCTTCTCGGGTAAGTTGGAACCACAGAATCGTGAGCTAGAATTAGATTCAGATGCCAGCCATGCAGCCATGCTGTGAAAAATCGAACATTGTGTGGCGTAAAGGGTGGAAGAGGAAGATTACAGAAGCCAGTAGTGGCTGTGTAGGTGAGCGCCTTCGTAGGTGGTAGTAATGCCAAATAGCGGCAAGTGTAGAAAAATTCACGCACACAATGGAGCTCCTCTCTCCACACCTCCCGCGCGTATGTGCGCGTGACTAGCAATAAATTTGATATATTCCCGATTAGAGGACTGCCCTTTGGAGCAAAATAGTGCCAGCCCATTCCCACCTGTAGAAGTTTTAAAAATTTTCAAAGGTTATTCCGCTGCGTCCGCATTATAAAATAAAATTCGCCTTTTGCTAAATACAGCATTACTCATACACTCACACTAACGACTTCAGTTCTCTTTTTATCTCTCTTGGCAGTGCGTCTCTCTCGCCCTCGGTGGCATTGAGTTCGCTGTGCGAGTGTGAGTGAGAATGAGAGAGTTACTGTTTTTGGTGAAGTTTATGAAACTCGCTTTCCCTTTCCCACAACAGTCACAAGACCAGCTGGCAGTGTTGCCATATTAAAGTTTTTCTTTTTGTTTCTCGATTAAAATGTAATTTAGAAAAATAAACGGGAAAAAATCCCTGGAAGCGCAGAAAGTTTATTTTTTCCCCTGGCGCGTGCCCTGATCGCATTTCCCCGCCAATCAGCTGATAATTGTTTGGCATGACTTTCCAGTAATGGGAAATTTTTCCCATTTTTCTTAGCCCCCTAATCACATGCCAAAACCGTTTTCTTCATGATCAATTGGTAGCTAGCCCGCGTCACATGGCCAGAGAACGATCGTTTTTTTTTTTTTTTTTCACATATTATCATGCCCACTCACTCTGTATTTAACCTGCTTGATAAGTAGCTTATTTACCAATTGACTCGGCCGTGATAAGATAGGAAAGCTCCACTAGCTGTCGCAATAGGGTATCAAAAAATAAACGGTGGGGGCTACCACGCGCTGCCTTCGAGGGAAGCAGGTTGCTCCTATTCTCCTTGCTAGCGCTTTCCACAAAGCCAGCTCGCTTGTGACGCAATCCTTATATCACGCTCTGGAACCCGTCTTGTGATTTGCACCTAGCCCCTCGCCCCCCGTTCTGATGATACGGCGGCTCCTCATGTGTTTACCTGGCCCATTATCGTTGCTCGACGACCACAAAGCCAGTCAACTGCTTATGCAATTAAAGTCAACAGCATAAATCAATTTAAGGTTTTTGATAATAGTACGTGATCCGGCGGATCTGGCAACGCCGCTCCGCACGATCACATGAGTGATCTCCACTCTCTCCAAAGCAGTAGACTTTTCCGCTGCCGGACGCACTGACTCACTGGCCCAGCCAACAATGGGCGTTGCTGCAACGCTTATCAGTCCTGGCCCTGGGTCCGTGGCACTGGGTGCGACTGTAGTCCAGCATCCGCCTTCTTCAGGGCTAAAAATACCCGAAGTGACTTGGAAATCCTTCACACAATGACATCCAGCCACTCGCACGTACCCTCCCTCCCACGATTGCCTGCGCAACCGCACTGTCGGAATATTAGTAGATATACAGAGAATGGTAGCGTAGTCGCTGGCTAGTAAATTATGTAAAGCACGGGCTGACATTTAATTGAAGGATTTCACGTGATTCTGCCACATCGGCCGAGTTTCCTCAGGCTCCGCTTCTAAAATGTTCTGCTTGAGTCGACTGCTCCCCGGGTGTAGGTGGGCGGGAGTCCATTCACCATGTGCTGTGCGAGTAGGCGCATGTCCGTCTCACCGTCGGCCTAGATTGCACTTTAATCAATGAACGCGGTGGCCACCTCGTACCGGGCACCTCGCCGGATAACCAGCAAAGGGGATTCATCTTATCTGGCGCCTTTGCCCCTCTTGCAAGGCGGAACAAACTCAGTCACACCTGCAGATGAAGCAGTGGTTGTGTTGCCGCGCGCTTTTCCTCGGCTGCATCTAAGCATTTTCCTCGAATCTCTCGGATATGGCCACTGGGGCTTCTCTTATTCGCCGAGATCGTGCTCGTTCAGCTGTGACGCTTATACCTTTTCAGTTGGCGGGGCTCTCTCAGCTCTTGCCGTCTCCTAATTTTAATTATAATCACTTCTGAATGCGCTGGCACTTGCTGCTCTTAGTTCCCCATCGGCTGGGGATTCTCCGCTTATTCCCTCCCGATTCTTTGTTTTCGACGCCCACTCACTCGTCTGCGATGCCGTCTGTCGCTTGATAGAAGCAATACACCCACAGAAACCATGTATGTGTTTGGAATTCACAACAGTTGCGGTTAAAAACATATCAATGCCACTTCAGCCTCTTGTTATGACTGCTAAGTAGCTTGAATTAGTCGGAATTCGAATTCGAATATAGGGGATCTAAGGCAACAGGGCAGGGCATAAGTCTTCAAATTCTATAGCCTGAATTGCTTCTTCATACGCATGACCCTTACTAATTAATCGCAATTGAAAGCAATGCGGGGCCACACGCATACCACTTATACATCTATGAATCAAAGATTGTCTTTCAATAGACTTCCCGGAGCCTTTTCTATCCCCTGTAAGCCCTATCTTTCGATTCTAATTTAATGGCTGTAATTAAAACGGTTTGGGCTTTGAAAAATATTATCGCCAAGTCACATGACTGAATGGGCGCTTCTCCCGCTCCGTTAACTCTGTCGCTCTTCTCGAATACACCCATATATTCGAGTACGAATTTCCGTTCGGTGTGTGAGTGATATTTAATTCGATTTATCAGTTGCCTCTCCCACAAACACACTCGCACGGAGACATGCGAACGAACTGCTGACCGTCATTCAAAACAGGTTTCGCGCTCTACCAGGCTGGCCATAGGCCATGGAGCAGCTCCCCTTGGGGCTTGTGCCTACCTGTTCCATTGACACTGATCTGTTTCTTAGCTCCCTTCCTTGGCCAGTTGGGCCTTGCCTGGGATGGGCCTTATCAGAATTTCAACTGCGGGTTTCGACTATGACTCCTAGAGCCGGAGAGAGCAAGCAAACTGCTGATTCGACCAGCAGTGGAATTCGAGAGGAGCAGCATTGTTGCTCGGATTGCTCGCCACTTTTGGGGCTGCCCAAGTGGAGTGGAGGGCGGACGGGAAGGAAGAATGGGGGTTTTTTTTCATCGAACACATCAGTTATAGACGATCATGTGACTGCTTACTGCTGGCCCAACTCATTGCATTGCAGTTTTGCTGCCAGTGGCAGTAGCAGAATGGGTGGCAAAAATGTAAGTTGCGTAATGCTACCTGTAATTAAATACTTTTGAGTAGAAGTTGCAGCTGCAGAGCTTAGTTGTAAAGGAAAATAGCAATCCACCTGGAACTGAAACTAATAAACTCTCCACTTTCTCTCCCAACAGCTCTGGGCGCTGCCTATGGCACTGCTAAGTCTGGTACCGGTATTGCTGCCATGTCAGTGATGCGTCCCGAACTGATCATGAAATCCATCATTCCTGTGGTCATGGCGGGTATCATTGCCATCTACGGCCTGGTCGTGGCTGTGCTGATTGCCGGCGCGCTAGAAGAGCCCTCAAAGTACACCCTGTTCAGGTAAATATCTAGACACTCGAGTGTTTTTCCAGTTTCTAACCGTTGCGCTCTCTCTCTCTCGTCTATCCAGGGGCTTCATACACTTGGGAGCCGGTCTGGCGGTGGGCTTCTCCGGCCTGGCAGCTGGTTTTGCGATCGGCATCGTGGGAGACGCTGGTGTCCGCGGCACAGCACAGCAGCCCAGACTGTTCGTCGGAATGATCCTGATTCTCATTTTCGCCGAAGTGTTGGGTCTCTACGGTTTGATTGTGGCCATTTACCTGTACACGAAATAAATCAATCAATGCAAAAACACAACAAAAAATAGACAAACAGCGCCCAGCAGTCAACAGCAGCAGAAGCCACAACACCAGCAGCCCCATCCGGCGTAGGAGCAGGTAACAATGAGTACAACCAACCAACCAACAGCCACACAAAACCAAAACAACAATTGCAGCAGTGCGCGTGCGGTGGCAGCCCGGGCGGCGGCGGCCGTTTGTACATAGCAACAGCAACAACCACATTAGGGGCAACCACGGGGCGAACAAGAAGTTGTTCGTCCTGCCGCCGGGCTGCTCGAGTTCCGCCGTGCACTGCCCATCCGCGAGTGTGGCCCATGGCCCATTGTGCCTGCTGCTCTTCTCACTGTCACCTAGACTCGCTGGCGCGAGGTTTAGCTTAGTTATTTTCCGTTCAAAATCAGTCTTAAACTTGGAAAACAATTTTTGCAGTTAAGTTCGTAAAGTTGTAATAATTATGATTTTTGCTATATCAAGAAATCCTTCTCTTTTACTTATTATTTTTGCGCTCCACAATTTTGTGTGCTCTTTGTTATTTGTTTTTTCCATTATTATTATTAAATAATGTTTAGTGTATATGTAAAGTTCGTTAAACAAAAAGAAAACTGTAAAGAAATCAACAAACAACAATTGTCAGAGAAACTTTGTAAATTTGTATTGAGCCTGAGCCTGTCTGTCTGCCTGAGCGGCAGTTGCAACCAGAGATCAACAAATTTAGCGAAAGGGCCAAAACATGAGAATAACAACAAGCCACCTACCATCACGGCCCCCACTCGCACCCAGCCACCTCGACGGCTTTCCGATTGCACCTACGTGCGATTGGCGACCAGCTGTTTGGGCGCACCCTCCCCCCGGAGCTCCGGGGGCGGTGTGGAAGCCCACCACAGCTGGCGCCGGAAAGCTGTCGATGCGAGGCGGGGGTCGGGGCTTGGCAATACTTCAACGTCTACTGCGAAAACCAACTACATGCAATCATTCACATACACACACACACACACAACACACACATACAAAATGTAACTAAGTCCTATGTTTATTTTTAATTATTGTTCAATTCTAAGAATAATACATTAAAAATTAATAATAATAAATTATATATATATAATTATGATTTTTTGTGATAAGAAGATGGTAATACAACAATTACGGTATTGATATACATAATATATACAGAATATATATATATTTAAACAAGAAATCATAAACAATTATACATATTAACAAGAGAAAGTTGTTATAAAACGTACGAGTACGAGAATGCAAATCAAGTGAATGAAGTAAAAGTATCGAGAAAACTGAAAAATACTGCAGACAACCAACACCCCACACACAATTTTTCCGCTGTTATTGTATAGTAAAGAATATTATATATAAAATATATATTATGTATAAAATATTAACAAGAATGGTAGTAGCAAAATTATAAACAAACCAGAATACCAACATCAAAGTCGTGCAAGCAGAACCCAAAACCCAAAAAAGGCGGGCGAGTGTTGCAAACTCATACCAACAAATCAGCAGCACCGCTCTGCCACAAAATCCAACAAAAAAAATTGTAAAATCCCAACAAATTAGAAGTTATAAGCAGGAACACTGAAACCCAACCGACACCACATCAGGCCTACTTGTGTAGTGGGACTGGACTGGACAAGTGACAACAGGAACTGGTGAGGGAGGCGAGGCAAGCGGATCGACAACGCCCCGAGGAGCGGACAACCACCCCTGCCCGTTGGACCCCGATGCAATCATGATGCTGAGACTGCGGAGGAGCTCAACCTGTGCGAGGGCGTCAACTCCCCGGGACCCTGGTCGTTCCGCATCCCCGCCTCCCGCCCCTACAACCAGGCACACACATCTAAACGCACGACAAGATCACAACAACAACTTGTACACGACCTACACAATTAGCATTTGTATATAAATATGTGCCGCTGCCGCTCGACCCCTATCCGATGTCCGTTCCTGCCTCCCACCTCGACGTAACGATGCGGCGCCAGTGCTGCGCCCACGTTGCGTTGGGGGTGGGGCGTGGGGCGGATAAATGGGAAGGGGAGGAGCAGCGCGATCCATCAGTTGACAATTCGAAGAACTCGCATCCCAACTGTTCTGAGCATCCTTTGTGTGGACTCCGTTTATAATTGCTAGATGTAATGCGTTCCGATTGTACCACGAGTTCTTATTGTTATTTGTTTAAGTTGCACTCCTACCTATACATATTCGCAATCGATGGCGAGGTTTTAGTTACTGTAACTGTGTATTCGAAACAACATCAAAGCAAGTAAACAACCATCAACAACAGACATTGTATGAAATAAATTGTAATTTCTAATTTCCAAAATCAATTCTTTTAATGGGTGGCTGCATCATTCCTTACAATTGTAAAATTACTTCCGATCGGGGTCTTTCAGGAAGATCATTTTATTGTGCTATAATTGTACTCCCCTGCGATGAACATCACACATGCCAGACAGATGCATGATACCAAAATTAAATGTTACTTTGGAGCAGAAGTTGAAGTTGAAATCAATTTGCCTCTAAAAGTCTATTAAAACTTGTACTCCATTCCAGGGGATGTGAAATATTTCCCTTGAAGTTTGGAACGCTCAGCGACAAGAACCATAAGTCGTGACTTTCTAGTCTTGAGTCCCATAATCGTAGAGTAAAAAGCTAAAGGGAAATGTTTTTTGGCCCTTGGCACCCTCGTGATATAGTTTGTAAATGTGTGCTACTGTCCGTCAGGCCACATAAATGTGCGGATTTAGGAGCATATTCGGAGCATCAATCTACCGATTGCGTATAGTGCAAAAGAATGAAGGATGTGTGCAGCTCTGTGCTTCTACCGACTCAAGAGGTCATCCTGATCAAGAATACATTTACTTCATAGGGTCGGAGATGACTCCTTCAATGCCCTCTGCAGAGGTTCCATGGACGACACGAGTACCGGGTATCAGCTATCACATAGCACAGAAAGTCCACCCTTGCCAATTTGACTCGACTTATATGGGGAGAACGGCGGAAGCCCTTTAGAGGTTTAATATACTTATCAAAATATGCCCAAGAAAGTAAAGGCAGAGGCAGCGCCCAAAAGCTGATCATGGTTTTTAAATGGAGGGTGTTTCTCTTTAAAATGGACTCGGCGAATTCGGCAAAAAACCCGCCCACTTGCACCCATATTGACAAAGGTGATTATGATAACGATGATCAAGAGTCTATATTAATACGTATGTTCAAGTCGAGAAGCGTAGGTACAGTAGTCACTAGTGATAACGCAGACCATCGAAACTAGGTTGAAAGACCGAGAGACTTGTCGGGCGGGTTTCCTGGGCATTTGTTTGGGAGACTAATGCTGACTCGACCAATAGCTGGAATACTGTTTATACTTTTTTTGCAATTCACAAAGGCTAAGCGAATCTACGTTCGGCTGTCCGACTATGAAATGGCATTTTAAAAACTTTATCAAAAGCTTGCACACACTTAGAGAAAGAAATCTTTTATTTGCAAAAATACAGAAATGTTTAAGAATAAAGCTATAAGATTATAGCAATTCCTTTGATGGAAATATTGTTTGATCCCTTTTTTTATGTTCGACTTGTATCTATTATAGTTTTATAAAAAAAACTTACCCAACTTTTCGAGGTTTGGGATCGGTTGCCATCTGATAAGTATGCACTAAGTATTTTGCACAGAACCTACATTTTGGACCTACGATATAGAGGTTTTTCTTGCATTTCAAAAAGCTTTGGAAAACATTTAAAAGCAGTCTGTTTGTGATTCCTAGGTAGAAGCTTTCTGTGCTTCAAACCTTAAATATGTCGACTGAGCTGCTCCTCCTGCTCGCCACTTTGGCGATCGTTTTCTATATTTGGCAGAGGCGAGCCTTCAGCTTCTGGCAGCGCCATGGGGTCAAGTACATTCGACCCCTGCCCTTCCTGGGCTGCACCCGAGAGTTCCTAACAGCCCGAGTTCCATTCTTCGAGCAATTAAAAAAGTTCCATGAGGCCCCCGGCTTCGAAAAGGAGCCCTTTGTGGGCGTCTATTTGGCCTACAAGCCGGCCCTGGTCGTTCGCGACCTGGACCTGATAAAGACGGTGATGATCAAGAAGTTCCAGTACTTCCACAACCGCGTCCTGGCAACGGATCCTCACAACGATGCCCTCGGCTTCAACAATCTTTTCTTCGCCCGCAGCCCGGAGTGGAAGGAGCTGCGCCACAAGATCTCCCCCGTGTTCACTTCTGGGAAGATTAAGCAGATGTATCCTCTAATGATCAAGGTAACAGTAGTTCAAAAAATAGTACTCAGGTAATGTACAGTGTTTTAAATAAGGTCCCCCTCCCGAGTTGTGTCCGTTTTATGTGAACTATTATCTCAGGTTTGAAGCAAACGATTTCAGGATTTGAATCCAACCCTTTTGGATAAATTTAAACTTTAATAGGTGTATCTTTGTTATTTATGTATTTTATGACTACAAATTGTAGCAAAATTCACGAGTCCTAGATCCGCTTTTTAACTAACCTCCAAAAATAAAGTATTTTTTAGGTATATACTAATTAAAGCTCGGATTAAATACATGGAAATAGGTGCATATACTACAATAATAGTACTCCAGAAGAAGTTTCTATAAATCTGTATAAAAATCTGAATATCTTGAATCTTCTATTTAATATCATTTTGTAAAGGTAACCTTATGAGATCTGAAAAATTTCTAACTTTTAGTGATACATTTTTTTTACAATACCTTCCATAGCATTATTCTGGCACCATGATATCTTTTTTCTTAAAAAAAAATACCTTTTTAGAATATTAGAATTTTAGTATTTTTTATCTTCTTATCTTGACTTTAATTATTTTTCCCAGATCGGCAAGGACCTCGAGAACAGTGCCGACGGACTTGCCGGTAGGTCGCCGGTTCCGATTAAAAGTCTGTGTGGCCGCTTTACCACCGACATGATCGCGACCATTGCCTTCGGCGTGGAGGCCAACGCGTTGAAGGATGCGAAGAGCGAGTTCTTCCACCACAACCAGGCCATCTTTGCTGTGACGTGGAGCAGGGCCATCGACTTCACCATTATCTTCATGCTGCCGGCCTTGGCGTCGATTGCACGCGTGAAGGTCTTTTCAAAGGAGACCACCAAGTTCATCAGGAACACCATCAACTACGTCCTGTCCGAGCGCGAACGGACGGGCGTTAAGAGAAACGACCTCGTGGACATTCTGCTGGCTCTGAAGCGGGAGGCGGAAGCCAACCCCGACCAGCTCCAAAAGTGTAAGGACCTGGATTACTTGGTCGCCCAAGCCGCTATTTTCCAAACGGGCGGGTTTGAGACGAGCGCGTCAACCATGACTCTGACTTTGTTCGAGCTGGCCCGGAACGAGTCCATCCAGGACCGCCTGTGTCAGGAAATTACGGAATACTTCGGAGACGAGGATCATGTCAGCTACGAGCGCATCCAGGAGATGCCCTACCTTTCGCAGGTGGTGAATGAGACTTTGCGAATGTACCCCATCGTTGCAGACGCTGAGCGGCAGTGTTCTCAGCCTGCGGAGGGCGAGCAGTTCACCCTGGAACCGCACAGCCTCATGGAGCTTCCGCACGGCATGCCCATATATGTGTCCATCCTTGCCATCCATCACGATCTGCAGTACTGGCCGGAACCGGAAAAGTTCGACCCGGACCGTTTTGACCCCGCCAATCGCAGCAACCTGAACATGGACGCATACATGCCCTTCGGCGTGGGTCCGCGCAACTGCATTGGAATGCGCCTGGGCCTTCTCCAGACGAAACTGGGTCTGGTGCACCTGTTGCGCCATCACCGGGTCCACACGACCGACCAGACTCCGAAGAAAATCGAGTGGGCTGCCACTAGTCCGCTGATTGCCTCGAAGCATGAAATATATTTGCGGCTGGAAAAGGTGTCTAGTTAGAGGATAGCCGGAAGATTGTATATATTGTAGCTATTGAATAAAATGTTGCAAAAAGATTGTAGTTATATGTATTTGGATTTATTTTTCACATGTTGGCCCAAACCCAGGGAACCAGACTCGTAGGAGGTGTTCGACCGGTTGATCTCAAAAGTCCATCGTAAAAAAGGGTAATTGCCCTGGCATATCTGCACAATAAATCTAGTAACTAGGCAGGGGGTAGTATTTGTTTTCCATTTATTTTCATTTCTCTGCGCATTACAAGATCTTTGTCTTTTTTACTAAATTATGTATCACACATTTTTAAATATGTATAACTCCTCTAAAAATTCCTCCGCCAAAATTTCGATCTTATTTGTTCAAATGAACTTTGAAGAGATATACTACATCCCAGATATAAGCGATACATTAAAAGTTGGGCTATCTCCACATGCAATATAAATTTGATCGTTAGAGCTAATTTAAACAAAAAATTGTTTTATTTAAAAATTTCTTTTCAGTGTATTTATTTTCTATTATTTTAGACGACGACGCACATAGGAGTATTTGAAATAAAAATCCGGACAAAATTATTTTTTAGCATTTTTTTATTCTTTATGAATTGGAAGCTAATACTAAATCATAATTTCATGTAAAAAAAATATAATAAAAAAATTTAAAAAAAAAAAAAAAAAAAAATTTAAGCCATACAGATCAACGTACAATCGAGCAGTCTTTTGTGCAAAGATATCAAATTTATTCGGATCGATCTCGCGTCCACATGATACAATCTCAAGGATAACTTGGAACATCTTTATTAATTCTACGGTGACTCCTGTTATTCGTGAAGAGCATTCTGAGTTTTCGAAAAACCTTCTGGATGTCGATTTAATGAAAATAATGATCGCAGACTTTGAAAAACTAAAAAAAAAAAATGGGGTGCGTTGGGGGGAAATGTTTTTTTTCTTTTAAGTTATCGACAGAGTATATTTTATTCCTACATAAAAAGTTCCAGGCGACAAGGCGCGACACATAAACAAAATCACTAATATATTGTAAATTTCATAAAAAAAAAATTAATAAAAAAAGGGTTTTCTAAAATTGAATGTATAAATCAAAATATAATAAAGAAATAACTTATAAAATTATTTTTATACAGTACTTACCTTCTAATTCCATGAGCAAGTCGTTTTTTTCCACTTGTCCGCTAGACGAATTTATTATTGAACACAAAACTACTGCGATTATACTAGAGCACCAAAAACAAAGACACCCAAAAAGCACAATAACGCACTTGCGAACGAAGTCGTCACGAAGTAAGTGGACTGTGGCGAAAGGGGGGTCTGTTTATAGATGAGGCCGTTATTAGAGATGAGCAAAAGTACAGTTTTGATGAGCTTAAACGCACTTCACGATTTTCAATTTTGTCCGGCTTTTTTTGATAAATACTCCTATGTGCGACGTTTGGTTTAAAAGAAAGCGAAATAGATAGAATGGATATGTATATAGAAAGAATAGATAGATATAATAATCTATTCAATGAAGTTAAGCACGTTTAGATAGTTTCATTGGTTATGAAATTATGCATTTTTGAATTAACAAAGTTTTTTAATTTTTTAGCGTAAACTAACAAACAACAAACCTGCCTTTATTTGGAAAGAACTGTAAAAAACGAACTTCTTGAATAACTTCGAAGTGATGGATTGTCTGATCGGTATGGTTTAGGAACCAATCGTCTCCTCGAGCACGCTAAGGCATGCAGTTCGTCACCTCGTGGACTGCCGTCCACAGTGACTGTACTATAATTATACTCCATGCGATGAAGATCACACACGCAAAATAGACGCATTATATCAAAATTAAATGTTAGGTAGGAGCAGAAATACGATACGAGGCATATTCCTCTTAAAGTCTATTAAAATGTGGGCTCCATTTCAGCAGATCTGAAATATTTTCCTAAAAGTTTGGAGCGCTAAGCAGGCAATGAACTTGTACATCTGAATCCTAACTAACTGGTTTTATACTCGCTACTTTTGGAGTTAAAACTACACAGGCTGACAATTTTCAATTTTGTTTTCCTCCATGCAAAATTTCAACTTTATGCTCCCCTGAACCAAAGTCCAATACAAAGAAGACAGGAAAGCTAACTTGGGCGGAGCTGAAGTTGATATACCCTAGTTGATATACAACCTAACTGTTGTGCCTAACTGCTTAATCCTAAAGCCGCCATATAACTAAACGATCGGAAACGCCATAACTTCGTTGTTTTTTAAGTTAGAAGGATGGGACTTTCTATGGATTCTAATTTGTGCAAACGTATATGATCTTCATAGGGATCGGCCGTCTATATCCTAAAGCTGACATATAACTGATTGATCGGAAATGTTGTATGGTTAGTGGTTTGGTTGAGGGGCGTGGAGATTTTTTGCTGTTGGCCTGGTGGCCGATCTAATTGGTATATGTATGTATGTATGATCTCTATAAAATCAACCCAGATAAGATTTGTTTCAAATTTGTATATGGTTGCTATAGGATATAGTGCGCCGCTTTAAACTAAGTGACTAGATCGCGTAGATCTTGGCAGAAAGGCATATAAAAACTCGGAGGGTCATCCTGATCAAGAATATTTTTATTCTTTATTGCATTGGAGATATCTCCTTCACTGCCTAAATTATAAAGCCCAGTATCAGGTATCACATAGCAAGGAAACTACTATTGGTAATTTGACTCGATTTATGATTCTCGTTATTACTTGGTTCTTATGGTTATAATGGGGGAAGTTCTTCAGAGGCCTTCTTTTGGCATGTTTTGGTAACTATATAAAAGGCAACAACAGCGCCCAAAAGCTGACAAGGGATTTTGAATGGAGGGGTTTAAAGACCCGGCAAATTGGGCAACAAATCCCTCCACCAGCACCCTCTTGGAAGGTGAGTGTGATAACGATGATCAAGAATATATATTAATTCATATGTTCCTCAAGTAAAGCAGCGTAGATACAGCAGTCACTAGTTGCGCAGGCCTCTGTGTGGTTTTATAGATTCGAAGGGGCCACCCAGACCTTTGCGATTGATAATGCAGTCGAGCGAAACTAGCTTATTAGACTGAGAGTCTTGTCGGGCGGGTTTCCTCGGCATTTGGTTGGAAGACTAATGCTGACACGATCAATAGCTGGAATACTGTTTATACTTTTTTTGCAAGTCACAAAGCCTAAGCGAATCTACGTTCGGCTGTCCGACTATGAAATGGCATTTTGAAAACTTTATCAAAAGCTTGCGCACACTTAGAGAAAGCAATCTTTTATTTGATACTAAAAATACAGAATTCTTTAAGATTAAATTATTCCATCGGTGGAAATATTGTTTGACCCTCTTTTTATGTTCGACTTGTAACCACTACCCATTAATTTTATCTATTATAGTTTGATTAAAAATAAACCGACCAATTTTTTCGAGTTCCGGTGCCATCTGATAAGTGGCTAAATATGTATTTTGCCAGAGAACCTACGATTTAGAGCTACGCTATAGGGGCTTCGCTTGCTTTTCGAAAAGCTTTGGCAATCATTTAAAAGCAGCCTGTTTGCGATATCAAGGTAGTAGCTTTTTACGCTTCAAACCTCAAATATGTCGACTGAGCTGCTCCTCCTGGTCGCCACTTTGGCGATCGTTTTCTATATTTGGCAGAGGCGAGCCTTCAGCTTCTGGCAGCGCCATGGAGTCAAGTACATTCGACCCCTGCCCTTTCTGGGCTGCACCCGAGAGTTCCTAACGGCCCGAGTTCCATTCTTCGAGCAAATAAAAAAGTTCCATGAGGCCCCCGGCTTCGAAAAGGAGCCCTTTGTGGGCGTCTATTTGGCCTACAAGCCGGCCCTGGTCGTTCGCGACCTAGACCTGATAAAGACGGTGATGATCAAGAAGTTCCAGTACTTCCACAACCGCGTCCTGCAAACGGATCCGCACAACGATGCCCTCGGCTTCAACAATCTCTTCTTCGCCCGCAGCCCAGAGTGGAAGGAGCTGCGCCACAAGATCTCCCCCGTGTTCACTTCTGGGAAGATTAAGCAGATGTATCCTCTAATGGTCAAGGTAATAATAGTTACAGCAGTGGTGTTGAAGTAATGTACAGCGTGCAACGAACTGTACGAAGCAAATGCATATATTCTAAATAAGGTCCCCCTCCCCAGTTGTGTCCGACCGTTTTACGTAAACTAGTATCTCAGGTTTGAAGCAACCGATTTCAGGTTTTGAAACCACCCCTTTTTGGTAGTATGCACTGTATAGGTTTATAAAAACTGCCTATGTTTATACTGTTTATATAACAGATTTCTGAATATTTAGCTCTTATTGGTGTAACTCCGATATTTAGTCATTTTCTTATTAAATTTCACGAGTCCTAAACCCGATTTTTAACTAACCACTTCAAGAATGTTAAGTTTTATAAAAATTAAAGCTTGGATTAATATAGGTATGTACATATAAATATTATAGTACATTACGAGTACACTAGGAGGTGCATAGACTTTAGTAATGGAATACTCCCGAAGAGTATAGAGCATAGATACTAGAGTACTCTGTATCAACTTTTGATAATCTGTTAGAATGTTAAAATTATAGTATTTTTGATCTTCTCATCTATTCTTCATCTTACTTTTCAAATTTTATTTAAAACTTTTATTATTTTTCTCAGATCGGCAAGGACCTTGAGAGCAGTGCCGAGAGACTGGCCGGTGCGTCACCGGTTCCGATTAAGGATCTGTGCGCCCGCTTCACCACCGACCTGATTGCTACCATTGCCTTCGGCGTGGAGGCCAACGCGTTAAAGGATGCGAAGAGCGAGTTCTTCTACCACAACCAGGCCATCTTTGCTTTGACATGGAGCAGGGCCATCGACTTCACCATTATCTTTATGCTGCCTGCCCTGGTGTCCATTGCACGTGTGAAGCTCTTCTCAAAGGAGACCACCAAGTTCATCAGGAACACCATCAACTACGTCCTGTCCGAGCGCGAACGGACGGGCGTTAAGAGAAACGACCTCGTGGACATTCTGCTGGCTCTGAAGAGGGAGGCGGAAGCTAACCCCGATCAGCTCCAAAAGTACAAGGACCTGGACTACCTCGTAGCCCAAGCCGCTGTCTTTCAAACGGCTGGGTTCGAGACGAGCTCATCAACCATGACTCTGACTCTATACCACCTCGCCCAAAACGAGTCCCTGCAGGACCGCCTGTGTCAGGAAATTACCGAATACCTCGGAGACGAGGATCACGTCAGCTACGATCGCATCCAGCAGATGCCCTACCTTTCGCAGGTGGTGAATGAGACATTGCGAATGTACCCCATCGTTGGATATGCTGAGCGACAATGTGCTCAGCCCGCGGAGGGCGAAAAGTTCACCCTGGAGCCGCACAGCTCCATGGAACTACCGCACGGCATGGCCGTATATGTGTCCGCCATTGCCATCCATCATGATCCGCAGTACTGGCCGGAGCCGGAAAAGTTCGACCCGGACCGTTTCGACCCCGCCAATCGCAGCAACCTGAACATGGACGCATACATGCCCTTCGGCGTGGGTCCGCGCAACTGCATTGGAATGCGTCTGGGCCTTCTGCAGTCGAAACTGGGTCTGGTGCACCTGTTGCGCCACCACCGGGTCCACGCGACCGACCAGACCCCGAAGAAAATTGAGTGGGCAGCCACTAGTCCGCTGATCGCCTCGAAGCACGAAATATATTTGCGGCTGGAAAAGGTGTCTAGTTAGAGGATAGCCGGAAGATTTGAACTCGGATGCACAATCCGGGATGAGTGTAGATGGTGTGTATATATTGTTACTATTGAATAAAATGTTGCAGAAAGGTAGTAGTTATACAATTCCCATACCCAGGTTTCCAAACCCAGGGAACCAGACTAGTAGGAGGTGTTCGATCTCCAAAGTCCATCTTAAGGCCCATCGGATGTTCTGCAAGAGCAAAAATGCCATGGCTTCAAATAAAACTAGTAACTAGGCAGGGGAAGTTGTATTTGTTTTCCGTATATTTTCATTTCTCAGCGCATTACAAGATCTTCGTGTTCGTCTCTTCTACTAAGTTGTGTATATAGAGTTCAATAATATATGTATATAATTCTTTTGATTACATTAGTTACATGGTAAGCAACAGGGCTGCTGTTCCGTGTGTTTGTGTCTCTCTGGTGTGTGGGATTGGATATCCTTTTGGGATCCTGGCCAGAACTGAATCTAAAACCAATCTGGCCATTCATCGAAATAAGTTAGGTTTAGCAATACATTTTGTGGTATACACTTGTATATATATGTATGTGGTATGGTTATGTACGTACGCCTGTTAAATGCCATACTCTCTGCAATTAATTAAAGCGGTTGCAATATTAACATTACGAATTATGGTTATGATATCGAATATATATGTATCTTGCACTGTAAACTGCTCTATTTACAAACGCATGTCTGGATAATCTGATAGGGAGGGTCGCTGGTCGCTCCTAAGGACCGACCTCGAAATGGAACTCGAAAGGTAAATGAATGAAACTCGATTCCCGGAGCTGTGCTTATCCTAAACAGACTGTATCCGAATTTAGCAAAATATGTGTGTGTTAGCCTACGGTTGGTTGCTTTCCCCTTGTATCCTTTTCCTCTGTGTACTACGCGTATGTATATATGTACTCCCTTGTGTGTTTCGGTTCCGATTGCTCGGATCCCTTTGGTTTATTTGTTATTTGTTCATTTCAGAAAACTTTTCTCGAAAAATTCATTGTGTTCTATGCTTGCAAAAATTTGAGGTAGTTTTATTTTATTTGAATTTCCTTCCCTTCTCGTTATTTTTGTGTTCTTTGATATTTATCCTGCTTAATTTTCGATTTTTAATTTTTAGTCGTTCCTAATATTGGAAAATCGACCGCATCGAAGGCATCACACGACGAACCGAATGGAAGATTCAGCTGAGATTGTTCATCAGCCACTTTCCTAAAAGATATTGCTTCAGATTATGCTTTCGAGCTGCGATCGGGACCTACAAAATGTCCTACAAATCCTCCGCCAACTCGAGTCTCTTCAAAATACTTTCGGTAGATACATACATATACTTGATTCTGGCTTAGCAGCTAATCTAATGGGCCACAGAGACCTTCTAATTTAGACAACACTCAGATATACTTGATATAAACACTTCTTAGCGAGCTACTACTGTTGCAACACAGGGAACCTATTCGCAGCAAATGGGAGAGTCTAGTCTAGTGTGGGGCGAAGCGCTTTCCATTCTGCACTTATGTAACTATCAGTCGTTCTTAACAACTGTGTTCTGTTGTTCCATTACATTTGGCAGTGTCGAGTTTTCATCTTATTTGTTTTATTATTAGTCGTATCTCGGCTCATAAGGGGGTTACTTACTTTAAACTTATGCATAGGTTCATTGGCATAGGAAATTATGAAGTACGGTTAGGTTTAAGGCGAATTTAGCTTATATGCTGGGGGACTCGGATTCGGATTCGGATTCTGATTCTGATTCGGGATATGTATGCAAATCAGAAGCGAAAGCCAAACCAGTCGGGTGTTTCGGCTTCTGCTCCTGCCGGCAGATACAAACAAAAGGGAAGAACAAGTGGTTTGCGTTCATTTCTGATTCTCTTCGATAACTTTATTTTGCATAGTTCCTTGGGGTTTGTGGTTGCCTTGGCTAAGTTATAAATGAATAGTTAATTACTTTTGGGCGCGTCCCTTTCACACTATCTACAGAGCACGAGGCGCTCTAGGGGTCTAGAGCTCCCGAAAACGTAATGGGCAGCCGTCAAATGGTCGTCAAGTGGCGCAGTTCGCACTCATTTACACTAATCGGATAATCGCGTGCTCTGGGCCCTAACCTAGACTTACATCTGTTGCATTGCTGTTCGAGTTGAGTACAAAACGCTTACAAATATTGGTTTCATTTTGCAGCGGTAAATGCTTTTAGTCTTGTGTTCTTCCGCGCGCCACGTCGCTCTACTCTACTATTAACTTTACATTAGCTTTAACTGCTCGGTTGTGCGCGTAGTTATCCGCTCTTCCCGGGGAAGGGTTTGGCCAGTTCTAGGTGATCGGTGAGGGTACAATGGGGGCAATGAAACGAAAACAAAGGGCTTACACGCTGAGCTTAACTTAAAGTAGATCAACATAATTTCTTCTCGAACAAGTCTTGTCCACTCGGGCAGTGGGGATTATACGAAACGTAAGTATGTAGGATAAATTATAGCTAGAACTCTATGAATCAGGATATTCGCTCGCGCATAACTCGCTGGAGCGCTCGGGTGGGATGAGGGCCGCTGGTCCCGACTCTGACTAACATTCCCACCGGAACACACATATATACAACGACCGGTGGACGAGCCGGGACCGACCGGTGGTGGTGAAAAATTCACTAAACTAAACGGCGGTTCAACAAACAAAAATGAACAAAGCAGGGCGTACATGTGTCTCTATGAATAAATGCTAACTTAGGTCCTACGCTAACTAGCCTACTTGTCACTGTTTACTCGTTTATCGCTTCGGCTTCGACTTCGACTTCGACTTAATTACTTAAAAATACTTTCAACCTGGCACCTAGATAGGCACGAGGGCGTCCGTGGGCACCAGGTTCTCCCTCGCGGCTGGCACCGTTTTGGGTGGCTTGCGGGGGTGCTTGCGGCGTTGCTGCATCTGCAGTTTGGCGATGCTGAGCACCTGTTGGTAGCTGGACACAGTTTCGCAGCTGGCGCTGCGCGAACTGCCTCCGTCACACTCCTCCTCGTCCTCGTCCTCCTCCTCATCCTCGTCGTCCTCCCCACAGTCGCTGTCGCTGGCTTCGCCCTGCTGTTCATCCACATTGTAGTCGTCGGCAAAGAGCTGAGCGTCGTAGCGCAGCCGGAAGGCTGTGGTAAGCAAGCTGTCCACGCGCGTCTTCTCCGCCGGACGCATCTGCTTGATGTGCAGCACCTTGGTATGCTGGCGCGTCCGGTTCGTGCACTCTGGCAGCCACTCGTCGGAGATACTGTCGGATAGAGAATAACAGTTAGCAACTGCTGAGCAATAACAATCTTCTAGTTTTTACATTTCTCGGGGCGACCAGCGCACAAAGCATTCGTAGTTGCCCTGGCTGTTGCGGCGACGCATCAGGCACTGGCCCTGGAATTCGATGGCCTGAGCTCCGTTGGTGAGCGTGCTGATTTGGCGCAGTCGGTGCTGCAGACCCTCCATGATGCCCGTGTCGAAAAAGTCGAACATGCGAGCTGCAATTAGGTAGACTGGTTAGAATGGTCGAAAACAGAACCCAATGGCTTGAACATACCTGAGAAGGGCTGACGGCGGTAGCGCAACTTCTTGCCATTCTTCCGCAACTGTTTCGGCACTGGTGGATCGGAGGTGCGCTTGCTGGTGCTCTCCTTGGCGTTGTCCGCGGCATTAAAGTGGTTGTTGACGTGCTTCTGCAGTGCCAGCTGTGGGAGGAAAGTAGACAGTTAGCGAAACTCACAAGGCAAGTCCAAATGGCAGAGCAAGGACTGGAGTAGAAGAGACACCTACCTGGGAGCCGAAACGCAAGCCACAGCCATCGACGATGCACTTAAACTGCTTGGAACCGCCGTGAGAGAGCACGTGGCGCTCGAGCCAACGCCGCGAACAGGACTCCTTGTTGTAGACCTTGCAGCCAACCCAGAGGCAGGAGAAGGGACCGGTCTGGGTGTTCACGTGATGCGTCTGCATGTGGTCCAGCAGCTTGGAGTTGCTTTCGTGCTTCTTGTTGCACTTGTCCCAGTAGCAGACGCCGTCGTGCCGTTTGCCCCCCTTGCCACCAGCACCCGCTCCGGCCGGGAAACGAATGGTCTTTGGTTGCGACAGGATCGGCGAGATGGCGCTCTTTGGCAGTCCGCTGCTGGAGGCCTCGGCCAGGGCTATGTCTACCACGGTGTGCGGAGTACAGCTGGCGGTAGCCATGCAGGAGTTTTCGTCTGGAGACGCGGGCGACGGCGCATTGCTGGCCAGGGAATTGCTGTCGGAGGCGGCGCTGCTGCTGGCAGCCGTGGTGGGAGGACCCACTGACTTCGAGGAGCTGCAATCGAGGGTTTCGATTAGTAAACACACTCATTGGCAGATCCTTCAAGTGATAGTAATATGGGTTAAAAATACTCACATTGCATCCACTATCGAGTTGCTGCTCTCGCTGTTGCTCAGGCTGCCTCCGATCCCAGATTCAGGAGTGGGCAGGTTCCTCAACCGCTTGTGGGTCCGTTGCGTCTCCAGGGAGAGCACCGACTTGTCGTCCTCCTCGTCGTAGTTGCTGCTGCCACTACTGCTGCTCGCTCCACTAGCGGCGGTCGTGGGCGCGGGAGTGCTCGAGCCTTTGCCCAGCTGAAGTGGCAGGGGAGGCGGAGGAGGCGAGTTCGTCGTCTGGGAGCAGTCGTCGCCGCCACTGGAGATGCACGACGAAGTAACCAGCTCGCTGAGCATGTCCGTCTGACTGGCCGCCCGTCGGCTGCAGTCACTGATGTTACTGGCAGCCGGCGAGGGGGATCCAACGGCAGACGGAGATGCTGATGGCGACAAGGAGGGCGAGGGCGATGGGGCTGGCGTGGAGGCCTCCAGCGAGAGATCTGCCGCCGAGCTGACGGAGTGCGAGTAGCTGGAGCTGCTGCTGCACGAATTCGAGTTGGAGTTGCTATTGCTGCAGTCGGGCAGCATCTCCTGCTTGACGGACTCTGTCTCCGCATCCTGATCCCGGTCGAGATTCGTCCTGGGCAGCTGGCCGGCAAAGCTCTGCGGCTTCGGCGAGCTTGACGAGGGCGCAGAGGAGGAGACTCGTGAGCAGGACTGGGACAGCATCTCCACCGGCTCAGTCTTGATCTTGCTGAACGCCGACAGGGTGCACGAGTTGGAGGCGGACAGCGCTGGCGAGGCCCGCAGGCAGTTCCCACTGGCGCTGTTGCTGTTGCTGCAGCTGCTCGGCGAGCTGAAGGGAAGCGGGGTCAGCGGCTGCATCGCCTTGGCGGCCTGGCAGATGGCACTGTTCGAGTTCTTGACTAGGTCGAAGAGATCGGGCGAGCTGCTGGCCAGCTTGATGGCCTGGCCCTGCTTCGCCATGCTCAGTGTGGGCGTCAGCTTCGACGGAGCAATGCTCACCAACGGAGGCGTGGGCGTGGATGCAGCCGATGCAGTGGCTCCTGGACATCCTGGGGATGAGGAGGATTTCAATAAGATTACAGGACCAATCGAAGCTTAAATAAGGTGGGTACTAACCTGTCACCGAAAGAAGTGCGGATGCCGCAGTTACAGTGCTTCCTGATGCTCCTGGCGCTGCTGCCTGCAAGCGCTCCGTGCTTTTGCGCAGCTGGCCTAGCTCCTTGGTGGCCGACGTGGGCACCAGAGGCGGTGGTGTGGTGGGCGTGGCAATGATGGGAGCAGTACCCACCCCGGATGGGAACTTGCCGCTGCCCTTGGCCGTCATCCGCTTCTGGTACGGCTTGGCGGCTGGCACGGCTCTCTTAACCGCTGGCGCGGATGAGACCGTGGCAGTCTGGGCGGGAGCTGGCGCCGAGGATATAGTCACCAGTGGGGGTGGCTGCGTGGAGCTGTGCAGCGGGGGCTTGATGATGGCGCGCTGCTGCTGCTGTTGCTGTAAGTTGCTTAAGTTATTCGAGGCAGTTAGGTTGTTGCTGTTGTTGGCAGTGGTGTTGTTGTTGGCAGTGTTGTTTGTGGCAGCCAGTGGGGGTGGCTGGGTGGCAGTGATGAGTTGTTGCTGCTGCTGCTGGTGCTGGTGTTGCTGGTTTGACAGCAGCAGCTGGGCCAGCTGTTGCTGCTGCATCTGCAGCTGTTGCTGCTGCTCGGCCGACGGCTCGAAGATGGAGCTCAGGGCCGGGATCGGCTGTAGGGCGGGCAACGCTTGCTGCTGCTGCGGATGCTGCTGCAGCGCCAGCGACGCGGCCACCTTCTGCTGCTGCTGCTGGTTGTTGGCGGCAATGGCGGCGGCTAGCATAGCGGGAAGGCTGGCGGCATTCAGCAGGAGTCCGGCCGGGGTCGCCATGAAGACAGGCTGGGCGGCGGCGGCGCCTGCTCCGCTTTGGACCAAGCGCTGCAGCTGCTGCTGCTGAGTAACGACCTGCTGCTGCTGCTGTTGCTGCTGCTGCTGAGCGGCAATGGCGGCAATCTGCTGCTGGAAGAGCTCCTGGAAGTTGGTCGTGTTGCCCGGAGCCTTGGCGGCTGCCGCCACCGCTGCCTGCTGTTGCTGCAGCTGCATCTGCTGCTGCTTCATCAGCAGATCCTGTAGCTCTGTGGCGCTCAGCAGGCCAAAGGGATTCCCGGTCGAGGCCGCAGCCGTGGCCGTGGTGGCTGTCGTCGTGGTGGCAGTCGTCACCTGCTGCAGCTTGAAAACGGTCCCGTTCAGGAAGTATTGGGCTGCGGCCGCCTGCGCGGCCTGGGCCGCTTGAGCTGCGGCGTTGTTGTTGGCCGCCGCTGCCACCGCCGCCTTGGCCACGTTGTTCAGCTGCATGATGTTGGCAGCGGCCGCCAACTGGGGCGGCAGCTGGACTAGATTGGGCAGTTGCATGGGCAGCTGGTAGAGCGTCGGATTCGGCGGGGCGGCAGTGGTGGGCGGAGCAGGGGCGGGGGCAGGCGCTGCGGCTGGCACAGAAGCTGGCTGCGAGATCTGCTTCTGCTTCAGATTGGAAATCGTTCCCGGCGGGCGGTAGACCATGGCCGCCTTGCCCTGCTGCTGCTGCTGCTTCATCTCGGGCGTTCGCGGGGCGATGGCCACGTGCTTCTTGGCCGGCGACTTGCCCGTGTTGGAGCCATTGGACGAGCTGCCCGAAGACGAAGAGGAGCTGGCCGACGAGCTGCTGCTCGGCGTCTTGCGCAGATTGGGCGCCACCTGGGCTATCTTGGCGGGCTGCTTGGTGCTCCGCTCGATTTTCTTGAGCGCAGGCACCGGCAGACTGGGGCTGGCAGGGACTGCAGGCGCAACTGGAGGTGCCGCTGGAGGCGTTGGCGTCACTGGCGTGGATGCCACCACTGCCTTGGTTGCTTGCGGGGGCTGCTGTTGCTGTTGTTGCTTCTGCTGCTGCTGTTGTTGTTGCTGCTGCTGCTGCTGCTTTTGCTCCTTCAGCTGCGACAAGATGTTGAAGTACTTGTTCAACGAGGCAGTGGTCTCGGGCGTGCTCATCGTCAACGTGTTGGCCGGATTGCTCTGCTGGCCCGGCTGGGGAGACAGTTTCCCGCCGCCCGGCGTTGGCTTCATCTGCGACTTAAAGAAGCCCGTGATCTTGGTCTGCGACTCCTCCAGAGCGGCCGCCTTCAGTCTTTTGCTTGCGTCGGAGGCGCCAGGCAGGTCGTTGCGGGCCTTTTTGGCCGACGCTGCCCCGGTTCCGGAACTCCCAATGCCTCCATCGCCTCCGGTGCTGCCCACTGTTGCTCCAGAGCCGCCCGCCGATCTCTTGTTTTTGTTCGCCGTGGAGGCGGGTACGGCGGTGGACGTGCTGCCCAGGCTGGTGTTCCACGGCCACTGGAGGGTGGGCAGGATGCTGGGGTTGACGCTTCGCTGGGGGGTCGTCGGGGTCGCCAGTTTGACGCTGGTGTTGCTCTGGCTGGGACTTTGATGGAGGGACGATCCTGAGACCTGTGAAGTGCTGCTGGGGGAGGTCGTGGAGGCCGCTGCTGCGCCGCTGGCGGTACTGGTGCCGCTGGAGTTGCCGAGGATTTGGGGGGGCATCTTGGTCAGCGGATCAGGGTCGCTCAGTTGCGAGTGCGCACTGTACGGGGAGCCTGGCTCGGACGCATCCTCACTGGAGCCCGTGCTAGAATCGGCGCAGCTCAGCGAGGTGGCAACGCCGCTGAAAGAGAAGGAGACGGAACGGAGATAAGTACAGGTGTTATCAAACGGGGGGCGGAATGTGTGACTATCACGCTCATGGGGATTAGGCCCAGTGAAGGACTCCTGCACACTGGTTACATGGCTTGCATGGGGGGATTCGAGTGCAGCCACACCTTGGACTAGAGCCAGCGGAAATCAGTGTCTAGATGGTGGCCCCTTCGAAAAGGGCTTCCGCGGCACTTTTAATTCATCAACCCGACAATTACATTGTTTCCGCACCTTCAATTTGTTTGTGTTTATGCTTTTAGTCTTTTTTTATACTCTTCAGTTGTTTTTATCTCTCTCTTTTTTCTTCGGTTGTTTATTTGCTTGGCAGTGTTGGAGAGCGCGCCAAGTACATATGTACATATATATCGATACTTGAGGGGCCCGACTGTTAAGTTAACAGAGCCGTCGGCAGCTGGGAATTTTACCTCTACAAAGTGTCATCACTCACGGGCAGAATTTAATTAAAGGGCGCGAGCCGAAAAATAGGAAAAATTGCTTAAAGGATAAACATAGCCCGCAATGCAAGAGGACAGTGGTTGGTGCTCCCTCGGGAGCAACACTAAATTCTAGCGGACATTTCTATTCGCGAAATGTTGTCCCATAAACTGGGAAGTTATGCTGCGAGAGAACGTTCCGAGCGCAAGAGAACGAGAAGCAGCAAGAGAGGGAGAGCGAGCATACATACATACATACATATATAGCCCACAAACACACACAAAACGGGTCGATAAACGAAAGCATAAGGTAAACAAAAAATGCAAGGGATTAAAATGAGCGAGAAAGAGCATTTTTTCTTTAATTCAGTGATTATATGATTTTAAAAGAACTTTATTTAAATGCAACAATAAGGCAAAATGCAACAATAAAATACAACATAAAACGTAAAATTCCCTGAACCAAAAAGAAGCGAGCGCTGAGGGAATGAAGCAAAAGAAGAGCCCTCCTCTATTCTTTTTTCTGTATCTTTCTTTCTGATTGTCTGTCCGCGTGCAATCTAATGCAGGAAAACTCTGTTTCAGGTAGCTGCTCGCGTGTGTGTCTCACATGCATACACACACACTCGCACACAACCGCCAAAAACGATCCGAAGATACTCCATGCTGTTTCTCAGGGATTGCTCTACTGACCGTCCGCGGGGCTTACCAATCAGCTCTAGACTCTAGACCCAAACGTGTTTTCCTTCACCCTTGTCCCTAACTACCAGAGGTGGAAATACTACATTTTGGCCCAATGTGTTAGTTCCCGGAATTTGGAAAAACTTTATTATACTATCTGCTGAGAGGCAAGCATGCCAGGCCGCGTCCACCTGCCCGCGCTTGTTGAACGCATCGTTAAATAGGAGATTACGGTCGAGCTTGGTCCCCAACTCGGACCTGGTCCGTAATCAGCGTCGCTACCTACTGACTCCGAAGACCGACCCGACTACCCATCACCAACACTCTGCCACATAAAACCGAGTAAAACCCATGGAACGAAGTATTTTATACCTTGTGTACATTTGACTACCCTCGGAGATCTGGCAGATTACGGCGGTTACTGTGTTGTTCTTGTGTGATAAGCTTATTACGGCAGATTGATGTTAACAGCCTCCGTCTGCCGCCCGTATTCCGGCTGCCCTCGGGGTAAACGAACTGACCAAAAAATAAATTACCTTTTCGCTTATTTCCAGGCTCTACGCTTAAATTCCTTCTCAAGGAAGTTAGCGCTCGAGCAGCACTCAAGGGTTCTCAATGCCCCCTGCCCAGCTGCTTATTTGAAATGGCGGCTTTTATTATACATATCTCATATTTGAGAAATCTATTTGATTTTAAATTGAAATTGTTGAAAACATTACTTCAAAAAAGCCTATAAATCGTTTAAAATAGGCAAAAATTCATACGGATGAACTTCCGTTTTTGAAAATCCATTAAACCACCATTTTTTTTTTAAATTCAGTATTAGTTTTATTTACAATCTGTCCGCGAAAAGGACAATATGGGTGGGTGCCCGGACATAAGGAAGGTGTGAGTTACAATATACATATCTCTTGTGTTATACATAAAATTGGAGTGTCTGTTCCTTCGCAGAAATGGGTTAAATGCCACATTTTATGAAAGTTTTGTTGTATATAGTGTGTCTATTCCTTCACAGTAATCTGATCATTTTAAAATAATGTTCCGTGCCATTTGGAATTCTTCTTATTCTATTCCAAATATTCTTGGTATAGCCTCAATTTTGAATAATTCATTCAGTAAATGAACAATGAATGTCACTTCATAAATTATTTAATTCATTTAATCTTATACGCTCCGAATGAACTTAGGAATTTAAAAGATTAAAGGAAACCGATTTCAAAAAATATAATGTCTGATTTGGAAAGTGGCATAACACTTCTAACCAACAAATTATATATATATAAGCAATTTCTATAACCAATAATAGCTCATCAAGTATTTTATTCAAAACCACAGAAGTTATTAAAACAAAAATGCATATTTTGTATTTATTAGACGACGAATTGTTGAAAAGCCTATCGTTTTCGATAAAAAATTTATCCTACAGACATGTCTTCTACAAAACCCACTAGCTAATCTATTGCCTTTTAACATAATATGACTATTAGAGTGCAAAAGAAATATGATTCTAATAGCTTTTGAGTAAAATAGTTTTACCGACGGAACTTCCGAAGAAGAGCCTACGAATTCTGACCATTTTAAAAGTGTTTTCACACTCGAACTCTTTCGTTCACTTCCTATTTTTGAACTTAAAATGTTAGACTATGCACTCTATTTAATTTGGCAGCCGTGAGCTAGGCTTTGTGGACCCTATTCAAGCACACACGGGACATTTGAAATTCATAGAAAGGCGCCCAGCAAAACGGCAACAATTTAAATTTTATTAGAAAATCCCATTAGATACACACGCACACTCCCGCAGATCGACTTCCACTTCCGCCAGAAGCTAGCTCCCTTTGTTGCTGGACTGTGAGTGTGTGCGTGCGAGCGAGGGGTTGGGTGTGTGTATCCAGCACCACCCCCTCCCCTAACCACACACACGCTTCTGCAAGGCATGAATGAAAACACTGCGGGGGAGGTGGGCAAAAAATCATTGCATATCTGCTTGGGCAAACAACAACACGCCGCGAACAGTGACTGCTGGCAGTTATTTAACACGTGATGTAAACGGAATGTAAAGCATGCTGTAATAGTTCGTGGAACTAAACTGCAAGCGCAGCGCCGGCATAATATTTTATGTACACATGCTTATATACTATATATATATGTACTGTATGTATGTGTGCTAGGGACATCCTAGCTAGTGTATGCCTTTTGTGAGGCGATCTGAGCCTTTTCGTCGGTATACTAACATTTATCGAAAACCAGCTATCCAATTCGTATATCCACAGGCAGTGCTCCGCTCCGTTTTCCGATTTCCGTTTTTCCACTTTTTCACTCAAACTCCAACTTTAACTCCAATTCCAACTCAAACTATGACCGCAAGCCGCAAAGCTGGCCTTCAACTTTAATCTCGGTCTTAAAGCATTTCGTTTTCGGCTATCTGTTAAACCAAGCACCTCGGCTCTGGCGATGTTGTTGCTTTAATTATCCACACAAACACTCCGACATCCGACATCCGACATGCGACGGGCACTAGCACTAATACACCATCAGCGACCTGAACCGTGCCTTTTTTTTTCAACTCCGATTCTGCGGACCGCGCGCGTTGCAACGTCCGTCACGTTGGAAAGTTGAAGAGAAAATGACCTTGGGAGAAATGGACACGAAAGTTGAAGGGAAAAACATCAAAGTAGGGAAGAACAAACAGCTGTTGTCTCTCATAATGGGATATTCTCTCTGGTGCTCTCTTTCACGAACCGGTAAGGATGAAACGAAGGGCGAGCAGGCACGACGACTGTTATGTTTATGTGGAGAAGAGGTATTTTGCTGTTAAGTCCCCGTTAAACTCTCCTCCAGTCCTCAGACTCTCTTATCGCTCCTCTCTCTACTGCTCTCTCACTGCTCAGAAAGAATTCCAAAAAGAGGCGAATATGTTGGTCCTTTTTTGTGCCCGTATTTGTTTTTTTTGTAAATATGAATTTAGTTACGGTGGTGTTTATTATAAAGTACAACAATAATAAAATGAGAACTAAGCAACAATTATAAACACATATTTATAATTTATTTTTTGTCTGCGTTTCTACCCTGGGCCACGTTTATAAGCGGTTTAAATTATTATTCATATTATTCATGAATAATAAAAATATTTGAAAGGTGGATAATCTGAAGACATTGGTTAAATAATTTAGTTCTTCGAAATATGAGGCATTTATTAAGGCATTTATATTGACAATTTATCCTTTTTTTTGTAGAATATTGTCTAACGGACCGTTTATTTTTAAGAAAGAACTGTGCTTCTCTTCTTCCCTGTCATTGTTTAATATTTTCTATCATTTCAGATGATTGTACTAAGATTTTTTTTAAAATGATGAATATTTCTACATATTGTTTTATTTTAGGGTACAAATAATTAAAAAAAAAAGCAAATACTTAATAAAAATGAGTCCTAATGGGAGAATAAAAATTCAATTTCCAGCCATTATTTAAAGTAAAATTATATAACATATAACATATAACATGACTTGGTTCTACTATGTTTTTTTACAGAAATCCAGGGTAGCCAGGACCTAAGCAAACTAAGAGTTAATACTAGCTAGTTGTCTTTTTTTCCTTATAACATCCTTTTATCCTTTTTTTATAACAACTGGCATGTGAATTTATCTCAGACATGTTTTATTATTACTTTAATTTTTAAAAGTGCCACGGTGCTGGAACTTCGGCTTCGGCAGAAGTTATATTTTCCTTCTCGTTACTTGTACTTCGCTGTTGTTGGTGGCACGTTAAATATTTCCTGTTTGTCGTCGTCTCTCCGCTTTGAACCCGCAAATGCGAGCAGGATGAAGTCTGTGGAGGAGGCGGGCTGGGCTGCTGGAGGTCGGTGGCAGCAGTTCATGTTATGGTCACGTACTCCTCCCTCTAGGCGGGAGGACGGCCCTGCCGATTTCAGGCTCCTCCTTGTGCTTCCTTGTCACTTCATGGCGTTTTACTTTCTTCTCCTTTCGCCGGCTTGCCTCGCCAAGCTTAAATGTTTATCTAATTATTTAGACGTTTTTCTCCCATTCTGAGTGGCGTGTAAAAATATTTAATTTGCCGCATAAATCCCTGGCCATGTCCGTTTAGAATTTGTCAGAAACACGAAATGAAAATGACTTTTTTGAAAAGTTTTAAGGGAATACGAGTCCTTGAAATTCCGAAATACAATATTAGTTACTAGTTCCCCCTCATCAAGATCAAGATGGCTCTTATATTTAGAGCACCACCCCGACACACCCGGCATTAATATTCCAGGTTTTCCCTTCAACACTTTCAGGGAAATTCCATAATCTGCATAAATTTTATACGCTTTTAGCCAGTCAATATACCAGAAATAGGAACCGAGAAAAGGGTTTTGGGCTCAGTCCCCGTGCCCACTCCTCGGCACACACATTGTATGTTTTAACGTCAATTTTGATATATGTATGAGCGGGGCATATTTTCATATATTACAAACTGTTTTTGACAGCCAAGACGTTTGGCAGCAGAAGGGGCGCCGGATTTGAGGACCAGTGTGTGCGCATCCATTATGAGTTATGGCCAGGACGTGTGTCTATTATTTGATTTGGGTTTCAGTCTGCTAATTTGGATCTTTCTGCAAAACTATTATACCCTGGAACTGGCAATTGAAATTGATGCTGGCACATATTGTTCCATTAGTAGTGAAGAATATTCATGTATCGAGTATTCAGACATGACTGATTCCAGATTTTGAAAATTTAGGACAATAATGAATGTTGTTTGGGATTTCCATTCCCGGTACTCGTAGAGTTAAGGAAAAACAAAGGCTTTTCTCCTTCGGAAATTTCAGTGACGAACTGAAATTGGTTGTGTGACTAAAAAGTATGATAATTTTTTGGAATAATTTAATTGTTATATAATTTAATATGTTAAAATCATAATATATTTAACTTTTAAGGTGAAATATCATAAAAATAGGAGGTTTATATGCGAGAATTTCGTCACCTACCTAGTCGGCCTTCTATAGTAGTGCGATATTTCCAAGACTTGAAGCGAATTAAATGGACGTGGGACTTAAAACTATGCTAGTTTTTTTAAATTGGGTCGTCGGAGAGTAATTTAATTGTTATACAATTTAATATGTTAAATAATTGATACAATCAACTTCTAAGGTGAATTGTCATACAAATAGGAGGTTTGTATGTGTGCAGCTCGTCACCTACCGAGTCGGCCGTCTATAGTAGTAGGTGCGATATTTTAAAGACTTTAAGCCAATTCAAATAAAAAGAGAGCCGCATACAATTAGACCTCGTCCAATGACTCAATTTACCACTGCGGATCTCGTAGGTTGCCCGAATAGCCGAACTCTCAAGACAAACACTGAGCTGCAGACTGAGCTCAACCTGCAACCTGAGCGTGGAACTGAGTAAACAGAAAATAGGTCTTCCGGGCGAATGAAAACATTGTGCTCCGGTTCAGTGGTACGTGTGTGTGTCTGGTACTTGTGCTCGCATATGAATATCCCGCCTGACTGGACCCCCCCTGTGGCACCCCAATTATAACGCGCTAAACAATAAAGAAAATAATAATAACACACATGTGTGTGCTTGTATGTACCCACGGATGTATGTGTATGTGGTGTGTTTGTCCTGAACAACCCTCGCTAATGAAGCTGCAGCTCAGCCCTGTTTGCACACGCAATTCGGATTTTGCTTACTTCTTCCTTTTGGAAGACCCGGCCATGGTAGCGGACACGAACGCGGACCAGGACCAGGAGCTGGACCTGGAACTGGAACTGAGTTTGAGCATGGGTTTAGGGCCCAGGGCTTTAAAAAAAAATTAATCTGGAGAAAAAACTGCAACAGCCGCATAATTGATACAGTGTTGAGTTGAGTTACCAAAGGGGGTACTAAAAACTGAATGGGTACAGAACCACTCGAAATATCAGTAAAAGTTATGTAAGACCAGTAACCATCTGCCTGGAATAGTTCGCCAAAATTAAAGATATTGTAGAAGAAGAATAAAGATATAGAATATTTGGAGAACCATGAGAAACAAGATTATTCCACACAAAATATATTATACAAAAAAAATTGAAAAAAACTCCCAAATACAAAACAGTTTTAAGAATGTTTTTTGTTGAGTTCTTAAACCGATATTGCAGGTAAGAAAAGGCTCCCAAGGATGTAGTAATGTGTATATGTATGTGTAACAGGTGATCCTGCTTGAAAAATGTGGTTTATTATGGGTCGGAGATAATATCCTTCGCAGGCGAATCAAAATACTAAGCTGAGTATGAGTAACTCTATGATTCGAAAAATTCAAAACTCGATCCATTGTTTTATTGACCGTGTGTCTGTTCGTTTCTTCTAAGTAAACTTATTATATAATTTTGAAGCAACATGGCATGGTGCCAAGGTAATTTGGTTGCAATTTGATGAAAATCCTTGTGACGAATAGGTCTTAACTACGGATATTGTAGCTATCGTATTTTATTTGTAAGATATAAACCCAATATGCTGACAAAAAGCGGGCAAGAGCGCTTAGGCCACTCAACTGCATGGGATACATCGAAAGTCGCTTTGGATGGCCAAACACTTGACACCTCTTCCGGGATAGTTGTAATTGATGTTTGCTGTAGATGCTTGGTGGGGCTATATGGTGTGTCTATTTGGAATATATTCCATTAACTATTCCGAAATCCTCCGGAGCAGACTAGTTTCGGGAAGCGAGTGAGGCGATTGGGGAGGGACGGGACCGCTTTGTTTGCCGGGAACAAATACAAATACAAATACAACAACAAGAAATCACAGCTGCGGGCAGCACTGCGCTGGCGACGTCAGCGTCGACATAAAAACGCACCGCCTGCTGGGCATCCACAATTCCATCTTCTCTGGCTGGAACTCCCCCACCACTCCCGTTTGATTTGACATTGTTGGTAGTTGCCCGCCATCTGCCGTCCCGTTTGCTCTGTCAGTTCCTCCTTTTTCCCGGCAAACATATTGGTGTGAGTGTTTGCTGGTGTTTGGGCCGCTTTGTCGATGGTGTTGATGCACACTTGCTGCGCTTTTTACAGGCCTCTTCTACGGAAAGTTTGAAATTAGTTCTCTGAAGTGTCGAAAATGTGCAAACAGAGCCACGTTTTTCTTTTATTTTTTTGTTTAAGGATACATATGTACATACATGGTCTTTTAAATATGTGCGATTGAAACTTTTTCAAACAAATCCTTAATTTACTCCTCGAACAATGCATTCAGATGAAATCGGATGATTCAGAAGATAGACCGATTTATCTTGGGAATGCAATGAGGTTGGTATAGTTCCACGCGACTCAGACATTAGCGGAGTTAAAGTTCTCTAAAGATACACCCATGGAAGTTGGGGGGCTGAGATAGAGTTGGCATAAAAAAAATAACTTATCATGTACATACATATGTATATCTAGCATTATGTTCTATTTGCAACAATATGTGGCTGCTGCCTGATCCGACACTATCCGGAATATAATTCCCGAATTGACAAAAGACGATAGCGAACTATCCACTCTATGCTGTCACGCTCCTGAAGGAACTAGGAATGAGCCCTTTATGTTCCACTTAAAATTAAATAACCATTTAATGGAAATTCCAAGTGAAATTCTCTGCTTCTGTACCGCTGGCGGGGGTTGTCTTTTCAAACCCCAAGCCACCTATGCCACCTTTAATTGTCCTTCTCTTTAGCAATGCGGTTGCTTCTTCCGCCCCTTCTCCGGCTATTCTGCCCAAATTCTGCAAGGGGGTCCTTTGTGCGGAGCAGTTGGCTTGCGGCAAGTACGCCTTGGGGCGCCATAAAATGCTTAATAAATTGCAAAAGTGCGTCCAACTCGGGGGACAGCAGGGCGGTGGACGGACTCACGGCAGATACAAACATATTCTAATGAAGCGCAAGTGGAAAGCTCTGCGAAGGCCCTCACAGACACATTCACACACGGTGTTGGGGGCGGGATTGGGCGTCACCGGGGCAGGGCTTGGCATGCGGGGCACGTAAAATGTATTGAATAATTACATTGGGTCGCTTAACGGCATACGAAATCAGCCCGATGCCGGGCTCCACTCGGGCCGAAGTCAAAGTCTGGGCCGCGTCAAGTGGTGGCTCGGTTGCCGGCCGGACATTAGCCTAGCCTATCCCCTGCCCGGCCCCCTCCAGGAGAAACTCTCCTGCTGTCGCGTAATGAGCGCCGCAGGCTTGAAAATTTCGAATCGCCGCAGGAAATAAGCTTTTTGGATGACTAAGGCCCCACCGAGGGGCGGGGGGATAAAGATTGATGAATCCACAGAAATGCATTTCGCCCGAAAATTGAATTTCGATGGAACTCGGAGGCGGGGACAAGGAGCTGCGGCAGCCGGAGGCCGTTGGCCTCTAAGTAGTGCTAAAGTATCAATCAAAATGCGTTCTTCGGCCAACAATCGTGGAGTTACGTTGAATTCCACCGATGCTCGACCAAGGTGAAGAGACGCCTCATCTTGAAACCGAATCTTGGAAGCGGGGAGCTCTTGAGAGGCATCTGAAGAAAGGTCTGAGCCGAATAAACTGTTACCGAATCAGAGAAATAAAAGAAAACAAAGCCAGAATTCCGAAGATGATTTATCATTACAAGAGGGATGCTGCTGAATCGGGGGAATTACATGCATATTCGGGTGTCCAGGGCTCGGGGAAATTAGCTATGCCAGTAGAGGTACGTGTGTACATCTTTATATTCTTCCACAGAATTGGCTATAAAAGTATTATAAAATGCAGGCTATACGAGTATTCTTAATAAAAATGCAGTGAAATGGAAATTACCATCTCGCAGAATAGAAACAAACAATAAAAAAAAGTATGGGGTTACTCGTTCGAAGATTTTTATATTCAAAAATATTCTCATCCTAAAAGAAGCTGATGTGAGTTCATAAGGGGCTTTGAGTTATTCATTTACGAGGTAAGCCTATTCTTAGTTGTGTTGAAATACAAATGATTTTTCGAAATTTCTGACATTTGAAACTATACTCATAAATCACCTTTAAATTTTACCTAATATGGAGCACTTCGATAAAGCTATCTTAGGGCAGGGATTAAACTTTATACCCACAGCTTTAAAACTCAGAGGCTATATGTACATATATCGACTCAGGAGGTGATCCTGAGCAAGAATATATACAATTCTTAGGGTCGGGGATGTCTCCGAAGATCTGTACCAAAGATACTAGTACTTCTACAATCTAGATTGTCGTATTTTATTAACCCTTTTACTATTTCTCGCATTTTAAACTACTTATGTACATATATGACTTCTTCATCAAAAGTCAATAAAAAACAAGAACCAGATTTAATTTTTGGGGGCGGGAGGAGGCGTGGCAGAATTTTGAAGCAATCTTGAACTCCGTCGGTCTTATAGGAGTCTAGATGTAAAATTTTGCAGCTCTATCTCTTATGGTGTCTGAGATCCACGCGTTCACATGGACAGACGGACATGGCTATGTACATACATATGTATATCGACTCGACTGTTGATGCTGATCAAGAATAGATACATATATATATATATAGATGATACAGATTGGTTTGGAGATGATACAGTATATCCTTGTAGTCTACGAGTAAAAGATATAAAAAGGTTGGGTGGAATTGAATTATGCATCGTAGACAGCGACCGAGGTTATTCTAAGGGGAGAACACGATTCCGGACTTATGGTAAGTGTTGTGTTGTAAGAGTTTTTAAACTCAATGTTCTTCTCCTTTTCGTTTTCCCTGTTTCTCATCCCCCAGAATATAGTCGCTTTGGTCAACAATAACGACTAAATAAAATAACGACAAAATAACCAAATTAAACCTGAGAAAAATATTGCTAAAAAGTACCTTATTATGGTATCAAATAATTATGATTTACCAATTTTAATAAATATCATTTTGGTATCTGACTTGTCGTCCTTGTGGGATGATTTTTACAAATTTATACTCTTTAAAATCTTGGTGATTGAACTTAAAAGCAGAGTTTTCTGCCTCAGACCAGGGTCGGTTATTTTTTTGTCAGGATTTCAACAGGATACTTGCAACGGGGAGCTGGCAGCGCTCAACATGCCGCACGATGTCGGTTGTCTTAAATCTACAGACGACTGTCGCAAAATGAATGCTCAGCAGAGTCAGCCGTCAGGTGCTTCGAGTAGAGCCCGGGGGTGGCAGTTTGGGGATTCTGTGGTCCGGGCACTCCAGCAGATGACCACAATTTCTGTGTTTACTTTCAGTTTTAGGGATTAATTAAGGCTTGACGGAAGAAGGTGAGTCTTTATCGTCCGGAGAGGAGTGGGTTTCTCTAGGACAGTAAGTCGAAAACAATTTGGTTGAGGCATGTCGTCGTCCGGAATTCCATCCGAAATTGTGTCTTCGCGGCCGAATCCATTAACATTAAATGGTAATAAACGGCAGAGAACTCGAAGATTTCAACAGCCCGGTTCTTCGAATCAAGATCAGAGCTGCGATGGGTCACAGCTGATAAATTTATTAAATGCTCCGGGGACTCGGAAGACGACCCAGAAGAGCTCTGGGCTCTGGGGTAGGCCATGGCGGCTGAAATTTAATACCAGTTCGGGGGATGACTGTGTCGCTGTCGATGTGTGCCCGATAGTTGTTGCTGTTGGTGTGGATGTTGCTGTTGCTGTTGCTGTTGCTATTATTGATGTTGCCTGGTGTCATTGTTGCTGTTGCTGCTTTGATGAGGCGGCTGTCATGCGGGGTTTCTCCTCGGGCCCTTGCAGACGGACAAATGATTTTGATTTCAATTTTTTCCCCTTTTGTTTGCCTCCAACTATAACTGCACTCCCCTCCAAGGCAGATACAATCAGGAAATATTTGATGACTGCGAGGGAAATGTTTTATTGTTACAATGTTCCATTAATGCCACAGCATCGGGCCCGGGATGTGGGCAGACTTTCGAGCATTGCTCGAGCTCCCCGTGGACCCAGTTGAATGCGAAGGTAATAAATTCAAAACACTTGAAACTTCATTTTCTCATATTAAATTTCCAATGGCGCAGAGCTGCCAGGTGGAGGTTGAGGTGGAGGCCACAGGACTACAATGCAGTGTGCCATTGCCATGTAAAAATTGGCACCCAGCCACTGGCTTCTCCTGCCACAGGGATACGTCACAAGAATTTGCATATGAATGCCCGAAAGGGAATCAATGGGAGCTTCCAGGAGCACTCGCACATGACGTGTGACTGCAGACACCATTCACCCCCTCCCAGGTGCATCCGTGCATCCGCCGCAGTTGTAGTCACTGTAGTCGAGGAGCACTTGCACTTGGCAGAGAGGTATTAATGATGACATTTGAATAACAATACATCGGCCGAGGCCAGGGCCTGGCAATGGAATTCAAACGGATTCCGCCCACCCCGACTCAATCCTCCAGCATCTCCAGCAATTACATCTCTCTGACAGACTACTTCTTATCCCAACGAAACCCGTTTGGAAGGAGCTCTTTGAACTTTGAAGGTTTTCATACTGACCTCCGAAGCCTTAATCGAATTAAGCGCAAAACCCAGCCTAATCGTATAAATCCCAGGTCGATGTGCAGATTTAGAACACTCGATTTCACAGTTCTTAGCACCTCCGCTGGCCGCTTACTGCGCCTTTGCATATAATAAAGGCGGTTTCCAGGAACCGCTGAGCCGAGCCCAGGCAAGTCGATGGCAGCCCACGTAGCATAATGAGCACAGAATTCTGGAGAATTTGCCAGGGGAGGAAGAATTCATTAAAGACGGCCAGCCGGGCTTTCTCGTGGTCTGGCAAAGATGCAGGCGTCATTCCGATGCCATGAATTATGGGGATCCGATCGCCTAATCTCGAGTAAGTTCCGATGTAAAAATTTGTTTTCTTGCAAAAAGAGGATTTAATGGATAATAGTCATTGAAAAAGATACTTTGACTAATTAATTCCAAGTTGAAATTTGGATATAAAGTTGTCGCAAGAATATTCGTTGCAAGTTTAGCTTAGAGAGGATTTTTAACAGAAAACGAGAACTTATTCCTGGATACTCGTACTAACTGAAAAGGGACACGAAGAAATGATTTCGTTCTGAAACGCTTAGAAAGACACCAATAGATTTGATTACCAGTCCGGGTTTATAGCACAATAGTTAACTTAAGTTTTATAATCACAGTCGCTTAGATATTTACACAAAAAATATTGATCAGACAAGCCAAAATTAGACGTGAAATGTGGATATATCTAATCCTCTTCTGGCTGCTAGGACCAGGTAAGGACACCAGCCTCGCCGCCCCTGGTTATTGGGCCACTAAACAAACTCTTTTCCCAGGCATACTGGGCCAGTGCGTCGACTGCAACGCGAAGTGGCACTTCCACTGCAAATCGGAGCACACAGGATATTATTGCGCTGGCAACAAGAGTGTCATCGAAAAATATACCCTCTCCCATGAGGATTTTGCCACCAGTACTGAACAAATTATCATGCCGTTTGACGTCTGCACACCATATCCCTACATTCTACGTATGATCAGCCGTTCCCTGGCTTACTCACTTGGTTTAAGGTCTCCTGCTTTCCCACTTGTTCTCTAGACTTCGCCGAGAGCTACTGCTGTCTGTACTCACCCAAATTTGGATGCCATGCCGCCCTTCACCCTTCACTGTACAAATTTGAGAAGTCCGTTGGAAGATACTGCAGTTTGTGCAAGAAGCACTGCCGTTGTGTGACGGATGAGGCGGCACCTAGACACCGGTTCTGGGCGGCGGTTCGTCTTTTAGGGATAGTCGCTCTGCTGAGCGCCTTTCTGTCGTCGTTGATGGAATCGGTAGGTTGCCCTGCTCTCTGCCCATTAGGTAACTTTTCTCCTTTCTTCCCAAACAGACGACGGCATTGAGTTACTAAGACAGAGCTGACTGCCTCCAAAAAACGACGTTGGTGGAACCGATCTAGATGCTAGAGGACATTTGGAAGTATGGAATACGCTCAAGGGATTCAAGGGATACATGCCTGGTCACTCGGCCTATGATTCATCCAAAAATTTTAGTGTATTTTAGGGTTTGAAGTAAACAAATTAAAATACAACCACAATCAATCATGGGAGGTACAGGAAGATGGTACAGGTCTCGAAGTCTCGAAAGGCTGTCTATGTTTTGCTTCTTTGAAACTAGCAGTACATTTTTCTATTTGTCGAATAGATGAAAAGAAAATCATATCCCAAAAATTGGTCAGCAAACAATGTTGTCCATTGCCAAAACACTTGAGTGATTGAACCTGGCGACTAGCCATCCAAGATCTCCCCAGTCGGAGGACAAATGGGACGAGGTCCGGGCAGCCGGCCGCGGTACGTGACTGGGAACATTATTGTTTGCTTATCTACACCTAATTGCTTCTGGCTACACTTAATAATACGGTGCCACATAGGCACAGCGTCATCGCCGTCGCTATCGTGGTCGTCATGGCGAAGTCATCTCCACCCAGCGTGGCTCAAGGAAGGCGGGGAGCTCTTGGACGAGTTCGCGTTGTTTGTTCAGCTTCCCACTTTGCGTTGGTCGATTCTTTCCCTCCATTTTCATTCAGCTCGGGATTTGTTGCACCATAAAAAGGGCTTCTCGAGACTACTCCCCCTTGGACCAGGGCTTCCCCCCTCTCCCAGACTCCCTTGGCTATTGTGCGCGGCGTGCGGCAGGGAGGCAGGAGGCAGGGAAGCAGCGAGTCTCGGAGCCGCGTCTGTGGCTATTTGTTTTCTCGTCGACCGTAGACCGTCGAGCGTTCTGTTGTCTTCTTGTTGTTCCTCGGCTGCTCCTCCGCCTCGTTCTTTGCGCTTTTTCAATTTGGTGGGATGAAAAATTTCATTGGAATTGGTTTTTATTGTGGGGCCCTTCTGATGGATTTCTTTTTTCGGAGGTACAAATTGTGTGACGCTAATGGAGCATTTCTGCGGAGGCGGGGGCGTTCGAGAGTGGCAGAGACATCAAGCATTGACACGGCTCTTTAGTCCAGCTCTCGGTTTGGACAGAATAGTTTACCGATAAGGTCCCAGGAAAGTGAATCATTTGTCATAACTGACCATTGCATTACCCTCCTGCCGGCTTTCTAATCAAGGCAGCCTCCATCCCTTGGCCTCGAACTGGAGTGCTAATTGTTACGAGTTTTCATCCCCCCAAAGGAGAAGGTGGACATGGGGTGTCTCCAGTTGCCATTGAGTGGTAAGCCGGGGGAGTGGGCAGGAAAATGTTAGGTCTCCGGGCGTCGTGTCCTGACGACTTTTCACCACTCTCTGGCAGGAATGTCGATGCATTTGTCGCACTGTGACAATTGCTAATTTCACTGCAATCGGAGGCGTGGCACAGGAAGTGCGTGACTCGCCCGGCTGGCGAACTGCAAAAATCAATTGATGTTTTGGGGAAGCAAGGGCGGCGGAACGAACGACTGCGAACAATAATCAGGCCAATAAACATTTCATTAACAGGCCTCAGAGCCAGTACCAATCATAACAACAAGAATGCTGTCTGCGGAGCAGTCTCTGGATTCGGGATTTGGGAGGGGAAAACAAAGGCCCTTCCTCCTTATCCTCCCTATTGTTTGCTCCTAGGAACATAGACCCAGGAGGCAGACACTCCATAGCCGCCACTTTCGATTTCATATTCGAATTACTTGAGCCGGAAATTGTACCTAGAAGGTCTTACATATTGATGGAATACTTATCGTAATCAAATGGGTTTCGAATTTATCAATCGGTGGTCGCAGATTACCAGTCAGTTCGAATTCATACCTGAAAGAGATAAGAAACGTTAAAGTTAGTTAACTTCGGCCAATCACGATACTTAATAATTTGGGTATTAGAACAACTTGGCTGCTCCCCGAACTACTCCCCGATTCCCACCGTTAACGGCGCAGACATCTGCTCGTAACAATCAAAACAAGAACAATAGGACAGCCTACACGGCCCGATCCCTTCCCTGGGCCCAGGCCCAGGCAGCTCCCCCAGAACTGGTTAATCCCACACAAGCCTCGGCGATTAACGAAGCTAGACCGAACCGAACCCAAACGCAGACGTGAACCCCAACTCAGTCCCAGCCCCAGTTCCCAACCAGCTCCCAATACCAATTCCGAGTCAGGCCCAACCCTGAGCCGCAATGAAAATTGCACCCGAAGAGAAGTTGAGATAACAACTGCAGATATCCGGAGGCAGGAGCCGCAGGAACGCTGCCAGGGACTCCCGCAGAAACAGTGACAGCATGGGGAACCAGTAACAGTCACAGTCCGGGACAGAATAACATCCAGCCTTTCAAAGCACGACTGACTGCGGGCACCAAATGCAAGTAAAAAGTAAAACAATTCCAATTAAAGCGATAGCGGCAGTAGCCAACGGTAAGTGCACTGGGCGAATTTGGGTGGCAGGTCTTCCAAAAATAACAATTGCATATAACTAAAGCTCTTTGAGTGTAGGGGCTAGATAGCTTAATAAAGTGCACAAATTTGCATAAATATCAGATATCTAAACACCCATTATTTTCAAAGTAATATTTTTTTTCTATGTATGTTTTTTTTTTCAGTGATTTGTTTAAAAAAACATTGTTTAGAACTCTTTGAAAATAAGCATTCATGAAAAGATTCATTTTTATGCACTTTTTATATTTTAGAAGATGATAAATAATCCACTTTTAATACCAAACAAAAAATAATGTTTAAATGTGTTGATTTAGATTCTCTTCTCAGTGCCCGAATAAACGCCACCGCCTTCGGAAAGGGTTAAGGCCAAAGGGCAAAGCGCCTTCCCTGGGTCGAAAAGGGTAACAGGAAGTCCAGGAGGCGGGCAGCCGGAAAGTCATCCCATTAAAGGCAGGGCGATGGGAAATCCAATTGCAGATATCCAAACTAAATAAGCATATAGATGGGATTAAATTCACAAAGGTTAACAAACAAAAATAGCTGGAAGAAAACGCTGGGAAGAATCGAAAACGCGCATACCCTCGAAGGGAGCGGAGACATGGAAGTGAGTTGAAGCAGCCGAGTGGAAGAGTTTAGCATTTGGTCCTTGGAGAATCATAACCCATTTGCATATTGTTGCATGCTGGCGGTGGTTCTAATTAATTTATGATTCGTGTATTATTCCAACCTCCTGGTCAATGGGAACCCTGTGCCAGGCAGGGTATGTCCAATGAGCGGGAAAGCAGCGGTGGTAGTGCACCAAAGCGAGCCGAGGAGCCTCGCCAACTGGCAAAACTCCCACGGAAGCTACACTGAGCGAAAGGCGCACTGCGCAGCCTTGAGGGTCGGAGAGCTGAACCCGAGGTGGCCCGGAGGGCGGACAATCAGATTGCACTCATCTGCGCGCTCGCTGCCATGCGAGGGTTAAATGCTCCTGCTCTGGGCATTTTGTATATTCAATTAGCGGCCGCTTCCATGTCGAACATTTCCGCTAGTTGCGGCTCTAACCTGGGCGGCAGGGTGACAGGGTGGCTGGGTGGTGGGGGGACGCAGTTCTAGGGTGGGCCCCTGCTGCCACCCACTTGTTTGCATTTCTAATGCAATTTGCGGCCGCAGCGCTTTTGTTCCTGCCGCACTGCCCCCAAATCGTGTGGCGTGTCGTGTCCATTAGCACCTCAATGCTCATAATACCTATTCATTTATGCAGCCGCTGCACGCCCCTGCCCCGCTGGCCCCAACCCCTGGACGCAGGACATAATTACCCCCTTCCTGGAGTCTCGGGCTCTTTAACTTTTCTGAATCTGGTATCTCGTATCTGGTATCTGGAGTCTGGAGTCTGGTGACTGTAACGGATACACATTTTCGAGTAGTGCCCACCCCGCTCCGGGCCAACCAGAAGCTAAGCTCTTCGAGCCACCGCAGAATGTCCTCATTCATTAAACTTTGGGTAACCCTAGCCCCAAGTCAAACTTGATTGACTATTGTAATTGCTGTGCATCCCCTGGTCCAGGGGTGGGCCAGAAACTCCCGGAATGTGCGAAGGCTTTCCAAGATCCGGCACTGCCTTGGGCCCACCACCCCGTCCTTATTGGGTTAGGACAATCTGCTCGTTTTGTCTTACACATTAGTTAAAGCTTGCGGCTACGGAAACAGCAACAAACAAACAACAAACGACTGGAAACACAACAAAACACTTAAGCGCAACACTTTTAATTTTACAGCTGGGGAGGAATGTGGGTGGTGGGGCGTCACACCCCTTCGGCGGGCTAGTTGGGGCGACTTGAAACTGATGCCCGGCACGTGGACATGAGGAGAACACGACGCCCTCATGACGAGCAGACACAAAAGGCAGACGTTCCGAAAACTGGCATCGGATTGGGTCTTCAGCACTATTCAGTGCGATTTACAAACGCTGTTCGACACTGGGACAGGGACGGGGGTAAGTGACGGGGACAGGGGTAGAAAGGGCACCCTGAGCCGTCGGCACGCGCACAAATTAGTGAGCAGCGCAGATATGAAAAGCTGGGCTCGTGCCACTCACTCACTCACTCACTCGCTCGCCATCTCGCAGTGTCGGGCAACAACAACAATGGGATTGCGTATAATCAAAAATTAACATAACAATACACTGGCTGAACAACGAGAACCACCACACCACGTCGGGCGCAGGAGAGGCAGAGTGTTGCCGGGCCAGGCCTTAAAAACACACGGGCATCGGGCGCACTGCGAACTTAAAGCTGCTCGGAGAGATTTCGATTCCGACTGAGCCCGTAATGAAAGGGTAAGCTCAGACAGGCTGGGAAAGGGTTTGGTCCAGGGTTGGAGCAGGGGCAACGGGGTATGGGGGTTTTGGCGAAAAGTCAGGGTCGGGCCGCGATGAATGGACAGGGGAGGTGGCACCCAAGCCAACATCAGGGACCTTTGGACACGGCGGGCGGCGGGAATGCCACAGAAACGGTCTTCATAGCCGCCGTTCCACAGCGAAAAAGATACGAAGGAATGGATAGAATTTTTTAGCCATAAACCTGGATGCCTGGATGCCTGGACGCCTGGAAACAGGTTTCAAGTTGTTCCATAAACCTCTAAAAAAACCTTGCCTAATTTCTGGAATGGGTCCGATTCGACCGCTATTGGATTCTACTTACTTCTTAGTGGTTAAGGGTCTCATGAGAACTAAAAACTAGGAATGCTTGGACGGGGACCAGCGATTTCTGATTTACTTTTCTTCAAAAGTACCGGGTTTAATGATTTTATGGAGAATATATGGATTCTTTGGAGACTTTGTAATTTAAGAGGCTTAGTATTTTCTTCAGTGTATGCGTGCAAGCAAAAGTAATGGGGCACACAGCTATAGAGAGGGAAAGGCAGTCCCAGAGACGGGCAGACAGGCACGCACACAGTCGCACAATTCGATAAAGAAAATTCCCAGCGGGCACTTAATTTACTGCTTTGCGTTCCGATTCATGTCCATTTCCCAGGCATTTCCCTCACGCAGCGCTGAGCACGCACTGTTGCTGCTTTTCTCTGGCTCGAGGATCGCTCGGAAAACTCATTTTGAAAACTCGAGAAATACATACAAATGCGTGGGTTCTTGGCATTTTAATAGCACTAAAGACTTGGTCCGTTGCAGATTAATTTCAATTTTTGAATAGATTTCTCAAAAACTTAAAATCATCAGCATAAAATGTTATAACCAGGGACCGTAATAATTATGAGAAATATTTAATAAATCACAAAATAATTATTATTTTATAATTTATAACATAAGCTATACTTTAATTGTCAAAATATATATCATTCATATAAAAATATGAATGGAAGATAGGAAGAGAATTGAGTACAGATCTATCTATCTATTCAATAGATTTAATTTTATATGTTAGAAATAATACTATGTAAGTATCTTTACAAAATACATAAATTTAAAAATTATTAAAATTCACATACATACACACATCTGTGATACATCTGTGATATCTAGTGATAAGCAAAAGTAAGCACATGTCAACAAAATTAATGCCTAACTTCTTAAAGCGACTTTACTAACGACGGTTTTTCAAAAATTATGCATTCAATTTGTAAATAAATGGAATATTTGGATCGAATATGTACACACGTGTTTTATAGTATCATTCTTTTCTAATCCTAATCCTTGTAGGATTCTAAATCCATTAGAGTCTTATCTATGTTTAACATTTGAGGATTTAGGGGAATCCCTTGATATTATGCAAATGTGGCAATTGATTCTGCAGAGTGCTGAGATCGATGGCGGGCCGTGATGTGGCCTTGAGTGCATATTTGCCAAACTGATTTGGTGGCAAGTGACTTCTCCGCCCTCCGCGCCCTGCAACCCCCGTGCACTTTATGCCTCCTGCCACACGTGGCGTGCACCACGTCGCTGAAGAGCCGGAGAGGGCATAATCAGCATAATGGGAGCGAGTAGAAGCGCGCATTATGATAATAATAGTGTGCCAACTGCTCCTGCCAGGGTTCGTTTCGGGGTCCGGCTCGAGGTCCGTCCCGGGGTTCATCGTTCCAGGGTTGCTAGGAAGCCACACCGAAGGGTTGCTGCGGCACATTCAAGCGGAGCGTGTGTTTTTGTTTAACTTTTTTTTTAATTTCTGAGGCATTTGAGGAATGCACTCGGCTGTGTTTGGCATTTATCATTTTTTGTTTTCTCTGACGGATGCTTAGGGCCCTTCACTGGGAAACAACAAAGGGCCGGCACCAAGTGGTTCTGATCTATTCTCCGGCGTGTGTGCGCGGAATGTTGAGTGGCTCAGAACGGAGTGGCGTCGAGGGTACAATCCAAACTGGAGGATTGTAATTATTTTACTCTCTTTGGTTAGTGAAGAATATTTGATTAACAAGATTACAATTAACAGAATACTTTTTATTTTTTCGTTACTTCTTATTAATATAACAAGATTACAATCAAGAGATGTATACAGAACCCAGTATTGATGCACTTTTCAGTAACGAAAACGACTTTAAGCAATGTTATAACACTTTTTTCATTCGAAAAGGGAGAAATTAGTAAATTTATTAATTTAAAAATGTTTAGAAAATTAGTACATTAAAATATACTATTGTTGGTATTTAAATACTCTTTTCATCTTTAATGGAACCTCCATGACTCGTCACCTACAAGAGCCGCGTGCACCAATCAATGTGAGGATGTTCCCCTCAATGAACAGAAGATAGATAATAGGACTCAGTTCATAGAGGCTGCTATGATTGACATGGAATCAAGTGCAGCAAGCCTTGTTCTGGACACATTCCTTGACAGGTCAGGCAATCGCATATCCCACTAATCATCACAAGCTGTGATCAAATATTCGGCCGGGTTTACTGGCTCTTTAAAGCCAAAATAACCAAAGGGATTTGTAGGAGCAATCCTCTTGAAGAGCTTAAACGTGTGGCGTCCTAATCCTATTCCAGTCTGGCCTCCCCCACTCTTCGCCTTGTCTTCCACATCACCGGCTCCACATCACAAATACGGCAAGATGGGCGGAGAAATGCAAGAAGCCGCTTCTGCTCGGTTCGGCTTTCATTCGTTCATCTCACTCGAGACAAAATCAAAATTCAACTAATTTGCATTTTCGATTTGCATATTTACACAAAATCCGGCCTATCGTCGGGCCCAGCCGGCCCATCCCCGATCAGGAGTTCTCTCATTGAAATTAAATTGATTGCAAATACTAAAGATTGACTTGAAGTGGGGGACGCCGACAAAGATGCGGATGCGGATGCGACTCGGAGGCAGAGTCGGGGGATCTACCTCCTGGCCGACTCCATGTTGGTTTAGCAAGTTCCATGCCCGGTTTTCGATTGCAGCTCCGCCCGCCTGCTGCATCCCTTCTGAGCCTTCCCTCGTCAGCCAAGGCAAAGTCAAAGTTAGGGCCCATAATTGCAGTTTGTCCGTCGAAGGGTTGCTCGGGCGGCTCGGGTTGCCCGGGCTGCCGTGCTGCCGGGCTCCTGCAATTGTGCCAAATGCCATTAATGAAAATCACAAACACGGCCGCTCCCCCCGAGCCAGGGTCGCACTCTTAACCCCGGGCACATGGCACGAAAATGCCACCCTAATTTGAAATTAAACAGCTCGCCGTGGATGGGGTGAAGGGTGTGCAAAATGCATTACCCAAGATGCGTTAATGGAATTCCAGGATCGAAGTGGAAGGGGGACAGCGATCCGTCTCCAGTGTCGAGGCAGTGTCCGAACGGGCACAAAAGCAAGCAGAAAGAATCATTTTGCTCTCGTCGCTTGAGCCGGAGCTGGGTGCTTCAGGTCACTCGGACTATTTAATAAACTTTAATAAACTTTGTTTGTCGACTGCCCCTCCTCCGGCACCCGGGAAAACTTGCGCGGAACTTTTGGGAATTGGCACAGCCAGCCAGGCAGCTCAGTTGCGAAACAAGTTGATTGAACAATTTATCAAGCACTCGTCTGCTGCCCGGGATGGGAGGTGGGATTGTGAGGAATCAGAATCGGAATCATGTCATGAGCGAATTGAAGAAATGACAGCACGCGCCTGAGCCTGACTCGTCTGGAAGCAGAGGGCTTCCTTCAGGTCCAACCCCTCGGCTGGCCGGCTTACGGCTGCCAACCCCGGCACTCTCACCCCGCAGTTGCCACTCTAATTCACCTAAACAAATTGGAATTTTTACAAAATTGGTTTATGATGCTGACATTTGTAAGGCTTCCGGAGGGCAGGAGGCTGAGGCAGCTCGGCAAACAAGATGGACGATAACCGAACAGTTGCCAAACGGAAAAGTGCAGCGGAGCGTTGAAAGTGGAGGCTCACAAGTGGGTCGAGGAGGCGGCAGTGGTGCTAAGGAGCCAGCGCGTCAGGGAGTGCTTGGGTTGTTCTTGGCCCAACAGGTGAAGCCGAATCAGCCGATGGGGCCATCAATAACCAGGTGACAGCAAGGTGGCAAGTGGATGACTGGATGAGTGAAACAAATCAATAAGCCGGAGGATGGGGTTGCAGATGCGGAGGCGGGATGATTGGGATGCTTGGGAGTGGAGTCAAGCGTCAAAGGCGCTGTCGGGGGAGAGCTCAGCGCGGTTGAGTGATTTACAGAGGGTTACAAGGAGCACCAGCAGCTGCGTAAGTTAGAGAATGTTACTTTCCTTTCCAGCTAAACTTAATTTGGCCGTGTAAATGCAATCTAGAAGCTCTTAAACCCGCCAGCCCCCGGCAAGTCCCAGGCCATTAAATTGATAAATATCCAAACTTTGCTCATAATCGCAGCAGCTCGACTGGCAGAAGGACGTTAAAAAGCTGGGGAGATCCGTTGGCGGATGGGAGCTCGACTTGAAGTTAAACATTTATCAAGGCCAACGAGTGGAATACAAACATAGACTGTGTCTGCGCCGCGTTTCGCAATGTTTGCCCAAACAATTTGTGGGTGTCCGGCCGGAGGAGGCGGGTCTCCAGCCGGATGGTGATCCATTTAAATTCCGTACATAAATTAACGCACGGCCCGCCTATATCTCACATATGTCGGCAGTCAGTCAACTATGTCCATCTCCACGCGCTCCTGCTCCTGCTCCAACTCCTAATTCCAGATTGCGGTCCAGCCTTTCACAGAGTCCTGCATTCGTTTGCCGCCTCATTGCACGGATCGTTTGAGTGACTGACTGGACGACATATTGATGTATTGGCTGCGTGCATTGAATGAGTGTCCGTCGGTGGTTCCTGGCCATGTCAGCGCCCGAGACCTTCCTAATGTCGAACGCTATCCGGATAACCTGACTGCCCCTCTCCGCCGGTAATCTCCGGCGACCGTTTCATTACTTTAAATGCTTTACACGTACAACATTTAGGCTTTGACATCAGAAGCATCCGAAGGGGCGTGGGCCCGGCTATGGCCAGGAGTAGAGCCAGGAGCAGGAGTAGGGCCGGAAACGTGGGCAGACACGGTGGTCGGGGGAAGCTTGTGTGTTTTTTTTGGCTGGAGGTCGAGGGTTGGTGCAGCGAACGCACGGAAAACGCATTTCGCACGCAATTCAATCAATTCTCCTTTGTGACTGACAATCTTTTTGTCACGGGAAGCGAATCCGAATCCGAATGCGTCTGATGAGAATGGATGATGTCGTCTATGACAGCTCCCTCCTTCTGTTCCACGTCTCAGACAGGGCAATCGGCTGCCAAGCGACGAAGGCAAGCAACAGGGCAGAACTCTTGCTGATTACAAAGATGCTTCACAAATTGCTCTTCTTACGGAGATCTGGATAATAATCGGCACAGACGAATCCAACTTGAATACACAACAAATCGAATTAGCGTTTCTACAAACTAAATCAAACATTCAGGTTCAGGTATCTGTACTGTACTGGGAGATTTTTTTTGTACCCGTAATTTCCACAGGACGCTCGTAAAGTGTACTGATCAAAATCAACCGCGGAGTTGATCCAGCCAAGTCCATCTGTCCGAATCTGTCTGACATGTGGAATTGCACGCCTGTTTCCGTAATAAATAAACGGGTATAGCCGAGAAATAGACTAGGAAATTATGCTAAAATAGATATTATTTATCTTCTTAAACCCGAAAGGAAACCCCAAAAGTATGAAAATACGAATAACCTTCATTGGAAAATAGAGTGGGGGGAGTACCGGCCTTCTACTCGCCTTCTTTTCAAATCACTCTATTCAGAATTTCGGAAGTGAGGAAAATTTGCCTTCAAATCAAATAATTATAAAGCCCGAAGAGCAAATACAAACTTTTCCCCCATTAACTTGAAGCTCGCATGTATGAAAGTTTCTAATTTAGGCGCAGACGCAGTTGGCGGACGCTAATGAGAAAACGAGGGGATTGGCTAGCTATTTGTGATTAAATACATTTTAATTAGTATTATTGTTTTTGCAGACTTTGTGGCGCTGCGCAACCCCTCCTGCCTTGCGCCGAGCACTTGCCAAATTAGACATGCAACAATAATGTCAGGAGCAGCAACAGGGGTTAAGTTAATCAAAAGGCACCACACACGGCCCGAGTGCGCCCATCGGGCAGCGGATCCCCACATGCCAAGTGCTTCCATCTGAGGCCGCCCAGCCCTCCGCCCACCGGACTAAATCCCAATCAGAGCTGCTTCTTTTCCGGCCACTCCTTCGGCGGAGCAATTAACTACGCTTTGATTAACACTCCGCACTCGCTGCTGGCGGCCGTTGACAACGACGACGACAGCTGCCCCCCACAGGACCCCGGCCACCCTCTACCACCCATTGCCACCCCCATCTGGAGAAGGAGCTGTGCCAGCCAACGGCGCTTAGCGCCCTCTGTTAGCTAACAGCTGTCAATTGCAGCCTCGCCGGCTTAGGCTCTGTTAGGCGCACAGTGGGGCAGTCCTTTGCCGTCGGCGCTTTGCTCTTCGTCCTGCCGGTCCCTTTGTAGTCCTGCGGAGTCCGAATCGCTCTTCCAGGCCGAGCCCAAGTGTGGCAAGTCAAGTGACAGGGTACACTTAGAGATAAAATCGCTATAGGGAAGCACAGAATTCACAAAGTTGCAGAGTACAATAGAACCCCTCAGTTTTAATCTCGTTTTCATGCCCATGAAATGAATTTTTATACAAAGCCATATGTATGTTTATATTATTTCCATTGACCTTTTACCCTCTAACTTCCAATTTCATTTTATGGGCGCAACATAATCTCTAGACAATAAACGATTTAATTAGAAACGTTCGAAAATCAAACAGATTTTTGAATTGTTGCTTCATATCAGATTTTTTATTGGATCTAAACTATAACTGAAAATAATAATTGTATCATCGTCTTGTATTATGCATAACTTGTATTTTTAAGCTCATACAATAGTTCCAATACAATAGCAATATTTTATATTCATCCACATTTACAATTAATATCGAGTTAAAAAGTTCCCTCTATTCATTAAAGTCTATTAAAGTCATTTTTCTGATAAATTATAATTAAGCTTCAGTGTCGGTAAATATTTAAAGTTTTGTAATATCATTGATTTTTTGGCCGTGTAGCCGTCGCTTGGTGGTAATTAAAGTGCACTTCGTGCTTTTGACCAGTGTGGCATCGACTGGCAGTTTATTAAGCCACGCAGCAACCCCAGCTCCCGGCGACTTCCGTTGGCGTTTCACGGATGTGTCGCCCTGGGTTGTACTGTAATAAGTTATGACACTTTTAGCGCCCACTGTTCCTCGTGGGTCTCTTTCGATGTCGGTGAGCCGAAAGGGTGTGTGGCGGTGTGTGTGAGCCACCCCTTTGTTTTGGCCGCAAGAAACCCATTGAAGCGCATAATCGCACGTTAAATGTGTTGTAATTAAAATATTAATTTCTTCGTTCTTGCACCGGTCCCTCGCCAGCCGGTAGTAGTCCCTCCCCGCACCCCATTAGTCTCGTAATCAGCATCTCGGCAACCATCGTCTTGCAGTCTTCCAGGGTATCCACATTCGTGGTCGTCACCGTCTGCTGCCTGTGGTTTTTGGCCTGTTGTGTAATTATAGTTTTCGGCATTCCTCAGTTTACTAATTTCCGACATGGGAACCACCCTACCTGGAACCTCCGGAGAAATAGGATGGGGCTGAATAGGATGGGGGAGTGGAGTTTGCGACTGGGAAATTTCATCCAAATTGCTCTTGCTCAAGAATCAGGACTGAATAATCCCGATTAGAATATATAATGGCACGAGTAATGCTCGCCAGGGCATATAGGAAAATAACAATGTTAAGCCTTAATCAACAGGAAAGCGGAAACCCTTTGGGACGCCCTTCAATTTGTTTTCCCGTACATTATCAGGTTTAGTTAAAACTTCAATAATAATAATGACGTTAGACTCTCGTTAGACGCTCGCCTGTTTGCATTAGATCCATTAGGCAGTCCACGAAGGGCGCCGGCACGGAAGCCCAAAAAATGAATATTACTTAGTCGGAGATCTCAGCCAGTTTCCATGGGAAGTTCAACCCCAATCCTGGCTGGTCTAGCCAGATGCGGTGTTGTAATCGGATATAATTCCGGCCTCCAGAGGACGGCCGAGGACTGCGAAAAATGGTGCCCAAAATGGAAGAAAAGGACGTGCCAAAGACAAACAGGACTCGGGAACTGGCCCAGGCCCCGGCTACTAAGCCGTCACTCTCGGCGGGTCGGACTTTCGACTTTCACATTTCATTTGCGAAAAACCAATTGGAAAAAAATTAAATGAAAACCCGTGTACAACGAACACCGTTTTTTTGTGGCCCAAGTGACACCCGTTTGGGCTGATAACGGGTGAGGCTTGGAGGCCTCCTGTGGCAAGTGCGGGCTGGGGCGTTATAAACAAAAAATTACTCGCAGACGTGAGTTGCATGCGAAGCTCACCGTTCTTCGTTCTCCGGACTCCGGTAGCCGTCTCCGCTCGACTTGTTGTCTGGTTTTTGCTGGTTTGTTGTTTTTTGCTCATTATTTGCGATATAGAAAAAAGCAAAAGCCAAGAAACTACCCTCGTGTGTGCGTGTGTGCTTTATTTGTTATTAAACGGATCCCCGGATCGGATTTGGCCCTGGGCCCGGTCCGTCTGGCGTGGGGTCGCCAGCCGACCGTTACAGGCACTTTGTAATCGAGACTGACCGCAATTATGCTTCATACCTGGACCCTGAATCGTCGCTATTCCAGTCCTCATTAACGGCGCTCGGGGAACAGGCTCCAAGCGAGTCCTGGAGGACTGGAGGCCCAAAGTGTCAACAGATAAAAGCCGGCGCTTCTACACTTTCCGAAGCTCTCCCCCTATTTCGCTCAGTGCCCCAGCTCGGTGGCACTTCTCTTGTTTCCCCGAGCCAGTAGTCGGTGGAAGGCAAACAAAAATTGCATTTCAATTCAATTCTGATGCTTATCGGCCCTGTGGCTGTTGCCCGGCAACCCCCACGAAGGCCAACGAGCCCGAAAAGGGAAAACAAATCTATTTTGCCGTTTTATCCACTCGCGAGGTTGTGCCAACTAACAAATGGCTTTCATTTCACTTGCCGACTTGCGGCAGATAAGCCGCCGCCCACCCCTTGCAAGTATCCGGTCCCCGTACTCCGGATGGCAGGGAAACATAAGAAGACCATCTAGACGGGACCCTTGTAGCTCGCTCCGATACGACTGCACGTGACCGAATTATTCCCCTTCCCCGGCAGCCGTGTGTCCTGGGAGGATGCTTCTCGTTGTCGCTCCGTTACCGCATTTCTTCGGATTTCGACTGTCGCCTCCTTGGCAGACGGCCGATTAGCATGTCGAGCATTAGCTCTGCCTTGGAACCCAATCAAAACCTGCCGATATCCACACAGGTAGATACTTGTGTGTGTCGCCATAAATTAAGTTAGTGACAATTTGTTGCTACTTTAGTCATTGCCTTGTTAGGCTCCAGGACTCTGCTCGAGAAGAATTATGGGTCGTTGTGCGGATTAATGAATACAAATGTCCTTATTTCCCCAAACGGTGAGACAAAAGTATAAATATTGTGACGCATCGATTTCCCTTTGATCTGGTGTATCCAGGATACGCTGGGAATATTCAATATTCACACCAGAAAGCATATCATTTACCTTGTTTATGAGGGTAATGAAAACCCTAACAATTGGACTAATTAGTGCCTTTAAGCATTGATATAAAGTTAGTGACGAAACTTATTGGGCAGATGTTAAAATTCTATTCAGCATTTGTCCAATGAGAAATGAACATACTTTTTGACTTTTGAGCCAAATAACTTTTTAGATAAAGTTTTTGCAAAACGTTAAATATTTTATTTTTGGGTGTTATTAGCATACAACTTTATTAAAATATCCAGTGACGAATGCTCTTTTAAAACTCATGTCACTGCAGATATAGTTTTTTGACAAAATTCTATATTCTTAAGATGTAAATGGAATAAAAGACTATTTCGAGCAGGTGACGAATGCAATTTCGAGGCCAATATCCTCTGATATACATTTTGGGACGAAGGCATGTCCACTTTATATTCACACATGTCACAATATATGTATTCCTTTTCTGTCAATATATGTATGTGTTTTAGAGTGTTGCTAACCATTATATTTTAAACACAATTCAGCCAAACAGCATAGGGTAATTAAACAATCTGTCACTTTGTAAACAATTGGGGCTTATCTTGGACAATCTCCAGCTTTTCTGGCAATCAATACTGGACAAAAGTTCCATCTTCGAACTAATCTGGCCTCCTCACATGAAATGGTGGTGCATCACCATTGGTTTTTGATCCTTCCATTATTATGTTCGACTTGGCACCCGCATGGCGATTGAAATCTCCCGAAATAAATGAGAAGCCACCACCCAGGACGTAGGGTTGAGGGTATTGGATATTCCAAGAAGCGGAAACGGCTAATCCTTTTCAAGTGCCACATGCCGTGGATAGAAAATGCAACATTTGTGTCCAAGGCCGCAGAGAACATTTGTTCCGAGCGGTGCTGCTGCTGGCGGTGGTGGTGCAGATGGGTTGGTGGTGGTTCTGGTCACTTCCACACATCCATCCAAGGAGAGTCGCGTGGAAGTAAGCCGACAGCCGCGTGCACCGTAACTTAAAATAATTTGGGTAAACAATGGAAGTGACTTGGGTCTGGCGGCAATGACGACACGTGCATCTCCTGATCCCGAATTAGGGCGACAGGCGCACTGCTCTCAGCGGGGAACTCGGTCCAAGGTCGCAGCTCGGAGCGGTAGCAGCTGCTCCCGGCTAACCTCTCCGGGTTACCTGGAACGCGAGTACAGCGATTTTTAATTAAATCCCTAGCATTAAAACATAAAATGTACGGCGCGATTACTTTAATCGCCGGCACATATGCGCCCAGGACGAAGGACCAATGGCAGTGCCCGCCACCCGCAAGCCCCCCGCCCACCGGCCAATTAGGAATCATAAATCCGAGGCGCAACTTTTTCCAGCCACCTAATTGCAGGAAGCATAGGACATAAAAACCATTTCTGGTTTGGATATTTCCCAAAACAAGGACTCAAATTGTTTGACAATTAAAAAAGGAGCAATCAACTTTTGGACAGCCAGGACAAAGCCGTCCCCGTCCTGCGAAGCGATACATCCGAATGTGTATATAAAAATTTATAACACCGGACTGAACTCTTAATAAACGGGGATCGGAATGGCTTGCATTTGTCAGCAAAGTAAGCAAAAAGCGGCGAACAAATAAAAATGTAAATATTAATAAGCGTCAATATGCGTTCAACCATGGCCAAATCCTGCCCAGCTCGGCCCGGCCCGAAATTCAGGCAAACAACCGAACAAACATGCCCGAAATGCCGCGGTCAGAGTCGAGACTCTCCCACCCACTGCCTCCCAGCCCCTTGTGCCCCTTGGCCACACCACCCGACCGCCGCGCACAGGAACGGCAAGAAAAACAGTCAGTCAGACAACGAGGGGAGATGGCAATCTCCCGGCACCAACATACTGCTCTTGCCACCACCCACCCACTGCCCACTCGCCGCGTCCTAACGCCCCGCCCGTCACCGTCCTTTGCCACTCGAAAGGACTCGGCCGGAGTCGGACGAATCGCTAATGTGAGGCTAAACGCCACTCCGAGGCTGAAGCCGATTTCCGCCGCAGGACCTTCGGGCTTTAATGCTTCCACAGCGAGTTAGGTTCGGAAAATAGAGTGGTGGAGGACTGGAAATAAAATACGAGTCTGGCGAATTTTAAATTTGGTTATATTTTTGGCTCCCCATTGTTGACTTTTACTGAATTTCCCATTGCTTTAGAATTGCAATATTGCGTACCATTTCTATTAGGTCTTGTATAATAAAAGATCTTGAACTTTAAAGTAAGGCCTTAAACTCAGGACAGTTGGTACGATTTCATCAAATTAAATCTGTATTTGTTCTTTTTTTTACATATTAGTTTAGAGATTGGGCTACACCTAGAAAACATATTTTCTTTACGGTTTCCGAATGTAATACCCGTAGTATTTCTCCCATTGTGTCAGAAGTAAAGCAGAGATTAGATTAAACCAGGATTACTTTCCAAGATTAATGTTTGCCGAACCCCAAAACGGTCGAATTGTTTCCGCCCAAAACTCAACCTGAGATCAATTAAAGTAAAATGAATATTATTTTGTAATTTATAATTATTCTTGTACATTTATTTATAGATTTTTTTTTACTGAGGATACATTTTTGTAGCTATACAATGCGTCTATGAGGTTTCTTCCTATTTGCATAACATCTATTAGGAAATAATCCATAAAATAGTTTAATTTAATATAGTGTATCTTTTGTAACCCATTGAGCACGGCAGAGTTCTTCTATAAGGTCACATCAGTGGCGGTTCCAGTGGCAAATCGTTGTTTAGCTTTTTTATCGTTTATTTTCCCCCTCACACTGCCAGTCCCCTTCCATGTGTCACCCCCAGCACGTCCATCCTGCCCCGTGGCCATGGACATCACCATCGTATCAACATCAAGTCGCGGACTTTTGTGAAATGGAACTTTCAACACCGGAAGCAGCGTGTTGCATGTATTTATGTAGATATTAGGGCAGTGGCTGGCCCTCCAGCTACCCATGTCGTTTAGTGTTTGTGAGGGAAGCCAGGGGTGGCTTCGCGGGGGGCTTGTTGTTCTCTATGAGCAGGACTGCGGACCAGATTTGGCAGGGCTCGGCACCCCTTTAACCCTCGCCGGTGGCGTGCCAGCCGAATTAAGGTGCATGTTTTGTGCGCTGATATATGCCGAACAGCCCTTGAAGAGGAAAGGTTGGAAGTTTCAATCCGAATCTTTATGGCCAGTTATTGAATAACATTGTGTATTCATGGACCGACGGGAAGTGTGCTTTCGTTTAGCAGGCGGCAGGCTGAGGGGACAAAGTCAATCTGAACGACTTGATTAAAGGTCATTTGGATGAGATAAGTTGAAAAGAAACAGAGACCGAAAAAGGATCTGAATCCTTGCACCAGTTAAGAGTCGCTTCAAAGCATTGCTTCACATTTCAAGGAGGCTGTGTGCCGAGCTGACCTCTGGTAAACAAACTGGAGTAGTCTATGCAAACAGGACGCAGGTCGAGGAGAGTCCTTCGTTTGCTTGCGGTCGAAGGCTCTCCTGAACCGGAGTAAGCAGCTCGTGCCGGGAGGCCATCCCCGAGCCTTTAATCAAATGCAATGCATGCTGCAACCCCATCGAGGATTACTTCCACGTCTCGGGCGAGGCCAGTTGTTGTTGGCATCGGCCGACGGCCACTGCTGGGTTGTCCAGGCTGCATGTTTAATTTAAAAAGTGTCACGCGGCTGGAGGACTCCTTCCATGATGCATGCTTCATCAACATCAATGAGATGTGAAAGCCTTTGACTCGCCCGGGGGATGCCGGGCGGTCCTCTGGCCAGTTTCGTGAAAACCTGTTTGATCGGAACTTGTTCTTAAGGGTTCCTGGCCACTGTCCACTCTCCGATTAGGGGCAGGAATCTCTCCGTGGAGGGAAAACAAAGACCCAGGACGTCGCGTGTTCAGTCATATTTCCCAGCTCCGAACCTTGACGGTTCCCGGGGAGTGGGGTTGGAGAACAGTAAACGATTTCCCGATAACATCTGCGGCGGTGTAGCGATTGAGCAGCGAGGGTTGCTCATTGCATAATTATGCCATTGTTCAATGAAGTTCGCAATGCCTCGCTGATATAATCTAATTTTCCCAGTTCGGGGGTAGCTTTCGCTTGGCAGGAAAGAGCTGGAGAATTCGATAACGACCCATTGACCCACAGGACTCCGGACTCCGGACTCCGGACTCCGGACTCTAAACTCCCTCTAAGCACTTCTGGAGCAGCTAACCTCCCAACCCAAGCCCCCAGCATTTCTAAGGAGCTGTGACAATACTTTGTCAGAAAGAAATCCGTAAGTCCGCCAGGTACTCCAGGTGGCACGCTCATAAAACATTGGCGGGCAAATGCCACAAAATCCCCGGTGTAAGGCGCAATTCATAACTCATTTGTTGCCGGGTTCCAAGAAAGCGGGGTGGGAAGCTCTGAATGGAGTGCCGCCCCAGCCCACCTCGAAGACTTCGACTCCAAGTCCCGCCTCATCCCGCGGAATTTTGAGGGAAGTGTCTGTTTGCCTGATGGCTCATCGTGTGTAATGGCAACGATTTTCACTCTTTTGTGTTTGATTTTGGCAATTGTAACACCAAGCCGTTCCGAATTCGGTTTCAGTTCGATGTTGGTAATGGGCGGGGACCTGGGGTGTAGCGAATTCGCAGCATTTGTCAAATTAGCCAAGGCGGATAAGCGCAGGGCGTGGCCAGAGACAACCAAGTTGTCCCAGCGCGAGTGCAGTAATCCACTTCTCAGGCAATTACTTGTGTTGTTATTTATGGCCGTGGCTACGTGAGGGATTTCTCGGAAGGTGAAAGTCCTATTAGATAAGGCCGACAACTCTGGCTCTACAATTGGAGCGAGCCAGGACATTCGAAAAGAGAGCTTTGAAGTTCTTTGATTAAATTCGAGTCAAGGTTCGGAAATTATTGGAAATGCTTTGGCATCCGCCAGAGCCCCTCGTGAGCGGTGTTATTGAACTGAACTTGACATTTTGCTCTGGCCCTGTTAAGGCCACCGTACATGCAATAAAGAGGATATTACACACGAATACATAGCGAATCGAGTGCGGACTCAGATACCAGCAGAAGCCCGTCCACGAATTCCACGACACACACGAACCGAGTCGACCCCAAAGCCCAAACAGGCGGCAGCAGCTGCCAGGCCCGATCGGAACGGGTCGGCCAGGACGAATAATAAAGCGGGATTCGCAGAGTGGGGTTGTGTAGGTACCCAGCCACAGACGCAGGATAAAAGGACACACGGTGCGCTTATGAAATTATTTGTTGGTTTGCAAAAAATACAAAAACTCCAAAGGCTGAGAGCAGAAGAGGACGGAAAAGAGCGGAAAAGGAAATATTGAAATATGCAGGCTGAGTTTCCATAAGCCGGCCTTAAAAGGCAATTCCCGGCGCATGAACAGAGACTCTAAAGAGCTAAAGTGAAACCTTTAACTATTTTAAAGGTTTAAAAGGAGGAGATTTAAAGGATTGTGCAAGGAGCTGCCCGCATTGAGCTCGAAGAAAGTTTTGCAGGCGCTGCTCCCTCCTGTACAGACCCTTTCCCCGGCATTAGTGTCAACCCAATCCGGGAAGAGTTAATCCACTCAGCCAGCCCTGGCTGGGATAGAAGCCAAGTTCGAGGCACTCTGTGCAGCAATTTTAATTAGATGTAATGTCAACAAATGAGATTCATCTGGCGGACTGACCCGACAAGGGCACCCGGATCCCTTCCTCCAACGGCACCCATTCAGCCTCTTAAGACCAGGACCTGAATTAACCGCAGCAGCAGCTAAGAGTTGCTCATTACCAGTCCTTTCGTCGGGAACGCTAAACAAGGATCCAGAAAGCGCGGAGTCCCAAGTCCCGGATTCCGGGTCCTACCTCAATGGCTTGGCGCGGCTCGGAGGACACACAATTAAATAACAGAAAAACAGAAAAGGATTAGCGCCGAGTCAACAATGCGTAAGGAACGAAGGCGCTCCCATGTCCCGGCCACTTAGCATTAATGGACGAGGCATTAAAATAATTTTTATGAAAATGAACTTTACTAAAAATAAGGCAAAGGATGCGCAGAGTCGCCTCTGTGCGAGTTGTGTAAGTCTGTTTGTTCGTGGTAATTGTCGTGTGTCCTCTGAGCAGGCTGCCTCGTCCCTCCCTCCGCCGTTCCGCCTGGCAGTTCGCCTGTCTATCTGTGTGAACTTGGAAACTTGATTTTGCGGAAGATGACAGACAGAAGCAACAACAACGTGCAACATCTGGCGCTAAGTACAAACTGTGATACACACAGACAGATGGAAGGCACGCCAGCCGAGGGCTGACAGCCGCGGGAGGCAGGATGGCAGGATGGCAGGAGGGGCTGGGACGGGGAGCCGCACACATGTCCTGGTTCGATGCGGGACCGCGTGGCTCCTCCGTGAACTCAAGCTCGCTGGGATGCGCGCGCAGCAGGCGGAGGACGCTCGAAACGCGCCTGAGAAAAAAGGAAGTTGGGCTGGCAGGGAATTAAGTGCTGCGAGCCAAGGAATCGGGAGCGCAGCTCGTCCTTTGCCAGGCGAACACTGAAGGGGCCCAAAGAAGGGGCTGGGGAGAGGCGGGGCTGCGATGAAAGGCGAGGAACGGGGTGCGGAGTGCAGAGGACATGGCCGGGCAGCGTGAGAACATTTTCATGCAGGATATTTTTTCAGTTCGCTGCGGTGGCTGCTCATCAAGTGTGGAACACACCCTGGTGGGAAGTTGCTACCCCATCGCACTGACACACTCACACACTCGTACATCCACAGCTGTGGAACGGACTGCCTATGAAATATCCCAGTATTCCCAACACTTCCGCGTTGCTCTCGCACTTCCTGCTCTCCCGCCGATCGGCGCATGCGTTCTCTCCCAGAGCCAGAACGAGTTAAGGAGAGCAGCATAAAATACTGGGATCTCGTGGCCAGCTCCCTCTCTTCCACCACAACATCGCTGAAGTGCACTTCACTGGCTGGGTAAATATGTACAGCTCTTCTCTGCTTCTTGCCTCTGTTATTTTGTTTTATTTTTTTTGGGTTGAGCGCTTCTCAAGCGCTGAGCGCTCCCTTAAGCCGTCCCTGGCTCGTGTGGTCGGGGGTGCTATGTATTTTTTACAAGTGTTTAGTCAAATTCGTTTGGCATTTCAGACGGGGCACCGACGCCCCGTGCACCATGCCCCAAGCTCCAGGCCCCATGCTCCCCATCGTCGTCGTATCCCCATCCCCTTATTCCCTTTCTGTATTCGGGAAGCTTAAAGAGAGAGGGAAAGCACGGGTTGTGGGCGGGGCGTTTTTGTTTACAAACGTGAGGTAATGCCAACAAGAGAAGTTTCTCCTGCCCCCCACGCGCCTCCCAAACAGCAAAGCGGCGGAAGAACATTTCAGAGGGAAATTGATTTTTAGTGTGACGAAATGCGGCCGTGTGCGAAGAAAGCGAAGAGAGCGCCCTAAGCTTGGCTAGATTACTTGGCGCCCAAACGTGGGGCGTTCGCCAAATAATTTACATATTGTTTCTACAATAAACTCCACTCTAATTTGAGCCTCATCTAATGTACTTTCATATTATGTTTGATGTATGTACATTATGCAATCCGTACAAAGGATCTATTTTAGTGAAATATGATATGATATTTCAACCTCAAATGTGTAAACTACTTTCAATCCCAAACAAAATGGGAATTATACAAGCGCATATAAGAAGAAATCTGTCTGTTCGGTTTATTCAGTCCATAGGGTTTTCATAAAAGGCATCTCAGGCCTCGTCTTCCAGCTGATTTACCCCGAACAATGGTTCTCCAATTAAAGATCCGCCCAACCGCACAACCCCGGGCCAGGATCTTGAGGAAGCATCTCAATGCCGTTCCGAGACAGGAACATATGATTGACAATTCGGTCACAGACCGCAGGACAAATTTAAATAACTGTTCAAAGGGCCATAAAGAGTTGCTTCTTCCGAACAGATGATTGTCTGAAACCAAAACAAAAGCAGGTCGAGACACTGCCCCGAGAAACAGCTGTCGAAATGATTGGACGCAGGCGTCCAGGCGGCAGAAGGGCAGAGACAGCAGCCCCGAAGAAGCGAGGACGATCGGAACTGGAAAGTGCAAGGTGCAAAACCAGAAATGGAACATTAAACAGAAGCAGCAGTAATGAGCCGCCTGCATCGAGTGGTTCGAGTGGTCGGTCCCACCCGATGATTAGTCCGCAAAGGGTCGGGCCCTGGAAACGTCGCTCCCTAGAGGGTCTCGATCAGGTAGTTCAACCTGCGCCGGTCCGTCCCGGGATCTGTCCGCCTGTTGAGCAGCTGTCGTTAATGATCAGCTCGGCTCCTAGAAGGCTCTGGGACCTACATTGTTCCATAACTGTTTAAGGAGCAAATGCAATCTCCGCTTACAGCGCGTCTAATCTTTATTGACGGTTCGCTCGGCTCGGTTTGAAACTTTTCCAGCCAGGGGTTCGAATCTTCTTAAGGCTGTCTGTGAAAAATTGTATTTGTCAAACAAACAATTTCGTTTGCATTATTCCCCGTCTGATCTGGCAGATAAATAAGGGTCGCATGTGAGTGTGAGTTCAAGCGAGAGTCGTTACCGCAGGTTTCCAGGCCAGGCCCAGCAGGTAGCCAGCCCGACATAGGATTGTGGTGGAGGAAGGATTCTACCCAAATGTGTTATTTGATCAGTGACATCGTTTGTATTGACAGCGCAGCCATGTGATACACATTCTTACTTTCTACAAGCATCTAGTTTCCTTGCCGTTTGATTTTGAACTATAATTATATATATTAGGAGTTGGGTTATTATCCTTAATACGAAGAATGGATGGACGGTTGGGGATTCCGAAGACGGTTCATAATAAGGCTTAGAAATAAATAAGGGGAAAGTGATATTGGGGTGGAACCAAAGGTTATAAATCTTGCAGATATATGTATTTAAATGAATATGCTGAGGAAAAGGATTAATAATTGAGGGAAGGAAAGGATGTACAATGAAAATATGATTGTAGCATAGAAAGGTATTGCACTCTATTAGCCATTTCAAATAATATCCTCTGCAGGGAAATACAAATTAGCCATGATTGACTTCAATGTGTCATTGGGGTTCTTATTGAAAAACAATTTTACAGTTATTTGGTCAATTATCCTTTGATTAGAGTTTTTTGACGCATATTGCCTCGAGTCATCGGGCTAACCACCCCACTGCCAGCACCCACCATCGCGAAAAATGTTTAAACACACACCCCCGGACATCCCACAGCCACAGAAAGGTCCTCCCCATCGGCTGATCTCCACTCCCTTGGAGGACGAGCGCGTCGCTTGCGCATAAAATGCGATTTTAATCACTTTCCGCTCCGTGTTGCGCTGGAGTGTGACTGACACTCCACTCTGCCCCAACCGCCGACCCACTTCGAGGCCCGAGTGCCAAGTGTCCTGTCTTTGCACTGCCAAGCCTTGTCTTTGACTTTGCCCGTTTGCTGTGCTCCGTGCGAAATAATTTCATTTAAATATCCACACATAAAGTTCGCCCCGGGTCCGGGTCCGGGTCTGGGTCTGGGTCTGAGCTGTATGTTAATGTAATTTTTATGCTGATTGCGAATTTCCACATTTCCGGGCGGGTGTTCGACTCTTTGTCAGGGAATTAACGGGGGACCCGCGTGCGTGCCTTCGGCCTGGCCGTAATGCTCCGATTATGATGTTTGCTCATCGCGCTAGGCCCAGGCCCCTGCTTGGTCCTGGCCCTCCTTGCCGGCTTTTAATGCTCCCCTTCAACTTCAACTGGTTTTTGGCCGGCTTTTGTTCCAGCCGCTGCCTGTTGAGGGCCGTCTTTTGTTTATGTCCCCGCCGCCGCGAGTTTTAATCAGCAGCGTTAATTTAATTTAATTTGATTTAATATTACTCCCTGGCATATGCCGACTCCGCCCCCGCCCCGACGCTCCTCGTGGGCGCTAAGTACGTCTAAGTGGTTCGTGTTGTTGCGGCGAGTAGTCCAGGCCCCCATCTGAATCCGACTCCATCTCCGACTCCGACTCCAAATTTGATCTATTGTGCGCTCCGTTGTAGGGGAATGGCGCTTTGTTTGCCAGTCGGGCTGCTCATTAAAAAATGGCCAAGGATTACGGCTGTGTTCTGGCCGTCCATCAAGGTATCTTAGCACTCGCGCATTAACCAAGCGGAGCGAAGATGGAGACTCAAGTGGTCCGGCGGGGACTTAAATTGCAATGAAAACCAAGCCACAAAGGATCCCCCCTCTAGTGCCCGGGATGAGGGACAGGACTTAATGAACTCAGGACAGGATCAATTTTTCAACTCCTGCCAGTCGCAAACATCCTTTCCTAATCACTCTGGCGGCATGCAATTAAAATTACTTGGACGCAGTGCCTAATTTCTCAGTTTTCGGCCTCACCTGGTGGCCTCGCATTCCTTTGATTGCCGTTTTCAGTGGCTTCGATGGGCAAATAATTTAAATGAATTTCTCGTTTTCATTCCCATTTCGCACTAACAACGTTTCAGCAACACTTCAAAGGTTTCGATTTCAACAGCCAGGGGCGGCGTGCCCGGCGGGCGAGGGGGCTGCGGCACAGACACAAACACAAGCACACTGCACGCACACGCTCACTCACACAAACACGGCCACAGACACACACACACACCGGCATAAAAATAATCAAAAATGGCATATAAACAAACACGACGACGAGGACGAGGACGACATCGAACGAAAGCAGCAATCGCTAGAGCTCTCCCCTGTCTTCCTCCTGGCCGCCCAGGACTCCGCCTCCTGGCTACCTTTTCCATGCACCTCTCCCTGTCGCTCCTGGGCGCTCTCGGCGGCTCTCCGCAGGGCTCTCTGTTTGTTCAAAATGTTAAAATCCTGTTTATTGGATTCAATGGTTTGTTAATTGCCAATTTCAACTCCCTCCACCAGGACAAAACTTTTCGCAGTCACTGTGCCTGTCAGTATTCGGGCGGGTGTTTGCACGAGTGTGTGTGTGTGGGTGTACGTGGGTCGAATCCTCCTCTTGCTTGGGTGTGTGTGTGTGTTGTCTGTGAGTGTCGGGGTCCCATCGATGCCGTAATAATTTCCTGGCTATAAAATTCATTAGACGTTGTTGCTCCTCTGGAAGTTGACTTTCGTCCAAGTTTTCCTCGGAGTCTACGGTTAATAGCTTTTAAAATTTAAACATATCACGTATGCATTCTTCGAGCATACATATGCATGTGTTTTCCAGTTGCGGTTTAACTTAAAGTTGCCCAGAAGTGGTCTTTACTTTATTTAATTATGAATGAAAGCCCCAACAACTTGAATCTATGCGGTTGCAACTAGAGAAATTGGGAATAGAATTAGGAATAGTACGACAACTTTAACTATAAAATTAAATAGCTTTCATTAACAATAGATCTAATATTGATTTGTAATATTAATGAAAACTGCTTCACACAACTTAACTTTCTTTTATATTGCTTTTTGCAAATTTTGAGCTTAGAAAAGAGTTTCAATTTCACAAAATATGCACATTTAAAGATTATTTTCAAGATTTTATTTTGGATTCCTTTGTATAAAAATATAACTTTGACAAAAATGAGATATAATAGTAATCATTATCACAGCTTGGCATGATTTTCGTTACAAAAAATTGTGTTCGGATTAATAGTGAGGATTTAAACTTCATAAGAATATTTTGTTACTATTTTTCAAAGGCTAAAGTGTTTGGCGACACACCAATTCTATAAAACTGCAACTCCCTTACATTTTTGAATTCTTTCACCGAATTCTTTCAGCGAGAAACTAAAATTGGTCAAATTGCTTCAGAGATAAAACCCAAAGGCGATTGAAAAAACGTCTGCGAGAAGTGCCAGAAGTGGTGGAATTGGTAGGGATTTTCAGGGAGTGCTGGAGTAGGGCATTCCCGTGCGTGACGAGAAGAGAAGCAGCCGGAAAGCTGGCTCACACAGTCCAGTAGATCTGGAACAGCTTTGAGAGCGCTTCAGTGTTCAATCGAAGCAGTGGAGGGTCCCGTGAACCGACCGACCAGCTCGCAAATCTGAATTGACAACGCATTTCCGCATCGATGAATACGCACGAGATGCCTCCAGCTCCAGAATCCTAGAGTCCTCGAACCCCTGCGCCGGTCGGCCGCCGAGCCTTTGTTTGATTCGGGCAGTTCATCATTTCTATAAAAGTTTTTTTTTTTTAGCCGGCGCTACAGGCCCACATATGCTGCGGAAGTGTCAGTGAAATGTGCACGGAAAATCGGGCTTTCCTTGCATTGACAGATGTCGAAGACACATGGGGAGGGCGCGTGAACGAGATGGATGGAGCGGAAATAGAAAAGCGCTCCTCCCCCCGCCGCCGCTGGCCACAACTAATGCCCCAGCTGTCCCCGCTTCGCTCCTGTGAAGTGTTCCGCTCTCTGTCTAGATATCTGTGTCTGACGGCAATTGCCGAATAATGTCGGGGTCATGAAATATTTAAAGTAACTCAGCTGGAGAGGTGGGGTCCCTGCACTGCCGCCCACTTTTCTCTTTTCCTGCATGCGACACAACATGTTGAATTTTTAATGCGGATTTTTGGCAAATATTTTTTCATTCGGATGCTGGAAAATATTTTTAAAGCATACTTTCGAGCGTGGTTCGTCACGAAAACGGGCTTCAAACGGAATGGCTAGAAGAGCTAGCCGAAAATTGTTTGAAGCCTAGGCCGAAGGTGGGTTTTTGGGAGCCAGGACTTGGTGTGAAGGGCTTTGGCCTTTTAAAGCCGTTCCGAGGGGCGGCTCCCGAGCAGACTTCCCATGAATGCCGGGCATCCACGGAAGATAAGCCGGGAGAAGGCGACTGCTGACTTTTGGCCTCCACTGTAAACGGAAACGAGACGCACGAAAATGTTCACTCCTTCCCCAGGCCTTTGTTCGAATGCACTTGAAAAAATACTGCTCTCATAAAGAATATGAGAGGAGCACGAACGTGTATTTATGTGTTCCGTTATAAACGCAAAACAAATACACAATATTAATAAATACTGATGCCATTAAGAGCCTCATGAATATTCAAAATGGAATTTGTTTTTTCGAGTGCCGGCATAGACAGACTCCGACAGGAGCACAGGAAAAGCGAACATTTTTTCCCGCCCAGATAGCCGTGATCGTTTTAATTTCTTTTGCCATTTGGCCGCTACATATTTTCACACTTTATCGCCTCCTTCCATTCTCCATTCTCCGGTCTACTCTCCTTCCTCCGGCTCCTTTGTTTGTTTGTTCGCCTGTCTGTCAAATGAATTATTTGCATAGTTTTGGGCGCATCAGCAGGTCCCGACGAATGCCAAAATGATATCGAATCACCCGCTGAATATTGCATCCAACCGAATACGGAATCGAATACGGAATACGAGTAGTTGGGGCTAAGCACCGATTTCCACGCCCAGGCCGTCGTGTAAACATTTATTTGATGCCTGAATAAGTTTTAAATATGTATGGCCCGGAATAGATGTCTATGCACTCTGCCCTCCACAGATATCCGCCTCCGAACTCTGCCTCCTCGGCTAATCGCATGTGTGATATAGACTTAAACGCTGTTCGGCGTGGTAAGTGGCTGAGAGCTGCAAAAATCATGAATCATGGATGAGTCCATCGCCGGAGTGGAATGGAGGGTTGACAGTTCGAACCATATGCCGACAATTTGGAACAAAATCTAATTTAATAGACCGTGAAATTGGTAAGGTTTCACGATTTTTTCGGTAGTAGTTTAAATTAGATTCAGAAAAATTAATTGAAAATGTTCACTTTAAATGTGTCTGTCAGGTTTTCGGATTCATGGCTCAACGGTGGAAAAAATTCCTAGAAACTCCCAGTACTCCTTTTTGTTCACTTTTTAAAAATGAGATCCTATTCCTCTGGGTTGTCATCAAACAAGAAAAACCATTACGAAAATCGAAGAATTCGTTCCAGTCGGGTTTACAGAGAATACTATTATCCGAGAAATCGAAAACTATCCGAGAAGAGTGCAGGGGTAAATTTTATTTATGGAAATCTATGTAACAAGTAAGGGGAAACCAAAAAAGTATTCATTTAAAATCCCAACCAGCGTTCGAGTGGTTTTAGACATCTGTTCGTCCTCATGCTCGAAACCTTTTTGAGATTCTAGGAGTTCAAGATAAGATACTATTTTTTTTACTTCCAGATGATTGTAGATTCCGGATCATTTTTCTAGATCCAATAAGATCTTGTAAAATATTTTTGGCTTTAACTTGTCATTCGTTTTTTTCTGTTTAGAACATCTATAGAACCCATTCAGTATTGTTGTTGGAAACAAGGGAGGTGAAGCCCTCGTGGATCGTATTCAAAGATAGCATGCAGTTCTGGGCTCTTCAAAGTTGATTGGCTGTCTTGGTCCCAACTATCTGGACTCAATGGCTTCTTTGCATAGAATGCTAATCAAAGCCGGCCTGCACTTGAAACTTGGTGGGGAATCGGAGGCAGAAGCCCTTCATGGACCGGGCATGCCCTTGGCACTTGAGCGGCGAATGCATTCAGGGCCGCCAATTGGCAGCGAGTTGATTAAAAAAGCTCCGTGGCAATGAAGCTGGTCGAAAAAATGGCCGAAATAAATGACTTTCGTTTAGTGAACGGCGGAAGCGACAAACTATGGCCGCCATTGTGAGCCGGAGAGCCGCAGTCCGAGCCAGGAAACTTTTCAAATAGACATTTTCAAAGGCAAACTTTACGCCTTGCTTCCCTGCTCGTTTGCCAACTTTTTTATCAGCATCCCCAGACCAGGGGCCAGGATCCAGGGGCGGGAGCAGGGCAGGACAGGGCAGACTGGCCGGATGTTTAGCCCGGCGGGTTGTAGCGCCGATGCAGCGGATGGGGCTGGGGGGCTTGGGGAGGCGCTCCGGTTGTTTCGTCCTGTGGTTAGGCCATTTACAGCTAGGAGCTGGCAGTCCAGCCAGGCCAACAGACTGTCCACAATTTATGATGTATGCAAGCTGGCAAGGGGAGAGGGCAGAGGGACTGGAGACTGGAGACTCGTGCTCCGGACTGCCAACACCCGCATTTATGTGCGACTATTTGGTTTATTTCAAATAGAATCACATTTGTACACACTGGCGCACACACACAGGGACACTTAGTGGTCTTTATTGGGTGGCTGTTGTTGTTGATGTTGTCGCCGCTGACCCATGGCTAGCACCCACAGTCGATGCGGTTGTTTGGTCATCTCCCGCCCTGGGCCTGTCCCTGCCCCAGTCCCCAGTCCCCGATTTGTTCGTCCGGGAGCGAACCTTTTTCCGGCATTCTCATTCAATTTGGATCCCCGCAAACACACGCACCCACATTTGTCATTATAGTTTATGTAGTTTGCGGTCACATTTGGCCAGGCAATATGGGTTTGGGCGGCCCTGCGGCCTGGCACAAGTTTCCACTCCCCCTCCATCACACGTCAGGGATCAGGATCGGGGGCTGGCCGAGACTCACAATCAAGTGCTAATTTTAAATGTATATGGATATTTTATTGCTGCCATTAGAGTTATTAGACCGAGATCTGGTAGTTGCCGTATTTGTTATTGCAGTTTGCTAAGTGGTTCCCTGAGATAAGAGTTTCCTGGGGGCGACAGCGGCTCAAAGGGTTGGGAAGAGACTGTTAATGGACGCCAGTTGACAGGTCGGGGGATATGCCCGCTCGAACAAAAGGCTGACACTCAGTGCGAGTATATTATTTCAAAAGATGTCCAGATACGGGATAACTCCACGCAGCTTGAAGGGTTTTTGAGAGTAAAATATTGATTTCATACAGGTATTGTATGCAGAGACGATGTCCTTCCCAGAGCCCGAAATTCCACAAGGAATCGATTACTTCACTCTGCACCCCTTTTCGTCTATTAGGACTCCCAGCAGAAATTCCCAGGACTTTGTTATTCAACACCTTTTACTTCCACGCACCCACAGATACCCCCAACTTGGGTCTCGCAATTTGTTTTTAGGGCTTTGAGTGCTTTTTGGGGCCCTCCAACTAGCATTTCTTTTGTGCCTCGTTTGGGCGCCATTTACTGCCGTTTTGCTGCGTGCCCCTCGCACGCATGCACCACTCCACCCACCACCCCACCCCAGCCTTGGGGCAGAGCGCCCTGCTACAATTTCGTATAAATCAAAATAACTGTCAACGGAAGCGGCGTCCATAGTTTTTCGGACCCGTACCGGAACGAAATGGAATCGAATCGAATGTGGAAGAGGGGAAGGGACTGGGGCAGGACTCTGCCCCGGCCAGGACTATCCCGAGAGGAGGGCAGGAGCTGCCCGCAAAACAGGAAGACCGCGACCATGTCCATGGTTCACGTTCCTGTCCGGGAAAAATCCAAATCCGGTGTGCAGCAGGAACCCGGGAGCCCAGACCAGGGATGCCACCATTCCGCCGCCGGTGTCATTGTTGTCGCCGCCATTTGGCAGCCAATTTTTTACCCATTTTCGTCCTCGGCGGCGGCGTCATCATAATTAATTGTGTAACTTTTGCGGTCAACTGTGACTACCGAAAACAGCAAAAATATCGTACCAGGATGGCCCGGCTCGACCCATGGATGGAATATTATTCTGGCTATTTTCACTTCTAATGTCGCCCGCCAACAACTGTTTTTAAAAAAGTCAATTAACGAGAATGAACCCTGATGGAAAGTTCAGTTTGTTATTAAGACCGAACCGCTCCTGCTGTCTTTGTTCGTTAAAGTTTCGACGAAAGCCGGCACATCTCTTGGCCGGGTGCCTTTTCGGGTCCAATCAAAAATTAATGAGTGCCAGGCGCTTAGAGGTGATAAATCACCTTGCCAGAAACCGGGGGGACCTGAATGAATGGACCTGGAGGTCGTCCTGGGGGAATGGGAAGAGAAGTCAACAAGAATGAGCAGTATTTGCGGAGGGGGAAACGGCAGGACGCTGGCATACAAAATGGAAATGCTTGCCATTATAATTAATGTCGGCTTTCTTAATTTGCTTTAATTGCCGCCAAATGCGCCACAGCGAGCGTGGTCCTTGATTTACACTGCAAATACCAAGTTTTCACTCCCACGGCGAGAAAAATTGCTGAATGTTGGTCCTCCCAGCCACCATCTAGAGATGATATCGCTTTAGCTTCTCCACATTTTCAAGACAATAATTACTTGTAGGCTTGGTAAGTGTAGCACGTAAGGGAGCTTTTCGGGTCGGGTTTCTCGACTGTATGATACCCGGTACTTGTCTTCTATACTGAGCACTTAAGGAACTGTCTTTCTTGAAGTTTATTTTAAAGTTGCCACTAACAGATGCGGATGAGAAGTGGATAATATTAGATATATGAAGGTTGGAAATGTTGGCTTTAACCCCGTATTTGAACTGAGAGTACTGGGTATAATAATTCAGGTAGCAGCAAGAAGTTCTGTTCCTGGCACATCCCTCCCCCAGGAGTAGCAACCCCTGCACAACAGGGGTGGGGGCAGGGAAGACTGGCCGCGCCGCGTGACGCGGTATTTATTAATTTCTTTGACAAATCTGTTGTGCTGAGTGGCGTTCTCATCGTGCTTTTACTTTCCGCTTCCAAGCCACAGTCCTGGTCCCCCGTGTCCTGGTCTTGTTTTGAAACACTTTGTCAAACTTCTGCAACAACTTTTGTGGCACACCACGGGGCAAAGTCGCAGCACTCGCTAAATGCCCAGATACCACCCCCACCCGTGCCACACACAACATGAGAGGCACAGATGGAAAGACAGAGAGAGAGAGAGACATACGCCGTGGGGTGGGAGGGACAAGGACGGAGCGAAGGAGAATCACTTGAAAAACGCAAAAGTAATAAACTTAATTGGTTTGTTCGCAGTTACTTGTGCTCGCTCAGACGAAGGCTCTCCGGCATTATCACCACCACCACCCACCCCCATGGAAGCCCCCACTCGCCCCGTGGCACTCCCCTCGACCCCTCGACAGCCCGAAGCTGGCACCACTCGAGCATTGCGTTGCGTTTTGCGCTTTTAAGTAGCAAAGTTTTTACTCTCGTCTTGTTTTACTTTTTTTTTACTTTCCAGCTCGCTTTTCAGCTAAAGTGTTGAAGTTTGCTCTTCGAGTGCCCGCCCTGCCCGGGGAGGACTCCGGGGGAGCTCGCACACAGACACTCGCCGGAATAGAAAAACTTTGCCGGCATTTGGCAACAACAAGAAAAATCGCTCATACGCCACATTGACTCGACGCCCCGCCCCTCCTCGAGTGCTTATTATTTTATCTAATGAATCTGTTTGGGTTACCTCAGTGAAGCGGTCTGGGGCACGGCCCCAGCACCAGCAGACGGGCTCTAGTTTCCACATGAATGTGGGAAAAAGTTCTCAAGTGCCACAGTTCCCTCAAATGGCATCCTTCTCTGCAAGCTTTCCTTTCGCTTTCCGCCAGCACTGGCGTTTTGGGTCATTTGCCCGACATTTCTGTCGGAGGAATAGATATTCATAACGAATGTTTTGGTCCGCCAACCGACCTCTCCGCCTGTAGCTCCCAGCCGCATAATCCGGAGTCAAGTCAGTTGGCCGCGATGTGACGGCACATAATTATGGCCAGGGAGGAGCAAGAGTTGGAGACTTTCTACACAATTTCCAACGCCAAAGACCCAACGCCAAGCTTGGCGCGTTAGGCTCACACACGAAGAGGGCCAGGAGTCGCGAAAAGGACGCGGGCCCAGAACATCCTTTCTGCGGCTTTCGGCTTTATGCTTTGGCCCCGGCACTTACGACTAATTGAAGACACAGCCAGACGACGCCTTCGCGCAGGATGCGGACTCACCTGCAAATAGAGATAGAGAGATACGTATATAGTACACTGAGATAAAGGATTGTAATTAGAAAGAGGCATTATCAAGTATGCTGATAAGAACTGGATGTTCTCTGCTAGTTCTGTCTTTTTCAGTGTACAGAGATTCTACAGAGAGAGTTGCTTAAGCAAAAGTTTAGTTTTCTCGTTTTACGGGCGCATAAAGTTAGCAAAATCGTGTAAATTATGTTTAATAGATAAAGCCAGCCAAAAGGAAGTCCTGCGCACAGGAGGCTGTCTAGACCAGCGACTAATGGAAGCCAAACAGAAGTACGAGTGGCCCTCCCTCTCCCTTCCCGGGCGGGCCTGTCAAAGTGGAGGAAGAAAGTTTGCAGTTGCAGCTCGGATGCAAGTGCAGCAGTCGGGGGGCCGAGAAGAGTCCTTGGCAGGCTTGTGTCATATTATGTCACACAGCGAGTCAGCTTTCCGGAGCCTTGCCCGGCGAGGAGAAGAGTTCCTCCTGCTGGGGCTTGTGATCCTTTTGATGGCCTGCCCGCAGGCTAAAGTAATAAGTCAGTGGCCGGGGAAACAAACAGAACGGAGACGAGCCCGAACGGCCGCGTAATGAAGCTGCCTGGCTTGGATGAGTCAGGTTTTCTAACTCCCCGTCGCCACTCCCCCGCAGCTCCTTGCTGACCATATGATGCCTTTGGGCTTGGCCCGGAGCTGCTTGGAGCAGCGTCTTGTCCGGTCTGGCCGGTGTGTGTTTACCTGGCAGAAAGGGCTATAAAAACAAAGACAAATAAACCCGGGCGACGAGAAACTAATGTGGAAATTCAGGTTAAACTGGCTTCGCTCCTTGCCCCTTTTTTGCTTACTGGGTTCGCTCTTGAAAGAACTCTGCTGCTGCCACTGCCTCTAAGGATGCAAAGTCATAACTCAAAAGTCTTGCAGCAAACAGGGGCAGGGCGCAGGGGCAAGAGCTGTGGCGCACGCCCGCCAGACAGACAGACAAACATGTGACTTAATGGTTGCCTCAGACGGGAACTGGGGACTGCGAGGGGGCACTGGAAACTGCAACTGAGAAGGACTGGCAATGGAGGCGACCGGGAAGAGGGCGAGGGAGGAGGTGCCGTCTGCGGAGAACAGCAAACCCAAAGATCTGGGGCAAAGAAGGAGCGGCTGGGGCAGGCTGGGGCAGGAACCAAGGTATCAGACGTTCTTAGCACACAAACATATGTGCTTGGTGGTTGCGGCTCTGGGACCCAGCAGGTTGTCGCCACCACAGCTCCTCCTCCCCAGCTATCGACCCCAAAGCCCCGAAGCCCCTCGACCCACTAGTTCTCCCTTCAACGGCAGAAGCAGCAGCCACATTTATGTCAAATGCTAAATGGCATTTGGGGACACTAGCGACAACATGAATACGAATAAGAAGGCGACTCTCGCAGTCCCCGGGGATCGAAAGCCAAATACCCTTGCTTATAAATAATTTCCAACTCAAATTGGACATTTAATACTCATACTAGTTACAAACATATAAGTTGTTTGATCTGAAAGATAATTGGTTTACGGAAAACTATTCAAGACTTTTTCAAGGACAATAAATTAGTTTACTGTATACGATGGATGGGATTTATACGAGATACTAGATACTACCAACTTAAATAAAATAGGATTCCAGGGAGAATTATGTCTTCTATTTGATGATAATGCTATTAACAAGAACTCAATATTGAAATTACAGCTTCTGATTGTCCTCAGTTCATAGACTATTTTAACATCGAATTTATAGAACCTTGTGTTGTAGAACTATAGGCAGGTATTAGAAACCTGAAAAAGCCTCAAAATCAATTGAATTCTTGTTAATGCCTTTGATCGATATCAATAAATTCCTTGTTCAAATTGAGAACTTAGTTCCCAGGATATAATATCCGAAAGGAAGTAACAACAACATGATTCTGTTGTGAAATGTGTGTTCGAGTGAGTGGATCGCATGTTAGTGCAAACACCCAACTGCCGAGGAATAGGCCACTAACCACGGAGCTCCGCGCTGAATTGGGCTTGGAATCTGATTTTGAACTCTTTTCGGATCATGCTCCTTTGTTATGCTGGCTCCCGCAGCAGACGGCGAATTTTTACGTTCCCAGCCCTTCGAGCTTCAGGATTCTGTCTGCGGTTTTAAGCTTTTTCTTCTTTAGCATTTTTGAGTGAACAAAAAAAGGAGTGTTAAGTAACAGTTCGGGCAGACGTATTCCTTCCTCGGCGTCTCTGCCACCTCTCCGCCCTGCCACATGTGGCAAGGTAGTTTTGGCTGGCCTGTCACTCCCTGTCAGTTGCAAGTAAGTGGCTTTGCCGACGTTGTAGGTGGAATTGGTGGCGTGGCTAGTGTTGGTGGTGCCTCCGCCGGGCGATAAGATCGGAACATTGTGGTGGCATGTTTACAGACGCCAAGTATTTGCCAGCGAAAGTGATGAGCTTCGAGAAATCTTTTGAGTGTCCCACTCAACCTACTTGCTGGGCGAGGGGAAGGAATCTTGCAGCTCTGGGGAGGCTACGTGGGAGTCCTCCTCTCGCCGCTCGACAAACTAGCTGCGGCAAACATAATTGCTCGAATGTGGCAAGAATTTTAAAACATGTTCGGCCCAGGACAGCGTCTGTGTGTCCACCCAGCCAGGACGGCAAATAAGTTTATTTCTGCAGCCCGGCCCAACTACGGACAAAATTGTACTTACAGTTGCCAAAGGTAGGAAAGTTTTTCCTTGGCCGGGCGGAAACTTTTCCGACTCACACGGACTTGGGAGGAGGAGTGTCGGGTCAGCTCCGTGTTGACAAAGGCCAACCGAGGCAGGACATCCCCACAGCCTGCCAGTCTGAGTAAAAGCGAGGGGAAAGCAAAAGTGAAAATGGCAGCAAATTAAACGCACAGAACTTGAAAGCAACTGAGTGATGCCCGAGACTGAAAAGAAGTCTTCGAAGAAGAAAAGGGTCTGCACCTTTGCTCGGCAATTTTAATTAAAATAGGAAAACGATTTTATGATTTACATGGGCCACTGGCATTCATTTAAAGCCGGTTCCCCACTTAAAGTCGCATCTCCAAGTCGAGGGCCTTTTAAGTTTGTTTTCCCGCCTGCCTGCCCCCTGGAAACTGACAGTAACACGCGCATTTCCAAGTGTTTTTGCTTCTTTGTCGGGGGAAATTTGCATAATCCTAATGTAAGAAGCCGGGGGTGGTGCTGGCGACTTGCCGGGCTGGATGGTGGGGAGGAAGCGCAGACAGGGAAGCGTCAACGGCCCGAAGAAGAGAGGCCAGAACGGCAAACACTCCAAGTGGCGGCTACCGCCTTCAGCGCCTCGAGTGGATCGTCTTGGGCCAGAACTCCGGTCGATTGATGGCCGATTCCAATACCCTTCTCAAGGAATGGAAGGGCGCAAGTGCCTGCACATAATGGATAATGGATGCCTGCCGATTCGATTCGGCAAACGGGTTGCTGCGCCCTTTTTGCCGTGCTTTTTTCCATGTGTGCGAAAAGTTGACAACACGGAACCACTGCCCCCGACCCCACCGGCCAGGAAGTCAATTGAGTGTGAAAAGCCAAGCGAGTTTAATTTCCAAATAAAAGGGCTCTGATTTCCCCCGGCCGGGCAGCGAGCGAGCGAAGGGGTTGAGTGCTCAGGGACCACCACGAACTATTAGCGCCCGTCTCGAGACGACGGCGAGCAGCAACCCTTCGGAGGAAGGAGCGTGCTTCTTCTCCTTTATCTTGTGGGCTGCGGTTGTCTCCCGGTCCTTGCCGCCCCGGCGATGTATCTCTTCATGCCTATTCAATTTACAGCCCTCGCGGCCGATACAATTGACAGTCGTTAGCATAATTATTACACAAGGCTTAGTTGAATGCGATGCAGGGAGGGTGCCGGCTAATCCCCACGGCGGTCCCGCGAATGTCAACACCCACGTCCTGCCTGTCACCCAGCCCATCCCCCGCCTGAAAACCGTTCAAGGAACTGAGGACTTCCCACCTTGTGCCTCGGGGGAAGACTCTCCCCTGAGGCGGGCTTCGGGCTTATGAACGTCTCGCTCCACTGCCCTGACATATGATGTTAATTTCTTTGTTGTTTCTAAGGAAATGGGTTTGCCAGAGGAAGCTGGGATTGACTTAAGCCCCTATCGGGGGATGGGCCAATTTAAATTAGACTTTTTCCCAGGCTTCAGGAAGCTTGTCCTCAAAAGATGACTGGCCACATCCTGCTGACCGGCATCTCCTCCCGAAAGATCACTTTGCACTTTGCATTTCGCCACCTTCCTATCGGCAGGTCGGCAAGGTAAAGTAAACCCTATAATTAAGTGCCCCAGACTGTGTAGTCGCTGCGCTGTTTAAAAATTAATTTATTCAGTGCTGGGACCCGGACGGAGTCCTCACCATCTGCGCCCCGTCAACTCGCCCTAATGACAGTTGATTTAGTTGCTCCGGTCTGGGGGCTCACGGATAGTTGTGTGCTAGACGGCATCAGATCATTAACTCCAGCGATTCCGAATGCTAACTGCAGATGGTAGCTGGGACGTGATTGCGTAGTGGCTCCCGAAGAGGCAAGAAGCTGCTGGCTAAGGCTTGGGGATGGCCAAAACTAGAGAGCTCCCACCCACCCACATCCCACTCCCACCTTGTGTCTGGTTCTGTCTGTTCCGAGTCACAATTTGAATTTCACAAGCCATTGATTTTTATTTGATTACCACGACAATGAAGCGACGAGCGCGGTAAACTCTTTTGGCCAGGCCGGGACAGTGCAGCCACGGAGTGGGGCGGTGGCCGAAAAGGCCGAGACCGGAATGATTTCGGAAAAAGTTTCGCCATTGGGGGTGTCAACTTTGCATGTCATTCAAATGCTGTCGCCGTTTTTGGGCCTTCGAGTTGGCAATAGATGTTGCAAGAATACAAACTCGGCTTCGACTCGATACCCCAAAAGGCAACCCCAACAAGAAATCCTACAAAACGATAATGTCTAGTCTTAGTTTTTATTTACTGCGAAGCGAGGTTGCTCGAAATATTTTAAATGTTGGGTACCGGGTACTTTGTAGTCTGATCAATTTTTAAAAGGCTTTCGGTTTTTATCGGAAAACAAGCCCAACCATGTGGACCCTTTGAAACGTCCTTGGTGCCGGGTTCGGTTGCAGCGTTTGAATTTATTGCAGCACCACACGAAAGGGGTGGCATGCCCAGGAACCGAGCAGCGGCTGGGAGCAGGAGCAGTTGTCCTGGGACCCAGCAGGAGCTCAGACTCGGCTGTCAGAGGCATGTCAAAGGCGTCGTCGCCGCTTGTCGGTGGTGCATCCCCCCACCACTGCCAGTTACCACTTACCCCTGCCCGCACCCCACTTGCCACACTGCACACAATCGCAAAAACTTGAGACAATCGAATCAAACTCATTCGCCCGAAATCATCGACGTGTAAAATTACGAGATAACATTGTTAGCTGTCCCGGCAGCGATGTCCCAGCAACTCTGCGCCTTTGTAGCCCGGCTCGTCCTCGTCGCCTGATCCTGGGCCCCGAGCCTTCGCCTGCTCAGCCACTCGTGGAAATGTGTTCAGGATTTGAAATTGAATCGCATCGCGCTTAAGCAAGAAATCAACGACACAACGACACCCATTGACGACCACATAAATGTCGAAATATGCAGTCAGCCGTTGGCAGGGGACTGATGGCAGGGGAGTTCGAAGGACACTGGGCCGCTGGGATGGGAACTGGCGGCTGGGAACCCAGTAGCCATGGCCACTATCCCCCAGCCGGGCTGCACATTTCTGAGGTTTTCATTGTTGGCTAGTTGAGTTTTGCTATTTGAATTGTCAGACGGTTGGCGCTTGGCATTTGGCATTTGCCGCCTCAAACTAAGTTTAATTGGTTTATCCTTTGTGGATGTGTGCCCCAGCCATTGGCATCCTCCCCGGGCCTCCTGCCACTCTTCCTGGCGAATTCCTGCCTATAAGCGACTGTAATTAAGTCGCTTTTTGGGACTCCAGTTGGAAGGGAGGTGGGGCCGTGACAACAGGGTCACTCATCTGGCAAATGCAGTGTGAGTGATCGACAGGGGGACACCGTCGTGAAGGGATCAATGGAGGGTGATTAAAGAGTACGTATGAAAGGGTTGCACCTCCCTAAGTGGCTTAGAAGGCTGTTGCCCCTTCCACTGTTGGGCTGGCTTGGTGCAGTTCTTAGAGCACTGCCCTTAAGCTTCGCACCTCGTCTCACTGCTCTGAATAATTTACAGAGTCTGAAGGGCATATGCCAGATACGGAATATCCATGCCAGACACGTTTGTTAAAGGGTTTCGCTTTCGTTGGCCGGTGGTTGGAGGTCGGAGGTCCCTGGTGCAAGACAATCCCAGAAACTTTCGGAGCGCCAAGCATCCAGCCAGTCTGGTTGTCGGGCCATAGAAGACAACATTATTATAGTCACAGAATGCCTTGCGTTTATAATTTGGTCTGGCTGCGGGGCGTGGGAGGGGCCTTTCTCTCCTGCCCGTCCCCAAGCACCTTCCTCGAAGCACTATCCTTGGGAACAACTGCTCAGTCGTCGGGCTGGCCATGCCGATTTCCAAGAAGGCTGCTCTGGCCAAGTTCGAGCTAAACTTTTTACGCTTGAAGCGCCTTTCGCTCCGGTCTGGGCTGGTTTCGGGTCCTCGACCAGGGCCACGACCGTTGGCCAGGCCCCAACCCAAACAACAGGCCTGGCCCCTGGTTGTCGTACCTTTGTACTCTTCAGCAAATAGGTTTGCCTGCCGAGCACTCGAAAAAATGAAATTACCTTTCGCAATTTAAGGTTTGAAGGCATAAATCTGGGATCAAAGCGACTAGTTTCCGATGTCTAATTGGTGAGACTAACAGTTCCTCCTTTAATAGCATCGATACATCCCCTGGCGGATAATCCTGTTGGCTTTTTCCCGCGTGTATCTGCAATCTGTCTGCCGGCTCAGCATCCTTCCCCTCCTCCGACCGACTGTGCTCTCAGTTTCTGTTTACTTAGACGGAGTTGTGCTCCCCCAGCTGATGCCGCTGCTCCTGTGCTTTTTAGTTATTTTGCCGAGAAATCTGTTTTTAAGTTTCAGCAATTTAATATTTTAAGTCCACAAATTGTTGCCGGCAAGGATTACTCGCCGGCGCATTTTAATAAGCTGTTAATTGCTTGCCGATGCAGACTGGCGACGCCGTGTCACTGTCGCTATGGCTAACGGCAAAGCTATACCCATCCCGCCGCCGACGCCACCACCGCCGCCGGGCTCCAATGCTCTTAGTTTGAAATTTCATTCTGCGAACTAAAAACCTAATAGCTTGTGGACGCGTTTTGTGAGAGGCGCACTACCGAGCTTTTCCATCATCGCCCCCGCTTGGATAATAAATTAGAGCGTCGGGGAGTCGGCCTCCCCGGCTCATCTGGCGAATCCTAATTACCGAAATTGATAGCCAGGGACCTTAACGGTGCGCAATTCGTTGCGCATCAGCTGCTTCCCCGCCTATCCTCGACAGTCCCGATCGCACATCCCCATCCGTTTGCCGGATCTGCCGGCCATGAATAACAAATCGGATCATTTCAATACCAAAGATGACAGATATCCCCTGCCACCGCATTGTAGGTTTAGGGTTCGCCGCCCTTTGTGCCGCCTGCGCCGCTCCTGCCGCTTCTGCCGCCCGATCGCAATCTGAAAGACGTCCAGCCTCTCGTGTGCACATCCTATTTTCATGGTGCCTGCACAACAAAACGCTGTTTCATCAGCATTTGACTTCAAAGGAGTTACTTGCACAATTCCTTGCGCAGTTGCTTCATCCGTCATTTGTCCGTTTCGGAAGGAACTCGGCGGAAGTTCTGTTCATTATGTCCTTGACAAACACAGAGCCTGGACCCGGACATATGGCCAGGCTGTTGTTTGTTGCTACAGCCTGGGCCAGTGTTGCCCAGAGTCTTGGCTAGGAATCAAAGCCCAGGCACTGTCCTTTACTTTTATTATTTGTAAAGTATAATGTATGTATACATAATAATAAAAAAACCTTGAAAACTATATTAATATCCATTGTCCAAAGAGTCCATTTGATTGCTTTAGATTCTAAAGCTTAAAAACAATTAAGCCATTTAAAAGCAACTTTCCCATCTGGTTAAGCCCAGATCCTAACAACTCCAAAGCGGCTGCACTGACACTTTTTCTGTTCTGGAAAACGTTTTTTCAAGAAAACGAAGGGAAAACTGCATGTTATCATTAAGGAAGTCGGCAGGCGAATGGGTCCTGGCCCGTTTGAAGACGAGATGAGTCCCCGCGGTAGCGTTAATCCGAGCAGTTGCCGTCAACTGTGGCAGGCGGACTTGGTCTGCAACTGACGGCTGCAGGATGCTATGGGATGGCCAGAAAGAGAGGAGGGAAAAACAGACGAGGGAGGGAAGGCAACTGGGACGGGAGGGGCCTGGCTATGGTCTTTTGGCCGCCACCGATGATGATTGAAATGCGATTAGGGTCGGGGTCGGGGTCGGCCAGCCAGGGAGAATCAGAAGCGAGATTTGGCCACTGGGGCATGACAATGCGAGTGATGAGGGCAGACAGCCGGCCGGCGGACGGGCTGTGGCTTTTGGTAATACCTACACGTCCATAAATTGATGATGAGTGCAGGGCACTGGGAACAGAGCGCAAAAACCATCGGTGAGCCGGATTATATCAGGGCCGTTTGTGCCGCGCCCCTCCCCCGTCGGTCGGCGATTTCTGCATAAATTCACAAATTATTGGGCATCCCGCTTCCAATGGAATAATTATTGCAGCTTTAAGCGGGCTTATTACGCTCTCCTAAGCCCACTAACCCACCGCGGCCATAATCATCATCATCGGGATCAGCGATACCATTGACATCGAGGCAATTTCATTTATAATTGAAACTTGGCCGCAATCCCGCGCAGGACATGCCCCTGACCGTAATTAAAGGCCACTGACTGACTGATTATGGCGAGGGTTGTTTAAACAGATCCCCGTCATATTCGCGGGACTTCATTGCTTTGTTCCATTCCGACAATGAGCTATGGAGCTGGCCAGCACTTGATTGATGGTTAATCATTAATTGCCTTGACGGAGTTTCGCCGACTCACCCACACCCCTTTCGAAGGGTGACCCCGACTAACGACTAGTCGCAGAAAGTACACATTATCATTAGGCTTGTCCACCAAAACATCCCGTGTCGGCTTGGCCACTGGCCACCCCCATCTGGCCCGTGTTCCCCGACTAATTAGATGCCCATTTGGAGCACATTTTACAATTCATTGCCCAATAACGCGTCAAATTCCCGTCGATGGCTCGAGAGCCGCGTCTCCTCGATCTCCTCCTCGGACTGCCAAGCTCCAGGCCGATGCTCGATTATCGGCCGAAACGAGATTTCGGGGAACAGTGCCTGGAGAGGAGCGAGTGTGATATTGACAGTCATGGACAGGGGCTACAACGAATGGTCAGTTGGTCGGTTGGTCGGGCACATAAATCAATTCCAGTTCAAACTGTCGGAGCGACACGACTTGGCTTTGAATACACTCTGAGGCTGGTTGGGTACTTGGAAGAGATAGTTCTTTTGGAACGAGATTCTCAAGATAGTTAAAAAACTATCCAGGGATTATAACCAAATAGTGATTGTTATTCAGAATTATTATTCTCCATTGAACAATAAAAGATCTATCGATCTGGTAAGTATATTAAGTGAGGAAACTGGAAAGAATATTTTTTGTCAATCATAACTCTCAGAAATTCCCAAAGTAAGGGCATCCAACATCCACTCTATCGCCATCCACTCGAGTTCGCTTTAATTTGCGATTGAAAATCTGGACGCAAAGCGAAACATGTTTGGCAATTAATTGGTTAATCAAAATGATTAATTTGCATGAGCCCGGAGCACGCTTTTGCCATTCAGCAGCTTTGCTAAATTAAAAGAGAATTTATGTGCCAGGAAAAGCTGTGGAAACTGAGCAGAAATGAGAAAAATGCCGAGGGGCGAGGCGGGCTACGGGTGGCAGAGTGCCAGCGGAGGGTGGGGGAAAATGTCAATGAAACCATAAAAATGTCTGAGAAGTTGACCAGCAGGATAGGTTGGACGACGGAGGATTGCCGCGCTCGGATAAGTGCGAGTGATTTTGGTTCGACGAAACTCAATGAGTGCGTTTCCATAGCGAATGAGCCGCCGATTAGAAATTCGCAGCCAGGAACAGAGCTCATCCTCGCCCCAGCAGTAAATTATAATTAATTCGAATTATGCTGGGATTAAGTATACGCCGTGTACACACGCCACGAATTTAAGCCTTAAAGTCACACAGAAAGACGAGGAAAAGGTCCCAGGGAACAGCAAGGGAAATTCAGAGCAAGAGTGGGATTAAGAGAGAAGGACAAGTGGCAGAGAACATGCATAAAAAAATAATAGGAAGTGGAGAGACTCGGAAGAGCAGCGAGGGTGAGTAGGTAAGCGAGTGAGTGGGTGAAAGAGTGTCTGACCGACTCGATTGTCTCTCGCTCGCAGCTAAAGGGTTGTTCCTTAACCCACGCTACTCCACTGTTTTTTTAATCTTTAGTGAATGGTATTTAATAAATATACTAAAAAAATAATGAATAAATATCTCTAAAATGTATGACTTTGGGTCTAGGTTCTATAACTATATCCGAACTCTCTTAGAATCTCAATCCGTACCAGAGTCAAATCTCTTGGTAACTGAGGGTTAAAGCTTTAAGGGTGTTCTTGGATCAAGACTAGGCTGAGACTTCATAGGCGAACAATTCCACACTTCATAAACACGACGACAGAGATAATGATGATTATTTTGATGTTGATGAAAATTTAAGGGGGATACGATTTGGTCACTGCGCGTTTCGAACGGAATAACAATGATTTCAAATGTCTACAAATGTTTTTCCTGTGTCGCCATATTCAAAAAAAGTACCGAGGGGGTGGCAATGTAATTCTTTTAAATTACATAATTTACATAGTACCACGCGGCCACCAAAGAAACGAGCCTCACGTCCAGATGCTTTTAGTGGCGTTCAATGGCGTGAAACAAAATAGAAGTAACAACGTCTGTCCGCTTTTTTCCAACAATTTAGGGCTTTTTTCCGTTCAAGTGTTGTTAAGTCGAAATGAACACAATAGATGTTTGTCCAGTATTGCGCAACGGTGTTTTTTTGTTGAAATATTTTTTTTTTAACTTCTCCCCATTGATGATGCTGAGGGATGTTTAAAAATCATGAAGCATATGTTTTCCATATATTTTCCTTAATAATACCATATAAATTGAATCAGATTAATAACAGCTTTGATTGGAAATGGGTTAAAGCGATTTAATGGCTTGAAAAAGGAGTCTGATTTGATAAATATCCCGTGTAATTTTTACGGTCAAATGGTAGTATTTACATTAAATAAAATTCCCCAAAAGGTTTCTAAAGTTTTTTTTGAAAGAGATTCTTTTTACAAGGAAGATGTTTGAATACTTTCATAGTAATTTTCATGAATATTTCCCAGTCATTGTCAGTACTAAAGGCTTTAAACATAAAGGCCGACCAGACCCCCAATGAGTAATATATCAATTCCGCCGCCTCAATTTGCCAAGCCCCATGGAACACCGACAGCATCTCCCGGCCTGCCCCGAATCCGAACCCTTCACGGGATTAGATTTACGGCTCAACTTTTCCCTCTGCTCGGCTTCAGTTCCAGGCCCTGCCACCGGACCGGTGGCCTCAGTCCACGGCGGACTCTTCCACGGGGGCACAATACGTAAGGCACAATAGGCAATTCTCAAGTAGGTGTATTTTGTGTGGTTGTTGCGTCGTTGTTGCCGTGCCGCATAATTAAAAAGTCAAGTGAAAAATCACATTTTAACGCAAATGGGGACTGCTTGGGGGCGGCGAAGGCGGAGTGAATGAATGAAATTTTTGCGCCTGAAAGCGGACTAAAGTAATAAGTCAAGGCTGCGAGTAGGGGGCATGCCACAGCGGAGTGCGTCAAACGCAAACGGCCCATTGTGCTGGGATCCGTAAACAAACGGACTGCAAGCGCCGTTCCGGGGCAGGATTCGCGGAAGCGTTTCATCCTCTTCCTCTGCCTGCCATCTGAGGTCCTGCAACGAGCAGTCACCGAAGGAACGCATTCTTAGCCGGATTTCTTTGTTTTTATGCGCCCAACAATTTTCCGTCGAGGAGAACAGAACTCAATGGCAACTAAAACAAGCCAAAATAAAGGAAACACGACCTGCCGGAAAATCATGGCATTATGCAATTAAATATTTAAAGGAAAATCAAACGGTGTCTGGACTGGAATGACTTTGCGAAAGGAAGTCGCAGCACAGGATTCGTTTAAGCATATTTGAATGTGACTTTTAAAAGTTAGACAAAAGTATGCTCTTTTAAACCAACAAGAAAACTATTAGAGTCTGTGATTTGATTCATGTTCAAGACTAATTTCTTGAAATTCTAAGTTAAAATGGAGTGTTTTAGCCAAAATTTGATAAACACCATTTCTACAGATCCTTGAGGGCTTCCCCATTGCCATCACACTTTGAACTTTAATGATCTAGGAATAATAACCAAACCCCATTTAAGGCACTGAAATGGCAACTATTTATGAGTCCGGACTCTCAGAAGTATCACCCACGTGTTCCACATATAACTTGCAACAAGCTAGAAAGAAACCAAACCACAACATTTAATTATTAATTCGTTTAAAAATCTCAAAGTAAAATACCACAGATTTAATCTCTTTTAAGAGCCATCGGGTTGTCTTTAAAGTTTATTTTATTACGGCTCGAAACGGCTTGGCTCTTAAAGGACTCTTGCCCTCAGAATGGGGTCGGGCCAGGCAGGCCTCCTTTAAGTGCTTACAAATTTCACTTTTCCGTTCCCAGCAGCCTCCCCGCCCATGGAACTGTGGATTTCAAGTTGCCGCCGTGCTCGTTGGAAGCTTAAGTATTTCTACTTTTTTAATTTCATGCAAATTTTCTTTTCAAGATTAATGTCTGCGCCAAAAAAAGTTTTGGAAGACTCGTGAGCAAAAGGACAAAAAGTTCATGGGGAAACAGCCTACATCGAAGTCTGTAATGCCCTTCTTTGAATAGTCTATGAAAATCTATAAGAATCTTACCTCTAAACTCGAATAAAAATTATTTACTATTCAAGATTCTAAATTTTTTTTGTAATAATCTAGGAGGAACAAATAATCGGCTAGCTTTGTTGTTCGAATATATTTATTTTAAAGAACATACAAGTCAACAAATACATATACTTATCCATCCAGACTTAAATAGCGCTCAAGACAGTCCTGGTTGTGAAGGATATGGAAATGGCAAAGTCAAATCTGTCTGCCTTTTGTACAACCCAAATGCAAAAAAATGTAAAATCAATTGGAATCAACTTTTGTTTGCCTGTTCGGGTTAAAGTTTGCTTTACTTTTTTACTTCTCTTGGAAGTGCATCGAAATGTAATTAATGCCTTTCTATATAACCCAAAATGGGTCCTTTTGGGGAGAATGAATTGTTCCCATTTAAGGGCTCATTATCTAGACACTTAATCCCTAATCCCTGCCCGTCGGTTTAAACTTTTAATTGATTCCACTAACTCAACAGCAAATTGGTCGCTTCCTTTCGCTTTTAATTTGGAAATGCCAGCACATTTTCCTCTTTTCTTGGCACGCTTCATCGCCTCTCCGTTGCAGGATGGGGTTGGCTGGGTCCAGCCAGTATTTTGAGGAAAAAATATGTTTTTCAAGTGTAGGAACTAATGAAATCTGCAGAAAAACGCAGTCAGCTAGCCATTAGAAGCCACTCTGGCACAGAATTCGATTGCAATCGATCCATTTCGAAGCAATCCCCCTAGCTCGCGAATAACCCCCGAAATCAAGCCGGAAAAACTGCAAAAAAAAAGAGGAATAAATAAAAAGATAAACCTCGTAGCGAAACCCGCGGTGACTCTGGTAGAGGCTTAATGATGACAGTAAAATGACTTAAATCGCTGTCAATGTTGACACTTTAACAAATTTTTTCACTTATGCTCTTTTAAATGCAACGCCGCCGACCCACCAACACACCGGGACTCCGACAAGCGAACGGATGGATCCTGAACGGGGAACATGGAAAATAATTATGCGAAATTTTTCTGCACACTTTATCCATTGTGGCTCTGGCTCTGGCGCTGGCTCTCGCTTTCCTGACTCCACTTGGCTCGACATCACTTTTCTGTCGTTTTTTTGTGGGCAGTTTGCTTTTTCGGTTCTCTGTTTTCGGTTTTGTTGCGTTTTGTTTTGCCTGAACCCGAGCTGGTTGCACGGCGGAGTTTGCGAAAAATTTGTATTTATTAAAAAACGTGCAAAGTGTGCAGCGGCAAGTTGGACTTGCTGTTGCATCCTGACAGTGTTGTTGATGATGATGACTGCGGCAATGACGATGATGACGGTCGGGTCGTCACCGTTGTTATTGTTGTTGGTTGGCTGGCTGGCTGGCTGGATGGCTGACTGCCTGGCGGGCGTGTTCATTCAACCGCATATAAATCGCAACAGCAACAGCAACAGCAACAGCAACAACGTTGCCACGGACGGACATTGAAAAATGCAACGGAAACGCAAAATGCGAGGCGGGGGCGTGGCACGTTGGCTTAACAGGAGGCGGGCCGAGGGAGGCAGGAGGAGCCATGTGGCAGGCGGCACCCAAAAACATCAGCAACGGTTCGAAGACCCGTCGTGCAACCAGTTGATTGGGGCACAGGGCAGGTAGGGCAGAGGCTCTGGTTGTTTGGCTGACTCGACTGGTTAAAAGGGCTCCCCCACCCGGGGGCCTGTGGCTTGCAGGTGAGCCTCGCCACCACTTCCCGCCCGAATGCTCCCCCCGGGGTCCAGCCTTTCGCTTTTATCTCCTGATAAAGCGCGACTTGCAACGCGCAGCCTGCCGCTCGCTGCATTATGAGAGCACGCTTCATAAAGGCGGGTCGGGCAGCAGGGTGGGGCTGATGCCCGCCTGCTGCTTCAATGTTTCCACAAAGAGTGCGCTACACATAATGTGTGTGGGCATACCCGGTTCGATTGCTCCATCGGCTATTGGGGTTTTTGGTGGGTGCTTCACCCCAAGGAGTGGTCGAGTGTCGATGCGGCCACTTACATGATTGCCTTATAGAACAATCACCTGGCGTGGGATATAGTAATTAGATCTCTCCATTAACTGATAACTGCTCTCCATAATGGTGCGCTCATCTATTTAATATCTGTAATATCCCTTATTGCTTAACCCTTTTTGGATATTAATGAAAGGTTTTCAAAGGTTATCCCTTGGTTTTCATGCCTTTCTTAGAACAGGTTGAGAACTATAGTCTGAGGTTGAACTAAAATAAGTTATATTATAAGCCATGTTGCTCCTTATTTCCATTCACAGTAAAAGTCCTTTCTAGGCAGCCTAGTGTCTTGAAACCATGAATGTTATCTGCGGCCCATCCACCCCGACACACTTCCTTTCACTCCAGCTCTCGCGCTTCAATAGCAACCCCATCTGTCATTCATTCCCTAAGTAAGTAGATTGCGGTCTGTGCCGAGCTCCTCTTCTAAGTAGGACACTCGAAGTTCAGCATGCCACAAGCTTCAGTTCCCTGTAGCTCTGAATGCCTCAAATCAACGTCCCTCCATCTAGGGTCGGAGGCTGCCCCTTTCCGCCTTATCTTCCCGTCTGCATCGATTCCTTTTGGATCCCTGCCCTCTCATCTTGTAATTGAATTGTTGCTGTTGTTGTAATTGCTTTGCTACCGTTTTCAAAATGGACCAGCATGCTGGAGATCGTATGTGCCGCAGCCACACCGCCCTCCGCCCCTTCACCCTCCACCCTCCTCCCTGTGGCAGGCCACTTAGTTGCATTAAATGCGCTGACTGCCGTACGCCGTCTGCTCCTGCTTCCCTGGCACTTTTTCGAATTTTAAACTGGTTTCCCCCAGCCTTTTGTTTCGCACATAACTCGTCGCATATTTTTGCCGTCGGTGCGTATTAATTTCAATACTTGGTGCCCCCGCCCCCCAGTCGGAGGGAGCCTCCTGCAATCCGTTTTTGGGCAGCTGGTGCGCGTGCGCTCGCATGCGTAATGAGCCAAGGGTTACGCATATGCCGGACAACGGACAACAGACAGCGGACAACGAACAGCGGACAACGAACAGCGGACAACGGACAGTGGATGGCACTCGCTACCGCACTCGTGTCGCTTGCACCTGTCGATCGGAGGAACGGCGTCATGTGCGGCACGTCGCTTGTAAATAATTCATGTTGACAACTATTTTAGCCGGTTGGAGCTCTAGTTGGTCACGGCTGACAAACGACAACAGCGACTGCGATTGACGGTATATTAAATTATGATTGACACATTGACTGGCGACCGTCCACCGTCGACTGGCCACTATCGACTGCCAACTGGGTGACTAACCATCGGAGCGGGAGTAAGTCGTTATCTTCGGGACAGTCAGCTCGTTATCAGGTCGAGGGGATGTTATTGACCTTTAGCCGGGGCTGCTTCCGTTGGCACTTCCCCTCCCAAACAGCCGGCTTAGAGGATTGCATTGACAACTGATTATTGATATTGCCACCGAGCGGATTGTTGCCTGGATACGGATTTGCGATTACGAGGGCCGGGCTTACCTGAAAAGAAATGGAAAGTGAACGGAAAACATGTTAATTAAAAACTTTGCTCTGATGTGGTGGGCAAGGGCTGCGGAAAGTAATGGTCCAACAATTAACAATTAGCAAGTTTATTGCCAAGAAGCACAAATCATGTCTGGACCGAAAGGGAAGCCGCTCCAATGAACCGGATAAGCGAAAAAGATCTTAGGGGGATGAAAGCGCTCTGCGACCAGGACCATGGGAAGCCCTTTCAGAGGGATACTCCACACTTGCCCCGCCTGCCACCGCATCTGGCCGCCGCCAAAGGGGCAAGCCAGCAAGCTCTGCAACACAGAGCGGAGAGAAGGAAAAAAGCAAAGCAAATGCCAAAGTTTTCTAATTAAAAGCGCGTAAGTTTTGTGCCAGCCTCGTTAAAATTTCCCCCAAAAACACAAACTATTTATGTGTGCTTCCCAAGGACTTTCCGGCTTTTCCTTTCCATTCTTCACTGGCACATCACATCTTAATCCTGCTTCATGTGCCTCGTAATTGTTTGTTAATGCCTCGCCAAATGGGACCCCATAAACCGGGGAACGGGAGTCGGAAGGGGCGAGAAGCACATATATTTTTCTCGCGGTGTCTCCGCCGCAGGACATGTGCTCGGGACATGGAGCAAGGCAGCAAGGCAAAGAAAGGGGAAAATTAAATTAAGTGCTCGGCACGCAATGAGGAAATCATTCGTGACACGACGGGCAACAGGCGGTTCCCGACTTTTTGAGGTCGGGGTTCATTTTATCGTTGTTATTATACTCCATATTTATAGTTGTATTTACAGTTGCAGCCAACGAGGGCTCTGCTGCTGCTGATGATGGTGATGGCGATGGCGATGGCGATGGTGGTGGTGATGATGATGATGATGTCGGTAATGAATAAGCCAAGTCGGGCCAAGGACTCGGAGCAGTCGTTGCCGGCGTCTAGACACACAAAACAAACATAAAACGAAGGAAACGGACGAGAGAGAAGCGGAAGCACGAACACATGTACATAAATACCTATATTTTTATATAAATACAAGTATATACATCCCCACCCACCGAGCCAGTGGTTTCTGGCCTCCACCGAGGGCTTCCGAGGGCTTGGGAGGAACTTAACGCCTCTTTAACTTATGAAACATTATATCCTGCGAGCCAGTTTTCGCCAAGGCAGCTTTTCCAACCTTGGGAGGCCCGTCCCGCCCCCGCCTCTGTGCGGTGCATAAGTTTTCAATTCTACTCCAGAAATGAATTCTTGATTGGGTGCTCTGCCCCGCCCGCTCTAAGTGCATGGATGAACCTCCAGCAGGGTGGCCACACTGCCTCGAAGTGCAAACATCTGGCAGCGCCATTCTTGGGAAGAGTCCTCGGAAAAGGCACGCCAAAGAGGCGTGGAAGGGGGAGCGGAGTGGTGGAAACTACCGTATCAGCAAAACCCGAAATGATATGAATTGGAAAACACACACTACCTTCCCAGGTAGTCGACTTTTGGATACCGTATGCGCCTGCAGTACTATACGAAATGAGTGATTTCTGTGTGATAATTAAGAACCTTCATATAATTTATGTTCAAACTCAAATGGCTAGTTAGAAATCGGTTGATTTGATCTTAAAATGCTTTATGTATGATATAATAAATGTTATGTAATAAACAAACAGCTTTTTAGCTTGTAAAAGCTAGTGATGCTTTTATTCTGCATGTTCTTCGCTAGTTCATCGTTATTATTCTTGTTATTCTATATTCTGTCGTTCCTAATCATGCCTCTTATTAAGTAATGCTTAATGCTTAAAACAACTTATTCATCATAGAGAATTTCAGATGTAGCTGTAATTGAAACATTTTACCTTCAGCCGATACAACTCTTCGCCAATAACATGTACGGGGTATTGTGAGTGGCATAAAAAATCAGCAAAAAAGTGAGCACGAAACCGGAAGGAAGGAAGACACACACAAGCACACACACACACACATAAGTCAGTTGGAGGACGAGAAGGATACCCACCCACCCACACACACAGGCGCACACAGCGACAGTAAAGTGCCAAGCGACTTTTACAAGGGTCGACAAATATGAGGCAAGCTCTTGTGGCAGCCAGGCAGCCTGTGAGCCAGGAGGGGTTGCCGGGGAGTGGCGGGTGGCAACGGGAAAAGGCAACACATTGAGCGCTTTAATGTGCTCTCTGCTTGGGCGCTGCTCGGGCCTTCTCCCACTAACCCACCCCGTGTCCTCGTCCTGATCCTGCTCAGTGAGCTACGCCCTTTAAGGCCGTCTGCCTGTCTGGCCTCGGGGGTCGCAGCCCTCCCCGCTTTTGCCCCGCTCCCTCCCCCTCTCCGGGCCACCGCTGTTAACTTAAATATTTTATGGGGTGTCAGCATTGTCGATGTTGGCGCGATTGTTTCAGCCACCCTTCCGGAGCCCCCGCAGCCGACTTCATTCATGGGAAGCAGTCGCTCCTCTTCTTTATCGTGTGCGTGGCTTGTCCTTTGTGTTCGGGGGCTAAAGTAATTCCAAATTGATAAGCATCGCCGTGGAGGTGGCCGGGCTGGCCGAGCTGGCTGGGCTGGCTGAGGTGGGTGGTTGTGTTTGGCTTCGCCCGTGGCGAGGGTTCGGCTTTGCTAAACTGATTTGTTCCGAGAAGAAATCGAACACGTCAAGTCAATTGAAATTAAGTAACAGATTTGAGCGGAACGGAGGCAGCACCTTGTGGGTTTTGGGCTGAGGGCTGAAGGAAACCGAAGCTGCAACTGCGTTCTGCTGATGACGCCTTTCCCCCCAGCCCCCAGCTATCAGCGCCCAGCCACTCCAGCCAAGGAGGATGTGCAGTCCATCAGCAGCAGAATACAGAATACAAAATGCAGAAATTTGCATAAGTTTATCAAGAGGCCGGGCCAGGGCTCTGAGCCACTCGAACTCGGAGCCAGTTGGCCGGAGAAACAGGAAAATTCTGGCAGACACACTTGGCCTGACAGGCGAACTTCAAGTAGCCAGCAATCCACAAGACAAGAACTGCAATAACAGAAAATGCACTGGAAACAATTTGTAAATACAAGTATTTTACTTCAACATGTTTCCTTGCGTGGGAAACACTCTTCTTTTCTTCAGAAGAAGAGTGATTTGCGATTTTGTGCAAAAAGGACTTGCGCTGAAATAATTATATTCCCCAGATACTTTGACATCTTGAAGGATACAAGGATTACAAGTGATTTCTTTCAAAGAGTCTTCAATGTCAAATGTCTCTCTGATAAAGATGTTAAAGGAATATTTTTGCATTTTGGTAATTGATGATTTCACATTTTGAGGTGTCTTGCTCCTTAAAACTCATTTCTTAACGTCTTTATTTCAACATTAACTTAACATTTTCAATTACCATCCCAGTTTCCATAAAATTTGGCAAAATTCTTTGAAATACTTATGATTTCTGTCAGTTTTAAGTCTTGGAACCTGTCTTGTGAATTCGAATTTATTAATCACGGAATAACCGATAAAAAAAGGCTTTGGGATAATAAAATGAACATTTTTTGAAACTATATGATACCCGGTACTCTTCTCTTCCCCTCCCATCACTTCCGATTATAAGTTTTTTTCTCATTTCTAATTGTCCAAAAAATAGATTCCTGCAAAAACAGGATATTTCATACTTCGGTGAGCTTCGAAACGTGCCACCGAAACAATTCAGTTTGGAATCAAAATTCACATGTCTATAACTTCACTAAAAATCGCTCAATTTGGCTGAAATTTAAGGTCCAAATATATCATACCATTCCAATGAACTGGCATCAAAATTGGCGAACATATTTCAAAAACATTTCTGAACTAGTGTTGAAAAGACCAAAACTAGATATGCTTTGGTACCAAAGGAAACAAATAGTCCCAGTAGTATTATGATATTGCCTTGAAAACTGCATTTGGTCACTTTGACTCGTAGAGTACAAGGTTATATTGTATTTGAGTACTAAGGATAAAAGCTGCGCGGAAAAGAACTAATATTTTGCCAGAAAGTGACCAAATGCAGTTTTCAAGGCAATATCATAATACTAATCAAATTTTCTCTAGGTGCACTACTGATACCGCAATGAGGACAACCACTCAGGCAGCTGTTTTCGGCTTGTTGAGCCTTCGTCAGCACCTTCAGCTGCAGCTGGTGGAGAGCTGGAGCTCTTGGAGCAGCCAACATGTTGTATGCGTATTATAAGGAGTCCACAATAAATTACGTGTCAATTACAAGAGTCAATTGCATTAATCATCGCTCTGACTTGGCTGCAGAGATAAAAAGGCGCCTGCCATCTGTTTCGCTTGTCAAGAACGAGGGCGTGGTCGCTCCACAACGCAGCTGCCCGAAAGCCCCAAAGCCCCCAAGCCAGCCAAAGCCCCCAACCACCCCTCGGGTTGCAGTTCGCAAATTAGAAGCAAACCCGTTTGTCGGCTACTTCTTTCTCCAGACATGTGCGTAGATTGTCATAAATTTAACGCAGTCGACATGGCGTTGCAAACTTTTTGGCAGCAGCCACCCCCCACTCTTCCAGACCCCGGGCACCAGTCACCCGACCATGCCCCGCCAAGCGTCATGTAAATGTGCAACAGCCTGGAGACGTTGGCTGTCGCCGTGGAGATGTGGGGTGGCAGCTGGTGGGGCGTGGCGCTCCAAGACCCCGCAAGCCAAAGCCCGACCTGGCCCGAAAAGCCGCCAACTGCTTTTAACTGTCATTAATTATGTCAAAATAAGATTTAAATGCTTTCGTCTGCGCAAACATTCGAGGAGGGCTCTGAGGACGGGACGGGGAGTAGTTCGGAGACCCCGTTTGAAAAGTTTCTGGCCCGACTAAGATGGCACTGCATAAATGGCATTTGTTTAGCTCAGACTTTGGCAAGGCTCTGGATTCTTTTGTGGCCTGCACCACAAACAAGTTTCGGAAGGAAGGACTCTCCCCAGGACTGCTTGCCACCTGAACAAATACGGGACTTCCATTAACAATGCGCATTCGGCGATGGTCAGGAATAATTGCTGGAAATCGGCTTAGGCTGCTCCTTGCCGCGCCGGTTAATAGAATTTTGAATAAGTTATCTGCTGGCCGAAACAAAGGCCGGCAATTGTTTCTGCTGCGTCAACAAATCACTGATTCACGTCTCAGCTCCTGGAACACTGCACATTGTACGAGTATTTGTCCTTACATCCGCACAATTCGATTGTGGCTGCCATTGTGATGCAAACCACTGCTGCTTCTGATGTCTGCCCCGCTCCACCACTCCACCAACCCATGCTACCTCGATGCAGCCACCCACGCCCCTTCGAAGCACTTGAATGCAACATGGCCAATTAATTACGCAACAGCAAGGCCCTCCCTCCGATTTCCGGCGCCCCCAAGTCATTCAGCCACAGTGACCGCAACATTCAAGTGTCTAACCCACGCCAGGTCGACACACCTCCGCCCCGGCAGCTCACCTGGCCATCAGGGCGTATACGCTATCCTGGATCCGGGAGCCCGAAGCCCGAAGCCATCCCCCGTTCTGCGATTACCTTCCGTGTCTCTTTTTTAATTTGCATAAATTATGCTGCTGGCGGTCGGGAATGAGGTAATTTCATTGAAATGCCCGCCTCAATGAGAAAAATGTTATTCTATTGATGGAACTTCTCCTCCTCGCAGTGCATTTGCATAGTAACGCCGGGAATCCAGGCACCCTCCCCTATCAAGAGTGGATTCTTTTGCAGAATTTCAATGATTTGACCGCCCAGCGAATGCAGCTTGCATTTCATTCTTCTGCTGTCCGGACAACATCCGGAGACCGGTTAATCAGGCTGGGCCAATGCTTCCGGGCGAGATGTAGCTCTGCACCATGTATGCCATCATCGGAGGGACGAACAAAAGTCCACTTACAAAAGCTTCATTATTAAATGGGTATTGTACAAGCCATTTGGTGGCCAATTTGTTCACATGCCATTAAGAGTTTCTTTCTTCATGCATATGGAATCAAAAATACCTATCTGAATCAAGCCACTTACCTACCTATTGATAACACCTATATACCTATGCATTCTTTTTCCATAACTTTATTATCCTGGCAGCCAGGCATTGAATTGCTTACAGCCAGGAAATGTTTTAGGTTCCATTATAATTCCCATACATTTTTTCGTCTCAACTAGCAAACAATTTTTTGTACTCTTCCCTTTGTTTTGAAAGTTCTTTGGAAGCCAACAACTTGCCACTTTTTCATTTTTCCATATCCTCCGACTGCTCCGTTTCCCAGCTATTTTTCGCCTGGACCTCGGCCAAGTTTTTTGTCCTGCCCGCCATTCTTGCAAGGCACGTTCTCACCCTATTTTGCGTTTAATTGGCCGCTCTTTGGCTCATTTATCTTGCTCGGACGAAGACCCACTCTCGTCCTCTGGCCACTTTTAATTTGGGTGAAATTCTCCTTATTTATAAGGTTTTTCTCCTCACTGCTGTCGGTCGGGTCGCCGGCCAAGTACCAGCCCCAGATACTTTCGAGACTCTGGCCACTGGCTTCGAATGTGGTATCATGTCACTAAATCAGCACAAATTGCTCAACTGATTTATAAATTTTTCTGGCCAAGTGCCAGCCCGATAATCTCATTGCTTGCAGTTTCGATTCTGTTGGTCCAGGCTGTGTCCCTTGTCTCTGGCAGGGCAGATGCCTTCCGCCCTGCAGGACGCTACCAAATACCAAATATGTCAACGGGCTTCTCCCAGCTCTTAATGGCTATTTTCCCTCCTCTTTCCCAGATTCATTGTGTTTCTCCCAGTTGCTTTCCGTGTCATCCGAGCTCTGGCAGTGAGTTGTGAATTGATTTTTCCTTCAAGGAGAATCGATGCAGGACTTGGATGTTAGGTTGCGAACTATTTCTGCAGCTTTTGTTGTTTCTCCAATGTTTTCCGTTTCAAACTCATGACGAACCCCCGAAATCACAGCCGCCAGAACCGCATTTTGCAACAATTAAGTTTGGCTACAACTTTTAAAAGTACTTTCCGAAATTCGCACGGCGACCTTCAACCAAAACCGGCAACAGAAACCACGAACTGGTCGAAAACCAGCTACAAACTGCATAGAAAACAGAAAAAAGCACGAGGAAATTGAGTGCTTAGAGAATTCTTGGCTACACTTTGAACAATTTCCCTAAAGTTTCATAAGCGAGCGAATAATTCGCCCAATTAATCATCAAATCTATCAGTTGGCCAAGGAATTGGTATTAATTAAGATTAATAATAGAAGTGGCCTTAATAATCGGCAATCTCTTCAGAATACCAACCAACTTCCGTTTGTCTTGCTGTCCAACAGTTGACCATTTGGCGCTTTGGATAAAACTTTTTAATTTGAATGCAGCTGCAGCTGCATAAGCTTTTCATGTTTATGGTAATTGCATCCACGCGGGGCTATGGAGCAATTTTCATTCTAGATTGCAAGGCTTATGTGTGTACGAGGTGCCCATTTGAACGGAGTCCCCCGAGATGGGGCCAAGATCATTGTTTGATAAGATTGTAAAACGACTTCTTGAATATCTAAACAATTACAAGAAAACCATATTGGTATCTAAGCTCTTCATGAGACTATAGAAGTTCCAAAGTTCTCGTATATTACCTTCTTCCAATTAAACATTATTATGTACATTATTAAATAGTTATTCCATGGGCATTTTGAGAACTTGTCAGATACAAATAAAATTTGTAGTTATGTCTAGAATAGTAAGTATTTATAGTGAAAAAGTCAAAAGTTATGTCACTAAATAAGAATTAATAGAAATGACAAACATAATGAGATTTTCTTTTAAAACTTTTACAAAAGTATTATATTTTATCCCCAACTTTCATAAACACTTACTCCTGTGCAGCTAAATTCAAACGGGATGAAAATAAAGTCATGTTATAAACATGTTCCATAAGTTTATCCACTGATTCAGACAAGAAGCAAAGATAGTACTTGTAGAAACTAAGTTTCTTGTGGCATGTTTGTGTTTATTCTGGAGCTCCCACTATAGCAGCCGCGATGTTTGGGGGAAGGGAAGGGGCTGGGAGCCCCGGGGGGATTTTCCGAGTCCCGCATTTTTCCGCATGAGCTGCGTCAGGAGCGCGCGCGTATTCAAAGGAGCGTGCAGCGGGCTCAGCCGCCCGTTGAGGGGCCCAATGGGGAATCGAACGGGGCGGGCCGGGAGCCTGGTCGGGCGAGGGGCTGATGCCTGTCACCGGAAAGCAATCAGCAAAATAATCGAGTAAGCCAAAAGCTGGGCGAATGTGTGTGTTTGAATGGGATTGGCCCTTGGGGTTGCGACTGTGAAAAGCGGCGGGCACGACGACGAGTGTTTAAAGCCAGGCAACTGGTGGCAGGAGAATCATGAACTTTAAAAATTCCTAAATTGGAAAACTGCGCACGGGGGCTGACGGAGCTGGAGGTTGGTGGGAGTTACCTTCTAACGGAATGAAGCTGATTAAGAGGCCATCAACGGCACTTGAGTTCCTGCATTTTATTGAGACATAATTAGGCCTAATTCGATTTCCACTACGGATATACGAATATTTGAGTACCTTTACTTTTGTATCTTTATAATTTCCCGGACTACGCTTTAACCCTAGTGGCGGCGGAAGCCCTAACCCCCAATCCCCTATTATTCGAAAATCGTTTCTAACACTTTAGTGGCCAACAGTGCGCAAATTCGTGGCTCTTTGTAACTTATACTCAAGCCGCCTCCTCCCCAGTTCCTCCCGGATCCCGGCTCTCGCTCCTGTTTCTTTTGCTTCTTCGGAGATCCCCTTGCGCGGTCTCGTTTCCATTTTCTCCATTTGCCAACTTGAAATGCAATACAATGGGCATTAAGTAATTGTCGTAGTCGTCGTTGTTCTTATTGTTGTTGCTTACGCTACTGCAGCTTGTTGACAAATCCGCACATTTTTCATAAGCTCCTCGGCGCACTTGCAGCTCTCACGGAGCCAGAACTCACACAGCCGCGCAGCCCGTACTTGTTCCCATTCGGATCACACACATACCCATTGCGGCAGGCAAGGGTTAAGGGTAGATCCGTTGCGAGTATTGATTAAGGCCCAAGGGGGAGGCATGGAGCGAATGTGTGCAATTGGGTGGAACCTTTTCCGTTTCCTCAACTCAATAATGGAACCATTTACTCAAGTCCCAAAAATTAGCAGTGCAGACATAATCTATGCTGGTGATCCTAGGGTATCCCTTGGAATACACCAGCCCAGAGCCCCAGAAGTTGCTCTTCAAGTTCCACTCATACGTTTTCGTTTCAACTGTCGTGCAGTTTTTTGCGCCGATTATGACGCGGACGTGGACGCGACGCTTCAATTGGAGCGAAGTGCCTCCCATGCCCATTCCCATGTCCACCCTCGGCCCCTGTCCCGGCCCCGGCCCTTGGCTACTCCAATTCGCATATCCAGTCCCAGCGCAAGTGCCACCCCACCGCCAGTCCCATTGCCATTTATGAGGGCACATTATGCCATTTATCGCGGCTAAATGCCGCTCATAAGCCGATGCAGGCTGCCTCCTTGGTCTTGGGCCTTGGAACTTGGAACTTGCAACATGGGACTCTTGTTCCAGCCGGGCGAGCTGAATTTAGTGACCCGACCCTCATGCGGCACTCGGACGCTTGAGAGGCCTTAACTCGCCCTGCCCCGCCCATCAGCGCCCGCCGGGGGTCCCCTCCTAATAATAATAATAAAAGTAATAAGTAATAGTGCTCGTTTATCATCGCAATCAATTAATTGAAATTGTTATTTTTCGGTTCCCATTATTAATGTTTCAGAACTTTGCGTTTGTTGGTTTGTTCGATTGCGACTTGTGATTGCTTCCCCGGAGCAGCCAAATAAGAATGAATAATTGTGCAGTTGCCTTGACTTTTGCATCCGAGTGAGTACCCGATGATTAGATAATGACGGCATGAGCGGCAGAGGCAGAGGTGGTGTTCGGCGCACAATGGGACCATTAACAATGAATTGCAGCTCGGCGAGCCCGCCTTTGCATTAATTTTGCCCGTTTCTATTTCCTCGCAAAAAATGTACGAATTCGCAGAAAAAATCCAGTCGCAATCAGCAAAAAGCAAAAAGTCTCAACCTTAAGCGATTATGTGGCTAACCTTGAGGAAGTGTTTTTATTGAGCCGGCCGAATGCAACTAACGAGTCGAAAACAAGAATGTGCCTCGGTCTGCGGGAGACTGGGATTTGCGAATACAGCGCTCTAATGCTGCCACGGCTAATCGGGGAGTGTCGAAAAAAGGTCGAGACTTACTTCCCAGGGCACCATTAACAAGGCGGTCAAATATGATTCCAATCGGGTATTTGTTGCTTCTCCATGGGCGGAGGGAATCCTAAGCTTTGGTGCATCTGTAGCCTTCTAGATTCCCCGGACTTACGGCTTAATAATAAATCTGTTCACAGGCCCAGCGGGTGTGGGTATTAGGGCTTTGGGGCAGACCTCGATCACTTGATATTCAGCGTTCCCTAAGTCTTGCGCCCACAACTTTACGATTCTACGTTCCAGATTCGGACCCCTTCTTAATTAGACACACAAATTGGGCGAATGAATCGACTTCGAATGGGTTTCATTTGCATTATTTCGCGCCCGCCCCACAATAGAGTCCTAAAATGGCCATAAAAACATTAGACAAACCCGAAATATGTGTCGTAAAAGCGACGTAGAGTCCGCTGCGGTCAGCTCGAAGCCATAAAAGCGGAGAGGTATGGTGCCGGGCCCCAAGCATCCCAGCTAGAAAATTAAGTTTAATGAACATTTTATGCCGCGCAGCATGGGACACTGGGAACACGCGGTATTTATAGATTGATTTATCTTATTCCTCGCAGTGGAACATAAAACCCGAGATGTTCCACTCCAGCGGAGGGGGCGGGCGGTGCTGAGCTGAGCTGACTCACTGCCGCCGCGCGGCCCAATCTGCAAGATGCAATCTGTGTGTGCGTTTACGTAATTGCAATGCCAAGTGCTGCATGCAGCCCGACATGCTGCCAGCAAATGGCAAATGGCAAAGGGAATGCGAATGCGAATCGGAATGGCAGTGGCCGTGAGGGGCGGCAAGGGAAGTCGGTGGAAACATATGCAAAATTGTGAAACTTTTGGCCGCCGCTGCGCTCCCAACTGCCAATATGTTGCAACATCAGTCGATGATTATGACTTGCATGAGACTTTGCCCCCGAAAATGTGCAGCAGCAAACTGTGCCAAACCCGAAATTTATTGCTTCCGGCAAAGTTTCATTGCCAATTTTCATTGCCTGGCAATGAGGCCAGGGGAGGGGAGTCCTGGCTTAAGCCGTCGCTAGTGCTCAGGACTGGACGTAGGGCGTAGTGACCACGAAAGTGTGACTTTCTACCGAAAACTAATAAAAAGTAACTGGGAAGAGTGCTATCGGAGGAATTCTTGCAACCGCTGGCAACCGTCAACCTTTTTCCACATCTCTGGGCCGCAGAGCTTAACTATCCGCCCCCGATTTGGGGTTATTTTTGTGGCAACGATACATCTTAATCACACGCAAGTGACCAGCAGGTCCCCCGACTGGTGGTTAATCCCGACCCCGATCCGCATCTCCGGGCCAGTTACAATCCGGAGAACGCCCACAGACAAATGCCAGCAATCAACGCCATCTAGATAAGAACAAATATAAACAAATAGCGGGCCGCGTTCCCGTCCGTTTTCAACATTTTTACATAAAACTCTGAGGGAAAGCAGAGCGACCTGTGAGGAGTGGAGAGGCAGGAGGCGGGGGAAGATGGGAAGTGGCCATTTTATTTATTGTTATTTCATTTCGACCGCAAATTAAAAGCTATGAATAAAAGCGCCAAGTGGAGCACGAAAAGGCAGGGGGCGCGGGAATAGCGAAGAGCAGGCGCGCAGCCGGAGGAGCGCAACAAGGCGAAGGAGGCGCCGCGGAGAAGGGCCCGGAGAAGCTGTAAAATCCGACAAAAAATCGCACGAAAAGCACACAATAAAACATGCTGAAAACGGAAATAAAAGCTTATTAAAGCGAACACGAAATGGAGTTGCAAAGGGATGCATAAACAGAGAGAGCCCGAGAGAGAGAGAGAAGGGTTGGCCCCAAGAAGAATCCGCTTCCGGAGAAGAGGGTGGGAGAAAGCGAGGCGAAAGCAGAGAGCTGAAAAACAAACACTAAATCAAACATTACACCCAACGAAAGTGGAGGGGGCGACGAGGCCGCAAAAATATAAAAACGTGGAAAAATAAAAGGGAAAATCTGTGAAAGAAGCAAAGAAAAGCTGCCCCAGGCGGCAGCTTTTTGGGAAGAAGAGGGAATACAACAATTTAAACTACAAAGGAATATGTGCACCCGGTACTTGTATAGCACAGGGGTACCCTGTATTTGTAATAAAGCTCACATATTTTTATCCCATAACGGTACTCGGAAACTGCAAAGATTATACTGTTTGGATTAATATTTTCGAAATATTTCTACCCCTTTGGAAGTATTCATGAGTGAGATGTGCTTAACTGGAAGGCACTTCATAATTTATTATATTATTTAGAGAATATTTTATAGTCTTATCTTTTCCAGAATGTCCTTTCTTCCCTTTTCGTTCCAGGGCGCATAAAGCAAATGCAAGGAGCAGTGCAAACATCAGACCCAAGAAAAGTCGGAGCAAGACAAATGTGGGCGGCACCGTGACGCCTTCCCCGGCGCCTCCGCAAGCAAACTCCCCTGCCCGCCAGCCGGGCATCCTTTTTGCAATATTAAACGCAGCAATGACACCCATGGGGTGCAGGGCGGCTGCGGGTTAAGCACTCCCTCCTGCGTCCCGCCTGGCTGAGCAGCCTCGACAGGCTGCGCTAGAGAAGCCAACGAGGATATCCATCCACCTAGTTATTTGTCGGCACTCGGCAGATTTCTGCGGCTTTCGTTGACAGGAAGGGAATAGGACTGAGAGTGGCAATGGGAATGGGAATGAAGGGGCCTGCAAACAAAGTGAAATATTAAGGGTATTAAAGACATGTCGGGGATTCGAAGTGAAAGCCAAACTGAGCGTGAAAGAGGCTGGCGAAGCACTCTTGATTGGTCGCAGGATTCGATTTCGCCTCGGAGAGATCGGAGTAATGAGATCGCCTGGAAAGTGGGCTTCTCGCTTTCGTTAATCCATTAACCCTTTTCTCGAATCGCACACCCCTGCCAAGGAAAACCTAATCCCAGGCAAAGTGCTTGGTTTTGTGAAATTCGAGAGAGGGAAGTGTATAGCCCCGAGGAGGACGCGTGCTTTCAGTCGGATAAGCCGAAAGGATATGTGTGCCGCAGCGCCCTCTGCCAACAATAAAAGCGGCAAAGCATTCCGCAGAGCAGAACAGAAAGAATTAGGATATAAAAGGCAAGAGAAACATGGAAAGTTTAGTCTAGCTCGAGCTCAAGCACCAGCTCAAATGTAGAGCCAAGTTTTCCGCCCCTTTATGGCCCACCCCCACCATACCAGCAGCCCAGCACAGCTCAGCCCAGCCCCGCCCACTCCTTTCAAATGGTGCCAAGCGGGCACCGCTCGAAGGCATTTCCATGATTACAAGCAAAGGACACGAACGCCGGAACAAAAACAGCAGCAAAGGGGCACATTGAAATGGAAACTGCTCACAGACTCAAAGAAAAGGATAAGCATGTGAGCCATTGGGATCGATATGGCATCCGATTTGGAGTGCCTCTTATGCGAAATGAAAACCCGCCTTGCCCATGGCAAGCTTAGCTCCCGCCAACGAAATGGATCAAAAGAAAATACTTGTAGATGGAAGCCAGATTACTTTACCGAAAATTCAAATGAGGTCTCTATTTGACTAAATTAGTTTGCTCTTCTTTGGACAAACATATGCTGTGCATCTTGAATGGCTTTAATGGCTGTTAGTATAATTGTACCCGTTTAAAGGCTATTTAATTGTTCCAGAACCGTATAACATCCCGAGTCTATGAAACTTTTCAGCTACCAATCCCCACAATCATCTTGTTTATGCCTTGTAACGTGTAAGTCCAAATACCCATGTAAGATATAAATGTAATATAGACCTAGACAAATATATCCTGTAGTGGAGTAAAATGTATAGAACTGAATTTTTAAATACCCATAAACTTATACTTTTTACTTATGTATATATGAGAATACATATATATCCTTTAATTCTCTTCACTTACATCTATATCTTAGTTTAAATCAAAAACAGACAAAGAGAAGTATACTATATATTTTCTAAAATATTGAATCTATACGAACTAACTCTTAAAAGTCAGCTAATCCAACGACTTAATTGAGAACTAAAACGAGTCAAGTGATAAGAAAAAAGGCGTAATTGTATGTCTACTCTAAGCATAATTTCTCTCGCTTTCTTTATTCTTAAATCTCACACTTACTAAGGAAGTAGGTAAGTGTTATAGCAAGTTCTTTTGTACTTCGTAAGATCTATCTCCAAAGTTGTGGCCCAAACAAACTTTTCTTGAACCCCAATTATCGCCTGTCGATCAATCGCAGCAATCAGAGACCCGCACTCCACGGCTCATGAAGAAGAACAGGTAGTGGTCGGAGGCGGTACTGGAGGAGGAGTAACACCGGGAGCTGGGCTGGGCTATCGGGTTGCAGGGACATCAGGAAATGTCTCGGGTTGCTATCAGGGGCCGGTAATCTTATCAGCGACGGCAGGCCCTCGGAGCTGACAAATGTTAGAAGTGCATTGCCGGCCGATAAAGTTTGTGAGGAAACAAAGAGGACATTGACTGCAACTTCTGGAGCATAGCACGAAGGGGGATGGGTGTGGCTGGAGAAGGGGAAGGGCGTCCGCGGGGGAGGAGCTGGGGAGTGGAGCACATAACAGGGACCATGTGGCGGAGTCAATAAAACAAATATGACAGGCGGGCGGAGGCAGAGGCGGGGACGACGTCAGTGTAATGATAATAAAAGTTTATGACAGCAGCTCATGAGCTTGTAAGGCTAATGTCAACGTGCCATTTGCCCAGTCGGGCGGGTGGGAGTGGAAGGTGGTAGCTGGGATGTGGGAGGTGAGTGGGTGGCCCTAACCGAAGCTCTTTGCAAGTGCAAGTGTGAAAGCGCTTTCATGCTTCACTGAGCTTTTGGCAGGGCAATGGAGCAAGAATTTTGCACCAGCTCGACTTCAAGAAAGCTGTCCCTCCTCGTTCATAAAAGATTGTGGGAAAATCTGATCCCCCTTTCCACTCCAAAGTTAATGGGTTTTAAGGCCGTCGCCACCGATGTTCGCTGAAATGGGGCTCTAATCACTGGCGACTGCCTGTCCACTGAGCCCTTAATACGGGATATTATCGAGGCTTTACAATCAACCCAACCACTGGGTAGCAGAGCTCACAAAATATCACACGATTTTTTTAAACCAAATATATGCTTCCTTAAGAATGCAACTATTTAGAAAACATCCACAAGAAAAAAGTATTTAGACAACATGAATATAATTTTACTTAAATTAAACCTCTATTAACCATTTATGTACTTTGGGCTCGTTATCTGTAGGGTATAGTAGTCCCTTTCATATATTATATAATATCTTGTGGAATAAAGTTTGTTTTAGCTAAAAAGCGGGGATAACTCTTATAGAACGAACTAGCAAACATAAATACCAAACAAAAATCGATTCCGGAGAAAACCTAACCGAATAATACCACAATTCGCACTCTTCAACAAACTCTGATGTTTGTTCTTCAAACAAAACGTTATTGTTTTCCCATTTTGGTAGGTTTAAATAATTCATTAAGGTACTTTTGGGGACGAAATTAAAGTCACTTCCCAACTAAGTTAAACTACGTTACAAGCCCGACATAAAACTAATTCTTTGTGATTGGGTTAACAGGGTCTAGCAGGCCCTAACAGGTGGCTCAGTCGTTTAATTCTAGGGTCTGTGTGTGCTTAAGACCCACAATGACTTGGCGAGCGAACAAAGGGGGCCTTTGTTTTTTCAGTGCACCTCTTATCACTTGAGCCCAAAGGTGGGACCCGTTCCAATTAGCTCCGATAATTGGCTTTATTTGCCGGTGCCGAGCTGCTAACGCAACCGATATGTGATCGACTTAATAAATGCAAATCAAATATTTAATGGCCACTGCAATAATAACCTGTTCGGTAGAAGGCCCTGCGGCAAGTGTATAATCAAATGCATACACACATGGACTTCATGGCACACCACACACACTCACTATCGCACACACACACTCGGAGGGAATGGCCGAGCGCTGGGCAGAATTCGTAATGACCCGAAGAGAAACAACAAAGACACTAGACGGGTCGGCCGGGCGGTGGGGAACTGGTTGCTAAATAATTCACAGTCGAGCTCGGGGAGTCAACAAAATAACGGTTCATTGCACAAACTAATAATTACATAATGAAGCAAAACATAAGTTAAACTTTGACCCGGGCCACAGGAGGGGGAAGTCGAAAGTTGCTACCAACTTTTATGGGAAGAGTGCCAAAGGGGTCACTTCACTGTTTAGGCAAATAATAGCACAATGAGTTTGTTTCCATATCCGGTTCTAGGATCAAAAAAGAGGGGATGCCATAAACTCCGGACCAGATTAGCCGACTGAGCCCATATGCCTGGGCTTAGCCGGCTTTTAATCGGCTTGCAATTGGCTTAAAAGCTGCAGCAACACGCACAGCCACCCCCTGTCCTTTGGCCATCTTGTATGGCCTGGCCACTTGTATGGCCAGAACAACTCCAACATGCATTCTGCCAACATTGAAGCGCACCAACATTGTCTATGTAGCTGTTTCCCGGGCACACACAAGAGTTGCAGTTACTCTTGGCCAAGTGCGCGGAGGTCAATGACAAAGCGCCGAGGCCTCGCAGACAGGAGACCGCAGAGCGAGGACCGAGGGCCGAGGGCCGGAGACCCAAGACCAAGCCCCAAGTCCCGGCCCAAAAGCAAAAGCAGGCCCAAGACCAAGACGCTGGCCAACGATGCATGCATACTAAGCAAGTCTTTCGGGGAGAAGGAGACTCACAAAAAAAGAAAAGAACTCCGGAAATCGAAGATTGCATACTCTTATTTTGAGGCTTGAAGGTTTTAAGGCCACAAGACCAGCAAGAGATACTTATCAACTTTTTTGGTATTATATGTTATATGTGATATGTTTTTCAGGTAGAGTCGAGTTGATTAAATATATGTATTCAACTATAACTACTAAATATCCTAAGGGGTCTAAAGTCATACGTATATTTAGATATTATTTAGAACCAAACTTTACATACTTCTAGGGATAATTATGGTGTTTTGGAGACACCAAACCTGATTTTACGAAAAAGTAATGAATCACACAAAAAACATAATTCATATTTGTGTTTTTAAAGGCCAAAACGATATTTGTTCTTTAACTTAATTTACTTTATAACCCAAGATAACTCTATTATACTCATTTTAGTCACTTTCTTCCGTGGTTTCTTTGGAATTAGGCCTCTGACTACTAATCTTTTCTCGCTTAATCGAATGACACAGTCTTTAAGCTAAATTTTACTCAGCCATAATAAAATGATTCATCCTTTCGGAATTTTAAAAGAGTATTTTTAGGTTGAACTTACAACAACACGCTAATTTTGCATTTAGGTTTTATTGCGATTTCAGGTGGATTTTTGTTCAGTGGTATCGCGTACCAGTCCCAGTCCCAGTCCCAGTCCCAGTCCCAGACCCAGACCCTGGCCAGAATGCACTCGTGCGTATGCCAATGACGACGCTACCAGTTAACAACACGATTTGTTATTGTTGTAGCCCCGAGTACCTCCGGCCTCCCCACCTCCTCCCGTGTCAGTGTCCACCAACCTGGGCAGACAGAACCTTAAGCCTAGCAACCTGCTGGCTTTGCTGAATTTATTAACAGACAGTCCACAGTCCGGAGTCCATGGCAGCTCCCAGGCAGACGAAGAGGGGACCGACGGACGGAGGGAGAGGTTGGGACGGGAAGTTCTCTGGAGGAGAGCCAGAGATCCCCGCTCCTGGCATGATGCACTGCATTCCTCGGCAATCGATGAGTAAATAATGACTTTGACCAACGCAGAGCGGCCGAAGTGGGGCGATACGAGAATACGAGAGGGGAGGAGGGGGCTGGGAGAAGGGGTGTGGCAGGGGTGCCTGCTGTGCGGCAGCCCCCATCGGGGTTTTTGGTGTAGGGCATGTTGTTGTTGCAATCACACTCAGCATGAATTTCAACATGACCCTACCCCCATCCGCCCTTTGCTGCACTCCCCAGAAAGTCATTCCACTTCCCCCACTTGGCACATTTTGAGGTTTCTTATTGTTGCCCCAGAAGATGGAACGGAGTGCTGATGATTCAGAGAACCATGGGTGATAATTGGGATGGACTTTGCTCAGTTAGACAAAGTATGGATACCCTCTACCAATGCCTACGAACTAATATAGATCCAAAAATATAAATTGACTTTTAAATGGGCTTTATTATTTTAAATTATTATTATTTTAATCTGATATTCTAGAGAAGCAATTTCTGCCACAAATAGGTTAAACAACTATAACGGCCTAGCAGCGAGCTATTGTGAGTTTAATATTTAATTCCCATTTTAGAAAACAATTATGCCAAATATCATCATTTGTGAGCTAATTACTTTTAAATACATTTCACCATTAACTTTTAAACTCTATATACTAAACTCGAATAACTTAGAAAATAATAATGAAAAAGCACTAATTTTTAATACTTTTTAATTCTCTACTATATGATACCCGATACTTCTCTCTCCGTTTTTTAATAAAATTCCAAATCAAAAATGCAATAAAATTCAAATCAATATTTTATTGCATACTTTTAAGTTTTTAATCCCTTATTCAACAATTTCTTAATTATATTTGTGATGCAATAATAAATAACTTTATAGAGTATTTAAAGTGCTGGACTCCAATTAAAGTCTGTTGCCTGGGAAATTGGAGTTCTTGCTTTAATGGACAGTGTGGAGGTGTGGGGAGAAGTGGGGGCGAGCGGCACTACGCATGGTGCAACCGAGTAGCACCATTATAAATCGAGTTAATTACAAATTTTAGCTATATAAATATTTCATTTATCATGCTTGCCTGCAGTCGGCCGGACGGCCGTCCCCTGCATTTATCCCGCCCCAAAGGTCCTCTCACCCCTTGGCCCCCTCCTCCCGGACTGTCCAGACTGGCTAATTCTACTCAGTCCATGCACTCAGTCGGTCAGAGGCATCCAAAGAACAACAATGGCAGCTCGCCACCACAGAGCAAACAAATTTCGGCGTGTGTTGCACACGACCTTTGACCGCCCTCTTTGGCCGCCCAGCCCCCGCCCCCGCCCCAGCCCCTGGCATCACGCGTAATTGAATATGAATTTGTAATGTGCCAGGGAGAGGCACTGGTCCTGGGCTAGTTTGGGCGCAGTGGAGTGACTAGGCCGGCAAACAGACTTGCACGCAGGATGTGCGCCCATAACACATCCCAAAAGCAATCTTCCGCCACTTCGAAGGCCCCGAGGTCCCAGGGGCTCGTATTTGAGAAGGAGTAAGTCAACAATAAACAAGATCCGGATTCATTTGATTGGCATTAAGCCCGAGCCCGGCCCAACCCAATCGCCTCAGCTAAATGAAGCGAAATATTTTTAATGGATTCGCCAAAGTTTACTGATGGGGCCGGCCTGAGCCGAAGGAGCTGCGAAAATCAATAAGTAAAGTTCGAAAATTAGATTGGCTTTCGGATGAAGATAAAGTTAAATGTGCTAAAAACGCACACTCTTCTCCCGGTCCTTCATTAACACACATCTTCAAATATGGCAATCAAAAACAGACGGACAAGGGTCAATGAATGGACAATGTACTTAAAATACTACGTATATGCTTCAGATTATTGAGTTTTTCAATGCTTGAAGTTAAAGCGCACCTTTGAGAAGCTGCATTTTCAGCGGTTTCTTTGACAGTAGAAACTTTACCTAAAGTAGAGTTGCCCAGGGAAATAGCCCCTTGTGGCAGACAACTCAATTAACAATTTTCTCAGCCATTGCATTTGTATTTGCATCCGAAAACACCCTTTTGTCCAGAGCATGTTTTACGTGGCGAGGTACAAATTGCTCCGCAGAGGCAGACCTACAGGGAGCTAGGAAACCGAAACATGAAACAGATATTTTCACACGCTCGAAGGCGAAAATTCTGACCAGTTCGGCCTTATGGCCATTAGCACTCGAATGCGAGCATGTTGGTCCAAGGAACCTTGGGCAGTCCGAGTGCAGTCGCCCCAACTGCGGCGGTAACAATAATAATGTGAAATGCAAATACTCTGGTGCTTTTTTGTGGCACTACCTGTTGATATTGACAATGGCCCGGACCAGCTGTGTCTCTGTGGCAGCTTCTGCCGCTGGCCATTAAACAGAAGCCACTGAGAGCAACCTGGGGACAACCTGGAGTTCCACGGCATGCCTTGCAAATTAGACCAAATTAACGCTTCCAGGGAGAAGTCGGTATTTACCTGCAACGAGAGAACGGGAGAATGCATTAAGGATTAGCTGGAGGAAGTTTGTGTTTGCCCAAGATGTTAGCCCGGCCCAGACAGCACCGACCGTCGACTAATTGAAGTCGCGCCGGCAAGACAAGTTCTCCCGATGGCCGGCCGGTCGATGAACCCCCCCCAAGAAGGAAGCTGCAAGCGACCCATGGGAGCCCTTATCAGGACCTGGACTGGACCTTTCCAGGATGCGAATTGCGATGGCGACAATGAACTGTGAAGCGGAAATTAAAAAGATTTTCTTCGGGGATCCGATAAAGGGGAAAATTCCAGAGGAATGTAAATACGTGTACAGCTCGAATGGCGACCACAAATCTAAATTACCTCGACCGTGCACTAAATCAAATGCCGGGGGGCGGGAGACGGGAGACGTTGGGAACTTGCAACTCGGACAGCCTGAAAGGGAAACCCAAGAGCGACCGCAGCGGCAACAATAGTGGTCAAAGGTATAAATTAAACAAGCGGCAAGCGGCAGCGGCATGCGGCATGCGGCAAAGCCAAATGGAAATTCAGCCTGTAACCCTAGAAGTGTGGCCCACAACGACGTCGGCGACCGCATTATAGCGCCCTGGGGGGATGATTGCCATGGTCGATGCCGATGTGCTTGGCTGCACTCCATTCGGTGTTCAGTTCTTGGCTCTGGGCTCTTGGCTATGAGCTCTATGGGTTTCTTCTCCAGCTCCAAGCTCCCCATTTTTCGCCATTTCCCCACAACCCTGGCCAGCGACCGAGCTTGTAATTAGCCATAATTCACTTGCCTAGACCGAAGACAAAATGAACCATAAAATATTTACGCACTGACTGGGCCAGGCACCGGAAATATGCAATTTGACGCAATTTGCATGCAACTCCGCAGACTGCACTCGGCAGACGGCGAACAGCGACTTCTTGCCACTTACCACTGCCACTGCAGTGGCTGCTTTGGAGGGCGGCACGTGGTTGTGTAAGGTGATGCAATCATTTCCGCTCTCGCCGGGCTGCAGATTGCCGAAGCCCGGGCAGAAATCAATTTCCGTTTTGGCGCTGCCAGCTAAGCAGCTCCCAATTCCACATGGGCTCCCATGGGGGATAAGCGCATAAAAATAGTGAGTGGAAAAATATTGGAATAATAATTCATACTTTGGTCCACACGTAGGGGGGTGTGTCAGGCACCAGGTTGTCACTTAGTTTGTAAAGCCTTTAACAAGAAACAGTGTAATGCCCGGAACTTGTACTTTAATAACTGAAGAGCCTCAGAAAGGTACTAAGTAATTGTTGGTAAGTATTATACCCGTAGGTATACATTGTGCACACACAAAAAGAATGCATATATACACAAGCCAGACAAGTAAACAATTTGTACCCAAAACAATAAATAAACAGAACCTTTTACAGAGCCATGAAAAAAATCGTTGATATGATATCAGCCGCTTATTGGTCGGCTATCAGATTTCCACAAGCCGGAGCTATCATATGGAAGCCTAGCTTCATGCGTTTAAAGTTAATTTATTAGTTTTTTATTGTTCTCTGTTGGAAAGCAAACCTGTTTCGTCATCACAACCAGCAACTGTGGAAAAAATTTAACTTTTTCCTATCTCCCCCAGCCGCTGAGACCCGGACCCGCCATGAAAAACTCCAGAGTGCTGGTGGTGCAAACATTTTCTTTTCATTAATTCATAAAACATATTTTTATTGAGTGGCAACACACACATAGGTTGCCCCGGCGGGGAGCCCGGGGAGGGGCACGCCCGTAGTCGTAGTGGGGCATTAAAAAGTTGCAGTAATGGAAATTGTTTTGTGAATACTGCCAGTTAGCTTGTTTTCGTCGGGGAAGAGCCGGAGCGGCTGGGCTGGGCTGGGGATTGTGGGGAATGTGGGATGCTTGGGCACGCTTCGTTTGCCACAAGAACTTCAAATGGAATAAAAGTCGACTCGACGAGACTCCCGATAATTTCCTCGCATTTTAGATAGTTTTTCCACCCGTCCCTCCTCTGATGAGTGGTTCAAGACGAAGATTACTTTTCAACTTGGATGTCCAGAGGCTTTAAAATCTAACAAGGATGTCGGTTGTCGGGTTACTTGATTGTGTGATACCCGGTGCCCATGACTTTCCTGCTACTTGTTGGTTTAAGACATTCTTCCACTGAACTTGCCACTTGGCTAATCATAAGACTATGTTTCCCTAAGTCTAATCAAAAATACCGTCTCCGGGGAATATGGAGCAATTCTTGACTCTCCAAAGTATTTGCATTTTTCAGATTCCTGCATTTCGGCCTAGTTCACTTGTCTCACCCAGGGCGACTTTAAATTAGTTGAATGTTCGTCTCCAGACCCTTCTTCACCCAACCTCCAGGCACTACGGCTCCCCCGGCGCTTAAAAAAATATAAAACTCCCTCGATTGTTTATCCAACAAACAACCCAATTCGGGAAACAACTTTTGTCTATGTGAACGAATGTTTATTTTGATTTTTTCTCACTCCCCCACGGTATTTTTTGTTGTGCCCCCGCCTCTAATTTGGGATCTATCTTCCGCTTATCTACGTTTGCCAGAGGAGGAATGGACGCAACAAGGGGCCCCGACCCGGGTCCCCAGTCCCATGTCCCGGGTCCGAGTGAAGTGAAAACTTCGGGCCACATACGGCTTGGTCCATAATTTTGTTTATTTAATTTTTATGTCATGTGCTGTTCGGTCGCTTGTCGGTTGTCGGTCTCGGCTCGTTCGTCAAATAAAACGCCGGAGACCAGGAGGCGGAGAAGCTGGAGAACGCGACGCCGACGGTCGAAGCTGAAGCGTGCTCTAGCTGGCCCCCTTCCTCCGTCGCTCCGCTCCGTCTCAGCCTTCCCCGGGCCCCGGACCTGCCCCCAGAAGCATCATCACTTCTATGGCCTGCTCCTGGCATAAAGTTGTCATGCCTCAGTTGCTTGATTGCCTCTGCTGGCTGACTGGCTGGCTGGATGGCTGGATGGCTCGATGGCTGGTGGTACGGCCCCCAAGGCAGATAGAACACGACTATATAGAATTTCCCCTCCCCTGTCAGTCACAACTATGTTCAGATGCCTGGCTTTTGTGGCAATACAAGAAAGATTCAGGCTCTTGGCATTACATTTTTACATTACAAGCACAACATAATAGCTGGTTTACTGCTCAGTTTATATAAAAATTATGCTGTCTATAAGAACTCTATAATCTATGGAGCTCGGAGACTTTAGAAACCAGACCCATTTTCAGACTATTAATATTACGACAAAGCTATTAATAGTCTGAGAATTATTCCTAAGCAGCTGTTTAAACTAAATGTACAGGAAATCTTTATTTGCGACTCCCATGATTCGTGCCCAGAGACATGGCACTACAGCCATGACCACCACTGTATGGCGGAGTATTCCCCAGTGCAGTGCTGCCTGCTGCCCCCGTCACGCCGGGCTCAGAGACGACTGCACTTGGCTGGTAGGAGATACTCGTAGACAATTTTATTTTCAGTTTCCATTCGGTATTCCACGGACTCGTTTCGTCTTCTTTGCAGGTTCTTCTTTTTATTTCGGTGTATTTATTTCTCTTGTTTCTAATTTTAAAATCTTCGCTTGCTGCTGCCCCAGCCCGGGCTGGGGGCTGGGGGCTGGGGGCTGGGGGCTGGGGCGAGTTGTTTACGGAAGTTTTTTTCTGGCTTCTGCTTCTTCGGGCCCTTTGGACCCCCCTGCTGAGCTCCCTTCCCCGGCAAAGTGCATTGCCATGTTCTATGGACGCCCGTCCGGAGAACCAACTTCACATTATTGTCGTCCTCCTTGTTGCCACTGCCAGCGCTCGTCTGGGCCATCTTTAAATTTTGTGTCTTTGCATCCGAGTATCTGGCTATCTGCGGCTGGAAACTCGTTGTTCGAGTCAGGTCGCTGTCGCCTCTGGTTGACACAACTTTAACTTCAAATCTATCTCTGCCGCCAAGTTCTAAGCTTGCTGCTTCGTTTGTTATTAATTGATTTCCTTATTAAGGATGGCCGGCGAGACAGCCTCGGAGCGGAAGGAAAGTACTCTTTGACGTAGTTTGGCTAATTAGAATGTGATTAAAATTTGTCTGGTCCTGGTCGGTCCTCCAAGCGGTCCTCCGCCGCTCCGCCCAAAAGGCCAGCCCAGTGGTAAGTGGTTTCTAAGTGTGGACACTGCCGCTCAGTCTGGCAAATCATTTACCGGAAATCCTTTTTTTCGGCAGTCTTAGCCAGAAATGCAAAGTTTGGTAATGAATTTATGGCGGTAAAATTATCAACAAGCAGGAGGATATCGGACTTTTTATTGGCAATTACTAGCTTAGATTTGGAAATGGCTGGGAGTGAGAAGCAAAGACATAAATTAAAATTTTTGTTGTTGAAATCTCAGCAGCGATTTTCGTTTCGAAGTGCTTCCCGTACGAATTCGAGATTACGGCAATCTGTTATCAAAACACGGGAGCTCTGTTGCGTAACACCTTGTTGAGTGCTGATGTTTTATTTTTTAATTGTGTTTTAAATCAAAAAACAAAAAAACCCGCCGGCGCGTCCATTGAACTTTGCTTTTGATTAATGAAACAGAACCGGAGAGTCTGAATAAAGCTACACTCATCTGATTAGCATTTTTGCTGCTGCAGCCGCCTCTGACGCCGCTGCCGCCGCCGCTCCGCCCCTCCCCGCCCGCTCGCCATCGCATTGTATTAATAAAAAGAATTTCTGCTCGCATCAGGCGAAATGCAATTTAAATTTTAATGCGCTGCCTTTTAGCATCGTTCGAAAAAATAAAAAAAAACCTTGGGCACACATGGCGAATGGTTAACATGGACAGCGGGCGAGGAGGTTGGGCATGTGGTGCGGAAAGTGGCAGTTGCATGCAATTTCAGCATCGGTGTTGCCCCGCAGCTAGCACGAACCACTCCACGAGCTCCCCGAGTCCCTCCTAGCCGGAGCCCGGCTCACGCAGCCCAGGCTCTTTACATGGCATTACATTTAATTTACTCGCTTTAGTTGCCGTAGTTTTTTCCGGGTCCTTGCCAAAGCCAAAAGTTTGCAAAGCGTCGAATGCAGCTCATTAAGCGACCAGGACCAAGTGTATCTGACAGATGCGTTTTCAATCAGCGCCAGATAAAGGGCTCTCCACGTAATGGATCCGCACACGAAGGCTTTAAGCCAACGCTCTCGATACTCCGGAATTTTAATTTCAGAAATAATTAATTTATATGGGAGTATATGAGACGAAGTGGCAAGACTCGCCAACCAGCTGCACCCTTGCCACGACATATATCCGGCGTTACTCCAATTGATTTTAATCTATTCCCATGAATTCAGGACTTCAAGCTCTGGTTCCCACGGACGGGCAGTTTCCGTCTATTAGGAACTCATCTCCTCCAGCGAACACCCCTACCTCGCCAGGACTGACCTAGTTTTTGCGACTTCCGCCACTTTTTGCCGGCCAGGCCAAATCTGCCGTCAGCCAGAAGCCAGCAGCCAGAATCCAGAGCTTTGGCCATCCCGCAGTCTCGGTCTCAGCTCTAGAGGAGCTCTTGCCACGCATTAATCATGACAACTCCGCCATGTCAACGTCGTCACCATGCAAATCCAACAAACTGTCACTAAATGTGCGACTTTAAGCGCTCTTATCCTGCTCGACTGGAGCATCGCGACCGGCGGGAGCTGGCAGAAACAACTGCGTTTTTTGTCGCCGGAACGCAGGCCCCCCTTTCACTCGTCCACCCTTCTGCGCACCCCCTCCCGCCGCCCCGTCACCCGGTTCCTGTTGCAATATTTCCTGGGCGCGATTCCGACAGGCCGAATGTGTGCGCGAGAGTGTTTCCCATCCCGAAAACCAAAGCCAGACCCATCATCCACATCCGCTTTGCTTTTTTGCCGGCGCGCTTGTTGTTTTTGTTTCTGCTGCCAGCTCTTTGAATATTTCACACGACTGCATAGAGGCACAGTGGGAAAAAGCAGGCAGGAAAGTAGGAAGTCACTTTCACGCTCAAAACAAGCTTAAAACGCGGTTCCTGCAGATAGCAAGGATTGTAGGATGTCCGATCAATAGTGGAAGATAGCTTCAATGATAGACCATTCAATGATACAAGCCTACATATCGAACGGACTAATTCTAGTTCATCTTATTAAAATATATACCTCTGACTGCGATTCGGGAATTTCAGAATATCAAAATCTTTTATGTATTTTAGATGCAAGTCTATCCTAGATTTTTTTCTTTTTATCACACTCAAATTTTAAAAGTAAATCCCTTACTTGTATGAAAAAATAAGAATTTGTTAAAAACTTGTGACGAATGGGATATGGGGTCATGTAAAAGTAAAAAGGGTCAAAAACATGCATACTTTTTTAAAATTAATTAAGAGAAATGGAAAGTAGTAGTTTTCGAGTTGAATTTTTAATTCGATTTGAAAGCAAAACTTTTTGAATATTACCCTTTTTAAAACTCCTTGGTAGATAAATTTTATTTTGGACATCTGGAAAATCTTAGCCACTGTGCGCATTTTGGTGATCTGGCCAAGTGAAAAATAGTGTAATTTGCGGCGCAGAACAGAGGAGTGCGGCTCAAAAATGCAGTCCAGGGCGAACAGAGCCAAAGTTAATTTGTAGCGACTGCGAAACAAGCTATTAGCAGGTTGCAAGCTGGCAGGGACAGGGGACACCTTTGGGGGAGCGGAGCCCCGGGAGGGGGAAAGGAGAATATGGCTGGGGGCGGGGTCGTTGTTCTTCTGCCTGCTGCTTGCATGTTTCTTGTTCTGGCCACAACCCGTTTTTTTCCACCCGTTCGGCCAGCCATGGGCGCTGATGAACGTGAGCAGCACGTTGACGCATTAATGCTCTTTCCAGGCCTTCCCCTCCGGAGCCACAGGGCCCCGACCCACCGACCAACCGAACCACCGCCCCACCAGCTACTGCAGCTACGTACGTGTGTGCCTGGACCGGCGTATCTGTCAGATACTTTAGCACAAGTGCTGCAAAACTTTGTAAATAATGCCTGACTGGGGCTGGGGACTGAGGACTGCCCCGGCCCCTGCCCGCTCCGCTCTCCCGACACAGGCTGTGTGCATTCAACATGTCATGAATGAATAATTAGCCAAGGCAAGGCAACCTCTGCGGGGCAGGCGGGCGGGCGGGCGGCAAACTAGGAAGCCGAGTGCATCTATCCCCACACATGGCAACACGTAAAATGTTTCCACACACTGCGCCGCTTTAATTAATTTGGGTTGTGAGTTTATTGCGAGTTCGGTTTGGCAGTCGCTGGCTCAGTTCTCAGCTCTCAGCTCTCAGCTCTGAGATGGCTAATAAATCGCGTTCCCGGCCGTCTAACTTAGTTTTGATTTGTATTATTTTTCGAAAATATATATATTTTATTGTGCCTGGCTCATGCATATTTATAAGGCCCATCCGCTAATGCCCCAAACAGGGGCAATCACCACCCCACCCCGACCCCGACCCACCCCCACCATCACCCGTTTTATTAGCCGGAAATGCAAACGTTTGTTATGCTCTTTGCTCGACTTATCTTTTATTTATGTGCATTTTCATTGCACGCAGGGAAACGCAGAACCACGGAATGGGCGGGTTCGGCAATGGGCTTGGGAGCCGCGCCGCGGCTTTAAGAACGGTTAACAGGTTGATAAACAGCAAGCCGGCCTCTAAACCAGTTGGGGCCAGCGCATACTTTTGCTCCAATCTCATTTAATATAGATGGCTTCCTTGCCATCTAATTTATGCCACTTTTCCGCTTATCTACGGGCGGCTATCTCTGGGGAGCCTCCTCGCTTGGATATTGGGAAAAGGGGTAGGAAATGCTTGCGTTAATTGCCCAAGGAAATATATTATATAATTTTATGAAAATTATTCAAATCATTCGCATACTGAACGAAAAAATATTACTTCCTTTCACGGCGTCAGTCAGCTGGATAATAATTCACTTTGATCATCACGTTGTTTTTGTAAAGTTTTAGCTTAGTGCCAATGACTGCCAAGGGTAGTTAGAATACAGTAGGATTTCTTCATTCAGTTAGGAAATGGAAAATCAGTTATCAAGGGACCTCCAATAAAATGTCCAGCAATCTTTAACAACTACTTAAAGCTTTTAAACACTTTAAATAACATTGCAATGGCAACGAAGATAGTCCGAAAGAAGTACTTATTAATGTATTTTAATATAAAAACTATATTTCATAGTAAAATATAGAAATTCATACACAAGAAACCCAAGGTTTCTTAACCTTCTTATCCACGAAGGTTATTTTAAGAACTTTTTGAAAGAACTTATTCCTAAAACTAGCACAGGTGTTACTAGTAACAATTAGTACCGGGTATTATTATTCGAGATATTCTTCTCCTGCATTAATAGCCTATAGCCTATAGCATTATAGCCTAAGATTTTCATTCTTTACTTTGATCAGAAGCATCAAAATATTTCTATATCTAATGCCTGATAAGCGAAGTATGATTTGTCACATTTGTTGTAGGAAACAAAGATAAGTTCATATTATATCGTCATTAACTGTTATTTATTGTCAATTTAGAACGCTTAAAAATGAAGCTACAGTTGGATTAAAAACTCTTTGATTATATAAACGAAAGCTACTGCGATGATTTTTTGTAATTACGTGGTATAGATATTGCCGAGACCCCCCATTGAACCCGACTATCCCTAGCTTATCTTCCAGCCCCCCACATGCTGCCCCCATAATCTTGGCAAACAGATTGCCGGCAAATTTCGCATGTGTAACAGTTAGCTGGCGAACTCGCATGCCCCAACAGCTGTCCCGGGCCAGCCAGACACATGGAATTGAAAACAGCTCCAGAAACAGTTCCAGCGGGCAAGAGTGTCCCAATCGCTTACACGAATTCGCTGAGCTGTCTATCAATAAATCTAAGCTGAGATACATTCGAAGCACTTCGCTGTGGAAGTATCTGCTATCTGGTTCTGCTATCTGCGTCTTTCTCCTATGGATTGGCGGGCAAGACTACCTCAATACGAGTTTCGTTTGCCCAAATGAGTTTCTGCTCTGCGAGGGCGCCGTGTGGCGGGGGCAGAGCAAGAATAACAAGCGTGTAGAAATAATAAAAAAGAGCAGAATCGTTTTGCATATTTTAGCATACTCGAGTGCCGAGGGAGAGCAGCAGCCACACCTGTCCCTGTCGCACTCAATTATTACGAAATGCTGGCTGTAGTTGTTGTTGTCCGGTGTTTGTAGTTCATTAGCACTTGTCGGTGACAGGTATCTGGCCGCTCTAGTCCCTCCGCCCAGGCCCCTTCCGCTCAATCCCGCAACAACGGCTCAATTGCCTCAAAGCACCACCGCCTCATTGAAAGATTTGTGTTCATTGTGGTTCCTCCTCTTCGCTCCATTGTGGCGAGTTCCTTGGCTCCGAAAGTGAATTTATAATTAACCCAGTTAATTTTAGCGTTTAATTAATGTGGGAAGCTTGCGAATTGATTCAAATGGGCATTCGAATCCAAGCTGGGGGACAAATGGGTCTTGACAGTGGCTTTGCGAATTTTAAATCCGAATCGGGTTTCTAATCACGCGAGAGCAGCATAATCGCTGCTAATAATTCAGGTTAAAGCCCCTTTTCCACATAATTATCACTTCCCCAGCAAAATTCCGATCGATCTAATCGAATTTCTTGTTTCTACTCGACACACCAGCCCCAAGATCGAGCGTCTTAAATAAGGAAATGTTTCCAAAGACAGCAAGCGTCCTCGCCAGTCTCTCGGATGAGAGGTGAATAACACTCCCCAGACACACCCGCCCCACTCGGTGGCATCCGAACGAAAACAAAAATGTACGTTTTATTGAATCGCATTCGGCGCTCGCTAATTTTTCGCACTTGAGCTCTTTATTCGCGATCTTATCTACATTTAATTTGGTGTGTCACCCGCGGGGACGTCAGCATTGAGTGGCACGAGTGAAAAATTAAGATTTATTGTGGGCGAAGCAGTATCCGTGTATCCGTGAGGTTGCTCCGTTGCAACAGAAGCTGTTCTTCGAACGAAGGACACTTGGAATTGCAACAGTCTGTACCCACAATGATGTGGGATTAACTGCATTTGTACGACATTCCAAGGAGGCCGAAACAATCATTATTAATTATATTTAATTGGCGATTTACATTTGTGGCACATGCCTGGCAGTCAAGTTTCCACACAAACAAATTCGAATTAATTGAATTTCATTCTGCGCCCCGGGTCACTCACAAATTGTGTATCATTCGGTGCCAACTGCTAATGATCCGGCGGCAACTGGCAAATGTTGTAAAATTCATGCGTTTTACAGCCGCCAGATTAGAGCCGTGGTTATTACAAATTTCGGCTCTGCCCGCAAGAAAGGCACGAAGCTTGAAGTGTTCCAGTGAAGCACAATTAATTATTCATGTTAATGATCTCGAGGAAGAACCTGCGTGCGGGGGGAGGGGGCTTCTGGAAAAGCCCGCCCCAAACCAGGAAGTTTGTCCAAAAAAACATAAAACATACCCACAGAAATCCAAGTCGGGCCGAGCCGCCACAGCTGTTACTCATGTTAATTTCATGCGTTCAACAGGTTTGCCAACTTTAACCCACTACCGCCCCTAGTCCTCCAAGCCCCCATCCCCCAGTCCCCACCTCACATCTGGCCCCCCAGTATTGGCCTGGCCATTTTCTGTGCCATATTTTACGTTAGTTTTAGTAATTTTTTCATTTCGCCTCGCCAACTACCGCACAGCGTGCATTTAAGTGTCGTCGCTCCGCCAGCGAGTGCATGTGTGGATCCGCAAGTACGTGTATCTGTGCATCCGCAAACTTAGGGGCGGAGGCCCGACTCCAGTCTTAGGCTCAGCTCCAATCCCAGCCTAATGCCCGGCTCTTTTAATAGGTTTTTGTGCGCCCGGGGCCAGCACACACGCACAGCCGAGATACAGACTATCTGGCAGATACTTTATCGGTTTCAACGCCAGCCCCGGCCTCTGCGGCCTGCCTTCTGCTTAATTACAGTACGCCATTGCCGGAAAACTACTTTGGAGCGCAACAGTAAAACTGGGAACATACACAAGACCATAAAACAAACAGATAATCTTCCTAAAATATGGAAAACTGTAAAAGAATTAGAAGTGATTGATGGCGCGTTCCTAGGCAGGACGATTTGTCAGTCGATCGGTTTCCAGTCAATCGACCCCTCTCCCCAAGTCTGCTGGAAGAATTATCAGCCCTACCAGCATGACTTGAAATGTTTTTAATTAAAACACATTTGCATATTCACGGCCAGAGTTCCATGGAATCAGCCAGAGGTGCCAAGGAATGTTTCCGACTGAATGGATATGACTTCGTGCGTTGCAATTTACGAATCAGTGCCTACCTCGGAGGATCTGAGACCATCCTGAGAATCCTGAGGGGCCGGACAAAGAAGATGGAAGTTATGGGTATGCTTCCAGCCGAGACTGAGTCACCGGCAGAGTGCTGGGTTGGGCCTGCGATTGATATAGGGAAGGTGTTCGAGAACTGGCAGGCATGGAATTCATTTAACAGCATTAAGCCTGCGCGTTCCGGCCAAATTTATTGAGACGGAGCTCCCTTATCGTCCGTCCCTCCGGACGGAGTACGGAGCTGGGAGAGCCCAGTTAGCTTGATAGCCGTAGATAACGCGCTCGGAGTCACTGGGGATCTCGGCCCATGCTCCTGGCCACGATAGATTGGATTCCCGTGAATTTGTAACGTACGCTCAAAACTTCCAGCGAACTTCCAATAAAGCAACACAAAAGTAACAACAAATATTGTCTTGTCTGCTGGTAAGTGCTGTGTCTCCGGCATACACTTATTCATAGGACGGCGAGGGCTGAGATGAGGAGCTAGCCGCACGGCAAATGCAAAGCAGAGTGTTACCAAGAAAACTGTCATCAGCCGGGCCGCCCTGTATCTGCCCCGCCCGGGGCCAGGGTATCTGCCAGTTGTAAATCCACACACAGCTACCCAAGTGGTAACTTAATTATTTAGCATGCGAACAGGAACAGCAGCAACAAAGGAATAAGAGCAACTTGAAACTTGGCAACAAAGAAAGCCCGCTAGAACCGTTCCCCCTTCCCCATCCTCATCTCCATCCCTGCTCCCTCCCTACTCCAACAAAAGCCAAAATCTCTGCCAAAGCAACAGCAACGTCGCGAAGTTTAAGTTGAAGTTTTCGATTTCGTTTACGTTCTCGTTTTGGTCTTGGTCTTGGTCTTGGGGTTTGGCTTTGGCTTTGGTTTTGGGTTCGGGCTGGTTCGCCTTCCATCTTTCCTCCGTTTTGTTGTTAAGTAGATTTATGCACGTCTAGTCTGAAATTATTTGAAACAAGTTTAAAAGGCACATAGCCAATCTTCAGGGAGAGACCCCTGCGATTCTCCAGCGACCTCAGCCGGGCAGGTAGAAGGCAGAAGGGCGTTGCAGACGGCGGACCTAAAACCCAAAACCACACAGAAAGCGGAGCCGGAGAGCGGCGGGGGGGTAGCTACATAAAAACGCCATGAAATATACAAAATACAACGGCAAACACATGTCGGCGTCGGTGACGTGCCAAAGATACAGGTAAAAAGATACAGATACAAATGTATCGCAGTCGCAGTTGCCGCCGCCCTGCCGCCCCGCCGCAGCCGGACCACATGTAGCTCCTGGCCCTGATGCTGATGCTGATGCTGTTGCTCCCGTGACATTGACAGAGTTCAAGAAGTACCAGAGGCGGTGGGGGAAGGAAGGCCTTCGGTCGGTTCCCGGAATTTCACACTTTTTGGCTCGCTTGATTATGATGATTACAAGTGGCCGATGACGATGCTGGAGGATTAAGATACTCCGCCTTTCGGGCTCCTCGAGATAAAGAGAAGCATTTAGCGACTGGCGACTTCAGATATGGGGCGATATCTTTCCCGATATCTTCCATTCGATTTGTTTAAAGAGCTGATGCCATTGGCAGGCCACCTCTACTGTTAATGGCCATTCGACCGTGTGTGTCCCATCCCCGGGGCTGCCCATTCAGAGATTTTTAATCAAGCGCAGCGTGGGCGTTGCCAGGGATGACCAGGGAGGGCATAGAAATCATCCTTTGAGCCTTTCTGCGGAGTCACTGCCTCTGCTCATCAATTGCAGTTGGTCAACGCCCTCGAGGACCCCCCCAGGATGTTTTCTTTGGCACATCGCGTGACCCTTCAGAAGGAGACAGACGACTAGAGCGAGACAGAGACGAGAAGGCAACTCCCGTAGTAACGCCCTCAATGGCCGCCAAAGTATCTTCAATTACCTTTACGACTCCATTTAAAGTGGACCTCCAGCCCCGAGCGGAAGTCCCGCGCTACCTTTTTCTGTTTTGCGCTAATATCTCATAATTTCAAGCTTTACTTTGAAGAGAACGAGGGCAGAGGAAATTAATTTATTATGTTAACAATGGTCACACAAAAGTTTTGTTATGTTCAAGCCCCGGCAATTAAGTGACAGAAATTATCAACTCCCTGGGATCTTCACATGTGTCTGGGTCCGGGTACGGGTCCGGGTCCGCGCAGGGTTAAGGTCTAGTTAGCCCTTGTCGTAGCGGTTGGCCCTTTTCTGCTTCTGCCTGCGTGTTTAATGACATTATGATTAAAATCATTTCGTGTCAAAAACAATTGTCGCACACACTCACACTTCGGCCTTCGAAGGATACGAAGCGGATATGAGACATGTGGCGGTGCACAGGACACTCCACAAACGTCACGATTTTCGTTTTCCCCTATTCGAGCTCTAAATGTTTTTCTAGTTGCCTTTCCAGCAGAGCAGGGTAATCCTTTTCCAACAATGTTTAGGCTTAATTATTGTGTTTCATCATCCCTTCGAGGCTTCATGACCTCTGAAGGGTTAATCGTCCTGTTTACAGAATTTATTCAAAACTTTTTGGCAAAAAATTGTTAAATGGAGTAATAAAATCAACTGGGACTGCTTTTTTTAAGGTCAAGTTATATCACTAATTTTACTCAAAAAACTCTATCAAAATAAATCAATAATCTTAGCCTGTATTAATTTCCTTGGAAGAAGGTACCCAACATCCCATTTCCATTTTTTAAGTAATAGTAAAAAGAGATGACTTAATAATTCTTAAGATTCTTTAAAAAATAAATACAGGTATAAGATCTTATTAGTTTTATTTGAGCAGTATAGTATCCCCAGCATCTATCCATTAAAAGAATGTGGTATTCTATGTTTATATAATAAAGGGTTATCTAATAAAGGGTATATTGAGTTGGGTCTTATTTCTTAAAAATCGGACTACTTTTTGTAGAATCAGTATGACAAAAAACAAGACAGACTGAAAAGCAATGCTATTATGATCGCAATATTATCCTGATGTATAAGTTAAAAGGTCAGATAAAAATTTTTGTATAGAAATAATACATTGCTTTTTTAGCATTAGCAAAAGTAACTAGAACTAGAAAATTGGAATTTACTTTCTGACGAGGAAACCTTTAAGAACCAACAGTTTGTCAACGAAATCCTCGTGAAATTCTATTAAAAGCCGCTGACTGGGAATCCCCTAAAACGAAATAAACCCAAAAATATCAGTTCCCCGAACCGACTTGTTGCACTACTCGACACTATGCATGTCAACAGTCAATAAATAAAGCTGGGCTATTATCAAAATTTGGGTTATCGGGTCGCCGCGAGTGCGGGCTTTGCCATTTAATGCGTCATGGATTGTTGTGTCATAGCTGGGATGGATGACGGTACGATATGGGGCGACTCTGGGCAGTGTGTGGAGCAATTATTACTTAAATGCGAGTATATTTTAATTTCCCGTTCTGTCTCACTCAGGGTCCGATGTTCGGGCCTAGGCTGATAAGCTTTCCCTCCCTGTGCCCCTGCTTATGCAACTCCCTGATAAGTAATCCCGGGGGAGGGGCCCGGTGGGTGGGCAGGGGTGCCCTAGGGCGGCTTCCTGCACACACACAGTCGAGTGACAACATACACCCCCTATCCGCCGGCCCTGGCATGTTTGGTTTGTTTTATGTCTTGGCAAACATTTGATAAAGCAAAAAGAGGAAAAATAAAAAGAAAATCCGAAAGCAAATAACAGGCGAGTAAAAGTTAAGCAAATAAATAAATATTTGTTTATTATTTCTGTCGCCGGCTTTTCTCAGCGCGTGAGTGTGCGAGTGGCGGGGCGAGTGTGGCTCTGTCCATATCCGCGAGTGAGTGTTCCTGTCGTTGAACTTTCCGGCATTTGTGTGTCAATTTTAATGAGCGCAGTTAACATTTGGGGCGGCCCTGGGGAGCACTGGTCCGGGGGCGTGCCTCGCACTTGACAGCCCAGTGCCTCACCCAGTACCTCAAATTTTCTCTATTTTTTGTTCAAACTTTCACGTCTCGATTTACGGCGGACATTTACGACAGCCGCCCTCATAAGACAGCGCATCTGCCCCCAAATCGATCAAGTTTTCAATTAAATGAAAAAAACAATATCGTGGACATGTATGGCGGCTGGGAGGAGTTCGTAGAAAACTGAAGGAATCTGGAGAATTTGCGGAGTTTTTCGGACAGTTATCAGACATTTCTCGCGTTCTCTTTGATAAATTGAAAGGCATTTCGCAATAAGCGAAGACAGCAAAGCAGAATTCCCGCTGATAAACACAAGGAACATAAAAAACACACTTTTCGCTTTCGTTTTTTATTCATAAACTTCTTTTTTACACCCCGTCAGGAACTTTGAAACTTCGGAACGGAACCGGTATTTTGCAGCCCCAACCTCTAAGCCCCCCAGCCCCTTAGTCCCGGCCTAGTACATGGTTCAGTTGTACATAGTACTATGTATACATGGCCAACTGCAGAGCAGCGGACCTGACTCGCGAAGCCAGAGTCTCAAAGCGGGACCGGGACCGGGACTCGGGTGAAGGCAGACAATCCAAACCTAAAATGTATCTTACGGATACACAAACATGCTGCACGTCTTTGTCTACGTAAATGGCCCATGAAAATGAGACAAGAGTATATATATGTGTGTGTGTCCCAACAACTGGGACTCGGCAGGAAAAACAACGACAGGACAAGGCAGCTCAGCACGATAGTCGCCGTCCCTGACGATTCGCTTCGATGGCGACATCTTCATAAAATAAAAATGCAAAAAAAGTGCCAAAAATCGCGTGTTGATAACAGCGCGGGTAATGGGGCGATGGGTGGGTGCTGCGGGGAGGATGTCCTGAGCGTTTCGGCTTCGGATCGAGGGGGATAACGCGGTAATGACGTTATTAAAGACAAACAAAATATACGACACATGTATCTTCCTCAAATAGTGTCCGGATACATCCGGAGAAACTCGCCGACAGACAAGGCTTTATCTAGATACTGATCAAGAAAAATTACTTTCCAATTGTTATCTTCCGACTTATAGCTTTTTATTTTACTATTTATTTTCTCCCATTGTGCTTACCTAATTGCCACAAGACCTTGAAATATGAAGCGACTGTAATACTCTATTTTTTCCGTATCTAAATAAAATAAAATTTAAAAGCAGTGACTGCAATTACAAACTTTTATCGCTTCTAGTTGCGAGTGCGGTAATTGCAACGCTTCGCTGCCAATGATGCAACTTTTATTGTAGTTTTTTCCGCTGGCGCTGTGGCAGCAGAAGTAAATTGAATTGCTAATTTAGCAAACATGAAAATTTAATTAATTCGCTCATACTCCCATTCCCGTTAGCTGTTGGGATAGAAAACTACAATAAGTGCTGCCTTGTTTAACCGGAAGTGCCAAAAGAAATATGCAGAAACGAATGCAAATGCATTTCAAACTGTTGAGACTGTGGAGTACAAATATAATTTCGCTACGAAACATAAACAAAGATAAATTCTAATAATTTAAATTATTATTAAATTTCTTAAAATAAAGTTTATTAAAAATGGAAATAGTTTTGAACATACTGTTCATATAGCGTGGATTTCTGACACTTTTATTTTAAGCTTTTGGCATATGTATATAAAAAATATATAATAACAGATACAAACAAGAAAAAGCGTTAAATTCAAAACTCCTCTCACCTCTACCCATTCTGACTAATTAACTTTTAATGACCATTTGTTTGGAATCCCGCTTAGACGCGTATTTGTATAAATTGAACAAAATACAAAAAAGAGATATGTATTTAGGCTATAAATTTGGCTTTGTTTTAGCCAATTAGAATGGTAAATTTAGTAACAACTAGCGAAAATCATACGCAGGATTGGATTTAAAAGACAATAATAGTCTGTGTTTGGTAATCATTGAACGTGAAAAAAGTATTTTATTTCTAAATAATAACAGTAACAATCATTCCAATACATTTTAGCATATGTCGATGCGTCAATAATTCCAGTTTCAATTGACAATTCAATACACTTTAATCAAATGTCAAGTCTGACGTACATTTTAAACCGATTATACATATTTGTTGCCAGACACCCCCCGATCCACTCTTATTCCCGTCCATAAAGAGGCAGCTGAGTTTTTTGTAGTCTTTCAAATGTGTAAGAATCTTATTGTTATTGTGTGCTTTTGATTCTCAACGAACGTTGAACCAATTCGCCTTTATTGATGTTTTCGAGTCTCGCCTTTCCGCCAGGCGCCCCCTATTTCCTCCATCTTGGTGATTTCTGGTTTTTATAGCAATTCGCTGTTGAAATTTGCTTTTCTTTTTGGGTTCTACTTGCGCAGACTAAGCTTCAGAGCCTATTAAGGTCAATGTCACACATAATGATATCCGATAGAGTAATTTTCATATCCAAAGCAATGATAAATAAAGTATCCTGGGGATGCTCATGTAGCGAGCATGAAACTCGTTTTTAAAGAGTCTTTAAGAGACGAACACCATCAAACCTATATGTGTTCCGCAATCATTACTTTGCATCCAGACATTCCACTCAGTTGCCCCATTCAGCAAAGTTAATGATGGCTCATGGCGAACGCGTTGTCATTGCATCAAGTGCATCTCTAACGTGCAGTGCCCACTCGCCGGCCGTGGCACTTACTGCGGCAGTTGCAGTTGCACTTGCAGCAGCCGGCTGAGAGGAGGATGCACAATTGCCACATTCGCCGCAGGATTGAGTTCAGTTGTGGCGCTTATCACCGCATGACCGCCGTGCCCATCACTCATACGCCATGTTTGCCCAGTCGATGCTTAAAAAGTTAATGACTAATTTTCGCTGGCTCGCATCGCGAAAAAAGCCTGGCCGGCAACGGCCGTCAGTTGGTTTTTGGGATGTCTGTCTGGCCGGGGATGTCAGATGATGGCTGCGGACGGGCGGGGCAAGGAGGGGCGGACTGGAGGACGGCTTTTTGGCTTTACTGTTGTATTGTCCGAATTGCTGTTATTTCAGCTGCCACACGAAAACGAACCTGCCAGCCAGTAGACACTACACTCGAAAAACGGGAGTGCAATAATTTTGCTTTTGTGCAAGTGTGATTCATACACTGAGCAGAGATCCTGGGGTTCGAGAGTTTATGTTTCAGTTACGTCCAAAATCCTGATCTATTCCTTATATTAATTAATAGCACTAAGTGATAGCACTCTGTCCAAGGCCGTGTTTCAATATGTCGATTAGTCCGCCTTAAACCCTTCCAAAATTTCCCATTTCATTATAGAGATTATTTTCCAAGTGTAGTCCGAAGGACTATGCTGATGGGGAATAGCGGTGGACACGCATACGTGCTCCGCCCGACATTATAATTAATGAAAAATCGCAACGATTCCGCTGGTGTTGCCACCGCCGCGCTTCAAAGTGTACTCTTCCATCAAGCCACTCACAACCCAGAAATTTGGCTAATATGATTTTAATTTTGGTCGCCGGAATTAGAATGCCATTAGTTCGTGGGCTGCCGGGTTTCTTTTCAACGGGGCCTATCCTCGCTCGATTTGCATATGAAACGTGTAAGCGGCGCATAAATTATGCATGTGTTGCACAAACGTGCGCATGCGGTGACCGACCTTATATTCCATTTGAAAAACCGAAAGAGCCGAGCCGTGTCCCTTGAATGTAAGAGGAAATACTATTTGGTGGATTGATTCCCATATACGTTTTCTGTTATTATATTTTTTATTAAGTACTAAAGTAGTACTTTTTAAGTAGTCCAGTTTAATAAAAATCAATCCTACAACTAAAATACTAAGACGTTGAAAACAATCATATGTAGGAACAGAGGCTCTAGGGGGAGTTTTCTAATATATATTTTAAAAGTATTAGGTCCAACAAACTTTCAAGAGAAACTTTTCCATAAGGCGCAACAACTGATATCGGAACTACTTTCTTATCTCTTGAGAAAAGGACTAAGAAACTTTTGGACTATTTGATTTCTGCAAAAGAGCCACTTCTTGCCGTAAAAAATCAATTGTTTAAGGACAAAAGCTTAAAAAAGTATATCTATTCTTTTATTTTAAGAAAATGTTATCTTATCATCTCTCTATTCTTTTCTATCTTATATAAAAATATAAAATATCTCTAACAAGGACTTTCAAAGCTTCGAAAGGAACCCAAGTCGTACAATTGTGGCAGTACGCCAAATTGCTTGGTTTTTACCTTATTTCTTACCTCATGTAATACATAATAGGAGCTGTGTTACAGGAGATTCTTATTTGACTGCACAGAGGAAGGAAAAGTAAAACATTTAAAGGATTCTGTCCACTTAACCCGCTTCCAGCTGATCTAATTTCCATTTTGTCATGACAAGCTCCTACAAGTTACACAACTCACACTTTGTACATATTACCCGAAAAAGCTCTGCAATTGTCTTGGCCTGGCACATTTTTCCACACTTTTCCTGCCATATTTTCCGCTAATAGCGAATTATCCTACCTCTCGTCTAGAAATAATCCACAAAGACTCTGCCCGGGAACGTGGAGCTATGGGTTGCGCCTTTTTGATTTATGGCCCCGAAAAGTCGCGCACGTATTGCAACCCGCCCGTCCTCACCTACCCTGCCACCTCCCGTGGCACCTCCACCACTCGTCTCCTGCCCCCCTCGCAGCCTCTGGCCATTGTTTGTAGAGACAAAGTAGCGTGCGAGCAAGAAAAACAACTGAAAAAATGTCTGCATTCTACAATTGCGAATTGCATTTTCCATGGAACGTAAATAGAAGCTATTTAGCAAAATGTGCACGAAAAACAACACTAGCAACAACAGCGACCAGCATCCGAGCTAAAAAAGATCCAGATACAGATACAGGGGAGACGAGAGACAGGAGACGGGAGGGCGAAGGGACAGAAGGGTGGTGGCACAGCGAGAGCGGCTTTGCCCCGTTTTGAGGTCAATGTACAAATCATGTACAATGCAGCCAGGCAGCATTTATTACGACTTAATGCGCTCCCTGGGGGAACGGGGCCGCGGTGGGCCGAGGGGGGAGCATGGGCGTAGGGGCGTAAGGGCGAAAAAGGGGGCCGGAGCTCTAATTTCGTGTTTAAACTGCTTTTCACACAACCACTCGTCCGGGCTCACATGGGAGAGCAGCTGGTTTGCAATTCACAAAAATATGTGTTGGTATAAAGCGAAAACATGCACGGGAAGAACTCGCACGCCGAAGCCGAACGGCGAACTCCCTGACATTCCGGGGAGCCCAGTGGCGTCTGCCAGGCGCGCCTCCTCTTGGAGAAGAGGGTATCCCAGAAGAAGCAACGCCGCGGGCAGAGAATGCCTCGAACAAGTGGAAAAAACCAAAAGCAGCCAAAAGGAGGCAGCAAGGCAGTGCACCTGCAGCAGGCTGGGAATCTCGACAATGCGCCTGCAACTCTTCTGGCGAAAACAGAATATGTGCAACTCTTTAAATTGGGCCAATTCTGCATAACCAGTAATAAAGTTGCCACAAAACAAAGTGTTTTTAAAGCGATATTGTAGCAGATTCTAATGTATACTCAATCTAATTTCATAGATTCTCCTTTTATGAAGTTTATCAAAACCATTTCTTGGAAATCCTCGGATATGAGTCAGAAAAGGAAAAAGGTTAAGTGACCCCAAGAGACGCTACGAACTTCAGAACACGAAAATATCTAAGCCTTAGTTTCATGATTAAAATCTAAGAAAAGACAGACTCTCTCCGAAAGAAACCATTATTTTGATACCAGAAACCAAAAACTTTTCGCTGCTCTGTCTTGTATGCAAGGGGCGTTGAGAGCAGATACTACAACTGATTACCGAGTTATTAACTCGTTGTTGCAGCTGCAATGCCCGTCCGGTAATCGATGTGCGACTGCCTGTGGGCGTTAAGCGTTGGGCGTGGCCGGATTTAGGTCGGCCAACACAAGCGAGAGTGAGCTGCTGCCCCGGCCCCAAAGCTGGCCCCAAACGAGCAACAATGCCGAAAAGAGCCAGCAGCAAAGTCCAAATGGCAATGCCAAGAAATGGCAAATAGCGCCGAGAAGCCCGACCGCTAAACATGCACGACTCGGAGCAGCAACAATTGCAACATATTACATTGCACTTTCAACGTCATCGCCCGATGCTGCCGCTGTTAGTGGAGCTGTTGCTGCTGCTGCTGCTGCTGCCGTTTCGGAGTCACTTAAACGAGATAAATCAACGTGGGCGATTACACAATTTCTCAGGGTGATTGTCGCCTCCCCCGCCGCACCTGCTCCCCGCTTTGTGGCAGCAGCTCGCGAGTTGGGGCATGAGTTGGCAAAAAGTGCGGAAAGCGCGGAGGCAGCCGTGGAAAAAGGCTCGCGCCATTGGAGCAGTGGGTCGCTCTTGGGCACTGTGGAAATATGTGGAAAAACGTGGAAAACCTGTAAGACAAAAGTCGACAAAATCAATAGCAACAGCGCACCCACTCTGGCACCCGCTCTCCGGCGACACTGCAACAAAAACGATGACAGCAATGTTGCAGCAGCAATATGCACGAGTACCACTGCCACAACTGTTCCACGATTGCCGCAGCAACTCAAGTAGGCAGCAGCTCTTGCAGTTGTGTTTTCAGCTTTATGAGCGATAATTAAAGTTAAATGGCTCTGCTATGGAGCTGCGGATGTTACTGGCTGGCAGGGCACACATTTTTGTGCCTCTGCTCCCCGGCAAAGCTGCAATTTGTTTTGTTTTTACGGAAAAAAAAAACTTTAACGACCCCGCGCAGTGGAAAAGTGCCTGGGCCGCTCGGCGGTTCAGCTCTTTGTGTTCTTCTTTTTGGTCTCTGTTTTCCTAAAGCCGCGGACAAATGGAGGAATTGAGGCCAAAGAGGTTAGCCGAGGTCTCGAGATGATCGTCTGCTTCGAAATTCTTCTCAGTGTTGTCGGTCGCAGGGAGGCAGGCATCTCGAAGATGCAACCAAAGTTTGCAGCCAAAACAAAAACCGGCGCAACAACAAGGAGTAAACAAAAGCATGCAAATCCAACAACAAACTTCATGTTTCGTGACGGCGACAAAAACACACAGCCGACACACTCACAACAAACACTAAATGAAAAACAAAAGCAAACAAGTAAGAAAATAAATCAAAAAGAGTTCAACGACCAAAAGTTGAAATGATTTCCGACAAGCGGCGGCGAGGGACTTGGGGATGCGTGCTTGGGGCGGAGGGCGGTCGGGCGGATGATGGGGCCAATTGACAAAACATTCGCGGCGTGTTAAACGTACTGAGAGATACAATAGCGGCGATAGCAGATATGTGGCATTTGATATGCGCGAGTTGCGTGTGGATGGGATAGTACGGATGGCAGCAGAGCCGAAACAGAACCAGAAACCTGAAGCCGAATCAGAAACAGAAACAGAAACCAGGCATATCGATGGCCAACTAAATTTATGCATGATTTGCATGCAACAGCGATAGCCAGCCGAGAGCAACAACAGCAGTTTAATTGAAATGCAAAGAGCCAGCGGAGTCGGGAGCTTGCTTATGCTACGCACACATCTCGGATGCGGCATCCACAAGTCGGACAAGGCACAGAGACACAGCTACGGACGAGCGTGCGCATCCGAGTTTGAAGATGCATCTGCCCGCCAAGGAGATCTATCTGCGGCCATGTCTGTATCTGGTTCTGTGTTTGAATGCAGCCAGGAAGCCGCCGACGGTGGCTCTCCGCCCACACGCGCCGAGCACATTCAAAATCATCAGCTACTGTGGCTCATCAACGGCCATTTGTGGCTGATAAATGAACGCATGTTGTGCGTATCTGCCAGATACAAATGCTTGCAGTCCGCAGCCTTAGCTTCGTTTCCAATTGCAGCCTCTGCCACTGCCACAGTCGACTGCGCTGCGCATTTTTAATGAGCGGAAATTAGTTGGCATTGCAGCAAGATGTTTTTGTGGCCGCCCGCTTAAGTAGACACAAATGTATCTGTGGTCGTAAATTCACAATCTACGAGGCGCGTGCCGGCCTGCACGGCGATTGTTTACAGCTCTGGCCACTCGCAGGTACAATAATCGAACCGATAACCTGTCAGATAAATTCCCCTGAAGCGGTTATTAGTTCTCCACCGATTCTGCTGACATGTTGCGATATTGAACTCGGACGGATGGCGACGGGTCCGGGGGCTAGCCGCCTATTCGGTCTATTTTGGGCGGCTGCAGTTTGGGTCGCATTGCCACTTTAGGTTCATTTTTTGGCAATGCAACTCGCGGATATATTTAGACTATCCGCTTTTAGCTCAGTCTTGGCACGGCCAGCCAGTCCGCAGATACAGATACAGATGCATTTCCGCTGGCGTGTCTGTATCTTTGCGAGCAGAATTTGGCAGCCAGCACTGTCAGAGTTGCGAAGGGCTGTGCTTAAAGAGTGAAGTCCTGCCAAGGATATTGATTTTCGGAATAGAGATTTCCTTTTTTCAAATTTAGAAAGAGTAAATTTGAAAGTATCTACTCATTATTTTCTAAACTTATTCCAGTTTTTTAAAGTTTCCCAGTGTTTGGCACACATTTTTGAGGTGACCTTTTGCCCAACCAACCCACAATTTCTCTTCAAGAGTACCGGATATTCAGTTTCTACTCAGTAGAATCTACTGCCTTATTCCAGTCTCTAATTGTCTTTTTAGAGACATATTATCGCGATTAGTGCACTCGATTTCCCTCTTCCTATCAATGCCACGACATTGGCATTATCATCCAAAAAAGTAACAATGAAAATGTTCACCCTCTAAGCCTAAGGGTGTGTGGAATGTCATGTGTAGTCGACTGAGGACGAACTGTGGCGAATTCCTCTGATCCTATCGTGCACCACTGAGAACCAGACATGTGAAGTGCCTTCCACCCCATAGACCCCATTCGACAACGTAACACTCACCTGTCTGATGACTCTGACGAATCGTATCGATCCAAGCACCGCTTCTTCGAGCCCTTGGCACTGCGCTGTCCTCCTGCTCCGGGTGCTCCTGCCGCCACTCCGCCCGCCCTTGCTGCTGGAGCTGCTCGCTGTGGCGCCGCCTTGGCTGCTCCCGCTTTAGTCGGTGCGCCCGATTTCCGGGCGCCCTGGTACAACTGAGATCGCAACGCGTTTATGTCCTGTTCGGTGGACCCTCCTGCCCCGCCCCCGGCCCCCCTCTTAGTGCCCATCACAATTCCGATGCTGCTGGGAGTGCTGAAGGGCCGCGGGGGCTTTGCCGGCGGCTTCAGTTCAATGTTGACCGTGGCGGAGGTGGAGGCGGAGGCGGAGCAAGAGAAGGCGTCGGATGGGACGGGCACTGACAACAGTGCGACGGTGGGTGTGTCCGCTTCGGATGCTGGTGTGGGAGCTGTTGCTGTTGGCGAGAGGTGGCTTGTGTTGCTGCCGCCGGCGGCGCCAATTGTTAGACTGTTTAGGTTGACGCTGTTTTTCAGCTGATCAAACAATGACAAAGCCGCGCCAGAGGTTAAAGTTTTCTTAGCCGGAGCAGTTGGTATTGCTGCCTGGTCGGGCGGTGGGGCCAGGGGGGCTGCCTTAGACTCAGCCGCCAATTCGATGGTCTTGGCTGCCGGGTCCTTCGGCTGGGTGGCTGACATTTTCCGCTGCTTTGTGGCTTGTTTTTGGAACTATTTACTTGTTTTGCGGCTCTTAGAGTGGTTTGTGGCAGTGTGTGTTTAATTGTTGTCGGCAGCCGCCAGTTTTGGCTGCGCTTGTGCAACACGCTGCAAGAGTTCGCGGCACATTGTGTGAGACTCAACTGGAGTGTTCAGAACCGAAAGCAAACTCCTTGCGGCGCAAACTGGAAGAGGCAATTAACTGCGCCCTTAGTCAGCAGTTGAATGAGCACCGTCGGAAATGGTATTCCTCCTCAGTTTTCACATATCTTCTGGTTCACTTTTGCACCGAACTTGCACTTTTCCGGCTTTTGTGGGTTGCCAGCGATGGAAATATTTATGGATATTTGACAGAAACGCGTTCGACTCACTGGCCGTTCAGACCGCTTCGCACTTTGAAGCACTTCACTTCTGCACTTATGACACACATTCCCCGATTTCGCGATTCTGCTGGTATTTCTGGCGAGGAATCACCGGATCAGCACTTAATTGAACAACGACGCGGCATTGTTTTTGGACTGGGGTTTCGCTTTTGTTGCACTTCGATTTTTCAGTTTCGTTATCGAGTGTTTGGAGAGCTTTATGGCTTTGTGAATGGCGGGGCTGATTATTGTTTCGTGGCTGGGTCGGTCCACCGTTTCCGGTACACACGCGACATTCGATCTGCAAGTTCTGCAAATTCGAGGAAAACTGAACTCAAGAAAGCAACAAGCAACAAGCAACAATGAAAGAAACCGAAACGGGCGGCCAGGCTAACCGGTTCTAGATGTACATTTGCCTCGTCGCCTGGTCGCTTTGTTTAGTGTTCAGTGACAACCGTCTCCGTCTCCGACGTCTACGTCGCCGTGGACTGGCCAGGTCAGGCCAGCCAGCAAACAAATCCAATCAAATGCACTCCACTGTGCCGCTGGCACACACTATCGAAAGAAAACACACGCGAGCTTGTGCTTGTGATTCGCTTATCGCGGGGCCAACTTGTCTGGCCAGCTATTAATAATTAATACCACGGCCAGTCCCTATGGTCCCTGGTGTCCCTGCTGCCTTAATTGTCGCCAATTGCCGTGCAACCAAATTAAACAACTCGGACGGAGGAGCCCTGCCTGCACTGCACTATCTGCACTAGCCACAAATGCGAATTCCGATGCCTCATCGATTGGCGAACGAGAAACAGCGATCTCCCCACCAAGCCAAACGCTGCCTGCCGATTGACTGAGTGGAGTGGAGCCGAGCGCCAAGCTCCGAGCGCCGAGTGAAGTGGGATTGGGGCCGGGTCGCCGCATTGGGGAGCCGATGGGGCCCGACCGGGGGCCGAACGACTTGGCCAACTAGAACCGCGCAAAAATCAAGATACGAAGCACGCGAGGCAAGAACGAAGGCAACGAACTGCGGTTCGGCTCTTGTCGCCCAACGCTGGGATGGTGGGTGGTGCCGGGGGGAGGCGTGTGCAGGCCAAGGCGCTGTTTACTTTTGATTTCTGTGCAGCAGCAGCAGGTTTTCGATTCAACGAAAGAGGGATAGACTGACGGGGCTGGTTGGGGGTAGGGGGCCAGGTTGTTGCGCCACAGTGTGCACTTTTTGAACTTCTGGGGAAGTTCAGCGTTCCGGTATCGGGGCAGGAACTGCCGATGTGTCCGCGGGTGTGCGAGTAGGTGGCATGTCGGCTGCACACACTAACGCACGGGCCCTGCTGCAGCCTACAGCTACCTGTTGATATGTGTGGGAACTAATCGGAAAACGGTGGTAGGGAAACCCAAAACCGGTTTTCTCTCCCTAGCGCAGTGCGGATCTTCGAACTTGGTTGTGTTTGCGTCGCAGAACATGCTCTCATGCACCAATATTCAAAGCTCCCTGGCCCCACACACTCCTCACTCTCCCACCCACTCTCCCAACCCAATCCGCAAGCAAAAAGCACGCGGTTAGCTGAAGAAAAAACAAAAAACGCAAGAGTAAACAAAGAAAAGTCAAAGCAAATCGACAAAAACCAAACAATAACAAAGCAAAAATAGAGAGCGCTCACACACACAGCCGAAAGATCACACACTCGCAGGCAGAGGGCAGCAACAACGAACCCAGAAACTGGGTCCACCTGTGGGGGAGGGGCAGGCGGTGGGAGTGGGAAATCAAAGCCAACACGTGCTTTTATTACGTTACGAGGCAAGTGTGTGTACGCTGCGGAGTGCGCTTGTGTGTGTGTGATGCAATTGTGGGAGAATGCAAAACGGGTGCCACGGGGAGAGCGAGTGTTCGTGAGAGAGTGTGCGTGCGAGTCACATAACTCGTTTTTGCGCTTTTCATGCGAGAATACTTCAGTCTTGTCGGATTTACATACAATTTGCCACATTTAAACGAAAGTCAATCCCAGAAACAACAGCTGATTGGTGTCATATACCGCCTCCCAAAAACAACTGTCCAAACAGAGTGCGAGCACTTTTCAAGACTAACCAACGGATTAAATTTTGAGTCACAAGGCGAGAGGCGATTGCAATGCTTTCGCCAATTATGAAGAAATTTTAATTTTCCTTTTTTTAAATGATCCCTACCTCTTCTGCCTGGAACTGTCCAACTTTATTATATATGCCTAACTTTAAAATAATTGTATCATATAAAAAAAAATCCTGACGAGGTAAAGTATCGGTGACAAACCTGCATACTAAACCCAAAATATCTAATACCAATTTTGGTGACGAAAATACGCTATATACATAGATGTACAAAATTGCATATAAGAAATAATCTTGTTCGGCACGTGCCAGAAAAACAAAAAAAAATCTGGCCCGTGCCGAATAAGAATATTTTCAAGAGGTTTTTTTTGTATACATATATAGATCTTCATTTATTTAAAAAAGAACACATAATATATAGAATATTAAAGTAACCTCTGGACAGGCGATTCACACAGTTAGAAATACTTTAAATGTAAGGATAAACACCAAAACTTTTCTTTTTTTACTCCATAGATTTTTGTTAACGAAAGTGGAAATGAGTGAGAATTTCAGCATCAAATAAATTTTCTAATAAACCCTGCTATTGAAGAACTAAGGTGGTGAGGTTCTTCTGCTTGGCCCGCCCTACCTGTAAAGAATCAACAACGAATTTTTGCTGTATACTTAACCTAAGCCCTTACTCCTAATTGTTCGTCAATCTACTAAGTGGTCTTAATACAGATTGATTGTCAAATAACTAATAAATTGGATTGTAATACAAAAGGTTATCGACAAAGAAATATATATATATGTAAATTAAGAGTTAAGGTAGAACAAAGTTTAACCAAGCATTTTGATATGGACTAAATATTCATACGCTTTCCTATAACGGCATTGTTAAATGTTCAAGTCGAAATATTTTTTCACGCAACCGCGATGAACGGGGTTAAATTTAAATTAAATTATGGGGTTTCGATGTACATGTTTCCAACAATTGATCACTGCTCTACAAGAAAAGAGGATGAGTCTTGGTTCGATCCAATATAATTTACAAAAGACAAAAAAAAAAAGAATTATATTCTACTTAAGAATACGCTAATCCTGGCACAACTTGTCGTGCTTCTCTCCTGGTTTTTGTTGCTGTTGTTTAGTCGGCTCTATGGTCGAGATGGTTGCTACTGCGGTCGTCGAGCTAGCCCATCACATGGTCGAGGTCGGATTATATGAACATGAGGTTCTGCGCCGGAAAGTGAGGTTATGTTCACCTCCACGCTCCTGGTTGACCAGGTTCCAGCACTGCTCCTGATCCACTGCGGCCCCAATCACGCGCCTAGATCTCCGCGCCTATCGTGGCTTGAGTCTGGTCCGGTTTCGCGCACGTTTAGGGGCTGGTCGAGGAAAGCTTTGCCTGGAAGCCTGACCAATAATACACGCGGTGGCTCCGCCGTAGACTTCTGGGTCGAGACGGGATAGGTTGCTTGCCGTAGGCTTGCAGGTTGCAAAGGATTGTGGGGTTTTAGACACTACTTAGAACACTTTTATTATTATCCTAATGGGCGACATATCGGTCTGCTCACCTGGAAGTTTTCCGCCACAACCACAAACACACGTGCAGATGCGAACGGCTGTGCACATTCATGGCCAATGTTCCGATGCTACTTCAAGTCACACTTTTGTACCGTATTGGGTATTATAAAAATGTCTACGTTGGGTGTTATTACTCCACTGTATTATTCCAAATGTTTACTTGTGAGTTTTGATCGCAAAAGAACAATTAGATTGGATACGGAGTTGCCAGATAGTTCGCCTTAACAGCTTTAAAGGGCTGAAACAGCGATCTGTTATCGACTTATTTTATTCGACTAATGTTTATCGACTTCTAACTATCGACTAAAGTTTGTTTACATTATTAGTGAAATTTTTTTCGTATCCTCACAAGCCCCATCTTTCTAACTTAAAAAACAGCAAAGTTATGCCAATTCCGATCGTTCTACGACAGCTATGGATATAGTCGGCCGATATTTGTGAATTTTGTACATAAGATATTTTGATCAAATATAACATGTGTGGAAAGTCCCAACCCTCTAAATTAATAAACACAAAAGTTATAGCATTTCCGATCAATCAGTTATATGGCTGTAGGATATAGTCGACCGATAGACAAATAAAGTAAAAGTCGAAAGATATTCCATATATTTTTAAGTTTATTGCTCACATACATGCACAAGCTCAAAAAAAATATTCCCTATCAAATATATATATATATATAATAAATATGCACTTACAGGACTATATCTTGAGATAACGGATTTTTGCCAGATATAAGCGATATATCAAAGTTGCGTCATCTCAAGGGCTATCTCCACGTGCAATAATAAGATCAAATGAGCCAATTTTTTTAGGAAAAACAAAATTATTTTTGTGTACTGTTAGGACGTTTGGTCTTTAAGAAACTTAAAGAAGATGATTAAAAAACCTTTTCAGTGTAACGGTGTAAAGCACTGGTGATTCAAAATTTTTTACTTTTACCCTAATTTCTCCCAAACCAAACGACTTTTGGAAAATGTTTTGACAAAAATTATCTAATGAAAACAACAACTTTCGATTGGTATATAATTCATTCAGATCGGATTCGTACAGACAATTTTTAATTCTTCGGCTAAGGCATGCAGGTCGTCACCTCGTGGACTACCGTCCACAGTGATATAATAATAATTCCCATAGTAGTAAAATAAAAATCTCAGTTTGTTTACGTGTATCCAAACTTTTTAAAGACAGGACAGACAGGCAAAAAACCGGACACGACATATGTATATATGACCTAAAGTAGGGCCGAGGACGCTACCTTGGGGAACTCCGGCAGAGATCGGATTGGTGTTCTCTAAGGGTTCTAAAGCAAAGTTGACAACTCAGCGTAATTGCTCAGGATTTCCATGTTGAAGACGAAAGCCGAACTGGAATTCCGCCCTCACGACTCCTTGCCAGAGGTGCTAATATAAACTCCTTCAAAGCCCACCTAGAGCAGGTGGGCGAGATTAACATACAAATCCAGGAATCTTCTGACATTGACAATGCCATCAGCCCTTTCATGCGCATTATAAACATGGCTACTGAGATAGCTGCACCCAGCGATCACCGAACTACAGATAGTTCTAGACATCCCCACCTACCACCCAGAACTGTTGCGCTCCTTAATCTAAAGCGAAGAGTCAGAAGAGAATTTACAAGAACGGGAGACATCCGAATCCATCAGATATATCATCGGCTGGCTAACTGTCTAAGCAAGGTGCTCGCCCAGAGAAAACAAGATTCTATAGACCGACTTTTGGAAAACCTGGACACAGTCGCTAGTTCTAACTACTCACTGTGGCTTATCACAAAACTGTACAAAACTCAGCCCACTCTAAAATCAGCAATTAGAAATTTCTCAGGTGATGGGTGCCGTACGAGCCTAGAAAAGGCTGAAGTGTTTGCTAACAACCTAGAACTACGTTTCAATACGATTATTCGCCAAAAAGCGTACGTCAACAAGTTGTGGAGTTTCTGGAATCTCCATTTCAAATGAGTCTGCCTGCTAACCCTGTCTCACTGACAGAGGTGAAAGATCTTGTACGTAAACTCTCGTCAAAGAAAACCCCTGGTGAAGACCTTTTGGACAGCAGGACGATTCGACTTTTACCGGATCAAGCCTTGCAATTTCTGGTGATGTTGTTCAACAGCGTACTAACTATGGGATACTTCCCGAAAGTTTGGAAATCGGCGAATATACACATGATCCCAAAACCTGGGAGTATGCAGTTGCTGCCTTTCTGGATATTCAACAGGCTTTTGACAGAGTGTTGCACCCTGAGCTCCTGTATAAAGCCAAAAATCTTTTTACACCACAAATGTTTCAGCTGCGGACAAATATGCTAATGTAACATTCACTAATTGTAGAAGTACCTGTCCTGGTGTCAATCTCAACGGAAGTCCAATAAGAGCTTTTCCTGCGTATGAATACCTCGGTGTCACTCTAGATAAAAAACTTACTTTTGGCAGACATATAACGTGTATTCAAAATCCTTTCAAAAACAAAGTGGCTCGGATGGTCTGGCTACTTGCACCACGGAATAAGCTTACGCTAGGATGTAAGGTCCAAATTAATAAATCAATTTTTAAATGTGGATTTTGCAAGCAAAAACCCTTAGAAGGATCTCTGGAGCTCCGTGGTTCATCCGAACAAGAGACCTTGAACATGATCTCAACGTGCCCAAAATCGGAGACAAGCTGATCACCCCAACAGCCTAGCCAAATGACTTGGCATCGCTGCTATTAGCAGCGCCGATCCAAGAACTAGAGTCAGGAGAAAACTAAAAAGATTCCACCCTCAAGACCTACCAGACCGGAACTTGACATAATATTTCCATCAACCACATTTAATTTACATTCATGTAATCACTTCTTGCCCTAAGCATCGCTTAGACGTAGTTTTATTGTTAAATTGTTAAAGGCGATTAGATTAAGCTGCCATTTGGGTAGCAGTGCGCTAATCATAAGAATACAATTTCTACATATATAAAAGTAAAAAAAAAATAACAATCCTTTCGAAAAAAAGATTCTTAAATAAAAATTTTGTTGCATACTTTTGGTATGAACAACGCCACTAGTTTTTGGTGCGGAACAAGCAACTGAAAAAATTCGGGAAGCTGAAAAAAACCCGCACCTCTAAACACCGACGATTTGGATAAATTTTAAATTTTTTTCTGACAAAAATGTGCACTGTGCCATTCATTTAAAAAAAAAAAAAGAAGATCCAAAACCTATTGAAAAGCTATTTCTCATATCATGCTAAAAAGTAAAGAATCCAAAATAGGCCATTTATGCATTATTCCTTTAAACGAGTATCGATCGCCCGAAGGAAATTTAACTTGACAACATGTTGGCAACATTTTTTCAGCAACAATTTCCCAACCGGTTGATATTGAAGCGCCATCTGTACGAAAAATACTAACTATCATTTAAAATGAGATCTTTGGTGGGTGGCGCCACTAATGGCAGAATGATGCAAACGTCCTGGACAGCTGATTTCAAGGGATCATACTTTAGTCCGGTTCACAACCAATTTCCCTTATGCAGAATACCCTGGGTACACTTTTGGTGTCCTTTTGCAGTAGTTACGTCCAAATAAATACTTTCATTAAACCCCCGGCAGAACTCTGCCCCAACTCTTTCGAAGAGATTGGAGTTAATATGGCCCATCCTTAGTTTCTTTCCTGGGGAGGATTTAAATATTCTTCCCATGAAGCATTCCAGACTGCGAAGCTGGAATTATATAATTTGTATAAATATATTTTTATATAAATTAATTAAAAGAAAAATTACTTCGTCTTCATGTCTTTCTTTCAATTCGGTGGGAACACCCGCTTCCACACACTTTCTATACTCTTCCAAAATTTGCTGCATGTTGTTCCCACGAATTTTGCGGTCAGTGGCGAGGCGACAGAATATTTGATATATATATCTGCCCCTCTGCAGAGTGTCTTGGAAGTGTTTCAAATCATATAGAACAGGAATCCCCTGCATCTGTAGATATGAAATTGCCTTTAGATTGGCGGAACACTTGTCGGCCACTGCACCCGCCATTTTGTGGTGCAGTTTAGGCCTCTCTTTTATAAAAGAGTTCACAAATTGCACACATTCTTTTATGAAATCGGAGCCCAATCCTTGGAGTCAAGTCGTCGTCTTAATTTTGAAAAAAATTTTATAATTTATAACAATTTTTAATATGTATTAAAAATTACCGTTTTCAAATAAACGATTTGTACATCGCCCTTCAAATTGGCACATGCAATGGAAAATATTTTCCATTTGCAGTACTTATTGGGAGCATTCTGAAATATGTATATAAATTTTTAAAATTGTCATGGGTCGTATGAGTAATGAAGTTATATGACAGATATAGGATATAGTCGGCCGATCCTTATGCAATTTTGTACGTAAGATATTTTGGCCAAATATACCACGTGTGGAAAATCCCAACCCTCTAACTTCAAAAAACAACCAAAGAATTATTCACCCTCACGAAATAAGGTGCGACCCACTGTAGGTATGAAAATTGGCGGGATTTTTTTGGCCAAAATGGCCAAAAAAATTGGACCAAGTTTTTTTTTTTTTTTTTTTTTATGGACCAAGTCCCATCTTTCTAACTTAAAAACACTAAGTTTATACTGATTCTTATCGTTGTATAACATATATAGTCGCAAATGATATGAAATTTGAACTTACCTTAAACTTTTTGACGTGGAATTCGTCGAAAAATAAAAAAAAATGGATCATCAGATGCATCCATTAGTTGTAAATTACTGGAAAACCGGCAAGAGCATATATATTTTCAAAAAGTCGGTTAACGGTGCATCCATACCTGTACCTGTACCTGTATCATCACCATCACCGGCAACAACTCCATCGGCAAATGGTGCGCCATCGGCAAATGATCCTCCATCGGCAAATGGTGCGCCATGGGCACATGGTAACCGCGCTACCGCCACAGCCCCCGTCACAGCCACCCCCGAAAAGGGCGAAGTGGGTGTCACGGTCGCATATAGACGGCAGTGGTCGGAACTGGTTAACGACCGCCTACCAGTGCCACCACTGTTTCCGCAAAATGAATAGGCCATCACTATTAGAGAAGTACTTAAAGGTGTGCCTAATGGAGGCCAAAAGTGGAGCCTGCTTTTGGTGCCCCTTCATAGGCAGGACGAATGTTGGGGCACATCATAGGTCTTGCCCAGGAAAGGTGGGACATTTATATGTGCCCGTGAGGGAGCAGCGGCGGCAGCGTGATAAGTGGGAGCAAGAACAAAAAATCTCATCATCCACTTCCCAAAAATCCGTGGCTATTCATCCTTTTCCCCAGATCATTTTATGTAAAACTATTTTTGATATTATTTAAATGCCAGGTAAGATCGAATTTGAAAATTCATGTTAAATTTTTACCATTTTACAACTCTATTGAAACGAAGCTAACTTTTATTTGATTTTATTTCATCATGTTTTGTTTTATTTTCAGAGAATAAGGCACACGGTCCCTGAACCAATCATTTTTATTTTTTTTTTTTAATTTTTAATATGTCAATCGCTCAGAAGGTAAAAAATATATTTTTAAATAAATAATTTATTTTATTGTTACAGCAAAAAAAAGGAAAAAAAAAAACCGGACAATACCTAAAAAGTGGCGCTGCGGGTGCAGGACATTGCTGACATCAAAGATCCCGAGATTGGAGGGCCTTCGACATATGCCATGGCATATGTCCAGCAGATTAAGCCAAATGGGACGACGCTGGATCCGAACGCCGAAATGGATATTTTACAACATCGATATACATATACATACAGGGATCGTCGACAAAACCATGGGGATAGCACGGCATCTGTTAACACGGTGCAGCAAACGAGAATATATCATCAGAAGAAGATCGTACAAGTAGTATACAACATTTTCAGTACTGCCAACACCGACGTGGAATCGCGGAGCAGAATCCACATCATGACCACAGGTAATCTAAATCAATTTATATTTATAAGAAATATATTTGCAATTAAGAGAGCCGAAAAGTTTTTTTTTCCAAGAACAATAATTATATAATATTTACATACATATATTTAAAATAATATTTAATAATCTTTTTCAATGATCAACTTTTTTAATACATTATTGGATATCTGTTTTTCTATTCAAATAAATTCCTTCTCTCCTAATACTTTATATAAATCCAACTATATCAATAAAAATATCAAGCAAACAAGAAACTCCTGATTAATGTACAGTAGGGAGCAAAATTGAGTACATGTTGAAAATTTGATGTTTAGGTGCTCATAACACATAAACGCGAAAGTAAATGGTAACACCTTTTTTTTTCTAAGATTATATATCTTATTCATAACAAAATGGCATATTTATTTTAACCATTAAAGAAGCCGTTTACTAGATATAAATTAAAATCAGTAGCAACATGCATATACTCAGTTTAGAACCTGACGTGATTCGAACTGTATTGTTGCTTTTATTAAAGAAACCCATGTAATAATAAGTCACCTTTCACCATCATAACTCAGAGAGCGACACGTCAAAGAAAGTTTCTTCATTGATCTAAAATTTTCTTTTTGTTTTGGTGATAAAATGAAAAAAACATCGTCAGATCAAGAGAACAGCATTGTTTCTTTAACAAATCAAGGTTTCTCAACGCGTGCCATTGGAAAAAAACTTAACATAAGCCAATCAGTGGTGGTTAAAGTCCAAAAAAGGAAAAATGTGAAGTCAAAAAATTTAAGTGGTCGCCCTCGCCTTTTAAAGGACTCTGATGCTAGGCTCATGATGCAAAGAATGAGGAAAAATAGAAATTTAACCCCGAAAGAGGCTTCGACGGAAATCCAAAAAAATGTCAGTCGATGGACAGCCAGAAGGGCTTTAAAAAAAATAGGGTATAAGGCAGCCGTTAAAAAAAATAAACCATCAATTTCCAAAAAGAATGCTAGGGCTCGCCTCAAATTTGCACGAGATCATAAAAATTGGACCACAGAACAGTGGAAACGTGTGATATGGTCCGACGAATCAAAATTTAATCGAATGCAATCGGATGGAAAGCAGTATTGCTGGCGCAGACCTGGGGAAAAGCTAAATAGAACCCATATCAGGGAAAGTGTGAAGCATGGTGGGGGAAATGTTATGGTTTGGGGGTGTTTTACATGGTGGAACACAGGGAAACTTATCAAGATCGATGGCATAATGCATAAAGAAGACTACCTAGAAATCCTGAAAAACAATCTACCCGATTTCATAGAAAAATGCGCCTATCCCGAACAGGAATTAATTTTTCAACATGACAATGACCCGAAACATACTGCCAAAATCGTTAAAGGTTGGCTGAAAAATCAAGTTTTTACACTTATGGATTGGCCTGCTCAAAGTCCCGACCTCAATCCAATAGAAAACTTGTGGGCAATTGTGAAGCGACGGCTAGGACGATATGAGGCAGCCCCTAGCAATCTGGACGAGCTTTGGAGGCGTATAGAAAACGAATGGAAAAAAATTCCAAAAGAAATTATCCAAAATCTGATAGAGAGCATGCCAAGGAGACTAAACAATGTCATTAAAAACCAGGGTCTTTGGACCAAGTATTAAAAATATCTTGTTTCCTTTTTGTGTCATATCATCTTAGTCTGAGTATATTGCATGTTGCTACTGATTTTAATTTATATCTAGTAAACGGCTTTTTTAATGGTTAAAATAAATATGCCATTTTGTTATGAATAAGATATATAATCTTAGAAAAAAAAAGGTGTTACCATTTACTTTCGCGTTTATGTGTTATGAGCACCTAAACATCAAATTTTCAACATGTACTCAATTTTGCTCCCTACTGTATATGTCAGGAAATAGAGGGCGTTTTCCTCTGCCATTTTGTATTTCACCACGCGCAGCGAGTCGCAATGATATTCTTTTTACGTCCGTTCACTTCTGATGACAGTTCTTGATTGCCTTCCCTTTAGGGATTGTCGAAAATATATCAAAATATTGAAATATCGATATATTTGCGAAAACAATAAATATTTTTATCACGATATTTTAAATCCGTAATATCGATATATAAATATTTTTTTTGGGATATTTTCCGATATTTTTTTTCGGCCTCACTATTAAAGTTCAATAATTGAACTTGGACTTCCCAACTGCAGACAATGCCACATCTGTCAAAATTGGCACTACGATACCTGATAACAACGGTATCCTCAGAAATGATGGCTTCGGCTATTAAATGTGTAGTGTGTGACTCACGTAGCCGCATGACTGATCGACTCGTAATTCAGCGTGTATGCATTTTTAAAGGAACTGGCCAAACAATACTGAAAATAACTTAAATTTGATCTTAAGTAGACTTACAGATTAAAATAAAATAAAATAAGAACCACATTAAATTTAAGTATCTTCCATTGTTTTAAGTAATAAAAGCTTGCATTAATATGAAGTATTTGTGTTGTTAGTTTAGTTTGAGTGGGTCGTAGGATTAATAGAAAGGGAATGTATGTATACGAAAAATTGAATAAATGAAAGAAAGACATTTTTAAAGGCCTGCTCCTTAAAAAAAAAATAAATTGTTTAAAATATCATAAATACTCGATATATCGATATTTTGTCTTGATATTTAAAAAAATCATTTTGATATTTTTCAAAAATGTCAATATCATTGATACGATATTTTTTAAATATCATGCAACCCTACTTCCCTTTCCTCTTCCTCCTTTCCAGGGCTTTACTCTCCTTCCGCACCGCGCTCTTATTCAAAAAGCTTCTCTTTCTTCATTTGCAATGCTCATTTATTTCCTTTTAGACTAAATCCTTAACTTATAATTAATCAGTCGAGATGGACATACTGGATGCCAATATGGAGCAGCAGTTCGATCGCAACCTCATCGAGGATGTCAAGATGAATCCGGTGATTTAAGACAGGTCGCACTATAACTAGCAAAGCAAAGGAGCAAAAGAGACATCTTCGACCCTATAGAGTTAATATATCTGATTGATCGAAAATGACACAGCTGGGGTGTTTTTGAAGGTAAAATGGTGGGCCTTCTTTTTAAAGTTCATAATATAAGGAATGTTTTATAATGAAATTCTGATGAGGGTTGGACCGACTATATTCGATATATGTTTATCCGTTTCGATGTATATCTTTCATTAGAAGCAGTTACTTAACTGCAAGGGTTTATCAACTTCACCTTCGCTCGAAGTTAGCTTTCTTTTCTGGTTTTAAAACGCACACTTCAGCTTCAATTCCTGAAACCTCACTTTTTTACGATTTAAAGCTATTTATATTATTATATATTATACATTCATATTTATATTAAAAGTAATCTTCAAATTTCACACAATTAAGATTGTTTTGGTTTCTATTTGCACTCCATATCACTTTAATAAACATTCGTAAAGCAGTCTAAAATACTGTTTTAACATTATAAAGGAATAACAATTTAGTTCTACATAAAAACTAATAGGGGACAAAGACATACAGCGTATAATAAATTAACTAGTAGTAAGGCAGAGTAACAGGTATTGGATAAAAGTAGTTAATCCCACAAGGATCTACGGTTTGTATGTACAATATACAAAGTTATGACTCGGCAATGACAAGGCGTTAAAGTTAGGCGCTTTTGGTGGGTGGTCCTGGCAAAGGTAGGGCGATCCTTAGAGCGGGAAATCTTAGAGCTAGTGTCGTCTTTGAGACTTTTGGCAGACTATGTCCATACAGAGGTAGGAATGAGGCCTTCTTTGCTGGTTCCGGGCGGCGTGAGCACCTCCTTGTTGAGGAACTCCAATGGCAGGTTTACCAGGTGGCCCTGAAAAGTATATAAATACATATATAATAATTTATATAGATATTCTTATTTCTTATTTGATTTGCTTAAAAGGTGCCAGTTATAAAGACTCAGCCTGTCGCAGGCTGGACGGTATTATCTTAAAATCTTCAAAATATAGGCCAATATTTTGCTTAAATGCTACTCATCCTCTCTATTCGAAACTAATTACACTAAACAGCTAATAGACTTTAAAAATCGGACCGAATAGAGCTAATCAACTTAAATATGTGGCCCATCTACCTGAATTTCGTTGGCGCGATTCACGGCCATCTCAGGATCTGTTTTGGCCAGAGGAGGCTCTTCCTGGTATTTGCGAAGACTGTTGAATGTTTTTACGAAATCCGTGGGAATGCACTTGAACACCTCGTCGTAGATCTCCGTGTTCCGTGAGGAGATCCGACGCCAGGTGCCGTGCCAGAACTCGTCGCAGACTGGGTCGCTGATGTCCAAGTCGGAGCGACTGGATCCTTCTCCTTCCAGAAGGCCTGTGAAACGGGGAATACCAAATGTTACACAAAAAATGTTTTAAGTAGTCGACAGTAACTATTTACCAAGATGCTCCTTAAAAAGATATTTCCGGAGGCGACCGGCAAACACTCCGCTCGGATTCCTTCTCCCGTTCATGCGACCGTCCTCGAACTCCTCGTCCATGATTATGGCCGCTATTTCGGAGTCCCGCTTCCCAATCATAGAGCGATCGTTGATGTTCGCTGAGCCGCAGATCACCACCCGATCGTCGGCAATCAGCAGCTTGGAGTGCACGTAGATCAGCTCCGTAATCGGCGTATTGTTCAGGAAGGAGTGATTGCGCAGGCTGTGGAACGAGATGTAGTTTTGAGGCTCAGAAATGCCCGCCTCCTGCAGGCGATTGAGGATTGCAGTGCGTCCCCTGAAAGAAAATGTTAGTATTAATTGATGTTCATTTAGTTATTAAAAAAGGTTTCATATAATTTAATATTATATTTTGTCCTATATTGTATATATTTGACATATAATGTTAAAATTAGGAACAAAAATCTACCTTTTGCGATCAAAGATTTCAAAAATAATGAAATCCAAACCTTACTTTATGACTCATGGCATTTCGAACTTTTATCCCAAACCTCAAAAAAAGTTTCATTAAAATCATTTATAAATTATAATGCTTCATAAAATATTTTATTTTATGAACGATATATGGGTCCGTTCTTTGAAGAAATTCAATGTGTAAGCAAATAATCAGTTTAATCATTGCTGGGTTTCTGAAACAATATGCTTTTTAATTCTTGGATTCGGGGCACAAAATATTAATCTTGAAACATAGCTTTAATTTTACGATAAACATTTTACGCCGAATGGGCACTGTAGAAACTACACTCTCGTATAATACTTGTGTCCCTGAAATTTTTTGTTTATTTGTTTAAAACATTCAACTAACTTTACTTATTATGTACACATATATCCTAATCTCACAGCCATTGTTAGGAATTAAAAGGAAGCTTAGGTCTATTTTGGCCTTACCTGGATATGGAGGCGTAGTTCCAGTGGGTTATGGCCCTCACGGCAATTCCCGTACTGCCACCCACATCGCCCTCGAAGCCCGGAAGAAGCGGCATTATCACATAAACCCGGAATGGCTTCCGTTCCCTGGAACACATGGAATCATTAGGGTCTGCTAACTCGATAGCAGGGAAGGTAACTCACTTGTGCGCTCGAACGATGCGCTTGAAGAGGCTCTCGCCGATCTGGTTCCGGACATTGTTGTGCGCTCCCGGAACTCCCACGCCCAGCTGCATGGTGATGAAGAACTGGTTCTCTATGTAAACGTAGTGCTGTGCCTTGGTGATGGTCTGGATGTAGGCGTCGTGGATGCTCTGCTCCACCAGATCGGCCTCGATGAAGCCGCAGCTCCAGGCGGAGACACTGCGCAGAAGCTGGCAGGTGACCCGCTGCTGGCGACGAGCCTGCAGTTGCTGCAGGTGCGAATTGACCCTGATTTGGTGGTAGCTCTTGGGGATCAGGTAAGGGAAACGCGTGTTGTCACGCAGCTTCTCCAGCTTCATGGCGTTCCAGCGCTGGATGAAGTGGCGGGCCACGTCCCGAGCGGACGCGCCGGCGACGCAGAAACCTACGTCGTGCCAAGGCATCCGCGGAGTGGTGGTGCGATCAATGATGTCCACGAAGGGCGAGTTGAGGTTCATCCAGTCCTTGAGTATGAAGTTGGAGTAGTCCTTGCCGAACCAGTACTTGGCCTGGCCGTAAAACTCGCTGAGTATTTGCGTGCTGTTGGCGGTAATGGTCACCTCCTGGCCGCCAGCGACCGAGGTGACGGTGGTCTCGTGGACCGACATGGTTTGGGTCTCGACGGTGATCACCTCGTCCGCCTTCTCCTCAGCCGCGTCCGTGGCGGTCAGGCGGTTCATAAAGTCCTTGCCCATCTTGGCGCCCTTCATGGCGTTGTTCTTTAGCCTGTCCAGCACGTTCTTGCGCTCCATCTCCGGGGTATTGAGCTTCATTCCCTCCAGCGCAGCCATGGACTCAGTTGGCGTGTCCACGGGACTCGCGACGAGCATTGATGGAATCAGCAGGCGATCGCCGGGCTTTAACTGCCTCATCTCGATGCTGGTACTTGGTTCATCCGGCGGTGGAGGCGAAGGCGATCGCTCCTTGGTAGACGACTCGTAGTGGGCATTCCGGGAGGACTTACGGGACCCGAACGCCGAGTCTGTATCGTCCTTGTTGAAGTACAGACTAGGTGTCCTGCGCGTACTGCCTGAAACCGAGGCGGTAGATATACTACCCAGGTCTGTGAGGCGATGGTGGTGGTCGTCCCAGCGCCCGTAGCACAAGTCTATGCCCCCCATGTAGGCATAGGTCTGGTCAATGACCACGATCTTCTCGTGATGGGCCCACAAGAGTATACCACCCCTGGCGTGGTCCGGGTGTCGCATGACCTGGAAATTGGAAATTATGAAAGGGATCGCTTCCAAAAAGGGTTAAGGTGATAGGGAAACCCACCTTAATGTTTTCGTGCTTCGCCAGCGTCGACTTGCTGTAGTAGCTGTTGATGCCCAGCGCCATCTCCACCTCCTTGTAGAGCAGCACGAAGACGCGCACACCCTGCTCAGCCTTGCGCAGCAGGATTTTGTCCAGGCGCCAGTAGTCGCCGTCGAGCGCCGGCCGCTTCATGTAGATCTCCGGGCTGAGCCACCAGTCGGCGATGTAGATCTCCTCGGTGGCCGCCTCCAGGCCGTCGGCCACGGCGGACATGTACTGGGCGCCGTCAACGTACCAGGTTGCCTGGGTATTGGCACGCATGGGCGCGTAGGACATGTGCGGGTTGGCCATAGTGAAGTCGCGGGCGTAGGAGTTGGCCGTGTGCTTGAGGTACTGCATCCACTCCTTGCACTTGCGCCGGGTCCAGCACTTGAGCACGATGTGCCGGTTGTTCGTCAGCACCTGGAGGCCCTTCCGCATGCCTGTCTGGTAGATGCCCGTGGAGACGTCGAAGCCCTGGTCGAACAGAATCACCGCCCGGATGCTGCCGTCAGTGGGTCGGATGTATCCAAAGCAAGTCTCCTTCACGAAGAACCACCGACTGCGCCACGTTCCACAGACCACGTCCGAACAGAAGTAGTTGCAGCGCACACAGCAGTTCTTCTGGAAGCAGCCGAAGAAGTTGCAGCCCGCCTGTCCCGGTCGCGTGGAGCCCGTTCTCTTGAGGATCAGGCCCTCCTTGCCCTTGATTCCCAGGCCGGGTACGAAGGACACATTGGAGGCTTCAACGAAATTCAGCTGTGGATGGAGAAATATTCTTTTTAAGTCTTTTTAAAAAATAATGTAATTACTAGATAAGATATCAGGCATCGATCATTCCTGAATCAATTATAAGTCAGCTTGTCAGTCAAAAATCCACTGAAAGTAACCCAAGGTGACATGCAAATCCCTTTTGATTTGTTATTCCCGCGATTTCCAAAACACGTTTCGGATCTTAGGGTATCTTGTCCAGCCAACTTGACATCCAACATGGAAATCTTTTAGTCTTTGTAGCGAAGAAGTACTAACCGTTTCGTGGTGGGAGCGATACAGACTGATGTTCAGCAGGTTGTACAGGTAATCCTCGAGCTGCTTTATCCTCACAACCAGGTTCTCTACGGTCACCAGACTCTCCGGCCGATTGGGGAAGCGCGGTAGCTTCCGCTTTTTCTTCTTTTTCCGCTTCTTCTGGATGCGCCGTGGCGTGAGTCCCGCCAGAATTGAACTGTGCCCGGGACTGACCATCGCGACGACATTGCCTGCAGTGCCGTTCGAGCTGTTATTGTTGTTGTTTCCCTGGCCACTGGAACCTGCCGACTGCTTGACCTTGGTGTGGGCGGGCAGGTCCTTGAGGGTGGATTCGTCAGCCATCTGGCTGGCGGTGGCCTTGAGCGTGGTCCGCTTTTCCTTGTGACTCCGGCTGGGGAATGGAATGTTGAGCGATGTGCGGAAGAAGCTGAGCTGCTGGTGCAGCGAGTTGAAGTGCTTGTAGCGCCGCTTGATGGTCCATTTGAAGGGTCCATGGGTGAGCTCGATGGTGTACCTGAGGGCAGACAGGTGAGAATATTCATCTAAGGATATAAGATCGAAAAAACTCACAGATTTGGATTCAGGAGATGCGTGGTGACACTACGCTCCGTGTCGACGATCCGGACGTGGATCTCGCGACCCGGAATGAACACCTTTCGCTGGAAGGAGTTGAACTTTACACTGGGACCATAAATGCTCGTAAAGGGAATCTCATGGCGCAGCACCACGCTGTTGTTCTCGTCGTCGTCGAACTCCTCATCGTCGTCGTCCGTCTCCTTGCGCTCCACCAGGACCGGCTTGTCGCCCACGTTCGAGAGGATGGTCACGGAGTCGGGGAAGCCCAGAGTCTCATCATACTCGGAGTCCACCAACGAGAACTGGAACTCGGGTAGACAGCGACTCTGGTGCTCAGCCACCACGTCGTCCGTGCAGTCCCGGAACTCCTCGTTGTTGGAGTCCTCCGCCGACGCGCCCGGGCTGCCAAACTCAGCCTCAGAGTCGGTGGCATATGGAGGCAAGACCGCTCCGTCGCCGCTGCGTGCCGCAGCCATGGCCTCAAACTGTGTGAAGTAGAAGGAATTGTCTAAACCATCGTATCCCCGGTTTACGTAGCCGTTAAAGTGGGTGGGGCGGTACACATCGTCTGTGGGATATTCCGCTGCAAGGTGGGGTATACAAAAATGGTTTCAAATTAATAACAAGAAATCTTTATTTGTGTTTATTATTAGTTTTCGTTTAAAATAAATTGAATTCCAGTAAAAACAATAGGGTTTATTAACAAGGGTTATTATAAGCATGGAGGTATCGAAGAAATATTCTAAGCACCTTTTGTCGACGTAATCTAAAATACTGCACTTGAAAAAAATCAAAACAAAAGATACTTTCCCAAACAGTCTTTTATCAACTCGATAAGCATTTTTTCTACAAAAAGCGTTTTTAGTAATCAAATCATTTATTTAATTGATTATTTTTATTAGTTGGCTTTTCCAATTTGTTTTCCTAGGAAGCTTGGTCTTTTTGGAACTCTGCACACAATCCCTTAAGGACAACTCAGGGTTTAAATAAATAATTCTTAAAATAAGACATCTATAGGAATCCCTGAACCCCTCAGAACTCTCCTGAATTAATATTGACAATTGAAATAGAATTTAATTTATTATTTGGTTTCTGTACTGTTAAATATGTATGTGCATTATTTGTACAAGGGTTTTGAGTTACAAATACATCCGAACTCTTTGAAAGACACTATTTTGAACTTCAATCTTCTACCGGTCTTATCATCTTTGTTTGTTGACTTTGTAAAGTGTTGGGGCTTCTACTACTTTGCCGGCACTTGTGAATTTCAATTAGTTTAAATTACATTTGCTGTTTCAGTTGGCACCTAATCACTTCATTTGGCCGGCTGTAGACTCGAATTCTGGCACTATTGGGGGCAAAGGAGTTGGTTGTAACGGTGTGGACTCCCTTAACCTGTGTAAGCCGCGCCAATTAAAAGGCAACTATTAACGCATAATACCGCATTCGAAACTGCCGCCCAAGGCCGGAGCTCGACAGGTGTGGTAGTTAAATGTTGGCTTTATTTCTGTAATTCTGAACTTGACATAGGAACCCTGCCCGGCGGAACCTTGGGGCTATTTCGAGCTGAGCAAACATGCCGCTCTCTCCCCGGCCGTAAAACAGATATCTGGTTAGGGTAAGGGCACGTGAGAGGCCTGCAGACTGATAAGAAACTTGTTTTCTTGTCGGACTACCTTGGGACACATGACCACAGATAATACTCGTAGGTTTCTATTTGGATACATTATGTTTCCGAACAAGAACTATACCACTTGAGAACCGGAACAAGCCCGAAAGTCAGCCATCTACGCTGTATGGGTACACATTCCTCACCGACCCTCTATCGCACTGACATTCACACTGATAGTGAAGCCTAAAAACGCAGCGCAACCGCTAGATAAGGCTATTCCGCACAGTAGGTTAGCCATATATCATCCAGAAATGGACGACTAAGTGGCTTTATGAATGCGAAACCGCTTCCCAAAGAAACGATAGAATAGGGCCTTATCGAGGCGGCAATAAACCACATAAATCAGTATTAAGTCAAGTGCTTTGATTAGCAGCCAATAACAGGTGTCCCCGGCGCACCCACATGATATCCACGTCCGCAGGACTCGGAAGCCACTATCGGTAGACAAATATGATTTGCCATCACCCGCGATTTTGCTTATCACGACTGATAGCTGAAATTAGCTCTTATGCCGAGTGCAAAGGCTTGCCAAAGGTCCATCGCAATGGGGGTATCCCCCGGGCATTGTCTTCGATCGAGCGGCAAATAGGGCTTATTGGGAAAACAAAACAAGGTGCTCCTGCTTGCCAGGGAGTTCGCTCCCCAGACGTTCTTGGAAGTCAACGTGTTATCGGGGAAGTGGCGAAAAGACCGTATGTGGCACGTAGCTTATCACAGAGCTCTTTCAGTTATCAGCTAGAAGTAGCCAAACAAAAGAACTCTTGAACAGACCGCCAGAAATAAAGCGTTAAGTAAGCCCCGACGGTCTCTGATGGGCGATAAGCTTGGAATCCGAAGCGAACTTCAAGACCCCTAAATATTTCTCCAATTAGAGCCGCCCGGAATTTCTGAATTGTGGATATAAATGACCGGCCACGTTCTAACATAATAAGCGGCAGACTTCATAGTTCTGTGCCAACGAACTCGAAGTGTATAAATTTTACACCCTTCCCAATAAAATATGCGCGAATCTTAACAGTTTTCACTTTCCGAGCACATTCTTTGCGGAGTAAATTAGCACATTCGGCCCGTTTCCGAGGCTCTAATTTGGCTGATTTATAAACGTAAGCTTTGCACTTTTTCTGGCTCTAAGGAGAATAAGTACATAGTAAAAAGTTTTATTGTCTTGAAACTCAATTAACAAATTAATTTTGGTTGTAGCGCGCTCGGGGTGAGCGGAAAAAGGGAGTTCCCAAAGATAAGAGATGATTCATAACTTGTTGGTAAATTTAATTTTTACAGAAATCATTATTCTTCAAAATAAAGGCTATGACTTCCTTGAAAATATTTGGTCTTTTGGCACGATTTTGAAGCTTAAGGTTCATTATTTTGGGGGAGACTCTTATGACCGCTAATTATTAGTTTGCCAATTATTTTAAAGATTTTAAGAATAAACTGTTTAGAGTATGTATATTATTATACCCATTTAAAACAGTTACGGGCAGTTACGAACAAAAAGGCCCCCTGGGGAGGTCTTTCAACCCAACCTGACCTACACATAACGGCAAAGAAATCGAAACTTCCTGTTGCATTGTCCGCGTGCGGGGGCAAATGTAAATCAATAACAATAATTTATACCGTTTTCAGTATCTGTAGCTGCCTTGGCGTGTCTTGCATTTAAAAATCGGTTATGAGTCAGCGCCTAATCGCACCGATAGGCGCAGGCCAACACGCAACAGCGACTAATGCGGTGGAGAGGGGCCATTATGCCTTTGTAATTTATTAATTGGCGTCTTATCAGACCTTTATGGGACGCCTGCAATCGCCATTCTCTCCCGAACCCCAACCAACACCCACCACACCAGTTTTAAAGGTTGGAGATTCTGCCCAAACTGGTTCACTATTATGCGAGCATGCTCAGCACTGATGACGCAGATTCTTAAAAATACACCGCCGCGCCGCGCACGGGGCCAAGTGATCTAAGATAATCAGTATGTCTCCCCAACCGACATTACCCATGCTGGCCATCAGCTGCGAGATGCTGCGGCGATGACGTCGCACCTGCAGGTGCTGCAGACTGGACGCCGCCGCCGCCTCCGAGGGCAGGTGCAGTTGCAGGGCCTCCCTATTATGGGTGGGCCCATTGTGGTCGATGGCGCTGCCGTTGTGGACGTCGGTGGACTTGGCCATCATTCTGCGGGATGTGCCAATGTTGATGTTCCAATTAAATTTGTTTTATTTTATTTTTGGCATGCGGTTTTTGGTTTTATTCCTCTGTGTTGTTGCTCTTGTTGGATCATCTCATTTTCGGAATCTCCCTGCGCTGTTCCGGCGGGATGTGTTGGCTAATTAAACCAGAAATGTTTGAATTTTCGTTGCAAATAATGGAATAAATGGTTGATGGTCATTGGAGAGAGCTGGAGACTTTCTAAGCAGAGGCACTTGGTGTCAGGACTCTTTAAAATTGATCTGATAGAACTGATATCGTCCTGCTCTCTCCTGACGGCTAGACCAGGAACCACATCAAAACTGGCACGATTCGAAAATAATTAATTAAATTTTTATCTTAGCGTTTCGTTATCTTTGCGCAAACACACAGCCCGGGCTTGGCAAATACGTACAACAGGCCCTGCTATTTCATTCGCATTCGCATTTCGTTTTGGGATTTGGTGTTTTGGTGTTTTGGCTTTTGCCTTTTGGCGCTTCCAGCTCATAAATGTTTTGCACAACGCCGCACTCACAACCTCACAAACACTCGCACGCACAAATTATTCGGATATTTCGGCCATAGGCTCGTGCCTCATCAAAGCGGCCCGTAAAATGTACTGCAATCGCGTCTGCGGCGTGTGCACCATGTGGGATCCGAGTCTGTTGCCTTGACCATGGTGTTTACACATCACAGATGCACTTTTTCCGATTCTCCCACCGAGGCAATGACACGTCTGCGACGACCACTGGCGGAGATGGGCCGCAGCTTTGTTTACGTTCAGCGGCCGCCCGACTAACGGAAGTTGGAGCCCCGAAATTAGCGCGACGTAGCATTAACACGCAAAAAAAAACAGTACGGAGCGAAAGAGAGAAGTGCCACGCTGCCCCGGATTCGCGGCAGAACAAGAACTAGAACCAGAGGCGAGTACCAGCTCCCCGTACTCACTCCAACACCCTCGAGCCCGCGCCGAAAAGCTGCCCGCGGCTCAGTCTGCGATCCGCAATCCGCAATCCGTCAGATACGTTGCGACTACGTCGAAGTCACTCCGGTTGAGGTATAATGGCACTGTTAAGGTAACTCCGCGCCGATGGCCAAAGCTCGATCCGCACAAAACGGTAAACGGTTAAGGTGGGAGAGCGCAACTGCCGAGAGCTTGGAGCGCGAGCATGTACCGAGCTTGGCGGCCACAGCTGCTGAGTTCGAAACAGCTGGCGAAGCTTTCGGGGTGTTTTGAAAACGCCAAACCCACTGGAAAAGCTATAGATTGCGTTCCGAGCCAGAAAAGTATTTTCGAGATTCTATTATGATGTTATGCAAAGCGGAGCTGGCCGGTCACAAGGTCATCCAGCTCCGGGGGAAACGAGTTTCGTTGCGGAATGCAGCTTTAGAAAGCTTTCTGTGGGGTTTACAAACCTTTTCGATGAACCCCAGAGTTAGCCGTGGGCTCTTGGGGCACATCTGATGAATCAGCGCCGCTTTTGGCGCTTTGGCAAGCCTCTGCTCCACAATAGATCGCCTATCTTATCATCCTCCAACACTGATGCGACAGTCGGAAACCAGCCGTAATCGCTGCAATCAGCACCCACTTGTTTTCAAAATTAGCTCGCAGTAATGGCGCAGGGCAAAATAGGCAAATGTAATTATGCTCCTGATTAGATACTCAGGTGGGAAAACTAGACTGTGACAGAATAATTGATGGACACACCCTCAAAGGATACATAGACTCAAAAATATGCATGAGTTGGAGGATTATTTAAAGTGCAACAGGTACACTAAGCACTTCCTTTTAACGAAATAATATTAAAGAGCGGATTTCTTAAAAAACAAAATTATGGAACATTTGCCATAAAGATAAAAAAGAATTGGGAATATATCGGGAAAGATTTTTTAAAGTGCGACACTAAACACTTCCTTCTACTGAAATAATAATAAAGAGGATTTATTACTTATTATAAAAATATTATATAAGAAACATTTGCTATGAAAATACAAGAATTGGGAATATATTTCTTTTCGTTATATATTTCGGCAACAGTAACACTAATAAAATCCTTCTAATAAAATAATATTAAAGAGGACTTATTACTAACAAATTATAGAAATATTATATTATATTTTAAAGTTGTTTGAGTTCAGTAAGTATTATGTAGTCGAGAAGGTCAACGTTATCGGTTGTTGATATTACTCTTGTGGGACAATTTTTTTAGTCTCTTTTTTTGAGTGTTTTTGCTGATTAAGCAGGTTCTCAAATAAAAACTTGCTCTGGTAAGCGTAACGATTGATTCATTATTGTAGGAGATATATCACCAACATTCGTCCCATAATAATCTGCACATTTTATAAAGTAAAGTACTCTTATCTACTAAAAAAATAAATTTTTGGGCCAACAAATTGGATTTTTGAGGAAATATTAAAATTAAGTGTACTCATAGGCGTTCCCCAGTGACCATTGGGGTACTTGGGGAGTTATTGTTTGGAAATAAACATATTGATTGTAAATGATACCAAACATTCCGTACCGCTCGCCATTTCCAAGAAAAATTAAAACAAAATGGTAACTTCAAATGTAAATTCAACACTTTGTATAGATAGATATATAGAATATAGATTGTATTCGAAAATATAATCTCATTGTTTGCTTTCATTTTTATTGTTCCTTATCGTTTCGACAGATATCCGAGTCACATGCAAACACTGGGCAAGTTCACTTGAGTTTAACTTGGCTTTTAAGTCGCAACTCTTTCACACTTTTCGTTCCCAGTTCCAGCTCAAGATACACATATTTCTGTTGTTTTTTGGCACTTACATTAGGCTTTCTGCGGGCCGAAGAAACCGGTGAGACAGCGCTCTGTCCGATGCCTGATGTTCTCCTACTTGGAGTCCCAGCGTTACAGTTATATCTTGTGATTCACTTGGCATATGTGGTCTTGGCACAGACACTCATCTGGAAACTCGGGTACTGGGTTGAAATCGTGTGTACGAGTGTACATACATATGGGAAGATTTAGCGTCGCGATAATTGCTATTGAGTTGATTTCAAGACGGAGGCGCCACGCGCGTCGCAGCCACACACACGAGTGTGTGGAATTAATTGAAAAATATTAAGATGTTAGCCAATAGCTCGTACACTCACACACATGGCACACTTTCTTGTTATTGGATGTGAAGGTGATCCTCTCACAAACCTGAACACTTTAGTTTGGATTTCTTTCTTTTATTTGTGAATTGTTGTGCGAGGAGCCCACTTGCCCCGCCACCAAACCGAGTAAAAACTTAAATTGAAATTAAAAACTGAGCAAAGCGCCAGCAACCTCAAATCCTACCGATCGAACAGATTTCTCGCCCGCGGAGCGGACGCAGACAATAGAGAGAGACACTCGGAGAGAACCACGCTGGGATGACAATGCTTTTCACCAGCCTTTCACTTCCAGACTTCAAATCCAGGCGAATTTCGTTCAATTCCCAAAGTAACAATTAAATAGAACGAGTTGCCGACTTTATTTTGATGTTTGCACTTAATTTTAACTGATGTTTGGCGTTCGTTGCTTTCTCACTCCCCACACCGCTGAGTAAAAAGACGATCTGCGAGTGCGAGCTTTTGGCTGGAAAGCTTTGACTTTGGAGATAGAAGGCAATAACCGATATCGAACAGCTGGTCGATAGAGAGCTTACCGTTTGAGCTGTCAGTTAGTATTCGAATTTGCGATCACTGCCAAACTTCCTCTATAACCAAATAGTTTTTTAAATCACAGTAGAACTCCCACAACTATAAATGTAACTATTACATTCTATGAGTATCTTAAAACTAATATAAAACTTATTTACCATCAAATCTAGAGATAAATTTATCTATTAAATCTGCACTGGAAATGATAATATCATGAGTGACAACTTATTTAAGGGGTTACGTACAGTTAGACCCTAAAAAAACCGTTTTTGAGGAATTTTTTATGGCCTCACATTTTAATAATTAATAACAAATCTTTTTTCAAGTCAAATATATACATTTTAAGTAAATATTCTGAAATTATAAGCATTATATATTTAGAAATAGGCGAATAACATGACATTTGAGTGGGCTCCTTAAAAAAAATGATTTCGCCGTGATCACTGAATCTGTTTACTGGATCATTTGAAATCAAATCACATGTTCTTGAACGAAGGAATTTGAGAAGTTTTGATCTTTCGCAAAATGGCGGATGTTGAAAGTCAAAAATTATTTTCGACCAAAATTATTATAAAAATTATTTTTCGTCTATAAAAAAAAAAAAATAAAAAGAAAAACAATAATTGTAAAATAATCCTTCGTTCAAGTACCAGACAACTATGGATAAGTGGTTTAAATTTCAAACTGGTCGGTTTCGAAAAAAACGCGTCCAAAGTTTTGAGGGACGGCTGAGGCGTTACAATTCAAAATTCTATATTTCCATAAATAATTTTCCAGTATATGTCAAATTTTCAGAGAGTACTTTTGAAATGTTATATGTATTTTTAAAATATGCAATTTAAAAAATTCGATTTTTTTTTTAATCCTTACTGTACTGTCCTTACTGTACTGAGCAAAAATAGTCAAAGCCTAGACATAAACATGAACTGAAATAGAATTAATGAAATGATTAAGCTAAAATGAAATAAATTAAGCTATTTACATAAAATGTAAATAAAAAATTTGATTTTTTGGTATTATAACTTCCGTATAATTAGTTTTTCACTTCATCCATCCATTAAAACGCACATCATTTTGTTTTATTAATTTTATTTATTAGGAATATGTATATCTTTAATTTTCTATATTATTCATTTTCTCATAAAAAAATTAAATATTCCATACAAATGTTTCAAAAACATATTGGAGATAAACACGCGCTCCCCGCTTACCCCTCAAAGGTGGGAAAGGAGGGGACAGACCGCTTCAGCTATTTACCAAAGGATAAGCCTTCTACTCTTACATTTTCGCACCCTACTCTTCAAACTGATGCAGATTTTGTTAGCAAACTTAAATAAATTTACAAATCATTCTCTATTCTCTGCCATAAATTTCATTTTGCTTTTGTTCTCGCACTCTCTAGCAGTGCTTATTCATAATCTTATTCGCTTGCCAAAAGGTTAATCAAAAATATTTGAATTTCCATGGGAATCCGTACATGTTTCCTAAATATTTCTATAGCACTATTTAATTAATTCATTTAAAGCTACCGCTCTTGTTGGATGAGTGAGTTCTGTGTTGGTGGGTGTGTTGTAGGTGTGGGTGTGCGTGAGTGTGTCGTGTGGTGTGTTGGCATGTATTGCTTATAGTGGATTTAAACTAGGGTTACGATCAAACTGCCGACAGTGACAAGTCAAACACTCGCCACAAAGCGCTCTAGAAAAGTGCTTAGCCTAGGCTACATATGTAAAGATTTCAATACACGTACTTCTGTTCATATTGCATATATATTTATGTCTACTATATACTTGTATATGATCGTTCCATTAAACTACAATATATAAAAATATATACGCACATTATACCATAAAAAATCATAAGCGCCTCGTTTACAGTTACATTTCAGTTTTTTTCTATTCGCAAACCTGCATCTTTCTAAGTTTTTCCTTTTTTTATAGATTTTTTCTGTTTTTTTCTTCTATTCTCTTTCATTTTGACACATTTTTCATTTAATCTCTACCGCGCATTCCTTCTAGGCATCTGGTAGATCACAGTAGGCGCCGCCCGACCCCCCGCCAGTCGAGGACTTCTGCTCGTCGTCCATCAGAGCGTCCACAAACTCGCCGGCGGCCTCGTGGTGGTTCACTTGCGGCGACGATGAGCTCTCCCCGCAGTTGGTGGCGTACACGTGCCGCCGACTTCCTCCTGGTAGCTGGTTGGAATCGTCGGTGTCCGCGTCGCGAATCGAATTGAAGGCGTTGCACGCATTCGCGTTCGGCGAGCAGGTGTCGTCGTTGGGCGGGTAAACGTGCCGGTGGTAGCTGCCACCACCACTGCCGCCGCCCCCTATGCTGCCGTCGCCGTCCAGCTCCGCGTCCCTAACACTTCCGAAAACCGGCGTGTGCGAACTGCTCTTTCGCAGAGAGGCCGGCGGCGACCACACGGTCTGGTAAAGCGGCGACGCAAAGACATACATGTGGTTGAGATACTCCATGTCGTAGCTGGGCTGGTAGGAGTCCGTCTCCAGCGGGTTATAGGTGGGCTGGTACATCGGTGTTTGGCGGCAACTGGCCGAGCCCGAGGCGCTGCCGGCGTAGTGTGGTGTGTCATAGTTCTGCGACCGACTGGAGCTGCTCATGTGCAGCAACTGGGCGTGTCCGCTGTGGCTGCCACCCACGCTGCTGCCTCCGCCGCCCATCCGGTTGGCCGGAAGGGTGGCGTAGATTCCGCGGTATGCCTCGTAGGGAGTCTGCGGATAATATGCATCGCTCCATCGGACGTGATTTGGCGTATAGTCCCCTTTGGCGTAGAGCTATTCGGGAAGTAGAGAAGTAGAAAAGGATGAGCGAATATGGAAAGCAGGATATTAAGAACTTCGTACCTGGATGGGGCGGCAAAAGCCCTTGTTCATGTGCCTGGGCACCCCAAGAGTGTAGCTGTGGCTGAATCCCACCTCCGAGCTGAGCAAGTATTCGTGAAACTTGTTGGGGAAGAACTCGATCTGCTTGTAGTTGTTATAGATCTCGGGCTGTTGAAGTTAAAAGACATCAATTAATAAATGACTTCTTATTTCTCAAATCGTCAATGTGACTCACCGTAAGGTTCTTCTTTTTCTTATAGCTGGCCCAGTTTTGGGCTTCCAGTATTAGCTTGCCTCCGGGACGCAGCTGATTGAACATTCGCTTGAAAGCCGTCTTCAAGCCAGCATCTCCGAAGTTAAGGTGCATCCACTTGGTCACCGACAGACACAGGATGAGATCGTACTGCTGCGAGTCATTGGCCATCAGCGATTCGTCCTTGAGCACATAGTTGGTGTGCCTGAAGAAGACGTTGGCCGGGAACTGGTTCTTGCTGGCCGTGTTGGGCGATTTTCCCGAGGAAGGCAAGTTCGGAATCCCACCGTAGGTCAGTGGAAAGGAGATCGGGAAAAATTCGTGTGGCTTGACGAGGAGTGCGTCCAGCCTCTCCTGCTGCTGCAGCTGCTCCACGTGATGGTGGTGGTGATGGCCATGATGATGGTGATGGGGGTGATGCGGGTGTGGGTGCGGGTGCGGGTGCGGGTGCGGGTGGAGGGGCTGTTGTGCTGCTCGTCGCTTTTTGCCGCGTCGCGTTTTCTTGTGTGCTGCTTTCGACGCGGCTCCTTCATCCTGTTTGTCCTGTGGCGATGGCTCCACCTTGACCTCCGGTGGTTTTTCCTCTTTGGGAATTCGCACAAAGATCGAGAGATTTCGCCTGGCCCGCGCCACCAGCTCGCGATCGATGTCTATGCCCATTATCGTTTTCGGCGCCAGATGCCGCGCCACAGTGATGGTCATATGCCCGACGTTGCATCCAATATCCAGGATGTCCTTGTTCTGAAACAGCTCCACGTGCCGCTGGAAGACCTGCAGCCGGACATCCCGAAACTCGTTCATCTGCCGGAAGTCTACGTAGCGGTCGAAGTTGCCATATCGGTACTTCAGTCCATCGGCTCGGAACTTGGGCAGATGGTTGAGGGGAGGAATCAGGGCTGGCTTCAGCATCAAGCTGCTGCTGGCCACCGGCTTTAGGGCAGATCCTCCCGCCGAGACATCGGTCGCCGAGGTGGCCTCCACTCCGGCCAGGGAATCCTGTTCGCCGGCCGTGTGCGAGGTGGCTGCCGAGGTTGTGCTCAGGGGACTTCCCAGACTTTGCTCCGGCAAGTCCGGCGTATCATCACGGGGTATTTCAACTAAAAGATACAGAAGGGCTGTAGAAATGTGTGTAATTCAAGGGGGAATCACTTACCTTCGATGAGAGGTAACGGCTTGGGCGGCACCTCCTCCACGGGGCTGAGCAGTTCCGTCTCGCTGAACGAGGTTGAGCGCCGGGTGTTTGGCTTCCTGGCTCCACTCGGTTGAAGGATCCGCGGCGGCCGTTTCCAAGCTCCAGGCTGCGGAACCACTGGGCTGACGATTTTGTCCATGCCATCGTGGCGATGGAATTTCTATGAAAAATAGTTGATTAATAAAATTGCTTCACAGTAGGAATTACTATTAAAGTGCCTAAAAATATCATCGAAGGTATCTTCTTCTGAAGTCTCTTCCTAGTGAACTCTCTAGGGGCCCTAAAGATATACGGTTGATAGAATAGGAATATCGCTCGGGACAGATTATCTACTGCCTATTTTAGTCCACCTTCTCTATGAGGGGAAACATGGAATACAGCCACAAATTTCTTTGGAGAACTACTGGTTAAGGAGGTCATGAGTGTTAAAGGGGGTTTTTCAGCTGATTTTGGGAATTTGTTTCTTATGCTTTTTAAAAGATTTTGAATTTGTGAATGCGAAAAAAAAAATTAAAATTAAGGAAATTATTGCGAATTACGAATCATTCAAACTGGGTGATTGAAAATCAAAACTTGGACAAAAATTTGTATCTGTGGCTATAGAGGACTGTGGCTATAGCCCGACCTAAAAGATTAAAAAAATAATTTAAAAAAATAAAATTTTTATATTTTTTACACAACTTTAAAAAAAAAAAAAAAAACACTATGAAAGTTTTTTGAATTCTTTCACTTCCTGCATTAGCCTCCAATGTCCTGAACATGTCCAAAAAATTACAATAAAGATCGTTCAATTCTATTTAAAAGATATCTTGATAGCCGGTTAAAAACAGGGGTTTCAAGAAAAACGCGTTTGAAAGTTTAAGAACTCCTTGCCGGTCGTTCAAATGCATTTCTCTTCAGAGCTTCAGAACTTTGTAACGGGATCGACTATTGAAGTATCATTTAACCCACATATTCTACATAAATTATAGATTTTTATACAAATATTATAGATTTTTTTTTGACCCCCTTAAAGCGTCAAATTAATAATGACACCTGATGACCCTCTTGTCACCACAGGCTTGACATTATTTTGAAAATGGTGTTCCAAATAAGTAAAAGGCAAAAAGTTGGCTCTCATTTGAATTACTCTTAAGTGGCTTCCACGAGCCGGCCATTTGGCGGAATTTCCGCGAGCACGACATGCCCCAAGTTCAACCCAATCGCCAGCCTAACTGCAATAACAAATTGGCAAGAGAAAACACCAAAATCGGGAAGCGGGAAACGGGAAGCGGGAAACTGCCAAAAGCAATCAAAACAAAACCAGAAATTGACTTGCTGGCTACACAACAACAATAACCACAACAAGGAACCAAGGAAAACGGCACATGCTCCCCACTCCTCCCCTCCCTAGCTATCCCCAGTGCTCCCCCTCTCTCTGGATTAGTCCAGGCGTTCCGTTTCGCTCCAGTTGTACTCACCTTGCTCTTTTGCGAATTGTTGCTCTCACTGATTTTTCTCTTTCTGTTCCCACCTCCTGCGCTGCCGACGCTGGCGACGCTGCTGCTGGCGAAGCTCAGCCCCGTGCCGCCCACTCCGTAGCACGTGCTGGACAAATCCAGGCGCAAATCTCGACTCGCCTGCGCCCGGCGCTCGGCCAGCGTCGACGCAACTGCCAGCGTCGCCGACGGCGTCGAGTAGCTTAGCAGCAGCTCAGTTGGCGGCTCTGCCGCTGTGGAGCCCGCGTCCTTCGACTCCGGAGCCACATGTTGCGGCTGCTGCGGTGACGACGTCGCAGCTGGCTCCTCCACCGTCTCCACCGAGTCCATCTCCTTCACCACTTCTGCCGGCGTCGGCGTTGTTGTCGACGTGGGCATCTCTGCCGTGGTCGTGGTCGCTGCCTGCGGAGAGCGCACATGCGCCTGCTGCCGGCCCGATTCCGCCGTCTCGCCGGCAGCCGGAGCGGCGGCTTCGCTGAGGAGCAGGCTGCCGCAGCTGGCGCCGCTGCCGCCATGCGAGAGGGCTGCCACCGGAGACGCCGCCAGCGAGGAGGTGCTCGTAGTTGTGGGCAGCGTCTCCTCGGGGTACTCCCCCCCGCCGCCCACGCCGACCTCGTCGCCCGCATGCGAGGTGTTGTTGGAGTCGAACCGCCTGCGCTTGCGGTTCTTGCGAGTTCGGTGGTGGTGCTGCCGGTGGTGCAGCGGCAGCTGGAGCTGCTGGGGCAGTTTCGCCATCCCCCCGCCGCGCTTCATCGGCGAGGTCAGCTGCTTCTCGTACTCCATGGAGTCGACGGGGTCCAGGAGGTGCAGGGGGTCGTGTATGTTGGGCGGGATGATCACCTCCACCTTCGGGGGCGTGGTGATGGGCGACTGGCGGGGCGTGGTCGCCGGCGTGTTGTTGCTGCTGGAGGCGTTCGAGGTGTTCTCGTGCTGCAGCGAGTTGAGGTTGAGCGGGTCGGAGATGTTGCCGCCCAGGAGGAACTTGGTGGGCGGAACGATCACCTCCTTGCGCAGCCGCTTCTCCGGCAGGAAGAACTTCGACCTCCCGCAGCAGTAGTGCACTGGGTTGGCTGCCGCCGCCGCCGCGGCGCTGCCGGCGATGCTGCTGCTGCCGCTCAGGGAGCTGGTGTCCTTGGCGCTCCCGGCGTCCTTGCAGGATGCGCCTCCGCCCGCTCCCACACCTCCAGCGACGCCGCCCCCGGACACGCCCACTCCGCCGGCGGAGCTGCCGTTGCATCCTGTGACCAGGCAGCAAGTGTGGTTCGCATTGTTCCCGGCACACAGCACGTGGTGGTGGTGACTCCTGGAAAATAAATTATTAAAATTATTTATTAAATAATGCACTTCTTAGTAATCTATTTTTGTCATGATGGTGATAAGGAGTCTTATTGGTTTCTAGCATGAATGTTGATTTTATGCTGCCTTCTTATCAATCATGTAAACAATCATTTCAAAAGAAAACTGCCATAGTAATAGTCCTAGGAATTAAAAGAGTAATTAAGAACTGTAATCTTCTTGTAAAAATCCGAAAAAAAACTGCACAATCGAGTTTCCAGGTTCCAGATACCTTATTTTCCACTTCTTCACTCTATAACTACTATCTTTCAATTTAACTAACATTTATTTATTTTGTATTTTCTGGTTAAGAGGTACTCGATGAAATACCTTGATGAATACCAACCATCTCTCCAGAATCCAGTGTAGAATCTATAATATCGAAGGATTTAACCTAGATTTAAATTGGGATTTTGTATGGCCTCTTCTTGATATAAATACTTTTAAATGAAGTGGTATAAGCTAGTAACTTTAAAAAGTTTCAAGATTGAATTAATTGATATTGATGTTGATTAGAGGGAGATTTTCATTAGATCGGAGATAGATTGATTTAGATGGGAGTAGTTTACTCTATAGCTAGAGTTCCTGATCAAGAATATATATACAGTTTATGGGTTGCAAAAAGATTTCTTTCCCTATTCAAAATATTTATATGAACAGAATATATACCCTTTTCTACTCTACTCGGGCTACCAGCTTCAAATCAATCATTAAAGCCTTACTTCCTAATGTATAAAAATAATTATTATGTATTAGCAGATTCACTTTTGACAGAAGGTCATGGACATTACCTGTGGGAGAGCATCTTCTTGTAGAGCATGGCACCTCCTCCGCCCGCTCCTCCAGCCGCAGAGTTCTGGGCCAGGCGGGTGTTGTGGTGGTGATGATGGCCTCCGCCGCCGCCACCAGCCCCGCCGTGATGGGCGCCACCACCGCCACCGTGGTGGGTGGCACCTGAGTTGCCATGGTGGTTGCCGCCGCCCGCCGCTGTCTGGTTCTTGTTCTGGATGTTCTGGATGTTCTCGAGATCGGCCTTGTGGGCGGCTGCCGTCGAGGTGGGCAGCAGGGGCGTGCCCGGGGCAGCGGACCCCGCCGGCTGAGACTGGGCGCTGGTGGCCCCGCAGGTGCTGGCGTTGTGCTTGCCCCCGGCCTTGTTCTGGCGCTTGCCCCAGGCCTTGTTCCGGTTCTTGGGCCCCTGCTGCTGCTGCGGGGCGCGGAACTGGTGGTGCTGCGCCGCCTGGGACTTGCCGGGCACTGGGGTGGGGGACTTGGACTTTCCTGTGGCCGCAGCAGCAGCAGTGTCCAGAGAGGCTTCCTGCTCGGCGGGCTGCTTGGGACTGCGCTCCAAGCGGAGGGCGGACGTCACGCTGGACCTGGTGACGCGACAGTCTCCGGGACGGTCGCTGAGCCGCTTGTCCATGATGGCTCGTAGAAATCCTTTTAGTTTCTACAAGTTATAGTATTTTTTAAGTATTCACTTTCTGACTGACTTTTACTCTGGAATCTCCGCAAGAATCACTTTTCGGAAGTCTTTGTGGTATGTCTTCACTAATATCTCATTTTAAATATAGTTAGATGGGTAGATAGTCTTTTGCGTTATCCGTTTTCACTTTCACTGTTAAAGATGCTGTTCAAATTATCCATTTTTGGGCTAAGGACGACAGCCGAGGATGTTAACTGCAAGAAAGGAGGAAGAGCTCATTAAAATAAATTCGCAACTTACACGACTAGTTTAGAAAGGTTCTCCCGGCTTGTTTGTGATTTCCCGACACTTGGCCAGCATTTTGCATTCATTATTTGCTTTCCCCGAAAAGGACCGGAGTCTGAAGCCCCAACCCCAAACCCAAACCCAAACCCGAAACCCAGCCAACCAACTAACGACAAACGAGCTTTGAAAAATTGAGCACAGACCAAGTTGTGCTCCGCCCCCGGCCCCAAGCCCCCTGTTTCCGTGTCTAGCTCGGCATTAATATTTACATGGCAAATTGTGGCTCGAATTGAGAGGTTTCTCTCGAGGCTCTCCTTCCACAGACCCACTCCGTGCCCACTCCCTGCCCTGCGTTTTGGCGGTTTTGTGAATTGCAAAAAAACAATTAGGGCAGGCACAGAGCCGACACACAAAGTTAACCACAAAATTCCGCCCGTCGAAAACAGATTTCCGTGGGCAAAGACCCCACAAAGAACTGTGTTCCTTCGCTCCGAAGCTCAGAATACCCTTCTCCTTGCGCATTAGAAGCAGATAGTTTCCTTTTTCAAACAGACTGCTAGAAGCTCCTTGAAACAGAAGCAGTTGAAAAGAATTTGTGGAAATACACCTTCTTCGAGCCAAAAAATAGGAGGAGAGAAGCCAGTTGCACTTCAATTATCCGACATGCCTGGAACGCGAGGTTGCTTGGAGGGTTGGTTGGTTGGCGGTTGCCGACATCGGTTCAGATTGTTCGGTTCAGAGAGAAAAGGTGACAGTCGGAGAAGCACACTCCACTCCGCCACAACTTGGATGGCTCCCCATTTAGAGCCATTTCCAACTAGAACCCATTTTGAATGCCCATGAGCTGGGCTTCATTAAATAATTTAATAATCAGACTTTAAATATTTAAACTATCCACCCGTTTGTTCCCTGATTAAAAAATAGAACAACAATCAGTGATTCTTTGATATGTAAACCGATATCACTGCGTGGCACAGGGAGTCAGGGAATGCCCACCACCCGATCAGCAGCGACCCACTGCCCCTAAGGTCGCGAGGAAACCTCCATCACTGAGGCTACGGAGGAAGGGGCATGTTTCCCTGCATCTGCCTTTTCCCTCTACGCCCACGGAGGCCATTTTATTTGCATATTTTTAGGCGCGCGAAAGCGAAATGAGAACACAACGCGTGGCGCTGCAGAGAACCGCCGGCAAGAGAGCAGGCAGGCGGCCGGGCGAAAATTTTAATTAAAATTTAAATATGCGGCGCGTTGTTGCCGTGCCAAAAGGTTGCCCCTTCGAACCTTCGAGTCGCCTCGCCGCCCCTGGGGAGGATTGCCGGAAAACTGGGACATTGTGCGACAAAGAGAATCAATTGGCGGAGTCTCGAAGGTGGGGCGGGGCTCTTTTCTATTCAATTTATTCTTTTTTTATTTTGCTTCTTGTCTTGAGTGGCTTCTCGTCCTTGCCGGAATTTGTCAATTTTCTCAAGTCCGTAAACACTCTAATGGAGGAAAGTTGTTGGCGCGACTCGCGAATGTTTTGTTCGAAAACGTAATTTGCGCGCAAATAAAATTAGTTCATTTGCGAGGATTTGCTTTTGCAGAAAGAAGTTCGGAAAGCCACGACCAGTCGCCCATAGCACCCAGTGGGACAGGTGTTTCTAATGGCGAGTCTTGGGGGACTAGGCCTCTCTTTTTTCCATAAAAATGAAGAGTAATAATGGTGTTCTTGTTCCAACATTGTGAATGCAACATTAATGTTTGAATTTATTTAAACAGATGGTGTTTCGGGCACACATTTTCTCCCCGTGTACAGCTGTGTGGGTGGAACAAGCGTGTAAACAAATAGCACCGCATTTGTCGCCCCAGGCCACATGGGTGGAGGTGAGCAGGTGCTCCGGCCCGTCTTGCATATGGAATGTGTGTCGGCATTGACGGCTTCCAATGGAGACTCATACTTTCGTACAACCTTGTCTCCAATGGAAACACAAACTAATCCTCCCACACAGTCTCACATCCCCAAGATTCCTGCAAGGCGATGGATTTTTTGAGACATCCCTGCTGTATCCGTATCCGTATCCGTATCCGGCTTCCCTTACATTCCCACTCGACTGTCAACATGTCAGCGCCACTCGCTTATCCACTTTCCCGGGCACATGGATATCGATTCCGGCCTGCCACCCGGAGGCGCCAGCATAATGCTCGGAAGCAGCAGCTTCATCTGCAGGACTGTCAAAGGCACCTGTCACTGGGCCAGGTGCATTAATAAGTGGTCGATGCTGGCGAAGCAGCCCGCTCTCCGGAAAACCCTTTCCGGTCACTGCTCACCACCCACCGCCCACCGCCCACCGCCGCTCGTCGGCGCAGAACCGTTGCCTCATAACGGAATCGAATTAGGAGGAAAACTAAAAATAATAACAAGACAGACGGCAGTGCCAAGTCGGAGGAAACTTTTCCGAAACTATTATGTTTTTCCGACTGCACTTTGTCAGTTGTGTCGCTTGTTTTCGGTCGGACGGAGTACGAAAGTGTCTCTGCCTTGCTTCCAACTTCAGCTTCAGTCCTGGGTTCAGGCAAGACACTACTTTTCAGACCCACTCTTTGGCCAGATCTCCAAAAGTTGGCCATAGGTTGGTCGATAATTGTTGTCTTGGGGAGTTCCAGAGAGAGATTGTTTTCACTACAAGGGAAAAAGGCAAAACATTCATCAATTATGTAAAAAATAAAAACGGAATAACGAGAAGCGCTGAACTCGCTTGTCACAGCAATAAAAATAAATTAAATGCACTGCTGGGCGGAATACTTGGCAGACCCGGCACTGGGGAGCCGGAGCCGGCTCTGAATAATTTTGCACGGTACATTGACTGATTATGACCGACCCACTGGACGCTGATTTAAACACAGTTCCGGGCGGAGAGGCGGCGAGGCAATAGGCGGGGAATAAAATCACAATGGCGAATTAATAAGAACGTCGAGGAGGACAGACACCCACCTTGTTGGACAGTTTCACATTCTCGCATAGTTCATCCTTTAGCTCTCAAGTCGCCTGGAAAAGTATCTGCCATCTCCAACCCAGTGGCAGGGCAGGGCAGAGGCAATTAGGGAACTTTATTGCTGTCAGCCTGCAGAGCCCACACAATTTATACTTCGAATTAGTTCAGTAGTTCTGTTTTCAGTTATGCACTGAAGGAAAAGTTGTAGGTTTCTAAGGTGGGAAGTTGGAGGGATAAAGTTGGTATCTTGTAAGGGAAATGATTACTTTAAATCACTACAATACTATTTTAACTATATTATATTATTACACCTATTCTATACCCTTTTTTTTGTGAGTAAATAGCTTAGAAAGCGAAATATGCAAGTGATATACGCCCAAATCTCTAACAAAAATAGAAATGTTCTATGTTTTCAATGCAATAAACTTACTATCCTTTCATTAGATGGGATCTAAGCAACAATGTGAGAGAAATACGCTCCAAAAATATCTACCTACCTAAGCTAAGTTATATATTTGGTATAGTTATAGCCACAAGATGTAAATAAATTAATATTCAATAAGTTAATATCTATGCTCCTATAGAACCATTGAAATTACGGAAAATGTAAATTAATTTAGATCTAATCAGGCAAAGTGCGTTTGTAGGAAAGCAGACAACTACTAGCAACTTCAAGTGCTAATCAAAGGCAAAAGTCATAGTCGGAGCAATCTCAAACTAATTACTCGGATGATTCCGTTTAATTAAAATTCCCATCAACATTCATAGACACATTCCGCCCACAAGCCAAGTAGGTTTTAGCCAGGAATTAGGGACATTTTAAAGCAGAAGTGTCCTGCCAAATTCCTGCCATTGGCACTTTAGTTTAAAACTTATACAGAGGAAGCTAGTGCGTCTTTTCAGGTATCTTTGACACATTTTAAAAGAATAGACATTGCCTTATTCGTTGTATCTATATCTTATGGATATGATCTGAATCTCACTATGAATCTTAGTACTTTTTCGAATAATATGATATTCTCAAGTTGGATAATCCGATACTTTTAAATACTTGTTTTATAAATCAAGAAAATCCTAAAATTTACAATTCGGAACAAGAGTTTTATGGATTATTTTAGGAATATATGAAGTTACATGTACTGGTGATTTAAAAATGAACACGGTTTGAATTTTGTCCAGTTTGAAACTTACAGTTTACAGTTCGAAGGGCACACAGTGGCACAATTCTGACAAAAAGTCAAAGAAACAAGAAATTTAATAGTCCAATAGTTCGACCTTAAGTCGCAGTCACAGCACTCTCTTTTCCCGACCGAATGAGACTGCTTTGGATTTGGGCATTTATATTCGATTATTCGGAGGCAGTCAGTGCTACAGAGTACGAGGAAAAGGATGAATGCAATCGGAATCGGGACAGTTCTCGATCGTCTGTCAAATAATCTATCGTAAATTTGATAAAATCGTGCTGGCTCCGCTTCCTCCTCCTGGTTGCACATTCCAATTTTCAATTTCGAAACAAAACAACTACAGAAACAAAACAAAGTCATCCCGTGCCGGGGCCACTTAACCAATCATGAGGCCACAGCCCAGCCGGAAGCTGTTCTTCAGATGGTTCATCCGCCCGCTGATGGCCAGGGAGAAGGGCAGCGGCTGCAGGCGCTTCTCGAGGACGCCGGCGATGTGCCAGTTGGAGTCGAGGCTGCCGCGGAACACGAGGTCCGCCTTGGGCAGGTCCACCTGGTAGGCCACCGTGGCCGTGGACTCCTGCATGCGCAGATTGGTCTCCACCTCGACGCCGATCTGCAGCTGCTCGCTGGCCTTCTGGTAGTAGCTCAGATGGAAGCCGCCGGGCCCCAGGGTGCAGGACCAGACGGAGTCCCCGACGGCGTAGCGTCCGACCGCCGACAGCACGGCCACCTGCCGTCCGGGCACATTCGGGCCGTACTGGTAGGCCAGCTCCGTGCCCAGGGCCAGGCGCTGGGTGATGGACTGCAGGTACTGGCCCACAATCACCCCCGAGCCGGTGAGGATGCCCGGGTTGCCCATGGTCAGCGAGACGGTGAAGTCGCGGCCCCGGTAGTCGCCGGTCAGCTGGGTGGCGACCAGCTTTGAGTCCTGGAACTGCGAGGCGAACTTGCAGCGCAGGCGCGAGGTCAGCTGGTGGATGACGTTCGCGGTGAGGTTGCCCATCGGGTCGATCTCGCCCATAACCACCGGGAAGGCCTCGTTGGGTCCGTACTGCTTGGTGCCCACGTAGGTGGCCCCGAAGCGGTAGCCACTCGGCGCCGAGGAGTTCATGTTGATGGTGTGGGTCACCTGGAAGTGGTTGCTGAGGCCCTTGTTCAGCATGATCTTGGCGCCCTCAAAGGTGTTGGCCTGGATGTCGCGGCACCGACTGTGCAGCTCCTCGACGGTGCCCGGGTTCTCCAGCTTGTGCGCCTCGGACTCCAGCGCCTGCACCAGCTGGGACGGCATGCCGGCGGTGAGTGGCGCCTCCGGCACGCCCAGCCCGGCAGCCACCTTGCCGCGCCCGTGCGACGAGTCGCCGCCTCCCGTAGTCGCCATCACGTTGCCCATTTTCGGGGTATGGGGGTATGGGAATGGGATGGGTGGATGGGTGTGCCTGCACTCGGAACTCGGTCTGGAACTCTTCAAACGCAATGAGCAAGGCCGGGTTGTGAAACAGTAGAGTCAGAAACTTGTAGCTGCCCGGCTTCGTGTGTAGGGAATTTTAGAAAATTTGAATAAAAATAGAACCGAACCTGCAGTTGCCATATGTCGGGGGGGTTTGATGATCCGATTGGAAAATCAGAGCAAGCTAAGCTATGAAGTTTATTTTCGTCAATCACTGTTGGAATTGTAAACCAGAGACTGCAAATAATCATTTTTTCATTTTCAAGCGAATAAATCAGTACAGTAATTCATAAAAGAGCGAAAATTGTGCCGAAAATTAAATTATGCACAGGGTGGGCCACTTAAATCTGATCCATTTGGCAACCGTGTAGCTTTTGACAGTGTCGACAGACCGTCAATTGATACCATTGATACTTAAATTGTTCCGCTTTACATTAAAAATAAATTCTCAATTCTCAAATGAATTCCCTGGGCAGTTAATATCGAAAAGTGGTGACTTTGACTGGCCACCAACATCACCAGATTTGACGGGTTATTTGAAATCCAAGGTATACTCTACAAAACCAAAAACCTTGGGTCAACTAAAAGGCATCATTATCGTCCGAAAAATTGACCAAGGTCAGTGCTAAAGGTTCCGATTTACGTGATATCATTTTTAAAAATCTCCTTTGACCAAAATAAATAATTTTTGAAATTATAAATTATAAATAATAAATTATAAATAATAAATTATATTATTTCTTCTTGAAGAATTTCCTCCTAGAAAGATTTATATAAGCATTTTAATTTACATTTTTTTTTTAATTTGTATTTTTTGTTTAATAATCATTATTTTGTACTGTTTTAATTTTTTTACAAAACAATAAATATTAACTCAGGTTGAAATATCCCTTTTTTCCTGTACAATATTTATGTTTTCTTATCTTTGAACAAGGACCAATAATTTTATAATTTTAAGGCTTAGTCCCAAGGATTAAAACAATATTTCAATTTGAGTAGAGTTTTACTATTGTAAAAATAAAATAAAATTGTATTGTATTGTAAATATGTATTTTATTGTATTAAAAAAATTATATTTTGTTTTTATTGTAATGTTTTGAGTTTTATTTTTTGATAAAAAAAATAATGATTATTTATTGAACCAAAAATAAATATTTAAAGTTAAAATTTGCGGCGAAAATGCTTTCCTACATGGAAAAAAATGGTATCATTCTCGTTTTTTTTTATAAATAATAGTAGTTAAAGATTTTTTCAAGATTATTTGGAGAATAATGAATAAAATAATCATTATTTGCAGTAAACAAGAGTGATTTTTTTATGGATGGCCATACCTACTAAAATTATAGCCTTTAAAACCCCCATATTTGTATTTAATGAATACGTAAACCGTGGAAATAAATCGTTTTCGTAATCGTATTAATTTTATAGCTCAGCGTGAACTCAGAACTAGTGCCTCTGGCCATAAGTTATCGGTGAACCCCGAAAGTCAAACAAAATACACACAAGAGCCTTTCTCCATCTTGCCCGAAGTTCTCCCCTTTCTTCACAATACTTTCAGTATTCATTTTGCCATTTAACTACCGAAACATATTAAATGCACGCCCTTGTAAGTAGGAATCCAACGTGCGTGGGTGGCGGGTGGGAGCGGGCGACTCATTACCGGCACGCCATCCGACAGCCTGGCCTTCCTTCTCCTCGCTTCCTGATTCCTGAAAGAGGAACTAATCTTTAATGGCAGAGCCCCAGTTGATGGGAAAGTTTACTGAAATTGCCTTAAAAACCAGTTTAAATGCAATTTCATTCAATGAATCCTTCAACTTCGAGTGGGTAAAGGTTAAAGCATTCTATTTTTTGGTTAATTAAAAGGACCCGACCTTTCGCAGTCGGAGACGTTAGTCGCAGGAGCTTTGATAAGTTTACCAACCACATAGCACCATCTAGCACCCACCACCCACCACCCAGCACTCGCAGAAACGTTAACATAACTTTCAGCTACTTATGGCGAAATCCGCTTTAAGTTGCTGGAACAGCAAGTAGGAGGCGGCCTGTTTACGGTGTGTATACCAGGGTGGGTGGCCAGGCCAGGACATCTCCATTCCGCCCACTCACACACCACAGACTTAATACACTTTAGCCGGAGCCGGAGCCGGAGACGGGGAGGGGCAAAAGTCAGCCAACTTTATTTTCTCACAAACACAGCAAACTAAACTAACTTCGCCGCCCCACTCGCCCCGCCATGAAAAAGCTCATTGACTTGACAATATAACAAGACAACTTTTGGCTCGAGTTCCGGCGGAAAGAGGGCGTCGGAGCGGAGTTTTGGGGGGAATGGTGGCCAGGGGAGTAGGCCGACGACAGCAGGAATCATGAATTAAAAGAATCAGAGTGTCCAAAACCGACCAGATTGCACTTTTCAGAAGAGAAATATTGTTATTCAGGGGACTCCCCTGCCCCAGATCCTATTTATGAACCCACCTATACACTACATATATTACTTTTTGAGCAAATTTGTTGTCTTATTTGTGAGCCGCCACATAAAATGCAAATGGCGCAAATCCAAACTACGGCCGACAGTTTCGTGTGTCTGTGTAGCTTGTTATACGAATGTATCTGTATCTGTATCTGCAGAGTGTTGTGCCTCCCACCCACCTTGCACAGTTTTCCCCATGCACAGTTAATTGCACGTTTATGAGGGCGCCCGTTTTCATGGGAATGGAATCGAGTTACCCACTTGTTCCGATCCTTGAATGGCTGCCTATTTGGAGCGCAATTTTGTTGTTTTTATTCGAAAAATGTGCACTTGCAGGCTTAGGAGACTAGCAGGCATATAGCTTTTAAAAATATAGTCGATCGACGTGTAAAATGGGGGATTTAAGAACCAAAAACACGACTTGAGCCCAGGAATGCGAGATGTGCACAATACTGGGAGTACGGCTGCTATAAACAATGGATGGGCTGGCTCACTGCTGCCAACCAACCTCGCTTGCAATGCACATTGGAGGAGGCCCACAAAAGAGACAAAGGACCAAAGGACTACAGACCAGGCTGAAGCTACAGCAGGGCGGAGCGAACGAGGACAGAGCGTCTGGGCCGCCGGCTGTGCCAAATTCGGAAGCATTAAAGGCCTGGCAGTTGAAAAGTTTATTCTACCCATCTCAGTTTATTCTAGTCCGCTGCAGTTTATTAATTTCATGGAAAGTAAATGGTTCTCAAGGGGCTCTGATGAGTTAGCGTAGATACAGTATCTTTTAGCCAGCAATGTTCTTGATGAAATGATATCTCTTGCTAAGGTCTCAAGGTATTATGTAAGAGTGCATCTATAGATCGGACTGCCAAGCCCTCTAAGCCATAATTGTTTGAGGCTCAAATAAAGGCACAATTTATAGCCAACCACAGTGGAAGTGATGCCATTATGCCAAAGGTTAATGTGTTTAGTAATAAAGACGAATTGTCATAAAATACATTATATAAATAAATCTAGACAACAATTTTAATAAAAATTAAGAGAAAATATAATAATTATTTTAAAGTTTAGAGTTTTACTGAAAATATCACTAAATAATCATTATTTTTTGAGCGGAATAATAAAATCAGGAATAATAATAATATGTGAATATAATAAAGAGTAATAAAAGTTCAGTTTTTAAAGATACTTGATCTAATGAGATATGCCATCAAATATCTTAAATATTTAATAAATAGACTGCAATCTTGAATTTGAGATTTATTTTTGATCTCTTAAGGAATAATAGTTATTTTCTGAGCGAATAATCGCTTAGAAATAAAAATCAATACGAATTTATTTGTTTGAGAGTTTAAAATAAAAATCATACCAACAATCTTTATTTACAGTCCCTGCTAATAACTAATATCGATGCTGATAGAAATCCAACTTGGAGCCAACTCCTCATTCCAGCGCCATGTGTCGTTGGTGAAGTGGCTCATCCATGCTTATTTTTGCATTTCCCATGCTCCTTTGCACACAGACGTTTTTTGTTTGTTTAATTGACTCGAAAACCAGTTTTATTTGTTTGATGACAGCGAAACGGCAGAAAGGCTGCGCAACAGCAACAAACTCTGAAGGCGAATATAAATATTGTGTGCTGACCAAAACTTGGCTCTTGGCGGAGCTCTATGATACCCTCGCTATTACCGAGCAGTTCCTCTCCAACCCATTTTTGAACAATTCAGTCTCTTACCTATTTCTAGGGTAATCCCTCTTCGATACCTTATCATTTCAACATTTCAGTTACCTCTTTTTAGTCATGCAAAAAAAAAACAAAAAAAAAAAGAAGAGAAGAAAAATAGAAAACACAGACACAGATAAGTATGACTAGGCACGAGAGAGGAGAGACGCTCGTGCTCTTTTTTCCTTATCATAATGCGATTATTTTCGGGCTGCCCGGCATGTACGAAAATAAAAGCGTAAAAGTATAGAACTTAAACGCCGTAGCATCCCGCAGCGTCCCTGAGTGCGAGCGAGAGCGCGCCTCCATTGCACATACGTGTGTGTTAAAGTGCCAGTGTGTGAGTGAGGGGAGACTCAAAGCTAGCGGAGCTTTAAACCCGTTTTGCCATCTTCTCTAAGCTTCCTTCTGCCTCTGCAGCCTCTCCTCCTTCCGTCCGTCTTTTTTTTCCTGCGCTGCCTCATTTATCGTCTTGGTCTGTTAATGCTTAGCCTTCTACGTCGGGATCTAACTTATTTTTAGCTTTTTATCTTTAATTTTTACTATTAATAATACTGTATTTTATTATTAGAACTGTTTCGACATCTGCGGGATGCAACACTTAGATATCGACTTGGATATGCCCCTTTTGTTTCGTTAATTACGGCAATGTTGTGATTTTTTCGCTCTGCTCCAAGGCATTCGTCACTCTCCAATTATAGTGGTTGCTCCACTCACACTCATGCACTTAATTTGTGTCTAATTTATGCAAATTTAATTAAGAAAATGCCTATGGGAAGGGAGGAGAGGGAAAGGGCAGCCTCTAGCTTCACCCACAATGTTTCAAACTTTTCACTTCAAAAACTATCCAAAAAATGTTTTCGTCTCATTGCCTTAATTATTTCACCGCACCTTATCCGCCATTGATAAATATTTCTGCTGTTATTTATAGGATTTCCTTTTATTTAAGTTGTTCTTGCCCGTTTCATTTCGTTATTTTTTTTTTTTATCGCACAGTGGCACGACACCTACGAGTCGTGAGCGCCTCTCTCTCAGCACCGATTTGAGCCGTTCCAGGCCACTCCTGGCCCACTGTGCGCTCTCCGCTTGCAAATGTCGCTGTCGCTGTCGCTGCACTCTCCGTAGTGGTTGCAAAAGCGAATCTGAAGAAGAGGAGCACCGCTAAACACATTTAATTGTTGTTGCTGGCCTCTATTTAAGCTCGCACACACCTGCCCGGGAGGAAAATCGGAATCGGGAACGGTGGGGGATCTGATTTTCCATCGGCACTCAAACTTTCTAATTTTAGTTTAAATTAAATCATTTGTTTACTGTCTCTTATTTGGCTCTGCCGCCGCTTTGGTCACTGTACTACACATGAACCCGTTCCGGTGGCGCAGCCGTTTTGCCGACGGCCTTTTCACATTTCCCAGCCAGCTGCCCCCACAGCGCGACACGCTCTATTCTGGTTGCAAGACAACTTAGCACACTAATTGTATTGAAAAATGTAAGAAACACAAGCCATTTATTCGATGCACTTATTAAAACACGTACCAGCTCACTTGACTATTCCCAATTCGGCGATTTTGCCTCCTTGTCACTCTTCGCGCCCGAAATTTTTATATTATGAGATTTGGATTCCACAAAAAACAGCCTCTAGCTGACGCACAGAGTTGTTTTTATTTCATACGCTTGTCTTCCGCTTCTTCACAAATCGCGGCGTCTCTGCAGCCCAGGGGCTGAAAAAATTGCCACCCACAACACGATGGCTCGAAACCGCCGCAGGGAAGGCCCTTGCAACAATTAATTGATATCAAACTCGGCACTTTACCACCTCCGACTCAAGGGCTTCGTTTGACCGCGGAAACGTCCGAACTCACCGACTCAAATTTTCCTTTTGATACCCTACCATTCCATTCCCCGCATTTGTGACCACTCGGCGCCCGGAAAAGAGAGCCGAAAGAGAGCGCGAGCATGGTATTGTCCCGCAAAATACCAACGGTCCCACTCAGAAAGTCAGCTGAGTAATCGGGTTACCGGTTCGGAAAGAGGGCAATTATTTATAAAACAAAAACATTCAGATGTTTTGCCTTGGGCTCCGCGTCCCCTGACTTTCCTATCACTGTTTTTTAATGGGTTCTTTGCGATATTTCCTTTCTTGGCCCCCTACGCAGTCATTCCCCTCGAGGTGAAAAAGAGGCGAAACGAATGTTGAAATGTAAACAGCTGATTTAGATGAGTTGAAAATGAGTAAAACAGACCTACGTAGCTGTAAGACATGCGACAAAAGAGCACAGCTATAGGGGTGAACCGGTTATGGTTCTATGTTAACTGTTAACGTCTGTTAGCTCTCTCTTGTTTCACTGCCAAGGCGTTGCGCCCGACCAGCTTAGCTTGTTTATAGCTACATATATACTGATATTTATTTATTCCTATCATTGATATCTATCAACATCGTAAAGAGTAACTGAAACACAAGAGAAGATCTTTTATGTTTTTTTGAAATTATTTGCGGAAGGAATTTCGGCGTTTGGCCGCACATACAATGGAAAGACAAATTTAATCTTATTTTTAGTTGAAAATGTTCGGCATTTAAGCAAAATATATTCCATAAACATGGTATTTTATAAAAATGTTCATTTCGGTCATCCATTCTGGGTTTTGTTCCAATGGGACTTGTGGACTTTTTGGATTGTGTGTATTGCGCCATCACCGAGTTGATTTGTTGTTGGGCGACATACAAGCGTGTGTATGTGTGCCTGTGTGTACAGTGCGTTTGTGTGTTTGTCCACATTTCGTTTGTTTACAGTTTTTCGTTTTTCTGCCCGGAATTCGCAAGGTAGCGGGCATATTCGAATTTTTGAACTCACTTTTAGCATAAATTTAGAAGTTAATAAATTTAACTTTCATATAAATTTAATCAACAAAAGGGGGAATTAAATAAAAGGAAAAATATTATTTTATTATTTTAATAAATTGCACGGTATAAATTATTCGATAATGAATTATCTTTGGCTTTTTCATTGCGTTTGATTGTTTTAAATTGAGATTTGTGTGCCAAAAGCGGCGCTTGTATATCTACATATACATACCTGCAACAAACTTGCCAAAAAAATGTCAAGTCTCGTGTTTACTCTTTCAAATTTTGGACATACACTACAGGAAAAGTATGCGTGCCAACATGTTTCGCATATTTGTTATAAAAAAGATATATCTTTACTAATTAGGTGTTTTTTCTCATTAAATTATAACTAATGTAAAAACAAATGTAACAGAAAGACTCATATACCCATAGAACTATGCGTAAAAGTGTAAAATAACTGTATTTAAAGTTTCGAAACAACGGTTTCGAATTTGGTCTATTATTCGCGTTTGCATTAGAGCTTTAACAAGTCAAAAACTGGACATAAACTGAACAAATCAAGAATAAAAGATGGAAAACTTTAAAAAGAGTCCACTCCTCTATACAAAGAGTACTTGAAAGTTTTGAAACAACCGGATAGTGGAAGGAAAAACCTCGATCGGTTCGAGAGAAACAAAAAAAAGCATATAAAAAGCAAATTTAATCCAAGGATGTGACAAATTTCATAAGAAACTTTATAGGGACACTGTGAGCAAAACATAAATGCGCGCAGGAAGCCCCTTAATATCGGCAAAAATCCAAATAAAAATAGAACGAAGCGTTTGGTAATATTCATACCAATAAATATTATTTATTTGGTATAAATATTATTTATTATTATATTTAGGATCAAGGGTGGTGTAATGTAATGGAGTACAGCAGAGTGAGGAATCTTGTATTTTTTTATCGGAAATAGATCCAAATCCTAAAGAAAATTTACTTTAGAGTTTTCAAACACATTTTTTTGTGCAACTCTGAGCATATGGTAAAAAAGGAGGAGGCCGCAGGAGACCTCCCAATTGGTGCAATCGAAAAGGGTAAGAAAAGGGTATCCTACTACTTACTAAACGTGATTCATTGTGAATTTTTTCTTCTTATTATAACCTTGCAGAGGGTATTATAATTTTGGTCAAAAGTGTGCAACGCAGTGAAGAAGTCATCTCCGACCCTATAAAGTATATATATTCTTGATCAGGATCACCTCCTGAGTCGATATGAGCATGTCCGTCTGTCCGTGTGTCCGTTTCTACGCAAACTAGTCTCTCAGTTTTAAAGCTATCGAGTTGAAACTTTGCACACATCCTTCTTTTCTTTGCAGGCAGTATATAAGTCGGAACGGCCGGGATCGGTCGACTATATTCTATAGCTGCCATATAACTGATTGATCGGAAATGCCATAACTTCGTTGTTTTTCAAGTTAGAAGGATGGGAGTTTCAATGGATTCCTCTTTGGGCAATATAAATAAATATGCCGAATTTCATAAGGATCGGCCGACTATATACGATCTGCTATATATCTAATAGTATAAGATGCGTGGCTCCACCTAGCGAACTGCGACTCAACTGCAAGGGTATATAAATTTCGGCCCCGCCCCTTTTTTGTGCAAATAAGGCCTTTTGTTCTATTTATTGACAACCTAAAAATAGTTTAATTGTTTCTGCAAGAAAGTCAAAATAATTAAAAGCCTAATAAATAACATATTTCTTTGAAAAAATTTACGTTTTAATCGTATTTTTACAGTTTTTGCGGAACTTTGTACACGAACATGTTTAGTTTAGTTAATAAGATGGTTTATTGAATTTCTTGTTTGATGTACTTGAGTTACTTAAAAATTTAATTTTTGTTGACTTGCTGAGGTTTTTCTAATTTTGATCAAAGGTGTAAAGGTGCAAGGCAGTAAAGAAGAAGCATTTTTTGCCAATATACCGTAATAAATATTAATTTAAAAGTTAATCAAAAATTGTTAATCAAATTTCTATAACCATCAACAGGCAATGTATTATTTTTCCTGGTCACTATCCTGACCTCGAACATACTACGGCGTTTTCTATTTAAAAATACAAAGTAAAAAGGGGCAGATGAATTTATTTGTTTGTTTATTTTTCCTAAATTGTGCCCAGAAAGTGTAATAAAAAGCCAAGCCAAAGCACTAGGAGCGGGAGAGTCCTCACTTCTTCCATCATTGACATCAGGGGAAAGTAAAATATGAAGTAATAAAAAGCCGAAAACTTTTCAACTTGCATGCTATACAGTTCTATTAAAGAGAAAGGTGAAATGCTAGGATCCTTAAGGCTAAGCAGAGCCTGCCACTTTTTCTCCTTTTCTTTATGCAGCGTCAGTCATTCCGAATGAGTGGGTGGGGTGGTCGGGGGATATCGGAGATATTGGCAGAAAAAGTGAAGAAGCAAACGAGGCCAAACATAAATTTATTTCGTTCCGTTCATCTTTTTTCTGCTTAGCTTTTGCTTGATTTATGACTAGAACAAGCGCTCGCACACCAACACGTCGTACCTACACACACATAAACTAGACAATAACACACACCCACCCCACCCACCGTCCACAGGACGGAATCAAACTTTATTGATACTCGCGTCTATGCAATAAAAGGGGCGGGGTGGGGGGAAGGGGAAGGGGCGTGTTGAAGCAAGATGCTGGCAGAGGGTCGCTACATAGGCGCTACAGTCGCGCACAAAAGTGTTGGGACACTTGCTATCTATCCACTATAAGTAATATTTTTAGGCTTCTGCAGAGAATTTTTATTTTTTTACATCGTTTTTATAGGTTTTTTAGTTGTAAAACAAAATTAACTTGTTTTGAAGAAACTTCATCTACTCCTCCAATATATCGTTTGAAACCAGGGACCGTAATCATCATGAGTTTTATTTTAAAATTCAAAAAATAATTATAATAATTAACAACGTTGATACATTTTTCAACATAGAAAATATATTACAAAAGATTGCTTGAAATTCTGATTTTTCTCATTTTTGATGGTTTGGAGGTGGTAATTTGGGTCTATATACCTGGTTTATGGATTTATGCACTCATATGTTTAAAAAATTTAATTTAAATTTATATTAATATTAAAAAAAATGATTATTTTGTGATTTTTTTAAACAACAATTATAACAATAATCATTATTTACGGTCCCTGTTTGAAATATTATGACACTAAAAAGGAAAACATGAAAAAAAACCAAACTGGAACCAGATATGGCTTGATTGTGTCACGAAACTTGTTTCTTTTACTATAATTACTAAAAAATCGTTTGGATCCTTTAAATCAAAACTAAATTTTGCCTTTTAAAATTAATTTAATTTAATCAAATAAGTGAAAGTAATGTTTAAAATTCCGCACGACCCTGGAAATAGCATTCACAGTTGAGTATGACTGGTGTGGCATTACTTTAGCACGCGACTGTATACATACATATGTACGTAAATACAGTATGTAACTATTTATGTAGGAGGAGTTATATTTTTTGCAATGTGGAAGGAGCAATAAAACACTCGCCTTGCCTTACGCTCAGGACTTGTTTATGACCAAGAGGTAGATTAAATGGATCCTGAAACATAGATTCGGGTAACAGTTCTCGCTGACATTTTTAATTTAATTTTGCAGATTGAATTTGTCCTTCATATTGCCTTAGATTCAATTAAGAAAACATATTTCCACAAACTGCTTTCGAATGCGCTGCAACGAAAAACACCGCAAGGAGGAACTGCCCTTGCTTGTATGTATTTCTTTCTCTGGGCAGCAAACAGAATAAAGTGAGGGTATAAGTGTAGCAATTCCAGTGCAAACAAGGACGAAACCCTTTCTTTCTTCACTCTCATCCCTGCCTCGTTTTTCACTGGAGGTTCTTCGATAATGTTAAAGAAATAAAGCTTTAGAGTGTTTTGAACTTAATTACTTTAGGACCGGAAACCTTTCCTTCCCCTTGTTAAAATACTACAACGTATCTAACAACTACTGTACTCTACCAGACTCAAAATATCAAAACTAAGCGGAAATACTTGATTATAGTGATAATGAATACAAAACTCAAACAAATTTCATTGAGATGGAGAGAATTATTTTTAAAAAGTCACTTTATGTTCATATTTAAAAGGTTTAAGGTATTAATTCATATTTACAAAAACAAAGTCCATAATTAATAATTTATTTTTTATTATAATTTATTTTTATACATTTTATTATAGTTTATATTGATTTGCAAGGCACACTAGTTTGAAAGCCAATGGAACCGCAATGGAAGCCCAACGTACAGACCACTGCCCGATAAGCGGCGTAAAATAAAAGATTAAAAAATGCCAGCAAACATGAGATAACAATACTTAGGCGTAATTTGGAGAAACCATTTTACAGACAATAAAAGATTAATAAATTGTTTGATTAGCCTTCGCTAACTTGGAAGTTTTAAGCTTAAAACTGTCAAAAAATAGGACACTTTACGGATTTGAAAAAGTCAAGTATACATTTTTTGAAAGTCACTGCAAGAACCTTAATGAAATACGTAATAATTATCATTAAATACTAAGCAGTCTTGCGAATTAGACCCAATTTGGAAGGAAGTTCTCTTTTGGCTGTAAGATAATCACGAAGGAGGGCAAAGGTCAGGAGGACTGAGTTCCGACTGAGGAAAATGATAAAGAAAAAAAAGCTGCTTCTAATGAGAAGTCCTATCAGGTGGCACCAACCGGGCGGAAGGGGAGACAGTGTGCGTGTTCCTCTTCCCAAAAAGCAGCCAGAAAGCAATCCGACTAAGCGCAGGCCGGAGCGTGGCAAGCCAACAAAGCAACTGGAGCAGCTTAAACTACCTAAAAACAGCATGTTTGAATTAAATCAACTCAGAACACGGCAAAAAAGGTAAACAAAGCTGGGGAGCGTGGCCAGGTAAGCAATGGCCAGGGGAGAGGAGAAAAGCTGCACAAAGAGTGCGCACAAAAAAAAAGTAACCTAGAAATAACGATAGCCAGAAAGAAAAAAAAAACAGCGTAAACAACTGCCAGGGAAACTCAATCAGCTCAAGTTTGGAGCTTTCTTTTAAACGGTGAGGTGTTTTTATTCAAAATGAATCCTAATGAGGCTTTAAAATGGACTATTGCTTGCAGGGATGTGCTGTTGCAAAAATAACTAGTATGGACGGCCATAGTTGAGAAATTTAAGGGGTTACATGGGTTTTGTGATTTCAACAAGTTTAATATTTATTTATTAAATGCTTAAATATCCCTAGAATGTTGTCCCAAAATTTTAAATTTTAAATGAAAATTTTCAAACATTTTTAAAACTTGACTTTTTGAATTTTTTTTTTTTTAAATCGTAATAAACCAAAATGACCACCAATGGTCATCTTTTAGAATTTTGAAAAACTTTTAGTTTTTAAAATATTTAAGTTTTTAGTTTTGGTCAATTTTTGGAGAGGTAAAATAAAAATTCAAAAAAAAACTACTGAATTCGTTTTCCATTAGTGTGATAAACAATGACCATCTTTTAAAATTTTAAAATAACATTTACTTTTCGAGATACTTGATTCTCAGTCTGAAAAATAAAAAAATTAAAAAACCAAAAGATGACCATCATGGCCAGGCTATGGGCCACATCAATTTAAAAAAAAATTTGATTTCCATCATTGCCATACTTAAAAATTTCACAAAAAAATCTATGCCCATCATGGCCCACATCTAAAAACTTACAAATTTTACAAAAAAAAATCATGCCCACCATTGCCCATCCCTTAAAACTTAAAAAAACCAAGTTTATATACCCTTGCAGTTGAGTCGCATTTTAACCCAAAGAGGAATCCACTGAAACTCCCATCCCTCTAACTTGAAAAACAACGAAGTTATGGCATTTCCGATCAATCAGTTACATGGCAGCTATAGGATATAGTCGACCGATCCCGGTCGTTCCGACTTATATACTGCCTGCAAAGGAAAGCAGGGTGCGTGCAAAGTTTCAACTCGATAGCTTTAAAACTGAGAGACAAGTTTGCGTAGAAACGGACAGACAGACAGACGGACAGACGGACAGACGGACATGCTCATATCGTCTCAGGAGGTGATCCTTATCAAGAATATATATACTTTATAGGGTCGGAGATGTCTCCTTCACTGCGTTGCACACTTTTGACCAAAATTATAATACCCTCTGCAAGGGTATAAAAAATTATATGAAAATAATTTAAGCTGATTTTGTTGACTTGAACCACTGTGCGAATGGATAACCCCTTTTTTCCTACTTCCTTAAAGCTTTAAACCTGCCCCTTCACTCTTTCCCCTTCCTTGCGCTCACTATCCCATTACCACTTCCCACTATTTGCAGCCAGGCGCCTTGTAATTATTGTCATTACGTCATAACCAGCAGAAGCACGAAGTCGGGTCGCAGAAAGCACTTGTTCGCTCGGCTCATTCTTCGCCCTAATCCCAGTGTGCCGCCGCAGCCGGCGGATGTGGGGCAGCGGAGGAGTCCCCCCATCCGCGCCAGATTAAATCCCCCGAGCAGAGCAAATCCAAACAAACCCCCAGCGGAGCCACGCCGGCTGTTTGGGTGGGGAGGGGCTGTCGAGAGAAGGGAAAAGCGCAATAAGATCGAACGGCGAACGCGAACGCGTCCAGTTTAATGTGATTTTAAATGTTTGCTTTACGTAATGATTTGTTATTTTATTGGAGGTGCATGCCACGAATCGCTAATGGGAGGCCGATTTCACACAGTTTTGCCGAGCAACAAATAATGCAAATAAATAAATGAGCGAAATAGGAGCCTGGCAATTAACTTGGACATCTGACAAGCACGCGATAAAAGTGGTGTCGGCCGGTGGAGGGGCGGTGGGGGTTGGCAAGGTGAGTCAATAAGTTCTGATTGCCCGAATGACGCGTGAAACTCAGAATTTAAACTCGAAAGAAATAAAAGAGGTGGGCGTACACCCATGGTGGTGTGTGTAACTTTCCAATTAGAAGATTGGCGGCAGGCCTGGTAGAGAATGCACATGAGAATAAAAAAAGCGCTAAAATCACTCTCACTTTTGCATTATCTAGCATGAGTATCTCCGTCCCTTTCGAGCCCTGTTTGTGTTGGTGCGGCGAAACACACAGAAAACAGAAACCACAAAACAGCTGAGCGCTGGCCAAGGGGGCTACGCTTTTAGCCAAATTGGCTAGAAGACAACTTACCGCTTGCTGGGGTCAGTAGAGGTGGCCCGTGTAATAGTTCCAGTTGCTTTTCACAGCCCCGATTACACTCTCTTTCACTTCCCTGACACGACCCGACCACGAAATCTTCGAAGTCGGTTATTTTGAAAGCTTCACGAAACAAACGGCACAACTATTCGCGAGAAACGCATAAGTGGGGTTGTTGATAATGTTCCACACGAATATGATCTAGAGGTGGAGAATCCTCGATGTAAACATCGATCCATCGATGTAGCTATCGATACTTAAAGCCACTATCGATGTTTTTGCACCTCACTAATGTATAATAAACTCAGTTGTACAAATAAATGATTAGATATTTAAAGATATGCTAATATTATATTTATAATATTATATAGTTATATTGCAAAGGCCAATACAACCTGGATTATAGGAATGGATAAATATTCCGCAAAGCTGAAACGGTGACACTAAAGTTCTTCTTACGTTATTGCCTTTACGTGTCTTACGTTGTGGCCGACGTGGTCACACTATCTTGCAGCCAAAGAAGAAGACCGAATCAACACGAAAATTCCAATGTTTGTGAAATAATTCGATTAGCGGAAGGAAAATGCTGTAAGCTGAGGCTGGACTGGGTAGACACATCGACTCCACCAAACTGAGACAGCAGAGCATCGCGGGCCCATCCCCCAGTTGTCTAACGGACGGATGGCCAACAGGAATATGCGTAACACCACCAAGGTCAGGATTCCCTGTGGCTTGCATTGGTGACTAACAACTAACTTTTTTTCCTGTTGCAGGTGGAGGCGCTGATTGAGAGCTGCCGCAGCGAGGGAAAGTGGCAGCGCGTCATTGAGCTGACCGATGAGCTGAAGACAGGGTCGCCGCACAATGGTGAGTGATTGGAGAGGTTACTTTTGGCAACTGTTCAATGGCTGTTTTTTTCTGGTAGAGTGTCTGGCCAACTTCCTGGTGGGCGAGGCCCGGCTGGAGAACTACCTGGAGGAGAATGCCCTGGCAGCCGCCGACTCGACCTTTGGACGGGCCAAGACCGGACTAATAGAGGCGCGCCGTTTCCTTCATTTAGCGCTGGGCGAGAGTGGACAGAAAGCGGGGATCGCACTGGACGCCTATTTGCTGCTGGCCAAATTGTGTTTTGCTTGCGGCGAGTACGAGCAAAGCTTGGACAACTTTGTCAAGGCAGAGCTTAATACGCTGGCGGAGAAAGAGCTAACTCTGTAAAGTCATTTAATGGATTTTGAAAACGGTCATTGAATACTTATATATTTTTATTGTTTATAGGCGCAGCCTTAAGATCCTGGCCGAGTCTTACGCCATCAAGGGCCTGTGCTTGGAGCAGCAAACTTCGAAGCCATCGTCTAAGTTCAAAAAGGCAGAAAAGGACACGGAGATGGTATGTTAAACTGGGAGTGCTTTCTGTTTCCTAAGTTATCATCATTTTTTACTGCAGATTAGCTGCTTCGAACGTGCCTCCGATCTGGGCCTGCTGTACCTGCAGGAATATGACATCGTGAGTGGGAGCGCCTCCTCGAATAACTCTACGGCGGGATCAACGCTTAACGTGAATGCGTCGAGTGTACAGCCTTCGAGCAGCAGCTTCGCAATCAGCAGCACCATTCCGGCCAGCGGCCCAACCGGCCTGGAGGCCAACCGTCGGATGGGCGCCATCCTGGAAACTGCGCTGCAGCGGGCGCCTATTGTGCTCATTAAAACCGGGAAGTTGCAGGAGGCCGTCGAGCGCTACCGCATAATGCTGAACGCCATTGAGACAAAGGCCACCCAGTCCTTGCGGCTGACCTTGGCGCGTCAACTGGCGGAGGTGTTGCTGCGCGGCGTTTCCGGAACTATCTACGCGCCACCATTCGTCGCAAAGGGGGGCGGCGGAACCCTGCGTGGCGGCTCCTCAAAAAAGTTGTGGAAACCTCGAAAGTACGCCGCACGCCAGCAGTTTTCACCGCGCAACCAGCAGGAGGAGGTTATTCTGCTGCTCCTAATAGCAGAGGCCCTCGCCGTGAGGGACACTGTTCTTTCGCAAAGCCCTGAGTTTCGGCTGGCTCGGCAGCACGCAATGGGTAACGTGACCGCCGTCTATGATCTGCTGACTCTCGCCACGGTGCGCTGGGGTCTGGTCCAACTTCTGAACGAGTCGTTTGAGAAGGCGCTGAAGTTTAGCTTCGGAGAGCAGCATGTGTGGCGGCAGTACGGCTTGAGTTTGATGGCCGCCGAGAAGCACGCCCACGCGTTGCGCGTCCTCCAGGAGTCGATGAAGTTGACGCCAAGCGATCCACTGCCCTGCATGCTGGCCTCGCGCCTTTGCTACGAGAGCCTGGAAACGGTGAAGCAGGGACTGGACTACGCCCAGCAGGCTCTCAAGCGGGAAGTCAAAGGTAGGCGCTGGTGTAGAGGCTCTTTGTTTTCAAATAATTACTTATTTCTTCATATTGCAGGACTGCGACCGTCGCGCTGCCAGCTTTTTGTCGGCATCGGGCATCAGCAACTGGCCATTCAGTCGAATCTGAAGAGCGAACGGGATGCGTGCAACAAGTTGGCGTTGGAAGCTCTGGAACGGGCCGTACAGCAAGACGGGAACGACCACCTGGCCGAGTACTATCTCTCTCTGCAGTACGCCCTCCTGGGTCAGCTTGCAGAGGCACTAGTCCACATCCGCTTCGCGCTGGCCCTCCGCATGGAACACGCGCCGTGTCTGCATCTGTTCGCCCTCCTGCTGACAGCCTCGCGTCGGCCCCGCGAGGCTCTCGGAGTGGTTGAGGACGCTCTGCACGAGTTCCCCGACAACTTGCAACTGCTGCACGTGAAGGCGCACCTGCAACTCCACCTGGAAGACGCGGAGACCGCCTTGGCAACTGTGCAGCACATGTTGGCCGTGTGGCGGGACGTCTATGAGGCGCAACTGGCGGGAGAGGAGGAGAAGCACTCGGACACCAAGAGCGGTGTGCATCTGGCGCACTCTTCGCAGATGTCCGATAAAGACTCCAGTGAGTACATAGTGGCCGCAACTGGCATCTAAGTTGACCTTATTTTTCACTATTAACGTGTATGTTCTGTGTATAAACACTCGTGAATATTCATTGCTGTATCCCAACCTCTGCGGAATGTGTGTTTTGTACATAACAACCAAATATAAATCTCATAACTAGTAAGTGTGCTACGGAAGATATTGCCTTTGACCAGCTTGGATCTTAAGTGCATGCTGATTGAGCTGCGTTCGCTTTCATATGAGTTTCGTTTTTGAGATTATTAGTTCGCTAGTTGCATGCCAGCTTAGCTTTCTTGGCTTCTATTAGCACAAAAAGTCCATTAATGAATAGTAATAGACAAAAATAAATCCCTCATTCAAATAATGGGTTTGATCAGTTTAAGTATAAATATTCTATCTTGTGTAATTTTCCTCAATCCTATTATTTTTTCTTTTAAATCTTTGTAATAATTGCTTAATCCTAAGGCCTTATCTTTAATTGTTTCTTGAGATTTGGTGATCTTTATGAGTTGATGTATATATGTAAGATATATTATGTATAAAATGTATATGTTTTCTACTGTTCCATTGCAAGTTTATAGATTCTATATATGTTGATGAGTTAAGTGTTCATCGCTCTTAATTTAAGTTTAGTTTTGACCCAAAATACTCATAAGCCCTTCACCTCTTCAAGATTCGGTGTACGCTGCTTCCCTGGCTGCAGTGTCTCGAGTGGAGCAGGCCCTGAGTGAGGCGGCCAGTTCGCTGAGTTCGTTTACGCAACGCCCAGGACCTCGACGTCCCTGGATGCTCCAAATTGAGGTGGGTCTCTTAATTAATTTACGATTATTGGACACTCAATATTCACTTACTCCCCGCTTAGATATGGCTACTCCTGGCTGATGTCTATCTTCGCATCGATCAACCAAACGAGGCGCTCAACTGCATCCACGAGGCTTCACAAATATATCCGCTCTCTCATCAGATTATGTTTATGGTATGTTGTGGACCACAAGTCATTGGCAAAAGCGATGACTAATCGCAATAACTTTTTATGTTTCAGCGAGGTCAGGTGCACGTCTATCTGGAGCAGTGGCTGGATGCCAAGCAGTGTTTCTTAAACGCCGTGGCCGCCAATCCGCATCACACAGACGCTCTGCGGGCTCTGGGCGAGACGCATCTAATACTTGGTGAGCCCAGGTTGGCGGAGAAGATGCTGAAGGATGCGGCCAAGTTGGATCCGAGTTGCCCCAAGATATGGTACGATGCAGCGGGCTTAGTTTTGATTTTAGCCTTACTTATTGTTTCTTCTCCCCTAATAGGTTTGCTCTGGGGAAAGTGTTGGAGACCCTAGGCGATTTCCATGCTTCAGCGGATTGCTTCGCAACGTCCTTGCAGCTGGAGCCGTCGTGTCCAGTTCTTCCGTTTACCTCGATACCGCTGGTCTTTGAATAGGAGCGTGCTGATTCGGGCTACAGGTCACTTCTACCTTCATTCTTTCAGCAGATTCAACCTTAACTAACCTCAAAGTGAACAGCAATATTACTTACTACATGTATACTAGACTCCCAACACTTCGAAAGTCCACATTTTAAATAATATCATATTATTTCGGTTATTAGTTGTTGTCGCCAGTATTACAACTACAAGGGTTTAAATATTGTATGTGCGTACCCGTCTTGTAAATTATTAGCTAGAATTGTTCAAGTTAATGTATAAATAGCTAATGTGAAACGTCCCAACCTGGCACTCCACACGATCTAAAAAGATTCTGAAAAGACAGTGAAAATAAAGTTCTTCCCCCGTCGCAAAGGAAGTGGAGACTGGGATTGGACGATTTTTTCGTTAGCTGTGTTTGGATTGTTATTTAATGCTAGCAGTTTGGTTTAAATTATGTTTAGATATACACAACTGTGTGAAAGAATTTAAAGTTAAATATACACGAAACCTATATGTGAAATATGCAATTAAACTCTGAACAGTCTTTGTGTGGAAAGGTACGCCGCAGTAGCGCCTTGTCTCTTGTGGCCTGCGTTGAATACCTCGAACCTGTAGGACATTAATGGCGATTGCAAGGGTGAACCAGAGAAAGTTCTCCCTTCTATTTCGGTTGTTTCTCCTTGACGGCATGCCATTTCACTTTCCACGTTAGCTAATTGATGCCGATAATTTTCGCATTCTGTGCTAGCACCGAAATACCTTCGGTTAAACCTCTAAAACTGTCAAGGGTTGTTTCCGGAGCGCCTCGGGGCTCCTTGGGGCGTGTGTTCCCTTGGTTTTGGGGCGTTGCTAGGGACAACTGGCGTATGGCCAATCAATGAAAAAGTAAACAACCCTGTCTGGAATGTCGCTGCAAGACGGGCGCAGAAATTCGGGCTGGTTACGCCAGGCATCAAAATAAATCTCGGCCGATCTACTTTGGATGCCAGTTCGCAGTTTGACCCCGTTGGATAAGGTCCGCCACCCTTGATGGACTCGTGAGCGAGCCGCTGCAGCCCCAAAATGACCCCGAAGCGAAAGCGCCGCGGACGCAGCGAGTCGCGGGCGAGGAACAAAAGTGAAGCAGAGCACCTTCGGCTGCTCGGCGAGCTGGAGCTGGTGGACAGCTGCTGCGAAATCTGTCATTGCGACTGCTACAGCTCGCACAGCGGCAGCTCTGCTGGCAGTCGTCCTGACCAGGTGAAAGAGAGCCGGAAGGAGCTGATTCAGCTGGACAAGGACATAAGGGCGCTGGAGCAGCTGCAGCGAAGGGAGAGCGCCAAGTGCAGGAGGAGTGCCAGCAGTCACAGTCAAAGAAGCGCTTCCAGGTCGCCAACCGAGAGGAAGTCTAGCCCAAGCAGGCGTCGGTCGGCTGACAGCCATCGGAGGGAGTCTGCCTCCAGCCGGAGTCGTCGGTCCAAGAGCGCGGGCAGCTGCAGGAGTGGATCCCAGGAAAAGGAGAGCCCGAACCAGCCCCAGGAAACCAAGCCTCAGAAGCAACCGAAGCGCCGAGGTGCTCAAAGGGATTGTAAGATGCTTCAGGTAAGAGATCCCCCTTGATTAGCATCCTTATGTAAGTCGAAATCGGTCGGCTTCGTCCTTAAACAGCCAACTAGAAGGTTAGGAGTTTCTATGGCTTCTTTATGTAAATGATTCAATTGAACTGATTTATAATATTTGGCCGGCTTTACAGCTACCGTATAACTATAATGATCGTGAACGCTTTAAGTTTTATGATGGGGCAGATAGAAAGTTGGAGCTTCTTTCATAACTCATATTTCAATATTACCGCCATTTAACTCCAGGAATTGTTTTTTGGATGAGCCCAAAATTATTTTGTGTTTTCTAAAAAAATAAATCTTTATGGCTTTCTACGTTGAGTGAATCTTCTTGGCATAGAAGCCACTGGTTATTTCAATTGAAGTGACTTAGTAGATTCTGAGGCATCACCCAAGATAGATATTGTCCTCATCGGTATCACCCTTGCCCAAGACTTATGCACTCTTTCAACTCAGATTTCTTTAATTTAAACTTTCAAACATGAAGCATTAATTGGTCACTTTTCTTACATTTATACAGCAAATCTTGGGTCCCCTGAGTGATGCACCAGCTCTATCGGTTACAGGACGGGCCAGGTCCAAGTCTCATGAAAACATGGCTGTGGTGCCGCTTAACCAGCAGGCTTCCAAAAAGAACTCACTGTGCACCTCAATGGCCAATCTGTGTTTGGCTCCCACGGTGCGCGCCGCCTTCCAGCTGGTGCCCAGCCACGACCAGAGGATCATCAACCGGATGGCGGGCAAGAGAAGCCAACAGGCGGCGGACAAGGAGACCGCTTGGCTGGCGCGTAAGTACTGGGAGAATGAGCGCCTGGAGAGGCAGCTCTTAAAGGTGGAGCAGGTGGAGGCCTACAAGCAGGCGGTGCACGACAAGCAGTTCCAGGATTACCTGCTGACCAAGGCTCGCCTCCAGACGCTAGCAGAACGTGACCTGGCGGAGCTGCGGCGTCTGCGCGGGGCTCTGGACGCAAAGGATGCGGCGGCCAAGCAGAGGTTGGAGGCACGGCGTCTGGAGCGGGACCTGAATCTCTGTCAGAGACGTTGCGAGGAGCTGCGTCGCAGCGAGGCGGTGACCGTTCAGCAGGAGGAGCAGCACCTGGACGACACCATCCGCAAGCAGGACATCTGCATGCGGCTAACGCAGCGTCTGCGCCGGGCGGACGAACTGCGCAGTCAGCTGCTGGAGGCGTACCTGAAGAGGGTTCAGCACGACAACTTCGTGGAGCAGGCCCAGCACGAGGAACACTGGCGTGAGCGGCAGCAGGAGGAGCGATTGCGGCGTGAGCAGCTCCAGGTGGATATCCAGCGGAAACGGCATCAGTCGCAGCGCTTTGTCGAGTGCCGGCAGCGGAGGCACGAGGAGCGCTTCCGCACTGCCAAGATCTCGGCCAGTCTGCGGGAGCTCGTCCGCCAGTCAGTCACTCCCGAAGGCGCCTTTGGGAGCACTGCGGGCCAGGACCCTCCCGTCCTCAACTCGTACGCCCAGCAGCAGGTGCAGTTGGGACGTCTGCTCTTCGACCGGTCGCCACGGGATGGAGTGGGAGGAGGCGGATGTTGAGTCCTGAATGGTTCTCTGTACATATTTATTGTTGTTGGTTTTATGTAAATAAAATGTATTAAAAAGTCAACATTCATTTTAAAACAGAGGTAGTAAGGGGATGGGATTGATTATTCCTCCCCCATCAATGTTTAATATTTACTTTTCTTTCAACATACTTATAGAAAAGTATCGAAGAACCTCATCTACCAGAAATAGATGGACGGGACTCCCTAATCGCATCCACTTAAGAATTATTTTTAATTTTGTGTCACAGAAAACCAGTGACCACTGACCTCGGAGATATGAGTGTTCATTGTTT